>NC_090941.1:325520824-328020824 GCF_040938575.1 Ambystoma mexicanum | reverse complement strand
AAGGCTAGGGAGTCTAGGTGCCTTGATCACAGCACTGGTCATAGCATCTATATGGTTGCTAATATTAGGGTTGGAAGAGGGCTGGGGCTCAGTCGGAGGGATAACCTTGAGAAGTGAGACAGACACTGTGCAGATAGTGGAGGAGGCAGTAACTATTTCCTACCGGCGCAAGCAAATAGTCTTGGGGTGGCATCCCGTTTGCTGATCTTGGAAGGTGCACAGGCTAAAAGGTTTGTTGCATTGGGCCTCATTACAAGTCTGGCGGTAACCGACTTGTTACACTGTTTCCACTGCCTGTGATCCCGGTGCCACCAGGATTTTACAAGTCCCAGCAGCCCGGTATATAAGGTAGCGGAAAGTGTAAGTCCCCATTAATTTGGGACACAGAAGCACCGGTACCATTGCTAACGGCGGGTGCCGTTACAAAACTGCCCCCACCCGCAGGGTTGTGCAGTGCGACCGCCACCCTTATTTCCAGACCGCCACACTTGTAATGAGGCCCATTGTCATGATCAGCATTGGTATCAGTTGTAGAGGTCAGGCTAATCATTTTGGCGTCAATGACTAATGAGTTGCACAAGGCAGGAGTGACAGCATTAGTGGCAATAGCAAGGCTAACAAAAGTATTACACAAGGCAGAGTAATACAGTTAGCAATAGTGTCATTGGTTGTCATGATGTCTACCTCCAAGGAGCCAGGGCCAGCCCAGCAACCCCAGAGGCAGACATCATTTTCCCCAAGGACGTCTCAGCGGGCCCAAGTTGGGGCCTTTTGGACGCAGTCCTGGCGCCTTTGGCGCCAGGGTCATTATGGACCCCAGTCCTGGCGCCTTAGGCGTCAGGCTTATAAAGCAAGACATGTGTGTAAGTGTTTTAATGTGCACTTACCTGAAGCAGACCGTGCTGCTACATCCAGGCCCTCTTGAGGAATGGGACTACTTTATCTTTTGGACTACTTTATCACTCGGGTGTGGTCTGAGGAAGAATACATACCTGAGTGTAAGGATACATACCTGGAACTACTTTACAGGCTATTTAAACCACACCCAAAGAGCAGCACATGCTTCGCGTTGTTCTGCATCTAGCAGCTGGACGCTCACCGTGTTTGCTCCTGCATTCGGACTTCTGCCACGCCTGCCAGCATCCTGATCACCTACAAAGGAAGAGAAAGAGAGAATAGGAGAAGGAAAAGACTTTACCTGCAAGATCCGCATTCCGGAGTCAGCTCGCCGACGGTCCTGCAAAGGAAGACACTTAATTTAAAAGCACATCGCATCGACCGCCGCAGCGCCGCATTCCACTCACCTTCACAGGGCGCCTCCATGTTCAGCAGCGATCACCCGGATTCGCAGACATGCTTCCACGCCTAGGGAGAAAAAGCCAAGAGCAAAGGTGAGAGAGAGAAGGGAATGAGGAAACCTAAACCTCCATGTTAAGACTTACCTGTTGGGTCATTCCCTCTTCATTTCGGGTCCGCGCCGCATCCAGGCATTTCCGGACCCCGGCCCCTATGGGGAAAAAGACATTAGCGTCAATGAGCGAATGAAAAGACATTACCCAAAAACGCTCATCAAGACTTACCTGATTTCTACAGGTATTGCACCTCGCATCTCGGGTCGGTGCCTTTTCCCCGGCATTCCGTACCCCGGCCCCTATGGGGAAAAAGACACTGACATTAGCATATTGATGCAAGGACAAAAGGGGAACCTTTCAAGGAACTTACCTGGAAGCCAAGCAAGTTTGGTTCTCATAAAACCAAGAATCCAGTGAAGTAACTGGATACCAACGCGCCCCTGCATCAGAAGCAGGAAGGAGAGCTCGCCCTTCAAGACCCTAAGGTGAGACGCCACGGGAAGCACAGAAGGGTTTCGAGGAGGGTGAGAGGGGAAAGGGGGAGGCTGGTAGCATTCCCTGCAGACAGTTAATCCCTTATTCTCGCCTACAGAAGGATACTTTTGCAAGCCGGACAAGCAGGAGTTGGGAGTCCGATCCAGTCCATCTTCTGAGCCCCGGGCAACACCTTAGAAGAGGTCACAGCAGCACGATCCTGGCCAGCGCCTCCGTGGGAGTCAGGTGAGCATAACATTGGTAGAGATGGGGCTAGCCACTTTGGCGTCAGCCACAGATGCATTGCACAAGGCGGGAAGAGCATCTTTAACCAGTGCAGGCCTGGCCGTAGTGACCTTATAAACTCTGGTGACAGTAGAATTACATAACATAAAAGAAACATTGCAATTAGACAGCGGGTGACATGCGAATGCAGAGTTGAGTTGTCAACTGGTTTAAAGTCCAGGGTGACATGTGCAAGCGGTGGCATGTTGGTTCCTTGTTCCCTAAACGTCAGGGATTGTGGAGGTAGTTGCCGGCCTGACCATAGTGCAGCCTTCTGATGTGAGTGGGCATGAGGTGAAGATCTTGGGGACCTCGAGTGTTGCAATGTCAGTCGTAGGCCCAGATTGTGTGGAGGTGAGCCCGGGGGCTGGCCCTGTACGATTACCTACAGAATTGGCAGTGGGCAGTAATATCTGGTGGTTCTAGCTTCCAGTGCTTGCAGCCAAGCTGTGGAATTCACTACCGGTCTCACTTTGTGCTGATCCGTCTTTTGGGACATTCAAGAAAAATGCAAAATCCTGGCTCTTCAACCAGCAGGTCCTTTGTTAACAAACACATCTGGCGCTATTCGATACCTATCTACGTATATATGCCTAGACATGTAACACTAGGCGTCTGTTAAGTATCTTCAATTATGTATGCTTGTAACTTAAGTAATGTACAGTATGTAGCCGGGGCTTCAACACAACGCTACTGCCCTGTATTTCATGTATGGTCTCTATTCTCGCTGTAACTTCACTAAGCTATAGCGCCCAGATACCTTCGGGTTCGGTGCGCTCTATAAATAAAAAAACTAAACTAAACTAATGGAGCGTGCATGGTGAAGGCCAGAACTGAAGTCGTTGGTGAGAGGCCTGCCTTGTACAAGGTGCAGCAGTCCATGAGCCTAACCAAGCATTTCTCTGGTAAGTTAGAGATAGGAGTAGCGGTCCCCAGATTATGGCTCATAAGGCGCGTGAAAAGACACTTGTTGCGAGCCCCAGGAGTGCAGGATGTATTGACCCTGTTTTTGCACATGGGCGTGTGGGGATTTGGCATGGAGAGACCATGGCTGCATACAGGAAGCACAGTGGGTAGGAAGAGGGAAGGTGGGATACTCGTATGAACAGGCAGCTTGTGAGCCATACTGATGCTCACCAATGGAAGTAGTGGAGACGGAGGTGCGAGATCGGTTGGCGGTAGGTATCCAGTGGCAAGGTAAGGCAAGAGGGTACTGCAAGACAAGTTCCTGGCTGACAAGGGAGGATATTTTACATGGTCAGGGTCATAGGAGGCACCTATCGAAATGGCGAGGACAAGTTTGGGGAAAGCATGCGACAGGGGGCCCTCCTGCTATGGAAAGAGGCCAGTGGGAGTAAATACCTTCTGGGAGCCAAGGTGCTTACCTTCCATGCTAGTAGAGACATGCCGACCGGACCAGATGGCACAGCAGCTGATCCGGGTCAAGTGTTTCTGTAATACGGGCTGCTGCAGGAGGGAGTACGTGGACTTGCGGCTTCTCCTCCGGATGCAAGGACCTGTGAAGCGGTGCGGTCCCGGCACCAGCAGAGACGCTCCGGCCCAACTCCCTTGACCTAAGGTGGTGGACGGCGTCGCCTGCCGGCTAGGTATTGGTGGCCCATAGGTTACGCACATCGGCCAATCAGCTGACTGCCGGCGCATCTGGTGCTGCTGAGAGCCCGGCAGAGCATGTGCCGCTGCGGCAGCCATTTTACTGCGCGTCTCCTCTCCTGCAGTGAATGGGACTCCGGTCCCTGCTACAGGCATCTGAGGTTCCTGGATGGCCTCAAGGTGGCGCTGCAGGTACTGCCAAGCCCCTTCTTGTGCTTTAGTCTGTTTAAGGGTCGGGTGGGCTACTCGGTGGGAGGGGGAGGGGTGTTCTACGAAATAAAAGCCACAACTTCTGGTTGAAGTGTCTGTTAAGCAGAATTACATGCAGTACCCTCTGGGACCGCCACACACAATTAGGACTACAGGTGTAAGCAAGACCAACCTTTGGTATAAGTCTTTACCACACAGTTTGTTGGTAGTGAGCTGAGCAGCCAGGCTCATCTCAAGAGTGAATGTGAGCAGTACAAATAGTTACACAAAGGACTTTCAATCACAGTGGTTCAAGTAGACACTTATACTCAAGGTTTCTTGGTAAAACACTTATTAATTTATTTACACAATCATTTGTAAAACATTTCACTAGAAGAAGGTAACTTAATATCAAACAGATACACTTCAATACGGAACTGTATGCTTTTAAGGCAGTTTGAGCTACCCTGAAATAGGAGCAAAATGGCAGTTCAATTACTTAGCAGTGAGCAAAAAGGACAAAAGTAAGTAGAATAGATTATATTCTATGTACTTTCTGGTACTTGCCGTTAAGATAGCTCAGTGGGTTGAGCACTCGCTGCTGCGATCGGAGCGTGATCTGCAGGTCGCAGGTTGGAATCCCAGCAAGGCCAACTCAGCCTTTCATCCTTCCGAGGTCGATAAATGAGTACCAATTTCGGTTGGGTGATATTGTATATAAATATATGCTCTGCAAAGCACTTTGAATAAAGGCGCTATATAAATAACACATCATTATCTTTATCATTACTTTCTAGGCTTTGCAAATAGTTTCAGTACACCTTCTGGTCAATTCAGGCCAACAGGCCAGGCCAAAGTCAACGGCTAGTGTTCTGGATAGGAAAGAGCAGTTCTGGTATCAAACGGTAAAGTCTTTGCAAAAGTTCTCAGAAGTAGTTTAGGAGAAAAGGAATCATTTGAGGGGTCACAAGCTGATTAGGCCTGCAAGTTGGGAGAGTTTCACAAACTTTCTCCGCGAGAGGGACATTCTCTCAATCGGGTTGGCACAGTACCTTTTTATGAAGAAAACAAATGTTGCTGAAGTTGTGGTTCCTGGCAGTTCCTGCAGATCTCGCTGTTCCTGAGCCTCAGTCGTGGGGACAAGAGGGAGGATGTCGGGGGACTTCTGCACTGCACAGGATCATCGAAGAAAGCAAAAAAAATGGAGCCACTTCAGTTCCAGTATCTGTAGATTCAAGAACACGAAGTGGCGTCCCTCTCCCTGGTTAATCCTAACCAGCCTTGAGAATGGTATCCAGGTGGCTTGTGAGTTGATTGGTCCCACCAGCTCAAAGAAAGAAGCCGTCCTTGAAGGAGCGTCTTTGTCGAATGGAGTTTGGCAATTCGGACCTGCAGCAGGGCTTCTCCGGGCAAACCAACAGTCCAGGAGTTGCAGCAGCCGTCCTCTTCCAGCTCGTCTTCGGTTCTTTCGTTCCAGTGGTCGACTCTGCCTTCCAGTCAACGAGACTCGCCTTTTAAACAGTTTTCTCCTTTTCATTCCAGCCTAGCTGTCACTCGCCTAGCTGTCACTCACCCAGCAGGGTGGCTGTCCTTGCCGGACAGTCAGCCAGCCAGCCAGCCAATTACGCCAGAGTGCATTTGGGTCTGCTAGGAGACTAAGCACAGGGAGTTTCGGGCACCTCCCTCAATTCCTGCCCACCCCAGACACTCGGGCTCCAGAGGCGGTCTTCACTCCTGAAGCCTGCCAAAGGCACACGAACAAAGGGACCAAACCTGGTTTGGCGCGCAGAGTCAAACACTAGAAGGACCTTTCCAAAAAGAAATGGCAAAAAAAGAAGACGGGGACCAGTTTAAACAAAGGGGCTTAAGGCGCCATCTTGAAAAACATGGCTCCCGTGATTTTAAGCTTCCGGTGTTCGCAGTCGGGAAATATCATGACAGTTCATTGTAAAACCACTGCCACCAGCCTTTTCAATAGGAAAGGGTAGCATTTGACTACTACATAAGTGTTTAGACACAGGTGATACTATGTAACCCCTCCAGCACTCCATTGTAAAATGGTGTGTGCTGGGTCTATGAATTTGGAAAAGAAGTAATTTTCACTTTACATTCTCTGGGAAACAGTAGTTATCCCAGAGAAGGTATATAAACCTTTGGGAAGTCTAAAAGACATCTCTGTGTCACTGCACTGAGGGTGCTGTGTAACACACATGAAAAGATGATGCCTATGGAGTTATCTAAAACTCCATAATCAGAGAACAGAAATGTAAAATACACATCAAAATACATGAAAGAGTGGGAAAAAAAGGCCCACACTCTTTCCAGGTAAAAAAAATCAAGTCCTCAAAATCGAGCAAAGTTGCTGGAGGTCTCTAAGGTGAAGGGAATTAGCACATTTCTGAGAATTCTCCCTAACAGTGTCTTCAGAGTGCACCTCTGTACTTCTACCAGGAATGTCTACAACAAGTACATTAACCTAGATATGTTGTGTTCTATGTATTTATACAGCGCACATACGCCCAAGGGCATCTTGGCGCTAAGCAGTCGAGATGAGCAAGTAATTTAATAGAGAAAACCTAAAAAAGGAGTGTCTTCAGAGAGTGCCGAAAGGCCAGATGGTTGGTGATCGCACAGAGAGCCAAAGGCAGCAGATTCCACGCCCTTGCGTCTACTACAGAAAAGGCACGGCCACCAGTTTGTGACCGTCGAACACAAGGTACTGATAGCAAGAGGGCATTATGAGAATGGAGGGGACGAGAACGAACATAGTGGACAAATATTTGCTGAAGGTACTCTGCTCCTAGCTTGTACAAGGCTCGATGTACCAGGCACATTGATTTAAACAAAATCAGTTTCTCAATCGGAAGCCAGTGCAGCCGTTTCAAGAGCTGTGACATATGTGCTCATGGAGAGGGGCGCAAGGTTGCTCTGACCGCCGCGTTCTGGAGTAACTGGATGCGATTTATCAGATGATGTGGCCATAGTACAGTGAATAGCAATATAATCCGCTGTACTAAGAACAAGTGCAGCTACCACAGGGGCATGAAGATTACAGGGAATAAAAGGGAGAACCTTCCTCAGGGTGCGCAGCTTGAAGTGGCCAGATTTGCAGACTGCACCAACCTGCTCTGTCATAGAGGGAACCTGAGAACTTCCTCCCCAAATTTCTCACTAAAGGGGATGGAAGAGGGAATGGACCAAGAGAAACTGGCCAGAACTCAGGAGTCCAGAAGGAAAGTGGGCTAATTGTGCCTACCACAAGAACCTCAGTCTTGCTGCCACTGTGTTTTAGCGAGTTATTAGCCATCCAGGCGCCCAGATCCTCTCGACAGCTTCTAAGCCGGGAGGCAGTTTCAGGGCGAGAGAGATCAAGGGGACCCAGGATCTGCGTATCGTCCGTTAGGCCTAGGCGACTCAAAAGGAGTGAACACCCAAACAGTAGAAACAGTGCACCAAAAGCAAAGGAGCGACACAAGTGGCTTCTGGATAGATTACCAACAGCCCCCACAGTACCTTGAGAGTGAAGTAGATGATGCAGCTGTGCGCCTTCTGGATCCATTCCTGCAAACCCGGTCTCCTGATCCTTGGTCGTGGTGACTAAAGGGGGGACCCTGGATGGGCTCCTGCAGCATTAGTCAAGAGAGGGACTCGCCAGCAAATAATTATTCTTATTCCTGTGTCAGTTTGTGGTTTTGGGGTCTTGTTCTTAGCACCAGTAGCTAACGATCACGGCCGGTGGAATCTTCTTTGTTTCTCTCGTCCTGCACTCTGGTTAGGGAAATATGAGGAGAGGATTTGTGCTTCCGGAGATCCACACAGATGCCACAGAAGTTCCAGCGAGATTCGTCAATGGCAAGGCAATGCACGTGGTCGAGGTATCCCGGGTATTGGGATTCTACAGCCCAGGAAGGGCGCAGGACGGCTCAATTTAAAGAGTGTCTTGAGGCTGGTTATGCCCACCAGCCCAGAAGAGGAAGCCATCCTTGGCAGAGCTTCTCCATCAATTCAAAAACGGAGTAAGGACAGCAGTGGTACAACAGCAGTGCTTCTGCAGTAACTGGTCGTCGTCTTCTTCAGAGCTTCAGTTCCAGTGGTCGACTCGCCTTTTGTCGCAAAAGCCTCACCTTTTATGCAGGAACCCATTCATTCAGTCCTATGGACCTGTCGATCACCTGGGGGTGGCTGTCCTTGCAGTTCAAACTGGTGCCAGCCAAGCATACCCTAAGACAAAGGGCAGATAAGTTTCGGGCTCCTCCCTCAATTCCTGCCTCAGACACACTGGAGCATTGGGATCCCACCAAAGGCAAAACTAAAAGAGGACCCATCTCCACCTGGAATGGAAGAAGAAGGGCCAAGAAGGAACACAAACGAAAAATTGTGATAAAAGAAAACTGGGGCCATTTTGGGAAAATGGTCACCCATGGATTCTGTTCTGCAGCTGGTAAAACAGCCTGAGAGTAACTAACACGCAAATGGGAAACGGGTATCCACTGCCACCAGCCATTTAAGTTGGTCTGTTACTTTAACTAAAAAGTTTCAGGAGCAGTGTGAAAGGAGCTAAAATGTACGCCCTCAGCACTCCACATAATGTGGGGTGCGCTGATCCCACAAAAAGAAGTTAAGTAAGATAAACGTATCTTATGTGAGGAACCTGAGGGGGTCCTCACTTCTTTCTCCCATCATCCTCTGCTCAGGTGGCCAGGGAAGGGTCATGGCTCTTGGATCCCAACCCTGGGGGTGGAAATGGGAGCTCTTGGATCCCAACCCTGGGGGTGGAAATGGGAGAGAGGATAACCTGGGTATGGGAGACTTGGCTGATGTCTTTGGGTGAGACGCTGTATCCCCCTTTTCCATTCCATGATGAACCCTCAGTCCCCGCCGCATTCATGGGATATTGCTACCCTTTTCCTATTTCCCGGGATAATATTATAAGACCTCATCAATACAGGAACACATGGAAGAGGGCGAAGAAGAAGAGGTCCATAGACAAGACATGGTATCCCCCCTTTTATGGTGAGAACCAACCTTACCCTCCCATTTCCTTTACAGACTGTTGTAAACTAAGTCCCCTCATTTTCCCACATTCAAATCTTTTTTTTATAGTACTGGGACGAGGAAGAGGCAACTAAGAGTAGTGAACACCAATGTGTCATTTCACCACTCTGGTACTGAGACGAGGAAGAGGCCTGGGAATTGTGGCGAGGGTCGGGCATGACCCAATAACTATGGTCAGGCAGTTGAAATTGAGTGTCCACACCCGCAACCTGTTAAATGGTTGCAGGTGTATAAAAGGAGACAGAAACAGCAGAGCAGGGAAGCAGCTAGGCTGGAAAGTGCAGCCATTCGAGGTGGAGCAGGCAACATATGGGCCAGTGAAAAGGACGCAGAGAGAAGGGAAGTCAGGAAGACACTGAAGCCACTGCGGGCCGGGAGAGGGCCTGAAGCTGAGCGAAGCCCATCGCTGTGTGTTCCCAGGGCTGGACTGGGAACTAAAAGAGGCCCTGGAACTAATTACTGGGGACCAAAAGAGGCCCTGGAAATAAAGTTCAAAGTGGCCCCAAATGACACATTTTCAGCAAGCCCAATGCTTTTCCTATGAAAAAATGTGGAAATACCACAGAAAAGAGGCCCAGGGTGCAGAGGCCCACCGGGAAATCTCCAGAGTTCCGTATAGGCCAGTCCACCCCTGTGTGTTCCCCGTTGGGAGTGGGGGAACACAAAGACGCTGCTGACTGCTGCTGGAAAGATTGAAGAGAGCGAGCGTTGCTCGCTGGAGCTCGTCATGACTAAGGGAGGAGTGATCGAGAACCAAGGAGCGAAGCCAGTGCACCCGGAGGAGCAGCCGCACACAGGTGAGTAACAGGGAAGGTTCAACTCAGGACGGGGGGGGTCGGGGGCATGGTGTGGGTGACTGTGAATTTCGAATGAACAGGAATACACAATAAAAGGGTCTGGAGACCAAAAAGTGAATTATTGAATACCGAACCGATTGCCAATCACGAAACGAGTTTTGAATAATGATGAATGGGTCGGAGACCAAAGATTTACTATTTAACACTGAACAAGCTGACAAGCATATAAGTTTGAATACTGAATTGAAGAAACGATATGAGAATATTGGATGAAAGAAACTGAATGCATTTTCGAATGAGATGAAGTTAAAGAGACAGCATTTGCAAACAAAGTGAAAAGCGATCAAATCAAAACACTATTGGGTAGTGTGAAAGTACAGTGCTAACTAGAAGAAATACCACGAAGGAAAGTGTGTGAGATTCACATGTTGGTAAAGGCAAGATGCCATTTAAATGCACCTGAAGAATGCGTGGACTTCTAAAACACAGATGCAGAAAGGAAACCTGTGTTGTCAAGGAAATCCTATGAGAAAGTATGAACTGTTGTAAAGCACCAAAGGTTATCAGTTGCATGACCTGTGATGGGTGGACCATGCGGTCCGACAGCTGCGCCTTGACCGATGAACCGTTCTCCTTGGAGCAAATCAGTTGTTCAAGTGATAGAAAAGAGAAGGCAATCTAAACAAGTGGATTTGACTGTGAATTTAAAGCCTTGTTGAACTGAGTCGAACTTGAGGAAGGGAATCCTGAGTCCATCTTGTGGAACTGGGTTAAACTTGGGGAAGGTAACCCAAAGGCCATTTTGTTGGAACTGTTTGAACTTGGGAAGGGGAGCCAAGAGCAAACCTGAAGCGGGATGAAGCTCAGAACTTTAGTTTGAACAATGTATTTGGTTGTAGACATCCCTACACATTGTTTAGCTTTAGTTGTGAGGGCAAGTATTGGATTAGACACAGAAAGACTTTTAGTTGAACTTACTGACTTAGACTATCCTTAGTTTATTTAGGTAGGGAAACCCCAACTTAGTATAGGGCACGTTAGGCCTTACACCATCCTGAAATGTAAGTTAATAAAAACCTTTTGTTTGAACTTTGAATCTGTTCTCTGTGTCTTGCTTCATGATGCCTTCACATTTACTATCCTTGAGACCAGTAGTTCTAAGGCAATAGTAATAAAGAATAGGAAGGGAATCTAAGGGACTCCTCAGCAACACTGCACACATGGATCTGTGTGCTGCAAGAATTTATTACAGATGCCTGGAGTAAAATATATGGCGGGAAGCATGACTCCATTAAATGTAAAAAGAATATAGTTGCAGAAAAAATAGGGTTCCCATCTCAGAGCAAAAAGGAATGAGTGGTAAAAAGTCCCACTCACTCAGTACAGTAAAGCAAAAAATCCCAGAAATCCAGCAAAGGTGCTGGGGGTTCCTCATGTTGGGGGAATTGGCACAACAACTGTCCTCCCAAACACTGTGGGTTCGCTCTCACCCTGGATGACAAGGTTCGACATAGAGGGCAAAAAGCAGGGGTGACAACAGACACCTCTGCCTAGTAACCCTCGTCAGCCCAAACCAAAACTCGCTTGATAGATATCCATTTACCGAGCACCCCCAAAATCCTCCCCCAGTCCAGATGTACTAAGAACTGCTCTCAGGTAGGCCAACTCAACCCGGTCAAAGGCCTTTTCTGCATCTAAGGCTTTGCACCTCTTTAATGGCAACCCTCTGCCGGGTTCACTGATGCCACTTTACAATTCCATTTGCTGTCAACGATTGCAGGATTCACTTCCCTTGCTTTCTCTTGATGCAGGATTGTCAAATCGGTAACAAATTGCACTAACCTGGGCAGACTGCGACCCGGAATGGAGACAACTGGCGGATGTCGTGGAAATGGATGAATCCCCCGTGGGAGTCCGGCTTCCCAGCTCCCTGAATGATAAACCAGTTAGGAGGAGAGCAGGATCCCCAGGGAAACCCTCCTGGGGGAAAAAACCCTGAGCCACTGCAACTCTTTGGAACGGGAGGTGGAAGTCTGGACGGATCCTCTATGCGTGCTGGACAACGAAGAGGGTCGGAGACCTTTCCAAGGAAACAAGATAGAACAGGTAAGTTCCAGGAAGACTGGTAGCGAGAAATAAGTGCGAGTGGGAAGTGTGAAACTACGTACAAGGGATTAAGGAGGGTGTCCTCTAAGGAAAGAGACTGCTCTCGGAAGTGTCAGAGTGCTTGAGAAGTCTGTCCTGTTCCGGGGATGTGGTGGCGCTAGCAAACAGAGAATAGAAAGTAAGCTTTAGAATGCCGGGGAGAGAAATCTACAGAAGGGAGATGAGTCTGATTTTACTCACTAACACGGGCGGCCAACCCGCCAGAAAACCCACGAATCCCACCAAATACGGCCAGCAGCTGAGTCTAAGCAAGGGAATAGAAATCACAACAGAAGTAAGGAATAAGGAGAAACTCTGAGTCAGTAGAGGAAAGGAGTGCGAGTCCTAGAAGCGAACTTACTGAGCGTCCACAAAGGCACATATACAGACAGCACTTCCTTCCTTATCAGGAGTCACGTGACTCGGCGCGAGTGCGTCAGATGTACGTGAAACAACTAGAACGTTGTTGTCTCTAGGAAAAGTGACCGTTATGGGAGCCTGCATTATCACGTTATGCGCCGTTCTCCCTATTCTACGGCTTTGCCACCATGACCAACGTTGATAATGTGTAACAAGGATTCACTTCCATTGCTTTCTTAACAGTTTGTCGGTCAAAGACTTTCGACTGTACTGGGATTTTGGTAGACCTCCTGTATGACCAATTTGGCCTGTCTTGGCGGCTCTCCTACGGCCTTCCGGTATCAGTAGTTTCAATTAATATGGGATGAACCAGAGTTTATCGAGACAGCACCCACGTGGTACCGGTCCCCTTTGCAGCTGGTCTTAGCTTAACAGTTTTACAGTTCTTTGAACTTTTCTCAATATGCCACTTTGCAACGTTCCTTCAACACAGCTGGGTTGATTATCGGCTCTCCCCTCGACTCACCGGCTGTGTAAACCGCTTGGCTTCTTCAGTATCTGGAGTCCAACATGGTACCACAGTAGCAGGTGTCTCTCGCTCCTGCTTATCGGCATAGGCATGCCCCGTGTACCGTTCACATCTACTGCAAGACTGTATAGCTATTGTTCTCTGGCTTGCGTTTTCTTCATTGAAGGTTTTGCGGGTTTGGGTCGGAAAGGGCAAGGTCTCTCCTTGTCACCCGCTAGATTCTCGCCGCCTTTCTCCTTCTCTTGAACTGCAGGGCTTGATTAGCTGTCTCGTCGTGCGGACTGTCTTGCTCGTACTGTACTCTCTTGCTCCACCTTTTATCCCTGTGAGGAAGGGAAAGTGCCGTCAAGTCTGTGATTCTGGTCAATTGCCTGACTTTGCCTGACCCTTGTATCGGGACATGTCAGATAAACCGCCGTGGTGTTAGTCCGTTCTCTTTTATGTTGTGCGAAAATGTTTGTGTCGGAAAAGGGTGGTGGGGGGTAGTGTTTTTTAATGTCCTGCATGGTATGATGGGGAAAAGGTGTTGAAAGAAGGGGGATACCGCATCTCACCCGTCAGCGTCCCACTCCTCGTGGACCCCCCCCCATCCAGGTGATCCTCCCTCACTGGTCCACCCCCAAAAACTGGATCCAATAGCGAAGGCTGTGTCCTGGCCAGCTAAATGACTGATCCCCGGGGACTAGGTAGGGAGACACCTTCAGGTTTCTCACACATGAAACCACTGGGATAGCTTACTAAAGTCTTACCTCCAAGTGGGACTTAAGAAAACTCACCTAACACTATACACAACAAAGCATAACCTGATTAAGACTAGCTCCCCTAACACTATGTGCGATGTCGTTATGGTTAATCATCCTCTGTGTATTGTCCCTGGCCTGCCAAACCGCTACGAAGCCAGATTGGTTCACCCCATGAGATCAGGACGTACCCTATCCAATCGGGCTGCAAAGACCTTAGCCTATAGTTTTATGGCGGTGTTCAATATTGCTATAGGTCGGTATGAGGAGCAGAACTTAGGATCCCTCCGCTCCTTATGGATCAGTTATATCCTTGATTGACCCATAGTGCCTGACCTACAGCCCCCAGCATCACATATAAAGAGAACATGAAGTGGATTTATTAGATTCCCAGAGAATGCCTTGTAGAAGCTCGGCGTGAAACCTTCCAACCCAGCGACTTTTTTCAACTTCAGGGATGATGTAGCACACATGATCTCCTTAGTAATTTCCCCATTTAACAATTGCTGTCGGGCCTCTGAGGCCACTGGGAATGTGGACCCCTCCAAGAAAGAGCGTATGCCATTCCGGCTGGGCCCATCCGAAGCATACATGGCCCTATAGTATTCTTCAAAGGCTTCCAGCTTCTCTGCCTCATATCTTGCCGCTCTACTGCCAGGCCCACATAACTCCTCAATACTCTGGCGAGAGGCCATCGTCTTTAACTTCCAAGCAAGTTGTCTGCCAGCTTTATTACTGTGCTCATAATACTTCTGTTTAGTTTTCATTAGGAAGTATTCTGCCTCATTACCCACTGCCTGAAGTTCTCTATAGCTCTTGCGAGATCCTGAAGAATGGTAAGCCTCCTCTGACCCTTAAGCTGGCCCAAAAGTTGATAGTGCTCTTCCGTCCCAATACGGTTCAGCCCCACCCCCTTGGAAAGAAGAGTCCCTCTTAGATATGCTTTAAAAGCATTCCATCTGACCCAGTCATCTGTGTCCCCGTCTGGGTTTTCTGGGAAGCAATGGTCAATTCCTTCCCCAATCTCCCTTAAATTTACAGGGTCTTTAAGAAGAGTGGGATCAGTTTCCAGGACCTTGGCATAGGCTCCCGCGGGCATACAACCCACAAGACCCTTGTAGAGGTGGAGTCAAATACCCCCACCCAAAGCTCCTCCCCCATGCTGCCTATATGTTGGGAGCCAGAGTATGAGACACGTGCAATGCCAGTGAGAATACCTATACCGAAAAGGATAATGGAAGTAAGGTTCCCATTGAGGAAGCCATACATGCATTCACAACAATATGATGGCCATTTGAATGAAATCCCAGAGGACGTGGAAAAAACAAGCAAGGGTGCAGATGGGTGACGTCATGGAGAAGCAGAGCTGATGCAGCCAGAAGAGATGCAGAGACAAGAGAACATAAGCATTCTATAGAAGCAAAGGAGGAGGTGTTAAAGATGAGAAACATTTCGAGCTCGAAATTAAGATGTTCATGCTACAGAGATAATAAAGAAGATATTCAAGTCATTTTACAAATGTATATCGCAGCCAGCCATGCAAGTAGACCAGCATTCTTAAAGGCTGGCTATATAGTGAATAGATTGCGGCGATGCACCAATATATACGTATAGGAATACATGGACTACAGATATTCCACAATACAGTTTAGCAGAGCTGGACACCGTGGGCATAAAGGATTTTTCAGTGTGTCACAGTTAGAAATTGAAGGCTTAACCATGGCGGTCAATCAAAGAAGTGTTTGGGCCTTGGGCCTGAAAGTTCAAACAGTAGTTTCAGAACGTGTGAAAAGAACAAAACTCCTTTTTTAGGTGAGGAGCGAGAACATTGAAGACATCAGAGGTTCATCATTTAATGGCATTTGAAATACAAAAAGGCTCAAGATCATGGTCTGCAGTCACGTGGTTGGATGAAAATAGACACTAGGACGAGCTGTATCGAAACCAAGAAGACAGAGCATGCCTATACTCCCTCTTATTCTCAAGCACAGAGAACATTTCCATGGCCGAGTTCGAAGCCTTAATTGACTGGCAGACTGCAAGAGTGATGAGGGAAGACAAGCCAATTGGTGGGAAGCTATGGTTATGACCAGCCCACCAGCACTTGGATGCCAGCCTGCGTGCTGCTTGCGTGTGTGGATTATTACAGGGGGGTACAAGGGTGCCAACCAATTATAGAGGGGCACGTAATAGAGAGGCCTATAGTTTGTATAACCAATGGGACGTTGTGTATTTGGTGACGTTCGTAGAAACCTGCACTCAAGGAGGGCTTAGTTGCCCCACCTGATGTTAGAGACCCAATCACCTTCCCTGACCAGTATGGAACGTATAGCTAGATGTTCCCTGTAATCCGATCACATCCCCAAGTAGGTTTTTGTAGTTTGCCACGTAGATTGACGTCAGTGATGAGATTTTAGTATAAAAGCTTTTTTTTCATAACCTGCATCGAGTGAGAAGATCGAGTGAGTTTGTTGATGTATGCTGTAACTCCGTTTTAGATAACTGATATTAAAACAGACATACTTTGCCAACTTCCTGAGTCAGTTTGATTATTGATGTTTGAGTATATTCTGCAGATCCATCCATCTCTATGTATTGCTACTTCGTTTTAAAGGACTGGGTCGGACAACCCAGTTCACCTATACTTGAGCATGGTCCAAGAAGGTGAATCCCCCTATTCCGGCCTCATCTATTTACGGAAGAATCCCGGGACCCAATAGAATGTAATCAATTCTTGATTACATTCTGTGAACAATGGAGTAAAAAGTTAAGTCGTTAATCCATGGGTGTACATGCTTCCAGGAGTCAGTCAACCCTGATTCGGCCACAACGCTGTGAAGACTCCGGGACGGTTGAGTCTTGCCCACATAGGAACCCTCCAAGATGTCCCGATTAGGATTGAAGGCCAAATGTATGTCCCCCTCAACGACCAGATAACCCCCTTAACGACCAGATAACCCTCCCGCCAATCTGAGAAGGCAACCAACTCCCTCAGTACCGAACAGCAGAGTTAATTCTGTCTTGTATTAGGGTGGTTTATCGAAGCCAATGTAAATTGCACTACATTAAACCAACCTTCCAGGAACAAATATCTACCACCCTTATCAGTTTATGTCTTCCCAGGCAAAATCAAACGTTGCTCCCAATCAAAATACCCACATCCTTGTTCTTTTTCGCAGTGGACGCGAAGAACTGATGAGGAAATTGTTTGGACCATAGCCTGACCGTGTGTCCCCTCAGCAGGGGCGTCTGTTCACTCGTTGTCATCTAAGTTAAGCAAGCAGCTTCAATCTCTTTCGAGGGGAATTCAAACCCCTCACATTATACCCGAGGACCTTGAATTGTCCGTGTTTAGAATTAAGAGAGGCTCTGCGAAGTATTGGGGGTGCCCACCAAGTGGGTTTATAACAGCAGACACTACGAGCATAGTCAGGGATCACCCCAGAGAACACTGCAAGTCTAGCTAGCAGGTGGTGTGGATTGTGAACACCACAACTGAAAACATAACGAGAAACTTCCAATATGACATGACAAAACCTAACAATATCAAACCTAGGCATGAAAGGATAGCATGATCTAGACTGGAAACATTCCCCTGCCCTCCATCGATCATTGCCCACCCTGCTAAAGCCCTGGGGAAATGCCCCCTCTACACACTGCATGAGGGAAAAATGCTCATTGTACTTAAGTTGGCTGCTGCCGTTCCAGTGGTGGAGGTCAGGCCCCCATCAGCGAGTGACCCCTCCCCCTTCTCGCTGGGACCCTTGACTAACCCCTGTCCACCCGAGTCCATTGGTTCCACCGCCAATTGCAGACCGATGATCTGTGCCGCCTCTTCTGGGGTTGTGCAGCGAACCGTCTTCCCAGTCAAGCAGAATAAAAGGACAAAAAAGAAGGTCCACCTGTACCTCACCTTTTTGCAATATCTCCATGTTTACTTGAAAAGCTTGCCTTCTTTGGAGGGTTAGTGTTCAGATGTCTTGAAAGATCAGGAGGGACTGTCCTTGAAACAGTATGGTGCCTTATGCTCCTCGATGGTTGAAGAATCTTTTCTTTAGTTGTATATGTTAGGGAGAATTCTCTCTTTAGGCTGAATTTCCTAACCTAGTGAGTCCCCCAGCAGCTTTGCTGGATTTCTGGAGTTAGTTTTTTTTCCTGCCAAGAGTGATACTCTTTTTCTCCCACTCTTGGACATGATTTATGGTGTTCCTTTGACTGTTAATGTGTTTTATGGGCTATGGGGTCCTTTACTCCATAGGGTCTCATGTGTTTTTACTATGTGTGTTACACAGCACCCTCCGTGCAGTAAACCCAGGGGTGTCATAGTGACACCCCACCATAGACTCCATACCCTGGGACTGACTACTGTCTCCCAGGGCATGTAAAGTCACCATTGGCTTTACTAGTCCCAAATTATTTACAGAAACCGGTACAAACCATCATATTGTTGACGTACTGGTCGGGGCAATTCGATTGCCCCGGGGCCTGTTAGTCGAGGGGGCACGTCTCCATCCCCCCTGATCGAGTTTTGGCTGGTGGCAGTGGATACTACTTTTTATATTCGAACGCGAATATATCCCTATGGGATTTTCCAATTGTTCGAGGCTACCAACTTTAACTATTTAATTCTCATAGCCTCGAACATACCGCCGGTTTATTTATTTAATATTAATTCGCTGGTTGGTATTTTTTGCCAGGACTCGATTCTAAATTGGCGTTTGTGTTCTCTTCTGTGACTCCAACCCAAGTCGAACCCTTTGTTCCACTTTTTGGCGGGCTTCTCCACAGAAGCCTCCAAAAGTGGTGCCACTCTGTCTGGGTACCACAGGGGGTGTGGGAGCGGGTTTAGGCACCCTGGACTGAGTTACCTTGGTAACTCAAGTCGCACTCTTGTGTGATTGGCCCAAGTGGTGAGCCGGCCGGCTCACCGCTTAGCATGTTTGATTGACAGCTAGGCTGAGTGAATGGGGGTGTGCTGCATAAAAGCATGGCTTTGGGGACTGGAACTTCAGAAGTCGCCACAGGACCTGAGAATCCGACGAGGGAGAAGCTGAGCCGACCTACCACGACGACACCACCAGTGGAGCCCTGCGGACCCGACTCACCACGTCCCGACGACAGAGAAGATCTCCCGGCTGGAGAGGCTTCTTCCCCTGACTGGTGGGCACAACCAGTTTACCTTCTCTTCTTCGCATCCCAGGACGTCTTGTGGTCGAATTGCCCGTGCCAAGCACCCCGTTTACCACTGGACCGCGAATAAAAGGACCGCTCCTTTTACCAGAGAACTCTGCGGCTGGTTTCTTCCCTGGCAGTGCAACGGACAGTGTCAGCTGAGATACCTATCAATTCATTCAATATTGCATTAGCCCTTTTGGCCAATACATTCACACACATACAGACTTCAAATCAAACATTTAATCAGTCACAGTACATTGTCCTACATGTTTCTTTCAGACCATCTTCATTAGCAATAAGCCATTTTTTACAGAATTTCATCAGACTCCCACTGATCACAAAACCTACTGGCTTTTAGCCCTTGCAAATTGAAATACTCTAACATATTGTAAATAGCAATAATATGCTTTGTTGCCATTATAAATTAGAACGCTGTTAAGCTTTTTTCTAACATTCTATTAACAGCCGTATTACTTCAATTCTATTTTAAGCACTGCAAACCTTTCTAGCATTTGCCCATGCAACTGTCTTCTTATATCCAGTTGATGGCCGTTATGTTGCTTTAAACATCACTTCTAATTAGAATGCGTCTGCGCCACCTATGAGTAGAAATAGGGATGCAACCCAGCATTTGCTGGAGGTTCTCCACTGGAACACAAACCTTACCCCTCAGAAGGAGGCTGGGATGCATTTAACGGTTCATAGCACCCACACCATCATAAGGCAGCTGGAGCCAAAGACCAGGAGAAGCACCATGAGTGTGGTGGGACAATTGGAGCTCAGATTGAGACACATTAGAGCTTACACCTCCAGGGAAGGCTGGGGTTTGTCAAATTTGCAACAGAATAGGGAGAGTCAACTTGTGTTTATAGCTGAAACCAAAAGCCAGAGGAAGCCATGAGGGTGTGCTGCTGGAACTGCCAGGGCTCAGACAGTACACAAAAGCTTACTCCCACCAGAAAAGAATGGGACTCCTCAAGGGGCTTGTGAAACCTGCAACAGAATATGGACAGCCATCTCGGTGGTGGTTTGCCCAACACCCTGGCCAGCAACCCTAATGTGTCTGCAGGCCTACTGGAGCTTGAACTAGGATGACTTACAGAGCAGCTTGGCATTCTGGGTGAGAGGTTGACGGTCCTTTCTGGCCCTGTGTAACTCTGCACTGCTTAGAACAGTCACCTTGCATCGGTGGCTGGAGCCGCAGTCCAAATACTTCCTCTGAAGATGCTTGCCAGCCTCCTGGACCTCAGACATGAGAGGTCAGCTAGCCATGTGTTCGGGAGAATTCTCATAAATGTGCCAATTTCCTTCACCTTAGAGACCCCCAGCAACTTCTCTGGATTTTGAGGACTTGATCTTTTTACCTGGAAAGAGTGGGAGCCTTTTTTTCCCCACTCATGTATTTTGATGTCCATTTTACATTTGTGTACTTGGAGTATTAAGAGAACTCCATAGGCATCTTTTCATGTGTGTTACACAGGGATGTCTTTTTAGACTTCCCAAAGGTTTAAATACCTTCTCTGGGATAAACTACTGTTTCCCAGAGAATGTAAAGTGAACTTGCCTTTACTAGTCTTTCCAAATTACTAGACTCAGCACACACCATCTTACAATGGAGTGCTGGAGGGGTTACCTAGTATCCCCTGTGTTTAAATACTCATGTAGCAGTCAAATCCTACCCTTTCCTATTGAAAACGCTGGTAGCAGTGGTTTTATAGTGAACTACCATGATTTTTCCCGACCGCGAACACCGTTAGCTAAAAATCATAGGAGCATGTTTTTCAAGATGGCACCTTAAGCCCCTTGGTTTAAATAGGTCTCTGTCCTCTTTTTTCGCCGTTTCTTTTTAGAAAGGTCCTTCTAGTGTTTGTCTCTGCGTGCCAAACCAGGTTTGGTCCCTTTTTTTTTTTTATTGTATTTGGTTAAAAACCTTTACAAAATTACATATTCACATTTTGTTAAAACATCAGATACATAATAGGAGAAAAACTTCAATTTCGCTAACACTGTAAAAAATTTACTATGTACAAACTAAATTGCAGAAGAGACAAAAATAATACTCTCTAATCTACATACTTATCATACTCTTATAATTCATTGATTTCCTTCAATTTACAGTCAATTTCTGCCAAGATCTTATAATAAGCTTGATACTATCACCATACATACATCTCTGCCAAAAAGCTTCACGAGACAAGATAGAACATGAGTGCATATAGTTCTCAAACCAAGAGAGTCGCAGTCCCTCATAGTAATCACAGTACATAACCAGATGTTTTAGGGTTTCAGGAGTTGACACATCTTTACAAAATCTGCAGGAGCCATTTCTAATCTTGTTGTTACATATTCCCCATTGTAACAATCATTCGTTGGTGTGAAATAAGTTAAGTTTGTATCGCAGATATAAATTACGACCAAATACAGACGGAAATTGCATGATGTAACGTGATCTATGACCCCATTTTCTTATGAATTGGGCATACTCATAGTACAATCGATAAGATCCAATTCTATGTGCCTGGCAGCACCAGTAATACAAATGCAACTTAGATTTACAACTAGGTACACCTAATAATAAATCTTCTTTTGCAATTCCTAGCAGTTCTAATACATCATTCATTCTTACAGCATGCTTAGTTAATGATCTCATACACCCTGTAGTAAGATGTTCATGCAGGACTTCATAAAGGGAGTTACCAGGAGGATTAAGAATTTTTGCATAATTGTTTAGTAACCGCCAGTTACGTTTAGCAGATAGAGGTAAAAGACCCAGTTCATGACGAACAATGTCATTGGGGACAGAAACATGTAACCCAAGAACTCTCTTCCATATTCCACCTTGTATAGTATCTAAGATGTCATCTATTTCAAATATACATATATCTAGAATATAAAGGATTGATGGTTCCACTTTAAGGAGGTAGAATTGGATGACAGGTAAAAGCGAGAATGCGCAAAATTTAGCCATAATCAGTCTCATTTGAGAGACTAATGGTTTGGTTTTCTCTTGAATTTTTCCCTTCCACCAAACCTTAGAGAAAGAGTCCGATAGAGGATACCCCAGATATGTAATTTCTTGATTAATAGAAACTTTGGTTCCATCTATCATCCACTTAAAGGAGCAGCTCTTTTTTTCCCATCAGTTAGTATCAGAATTTGAGATTTCATATGATTTATCTTTAGATTATGAGCAGAAGCATAGCAAATAAAAGCATTGAATTTGTTCTGTAGTCCAAAAGGGGTTTTGTCAAAGATGAGGAGATCATCCCCGAAACCAATATAGTTAAATTTAGTCAGGCCAATTGTAATGGGATAAATAATTTCCTTCCCCCAACATTCCTCGATGTCAAGGGCAGCCATATAGACCGCACCCATATGATTATGCTTAGAATTCCATTGAACATGGGCAATCAAGGTGGCATTAAGAGTACAACCCATTTGGCGTCGAAATCCTGTCTGATATTTAGAGAGAATGGAATTTGTTTTCATATGTTCTTGAAGTTCTTCGAGAATTAATTGGCAGAATACCTTAGAAGATGCATCCGTAAGGGCAATCGGTCTGAGGTTACCGGGATCATCAATGGGACCTTTTTTATAGATGGGAATAATAATTGCAGAGCACCATGATATTGGTATGGTTTGAGAGAGAAATATTGCATCACATTTTTTTTCAGAATCACTGCCCATAATTGTACATCTGATCTAAATAGACAAGCAGGAATCCCATCAGGTCCCATAGCCCTCGAAGGATTTACTTTCATGATAGCCCGAATTACGTCTTCTAGGCTCCAGGCAGAGCGCGGCAGTATGCTATTCTGATATACATCTGTAGGTATGTATTCGAGATTATCGGGAAAGTCATTTCTTTTTCATATAATTTACCCACTGATTTGCAGATATACCATTTTCCTTTTGACCTTCTGTCGAGCCGTTGATCAATCTTAAAATGGACCAAATTTTCCGTGTGTCACTTAAGAATATAATACATCATATTTCGGTTATCATTCAAGTAAAGTTTTAATCTTAAGTTATTCACGGAAGGTTTTATAGGTTGAAAGGATATTCTTTTTTAAAAGATAATATTTTGAGACATCCTAGAAAGTTGGTGAAGTTTATAGTTCTTCAGCTTCTTTAGTTGAAAGATTTCTGCATTAAAAGATATGAGTATGATGTTTTTTATTAAGGTCGGCTTTTCTATGCTTCATCAGTTCAGATAGATGAAAATCAATCCTGTTAGAGATGGTTGTGTCTACTCGAAGCGAATCGAAAAGGGAAGCTGGCAGGATCAAATTCATTTCAAGGTCAGCTTTAATTTGCAGTGATATCTGATGGCATATAGAGGGATTCCATCTCACTGATAGTCCTACCCAATCATTTTCAATCAATTTTAAAGTCTCATTGGGGGGGAAGGTCCCAGCCATCTAGTATCAATTTTATGGAAATGGCATGAGGATCACCGAGACCCAGATTCTTAATGACAACAATATCAAATAAGTTAATAAGAGTTGAGGATTTTAAAAAATTGTCAATATGTGAGCACAAATCACCTCTTGACCATGTGTGGGAGGGATCCTTCTCATCAGTGGGAATTACTTGAATATCCCAGTTGAGGAAGAATTCCACCCATTTTTTCCCGCTCTTCACCGTACTAGCAGATGGCATATAAATCGAGGCAGAACCTTTTTTTTTGAGCCAAGCAGGAAGAATTAAAGTCACCCCCAGCAATTACTCCCACCTGTGCATGTCGCATATACGCACCTTCTAATATTGAGTCCAAAATATCAGTAATGTCATTGAAAAAGATTATGCTTCTGTTCAAATAGATGCACATAATAAGAAGGGGATTGTCACTTAGATCAGTAGGGGTTAGTTCTATAGCTATTACATGTGCGTCCTTATAGATAAGCTTCGTAGAAAATTTACAAACATTATTAACGAGAATAGCTAAACCCCCTGAAGGTCTACCCTTAGCCCCTCTGGTTGCTAGTTGCGAAAAGCAATCAAATCCTTCCGTATTAAAATGGGAAACATGCATAGTTTCTTGGAGTAAAATTACAGCAGGAAGTACATTTTCATCAATGGTACCCCACCATCTATTGAAGTTTGCCATCCCACAGCTGTTCCATGACAAACATTTGAATAATTTACTGTGATGCACATGGTTAGGGGAATGCTGTCGATGTTGTCATCGGCATCACTTGGGGTTTGTTGTTATTGCCAGAAAGTACAGCAGCCATAGCTAATATCTGCTTAACGATATCTTCATTAATTTGTGGTGTCTGCCGGGCTTAGTTTGGTCCCTTTGTTTGCCTCTGCCGGGCTTCAGGACTGAAGACCGCCTCTGGCGTCTGAGTGCCTGGGGTGGGCAGAAGTGAGAGAAGTGCCCGAAACTCCCTGTGCTTAGTCTCCTAGGAGACCCAAATGCACTCTGGCGTGATTGGCTGGCTGACTGTCCAGCAAGGACAGCCAACCTACTGGGTGAGTGACATCTAGGCTGGAATGAATGGGAGAAAACTGGTTAAAAGGCGAGTCTCCAGGACTGGAAAGCAGATTCGACCACTGGAACGAAAAAACGAAAGACAAGCTGGAAGAGGACGGCTGCTGCAACTCCTGGACCATTGGTTTGCCCGGTGAAGCCCTGCTGCAGGTCCGAATTGCCTAAGTTCCATTCGACAGAGAAGCTCCATCAAGGACGGCTTCTTCCTTTGAGTTGGTGGGACCAAACGACTCACAAGCCACCTGGATACCATTCGCAAGGCTTGTTAGGATTAACCAGGGAGAGGGACACCAGTTTGTGATCTTTAATCCACAGCTACTGGAACTGAAGTGACACCATCTTGTTAGCTTTCTTCAACGATCCCGTGCAGTGTAGGAGTCCCCAGACGTCATCCTTCTTGTCCCCACCACTGAGGCTCAGGAATAGAGAGATTTGCAGGACCGGCCAGGAACCAGGACTTCAGCAGCATTTGTTTCTTCATATAAAAAGGTACTGTGCCAGCCCGATTGAGAGAACGCCACTCTCGCGGTGAAAGTTCGTGAAACTTTCCCAACTTGCAGGCCTAATCAGCTTGTGACCCGACATATGATTCTGTTTCTGTCTAAGAACTTTCACAAAGACTTCACCGTTTGATACCAGAACTGCGCTTTCCTATCCAGAACATTAGCCCATTGACTTTGGCCTGGCCTATTGACTTGAATTGAACTCCTCTGGTGAGCTGAAACTATTTGCACTGTCTAAAAAGTATATATGATCTATTTTACTTACCTTGTGCCTTTTGCTCCTTTCTAAGTACTGAACTGCTATTTGGCTCCTATTTCAGTGAAGCTCAAACTGTCCCAAAAAATTAATATTAATATTAAGTTGCCTTCTTCTAGTTAAATGTTTTCTAAATGATTGTGTAAAAAATTAATAAATGTTTTTACCAAGAAACTTTGAGTACAAGTGTTTACTTGAACCACTGATTGAAAGTCCTCTGTGCAACTCCTTGTACTGCTCACATTCACTCTCGAGATAGGACTGGCAGCTCAGCTCGCTACCAATAACTGTGTGGTACAGACTTATACCAAAGGTTGGTTTGGCTAACACCTGTAGTCCTAATTGTGTGTAGTGGTCCCAGAGGATACTGCCTGCAATTCTGCCTAACACCAGGCATTTGGGTTCAGTCTGCACTTCCCATATGAATCTGTAGCAGGGTAACTATGCGTTCTGGGTACCCTGAATGACTCAGTGGGTGAAGTTTGAGCAAATGTGTCCATCCCAAGTTGATAAAAATATAAAATGCGTTTTCATCTGACTTCCAGAGATACCGGCCATCTAGTCACATTTATTCCAAAGGGCGTTGGGCCAGGGCTTATGTAGTTCCCTGCTTTAGACATGAACTCTTTGCCTCAGATGGGGCTCCCTCGAAAGGTCTGAAATTCCACCTGTGACTTATCGAACTGTGCCCTGTGTAGGACTTGCACCTCAGGTTGGTGTCTGGAGTCTCACACCAGGAACATAACACACCCGTGCCTGTGTTCTTCCTGAATCTAAAACTGGAAGCAAGACTGGTTCTCTAGAGGAGGTTGAGTTTTCTTCTCCTCTCCCTGCCCCATCCCCACCCTCTCAAGCGTGCTTGAGAGAATCTAGAGCTCCTCCTTGGACCTGGTAGATTACCTAGACAACATAGAATGTGAGGTCGTATACTCGCCTCCTATAGTAATCCAGCAGAATGCGAACACGCTTTTTTTTGTAATTGTTTACTGGAAGACATGAGCAAATGTAGCAGGCCAATTTATAGAACATAGAATAAATTGGAGAAAAATGTCAAACAACCCTTAATCCAAATTTCGGAGTAGCCTGGCCATGTGGTTCTACCATTCATTTCTATAGCCAACGGGAAGTTGGCCCATGGCCCTGCACTTGTCATTGACTATAACTAGCACGAATTGGAGTTTAGTCTGCCGGAGCAGGTTGGGACTTCTCCGGGCTCTTGTATGCATTTCCCAGGTAGGAATATCAGCTTCAAGTCAGTGCCTGGAGCACTAGTCCAGAGACATCATGTAAAGCACAGGTTAAGCAGAAGTTAAATCTCACTGATCTGGCAAGTCAAGGGCAAAGCTGATCAAGTCCTTTGGCAGACACTGAGGCTGGTACGGGGCAGATGGGCATGCTGAGTTCCGAATTCCAAGAGATACTCATGGCTCTTTTAACAACACCTGACCAAGGATTAATTCCAATGGACGGGCTTTGAACAATAAAATCAAATAAAACAATACTCCAGATAATTTAGCAAAATCTCTACTGTGAAATATCATAGAACCATGACGTGACCACACAAATCCTTGGCACTAAAGGGGTGAACATGTGTTTATCTTTATATTTAAAGAGAACCAACAGAAAAAAGGGCATAGCAAATATACTGCTTGTAAAAAGTGCTGTCCCTAGTACTTTCCCAGGTCTCTGGGCTAGAAAACGTCCACGCCCCTATCAGCAAAGCATACATTCAATGTATTCGATCATATTTCAAACAAGAAGCAAACTCCTCAAAAATGTTATGCCACACAAAAGAAAGGCAGTTTGTATTCTTTTGATGTGTAAAGAAAATGATCGATTGGGAGGCAAAGAGCGAGCATCAAAACACTGGTACATTTCTAATCTTTCCCATCAAGCTGAATGCACTCATCATGCTGTAATCAGGCTGTTAGATTAGGTCTTCTTTATGAGCCGATTAGACTGCACTGCCCAGAACATTTTTGGACAGCACATCAATTAACAGCATGGAGGCACCAGAATATATTTACAATAGCAGAAGATTATGCGTAGTGTTATGCTTCCGCCAGCAAGAAACGACTGATGCTCAAATGACACTCCTAAACATCCCGGCTGTCTACGGTACCCACCAACATACTGTTTCAATCCTCACATTTTAAAATCATTGCCTAAATCCTGTGATTTATTTATTGAAAAACATTTACTTTTTCCTGCTGTAGAGCTCTGCACTCATAGATGGATGTCACTAATTTTGTCACAGTTATGACACATCGACGGTCAACACATTTTTAATTTAATGACAAATTACTCGTATCAGAAAAGTTCATTAGGTCACGTGTTAAGAGCAAAATTGAAAAGAAATACAAAGAAAACAACTGAGTGGGTAACAAAAGAGATGTGGTATGCAAACCTACAAAGGAAGCTACCTACAAAGGAAGCTGAATGAAAAAAGAAAGATCAATTTAAAAAAATAAAATAAAAAATGGTAACATTTAGCTTAATAAAATCAGTCCTATCCAATCGTTTTGAAAACATGAAAATTTGACATCTAAAACAAAGTTTGTTTAAATTCATCAAAGCAAACACTTAAACTGTAATAGCAAAATGTATGATGTAATAACTTGCCTCCTTGTTGTCAGCGCCGTCACCATGAACCCACACTGTGGCCTCCAGATAATTGTCTCTGCTGGCTCTGTACGTTCCCTGCAGGTAGATGCCCGATTTGATACCTTGCTGCAACTTGGATAAGGCAACGTGATCTGGGAAAATAACTCTTCCACTTTCTATGTCGTTCTGGGGAAGGAAAACAAATGAACATGAACCAAATTGAAAACTGGCAGAATGATTAAATAAGTTTGTGCTGTATTGTCATTTTACTCTAGAAGATATCAATGTATGTTTGAGATTTTACAAAATGCAAACCTAGCTGGAAACCAATAGAGCTCTGCACATAGGGGATGCACCCATAGGATTATAAGTAGGGTGCCAAGGTAGCAGGCGAAGCTGGAATGGGTAGAGGGGAGTGCAAGGACAGTAATGGCATTTATATATCACTAGTGCACTTTGCAGATTCTGAGGTTTGCAGAAAGGAAAAACGTTAAACAGGTTCTCAGGGCATGTGCATATACTTAAATCTTCCAATGAGGTCTAGACAAAACCTTTCCCAGCAATAATAGTTTAAAACCACGTTATCAACTCTGAGGGACAGAAAATATCAAAGTCTATGGGCTAGAAGAGTCTGCAGGGAGCCAGGACAGCCAAAGTCAATTGGAGCACAGTATATGGAGCAGAGGCACTTCTTCGATAAAAAAAAAGTCTTGCACAAAATTAGAGAGTTGTTGTAGAAAAATCACTGTAGGGTCACAAGCAGTTACACTTGCGGAGGGTAGAGCTGAAACCAACTAACAAAAGTAGCTACTGCAAGTCTCAATTGAAGAGCAAAGCTAAAGACATCGAGGTAAGTACCCCAAGTCTGAAAAGTACCTCCGGTTATAAGAAGAGTGGTCCAGCTGGCTTCTGTCGGGTTGCAGCGATGCAGATCCTGGGTTACTGAGCCTCAGTCATGGGGACAAGAGGGAGGACGTCTGGAAGACTCGTGCGGCAGCAATTCGGAGGTTGGCGGCATCTACAGACTCTTTTCGGGTCAGAGGCACTTTCTGGTTTCAGCGCAAGGTAAGCAGCACCACCACAGATCTTGTATACCGGTTGGGCATCCTTCACTCCTTGAGTCCTGCACTCTGGTGAGGGGACTTGAGCTCTGGTCGTCCTGCTTCTGGAGGGCCCTTAGAAGACTCCTGGAGCTTCTCGGGGGGTGGCAGACGTTGCACTAATTGATTTTTCGACCCATGGCACTTGGTTCCTGCAGCAGCAAAGAAGTACAGTCAGTCGGGGAAGATGGTCCAGTGGAGGTCGTTTTGGGGTTAGTTGGTCCCACTAACCCAAGGGAAGAAGTTGTCCCTTCCGGAGCTTTTCTTGTCGATCAGAAAAAGGAGTTTCAGCACAGCAGCAGGGCTTCACCGGGCAAGTCAAAAAGGTCCAGGAGGATGCAGCAAGCTTCGTTCACGGTTTCTTCGTCGGGTGGTCTTCCAGTGGTCAACTCTGCCTCTAGTCCCAAAACCCTCGCCTTTTAAGCAGGTTCCTCCCATTCGTGGTCATCCTAGCTGTCACACAAACAGCAGGGAGGATGTCCTGAAAGGACAGCCAGACAGCCAATTAGGACTGGGTGCATTCAGGCATTCTGATTCTACGTTTTAGAAAATATTGAATACTTACGAAGGCCTCAATTTTTCAGTCTCATTTCCACCACTCTTCCTTCTTTTTGCAGAAGAGAAACATGGCAATTCACAGTCCCACACAGGACAGCAGTCAGAGTTTGTAGTTATTTCCTGCACTATTTCCCTCTAAAAGCATTACAGCACGTAGCCACGGTACCTAGGTAAGGTCAAACAACCTTGTAGGTAGCCCAGAAAAAAGAGGTATGGGAGGTGAAAGATCTTTCTATGGCAGACTGGGGACCTAGCCACTCATAGAATGATCGGAGCTAGTAACATACCAAGATCATAGTTAGGGAGATTTTTCAGGGGCGTGGCTACATGGCCATGGAGTAGGACGTGCTTCCTATGTGCTCCTGCTGATCCTTCAATGATCTGGCAGATAAGACGCGTGCAGAGCCTGCGGTGAGATGCCACTCTGAAAGTATAGAGACATGAATGTAAGGGGCATGCTGTGGTTGAAAGTCTGGTGCAAATTGCTGCACGAGAAGTGAACCGGGAGCCGGAGAAGCTTGCAAAATCCAGTCGGCTGATAAAACAAGATGGCGCCCGGCAGAGAACAAAGGGATGAGCCATAGGATAATTGCACCGCAGAATGAAGAGCTGCACCGCAGTCCAATGTGAGAGGTCCCTGATAGCTGAATGAGGGATCGGGAGAGGAGGACAGGCGATAGCGACTGTGAGTAAGGCTGCTGAACACAACAGTGCCTGCAATAGTGTTGTTGAGAGCCAGCTTGAAGATACAAATTAACAACGAGCAAGCAGGAAGTCTGGGAGGTCAAGACGTGCGTGCCGGAGTGGCGAGCACGAAAGAAGGACACTTAGGACGGCAGTGCGAAGGATTGAGCTCACGAATATACAGAGTCACACGGATGTGCACCACGATGGCAGATTAAAAGGATGGCCTGCAAGGTACTCATGACTGTGGAAAAGTCGGACATCAGCACAGCAACGGATGGGATTGGTAGCCTTTCATGGAAGCAGCATACGGGCGGCGCAGGCAGACGGCTCTGAAGCGGAACACCTCGAATATTGCAAAAGACATTGTAACAGTAACTGCGCAATGCGACATTGTAGCAGCCACAGAACGGCAGAGCGGGGGCCTGCTAATACAGTGAAATCGACATCCGAACAGAGCAATAGGAATTATATCCCGCTGCGGGAGCGAAATGGATGCATAACACGGCCAGGTAGGCCACAGAAAAATAATACCAGGCGAGCTACAACACCACCAAAGGCTCGCAGGGAAACCCGGTCACTAGGGTGCCACGTACGACATACCACAGAAACAGAATAGGGAATGTAGCAGTGAGGAAACTAAGAAAAATGACGGCCCAGCACATGCGAAGGCAGGGTCACATAACACAGACAACATAACGTAATGCGGAATACATCCACCGAATATGGCCCATAATAGGACAAATAGTGAATGATGTAATAAGGAAATCTGCAGACAGATACTGGCGCAGGTGACGGGTGCCGTGTCAGGATAGCACCAAAGTACACTATAAGTCTAAGGCAACCCGACAGACGTGGCCACAGAGCCACGAGCTAGGTCGCAGTTCCCGAGGGCTCCCGAGATCCGGCATCGATCCGGAAAAAAAAAAGAGCTTTGAATTCACTTCGTAGCAGATGGTATTGAAGCTCCTGCGGTATGAAGGTGGATAGCATACGCTGGACTGTCGTCCTGAGAAAAAGAAGCCTGCACTGAATCACACGACATCGAGGAAGTGCGGCGGTCCTCGCAACCAAAAAAAAGAAGATGGCGCCTGCCCGAAGATCACAATGGGACTCAGAGCCGTGAGAGGGCTGCAATATATTGAGCCAAAGCACAGACTGGCAAGAAGAAAGGCAGTGCGCTTCAGAAGATCGAAAATTGAAGCACACAGTACACCTGCAGCTGGTGCACTGAGTGACGCGACGAACAATAAAACACGCCTTGATACATTGTACCAACAAGAGACGTACCGCGTGTGCAGAGCAGAAGCTGAAGGCATCGAACACCAGCAATAAGGGGTCTACAACCCACCAAAAGAATAGCATTGCAATACAGACATAAGACTTTGTGTGAAAAGCCAACAGGCAGGCAACAGAGATCATGGCGCAAAAGAGTGGCAAGACCAAAGTAAAGCAACCAACGATGGACATCTTCACTAAACCACCCCAATCCCTGACCACGACAGCACAAGAGAAAATTGGCCCGCAGGACACGCTGGCCCTGCCACGGGAGGATCATTTGATCCTGCAGGCCATCACGGACATGAAATCCTCGTAGACTACTATGATAACGGATCTCAGAGCGGCACTTGAATTCAAGATCGATGCGCTTGGCGTGGATGTTAACCTTCTGCAACAAGACGCCAGGACGCTAGTGGAGCGCACAAGTACTCTCGAGAGCTCGGTGAAGAACAACACAGAAGTCAGCACTACGAATGCCGAGGAGGTCCACATACTGAAACAACAAGTACGTAATTTGGAGGACCGAGCGGAAGAGGCAGAAGGGCGTGCGAGACGCAACATCCGCGTGGTGGGACTGCCAGAAGGAGAGGAAGGACCAGACCCCACTGCCTGCGTTGAAAATATGCTGATGCAGGAAATTGGGGCTGGCAAGCTCTCCCAAGGGTTTGCGATCGAACGTGCGCATAGAGCCCTAACAAGGAGACCGCAACCGGGAGCCCCCCACGAGCGATCATTGCTAAGATTTTAAATTATAGAGACAGGGAAAAGATCCTGGAAGTTTTTCGAAAGGGCGGAACAATAACCCGAGTGCCAGCGACAGTCACAGTGTATCCTGACTACACCATGTTGGTGCAGAGGCAATGCTTCAGCTATGTTGCAGTGAAGAGGCGACTAAGGGTGGCAGGATTTAAATATATGCTGCTATATCCTGCAAAGCTAAAGATCTTACACAAGGGCAAAGCACACTTCTTCGATGATCCAGAGGAGGCGACGAACTGGCTGAATACCTAGGGTTGCCCAGATGAGGAAAATGGGTCGGAGCAAGGCAGACAGGATAAGTGAACCAACGCTACACCAGTAAATCTTGATTTAAGGGGGGACAGTAGCGGGAAATGTAATGTTGCCGCAGGGGCCTGCCAATAATGTGTGGGCATTAGTGAATTAATATTTCAACATAAGGACTTGTATGGACTGGAACATAGTCGCCTAAACCTTCAAATAAAGATGACTATCACGCTCCAAGCTATTGCTTACAGGGAGTACCACAGTCGGAGCATGACCTACCCCCAATAGTTAGAGTAGTCAGATCGCCAGTAGGGCGATAACCCCCCGCTGTGCACCTAGTATCGGCAGTAGCTAGGAAAGGAGCACGATGCGGGATAGCCCGAGATCCAGGGATGGAGCTGGGTACCAGTTGGGGATTGGGGAAAGGGGAGGGAACCGTTGGGGATGGGATGGCCAGCGGGGGGGGAGAGTTGGGGAGTTTGTAGTTGAGTTTTTTGGGGCTTGAGCTTACACCCATGCGCTGAAGCGCCTTCTACAGAGGACAAGGGAGGACAGGGGCGGGACGGGGCATGGATAAGGAATGGGAGACCTCAAGATAATAACCTGGAATGTCAGGGGACTCAATAGCTATTTGAAGAGAAACAAAGTCATGTTATAACTGAGGAGGCAAAAAATAGACATAGCCTTATTGCAAGAAACTCACCTCACAAGAGAAAAACCAAGGATGATGGAGAAAAAACGGAAGGGGACCACTATTGGAGCAACGTATTCAGCATATGCAAGGGGGGTGGCCACTTGGGTCGCACCACACGGGCCTTTTCAGTTAATGCAGTCAGCAGTAGACCCAGATGGGAGAATGGTGGCGATTCGTGGAATGCTGAATAATAGAAAATCGTGTATTATCAACACATATGCCCCAATTCAGGACACCGTGACCTATTTTAAGACCCTTTATGGTAAAGTTAGTCCATATGTAGGGGGCCCGGTCATATGGGGAGGGGATTTCAACTGTACGCTAGACCCCAGAGTGGACAGATCAGATAGGAAACTAGACAGGCCTACCCCTGCAGCCAAAACCCTGAGAACCCTGCTCGGCGATCTTCAGCTAGAAGATATATGGAGGCAACACCACCCAGAGGATAGGCATTACTCCCATTACTCCGCCCCACAAAACCTGTATGCACGATTCGATTACATGTTCGTCAACCCGGAACTTACCGGGGAGATAGTGAGCTCAGAATACAAAGCAAGGACTTTATCGGACCACTCACCCTTGATCTTAATGTGGCAGCATCAGCCCTCCAGAGCCAAGATCCCAACCTGGGGGCTTAGGGCTGAGGCACTGAAAGATACTGGGCTCAGAGAGGAGATAATAGAATATTTTGAAAAGAACACCGGTAGCGTAGAATCGGAAAGCACCTTGTGGGAGGCATTCAAACTAGTGGTGAGAGGGGCAGCAATATCAAAATCCAAAGGGCTCCAAGGGGGCATAATAAAAGAGCTGCAAAAAACAAAGGGAATGAGAAGAAATTATGAGTAAAGGGGGCATCTCACAGGAAGATGCCGAAGCTATAAGCCAATTGCAACAAGAATGCGGGGAATACTGGGAGAGACTATGCAACTTAAACTACAAGAAATATATGGAAAGACAACACGCTGGGGGAGATAAACCGGGTAGGCCGTTGGCATGGCTATACAAATAGGAGACACCTAGATTAGTGATAAGGGAGATAAGGGGAGTGAGTGGTCAAATAGCGGATACCCAAGAGAGCTTAAATGGGGAATTCCTTCAATTTTATCAACACCTATACGAAGATGCAGGAAGGGCGGATGACAACGAGATGAGGGAGATACTAGAGGACATCGGGTTACCCAAACTGAGTGCTGAAGAGAAAAAGAGCCTAGACGCCCCCATTATATTGGAGGAGCTAGAAATGGTTGTCAGACAATTACCTACTGGCAAAGCCTCGGGAACGGATGGGCTCCCTAGTGAGTTTTATAAAACATACAGGTCGGAGGTGCCCCCCCCCCCCATTGCTGGCCATGTTAAACGAGGCCTTTGAGATAGGGAAACTACCGGAATCCCAGAGAGAGGCAATAATCATCCCGCTTCTCAAACCAAATAAGCCCAGCACAGATTGTGGGTCGTACAGACCGCTGTCCATGCTAAACCAGGATAGTAAAATACTCACTGTGGTGCAAGCAAACAGACTTAGACGGGTTATAAGCAAACTGATACACCATGATCGGACATGATTTGTTTCGTGTAGGAGTATAGCCGATAACCACATCACATCATGGAACAGAGATGCAAACGAGGTCGCAATCGTCTCACTAGACGCGGTGAAAGCCTTTGATTCAGTAAGGTGGCCATGGCTGATGGCGGCCTTGAAGGAATATGGAATGGGACCTGGGTACATGAGGTTGGTGAAACTGTTGTATAGCTCGCCTATTGCTAGAGTCAAAATGGGAATGATCATCTCGGACAAATGGCAGCTCAGTTGGGGCACCAGACAGCGCTGCCCATGGTCTCCGATGCTGTATATCCTCCCATTGGAACCCCTAGCGATATATTTGAGGCAACAATATGAAGAGACAGGGGTACACACTAGGGAGGGACCGCACCCAATATCGTTGTATGCAGACGACATGCTGTTATATCTGAGGTATCCAGAAGAAAACCTGCAATACATCCTCGAAGTAATGGAACGATTTGCGTCACTCTCCGGCATTGCGGTTAACCCCTAGATGTCATGCATATTTCCCTTAGGGAGATATGAAAGTATTGCGCAGGATAACCTACCGGTACTACAAATACCCTGGGAGACTAGCACGTTCAGATACCTGGGGATTGATATTTACCACGAGATAGAAGAGGAACATAAACATAACACAGAGAAGGCAGTAGTTAACATCGAAAACAGCATGAAGTTCTGGGCTAAACTCCCCCTGGCTATGATGGGAAGCGCGGCACTGTTGAAAATGGTTGTATTGCCTAGGCTGTTGCATTTCTTTGTGAATATCCCATACATGTTGCCCAAACGCTTTTTTAATAAACTACAGAGCTTATGTAGAGGTTTCATCTGGCACAATACTAAAAATAGGATCGCCTTAAGGAAGTTACAAAATGCGTATGAGAGAGGGGGTATAAAAATGCCTAACTTTGAGATATACCATCAGGACGGGCAACTACAGTATGTGGCCAAATGGCTAGATGAAGACACAATAGCAGAGTCCAGACTGCTGAGGTCAGAATGCGCACCCTTCTTTCCGAAAGAACCGATATGGCTGCCCAAATCAGAGCTCAAAGGGCGATCAAAGCTGTTCGAATTGGGGTGGAAGACATGGTGCAAGGCATGCCAGGCCATGGGGAACCTGACTGTGTTTCCCCCCCCCTAAGTGCCACTAGTGGCGCTGAAGGGAGTGGACGCACAACTAAGAAAGACAATACGCAGATACTGGGAACCGGTGGGCATAGCAACACTGGGAGACGTACGGCGGGATGGGAGGGCACTGGAATTTACAACACTAATGGAAGAAACTGGAATACACCCTGGGCAGTACATTACCTACACTAGACTGGTAAAGCAGATACAAGCCACATGATCAGAAACAGCACTAGAAAACCAACCAGATTCGGCCATAGAGACAATATACGATATCTCAGAGGGAGGGCATGAGGTATCCCAGATTTATGAACTGGTAATGTCCAGGGTGGGGAAAGAGGTGACCCAGTTGAGACGGGAGTGGGAAGAGGACGCGGGAGAACCTATGCAGGACGGGCAATGGGAAAGAGCACAGTGGTACCACAAGAAGGTATCCAGAAATGCGAGATTACAACAGATCCAGCTACATATAACCCACAGGGCGTACAGGACCCCTCAAAAGATAGCCCAATTTAAGAGCACAGAAGCACAAATGTGCCCCAAATGTGGGGAAGTATATACAGGTATGATCCATATGTTTTGGGCATGTTCAGGGATTCAGAAATGTTGGAGGAAGGTCACCCACCGCTCCTCTGAGAAAGGAATTAAGTTAGACGTAGAATCGGTGTGGGCGTGCATGATGGGAGGATTTACCAGACCACGTAAAATGAAGCATGTCTGCAAACTGAAGGACTTGGCTTATATTTTGGCCAAACGCAGAATAGCCTTGGGGTGGAAAGCGGGTCAGAGACCCAGGATAGAAGTGTGGTGACATGACCTACTAAAATGGGCGGAAACGGCAGCATGGTATGAAGAGGCCTACGGCGGGAGGATGATGAAGTAGGAACGTTGATGGCATGTAGACAGCTAGTGGCCTCATTAACCAAGCCCATCCGGACCAGTCCAAGCGAACAGGATACCTCTGGGAGCATGGAAGGAGGGGCACCTTTGGAGGAATAGGACTAAAAGTGCAATGGAGTAAGCTCAAGTTATGGGGGGAGGGATGGGATGGCAGTGGCAAATACATGGTGATGCATATGATGTTCGGACATTTATAACTTTCACTGTCAGGTGTGCTGTGTTGTTTGTAAACTTGGCAAATAATAAAATTTGTTAAAAAAAATAAATAAATTGTTGGGGAGAATTCTCAGAAATGTGCCAATTCCTATGTACCTTAGAGACCCTCAGCAACTTTGCTGGATTTTGAGGACTTGCATTTTAACCTGGAGAGAGTGAGCCCCTTTTCCCCACTCTCTCGTGTATTTTAATGTGATTTTGAACACTGTTTCCCTTGGTTGTGGAGTCTGACAAACTCAATAGGCATCATCTTTTACACTGTCACACAGCACCTTTAGTGCAGTGGCACAGGTAAGTCTTTCAGATTTCCCAAAGGTTTAAATAGCTTCTCTTGGGTAAACTACTGTATCCAAGAACAGTAGAGTGAAATTGACTTTACTTACACTTGTAACTTTCTGGACCCAGCACACACTATCTTACAATAGGGTGCTGGAGGGGTTACTTAGTATCCCCTTTGTCTAGCTTCTCATGTAACAATTTCATTTTACCCTTTCCTCAATGAATGGCTGGTGGCAGTGGTTTACTCTGAACTACTGTGGTGTGCATTTACCGCGAGCTATGTTCGCAGCTGCATTAAAGCACCCAAGGGTGCAATTTTTGTCAAAATGGCCCAAGTCGTCTTTTTTCGCCATTTCTTTGTGCAAAGCTCCTTCTTGACAATTATTCTGCGCACCAAACCAGGTTTGGTCCCTTTGTTTGTTTTGCCTATGGCGGGATTCATGAGTGAAGCCCGTCTCTGGCTCCAGGGTATCTGCGGGGGCAGGAAGCAAGGGAGGTGCCCGAAACTCCCTGTGCTTAGTCTCGTAGGAGACAGGAATGCACTCTTAGGTGATTGGCCAGCTGGATGTCCTGCAAGGACAGCCACCCTGCTGGGTGACTGACAGCTAGGCTGGAATGAATGGGAGAAACCTGCAAAAAAGGCGAGGCTTTTTGGCTTGGAAGGCAGTCGACCACTGGACGAAGGAATTCGAAGAAGAACTTAAAGAGGACACCTGCTGCAACTCCTGGACCGTTGGTTTGCCCTGTGAAGCCCTGCTGCTGTGCTGAAACTCCAATTTCGTATAGACTAGAGAAGCCCTGCAAGGAGGACTTCTCCCCTTGAGTTAGTGGGACCAATCAACTCCAAAGTAAGCCACCTGGACATCCTCTCGGAGCTGGTTCAAATTCCACTGCAGTTGCTGCTGGAACCGTATAGCCAGGGAGAGGAACACTAGATCGTGTGCGTTGCTTTTAAGCTGGCCAAGAGCTCCAGGAAGATCCTCCGGACTCCCAGGAAGCAGGACTGACCGAGCCTGAGCCACCTCAACAGAGTGCTGGAGCCCAGATGCAAGGAAAGCCCATCTTGATAGCCAGTAACCGCAGTGTTGCTATTTGCGGTAGGCGCGAGGAGCTGAAACACCGAAGTGCCACTTGTTTGAAGATTGCCGGTTGCGGTCAGTGACCGTCCCATTGCAGTGCAGGAGTCCCCAGACGTCGTCCTTGTCCCCACGACTGAGGCACATGAACACCAGGATCTGCAGAGCTGCACAGGAACAGAAGCCATCTGCTGCACTTTTCTTCAACCTAAAGGTACTGTACAGTCTAGGAGAACTTACCTCTTGTGTGTAACTGCACGTGTTCTCTGTTGGTGAGACTTGTTGTGGTTGCTCTGTAGAGTGTGTGGCCCTGCTTTGATTTCTTCTTTTCTACAAAGACTTCTAAACATTGTGCAAGACTTTTACTCACCTGCAAGAAGTGCTTTAGCTCACCTAGACTTTTGCCCAATTGACTTTGGTTTAGCCTGGCTCCCTGAATGACTCATCTTCTCTCCGACATTGTGTTTTGTCTTCCTTCCAGGAAGGGGTTAATTAACTTTGCATTGGGGGTTACCAAAAGTACTTACCTGTTTCAGAATATTTGCGTGATCTCTTGTTCTGTTCCAAGAACCTTTTTCCTTTGACATACTCCTAAATCTGATTTTAAATGCAAACAGAGGTATTTTAATGTCCACAGTGTCCTAGTTACTGAAGTCACCTGGGGGTGTAGGAAGTGTCTGTGTGCCATCCCAAAAGGGTACTTACTGATTTAGAAATATTAACAGTGAGTATTTTGGAGTGTATGTGTGTTACTATAATATTGCCCCCTTCTAAAGAAGGCTTACTCTAACTGTTAAATAAATTAATAAGTGTTTAATCAAGAAACCTTGTGTGTAAGAGTTTATTTGAATATCTCTGTGTAACTCCCCTACAGCTCACACTGACACCTCTTGAGAGAAGCCTGACTGCTCAACACGCCATCAACCTGTGTAGCACAGACTTATACCAAATGTTGGGTTCCTATTGCCAGGAGGTCAGGGTTGTTGAAGTGCACCCAAAGGGTACTGCATACAATCTTGCCTAACAGGTAGGATGGGGAAAAGGTGTTACAGGGAAGGGGATACTGCGTCTCACCATCCGGTGTCCCACTTCCACTCCCTGAAAACCCCTCATCCAGGTGATCCTCCCGCACTGGTCCACCCCCAGGAACTGGATCCAAAAGAGATGGCCGTGTCCTGGCCACCTGGATGACAGATCCCGGGGACTAGCGGTTGAGACACATTCAGGTTTCTCACAGAGGACTCGGATTACAGTGGGTCACGATTCAAGAGCATTTATTCGAAATGCAAGAAAAATACCCATATGGCTCCACTGCTTTGAGGGAAATTCCCTAACATTCTAATACAAAACTAAGGGTGTTCTTCGAATTCCAAAAGAAATACTACTGTCTAAATCCTAGTTAACCAACTGTCCCTGCCACTTCAGAAAATCCAACTAAAAGAAAAAAAGGAGGCCAGAGCAACAGCCTCTGTCTGCCCCAAACACCTAGATGGTTTATTTTCATACAAGGGTGAGTAAATTAGTCAGTGCACTCTTCCCATCTGCTATTCACATTTTTGTTATTACTAATTGGTTAAGTCTGTGAGGGCCAATAGATGCACGGCTTATAGCGACTGATATCCACCAACCCGTCAATAAATGTGTAGGTATAAGTGTGTTCTATGTTAGCCTGAGGCTGTTCCACAGGAGGAATGAAATGCACAGGAGCTAACCATAACCACGGAATTTAAGACTCAATCAAGATAAGGATCCAAAACAGAAAGATACAGAACTAAGGACCACAACATGAGCAACCTCGAAGGACCCTGGACACCCAGAAACCCACAAGGCAATAAGAACATGCCAAACTAATAACCTCAAGCTGGTACAATCTTACCTAACCCTAAGAACCACAAGACACTCGTCCACTCAGCATCATAGACTACAATAACAAGAAGAAAAATGTTTATCTAATATGAATGCTGCTTAGACAAAACTGACAATATGTTAAAAGACTAATGTTGGAAAAGAACATCAAATTATGTAATGATTTATTATACTTGTGCCTTGAAAAAGCCAGAGCAAGGGCAAAATGTATGCATGTGCCTCCTAACTGAGTTTGTTGGCATTACTGTATTAACATTGATGTCTGGAACAATTATGTGAATATTTATTGAGAAGTTGAATGAACATAAAATACTGTGAACAGCTAAAAAAAAAACGTATACTAACTTATTTAGTAGACAATCCTAACCAAAACACTGAACCAAGCGTACAGGCTAACATAGAACACACAACATATAGCATGACTTATTTTCAGTCTCAAAGTTCCTATAGAATATAATGACAGTTCACAGTCTTCTTGTAGATTCTGTTAATTAAAAGGACAAATATCCTCTGTACTGTATTCTCATCCCGCTAGAAAAAGAAGGGTTCTCCTCAGATCACATTTCTCAGATTTTGATAAATATTCAAATCCATACAGAATCACCTTTAAACACAAGTCTTTATGCTCAACGTTTTTGTATTTGTACTTAAGAATTTGTAATGCGCACAAGACGGACCGAACCATATAGAGGCGCACGTGGAAACATGAGTCATACAGAACACGGCCCAGCCCATATAAAGGACCACCAGTAAATATAAGAAAACCCTACCTAAACAAAAGGTTTTTCAATGCTCTACGGAACTGGTAGAGTGATCTAAGGGTCCTTAATTCTAGTTGTAAGGAGTTCCATAATTCTGGACCAAAAACAGAAAATCTTCCGTCACCCTGTGATTTGTACACTGAGTGGGGTATAGATAGAAGGTGACAATCACTAGAGCTCAACTGTCTTGCAGGCTGGTATAAATCAATCAGGTCCCTCAAGTATAGAGGGGCAGTGCCATTTACACATTTAAAGACAGGCTCCCTTAAACCTTATACGATCTATCAACAGCCAATGCAAGTCACGGCGAAATGATGACAAATGAGCAGTTCTGCCCAGCTTAAAAACCATCCTGACTGCTGCGTTTTCTGCTTTTTGGAGTCTTTGGATTTGTTTAGATGGGATACCAATCAGCTGACTATTACAGTCATCCAAATGAGCACTGGTCAAAGCGCCAACCACAGACGCATGATCTTCTTTAGGGATATAGAGAAGTGCCTGGCGTAGGAGTCTCGGAACAAAATGCACCGCCTGAACCTTTGCTCCAACCTGGCCCTTGCTGCCAAGGACATCTTGCCACACACAACCCAAATTCTTTACCCTGGATACTAATATTAGTCTGTTTTATAGGAGGGTTGGAATTGGGCAGTTTCTTGGCTGCGGTGAACAGATGTCTTGGTCCAAACAAAATGAGTTCGGTCTTGGCTGCATTTAGTTGTAATAGATTTTTGGACATCCACCCGCTTACTTCATCCAGACACTGCCCCAATCTGCTAAATGCTTCCACAAAGTTGACAATTCTAATGAAGATCTGGGTATCATCCGCGTAGTAGTGGAAGTTCAACCGTGGCATCGCAGGATCTCCAAAAGAGGCTGAATATACAAATGAAATAACAAAAGGTAAGAGGGATGATCCCTACGGAACTCTGCAATTCAGCCTAATGGTATCTGAAGGGAACTCACCTAATCTCACCTGTTGTTGACGGTCTGTCAAGAAAGACCTAAACCAGCCTATAGCAAGATCGTAAACTCTTCCTACCTCTTGCAATCTCTCAAGGAGGATGTGATGATTCACTGTGTCAAAGGCCGCAGACAAATCCAGCATTACCAAAAGAGAAAGTTCACCTTGGTCCGCAGCCCTTAACAAGTCATACTGTACAGATAGGAGAGCAGTCTCAGTTCCAAATCTTGGTCTGAAACCCGATCGGAACATGTCTAATAGCAGTTCATGTTCTACAATTTTTCAAGGATTTTGGCCAGCCAAGGGAGCCCTGCAATAGGACGATAATTCTGGAGAATCTTGCAGTCCAGCGTTGTCTTTTTCAGTAGGGGGGTGACCATAGAATGCTTTAAGCTATCAGGTACAATCCCACATAACAATGACTTGTTGACAAACAGTTACGAAAGGAGTCAAATCCAGCGCCAAGCGCTTTGCTGCACAAGCAGGAAGGGGAGACAGAATCAATGATAGGCTTGAGAGTCTCCAGTAATTGATATATATCATTTTCTACTACTAGACGAAAATCAAAAGTAGACAGTAAAGTCTGACTCTGTGGGTCAGTCAAGTTAACCACAGGTTGATTGTTTAATGGCACAGATGGACTTATGGCAACAAACCTGAACAATATCGCCTCTCCAGCCTCCTCACCAACAACATTAAGGATACCACACAGCTCCTTTGCTCCTACTCATATAAAGGGCGAATATTAGACTGGGTAACCAACCTGAACTGTTCTATCACCATCACCAAAGTAACCCCACAACCTTGGACCGACCATCACCCAATTAGTTTCTCTTCTTCAATAGAACCCCAAAAGCAGAAAAATATTTCAATAGTACCACAGCTCCCAACCAGAAGCAAAAAAGACATCACTGCTGAAAAACGACTCCCCCCCCTCCTCCTACCTACCCTCTCCTCAATGACCAACAATTCCGACTAACGCATTAGTAGAGACCTTCAACAAAACTATGACCAACGCCCTTGACACTATCACACCAGTCAAATTACGCAAAAGCAAGCAAAAGTCACACCTTAACACCTGGTTCACACCCCAGCTGAAAGAATTACGACTCCAAAAAAGGAAACTTCAAGCCATCTGGCGACACTCCCCTACGGTCGAGAACAAAACCTTACTAACTAATTTCGCTAATACATACAAGAAAGAAATAATCCTCACAAAAAGTAATACGTTCAATGAAAGAATCACTAAGGCTAACTCCAACACCAAGGAGCTTTTCACCATCCTTCATGAAATGGAAAACCCCATTCCATCCAAAGAGAACATCCCAAAAGATAAACAATGGTGCACCAACATCCAAAATGCTTTATCGAATAAAATAGCCACTCTGCAGACTAAGATAGCTGATAAAAAAAGCATCCTTGGACTCCACTGAGACACATCCTACCCCACCCACTGCTACTCCAAAAAGCAATACACCTTTTAGATTCACCAATATCTCCATATTGGAAACCGAGAAGGTTGTATTATCCCTGAAGCCATCTAACTGTCAGGGCGACAGCTGCCCAGCCCAAATAATTAAAGGATGCAGCTAGAGATTTAGCACCCTTCATCTCCAAGCTAATTAACGCCTCCTTCAAATCATGCACTGTCCCAATCAATCTCAAAGCATCTTGGGTACTTCCGCTCCTTAAGAAACAGACCCTAGACCCGGCCATCCCCACTAATTACAGACCCATTACTACAGTCCATTGCCCCTCAGAATTTATCGATAGAGTAGCCTACCTCCAAATCCATAATTACTTCGACGCTAACCTCTTACTAGGTTCGCGCCAATTAGGATTCAGACCACAACATGGGACTGAAACGGCCTTAAATGATTTAAAGACACAAATTGACGAGTTGAAGGACAAAAGGTAAAGCAGCTATGCTACTCCTCCTCGATCTATCGGCAGCCTTTGACCTGGTGGATCATGCAGTGTTATGCGAACACTTAGAGTCAGCTGCACATTTCTCCAGTGATGCTATAGCCTGGGTACACTCCTTCCTAGCTAACCGTACGATGAGAGTCTTCTCCCCTTAAGCCGCAGCAGACCCTATCCAAATCACCAGTGGTGTTGTGTTTGTCCCACAAGGTTCATGCGTCTCACCGACAATGTATAACATCTTTACCAAGCCACTTTGACAAACTTGACAGACTGAGTGTTACATTTACCAATTATGCTGATGACACCCAGATTCTCATACCCCTTTCGGCCAACTTCGTCGAAGACACTGCTCTGGTAAATAGGATATACCTCCTAATTCAGGCATGGATGGCCTCACATGGCCTCTGCCTGAATGACGACAAAACTGAGATCCTGATTCTGGGTTCTGACTCTAACCTAAAAAAACTCAGCCCCAACTATGCCGCCTTTAACATTGATGGCAACGTTATAAAAATAGTAACCGAAGTAAAAAAATTAGGATTTGACCTTGATTCTACATTAACACTTAAAAAACAAGTTAGCTCCATGGCTTCATCTACAGCTTTTACCTGTAAATTTATTAGGGCCTGCAGACCCTTTTTATCTAAAGCCAGTTGCATTACGCTCGCCAATGCACTAATAATGTCCAAGCTAGACTACTGCAATGCCCTCTACGTAGAAGCCAACAAAACCATCCTAAACAAAATGCAAATACTAAAAAACAATGCCCTTAAAGCAGCATTGAATATAACCCGTAGAGAGCACATTTCCATCAGAAGAGGCCAGCAATGGTTGAAAATTAGTGACAGGATACTCCTTAAAACGATATCCCTCACCTTCAAATGTCTCAATAACACCGCACCTCCCTATCTCTCTGCCAGACTGACCAGAAAAGTATATCCTCGCCATACTAGATCATCTAACCTTCTCTACCTAGAAACTCCCAGATTCAGACTCTCCAAAGCTGGTAGAGGCAGCTTCCCAGTCAAAGCGGCACTCTCCTGGAATGCACTCCCGCTGCCTTCAGAGTGGAACAACCATACCCTAGATTCAGACGTAATCTATTACACTGGCTTCCCACCAAGGACACCTAAGAAACTGCTTTCCCTCCCCACTTACTTATGCTCCAGACCGTCAGGATAGCCAGCATACGTCTATGCGTATCACTCTACTGACCCGTTTATTTAATCTATGTGTACTTTGCACCCCCATACACAATTGTATGCACTGTAATTGTTTATGTTGTATTGACTTCTATGTTGTAACTAAGCTTAAAATATTCTTGCAACTGCTGCGCCCAGCTTCCTCAGGGTTTGGTGCGCATTACCAAATAAAGAAACTAATTTGATGCGTTCAATCCTTTCAATAAAAAAAAAAAAAAGTTGAAAAGATTGCCCTGCACCACAGAAGGATCAATCTAAGTAGCTTTACAGCTAGGGTTACAGAATTTAGAAATGATGGAAAACAATTCCCTCAGAAGATTAATGGCAGCTTTTACATTTTTACCCATAAAATCTTTCTTGGCTTGAAAAATAGCCAGTTTATTGTCCGTTAATGCTCTCTTAGCCCTAGCTTTATTCTCCAAAGTCTGCTTCTGTTGCCATTTCCGATTGTTCCTGCTGAGTAGTTTGCGCAGAGAAATTAGGTTCTGTGAAAACCAGGGATTGGAGATTCTCTTATTTTTGGGTTTTAAAATGGGGCGATCTTGGCGCAAATAGCGCCCAAGGTCAAAACTCTGGCTGTAAAAAAATCTCCACAAGGGAGCAAAGAATCAATGGAGGCAAGAGCCTCAATAATTTCATAACCATGAATGCTATCCAAATCTTTGGTTTTCCGAGAATAGATAACAGTCTGTCCTTGAAATTAACTTTATCCCCCTTGGGCAGGCTGAAAGAGAAAAACTGCACGAAATGATCAGACCAGTGGATAGGCATAATGTCCTTCAAAACACCCAGGGGATAAAGACAGAGTGTTCAGGAGATGCCATAACTCATTAGAGTGTGGTTTTGTCTGATCATCCAACCAGATGTTCCAATTGCCCATCAATAGTAATTCCTTATATTTACTCCCTCCACTGCTAAGGAAGGTGTCAAGGTTCTCCAGAAAATGTTTACAAGGGCCTGGTGTTCTATTTCCCAGAATTATATGAATAGAGGCTTTAGGGGAGATGTGAAAGGTAAATTGCCCAACCTGAGCATCATCACCCTACTTGAGAGTATGTAAGTGTGCGATATGCAGCGCAGCTTTGTAAACAACTGCAATGCCTCCATCTTTTTTTTTGCTGCCCTGTTAATATATTTAATCAAGCAATCCTCTGGAACCAGCTCATGAAATGAGCTCTGAGAAGCCTCAGTAAACCAGGTTTCAGTGATGAGCAGTAAATCCTGGTCATGATGTTTAATGAGCTCTGAAATTTCAGTAGCATGAGCCCCTGCTGACCTTGCATTAACAAGTGCCCCTTTACAACTCACAATGCTTCCCTCAAACACTATATGAGATCCTATTGTGTGTTTAATACTGTCCAAGTCCCTAATTTTATTTAAATTTCTAAGAGAGATGTTACCATAAGAGTCATTTAATGCCTTCAAAAAAGTAGCATATTGGCTCTCCATCAACTTAATAGATGTAGGGCGCCTGCCCGCTCGGGTGTTGCAGTTTCCTGTAATTTAGTGGGCTTTACAGGCCATGTTACAAAGTATTCATACTCCTTTCAATGTGTTTTACATAGGATGCATACTTTTCCAGCTTTATCAGTTCCTCACACCGTTGTCTGCTTTTCCAGCCTTGGTATAAAGTGTTTGCATCTATTTCACTCTGTTTTGCATATGGCATGTGCCCGTTCAGTTCTCTCGAGCTCTCCGTTAGGGCCGTTTTTCTAACGTCCACTTATGGTAGAACTTTATAAAAACAACCCCCTTGGTACACAGTGTTAGGAGGATGTATCATTTGTATGCTTCATCCCCTCTCCTAGTAAGAACCCCAGCACTTTTTGCTCGACTTATGGACCTTTTTCTTTAAATCCAGAATGCGTTGAGCCTTTTTTCACTCATTCATTCTTATGGGCTCTGTCTTTTGGAACTCTGTTGTCTGTGTTTTACCTTTACTATGGAGTCTACTTTCCTCCCTATCTCTTTTAAGGCATCTGTATTTTACTATTGCAGCACACAGATCCTTATGGGCACTGTTGCTGGGAAACCTTTGGGTTTGCCTTTGAGATTCTTTCTTTATCTTCACTTACTACAGTTCTTAAGGATAGACCGTTACTTTGTATCCCTCCTAAAACTTTATATTCTGTGAGATTGGCACACACCACCTTATGTGGAGTGCCAAGGGAATACCTATTATCCCCCTTCTCTCTGCTCCTGTGACTTATTAGTCACAGACAACCTAGTTATGACTAGTGGCAGTGGACGTGTTCCATCAACTAGTCCCGGTTGTGCACAATAGGGTCACCTAAATACTAACTTGGTGCCTTCTTTCATTTTTTGCCATTTCTAGCGTGGTTGTTCTTTGTTCGCTTTTCTTCTACTATTTTGGGAGGGGGAGGTCTGTGTGCGTTTTGCCTTTGGCGAGAACCCTTGGGTGTCCCCGCCTAGGCTCCAGTGTTTCTGGGCAGGCAAGAAGTTAACAGAGGGGTTTCTCAATCCCCTGCCCTTTGTCTGCCTGAATGGAACAACCTCTAACTGGGGGTCTGGCTATCCTGATTGGACAGCCACCCGCCCTTTTCTGTAAACTGCTGAGAGAGATTGCACAGGTGTGTTTGCTGAAACTGAATAAAAGGTGAGGATGCTGAGGCGAAAGGCAAGCCGACCCCTGGAAACTGAAGTAACTGAAGAAGACGAACAGAGACGCCTGCAGATCCTTTGCAACACTGAAGCGACCACTGCTGTCCTGACCCCGTTTCCTATGCGACAGAGGAACTACAAAGAGGACGACTTGTTCCATTTGGCTGGTGGGACCAACCGGCCCTGAGACGAACTACAATTTGAGCCATTTGCTGAGGTGCTGTGGCGTTCCACAGCTGCAAACTGTGAATACCAGCAGACCTTTCGCCCAATCGCAGTCTTAGAGGAGAAGGTGGATACCTTCTCCCTGGTCTCCGCCCACCCCTTAGCACCATCCTATTGGAATGACAGACCAAGAGCCACAATTGGGAACCTGTGCATGATTCCTTGCGATATTCCTGTACAATGTTGAGTAAATGAGAGACCATATGCACTCTGGCAACTATTTAGAGTGTACCCCACAAGCTAACATAGTGGAGTAAGGCCATCAAGAAGGATGCCCCTTGCCGTGCTGTTGAAATGCAGCCATTAACAGAATTGATGTACCTTAAAACAAAGTCTGATGACAGCAAAAGAATGTCATAAAGTAGATATAAGATCCTATGCTGAAACGGTATGAAAATAATTGAGAATGACGATGTAACTGGAGCACTAAGAGAAACATGTACCCAATGATACAGTATTCATGAACACAAAGAAGAATGAAGTGACTGGTCAATAACTGTAAATACGCTGTAACTCAAGGTAGAAAGAACATATAGAAGCTTGCTTATAGAGGTATATATTCAATGTTAAGGACGACCATTACAAGAAGATGAACAACGGCTTGTGTCAATCAACCTAGCTACCTCAAAATACAAACTCAGGATCATGAAGTGAAAAGACGATGAAGAGGCTGTTATTCCCTTGTAAAATAAAGGAGTTCATTGGCCTGCGAACAAGGATGCTATTTCCAGAGATGAAGGCAAAGTACGAAGGGAGTCCAGTGAGCAGATAATTTGCGTAGGACATATTTCTCAAGATTAGAAGGAACACGAACATCTACAGATGCCAAGTATGGGACAATTAAAAGCATACAAAGGTTATATAGAATAGAGTGAGCAAGTATCTAAAGACAAAGAGGAAAAGATTGGGTAAGTATTCACAGTCTGAATTGACTTGTCATCATGGAATAAATATCTCTCACACATTTATGCAGAACATTACCAAGATATACAGCCAAAATTAGGCAGTATATTCTGAATGGATTAAGGGCACAACCAATAAGACATTTATGCCCTCGCCTCCAGGAGGTTCTTTGTCAAATAAGGGATCACGTAATCTGGCAACATATTTACATGCTACACATAAGGGAAAGAAGCTAGAGAAAAGATTAGCATTACTAGAGCTTTGGAAAATGTACCAGAATCGGAAAGAAGACTCAGTATATAGGGCGTGGATGCTTAATCAACATAAAGGGGAAGATGCAACGCCTTCAGCTCCTCTTTTTCCTCCCGAGAAACAAGAAATAGAGGATAAAGAGAGGGGATTTTACCCTCTAAAAGAATTGAAAGCAGCAGCGGGGTATGTTAATCCACCATACGAACACCCTGCCTATACCAGTGGAGAGACTGATGGAAAGTAAAAGCAGAGAATGCAAACATATACTGAGGCGCGATGAAAGTAAACGGCGTGATGAGAAAAAGGATAGACAGAATAAACAGATAGAGAAAGAGACAGAGAAACAAAAAAGAATACAATATACAGCTAAAAGGTAGGAACATAGTACAGAACTAATGGATGGGAAGACAAATATTGCTTAAACTAGATGATAACGGTATTGATGGAGTTCGAGAAAGAGGAAAGAAGAGCGAGATGAGAAAGAAAGAGAAGGAAGAAGAGACTATACAAACAAGAAAGAGACAAAGAATGTAAGCAAAGGGAAGAACGAAGAGAGCATGAGGAAAAGAGAGAAAATTAGAGACTAGAAGAAGCAGAAGCCCAAAGATTGAAAGTACGCAGGTTGCAAACAAGGCGAGAGGAAGAGCAACTGAGGGAAATAAAGAGGAGGGGAAGAAATGAGCAGAAGTAGGGGATTTAAAGATGATGAGGACAGAGGGTCACAACCATCCGTGGGTGGTTGCGAGAATTATTAGAAATACCAACATGGACAGAAAAAGACACAGACCAAGTGACGGATAAGGAAGCATATAGAACTCAAGAGGATGAAAATTATCTTTCAGTAGGTTAGATCTTGATGAGGCGGAAGAGGACAAGTCATATGAGTTGGGGTGTAATAATGTCAGACGAAGAAAGGAAACAAAACGAGAGGCCGCGAAAAGAGGGTGCATATTGATTTGCAAGAGAAACAAGTATAGACAAAGGGGTACAATTATCAGATTTAGAGGGCCCTATAGGAAGAACACCAGAACCAATACCATATAATGTACGACCACAAGCACAATTGCACAGTACTGGGGATGTATCTCCGCCCTATGTGAGCAGACCAAGGGTATTGTCAGGTAGACAACAAGCAGGCAATGATAATGCTAAGTGGAGAACAAGGTGTGTGGGTAGGTATGGCCAAGGACCAGGGTTTTCACAGTTCCCACTATAAGATAAAGGATCGGGTCGACTACAACATATACCATGGGCCCAGACGGATAAGGAAAATGTAAGTGCACACTGCCGAGTTTAACCACTGGTGCAGAAAAATGGATCAAAGAATTAGAGAAAAACACGACCTGAATGATTATAGGTGACGTAAAAGGCCTATTATCAGCTATCCTGGGGGAGAGAGCCGACAGTTGGAAAAGAGCAGGGTATCCATAACTAACTGCGCAAAACACAATGCAGTGTCATTCAATAATTGTAGAGCAGACATATGGTGAGCGCTTAGAGTACAATATCTAGATACACTGGCTTAGAAGATGAGTGAGGATGAAGACCCCATTGCTTTTATTCAGGATACATGGAGTTCAGAGACGCACGAACTGTGGGATAAAACAGTAGCGTTATTTTATCACATACTAAGTCAAGGGCTGCCAGAACCAGTACAAAGACAGTAAAAGAAATAGGTGGGAATGGAAGCAAAGCCACGGCCAGAGACATAATGGGCAATTGTGCATTATTGCAGAACGTTAAAAGAAAAAGACAAGAAGAAAGCTCTGGGTAGAAAGCAAGAAGAGGTGAAGTTGGTACAGAAGAAATAACAGAACTGGCAATCTCCAAGAGGGGGCATGGGATATGCTCCATAATGCAATACAGATGCACAAGGATATGATGCCCAAGATCACACGCAAAATCAGGCATATATGCCACAACCACAGCAGTTTCAGCAAGTGCCAGTACAGACACAATTGCCTACCTCCAGTTGGCCGAGCACATACTGCAACGTAACCATCCTGAATTTTTGGGACTTGAGGTGCTTGTTTAGACGTCGCAGGTCGAGAATGGGTCTCCAGCCCCACGCCCCCGTCTTCTTTTTTACTATGAATTATCTGGGGTAGACTCTGGAGTCGCATTGGAACCAGCTCTATCGCCCCTTTTCGTAACTACTTCCTGCAGGAGTTGAGGGATGTGCTGCTCCTGCCGGGCCACCAGTGGTATCCGCGGACACCTCTGCTAGAATTCGAGAGTGTGTCTGTAGGAGAGAGCCTCTAGCACCCAACGGTCGGTGGAGATCTTTTCCCACTCGCTGACTAAGCCCACCAGCCGGCCTCCCACCGGGGTGCAAGGGTGGGGCCCGACGTCCTGACATGTTCAATCCTGCTTCGGGGACTGCGTGCCGCCTTGGGAGAGACAATGACGGCGGCCACCTTCGAAAACCTTGGAACGACCGCTGTAGGCCTCCTGGGTCGTAGAACGCGAGTGCTGGCGGTACGAGGATGATCCCCTGCTGAAACCCTTCGATGAAATGCCAGATTTTGTCTCAGTCGAAAGGCATGTCCAGGACCCTTGTCTGAACTTCCTGCCGAAAATTGGTGGCTTTCAACCAGCAAAGACGACGGAGGCAGATACTGTTCCCCATCTATCGGAACCCTGTTTCCACTATGTCCAGGGCCACAGTGATGGCATGGTTCGATGCCACCTCGCCCTCCTGGAGAATTTCAAGTGCTCCAACAAGATTATCGTCGGGGAGAAAGTCCAGCAGTGGGTCCATCTTGTATCAAAGCTCCCTGTCGTATCTGGCCAGGATCGCAAGAACATTTGCTGCCTTGACCGTCGTCGCCGCCGAGTAGATCACCTTTCTACCTATGGCGTCCAACTTCTTCCCCTCGCTGTCTGGGGGAACGGAGGCCAAAGATGATGGATTTGAGGACTTCTTCCTCGCAGCCACTGAGACCACCGAGTCCGGGAGGGCTGCGACTGTAGGCACTTGGGTGCAGAGTCCAGCACCCAGTACTTCTTTTCCAGCCCGTCTCTTTTTGCTGGGGTTGAAGCGGGATTCGTCATCACCGCCGCCAGGCCCTCATACCAAACGTCGTCCAGGAGTGGCACCACCAGAATGGTCTTCCTCTTAGCCTCCCCTCGCTGGTAAAGTAAACCTTCCTTCTTAGTCTCTTCTGGCAACAGCTGGAAGAGCGCAGACGCGCGGGCGACCATGGAGTGGAACGAAACCCACTTAGTCCGGGGGAGAAGCTCTTGGCGGCAGGAGAATGCTGCCGCTGTCGTCTGTGTACATCGTCGCTGTGTCTGTCCCTGTGTCCCTATGGGGGGGGGAGGCAGGTGCGGCGGTTGATGAGGCGGCGTAGGGTGCCGTTTCCTCTTCTTCACCAGGGCACCCGGTGCCACCAGTGCCGGGAATGCCCTCAGCATCCTCTTTTGTATCTCTGACACCAGGATGTGAAGAGTGGAAAGGATGTCCAGTGATACATCCATGGAAGGTGTCGAAGGGGGTGGGGTAGAATGCCCGCTGGGCCCAGCACCTACGTCGTAGCTGGCTCTGCTGACATCGTCCCCCTCGACCTTTCCGGATTGTCGTCGTCGTCATTCCCCATGTCCTCTGGGACCATCCATGTGAACAGACACCAGCCCCTCTTCTTCTGAAGAAGAAAGATCTGTGCCCTGCAGCACGTTGGAGGCCTCCAAGCCCCCCCCTTTTGTGTTCTGAGGGGTCTCAGGCTCAGAGACGGCCTCCTCTTCTCTGGTGTTCTCTCCACCGGCTTGGCCAAAGCCTCCCGCCCGGGAGTAAGAGCCACTCTGGGTGCTGCAGGGGTCCCCGGGACTTGGTCAGCCCCTTTCGCCTTCGAGAGGGCGTCCGCCTTCAGCTCGATCGTCGAGGATGACTTTTCCTGGACTACCTGGGCCTTCAAGGGTAGGTTGGACACTTTACCCTGCGCCTTTGCCTTCTCCGGCTTCTCCCACAGCTTCCCGGGGTTAGCAGACTTCCTCTTCGAGGAGGAGCTGAAGCGATGACTTGTGATGGAGGGACATGGTGAAGATGAGTGTGCCCTGCTTGTCACGGGACCCGCTTGTGTGGCGACCCAGACGGAAATGGACTTGGTCTTGTCTTGGGCCCCCACGGATAGAGTGCCCTCAAAGGACTTAGAAGAATGCTCCTCGGACCATCCGGTCCTGGGTGAGGCATGCCCCTGTTTGCCACACGGGGTAGAGGCCTTGGCGTTGAGCCACGCAGCCAATCTACTGTGCCGATCCTAGACAGTGAGCTTGATGAAACGAAGGCAGCAGATCTCACAATCAGCTTCTTTTTGATCCGGGTGGAGACAGCAGAGGCACTGGGAGTGTTTGTCCTCCACAAACACATCTCTCAAACCGCAGTTGGAGCAGAGCTTGAAGAGGGAACATCCGTCCTTCTTTTCCTCCTTCTTTTCCTCCGACATGGTGCAGCGTAGGTCCGATGGCCTTCTGGAATCTTCGATGAACTCTCGATGATTCTTGCCCTTGACGGGCAGTGAAAGACACTGACAACGGATCCCTGTTTGCCCGTCAAAGAAACGAAGAGCACACAGGCTCTTGACAAAAATAGGAACTTTTCTACTTAAAAAAGTACGAAAACGTAGAAAAGCTCTCGAAGCAAAACACGAGGACACCCAACACCTATACGTGCAGTAAAAATCTGAAGATGGCTCCAGAGGAGAGGGCAGTAATTGGCTAGGGGCAATATGACTGTTAAAGAGAATTCTCATAAATGTTCTAATTCCCTTCACCTTAGAGACCCCCAGCAACTTTGCTGGATTTCGAGGACTTGATTTATTTAACCTGGAGTGTGTGAGCCTTTTTTCCCCCACTCTCTCATGTATTTTGATGTGTGTTTTACTCTTGTGTTCTTTGATTATGGAGTTTCAGACAACTCCATAGGCATCATCTTTTCATGTGCATCACACAGCACCCTCAGTACAGTGATACAGGGAAGCCTTTTTAGGCTGTTCCAAGGTTGAAATACCTTCTCTGGAATAAAGTACGGTTTCCCAGAGAAAGTAAAGTTAAATTCCTAGACCGAGCACACCCTATCTTGCAATAGAGTGCTGGAGGGGTTACCTAGTATCACCTATAGCAATCAAATGCTACCCTTTCCTCTCAAAATGGCTGGTGGCAGTGGTTTTACAACAAACTACCATGATTTTTCCCGACTGCGAACACTGGTAGCGTTAAATCGCAGGAGCCATTGTTTAAACGGTTCCCGGTCTTTGTTCGCCATTTCTTTTTGGAAAGGTCCTTCTAGAGTTTGTCTCTGCGCGCCAAACCAGGTTTCGTCCCTTTGTTCCTATGCCTTTGGCAGGCTTCAGGACTGAAGACCGCCTCAGGAGTCTGGGGTGGCCAGGAAGTGAGGGAGGTGCCCGAAACGCCCTGTGCTTAGTCTCCTAGGAGACCCAAATGCAGTCTGCCGTGATTGGCTGGCTGACTGTCCGGCAAGGACAGCCACCCTGCTGGGTGAGCTGGAGGGAGTTGTTTCCAGTCACCTGCAAGAGAAACAAAGTGTGAACAATACAAGTACCAGAATCCTTCGAGACATTTTATCAATTAACCTGCAACACCTGAAAAGGAAATGAAGACACGTCTGAAAAGTTAAAGAAATATAGCCTCCCTGAAGATTGATGGAGTCATGAAAACGGTTGTTTGGAGGAGAAGTCAATGCAGGAAAACTTGACTGGCAACAGAGTGCGCGCCTTGTGACTAATTCTTAACCTGCTGGGTGAGTGGCAGCTAGGCTGGAATTAATGGGGGAAAACTGTTTAAAAGGCGAGTCTCTTGGCTTGGAAGGCAGAGTCGACCACTGGAACAAAAGAACCAAAGACGAGCTGGAAGAGGATGGCTGCAACATATACCTGGACCGTTGGTTTGCCCGGTGAAGCCCTGCTGCAGGCCCGAATCGGCAACTTCATCTCGACGGAGAAGCCCTTCAAGGACGACTTCTTCCCTTGAGTTGGTGGGACCAATCAACTCATAAGCCACCTGGACACCATTCTCAGAGATGGTTGTATTTTCCTCAGAGTGCTGCAGGAAACCGAATAACCAGGGAGAGGGACACCAGTTTGTGTGCTTGAAGACAGCTACCGCAATCGAAGAATTGCCAGTTTGTCAGCTTTGTGACCAGTCCCCGAGCAGTGCAGGAGTCCCCCGACGTCCTCCACTTGTCCCCACAACTGAGGCTCAGGAACAGCAATATAGGCAGGGACTGCCAGGATCAGAAGTCGTCAGGTGCATCTTTTTCTTCAATCTAAGGTACTATGAAAACCCGACCGAGAGAACTTACCTCACTGAGAAAGTGTGTGAAAGCTTGTCCTCAGTCTATGCAAAAATGTTTAAGGGTTTCCTTTGTCAAAAATGAAAAGTAGTGGTTCAACAGGAAAAAAGGAAACCAGGGTTGGTTTCCGGTGGCTTTCTTGCCAGGCGTGTTTTTAAGCTCACAAAAGAAATGAGTTCAAACAAAACGGCCTGCAAGACCTTTGCCACAGAGTCCCTGCAGCGAATTCAAATACCCTCAGCGTCCTTGAGTTCCTTGGGATTCACTTCCCCAAGTTTCAAACACCACAAAAGAAATGTATCACAGTTCCGTTTGAAGCTTCTCAGGGCTCCCTTCCCCATGCTTCAGTCCTTTCAACACTGTAAAGCAAATCAATAAGTCTCCAACTCGGCCAGGTCTCTTAGGGTTCCCTTCACCCAGATCAGGCCCCTTCCAGCTCAAAAACAAAGTCAGTTTTATCAGGATGCACTTTGATTTCTTAAGAAGGCCTCTCAGGGTTCCATTCCCCACCACAGGCCTCTTCCAACTTTCAACACAAAACAAAATATATCACAGCTATTCAGCTGGTTAGGATATGCCTTTTCCTTAATTGCAGCTTTTCTTACATTCAATCCTCTCATGAGGTAGAACCACTGGCTTTCGAAAACACTAGGCTCTTTGCTTTTCCTAAACACGACCACTCTGATCCTTTGCCCCCCCCTCTTTGTTTCCTACTTGCACTTTCCTTTGTACCTTTTATCTTCAGGTCCTTGTTGTGCACAGTTGCACTGTCTTTTATTCCTTTCACTTTGTTGTGCACACTTGCGCTTTTATTTTCCACTCTACCTCTTCTGTGCCTCATGCACCTTCCTGCTTTATTGTGCTTCTTGCACCCTTCCGTTTCACTCACTTCTGTCTCTGGTCGTGCACACTTGCACTTTCTTTCCTTTGCTGTGCATCCTTGCACCTTTAAACTGTCACTTTCCTTCCCTTTGCCTTCTCGCACCTTTTCCTTACTTTTGCATATGGGCCGGTTGCCCTTTCTTTCAAATCCATTTGCTTTCTGTCTTTATTTCTGCGCCACTCACGCGCACCATTTCTCTTCTGTTGCTTTCTTTCACTCGCTTTCTCTCTTTCTTCTTTTCTGTTTCTTAAAACTGTCCGTTTCTGTCCTTTTCTTTTTTGGAATATCCATACATTTTTAAAACATTTAACAGTTACAATACAGTGGCATGGATAATCACATTCTTTTCAAACTCAAAATGAAACTGTTCCCCCCCCCTTTTTTTTTTTGTATTTAATCAAAATTAGATTTTTACAAAAGTGGAAGAAGAGGAACTTTCTTTCTTTGTCATCAACTGAAGAAAAATAGAAATAGTCTTCCATCTCCTATGTAAGAAAAATGTTCAACAAACAACAACGTCATGTTGGTCGAAGGTTTGGAATTCATGGTTTTTCCGGATTTTCTCCAAGGCAATGTCTATTAGCATGGAGACCGTTATTAGCCAGCTTGTTTTAGCACCCGTGATCAAACGGTTCCACCATACATTGTGATCGATGACGTAGGAAGATGATTGGACTATGTGGCCAAGGAAGGCTTCTCTTTCGTGATTAATCGAAGGGCATGCCATCAGAAGATGTTTAATAGTTTCTATTGTTTTTGGGTCTTTACAAAGTCTGCAGGATTTTACTTTGGATGCGGTCCGAATTGCCAAAACTTCTTGTGTCGGGAGAACATTTACGCAGGCTTTAAGTAGGGTTCTCATAAGACTTTTGTTCGGATATCTCAGACAATAGTCCGTAGGTTGCTTTAGTTTGTTGCAAATTGGTGGCAGATGGATTAATAGCTTGTTAGCGATTATTGCACTGTCATTTGTTCTTATCCAATCCAACCATTCCATTTTTGATTTTATTCGCATGGGATTCCGAATTAATTCCTCTTCTGAGCAAGCTATTTCTTGTAGCATAGGTTTTTGTTTCTCTGCGCATTTGGTAAGGGATTTGTTGGTTCCCTTCGATATTTCTTCAGAAATCATTTTATAAATTTCCAGACTATCTTGATCCCGCAATTTTCTGTAGAGCTGAATCGTGCTCTGTGCAACAACCGCCTCCAAGGAGAGCAGCCCGAGTTCACGCCTTATCGGCGCCACTGCTGTCGATTTGGGCAGTCCTAAAGTTGTTCTCCAAATAAAACCTTCTAACTTCGCCCAGAGGGTCGTTGGAATGGAAAGATTAGCGTCCATGCCGTATGTCAAGGCTGGCACTATTTTGGACCTGTAGAATTGAATTGCAGGAAGAAGACTGAATTTACCATACTTTCTATCTACTGCACGAAGTTGTGCTGTTAAATTTTTGGTTTTAGACCACAAAATTTTTTGCATGCTGAAAGATTTTTTTGAACTGTCAATGGTTATTCCCAGGTATTTAAAAGAGGGTACTGTTTCAATTTGTGATTGATTCAGAAACCACTTCGACGTATCCTTTTTCTTACAACCTAGCTTTTCGAGGGTCAAAATTTTCGTTTTAGAGTTGTTTATTTCCAAGTTGTTTTCTTCCATGTATTTTTGCAGGTTGTCCAGTTGGCGTTGGAGACCCACCTGCGTCTGGTCTAGAATAATGAGGTCATCTGCGTAGAAAAGTCTCGCAACCATAGTAGTTCCTATTTTTGGCAGAAACGATCTGATAGATTCTTGTGAGTTTTGAAAATCTCAGAGGAAAGAGATAAAAAGGGCTGGTGCCAGGGGGCAGCCTTGTTTGACTCCTCGATTTGAATTTATAGGCTTGGAGAGAAGGCCACTGTTGTTTAACCTGATCGATATTTGGGTGCCCGTATGCAAAGCTATGATGGGATCGAGGATCTGGCTCGGGCAATTCCACTTGTTCAGTTTGAGCCACAATTTGTCTCTGTCTACTCTGTCAAACGCTTGAGACAGATCGACAAAGGCAAGGTAGATTTTCGGTGAACCAAGCAGAACTTTTTCTTTTAAGATGTTAAGAATCATTAGATTGGCTGCAGTGCTGGCGTTTTTTTGGAAGCCGGTTTGAAGTGGATCCATAGCTGGCGATGTTTTTGTCCAGTTCCGAAAGTGTTTCAACAGAGAAGTGGCGAAGACTTTTCCAATAACATCTAGTAAAGCGATTGGGCGGTAATTAGATGGATCGTCCCTCGTACCCTTTTTAAATATCGGTACGATAATTGCTCGCGTCCAGGAACTTGGAATTATCCTTCGTTCCATACACTGATTGAAAATCAGGCTCAGGGCTGAAGACCATTCTTCTGGATGTTGCTTCAAGTCGGTATTTGCCAGCCCGTCCGGTCCCGGTGCACGCGAGGGTTTCAGTTTCACGATAATTTCCTTGATATCGTCAATATCGGATAAGTCCACCCAGTTGGCTTTGGCTTTAAGTGGTGGGTGTACCCTCTCAGTATCAGAAGGAGGATGATCAAATAGGTTGTGGAAATGGTTAAACCACCTGTCTTCCGACATGGCATTTATCATTGAAGAAATCGAGTTAGATTTCGTATCGTTAATCAATTTCCAGAATTCCCTCGTTTTTTTGTTGGCCATGGTTGCGATCATGCTTTCCGCATCCGCTTGATAGAGTGACGCTCTGTTACTTCTAAGCCACTGTTTATACGATCTGAGCTCTAATCGGTATGCTTCCCATATGTTAGGAGAGTTCATCATAGATGCTTCTTTTTTTAGTTTCCTTAAATGACGCCGTCTAAGCACTAGAGCCCGATTATAAATATGGGTAGAGTTCTCTGGTCGATTAGTCCCTCCTTTCCGAGGTTTTTTGTATTGCAGAAGTAAGGGGATGTAGCTGCTCTTAGATGTTTCTTCTTTGGCTTTGATATCCCTAGTGAGCGCTACATAATCTTTAGTCAAACATTTAACGTCATTTGCAGTCATGCGCAAACGAGAGAGCTGGATGTTTGGCTCAACCTTTGAGTAGTAAAATTGCTGATCACATCTTTTCGTTCTGCATGTGAGATGTAGCAGGTTGTGGTCACTTTTTTCCGTTCTAGTTACTTCAAAGGAAACAATGGTCGAATAGATATTTTCTGCAACAAAAATATAATCCAAGGTTGCTGAAGATTGCTCCCACTCCCATGTAGGAATAGTGGGATGGTTACACGAGTTCGCCACATTGCGTACGTTTTTGGAGATCATTAGCTCGAGCCACGTTGTGCCTCTTTCAGATGAAGGCGTTGAGTCAGTTGTTTTTAGACAGTTACAGTTCAGATCGCCGCAGATGAGAATATTCGAGGTTTTATATTCAATCATAATTTCATCGATGGTCTTTGTGGCTTCATCACAGAATTTAGCAGTAGACATTCTTTGAGGGTTCCAGTATGTATTAATAATTGCCCAGATCTCAGAGTCATTTTCGTAGGTTGTTCTTACAAGCACTCCCAAGAAGGCATAGGTAGCAACAACTGTCTTAAGTAGTTGGAGGTTGGCCCCAGACCGGATGGCGGTCAGGAGGCCGGAGGACAGTCTACCGAAAGGCCCTTGTAGCGCTGGCGAGATCGCAATAGTGTAGCCATCAAGTGCAGGTTTATTCAAAAGCCACGTTTCTTGAAGGCAAATAATGTCATGGATTCCCAAGTTGTAACTGCCAATTTTAGTAAGATGCGTATGACCTCTCGTGTTCCATGATGCTATGGATATTATAGCATTTGTTTGGACTTGATGTATAAGTTCGGGGCGCCGATGAAAAGAGGAGGCTCCCCTTGTTTGCTGCTATTTCTTTTGTCCCGGAGTAAAAGCATTACGAAGCCAGGACCACGTGTCCTTAATCGATGTGCCATGTCGATGTGCCATGTCGATGTGGAGCGGACTGGGCTGCATCTTGTTTGGGTCGTGGAGTATGTCTTAGAGAGGGACGTCGTTGGTTTCGGTAGCGCGCTGAGTCCGTTGGCGATGTTGATCTTCTGTAATCTTTCCAGTTTTTTATGTCCTTTCTGTCCATCTTTCTCTCTATTGCCTGGTGGTAAGGCCTTGAATGGGCAGATCTAGATTGTACTAACCCCGACGTTTTAGTTTCATAGGAGACTCGTTTTTCCCAGCGCGGCGGTGTTCTTTCCCGTCTTTTTGATCTGTATAAATCTTCAGTCTGTCATATATATATCTGTATTTTTTTTTTGCTGCTGGGGTTTTGTTACTTTCCAACTGGCTCTTGATGGTTTTTTGAGGTGTGATCTCTGTGAGAATGAAACCTTCTTGTGCCACTTTTGCGTAGGCTTCTTGAGGAACGGCTTGAAGCGCTGAGTTCCTGATATGAAGATAGGCCTTCGCTTGATTATTTCTGTGGTACGGCTCAATGAGCGTAAAATCGTCAGATTTAAGTGCGTTAAGTATGTCGACCCGTTTGAGGATTTTGAGGACGGATCTCCTATTCAAGATCATATAGTAGTCTTCATCTGGTTTTTGTTCAATCTTGAAGAGTCGCACTGAATCGAGGATTTTTTCGTTGGCTCTTACAAAAGTTTCCTGTTGGTATTGAGGTTGAGCTATTTTTTCCTTATTAGATGGTGATCTACTTGAGATGGGAGAATTGGTGGATTTTAGTTTTTCGTACAGTTGAACAATACTCAGATCCTTCGCCTGTTTGGGATCGTTCTCACCCTTGTCAACATGGCTAAGTATAGGTGTATTTCTTTCTTCTTTTTTTGATGAGGATTTGGTTTTATCGGAATGTCTGTTGAAGTCTCCCGTTGCGGTATCAGACTCAGTGATTTCTATTAAATCCTCATGTTGAGAGACATCTATCAGTGAACTTTGGCAAATGAACTCCTCGACAGAACGAGGCGATTGGATGGGCTGGTTTACGTCCATAGAGCCATTTTCATATTCCATTTCTTTATCTGTTGTGAGAATGTTTGTCTCTTTAGAGGTTTCCTTGGAGGTAGATGGTTGCTCTATTATTGATTCAAACTGTCTCTTGGCTGAGTCTGGTACTGAAGTTTTTGTTAACTTCAGTAGAGGTTGGTTAAAAGATGTAGATTGCGTTTTTTTGGAGTTTATTTTTGTGAGCAAGTTTTAACAGACTCCGCTTTTCTATAAGGAGATTTAATTTTTTCGTTAAGAAAGAGCGGGGCTGTTTTTGTATGATGTATTTGCGCTGAGGTCGAGATTTCTTTCTCAGCCAGTGGACTTTTTCCAGGATTCGCCGTTTGTAACTGCCGTAGTTTTTCCTCGAGGATTGATAACTTCAGGTCCCAAGTTTCTCTGTGATTCTTATTAGTTTGCTCCAAGGCGGTGATAAATCCTTCTACGAAAATCAGTTTTGTGTGCATCATTGCCGACACCGTGATGCTGTCTTTTAATGAATCGTTAATGTTTTCGTAAAGTTTCCCAAAAGGAGCCAAGGATATTGTGATCGCCGACATAATGGTTGCTAGGTCATTTTTTTTGAAGGGGAGTCTTTTGGGTTAGGAGGGATTATTTCACTAAGTCTCCTGTTCCTTAATGGCGAACGAGGACGTGGGGATGTGAATGAAGATTGTTCCTGAGAGAATATACATTCATCTGTTTGAGTGAGCTGATCTTGATTTTTAGGTTTTTGTATTTGTTTCTCCCACGAGGATTGAGGCTCTGGTTGTAGCTCCGCCGGATGTTGGTTACTTAGGTCTTGAGGACATTGTGGTACATTACCACTGTCAAGTTTTTTTTCCGGAGGTAGTACGATGGTTTGGAGCAGCAATCCACCAATTTGCTCTTTTCCTTTCGCAGATGTAGGAGGTTTGGTATTATTTTGAGCCTCCGTTGGGCCTAAGTTGATCAAACTTAGAGGCGATAATTGAACAGGTTTCCGTAAATCGGAGATAGGATTTTGGATGTTTTCGTTTAGAGTTGGTTGAGTATTTCTTACCTTGGTTATCGTAGGAGGAATTTCTTTATTTTGTGAATTGACTACGTCGGGATCCTTTTTGTTGGTGTCTACTGAATCCGTTTTTTTAGCATATGGAGAGGTTTTTCTTGCTTTAGTTGCAGGCGGGAGGTCTTGTATAGCTTCCAAGATTTCTGCATCCGAGAGTTCGTTGACTTCATCCAGTTTTCTTTTGCATTGTTTTTTAAAAAAGTCCTTTAGCGCTGAAGATAGCAGTGGACGAGGTAGAGTTTTTTCCCTAAGTCTTTTTTCTTATATTTCTTTTTAAGGTTTGATATTTTTTTAGGTTGGGCATCATGATTTGGGATCTTAGCAATTACTTTTGGTGCGGGAAATTCTGAGGCCATTTCTTCCGCTATTCCCTCGATGTGTTAATTTAAAGTGATTGTATTGTCTACTTTGGGTGGTCCGGGCGCCGAGGGATTTTTGGGTCCTGGATAAGTACCCACGTTGTTTTTCCTTTGTGGGCTCTTTAAAGGGGAAAGTTCACTGGTGGCGTGGATTTGGGCTCTAAAGAGACCGGCGACCGGTGTATATCGAGCGTTTTAATGGCTGTTGGCGGGCTCTTATAGGGCTCTGTTAAATCAATTATGGGCTCCTTTACTATAACGGAAGATGTCGCTAATGAAGACAAGGCGTTGCCATGAGGAGAAAACGTCGGCGGCCTACCTTGGGGCTGAGCCTCTGAGTCCGTGATGTCGCCTTCGGTGCCAGACTGGAAGATCTCATGTTGCCCCGCCCCCTCTCGACCGAGCACCCAACCTGCGAGCACAGGTGTAGACGCCGGCGGTCCTCCGACCGCCGAATCGACCGCATCTCTAGCCACCGTCGGGGCCTGGCGGGAGGGCTGAACAGACTGGATGCCGATACGGGAGGGGAGGAGGAAGTCGGGCCCCGCAGGGCCAAAGGCAAAGGGACTGGAAAGAGAGACACATCCTGGCGTCCCGACAAGTCCGCGGGACCATCCACGCCACAACCCCCCACAGCTGGTGAGCCGCCAGAATCCAAGGTAAACGCATCTTGGTTTATTGCGGGGTACTGAGGGGTCGGTAGAGAGTGGTCTGCTTCTGAAGTTTTTAAATCCTTGGTAGCACTGGAAGCCGGCTTCGTTGGTGAGCCAGAGGATGCATGTGGCGAATGTGGCGAATGTAACGAAAAGCTGCTCCCGCTCCTGCTAAAGGTGTTTTTGAAATCGAAGCATATTTTCGAGGGTAGCGTGGTGTCGCCAGGACTTTCACTAGCCACCGGTGTCAACGTAATGTTCATTGATGCCCTTGGTTTCATTCCAGATGGTTTCGCCGCCGCCACCATCGCACCAGGAATTTTGAAGTTACTTCTAAGGAGTCTTTGCTCCGAAGTGGACTCTGAACTTACTTCTTGCAGTTCTTGGGGTTCTAGGAGTGTAGAGAGCGTAGGCTCTTCGCTGGATACGAGAGGTTTCATCGTAGGCGGGTTGCGAACCGCGGACATGACCGCGGACTGCCGATGACTGCCTCTACCTCGCCTCTAGCTCCGCTCGCCGCTCCGCTCAGATCACCGGTGTATGTGGGTCCACCCACTACTGAAAGAGTAGAGAGGGTAGAGAGACTGCCGATGACTGCCTCTACCTCGCCTCTAGCTCCGCTCGCCGCTCCGCTCAGATCACCGGTGTATGTGGGTCCACCCACTACTGAAAGAGTAGAGAGGGTAGAGAGACTTCCCCTCCCCCCACCCTCAACTGCCTGAGTATAATCTTGCAACATTTAGATCCCATTTTGCTACACACTCGCCTCAGCTCCATCCTGTATGATTTGAGCAGCATTACGCCATTACTTTGATGGAACAATGTTACCGTTAGGGCGATCCACTGCAGTATGTCTGTTCCAGGTTCTTGCTCCCCTAGTGCCTTTGCCCGCCCCCACCTGTTTCTGCTGTTGACCATTTCCTCAGGTCTTCCCACCATCTGTTGATGCTCGGCCCATTGGTAGATTTCCACTGCATAGCTATGCTGCGTTTGGCCAACACATATTAGATCTTTAATCTTCCCCATGGTTTTTTGTTAGTGCCTCTATTGAATAGCCCCAATATGCATGCCTCCTTGGACTGGATGTCAAGGTCAATGCCTCCAGGGGCCGCTCTGCCACATGCCTCCAAAATTCCTGTATACTCTGACATTCCCAAAACATGTGTATCATGCCTAGGTTTTCTTCCTTGCATTTAAGACAGGTCCGATTACCCACTCCTTTGAACTTTGCTATCGCCGCTGGCGTCAGATGATATGCCCTCTGTGCAACGTAAAGTTGGAGCAGATGCAGCCTAGCATTTCTAGAGACTTTCTTATGGTATATGACTATACTTTGCCACTCTGTCTTCCAATAATCTCCCCAATTCTTCTTAAAACAGTCCTTGCTTTCTGCCTTGTGCCATTTTACCAATCTTGCTTTTTCCTTCCTTTCCCGCTCCAGCCACCCCCACGCTCCCGTGTTTCTCTCTCCGTCATGCAAAACTCACTGGGTAGCGTAGCGCTGGTGACCAGTCGCTCCGGGATACTTTGGATCGAGGTCCGGGTCTCACCATCTGCCGATCAAACACCCTTGGGACTGGCACACGGCCCAAAGGAACAAGCAATTGTACGGCTTCTGCCAGCTGCCTCGCTCCGGCTCTCAGGAGACACGGCTCCCCAGCCACGCTGCAGCCCTCCTTACACAAAGGGCCAGGGTCGAGCACGCCGCTCTCCTCCGGATCTTTCTTCCTGCAACTCCCAGCTTTGTGGCCTCTCTGGTCCAAAATGCTTCCCCAGCTCGCTCATCCATCTCTGTAAAACCACACCTTTTATAGTGAAAAAAACAGTCACGTGGAGTCAGGGTTAAGTGTTCACTATTAAATTGCCTGATCCTGCCTGACTGAGTGGGACAACGTAAGTTCTTTCTAGGGTAGGTTGCCGTTACTTTCCCCATGTTATGCCTATGGGTAATCTTTACTGATGTTAGTTGCCTCTTCCGCGTCTCAGTACTTGTTGAAAATGGGGAGGGGAGATTGGAGATACCCCATAAAGGCTGAGGGAGAGTAGGTTGGGGTATTTTTTGGACTGGGGAAATACCATGTCTTTCCTTTGGGTATCCTCCTTCCAATCTCTCGTAACCCTCCACTCAGGTGATCCTCCTTCGCTTGTCCACCCCCAGAGTCAGGATCCAAAAGCGATGGCCCTTCCCTGGCCACCTAATGGAAGATCTTGAGGGAGTGGGTGGGAGAATACCGTCAGGTTCCTCACAATACTTTCAATGGCTTCTCCATAAGGGGCCCTCAGTCTAGGCACAGTTGTTGGACCACACGGTCCACCCATTACAGGTCATGCAACCAAGCCCCCTTTCTTGGCTTCTCTTGGTTCTTGCCAATGCTTGCTTTCTCTTAGCATACATGCAGGTTTTTGTGTTCTATTGGCTTGGCTAGCACTTGTTTCTCATACCATACCCTTCTGGGTGTTAAACTGACTTTGCCAATACTTGTGTTTCACAAAATACAGTTCGTAGTATCCATTAATTTCACTCCACTCACGAGTGCTCAAAAGTTGCTTTTGCTCTGCATTCAAAAGTGTTTATAATGACTTTTCAGTTTGTTCGCTATTCAAAGTACTTGTAATGGTTTTCATTTCGTTCAGCATTCAAAAGCATGCTCACCGCATATTTGCCTGCCATCCCGGTGTCTCCCACACTCACCGGTCAGAGCTTATGGCGCTGCAAGGTCTCTGCCTCCACGGGTCTCTGCTTTCCTGTGTGTTACCTGGTTTTCCTCTCTCAGCAGCTCTTCGTGGTGTGGCTCGCCAGCGATGCTCCACTTGCAGGTCGGGATTCCTGTGACCACTTTGCTCGGTTATGGCGGTCTCCCTCTCACAGACTGCTCCCAGCTTCTTGCTGCATAAACTCTGCATCTGCACACGGGTCTCAAGCATTCCCCTTGGCACACCGCTGACCTGGAGTTGCTTTCCTGGCTGCTTCGTCGAGCTTCACAGCAGACTCCATTTCCCTCTTTATTCTGGCTTTTAATGTTCCTGCCTCAATGAGTCTTCCAAAAAGGTCTAGACAGCTCATCATTAAAGTAGTAGTCCTGCTTTACTCGTGTTGTCCTCCTCCTCGTCTCAGTACTTGCGTGGGGTCGATATGTGTCTGCATTAATAAAATGAGGATGTGTTCTAGTTATCCTCTTCTTCATCCCAGTAGCATCCTAGTGTGTTTTGGGGCAAGCACAGGGAAAGGGCTGACAAAGGCTATAAAGACTTGAGGGATGGAGGGTTTGTTGTGAAAGGGAAATGGTGCATACCATGTCTCACTTAAGGACGTTATCTCCCCAAGTCCCCTTCTCCCAGGTGATCCTCCCTTGTATATCCAGCCCCAGGGTCAGAATCCACAAGTGATGGCCTTTACCTATCTGTTAGGGAGAATTATCATTTCTGTGCTAACTCCCTTCAACCTTAGAGATCCCAAGCTCTTTTGTTGGACTTTAGGTCTTTAAAATTTTAACCCTGGAATGAGTGAGCCCTTTGTCTCACTCTCTTGTATGTTTTAATCTGATTTGGATTATGTGTTTCCTTTGTTTTTGGAGTCTGACAAAATCCATAGGCATCAACTTTTTGAATGGTGACACACATCTTCAGTGCAGTGTCACAGAGAAATCCTTTAGATTTCTCCTAAGGGTTAAATACCTTTTCATGCGAGAACTACTGTTCCCAAGAATAGTAAAGTGAAATTGACTTTACCCACCTTTTCTCTTTGTAGGTCCAGCACTCCCCATCTAATCAGGAGTGCTAGAGGGTTACGTAGTAGTCCCTTTTCCTACTTACTCATGTAAAAATGTTTATGTTACCGTCACTACTTTAATTGGCTGGTGGCAGTGGTTTAAATTTTCCTACCATTGTGCTTTTCTACCGCAGGCTGAATCCTCAGCTGTAGTATAGCACCCATGGGTGACCATTTTGTCAAAATTGCCCTGGTCGTCTTTTTTCGCCATTTTCCGTTTGTGTGATCTTTCTTGGGTTTTACTCTGTGCGCCAAACCATGTTTAAGCCCTTCGTTCGTTTTACCTTTGGCGGGCTTCAGTACTGAAACCCGCCTCTGACTCTAGTGTGTCTGGAAGGGCAAGAAGTGAGAGGTTCCCGAAACCTCCCTGTCCTTTGTTAGGAATGCCTGAATGCTCCCAGTCCTGAATAGCTGGCTGGCTGTCGTTACAGGACAGCCACCCTGCTGTTTGAGTGACAGCTAGGCTGTGCATGAATGGGAGAAACCTGCTTAAAAGGCGAGGGTTTTGGGACTGAAGACAGTCGACCACTGGGAAGGACATCCAAAGGAAGAAACCGTGAACGAAGCTTGCTTCATCCTCCTGGACCTTTGATTTGCCCGGTGAAGCCCTGCTGCTATGCTGAAACTCCTTTTTCTGATCGACAAGAGAATCTACGGAAGGGACGACTTCTTCTGTTGGGTTGGTGGGACCAACTAACCCCGAGACAAACTCCACTGGAACACCTTCCCCCAACTGGCTGCACTTCTTTGCTGCTGCAGGAACTGAGTGCCAGGGGTCGAGAAATCCGTAGTCTAGTGCAACGTCTGTAAACCGGTCAAAAGCTCCAGGAGTCTCCACAGGACCATCTAGAAGCAGGACGACCAGAGCTTGAGTGCCCTCACCAGAGTGCAGGACTCAAGGCGCGAAGGAAGCCCGACCTGTCTCCAAGATCCGTGGTGGTGCTGTTTACAGAGAGCTGAAATCGCGAAGTGTTGCAGATCCGAAAAGAGCCCGTAGCTGCCGCCGACCTCCGAATTGCTTCTGCAGGAGTCCCCAGACGTCCTCCCTCTTGTCACCACGACTGAGGCCCAGGAACACAGGATATGCATCGCTGCAACCAGACAGAAACCAGATGGACCCTCTTCTAACCAAAGGTACTGTTCTGACTTGGGGTACTTAACTTGTTGTCTGTAGCTTGATATCCTCAGTTGAGACTTGCAGTAGCTGCTTTACTAGAGTTGATCTCAGCTCCAACGTTCACAAGTGTAACAGCTTGTGACCCTACAGTGATTTTTCTTCAACAAACTAACTTTGTGCAAGACCTTTTTTCTATCTAAGAAGTGCCTCAGCTCCATAGACTTTGGCTGTCCTGGCTCCCTGCAGACTCTTCTATTCCATTTGACTGAGTCTTACTGTCCCTCATAGGTGATACATTGGTTTTAAACTAATATTGCTGAGAAAGGTTTTTTATCTAGACTTCATTGGGAGATTTAAAGTGCTCACATGCTCCGAGAACCAGTTTTAAGCTTCATCTTTCCTTTAACCTTTCCTTTTAGCGAACTCAGAATTTACAAAGTGCACTAGTGATATATAAATGCAATTACTGTCCTAGTTAGTGAAGTCACCTCAGGGTGTAGGAAGTGTGTAAGAAGCATCTCTAAAGTATCTACTAACTTTGTATTGATTCCGAACAAGTATTTTAAAGTGTATTTGGTTGCTGGATACACTGCCCTTTTTAAAGAATGCTTATTTAAAAACAACTGTTAAATAATAATTTTAACTAAAAACCTTTGAGTGTAAATGTTACTTGGATACTTGTATTTGTGGATTTCATTGCTACAGCTCTACAGCTCACATTTACCCCTCTTGAGATAAGTCTGGCTGCTCAGTCACACTACCAACTTGTGTAGTACAGACCTATACCAATACATGGGCTACCCAATACCAAGAGGACAGGGGTTGTGTAGTCTCCGCCAGGGTTACTACATCAATTCTTGCCAAACACTAAACACCCGAGAGGAGGCTACAGGTGGAAAAGAAGTGAGCATGCCCTCAGATTCCTCACATAATCCTCTGACATTTTAAAGCTTTACAGCCTGATAAAATTAAGTAGAAAAGTGAACCTAAGAGGTCCGATCAACCGATGGAAAAGCAACACAAACATACCGCTTCATCAGATACACACGCCAGTCGGTCTACAAGTTCGGGATTTGCATCCAGGCTCTTAATGTATTCTTCACCTGAAAGTCAAAACATAATTTTATTACCAATAACCAATATCCTATGAAACGATCATTCACCAAAATAAACCTGAATTTTGTAAAACAAACAATAAGCATTTTTATAAAATGTGAAAAACATCACCACCAATAAAAAAAATTGAAAAACTAAATCTTCATACCCGCGGTAGTGTTAAGCCAGTCAGGGGGGTCAGGATGTGCGGAATCTGCTAGTAAACGTCTATTCTCCTGGCCACCTGAGCCCCCAGTTCGCTGCTATTATTTTGTAAGGATTCCCCCTTGCCCTCGCCCCCACCTGCCTCCCAGTACCCAACTGTCCCCTGCCATCCCATGGCCCCCATCCTCTGCATCCGACTTAACTGCTTGGCCTGGGGCCCGCATCAGAAAATGGACTTTCGCCCTTCTCACTCCCACAGTGTCGGCTGTCTTTTTTTATGCAAGATTTGGGCTTCACAGGTATTGCTAGTCCCAATCTCCCGTCCAAAAAATAAATCCCTTCAACCTGGATACAAATAGCAATCACCTCCATGTTTAGGGGCACACCAGGCCAAAAAAGTTCCAGAGTTGCCCAAGATTTGGGCTTCACAGGTATTGCTAGTCCCAATCTCCCATCCAAAAAATAAATCCCTTCAACCTGGATACAAATAGCAATCACCTCCATGTTTAGGGGCACACAGGGCCAAAAAAGTTCCCAAGTCCCTGCTTTGCCAAGGCCATTACCGGCTCTGTACACCACCAAACATGCAGTACATTGCCTAAATAGTTTGAGGGGAGACTTACAGATTGACCGTGCAAACATCAGGATGCTGGCAGCTGAAAGAGTAAGTTGGTTGTTTGGATTTTTGCAGGCTTATCTGCATGAACAAACGAACGAAAGCCAAAAGGAACGCTGTATGCCAGTAGCTATAAAAATGTTTTTAAAAAAGGTTACTTTTTTAAAAAGCAGAAAGAAATATGGGATACATTACTCACCGTAATCATATTTCTGATGCTTGTATCTGCTTAGATTCACATGCTGTGCTTAGGGCCACATCTAGTGGAAGCTGCAGAGTATTACAGTTGTTGTTTTCGAAACTCGAAAAGGGACGTCGACAGGGCGTGCCAGTAATACTATCCCTAGTGCGACATCCACTGTACCCATGATCCTTCATGCGTCGAGGTCCCTCAGATTGTTATTTTTCTGACATGAGGTAGCATGAAGTGTAGAGCGAGTACAGTTGTATCCAAGCAGATACGTATCAGACAAGCTCATAAGCATCCATGCGCCTTCTCTCCGAGGGGAGGAGGGGTGGGCGCATGTGAATATAAGGAGATACAAGCATCAAAAATTCGATTACGGTGAGTAATGTATCCCTTCTGAGGCTTGTGCAATCTGCTTAGATCACATGCAGTGCATAGATTAGCGAGCAGTGTTAGAAGGTGGTGGTGGGATGTGAGAAGGTTCATGGGCGAACAGTTGTCTTAGAACCGCTTGTCCCACCTGTGCATCTTTCTTGGAATGAGTGTTAATGCAGTAATGCGGAGTGAAAGTGTGTACTGAGCTCCATGTAGCTGCTTTGCAAATGCCGTTGAGAGGGACATTTGCAATGAAAGCCAGAGTGGCTCCTGTGTGGATCCTGTGCTCCTTGTGGAGTGAGCTCTGGGCGTAAAAGGCAGTTTCTTATCTGACAGGGAATAGCACAATTGTATACATCAGACTATCCACCTGGAGATGGCATTCTTTGAAATGCGGTCTCCTTCTCTGCCTGGTGCTATGGAGACAAACAGTTGGTCTGTTTGTCTAAGCGGTCTGGTCTTGGTTACATAGTAAAGGACCGCTCTCCTCACATTTAGTGTGTGGAGCTTAACCTCAGCTGAGCTGGTTGGGTCCTGAAAGAAAGCTGGTAGCTCAATAGACTGGTTACGTGAAATTTAAAGATGAACTTAGGGGAGAACCTAGGGCGGGTACGTAAAACCAGCTTGTCTTTGTGTATAACAAAGAAAGGATCCTGCACTGACAATGCTTGTATTTCACTAACTCTTCTTATGAAGTGATAGCCACTAAGAAAGCAGTCTTGTAAGTTAGGTGTTTAAGACTAGGCTTACGCATCGGATCGAAGGGAGGTCCCATGAGTTTAGCAAGTACAAAGTTGAGATCCCAGCCTGGCGGCGGATTAGAAATTGGAGGGTGAAGTCTCTTGACCCCTTCCATGAATGCCTTGATGACAGGCACCTTCCACCACGACACCTTACTGTGGGAGGTGGTGGAGGCTGACAAGGCCGCCAGGTGGACCTTTAAAGAGTTGAATACTAACCCTGAATCTAGCAAGTGGAGCATGTAAGATAGAATGTGGGATGGAGCACATTCTATGGGGTTAATTTGTTTAGACTGGCACCAAATTACAAATCTCCTCCACTTGTCGAAATAACAGTACCTAGTGTTATGCTTTCTTGCTTCCTTCAAGATATCCATACACCTTTGTGGTAGATTAAGATGTCCAAACTCTTCAAGAGCCATGCTGCCAAGTTCACTGAGTGAGGTTGAGGGTGAACTGTTAGTCCCCCGTGCTGAGTGAGCAGATTGTACAGGCACAGGATTGACCATGGCCAGTTTGCACAGATGTGGATACCAGGGTTGCCTTGCCTGTATAGGAGCAACTAGGATGAGCGTCACCTGTTCCTTGTGTATCTTGTTCACCACCTTCCTCATGAGAGGTGTTGGAGTAGGGGAGGGGGGGGGGGGGGAGCAGAAGCAAATTTCCCTGACCAGTTCATCCATAGGGCATTCCCCTTGGAGACTGGCATGGGGAACCTGGATGCTAAGTCTGAGCATTGACTGTTTTAGTTTGTAGCGAACAAGTCTATTGTGGGGAAACCCCATTGGGAGAAGATGTGTTCTACGACCCCTGCGTGTAGTTGCCACTCATGCTCTTCTGGTAGGGGATCTCTGCTCAATGAGTCTGCCAGAGAGTCGAGTTATCCTGGAACGTGCTGGGACAATAGGAATATCTTCCGTTTGAGTGCCAATTTCTCATTTGTTGCGCAAGCCTGGACAGATTTGGAGAACGTGTGCCCCCTGTTTGTTAATGTAAAACATTGCTGTAGTGCTGTCTGTCAGGACTTGGACAGATTGGTTCGCTAGGTGAACTTCGAATGCCTGAAGGGCTTTGAATACTGCCAGTAGTTCTAGCAGATTGATGTGGTTCTGTGCCGCTGCACGAGACCACAGACCCTGAGCTGTGTGGTGAAGTTAATGAGCCCCCCCCCCGCGAGTGAGGCATCTGTTGAGACAATCGCCTGTACTTCCGGATCGTAGAAGGGTTTCCCCTTCAACAGATTTTTTCTTGTCCACCAGCAAAGATTTTGTACAAGTGTTGGCGGAATGACCACTAGATCGTCCCATTGACCACTTGCCTGAGACCACTGTTTTGCCAACCACTCCTGCATGGGTCGCATGCGCAGGCGCGCGTGAGGTACCAGGTAAATGCAAGATGCCATCATACCTAGCAAACGCATTGTTTTGCGCACTTTTATCTGGCGGCCGGCCTGATAATGCAGTATTTGCAGTAACATGTTTTGGACTCTTTCCTCTGACGGAAAGACCAATCCCTCTTGTGTGCTTAAGACAGCTCCTAGTAACTGTTTGGTTGTGCTTGGCACTAGGCTTGATTTTTTTCTCGATGGAGAAGCCCAATTGAAAGAGAAGGTTGATGGTTCTTTGAATGTTTTGCCTGCAAATTAGGGGAGACTCCCTGTAATCAGTCAGTCGTCCAGGAAAGGGTACACTGGGATTGCCTCCCTGCGCAGGTGTGCTGCCACCACCGCCAGTAGCTTTGTGAATACCCTTGTAGGAGATGCTATTCCAAAGGGCAGCACTTTGAATTGGTAGTGCTGGTTCGCTATCTTGAAACGCAAGAATCTTCTGTGCGCTGGGAACATTGAAATATGAAAATAGGCATCTTTCATATCTGGCGTTCCCATGTAATCCAACTTTCTTTTTTAGTAGAGGGATTACCTCTTGTAGTGTAGTCATGCAGAACTTTTGTGGCTTGACCTATTTATTTGCAGGGCGCACATCTAATGCTGGGCGCATAGTTAGATCTTTCTTTGGCACAAGGAATTAAGTTGAATAAATACCCCTGTTTACCTGGTTGGCCGGGACGATTTCGATGGCGTCCTTTCCTCGAGGAGGATGCGCTGGTCTTCTTTGGAGTGGGTCTTTTGGCGTGGGGGTTCTTCTGGGGTTGCTCTAGGCGCTCTATACAATATCCTCTTGCTACGGTGGACAGCACCCATCTGTCTGAGGGGATTCCCTCCCATGCTTGGGTGAAGTTGGAAATGCGCCCTCCTACTGGAGAGGCATGGAAGGGCACCCAAAGCGGGATGTCATAGTTTCTGAGGTGGGGTACCACCTCTGGAGGAGGAACCCCTTCCTTGGCTGCAAGATTTATGTGGTCCTCTCTGGTAATTCTGAGAGGCTTGGCCTTGATTATTTCCCCACACTGTTCCCCGACTTTGGATGTAGTTGGAACCCCTCTGGGAGAATTGTCAGCGTGAGCGATGAAAATTTACATTTCCCCTTTGGCCAGGAGGTTTATTGGACAATTGTCCCAATGACTTTAGAGTGTCATATTCTTCCTTGGCTGTCTTCAAGGCGTCCTCGACGGCCTAGCCAAAGAGAACATTGGGCTCGACGGGCATGTTAATGAGAGTAGCCTTTCAGAGAGGTTAAGTCAGAGCCGTACCAGCTGTTGCACTTGAAGGTAGGCTTCATTCAGATCCTCATGACAGGGGCAAGGATATCAAGGGTGGTAGTGATAGAAAGGTGAAGATTAGCAAGAGCAGAGTCAGTGTGGGAGTCAGAGGAAGAAGTGGGAGGGGGAATGTAAGTGGAGGCAAAGGCATTGTCACGACCCTCGCCCAAAACCCCCTCTGGCAAACCCATTGGCCAGGTGGAGTCAGGACTCGGGCCTCTAGAGCCTGACATCCTCTTCAAAAGCCTATGGCGCCAGGCTCATACACCATGAAAAACAATGTTCTTGGGAACTACTTTATTGTATTGTCAGCCAACATGGAGGCATCCACATAGCTTGGTTCCTAAGAACCAAGCTATGCGGTCTAGTGTTTTGGGTGTGGTAGCCTAGGGACTACTTTACCTGGACTATTTTGTTGGGGCTATTTAAACCACACCCGAGCAAGACAACACGCTTCGCGTTACTTTGCAGCTTGCAACGTGACGCTCACCGTGTCCAGCTATTCCCTCAAACCTCGGAGAAGCAGAACCTGCAAGGAGACAAAAGGAACATCATTAGCAGCAGCATCTTACCTGCAGTCTTCATCTTTAACCACTCGCAGCTACTGAGAACAGCTTCCTCGAATCTGCACGCCTCCCGGACAGAACAACCTGAAAAGGAAGATAGAGGCAACATTAAAGAAAGCAGTAGAGACATTTACAAATTACGAACTGCTCAAAAGGCTTACCTGGCTGGTCGCCTCTCGGCTGGCACCACTCCGGACATTCCACTCACGCTGAAGAACACCGCAACCTACAAGGAAGGAAAACACAGGTTAGCAAAGGCAAGACTTTGAAGCGCTGCGCATAGCGCTTACTTACCGCATCATAGCACTCTTAATGCGCCATCATTTACCAGCGGGGCTCAACCAAGCCAGTTCTCCGCGCTGAAGCGCTGCATATCTAAGGGAGAAAAAAGATACATTTTAAACAAAGAAAGGCATGCAGGATAGCAACAAAACTAAAGAACAGCAATAAGACCTACCTGAACAATATCAAACGGGCCGGCTTCAGTGAAGTAACTGGACCGCACTCGCCCATGAAAGACAACGCGCCCCTGCAAAGAAGGCAGGATGGAGAGCACGCCTAATTCTACCACAAGGTGAGGAGAGGGCGCCAGGGGGACTAAAATCATACGGGGGTGGAGGGAGGATACTTACCCCAGTCGGTCAGTCTTGAACACAGTCCTCCTGTATTTTCAGGCAGAACCTTCCGCCGGGACCACATCAGGGCAAAGCTGAGAAGCATACCAGCTAGTAACCCAGCTGGGTGGCGTCCCTGTGGATACCAGGTGAGCGTAACAGGCATCAAATGACACTCGATCATTGTCGAATGACGGTGAAGGAGACCGGCAGTGAAGGCGGAGGCTTAGTAAGGGGACCTAAAAGGTCGAGCTGAGAGGACAGAAGGGAATGATCAGACCAGTAAAGGGGAGTAGTGAGAAGGTTGGAGATAGGAATGTCCGAAGAAATTAGGGCATCCAGGGTATGTCCGGCAGAGTGCGTCGGGCCAGAGGGATGAATGGTGAGGGAGAGTGTTGCAAACGTTGCGAAGAGTCCAAAGGCAACCACGGGAGCATCAAGGTGGACATTGAAGGGGGGGCGTGGCTAACTGGCCATGTAACAGGTCGTGCCTGATGGGAGCTGCTCCGAAGATCCGACATTGATCCGTGCTTACACATACTGAAAACGACCATCCTACCTCAATAATTGAATCATAGGCGTGTGAACAGTGTCTCTGCCACCGCTGGAAATACAGAGCTGATCGGGTGAGCAGTAACATTGTAACGAGAGATGGAACGTTCGGCGACCCTGACATGTTGTTTCTAAAATGGCGGACAACAATGGGCGAGCGGCCTCGGACGCGATCCAGAAGGAGAGAATGCAGCGTGAATCGGGACACATTGTTGCCTAAAGTCGGTCTGCCGACTGAACGGGTGGCTGCGACCGGGCGTGTGGCCGCGCAGCCTGAGAGGAGCAGAAGAGCGTGTGTGCTAGCACTGTTGCTGTGGAAGCCGTGCATATAGAAGTTGGGGGCCGGTGACTGGAAGCTTTGCGGCCCCCCCAACAGCGTGGGGAACGAGTGAGCAGCACCCTGCTGCCTGCGAGCGCAGACGCAGTGCATGCGCCGCGTACGAAAGGTGGAGGCGCAGCTGAAAGCCGGGGCAGCGGACAGCTGCCGTGTGTTCGCTGATAGAGCAGAGGCCTGAGGAACGGGTGTCGGGCGCCTGGGAAGCATATACTGACACCCGATACAGTGCCGGGACTCATCGAGTCCAGTGAAGCTGGGCACCGGGCCGCGCACAATAGGGGAGCTGTGCGACCTTTTGAAACACATTTCCTTGTTTTTCCGGTGCGATGTATGGGGGAGGGCCCCCATCGTCGCTGGATGCACCAGCATCACACATAACAGTGCCTGCAGAACGAAGGATAGTATCCTGCTGCCACAAACAATAAAAAAAAGGTACTTAAGGGAAACGGAAATCGGATTGCCGTCATTGATATGTTCTTTCCTCCTCACGGCAAGCCAGCTGGAGGGGAGGCACCGGTAAAGAAGCACTGTGGGAACGAAGTGCAGCGGCCCTTGGTGTTGCCATAGAGGAGACCGGAGGCCTGGGGTCAGGCAGCAATTATAACAGCCATTGGGCATAAAGGGGCCCACTGAAGTGCCTAAAGCAGGTGGATTGGAGGGCTGTGTTTGCGAGAAAAGGAAAAGGAGAGGGCTCCCTGCATCAATCGAGGTGAATAACCTGTACAACATAGAGATTGTACCCCAAAAGCGCAATCTGATTGGCGCAAGGTGTGGAATTGCGTGGGGGGATGCAACCCACTTGAGTGCATCGCTCAGTGCGCAGGTATCCATGAGAGCACCCGAACTAATTACTGAAACCGGTATTGCCCCATAAAAGTTACAGTGGAACAGAGCAGTGGGCTTGCTGTGCTATGGATAGAGCAGTGCGCCCTGAACCACAAGATGACTGGACAAGTGGTCAAAGGCAAGAGCAAGCAACCTACGATGAAGGCGTTTGCCAAGGCGCAGCAGTCTCCAGCCGCATCGGCGACAGCGGACGCAGGTGTATCCATGGGACGCCCAACTGGTACTGATAATCACCATATACTGGCCGCCATAACAGAACTAAAGAACTCCTGGGGGATAGCAATGGCAGACTTAAGGACCTCCCTAGAGGCTAAGATCGATGCGGTGGGGATAGATGTAAACTTGCTACGACAGGATGTCAGGGCGCTGGCGGACAGAACAAGTACCCTGGAAAGTGCGGTCAAAACTAACACTACCACCAGCACTGACAATGCAAAAGAAGTCCATATACTAAAGCAGCAAGTGGCTAACTTGGAGAACCATGCGGAGGAGGCGGAAGGGAGAGCGAGAAGTAACAACATTCGAGTGGTTGGTCTGCCGGAAGGTGAGGAAGGGCAGGATCCTACAGACTATGTGGAGAACATGATCCTGCAGGAAATAGGCGCTGACAAACTTTCGCAAGGATTCACGGTGGAACGTGCACATAGAGCCCTCACGAGGAAACCAAAGCCCGGAGCGCCCCCTCGAGCAATAATCGCCAAAATTTTGAACTATAAAGTCCGCGAGAAGATTTTGGAGTATTTCAGGAAAGGAGGAACGATAGATAGGGCTTCGGCTACCATCACTGCATATCCGGATTATACAATGCTAGTCCAGAGGCAGAGATATAGCTATGTAGCATTGAAGAGACAGTTGCGCGCGGCTGGAATGAAATATATGCTTCTGTACCCTGCAAGATTGAAAATACTACACAAGAGTCGAATGTTTTTCTTTGATACCCCAGAGGAGGCCACTGCATGGCTAGACCAGCAGGGCTGCCCGGAACAGGATGCTGCACAGCCTCAAGGAGAATAAGATAAGTGACTGAAACAATTCATGCATACTAGAGATGAGTAGTGCGGACACCAGGTTCGGATGTCCTTGATCCTATCGAATAACATTGGACTGGAATATAGAGCCTTGATTGTATGGGCAAATTAGATATTAGTGTGTATCTGGATTGTGGCAAATGGGAGCGGCAGAACATAGGCACCTAACCCCCAATAGCAGTAGAAGTAGAAGGATAGTCATTAGGGCTACCTCACCTGCTGAGCTTCGAGTAGAGGCTATTGCCAGAAAGGGCTAGATGCGGGGGTGCCATAGATCCAGGGATGGAGCTGGGCAATTGTTTGGGGGGTGAAGTTTGGGAAGGGAAGGGTGGTGGGAGGGAGAAGGGAAGGGTTGTTTGTAGTTAAGGGTAGTTTGAATTGGGGTACGAGCCTATATAGACAGATACAAGGACGAGTGTTGGTCCGCACTGTTGGGAGGAGACTGGGAACTCTAGCAGGCCATGGGGGACCTTAAAATAATTACATGGAATGTCAGGGGCCTCAATAATTACTTAAAGAGAAACAAAGTTATGCTGTATTTGCGCAGGCAAAAGATAGATATCGCACTGCTACAAGAGACCCACCTGACACGGGAAAAGTTGGAAACAGTTGTGAAGAAATGGAAGGGGGTTGTGGTGGGCTCAACTTATTCTGCCTATGCTAGAGGAGTGCTCACCTGGGTGGCTCCGCATGTCCCATTTCATGTGTTGCAAGTAACCGCGGAGCCAGATGGGAGGATGGTCATGCTGAGGGGGTTGGTGGAGAACAGGGAGATGAGCATTGTGAATACATACGCCCCCAACCAGAACACGACAACATACTATAAAACCCTGAGTACTAACCTTAGCATGTGTATGGGGAGTGCGGTGATCTGGGGTGGGGATTTTAATTGTGTACTAAACCCTAAAGTAGACCGATCGGAAGTTCGATAGACCTGCCGCGGCGGCAAGAGCGCTGCAGACATTGCTAGATGACTTTGGTCTGGCAGATGTGTGGAGAATGAAACACCCCCAAGAAAGACAGTACTCGCACTATTCTGCCCGACAACAATTACACACGAGGCTAGACTACGTCTTTGCCACGTCAGAAATAATGATGGAGACAGTGCAGGCAACCGGGATAGCAAGATATCGACAGCTGTCTTGGCAAGTAGACTAAGGAGAATTATAGGTAAGCTAATACACCCTGATCAGACGGGCTACGTCCCGAATAGGAACATAACTCCTAATCACAGACGACTCCATCAGATTGTTGAATGGGGGAACGGGAATAAGAGTGAAATGGCAATAGTGTCCTTAGACGCTGTGAAGGCCTTCGACTCTATCAAATGGCCATGGCTGCTGGCGGCCTTGGCGAGTTATGGTATGGGGCCTGCATACGCAAGATGGGCAAAGATGCTATATAGTGAACCACTGGCCAGGGTCAAGACAGGAGCAGTTATTTCCGAGAAGTGGCAATTAAGCAGAGGTACCAGACAGGGGTGCCCATGGTCCCCTATGCTGTACATATTAGCCTTGGAGCCTTTGGCGATATACCTCAGACAACAGTATGACACCATAGGCATCGAGGTGGGAGGGGAGCGACATTTGATCTCCTTGTAGGCGGTTGATTTTCTACTGTACCTAAGGCACGCGGAAGAGAATCTTCAGTATATCTTAGAAGTCATGGATAGATATGCGGGGTTGTCAGGCATAGCGGTAAACCCTCAGAAATCTATTATTTTCCCGCTGGGTGGTTACAAGGGGATCCCTGTCGGGCGGCTGCCGGTGTTGCAAATTCCTTGGGCGGTTGATACTTTTCGGTACCTTGGGATAGATGTATACCACACGGTGGAGGAAGAACATAGGCACAATACCGAGGCAGCCGTAGTGAAAATTGAGAACAGTATGAAATTTTGGGCGAAGTTGCCCCTGGCAATGATGGGACGAGGGGCAATGCTTAAGATGGTGTTCCTGCCCAGGCTCCTGCATCATTTCGGGAACATTCCGCACCTGATACCTAAGAAGTTTTTCACCAAACTAAACGGCATATTCAGGGACTTACTGTGGCATGGCACCAGAAAGAGTGGCACTATGGAAGCTGCAGAACTTTTATGATAGGGGAGGAATAAAACTGCCTAACTATGAGGTCTATTACGGAGCGAGCCAACTACAGTATGTCGCCAAATGGCTCTCAGATGAAGTGACCCCTGAATCCAGGTTGTTTGGGGCAGACTGTTCCCCATTTTACTTAAAGGAGGTGATTTGGCTGCCCAAGACAGAAATGGAAGCGCGCCCTAAAATGATGTTGCTTGGGTGGAGGATGTGGCGCAGAGCGTGCCAGATGATGGGAAACCCAGTCCCATGCTCCCAGCAGATGCCGTTGGTTGCGTTGGCTGGGGGAGATGCGCAGCTGCGGATGACAATTAGGAACCACTGGGAACTGGTGGGATTGGTAACGATGGGAGATGTCTGGAGGGATGGGATCATCATAAATTTTGAAGAGCTAGTAGAGGAGATGGGGTTACATGTAGGTCAATACATTACTTATCATAGAATGGTGCAGAAGTTTAAGAAAACTTGGCCTGAAACAGTACTGGAGGTAGAGCCAGACGTTACCATAGACACGATATACGACATAGCGGAGGGTGGGCATGAGATCGCCAGATTGTATGAGATGATGATGTCCAAGGTTGAAAGGGAATTAACGCAACTGAGACTAGACTAGGAAGCGGAAGTAGGTGCCCCGATGGAGGACGGGATGTGGGAGCGTGCCCTGGGTTATCATAAAAAGGCGTCAAGAAACGCTAGATTAATACAGATACAACTATATATTACGCATAGGGCGTACATGACACCCCTGAAGATATCGAGGTTTGAAGGTGCCAGGAGACAGACATGTCCTAAATGCGATGCAGAGCGGGCTGACATGGTGCATTTGTTCTGGTCCTGCCCGGTGATCGAGTGTTTCTGGGGAGACATAGCGAGGAAACTAGCGGGTAAGGGGGGTCAATATTGTTATAGACTCAGCCTGGGCGTGCTTGCTGGGGGGGTTCCCCAGACCGCAGAAGCTTAGACATGTCAATAAACTGAAGGATTTAGCATATGTACTGGCAAAGAGAAGGATTGCCATGGGATGGAAAGCTTGTCATAGACCACGGGTAGAGATATGGTGGAAGGAGCTGCAGAAGTGGGCGGAAGCGGAGACCATGGTATGGCAGGAGGCAAGCAACACAGGGGGAGAGGAAGAAGTAGGAACCCTGATGGCATGGAAATTGTTGATAGCGGAACTGTTCGGAACGTTACAAGATCAGACAGAATCCTCCGGAAAGGAGACCCCACCACATGGAGCGGATACGGAGTGAATGGTACAATTATGCTCGTAAGGGGGGGTGGGATAAAGGGAACAGTGACTAAAATTGTGTAATGAAAATGTGTAATTATATTAGTGACATTTGCACTGTGTGTTTGGTTTGTATTGGTTTTATTTGTTTGGATATGCAATAAAAAATTTTTTTTTTTTTAAAAAGGTGGATATTGAAGTCACCATGGAGGAGATGGTTAGAGCTAGGGGCAAGAAGGGGCTGAAGAGAGATCAGACCACACTTGAGAGGAAGAACAAACCAGACCAGGGTGTCTGTAGATAGTGGTGATAGCCAGAGAGGGTAGGAGAGACGCCAAGCCTGCAGACGAGGCATTCAAAGGAAAAATAGGAAAGAGTAGGAATGATAGTGGCAGGGATCCACTCAGGGAAGATCAAGGCCACTCTGCCTCCGGGCCGATTGGATATGGGATAGGAGAGGATCTTGTAACCCTCAGAGAGGAGTGTGAACCACATCTCGGTGAGAGCGAGAACGTCGAGGTCAAAGTCTTCGAGGAGGAGACATATCAGAAGCATATTTGACGGCAGAGTGAGAGTTGAGGGTGTTATGCTCACCTGGTATCCACGGTGACGCCACCCAGCCCTGGTTGGATGATTTGCACTCTCAAACCCTCTCCCGGTCCCTTGGTAAGGCCTCTGGTTAAAGATGGGTCTGCAATATAGGAGAGCTGGATTCAATACCAGATTGTCTTTATGTTTTCCCACCTCCCTTGGCCTCAACTCCTTCCTCCCCCTTGGGCCCTCTCCTCACCTCAATATTGTAAAAGGCGGATTCTCCGTCCTCCCCCTCGTGGCAGGGGTGCGTAGAGGTGGGGGGGGGGGGGGCGAGCAGCGACCAAGTTACTTCACTGATGCAAGCCCCCCTGTGGGAATCCAGGCCTGCTGCGACTCCGTAGGTTTGCTGCTTTACAGTCTTCATATGCAGTTCTTATGTTCCTCTTAGTTTGAATAATAATGTCTCGCTTCTTTCCTTTTAGGTATGGAAAGGTATTTTGGTGTTGTCATGCAGTTTGAATACGAGCATGGGCCGGTAGGCGAAAGCGCAGTGTGCACACAATGCTGTCCGGTGAGTAATGTGCGATGCGCGGCGCTGTTTCGCCTTTTATATTGCTATCCTGTCTCTTTTCTCTCCTTGCAGGTTGCGATGTTCCTTGCTGAGCGCCGTAATGTTCCAGCAAGGATACTGACCAGGAGCTGACTAACCAGGTAAGAATTGTGTGGCTTTCTTCATTCGGGAGGAAACGTGAGTAAACGCTTACTAATGCTGTCTTTCTTTCTCCTCTTTCCAGGATATGGTATTCCAGGATGCATGCCATGCTGGATGATGGAGTTCATACCTTCAGATGAGTGGAACTGAAGTCAGCGATGGATTGAAGACAGGATACTGTTCCCAGTAAGTTTCGCAGTGTTCTTTCTCTCTCTCTCTCTCTCTGCAGGTCCTTTGTTTCAGGGAAGCTTGCATCAAACAACTGGACACGGTGAGCGTTACGCTGCCCAAAGCAGAATAACGCAAAGCATGTTCTGCTGTTTGGGTGCGGTTTAAATAGTCTCAGGTAAAGTAGTCCAGGTAAAATAGTCCCAGGCCTGCCACACCCAAAGTAGTCCAGGTAAAGTAGTCCCAGGCCTGCCACAGCCAAAAGACTAGACCGCATAGCTCAGTTCCTTGTAACTGAGCTATGTGTGTCCCTCCATGTTAGCTGAACCCCCACACCCCCCCAAATTAAATAATCCCAAGTAAATAGTCCCATTCTAATGTTGGTCTTCATGATGGTTATGAGCCTGGAGCCAAAGGCGCCAGGACTGACTCTAAGAGAGTCTTGGATGAGGTTTTAAGGCCTTTGACCTGCCCTAACTGGAAGGCTGACTTGCCAGTGAGGGCCAGGGGCAAGGGTCATGACTGAGGGTGGCTAGGTGGAGCAGGTTGCCTCCTTTGAAGGACTTCCGTGGAGGGGTACAGGGACGTGGTACGCCAGTCAGAGATGGAGAGAGTGGGGAGGAGAGAGGGGTGGGTTATAGGAGGAGTGGCTGGAGAAGGGAGGAAGTTGAGGAGAGACAGAAGACGCCTGTCCAGAAAGAGAATGGTGGGCCGAGAGCCCTGGGCCATGGCAGTGCCATTATGATAGACATTAATGATGCACATGGAAGAAAAGCCTGCCAAGAGCACTTACCATCTGGTGCCCCCATTATTCTGATTTGAAAAGAAAGGAAAGAGGACAGACACCAAATGTGGAGTCCATAGGTCCAGAGAGGGAACAACAAAGATGATATCAGTGACTGTCTGCCTGGAAAAGACATTGATGTAGATGTCAGCAATAGGCAGGCCTGGATTGGCGGCCAGGAAGCCCTTTATGAACTTTGTTCTTCAAGGCTTTGAGAGTGAGGCAGGATAGATGAGAGTAGCAGTTGGGAAAAATAGGTGAAATAGAGAGCACCATGCAAGGAAGGAGAAGGCGCAGGATAGCAAGCGAGAGAAGGAGAAAGGCACTACGCAATGCACGGCAAACTCACAAGGCGGCCAAGCAGTGAAACAGAAGAGGTTGAGGACATGAAGGCAGCAAAGACTGTGTCCAGGCTCTTCAGGGCCCCCTCATGAAATTCAGACCAGCATTGCAACTGGAAAGGAGCTGAGCCAAGTGGTTTGTGTGGGAGCTGGATAGGAGACGTCGGTCAAGGAGCAGGGGAAGTCAGAGACATCTCATGGAGACCCCACCTCCACCAATCCTCCATGGATGTGTTGAATAAAGCTGGGGATCGTGGAACCAACCCCTTGATCTGATGTTGCAGATCAAGGCTTTTCCCTGAGAGGAGAAATACACTATTGGGGAGGAGGAAGTGTAAGACCCACACAGTCACCGATTGCAATAGCCTCCCCTCAAACCCTCGCAGGGTGGAGGGGGGGGCAGCCGCAGTGCACAGGTTTTTCACTTTGTGCAGGTACCAGGGATCAAGCCGCTATGCCCATGTGCTCCAACCCAGACTTTGGCCCCCTGCAGGCACAAGTGCAAGCACCCACCAGTTATTGGGGGTGGGGGGTAGGCAGGGCGTGGCCTGAGCTCATGCAGTGAAGTCATGGCTGCACCGAACTCCCACCATAATCCTGCTCACAGATCCCGATTGAGGCAACAAAAGCATTTTCTGGAGATTCCAAAATCATATTCTTGCAGGGGAACCCAATCTCTACAGGAGCAGCTTCGTCACAGAGACAAACGGAGTGGGGAGAGTGATAAGACGCGTAGGAGATGCAGCGAGCTTCTCCCAATGGCCAAGGCTACATAGAGAGTTTACACCTAGCTGTATGGATGCTGGGCATCCCGCGACGGACGTTTGAGGGATGCCTGCCCTGAACTTTGAAAATCACCTGCATTCTGTCAAAGTGGACTGAGGCGCTGTCGACCCCGGCCCAGGATAACTGTAGTACGGGCATACCTCTGGAGCTCCTACATTGAGAATGTAATCCCTCACAAAATTGGCCCTGGGAAGTTATCACAGGGCTTTGCGGTGGAAAAGAGAACAACAATCACTTCTGAAAAAAAAACCACCAGGGTCCTACCTCAGGGTCCTACCCCAGACCCATCATAGCCAAAATATGAAACTTCAGGGACAGGGAAGTGATCCTGCAGTTCTCCAGGGAGGGGAGCGAAATACAAAGACAACTCAAAGATCACCATGTACCCACACTATACACCAGCAGTGCAAAAAGAGAGGAACATGTTTATTCCCACCAAGGCAAGGCTCAGGCAACTGGGGCTTGAATATATGCTGATGTACCGGGCTAGGATGAAGGTGCTGTACAGTGGCAAATAACACTTGTTCGATAGCCCAGATGCGATAAACATGTGGCTTGAGCATAATAATTTGCTGGATATGGAGGGTAAGGACCCTTGAAAGGATAACGGAGCTGCCCTCCAGACCCTCTTGGGAGAGAAGTGTTAGGCAAAGTTTGAATGCAGTACCCTCTGGGAGCACTACAAGCAACTATGACTACAGGTGTAAGCAAACCAACCTTTGGTATAAGTCTGTACTACACAGTTTTGGTAGCATGTTGAGCAGCCAGGCTTATCTCAAGAGGGGAAATGTGAGCAGTAATTATGTTACACAGAGGTCTACTATCACAGGTATTCAAATAGACTCTTACACTTGAGGATTCTTCTATAATAATGAATCATTTATCAGTTCAATTATAAAACACTCAATAGACGCAGGCAATCATAATAACAAATATACTTCAATACTGTACACCCTTAAGTTTCTGAATCAGATAAGACCCTTTTGGGATGGCCCACAGACAACCTACAACCACAGGTAACTTGAGTAACAAGGGTGCTGGGGACATGAGTATCTTACTGTTGGCATTCAGAATACTTTTCAAGAGGAGTAAAGGGCAAAGGTTATTAGAACATAAAAGGTTACAATTATTCTTAGACAGTGCAAATACTTGCAGTTCACCAGCAGAGTCGATTCAATTCAATAGGCTAGGCCAAAGTCAATGGGCTCAAGTCTTGGATAGGATAAAGCAGTTCCGGTAGTTAAACGGAAAAGTCTCTGCACAAGTTCTTAGAAGTAGTTTGCAGCAACAAGAATCATATGTTGGGTCACAAGCTGATTAGGCCTGTGAGTTGCAAAAGTTCCAAGAGAATGTAAGGTTAAATTTACTTTACTAGTCTTTTTAAATTCCTAGACCCAGCACACACCATCTTCCTATAGAGTGCTGGAGGGGTTACCTAGTATCCCGTGTGTCTAGAAACTCATGTAGCAGTCACATGCTACCCTTTCCTATCAAAATGGCTGGTGGCAGTGGTTTTACAAACTACCATGATTTATCCCGACTGTTAGGGAGAATTCTCACCCAAGTGCTAAATTCCCTCTACCTTAGAGCCCTCCAGCTCTTTTGCTATATTTTGGGACTTTGAACTTTTCATTTTTAATGTGTTTTACTCTTTTGTTCTTTGGTTATGGAGTTTGACAACCCCATAAGGCATCATCTTGCACATTTATGAGAATTCTCCCTAACAGTGAGCTTGGTCAGACTCGTTCAGGTTGCTAACTGGCACCAGCCTGTTGCTGGCTCACTTGCCTTAGCTCAACCGCCTCCAACTCCCGCAGGGTCAGTCACTTCTCCAAGCAACGAGTTGGTGGTAGATCTCTCACCTCGGCTGGGGCCTCCCTCGGGAACAGCCTTCCTGCCTCCCTGAAACTTGAGGAGAACCATCTCTGGTTCCAGAAGCACCTCAAAACCTTCCTCTTTGCTTCTGCTTTCTCTCCCCCTATCCCCTGCTGAAATCCAGGCTAAACCTGTACTGGCTACATGGCCACCCTTTGTGACTTTGGGCCCAGGCCCCGTCATTTGCACACCTGCACTGCCTCCCCCTTGCAACCCCGCACCTGGGGACTGTATTCTGTATCCCTACAGTCCCCCACCAGCACTTATGTCTTCTCTTACAATGCACTTGCCACCATCATGCAGTTTATTTCTCTTATTTATTCTACTATCCTATGTACTGCACTTTCCCCTCTCCCTTCCCCCTCGCACTTTTTCCTTTCCCCCTTCCCATGCACTTGCGTGATCTGAATGACACTTGGCCTAGTAAGATCGTTGTCCGTTTTCCCTCTGTTCCCCCTCCCTTGCCTCGTTGCGCCTTGAAACACTTGTGTATAGGCGCGTTATAAATGCCATACCATATCATATCATGGTAGGCCTAAGGCGTACAGGCGTGTGCCAACAGGGACCTCCTGTTGGGCAATGTTCTTTTGAGTTTGGTTCATTGTTCTGTTTTTTGTGCGAGTTGTGTTGTACGGTTTGCTCTGTATCGCTGCTCGACTATGGGGAGGAGATAATGCATGTTTCTTATGAATGCACCGAGTGTGTTGGAAAAAGATCTGGGTGTGCAGGCCTCGCACCTCAAGTCGGGATATCTAGGGCTGACATGCCAATTCACTGGGGAAGCAGTTTGGGAACTGGGATGGCGGTGCTGACAGAGTTTGTCATGACATGGAATGTTAGGGGTATGTGTTCCTACATGCACATAAACAGGATGAAATCATATTTACGCAGAAAGAAACTAACTATAGCGTTATTGCAAGAGACCTATATCACGGCGGAAAGCCCGCTGGGGAGGAACGTGACACAGAGCCACATATTCTAAGTTTGCAAGAGGGGTCTTCACGTGGATAGACGAGGCGATACCATTCCAATTGCTAGAAATGGAAGAAGACAAGGAAGGGAGATACTTAATACTACAGGCTTACTGCGACAATCCGGAACCATATTGTGAATTCCTACTTCCCAAATCATGGCATTGAAACGGGACGCACTAGTCATATGGGGAGGCGATTTCAACTGCGTAAGAAATGCAACTACTCTTTTTTTCCAAGTACATTTTTTTTAGCATTTTCAAAACATTTCCACTCCCCCCCCCCACCTTCCTGTCACCCCTGCCCAGTCCGATTTTGACCCTTCGTTCGTCCCCCCCCCCTCCTTCCATATCTTCCTCCTCCTTTGATTCTTGCGCTCCCTTAGGTTGTTGGAAGTCCCCTCTTTTTAGGAGACCAGCGACCCTAGCTCCCCTGGAATTAATGTCCAAGAATAATCACAATAGCCCAACAGTCTCATTCTCCTCGGGCACCAAGCCCCCCTGGCTCCTTTCTGTAGAAACATCAGCACCAGGGACCAATCAGCCAAATAGCCTTGGTGATCAACTTTTAGAAAGTAAGATACCCATTCAAGAGCTGCAAAGTTCCACACTCTTCCCACCCATTCGTGCTCTTTCGGGTGGTCCTTTGATTTCCACTTTTGTGCTAGTACTAGTGCTTCCGCCATGATCAGGATCACGTAAATTTGTGTTGCGCTCTCAAGGGCAGTTCATCCAAGGTTCCTCCTATGCCTATCATTGCCATGCCTCTATTACTCCCTCCCTCTACTCCGAGGGTTTCCTCTAGTGCCTCTTGTATTACCATCAATACTGTTGGATACGCGGGCATTCCCACCAGATACGATTCCAGGTTCCTTCCATTCCACATTCCCTCCAGCATGAGTTGGACACTGAGGGGTAGAATTTGTGGTGTTTTACTGGGGTTAGGTGCCATTGTAGCACAAGCTTTACCCATATTTCTTGAATCTGGAGGGACCTCGTAAGTTTGGGAATATTGGACCACAGACTTTTTGTTAGGAAAGATTTCATTTATGTGTAATTTTCCCTCCAATTATGGACTCCCCAAACTTTGCTTTTGTTTGGCTAGCCTAATCATACTTTTTTCAGTGGTGCCCAGCCTTCTGCTGAACTCCCCTGGGCTTTTGCTCACTTGTTATGGGGAAACTGACACATCTTTCAGACTGTCAGTACTGGGAAACTATGTCTTTGACTATGTTGCCATTTCTTTGTAACTTTTTAACAGTGCGCAATGTACCTTCCTGTATAATGCGCTGGGGTCCCTTTTTGGTTTAAGGCTCGAGACACCCTCAAAGGATTTTTTGGGTGACTGTGCGAGTGTGCCTGGGACGAACTGTTGGAATCAGTTACTTTTTCTAATGTTTTACTTATTTTTACTGAGTTAAACCGTGTTTGCTGCGTTTGGCTGAAGACTGTGGCCAGGTGCGAAAATGGGCGAGCCACAAAGTCTTTTGTTCTGTCCCAGGCCCATTTTGTCCCTTGCCTTTACCCAGGTCGAGTAACCCGGGTGTTTTTTATTTGGGCATGCAGCCTCCCGCAAAAACCAATCTCTTTCGCAGGCTTCTGGCGGTCACGTATGTGTGCCCAGGAAGAGGGCTGGGACTGTCTAGACCCAATCCACACTAGTGGTCCCAGGATTTCTGGAGTGCCGGAATGACAAACCACTGTGGGCCGTGATTGGTCCACGTCTGGGATTCCTACAAGAGAGCAGATCTTCTATTGGAAGTCCTCGATTTTGGCGTGAAGCTAATCTTGGATAAGAGAAGGGGCTCCGCAGCCATTCCAGGTCGATCACCTATGTTCTCACTGATCTACAGAAGGAGCCAAGACTCCTGCACAAAGAAACATACAAGCGAAACCGCTGAAGACGCTTTGGAAGGTTTTGGCACCCTTAGCCCTCTGCTGTCCCTTCGGATCCCTGCATTCTTCATCGAACCAGAAGGCCGGCCAAGGCGCTTTGCACTTTTGGAGTAGTGGGACCAACTACTCTATGCGCCCCCCTTGCTACCCCACCGAACAAGCCTCTTTGGAAGTGTTCCTAGGACATCCAGTGAACTGTCCAGTTCTACCTCAGGGTATCCTGCAGAACCGCCGCAGTCTTGAGTGCAAACCCGGGACTTGGGACATCGCTTGCCTGTGGTCCTGTGCATCCTCCTGCCACATTTTGCAGGCCTAGCTCCATTGGGTCCCGAATTAGGAAAGTGCGTAACACGGCACACTCCTGATTTCAGCGCCAATACTGGTTGATGACGGTTGCTGTATACCCCTTGCTGTTTTGCTCTCCTGTGCCCTGAAGGTCGCTGCACCGGAATTTTCTTCATACCTCCTTCGGAAGCTGAGGAAAGGCAACTGTCCCGCCACGGAGGATCGTTCTCCACCGCAGCCAATGAGAGCCAGAGCACCGCAAAAGTGCAGGACTCGAACCTACTAGCAACCACAACTGAACTGGCAAAGCTTGGTCTGGATTGTGCCACGGGTCGGGGAGTACTTGCATAACTTACCTGTGGCCCCCTGGCACAGCCGATCGTTTTTACGCACAAGTATCCCTTAAAGGTATTCGAACTTGGCCGGGTTAGCCTGCGCTCCCTAGCTATTCTCCCCTGTTCAACAGGGCTTTGCCGCCAAGGGCAGAGCCTACTCGAATAGTGGGAACTTATTCTTCATTGCCTCAAGCCCCTTCCTGACTTGCTACAGGCCTGCAAAGAAGACCTGCTTTTTGTTCATCTGCGCGATCGTGCGTTTTTTTCTTCATGACAATATTTTATTGGTTTTTCAATTTAACACAACATCATCAGCATTGCAATAAACAAAAATCATACCAACACACCAATGCAGATCAAGCCGGATAATAGGGGATGCAATAGTTAATGTCCTGTCCATAATTGACCCTGGCCATGTTGTTCCCGGGGAGGCCGAGTAGGAACCCGTGGTCTGGGTCATTCCTGCCCGAATCTCTAGCTTAATAAAGCGGACTACCTTGGAGCCATCTGGTGAATGGTGGTCTTCTGGTGAGCAATGGAAACTTAGCTGCATAGTCCATAAAGGGGTCCCAAATGTTTAGGGCTCGGTTCAGAGAGCCTGCTCGAATTGCTGTAACATTTTCGGCGACGGCTATGTCCCAACAATTGGACCACCATAACGCTACCGAAGGACCATCTTCATTTTTCCACAACCGGGCCGTTGCAATTTCTGCTGCCAGGAGTAGGTGCGTGCATAAACGAGGGATATAACCCAAAACTGGGAACACCCCGCCTCCTGTTTCCCCCAGAAGGATTATCCCAGGGTCCCAGGGAATGGAGAGACCGGTGATTTCCTTGATGTGGCTCGTTACCTCTCTCCAATATCCCTCTGCTTTGGGGCAGGTCCAGACCATGTGAAATAGCGACCCAGGAGCGGGACACCCAGGCCGAGGGGATGTCAGGGTTAGCCTTGTTTAGCTGAACTGGGGTAACATAATACCTATAACAGAGTTTGTAGCCCCCCTTCCCTGTACGTGATGCACTGTGAGCTCTTGTGCAATCTAGACCAGATTTTCTGCCATTCCTCAACCTCTATTTCCCGCCCCAGGTCCTTCTCCCACTCCAGCATGTACCTTTCTTTTTTGGAGGGATCTGACCTATCTAGAAGTCGATAAAGAGCTGATGTTCTCCATTTTTTGGTTGGGGTAGTAAGAGAGAGTTCCAGTGCAGTTAACTCTCTGGAGCATTTTTCCCTGGTGACCCTATGGGACAGCCAATGTCGAATTTGAGCATAAATTAAATCTTTACTGCTCACCCACCCCGAATTTTGCCTTGCATCTCTCGAACGGTATGGGTATTCCCTCTTCTAGGAAGTCACTTGTTTTTTGTAATCCTCCCTCCTTCCAGCCACGTGGGGGGTTGCCTGGTGAAAAATCGGGGTTGTTCCAGATGGGGGTCAGGGGACCCAACGGGCTTCGGATTTCCCATTTCCGGGCAGCGGCTTTCCAGCTGCGAACGATTGTGATTGTCGCGGAGAGGGGCCCATACTTTGCTTGTGGTTTTATATTTAGCAGGTGTGTGAGCTCTGATGGGGTGACCGGGGACCAGACCTCCTCCATTTGAGTCCATCGTGGGAGATCCAACTCTTGGACCCAGGAGTATGCGTGCGACAACTGCGCCGCTAGGGCATATCTGGCAACATCGGGAACCCCGAGGCCCCCTTGCACTTTCCCCCGCATCATAATTCTTCTTCCGATTCGGGGCCTTTTCTCCCCCCCCCCCCCTCCCTCCCAGACAAATTCCAGCATTTTCTTTTGCAGAGCTGCTAGGACGGGACCCGGAATGTGGATCGGTAATGCTGTACAGTGGTACAGCCACCTGGGAATTATATTCATTTTTAAGGCTGAGATCCGCCCGAACCAGGAGATTTCTTGGGTCTTCCATTGCTTTAAGTCTTTTTGGAATTCCTTAATTAACTGCGGGAAGTTACTTGAGTACAAGCGCGACGGGTCTCTGGTGATATGTACCCCAAGGTATTCGAGTGCTCCTTTCACCCATGGGATCGGCTATCTCTTTCCAGTTTAGGGAGGTTAATTGCTAGGGAAGAGGATTTGTCCAGGTTTATCCTGAACCCGGATAGATCTCTGAATTCTTTGATTTCTTGCCATAGGGCCCCCAGAGACAACGCCAGATTTGACGCTGTCACGTTGTGCGCGTATAACGCAATTTTCTATTTGTGGCCTCCCACGGTAATCCCCTCTATCTTCGTGTTCTGCCTAATTCTCGCTGCGAAAGGTTCCATGGAAAGGGCGAAAATTAAGGGCGAGAGTGGGCAGCCCTGCCTAGTGCCCATAGATATGCGTATTGCCTCAGATCTGGTGCCGTTAACCTGTAATTGGGTAGTGGGAGAGTTTGATAATTGGCCATCACCCATGTGGTAAAATTTGGGCCGAAGCCAAAGTGCTCTAGCACAGCTCCGATGTACCCCCAGTGCACCAAATCAAAGGCTTTATGTGCATCCAGAGATAGAACCGCCAGCGATCGTGCGTTTTTACGCACAACTGTACTGTTGAGCAGAAGGTTCCCCACTTCTTAGGGTTGGACTCAAAAGTTAGGGAACGAACTCTGGAGAATTGCCTATTGCCATTTGTGTACTAAACTTCACCCTCTCTTCACAGGTTGTGGTTGTAGCTTATAACTAAATTGCACTAGGAAATGTAATATATATTTATGGGATACATTACTCACCGTAATCGTATTTCTGATGCTTGTATCTGCTTAGATTCACATGCTGTGCATAGGCCGACATCTAGTGGAAGCTGCGGAGTATTCCAGTTTGTTTTTCGAAACTCGAAAATGGGTGTCGACACAGGGCGTGCCAGTAATACTATCCCTAGTGTGACGCCCCCTGTACCCATGATCCCTCACGCATCTAGGACCCTCATATTGTATTTTTTCTGACATGAGGTAGCATGAGGAGTAGCGCGAGTACAGATGATCCAAGCAGATAGAAGATAGATAAGATAAGACTACAAGCATCCATGCGCCTTCTCTCAGAGGGGAGGAAGGGTGGGTCGCATGTGAATCTAAGCAGATACAAGCATCAGAAATACGATTACTGTGAGTAATGTATCCCTTCTGAGGCTTGTGGAATCTGCTTAGATCACATGCTGTGCATAGATTAGCGAGCAGTGTTAGAAGGAGGTGGGATTTGAGAAGGGTCATGAGCAAATAAATGTCTTAGAACCGCTTGTCCCACTTGAGTATCTGTCTTGGAATGGGTGTCAATGCAGTAGTGCTGAGTAAAAGTGTGAATAGAGCTCCAAGTAGCTGCTTTGCAAATGGTGTCAAGGGGAACATTTGCAATGAAAGCCAGAGTGGCCCCAATGCCTCTTGTCGAGTGGGCTCTGGGCGTAAAAGGCAAAGTTTTGTCAGAAAGAGAGCAACACAACTGGATACAGTTTACAATCCACCTGGAGATGGCACCCTTAGAGACGCGATCTCTCTCCTTGCCTGTGGCTACGGAGACAAACAGTTGATCTGTTTTCCTAAGCAGTCTGGTCTTGTTTACGTAGTAAAGGACCGCCCTACGCACATCTAGGGTGTGTAGTTTAACCTCAGCCGAGCTTTGTGGGTTTTGGAAGAAAGCCGGAAGCTCAATGGACTGGTTTACATGGAATTTGGAAATAAACTTAGGTGAGAACCTAGGGTGTGTCCTTAAAACCAATTTATCCTTATGAATAGTAAAGAAAGGATCCTGCACTGACAGAGCCTGAATTTCACTGACCCTTCTTATGGATGTAATGGCTACTAAGAAGGCAGTCTTATAGGTCAGGTGTTTGAGACTCGTCTTATGCATGGGCTCGAATGGGGAGCCCATGAGTTTAGATAGCACCACCTTCAGGTCCCATCCTGGTGGTGGGTTAGAAATAGGAGGGTGAAGTCTCTTTACTCCTTCCATGAAGGCCTTAACTACTGGTACTTTCCACCAGGACAGCTTGTTATGGGAAGTGGTGTATGCTGACAGGGCTGCCAGGTGTACCTTCAGTGAGTTAAAAACCAGCCCCGCATCCAGCAGGTGGAGCATGTAAGTAACAATAGTGGAAGGAGTGCAATCAACTGGGTTGATTTGCTTACTCTGGCACCAGATTACGAATCTCTTCCATTTGTCAAGGTAGCAGTGGTAATTTGAGATGTCCAAACTCTATGACCTCAGGAGCCATGCTGCCAGGTTCATTGCATTGGGTTGAGGGTGCACCGTTTGACCTTGGTGCTGGGACAATAGGTTGTACCAGCTCGGAAGTCTGATGGGTTCGCACACCGCCAGTCTGCGTAGGTGTGGGAACCATGGTTGTCTCGCCCACATGGGAGCAACCAGGACAAGCGTCATAGATTCTCTGTTCATCTTGTTGACCACCTTCCTGATTAGAGGAGTTGGTGGAAAAGCGTACGCAAACATCCCTGACCAGTTCATCCACAGGGCGTTCCCCTGGGAGTCTGGTTGGGGGAACCTGGATGCGAATCCTGGGCATTGTCTGTTTTCGCTTGTGGCGAATAGGTCTATAGTGGGGAAACCCCACTGAGAGAAGATGTCTTCTACGACTTCTCTGTGTAGACACCACTCGTGTTCCTCTGGGAGGGAGTCTCTGCTCAGAGCATCCGCTAGGGAATTGAGATCCCCTGGAACATGTTGTGATGACAGGAAGATGTTCCGTCCGAGTGCCCATATCCAGATTTTCTGGGCAAGCTTGGACAGATTTGGCGAGCAAGTCCCTCCTTGTTTGTTCAGGTAGAACATGGCTGTAGTGCTGTCTGTCCGGATTTGCACTGACAGGTTTAAAAGGTAGGGTTCGAAAGCTTGAAGCGCTCTGAATTCTACTGTAGAAAATTAGACCATCCAGACCAGAGATGACATCTGATTACTCTTTCAATTGTAATCGTTAGCTATTTATTTTACAAAAACCGTATATCAAATTACACGACAATTATATTCATGTAAAAATGTGGCTCTTTGAACCAGAACAAACACATCCCTCCATACAAACTTCATTCACAACTTCATGCATTCATCATATTCACAAACGATAGAAAATTATATTTTGTTCATATCACAATAACAATGGCAATTAAAGCATTTCTTAATTCAACACTTGATTAATTTACAATGTGTCCATCTGAAAACATTCAGAGGATAGAAAAACTGTTTGTCAACATGTTTCGATTGAGTTCTTAACGTGGGCAATTGATTCCCTTTGTGTATTATATTCAACCTTCTTCTGGACAAGAGACGTTCGCCAACTCTGCGTAGTCTCACAGAAAAGTGGTGGGGTGTAAGGCTCTTCCCTCCGCTGAAACTCGTGCCAATTGGCTCTTTAAGGGTTCTGGTGCGGAGTCTATGAGTGCCGCGACCTCTTCCCACTGATGGCAGTTGTAGCTGACCAACAGGGTGGTGGAGTTGGCAATCCTTGCCTGGTAGGCGGAAGTGGAGGCCACTTTCCTGCCTAACCTGTACAGTTTTTTGCTCTCCTTGTCGGGAGGAGCCTCAGACGATGATAAGGGTGTTCCAGCCCTCTTACGGGTGTTAGTAACAACCAGAGAGTCGGGCTTCAGATGCCCTCTTATATATAGTGGGTCTGATTGGGCCGCCTTGAAAAGTTTTTCAATCCTAGGGTTCACTGCTCTGGTGAGGTTAGGATTGAGGAGTGACGGGTCTATTCTTCTTTGAATAGATTTTAGGATAGGGATGGCCTGAGCAACAGGCCTCCTCTCCCCCACTAACTCTTCGGCGAAGTCTCTTTCCTCCTGGGCACCCTGGGTGTCGACGTGGAAATGTTCGGCTGCTCGAGACAGCACTTCATTCAGGAGTGGCTGGTTGTCGACAGGGGAGTCGGTAATGGGGGCCTCTCTTTCTACTGGGGAGTCTACCCTGTAGGGGTCTTCCTCCTCCTCATCTTGATCCTCATCATCCCCATAGTAGCCTGTCCCAGTTTGTTCCTCCACCAATGCCAAATCTGGATCCTCAACAAAGGATGTCTCTCCCTGGTAATGAGAGTAGGGCTGGACGTAGAAGGGGTCTGAAGACCCTGTTGGTGTCTCAAAGTGGGACCTTGCACTTGGAGGTATAGGATCCTTAGAGCCAGAGGGTGCTGACCCGTCGGGTGTATAAGCAAGAAAGTGTTCTGGGTTTTTTGCATACAAATCTGCCAAAGATGACATTCTTGACATTACCCTAAATATGTCAACACTGGTCCATTCTCTGGAACTGGGAATGACCCTTTCTGGGAGTTTTCCAAATTTATCCTGACTAGACTTGGTAGCCTGTGCAGGGGTTTTGGTGTTATTAGAAGACGTGGACTTGTCTTTCTGTTTTTGAGGAGTGGAGTGTTCTACGGGCTTGGAAGTGGGTAGAGACTGCTTCCTTTGCTGTTTCCCTCCCTCCCCGTGACTGGAGGAGTGTTTCCTGTGTGTTTTAGGGCCCTCTGAGCTTTTCGACGCCTGGCGTCGAGGTTCGGGGGTCTTGACCCTATCCTTCGAGCGTGGAGGTAGGGGTTCGGGATCTGTAGTAATTCGGTCTGCGGGCGCCGACTCTTGGAGTGCGGCCTGAGGGTGGAAGTCAGCTTCGTCTCCCGACGATCGAGCTTCCGTGACCTTAGGGAGCGAGGCACTCTTGGCAATAGTGGATGCTTGCCTGGCGTCGTGTGGCGATCTAGATCGAGAGCGCCCAGAGGGCGCTGATTCGGACCGTTCTCTACGTGCCTCTTTCCGAGAACTCGACATGCGCGTCGAGTCTCGGTTGGACTTTGTGTGTTTTGTGAAGGTGTCATGGGAAGCGCTTGTGTCGCCGGGGGTGTTCCCCATAGCCGGCCTGCCGGTCGACCTTCCGAGGTCGGGGACTTGCGCTCGGCTGTCTTTCGACACCATAAAGCCCTCGCCGTCTGAAAGTACGGCGTCGCTGCCGTTGCTGAAGCCGCCCTCCGCTGCCATGGCCTCTTGACGCCTGGCGTGGTGGGCCCAACGCTTGATTGAACGGTCCTTAAGTGTTTTAGGCTTAAACCTACTACAGGCTCTGCAATTTGCCTCGGGGTGGTCCCTCGGCAAGCAGAGGTTGCACGTGGCGTGCCCGTCGACCCAAGGGTATTTGCGATTGCACTTGGGGCACAATTGGAAAGAGGTACCCTCCATACGCACCTTGTTGCAGCGGACTGGTAAATGTAGGAATATATAAGTGTGTCTATATATTACAAGAGTGTAGAGTATGACCACCCCCCACTCTCCCTACTTGCAGGGCCTTGGCCAGCGGCCCAGGCCCGGGCCGAGATGGAAGCCTCGAGGCCCAAAGTCGTCGTGCAGTCGACGGTCGAAATCCTCTCCGATCGGGCGTCAAGTGTAGAAATTTGGTATCTCGACGTTGGGGTGGAGAAGGGGTAAAATTATCAATATTTTGCAAAATTATGGCTTAGTGCAAGGAACTTCGCGAAATGCTTCCGACCAGTATGGCGGAAAAAAACAATCTGAGGGTCCTAGACGCGTGAGGGATCATGGGTACAGGGGACGTCACACTAGGGATAGTATTACTGGCACGCCCTGTATCGACGCCCATTTTCGAGTTTCGAAAAACAAACTAATACTCCGCAGCTTCCACTAGATGTCGGCCTATGCACAGCATGTGATCTAAGCAGATTCCACAAGCCTCAGAAATATATTGTATAGATTAAGGATTTGAGTGATCATTGTTTTTCTCATAGCTAAAGTTACTTGTGTCTATTTGGTCCGGCCGACAATAGATGTATAGATACTTTTCTGTTACGGAGAATTCTTGGAAATGTGCCAATTCCTCTTTACCTTAGAGACACCCAGCAACTTTGCTGGATTTCCAGGACGTCATTTATAACCTGGAGAGAGCGAGACCCTTTTTCCCCACTCTCTCATGTATTTTTGGCATAATTTGAACACTGTTTCTTTTGGTTGTGGAGTCTGACAAACTCCATAGGCATCATCTTTTAAACTGTGCCGCACAGCACCTTCCGTGCGGTGGCACAGGGAAGTCTTCTTGATTTCCCGAAGGTTCAAATACCTTCTCTTGGATAAACACTTCCAAGAGCAGAAAAGTGAAATTTACTTTACTTCCATTTGTACCTTTCTAGACCCCCGCACACACTATCTCACAATAGGGTGCTGGAGGGGTTACTTACAATCCCCTTTTGTCTAGTTTTTCATCTAACAACTTCTTGTAACCCTTTCCTCGATGAATGGCTGGTGGCAGTGGTTTACTTTTAATGACTGTGGTGTGCTTTTACCGCGGGCTGCATTTGCAGCAAAGCACCCAAAGGTGCCATTTTTGTTAAAATGGCCCAAGTTGTCTTTTTTTGCCATTTCTTTGTGGAAAGGTTTACTCTGCGCGCCATACCAGGTTTGGTCCCTTTGTTTTGTATTTGGTGGGATTCACGAGTGAAGCCCGCCTCTGGCTCCAGAGAATCTGGCAAGGGCAGGAAGTGAGGGAGTTGCACGAAACTCCCTGTGCTTAATCCCCTTGGTTACAGAACGGCAACCAAAGGGGATTGGCCGGCTGGCTGTCCGGCAAGGTCAGCAACCCTGCTGTTTGACTGACAGCTAGGCTGGAATGAATGGGAGAAACCTACATAAAAGCCAAGGCTTTTTGGCTTGGAAGACAGAGTCGACCACTGGACGAAGGAATCCGAACAAGAACTTGGAGGACATGCCTGCTGCAACTCCTGGACCGTTGGTTTGCCTGGTCAAGCCCTGCTGCTGTGCTAAAGCTCCGAATAGTCCTTGACTAGAGAAGCCCTGCAAGGACGACTTCTCCATTTGAGTTGGTGGGACCAATAAACTCCAAAATAAGCCTGTCTGGATTTCCTCTCGGACTTCCTTGCTGTGCAGGAACCAAAGTGCCAGGGAGAGGAACACCAGATTGGAGTGCATCACTTAAGTCGGACCCGAGCTCCAGGAAGATCCTCTGGACTCCCAGGAAGCAGGCCTGACCGAGCCTGAGCCACCTCAATAAGAGTGCTGGACCCCAGATGCAAGGAAAGCCCATCTCGACAGCCAAGAACTGCAGTGGTCCATTTGGTGAGACGCGAGGAGCTGAAACCGTGAAGTGCCACTGAATAGAAGTTGGTCCTTTTCCGTCGCTGATCATCCCATTGCAGTGCATGAGTCCTCCAGACGTCCTCCAACTTGTCCCCACGACGGAGGCCCAGGAATACAGGATCTGCAGAGCTGCACAGGAACAGAAGCCAGCTGCAACAATTTCTTCTAACCAAAGGTATACTGTACAGTCTAAGAGAATTCACCTCTTGTTGTGTAGACTCACTTGTTCTCAGTTGAGACTTGTCTTGGTTGCTTCTGTAGAGTTGCAAACAGCTTCTTTACCTCACAATCCTAAACAGCTTGTAGCCCTACTTTGACTTATTCTTTTCTACAAAGACTTCTAAAACATTGTGCAAGACTTTTACCTACCAGTAAGAAGTGCTTCGGTTCACCTGGATTTTTGCCCAATTGACATTGGCCTGGCCTGGCTCCATGATATAAATCTTCTTTCCTCTGACTTTGTGTTTGGTCTTCCTTCCAGGAAGGGGTTAACTTACTTTGCATTGGGGGTTTCCAAAAGTATTTACCTGCTTCTGTGATTTCGTATTTTATTTTAATAACCTTTTTCTTTGAAATACTTCTAAGTATTGCTCTAAATGCAACAGTGATATATTAATGTCCACAGTGTCCTAGCTATTTAAGTCACCTGACGGTGTAGGAAGTGTTTGTGTGCCATCCCAAATGGGTATTTGCTGATTTGGAGAATCTAAGTGTGTATTTTGGAGTTATTTGTGTGCAAATACTATATTGCTCCCATCTGAAGAAGGCTTATTCAAACTGACTGCTAAATAAATTAATAATTGTTTAATCAAGAAACCTTGAGTATAAGTGTTTATTTGTATACTTGTCACTGTGAATCTCTGTGTAACTCCCCTACTGCTCACATTGACCCCTCTTGAGGTAAGCCTGGCTGCTCATCATGCTACCAACCTGTGTAGTACAGACGTATACCAAAGAGTTGGGTTCCTATTGCCAGGAGGACAAGTTTGTTGTAGTGCACCCAAAGGGTACTGCTCCAAATCTTGCCTAACACTGGTACTTCCGGAAAGAGTCGATAATGTTCCACTGCTTCAAAGAAGAACAAATCTTCCCCTGTGTTTCTCCTTTCATACAATGTTTTATTTCACTGTTTCAAGGGGGGAGACTCCCACCTTGATTCTCCCTAAAGCACACAGTTATTTTGAATGTTTCAATCTCTCACTCTCTGAATCTCAATTATCCTTAAAGGGGTATGGTTCTTCCCTTTTTCCAATGATGGTCACTGTTTCAAAATTTCAAGGAGGGGGTTTTGAACCCGGAGATTACTTAATCTTTTTTCCACCTCTGGTGTACTCTCCCGCCAGGGTATTCGCAACTGTGTTACTTATTCCTAAAAGGGGTATAGTTCTTCCCTTTTTATATTGGTTATCACTATTCTACAATTTCAGGACAGGTTTTTTTACCCCTGACTATGTCACTTCTCTTCTTACCCCTGGTTCACTCTCCTGCCAGGGTATCGCACTTGGGTGCGAGTCCCAGACTCACACACTGCCTGGTTTACTTTCCTGTCAGGGCTTTTTATGTCCTCTCATTGGTGTGAGTCCCAGACACATTGTTTGCCTGGTTCACTATCCTACCCAGTCTTTTCCATTCTCTACTCTCTCTTGCATCCAGGAAATAATGCTTTTCAATGACTGGGTTACCAACCCTTTAACAATGTTTGCATTAACTATTCCAGTTCCTTTAATTAGGCTCTCTCGTGCTGTCAACGGTACCCGGCATTCACCCTGAAGAGCCCTTGTGTCCCATTCGCTCCCGCTGGGCTTACTGGTTCCAAAAACACAACCCTAGCTAAAGGCGGTTCGAAGAGGGCTCAAAGTCTTGGCAAGCCGCAGAATACAAAGAGTTCCTGAGGATTTCTTCCATTCTCTAGTGGTATAGAAGCAGCAAGTGAACAACTAACAAGGGAAACCTGTAAGAGGACTTGATGAAGGGACACAAGCAGCGGCTTGAGTCAGAGGTAGGGGGTGGAGGCCTGGACACCGCTAGTTGCAATTCAATGATCTGGAGCGACTTCTTGGAATCAGGTAAGCAATACCTTTTTCCCCCCACAGGACTTTAGGTTAGAACAAAATGTTTGTGCCAGATGCTCCACAATGTTGCAGCTCTGGACCGACCTCCGGATTCCTTGGTGCACCTTCAGTGCACCGTCACAAAGAAACCATGCACAAAGCTTGCTGCATCCTCCTGGACCTTTGAATTGCCCGGTGAAGCCCTGCTGCTGTGCTGAAACTCCATTTTCTAATCGACAAGAAAAGCTTTGGAAGGGACGACTCCTTCCCTTGGGTTAGTGGGGCCAACTTACCCCGAGACGAACTCCACTGGACCATCTTCCTCGACTGGCTGTACTTCTTTGCTGCTGCAGGAACCAAGTGCCAGGGGTCGAGAAATCCATAGTCGAGTGCAACGTCTGCAATCTGGCCAGAAGCTCCAGGACCCTCCAGAAGCAGGACAACCAGAGCTCGAGTCCCCTCACCAGAGTGCAGGACTCAAGGAGTGAAGGAAGCCCAACCAGTATCCAAGATCTGCGGTGGTGCTGTTTACCGCGCGATGAAACCACTAAGTGCTGCTGATCCGAAAAGAGCCAGTAGCTGCCGCAACCTCCAAATTGCTGTTGTAGGAGTCCTCCAGCAGTCCTCCCGCTTGTTCCACGACTGAGGCTCAGGAACCCAGGAGCTGCATCGCTGCAACAGGACAGAAGCCACATGGACCACTCTTCTTCAAACCAGAGGTACTGTTCAGACTTGAGGTATTTACCTCAGTGTCTTTAGCTTTGCTCTTCTCAGTTGAGACTTGCAGTGGCTACTTTTGTTAGAGTGGATTTCAGTTCTTCTCTCCACAAGTATAACAGCTTGTGACCCTACAGTGATTTTCTACAAAAACTCTCTAACTTTATGCAAGACATTTATTAACTACGAAGTGCCTCAGCTTCATAGACTGTGCTCCAATTGACTGACTGTCCCGGCTCCCTGTAGGCTGCTCTAGTCCACTGACTTTGATATTTTCTGTCCCTCAGTGGTGATAACTTGGTTTTAGATTGTTATTGCTGGGAAAGGCTTTGTCTAGACTTCATTCCCTCCCTCTACCCTGCAAACCTAGCTCTCTGCTCTGTCCCCTCTCCCTCCTCTTCCTTACAGCTTGCTTATTTGCAGCCAGGTGTACCCCAGAGTCTCACAGGTCCCTGGCACCTCTGCCATTCCTCTTTCGCACTTGCCTCGGGGCCCTACACCTCACTCACACTCACTGCACTTGAGAATTAACCCAAGAGATTGGCTATCTCTGCACGTACGCCAGTCTCGACCAACTGGGTGCACTCGGACCTCCCCCTTCCTAGGACCATCTGTGCACTTGCACGATGCGTACGCACTATGCCTGAAGATCGTCTGTCTGTTCCCCCCTGTCTTCACCCCTCAATGTGCACTGGTTAAACTGCAGAATCGCTGTCAGGCCCATTTGCTGCATCTCAAAGTGTTAAATGTATTTTACGCACTTACTCTGCCTGTGTAGACCATTGTCGTCTCAGAATTTCAAAGGCTCCGAGTGACTGTTTTCTCCCCTGCTCCACCCTCCTTGAGTGCTTTGAAACACTTGCCCGTGTATAGGCGCTTTATGAATAAATACCATACCATAAGAAGATTTAAGTATGCTCACATGTCCCGAGAACCCGTTTAACCTTTTTCCTTCCTCTAACCTTCCCTTTCTGCAACCTCTGAATCTGCAAAGCGTACTAGTGATATTTATTTATATTTATATAGCGCGCAAGTAGTCCATGGGCATTGAGGCGCTGTTACTTGCAAGAGCTTAGTTACAGGAATAGAGGCATTCAGTGGTACATTATGAATTCCAAAAGGCATAGAGCTGATATTTTGGTTGGTACAGTTAGTCATTACAATACTGTTTATGCATTAGGAACATATGATATGTATTCAACTGGTGCGAGGCATCTTATGTGAATAAGATGGTTTTCATGGTTTTGCGGAAGGCGCTGAGGGAGGCCTCACCTCAGATTGTGGGAGGTAGGGTGTTCCAGTGAGTGGGTGCGAGATATGGGAAGCTGGATCCGCCTGCTCTGGCTTTTTTTACTAATGGCACAGAGAGCATGTTAGTATACGGTGATCTGGTTGGCCTCGTAGAGGAGACGGGGTGGATCCTTTGGGAGAGGTAGTCGGGGGCAGTAAGATGAATGCACTTGTGGGTCAGTGTCAGAGTCTTAAAGATGATCCTTTCTTTTATTGGGAACCAGTGTGCTAGTTTTCTGGCCTCCGAAATGTGTTCTCTTTTGGCAATGCCTTGGGCTGCCTGGAGAGCACTATTCTGTAGGATTTGTAACCTCTCTAGGTTTTTGTTGGAGGTGCCTAGAAAGAGTACAATAGTCAAGCCTAGATCCAGTGATGGCTCTGGCTATGTTAGTGCAGTTCTCTTTGGAGAGAAAGGGCCTGACTGCGTTTAGTTTGGCATGATATGCGGCTGCAGAGGCTATAGCGTTGACTTGTTTGTCCATGGATAGGTTGGAATCCAAGTAAACTCCAAGGGTTTTGACTGATTCTGAGACAGGTATTTTGATGGAGTCTATGGTAAAATGACTAAATTGGGAGTCTAGATTTTTCAGCGTGTCGGATGAGCCTACCAGGAGGAGTTCAGTCTTGTCGGAGTTGAGGCATAGTCCATTGTCTGCCATCAAGGCTTGGATGGCGTTGTAGAGGTTGTTGAGGGTCATGGAGTCAGTGTCATAGTTGCCAGTGAGGGTGAAGAGGAGCTGTGTGTTGTCGGCATAGTTGGTGTATGAAATGCCCATGGTGTCGAGGATGAGAAAAAGGGGTCGTGTGAAGATGTTGTAGAGGGTGGGTGAGAGGCAGGAGCCTTGGGGCACACCGCAGAGTATGATAGTTGGTGAGGCGGATGCTAGGTCCGAGAAAACTTGCATGGTTCTGTCTTGTAGGAAGGAGGTGATCCATGCTGTGGCTTCAGGGGAGAATTTGGCAGTAGAGGAGAGGTGGTGGCATAAGACGTCATGATCTATGAGGTCGAAAGCCGCGGATAGGTCGAGAAATAAGAGAAGTGTTGGTTTGCCCATGTCTCTGGCATCGTCCATTTGGTTTTTCAGGTCAAGTAGATTGACTGAGTCCTAGGAGTTTGTTCTCTTCAATGAAGTGTTGAACCTGCAGGTAGGCTTCTTTGTCCAGTATTTTGAGGAGGAAAGGGACAGTGGTGATGGGTCTATAGTTGTTGAGGGAGGTGGGGTTGAGAGTTGTTTTTTTTAAGAGAGGGCGTACACAGGCTTACTTGAGGGAGGCAGGGACTTTCCCTGTAGCAAAAGGAGGCGTTTACAAAGGCTGTAAGGAAGGGAGCTAATGCTACAGAGCAGTCTTTGATAATGGTGGCTGGGCATGCATCACCTTTGCAGTTGGAGGGTTTGATGTTCCTCATTATGTTAGTGATGTCTTTTTCTAGAATGGGTTTGAATGAAAAAGGTTGGGGAGGATCCGGAGCTGGTGGTGGGACAGGGGTGTGTGTGTTGGGTAGGGCTTGCTTAGTGGCTAGTATTTTTGTATTGGAGCAGGCTCAATTTACTTTTCATGGTTGTTTGTATATCATCACACCAGGCCTGGTCTTTGGTGAAGTTTTGGGGGGTGGGGTGGGTGTCTCTAGCTCCCTAAAAATGGCAAAGATTTCTTTAGTGCTGGATTGGGCTTCAGAGATTCTGGATTCAAAGGATTTGGCCTTAGCTTGGGTGATTGCTTTTTTATATCTAGTGGAGCAGGATTTAAAAGTCATCTTGTCTGTCAGAGTGAGACATTTGCCACTGAGTGAGAGCAGCCTTTTTTTCGATGCAGAGAGCGAGGAGGTCCGGGGTGAACCAGGAGTTGGAATGGGTGGTGGTCTGGACTTACGGTGTTTAAGGGGGGCAATGGAGTTAATCGCTGCTTTGATGGCAACTTCGTAGGCTGTTGCAAGTGTTTCTGGGTCTGAGGAAAAAGGGGGTCTGAAGGCTGGGCCTTGAAGGAAGGGCAGTAGCCTTTCCTTAGTGAGCTGACGGAAGCTTCTGGCAAGGCAGGGTGGCAGTGGTCGGGGTTAGGGGGTGGTGGAGCAGGTGGTGAGGATGCTGAAGGTGATGTGTGGTCTGACCATGGGGTGGGGGAGTTTCCAGTGATGAGTGGGCAGTTATGTTGTGCGATCCAGTCAAGAGTTCTGCCCTGGGTGTGGGTTGGGCTAAAGATGGTGTTATTGTAGCCCAGAGCTTTGAAGGCTGAGTCAAGGGATTTTGGCTGCTGGGTCCTTACTGTCCAGGAGACCTAGGTTAACATCCCCAAGGAGAATGGCTTTCGATTGTTTTTTGAGGTTGTCAAAGAGGAGGTGGATGAGAGAGGCTGGGAAGCCACCGGTTGGGCCTGGGGGGGCGGTAGACCATGTGGACAGCAATGGTACATTGGGGAGATAGGTTGATTTTAACTTGAAGGTAGCCACTGTTGTTGTGCAAGGATTTCTCTACCTTCCTGATAGAAAAGCAGTCTTTGGCAATAATTGCTACACCTCCAACTTTGGATAGCCGATCTTGTCTAGTGATGGAGTATCCAAGTGGTAGTGCGAGGGCGAGCGCCGGGCCGGAGGCATTGTGTAGCCATGTTTCTGAGACCATGAGCAGATCGAGGTCGTGGGTGGTTAGGAGGTCGTGTATATCTAAGGTGGGGTTCGGGGGTGGGGAGTGGGGAGCGTAGGTGGGGTGGTGTGCATGGTTGTGCTACGGGAGTAGGAGGAATTGCAAACCACAGATTTTACACTGGGGGGCTCATTTTCAGTGGTGGTGGACACAAGTGGTAACACATTTGGCACAGTAGCATTCAAAATGGTGGTAGAAGAATTGCAAACCACAGATTTTACACTGGGGGGGCTCATTTTCGTGGTGGTGGACACAAGTGGTAACACATTTGGCACAGTAGCATTCAAAATGGTGGTAGAAGAATTGCAAATCACAGATTTTACACTGGGGGGCTCTTTTTCAGTGGTGGTGGACACAAGTGCTAACACATTTTGTTTGGGAGTGGTACAAATGTCGGAGTGGTAGAGTACATTATTTTCCGCTATATTGTCTGTATTCGTAGTAGCTGTAGGCTTTGGGCGGAGGAGTCTAGCCGTGATCACAAGTGGCGAGGGCGGCAAGGTGCGTGAGCATAGGCGAGCATTGCGGGTGCTCGTGGGGAGGGGATGGGAGTTGAGGGTGGCCTGCTGCATGCGGCTGTGTAATCTGAAGCATCTAGTATGAAGGCATGGGTATGTACGAGGTATGTTATAGTTCTGCTTCTTACCTCCGAGATGCAGCCCGGGAAGGTATAAATGCCATTACTGTCCTTGTGAATGAAGACACCTCTGGGTGTAGGAAGTGTGTAAAAAGCCTCTCAAAAGAATATCCACTAAACTTATGCTGATTCTGGAAAAAGTATTTTAAAGTATATTTGATTGTTACATATATTGCCCTTTTTAAAGAATGCTTATTTAAAAAACTGATGTTAAATAAATAACTATTTAGAACTAAAACCTTGAGTGTAAGTGTTACTTGGCTACTTGTATTTGTACTTGCCTATACCAAAATGTGGGTTACCTAATGCCAAGAGGACAAGTGTTGTGTAGTCTCACACAGTGTTACTACATCAATTCTTGCCCAACAACGTCTCCTTCCCTTGGACTGCTGGGACCAATCAGTCTTAATTCCGCATTTAGAACCATCCCAGACAAGCTCTGACCTTCCCGGGCTGCAAACCGCCAATACCCTGGGACCTCGAGGCTGAGTGTTGTGCATCGTCTTCCAAAGAACAAATCTCTCCGAAACTTAGGTTGGCTCCTGCTCGACCTCCAGAAGTAAGATTCCACTCCTTGAAGTCCCCTCACCAGAGTGCTGGTCCGAGATAGCGAGGTGAATAATTCGGGCGAGAACCACTCTTCATCTGCTATCCTGAAAAAGGAGCCAAAATAACAGAGATGCGAGAAGCAAAGAAGAATCCTTTGCTGGGAGATTTACCACTCGATTGCTGCTGCAAAATTCCTTCCAGTGTTCTTGTTTTCATCTGAAGACCAAGAATCCAGTGAACGGGTCCTGTAGCTGCTGAATCCACCAGCGTCACCATCTTCACTGCTGAGGTACTGTGAGACTCGATATAATACTTACCTAGAGTAGTTCTGGTGCTCCCGAGTGGCTAGGAGGGTAATTCGTGTAGTTGGAGGTTCGCCCAGGCCTAACGATGGAACACATTCAGGACACCTTTTACGAAGTCCCTGAACCCTTTTTCCCCCACAAGAACTGTTACTTTACTGCTACAGAAGAATTCTACAGGAACTCTTGCTCCTTCTACAGCTTGTGCCTGCATTTTTGACCTCCAATCTGACCCTTAAAGAGACTCAGAACTAGATAGCGAAGGACTCCTAAAGCCTAAGCTCTGTGAAGAGATTGTTAAGCAATTTACCTTGTGTTGGTGCTGTTTCTGACATAAGGATCTGAAACAATGTAAAGTTCTTACTTATCTTTGAATTGTGTCTACTATTCTAAAAAGTAACCCCAAAGTATTGTACTTACTTGTTGGAAGAGAAATCCTCTGCAACTCTGACTTTCCTACAGTTTGTGCCTTACCCTGTTCAGTGTACAGCTGGCCGCTGGACCACCAGTGTCCCCTTCTGCCTCTGAGAACACTCATGTCTAGATTCGGGAAGGACTTCTAAAGCATAAGGCTTCTGTGAAGAAAAGTATTCCAAGTGTTGCCAAGTACTTAATTGCTACTGTTGGTAGTTTAACTGTATTATTCCTGAAACAGAATACGTTACAAGTGTTACAGAGTTATTACTTTCCTTTGAATTGCATACTGCCATTCTAAAATGTATAACAAAGTTTACTACAAAGTGGTTTTTACTTACCCTGAAAAGCATACTGCCATTCTAGAAGTCTTTTACCTTGTGGTTTACTTACCGGAAGTATTGTATTGGTTTTACACTGTGTTTGCTAAATTGCGATAGTTCTTACCTTTCTGAAGAATTGCTCTTTGCCTGCGTTTATATAAAATAAACCATTATTTCTCCATTTATATATCTAAGTGTATATGTGTTCCTTTGGACCATATGTATGCTACAAGTTCTTTGTACCTTCCTACAGGCCTCTCTCCCTCCTAAGCTAAGACTGGCTGCTCCAACATTGCTACTTACCTTGAGTGGTACAGACTTATACTAGAAGTTGGAGCTCTGTATAGCCAAGTAGAGTGCTTTATAAAGTCCTTTGATGGACTTTAGAAAAAACTCCCTAACAAGAGGGTAGAAAGATAAAAAGCAGAGTGATGGAGATATAGGGAGAGGAGCAACTGAGCGTGGAAGAAAAAGATCAAGTGGGGCTTGCATGTGTGGATGGCACAAAAACATGTTATTGGGGCTTAGAGTACTGGCCCCTAGATTATTCCCTGAGTAAGATCAAACAGACAATCTTTTGCTTTGCTTTAGGTCATCACCTTAAGCAAGGCAGTATTTAGACAGTAGGGGTGACTGATCTCTAGTGACCAGTCTAGTGTCAGTGCAGCCTTGGCTAGGGTGGGACTGACCATCTATAGGCTAGCTAGAGAGGGACGGCCCTTAGACAGCCCTTTTCTACAAATAAAAATAAAAACCCCTGAACTGTCCTTGGGAGTTGGTGTGTTCTTAAGACCATTTGTGACAAAAGGAAGAATGGTCAGCTAGTGAACTCTTTGAATCGGATATGGGACCAGCTTGATGTTAGCAAGTGTTATCAATGAAAGGCCAACCTAGCCCTACACCCTTCCAAGATCGATGGATTACCATTAAATCGGGTAATAACGCCACCATTTCAATGGTACTTCAAGCAAGAGGAAACCTTCATGGCACACTAGAAATAACATTATTGTAATCCCCTACACAACACACAGACATTGAACTATTGGGATGGTAGACTTCTGGTTTTTAAAAAACATTTGGAATATATGACTTTGCAGTATTCAATACTGCATTCACCACTAGTGGTTGACAAGTGATTGGAGACCAAGAAAAGGCCTGCTGTGTGCATGTGGAGAAATGGCAATAATGGCAGGGGCGAGTGACCTCTTCCCAAATAGTAGCATGCAACTTGACATTTTTCACAAAAAGGATTAAATTTATGACATGGATCCCACTTACATGTATAAGCAATTATCCCTTCTTCCACAGCCTTCTCTTTATTCCTCCTGTCATTTGTAATTAAAAGAATACAAATCTGCTGTGTTTCTCCTGATTGTTTCAGGTGCTCATTGTACCATTTTGCAGCTGTACGTATGGCTCTATCGTTTCGATCATTGGCACCCTCACCTTGCTCCTGCTCGATGTACGTATCTCTGAAACAAAAAACATACTTATGAATGAGATAAAATCAGCCTGAAACCATACAACTGCAGGGACCAGCACACTTGTCAAGGTTTTAAGGTCAATCACATTTACTGTCCGAGTGCTGCGCCTTCTTTGTGAAAAGTTACTTCTAGAATGAGGCCCTTACAATTCACATTTGCAGTACTACAATTAAAAAACAAGAGCTCTACAGAATGGTTATAAAATTGTGCTAGAACTGTGATTTATAAAAACGTCACCTTCGAGGGGTACAACTTAGGGCTTTGTAGTTATTTGGTCTTGGTTGTGTGAGCGGTATCCCTTGTTAGGGAGAATTCTCCGAAATGTGCTAATTCCTCTCTACCTTAGAGACCCCCAGCTCTTTTGCAGGACTCTAGGACTTTGATTTTCTACCTGGAGAGAGTGAGACCCTCCCCCCCCCCCACTCTCCCCTTGAGTTGGTGGGACCAATCAACTCCAAAGTAAGCCACCTGGACATCCTCTCGGAGCTGGTTGAAATTCCACTGCAGTTGCTGCTGGAACCAACACTAGATTGTGCGTGTTGCTTTTAAGCTGGCCAAGAGCTCCAGGAAGATCCTCCAGACTCCCAGGAAGCAGGACTGACCGAGCCCGAGCCCCCTCAACAGAGTGGTGGACCTTTGTAACAACAAGAATTCAACTGTGATTTTCTGTCATCTTCTGTGCTCCTTTAAAAGGCGCCAAATCCATAGAACCACATTCAGCCACAAGGAAAACCTTGCCTTGAGCCCCTGCTGCAAAGGCCCTTCCAAGGTCCAGTTTTCAGTCACCACAACAAGGAATCCACTGACTGGGTTTTTGGCTGCAGATCCTGATGTCCTCCTGCTGCAAAATCTTCAATGCTGAGGTACTGTGTTGGCTTTAGTATGTACTTAACTTAAGTCTCTTGGGATTTCTGTGTAGCTGTGGGGCGTTTTCTGTGATTAGGAGGCCTCTCATCCAGTACACACTGTCCCACTGCTAGAATCCAGGGTGTCTTCTGCGAAGCCCCTGGACCCACTTCTAAGCCTAGAAGTAAAGTACTTACCTATTTGCCCAGTCTTCCTAACGACTCTGACTTTTGCTACCAAATGACCTATTCTGACACTGTCTGTTGGTCACTAGTCCCTAGTGAGCCCCCTTCTGCCACTGAGAACACTCATGCTCCAAGAACCAGGGAAAGACTTAAGGGATTGGGCCTTTTGCCTAGAAAAGAAAATAAGTGTTTAAAAAGGCACTTACTTGTAAAGAGTTGGTTGGTAACTGTAACTCTAAAGGTGAACAGTTACAAACATTCTTACTTATCTGGGATGTGTGATGAACTATTCTCAAAAGTATGGTTAACATCTTTCTTTCCTTAGAAACCGTTTTGCCATTCTAATAGAAAGTAGATGTGAAGGTATATTACTCACCTGTGATTTGGTTGTGCCGCTTCCCAAATTTAATATGTTGGTTTCACCAGATTATTCCTGCAGGATAATTGTATGAGTGTCCCCCAACTGGCTCTTGCTTCCTCTGACTTGCTGCTAGCCTGTCCACAATAGGTCTGTATTAGGTTGCTGCCTACCTAGAATAACTGAGTCATTCAGTAAAGTTTAACATTAGGCTTTGCTTTCCCTGTACTGTTGTAGTCAGACTCACACCGAGTCTTCGGTTCTAACTGTCCCTTATGAGTCATACCTAAGGTACTTGTATAGCTGGGAAAGATCTAACCTGGACTCCATTGTGAGGTTAAAAAAAGTATATGGGGTTTACTTACCTTGAGTTAGCTGTGTGCCATCCCAAAAATAAGTTACACCAGTTACTGCTTATCTCAATCTGAGTTTCACCGATCTTAGAAGCACCTGTAATTGAATATTACATCCTTAGGATTTACTCACCTATTATAACAGTGTGTTATCAGAAAGGTAGTTATAGGTTTTTAACTGTACCTGGAATAAGTGTTCCACTATACACAAAAAGTATATTGTCCAGTAAGACTATGTGATTTTTACTGACAGTCACTGTACAACTGGTAGAGTCTTCTGCCCTTGCATTACTGAATGTAATGTGGGATATATTGACCCACTCAACAGCATTTCCCCACATCACCAAGCTGCATTTGCGCAGAAACAACCAAATGGCTGCGCTGGCTCCTGAGAGTGCCATGGCTCCAAACTGCATTTTGCAACAACAACCAAAAATGGCTGCACCGTCCGGCCAAAGCACACATCGAGCAGGATGGAACAAAGGGGCCCATTGAAGGAGATTGCCAGTGGGTTCCGACAAACAAAATGAAGAAGGTGGAAAAAGCAGCGTTTTGCTGCAAAAGCCGAAATCTCCATTGAAAAGAAACCCTTTTTCACCATTAAAAAAATGCTGCTGTGACGATAATTCCCTGTGTTCCTTAAAGCCACTGTGATTAATAAGTCCTACCAAGCCCTGTGTGTCATACCGTGCCTCAGCAAAACCAGGCATGATTCTGAATTGACAAGCCCTGTCAAGCCAACTCTTAAATTTTTTTTTTTTTAAATAAGAATCAACCAGGAACTTTACTTTTACTGACACGGGAAGCGCGTTAATTTTCCTTGGAAAAGTATCCAAAACTCAACTGTTCAGAGAGACTCTAACTAGCTGAGTCCTCCCTATTTCAATGTATCCATGCTTCAGACCAACTCCAGCATTTCAAGAGAATAACTATAGCTACAAGACAATGTGTGAATCTGCTAGAGATGAAAAGTTGAATTTAAGAAGGAAGGCCAGTTGCACCACGTGTAAAAATATTGGGCCTTCGCAAATTAAAGAAAAACAAATGCCTGTGTTTTGGAACAGTACACTGGTGAATGAAAGCCTGCATTCTTTAGCAATATGGAGAGGTTTGTTGCTGGTGAGACAATATAACATGTGTTATTTTGTGCAACAGGCCTGTTTTAATTCTGGATCTAAGATCAGAAAATAAAATGTTAAAACTATGGTGGCTGGAGCTGCAAATTGAAAAACAGGTTTTCGGCTTGGAGGGGTGGCACCAAAAGGAGGGCTCTCTCTCAGCAGATACTAACAGCCCCCTGATAATTACAGGGTTGAACAGACTTTCGTCTCTGCTGGGACCCTGACAATGAAGCTCCCAGTCTGAAGTGTGAAGATGGCAATAAAACTTCAATCAAGGAAGAAACCCCCACCATGCTCTGAAGGAAATGATAGTTGGCAGCAGTTGAAGGAAAGAAAAAAAAATGACGCAGGGACAAAGGGACTGCCATTTGTTCCCAAAGACTATTTCAGGAATAAACTTTAAAGACTTCTATCTCTGCAGCAAGACTTTGAAAAATTGTAAACATTTCCCAGTTTTAAAAGTTATATTTTTGTGCTTTCTTTTGACGTGATAGAAGTCACTGACACCTTGGGGACAGAAAGGGTAGAGTATTGAGGATAAATCGAAAAGTATCGATGTTGTAAACATACAGTTTTATACATACATCCCTTGGGATAATTCGCATCTGTGTATAAAGTGATGGAATTTTAGGCCGAATCTTTCATGCTCAAAATTACCAAAACGTAGCAGAAGGGCGGAACAAGGTCCCACAGACTGGAGGATTGGACTGATATGTGCTGCACAAAATATGTAACCTGTGTATATAATTTGCTAAGAGATTGCAATTGTATAAATGTATGTTTTTGGCAAAATCGGATTTGAAGTAAAGTAAATGTGGGAGTTTTTGGACATTGTAAAACCCCCATCATAAATCTGACATCATTCTCTTGGAAATCCAACCACTTCAGAGTGAGGCAGAGATTAGCTCCCCTGTCCAATCCAAGTAGTTTAGAGGCGTGCTTAGTTAACCCTGCCCAGCCTATACTTTGATGATGTCATTATGCACTATAAATAAGGGTCCCCGACAAGACTCTAGACACACACTCTTCTCGATTTCCTGTGCTGTGTTCCTGTCATCTTCCAAATCCAGACTCCAACTACAAGGCCAGAGCATTGCTGATCCTGCTCCAGGGACCACTGCAAAACCAAAGCAGTGCTGGTCCCATTCCCAGCAAGGCCTCTAATCTAAAAAAAACACTAAATCTCCCATTAACAAGGGGACAGCTGTAGTACCTTTTTGCATCCTGATCCAGCCTGGCTTGCTGCCACTCACTGCATGCTGCTGCCATCCTGCTACCCTGATGACCTTTAGTATCCAGTGACCATAATTGCCTGTCCAATCCTTGCCAGCCGGTGACCAGAACCGCACAGCTGTTTGCCAGATGCCCTGCCGTGTAGTGGCCAGACCCGGTTGACTGTCCAAAAAGCCCAAAACTGAAAAGTGGATTATGCGTATTTCATCAACCCATAGAAATCTATAGTATACCTTGCCTTGTCCTTATTCCCCTCTACAAGTCATTCTATCCTTATCCCGATAACCTGTCCAACACTCAGAATTCTTTGTGCAATTTGTCATTAATCTCCAAGCATTAGCGCTACTTTTCTTTTCATTTCTGTCTCACATAGAGCATATGTCATTAGCGATATTTTGATTAAATAAAGTAATTTTCCTTAAAGAAAAGGGGTACACTACGTGAAGGGTTACATCTGCAGCATACCCTAGAGAATTCACGGGTGGTGTTCCTCTTTTCCTAGCCCTTAAATCTAGTTAAAGTAAACGGTTCTTTTCACAAACTGATTTCCTTTCCAATTTCACCCTTCATTTTACTCAAAGCGTGCCTCCTTCTATATTGCATAACTCTTTCAATTTACCAGCTAGACACTTGCTTCCAATTCCATTTGGTACCTGTGATCTATATCTATTCCCCAACATAAACATTGCACTCCAAATCAGTGTATTTCACCCGTTTTCATTAAAAACCGTTTGGGTAATTTTAGGCGGGAATTGCAAAAGTTTAAATTTTAAACGCGTTATTTGTCTGCAATCTGTTTTAAACTTTCCACTTATTTCTCAACTGTATACTTTTGGTAACCCATTCTTTGTGATTGTTAGTATCTTTGCATTGTTGCATTAGTAAAGAATCGTATCTGCTTGAAGGTTTAACACACATTCATTATTGATTCATCCAGTTCCGAGTGTCATTTCACAACGTTGCAAGGGGTTTAAAATCCGTTTCCTTTCTTATTTGGGGAGGGAAGGTCAGATTTAGATTCCGTTTTCAGTTTCATATTCCCCGAATGCTTCTTTGTATCCACTCAGAATTGATTATTTGTGGGTTGAGGGAACCTTGCAGGGGGAAATTCTAACTTGGGTGCCATCTGTCCCAAATCATAAAGTGCTCCTATTCTGCTGTGCTGTGTATGCTCCATTAAAAAGTCAAACCCAGTGCATTGCTCACATTCGCATGGTCATTCATCACCCCCATTGGTGAATACTGCCCCATATTAAAAAGTGTGGGATTTCTTTTGAATTTTAAATAAATATTGCATTTGACCAACCAATCTGGTTCATGGTCCATTATGACCCGGGGTATTTGAAAAGGGGGTGTGATACGAGTGGTGTATCATCCCAAATTTGAATCCACATCAATAAGGAGAAAAGCACCTCAGTTAGGCGCTACATATTAGGCCGAGACCAAGGTGTGTGTGTGTGTGTCGCCTGATTGAAATCCTTAACAGTAATTGTGAAAGTAACAATTGGTTTTTACTCCCCAAGAATAGGTGTGACCTATACTGAATATGTATGAAAAGGTTGTGACTTCCCGGTGTTCCAAATAAGGTTTATACTTTGGTCTGTGTACCTTCAAGTATAGTGTGGCGTTTTTATAATTGTGAATACAAATACAGTGTGATGGTACTTATTTACTCCTAGATTTATCTGGGCCTAACTGTATTTAAATAAATCATTTATTTTTACATACATAGTGTTTCTGTGTTTCTTTGGACCATTTGTATGTGTACTGATTCTACAGCTCTCTCTCCCTTCTAACATTAGCCTGGCTGCTCTGTCTACGCTAACCTGAACTCAGGTGGTACAGCCTGGTGTGCAGTGAAAAAGTCGAAAACATTAGGTCGAATGCCAAAAATGTCGAAAAAAATGTCGACATTTTTTTTTCTAATGTTTTCTTTTTTTATATACATGGTTTTTTTGGGTTCCGCAAGTAAAAAAAGGGGTAAAACAAAATAAATTACAAAAAAGGGGGGTTGGTGGGAACCCCCCCATTGCGAACAAAAAACAAACAAAAATAGACATTCGAAAAAAAATATTAAACTTTTTTTCCGACATTATGACTTTCGACATAATGGAATTTGAAAATATCACTATAAACCGTACAGCCTTATACTAAGAGTGGAGTCTTGTACTGCCTCAGGTGAATGGTTTTACTAAGCCCTTAGTTGGACTTCAGAAAAACTGTCCTAACACAGAGGGACGGGCCCAAAGGAATAACATTTGAATAGTAGGCCTGCCTGAAGGAGGGGAAGGTGCGGACCCGACAGCGTATGTGGAAAATCTGCTGCTCCAGGAGATTGACCCCGGGGATTGAGAGAGCGCATAGAGCACTAACCAGGCGACCCCCCTCCTGGAGCGCCCCACAGTTCGTAACAGCCAAAGCAAGACTCAGAGAAGCTGGGCTGAAATACATGTTGATATACCCAGCGCGACTTAAGGTCATATATAAGAGCAACTAGTGGTTTTCTGACCTCCCGGAGGAAGCACAAGCATGAATGGACAAAGAGGATTGGGCCTGGCAGAAAGGAACAAGAGGACAATGGAGGAAGACACCAAGAGAGCACTACGCAACCCGAAGCGAGAGATAATTAAGGTACTTTGGACTGTATGATTTACTCAGAGGACTGTGCCGGCAGAACCGAGTAGGGACGGCATACTAGCCCAGAGAGCTTTAATTATGGGTCACGTACTTGGCACATGGATCCTAGTTGCTTGCAAATGGGTTTTTTATATGGCGGGGTCTATTAGCAGTTAAGCTATACAACAGGGAAGAGGAGCCTGTACCCATGGCTGCCCCCACCTCATTCTCGAAGTTTTTTCTTTTAGGGAAACTTGTTTTTGGGCCCAACCATTGGGAACCAGCCCCAGGCTGGTCAGCTTGGTGGGTGGAGGGGTTGTAGGAAGCATATAAGCCTGAGCAAGGCCAACAAAGCTAGGCAGTTGTTTCTAGTTGGGGAAGTTTGTGGGACAATTGGGTCGCCTTCACGTATGTTGAAATGGAGGAACAGCACAGCATTTTGTGGGGAACACCGAGGATGGAAGCAGATGCTTACGGGACTATTAAGGAGGGGCGGTCGAATGGCTGGGAATGGAAGCAAATGGCAAGGACTATATGGGGCGTTTGCATGCCTCATAAGGAACAAAGTGGATATCGCCTTCCTGCAGGAAAAACATCTCATGACTGAAAAACAGGCATTGCTAACGAGTAAATGAAAAGGCAAACATTTGGTTCCACGTATTCTGCTTACGCTTATGGGGTATTAATATGGATAGCGCCCTTGGTGCCATTCCAAGTCACACATATTAAAAAGGACAATGCGGGCAGGATGGTACTGGCCTCCTAGAACAAGTGGAAACATGTCTAGTCAACACCTATGCTCCTAACCACACAGCAGCTGAATTTTTTCAGACCTTATACCCATGGCTAGGCCCCTACAGGGAGAGGAACATGTTCTGGGGAGGAGACTTCAATTGCACGTTGAACCCAACCCTAGACAGGTCGGACACCAAATGTACTAAACCTGCACCTCCTGCCAGGACTTTGAGGACCCTATGTGTATAATCGCGAAGCAGGGTTCACAAACTTTTTAAACCTTCAAAGTGTTTCTACAGGGAAAAAATAAATGAGAAAGGGTTTCACATGTATAACCCGCAGCACACCCTAGGGTTTACTTCAAAAGACCCATAGATAGATGTGCTTTTGATGTCATTAGGATTTGACAAAACATTCAATTGCCAGAATGAGTTTGGGCAAGCCTCTTCTCATCCATACCCTAACCCTAAATAAAATGGCACACCAGCACAATCTAGGGTCAGACACCACATGAGGGACTAGATAGAATGGTTGAAGGGCAAGTTGTTTCTAGTTACACACAGGGTAACCCTAAACAATATAAATGAATAGAGTTACAGACCTGTCGTCATATGTGTGATTAAGTTACCATCAGGTCCAATACCCACTAATAGTCCCCAAGTGCGTTCTTCAGAAACTGGGCAAGCACAGTTTTGCCAAATACACAGAAAGACCACATTGAGAGGGGGACAAAACGGGCCGACTGCTAGTATGGTCATATAAGAATGAAGGGCGCAGGGGCCCCATACACGCGGTGAACCTGCGACAGGGGAACCTATGCTATACTTAGAAAGGGGTTAACAAGGCTTTTTGTGACTTTTACCAGCAACTATACCAAGAGGGGCCCCAGGTACCAGGCAACCACTTGATGGATGCGCTGAACGAGATTGAGCTCCCTGGACTGTCCCAAGAGGAGAGAGAAAGCCTAGAAGACCCCATTATGCTGGACGATATTGAAAGCACAATTCAGGGGTTGCGGACCAGGAAAATGCCAGGGTCTGATGGACTACCTTGTGAATTTGCTTAGTACCTTCAATGATTCTTATGAAGAAGGCATACTCCCACTCAGCCTGAGGGAATCTATTATTATACCCCTACTCAAACCCCATAAAATCCCGACGGAATGTAGCTCCTATAGACCTCTCTTGATGCTCATCCAGGATAATAAGATACTGACATCTATACTAGCGACGAGAATGAAAAGAGTGATACACAAGTTAGTACAGCGGATCAGACAGGTTATGTCCCAGGTCGAAGTATGGCCTGGAAATTGAGGAGATTACACCGTGTGATAGACAGGATAGCAAACTGGGACACCCTGTGTGTCACAGCCACATTGGACGCAGTAAAAGCCTTTAATTCAGTGAGTTGGGACTGTCTCGAAGCACAACTGCGTAGATTTGGATTTGGGCTGGCGTACATTAAATGAGTCCAACTGGTATACACCAGACCCATGGCAAGGGTTAAAACGGGTAAACATATTTCGGAGGCGTGGGAACTCGGTAAAGGCACTAGGTAAGGCTGCCCTTCATCACTGCTGCTTTATGTCCTAGCTATGGAGACGACTGCTCAGTATCTTAAGATGGAATACAGGGATGCAGGTACCGAAATAGACAGGACCAGACACTTGATATCCTTGTAAGCAGACGACACCTCATATTCATAATCCGGAGGATAACTGGGAGCTGCTGTTAGAGGCTATGGCTCTCTTTGAGAAACTGTTGGAGATCACCTTAAGCATGGATAAAATCTGCATTATTTCCGATAGCAGGACTGTGTAAAACAAAGCGAGGAAGACTACCAGTGCTGGCCCTGCAGTGGAAAGAGCACACATTTAGATAATTGGGTGTTAATGTGCATCATGATCCAGAGAAAGGGCATACACAATATGATAAAGGTGCTAGAGGGTTGTTAGGCAAGCTTGTATGCAGTACCCTTTAGGTGTACAACAACAACCCTGACCTCCTGGCAATAGGAACCCAGTGTAGAGGAGGAGCCAAGTACAACCACTCCAACTGCCCGCCTACATTACCTGAAAAGTATGAACCAAAGTATGTGACGTACACAGAACAGTTAAACCAACAAAGAGAAGAGCATGGGCTCTGTGCAGTAACCCTAAGAGTACATATACCTAAGAGAATATGGGAGGTAAAGTACCCATTAAGGAAACCATGCCTGCATACAAGTCAATATGATGGCCATTTGAACGAGATTTCTGAAGAAGCTGAGAAACTAAAAAGGCAAAGATGAATGGTGACGTCATACAAAATCGAATTGACACCCATAGAAGAGATAAACAGACAAGAGGATGCAGACGATTTATAAACCAGCAAGAAAGTATCAAGGATAAGTGACATTTTGGGATTAAGATGAAAAAACGTATGCCATAGGTCTGATGAAGATACTTAAATTAGTTTAAACGTGTACAGATGCAATGAAACGCAAGCAGCAAATCAATCATGAAGCTAGCCACATGCTTTTGAATAGATTAGACCGCGGCAAGCACCAATATATATATATATATATATATATATATATATATATATATATATATATATATATATATATATACACACACATATGGACAAGTAAAAGGATGGATGTTTCCACTACGCATATAAGCAGAACTGAACAAAGCAAGAGGGCCTCATTTCAGTGTTGCAGTTAAGAAAACACTACCGGCAAGTGCCATACAGGTGGGGTAGCTTATGTCCCTGTGTCAAAAAACATTATTTTACAACCTCATGACATAGGCCCCCCTAATCAAAAAAGAGGGCTACATACACCCCTTGGTATTATAAACGTGTTTGGACAACCGTACGGTTGGTGGGTGCAAATCACTCACAAAAGAAATCAATGGAGAATGTCAACGTTGTGTCAATCTCAGACGATCAATATCGCCACTTTTTAGACAAACCATCTCTGTTGGGACAGGCACCACCGATAGCAGCAGAAGCAACGAACACCTCATCATCTGAACTGGATACACTTACAGAAAAAGAAAAAATTGGTACGTACCGAGTCACATGGATTACTTATGCTGGAATATCTAAAAGGCGGGAGTTATCCCAGAAGGCCTGCAGGTAAAAAATATACCTCAAGTGTTTATCGACAACACTAAATTCCAGGTCAGATTAAGCGGAGTGGGGAACAAATGTTACAGGGACTGGGTTCTACTAATCATAGAAACAGCCGAAGAGAAAGGGAAGAAACAGACAGAGGAGATCAAACAATTGGAAGACAAAATGAACACAGAATCAATAATTCCAGATATCAAGAAACGATTAGAAAAAATAGAAGAAATCAAGAAATTCAAGGAATTCACACAGGACAAAAAAATTTGGAAACTCAAAAAAGGACATCCAAAATTATAAGGAGGAAAAGACGGACCTTCAACCAGGCTTCTATCAACAACAAAACTCCAACAACGCTACAAGGGGAGGCCCGTACAACCAACAAAGGCCATCAAGAACATTTGTATCCTTCTCAAACTCATCAAACAGTAGTGGGTCAGGTTCCCCACCAAGGGGACCATCAACATCATCAACAGGAGGCAAAAAATCAAGAGGACAACCATTTTTTCAAGGTCGGGGCAAACGGGGAAGACCGCGACAACAGGGTTACCACGGGATGCGAACACGGCAGTGGACTATGCAACCCCAGCAGCAAACCTGGTGATCCCAATATTTAACCGAAGCAAATACATCCTGACAGCACAAGACACAGAGGTCCTAAGCAAAGGATTAAGCTTTGTTCCAAAAAGCAAAGCAGACCGCTTCAACACTGAGGTCGAAATCAGGAAATTTTTCTGGCTAATACGGCTACGATATTTCTTCCGAAATTCCACAGGAAAAAAACCAACAGATCACACCAAGACGGGACTTAAACCTAAATCCACTTTCACACCCATCACATCTATGGTCTGCCCAGAAATACTCACCTTTGAAAACAACATTCTAAGAGAAATGGAAACCCTCTTCAAAACCAAAAATAATTACAGAGACAACCTCACACAGTCGGAAAGACAGTCCTTAAAGAATCTGGAAACAAATGACCTCTTTGTAGTCAAACCGGCCGACAAAGGTGGAGGCATTGTCCTGTGGGGCAAATACCTATACGAAGCAGAAACCATTAAACAACTGAGCGACACACGTTTCTATAAAAAGTTGGATACCAACCCCACTACTCGTATCCTCAAGGAAATCAAAAAAGTCTCATGCTTTTTGCCACCACACAAGGTTGGATCGACGAAGATGAGAAGTCCTTCCTAATCAAAGAGCACCCAGTGATACCAGCATTTTATTGCATCCCCAAAATGCACAAAAACGTCACCAAACCACCAGGAAGACCAATAGTATCCGCAATTGGATCACTTCTGGAGCCCCTATCTATCTACACAGATTTCTACCTTCGTCCATTTGTCAGGAAAATGAAATCATTTATTCAGGACACTACAGCCATGATACACCATCTCAATAACATACAGACATCACAACAAGACATTTTTGTCACCTATCCCGCAAAATGAATGCATCAACACACTGAAAGGATATCTAGATGAAAGAACAGACTTATCAACGCCCACCTCCTATATCAAAGAATGCATCCGACTGGCACTCACTGAGAATTATTTCATACACAAGGATCAATTCTATCAACTGAGAGGGACCAGCATGGGCTCTACCTTTGCACCGGACACTGCAAACTTAATTATAGACAATTTGGAAAACAAATGTGTCTACGACGACAACAACATACACAAAGACCACCTGATTGGTTGGGTTCGATACATAGACGACATCTTCACCATCTGGAGAGGAACGACGACACAACTACAGGACTTCCACACTTGGCTCAACAGTGTTGACCCCTGCATAAACTTTACCATGCACCATGATACGACCAGCATAGCTTTTCTAGACCTTAACATTATCCGGTCAGAAGACAGCACCATTACCACCACTCTATACCGAAAACTGACGGACAAGAACACGCTTCTTAAATTTACCAGCTTCCATCCACAGGCTTTAAAAGAAAATCTGCCGTACGGGCAGTTCCTGAGAATAAGAAGGAACTGCACCACGCTACCAGAGTACGACCACCTGGCAAGGAGTTAGAGAATCGCCTCAAAGCCAGAGGATACCCGTCAGCCGTCATTAGTATGCCAACAGGACAGATTGTCTGACGAAATGTCCAAGAGAGGAACACAAAGAGAAAATGACATGCGTGACGACATTCACTCCAGTCAGCAATGCCATCAGAAAAACGATTTTGCAGAACTGGAATTTACTACAAACAGAGACGTTTGCCCCAGAAACACCAAAGGTTGCATTCAAAAGAAGTAAGAACTTGAAAGATTGTCTAGTACACACCTACCCTACTGCGAAAATCGAAAAGACAGACCAAACCACGCTATGGCACCTTCCCCCTGTAGTCGGACACTTTAGATGCGGCAAGTGTTCAGTATGCCATCTCACACAAGATCAAAAAAATCTTACTCAAGGACATCACTTGGAAATACAAAACCTTCTCCAACTGCCAGACCAAATGGAGCATCTATATGATAAAATGCCCATGCAATCTGATGTACATTGGGAAAATTAAACGAGAAGTGCGGCAAAGAATCTGTGAACACAGATCTTGCCTAAGAAACAACGTCATTGGCCCATTTTCTCAAAGAAAAGCATAAACACACAGAACTAAGGTGGTGTGTCATCCAAACTGTCAATGCCAAAGCCAGAGGAGATCGAGATCTGGAACTCAAAGTTGGAACAGAAATTAATACACCGTTTAGACACAGTGAAAAACGGACTAAATGTTTCAATTGAGTGGAACTTATTTTTTTGAAGAAATTTTTAGAAATATTTTTTTCGTGGGGTACTGATAAACCAAGTGTACAGGCACAATAATATTTAATATTTATCTCTGAGTGACATCACCAAAACACCTCCCAGCTCTATAAAATGGGGCTCACGCTTGCAATTTGATATGAATGTTATGCATACTCAAATGGCCATTCCCCGTCATCAAAGCAGCAACATCACAGAGACATTTTCTCCACACAATATGTGCATGTAAAAAATATCTGCTGAAAGTCCCGTGTTTTATGATCCATTGTACCTGTATTTAAGATTGTACAAACTAGCATAACAAAATGAATTATGGTGATGCAAATTTGATGTATAACAATTTATGATCCGCTGACTTTCTAATAAGTAACCAGCCCCTGTAGCAATCTTATATGCACAAACACAGTAGCACAGCCACACGAAGGCACTACACGACTGCAGAGTAGCATGCATCACCCAATAATGTCTGACATAGCATGCAAGTGTTCAAAGAAGAATGCACTTAGGCTTTCCCACATCATTCAAAACTTCCTGTATACCCTGTTACCAAGACGATTCCCAGCTCACAGGAACAATATTCATACGCGCATGCGTGGTTCTCATTGGGGTTGCCTAGCCACGCGTGACGCGTCTATATGTAGTTATGCGCGGGCCAGGATCACTACCCTGGACACAGCTTCACTGCGAAGGAACAGCACGCAGGTAAAACCGTCTCCCTGCTCAGGGGGTGTTTTTGCTCCCACACCCACTACGAGGCTCAAGGATGACCAAATCAGGTGGATCCCACCTAGCGGCCCCACCATGCGAGGGGCAGAGTTTTCATGTAAATGACATAACGTAAGGATGCCCCCACTTGGGGCACCTGAACAAATTACGGCCACACAGCCATTTTTGTTACGTAATTTATTACAAATGCTTTTAGCGACTCACGAGCTGGCAGTCGCCTGGCAGGGCTGCCGACACTAGCCATTAAGCACAATATAACTATATGGCCTTCACGAATGACTCAAGCAATGCCAAAGTTACAACTAAACATGTTATCTGTCTAAACAGCCATGGATACCTGCAATAGACTAATAGTCTCCATTAACTTTGCAGTTTATCCACGTGGGTACTGACCAGACCACATTCGATTAGGATCAAGTCACATAAGGCGCACAGTAGGCACCTTTATAGAAGAACGCTGCAACTCTTCTCAACACCTGTGACACCACAATTATTGGCTCAGGTAGGACGATGTCGCAGCACACCAAGCAGGCAATTATTGCCCCTGCAGAGAGACACCAAGATCTGATTTTATTTTTCTATTCTTTTAGATGTCCCACCATAGGGGTTCACAAGGGATACCATCAAGTCCACTTACATAGTTCTGAAGACGGCACTAGCACAGCCAACCACCAAGCTCGTGCCAGAAACACCAGAAGTGTCGACTAGATAGATGTGTTGTGTAGATTAACCACATCATAAGTCACAACTTGTACTAACCCTCACAAAATATCAGCACTGCAATGTGTTAGTCATATGAAGATTTAATATGATTGCTTTTGTATGTAACTCCCCATGAAAAGGAAGTTGAAAAATTGTGACATACATACAGTAGCCTAAATAGGCTTTTTAAGTATTAACTAGAAAATAAATTGTTATATGTGAAAACTAATATTGGTGCTCTCCAATTTATAAAAAGACTAAATGTTATAATCTTTTATGCGACATCACACTACCGGCAAGTGTCATACAGTTGGGGTAGCTTATGTCCCTGTGTCAAAAAGCAGTTAAGAAATGCAATTGAATTAAACAGAATAAAATGACTGAGCAAAGAAAGCAAAGGTGTTATCAAACTGGAATTGGCTGACATTGGATACAATTAACGTGAAAGAACAGAGCCTCCTGTTCAGAGAGGTCAAGCAAAAACAAAAGACTATTGGAGAATAAAATCAAATACACTAAAAGCTCTATTTCATTGTGTCCAGTCACGTGGTAGAGGGAAGACAGGCAAGATGGTCAGACCTATGCAAAAAGGCCGGCTGGTGCCCACACTCCCTAAAAATTCTCAGAACACAGTACAGACTCAAGGCCATACTTCAGACACTAATTGACACTGGACCATTGAGGTGATGGATGATACGCTAATTGGTGGGAAGCTGGTGCTAAGACTAGCTCACCCGCACCTGGTTGGTCAGTCTGCGTGCTGCTAGACGTAGGTGGAAAAGTATTGACGGGGGTTAGGAGCTAACCAATTGTAGGGGACCATGTAATTAAGGGTCCTATAGTTTGTTTAGCCAATGGAACGTCATACATTTAGTGACGTTCATAGTGGCCATTTTGAGGGGAGGGCTTAGTTGCCCCACCTGATGTTAAGTATCCTATCACCTTCCTCCACTGCTCTATACAGAGATAGAGCCTATACCTAGAAATACACTAAGACCCAATCACACCCTCTGTTAGGTTTTTGTAGTTTGCCACGTAGGATGACGTTGGTAATGACGCAGTTCAAAATGTCAATGATGACCAATTGTGGGTATAAAAGCCCAGTTTTTTAATGAAGTATGTAGAGTCAGAGGATTGAGCGATTGCCGGTGTTCGTTGTACTCCCTGTTTGACACATTAAAACAGACAAACTTTGATAAACTATTTGTGTCATCTTAATTATTGATGTATGAATAAAATCTGCATCTCCAGGGTATCGCTACTTATCTTAAAGGGCTGTCTGAGAGAACACCCAGCTCACTAACCATTGGCATAAGTCTGTACTACACAGGTTGGTAGCGTGTTGAGCAGCCAGGCTTATCTCAAGAGGGGTCAATGTGAGCTGTACTGGAGTTACATAGAGATTCACAGTGACAAGTATTCAAATGAACTCTTACACACAAGGTTTCTTGATTAAACAATTATTAATTTAACAGTCACTTAGAGTAGGCCTTCTTCAAAAGGGGGCAATATAATAGTAACACACAAATGCAATCCAAAATACACACTTAGTTTCTCTAAATCAGCAAATATGATTGTTTATTTATATAGCGCCTATACACAGAAGTGTTTCAAAGCGCTTCAAGGAGGGAGGGAACATGGGAAATACAGTACATTCAGTAAAGTCCTTGAGCAATATAGAATGTGGAAAAATAGCTACCATAATAGGCCTGACGACATTTCTGATAGTGCAAGTGCCAAAAAACACGTAGGGTATGAGGGAATGGAGAAGGAGAACAAAGCAAGCAGTAACATTACTATGTCTGACGACAATTTACGCAGTGCAGGAGGAATACAAGAGGAGGAGGGTTGGGAGGGGGGGGGCAGGGATAGAGGCGGTGAGGAGGAACGAGACAACTGCTGAGCCAAATTCATCAGGTAAATTTAGAAGCAGGGGGGGGGGAAAGGAGTACAAAGGGTAGGAGGGGGGGGACAGACAAGCTGATATCATCGGTCAAGAACAGATGATAGGAGTAAGTGCAAGGAGGAAAGAACTCGAGGAAGAGTTTAAGTCCCAAGAGGAGGGGGGAGATGCAAGCAAGTGAGAGTAGGAAGTAGAGGAGGGTGGAAGGGTCAGAGCAGGTGTACAGGGCACAGGTATGCAGAAGTAGGCAATCAAGGTGGGTTTAAACAGTTAAAAAACAGTGAATGCAACACAGGAACATGCATAGATGATGGAGCAAGCAAATGCAGTGCGTTTGTTTAGAGGAAGGGGGAAACATGAATGAGGTTAGGGTAAGTCCCCTAAAGCAATGGACGGCAGATGTGTGGTAACAGAATTAGTGCAAAGATCACTACAAGCAGTATTAACAGTGTTAAGATACAATATTCCACTGCGGTGGAATTAGAGACTGTAGAAGATGGCATGCAGATAAGATATCCCCACAACGCGAGTGATTGTAGTGGCACTGAGGGTAAGGGTCCACTGACAGGTAGAGAGGCCGAAACAAGAGTCAACTGGTGATGGAGGGCAGTGAAGAGTCACGTTCGTGCTGCAAAAGTCAAGATCACAGCGGTGCTGGGTTATTCGGTAGGTTCTGAGGAGGGAGGCGGAACAGGAACAGGAGGGGTAAGCGGAGGTGCTTGCACACCTTACCTTTGTGCCGTGACTCTGCAATATGGTGTTGCCAAGAACGCTGGGTGACCAGGGGGGTAGGTTGCAGGCAAGTCCATGGAAAGGACAGGGAAAAGACAGGAAGGAGCCCTTAAGCGCTGCCCTTAAATGCGCGGACCCGGCTTCGCCTCACGGCTTTTGGGATGGCACACAGACACTTCCTACACCCTCAGGTGGCTTTAGTAACTAGGACACTGTGGACATTAATATACCACAGTTTTCATTTAGAATCAGACTTAAGAGTTTGGCAAAGAAAAGAGTTATTGGAACAGAACAGGAGATCACACAAATATTCTGAAGCAGGTAAGTACTTTTGGTAACCCCCAACGCAAAGTTAGTTAACCCCTTCCTGGAAGGAGGACAAAACACAATGTCAGAGGGCAGAAGAGTCATCCAGGGAGCCAGGCTAGGCCAAAGTCAATTGGGCAAAAGTCTAGTTGAGCTGAAGCACTTCTTGCAGGTAAGTAAAAGTCTTGCACAATGTTTTAGAAGTCTTTGTATAAAAGAAGAATTCAAAGCAGTGCCACAAACTGTTTAAACTTGTGAGGTAAAGAAGCTGTCAGCAGCTCTACAGAGTAACCACAATAGGTCTCACCAACAGAGAACAAGTGCAGTTACACAACAAGAGATAAGTTCTCTTAGACTGTACAGTACCTTTAGGTTGAAGAAAAAGGGCAGCAGATGATTTCAGTTCCTGTGCAGATCCTGGGGTTCCTGGGCCTCAGTCGTGAGGACAAGAGGGAGGATGTCTGGGGACTCCTGCACTGCAATGGGACGGTCACCGAACACAACAGACAGTCTTCAAATCAGTGACTGTTCAGTGTTTCAGCTCCTCGCGTTTACCGCAAATAACACCGCGGTTCCTGGCTGTCGAGATGTGCTTTCCTTGCATCTGGGGTCCAGCACTCTGTAGAGGTGGCTCAGGCTCGGTCAGTCCTGCTTCCGGGGAGTCTGGAGGATCTTCCTTGAGCTCTTGGCCAGCTTAAAAGCAACGCAAACGATCTGGTGTTCCTCTCCCTGGCTATTCGGTGCCAGCAGCAACTGTAGTGGAATTTCAACCAGCTCCGAAAGGATGTCCAGGTGGCTTACTTTGGAGTTGACTGGTCCCACCAACTCAAGGGGAGAAGTCGTCCTTGCAGGGCCTTCTCTGTTAGGCACAATTGCATGCAGTACCCTCTGGGACAACCACATACAATTAGGACTACAGGTGTAAGCAAAACCAACCTTTGGTATAAGTCTGTACTACACAGTTTTGTGGTAGCAAGCTGAGCAGCCAGGCTTATCTCAAGAGGGAATGTGTGCAGTACAAGAGGTTACACAGAGGTCTTACAATCACAGTGGTTCAAGTAGACATTTACACTCAAGGTTTCTTGGTAAAACCCTTATTAATTTATTACACAATCATTCAGAAAACTTTCACCAGAAGGAGGCAACTTAATATTATACACAAACACACTTCAATAACAAAGGAGTTTCTGAACAAATTAGGCTCCCCTGAAATAGGAGCAAAATGGCATTTCAGTTACTTTCAATGGGAGTAAAAAGGCACAAGTTAGCAGAATAGATCACAAATACTTTCTTAGGCAGTGCAAATAGTTTCAGTTCACTAGAGGACTCGATTCAGTTCAATAGACCTAGGCCAAAGTCAATGGACTAGTGTCTTGGATAGGAAAGAACAGTTCTTGAAGTAAACGTTCAAGTCTTTGCAAAAGTTCTCAGAAGTAGTTTGTACGAAAAAGAATCATATGTTGGCTCACAAGCTATTAGGCCTGCAAGTTGGGAAAGTTTCACGAACTTTCACCGCGAGAGATGTGTTCTCTCAATCGGGTTGGCACAGTACCTTAGTATGAAGCAAAAGATGCAGCTGAAGACATTGGTTCCTGGCAGTTCCTGCTGATCTCACGGTTCCTGAGCCTCAGTCATGGGGACAAGAGGGAGTATGTCGGGGAACTCCTGCACTGCACGGGATCGTCTGTAATTCAAGCACACAAGCTGGTGTCCTTTCCCCCTGGTTAATCCTAACCAGCTTCGAGAATGGTATCCAGGTGGTTTACGAGTTGATTTGTCCCACCAACTCAAAGGAAGAAGTCGTCCTTGAAGGGGCTTCTCGGTCGAGATGAACTTGGCAATTTGGACCTGCAGCAGGGCTTCACCGGGCAAACCAACGGTCCAGGAGTTGCAGCAGCCGTCCTCTTCCAGCCCGTCTTCGATTCTTTCGTTCCAGTGGTCAACTCCCTTTTCCAGTCCAAGAGACTCGACTTTTAAACAGTTTTCTCCCATTCATTCCAGCCTAGCTGCCCCTCATCCAGCAGGGTGGCTGTCTTTGCCGGACAGTCAGCCAGCCAATCACGCCAGAGTGCATTTGGGTCTCCTAGGAGATTAAGCACAGGAGTTCGGGGCACCTCCCTCACTTCCTGCCCCCGCCAGACACCCTGGAGCCAGAAGTGGGCTTCACTCGTGAATCCCACCAAAGGCAAAACGAACCAAAACTGGTTTGGCGCACAGGGTAAATCTCAAGAAGGACCTTTCCACAAAGAAATGGCTAAATAGGAAGAATGGGGCCATTTTGACAACAAAATGGCACCCTTGGGTTCTTTACTGCAGCCGTGAACGCAGCAAATGCACACCAAGGTAGTTAAAAGTAAACCACTGCCACCAGCCATTAATCGAGGAAAGGGTAACAAAACTGTTACATGAGAAGCTAGACAAAGGGGATACTAACAAACCCCTCCAGCACACTATTGCAAGGTAGTGTGTGCTGGGTCTAGAAAGTTACAAGTTTAAGTAAAATCAATTTCAATTCACTGCTCTTGGAAACAGTAGTTTATCCAAGAAAAGGTATTCAAACCTTTAGGACTTCCTGCCTGCCCAGACACTCTGGAGACTAGTACAGGTAGAATACAAAGAATTTCCAAAAGACAGAGCCCACAAGAAAGAAGGGGTGGAAAAGGGCTCCACTCATTCATGATTAAAGGAAAAGGTACAAAAGTCCAGCAAAAATGCCTGGGGTCTCACTAGGAGAGGGGATGAAGCGCAAACATGATAAATCTCCCAAACAAGAAGGAATAGAGCAACCCAACTGGGAGAGAACCAGCAAGAAACTGCCACACCGCTGTGCTACACTCATAATTAACAGGTGATCCAAACACACTCCAGGGGCCAGACTGAAACCCCAATCTTACCTGCAGCAAGACCACAGAACGGTCTGTGCGTCAAACCAGCAATCTAGATGCTCCAGCTGACAGACTGTAACCGTGTTCATACTATCAGTGAGATTACAGCACAGTCCGTACATCAAAGTGGAAATCTGGACACTAAATTTATATAGGTCACATGCTCTGTGATCAACTTAAGGTTTAGTGGACCACCATTTTCCAGTCACAGGCGGACCGGACCCGCATATGTACACTTCTGCATTTGTAACCCGGCCCTTGGGGAAGAGAAGCTAGCAGTTTTCTGTGGAAACCAGCTAAGGGGGAGAACAAACGGCAGGTAAAGAGGAGGATAAAAACAGGGCACAGGAAGGTGTGGGTAGTTTGGGTTAGGTCAAGGGATGAGAAGTAGGACAAAAAGACCAAACAGAGGAAGACCGTTGCAGAGGAGCATGGAGAATGATTGCTGAAGGAGTGTGCAAGGTGACGTACTAGGCGATGGGAGAAAGCGGTACTTCGGTTGGAGTGGGCATTCAAGAGTGAAGCTTATAGTGGCAGAGTAGAGTGTGAATGAGAGTAACTGAGATGGTGAGCGAGAGAATGAAAAGAGATTAACTGAGGTAGTAGGTGTGGGTGGAGAATAGAGCAGTAGTATAGAGGTGAGATTAGTAGTGGATAGGAGGGAGTAATTGCAGGGGAGAGTAGTAGTGGTGAGTAGCCATGTGGAGAGGGTAGAGAAATAATAGTGGAGAGGGAAGAATAGCTGTGTGGAGAGGGTCAGTCATAATAGAGCGGAGTAGAGTAGGAGTAAGAAGGTGAAAATCAGAAGGGAAGAGCGAGGGAGAGAAGAGTTGGAGGAAGAAAGGGAGGAAATTAGAAAACAGGGAAAGGCAGGATAGAACATCAGGATGAGGAGTGCAAGGGTGTGCCAGTAATGGACTACAAGAGACCCAAGTGTTTAGAAGGCATTTCTTTTATCAATTGTGTTGTGGAACCAAACTTAGGTTGCCCTAGAACATTCACGGAGGAGACCTATAGAAAGGGTATTTGTCCATTGGCAATCACGAATGCCAGTCGATGATTAGATTGTAGAGTAGGGGTTAATTATCTCTAGTGACCATCCTGGAGTGGGACAGACTCCTGGGCTAGGGACGGATCCACCTGGCAGAGCCTAGAGAAGGGACAGCCCTTACTGAAATGTCTATGAAAGTGGGTGTTCTGACACCACAGGTCATAGGTGGCCTCAAGAGGTGGGATCATCCAGACCCCAATACAGTAGTAAAATCCAACAAAGTTTGAAGAGAAACACAGGGAAAATGAGCAGCCCGAGCACATGCCTGCCAGAATAAGAACAAAGACAGAAAAGGTCTTGGGGCTAGAAGTCTTCTTAAATATTTCCAGGGGAACTTCAGGACCCCAGGGCATTCTCAGCTAGAGATTAGCCAAGTGAAACAGCAAACGTAAATGTCCAATGGCAGGGTTTAGACAGGGAAAACAGGGTTATAAAAAGCCACCAGGCGTAAAGGAGGGTGAAAGCTCTTCGAGTGAGGTCGGGAGCAGAAGATGTGCTTTGAGAGAAGGGGTTAAAGAGGAAAGAGTGAGAAAGTGAAAACAGTGTGGGCAGAGAGTAAGGGGAGAAGGGTAAAACCACAAAGTGAAACACATGGAGCGGGGAGAGACCAGTTGAAGGGTGGAAATAGGAGAAGTGCGAGGGACCAGTAAATTCGGGGGAAGGAGAGTGGGGGAGATGGAGACAGAGTGTGAAGGAGGGGATATGTAAAGTCAAACATAGAAAAAAACCTTAGAAGGACTGAATGAGAGAGTCACGGTCTTTAGCCCCAGCTCCCACTTAGATGAGGGATAGATCTAGACAGAAGGGATCACCTGGTGCTTGTCTACCAATATTGGAGAATCATTGTGGGAATAGGGGTTAGGGAAGTGGGGGCCCAATTGGAGGTCAAGGTAAGCACAGGGGCTGCTGCCAATCTGGTAACCCAATTGTTTTGCACATATTTCTTTAATTATAAGTTTTAAAAACAAACTGTTATTGCAAGGTTCTTGGAGAACAGTATAACGCCTCACTATCCTTATGTTCTTTCACAACTGATGGATAAGTTGTGCATTTCGGAGTGCCATACTCCTTCATCAGGGCTGAGACCTCTCAATCTTGTGACCAACCAGATTTTGAAATCTGGTGGTGCCCACATTCTCCCCTTTTTCAGAAAAATATACTGCCCATTACACTAGTAAGCCATAGTTTCCTAGCAAGCATCATTGAAGTAGATTATGTCTTTGTTGCAGTGGGAAGAATTAGATTGTGTCACTATTGCATTGGGACACACTTTTTGTTAGTGTTGAGTATATTGCTGAAGTGCTAGGTAGTGTAAGCATTCAGTAGGGTAGATATTAATCATTATGAACATAAAGGCCCCCTGCCACCTTAGCCACAGCCCTGCCATTTTGAACTAGGCCCAGTTAAGAGTTTGTCGCTTTCTGCCATTTAGGACAGTAGGCCGCATTTCTGAGCTTCTGTTCTGTTTAATTAGATTTTATTCTTGCCCCCCCCACCTCGCTGCAATCGCCCGGCGAGTGTCCAGATAGCCAAGGCCCTTTGAGGAAGGGTGAAGAGCCACACAGATTGTTGTTGTTGCAAGACTTAAGACTTGACTGTTCCCAGAGGTTTCAAGTAGGTAACGCTGTGTTCCCAACATTAGATAAGTATGATGACAGTGAAGGACACATTTTAGTGTGAACAAGACCGAGAGGCAAGAACTAGTTAGTGTATTGAACTAGGTTGTGTTTATACTGCCACCATTGAGAAGTGGTTGGCCATTCGAACTGCAGTTGACAGGCTAAATAGCAAGTTCATCGGAGGAATTAGACCACAACAGCAGTACCTCGGTTGCGTTTTTATGAAGACGGCTGGTTACCAAGAGAGAAATTGGAGGATATGTGCTAGGAAAGCAACATGTTTCAAGATGGGAGTCGCCTGAGGTGTTGCCAAATGTACAACTGCAAGGTCAGAGTCTCTGAGTGGTGCCAGGTTGTCTGCCATCATGAGAAAGTAGTATTGTGTCCCTTCTGTTGCCACAGGGTACGGACTTCACTGTTCACGCTTGCTTCAGGATTGGGTCATCTCGGGGGGCATGCACATCATGAAGTCGTACTGGCCAATGGGAAAAGGCCTTTGTAGCTACAGTAATATCAATAATGTTGTTCAATCAAAACTGGGAATTCTTTGCGGACTACATAATTAGGTAATCCGTAGGGGGTGGCATTTAAATTATATGGATAGGTTAGTGACCAATGGGTTTGGCGGCACATTAGACTAATATGTCAGGTTTACAAGTGTCAGGAATTTGGGGTGGTGGAGGAGGAAGAGGTGTCAGGGTCCTCAGAACGCTTAAAAGACGTGATAATGACAAAAAACATTACCCAGCAGCCTCTGGGAATTGTGTTGTTCTGGCCGTACGCGCGTTGAGCCAGCTGTCTGTAATTAGTAACAGCTTATTAGGGCTCAATGGCGCACGGCAGGTGTGGCTTTTTTTTTTGTGTTTGGAGGCGAAGCCATGCCGGAGGATTTCGCGGAATAACGCCCGCCTGCAGGTCCAAGCAGGAAATTGAAATAAGGAAGAGCAGCGCACCGAGGCTACGTGCTGTTCCCATGCCACTCTGCCTTCTTCCCCTGAAACCGGCACGGAGAACGCGAGGCGGCGGAGGTTGCCGCTCTGCATTCTTTCCCTGAACGCGGCACGGAGAACGCGAGGCGGCAGAGGTCTGACTCGCGCTGCAATTACGGCATCATCAGCTTACGTCTAGGAAGGCTTTCGAGCTTCCCAGACACTATGATAAGTGCTGGTTGGGTTTTCTTTTTGTGTAGTTGCATTGGGCAGAACTGAACTCGGCAATTGCCACTTGCAATGGTTTAAAATGGACCCTTGGTGTTTTTTATGTGTAAGGGCATTAACCTGACAAGAAGGACAGCCTACGTCTGAGTGCTAGGGCCATGAACTAGTTACACCGTGTGGGTTCTTGGGAACACAGTGCTATGTTTAGTGTTGTTACTCAGACCACAGGGTCCTGCATGTTTTATGTGTGTCAATGTGCTACTGCTTGCCCATAGGGCCATGTGTTATGTGCTTCATGTTGTGATACTCTCCCATGAGTTTGTTTCATTTCGTGCTTGCATATATGTATTTCATGTAACGGGAGTATTATGTGTACCTGTAGCAAGAAGGTACTAGGAGGTGCTGCGACCTTAGTAGTGGTGCAGTAGTGTCTAGTATTAAGAGGACATTACTGTTGCCCTGTGTGTATTTTAGGTTCTTTGGTACTTATCTCATGTTAGGCAGGGTAGGGTTTTTTCCTGGTTACGTCCCCCATCCTGTCCAACTTAGCTGTTTCCTAACCCTCTATCCGGTTTCCCTAACATTCCCTTCCCTGACCACAACCTCTTCCAAACCCTCTTCCCCCCCCATTGGCTGCCATGTGGTATTCTGTATCTATATATATCAGGTATCTGTGCCAACCACGGGTGGAGGGTCGACTTCATCCGGCTTCTGTGGTTCGGGGGAGAGTGTCGACACACCTTCCTCTAGTATTGGGTATGACAACAAGTCACCAATCTACTAACACACTGTTATTATGTAACCAAGCAACATATATTCTACTAGTTAATATATAAAGCTTGAACAGTAAACATCACACATTATCATGTTCTATTTGTGTGTGTTACGGTTATAACAAGGGAACCCATTCTGACCAATGGGTTTAGGTTGTGTTTAGATTTTTGTAAATGGGCTAGCCAATGGGGAGGCTGGGATTAACATCTACTTGATATTTATAACAAATGATGTTTTGTGGATTTCGTCTAAAAAAAACAGGTAACTGATATGAGCGTTTCAAAATGGTTTTCAGTTCTACGAAGCTGAATGACCCCCTCCCACCCCCCGTCCCGGCACCACACCCCCCTCAGAAATGTATTTGCATGTAATTCCTATTTTTCTTGCAAATCGTGCACTCCTTGGTGATTCCTTGGATTGTTTTTTTCATCGATCGGGTTTTGGGCCTACCGTATGTTGGGGACAGTTTTTCTAAAGTCCAACTAAGGGCGTCATAAAACCATATCTGAGGAAGTACAAAACTCCACTCTTAGTATATGGTTGTACCACCTGAGAATATTGGTAGAATGGACAGAGCAGCCAGGCTTATCTTAGGCGGGAGAGAGGGCTGCAGGAAGGTACAAAGTAGTAGTAGTATTATACATATGGTCCAAATAAACACAAACTCTATGTACCGTAAAAATGCATGGTTTATTTAAATACAAGTAGGCCAAGATAAATCTTGGGGAAGTCAAACATATCATATAAACACAATTATAAAAATAAAAAACAATACTTTTGGTACACAAACCAAGGAATAACCTAATTTAGATTACAATCAGCAGTCAAGGCAAGTCAAACATCTAACACATTCAGAATGGAATTAAGCTATTCTTGGGGAGTAAAACCACATTCAAGTTACTTTTTGATTACAATCAGAAATCAAACGTAGTAGACCCGGTTAGTCCCAATATACAGTGTTATTCAGTTTAGACACACTTAATTAGACCAACACTGTTACAAGGATATCTTGCAGCAAGAATAACTATCTTCTAACAAGAATGGATACAGTTATACACCAATGTTACTTTTTAGAACACAGTTCAGAGGGAGTAACTTAACTTGTATACTACCTAGAGGCTTTCAGTTAATCAACGATGGGTATAAACTTAGTGAAACTATTTTCGAAGTGCCCAGAAGCACTTATGGGCTAGCACAACCCAACAGGTGAGTAATATACCATGTACTCTTCTACCAACACACGGAGTGACTTCAGTCAGACAAGTAAGAGCGCTTATTTGAATTAACTCAGCAGTATTACAGTTTAAGAAGAGCAGCAGCTATTCAAGATCAGCAAGTAACCCATTATACTTTCAGAGGGGCTACAAGCAACACAAAGCCAAGTATTACCTCTGTCCAACGTAGATCAGGGAAAGCACAACCCAATGGTACACTTTAAGAAGAACACACAGTTATTCAAGGTCAGTAAACCATATTGGTTAGCTTTTACACTCATTCACTTTAGAAATATTAAAACAGTACTAACAGGCATTACTTTTTAGAAGGAAGGGGGGGGCACCAAAGTAAGTAATATAACGTCTATACTTTTAAAAGGAGCAACCAGCAACGTGAAGATAAGTATAGTATTAACTCTTAGACACTACTTATTCTATTGCAGAGATACAGTTACCACGTCAACTCATTTACAAGTAAGTACTTTTACACTTGTTATATTTTCAACTAGACTTTAGCATGAGTTTTCTCAGAGGCAGAAGAGGGGCCTAGTGATCTAGGAGCCAGCTGTAGGCAGGTCAGGGTAGGATTCAGTTGCAGGAAAGTCAGAGCTCCAGAGGATTTCTCTTCAGACAAGTATCACTTAAGAGTTAGTTGAAAGTGTTCAGGGACTTCACAGAAAGCTCCCTATATGTGGTCTAGCATAAGGCCTGGGTAAATGGTATGGGCAAATTCCCAACCACACTAATCACCAACTCAGCCCCACTGGATGCACACAAGACTTAAAAGGTATTACCCAAGCAACAAAGTACCTTTGGGGAAAAGAAGAGCTAATGGGTGGATGCCTTCAGGATGCAGCAGCACAGGATCCGGTCCTTCAGTTATTTTTCTGGAGACTCAAGAAATGGACACTGAAGGAAAACTGGTGGCATTCATCAACGGAGGAGTCTAACAAAAGGATTCTCTAAGATTCTCGTGGCTCTTTGGATTTGGCACCAGTTTACAGGAGCCAGATGAAGAATGAATATGGCTAGTTGGATTCTCTTCACTCTCTTTCTCCTACATTCTGGTGAGGGGACTTCAGGGATTTGAAGCGTGTCTCTAGAAACCAAGCAGGTGTCCACCAAAGTTTTAGCAGGATTTGAACTTCGGAAGACCCTGCACTGCACTTAGGCTCGAGGTCCCCTAGTAATGGCCGCTTACATCCGAGCAAGGTCACAGTACGTTGAGGGATTGCTCGTTTTGCAGGGCTTCTCAAGACTAGTTCTCTCCAGCCTCTGAGTAGGAGTCATCGCATTCGGGATGCACAGGTCGATTGGAAGGAAGGGTTGCATCAGGCTGCAGTTACACAGCAGGATCTCCGGAAATCGCTACAGACCTTTTTTCTTCATCTTCGGATTCAACTCCAGTGGTCAACTTGTCAGCAGCTTCCAGATTCAGGGTATTTATCAGGAACTACAGCACACCTTCTGCAAACTCTCCCTGCAGTTTACAGAAAGGGGCGGTCTGGCTGTCCAATAAGGACAGCCAGCACCCCCAGTGGGACCTGGTTCCTTTCAGGCAAGGTGAAAGTCAAAGGGCTGCAGAGTTGTGGACTCTTCCCTCACTTCCTGCCTTCTCAGAGATTCTGTAGACTTGGCAGGGAATACAAAGGATTCTCATTGAAGACAAAACTTCAACTAAGGTCTTTCCCACCTATAATGGCAGAGGACGACTGAGGAAACAACAAGCAAACGGGAAATGGTGAAAAAAAGGAGCCCACCATTCTAGCAGAATGGTGACCCTACTGTGCAATACCGAGGCTGATTTGACAGCCTGAAAGAAATAATGACTAGAAAAGTCATAAAAGCAGTTTTACTGCCACCAGCCATTCATGTAAACTTGCAAATGTAACCAGGTAAGTAAGGAAGGGGATACACTGTACCGCACCCCTCCCCCAGAACTCCACATAATGTGGGGTGTGCTGACTCACTAAAATAAATGTAAAGGGGATGGGAATCCCACTTTACTACTTTGGCACAGTAGTTCACCCAAGAAATAATAAGCGAATGAAAAAGGGAAGCCCAAAGGGGCAACTCAGCCTAAGCCCAAAAGTTATGGGGGAACTATAAATCCAAGCGCGCACACTAGGGAGAGACATAAAAAGGTCACCCATAAAAAGAGCAAAAGACTAGGAGAGATGGGGAAAAAGATTCCCACTCACCTAAAGACAAGATAAAATAATTACCAAGTCCAAGCAAAATGTTCTGGGGTTGACACAGGTCAGGAAGATTATTCATATTTATAAAATCTTACCCAACACTGTACGTACACTGAGAACAAAATGATCACTGAGTTGGTGAAAAATTAACACGTTGACAGTGGCAAGATACACCCTAGAGAGAATCTGTGCACCTGGTATGTTAATGCAGTGTAGACAGTATGTTAATGCGTTGCAGACAGTTATATCAATGTTGGTATTACAAAATGTATTGGTTAATATACGCAAATGAGCCGAGTTCTGATGTGCACTCTTAATTATTACTGTTTAAAAGATGTTTGAAAAAGAGGATACTTTACCTGTGGTGTTCATTGGTGAACGTATAGAAATGTTTGTCTGGATTGTTAACCACATCTTTAATTCGCTTGTACACTGGCCCACTTCGATTCCTAACTTCCTGAAGAACCGTTTGAAGGATAATGACATTCTGAATAAGTGGATCTTCTAAAATGTCAATCTAAAAGAAAAAGTCACATTGTAAATAGTGGATATTCCAATCACCACAAATTGATTTCTTTCTGCAAATACAGTCTTTCCATTGTTTCAATTGAGAACCTTGCAAAGCAGGAGTGTAACAATGGGAATTCTTGCATATATAAAAAAAAGGAAACGTTGTTCTGCGATTATGCAAAGAGGGATTCTAACAGTGTCGATCTGTGAACATTGCACAGAAATCCACTCAGATTCCAGCACAAAACGAATTGTTTTGATGATTTTATATTAAGAAGGGGCATCACCAAATATTTAGTAAAATAAAAGACATTTTCTTTCAGTGGTAAATATTGTCATCTTTCAATACTGGCAGCACTCTTAGTTCCGACCCAGATATTCCAGTATGAACCATAAACAACTCAAGGGAAGGCAAGTGTTGGGTAAGATTTTAACTCTAGAGCTAAATCGACCCGACTTGTGAGAACCCCAGAACTTTTTGCTGGACCTATTTCCACACTCACAGGTGTCATTTTTAAGACTCTCCATAGTGTCCTTTTAACTGTATCCTCTTTGACAACTTTTGGTATATACCATGCTGTGTGATTGACAGCTAGGCTCGAATGAATGGGAGAAACCTGCATAAAAGGCGAGGCTTTTTGGCTTGGAAGGCAGAGTCGACCACTGGACGAAGGAATCCGAAGAAGAACTTGGGACGAAGGAATCCGAAGAAGAACTTGGAAGAGACGCCTGCTTCAACTCCTAGACGATCGGTTTGCCTGGTGAAGCCCTGCTGCTGAGCTTAAGCTCCGAATTCACCTCGTCTAGAGAAGCCCTACAAGGACGACTTCTCCCCTTGAGTTGGTGTGACCAATCAACTCCAAAGTAAGCCACCTGGACATCCTCTCGAATCTGGTTGAATTTCCACTGCAGTTGCTGCTGTAAACCGTAGAGCCAGCGAGAGGAACACCAGTTCATGTGCGTTGCTTTTAAATTGGCCAAGAGCTCCAGGAAGATGCTCCGGACTCCCAGGAAGCAGGACTGACCGAGCCTGAGCCACCACAACAGAGTGCTGGACCCCAGATGCAAGGAAAGCCCATCTCGACAGCCAAGAGTCTGCAGTGTTGCTATTTGCTTAGACACGAGGAGCTGAAACCGTGAAGTGCCACCAAATAGAAGTTGGTCCTTTTCTGTCGCCGACCATCCCGTTGCAGTGCAGGAGTCCTCCAGACGTCCTCCCTTTTGTCCCCATGATTGAGGCCCAAAAACACGGTATCTTCAGAGCTGCTCAGGAACAGAAGCCAGCCAAAGATCTTTTCTTCTAACCAAAGTTATTGTACACTCGGAGAACGTATCTCTTGTTGTGTAACCTCACTTGTTCACAGCTGGGACTTGTCTTGGTTGCTTTTGTAGAGTTGCTATCAGCTTCTTTACCTCACAAGCCTAATGAGCTTGTGGTCCTGCTTTGATTTCTTCTTTTCTACAAAGACTTCTTACATTGTGCAAGACTTTTACCTACCTGCAAGAAGTGCTTCAGCTCACCTATACTTTTGCCCAATTGACTTTGGCGTTGTCTGGCTCGCTGATTGACTTATCTTCCCTCTGACATTGTGTTTGGTCTTCCTTCCAGGAAGCGGTTAACTTTATATTGGGGGGTTTCAAAAGTACTTACCTGTTTCAGAATATTTGCGTGATCTCTTGTTGTATTCTAATAATCCTTTTCTTTGACATACTCCTCAGTATTACTCTAAATGCAACAGTGATATATTAATGTCCACAGTGTCCTAGTTATTTAAGTCACCCGAGGGTGTAGGAAGTGTGTGTGCCATCCCAAATGGGTATTTGCTGAATTAGAGAATCTAAGAGTGTGTATTTTGGAGCGTGTTTGTGTGTTACTACGATATTGCCCCTTTTGAATAAGGCCTACTCAAACTGACTGTTCAATAAATTAATAATGGTTTAATCAGGAAACCTTGTGTGTAAGAGTTTATTTGAATACTTGGCACTGTGAATCTCTGTCTAACTCCCCTACAGCTCACATTGACCCCTCTTAAGATAAATATGACTGCTCAACACGTGAACAACCTGTGCAGTACAGACTTATACCAAAGGTTGGGTTCCTATTGCCAGGAGGTCAGGGTTGTTCTAGTGCACCCAAAAGGTTACTGCATACAATCTTGCCTAACAAAAGGTGCATGGCTGATCACTAGTAAAGTAGGCCAATTGAAAATCAAGACACGTCAACACTTCCTTTATTATGCCAGTATAAATGTCAATAAGGCCTATAGGCTCCACGGAATAAAATAATGAATACACATATAAAAAGGGTGTCAAGATGCCAGCCCACCAATCCTATTAGGAGAGTTTAAAAATAAGTGTCAGCCTGCTATTCAGTTTGGCTCCAAAGACATTTAAACACCTATACCCCACCCCCACAAGAAACGGAGTGTGCTGGTCAGGATCTGCTCTAAACCAGTCCAAGCCAATATTGTGGCTGCCATCCTGGTCTCACAAATAGCCTACAGTGGCCTAACGGCCATTTTAAGGCCTTCCTCGGTTTTCCCGAGCAAAGGAAATTCCTATAACACAATGGCTGAGAAAAAAAACAAAAAAAAAAACATTAGCACCCCTGGTGAAGCCATATCTAAATATTAGCTGCCACCAACCTATCTTCCAATGCCAATGTAGAGCGATACAAAAAATAATCCCCCTATTGCCAACATGGTGTTGCCTTAGAGTCACCCCTAGGACAGGGTGCCTTATTAGCGAACCTAATACCACATGACTTAAGTAAGGTAAAAAGGGATGTAGTGGCAAGGGGACTTCAATAGAGTCCTTATGACCACCAAAATAACTTAGAAAATGCAAAAGATAATGGAAAGCAAACATTGTAGGTGCTATAAAATGAGACATCAAAACTCCCCAAAAAATGAACTATGCAGCCAAAGAACAGAGAAGACTAGACAGGCTGGTTGATGGCAGTGTTAAAGTGGGCACATTTTGGGTACACTGCCATGCACCCTTTATATTTTACTGATTTGCAGCTTTATGTTCACTAGTGGTCAAAATGGCTCCTCATGTTGTTTATGTCCAGCCACTGTAGCTCACTGTCCTTTTGGCCGCCTTATTCTCAGGTGCGGGTAGAAATCGACACATGGCCGATTATAATGCGCGATACGTGATACATTCGAAATGCACTGGATTTTCAATGGATTGTTTGAGCTGGTGTCCATGTATAGTCTCTTTTTGCAGGAGCCTGGCAAGAGTCCTTTGGGTGTGGAACTGGTTTGGTTTGGGAAAATGGGCTCCTGATAGTCCTCAGACATCCCCTACTATGTGTTCAGTTATGACTGTACCTGAACGTGCTGTCCATGATTAGAGCGCTGCCTGGAGTTTTAACACTGCGGACCACCCGATCGTCAGGCTGGGGTCCCTGCCAAGCAGGGATTTTGTTTATCAGGAGAGGAGCTGGAGCCATTGTTTTAGTCAACAATTGGAGCCAAGGTTCCAAAGCACCAGAGGCCATTATGGGACGCTGGAACACTGCTGCTGGGAAAACCATCGCCCAAGCCATCTACCACAAGGCAAGGCTCTGCTTTTTCATCGACAGGGGAGATTTACAGTGCCACCATCCCTTGAACTGGGGGGCCTCCGTGCCTCAGAGTTCTGCATCACCGAGAGTCTCGTCCTGGAGATCAGAACAGTCATGGGCCTGTAGTTGGCACACTTCATCCGGACTGGGGACGACTCATTTTGCCTTGACCTGGGACAGCATGGTGCTGAGAAATGTGCAGTGCATTGCTGCTAAACATGCAGTGCATCCTCGTCGCTGGGCATGAACACTGTACATCTGCAGCTGCTGCTACTACTACTCATTGCCAAGAAGAGGAGCCATGATGGAGCTTGAGTCCTGCCTTCCATTGCTGGTTCTCATCTCGTGGTGGCGATTAATCATTGTGGAAGCCCTTATTCATCCTGGCGGTCTTTGGAACACTTAGGTCACTGACGGAGATCAGAACCGCAGGACCCAGCTTTCATATTTCTCAGAAGAAGCAGTGCTGCACCTGCGACTCCTGTAACCCACCCCCCCCTCACCCAACTACAGTGAGAACAGACATCCCCAATGGCCTACACCAATGGTGCACACCATGCAACCCCTGGGACGAAGCGGCCCTTCAGGGCATTATGTATGGCCCTCCAAGCCACAAGTTTAATTATGAAGTATTGCCTGGTCAGATAATCAGTCACTAAGTGTGTCATGTCAGGTGTGTGAAGCATCTGGGGTTTCTTTATTGTCTTTGCATCATGCTACATGCCGTTTTTTATATTTACAAAACATAATTTCAGTGCCACAATACTAATAAATCAGAAGGCTTTGTATCACGTATTACAAAAAAAAATAAAATAATAAAATTTGTTTTAAAAAAAATAAAAATTAAAAAGCCATGTTTTTTTAAAAACTCTCACGCACCGATGCCGCTACCGACCAACTTTGACATGGATAGTTCGGCCCACTGTATAGCACTTGTGTGGTACATTCGGCCCTCCAGTGAAACAAGTTGTGCAGCCCTGGTCATAGACCTACCCATGGTGGTCGGTCGTCCTGATTGGGGCTTGAGGGGCTGGTGAGCATAGCTGTCAATCTCACATGCTCCCCATTCATTCTTACTGGGCATAAAGTCCTACCCTGCAGCAACCCTGGTCATACCTGTAGTGGAACCCAGGTATAGGAATCCTGTCTGGGGTCGCAATAGGCATCTAGGATTGGCATCTGCGCCACCCTACAAGGGAAACCTATCTTTATTTTATTATGAAATGTTTCACTTTCAATTGTACTCACCTATTGAACAGACAGCTGTTATACTCCAGAGTCCCCAACGCTTGTTTACTTACCTGAAACATTGCTGAATACTTGCTCGTAGGTGAAGGATAGGCTCGTTAAATTTAGTAATATTGTGCTAGTTTTGCCTTATAGTGTTCGAAGAAAAGCCAATGCACAATGCCAAATTCACACACATATATACATAAATCTAGAGCAGAATTGGTACATTATACAGATGAAGATCTCTGTGGGCCAAATTAGAGGATCCGCCCACTTCAGCAGTGTAGCCATTCACATAGGTTCATGCACTACACACAAACAGAAAACAAGCCTATTAAATTGGACAGAATTCAGAAGTTGTCTAACGTCAGTGTGAGAGCTGTGTGGGTGTAGAAGAAGGAAACTGACAAGGAGGGGTCATGTGGGCTACACACTATTAAATAAAAAAATCTCTCACTAATTCTAAGGGGCTTGCAATGCTTCAACCTTGGAAAACTTTCGTGAGCTTTCAGAATGTCCGCCTAAATAAAATGTTCTCCGTCAGAAACCAACTAATCTAATACTATAAACATAACAAGTGGTGTCTGCGTTTCCTTCACCAGGAGAATGGCTCCATTGTCCTGGCTGCTTCAGTCTTATAGTAGAAGTAACTCCTTCAATGTTCCATCACAAGGGATCAGGGGAATGACTCCCTTCTCCTTCTCCTTCTATAAAAGTTCTCCACAGTGGTCTTTAAGCACTTTTGCAGAAAACTTGGGAAGTAGAAAAACTCATCGCTTGATTTGCTTCCAATGAACACTCGGATGATGGAAATCTTCTCCAGGGTTTTGAAGCATACAACATACTCATTTGAGTATTTGAAGTCAGTACTTGGATTTGAACGTCCAACCTCACGACTGGTAAAGCCAAGCTCGAACCACTCAGTGATTGGGTCCCTTTTCCAATAGCACTGTTCTTTGACCACTAATGGTACCCTAACCATCGTTGCTACACTACACTTGCTGCGGTTTGCCACTGCCCTATTTAATAACATGTGTCTGACTGTACTGTGCGCGTGTGCTGTATCACGATAACCACAGTATACCGCGATTTAACATGGAGATTATCAAAAAATCTATACTGTGCTTATCCCCAGGAGGGGAGTCCCTCCCTATGAGGTCCTCCCGCATATTACCACCCCTAGGCGAACTATTGGGCAACTGCCTCACCTTCCTAGCCTCATAGAAAAGAGCTCCCCCTTGAGGACAAGTGACAAGTCCTGGCGAATAGTTAGAGAGCGCAGACAATTAAAAAGGCTGGCTTTGCAGCTATAAGATGAATAGTTGTGATGTTCCCTGCCAGGAGGACATCCCTGAGCTTGCATGACACTCCCACAAGCAACAGGAGACAGGACTATGTACCCTTATCTCTACTCAACCCCCAAACCCCAGCCTCATCGCTGGTCTGGTACCCCTTAGTCAGGAAGGCAATTCTTTAAGCCCGGACCACAGGGCTTGAGTAAAATTGCCCAAACACCCAAAAAGCAGGAGCAACTTTTGATGAATGAGGCGCTTGTGCATAGATAGTTGCAAATGTAACTTTCATACGAGTCAATCTATAACCTTTTGGCCTTCATATGTTACCCATTATAGTTTCCAAAATGTTCTAAATGGATCCTAATGCTCCTTTAGACACATTTACAAACGCATAGTGTTAATGTCAGGTAGGTATGCGACACATAGCGTCACTAAAATCAGCCAGCCGGACAATGAAAGTTTCAAGGATGTTTATTTTTGTAGCAAAAAAGAGAGAATGACAGATGCATGCGCCTGGGAACTTTGGGCACACTGTGATGCTTTGGAAACTTGGTGCTAAGACCGTCCCTCTCATACTCTATTCCCAACGGTTGTCCAACTCCCAAGCCCAGGCGTACCTAACAGGGAGGTTGGCCTTAGCGAGTTGGTTTTCCATCTGGTGCTGCATTGTTTTCCCTGAGCAGTTGGCTGAGTAACTCCTTAGGGGCCTTGTAGCTTTCCCTCTCCTAGCCCCACTTGAAATTCCTATCCACAGGTCTTCCTCCCATCGTACCATAAATTGCAACCAGTCTTCTGAGCAGCGACACCATTTTGAGCTTTTGCCTTCAGTTATGTAATCTTGCAAGGTGAGTTTGAGGGGTTGCCTATTGAGTAGCAACTGCCCTAACAGAGGGATTGGTTATCCAATGTCTCAATTAAATATATCTATATCGCCCTCTTTGAAAAAGGCTAAACTTAAACTGTATCTCTTTAAGAGTGGAACCATTTAGGCCTCCAGGAAAGATCTGTGAACCGACAGACCTCTCAACCCACCTGAACGCAGGATAATATTTTGAGACCCATGGCGATTTCCCACCCCATTCAAAAAGCTGCATATTTTCTGCTGCTACTCTTTATCAAGGGGTAGACCTTGTTTCACTCTTCAACCCGCAAGCCTTTCCATTTCTGCCCATTGGACCTCCAAGCTAACGATCCCTGTTCATAGCTCGATTACCGCTGGCTGTCTTCTTCAAGCTACCGTCCCCTCACCACCCAAGTCCCCCTCTTCAGGGTTGAGCTGAAAGTCCTCTGAGGAAGAAACAGCTCTGATTTACCATTCCTCTTCAGTGTCTCCCCTCAAATATGAAGCAAATATTAACTTACCGAATAGATCCACAGGTGTGTCCATGCTCTGTGTAACGGAGGGCTCATCCCCTGTGAGCTGAATACCCCCTAACACCACCACCCCTGAGCAGACCCTCTCAATGTCTTTGCTGCAAAAGCCACCTGGCCTCATGGCATTTCAGTGTGGGCTGCCACAGAGGCAGAGCCCACTGCTCCGGCTGACGGCAACAGGCACCATCCTTTTCTCCTTTTCCTCTGCGGATGGACTACTCTCAGTTCGCCCCACCAAACAACTGCCCCTTAGAACTCCTCCACACGCCATCAGTACCTCCTTGTGTGTTCAGGTACGGCTTGTCCGCTGTAAAGAGGCCCTGGAGTCACAGAGCTCAGCTGGAGTGCGGCTGCCATGGTTATGCACCGAGCCACATCCACCCAGCCATCCATTTCTTTGTTATAATGAGTTCAGCCATTAAGCATGGTATCCCAACATTTCTGGACCGTTTTGCTACAGTGTTGAGGGAAACCAATAGCCATATCTGTGGAGCCTTGAGAAATGATTGGTAAATTATCAGAGTGATCTTGGCTCACACTACATCCCAAAATGACTCCACTGGAGAGCTAGCAATTTTACCTATGTGTAAAATACCTGCATGACGTACTTCCACTGAAACACATGTATATAGTTCAAGGATAATGTTTTGGAGTGTGCCAATTCCAAGAGAGTATTCCATGTGCCATCTGATAAATCATGTCCCAGTAGCCTCCCCCCGCCGCCGACCTCCTCCTCTCCAAACACCTCTTTAGGGCAACAGTCCACAGTTTAGGGATAAAATCAAATGTACATAATACAGTGAGTGGCTTAGGCTAGAAATCTGGACCAGTTAGCAAACACAGCATCACACTTTCGGGACTTCATCTGGAAAGCTAGAGAAGTAAACCCTCCAGTATCAGAGGGGCTACATAGAGGTCTTGCTCCTAATCTCGATATGTGTAAATAGTGAAAAGAACTCCCATCTGAGAGCAGATACTGAGCTTTAACAAAGCCCAAATCATCCAATCCATTGACAATCCTGGGTTCTAAAGTAATCAAGTGATCCTCAATCCTGTACAAAAACAGCTAAGCGCAACAGGGTTCAGAGGTTTCCACCCTGGTGTGAAGAGCACATGCCCGTACAATGGGTCCACCAGAACATTTTGAGGCCAATAAGTGTGTGTATGTACCTTAATAAGCAAGCATGTACCAACACAGAGGTTTTATAATACCAATAAGTGTAAAACCAGGCCTGATCAAAGAGATCAAAATATCACAAGTCCAGAACTGCCCGCATGTTCCCCATTGCTCTGTATCCCAACCACTTATGCTCTATGCCCAACTGATTAAGCAACTACAATGTCAAGTCAGAGCATTTATTATATGTCTTTCTGTGCGTAGGCTCACTAAAAAATAATTTTTGTAAAGTTATGAAAAGATTCAAATTTGCAAACATATCAATAAAATCCACTGAATTGATTGTGGGGATTGTAACACATTATGGTTCTTAACTTCGCATAATCAAGTGACCAAGTGTCCCTCTGCCTCCTTTGAACCCGACACTGGATGCATGTGGATTCTTTGAGTGGACCATGTGTCACTTGTGCGACTTTCTTAGCCATGAACTGAAGCTGCCCTCCCTCCCAGAAATCCCCCCCTGATAGTTTCCCCCTGATTTGCTATCTTCTCCGGAGGTTATGTTTTGTAAGTTGTTTATTTGCTCTTTACTGCATAATGACCTGAATGATGGCTACAGCATCTTTGTGTGTTAACATAAATCTCAATAAAAGGTCTTCTTGAAAAAAAAAAAAGAAAAAAAAAGTATAATCATAATCTAGTGACTAGTATGGTATTGTTTATTTATAAAGCGCTTATACACAAAACGAGTGCTTCAAGACGCTCCAAGACGGGAGGGGGAACATGGGATACAATTATTCATAAGGCCTTGGAGATTCTGAATGATATACAGTAATAATAGCATAATAGGCCTGACAACAGTTCAGCTAATCCTAGAAGAATATGTTTTCATAACTATATTTGCCCAGCTACTCCAGGTTGAAATGGGTCCCTCGCCTCCCCTCCCCCCCAGATGTATAGATATACTTTGCTCAAATTCAATTATCTATGCAAGTGGACTTCCAGGGATAATATTTATGCAATGCTCTTACAGGGTTTGGGAAAGTGATGGGGCGAAGAACCGCTTAGTTGAACTGGTGGAGGCTTTTGACCTGGTTTGTTGTTAATATACGACTCAGTCAGATCTGGAAAGGTAATTCCAGGAAAACTGCCGTGCCTGGGCCAGGAGTGGCTCATCAGCAACAGACCATGTGGAAGTTGGAATGTGGTTGGAGAACATAAGGGAGGTGGTGAGGGGGTGGGGGGAGGGGGCGCAGTATGGTGGTCGGTTGATATGAGTTCTAGGAGATGTTGCAAGCCTGGCACTAAGGAGAGAAGGACTTAGTTTAGTTTCATTTGTTAATTTATACCGCGCGCCGAACCTCGAGGTAACTTGGCGCCGGAGACTTAGGAAGAGGTTACAACAGAGTATATATATACATAGAAGAGTGTAGACGAGCATGATAATAACAGTAAGTGCAGTTGACCGGGTTACATGGTGGTTGACGAAGGAACGAGTACATTAATAAGTGTGTCAGACGGTGGTGGAATTCTTTTTGGTGAGCCAGGCCTTTGTTTTTGCTCTAAGGTCCAGAAGGAAGGTTCTGCTCTGAGGTTCAGCGGTATAGCCTTCCATTGTTTGGCTGCTAGGACCGGGAAGCTGGATCTGCCTGCTTTTTTCAGGGAGAATTTGGGGATGGAGAGGCAGTGTGAGTACAACGTTCTGGTTGGTCTGGAAGAGGTGTGTTTGGAGAACTTGTCTGCCAGGTATTTGGGGGCGTCATTGGAGAGACATTTGTGGACGATGACGAGGGATCTGAGGGAGATTTTGTCTGGTACAGGGAGCCAGTGGGCATCTTGTCTGAAGCTAGAGATGTGCGAGTATCGCGGGATACTCAGAGCAGGTCGGAGGGCATTGTTCGGAAGCACCTGCAGTTTGTTTGAATTGCGTTCTGAGGAGCAGAGAAAGAGGGTATTGCAGTAGTCCATTTTTGAGAGCACTAGCGCTCTGGCTAGTGTGATGCAGCTGGAGGGTGAGAGGAAGTGTTTGCAGGCATTGATGAGCTTATTTGTATAAGCTGTGGCGGAGGCTGTGGCTTTCACTTGTTTTTTGAGCGATAGTGTGGAATCTAGATAGACCCCTAGCGTTTTAATTTCTTTGGCCACAGTGATTCGATTACCATCTATGTTGGTAGAAGCATATAACGGGGGTCCGGTTTGTTTAGCCGTGGTTGGGAGCCGTCAAGAAGGAGCTCAGTTTTCTCGTCGTTGAGGCATAAGCCGTATTCTGCCATCCAGGCTTGGATCTCCAGATAGAGGTTGTTAATCCGTGTGGAGTCCTCCTCAGAGCAGCCTGATAGTGTGATGAGAACCTGGGTATCGTCAGCATAATTAGTGTATGTGACACCCAGGTTATCAAGGCGGTCGAACAATAGCTTTGTTAAAATATTGTATAAGGTCGGCAAGACGCACAAGCCTTGTGGAACACCACAGAGGATGGGGATGGGGATGGGGTGAAGCCCCCGGAGAGAAGACCCGGGTGGATCGGTCGGCCAGGAAGGATTGGACCCTGGCAGTCGCCTGGTTAGAGAAAGCAGCAGAGGCAGTCAGATGTTCTGTGAGGATCTGATGGTCGACAAAGTCAAAGGCTGCCGAGAGGTCAAGGAGCAGGAGAATGGCTAAATTGCCCTTATCCTTTGTCTCGTCCATCTGGATTTTTAAGTCCAGGAGGGTAGTCTCTGTTCCGTGCCATGGTCTGAAGCCAGATTGTCTAAGGCCCTGGAGGTTGTTCTCTTCCAGATGCTTCTGGATTTGTGCAGGTAGGCCACTCTATCTAAGATCTTTAGGATGTAGGGGACAGTGGTGATTGGCCTGTAGTTGGTTGGGTTATTGGGGTCTAGGTTAGGTTTTTTTTAGAAGGGCATGACCCAAGCCTCCTTGAGGCTGCTAGGGACTGAGCTTCTTTTGAAGGAGGCGTTGATTAGGGTTGTAATGAAAGGGGCCAGGTTGTTGGCACCTTCCTAGATAATGGGAGCTGGGCAGGACTCCCCTTGGCATCTCGGTGGCTTCAGGCCTTTGATGATGCTTTCCACTTCTTTTGTGGACACCGGGGTAATGGAAAAGGAGGGGCATGTTGGAGATTTTGCTAGGCTGAGCTTTTTCTGTAAAATCCTGGCTTGAAGCATGGCAGTTTTGTATTCCAAGGCTTTTTGGATTCTCTCACACCAGTCTGCATCTTTCACACAGGTTTCTGGGGGTGTGGAGGGTGACTGAAGTGCCCTAAGGATGGCAAAGAGCGCTTTTGTTTCAGATTTGGCGTTCTCAATTCTGTGGTCATAGGTCTCTTTTTTGGCCCTGAGGATAGAGGTTTTGTAAGTGGTGGCTGCTATTGTGAGTAGTTTTTTGTTAGCCTGTTGGGTGTTTTTCTCCAGGTAGTTTCTGCTGCTCGTTTGGCGTTCCAGAGGATTTTAAGTTCAGGGGTGAACCATTTGTTCAGGTGAGCTGCTGGTTAAGCTTTAGTGAGTTTGATAGGGGTGATGAGATCTACTGCTGATTCGAGTGTTTTATTATAGAGGTCAGCAGGTTTGTCAGCATCTAGGTTCGCGTAGTTAGCGGGAGTAAGGATGTTGTGGTTGTTCCTGGTGATGGCTCGTTGATGGCTATGGAACAACATTAGGGCTGTAATCATGGGTGAAGGTACTGCTGGGAAGGAAAGAGGGTCTTCCAACCCCCCTAGGCGATACCGAACAAGAACTAGACGCTAATAGAGCACTTCCAGGGAGTAGGGTGGTTCACATATAGGGGGGTACGCAATCACCTAGTGCACGCATTATAAGCTATATGGAAGGTGCGGGGGTGAGCGCCATCTTGGCAAGCGGCATCCATCTTAGAATGTCGGCCCAAGCATGGCAAACAGTATTTTGTGCATTAGTATTAGGCCCCTTGCATGACCACCCCCACCCGGGCCAGGTCTGAGGGATCAGCAACCTTCTCCACTGTTCAGAAAGTTACAGGCCCTAGACTGGGCTTCCTGGAAGTTATTGAGGCCTGCTAGGAACTTCAAAGAGATTGTGATAGTTGTGTTTGAGGCATGACACCTCGTAGGCAGAGACAGGGCACTTCTGGGAGCTAATTTACATTATCCAGCATTCTCAAACTGTATGTTTAAGTAGTGGTACAGTAGCTAAGACATGATCATCAGTTTAATTATGCAAACTCTATGCTTTATCTTTATTTTGAGTGAAAACATAAAAATTACAAAATGTACATAAAACACAATAATAAAAATTGCATTAATCTAATACAAATTCTTTTTTTAATTTTATTATTTAGTTTATTGAAATTTACATATAACCAAGCAGAACGTCAGATTTATCAACATTACAACTATAGAACTCTTCACAATTCATCTCATCAAGTACCACCACCCTATACCTTAACAGAAAGCAATAGAAATTTATCGAAAAACAGTGTTATAACTCATCCAAAAATCTACCCCACATTTGATCAAACAAATTCATTTTTGTGTTCCTGCGAATAACAATCTTCACAATTCTGGAAACCTGCCTTAAGTCCTCCACCCACTCTGAAAAGGTTGGTCTCTCATCACATTTCCATTTCCTCAAAATGATTTTTTTTGCCGAACTTGCAGCCCTGAAAAACCCGCATTTCTGTGGGTAAGTGAGTTCTTCCACCCTATCATCCTCACCTAAGATGACTGTATTGTAATCAAAATCTTCCTGCAACAAAAGGAGCTCATTCATCCGCTCAGTGACTTTCCTCCAAAAAGTCCTCGTTCGTAGCAATCCCAGATCATGTGCTCAAAAGAGCCAACTGCATGTTTACACCTCCAACAAGCCTCTGAATCAATCATTCCTCTCGCATGTAGTCTTTGGGGAGTCCAAAATACCCTATTTAGAATTTTGATTTGTCGGCTTTGCTCTCCCAGATTAATAGAAGTCAGAGCCACATTTTTACAGATATACCTCCATCTGTCCTCAGACATATCTGAGCCAATTATCTCAGACCACTTTGACAACAATCCTTCTGCCGGTCAATGACGAAGGCCCAGATTTTTGTACACCTTTGACGCCATACCACCTCCTGCCTTATATTCAGACAACCAAATCTGCCATCCATTGCCATACTGCAATACTGCACCTTCATTCTGCAGTATTTTCCTCAATTTCCTATATTCTCCCATCGTGCAGTCTCTGAGATCTTTAACTCTCGCAAGTCTTTTATAACTGATCCATTTGTCATCTTCAATCAAATCGCTCAACCACATTACTCCACTCAGGAACCAGTTCAACCAATGTAACGGTCTCCCATTCAACAATATCCCTGGATTCAGCCAGATTGGGGTAAAATCATTATCACAGACCTTACGTTTACTCTTCTTCCAAAGCTCCTTCCAACATGTTCGTAGAAATTTTGTTGGCGGAAATGACAGATATCCAGATCCATCCACCGTGGACAGCATAGCCCTAGGCGGCAACGCAGATGAACGACTTGACTCCCCCAGCATCCAGACATCATTTGAATTTTCAACAAAGGGAACCAGATGTCTGGCACCAAAAGCCAAATGGTCATTTTCAAAATCTGGAACCCCTAAACCTCCACAGTCCTGGGGCAACTGCAATTTCCACTATTTAAGGCGCGGCTGTTTATTCTCCCAGAGAAAGGACTGGATTAGACTTTCAATTTTCTTCAAAAAGCTCTTTTTAATGTTCAAGAGGAGCATACTAAGCACATAATGGACCCGCGGTGTTGTCATTTTGATTGCATGTACTCTCCCCCATAGACTCAACTTAAGCTCACTCCATCTCTTCAAATCAAACTCCAAGGATTGAACCACATTAGTAAGGTTGACATCCATAATTTTTGAGACATCACTGGTCAACCAAATCCCAAGATATCTCATCTTGTTCGGACACCAATTGAAGGCAAATTTGCTAATTTTCAAAATAGTGCATGATTCCTGCCCCTCATGTCCCCAGCCCTCAAAAATGTCAGGCTGGAGCCAGGCCACGATCACCTACATGGCCCTCAAGGGCCTCTCCATCCCTCCAAAGACCCACTTGGAGTCCGACTTGGCGCTTGTGGCACCAGACTCACTCACTCCCATAGGATAACATTGGGGATTGGACTTGTAGTGCATTGATGGGGACAAGATGGATGCCCCCACATAGTTCGGTTCCCAGAACTGCATGTGCAGTCTAGTCTTTTGGGTGTGGTTCAGCCCAGAGACACCTGGGATACCCAGAGACTATTTAAGCCATGCCCAGGCTGAGAAACATATTTTGTGTTTTCTGCACCTGCAGCGTGACACTCACTGTGTTCGGATCGGTCTCCAGTAGACCTGCAACTTTCTTCTTGTTCTTGCAGGAGCTGAGCGCAGAACACCGTTAGGAACAGCCTTACCTTGCGGCGCTTCTGCCCATCATTCATCGCTCCTTCTGTTCTGCAGGCATCTTTGGCGGTGTCATTCCCATCCCGGCACGCCACTTCCTAAGGAAAAGGGAAAAGAACAGAAAAAGGCATTAGTAAGCATTCAGCAAATCTTCGCTTATTTTTAAAGACTGTACGAGCTTCAAACGCTTACCTGAATCCCAGCCGCTCTGGGGGAACTCTGTCTCCGGAACTTCTCATCCATCTGCAAGAGGGAAAAGACACTCCAGGTTAGCGTGGAAACATCTAGAGGCGCCACATACCACGCTTACTCACCGCATTTCTTCTTCATAACCGGCATCCACGCTGAAAACGTCGCGGCACCTAAAAGACACAGAAAAAGAACTCAGTTCAATACAAATACGAAAAAGGGGTTGCATCGCGCTCTCACTCACCTTCAGTGCTACTCATCTCAGTAGCACGTCGCCATCCCCGGACGCCGGCCATCATCTAAGGAAGGAAAGGAACGAAGTTAGAGAACTGTTCAAAAGACTCATTATACTTACCTGTCAGACTCTTGCCAGTGAAGTAGCTAGGCAGCACGAGCCCGTATCAATCAACGCGCCCCTGCGCTGAAAGCAGGACGTAGAGCACACTTTCCAAGAAAACAAGGTGAGCTGTGGATCAAAGGGAAGGGTTGGACTCCAGGGAAGAAGGGGTTCAAGCACAAAGAGATAATAGGGAATTAAACTCTACCAATCCTGTGTTTCAGGCCCAGTCTCCAGTCGAGTAGACTCCAGGGAAGGGTTCTAGGTCGTAAGAGGTCAGAACAGGCTGAGTGACGTCCCCGTGGATACCAGGTGAGCGTTACAGTGCACAAATTCGCCGCTGGTAGTGCTTCCGATTTGGACCAATTGATTTTGTATCCAGATATTCTGTGAAATACACCAATCAACTCAATCAGCACAGGAATGGAGTTCTCAACATTCTGCACTACCAGTAACATATTATCCGCATATAGCCAAACCTTTTGACTGGCTTCACCATAAAATACCTTCAATTCTCACCTCTTCCCTTATCCTCACACATAGCAATTACAAACAGGATGGGTGACAATGGACAACCCAGTCTCGTGCCTCTTTCAAGTTAAAAAATGTCAGGGTTCATGCCATTAGTCCGAACACATGCAGTAGGGCGTGAGTAAAGTAGTCTTATCCATCCGATCACGTTTCCCCCAAATCCGAATCCCTCCAAGGCACTGAAAAGATATTTCCACTCAATACGATCGAATGCTTTTTCCGCATCCAATGATAACGTCACCACATCATTCTGATGTTCCCTGCTTTCAAATACAGTCAGCAAAAGTCTTCTCATATTTTCCGATGTAGGTCTTCCTTTCACAAAACCTGACTGACCTTGATCTATGATATCCATTAGAGAAGTCTCAATCCTTAAGGACAATGCTTTGGCTAAAATTTTGTTGTCAATATTCAGCAAACTTATTGGACGATAACTGTCCGTTTTAACTGGTGGTTTCCCCTCCTTCAGAAAAACAGATCGATGCGTGCCTTGTTGAAACTGGAAGACAACCATCCCTTAGAGATACATGCAACATTTCCAACAGAAGTTCAAAAACCTCATTTGGAAATATTTTGTAAAGTTCCGCTGGCAGTCCATCTGGACCTGGACATTTCCCAGAGTTCATTGCACAAGCTGCCGTCCTGAGATCCTCCACACTTCACTCTCTTTCCATGCATTCCAAAGATTCAGAACTATTTTTCTTCAAAAGACAGTCATCAATGAATTGACATATCTCACTCGCAGATAAGTTGACTTCTGAAGAATATAGGGTTTTGTAATATCACTGAAACGTTGCATTAATTTCCATAGGATCAAAAGTCACCACCCCATCTGGTTTCTCTATTGCATTAACAGTTCTCTCGTTATCCATGACTCTCAAACGATGAGCAAGAAGCTGATCACATTTTTCTCCCTTTTCATAGTAATTACTCTTGGTTCGAAAAAGTAACCACTCAGCCTTCGTAGAATACATATCCTCCAATTTTTCTTTTTTCAGTCTCAAATCTCTCAAAGTATCACTTGAAGAGCTTTGCATATTACCCCTTTCAAGACCCTGAATTTCTTCATTGAGCTTTTTCACTTCAGCATCCCTCAATTTCTTTTTCTTGCTTGACAATCCAGTCAGCATACCTCTCGTGTATGCCTTGAAGGCTTCCCACACAAACTCCACCCTGACTTCTCCAGTCCAATTTTCCACTACAAAGAATTTTGCCTCTTGAACTATTTTATCCACAATTTCATTGTCCTCCAGCAGTGTGACATTCATCCGCCATGTATTAGACTTCGGAACAGAAAAGGCCAATTGCAAGTCTATGGAGATCGGAGCATGATCTGAAATCAATAAAGCTCCAAGGTCTCCCCTTTGGAATGATTGCATGCAGAGACCAGAAGTCAGAAGGAGGTCAATCCTTGAATATACCTTATGTCTGGCAGAGAAGAAAGTGTATTGTCTCGTTGAAGGGTTCTGCAGTCTCCATACATCCGAGAGGTTCCATTCACCCATTAGTCTTTTTAATGCTGTCCTTTTCAAATGATTTGCACTGTCGTCTGCCCCCATGCTTTTATCAAGTTCAGGCTCCAGAACAACATTAAAGTCCCCTCCCACAATAACATTACTTACTTGCATATTCTGTAAAAACTGTGCTAGACGAAAAAACTACCATCTCCACAATTCGGAGCATATATGTTGCAGAATCAATACAGAACATCCTGAATATTTGCAGTGACACAGACAATCCTCCCTTCATCATCCTTCTCACATTTCATCTCAGTAATCGACAAGTTCCTTTTAAACAGAATACACACACCTCTAGAACAAAAGAAATAAATCCTTCATCATTGATGGCCACAAAATCACTGGGCGTCTACCTAGATGCCTCCCTTAACATGTCACAGGCAGATCAACCACATCGCCTCAAATTCAGCCTACGCCACAAAGCCTAACAACGCTAGTAAACTGTTTCTCTCCAAAGAAAAAATAGCCTTACTGTCGCCAGAACACTCATCTGCAATTCACTACTCTATGGCACCTCAGAAAAAAACGTACATAAACTACAAGTCTGTAATGATTTTAACTAAAGCATAGCGCCAATGTGCGCTTTTTACAAAAATATACCGCTTGTGTGCAGTACACCCAGAGCTATAATGAACAATTGCTTCAGGCCTCAGTGGAAGCTGCTCGATGCACGCTTCATTTTATTCCATTGGTAAACATGTTTTCAATACTGTCTAGTGCTCATGTTATTTTGCAATTCTTCAAGGGCACGTTGGAGAGAAGCTACACAAATAGACAGCTAAAACTGAGCCACGTGCCATCTGGTAATTGATAACGTTGTGGAATGTAGCTATTTTACTGCTTTCATGAGAAAGGGAAAAGCTTTGCCTTTTTGGGTTGCTATGGGTCACTCCGGTCGGGGCCGATGGGAACTTTTTAAATCGGCAGAGACTTGGAAAAAAAGCCAGAAAGTGTAGGAAAATGCCATCATGCATTTGCAATAGCTTATAAAGGGGGCGCCCGGAAAGTCAGACAGAGAAAGCTTTGCTGGTAGACAGACGCATCGTGCCAGGCCTGTTGATATTAAGATCTCTCTGCCTGCCTGTGGAGGTGCTTTCCAGTGCAGTTTTTCTGGCAAGATGAAGGCATTCTTTAAACCCTGTATCAACGGTGATGTATTTTTTCTTAACTACTTTTATTACTTATCCTTGTTGTTTTTATGCATGTATCTATGCTTTTGGTGAATAAATAGGCCATATAAGAGCCATTTTATAATCTAACTGAGTGTGTGTCTGTGTCTGTGAATAATTGTCTCCCAGCGTCCAAGGTTGTTTTTCAGTTAGTGTACTGGAGAGAAAAATAAGCAATATATATCGTGCACTTTTTGAGAAGTAAAACAAAGTCACACAGAACAATGCCTTCCGGGGAGCTATGGACCTGGGTAAATACGCACACATCTCTGAAGCAAGGAGATACGTTCACTAGCTCCCAGTCAGAGAGAGAAATCAAATTCAAGACTCTCTCCATCACCAACCGTTGCTTATCTAACCATGCATCAACATACCTCACCCAGAAACTTAAAAGACAGGCCCACATGAGGTCTCAGCGACCTGCCTACTAACACTGCCTGACTGTACCAAGATTCAACCGCAAAAGAGCAGGAGGCTAAAGTTTCCCAGTCTGTGCGTCTAGCCTCTGGAACAACCTCCCCCACTCACTTGCAGGCTCAACTATCGTACCTTGTGTTCTGAAAGAAACTTAAAACACACCTTCTTAACTAATTACTGCACTGTTTTTCTCTATGCTCTGAACTTCTGTACTGTAACTAGCACCTAGATGCCTGCGGGCTATGTGCGCTGCTATAAATGTCTAAATCAATAAAGTCTGGTTTCTCCATAATCATTTAAATGTCTAAAAGGAATATACCACAAGCCACCATGGTATACCTGGACTGCTCTGGAGTATTGGTGGGGGAAAAAAAAAAAAACTTGCCAACGGGCAGTTGGAGAGTGATCCCTGGCATGAAGAAGCATGGATTTCTACCGTCTAGCATGGATTTCTACTGATGCGTCCACATTCAAAATGACGCAAGTTGGCGGCAACAATTTCCCAGTCAAAGCTGCCCAACTCTCGAACTCCCTTCCCCTCCATCTCTAAGGGCGAACCAAACTTATTCTAACTTCAGACTTAACATTATCAACTGGTTCAAAGAAAACAAACAATAACACTAGCATGACCCTTCGAATCTTTACTACCTTTCGTATATATGTAGTTCACCCCCACGCCCCACAGATGTACTGTATATACTTACCTCACTACTGTAATATACTGTCAAAAATGACTATGCATTTGATATCTTGTAACATATCCACTGTATACTTTTCTGCCTGTCATTACCATCTACTGTACTTTACACTGTATTTTGCATTGCATTTTTGTAACTTTGTAAGCTGAAAATATCCTTGTCCCCGCACCCCGATACCCTCGGGTCTGGTGCGTGTTATAAATAAATAAACAAACCGTGTTACCTTCCCTGGCCTTCTCTCTGCGGTCTGCATTAGGTTCTATGTCTCATAGTTACAATAAGAAGTTCATACCTGGTGACATGCAAGCTGCTAATGTCGCTAAACACCTGTTCAGCATACAGTGTGCGCCCTGGTAGGATTGGGCCAGGTACTGACACAGTTCATAAATGGCAGCCCACCTTGAGCCTCATTTGTCGGGACTGAAACTTTGTCCATCGATTTTGGGGGCCAAGAGCATGTCAAAAAGGTCCGCCAGCAATGGGACTAATGGAACTGTCTAGAATGGAATCCACATGGACATATGCTTTTAACATTGAAAAAGCCCCGAAATCACCACCCTTTCATCAAGTCTGTACCTTCAGAAAGTCCTGTGGCTACCTCAGAACGAGGGAGCAGCGGGATCCAGGTGAGTCAGGTAAGAGGTGTGGTAAGATGCCAAGCATTGAATACTCGTTTGGTAATTCATTTGGTTGGGATCATCTCAGTGTCCGCTTGCATGCCCAAGCCTGTCTGAGCCACTCACATGTACCCTTGCTCTGTAAAAGACATCCGCTAGACAAGGACTTTGAAATAACTACCGAAAGATAAGTTATAAAGGTGGGTTTATTAACGCATAAGTTAATACATGGAGAAAATAAGGGGACATCCTTTCCCATCCAGAGCAGCAAGACCAACTGTCATCCCTGGAATCCAAAAGTCCCCTCCCAGGTTCCACTCTGATGTCACAACCCACTAAGTAGCACTGAGCCACATAATCAAGCTGCAAGCTAAGATTATGACACTTCTCCCTCCTTACCCCTGGCAGAATCCTGTGCAGTTCCCTTAGGGAGCACTACAGAAGATTAAGACTACAGGTATATGCAATAAACCCCCGTTGGTATCAGTCTGTACCACAAAGATTTAGCTGTGGCTAAGCAGTCAGACTTATCTCAAGAGGGAGATGAGCAGTATTCAGGGTTTACACCATAGGACTACAATACTATGGAACAAGGAAACACGGACCAAAGCTTTGTATCAAAAAGAATATATATTTATTTTACACCCTCTGATGTTCACACACAAATCACTATTATTAAAGTAAGTTAAAAACATCAGGAAAAGTATACACAACTCCCCATTTAAATTGTTGACAAGTTTGAGCAAGAGTGAAAACTGAGCAAAACGGCACAGTGTTAACTAAGCAGAAATGGCACTCTATCAATTTCTTCAGAGGGAGGGAAAGAACAAGTTATACAGGTTTTAACCCCTACAACACACCAGCAACACTTCCCAATTGGATTGTGAACAAATCAAGCAAGTCAGCACTTTAGCATCAACAGTACTTGGGTGAAAACCGAGCAAAATGGCACTTCAGCAATTGATAAAGGGGAAGGAAAGGTTGTTATAAGAGGTTTAGGTGCACCAACACATTTCTTGAAGAGAAACAGTCTAGAGAAGGCAGTTGTAACAGATTTAGCCAGAGTCAAGAGGCTTGTGCCAGAGTCAGTGGTGCAAGGCAAAGTGCCTAGGTTCAAAATGTTCTAGTAGCTGCAGTCAAGTCTTTGTTAAACGATTGAAAAGGCAGTTGCAGGACGTAGAAAGATAATGTTGGACGAAAAGGTGGCCAGCCCAGAAGGTAAGTAAAGGATTTAAAACACCTTCAGCAATACCCAGCGAAAAGGGAGGCCTGGCGGAACAATGTACCTTGAAAGTGGAAGAGGCTCCTGCGTTGGAGGTAGTTCCTGGTAGTTCGGAAGATCCTGCAGAGGAAGAGAGGCTCTCGTCGTGGAGGAAGGTTCAAGTTACTGCACTGCCCAGGGATGAAACCAGCTGCGGTGCTGCCGAAACGGAATAAAAGGTGCACTCCTTTAAATAGCGGTTGTAGTGGATGGGTGTCTGGCTATCCGGTCTCCTAGTGCTTGGCACTGGCGATTCAACCAAGGCAGGTCCTGGAAGGCGATTGGCGACCTGGTTTGCCCCACCAGCTCAAGGGAAGAAGACTCTTGCAGGTGAAGATCTTCTCGAGTCGTTGGAGAAAAGTGGTGAGGATCTGCAGCAGGGCTTCACTGGTGGTTCAGTCGTTGCAGATGTCTTTGGCTTCTCTCCTCCAGTGGCGAAGTCTTGTCCTCCAGTCCTCAGGACCCTGCTTTTATGCAGCAAGACCCCCATTCATACACCCTAGCTGTCACTCACAGTGGGGTGGCTATCCTGGCGGGATAACCCCCCCAGCCTACCAGGGCAGAGTGCGACTTGGGTTGCCTAGGTAACCCTGTCCAGGGTGCCTATTCTCCCTGCCACACATCCCGTCAACCCCAGACTCAGTGATGCCAAAAGGAGGGCTTCTGTGCAGAAGCCCGCCAAAAGGACGAACAAAGGATCCCCGACCTGGGTTAGGATTTCAGAGAAAGACGAGAAAGAAATATTATTAAAGTTCTGGCAATAAAAACATACTGGAGTAAAGTTAATATTAAAATAAACCAGCAGTATTTTAGAGGCCATCAGTAAAAGTGGTAGCCTCGAACAATGGGAAAATCCCATAGGGAAATATTGGCGGTTGAATATTTACAGTAGTAACCACTGCCACCAGCCAGAAACTTTTGGAGAGAGGGACTGTACGGTAACCCCTCGAAAATGAACACTAGGGAAAAACTATTGACCCTTTCCAGTACTTCCATAGTAAAATGGGTTGTACTGGTTTAGTTCATAATTATTGACTAGTAAAGTCAATGGGGACTTTACATGCCCTGGGAGACAGTAGTCAGTGCCAGGGTATGGAGTCTATGTTTGGGGGTCGCTACGACACCCCTGTGGTACTGCACTGAGGGTGCTATGTAACACACGTTAAAAAGATGATTCCTATGAGGGGGAGAAAATCCCCATAGACCATAAGCACACAAGATAGCCTAAAACACACACTAGCAATCTGTCTAAGAGTGGGAGAAAAAAGGTCTCACTCTTAGCAGGAGAAAAAAAATAAACCCTTCAAGTCCAGCAAAGCTGCTGGGGGACTCTATAGGTAATGGAAATTAGCCTTAGAAGATATTCTCCCTAACAACCCCTGCTAACAACAAACACCCGCTGGTGAACAACATCCTATCTGCAACACTGCGCCCCACCAACCAAACAGATGGAAGAAAGTATATATCATCATAAAGGACATCTGCGACTCACACTAGCCCAGAGGTAAAATTACCACTGGAACAAACATGCCATGCCTCAGAAAATCCCTAAAGAATCTTATACTGAAAAACAGACTGAAAACGGTGTCACTCACTCACAAATGCCTCAATAACGCTGCTCCACGATACCTTGTGCAGAGAATCACCAAACAAAACGTCTTATCGACCCACTAGAACTGTCAACGCCAACTGTCTAATCGTACCTAGATTCAAACTAGCCAAAGCCAGTGGGGCAGCCCAGCTTTGGAACTCCCTCCCACCAGCCTTGAGGACTGACCAAACATTTCTGAAATCAACTGGCTAAGGGAAAACGATCACTAACCATCATACTGACTACCCAACTAGCATGCTTTATGGCTCTCACACAAATCTGACAGGATCGCATGATCCCCTACTGGCCCATGTGCTTCAGGCACCTATAACATTTGTAAATATGGAATTTATAATTGACCTTATATATTCATATATCTGCTCACTTGTGATGATCATCATTGTAATTTGCCTACACGTAAACTATGTTTACCACTCCCTAAATTGTTCTGTACTAGGGATTGTTGCTTACTGCTGTTTTGTATCCTTGTATCCCAATTATCCTTAAGCTGAAAGTAATCTTGTAACCTTATCTGTACCCTGCGCCCTGATACCTCTGGGTCTGGTACGCATTATAAACAAACAAACAAACCACTATTACAAAATGCCACAGACCATCCCTAAAGCCTGTACGCCCACACCAGCTAACAACCCGCTGATGAAACAACCATTTAAATCATGACAGACCTTACCCAGTAGGCACCCTGCACACCACAACCACTAAACTAGACCACCCACCACACAGACGTGTGGCCACCATGTCCATGCCCAACATACCCACTACAAGGCAACCCAAGCAAATGCAAAACCTAACTGCCCAACCTAATAGACAGTACCCACTGCCCCATAGCCGCGAAATAGACAGCACCTAACTGCCACCGGCAAAATGGACAGCACCTCACTGCCCCCGCAAGAGCCCACCCGGCCACTCCAGCAATTACCAGGAGAAAACTACCCTACAAACAAAACACCACTGCACAAACAGATATGACAAATGAGTATTACATCCCAAATAGGGACGTACGTGGGTAAACTTACAACCAAATGTCACCGCGCCTAAATCAGCACCGAGCCCCGTACCCTCATGTCCTACGATACAAGAAATGCAAACAGCCCCGCAGAGAAGAGTCCACCCCCCTGCAAAAAGAAGCTATGTCACATCAACACAATACATGGCCAAGAACCCTGCACCCACAAGTCCTCACCGCCACCCCCACAGTGTCCTAAACAAAAACAGACCACAACATGAACACAACTATCCCCTGCACTTAATTTACAGGCCTTAAACAGCTAACAAACCCAGGGCCCAACCCAATACACGTACTAACCCCGAGGCCACAACATATACACAACAGCATGACCGTCTTACCCCGCCCCCAACACCTACCTCAATTAGTCCTCAGGACTCGTGAGAGCCTTCATCCAGATGTACAAACCCCACAGATCCGGATCCAAGTCTCTCAAACTTTCTGCAATGCCACAACACTTGTTGCAGAAAACCTGTGGCTGCTGCATGGAACTTCCCTCATGGGCTCTTCCGACAGTAGCACCACCTTTTCCCTTGCCATGGTCGTCCATTGTCCCATGTCCATTCTCTGCACCATGTCAATGTTCGAAACGACACCACAGCCCCTTGAGACCAATTTCCTCACAGCGCCATGAAGCCCCTTGTCCAGGAACGCCAGCCTTTGTTTCCGACAAATGAACAACGGGTTCTACTGGGACGGGCCGTATGCCCCTGCTCCACACAACACAGTCACTTAGCCCTGGAGCTCCTGACACAGACTCAGCTGAGACAAAAGCTGACCTCAGCCCCTCCAGAGCCGCACCACTTTGCTGGCCCAGGCTATCAGCACCCGTGCTGCGGTCACCCTGAATACCCGCATACGTTGTCATTCCCTTATCTGGCAGCGAAGGGCAACCACCGCCATCTGCCTGCCCAACCACTGCAAACAAACCCCTGATACCTTGTTGCGGCGCAGATCCCCTGCAGTCAGTCATCCTAATTGCTGCAGAAACATCCACTGCAGAGACTGGCAATCTTCCACGGCACACCACTGACAACAGCCTCTAGTAGACCACGGAAATAGTACACCGGCCAACTTGCACAGTGCACCCGCTGACGGCGGGCAACACAGCCTCCAGTCAGCCCACGGTCCAGCAGCTGTTCCTCCCAGCCACCTCAGCCTTCCGACAGCCACCTGGCGCACGTGCGGATCAAACGACCATGTGATCCTTCCCCCTTGGTCAAAACACCTCACATGGGGCACCTCAGTTGCTCCTGCTACCGCCCCGTTGGCAGGATCCACCGAGCCAACTCCTTCTGGCCGTCCGAACCCGGTTCAAATGTGGAATGTCACCTCTGGAAGGCGGTACTCCACTCCAGCTGCCCCTTCCAGGCAGCACAAACCTCCTTGTCGCCAGTGAAATAACTACCAAAAGGTAAGTTATCAATGTGAGTTTATTAACGCATAAGTTAATACGTGGAGAAAATACCGGGACATTCTTTCCCATCCAGATCAGCAAGACCAACTGCCAACCCTGGAATCCAATAGTCCCCTCCCAGGTTCCATTCTGATGTCACAACCCACTCAGTAGCAGTGAGCCACATAATCAAGCTGCAAGCTAAGATTATGACAGACTTCAAGCAGGAGACCTGTGCAAGTCTTGACAATGCAGTGAGAAAATCGCTTTGCCCCATTTACCAAAATTCAGACATAAGGGGCCTCATTAGGACCCTGGCGCTAAGTCTTTAACGGCACCGTAAAAGGCTGCGGCGCCGTTAAACACTTAGCGCCTTACTACGAGGTCCCTTTGAGGGACCCGACCTGAACGGCTGGTCTAGACCAGCCATTAAAGTAGAGACCTGCAAGGGGACCTTGGTGCCAAGTACGGTACCGCAGCGCCTTCCCCATTCCCATAGAGCCCTGTGGGGCGAAAATGGGAATGGGGAAGGGCCATGGTTCAATGGGGAATTACCGCCCCGCCAACCTTGGAATGGGGTGGTAATTCCCCATTGAACCATGGCGGACCCGTTACAACACCGGCACCAACCATGGTGCTAACAGCGCCATGGTTTAGCGCCGGTGTTGTAATGAGGGCCAAGGACAGGTTTGTTTTTACAGTATAATGTGGTGTGAGGAAGCAGGGTGCCAGTTATGGACCTTTCAGTGTTCTTCCAGGTTAGCTCATGGCAGATGAATTCCGAGATACCCTCGAGGAGACATTTCCCTAGCAGTCCCTGGAAACAATGCGCGAAAAACGTACAAAATAATTGGCAAACCAGCAGGGGTCTTTAGTGAACCCCTATTGACAGCTCTGACCACCACGTACACCTCCAAATTTCAAAAGACGGTCCTGACATCAGGATAAATATAGGGAGGGTATAACACTCCATTCTCTCTGCCCACCCCCATCCATTTAAAACTGACTGTGCCAAAACCCAGGCAGTTTGGTGACGGTCCTGAAAAGGGTGCAGTTCTGGAAGGAGCACGAAAAGGGTACAGTTCTGCAAAGCAAATAAAAGGATACAGTTCTGAAGCATGTCTAAATGGAAGCAGTCTGGAAGTGTTTTCACAAGGGCACTTTTCGGCAATTGTGAGGAGAAGAACTTCTGAAGAAGGCAATTTTTGGAACCAGCGGGGTGCTGAAATTGAAAGACGAGGTGGTGCAAGGAGCAGTTGTATCAATTTTAAAGGGCTCACCTGGTGCAATAACACGTTGGTGTCTGGAAGCAAGTAGTGAGACCCGGGGAGTAGACGACTCTGCAGAGGTGGCTGTGGTTGCAGGACAGTCCTGTCGGGCTCAGGCGGGGGGCAGTGCAGGCAGATCGGGCTTCCACAGCCGATGTCATCACGAAGGTAATGCTCACGGACGATCTTCAGTACCCCACCCGAGCGGGTCTTCTTCATAAAAGTCTTAGACTTCAGCATCTCTCCAAAACCCGATACGTGTCCAGTAAGAACAACTCTGCAGCCCGCAGCATGGGTTCCAATACGGAGGCGGAACTAAACAATGCAGTGACCGCCCTCAACTGGGGACAGTGAGCAAACGCGGAGGCCATTTTAGACTGGTCAAGCTTCTCATTAATTGTAAAAGCAGAAAGGCCGAAATACCCAAAAAAGAAAACACTTGAAACATAAAAAAAAGGTTTTCAGCAACAGTATAAATAATAGAAACTGTTGTATGAAGTAATATATGTATAAAGTATTGATATAAATCAACAAACATTACGCACATTATATTACGAGAAAGACAAAACGTAACTAAATATTTAAAACATCATTTATATAATCCTTTCACAGGGAAATAGCTTTACATTTTAGTTATTCTATGCTGAATCAATCGAGCTTCCCCATTTTAAAATGGCGCTGCGTTTACTACCCTCAGTCCACGGTTCTGCTGCTCTTGTCCTTTTTCATTTACTAATTCTGGTTTTCGAACTTTCCGTCTTCTGTATATACGGTGTCCAGCCTCTTCTCTTGGAGCAGTGGTATTCAAACTGTGTTACCCCCTCACACCTCACCCGGGTTAACCCCCTTCTTTTCATGATCTTTTACAAAATATGATCTGTTTCTTTAGATCTCTGTTTATGGTTAGATCCACTACAGGACAGCAGTTATAAGCAATTATTTAGGGGGTTGGGGGTTTGGGTGGCTAACCCCCCCCTCGCCCCACCCCACCCCCAATCAAAAAATTGACGAAAATGTATGTAATGTGTTAGGTCGTTATTGGTTATTTTTAACATTGGATCTGGTACATAACAGGAGTTATGTTGTGGCCTCCAAGGACGACAGGACGCCCAAGGTAGTTGCAACTGCTTTTATTCAACAACAGAACAGGGGTAGCAATAGTCTGAGAGATGGGACAGGGCGAGTACTCACAGTCTTGGCTGGGCTTCCCAGTTAACCTCACTGGAAGCGGGTGTGCAGGGGACTGCACACAGTGTACTTCCAGGGCCCCCAGGAGGCCTCCTATGGCATTGGACTTACGCCCTGGAAGTGAGCCGTTATTGACTTGGGCCTTCAGTCACATTGGCCCCTCATAAGGAGCAGCGCTGTCCAGACCGACCTGTCTGGCGCTCCACCAGCCTCCAACCTCGCGCCAAGAGTTCCCGCTCGTGGAGTGCAGGTCCGCAAGATCACGTTGGCTAAGATCTCGAGACCATGCTCCCGCGATCACGTGATGTCCCCACGCACCTCCTTTGCTGGGAAAAAGGACAGAGAGTCACCCCATGACGAAGTCAGCAAACCTGCTGGGTTTTCTCTTCTCCCTTTGCGGTCTGTCCTGGTCTAAGCGGGGAGCAGGGTTGTGGGGGTACTCCTGGGGAGGTGCAGGTGATTCGGGTCCTCCTTGTCTTGCTTTCTGCTGCAACTCTCTGGGTGAAGCGGGGGAGCTGCTGCTTTAGTACTCAATGCTGTAGGGTGGCTCTGGGGCACCCCTTTCTGGCTGGCAGGGACTTTCAGGTGGTTCTGGAGGGTCTTGGTCTTCTCCGGTTTCCCACGGTGGCTGTGTGCAAGGTTCCTTGCGCCGGTACATGGCCAAGCTTTCTAGGTTCCATTTTCTTCCGTCGCTGATGCAGATGTGGTTGGGCCCTTTGGCTGCGACTTCTATGGGACTGCTGTACCTGGAGCCTGTCACTGTGTCCTTGTGGGGAAGCCGTATCTTGACCAGGTCGCCTTTGTTGACTGATGTGCGACGGGCAGCCCGCCGCATGTCTCCTTGCGTCCTCATGGCTTCCTTGCTCCGCTGCATGCGGAAGACTACGTATCCATGTCCACCTCTTCGTCAGCTCTCACTTGTTGGATCCACGGTGGTACCAGTGTGGATGCTGCCCTTCTCCCCCTCAGCAGTTGGAAAGGTGAAACGCCGGTGACCGCGTTTGGAGTGATGCGGTGGGCTGCAACGGCCTCTTTGACCGTCTTATGTGGGTCCAAGCCTGAGGCATTCGCAAGTTGCAGCGCCCCTTTGATGAAGCGGTTAGCCCGCTCGACAAGGCCGTTGGCCTGAGGATGTTAGAGACTTGCTCTACGCTGTTGGATGTTGTTGTGTTTGAGAAATTTTTTCATTTCACGAGAGGTAAACTGGACCCCATTGTCCGTCGCAATTTGTTCGGGTAGGCCCTCGCGCTGTAATATGGCGGTAAGTGCTTCTATGACGGTTTTGGTGGTGATGTCCGAGGTGAAATCGACTTTGACCCACTTAGAGAAATAGTCAACCGTGACTATGCCGTATTTGTGTTCTGGGGGCATGCTATCCAGCGGTCCGATGAAGTCCAATCCCAGTTTCCGCCACACACCTTTGGGGACATCGGTGGGTAGCATGGGGGCTTGCCTTAAGGACAAGCGCTTGTCACTGTTGGCACACTCGTGGCACCTCTCAACCATTTGCCGTATGTCCTGATCCATGCCTGGCCACCAGTAGGCATCGCGTACCCTGCACCTGGTCATGTTGCACCCCAAATGGCCTGAGTGCGCTCTGCACAGTATCACTTTGTGAATTCCGTTTGGCGGGATCACTCGGTCGCCTCTCAAGATGAGGCCGTTCATGGCAGTGATTTCTTCGTCACCTTCCAGTAGGGGCATATACCTTCGGGAATCGCCCTCTCGTCAGGCCATCCTCCGCGGACCCAGCCTGTCACGCACCTTAGGGCATCGTCTTGATCATTCTCCACCTGCCAGTGGCGCTCACTCATGTCCATATACTCGCCGTTCCTTGGGTCGCTTATTGAGGCTACGACACATTTATCTTCTAGGAATGTGGTCCCTGGGGCATCTTGTTTAAGGAGCCTGGACATGCAGTCCGCTTGTGCGTTTCTCCAGCCCGCAATGTGGGCTATTTCATACGTGTATTCTTGGAGTTTTGCGGCAATTCTGGCCAGTCTCAGGGTGGCAGTCTTGGTGCCACCTGAGCTCAACATGTGGATGAGGGGCTTGTTGTCTGTGACCAGCCTAAACCTTGTGCCCCAAACGTACGACCTGAAGTAGTCAACGGCCCAGGCACACGCCAACATTTCTTTCTCCACGGTGGAGTAATTCTTCTCCGCTGGTGACAGGGCCTTGGATGCAAAAGCTACAATGTTTTCGGTGTCTCCCTTTCTTTGGGTCAGGGTGGCCCCCAATCCGTATGCGCTGGCATCCGTGGTGATGCAGGTGTCCCATTCGGGGTTGAAGGGCTTTGGGCACGGTGCGTGCAGAATTCTGCGTTTGATTTCAGAGAAAGCCCCGTCTTGCTCTGGGCCCCAAGAGTAGGTTGACCCTTTCTTCAAGAGTGTCACGTCTCGGCTAAATTGGAAACTGCCTTGGCGATTGTCTGAGCGCTATCCGGCACGTAAAACTCCTTGAAACTACAACTCCCACAACTCTTGCTATTATAGCCACGTGACATACACGCATGACGTTGCTGTGTTTTCATTTGTTGGGAACTACATTTAACTCCCATCTATCCGGAGATCGAGTGCTCCTAAACTGCTTTTAGTTACGAGCTCTGTTCCCGGATACCCGTTTGAATCCTTGACTACCTGGCGCTTGAATCAAGTTATTGTCTTTGCCTTGTCCTTGTCTGCCTCCCGACGCCTGCCTCCTTCGATTGTTCCCCTTGGATTATATGAACCCGGCTTACCCATTATTGACCTCCCACTTCTAAATCCTTAAGTTTTGGTGACCCGATAACCCGAACATTTCCGTAAGGGAAATAGCGTGAGGTGAACGCTCGCTTCCCTGATCTTTTCATTTCTTTCCTTGCCCACTCCTGTTGCTTTGAACCTTTTTGGGACGCTCTGCTGTTTACACTTTGGATTGCTTCGAACCTTTTTTGGGACGCTCTGCTGTTTACACTTTGGATTGCTTTGAACCTTTTTTGGGACGCTCTGCTGTTTACACTTTGGATTGCTTTGAATTTTTTGGGACGTGCTGCTGCATTGACACTGGATTACTTTGAACATTTCTTGGAACGCCCTGCTGCTTTCACCGTGGTGTTCCTAGGATACTGGCACACCTTCCCTTCACCCCTTCATCCTCCTTGTTTTCTGCATTTCGATACTAGTAGGTTACTGGTATTTAGTTCCTACGGAGCAGGTGAGAGTGGGTAATTGTGGGCGGTGTTGGCTGTTTATTCTCCGGCACAACTTGGCTGCATTTCCTGAACAACTGTATTGTTCTTTGTCCCTCTAGCTCTGACGATTCTGCTCCGGCCTTTTCGCTCAAGCCCCCGGCCTGCCAGGTGTATTGATCCCTGTAGGCTGAGCTCTTGGGAGGGAAGTCTTTGGCACATCACCATAAAGACCCAAGGTTCCTTGAGTGAAAGGAGCTTCCCTAGGGGAAGGATTATCTGCAACGACCAGAAAACAACCTCTGAGTTGTGACAGATTTAGGAGCCTTACAATAACGCCTATTGGTTATGGAGGCTGCATCAGACCCGATGGCAGCACTCATGCAGGCTTTTTCTGCCTTGCGTACCGATATGGCATCCGCCCATGTGACCTTACATCAACGCATGGATGTATTACAGAGCTTCGTGCAGCCATTACCCCATGTTGAGGAATTCGGTGATGCCGCTGCAGCAACACCTCCTCCTGTATCCCCCCAGCTCCAGCTCCGGTTGTCCTTCCTGGGCCCTTTCCTTTGGCCCCACCCGAATGCTTTTTGGGGGATCCCAAGGCGTATCGGACTTTCGTGAATCAATGTCGCCTTCACTTTCTTTGTCGTCCCTTGGCGTTCCCAGACGCTACCACTAAGGCGGCCTTCGTTCTCTCCTATCTAGGTGGCACTGCCGCAGCATGGGCTAATCCTTTGCTGGAAGCTAATGATCCGGCTCTTTATGATTTCGATATGCTAATTCAATCCATGAACAGCGTTTTTGATATGCGATATAAAGCACAAACCTCGGATTTGGAATTTTTGGCTATTAATCAAGGCAAGACGGATCTCTTGACCTACTTGGCTCGTTTCAACCAGTTGGCGGCTGAGACCACGTGGCCAGAACAGAAGAAAGCGGCTGTTTTCTACAAAGGTTTGTCGGATGATCTAAAAGATGCCTTAACAGTGGTGCCCGCCCTTCCACCTGGTTTTCCCGAGTTACTCGACCTGGTTCTTCAAGTTGATGCTCGGATTCGGCAAAGACGGGGCGAACGTCGGTATCCTGATATTCGTACCTCTTCCCGATCAGATGGCACTACTCCTGTTTCTCAAGGCGAAGCCGAACCCATGCAAATTGGGGCCGTCAGGGGTCCATTGTCCAAGGCAGAACGAGAGAAACGGGTACTGAATAACCTCTATGTTTATATTGTGGCCAGTCAGGACACTATATTCGGTTATGTCCTAAAAGGCCCGCCAAACCGGCGGGAAACGCCAGGACTCGTCCATAAACCGGGCCTTTAGGATGAGTCAAATGTACCCGGGCTCAGATGAGTGTTTTCCGTCTTCACATGTGTATCTTACTATGTGTTTCAAGGCCCCTGGCATCAAATCTTTTTCCAAGCCTGTAATGATAGACTCAGGGGCTAGTGGGAATTATATGGATTCTAGGTTGGCCGAACATTACGGACTACCCATAATTCCCAAAATACGACCTGAGGACATACATGCTGTAGACGGTTCCCGTTTGATATCCGGACAAGTTACGGAGCAAACGACTTCACTACAAATGTCCACCTTACAAGGTCATTCAGAATCTATCACATTTGACCTTATTACGGCCCCCCAGTTCGGTATGATTCTGGGTCTATCTTGGCTGCAAACCCATAATCCTGTAATCGATTGGGTTGAACAAACCGTGCGGTTCTCTTCCTCTTTTTGCATACAGAAATGCCTTGGGTCTCACGAGGCAGCAGTCTTCTCTCCTTGCCTGGCCCTGGTGACTAGTGTTCCTTCCATCAGTGCCTTATCCTCTATCCCGGTCCCTGTACTTCCATTGGAATACTGAGAGTACTCGGATGTGTTCGATAAAGGCTTGTCAGAAAAACTGCCTCCACACAGAGACTATGACTGCCCCATTGATCTCATACCTGGGGCAGTCATTCCACACGGTCGTATCTACTCACTTACTCAAAAGGAAGAAGAACACCTGCGAGACTATGTGGACAATGCTTTGCGCTTGGGACACATACGTCCATCCCGTTCACCAGCGGCCTCCCCGATATTCTTCGTACCTAAGAAGGAAGGGGATTTACGCCCATGTGTGGATTATCTTGCCCTCAATAATGTCACGATAAAAAACCAGTATCCACTGCCACTTATCACGGAGCTCCTTGATAAAATGACCTCCTCTACCGTCTTCACCAAGTTGGATTTACGGGGAGCATACAACTTGGTGAGGATACGTAAGGGGGATGAATGGAAAACCGCATTCAAGACGAAATTCGGGCTTTATGAATATTGTGTAATGCCCTTTGGGCTTTGCAATGCCCCAGCGACGTTCCAACACTTTGTTAATGATATTTTCAGGGACTTGTTGGATTGTTGCGTCGTAATATATTTGGACGACATCCTGATATATTCAGAATCCTTATCTCAGCACATACAACATGTACGCTCTGTCCTACTCCGTCTAAGAGAGCACTCCCTCTTTGCAAAACTGGAGAAGTGTGTGTTCCATGCATCGTCTGTAGAGTTCCTGGGATTTCAAATATCTCAAAAGGGAGTGCTTATGTGCACCTCCAAGGTCCGGGCAGTACTGGATTGGCCTGTCCCGACTTCAGTAAAAGCCCTCCAATCATTCTTGGGTTTTTCTAACTTCTACAGACGCTTCATCGCTTCCTTTTCCGAAATAGTTGCGCCACTAACTCGGTTGACTAGTCCGAACGTCCCTTTCCTTTGGGATGAACAAGCGCAATCTGCATTTCACAAATTGAAGGAGGCTTTTACCACCGCTCCCGTCTTGCAGCACCCTAATCCGGCCCTTCCATTTATCGTGGAAGCCGATGCCTCTGCAATTGCCGTGGGGGCCATACTGTCGCAAATTTGTCCAGCTACCCATCGACTACATCCGGTGGCTTTCCATTCTCGGAAACTTACGCCAGCCGAACGAAATTATACGATCATGGAGAGAGAATTACTGGCGATTAAGGTGGTATTTAATGAGTGGAGACATCATCTATTAGGTGCTAAGCATCCCATTACTGTGTATACGGATCATCGGAATCTCCAAGCATTGTCCCATGTGAAATGCACCAATGCTAGGCAAATACGGTGGCATTTGTTTTTTACCATGTTTGATTTCACGGTGACATATCGCCCCGGTCCGTTACATGGAAAGGCGGACGCATTGTCACGTATTGGTACAGATATGGAAACTATGAAACAGTCAACCCCAGTATTGTCCTCAGGGACTGTAGTGTGTGTTTGTTCGGTTTCTCCGTCCATCCTAGATGGGTTAAGAAGATGGGCTAAGGATCATGCTCCTATTCTTAAGGAGTTGGACGCCAAACTCATCACCGGTCTTCCATATGTCAAAGGCTTACTATACCTGCCTGATAATCAAACTCGGCGAAAAGCTCTCGAATGGTCCCATGATCTCCCGTTGGCAGCTCACTCACCCTGGTCGGGCTAAAACCTATGATCTTCTCCACCAATGGTGCTGGTGGCCTGGTATGAAGAAGGACACCGAACAATATGTCTCCAAGTGTGCCGTATGTACACAGTGCAAAAGACAACCGGGCAAACCCGTAGGTCTTCTAATGAGCATGCCATTACCCCCGTATCCGTGGCATACGGTCACCCTTGATTTTGTGGTGGAAATCCCTTGTATCGGGGGCATGTCCACCATTCTTGTGGTTGTGGATGTTTTCACCAAAATGGCACGATTTATACCGTGCTCGGGAATACCTACTGCTTCTATGTTAGCGAGTCTGTTTTTTGACCATGTGGTACTTTTTTTGGACTTCCTACGGTTCTGATTTCTGACCGGGGGTCTCAATTTACCTCGCGCTTTTGGCGCTCCGTTACTTCCTCTTTGGGTATCGATGCCCGCTTGTCCTCGGCCTACCATCCTCAGACGGATGGCCAGACTGAACGTACCAATGGCACTATGGAACAGTTTCTTCGCTGTCTGTGTCTGCAACATCAGTCTAACTGGTTCTCGCTACTGGGTGCAGCAGAATTTGCCTATAACAATTCTATACATTCATCAATTGGCTGCTCTCCATTTTATGCTTTATATGGTCTGCACCCAAGGACTCTGCCGCTTTTCTTGCCTTCTTTAAAGCAGTTTCCCGCAGCTAATGCCGTGAAGGATTCCTTACTTGCCATCCGTAAATCAGTGTTATCCCATTTACAAACTGCGCAACGTCGTACCAAAATGCAGGCTGACAAGCGACGCGCACCGGCTCCTTCGTATTCTTGTGGTGACCGTGTATGGCTCTCTTCAAAACATCTGGCCATTAACGGTAAAAGGAAACTGTTGCCATGTTACCTGGGTCCTTATACGATTCTATGGTGCCTTAACCCTGTCACTGTTTGTCTAGAGATTCCATCTCATTGGCGGGTGCACCCGGTATTCCATGTCTCCTTGCTTCGCCCTTTTGTACCTGGCACACGGTTACCTGCTGTCCCCACCCCAGTTAACGTCCATGGGGAGGACGAGTATGAGGTGCGTGCCATCATGGACACTCGCCTATGTCGTGGGGTTCGGTCTTACCTGATTGATTGGAAGGGGTATGGTCCAGAGGACAGGTCCTGGGAACCGGCCTCTAATTTGAACGCACCCCGTTTGTTACGTGCCTTTTGGTCTCAACGCTTGCGAAGACTCAGGAGAGAGCGCTCATTGTGGAGGGGTACTGTCACGTCACGGCTAAATTGGAAACTGCCTTGGCGATTGTCTGAGCGCTATCCGGCACGTAAAACTCCTTGAAACTACAACTCCCACAACTCTTGCTATTATAGCCACGTGACATACACGCATGACGTTGCTGTGTTTTCATTTGTTGGGAACTACATTTAACTCCCATCTATCCGGAGATCGAGTGCTCCTAAACTGCTGTTAGTTACGAGCTCTGTTCCCGGATACCCGTTTCAATCCTTGACTACCTGGCGCTTGAATCAAGTTATTGTCTTTGCCTTGTCCTTGTCTGCCTCCCGACGCCTGCCTCCTTCGATTGTTCCCCTTGGATTATATGAACCCGGCTTACCCATTATTGACCTCCCACTTCTAAATCCTTAAGTTTTGATGACACGATAACCCGAACATTTCCGTAAGGGAAATAGCGTGAGGCGAACGCTCGCTTCCCTGATCTTTTAATTTCTTTCCTTGCCCACTCCTGTTGCTTTGAACCTTTTTGGGACGCTCTGCTGTTTACACTTTGGATTGCTTCGAACCTTTTTTGGGACGCTCTGCTGTTTACACTTTGGATTGCTTTGAACCTTTTTTGGGACGCTCTGCTGTTTACACTTTGGATTGCTTTGAATCTTTTTGGGACGTGCTGCTGCATTGACACTGGATTACTTTGAACATTTCTTGGAACGCCCTGCTGCTTTCACCGTGGTGTTCCTAGGATACTGGCACACCTTCCCTTCACCCCTTCATCCTCCTTGTTTTCTGCATTTCGATACTAGTAGGTTACTGGTATTTAGTTCCTACGGAGCAGGTAAGAGTGGGTAATTGTGGGCGGTGTTGGCTGTTTATTCTCCGGCACAACTTGGCTGCATTTCCTGAACAACTGTATTGTTGTTTGTCCCTCTAGCTCTGAAGATTCTGCTCCGGCCTTTTCGCTCAAGCCCCCGGCCTGCCAGGTGTATTGATCCCTGTAGGCTGAGCTCTTGGGAGGGAAGTCTTTGGCACATCACCATAAAGACCCAAGGTTCCTTGAGTGAAAGGAGCTTCCCTAGGGGAAGGATTATCTGCAACGACCAGAAAACAACCTCTGAGTTGTGACAAAGAGATCCCTCATGGGGGAAGTGGTTTTGGAGAACCTAGGGACGAACTTCGCGTAGTACTCCGCTAGGCCCAGGAATGAGTGGAGTTCCTCTCTGGACCTCGGAGCTGGGGCATCTGCTATGGCCTCCATCAGGTTTTTCTTGGGGCTCACTCCTTCGCTCGAGATGCAGTACCCTAGGTATTCTACTTTCCTGACTCGGAAGATGCATTTCTCGTGGCGAAGATGAACTCCTGCCTCCTGGAGCCTGCTTAGGACTGCCTTGAGGGCCTGGTCATGAGTCTCGTTGTCTCTGGCATATACGAGGATGTCGTTCTGAAAGAATGAGACGTTTGTGAGGTCCTTGAGGAGGGCATTCATCATCCTTTGGAATGCTGACGCTGCCGAGGACGGCCCATACGGCATGCGGGTGTATTGAAAGGTGCCGAAAGGAGTGATGAAAGCCGTTAGGGGGCGCAAAGACTTGTGCAACGGAATCTGGTGATAAGCGTCGCACATGTCGAGCTTTGAAAAAATTGTTGCTTCCTTCATCATCAAGACAATTTCGCTGATACTGGGGAGCGGGAAGCTATCGGGAATGACCTCCAGGTTTAGACTCCGCAAGTCGATGCATATTCTGAGGTCGCTGCTGGACTTCTTTTTGACTAGAACCACCGGACTCAGCCACTCTGAGGATTCCACGGTCTCAATGGTCCCTTCTTCAACCATCTTTCGGAGGTGGGCCTCTAGTGCCGGTCTTGCTGTGGCGGGCACCGGTCTGACCTTGTGTTTCACCGGTACAGCATTTGGTTTCAGCCGAATCTTGTGGACGAAGTCTTTCACTTTCCCAGGTTTCTCGGAAAACAGGCTTGGGAACATCTCCTTGAAGTTTAGCGCTGCTCCTGAGGAGACCATGAGTACCTGTTCCGGAGTGCTGGGGTCTAGTTTGATGCTGAGTCTGTGATGATCGACCCACCCGAGCACAGCCGGCCCTCTAGTCGAGAAGTACACTTTGGAGTTGGTAGACCTCCCTTTGAACTCAATTTGAGCCCTGATGTAGCCCAGTAGGTCGACGGTTGCGCCCCTGAACACGGTCGGTTTTTGTCGGGTCGATCTGATCTCCACTTTGTCCTTCCCCATCATCTCCTTATATGTGTCTATTGGAAGGATGGTGAGGTCTGAACCGAAGTCCGCCATGACACGTGTTTCCATCCCATCGACTTTAATGGTGCAGTGGGGCTTTTCCCTCCTGGCGTGAAGGGCGTTGACCATGACGACCATCGGTCTGTCATGTGACTCGTCCTTATCGCTTGAAGCACGGTCGCCATCGACACGGGAAACGGTCTTTACCCACCACGTGCATGCAGGAGCCACGTGACCAATGCGTCCACACTTCGAGCATTCCTTGTTTCTGGCGGGGCAGTCGCGATCGTTCGCCATGTGTTTGGCACTGGCACACCTGTAGAATTTGGGAAAATCCCTTTGCTTGGGGCCTTTTTCTCTGGGGCTGTCGCGGGACTGCTTGTCTCTGCGCCCTCTCCATTGCAGCGCCGTCAATTCCGGTGCGGGTGAATGGCTTCCCGTCTCCTTGCGCCTGCTGGAGGTTTCTTCCTCCGCCGTGGCGATTTGGACAGCCTTGTCGAGGGTTACCTCCTTTTCTTGTATGAGCTTTTCTTGTACTTTTCTAGAGTTTGTGTGGACGCAGATGACCTGTTCCAAGGGTTTTCACTGAAAGCGCATAAGGACGCCAGCTCCCTCATCTGGGTGATGTAGTCGTCCACGGGTTCGCTCCCTTCTTGTTTGCGGGTGTAGAACCTCAGCCTGTGTAAGACTATGTTCTCCTTGTTGGTGAAACGCTTTACAATGCCTCTTTGTAGACGTTTTCGTCGTCGTCCACTGGTATGGCTGACAAACTGGCAAAAATGCGCTGCCGTTCGACTCCCATTGCGTTCAGCAACATCGCTTTCTTCCTGGGAGGGGCGTATCCCGTGCCGCCTACAGCCTCAAGGTACGTGGAGAAAAGTGGCTCCCACTGCATCCACGGAATTGCCGTGATCCCGGGCAAGGGGAGAAACGCTGGGGGCGGCGTGGCGCCTTGCATAGTGGGCCGTGGGTATTCAGGTATCCTCGTCGCCAGTTATATTGTGGCCTCGAAGGACGACAGGACGCCCAAGGTAGTTGCAACTGCTTTTATTCAACAACAGAACGGAGGTAGCAATATTCTGGGAGATTGGACAGGGCGAGTACTCACAGTCTTGGCTGGGCTTCCCAGTTAACCCCACTGGAAGCGGGTGTGCAGGGGACTGCACGCAGTGTACTTCCAGGGCCCCCAGGAGGCCTCCTATGGCATTGGACTTACGCCCTGGAAGTGAGCCGGTATTGACTTGGGCCTTCAGTCACATTGGCCCCTCATAAGGAGCAGTGCTGTCCAGACCGACCTGTCTGGCGCTCCACCAGCCTCCAACCTCGCGCCAAGAGTTCCCGCATGCAGAGCGCGGGTCCGCGAGATCACGTTGGCCGAGATCTCGCGAGACCGCGCTCCCGTGATCACGTGATGTCCCCACAAGTTATAGCATAGCCATAGCTCTCAACTCACATGCTTTTGGTGGGTGTCACCCGCCTTGTAAACAGCGGACTCACTGCCAAGCCTCCTGCATGCCCATTAATTTCAATGAGCTCTCACCTGCCAAAAACAAAATTGGATATTTTCACCAGCCTTTGTGACACAAATGGTTGAGAGCTATAGGCATTTATTTAGAGGGGGGCTGACCCGTAGTAAGCTAGTTACGCCCCTCAATCAAAAATAATACAAAAACAGATGTCATTTGTTAGATCTTCGTTAGATCCGGTATGATCAACCATTTTCAACATTAGATTAGTTGCATAACAGGAGTTATAAGCAATTATTTAGAGAGGGGGCTAACCCGTAGTGAGCTAGATAGCCCATTGTGGAAAAAAGTTACTAATTTCAATACATATTTGGTAGATCTGGTAAGATCAACCATTTTTAACGTTAGATCCACTACAGAACAGGAGTTATAAGCAATTATTTAGAGGGGGGCTAATCCGTAGCCAGCCCTGCCTCAATTAACAAAATGGACCAAAATGTATGTAATTTGTTAAATCTTCGTTAGATCCGGTAAGATCCACCATTTTCAACGTTAAATCCACTAAAGAACAAGAGTTATAGTCATTTATTTAGAGAGGGGGGGCTAACCCGTCATAAGCTAGTCACCCCCCCTCAATCAAAAATAGTACAAAAACAGATGCCACTTGTTAGATCTTGTTAGATCTTCATTAGATCCGGTATGATCAACCATTTTCAACATTAGATTAGTTACAGAACAGGAGCTATAAGCAATTATTTAGAGGGGGGGCTAACCCATAGTGGGCTAGTTAGCCCCCCAATCAAAAAAATTACAAAATTCAATGTCATTGGTTAGATATACTTTAGATCCGTTATGATCAGGCATTTGTTTTTGTTAGATCACACACAGGTGCTGAAATATTTGCCTACAAAGGAGGGGACTGGCCCACCCTCAATAACATTTTGGGAAAAAAATAATTCATTTCAATACATATTCGTTAGATCCGGTAAGATCAAAAATGTTTAACATAGGATCTGCTACAGAACAGAAATTATAAGCAAATATTTAGAGAAAGGGGGCTAACTCATTCAACGAACAGCGCTCCCCCACCTGTCTCATGTGCTAAAAACACCAGTCACACACTGTCACCTACTGACATTAAGGGAGCACTTATCAATGCTTGTTCACTTGTAGCCTATGCCACTGAAATTGGCGATCTCATCATAGTCAACAGCTTGGACTTCCTGGCGATCACAGAAACATGGCTACACCACGCAGCTGGCCCAGCACTCTCCCTTGCCCTTCCAGATGGCTATACCATCATTAGAGCTGATAGAAACTCTAGCAAAGGCGGAAGGGTCGCCTTCATCACCAAATCGCATCTCGCCAGCAGAGCATTAACCCCCTACCAACTTCACCTCTGCAGAGCTCCTCTCAGTGAAACTCACACTCTCGCCCTCTCAAACTATTCTCATTCACCTCCTCTATAGGCCCCCAGACCCAGTTCTCTCCTTCGAGGAAGACATTACTAATCTCCTCTCTGCCAACACTAAAACTAATTCCCAAACCATACTCCTAGGAGACCGTAACCTTGGTCTCAATGACCCTAACGATACACCGGTCCTAGCTCTGGAAAACACCATCACAAATCAGGGTTTCAAACACAGAATGACATCACCCACACACTACAAAGGGCGAACACTGGACTGGGTGTCAGACCTTAATTGTACCATCACCATCCTCCAAAACTCCCCAGTTGCTTGGTCGGATCACCACCTCATCCTGTTATCCATTCATGGATCTTCCCACTCCAAAGTCATATCAGCCCCCCCTACCCTCTCCAGAAACTGTCATAGCATCACCATTGAAAGCCTCCAGCCTCTCATCAATAATACCCTCGATGAGACCAAGTTCACCAGCCTTGATCCTACCACATTGGTATTCCTCTATAATGATACTCTCAAATCAGCACTAGATACTGCAGCACCACTCAAACTAAGAAAAGCGAAACCTATCGCACACCTCAATAAATGGTACACACCAGCATAAAAAATCCTCAGAAACATTAAAAGACCAACAGAATCCACCTGGCGGCAATCGCCTACCACTTAAACCAAAAGTGCATTCACGTCAGCATCCACAAATTACAAAACAGCAATCTTATCGGCTAAAAAAGAAGCCTACAACCTAAGAATCCACAACGCCAAATCTAGCATCAAGGAGCCCTTCAGCATCTTAAAAGAGCTCGAAGCTCCCACACCTGCCGCCCAGGATTGCGTTAAAGATGCAGAATGGTGCACTAAAATACAGCAAGCCCTTGCTGACAAAATCACCCATTTGTTAGATCTTTGTTAGATCTGGTATGATCAACCATTTTCAATGTTAGATCTGCTACAGAACAGGAGTTATAAGCAATTATTTAGAGGGCGGACTAACCCATAGTAAGCTAGTCACCCCCCCAATCGAAAATAGTCCAAACACATATGTCATTTGTTAGATCTTTGTTAGAACCGGTATGATCAACCATTTTCAACATTAGATCTGCTACAGAACAGGAGTTATAAGCAATTATTTAGAGGGCGGACTAACCTGTGGTAAACTAGTCACCCCCCAATCAAAAATAGTACAAAAACATATGTGATTTGCTAGATCTTCACTAGATCGGTATGATCAACCATTTTCAATGTTCGGTCCGCTACAGAACAGGAGTTGCAATTATTTAGGGGGGGCTAACCCGTAGTGAGCTAGTTAGCCCCCGCTCAATCAAAATTGCACAAAAATCAATGTTATCGGTTAGATATATATTAGATCCAGTAGGATCAGGCATTTATTTTGTTAGATCACACACAGCTGCTGAAATGCTTGGCAGCAAAGGAGCAGGGGCTGGTCCCCCTCAACAAAATTTTGGAAATAAACAAATTAATTTCAATACTTATTTGTTCGATCCGGTAAGATCAACAATTTTTAACGTTAGATCCGCTACAGAACAGGAGATATAAGCAATTGTTTAGAGGGGGTGAGACCGGGCGGTCTGCCACAAATAGCCACGCTGACTCTTATGAAAAGTCCAAGAGTGTTTATTTCAATAAAAATGGTCAGAATGGCTGCTTCTCTCCTTAATTCTCTGGGATCTAAGGGACTGGGAATGATTCCTGCTAGGGCCGTCCCTTTCCTCTCTCGACTTCCACAGGCGTGGATCCCACCTCCCAGCCCCAGACGTCCCTATAGGGCTGTTATTAATCTTCAGATCGGTAAACCCTCTCTGTCTTCTACTTCTCTAATCTTCAGGGGTATACCCTAATACAATGGCTATTTGGCTCCTTAGGGAACTACTAACTTTCCCTCTCTTATCGTTGGTTAGTCTCTCTGGGAATAGGGAATGGTGCCTTCTTTCCCACTGCATCACGTACACTCCTTTCACAACCTCTCACTCCTGACCCGTCACTAATCTGACCCTGTAAGCTACTCTCCTCCCACCACGTCACTGTCCTTTCCAATCTCTCACTCTGCCTTTCCACCTCCACCCTCTGATCTCACTTCCTTTCCCACTTCTATTCTTTAAAACTTCTACTTCCAACTATCCTTCTACTTCCGTTACTCCTTCCTCTCACTCTACTTCCCCACCTCCTGCTATTCCCCTTGTTATCATTTCTGTCTGATTTAATGCCAATAGCCCCTCCTACTTTCCTACTAACTGTCACTCATCCCTCTCTACTACTGTTCCTATTTCCCTAATACCACAACCTCTTTCTACTACCTTCCAAGTTACTCAGAGATATTTTGCCCTGCACACCACTCTCACTGTTGCAGACACCCAGGGCTATGGTGCCTTTCCCACCCTCTAATAGCCTCTATTCAACCTTCAGGGACTTCCAGGGATATGGTGCCATGCTCACCCTTCTACTACTAATGTGCTTCGGTCGCTACTCCCACCACCTACTACCTTTACACCCAACAACTACTACTGCTACCTCTGCTCCTACTACTCCTACTCTACTTCTACTAGTGGATAAGCGGTGGGCCAGCTGTGGAGCTGCCTGCCCTCGTTATGTTGGGAAGTCTCTGTTGAGCTTCTGCAGGAGATGGTGGGTGGGCTTCCCAGGCTGAGCATCTGGAACATGTTCCTTTGAAAGCTGCAATGGTCTTGGCTGACTCCCTACTGGGAAGCTAGGTGGGGCATTTGGCTGTCCCGCTGCAAGGGTGGGTGGGACAAGTGGTGCTGTCTCCCCCAGCCCTCCTGCCTTTGCAGGTTTGGGCCGATGTCTGGAGAAAAACGTTGCCTGTGACTCCTGGGGGTGAACCACTTAGCTCACGTGTCTATGAAGCCTTGGATTCCTCCTATGGCTCTACCTGTCTGAGGGTCTCTTAAATGTCAATAGCTCAGGGAAACTTCGCGGGTTGCATGGCTGGGGCTCTTGCACGGACCCTGTTCCCTTCGTCCCCCTAAGGTCAGACCACGATCAGCACAGTCGCAAGATCCTTGGACCCGCTGCAGAGGCTTGTTGCTGGAGCATCCTGGCCTCCGTTTTCCCACCCCTTAAGGTTGGGAAGGGCAGGCATCCGGTGGGCCCCAGTGGTGGTGGTGGCGGCAGCCTAAATACCTGATGCACCTTCCCCTACCCCAGGGCAGCTGGCAATGCCACTTGTCGCCATCTGTGGTGTCCCATGTCTGCCTGCGTGGGACAGCCCTGGAGTGCAGGTCTTGCAACTGCATCCAATGGCCAACCCCTCCTAGGCGTTCTTCAGCGCAGATCAGAACAGCGCACACATGGCTGTGCCAGAGACACAGGGCTGAGGCAAACCCCCTCAAACAGCCCAGGCCCTCAACTAGGCTTCCTGAACTTTGGCTCCCCGACCATGACCTCAGATTAGACTTGGCGACCTGTTGAATTGAAGCATAGTAGTAAGCAGAGGAAAAGAGACTAACCAGTATTCCATCACAAATGGCAAGTGAAGAGGGAAGAACCCAGTGCAGAATCCACGTCCGGCAGCAGGGTGAGGACGTCATCACCTCCTCCCCGGGCAAACTGGAATCGGGTAATCTTGGAGTTAGGTTGCTTGGGAATGCAGGCCAAAGTGGGTGGTAAACTTCATGTAAGGCCAAATACAAACATGAGACCGATAGCCAGGGGAAGTGGAGCATGAGCATGTGTGATAAGACCAACAAGATGGTGAACAATGCCTGGGCAGGGTAAAACTAGAGGAAGCACTGGTGGAGGCCTGTAGCACTCCTGACTTGGCACTGAGGGATGAACCTAATGCTGGGTTAAGACGACCCATGCCAACACTCACTAGACCTCAGAAAATGTGTGGTTGATACAGACAGCTGGACAGTGGCCCTGGAAGATGGAATCTGCTAATAACAACTCACCTACTTAATCAACTGGCCCTGAAATGGATGGAGCCCGAGCGTCAGGCCCATAGCAGACCATTGTCAGTGCTCATTGTCGATACTGAGAGCCATGGGGCAAAGCCCTGATGAGTAGGAGGGCCGCTGTCGTGCGCAATGACGCCTGTGGCAAAGGTCTGGGTGGAGCCACCACAGGTGCAGATCTTGGTGGCAACATTTCAAAAGACAACTTTAAAGGCTGAAGTGCAGGAGGGTTCCATGTGGACAACAGTTGAACATGGGAAAGTTGGTCCCAAGAGAAGGGCGGGAGCAATTCGGAAGGGACGGGCGATGGCCTCCATTGACCTCAGCTGATTGAAAGGGAGTTTGGTTTGGATACCCAAACCAGGAGTGGCAGAGATGGGTGCCCTCATGCTGTACAGTGCGGTAACACAAAGGATCCCAAAGAAACTGGAGGGAGCCCTGGCCCTCTCAGGAGGGTCAACCTCTAAATTGTTGAGGGCAGAGCCCCGGACAGCTGGGGGTGGCACTTGGTAAACCCTAGCTGTCAAGTCACCCTTTTTTCCATGAAGGACCTCTTCCCCCAGTCCTGTTTCTGTTGATTACCCACACTGCATGTCTATGTGAGCGGATGAGGAGTTTACGTGAGCCCTGCTGTTGACCCTGACCACCTGGCCCGCCCCAGTAGCACTTCCCTGGGACACCTACTGGACCGTGGTATCTACCTGGGTCTCCAGTTGCTGGCTGCCTTAGCCACTTCCTCTGTGGCCAGGTCTGTTGCTCCCAACCCGCTCTGGGAACACATCCCAAAATGGAGGAGCCCGTCCAGCTCCCATGACACACATCTGTCCCACGGTGAGACACTTCACATCTGCTATCATGGAGCCTGGCTGCAGACAAATGTAAGAGACAACTGTGCCAGGCGCGACTCTGTGGCCATATGGCAAGTTTGGCCCAGTCGAAGAACCAGATAGCCTGGGACAGTCACACATTACCACATTGCTGTGCAGCCATGAGGCAGCCATGAGGCTCTGTCTGCCTTAAGGCCACCATCCAGGGTCTTGCTATATGCAACCAAGGCCTCCCTCTTTTTCCAGACTCCCATGAGTTGGATCCTTCCACTCTGCCGTTGGCTGGGCCAAACCCATCTGGTCTGCTGGGCTTACCGGAAAGGGGGAACAGAGCTCAACCGTCATCCCACATTCCCACAGGTGCACCCAGGGTGCATGGGAGTTTCCTGTGCACACTGTGGTGCTGCAGAAGCAGGAAGGATAGAGAACCTTGTGGTACCAGTACTGCGGCAGCGCCATTGATGAAACTGCCTCAGAGTATAACTACTTACAGATTACATCGAGGTAGCTGCTCTGCCACTCACAAACACCTGACCCAGAATCAGGTTGTCTACAAATCATCATGCACCACATTCCCCTCAAACATGAGTTGCACGACGGGTGGGAGAGGTTGACCACTTATGTCCCCAAATGAGTCCTGATGCAAGCAGCTCTGTGCACCGGCACACAGGCTGTCTATCTCAGGCCAACCGAGGCACCACAGTGATGGGTTAGCATCATTGTTTTGAGGGCACACTGACTTTGAGGCATTTATTTATAATCACACAGATGGCAGATTTTCCCTATTGCCTCCTCAGCCATATTGTGTATGATAGTGGGTTGAGGTTCTTTGGCCTCCAAGACCTCTAATCGTTTGCCTCAGCAGATTAAACTGGGGTATCTGAGTGCCAGCTATCCGGAGGAGTGAAACATCAGAGGGAACCAGACACTAGATGTCTGATGGCTCATCTGACCCTATACCCATGCCGGACAAACGATTAGCATGTCATGACCGCTATGGACCTCCACCACAGTACCCTCTGCCATCACCCTGCCCAGGCATAGGGCACCATGTCTCAAGTCCTATCATGCACACTCATGCAACACCTCCACATAAGAGGGGACGAGAGGTGCTGGTGGAATGCACGGTGCAATTGGATCACACTTCAGCTGTCTGTACGCCGGCCCTCACTGCCATAGTGCAACAGGCTTTCGTTTGGCTCTCCAACTTGTACATGTGGATAACCGAAATCACTCCAGAACCCTGTCACTCTTTGTGGGCTTCCCCACATGGCAATGTATGTGGTCCAGGTACACTGAGGATAGGCCTCCCCAGTTGACAGTCACACTGGGAGCAGGTGGTTCGTTCCCTTGTCTGCCCTGGTGACCCCTAAAAGATGCTGGGATGGTTGCCAGGGGATTGCGCTGGTGGTCAATCACCCGTGGCCCAGTGCACATCTTAAAACTGGAGCCAGGGGTCAGTGGCACTCTTCAGCAGAGTAGATAGTGTGACGAATTCCAGGGTATTGTCACTGCTTCCATGGAGGAAGCCCCTTTCCATGAGGCCAGGCAGGTGAGGTTGCTACCCGTTAGTACCCCTGGGGGTGGTACTCAGCAGGTGGCTCTCATGGGGAGGGAAGCCCTCCATGGGACCAGTGGCAATCACCTTGGGAGAACGCAGTATTCCCTCCTTCATTTCTGTCCCCTCCTTCCTTTCACCCCACTCAGTACCCTATGGTACCCCACACCTCTATCTGTCCATGTAGAGATGAGGAAACCCAGTCCCAAAAGACTACTGGGATGAAGAAGAGTGATACTGATCTCTATAATGATCATCAGTTCAGTACTGTGAAGAGGAGGAATGGTAGAACAATGAGAAATACTTATAGGAACCAGAATACACAGTCTAGTTGCAGGAGACTGCCTATTGGTTACCAGGACCACAGATTAGAAGAAGGACTAAGCCATACGTCAAGCCTGCCCCGAGGAAGCGAGAGCGAAGTTTGAATACCGCAGACAGACACAGGAAGAACCTGCAGACCAGGATGATGGTGGAGTGGAGACTCCGTCTCTAAAGGTGCTGCAAGAACCGGCAGACCACGAGAAAGCAGAAAAGAACGAAGTACGTGGAAGACTTGGGACACCTCGCTGGAGGCAAAGCAGAGATGCGGAAGACAGCGGCCGCTGAGAGAGGAAAATCTAAAGGCTGCCCGGAGAGTCGAAGGAGCCCGAGCAGGCCGCCATGGAGCGGGAACCCCGAAAACAAGGTACAGGTGCTGCCTAGGTGCATGAGAGGGGCTGGGAACCAAACAGGGGGAACCTAAAGAGGGCCAGGGACCCGATACGAACTAAAGCTGATAATACATGGGTCAAGGACCCTAAGAGAAATATAAGGACACAGTCATATGCCGCATCAGTGGACACTTGGCAAGAGAGTAAACCAAATGTCCTCGAGGGCCACTACAAAGGGGTCTGGGACCCAAGTGAACCACAGAGGCAAACCCCAAAAAACAGGTCAAAGACCAGAAAGAAATACAAGGGAAATGAAAAGCAAAAAGGAACTTTATAGAATAACCTACGAGGAACAGTACCTGGCAGGAGAGTACACCAGGTCTGTTCAGTTGGACATCGAATGAGAGTGAAGTAAGGGTAGAGAACCCGCGAGAGGAACACACCACGCTCTGGGACTCGTATGAGGTTCGGCAAGGCCCACAAGAGCAAGGCACATGGGTCAGGGAAACATGCACGAGGAAGAGACATTTTTAAGGGACTGATGCCCAAAGCAAGTCAGGGAGAGCCAGAGAGAATATAAAGGCGTCTGCGACCCACACAGAAGAGAAAGGACGAGTCGGGGAGAACCCAGAGGGATCTGGGATTCATATGAAAGAGTACAAGAAGTTGAACCAAGGGGTTGAGGAGCCACTTCTAAAGGAATAGACATTTGGTGGAATTCTGAATTCAATAGTCAAGTCTGGCAGGATAGTGTACCAGACCTGGCGCTACAGTTTTGAATTCAAGACAAGAACAAGTGGAAGAGACTCCTCCATTTGATACTGAGGAACTATACTTAAAGAGTCACTCATTGTGTTTTCACAACACAAACTGAACTTTACAGGGGCTGTATCCAGAACAAGGAAAGCCTCCCTCTGGATGAAGAAGATGCCCCGTTTTTCTTAGTTAGTTTAGTGTAAGTGACGGGAATAGGTTTGGACACAGGATGGTGGACATTTTATCTTACAAGACATTCTGACCGAGTCCTTAGTGTTTTTGTTGAGGTAGAGCAACCCCTCATAGAAGCAGGGCAAGATAGGTTTCTCCTTTTCTTTAATTTCATAATACAAGTATTTGCCAACAATCATGCCACCACTGTGTCAGACTCGCACTTCTGCACCCTTACAATAGCCACCTGCCTCCGGGGCCTTCTCTATTTCTCTTTCTTCGTTCTAAGTGAAGACGACCGCAGCGGAGCATCAAAGTCAGTCCTTTCTGTTTGACTTGTATTCTGTGTTCTTTGCATGGTTTTTTTTGTCTCAGTATAACACAGGTTTTCCGTCACAGGTACAATTGAAGTATTTGGACTACAATCATACATTCTGATTTGTTCTTCATATCTTTCTTCAGGAGATGTCCTTAAAGGTGTGTTCGTGATTTGTAGCTCAGCAAGCTCCTCACAAAAACCAGAGTCCTTGTCCCCAGAAGGAGACTCTCCCCCGGGGAGGTCCTGCTTACCTCTATCCCTTGGAAGGGTATTGCGTAGCTCACCCCTAAAATCAGAGGGAAAGGCTGCCCCTTGGGGAGACATGACTGAATCCTGTGATTCATCACAACAGGGATAGAAAGCCTCCCTGCACGGGTAAATGCAGCAACCTCTAGTGTGATTGCCACCTTTCAGGTGTTGGACTCTTTGCTGGTGTCTCATATTCAAGATGTGCATGGTCCGTCTAGAGTCTCAGAGCCTGTAACACCCCATATGCAGGATAAATACCCTAAGTAAACCCCTCCAGTACAGGCAGAAAACATAGCTGTCTTGTACAAGCTAGCATAAGTTGTTGTTGAAATTCTCAGCATCTCCCCAGCAAGTGTCAAATTAGGGTATTTTACAGATGCTGGGGGGATAGCGACAGGCAAAAGGGCATGTTTGTTGACAGCAAGTGTACAGAGGTTGACTATTTTTAAAACTGAACCATGGGGGGCGCTCGAGAGCCCGAGCAAGATGACTGCCGGGTGAACGAGCTCCGAATATGACGAGCGTCAATTTCCATGCATCGGTTTTTGGAAAGAATGGCCTCAGGCTGTACCTAAGCGTGTGGGGCAATACCGGTAACACATTGGGGACTCCTACCGACTGCCTGCCCCAGATTGACGAGTGGATGCTAATGGAGCCGTTACTCTGAGCGCGAAGGCCAGGCAGCTTCCCGTGCTCTGGTGCTGAAGGTGCCAGAGGCTAGATGATCCACATGTGGCATACAGCTCGCTGCTGGGGACAGCTTGGCGTGACAGAGGGACTGTGAACGAGCTGGTCTGCTATGCCTGGGCATCATGGTGTCTGGAGCTGACCTGCAGCGCCTTGGGGGATCACTGGAGCCTCCTCTCAACGCCGCTCATTGAGCCACGCTGGACGCCTGGAGGTGGATAGGAGTGACTGTGACTCCAAGGAGCAGACTGAAAAATAAAGCGATTGAATGAACTGTAACACCACCTGCTGATGAGGTGGGGAGGTCCCCTTGCTTCTACCCTACTGGCCGACCGACAATTTGACGATGCAGAACAGCAGCAAAGCTGCCCGGGACATGAGGATGTGGCCCACCTGACCCAGCCATCGCCTGCATGCATGCTGAGAATCTGCAAATGCAGAAGCAAATTTTGCTGCTGGGAGGCCGAATGCAGGGTTGAGACACTGGTGTAACAGGGGCACCCGCAGCCCCCACGGTGCGGGGGCACCGCCAGCACATGTTGTGTGGGGGGGGCCCCCGGATAAAAAAAAGAAAAATGTTTTTTTTCCCAACATTTTTTTTTCTTTTTCAATTTACTCTGCATTCATAAAGAAATTATTTCTGTAACATAAATCATTTCTTTATGAAGGCAGTGACTACAAAAATAAATGTTCTTTTTGAAGTCTGAGGGCTCTGCCCGCCCCCCCATGGCATGGCTGACCCTAGGCTGGAGGCCTCCATGACATGGGGTGGTGGGAGCCCTATGACTTAAAAAAGAAATAGTTTATTTTTTAAGTCACTCTGCCTTCCCAAAGAAATTACTGCCGTTATGGTTCGGTCCTTAACGGAAATAATTTCTTTATGAAGTCAGAGTGACTTCAAAAAGAAACAATGGGTATCATTACGGGTTTGGCGGTAACTGTGCCGGTGCTACCAGCAGGTTGCTGCCGGACCCGTAATAATTTACCGGTGCCCGACTTCCCGGGAACACAAGGAGATTACAAGCCCGTCAGTCCGGGGAGTCAGGCGCCGGCAAACGATAAGTCCCCATTTCCATTGGACTCTATGGGAATGGGGTCCATGGAAACACCGGCACCATTAATAATGGTGCCGGTGCTTCCATGAAAACTCTGCGGGTGGGTGTCGTTCCACCTGGCAGGTCTGGTCTAACCTTCCGGGCGGGATAGCAACCGTCCGCAGAGCTGTAATATGTCGGTCCGGAAACAACGGTGCCGGTAAGCTTACCGGCACCATTGTTTCCGGACCGGCATAGTTGTAATGAGGCCCAATTCTTTGGGAAGTATTAGGGCTCCCCTCAACCCCATGACGTGTGTGTGTGTGTGAGTGTATGGTGAAAGGCTGCACAATTAAGAGGCCGATTCATGGAATAATTAGCGCGGCGCAAGTGGGCAAAAACGTGCGAATCGCAGTGGAATAGCGAAAATCGCAGTGCAATTGCGAAAATCGCACGAAAAGCAGCGCACGTTGATTCATGGAAGGCCGTGCGCGAGAAAACCAGCGGATGTGCGATAAAAAGTGCGCGGCGCACGTTGGCGCACAGGCCATCTAACAGCGTGCGCCAGGTCACTGCGAAAATCGCACAGGCCACAGCGAAAATCGCACATAGCGCGGCGCACGCAACAAAAGTAAGCGGAACACGGGCGTAACACTCGGAATGGGGAACAACTTGCCAAAACGTGGGCGTCACGGGGGAAGTACAGGGCACAAGTGCGCGGAACGCCCACACGCTCGCCTACAACACGTATTCATGGAATAGAATAGGGGAAAAAAGCGCACGCTCAAACCAGCGCACAGGCACAAACACGACCGCCACAAGAAAGCAGGCGGTAGCGTCTCTGCGGCTGTAAGAAATGTGCGCCAAAAGGTGCGCCAACAAATCGCACCTATATACTGCCATGATGAATGTCCCATACTGTGGCCCTCCAGGAAAAAAGACGTGCAAAGGGGTACCCACAAACACGGACACCCGCGGACAAAAAATACCTGTGCGTGTATACCGGGGTGCGCGGGAAGTTCCACACGCGAATAGCCTAGGCGCGTGTATTTCAGGGGTGCGGGTGAAGTTCCACACGCGAACAGCCTGGGCGCGTGTATTTCAGGGGTGCGCGGGAAGTTCCACACGCGAATAGCCTGGGCGCGTGTATTCCAGGGGTGCGCGGGAAGTTCCACACGCGAATAGCCTGGGCGCGTGTATTTCAGGGGTGCGCGGGAAGTTCCACACGCGAATAGCCTGGGCGCGTGTATTTCAGGGGTGCGCGGGAAGTTCCACAAGCGAACAGCCTGGGCGCGTGTATTTCAGGGGTGCGCGGGAAGTTCTGGGCGCGTGTATTTCAGGGGTGCGCGGGAAGTTCCACACGCGAATAGCCTAGGCGCGTGTATTTCAGGGGTGCGGGGGAAGTTCCACACGCGAACAGCCTGGGCGCGTGTATTTCAGGGGTGCGCGGGAAGTTCCACACGCGAACAGCCTGGCCGCGTGTATTCCAGGGGTGCGCGGGAAGTTCCACACGCGAATTGCCTGGGCGCGTGTATTTCAGGGGTGCGCGGGAAGTTCCACACGCGAACAGCCTGGGCGCGTGTATTTCAGGGGTGCGCGGGAAGTGCCACACGCGAACAGCCTGGGCGCGTGTATTTCAGGGGTGCGCGGGAAGTTCCACATGTGATTTCACAGTGTGGGTCCTCCCAGGTGTACCCTGTACACCCTCCACGGCCCCTGCAGGCAGCCCACACCACAGGGGACTACCCTGCATCCCTGGTCATGTCCCGCAGGCAGCCCACCCACCATGGGCATGCCCCCCAGCAAAGGCACATGTCTCCTTGAACTAATGAACACCAACTCATGTCCCCTTGCACCCCCACCCCCCAGCACTGTGGGGCACCTGCCAGCAGGCCCCCACCCATGTCCAACTCATGTCTCCCACCACCCCCACCCCCCAGCCACCAGGGTCACCCTCCACCAGGCCCCCACTCATGTCTCCCACCACCCCCACCCCCCAGACACCAGGGTCACCCTCCACCAGGCCCAACTCATGTCACCCACCACCCCCACACCCCAGCACTGTGGGGCACCTGCCAGCAGGCCCCCACCCATGTCCAACTCATGTCTCCCACCACCCCCACCCCCCAGCCACCAGGGTCACCCTCCACCAGGCCCCCACTCATGTCACCCACCACCCCCACACCCCAGCACTGTGGGGCACCTGCCAGCAGGCCCCCACCCATGTCCAACTCATGTCTCCCACCACCCCCACCCCCCAGCACTGTGGTGCACCTGCCAGCAGGCCCCCACCCATGTCCAACTCATGTCTCCCACCACCCCCACCCCCCAGCCACCAGGGTCACCCTCCACCAGGCCCCCACTCATGTCTACCACCACCCCCACCCCCCAGCCACCAGGGTCACCCTCCACCAGGCCCCCACTCATGTCACCCACCACCCCCACACCCCAGCAGTGCAGGGTCACCCTCCACCAGGCCCCCACTCATGTCACCCACCACCCCCACCCCCCAGCAGTGCAGGGTCACCCTCCACCAGGCCCCCACTCATGTCTACCACCACCCCCACCCCCCAGCCACCAGGGGCACCCTCCACCAGGCCCCCACTCATGTCACCCACCACCCCCACACCCCAGCACTGTGGGGCACCTGCCAGCAGGCCCCCACCCATGTCCAACTCATGTCTCCCACCACCCCCACCCCCCAGCCACCAGGGTCACCCTCCACCAGGCCCCCACTCATGTCTCCCACCACCCCCACCCCCCAGCCACCAGGGTCACCCTCCACCAGGCCCCCACTCATGTCACCCACCACCCCCACACCCCAGCAGTGCAGGGTCACCCTCCACCAGGCCCCCACTCATGTCACCCACCACCCCCACCCCCCAGCAGTGCAGGGTCACCCTCCACCAGGCCCCCACTCATGTCTACCACCACCCCCACCCCCCAGCCACCAGGGGCACCCTCCACCAGGCCCCCACTCATGTCACCCACCACCCCCACACCCCAGCACTGTGGGGCACCTGCCAGCAGGCCCCCACCCATGTCCAACTCATGTCTCCCACCACCCCCACCCCCCAGCCACCAGGGTCACCCTCCACCAGGCCCCCACTCATGTCTCCCACCACCCCCACCCCCCAGCCACCAGGGTCACCCTCCACCAGGCCCCCACTCATGTCACCCACCACCTCCACACCCCAGCAGTGCAGGGTCACCCTCCACCAGGCCCCCACTCATGTCACCCACCACCCCCACCCCCCAGCAGTGCAGGGTCACCCTCCACCAGGCCCCCACTCATGTCTACCACCACCCCCACCCCCCAGCCACCAGGGGCACCCTCCACCAGGCCCCCACTCATGTCACCCACCACCCCCACACCCCAGCACTGTGGGGCACCTGCCAGCAGGCCCCCACCCATGTCCAACTCATGTCTCCCACCACCCCCACCCCCCAGCCACCAGGGTCACCCTCCACCAGGCCCCCACTCATGTCTCCCACCACCCCCACCCCCCAGCCACCAGGGTCACCCTCCACCAGGCCCCCACTCATGTCTCCCACCACCCCCACCCCCCAGCAGTGCAGGGTCACCCTCCACCAGGCCCCCACTCATGTCTACCACCACCCCCACCCCCCAGCCACCAGGGGCACCCTCCACCAGGCCCCCACTCATGTCACCCACCACCCCCACACCCCAGCAGTGCAGGGTCACCCTCCACCAGGCCCCCACTCATGTCACCCACCACCCCCACCCCCCAGCAGTGCAGGGTCACCCTCCACCAGGCCCCCACTCATGTCTCCCACCACCCCCACCCCCCAGCACTGTGTGGGACCTGCCAGCAGGCCCCCACCCATGTCCAATCCATGCCCCCCTGCACCTGGGTCCCAACATTCCCCAATCATGTCCGTAATGCCCATCCTCCCCTGCCAAAAGGCCCAACCAACTATCACACCCACCCACATATCAAAGGCAATTACATGTTACACCCCCAATGTAAATAATGCAATTTAACACATGTCTGTCACACACAATGGCTGCAAGTGAATGACAAAACACCCAACATGACATGCCTGAAAGCAATGAGATGATACGACACATTGAAGATTAAAAAAATAATATGTATTGAACAGCAAATAAGAAAAAACACAAAGCAAATCAAACAAAACAAGATGAATGTCCAAGAAAAAATTCTGAAAAATTAAAATAAGCCAATTAAGAAGATCATCCTGGGTCCATGAGCCCTACCAAATTAAACCTAACTGACTACTAACTAAAAAGTGAACTATATACAAAAAAGTGGTGCATTGTCCAATCGCAACCAAAAAAAAATAAAAAAAACAAAGGAAACCTAACCCTAACTATACAACTATATACAAAGGCAGCGGGCTATTCGGACGGCTCACTGGTTGTTGTCATGGGCCAGGGCATCATCGAACTCCTGGTCAATGGCTTGGAGGCGGGCATGTTCCCTGGCCCCGAGGTCCCGCAGGGATAACGCAGTGTCCAGCTCAAACTCCCTGCGAAGACCCTCGAGGCACTCAGCCCGCCTCAGCGCCCTCCGCATGGAGTCCTCCGCCCTGACCATCGTGAGCCGTTCCTCCTCTGCCCGCTGCCGCTCCGCACCTATCCGCTGGCACAACCTCTCCCACACGGAAGCCACTCCCATTCCAGGGTTCTCCTGCCCTCCGGCCGATGCCTGCACCCCTGATGTTGATGGCCCCGAGCCATGATGCCTCCCACGTTGAGCCTGCTGCTGCCTCCGACGCAACTGCCTGTGCCAGCACGACGGCATCCAGGCTGATGGAAACCACCGACGCCGTCGTGCACGTGCCCTGCCCGATGATGCCGTCACATCCTCCATCTGCTGGGGTCCAGTTGCTCTGGTGTCCACCCCTGCTGGATCTCTGACTCCCGACTGTGGCAGGGATGGTGGATAGCCTGCACAGAGGAGGAGAGGGCCGCCACATTGGCCAACACATGCAGGAAACCCCCGAACATGGCCGATCCCAATTGGGCCACGTCGGCACGGTGCACTTCGTGATGACGTGCGTGCTCCTCCCGGGAAGCACGCACGGCATCACGAATCACAGCCGTGCGCATCGCGACCCCAATCAGGACCTTCTCCGCACGGCCAGGGGTTCCCACGTCCGCAGGTGGAGGGGAGTCAGGTGACATGGACATCCCCTCTACCTGCGGACAGGCCTGGGACGGGGCATCCCTGCTGGTGCATGGTGGTGCACTCACAGGGTCAGGGACAGCGACATGCACAGGCCCCTCCACGGTGACCTGTGCTGCCTCCTGCCCCTGGCCCTGGACTGCACCACTTGCACCAGCAGGGATGCCCCCACCAGGCCCCATGTGTGCCCCAGTGGCGGCCTCCTCCTCGTCTGTGCAAACCACCAACCTGGATGGCTCCTCACCGTCTCCCACCGTAGCAGGCCCCTGTGGGGGCTCACCCACCCCTTCCGCTGCAGCCGTGGGGCATCCCCGCCGCCTTGCTCCACAGCGCCGTCTCCGCCATCTTCTTCACTAGCCGCTGCGTAGAGGGAGACAAAGAACACAAGCATCAGGGCACTGTACAATGGTCCCCTAGACAGGAAGCAATAGCAGATGAGCACCACTGTCAAAGTACACTTCCATCATGTCCCTCCACAACACATGGGTCAGTCCAGGCAAAACACACACAGTAACAGGCATGGTGCATGCCATGGACATTTCCATGCATGTCCAATGGACTCTTGAAACATTCAATGATATGTAACTCACATGCATCATGCCTCATGCCCATCACATGCACACACTTCACCTCAGTCACATCCATCTGGCCCCAAACACACCAAACACAGCGGTTACAAGGGTAATTTGGCTGCTTTACTGTATCTCTGCATTGTCACACACATGTGTCATGCATCCATGGCATGCACAAGTCACAGACACGCAGGTCAGGCACACAGACATGGCTACCATATATGTACCTGGCATCAGCACCCATCCCTCACCCCCACCCATGTCCACGTACAGAGACTGGCATGCTCTCATGTTCAAAATCTGAATAGGGCTCCCCATGCGGCATTTCAACACATGCAACAACCATGTGCATCACACATCACTGGTCGCACATGCATTACCATGATGTCCCTGCACACATACATGCATACATGGCCTATGGCACACATACAGGCAAGTATCATAGAACCAGCACACCGCAACATGCCCTGTCTCACACAGTAATGCATGGACACCTACCGCTCAACTCCAGACGGGCCTCCCTCTCAAGGATCTGGGCGTGGAGCGCTGGGCGTACGCGTTCCAGGACCCTCATCTGGATGGAACTCATGCGGCCCCGGCCCCCCTCCACGAGGCGCCGGGCCTTCACAAGGGTCCTGGACCTCAAGTCCTCCCAGCGCTTCTTGATCTTCAGGACGTCGCGGGTTGCCACCCCCTCCGCGTTGATGGCAACCACACAGTCGGCCCAGATCCTCTGCCGTCCTTCCTTGCTGGCGCGGGACGATCCAAAGAGGGCATCATACTGCCCCAGGACATGCTCCACCAGGACACCAACTTCGGTGACAGTGAAGCTGGTGCCCCTCTGCCCCTCTGGCCTGGGGTTGCCACTGGTGCCAGATGTGGAAGTGCCCGACATGGCAACCCCAGAGGCAGGTGTGGGTGGGCAACTGGGTCCTGGGGCTGGGCTGTGGAGCGATGTAATACCAGTCGGGAGTCTTCAGTTCCAGCAGGGGTGGACACAGCAACTGGACCCCTGCAGATGGCTGATGTGCAGGCACCAAATGGCAGGGCACGGTGGCAGCAGGCAGGCAGGCAGGCAGGCAGCAGCAGATGGCACGTGGGAGGCTGCTTGGGGCACTGGGGGGCAGTAACTCGGCCTTCTGGGCAGGAGCGTGGGCTTCCGTGTGTTTTCGCGTGGCCAGCTTGATACGGAGTGATTTGGCACGTGAAAATCCTGCACGTCAGCGTGAAATCCGAGGAAAGGCCCTTAGCGCGTAAGCGCGTCAGCACGCATACGCGATTCTATTGGACCAGAGTCCCTCAGCGCGTAAGCGCGTCTGTGACGTGACCCGCACGGGTGTTCCCCACTCAGCACGTGATGACGGGGCACACGTGGAGATACTGCACGTCAGAGTGTCATCGCGTGTAATTGGACAAAAGTGCGCGTACACGCGATTGGCCTATGTACGTGTATTTAATGGGTGCGCGGCCACTTACACACGCAAGTACGTCAGCGAACCTGTATCACGTGGTGCGTGTGAATTTCCGCACGCTATTGGACTGGGAACTGGATTCCAGGGGTGCGCGGGTCACACGCTGTATCCCGTGGTGCGTGTGAATTTCCACACGCTATTGGACTGGGAACTGGATTCCAGGGGTGCGCGGGTCACACGCTGTATCCCGTGGTGCGTGTGAATTTCCACACGCTATTGGACTGGGAACTGGATTCCAGGGCTGCGCGGGTCACACGCTGTATCCCGTGGTGCGTGTGAATTTCCACACGCTATTGGACTGGGAACTGGATTCCAGGGGTGCGCGGGTCACACGCTCGCCTAGAACACGCGCTAAGCATAAATTGCGGACTTCAACAATAACAAGCTCAGACGCCAGGATGAACATACCGTTCCTAGCAGCAGTGGCAGTGGGCTACCAAAGGAGGAGGAGGAGGATAGTCAGGGCCAGAATATTCACACCCAGAACCAGCCTTTTCGGGATGCCTGATGACCAGGTGTATGGGAGGTACAGGTTTCCACCACACATCATACTGGACCTGGTGAGTGAGTGGGAGGATGACCTCACATCACCCACCCTGTGCTCCCAAGCACTCAGCCCCCTGGAGAAGGTCCTCAATGTACTGCACTTCTTAGCCACTGGATCATTTCAGCGGACAAGTGCCATAGTGGGTGGGGTGTCACAGGCCACCCAGTCACGCTGCCTACACCAGGTCTTGAACATCATGACTGCACGCCCATCAGTCCGCAGGCACATATACCTGCCCAGAACACCTGCAGAAAGGCATGCTGCCGCCCTGGATTTTTACGCAGTGGCACGATTCCCCAAAGTGCTAGGTGCCATCGACTGCACCCATGTGGCTCTACGTCCCCCCAGGGCATCTGAGCACATCTATAGGAACCGCAAGCACTGGCATTCCATCAACGTGCAGGTAGCATGTAATGCCAAGGGAATCATCACCTCAGTATATGCCAACTATCCCGGCTCCACCCACGACAGCTTCATTTACCGAATGTCCACCCTAAGCCGGGACCTAGAAGCTGGGCGGCATGGCGATACATGGCTGCTTGGTGAGTATGTATGCCACTGCACATGCATGCATGTTGGATACTGAGCAAGGTCACAACCTCACCAATGATACCAATCCCCACCTCCACAGGGGACAGTGCCTACCCTCTCAGCCCCCACATGATGACGCCAATTCGGAACCCCACCACGCCACCCCAGGTAAGATTTAACACAGCCCACATTACAACCAGGGGCATAGTGGAGCGCACATTCGGAGTGCTGAAGTCACGCTTTCGCTCCCTTGACCGTTCTGGCGGGCAGCTGTTATACGCTCCCCCAGTAGTGTGCAGGATCATAGTGGCAGCATGTGTCCTGCACAACTTTGCAACACGCCGGGGCCTGGCCGTGGACATGGTGGTGGCCCCACATCCCCAACCACATGCACAGCCGCTGCGCATGGGAGGGGAAAGGGCACAGGGGGAGGCAGCCCGTACACAGCTAGTGGCTAATTACTTCACATAGAAATCACACCCCTGTGGAGTGCACACTGCCCTGGCACATTCCATCTGACAATCAATGATGACTCAACCTGACACTGATCCTGAATGTGTGGAGAATGAACCGGGAATTCCATGTCAGCCTGAGATTGTTCACCTGGAAGTGTCACAATGTGTGCATCCCTACCCACACAGACACCACCAATGCAGTTTTGTGAAGTTACACATTGAAGCAGCTAAAATGAATACCCACTTGCAAAATGCAACAAGAGGACAGTGCCATGTCAGCCAACCCAACCCCAGCACTGCCACACGACACACCGTGCCATGTCATGCTAATTGCAGGTAAACAAAGTAATCCCCACAACATGACATCACTCTCACTATGTACAGTGGCACTATTAGAAACCTGCAACACCTGAAATGCTCACAGCAATGCCGGACCAACAACATACTTGAGCACGTAGTACCATTAACATGACATCAAAAATGTTACATATTAGTAGTCTCACCACCTGGAAATGCCTGCACTCCCACCACTACCAACTGTGCAGTGTTGGCGCCATGTAGAGTTGTAGGTGCACTGCTGCCAACATGGTCCCCATCGCCAGACTAGAGGTCCTTGTGTGGACTTGAGGAAGGGACCTGCAAATTGGGAGGTAGACACAGAAGAAGAGTTACACATCAATGCAACATGCAGTGTACAACACAACAGCAATATGCACTATGAATGTATACACAGTATTGACTACAGACTGGCCACACAGCTCATGGGAGTCCAACGTCACTGTGTAATTCACTGTCACTTGGGCACACCCTTTGCAAGCCCATGGAAACGGGAAGCAGGAGGGGTGTGTGTGACTCAAACCCAAGCATCTGAACCAAATACATTACAAGCCTGCATGTGCCCAGCCACAATGCAGCGTATGCCCACAGGAACCACGGAAGCCAACACATCGAAGCCAACACATCGGAGCCAACAGATCGGAGCCAACAGATCGGAGCCAACAGATCGGAGCCAACAGATCGGAGCCAACAGATCGGAGCCAACAGATCGCCCCAAAAAAATTGGGAATAAAAGAAATCAAAATAAAAATAAAAATAAGAAACAATCAAAAATGGCCATTGATGGGCCCGGGGGGGTTGGGGAGGCCACCCAGGAGGTCCGAGGACAGGATGCACACCAGAACCCACCTGCGTGGATCCTGGGAAGATAAAACACCTCCATGGGCTCATGGCCCACACGGCTACCCTATTGTGGGAGTATCACTGCTGTCGCTATTATCACCCTGTGCAGCTGCATCCGGAGGTGGTTGCACTATGGGAGGCAGCCCACGCAAGGCCCTAGTCTGCTCCTCCATGGCTGCAAGCATGCGGGTGTGGTAGGTCTGGTTCTGGAGGATGAGTGTGCGGAGGTCCCCATGCAACAACTCACGGGATGCCCGGACCTCCGCCCTCGTTGCCTGCATCTCAGCTGAGAGCGTACAGGTGAGACGCTCCAGCTGCTGTTCTGTCCTTTGGTGTGTTGAAGCCTCAAGCTCAACAAGAGTCGTCCTGAGGTGTAGGAGCTCCTGCCTCAGGGCTTCCCTGTGGCCCTGGGACTCAATGGAGATGGCCTCCTGCAGAGTCGCCAGTGCCGCCCGCCTGTCCCTGTTGGACCCCAACATGTCCTCCCTGTGTGACTGGCAGATGGAGTCGGTTGCCTGCTCTAGTCGCTCCATCAGCCTTTCTGGGGGGACAATGGAAGTGGCCACCCTATCCATGGCCTGAGCCATCATCTCGGATGATGCAGCCTGTTGGGTAGCCATACCGTAAATGGATTGCTCCCATGCGGTATTGCCGGGTGGCGTACGGCCACCACGTCGGCGGGCACCACACCTGTCTGGGGCAAGGCGAACTGCGCCTTGCTGTGCCGGCACTGCCTGAGGCTGCAGGACTACATTCCCCCTCTGATCTGCTGGCCCAGGAACAGGATCAGATGTCGCGGAGTGTGACCCTGCATCCGTAACCACCGAAGGCGTAGCTGCCAACACTGACATCCCCATGGAGGGTACTGACCCTGGTGCAGGTGGGTGAGACAGAACAGAATCCCTCCCTGGAACACTCACCAGCGACGGCACGTAGGTCTCATCCGAATCAACACCTGAGTACAGCTCGGGGGAGGTGCAGCCAGAGACACCCCTTGAGAGCACGACCTGCAGCACTTGTGGGTTCTCCCCCACCACCACACCACGTCCCTCACTGGTGGTTGGTCGGCCCTGGGACACCTCCTGGGTCTGCACCATCTCCACAACCCCAGCAGTATCAGGTGCGTCTTCCCCTGCAAAGACATGAAAACAAAGTAATGGAAACAGGCATTAGCACCATGGCACACATTGAGGGCTGAGAAGCAAGAGAACCAGTACTTGATTGACACATGTCCCACATGACTAAAACCCTCCCATGCATGCACCCTCACTGCGTATGAAGTGCAGGCAAATGGCACACACTGATGACACCAAGATGGTAGATGAACAAATTTTCTGCATGCTGCCTGGCAGTGGCATCACACATTGGCCTGTGATTGGCAGGTGAAACACACATGCCATCACACAGATGGCATGTACCATTGCTATTGAGTGAAGATGGAGAGGAGGGCAGCACCTATTCATTCAGTCCAGTTCCCGCATGTAATAGCTTTTCTGATTCTAACAGGTCAGATTTTTCACCTGGAGCTGCCAGTCTGAAATGGTCAAATTGCACAGGGACATGTGTGTACAAATGATATCCAGGTAACAAAGTCACTCCACTTTACCATACCCATGTCAGACATGTGACTAGTGGACAGCGACATGCCTAGTGAAAGTGGTGGAATGCAAACAAACTGACTGAATGAACAGTGAAAAATAAGCAAATATGTTGTGTCAAGGTGACACTTCAAGGGCAACTGGCGTGCAGTTGTGCTAGATGTCTACTGTTGGCAGAAGGGATACTGCTATGGCCAAATGCAGCTGCGCAGGAAGTATTGCATGAAGCACATGGCTGACCCATACGACTGAGGCGCACACACTCTCACCTGGCACCCAAACAGAAGCCCTCACACACACACCATGCACATGGATGACACACCCATGCATGTGCACTCACCGGACAATGCCTCGTAATCAGCCAGATCTCCCACGCCTTGGATCTGTTCCTCCGTGACGTAGGTCCCAGCGACTGACTCATGTGGAGTGAGTTCCATGTCTACTACTGGAGACCCACCTCCAGTCACTAGAGTTGCGGCATGACTTGAGGCCAGCTTACTCTTTGCCCTGCGCTTTAGGTCATTCCAGCGCTTATGGCAATCATTGGCTGTGCGCCTCACGATTCCAAGGGCACTTACGATGTCCGCAACGGTCTGCCAGTGTGCCTGGCGTTGTGCAGGTGTGGTCTTGGATCCTGCAACAATGACCATCTCGTTGTCATGTCCGGACACATACTCGACAAGTGCATTCAGTTCGTCATCCGTGAAGCTGGGCTTCCTGGACGGGCCGGACTGTGTAGCCGTGTCTGGGGCATCAGCCTGTGCCGGACGAGCACTCTTCCTCTTCCGCTTGGAAGGTGGTGGTGATCCTGAGTGTCCTGCGCCGCTCTGGACACTAGGGGCAGGAGCCCTGGTGGACTCTGTATCAGGAGTGTGGGATTGCACACTCAGCATGGGAGTTGGTGCAGGCATTGGCTCTAGTGTGATGGTGTCAGGGGGAATGTCAGCAGCATGGACTAGGACCGACACTGTCCTGGCTGGGTGTGTGAGGGCTGGGGTGGATGGAGCCGCAGCTGCCCCTGCAGCCACTCCGCCCTGCCTCCTTGGTGCAGCAGATGACCTTGCTGCCCCAGATCCACGTGGCATGATGGCATCAACGTGCACCAGCGCACGTGTCGTAGCCCTGCTGACCTGGAAGTCAGCCATGGAGTCAGCCAGGTCTGGTGCCACAATGGGCTGGTCCAACAAGGGCTGAGCATGGATGGTGTCAGCCACTTCAGCCTCAACGGGAGGGGGGGAGGGGGGGGGGGATGATGGGTGCCCTTGACTGGTCCTCCACACATGGGGGGACAGGCTCACCCTGCAAGTTACGACCACGTCCCCTACCGGATCCACCACGGCCACCACTTGTGGCTCTTCCACCTTTGCCACCCTTACGGAATCCTCGCCTCCCAGCCATGGCACTGATATTAATGTGCGTATGGGAGTGGCTGTAGACAATTGTCCTGGGCAATTGGGGGTCAAAGGGGTTGGGTACCAGATGGTAATTGTACCCTAGTGCTCTAGCACGGCTGATTGTAACCCCTGGGGAAAGATGACGGGTCACGCAACGCACAGGAGGCCCAAAAAAGGGAGATGACGTGCACGCAACCCCTCCTAGACCACGTGTGCAGAAAGAAAAACCTGCACTACGCTGTGGCACCCAGTAACACAAGAATGAACGTATGCGTGTCACACGCAGCCTAGAATGACCTCTGAAGGGGTAGGCTACACACGGGGCAAGCACAGAAGTTGGATACGTGCGTGACTCACCGTCTGCCAGGTAAAAGAGCGTGAAGAATGAGCGCGTTTGGCTGGCTAAACCCCCGCCAAAAGAAGATGTGTACGCTGTCTGAGAAGACAGGACAACAGTAGAAGGGGACACTGTTTGAGGGAACAGGCCCAGGTAAACCAGTAAAAGAGAAAAAAAAGAAAAAGCTGTCAGAGGTAACAGGGAATACGAACTGGAAACGCCGTGAAGTAAATCGCGTGTGAAACGACAAGAAGTACAGAATTCACCCACTCGCTCTCCACGAAAAGCACGTACAAGGAAATGGTGTTCTACATGTACCTTATATACAGGCCCACACGTACAGCGTCACTTACGCGGCGTGTACGTTCACCAATCACACGCTTTGTCACTCCTGCGTGTAGATCCATTTTCACCAATCACACGCTTTGTCACTTCTGCGTGTAGATCCATTTTCACCATTCACACGCTTTGTCACTTCTACGTGTACATCCATTTTCACCAATCACACGCTTTGACACTGGGACGTGTCACGCAACAATTTCCTGCACGTGCAGGTGACTCTAGGCGCGCATATGCTGTTGACGGGTTTACGCGCTAAGGGCCTTTGCTGACGTGTGGGATTTCACTCCCTATCAGGCTGTCCACGCGTTCACACACGAGAGACCACGCTCCTGGCCAGGAGGCCAAATTACTGCCCCCCAGAGCCCTGAGCACGCTCCCACCTGCCATCTGCTGCTGCCTGACTGCCTGCTGGCCACGTGCCCCACAGTGCTGGTGGGTGGGGGTGTTGGGAGACATGGGTGGGGGCCTGGTGGAGGGTGCCCCTGCACTGGTGGGGGTGGTGGGAGACATGGGTGGGGGCTTGGTGGAGAGTGCCCCTGGTGGCGGGGGGGTGGGGGTGGTGGGAGACATGGGTGGGGGCCTGGTGGAGGCTGCCCCTGCACTGCTGGGGGGTGGGGGTGCAGGGGGACATGAGCAGGTGTGCAGGGTAGTCCCCTGTTTTGTAGGCTGCCTGCAGGGGCCATGGAGGGTGTACAGGGAACACCTGTGAGGACCCACCCAGCCTAATCGCGTGTGATGATTCCCACGCACCCCTGTAATACACGTACCCTGGCCAATCGCGTGTTAAACTTCCCGCATACCCCTGTAATACACGTACCCTGGCTAATCGCGTGTTAAACTTCCCGCGTACCCCTGTAATACACTTACCCTGGCTAATCGCGTGTTATACTTCCCGCGTACCCCTGTAATACACGTACCCTGGCCAATCGCATGTTAAACTTCCCGAATACCCCTGTAATACACGTACCCTGGCCAATCGCGTGTTAAACTTCCCGCGTACCCCTGTAATACACGTACCCTGGCTAATCGCGTGTTAAACTTCCCGCGTACCCCTGTAATACACTTACCCTGGCTAATCGCGTGTTAAACTTCCCGCGTACCCCTGTAATACACGTACCCTGGCCAATCGCATGTTAAACTTCCCGAATACCCCTGTAATACACGTACCCTGGCCAATCGCGTGTTAAACTTCCCACGTACCCCTGTAATACACGTACCCTGGCTAATCGCGTGTTAAACTTCCCGCATACCCCTGTTATACACGTACCCTGGCCAATCGCGTGTTAAACTTCCCGCGTACCCCTGTAATACACGTACCCTGCCTAATCGCGTGTTAAACTTCCCGCGTACCCCTGTAATACACGTACCCTGGGCAATCGCGTGTTAAACTTCCCGCGTACCCCTGTAATACACGTACCCTGGGCAATCGCGTGTTAAACTTCCCGCGTACCCCTGTAATACACGTACCCTGGCTAATCGCGTGTATAACTTCCCGCGTACCCCTGTAATACACGTACCCTGGCCAATCGCGTGTTAAACTTCCCGCGTACCCCTGTAATACACGTACCCTGGCTAATCGCGTGTTAAACTTCCCGCGTACCCCTGTAATACACTTACCCTGGCTAATCGCGTGTTAAACTTCCCGCGTACCCCTGTAATACACGTACCCTGGCCAATCGCGTGTTAAACTTCCCGCGTACCCCTGTAATACACGTACCCTGGCTAATCGCGTGTATGACTTCACGCGTACCCCTGATATGCACGTTACCCGCTTTGCGTTCCTTGTTTGGCAGCCCTGTAAACTGGTCCAGGGTTAGCGCAGCCCTTTGCGATGATTTAGCGATTTTGATGGCTTTTCCTTGCGCGAGGGCGTTCTTGGGGGCGTTACTGGCGCTGCTGCAGGGTCGCTGCGATACTCTGCGCCACGGCTGGTTTGGGAGCATGAAATCCATGAATACGCTGTGCGCGGAAATCGGTTTTAGCGCACGTGCCTGGCGCAGTCAATCGCACGCGGACACTCTGCGCCAGCCGCTTGCGACACTTTTCACGAAATTCTATGAATTACCCTGTAAATGTATAGGTGGCTGCCTTTGTGAGTGTATGGTGAAAGAGTGCACACTTTAATGTGCAGTTGGCTGCCTGGGTGTGCCTGTATGGTAAAAGGGTGCACACTTAAATGTATAGGTGGCTGCCTGTGTGAGCATATGGTGAAAGGGTGCACACTTAAATGTATGGGTGGGTGCCTGGTAGTGTGTGCCTCTATGGTGAAAGGGTGCACACTTAAATGTACGGGTGGCTGCTTGGGTGTCCCTGTATGGTGAAAGAATGCACACTCAAATATATGGATTGCTGGGTGCGTGTGTGTATATGGAGAATGGTGTGTGTGCTTGCGTTCAGGGGCTCAACAAATATACATTTTGGGGGGCTAACCCTTCAAATGTTGATAGAGGTGCTAATTTCATGGGCGGTGAGGGAGGGGTAAACTTATTTGTTTGGGGCATCTCATTTCTTTACGCATTTTAATTAGACTATTCTAGTGCAGCTTCCATGTTACAAGCAGTTAACTCTCTCCTTTAAGTTTGAAAGCACCCACTTATGGACTGCTGTGAGAATGAGCGGTCTCCTGCTGCCTTCCTACCCTTCCAATCACTCCACTGGCATGCAAATATTGAACCCACATCACGATTTCAATTGCCTAAAAAATGGTGCATTTGAATGCAGGTGCTAACAGTGAAATGCTTTATGTTAGTAATTGCTGGGCTCTTGTTAACAGAAAAACCCGGGTGCCATTTAAGATCTGTGTCCTGTTCTGTCTGGCAACTGCTGTGAAGGTCGACCAGGTTGAGTCATCATAGCCCAAAATTTCAGGGGGGAGGGAGTGCTGAATCCCAGTTAACTCAATGGTGTTGCACCAATACTTGTGTTTAACGCCTTGATTACTCATTACTCCTAGCCCTATTCTTCCTCGTCCCAGTGTGTATGAGACAGCACTTGTGTAAGAGGCATAGTGCCTTATACACAAGTACTGGGATGAGGTAGAGGTACATGGAGGTAATGCCTAACTTAACTACCTGTAATCATCATTACTCCTAGTCCCACTTTTCCTCATCCCAGTACTTACCTAAGAGGCAAAGAGCCTCATCCATAAGCTCTGGGACAAGGAAGAGGGACGTGGAGGTAATTCTGAGCACAGAAGCTGAGTTTGGAGGTTGGGGTAGGGTTGGGAGGGAGAAGGGATGTGTGAGAGGTGCAGGCTTGTGCAACAAATCATAAAGGCTGTCCATCTCCAGGCTAATCAGGCATGATATGTGGTATTAGTGGCTAGAGAGGCATTTTGGTGTAGCCAGTCTAGTCATTCCTCAGTTTGGTATGACATTTTTTTAACTGGCCATTTCTAATAAAGCACTCCTGCTAAGTGAATTCCCTGGCTAGACTGCCATTTGGGTGCTGCCGCTTCTTACTGCGGCTTTGTATATTTTTCTGGGCATCTGTGATCAAATGATAAGATATAAGTCATTTATAACGCGCCTGTACACAAGTGTTTCTAGGCGCAACAAGAAAAATGCGGGAAAATAGAGGGAGGACACGACAAACAATCTTACTAGGCCTTGTGTCATTCAGATCGTGCAAGTGCAAGAAGGAGAAGTGCAAGGGGAAAGCGAGGGGGGAAGTGCAAGGGAGAGGAGAGGGAAAAACAGGGCAGCAATGCTCTGAGTAAGTGCAGCGTGGCTCTGGGTAGTGCAAGGAGAACAAGGGACTGTAGGATTACAGTTACAGTCCCTAAATTCGTGGTAGGCCCAGAGGCAGTGCAATGGTGACTGTCAAGAAAGAGTCTGGACTCAGTGAGACTCTGAGGGTAGCCAAGCAACCAGTAGGTACAGCAGACAGGTAGGTCAGGTAGGCCAGAAGGGGAGGGAGAGAGAGAAAGCAGAAGAGAAGAGGAAAGGTTTGAGCTGCTTCCGGAACTTCAGGTGGTCCGGCTCAAGTTTGAGAGGGGCAGGGAGGCTATTCCAGAGGGAGGTGCCTGCAGAGGAGAGAGATCTACCACCCACTCTCTGCCTGGAAAAGTGTTTAACTCTTGGAAAGTTGTAGGTAACAGAGGAAAGGGCTTAAGAAGGAAGATATTTTGGAAGAGAGCGTTGGATGCAGTGTGGGCCCCAGGCCCAGAAAGCCTTGTAGACAATGCAAAGGGTCTTGAACTTGATCCTTGCAGAGACTGGGAGCCAGTGGGGAGATTTCAGGGCTGGAGAGATACGATTCCCTGGGCTTGAGTCCTGTTCTGGATTAGTTGCAGAGGGTGGAGAGTAGAGGAAGTCAGATTGAGAAAGAGGCCGTTGCAGTAGTCCAGCCTAGAGAGAACCAAGGCTATGGAGACAGTGAGCTTCTGGGGGAAAGTGAGAAAGGGAAAAGTACCTTTGAGGAGGGGCAGCTGGTAGTGGGACTTCCTGGCGACGTCCGAGATGTGAGGAGAGAATGAGAGAGTGGAATCAAAGATGACACCAAGGTTGTTGGCCTCACAGAATGTCGAAGGAAGAGGGCCCAAGTCGGGCTGCCAGAGTGAGAGAGGGAAAGCAGGGGCAGGCGTCCAAATGAGAAAGATCTCCATTTTACTGACATTAAGGCAGAGATCATTAGAGGCACACCAATCCTGAATCGCAGATAGACAGTCAGGAATGAGCGAGAGAGGAGAGGAGTCTGAGGGGAGCCTGAAGGAAAGCAGAGTGTCATCCGCATAACACTGAAGGTTAGAGGCGAAGGTAGAGATCAGGTGGGCCAGAGGGGCCAAGTAGAGGTTGAAAAAACCAGGGTGAGAGGATGGAGCAGAGAGAAAGGGACCAAGTTGGACCTGGGAGGGGATGTCCAAGAGGAAGAAGGGCAGCCACTCAAGGGCCTGATCCGTGATGCCCATGTTCTCATGGAGTCGATTGATCAGGATGGCATGGTTGACCCTGTCGAAAGCAGAGGAAAGATCAAGGAGGATGAGGACAGAAGGAATGCTGGAATCAGGGTTAGAGAGCAGATCTTCACAGGTGTTCAGGAGAGCAGTTTCCGTGACTCTGGCAGCTCTGAAGCCAGACTGAAGGTCATGCAGCACAACCAACAGATTCCGTTTGGAGAGTAAGCTGGGAGATGGACAGCTTTTCCAACAGTTTGCCCAGGAAAGGGGTGATGGAGATTGGGCGATAGATTGCCAGGCAGGCAGGATCGGCAGACAGCTGCTTGAGGAGTGGATGCATAAGGGAGTGCTTAAGGGGAGAGGGGAACGTGCCAGTGGTGAAAGTGTGATTACAGAAATCGGCCAAGGCTGGAGCGAGGGTGTGTGCATTAAAACACATATTTATATCGTTCTGCTAGTGCAGTGTGCAGCATATACCTTCAGCAGCACATTCGTGAGTATTGCACAAGCGTGATGATTTATGGAGGCCCAGAGTGTGGCGTGACCAGTAATTTATTGATGAGTTGGGGGGCCCACTCAGCATGGCTCGTAGGGGGGCCGCCACATATTGTGTTACGCCACTGGGTTGAGACCGGGAGCCAGTGCCCGGGAGCTTTTAACTGAGTGAGCACGCAGCATAATGGGGAAACCAAGCGTTGCATCAAACAGTGCCCCATCCAATGAGACCAGCACCGGATGACCCGTTACGTGGGAGAACGCACATCAACAGTGGAGAAGAGTGCGACGTGGGACTGAGTGCGAGCCCTGTCAGAGGATCCAAGCCACTGTGGAGGAGAGGGGTTTGTTGTGTCAGGCGAGGAGCAGGGTAAGAGTTTGCTGCAGCTACCCATATTATACAATTACTCTTCCTACTCCCGCCATGTACCGGACGCATCCGACAAAACACTTAGTGAGTTCGGCGGAGTGGCACTGCCGTGGGAGCCACTGTATTTGCCCATCAGCACCAACACGCTCTGCACACGCTTCCTAGCAGGCAATCAAGACGCTTGTGAAAATCCACTGCATTCTGTGCCTAGGTGTGCCCGGTGCCCGATTGTGACCATACTATGCACACCTGATATGCAGCCCCATGATTTCCACGGCACCAAATAGAGGCGGAGCAGAAGGCATTAGAGGGCTGGGCTCCCACCGCTGTAGCGCCCATCTACGGCCTCTGAGACTTTAATTAGTGTGCTTGACTGGCCTGGACTCAGAGGAGGCCCCCAGGGGGGCCATGCGTCATGTACTTTCGGCACATCACTCCAGCATAATCCTTTAAATCTGGTGGGTATATCGCAATATCTGATGCCAGGTATATGGCGCTTCTATCACCTTCTTGGAGACATCATTAGTTGCACACCAACACCCCCACTACAGTATGCTGACAGCACGCTATTAATGGGGTACAGTGAAGGCAAGACGACACATACGCTGAGCACGCTGTCTGAGGGTGGAACGACCCATAGCACCACAGATCTGGAGGGTCACAAACTACAGCTCTACTACACTAATGGCACTGTGGACGCAGGGGCATGCAAGACACACCAGGGTCCCTGAGTCAGATAGCAGAGAAGATAGCAACCCTATCAACACTTAGCTTCGTAGATCTGCCAGACGCCCCATAAAAATGGATCGTCAGATGCAATTGCAAGCAATCCTGGGGGAAATGAAGCTTACTGGCCAGTGAATGCAGGAGACCAATGCTACAGTCCAGGATATCAAGAAGTAGATTCAGGATGTTAACACACGGATGAAGGCCCAGGGCAACAGGATTGCAGACAATGAACAATGGTTTAGCGCTGTCACGACCCTCGCCCAAAACCCCCTCTGGCAAACCCATAGGGCAGGTGGAGTCAGGACTCGAGCCTCTAGAGCCTGGCATCCTTTTCCAAAACCCTCTTGGGGCCACTCCTGGCGCCTATGGCACCAGGCTCATACACCACCAGAAACATATGCTTGGGAACTACTTATTGTGTTGTCAGCCAGCATGGAGGCATTCACATAGCTTGGTTCCCAGGAAAAAAGCTATGCAGTCTAGTGCTTTTGGTGTGGCAGCCTAGGGACTACTTTACCTTGACTATTTTGTTGGGGCTATTTAAACCACACCCAAGCAAGACAACACGTTTTGCGTTACTTTGCAGCTTGCAGCGGGACGCTCACCATGTCCAGCTATTCCCTTGAACCTCGGAGAAGCAGAACCTGCAAGGAGACAAAAGGAACATCATTAGCAGCAGCATCTTACCTGCAGTCTTCATCTTTAACCACTCGCAGCTACCGAGAACAGCTTCCTCGAATCTGCACGCCTCCAGGAGAGAACGACCTCAAAGAGGAAGATAGAGGCAACATTAAAGAAAGCAGTAGAGACATTTGTAAATTACGAACTGCTCAAAAGGCTTACCTGGCTGGTCGCTTCACGGCTGGCACCAATCCGGACATCCCACTCGTGCTGAAGAACACCGTGACCTACAAGGGAGGAAAACACAGGTTAGCAAAGGCAAGACTTCGCAGCGCTGCGCATAGCGCTTACTTACCGCATCATAGCGCTCTTAATGTGCCATCATTTACCAGCGGGGCTCAACCAAGCCAGTTCGCCGCGCTGAAGCTCCGTATACCTAAGGGAGAAAAAAGAGAGAAAAAAGAGACATTTTAAACAAAAAAGGGCATGCAGGATAGCAACAAAACTAAAGAACAGCAATAAGACCTACCTGAACAATATCAAACGGGCCGGCGTCAGTGAAGTAACTGGACCGCACACACCCATGAAAAACAATGCGCCCCTGCGGAGAAGGTAGTACAGAGAGCATGCCTAACTCTACCACAAGGTGAGGAGAGGGCCCCAGAGGGGCAGAAATCATACAGGGGTGGAGGGAGGATACTTACCCCGGTCGGTCAGTCTTGAACAAAGTCCTCCTGTATTTTCAGGCAGAACCTTCTCCGCAGACCACATCTGGGCAAAGCTGAGAAGCATACCAGCGAGTAACCCGGCTGGGTGGCGTCCCTGTGGATACCAGGTGAGCGTAACAGAACGCAAAGCCTGCCATAACAAATCCACCTGGGCGCCATGGAAAAATCAGAAATGGACCAATTGGCCCAATTACTAGGAGAGCTCCGTGCTGAGGTTCATTCTGCTCGACAAGAGACTAATGCCCTCCGGGGAGACCTAATAGTGACCAAAGAACGCACTGAAGAGATTAGTAGGCAATACTTGCAATCACAGGCAGGACAGACGCCTCTACCTGGAAGCAATCCAATGATGCAAAACCCTGCCATATCATCCACTCCGTTACAGATCACGTTACCTGGAACAGTTCCCTTGGCGCCACCAGAAAGGTTCTCAGGCGATCCACGGAAGTATGCGGCATTCATCAATCAGTGTCGCCTTCATTTTCTTTGTAGGCCGGGAGCATTTCCAAATGACCAAGCTCGGGTAGCTTTTGTCTTATTATACCTGAGTGGTAGCGCAGCAGATTGGTCGGTGCGTTGGTAACCCATGACGATCCTCTATTACATGACTTTGGGGGGTTCCAGAGAGAAATGGAAAAACGTTTTGCTCGCCATACCCAGGAACAAGCAGTAGACCATCAACTCTTGTCCCTCTGACAGGAGAATCAGGACTTGTTAACGTACATTGCTACCTTCAACAGACTGGTTGCTGAAGCTAGGTGGCCAGAAAACAAAAGAACCACGTTATTCCATCGAGGCTTACGAGGCGAATTAAAGGACGTCTTAGCCCAGGTGGTTGATCCACCCAGAGACTGTGCCAAATTCATAAATCTGGTTGTGCAGTTAGACCACCGGTTGCAGGACCGAAAAACAGACCAGTCTAAGACGGACCCTCGGACCATGTATGTTCGACCAAGGGAAAACACACCCCGTGTACCTGAAAATGCTGTGGAACCCATGCAGATTGGAGGGATACGGCCTCCATTAACAAAACAAGAGCGGGACAAAAGAAGACAACAACAACTTTGTTTGTTTTGTGGGAAACCAGGACATTTCCTGAAGGACTTCCCAGTAAAACCCCCAAGAAGAACAGTCGGGGCCACAGAGAAGGATGAAGCTAAGGAATCGGAAAACTACCAACCTCGACAAACGTAGAGGTCGGTTTGTCGAGTGAGAAGAAAGAGTTGCTGACCTCGCACTTTGCAATACCAGTGATCTTAATTAATCACCAACAGTTGTCAAGAATGCATGCCGTTGAAGTATACATTGATAGCGGAGCAGTTGGAAATTATACTGATCAAGAACTGGCAGCAGAGATGGGGCTTCCTTTGTGTTCTAAGCCAACTATGGGCAAGGTAACCACCGTGGATGGGACAGAAATCGCTTCCGGACCAGTGACCCAGTGCACAGCCAGTGTAACCTTGCTATGCCAGGACGGACATCGGGAGTCTATTCCATTTGATCTCATCAGGGCACCTCAGTTCAGGCTTATAATAGGGATGCCATGGTTGGTTGCTCACAACCCTTTGATAGACTGGCGGGCACAAAGATTAACCTTTCCTGGTGACTGCTCCCCTGCTTGCTATTACCAGGAGGAGAAACCCGACATCTGTATCCCCATGACTCCCGGAGCGACAGTATCAACCCTGGGGGCAACTAATACCTTGCCAATTGAATACCATGATTTCCAGGATGTTTTCCAAAAGGATCAAGCCAATATATTGCCGCCGCACAGGCCCTATGACTGTTGATCGACCTTGTTCCTGTTGCACAAATCACTTACGGCAGGATCTACGCTCTCACAGAACCGGAAAACCTTCATTTGAAATCTTATTTAGACCAGTACCTTGCAAACTGATTTATCTGTCCTTCGAAGTCCCCCGCAGCCAGTCCTTTGTTCTTCGTACCGAAAAAGGAAGGAGACTTGAGAACCTGTATTGACTACCGCGCATTGAACCAGATCACCGTGAAGAACCGCTACCCCTTGCCACATATCCCTGAGATGCTAGACCAAGTTAAAGATGCCCAGATTTATACCAAACTGGACCTTCGAGGAGCGTACCACCTGGTCCGAGTCAGAAAAGGAGATGAATGGAAATCTGCCTTCCGTACTAAGTACAGCTTGTTTGAATATCAAGTCATGCCCTTCAGGTTATGCAACGCTCCTGCGGCATTCCAATATTTAATGAATGACATCTTAAGGGAGTTGATTGATGTGTGCGCCTTAGTGTACATAGATGACATCTTAGTATACTCAGCCTCGAAACAAGATCATGTCAGGCACGTACGTTCAGTCCTCACTAAGCTCCGTCAACATCGCTTGTTTACAGAGCTTGAAAAATGCTTTTTTCACATCACCGAAGTAGAGTTTCTTGGTTTTATCCTTACTCCAGGAGGCATCAGAATGGACGTGCACAAGGAAGATGCCATTCTGAAATGGCCTTCACCGACCTCTCTGAAAGGGGTACAAAGCATGCTGGGCTTTGCGAACTTCTACCGCCGTTTCATCCCAGACTTCTCTCAGGTTGTGCACTCAATCACAGTACTATAACAAAAAAACAATAAAAAGTTTGCTTGGACCGAAGAAGCAGAAGAAGCCTTTCAGGAACTTAAACAAAGGTTTACCTCCACTCCAATCCTGCGACATCCTCGTCCACACATCCCTTATGTCATTGAAACTGATGCGTCCAGTCTCGCAATGGGGGCTGTCCTTTCACAGAGAGACCCGGAAACCGGCCAGCTACATCCTGTGGCCTTCTGGTCGAAAAAGTTCTCACCTCCAGAGATTAATTATGCCATCACGGACAAGGAACTCCTGGCTATCAAATCTGCCTTTAAAGCCTGGAGGCACTACCTTCTGGGGGCCCGGTACACTATTGCAGTCATCACAGACCACCGAAACCTGCAATATCTCGAAACAGCCAAGGCCCAGTCCTCGCGCCAATTACGGTGGGCCCTTTTCTTCGCCCAATATGATTATGTAATCACATTTCGACCAGGAGTCAGGAACGGAAAGGCGGATGCCTTATCTCGCATGGGCATAGACGAAATGGTATATACAACTCCAGACCCAGTACCTATTATACCTGAAGACAAACTCTTGCGTATCATGACAGCCTTAACACAAGCAGAACTACGAAAAGAAATCCAACAGCCAATGAATCCCGATGCCTTCCTCGCATGGCAAACCCAAGGAGAACAATATACCATCAAGGACCATCTACCCTTTTTTAGGGATCGCCTATATGTACCCAAGAAGGAATTACAACAGCATATTATTTCAAACTATCACGATTCACTGATCGAAGGGCATCCTGGGATCGCCAAAACCCTAGCTAAGGTGAAAGAGAACTTTTGGTGGCCTACCTGGCGTAAGGACATCATTCAGTATATTCAGTCCTGCGGTGTCTGTGCACAAAATAAATCACAGAAACAAAAACCATCTGGTCTCCTACAACCATTGGACATTCCTCCAGTTCAATGGCACACTCTTTCCCTTGACTCCATCACTGATCTACCTCCAAGCCAAGGGTTCAACACCATCCTTGTAGTTGTGGACTTATTCTCAAAGATGGCCCAATGTATTCCCCTCAAAGGCCTCCCAGACGCAGCCACTTTAGCAAAAGTGTTCCTGGAGGGTGTGGTTAAGCTACATGGCTTCCCTTCGGTTCTGGTCTCTGATCGAGACAGCCAGTTTGTTTCAAACTTCTGGAAAAAATGTTGTACAATGGCGCAGATCGACATTCAGCTATCTACCAGTCACCATCCCCAAACGGACGGCCAAACCGAGAGAACCAATCAGACACTCGAGCAATATTTACGGTGCATGCTGCACCACGAACAAAGGAATTGGAAAGATCTACTATGGATAGCCAAATATGCATATAACAATTCTTTGCATTAAAGCACGGGACAAACGCCCATCTATACCCTTTATGGCAGACATTCACGTACCTCTGAACTAGACCTTCCAGCCAGCTTGGAAATGCCAGCTGTAAAGACTCTACACACAACCATTACCCAGGATTTCAAAAGGGCAAAGGAACACCTTATTCATGCCAAAGAAAAACAAAAGAGATTCGCCGACCAACACCGGAAAAAGGCCCCTGATTATCAAGTAGGAGACAAAGTTTGGTTAGCCGCTAAATTCGTACCCATCAAGGGAACCCGGACCTTTCATCCCAGATTCTTAGGACCCTATACGATTAAGGCAATTATCAACCCAGTAGCCGTGAAACTGGATTTACCACCTAATCTACAAATCCACCCGGTATTTCATGTGTTCCTCCTGAAACCAATGCAACCCGGCACACGGATTGGGACACCACCTAAGCCCATACTTGTTGACGGAGAACCAGAATTCGAATTCAAAGATATCTTGGACTCTAAATACTCTAGGAACAAGCTATATTATCTCGTCGATTGGAAAGGATTTGGACCACAAGATAGATCCTGGGAGCCCAGTGAGAATATCCACGCACCACGTCTAACCAGGAAATTCAATCGGAACTTCCCAACCAAACCTGGGCCAGACAGAAGGAACACCATGGGAGGGGCCTTAGGGGGGAGTGCTGTTACGACCCTCGCCCAAAACCCCTCTGGCAAACCCATTGGCCAGGTGGAGTCAGGACTCGGGCCTCTAGAGCCTGGCATCCTTTTCCAAAACCCTCTTGGGGCCACTCCTGGCACCATGAGAAACATGTGCTTGGGAACTACTTATTGTGTTGTCAGCCAACATGGAGGCATCCACATAGCTTGGTTCCCAGGAACCAAGCTATGCGGTCTAGTGTTTTGGGTGTGGCAGCCTAGGGACTACTTTACCTGGACTATTTTGTTGGGGCTATTTAAACCACACCCGAGCAAGACAACACGCTTTGCGTTACTTTGCAGCTTGCAGCGTGATGCTCACCGTGTCCAGCTATTCCCTCGATCCTCGGAGAAGCAGAACCTGCAAGGAGACAAAAGGAACATCATTAGCAGCAGCATCTTACCTGCAGTCTTCATCTTTTACCACTCGCAGCTACTGAGAACAGCTACCTCGAATCTGCACGCCTCCCGGACAGAACGACCTGAAAGAGGTAGATAGAGGCAACATTAAAGAAAGCAGTAGGGACATTTGTAAATTACGAACTGCTCAAAAGGCTTACCTGGCTGGTTGCCTCACGGCTGGCACCACTCCGGACACCCCACTCGCGCTGAAGAACACCATGACCTACAAGGGAGGAAAACACAAGTTAGCAAAGGCAAGACTTTGCAGCGCTGCGCATAGCGCTTACTTACCGCATCATAGCGCTCTTAATGCACAATCATTTACCAGCGGGGCTCAACCAAGCCATTTCGCCACGCTGAAGCTCTGCATACTTAAGGGAGAAAAAAGAGAGAAAAAAGAGACATTTTAAACAAAGAAATGCATGCAGGATAGCAACAAAACTAAAGAACAGCAATAGGACCTACCTGAACAATATCAAACGGGCCGGCATCAGTGAAGTAACTGGACGGCACATGCCCATTAAAGACAACGTGCCCCTGCAAAGAAGGCAGGACGGAGAGCACGTCTAACTCTACCACAAGGTGAGGAGAGGGCCCCAGAGGGGCAGAAATCATACGGGGTTGGAGGGAGGATACTTACCCCGGTCGGTCAGTCTTGAACACAGTCCTCCTGTATTTTCAGGCAGAACGTTCACCGCAGACCATATCTGGGCAAAGCTGAGAAGCATGCCAGCGAGTAACCCGGCTGGGTGGCGTCCCTGTGGATACCAGGTGAGCGTAACAAGCACGCTCTAAGATAACTACAAAGCAGCAAATACGGATCTGGACAGGCTTATCTTAGAGGTGCAACGTCTGGGGGCCAAGATGGAGGATCAAGAGAATAGATCCAGGCACAACAACCTTTGTCTGGTCGGCCTTCCAGAAAATGCTGAGCGGAGTGACCTGGAGAACTTTATCTACGGTCTTCTACAGGACAAATTACAGCCGGTCCAATAGCACAGCGAGTAGAGCGCTCGCTTTGACATCTGTGCAGAACCCCGGCAGTGCCAAACTCAGACTTTCATCCTTCCGAGGTCAATAAATGAGCACCACACACCGTGAGAAATAAGCAGCGCTCAGATACCTAAGGGTTTGTAACGCTATATAAATGCTAAATAATAATAAATAATCTGGAGAACCCCCAAACTTACATCAATGAGTGAGTTCACTGGCCCCCATCTCCAAGCCTCCGCCAGGCGAGCACCCACGTACCATCACGATGCACCTGTTGAACTTCCAGCATAAGCTGGTCATACTCAAGGCCTAACGGGAAGTTGTGGCCCTTCGAGTGGAGAACAACACAATATGCATATTCAATGACTATTCCCTTGAAGTGTCCAAACGCAGGAAGGCTTTCAACCCGCTATTTGAGGTATTGAAAGGATCCAAACATAAACGCTATCTCAAATTCCCATCAGTATGGTCCATCTAATTGAACCGCCAATGGCACTCATTCGAAGACCCTGAGTAAGCATGGCACTTCTCAAAATGGAGAGATGTGATCACCACAGAATATACCGCTGGGGTGGAGCAGCGCCACAACCAGACGGGGTACATACACAGCCCCGCACACAACAGCAAACACAATCTTGAGAAGGATGCAAGAAGGTGGGCAGCTCTGAGCATTGGGTAGATGGCAAGAGGATCCAGTGCTATAATCCTAGTGGGCTGCTTGATAGCAGTATGTGCTCCTTCACGGGGATGCCAAGTGTCCCCTAGCTTGAATATGTTGTCCTCCTGGGACTGCTGAACACTTTGGTCTGTCAAATACACAAAGTCAAAGCAATACCGCCTCTTGGCCGCTAGTGATGTACAATGTCACACCTATCTGCAGGCTGAATCACTGAAATTCCTAAAACAGGTCTGCTGGGAAGGGCTGCTATGATGGGGCTCATCACTGGGGGGTAACTGCTGGTCCCTACTTGTCTGTTGCGAGGCTATGGCACTGCTCAGGCACCATGGCTATCATTCTTGACCCGGGAGTTCAAGCATGCAAGGATGCAGGCAGCGGCAGTGAGGTTGTCCCTGTCTGCTACCTTGCATTGGCTCTCTTTTGCTTTCAGAGTTGTATTGGAGTCATGTTCTTAGATTCAAAACTTTTACTGTTTGGTTGGTTTTGGGGGGGATGTTTGTGTAATGGGAGGGAAACACAAGATACGCCTATGCTAAACCCTTGCAGGACAAGGCCGCGGTTTTGAGTGATGCAGGCGCACAGGAGATGCTGCCCGACAATACGTAGCATGCAATGCTACATCAACGCTTCCGAGCCTTTAAGAACCGAGGATCGGACCCTCTGCAGCAAAGCCCTGGCAGGACAAGACCGTGGTGTTGAGCAACGCAGGTGTGCTGGAGACGCTGCCCGACGATACGTAGCATGCAATGCTATGTCCACGCTTCCGAGCCTTTGAGCAATGCATGTTTTTGGCAGCGATGGGGTAGCGGCGCAGATTGTGAGCGTGGATGACTACACCCTCCATTCTGCGGCCGCAAGGTAGGAAGGTGTGGGGAGGGAGAGTAGCATTGCTACTCTCCACGCAACCCTGTGACCTTTCGTGTCTGTCCCATTCTCCCTCTTGCAAACGCGTTGTTCCCCCTGCAACTGTTCCACACTAATTGTCTAAGTGCCAGGAAGCGGCTATGAGAATCATGGATGAACTCTAAACAAAAGTTTGACAACAGCAATATGATGTCATAAAGACGATACATAAGCCTAAACCGAAACAATATGAAAATACTTAAGACTGACGGTGTAACAGAAGTACTAAGAGAAACATGTACCAACAGATGATGTTATTGTGAAAATAAGAAGATGAAGTAACTTGTCGGCCAATAACTGTAAATACACTGTAACGTAAGGTAGAAAAAGCATATAGAGGTTTGCTAACAAGAGGTATATATAACATTTAGGACGACCATTGGAAGAAAATGTGTGATGGCCCGTGGTAAAGAATAAACCCAGCTACCTCAAAAAACCAAACAAGCCTAGAATCTCAAATTGAAGAATTGATGACAAAGCTGTTTTCATGTGCAGAATAAGGGAGTATGTTGGCCTGAAGTCAAGGGAGCTATTTCACGAGATGGGCACAAGGCACAGAGACGGGCAAATGAATAGACAACGTGCATGAGGCATATTTCTGGTAAGATTAGGAGTACAAGGACATTTGAGGATGCCAAGTATTGGATATCCACAAATGCAAAAGCCTATGTGAGGTGGAGTGTGCAAGGCTCTAAAGGCCAGAGAGGGTAATGGCACCCTGCTTAATTAAATCAAATAACAGTAATTGAGAAGCTGAAATGAAAGAAATCGTGGTCTCCTAACACATGTTGAAGAACTCAAAACAAAGTGATAGATAAACAAATAATACTACTTCTATTTTCCTTTGAGTCTAGCAAATAATTTCAAGACACCATGAAGCACCATGACAGAGTGTTTGTTTTTTAAACGCTCAGAGATAGACTGGTTTATTAACTGCTGCAGATTTACTCAGCATGGTGTGAAGAATCCATCTGAGCCCTTTCTCCGGCTCTCCTCTCTTCTATTCATAAAGAGACTATTAATACAATTTACAACATGTATTACCTTACAACAGCCATTGACATAGTGCTAAAATTGAACAGGCAGTCCTAGTTTCACATTTCCTCCTACACCTGCTCTTGGCTAATTTAACACTGTTCATATGTGCTCTCGACGCAGGCCCAACAGCTGGGACCTAGCAAGGACAGTCTGTGTTTTTGTAGGCTAAGACTTCTTTAAAACATTTTTGCAGTAAGTGTTTTTGGAGAATTTATGTTAAACACTTGCAAAGCCTACAATTTTAATACATATTGCTAACAAAAGGCTATTCATTAGAGCTTTTAGTTAAGATAGTGGTGTGCTCACACTCCCTCGAAATGTGTCAGAACAGTGAGCAGACTACAAGGTCAACTACAAAACGATAGACCTTGGCTAAGGAACAGGTCGATGACATACAATGGACTAATTGGGAAAAAAGAGAACAAGTTGACGCAGCATAAATACCTAAGTTTCGTTCTGTCCACATGCTGCTAGACAAGCCGAAAGTTCAAGGTTGTATAGGGTTGCCAACCAATCACAAGCCCTGCCAAGCACTTTCATATACAATGTTGCAGTTATTAGCTCACTGCCATATTCTCTGCTATTATCAGTATGTGATGTACGTAGAAGTAGCTCAGGCATGTCCTACAGACAAGGGACAGCCAATGAGATATTAACACTTATATTATTCTATAAGTAGATATGTTCCCCTAATCCAATCAGTCTGGGTCTTCTGGGGAACTTTCTTGGGTGTCTGTCTTTCTTCTTCTGCGAACCGCTTTTGTTTCTCCTGATCTTTTCTTTATCTTCTTGTCGTGCAAGTAAGGACGGGCTCTGTTGGAGGCCACGTTGTCTGGGTCTCACAGCACTAGACCACGGGGTATCCCGGGAGCCAGTCCTCAAACAGTGAAAAAGCCTCCTGGCTGAAAAACCCCTCGTATAGTCTCTCCTGTATTGAAGGTAGCAAACGGAGAAATCCCGGGTGTAATTCCCGTAACAGGAGCAAGTTGTTGCAAGTATAAATGTTAGTGAACAGTCTTTTCTTTGATGAAGTCAAATTAAACGAGGTAGGACTGTGGTCCGTGAAGACAGAACTGAAAGAGGCTACCGGTGTGAGAGGTAAGTCCAAGGTAACAGGAGAAATCTCTTCATCTGTTGAAGGATTTTCAGGTTGCTGTGGTCTGTTCGAACAGTGAACTGATGTAAGGCTTCTTGTAAAAGATGACGCCACTCTTTGCATGCTTGTCTAATCGCCAACAACTCTCTCTCTATCACAGAATAATTCCGTTCACTGGGCGAAAGGGTGCGTGACAGGTATGCCACGGGGTGTTCCTGACCGTCTGCATCCTTCTGTAACAGGGTGGCTCCTATAGCTCCTCCTGAAGCGTCGGACTCGACAATGAAAGGACGGTCTTGTTTGGGTTGTATTAATATGGGTGCCGAGGTGAAAGCCTGCTTCAGCGTAAGGAAAGCTTGATCTGCTTCTGGAGACCAAACTAACTGCACACCCTTCTTGAGTAGAGCTGTAATGGGAAGCACCATGTCAGAGAAACCCAAGATGAATTGCCTGTAAAAGTTGGCTAGGCCCAAAAAACACTGAATGTCCTTCACGTTCTTGGGTGCTGGCCACTGAAGAATGACTCTGATCTTACCAGGATCCATGCGGATCCCATCTCCAGAGAGAATAAAGACCAGATAGGAAACGGCGGAAGAATCGAAAATACACTTTTCGGGTTTGGCGTAAAGCTGGTTCTGTAAGAGCCTCTCAAGGACTTCACGGACATGTTTGCGATGGTCTGGGAGTGAGGTGGAAAAAACCAAGATGTCATCTAGGTAAACCACCACAGTGGAATATAACAGGTCAGCAAATAGTTTACCAATAAACCGCTGGAAAACCGCTGGTGTGTTCACCAAACCGAAGGCCATCACCCTGTATTCGAAGTGCCCAAGGGGTGTGCGAAATGCGGTCTTCCATTTGTCGCTGGCCCTGATCCTGAGCAGATGCTAGGCCCTCCTCAGATCCAACCTGGTGAAAACTATTGCCCTTTGGACAGCCTGGAGTACTTCCTTTATCAAAGGCATCGGATACCGGTCCTTGATGGTTAATTGGTTGAGCCCATGATAGTCAATACAGGGTCTTAGTTCAGAAGATCCCTTCTTCGGGATAAAGAATAGTGAGGCTCCAGCTGGGGACCTAGATTCTTGAATGAGGCCATGTTGAAGGTTGCTATAAAGATACTCCTTGAGTGCCTGACGTTTGGGTAAGGAGAAGCGAAACATCCTGCCAAAGGGTATGGAAGCTCCTGATATGGTCTCAATGGCGCAATCTTCATTCCTGTGAGGAGGAATGGTGCGAGGCTGATGATCCAAAAATACCTCAAGGAAGTCCTGGTAATGCAGAGGAACCAAATGTACTGAAGCAGCAGACATGGACCTTTCCGGATTGGCCTGCGGAGGGGTTTCCAATTGTTGCAGACATTCCTCCAAACAGAACGAGGACTGGAAGTGTATGGTATTTGCTGACCAGTCTATGGTGGGATTATGACGACGCAGCCAGGGAATCCCCAGAATGACGGGGAAGTGGGCTGCCCGGATCAGATCAAATACCACTATCTCATGATGCTGGAACAGGTTGACCTGGATGGGTTCTGTTTCAAAGTGGATGGGACCAGAAGACAGGGGAGTTCTGTCTACCCCTTCCACCAGGACTGACAAGATCTTCTTGCAGAAGGGTAGGCCATTTTCTTCTGCCCATTGTATATCTACGAAATTACCTGCTGCTCCGCAATCCAACATGGCAATCACGTCCCAAGATGTAGAGGCATCGACCGCGAGATGTACGTGGAATACCATAAATTGCGTGTCTTCCTTAGATGAAACTGGTAATTAATTGATGCAGGGATTCTGACACTTGTCCCCGGACCTTTCCCTGTTCAGGTCCAGGGTGTAGCGTTTTCCTGCCGACACGGAGGGACTTCCGGGCAGTTCCGTAGGAGATGTTTCTGGGACCCACAGTACATACAGAGACCAAGTTCCTTTCTCCTCCTTCTTTCCTCTGCAGTCAGTAGGCATCTTGCGGCTCCTACTTGCATTGGTTCATCTCCCTGTTGAGGCACAGCACGTTCCCCCGATGCAGATGTATTGAATAAGGGCATCTGCACAGGACGATTCCTTCTCCTTTCTTGCCGCCTTTCTCCTAAGCGGAATTCTGTTTGTAGGGCGAGTGAAACCAGTTCTTGAAAGGACTGAGGCCTTGTGACCCTGGCTAGCTCATCCTTTATGTCTTCATGAAGTCCTCGGCGAAACAGTGTCTGTTGAGCCTTGTCAGGCCAACCAGAATGAGTAGCCAGCCTCATAAAGGTTGATACATATCTCTGCACATCCTGTGCCCCTTGCTTGAGATCAAGTATTGCTTCAAATGAGGAGAACTGCACCTCTGGACGTTCAAAGCGTGCCTTGAACAATTGTGTAAAGGTGGTGTTGTCATTAGTTGCAGGGTCCGACTGGTTTATAAGGGGGGTGGGCCATGCCAGGGTATTGCGACTAGATTCGACACCAAATAACCCACCTTCGCTCTATCTGAGTCAAATGCCCTTGGACGAAACGTGAAATACATCAAGCAGGAGTCCATGAATTCTCTTAACGTCTTCGGGTTACCATCATACTTTCCGAAGGGTAAGGGAAGAGGAGGCTGATCTCCTCTATTCTCATCCCGGGAGTTAACCTGTTGTCTTAATGCAAAGTTCTCATTGTGGAGGGTCTGCACTTCTGCTGTTAAACTCTGTATAACTCCAACCAATTCTTGGTATTGCTCAAGAGATGCCATGGTCACTTCCGGGCATTGTACGCTGTCAAACTCAGTGAACGCCTCCCCCCCTTACTCCTCACCTGGGTCTTCTGTGGAACTTTCTTGGGTGTCTGTCTTTCTTCTTCTGCAAACCGCTTTTGTTTCTCCTGATCTTTTCTTTATCTTTTTGTCATGCAAGTAAGAACGGGCTCAGTTGGAGGCCACGTTGTCTGGGTGTTACAGCACCAGACCACCGGGTATCCCGGGAGCCAGTCCTCAAACAGGGAAAAAGCCTCCTGGCTGAAAAAACCCTGGTATAGTCTCTCCTGTATTGAAGGTAGCAGACGGAGAAATCCCGGGTGTAATTCCCGTAACAGGAGCAGGTTGTTGCAAGTATAAATGTTGGTGAACAGTCTTTTCTTTGATGAAGTCAAATCAAACGAGGTAGGACTGTAGTCCGTGAAGACAGAACTGAAAGAGGCTACCGGCGTTAGTCGAAGGTAACAGGAGAAATAGGGATAGAAAGCCAGAACAAGAGAGCCCCGAGCAACAAGGAGCGCTGGAGATACGCAAAGGTCGGTTGGTCCAGTACAAGAGGTTCGGGCGAAGAGACCACTGCAAGGGAGAGACAGAGAGTGCAGAGACAGAAAAGGACAGAGCGTAAGCTCAAAGAATGAAGACGAACGGCCAAGAATGTGGCAGCAAAGTCAATGGAGTCTCCATGAATGCCACAGTTTCCATCGGGGATGCATGACACAATCCCTCCTGGCATTAGGTTTTTGTGAAATGCCACGTAGGATGACGTCATGAATGACGTGTGTAAAAGTATATAAACTCTGTGCAAGCAAACTTGTGAATATCGAGCATCTACCTTGATAGCTGTATTTCTCCCTGCTTTCTTTCATTGAGATTAAAGCAGTATTTTACCGTCTTCCTTTGGTCTGTCCGATTATTTGGTCTGTGATAATTATTGGTAATTCCATCTAGCACACAGAAGACACTTCAAGGTGCTAGAGCACATTTGGTAGCAGATGATGGTTCTGGTCTAATCTAGCCCCAGATCCAGACCCCGACAATCGTTGGCTGCTACCACTAGACAGGTGATCACAGAGTTTCCCTAGGAGAATGGAGCGTACAAAATCATGTGATCAAGATTCGGTTTTTCAGGTCCTCGTTTGATGAAATTCAGGTCCGGTTCCTGCAGGCGACCCGCAAACTGAAGACAAACTGGTCGATTGTCGGAGAGTCGATGCAGAGGGACTCAAGCTGAGTAGTGGATGTGAGTAGACCATTGAATATGGTAAAAAGTAAAAGGGGGAGGGATTGTGTTGTGATGTGTTGGATAGACATATATAGAAAGAGTAACTGGATTTTTTAGGGATCATAGAGAAGAGAAGGATACCTCGATTTTACGTGCCCATGAAGGACGGAAAGAAAAGATGCCATAACTCCATCTAGGAGTGTTAAGGGATTCCTGAAACGTTAAAAACCAATAAGAAGGACGTGTATTAAGCTCCGATATGGAGCCAATAAGAGATGAGATACATTTACTAAAAAAAGTAAAGGAAGATGTACATAGAGGAATACATTGAAGTGCACATGTATATGGGGATTAATACATTTTTATAAAGTTTTTTGCATGTTTAAACTGATGGATATAAAACGAATAAAAATAGATCAATAAAAATGATTTTTGGTGCACTTTTTAAACAAAGGATTGACGTAAATCAGAAGGTTAAAATCAGATGAAATTAATATATAAAGAAGAGAACCTTAAGATACTAGAAAACCAAGAACGATATAAAAATATTTGATAGAAAGTGTAAATGAAGGAGCGAAAAGACTAGTGGGGCAAAATGTTTCTTTTTAAATGATTCACAGATTATGAGCAGCGATGATAGTGCTCGCTCAAAAGGACTAAAACAATATATTTAATAAAGATAGGAAGAAGAATAACAGACTGGGTAAGTATTGACAGTCTGAATTGACTTGTCACCATGGATGACACACCACTTTTACACCTATACAGAACATTGCTGATACATACAGCCACAATTTAAAAATACCATTCCGAATGGGTCAAGTGCACAACTAATAAAGCACTTATGTCATGGCCTCAAGAGGGTTCATTATCGAAATCGATATTACTTCATATGACAACATACATGCCACTCAGAAAGGAGAAAAGTTGGAAAAGGTTGGCAGTTTTAGAACTCTAGAAAATGTATCAGAGTGAGAAACAAGAGCCCGTTGAGAGAGAGTGGATGCTTAATCAGAATAAATGAGAAGATGTAATACATTTGGCTCCTATTTTACCTCGTGAAAAGCAAGATGTAAAAGTTGAAGAAAAGGGATTTTATCCTTTAAAGGAATTAAAGGCAGCAGCGGGATAAGTTAATCCAATATATGAGGCCCTTGCTTATAACAGCAAAGACACCTCAGAAGAGACAGGAATAGATAACAACAAAGTATATTAACATGCAATGAAAATAAACAGCGTAATGAGAGAAAGGAAAGCCAAAACAAACAAATAGAGATAGAGGAAAGGGCACAAAGGCAGAAGGGAACAAAGAATATAGCTAAATGTATGGATGGGAGGACAAATATTGCTCAAACTAGATGCTAAGGGCATAGATGAACAATGGGAAAGAGAAGAAAGTGGGTAACAAGAGAAGAGAGAAAGAGAAAGAAGAAGAGAGATTATACAAAGAAGAAATGGACCAAGAATGTAAGCAAAGGGTGGAACAAAAAAAGGTGTGTGATAAGGAAAGAAAAGGAGAGATTGGAAGAGGAGAAACAAAAAGAGGCAGAAGCCCAAAGATTGAAAGTATGTAGGTTGTAACGAAGGGGATAAAAAGGGGAGGTAAGGGATTTAAGGAGAAGAAAGGAAGAAATGGACAGGAGAAGGGGATTAAGATGTCACAACGTAAAATATTTATGCCACAGAAGTATAGTGCCCATAGAAGCACAAGAACAATTGGAAGAAGAAAGAGGGTCAAAACAGCCCTGAAGGGATTTGCAAGGAATGCCACAATCAACATGGACTGGTGGGCAGGACACAGAAGACATCGAGCAGAGGCTTAGGAAATGATATAGGCAGATGAGGGATAGCGAAAGGTATGAGACTCAAGAGAATATTGAAAGTTCCTGACTAAAGGCAACTGAAGGTAAACAAGGGGCACCTTAACAGAAAACCATAGAACGATGTCCCTAAGTAGGTGTGAGAAACCTGAAGGTGTATCACCCTCTAGTCCCCGGAGATCTGTCATTCAGGGGGCTAGAATACCGGCATCACTTTTGAACCCAGTTCCTGGGGGTGGACCAGTGCGGGAGGATCACCTGGATGAGGGGTCTTCGGGGAGTGGAAGTAGGACACTGGAGGGTGAGATGTGGTATCCCCTTCCCTATTTCCCCGCCAACCGGTTCATGTCAAATCGGCCCGCGTGGAACTGGCCGCGCGGAAATGGGGTGTACCGCTCCAAGCACTCTTGAACTGTACTTTGGCGGCATGTGGACTCGGCAGTGCATACAAGACCCGCAAAAAATACCACAAAAGTGACTGTCTGCCTTTCTGAACGGGAGAACATTACAAGTTGCCCATGCGGACAGGCCTGCCGTGGAAGCCGTTGGGAGTTACACGAGAGGGGAGTTTCTGTATCCTGTGCACAGAACTGGGAGCAGGAGAGCTGGAGCATGCCATCACCAAGCAGGAGCACCTTGTATTGCCTTGTCCCAAACCGCGAGATGACCGTAACTGCAGGCAAGCCAAGGTGAATAGGCCAACAGACCACATGCCCCTCACCTGCCCTTGATCTCCTTGAGACATAAGAAAATTATGGTCCTGAAGAAGATAATAAATAGCCATCATCGAAACCGGTCGACCACCTTTTAACCAAGGATATCTCAGAAATTAACCAGGGATACCCCGTGAACTAGACCATAAAAACACTGTACTATGGATGTAGTTCCTTGTTTTTAACCACTTTTTACGAACTATTTGTTTGTTTCCTGAACCATCAACGAGTGATTTGTAACTCGGGGACCACACACTTCCTATGAAGGTCATTAAAAGAAGATAAAACAGTTCCTCTCTGAAATGTGGCCCCAAGTTCCTCTGAAACAAAACAGTCACCCCAGAAATGGGCAGAAGCCCCATACACCCCATGCCTAAGGACATAAGCCCCCATATAATATGAGGAATCTTCTGTGAATATTGCTCTTTGAGGTCATCCACTAATCGGCACTAGAGCAAGAATCAGCTTCCACACTGAAATAAGGTGGACCACCCCAAAAGTGTTCATGTGTGTTAAAACATTGTTTCAATTAACACTTCGGAAAAACTTTGAACCATTACTCATCGTTTCCCTGAATGTGATCCAGAATCCCCTTCCCTATAACACCTTTTTTCCCTATCCTACCAGGTAGGATACCTGGGAACTCAACCCCACCTTTCCCAACATAAACACTTTCTCATGGACAGCCCACCGTGAGTACAACGGACTAACACCAGAGCCGTATACCTGACATGTTTCAACACCATGGTCAGGCAAGGTCAGGCAATTACGGATCACTAAACACACCTGACTTCCATCACACTTCCACACACGGCTAAAAGGCTGAGCATGCAAGCACACTCTGAGCGAGGCAAAACACACGAGGAGACTTCAGTTCCAAGCTGGCAGTTTAATACAAGGAGAAAGATGGCGAGACCAGAGAGGGTCACAAGGAGAGAAGTACCCTTGTACTCTAAAGACGGTTACTTTTGTGAATCTTAGAACGTAAGAAACCAAAGACCAGGAACGGAGGCTGAGCAAACCTGTGCAGTTTGCCAGAGGTACCCAGGGCTCTCTCACATCGATAACCCAGGCAGGGAGGAGCGATTGCCGCCGTGGTACTGTCCTTGGCTCCTACAACAAAGCAGACGGTGAGTCGGAGAGACTGATACCAAACCAGCTTGTGTTTTGAATCAAGGTTGCAAGCGCCAACTTTGTATAAAGAGAAGAGTGTGAAAGGCGTTGGCGATGAGCGACGCAAATATAATTGGAAACTAACAGGAGTAATTGGACTTTGTGAGGTCAAGCCAAGATACCATATACAGAGTGGTCAGGCACCACGTGGGCGCTCATTCCAAAGTCTCTGTTTGGTATCTAACTGATGCTGAGTGTAAGAAAAGGAAGATTGAGATCAAAGTGGTCATGCAGCAGGTCAAGCTAAACTGTGTGCACATTCAAAAGTCTTCGATAGTTTAAGGTACATCGCCATTGGTCCGAGCCCGGCTGAGGGAGACTTATTGAGTGGGATCTGAGCCCGGCAGAGGGGTATACAACCTGGAACCTTTGAGTGAAACTTTTGCTTTGAAAGGATCTGAGCCCGGCAGAGGGATCCAACCTGGAACTTTTGAGTTAAACTTTTGCTTTGAAGGGATCTGCGCCCGGCTGAGGGGGATCCAGGGTGAACACCCGAACTGTGTACATGCAAAGTACTGAAGGGAAAATAATGATTTCTTATTGTTTTGCGCAGCAGACCCTCTGAGTCAAGAGACTTGAAAGAAGTAAAGAGGCTTGAACACAGAAGGTCTTGAACTGTGGAAACTGAACTGTATCCTTGAGCCGCAGAAGCCAGAGTGTGTGCTTGGCTCGAGTGACCCACTTTGCCCCGTGCTGAAAACATGGGGACGGGAGGCCGAGCACCCTGACATATCATTTTGTGAACACTTCTTTCTTTTTCATGAACATTACGCCACATTATTTGTAAATTAGTGGTAAGGATTGGCAATAGGTTTTTTAGTATAGGCCCTCTTTATTTGACAAGACTCCACTAGGACTGCATTGTTATTATTTGATGGTCGTAGCTTGCTCCCATCTGTAGATTTAGGTTTAGATAGGCGTTTATCACACCATTGCGAAAGTTCAACAAACACCCTTGAACTGTGGTCACTTGTGTCTGTCTAACTATTGCCTCCATGCGTTCCTTGCATATGGTGTCAGGAGTGGAATGTGATTCAATTCATAAAAATTGAAAATCCATGCTGATAATTGTCGTACCATCAGAAGGGGAAAATAGAATAATTGAACTCCTGGACTCTGACCGTGTATCCACTTTAAAAGAGCTTTTGCTTTCTCACCACTTATCCCGACTGGTCAACAAGATCTCTTGGACATCCTTCCACTCTCTCATTATAACATACAACAGTGTGATTGAATAATACTGAAAGTTATACAAGCCTTTACCTTTATTCGGCCTAGTGCCCTAAACCCCCCTGCTCGTGAGCCTTTGGTACCCAATTACCATCCGTTGCGGGGCCATCAGGGTTTGAGACCAACCTAGCAAAATCATTCCCTTCGGCGGAGTGAGACTCAGAAGAATCCGACGACTTCTAAAGTTTGTCCGAATGAGTCGAGAACTGTTTTTTTCCAATTTAGAAAATACCACCGAAGGAACCCTTACCCCACCGGAAGAAAAGGCTGATCTAGCAGAAATTTTAGCCCAATTAGCAGCCAATAAAATGCAGGCCGAAGCTAGGATCCAAGAAAACGTAACGAAATTGGTTGTGTTGCAAGCCAGACCCCTACTACCACAGGGGGTACTTCAACCGTACCTAGAAGGCGAAGATCTAGGGAACTTCTTTTTGAATGTCAAACAGTTAGGCGAACAGCTAGGATTGGAAGAAAACCTAAAAAGATGCTATTTGGGTCCTTTATTGAAAGGTGAACTACAGACCACATACCAACTACTTAATCTTGCCCAGGAAGCCACCTTTGTATCCATCAAAGAAAGGCTTTTGAAAAGAGTGGGGCAAACTTGTATTTTCTATTGGCAAAAATTGAGGGCCATTAGATTAAATCTGGGAGAAACCCCCCTGGAAATGGGTGAACGTATCAAAAACACTGTAGCCCTTTGGATCAATAACAAATTCTTAGAACAGTTAGTAGAAATTATCACACTAGAACAGTTCACCAATTCCTTGCCCCCTTTTTTACAAAAAGCAGTCTTACAATTAAGTCGACCTACCCTAGCCATGGTCATTGAAACTGCCCAAAACCACTCAGATGCAGCCAAACACTTCCACTTGGTAGATCGAGGTGAGGAACGGAAAGATTACAAACCTATCCACCGACCCCAACCTCAGGGAATAGACAAACAAGGAGGGTCATATACAATTAAAGAATGGATACCAAAAGGAAGACGAGAAGTCAAGAGATCGGACCCTAAAACCAAAGACAAAAGTAAAAGAGAGGAACCTAAAGGAAGCAGACCACCCCCTCTTATCTGTTTTTCATGTAGAGAAACTGGGCATTTGGCTAGGCACTGTCTGAAAAATTTGAAAGACAAACCTATCGAGATAGGCTGTTAAAAGGGATAATAGTGGGAAGAACCCAAAGAAGATCTAGAGACCTTCAGAATATGTTTGTGTCAATCCTCCGCTGACTTCACATATGAAAAGGCTTGGGTGAATGGGAAGCAAGTAAAGGCTCTATTCGACTCAGGTAGCAAGCAAACCGCTCTAAGAGCTGACTTGGTCACAACAAGAGACCTCGAGAATGCTAGCCTAGTTAGAGTTACCTGTGTACATGGGGTCAATGAAGTATACCCAAAAATACCCGTACACATTACATCAGGGCCGAAGCCTGTTTAATATCTTCGTCCATCTTTCCTGGACTCCCCAAAGAAGTTATTCTAGGTCGGGATTTCCCTACCTTTTCCACTCTCTTGCAGGAAACCCCACCTCCCAATAGAGAGTTTTCACCCCAGGACTGCTGGCACTCAATTACTAATCCCAGAACTCTCCAATATGGGATTGGCAAAAGACAGAACCCCATGAAACCCCTCCAAGATATAAAGAACCTATAAAACCAGAGTCAACCTCTAGAGACCAGTTTGTGGGTTATTTTCGAGAAACCCATGAAACCACTGCACCTCTAACTATATCATCAAAAAAAGATCAGTGGATTATGCAAGAGTCCCTGGATATACCTCATCTCTGTTCTTTCCCAGGTTTTAACATTGAAGTACCTGGACAAAGACCAATCATATCCACCGCACATAGGAGAAGGGTATGTGAGAAACCTGAAGGTGTCTCACCCGCTAATCCCCAGGGATCTGTCATAGAGGTGGCCAGGACACAGCCATCGCTTTTGGATCCAGTTCCTGGGGATGTGTTACGCTCACCTGGCTCCCACAGGGGTGTTGAGCGGAACTGGACAGCCAGTCTCCACCAACGTGATGCGTAGTGCAGAGATGACTGACTGGACTGGCCCACCTAGCTTCATCTGCTTGATCCGTAGAAGTAGTCGCCTAAAGACGGGGAAAGGGAATTAGCCACCCGTGGATTTGAGTATTAACACCTCACTGCGTCCCCACTTATCACTTCTGACATTTCCTTTCACAAAGCTCACCTTATAGTTTTGTATGATGAGCTCTCCATCCTGCGAAGAATGCAGGGGCGCGTTGATGGCCAGTTACTTCACTGGCTTGAGGATATTGGAAGAGTTCTGGACAAATCTTGGCTCCAAACCTCTGCGCGAAAGGCCGTAATTATATAGTTCTAATGAGTTCAAAATGTTAGATTAATCACTCTTGTCCAATTCCTTGTTTCTTTTGCAGCTTAGACCCAAAAGATGATCGTCTTGTGGCAGCTGAAAGCATTCAGGTAAGAGTCTGTGTTTTGTAACACTGTCTGGTAAATGATGCCAAGGTTTAACTTGCTGCTTTCTCTTTTCTTGCAGGTGCACCGTAGGAAGATTTGGAGTGCTGGTGGATAATACCTCCTGCGGTAAAATCAGGTAAGCATGTGGTGGCAAGAGATTGTCATGATCTCTGCTTCCAAAAGATCAGGACTTGCCTGACTCCCTTGGAAGCAGACCCATAACCCCGGTTCCGAGTGCCAGCCAGTCCCAGTTGGGACCTTTTGGACCCTGTCCTGGCGCCAGTGGCACCAGGCTCATAAAGATGCCCAGTCCCAGCGCTGGAAGCGCCAGGCTCATAATGCTTGGGTGGACTTACCTGCAGCAGACCATGCTGCTTACTTACCTGCCAGTTGAACCCCTGATCCTCTTCTGTTTGGGACTACTTTTCCTGTTGGGTGGGGCAGGAGCCACTCCCTAGGTTCAGAACACTGGAACTCTTCTGGAAAGCAGGAACTCTTTTCTTAGGCGTGGCTGTGGAAGGAGACTTCTAAGCACTACAGGAGGCTATTTAAACCACACCCGATGGATGAATCTTGCTTTGCGTTATTCTGCATTCTCTGCAGCAGAACGCTCATTGTGTCTTCTGCTTCTGATCCTGGGCCTAAGGGAACAAAGGCTTACCATCCTGGAATCCAGTCTTCAGCAGCACCTGTAAAGACAAAGAAAGAACAGGTTAGCACTACGGTCTTCAGTGGCAGCGCATCTCTTACCTGGTCCATCGGCTGCCACCAACGCCTCGCGCTGCATTCCGGCATCTGAAAGACAAAGGCTTACCTACTCTTCGCATGCTCCGGAGGTCTTCGCACTGCATTCCGGCATCTGAAAGACAAAAGCTTACCAGCTCTTCGCACGCTCCGGAGGCCTTCGGCGCTGCATCCCGCATCTGAAAGACAAAAGAAGGTGCGTTTAAAGACATTGGGCAACTTTATTACTCACGTGCCATTACTCCTTCCCACGCCGAATCCAGTGGGTATTCCAGCACCCTTCAGCTTCTCTAAAGCTCCGAACGCTCATCGTGTCTTCTGCTTCTGATCCTGGGCCTAAGGGAACAAAGGCTTACCATCCTGGAATCCAGTCTTCAGCAGCACCTGTAAAGACAAAGAAAGAACAGGTTAGCACTACGGTCTTCAGTGGCAGCGCATCTCTTACCTGGTCCATCGGCTGTCACCAACGCCTCGCGCTGCATTCCGGCATCTGAAAGACAAAGGCTTACCTACTCTTCGCATGCTCCGGAGGTCTTCGCACTGCATTCCGGCATCTGAAAGACAAAAGCTTACCAGCTCTTTGCACGCTCCGGAGGCCTTCGGCGCTGCATCCCGCATCTGAAAGACAAAAGAAGGTGCGTTTAAAGACATTGGGCAACTTTATTACTCACGTGCCATTACTCCTTCCCACGCCGAATCCAGTGGGTATTCCAGCACCCTTCAGCTTCTCTAAAGCTCCGAACTTGTACCTGCAAGATAAAAGGGACAGTTAGTGCGCATCGTGAAGCAGGCTACAAGCGCTTACTTACGTGCTTCCAGGCGCTTCTATTCCTCACGCGTGTTCGATCCTCAACTCTCATCAGCCCGCCATCCGCCATCGCCGGAACCCTGCAAAACAAGAGATATCATTACAAAAGACTTTTAAGACATTTGAAGTGCCCAGAACTTACCATTCGTGCAGTTAACGACGGACAGCAGTCCTCTGAGGTCAAGAGGCCTGCACCCTTATCCAGTGAAGAAACTGGTTACGGCACCCTGCCCCGAGGCAGATGGAGAGCTCGGCGTTCACTTACCTAAGGTGAGGGTGTTAACCTTTGGGGTTCTACAGGAGAAGAGAAAGGGAAGAGGAGAGAGGCACCCAAAAACCCCAGTTCATTAATCCCATATTTTCTATCTGCAGACATCTTACTCTTCGAGTCAGACATACAGTGCACAGAGGTCCAGCCCAAAGAGCCAACCATGTGTTACACATCACCTTTGAAGATACGGCATTCACCCAGTCAAGACCGGCGCCTCTGCGGGAATCAGGTGAGCGTTACAGAGATTGTCCTTGTTTGTTCTCTTGGCTCACCTTGTTGTTTTCTTGTCCCCCTTAGGTGCTGGAATGCGGCAATCAGGTGATGGAGACAGCACTGGATCGTAGAGATGCTGCGAGGAAAGGTGAGTATGGCGCGGCGCTGCTGCTGGCGATGCAACGCGTTTAAAATTAAGTCTGTTTCTAGTTCGAAGATGCGCTGAATCCGAAATCAGGTAAGAAATCCAGTAAAGTTCTTGTTCTAACCTTTCTTCTTCTTTCCCTTCTTTCTAGGCGCTCTGGACTCGAGGCGGGTGTGGCAGGATGCTGGATGCTGACTGCAGACACGGTGAGCGTTACGCTGCTGGGTGCAGAATAACGCGAAGCATGTGCTGCTCTTCGGGCTTGGTTTAAATAGCCTTCAAAGTAGTCCCAGGTAAGTATTCCTCCACAGCCACTTCCGAGTAACAAAATAGTCCCTAAGATAAAATAGTCCCTGCAAGCCTCACATGGGCTTGGATGCTTGGATCCCTTGCAGCATTGTCTGCATCAGGTAAGTTTTAACATATGAGCCTGGCGCCTATTGCGCCAGGACTGATGTCCCATATGAGCCTGGCGCCATAGGCGCCAGGACTGTACCCAGAAAGACCCTAGCAGGGGTTGCTGGGTTTGCTCCAGGTAACATGATGCCTGCTTCCGGGGTTGATCGACTTGGTCTGGATGCCTGGGGGTAGGCATCATGACAGGATGGACCAGTGTTGGAGGATCACCTGGATGAGGGGTATTTGGGGAGTGGAAGTGGGACACTGGAGGGTGAGACGTGGTATCCCCTTCCCTATAACACCTTTTCCCCATCCTACCAGGTAGGATACCTAGGAACACAACCCCCCCTTTGCCAACACAAACACTTTCTCATGGACAGACCACTGAAAGCGACAACAGACTAACACCAGAGCCATATACCTGACATGTCTCAACACCATGGTCAGGTAAGGTCAGGCAATTACAGATCATTTAACACATCTGACCTCCTTCACACTTCCCCATGTGGATAAAAGGCGGAGCATGTAAGCACACTCTGAGCGAGGCAAAATACACGAGGAGACAGCAGTTCCAAGATGGCAGTTTAATTCAAGGAGAAAGACAGCGAGACCAGCGTGGGTCACAAGGGGGGGATGTAACCTTGGACTCTAAAGACCGTTACTTTCGTGAACCTTGGAGCTGCACTATTGAAACTAAAAAGAAGATAAAAAATGTAGGGCTTTGTTTGGACCGTAGTCTGAACATGAAGGCACAGGTCAACAGTCTTGTTGCCTCCACAGCCTTCTACATCAAACTTTTGTCTCATGCCCAACCTTTCCTATCTAGAACAAGCAGGGAATCATTAGCGCATGCTCTAATTAGTTAAAGAATGGACTACTGTAGTAGCCTCCTGATTGGTCTACCCAACTGCCAGATCAATAGACTCAAAGTGATGCAGAATAATGCTGTCAAAGTCATTGTGAACTGGAACAGAAGGGATCACATCTCGGACGCAAGAAGAGACCTAAGAGACCTACATTGGCTCCCAATCAAGGAGAGAATTTGGTTTCGGTTATTGGTGATCACCTTTAACTGCCTGAAAAATGCGGGCCCAATCTATCTTAAGGATGATCTGGTTCCTAAAACCAGTAATGATAACTTGCGATCCAACAACTGCTCCCTTCTTAAGACTCCCGTCTGCCGGCTTACACACACCAAAACTGGAGCCTTCTTCTCGGCATCTCCAATTCTTTGGAATGGACTTCCCATCAACCTGAGAGAAGAACCCTCTATCAGGATATTTAGAAAGGGACTGAAGACCCTTCTATTTAACTAGTAACATTCCCCAGCTTCCGTGTCCATCTGACATAATGCCCTTTCAGTGTATAATCGGCCTGTTTTCTATGTTGTATATGTTTAGCGCCCTTAAATCCCCTGGTCAGTGGCTGCGCTATGTAAATTATAAATAAATAACGTAAGAAAGCAAAGACCAGGAATGAAGGCTGAGCAAACCTGTGCAGTGTGTCGAGGGTACCCGGGCCTCTCCCGCGTCAATAACCCAGGCGGAGAGGAGCGATTGCTGCCGTGGTACTGTCCTTGGCTCCTACAACAAAGTGGCATCAGAAAAGACAGCACAGCCGGTGTGTCGGAGAGACTGATACCAAACCAGCTTGTGATTTGAATGAAGGCTGCAAGCAGCAACTTTGTAAAAAGAGAAGAGTGTGAAAGGCATTGGTGATGAGCAACACAAATATAATTGGAAACTAACAAGAGTAATTGGACTTTGGGAAGTCAAGCCAAGATACCATATACAGAGTGGTCCGGAGCCACGTGGGCGCTCATTAAAAAGTCTCTGTTTGGTATCTAACTGATGCTGAGTGTAAGAAAAGGAAGAATGAGATCAAAGTAGTCATGCAGCCGTCAAACTAAAACCCTGTGCACATTCGAAAGTCTTTGATAGTTTAAAGTACATCGCCATTGGTCCGAGCCCGGCTGAGGGAGACTAATTGAGTGGAATCTGAGCCCAGCAGAAGGGGATCCAACCTGGAACTTTTGAGTTAAACTTTTGCTTTGAAAAGATCTGAGCTCAGCAGAGGGGGTTCCAACCTGGAACTTTTGAGTTCAACTTTTGCTTTGAAGGGATCTGAGCCCGGCTGAGGGGGATCCAGGGTGAACACACAAACTCTGTACATGCAAAATACTGAAGGGGAAACAACGTTTTCTTATTGTTTTGTGCAGCAGACCCTCTGGGTCAAGAGACTTGCAAGAAGTAAAGAGACTTGAACACAAAAAGTCTTGAACTGTGAAAACGGAACTGTATCCTCGTGCCGCAGAAGTCAGAGAGTGTGCTTTGCTCGAGTGACCCGCCTTGACCCGTGCTGAAAACGTGGGGAAGGGAGGCCGAGCATCCTGCCATATCATTTTGTGAGCACTTCTTTCTTTTTCATGAACATTACCCCACATTATTTGTAAATTAGTGGTAAGGATAGGCAATAGTTTTATTTTTAGTACAGACCCTCCTTATTTGACAAGACTCCAATACGACTGCATTTTTATTATTTGATGGTCGTAGCTTGCTCGCATCTGTAGATTTAGGTTTAGATAGGCGTTTATCACACCCTTGAGAAAGTTCCATAAACACCCTTGAACTGTGGTCACTTGTGTCTGTCTTACTATTGCCACCATGCTTTCCTTACATAGGTTAGATTTTGGGGTTATAGAAGAAGATAACAGCCACACGATTTGGGGCATAATGATGTCAGACGAAGAAAGAGAGGGCACAGAAAGAGGGTGCATCCAGATTTTCATGGGGATTGAGCACAGATGAAGGGATAAAATGGCCAGATTTAGAAGACACCATGGGAAAAACACAAGAATTAACATCATATGTTGAACGACCGCAAGCACGATCGCGTGGTACAGGGGAACGAGAGGTGAGGTGTCCTGCTCTAGGTTTACCATTTTAAAGCCACTCAGTGCTGTCATTGTTTTAGCCTACTACTGCTGTTATTGGGCTCTATATTTTAAACTGTATGTTTTAATAATAAGAATACTGTGAAACTATAATATTGCGCACTGTTGAGAACTGTGATTATTGCTGCTAGACTACTGTTACGTAGTTAGTACTCTCTCTATGAGTAATAGGCGTTCCTGCTGCTCGTTTTCGATCTTCGCTGACACTTATGTGTCAGCTGTCTCACCCGCGATCGTACGAGAGGTGAGGTGTCCTGCTCTGGTATTACCATTTTAAAGCTACTCGGTGCTGTAATTGTTTTAGCCTACTACTGCTGTTATTGGGCTCTATATTTTAAACTGTATGTTTTAATAATAAGAATACTGTGAAACTATAACATTGCACACTGTTGAGAACTGTGATTATTACTGCTAGACTACTGTTACGTAGCTAGTCCTCTCTCTATGAGTAATAGGCACTCCAACGCCTCGTTTTAGATCTTCGCCGGCACTTATGTGTCAGCTGTCTCACCCGCGCAGCAGGTGTGCGCAGCGGGCGTGCCGTCAGCACACCAAAGGCGCGCTTAAGGCAAGCCCGTCTGTGCCCGTCCGTGCCCAGGATGGACCCTGGATGCGCTACAGCACCAATTTCTGCTCACATGCTCACTGTTATACGCGTGACGAGCTGTTAGTATTGGCACCATCCTGTACAATTTTCCCGGTACTGTCACCTCATGCTCCGCTCTAAATCCTCAGGTGCTGGCTTACTATTAAATGCCTGCTCCCTGGGAGCGCATGCACTAAGCTGCTGTGACCTCTTGGAGGATATTCAGCCTGATTATATCAGAAACATGGTAAGGCCCTTACCCTGACCCTGTAATCATTCAATTGCTACCACCTGAATATGTTATACTTAGGTGTGACCGTAACCCCCCGGGATAGGTAGAGGTGTTGCTGTGGTTTCTAAATCCAAGTTTCAACCTCGTGCTCTACCATTGGTGCATGATCTTAGTATGGATGCGATGTTAGTCGGTCTGTCTATATCTGCTTCAAGTACGCTATACCTACTTTTGATATACTGCCCTCCTGGTTATGACAGGAGGCTTTGTGAGGAATGTCCTGGGCTGATTACTCTGCTCCTTCAGAAATATCCGGATTTGGATGTTATGGGCGATTTTAATCTGCCCATTAATGAAACCGGTGGGTTGTTGGCCAAGCAATTCTCGCTCTCTATGGAAGATCTGTGCTTCCTGGGCATTCTTCAATTGAATGATTATCCCACACATCGGCTTGGAAATACCCTTGATATTATTTTTGCTGTACCCACATCCTTCTCTGTTGCCCCGGCACTACCCATTATCTGGTCCGACCATGTGGTGGTATTCTTTTCTATACCTATAATGTCCCACCCAGTGTCTGGCCCTTGGCAGTTCGCACTTAAGTGCGGCTGGCACAAAGTCTCTCTCCCAGAACACTTGTCTACTATCCTTAAAGAACTGGCCATTGTTCCCAATTGTATCTTGGCTACTTTTTCCGCAGACTTTGACCTGTGTGGCTGATAAATTGGCCTCTCGTCAATGTTGTCCTATTAGGACTCAGCGTTCTGAGCCTTGGTTCTCTGAAGAGCTAAAAGTTCTCAAACTCTGTAAGGGACAAGCTGAAAGGACATGGAGACATGCGTATTTAGCTGAGCATCGACTTCTTTATCGGCGTGCGACTCTTCAATATCATAAAGCCATTAGGGGTGCAAAACAGCTTTATTTTAGTTATAGTATTGAACAGGCCATACATCAGCATAGGGCTCTATTTGAGGTCATTGCGGTGAGGGCAACATCCTCAGTCAGATGTTCCTGTGTCCCAGGAAATATGCGACTCTCTCTCTCTCTTTTTTGAGGAAAAAATTGTAAATATATGAAATGGTATTGCTGTCTCCTGTCTGCCTGTTGTACAGTATCCTTCTGTGAGCATGAGTACTGTCGATTCTATCCCACAGCTTTCTCTGTGGTCTTCCTTCCCTGTGGTCACAGAGGATGAAGTGCTTGGGGCACTGGAGCGCCTTAAGTCAACTTCTCCCGAGGACTCGGTTCCTCTTTCTGTATTTAAAAACATTTACTGGGATATTCTTACCCAACTCACTGAGGCAGTTAATGACTCCTTTATTTCAGGCATCATCCCCGATAACTTGAAACATGCTCTGGTAATTCCGCTGCTGAAGAAGCCGAGGCTTGACCCGACGGTCCTTTCACATTTTCGGCCCATTTCCCTGCTTCCTTGTCTGATAAAGCTTATGGAATCACTGGTGTCCCCCTCCTTAGCACTTTTCTTGAATCCTCTAATTCTTTTGATCCATTTAAATCTGGGTTTCGCCTTGGTAGAGGAAATGAGTCAGTCCTGATCTCAGTGCAGGATGATCTGACTCGCCTGGTTTATCACGGTGGGTTGGTGCTCTGATTCTGCTTGATTTATCAGCAGCATTCGATACCATCGACCACCCTACCCTGATCTCCCGGCTCTCCACCGCAGGTATCTTGGGCTGTGTACTGGCTTGGTTCTCCTCCTTTTTATCAGGTCGTACTCTGTCTCTTTGCCCCCTTTTTGTTCCTGAGCTATGTTTCTGTTCTGTGGTGTTCCTCAGGGTTCTTTTCTCTCTCCTATTCTGTTCAATCTTTACATCCACCCTCGACTGGCTATAATTCACGCTTTTGGTCTGCTCTACTATTCTTATGCTGATGATACCCACATCTTTAAATGGCTGGATCTCTCCAATTCAGAATCGGCTGGCCAACTGAAAAATGCCTGCTAGCTATTGGTGAGTGGATGGCAAGAAACTGGCTTAAGCTCAACAGTGGAAAAACAGAGGTATTGGTGGTGGGTTCCACTACGCCATCTCTGTATTGGACCCCAGAGTTTTGGCCAGTGAGTCTTGGCCCTTTCCCCCAACCGGTTTCATCTGTCAAAGATCTGGGTGTCAAGCATTCGGCTTCTATGTCTATGGCTGATCAGGTCTCCTCTGTATGTCAAATGGCCTATTTCAAGCTACGTATGCTGCGCAAGGTTCTCCCGTATATCCTGGCCAAGCTCCATGCACCGGTTGTGTCAGCCCTAGTTATCAGTAACATTGATTACTGTAATGCCCTCTACTTGGCTCTCCCTAAATACCTCTTGCGCCGCCTTCAGCTTTTACAGAATGCGGCCGCCAGGGCTATTGTTCATCCTCCCTGGGAAGCCCACATGACCCAGCTGCTACGAGAACTTCGCTGGCTCCTTGTTGAGCAGTTTATACGGTTCAAGGCACTCTGTATTGTGCATAGGGCTATTCATGGTGTGGGTGCGGAATTTCTTCAGAACAAATTTGTTTTGTACACCCCTGCTCGGCCCCTTCAGTCTCAGGATCTGAGGACCTTACAACCCCAAGGTTCAGGCTATCCCGTACAGGGCCCTGTGCATTCTCGGTGGCTGCTGCTAAAGCCTGGAACCAACTTCCTTTTTTGCTCCGCAGCACAGAGTCCTACATTGCATTCCGCCGTGCCCTCAAGACTTTCCTGTTTTAATTCTGTGAACTTGATCCTTGCCTCTCGCTAGCGCCAAGGTGCCTTCGGGCTTATGCTGCGCTGTATACATTTTGTTAAGATAAGATAAGATATGTCCCTGCCTTATATAAGCAGATTAAGAGCATTACCAGGTCAAAGACAAACCAGCGAGGAAAACGCTGCTTGGAAAACAAGGAGCGTGGGTGGGTATGATTGCGAACCAAGATTGTCGCAATTCCCACTATTAGAGAAAGCGGGGGGTCAATCACAATATATTCCATGGCCCCAGATGAATAAAGAGAATTTAAAGTGTATGCTACCAGGCTTAACTTTGGGGCATGGGGAAATGGATTTCTGAGCTAGAAAAAAGACTGTCAGGAGCGACTTTAGCCATAGGCGATATTAAAGGCCTATTATCAGCCATCCTAGGGGAGAGAGCTCATGACGTGTGGAAAAGAGCAGGGTATCCTAAAGTCATTGCACAAAACACGGTGCACGATGTTGCGCCATTTAATGATTGTGGAGCAGATGTATGGCGATCACTTAGAGTACAATATCCTGATACATCGGATATTGGGCCAATAATGGCTAGGAAGCTGGGGCAGACTGAAGACCCCATTGCCTTTATTCAGGAGATTCCGGACAGATGGAATTTGGAAACGCATGAATCATGGAAAAATAGGAAGATGTGAAGTTGGCGCAGAAAAAAGTATCTAAATATACCATAGAAGGAGCATTATTGACAAATAATGAGTGAGTAATGGCAGTACAGTTGCCACAACCAAATAATGCGGCACACGGCATGAATCAGAATGGGTATAATTTTATGCAGAAAGGCAGAGGGAATGGGCCTTGAGGAGGAGGACGAGGGGGATTTCAAAACCTCCTATCGTCACCCTGACCCTTGGTTTCTCTTTGGGGTCCGGTGTTACAGATAGCACTGAACACATCAGGGCCCTCATTACAACTCAGGCGTTAAGGGTTTAACTCATTCCAAGGTGAGTGGGGCGGTTATTCCCCATTCACCATTTGCCCTTCCCCATTCCCATTTTTGCCCCCATAGGGCATAATGGGAATGGGGAAGGCGCTAATTACGGTACCGTAAATTATGGTGCTGTAATTAGCTCCAAAGTCCCTTTGCGGGTTGGATTTTTAACGCCTGCTAAAAGCAGGCGTTAAACACCAACCCGCAAAGGGACACTTGTAATCAGGCGTTAAGGGTTAACGGCGCCGACGGCGCCGTTAAACCCTTAACCCCTGAGTTGTAATGAGGGCCCTGATGTGTTCAGTGCTATCTGTAACACCGGACCCCAAAGAGAAACCAAGGGTCAGGGTGACGATAGGAGGCAAGACGTTTTCATTTCTTGTGGACACTGGGGCAACTTGTTCCCGTGTCTGTGAGGACAAATATCCAATTTCAGGTGTTATCATGAATGCGATTTTCCGGGGCAACAAATTTAGTTCCATTTACAGACGAATTACCAATTTCTGTAGTTGAACACAACATGCGTATGCCATTATTATATTCTAAACAAACGCTGGTAAACATGCTAGACTGCAAATTGATGACAGAACTTAACATGACAATGGGCCTCATTACACGGTAGGCGGTAAGGGGTTACCGGTACCGGTATTTTACCGGTACCGGTAAATCCTTACCGCCTTACTACGAGGTCCCTTTGCGCATTGGTGTATTTAACGCCTGCTTTTTGCAGGCGTTAAAAACCAACCCACAAAGGGACCCAGGGAGCTAATTACGGTACAGCAATTTGCGGTGCCGTAATTAGCGCCTTCCCCATTCCCATTATGCCCTATGGGGCAAAAATGGGAATGGGGAAGGGCAATGGTGGAAGGGGGAATTACCGCCCCGCCAACCTTGGAATGGGGCGGTAATTCCCCTTTCCACCAAGGTGGTGTCGGTATTTTACCGGCATGAACCATGGCGTTAATAGCGCCATGGTTCTCTGCCTACCGTGTAATGAGGCCCAATATCTTTTTCTGATGAAGGAATAGTGTCTCTCACTCCAGGAATACATTATGTAAATCTGAGGGAGCTTATATTAGCATTTACAGGGAAGAAAGCTCTACAAGGTGTACCGTTAGACGATGACATGTTTTTCTATGGAGTAACTATACGTTTTTGTTCAGGCCAGAGATTCCTATGGATGATGAAGAAGGGCAAACGATCCCTTTAGAACTAGAAGCATCCAAAGTGAGAGAAGAAAGGGTGATGCTTCATGGGACAGACGTTGAGGAAAGGAGATGGAGAACGGTGATAGCTCTCGATAAAAGATACAGTTTGACAGATTTGACGGATGAGGAACTATTATGAGATGATTGTTCAAATGAGGAGACAGTATTTTTCATAAATCTTACTTATTGGATTAAAGTAGAGAATTTAGAAATACTGCAGAGAATAGCATTGGCAAAAAAGAAACCTCCATTTTTTCAGGAAAACCTGGGAAAGGTGCCAATATCTATGAACGACAAGTCCATATGATGTGGGTCTATTGAAAGGAGTAGGAGCAGTGAAATGTAAGCTCAAACCAGGAGAAATGTTGCCACGTGCAAAACTGTTTCCTATCTCTATAGAAGTGGATGAAGGTATATTTGAAACCATATCCGCTTTAATGAGGCAAGGCATTTTGGTACCATCTGATTCTCTGTGTAACACGGCCGTGTACCCTGTCAAAAAATCAACGTGAGAGACGTGGAGATTTATAGAGGATTTGAGACCCCTAAACAATGTAGTTGAAGCAGAATTTCCTTTTGTTCCGAACCCTGCAACAATATTGTGCAACATTCCATCAAAAGCAAGGTATTACACTGTTGTGGAGTTACAAAATGCATTTTTCTCAATTCACCCTCATGAAACCTCACAATATTTAATTTCCTTTTAATATAGAACAATTTGTCTGAAACATACTCGTTTGACTCTGGGGTATTGTGAGTCCCCCTCAATTTTTAACAGAGTGCTTCAGATGGACTTGGGTAATGTTCAACTTGAGAGTACCATAATTCAATATGTTGACATTTTAGTGTGCAGTGAGATAGAAGAAAGTTGCAGAGAAGACTCTGTCAAGCTTATGACTATATTAGCAGAGAAAGGGTACAAAGAGTTTAAGGAGAAATTACAATATTGCCAAGAAGAAGTATTATATATAGGGCAGTTGATTTCAAACGAAGAGAGAAAAGTGACACCCGAAAGAGCAGAGGCCATTATGAGGACTGAACAGCCAAATACAGTAAGACAAATGCAACAATGTTTAGGCCTGTGAAACTATTGCAGAGCCTGGGTCTTCGATTACAGTACATATATTCAACCACTTTAAAAAGGGCTTAAAGAGGCACAGATGGCTAGAAATAAACTAATAATTGACAGAAGAGATGACTGGAGGATTTCAGGAATTAAAAAAGGCAATCTGCACAGCCCTGGTATGAGGGATTCCAAATTATAGTGAAGAATGTTATTTATTCTCTCATCAAAAAGTCATGACGGCAGTGCTCACGCAGAAAACCACATTAGGATATGGTCATAAACCATTGGCTTATTACAGTGGGATCTTAGATCCAGTCATGGAAGGACATTATCCTTGTGAGCAATCTTTGGCAGCAGCTGCCTTTGCAATTGAAAAGGCCTCAAGTGGGGGATGCTGCTGAGCAGCCGACAAGATGGCTGCCTAGGGTTTGTTGCAGGGTGAAAGTGAGCGGGCCACCTTAAGGCAAGGAGGAAGGACTTGACACGAGGGACAGGGGACGAAGAGGAGGGGCTACTAGAGCCTGGGACCAGAAGTATGTAGAGGGCAATAAAGGAGGTTGTTCCATAAACTGGCTACCGCGTGTCTTTATATGCTATGGCCCCCTCTTGGCTCGCAGGTGCAGGAGTGTATGCTGACACCCTACTGTGGTCCAAATGAGGACTACAACAACTGGCAACGAAGTCAGTCGAACCCTACGTTGTGCAGCTGATGGAACTACATCTATGATACGGTGCATGGTCGATGACAGATGGGGGCACAGTGAGCCCAGCAATACATGGGGCGCGCAGAGCCCAGCAGAGTGACAGGCGAGGATCGTCCAGCAGAGCGGACCGGACACGGCAGGACAGCAATACAGAAGACGAGGGCTACCCTGCAGCATGACGGGTGAGAGGGGCCCCGCAGGAGGTGAGGTGGGTGTGAAGAGCCCAGCAACACGTACCGCAACCCAGGAGCGGCCTGCGAAGAGTGCCCAGCTGTGCAGGCTGCAGAGGACGGGAGGTGCAGGAGACGACCCAGCAGAGGGTCGAGTGCAGGAGGCCCAGCAGTGCAGTGCCGAGCGGACAGGAGAACGTAGTGAGCCCAGCTACGCAGGCTGCAGAGGAGGTGAGGAGCCCTTCCCCCAGCAGCAGGCCGCAGAGCAGAACAGTGCCACCCAACGAAATTCCTGGACCAAACGACCCCAGGAGGAGAGAGCTAAAACGCAGACGCGCACTAAGGAACAAAGGCCCACAGTGGACCCAAACCACGTCAACTGCACCACGGCCATGAGCACACCAACATAGTGGCTGCAAACAGGAAGAGCCCATGGCCGTACCATGACCGAAAACACACAAAGCTATGGACCATGAGCCCAAGCGGGGGCCCCAATGACAGACAGACCCACTACCACATCGGCGCCGGAACAGAGGGCCCTCAATTACTGTAGCCCAGACACGCGCATTGCCGCCAACAGAGCAGGAGCCTCAGCCGAGGGCGAGGAGACGCCACCGGAAAACAACTTTGCTGGACCGCCATAATACTGCAACAAACACACGCAGCAGCAACGTTGATCTCTGCAACTGGACCACGCCAGAATGTAAAGGTTTTGCAGTTTAAAGGCAATTTTGGTGGCTTTAAATTAAGACGTGGTAGCCTTCTCTAGCATGTTGGGGCCTGAAATGATGGAAAATTGTATATTCTGAGGAAGGTGTATATGGTGCCACTTTGAAATTCGATACTAGCATGCCTTATGATATTAGGTGTACATGTATAAAGTTATAGAATTTTACGTAAAATATTTTTCACTGAAAATCATGACAAATGATTAGAAGGACGAAACAAAGTCCTACAAATGTGGGAGTGGGAGTATTATGCTCTGTGTGGAATATGTAATTTGCCTATATGATTTGTGGAAGCACCACTACTGTAAAAATGTGTGATTTATGTCCTAAACTGATTTTGGCAAAAGTGAATGTGGGATGGCTTTGTACCTCATAAAAACACATCCCATAAAACTCAGTCCCCTCCTTCAGTTCAATCTGCCCCTAAGGAGGAGGCGACATAACATAGGCTGACCTATCCGACTCTTAGGGGTAGGTCTAGCTTAGTTCTGCCCAACAATAAATCCTGTGATGTCACCCGCCTCATAAAAGGTAGAGGCTCACAGAGACAAGGGACACTCTTCTGAATTTTCCAGCTGCTGCGTATCCAGACTTTTCATATTCATCGTGCTGATTCCAGACCCACCCTGCAGATTCCAGACTCCACTGCCAGGAAAGGGATAGTTGGTTCAGGCCCTCTTATCCAGGCAGAACCACCCTTCAGAACTAAACCCCATAACAAAATCCCACTAAATTCAGGGAGAAAGGGGAAAGGTGGCTGAGCCCGCTTTGGGATTCTCCAGTGCCGCCTGCTTGCCCTGCTACCCGCTACATCCAGCTGACACATCGCTGTGCCGTGACCAGACCTTTGTCCAGCTGTCTTCTGCCAGGAGAGTCTGCCGCGGTGAGCAGATCCTTTGAGTCCAGAAACCCTGTTGGCTGTCCCAAATCCCAAACGTAAGCGCTGATTGTGAGCATTTCCCCATCCCATAATCCCATAGTAACACATAGTATACCCTATCTTGATACCTTGGGCCTCATTATGAGGCAGGCGGAATGGGTTTAACGGCACCGGTAATGGTGTTGGTGCGTTAAACTCATTCCGCCCTATCACGAGGTTCACTTGCGGGACCCGCTCTGAACGTCTGGTCAGACCAGACGTCCTTTGCGGGTCCCGGGAGGGGACCAGGGAGCTAACAACGGGCCAGTTTTTGACAGGCCCGTTGTTAGCTCCCTCTCCATTCCCATTGAGCCCTATGGGGGCTCGAATGGGAACGGGGATGGGTATTTTGAATGAGGAATTATCAGGTCCTCCAAGGTTGGAATGGCCCGGTAATTCCTCATTCAAGGAACCCGGACCCGAGTTTGGAGGCAGCCATGCCCTTCTTAAGGGCATGGCAACCTCTAAACTCGTAATGAGGCCCCTTGTGTTTGTTCCACTCTCTTAGTAATCCCATCAATACCATGATAACATGTTTAAGATAGTCTGAATCCTCTGTGTATTCTGTTCCTTGATTTTCTAGTGTTAGTGCAATTCTTCCATCCATTTCTGTCTTGCATAGTTCATTAGTCATATTTTGAATCATTTAAATTAATTCCCACATAGAGCTGAATGCGGGGTGAAAAGGTTAACCTTGCAAATTAACCTTGGAGCGTACCGTGTCTTTCTTTAACAACCTAGTTATTAAATCTAGTTTAAGTGAATTAAACCGATTTTCTCTTTTAACTGCTTTATTTTCCCAAATCCGAATATCATTTCACCTTGAAAATCTCATCCAGTTCTCCAGCGACAGTCCCTCTTTCAGACTCTTATCATCCCTGTGATGTGCATCTATCATCCAGCCTAAAAACCACATTCTGATTCTGTCAATTTCACCCATTTCTTTTCAAAACCGTTTTGACATTTAAAACTGTAAAAAGCAGAAAATGCAACTTTCCAACGTGTAATTTTGGCTGCACTGTGTTCTTACTTTCAAGTTGATTTTTGAACTGTATGTCCTTTGTTCATACCTTGCCTTATAGTTGCTAGTGTTCTTACATCGCTGATACTGTTAGAAATCATATTTACCTAATTCATTCAACCGCACACGTAAATTAATTATTTACCAATTCTGAGTGTCATTAATGCAATTGCAACGGTTTTCAAACTAGATTTTGCCTCCCATTTCGTGAGGGAAGGTCGGATTTTCATTCTGTTTGCTGCATAGTATCCCTGGCTCCTTGCTGCTCCTTTCTATCCACTTGATTAATTTGGGTTTGAGGCAGAATTGCAGGGTAAAATCTTAACTCGGGTGCTATCTACCCGAACACTAAAATTGCTCCTGTTCATTTGTGCTTTGGATATGTTCTAGTAGAAGGTCAACCAAGTGTATTTCATCAGTTTACATTGTAATTATCACCCCATTGGTGATTGCTGCCCAATATTAAAATTGTGTGATTTTCTTTGAATTTAAAATAAATAAATATTGTATTCCACCAACCGGCCTGGATCATGGTCCATTGTGACCCGGGGTATTTGTGAAAGGGGGTGTGAGACGGGTTGGGTGCCAGCTCAATCTGAATTATAGGAAATAAAGTCAAAAATATTCTCATTGATCTCGACCCAGAAATGTGTGGACTGAGTTTTGTACCTATTTGAACAATAGAGACAGTGTCGAGTGGAGATCCACCCTCTCACCGCTTGGAGGCCCCTAAGTCCTGATCTCTGCACGTTCAATCATGCCGTAGGCTTACCCCCCCCATGGTACAATGCTCGAAATATTGTAAATGTTTATGGACAATGTAATACTATAGTTCCTTTCTGCATCCATGAAACGTATGCTGTACCTGTCACAACTTCCTGCTAATAAATAAAAGTTTAAATAATATATATATATATATATATATTCTCATTGAGCGCTACATCCTAGGCTAAGGGCAAGGGTCCTGGTCCGGTGTGTGACGCATGATTAGAATTCTTAACAAAATGGGGGCTCGTGCCGGGGATTGGCTAAGTGTTGCCACCCGTGGCAGCTTAACACAGCAGGCTTCAAGGTAGTGATACTTTGTATGGCTAGAAAACTCTGTTACGCTGTAAAAAGCACCTCCTCAAACATAGACCCTAAGCACCAGGCCTGTGTATAAAATTAAAGCTAAATCGTGCCGGTGGATGGATCCTTCCCGATGACGGGGTCCAGAGCAGCCCTAATTGCACAGTTGCTTACTGCGGCACGAATCACCAGGGCACGGTTTTGGAAAACGGTGGAGGGACCACAGGTGGCATATTGGTGGGTGAAGGTGTGGGAATTGATGGGTCTTGAAAAGCTCACAGCAACATTAGACGGGAAGCTATTGCGGTTCAGGCGGATTTGGACCCCCTTCTTGAACTATGTGGAGGATAGGAAGCAGATGTATTTTAGGCCAGATCTGATGAGGCACGTTATGAACTCCTGACAGACTTGAAACTGCGTACCTTGCACAGAATGGACATTGCTATGGTTTGCACAGGCTCTGATTTTGATTCCTTTTTTTTTCTCTTCTCCTCTTTCTTTCTTTCCGCTGTGTTTGATTGGTCAAAATTGCATTGTTCCCTAATTGATTGTTGACAAATGAATTGTTCATGGTTTAGTTAAAGTTGGATTGATGAACTGATAATGTAATGTTATGTCTTTCTGAATACAGTTGGACTTGAGGGAAGGCATTCTGGACTGAAAATTGATGAATTGACATATGTGCTCCTTCTCTCTTGCATTATTATTATTGTTTGATTAATTCTGTTTTCTTGAAAAGGTATAAATAAATTAAAATAAATAAATAAATAAAGCTAAATCAACCCCAAAATAGACAAAGAGCAACAGAGTACAGATTACCGTGACATAAATAAATTACTAAAGAAAGAACACTTTCCAAAATGACCACAGTAGAGATAAATATGGCCAGGGAGCACCTTATGCATAAATTATTTGTCAGAGGGGAATGGCATGAACAAGATGAGAAAGTCTGGCTAGAAGAAATGATGCAACAGGTTACTGCAATGGACACGTGGCAGGATGGTGCCCTATTACATCAAGGTTTGAGCGAGTTGTACATGACTCCGAAAGTTAAAGAGGAGCAGATGAAAATTGTCAGAATCACAGCCTACATGTATCTCCATATGGGAGTGATTCAGGCAAAACATGAAGTAATTAGAACTCTTGCGCAAAACCAATCTGAACTCTTAACTCAAATCCAGACTGAGCTAAAATTAGCGGAACAAAATTTTCAAAAGAGCCAAGATTCTGAGGTCCAAGTTGAAAACTACATCAAACAGTTAAAAGAGGACTTGGCTCTACAACAGCAAAATGATGCAGACCAAGAGGCCCAATTAAATGCCTTAAGAATGGAGTGTCAAGAAAAGGTTGACTCTTTGGAAGAGGGTCAACTGAAATTAAAACAACAAGTGAGATACAATAACGCCAGTGCAGAGCAAATGGTCACTTTACAGAATCAGATAAAAACATTGGAAGAGGAAAATAATAAATTAATTATGGGAGAACTCCACCCTCAATCAGAATTTGATGAAGAGTGCCAGAAATTAGGTGCCATAACACGACAAAGGGATGATCTGGCTGAACAAAGGGGCGCTCGGTATAAGGAGAAAGAGGCCCTATACCAGGAAATATGCAGTTTAAAAAACAATCTGGAGCGGAGGGAGTCAGACCACCAGAGACTGACTGGCATAAAAGAAGAATGTGAAAAATTAATGGGACATAGGAGACAAATGGAAATCGAGTTAGAGCAGGCCATAGAGGCTCTAAATGTGCAGAAAAAGGAGGTTCACCTCCTGCAACAGAAATTGTCTCATTGTTCGCAAACCGTACAGGCAGCGCAAAAAGAAAATGAGGGCCTCTGTGAGGAGAACAAGGGACTCAACAAGCAGATGGCAGCTCAAGAGAGGGTCATAGAGAGGGTCATAGAGGCCAGTCAAGCCCTGATAGCGGAGCAAAAAGCTCAGACCTGTGCCTATTATCAAGAGGTAGGGGCTGAGAAGGAAAAACTAGGGAGGTTGGAGAAAGAGTATGCTAGGCTAAATCCAAACTTGAGGGATCCTGAACAAGTAGAGAGGGACAGGGCTACCCCTGATCCCAGTGTCGTGCGCTCTGTACCAAGGGACTCAAACCCATTTAGTACTTTGTTTGTTTGTTTGTTTGTTTGTTTGTTTGTTTGTTTTATTTATAGTGCACACCAGACCCTGGGGCATCAGGACGCAAGATATAAAGGATACGTTAAGCTTAGTTACATAGTACATAAGATGCAAAGGAATAAATACAGTGTAACATACATGAATGGCTAAATACAAAGTATTCAAGGTACAACGCAGAGAGGGTGTCCAAGTAGACTAACACATGGGCCCTCATTACAAACCCGGCGCTAAACCATGGCGCTATTAGCACCATGGTTGGTGCCGGTGTTGTAACGAGTCCGCCATGGTGGAATGGGGAAATACCGCCCCATTCCAAGGTTGGCGGGGCGGTATTTCCCCATTTCACCATGGCCCTTCCACATTCCCATTTTCGCACCATAGGGCTCAATGGGACTGGGGAAGGCGCTAAGTACGGTACCGCAAATTGTGGTACTGTAATTAGCACCGAGGTCCCTTTGCGGCACCCTACTTTAACGGCTGGTAAAACCAGCCGTTAAGGTCGGGTCCCGCAAAGGGACCTCGTAATCAGGCGTTAAGGGTTTAACGGTGCCGACACCTTTTACGGCGCCGTTAAACCCTTAACGCCAGGGTCGTAATGACCCCCATGGTAAGCGAAACAAAATACAGAAGAGTATACAATGATAACGAGTATACATGGTAAGTGGATGGTTATCAGGGTATTTACTTGTCATTTTCTTTCAGCCAGTTAGTCCATTGTTTTATGCTATAAATGTTTAGGCACTCGCCCATCTAATTTGCCATGTTACCAGTGCTTAATGGCTCAGTAGTCCATTGTTTCATGCTACAAATGTTTAGGCACTTGCCTATCTAATCGCCCATGTTACCATTGCTTAGCATTGTCCTGTACAACCTAGCCCTCGTGCCTAACTAGGATTGCTCACAACTTATTGTTTAGCACCTATTTGCTTTGCTGTAACCTAGCCAACGCCTCGTAGCCAAAACTAACCTGCCCTGTGCACCAAGTACATCACTGTCCTGTACTAAGCACATCACTGTACTAAGTACATCACTGGCCTTTAAAACCCAGCCCTTGGGGCTAACTAGGATTGCTTATAACTTATTGTCATTATGTACCTTCGATATCCCATTAGACTCCCATCAGGTGCTTCACCCAAGACAGTGCGGTTAATGGGGGTCCCCATAGATATTCCACCTCTTACTCGACCCATGCTAGAGGGATATTGACAATGATCCATAGGTCACTTAAGTTTGTACTCCACAAGAGCTATATAGACCCAGAGGGGAGATATATTATTTTACATTGCGCAATAGCTAACAGGGAATACTTACTAGTGAATACTTATGGCCCTAATGTGGACTCTCCCGACTTTGTCGACCAGGTGGTATCCAAATTGCTGGGCTATGTGGGGGTGCAGATCTTCTGGGGGGGACATGAATTTTATATTAGACTGCACACTGGACAGAACAGGCACAGCCCCAGACCGCTTTCCAGTGCGGCGCGTAGACTCCTAGTACACAGCATGACACTTGACATTCGAGACGCATGGCGGGCATTGCATCCACAGACGCGTGAATACACCCACTACTCCTCTGTGCATGATAGCTCCTCCAGAATTGATATGTTCCTTCTGTCCAGTGCACTGCTGGGGAGGGTGGTGGAAACTCAGATATTGGCGCGTACCCTAACAGACCATTCGCCGATCCGGATATCCCTAGAATTAGGGGTGCCTGCCCCTACCATTAATACATGGCGTTTTAAGTCCTTAGCCCTATAGGATATAGTATTTAAGGCTGACATTTTTTCCGACACCCCAGTCCACTTTCTTGGGGGTCCGTTGGGAGGCTTTCAATGTCTTCATTAGGAAAATGTCCATTTCAAGGGAGGCGCGAGTCCTCAAAGCCATTAGAGCGGCCCTTGCCCGCTCTGAAGCTAAATTGCGTGAACTAGAGAGTGCTCACCCTTCATCCGTCGACCCAGCCACCCTCTCCCAGATCAGCAAAGAACTTCAATTCTTTAATGAACAGGCCACCAGGGAGGTGCAATACTTCAGCCGCCCACAGGCGGCCCGTAAATATGGAGAGGGGGATAGACCCGGCAGGACGCTGGCTGCATTGGCTAGGGGTGAGTGGGGCCAAACTCAGATTACCTGCGTCAAGGACAACCTGGGGTCAGAACGATGGTCCGACCAGCAAATCTTGGAAGTCTTCACAGACTTCTACTCAGAACTTTCTTCTCAACCCCCCGTGCATAGTGAGTCCCATATGCGTGATCTCTTCGAACAGATCCCCATGACTACCGTCTCCCCCTCAACCAGAGACCGACTGGACTCCCCCATCCTGTTGGACGAAATAGTTGAGGCTATATCCAAATTCCCCAAAGAAAAAGCACCTGGTCCCGACGGGCTGACAGCAGAGTTCTATCAGGAGCACGTGGCCATTCTGGCCCCCAAACTGCTTGAAGTTTGGAACAAGTCACTCCGGCTGGACACCCTTCCCCCAACACTGCGTGAGGCCATCATCACGGTCTTACTCAAACCCGGTAAACCCACTGACGAGTGCGGATCGTACAGACCCCTCTCGCTAATGAATTTGGACACCAAAATCTTTGCCAAAGTAATTGCCAACCGCTTCCTCCCGGTCATGTCGTACATGGTCCACGACGACCAGTCGGGCTTTGTACCTGGAAGATCAACATCCCACAACATTAGAAGGCTGCTTAATGTCATGTCACGCATTGACCAAGGTGCGAGCGCAGTTGCAGTCACAATGGATACCCAGAATGCGTTCGACATGGTGTCTTGGAAGTATGTTTGGTTGGTGTTGGAGACTATGGGTATAGGGCCTAATATGATCGCATATATTAAGTTGCTGTACACTTCCCCCGTGGCCACGGTTCGGGTTAACTCCCAGACGTCCGGTCTGCTCCCTCTCTTTAGAGGCACCTGACAGGGATGCCTGTTTCCCCGATCCTGTTCGTCGTGGCTATAGAGCTAATGGGTGACTACGTCAGGTGGCGGCACGCACGCATGGGGATACGGTTGAAAGACTCCCCTGAGATTATCTCGCTCTACGCGGATTATGTGTTACTTTTCATAAGAGACCCAGCAGTTCATCTAGACCCAATCTTACACGATATCACCCGTATAGGCACATACTCTGGGTTCACTATAAACTATACTAAAACCGAGATCTTCCCCCTTACCAGCTCCACGCTACAACCCACCACTGAGTACCCGCTCCGCTGGTCCCGAATGGGATCAACTACCTGGCAGTCCAGGTGTCCCTTACCAAAGATTCGGTACTAGCAGACAACTACCGGGCTGTGGCAGAGCAGGCCAAGGCCAAAATTATGCGCTGGCGCACCCTTCCACTATCGCTAGCCAGAAGACTCTCACTGGTAAAGATGATTTTGCTCCCCAAGTTGCTATACATATTCAGTAATGTCCCCGTCTGGCCAGGTAGGAGATACTTTGCGAACCTGCACAAGCTGTTCGCCCAATTCTTATGGCACTCTGGCGCGGTGCGTAATAAGTGGTCAGACATGCCACTACCCTATGATAGAGGGGGCTTCACCGCCCCACATATGCTACGATATTGGACCGCATCACAGGTACAGTTCGCATCTTACTGGTACCCTGGGCCCCACCCCGTCCTCACGTCTAACTGGAGGCTCTGGCAGCGGCAGGCACCAACGTAATGTCCTTGATTCTAAACCGGCAGTACGAACCGGATTCGCCCGTTGACCCGGTTCAAACCACAGTGCAAGCCTGGGGTCAGATGTTCAAAACTTGTGCCGAACAATACCCATACTACAAGTGGCGCCCCCCCTGGAAGTTTCCCGGGTTGGAACCCACACATGATACCGCCCTGGCGTGACACTGGGAGGCCCTGGGATACCGCGCCCTCACTGACTTCTATCCAGAGGGGCAGTTTATAACACCGCAGACATGGAGGCCAGGTCACTCGGGTTCCGTTCTGGAACTTTTGCAGTTCTACAGACTCTGCGCTGCTTTCCAAAATGCATGGCCTGACTTTCCCGATGAACCCCAGGACTCCCCTGGGATTGCCTACATCGCCAACTCAGGTGGCGCCCGTGGGGTGGTTTCTTCACTATACAAACTCTTACTGACCACTGCCTCCTCCCAGCCATCCAAGGCCCGGGACGACTGGGCATCCAAGCTGGAGTTGGAACTCACTGATCAACAGTGGGAGAGGATGTGCTCTCACACCAACAGGGTGTCCCTAAATTTCCGCTACTGCACCATACAATATAAATTTGCTAAACAGGCTGTATTACACCCCGCGCAGGATCTCCAGGTTTATGCGCTCTGACCCCCGGCTCTGCCCTTGCTGCGGCACAGAGGATGCGGGTCTTTTACACATGTTCTGGGATTGCCCGGAATTAGCCACATTCTGGAGTAAGATCATGGAAACGCTGTATGTAATCACTGATTCTGCTGTTGATCCTGACCCGATGGGGGTTCTGTTTGGGGTGTGGCAGTCCGGGGGGGCTAAAGACATTGATAAGTTCCTAAACATGAGTTGTGTAGTAGCCAAGAAATGTGTCTTGCAGAATTGGAAGAGCCCGACCCCGCTCCGCATTCCAGAAATGGTAAAAATGTATTCATGTGGTCCCGGAATTGTGAGGAAGAGTTCCTGGGTATGCTCCCAGACCGCTCTCATCCCCAAAATATATGGTCCGCCTTCAACAGCTACTTGAATAGCTTAAATGACACCTCCTCGGTGGACGAGTCCCCCCAGCCCTCTTCAGCAACTGTTTGAAAACTTGAAGCTCCATGATATTTCGTGACTTAACCACTGTTGTCCTACTGATGTTTATATGCCCTTGTGGTTATCTATACATGTACCAAATTTGTTTTTTTTGACTGCTCTGCTGTCTGTGAATGCTATAGGCCGCTGTCAACAAAAATAAAAGTTAAAAAAAAAATAATAATAATAAGTGCCTACCTCACAAAGTAGCCACAGAGCTTACTACAAGCTTCGCCAATCATAAAAGACCTAAACCCAACCGTCCCAGGCAGATGACTATAGACATTCCTAGTGCCATCTCTCCTGATGTTTCAAAAAGCCACCTACCGAATCTTAAAGGAGCTCTAATAAATGCAAGGTCCTTAGTCGTACATGAAACCGAAATATCTGACATTATCCTAACAGACAACCTTGATTTCCTGGCCATCTCAGAATTGTGGTTACCTGATGCCGCAGGCCCCGCCCTTTCTCTGGCAGTCCCTGATCATTACACCATCCTGCGAGCAGACAGACACATCTCCCGAGGTGGAGAAATTGCAATTATTGCTAAAACCAACCTAGCTATGAGAGCAGTTTCCACACCCACCCACTATGAATTCCTGTGAATGCCTCTCGGTCAAAGTACCCATTGCCAATTCCCAAACGTTGAATATCTTTCTTATCTATTGACCACCAGGTCCTATTGGAACCTTCCTGGAAGATATATCCATGACCTTGTCCAATAACTTAAAAAACACTTACCAAACCTAGTGCTAGGTGATTTCAACTTAGGTTACAACGATGTCAAGGATACCCATTCTACCGTCATGCCACTACTTTGAAAGAACTAGGCTTTACTCAGAAAGTGAACCTACCCACGCATGACAAAGGTCGAACTCTCGACTGGATTGCAGAGTACAAATGTAATGTTACTATCACGTCTATTGCTCCCCAGATCTGGACTGACCATCATCTCCTGGCATTTACATTGGCAACTAAATTAGCCACAGTTCAGACCACCCCGCCTGCCCCACGTACCCTTACGAGGAACAAAAAAAAATATGACAGCTGACAAACTGCTGCCCCACATACTACCCAATCTTAACTCCCTACCAGGCAACCTGGACCCTAATTCTCTAGTCGAACATTACAACAAAGCCATGACAACGGCCCTCGATAATATTGCACCCCTCAAACTAAGGAAGAGTAAACCTAAAAAACACTTCAACACTTGGTTCACCCCTCACCTAAAAAACCTTAGATTACTCAAAAGAAAACTTGAAACTGCTTGGAGACTCTCACCCTCAGCAGAAAATAAACTAAACCTTACCAATATAACAACCCAATACAAGAAAGACATTCTCCTAGCCAAACAGCAGAAGTACAACAACAGAATATCACAATCTAAATCCAGCATCAAAGAATTGTTCACCATTCTAAAGGAACTGGAAACACCTATCATACCGCAAGAAAATTGTACCAAAGATAAAATGTGGTGCTCCAGCATCCAGCACGCATTAACTAACAAAGATTCCAATCTACAAACCAAAACTGCCCACAAGAAAGCTTCACTAGCACCTCCAACTACTCCCAGCATAGTACCGCCGCCGCATTGCAAACAAGAAACACGCTTAAGCTTCTCAAAAGTCTCTGTCATTGAGGTGGAGAAGGTCATACTGGGACTCAAACCGTCCAACTGTAAGGGTGACCAATGCCCTGCACAACTCATTAAGGACGCTGCGAGAGAACTTGCGCCTTTCATAACTAAACTTATCAATTCCTCATTCACAACTGGTACTGTCCCGAATAATTTGAAGGAATCTTGGGTACTACCATTATTCAAAAAGGAAACCCTTGACCCCACCATACCCACGAATTACAGACCTATCACGACTGTGCCATTTCTCTTAAAAATTCTGGATAAAGTGGCCTACATTCAAATACAGAACTTCTTGGAATCTACCCTCCTACTAGGTTCTCGCCAATCCGGATTCCGCCCCCAACATGGGACAGAGACAACTCTGATTGACCTCAAGACCCAAATGGATGAATTTAGAGATAAGGGCCAATCAGCCCTACTCTTCCTACTAGACCTCTCGGCTGCATTCGACTTGGTTGACCATAAAGTCTTATGTAGCCACCTAGATTCTGTAGGACACTTCTCTAAGGAGGCCATAATATGGATTGAGTCATTCTTGAGCAACAGGACTATGAGAGTCTTTTCACCTTCGGCATCAGCAGACCATATCCCTATAACCTGCGGTGTACCCCAGGGATCATGTGTGTCACCGACACTCTACAATGTATTCACCAAGCCCCTCTTTGACGAAATGGACCATTTGGGTATCGCCTACACAAACTATGCAGACGATACCCAAATCCTCCTACCTCTTACCAGGGATTACGTTGTGGATTTGGCTTTGGTGAATAGAATGTATGGCATCGTTCAGGCATGGATGGCCACCCATGGATTATGCCTGAACGATGACAAAACTGAGCTTATCATCCTAGGCACCACGGCTCACCTAGCTAAACTAAACCCAGATTATGGCAACTTCACCATTGATGGTAATATCATAAAAGTAGCTAAGGAAGTGAAGACCTTAGGTTTCTACCTGGATGCCACCCTGAACTTCACTAAACAAGTCAACTCCCTAGCCTCTGCTACGGTTTATACATGTAAATTAATTAGAGCAAGTCAACAATTCCTTTCCACTGACAGCTGCCTAATCCTCTCTAGAGCCCTCATACTCTCTAAATTGTATTACTGTAATGCTCTTTACAATCAACCTTTGACAAAATCCAACTTAAAATTGCCTTCCTCACCCACAAATGCCTCAATAATAAAGCACCGCCATACCTCACTGATAGGATTAGCAGAAAAACTTCTCTCAGACCGACAAGATCAGCCAACTCTAATTGCCTCCTAGTACCACGTTTCAAAGTCACCACCATTGGGGGACACAGCTTCCCAGTTAAGGCAGCCCAATTGTGGAACTCCTTGCCTCCTGACCTTAGAGAATACCAATTGGTGTACATTTTGTGCACTGCTGACTTCATGTTTACTGGTTCACATGAGCCAGAAACCATGAGGCCATCAGAATTAAATAGGCCTAGCATGATGGAGCTGACAGGGCAGCGCCCCTCAAAAATTGACGGACGGGCGTCCCTGTATAGATACAAAAATATTTTGGTTGATGTCTCTGACCAGGAAAACTCCTATGAGGAGAAAATCAGGGAATTAGATCTGCGAAAGCACTATCTCCAAAGGGACCATTTGGTTCGATTTGTACAGAAAAAACAGGAAATCAGGCCCCAAAAGAGCATTCTCAAGACCTCCACCCAATCAGGCCAGTGGGGGGATCCTCCGCCAACCCTGGAAGCAGGGAGGAGTCAGAAGACTACTCCCCTGTGTGCCACAGGGGGAAAGAAACTATGCCCCACCATTCTGCGAGCCCCTCACAAGCTCAAAGAATCAGGGAACGCCTAGAAGATCATGAGGGGTCCTCAAACAGTAGCGCCTCTTAGTCAGAGGGCGAGTGGAATCAGGTGACCTGAAAAAAGAAGGCAAATAAACAAAAGAGAGCACTGGTGAAAGACCCCATTAGGCAAATCAAGGCAATTAGGAATTTCATAACACGTACCACAAAAACACAAAATCATCTGTTTGGGAGCATTTGGAACTCTACGAACAAATGATGGACACTTTTCACCTTAAAGATAGCCAGAACTGCATAGATTATGTCAAATGGACATTCTCTCCGGAGTACTCCAGCTTCTTTGCTGGACTGGAAGACCAAAACCATTCAAGATGGTCCACCTACAAGGCGGCCATCTTGAGGCACTTTTCTGCCCATAGAAACCCTCAAGAGGCTCGCAAAGTGGCCTACAATTTGCAATGCAGAGAAGATCAGGCCTCACGAGAATTTGTGCAGGAGCTAAAGCGTGCCTTTGCACAAACTACCTACTTTCATGCACTTCCAAAATACATCATGACCCAGCTGGTGAGAGATTTTCATGATAAAAGGACCCTAGACTGGGTAATAGAGCAGGCTACCCGGATCTATTTGTTTGTTTGTTTTATTATTTATAATGCGTGCCAGATCCAGGGGTATCAGGGCGCAGAAAAAGACAAGAATATTTTCAGCTTGGTTACAATGCTGTACAAGAGAATACAGGAAGGATAAAGACAATAGGTATATACAACACAGATAATGGTCGACAGATTCAGCGTGATATATACAGGTGGAGATAGCAAAGAGCTAACACGTGGTGTGTAGTGGAGAAGCGCCATTATATACAGTGTAGGAAAGTAGAGTGGAGCCACTGGGAGGCGCCCAGTTTTAGTGGTCATTCTCTTTAATCCAGTTGGTGATATTGTGTCTGAAGAGTGGGTATGTTTTTTCTTCCCTTAAGGCAGGGGGTTGGGAGTTCCACAGCTGAGCGGCTTTTACTGGGAAGCTACACCCTCCAGTTTGGGAGAGTTTGAACCTAGGTACCGTCAAGAGATTGGTTTTGGCCATTCTTGTTGGACGGTTAGAGGTTTGTCTCTTAAATCTTCCTATAAGATAGCTAGGGGCAGCGTTGTTAAGGCACTTATGTGTAAGTGAGGCCATTTTTAACAGAATTTTATTGTTGCTGGTGAGCCAGTTATTCATTCTCCTTGTCTCAGAGATGTGAACTTTTTTAGCTAGGCCCAGCTGCGCTCTAAGGGCGTTGTTTTGTACTATCTGGATTTTTATTAATAATGTACTCATTGGCCCCCAGATATAGGCCATTGCAATAGTCTAGTTTCGATAAAATGAGGGCTCAGGCCAGTGTAATGCAGCTGTGCGTGGAGAGGAAAGGCTTGGCAGCTCTAATTAGCTTTCAAGTGTAAGCAGTGGCGGAGGTCATGGAGTTGACCTGTCCTGAATGAGAGGGCGGCGTCTAAGTAGAAACCTAGTGTTTTAACTTCTTTAGCAACTATGATGGTGTTGCCATCAATGTTGAAGCTGGTGTATTTGTGACCGAGTTTATTACGATTAGAGGTGGTGCCTAGGATGATGAGCTCAGTTTTGTCATCATTCAGGCATAGACCATGAGTGACCATCCATGCTTGGATGATGAGGTAAACCCTATTCACCAAGGCCAAATCCTTGTCATAATCTCCCGTCAACGGTATGAGGATCTGGGTATCATCTGCATAGTTAGTGTAGGTGATACCAAGATCATCCAGATCATCGAAAAGGGGCTTAGTGAATATGTTGTACAGCATAGGTGAAACACATAAACCCTGTGGCAGCCCGCAGGTAAAGGGCATGCGGTCAGCAGATGCTGATGGTGAAAAGACCCCCATGGTCCTGTTATTCAAGAAGAATTGTATCCAGCCTATTGCTTCTTGTGAAAAGTGCACAGCCGAGTCCATATGGTTACAGAGGACTATGTGGTCTACCAAATCGAACGGCGCCAATAGATCAAGTAAGAACCCATACAGAATACGTTAAAGGCGGTCGGCATAATTGAGAAATCCATGACTTTCTGGGACAAATTTGGCATCAGACTTGTCGCTTTTTAAATAAAGACACACCTTACTCCCCCAGATCCCATTGGTGGCACTAAAGAGTGATGACGCCCAACTTAGGTTGAATTTGAGGAAGCACTGGGAGCCCAAAGGGGAGGTGATAATAAGTGATGTGTTACGGGAAGGGAGACCGATGGCCTTCAGTACAGTCACTTCAGAAACAGGTGTCCAAGAAGGGAAACACATAATTTATGCCTCACTCGTCCATATAATAAAGCAGAGATGGTGGGGAGTAGACTGAGTGCTGCAGGCAGATGAGACGATAGAAACGCTCTATGATATCTCAGAGGGTGGTATTACAATATCAAGAAAATATGAGTTATTAATGGCAAGGCCAGCCGATAAATCAATACAGACAGGCGTAGCTGGGAAGCGGACTTGCAAGAGCAACTGTCAGACGAAGTCTGGGATAGGGCGATGGCATATCCAGAACGGCGAGGCTCCAGCTGATTTGATGAAAATTGCTAAGTTCAGCAAAGCGACGGTACAGTCTCGCCCAAAATGCGGCCTAACCAATGCTGACCTGGTGCATATGTTCTGGGCCTGCACGAAGATTTGTCAGTATTGGGCAGAAATAGCTCAGGCCCTGGCTAAGGCAGGCATAACAATATATACCGAATCTCCCACAGCTGGCTTGTTAGGAATATTTCCAAGACCAAAACATGAGAGACACATTAGTAAGTTGAAAGACCTAGCATACATCTTGGCGATACGAAGGATAGCATTGGGTTGGAAAGCACACAAAAGTCCAGTAGTAAGGGTGTGGCTGGGGGACCTCCAGACATGGTCGCTGGCAGAAACTGCAGTGTGGCAAGAAGCATCCCCCTGGGGTCTAGAAGAGCAGAATGTATACTTAGATGCTTGGAAACATATGCTGCATGATCTATTGACCGCTGCACACAAGGACAACCAGACTCAGACACAAGCACCAATGCAAACGGTGGGATAGAATTTTAGGCACACTTGGTATAGTCAGATGCATAACACAAGTAGACAATATAAGTGGAATAGGCTAGGGAGGAGGGTTGGGGGTGTTTGTGCAGGCGCAATGTTGTGTTTCATGATCTTGTGAACATTTGTAAAGTCTATACGTTAATTTGTTAAAAACCAATAAAAACATTATTTTTTAAAAACATTATCACAATGTTACAAACTACAACTCCAGGGGGGTGAAAAACAGAGTTTTCACTGCAGGAGCATGCCAGTGGGCTCTGCCATAGTCAACATGGAGCAAAGCAGCAGAATTGTGCTGAAAACCGAAAATGCCTTTGAAAATGTTAGCTTTGAAACATTAAAAAGTGCTGCTTTTGGCGCTAGATCCATTTATTTCCAGTGAATCATTGAGATTAAAAGGGTACTGAAATGCCCAGGATCATCCAGTGTGGCTCAGAGGAACCAGGCCTCATTGTCTGACAGCTCTATAAAATGTATCTAAGGAAAAACAAACCAGGAACCTTTGTTTTCATTTCCACAGGAAAAACGCGGCTAAAATTGCAACAAGTAACAGAATTTGCAGTACAGGGAGAAACTCTAATGTATCCAGACTGCAAACAATCCCAGCACTCAAGGGAAGACCTAATGCTGAATAAAATGTGTATGTGCTGCATAGGAAAATCAGATTTAAAATAACTCAGTTTAATGTGCTTTTCCATGAAGAAAGTGCAAAATCGCCTGTTGTGAAAGCATGTTTTTGTGCAAAGGCTTAATTCTTTAAGAAATGTCAAAGGATTGCTAATGTAAAAATCCACCTATAAACTGTGTTAATTTTATATGTTTAAATGAAAGATATAGGTAAACTTAAAGTTAAACTTAGTCTTGATGTAACGCTTACCTGGTATCCACGGGGATGTCAGTCAGCCTGTTCTGACCTCTTACGACCTTGAACCCTTCCCTGGAGTCTACTCGACAGGAGACTGGGCCTGAAACACAGGATTGATAGAGTTTAACTCCCTATTGTCTCTGTGTGCTTGAACCCCTTCTTCCCCGGGGTCCAACCCTCCCCTTTGATCCACAGCTCACCTTGTTTTCTTGGAAACTGTGCTCTCCTTCCTGCTTTCAGCGCAGGGGCGCGTTGATTGATGCTGGCTCGTTGCTGCCTAGTTACTTCACTGGCAAGAGTCCGACAGGTAAGTATAATGAGTCTTTTGAACAGTTCTCTTACTTCGTTCCTTTCCTTCCTTAGATGATGGCCGGCGTCCGGGGATGGCAACGTGCTGCTGAGATGAGTAGCGCTGAAGGTGAGTGAGAGTGCGATGCGCGATGCGACCCTTTCGTATTTGTATTGAACTGCATTATTTTTCTGTGTCTTTCAGGTGCCGCGACGTTTTCAGCGTGGAAGCCGGTTATGAAGAAGAAATGCGGTGAGTAAGCGCGGTATGCAGCGCCTCTAGATGTTTCCACGCTAACCTGGAGTGTCTTTTCCCTCTTGCAGATGGATGAGAAGTTCCGTAGACAGAGTTCCCCCAGAGTGGCTGGGATTCAGGTAAGCGTTTGAAGCTCGTACAGTCTTTAAAAATAAGCGAAGATTTGCTGAATGCTTACTAATGCCTTTTTTCTGTTCTTTTCCCTTTTCCTTAGGAAGCGGCGTGCCGGGATGGAAATGACACCGCCGAAGATGCCCGCAGAACAGAAGAACCGATGACTGATGGGCAGAAGCGCCCCGCAAGGTAAGGCTGTTCCTAACGGTGTTCTTGTTCTTGCAGGAGCTGAGCGCAGAAGAAAGATGCGGGCCTATTGGAGACCGATCCGAACACGGTGAGTGTCACGCTGCAGGTGCAGAAAACACAAAGCATATTAATCAGCCTGGGCGTGGCTTAAATAGTCTCTGGGTATCCCAGGTGTTTCTGGGCTGAACCACACCCAAAAGACTAGACTGCACATGCAGTTCTGGGCACCGAAATATGTGGGGGCATCCATCTTGTCCCCATCAAATCACTACAAGTCCAATCCCCAATGTTATCCTATGGGAGTGAGTGAGTCTGGTGCCACAAGCGCCAAGTCTGACTCCAAGTGGGTCTTTGGAGGGATGGAGAGGCCCTTGGGGGCCATGTAGGTGATCGTGGCCTGACATCTTGGAGGGCTGAGGACATGAGGGGCAGGAATCATGACAAGAATTCAAACAAAATGTCAATCCCGATTTCCCACCCCAGCAAATGCAAGAGAGAAACAGAATTGATTGGCAAACTGTCAAAATGGCCTTAAAGTTATCTTGGAATGGATTGGGTGAAACACAAAATTTGGACTAAATTGCTGAAATTCTTTAAATTCTAATGGGAGCCACTTTAGATAGTTACAAACAAACAATAGCAATGATTTGGCACTAATAAGTGACAACTTACAGCTTAGTTACAAGAACACATGACAATATACAATAGAAAGACACGAGAAACACGAAATATACAAGAATATACAATAGGGAAAAATGTTGATACACGTATTTACAGTCCTAATCAGGCAGGCAGAAACTGCTAGGAAGAAGGTATGTGCAAAAGTACAAAAGGTGGAGGGACGTGCAGGATAGGTCCAGGCAATGGGTGGTCTATTGTTTGTCTGCGTCTTTGATCCACCTTGTGAGGTTATGACGGAAAGTGAGGTATGGTTGATCTGTCCTCTGGGTGGATGGTAGAGAGTTCCAAAGTGGAGCTGCTTTCACCTGAAAGCTGCAGCCATCGACTCTGTACAGTTTAAATCTAGGTGTAGAAATATTGTTGGAGTGAGCAGATCTGGTGAGTATAGTAGGTTTTGTTTTCATGAATCTCGCAGAAAGGTAACGTGGTGCGGCATTGTTTAGGCATTTGTAAACAAGTGAGGTTACTTTTAGCTGGATTTTCTCCTGAGTAGAAAGCCATTTATTGGCTCTTCTAAGTGCAGTGATGTGGGCTCTCCTGGGAATACCTAGTGCTGCTCTAAGCGCGTTGTTCTGCAAGATTTGAATTCTTTTGATAACTTCCTTGTTGACCCCAATGTAGAACGAATTGCAATGGTCCAACTTTGATAACACACGCGCTCTCGCAAGTGTGATGCAGCTGTTGTTTGATAGGAAGGGTTTGCCTGCTCTTATCGATTTGCAGCTGTGGCGGTGGCAGAAGCCATCGCGTTGCCCTGCTTGTTGAAAGAGAGGATGGACTCCAGGTAGAAGCCCAGAGTTTTTACCATGTGTGCGGTTGTGATTAGGTTATTATCAATGTTAAAAGAGGAGTAGTTGGGGCCCAGTTTTTTGAGGGTAGAGGGTGTGCCAAGGATAATGATTTCAGTTTTGTCATCATTTAGGCATAGTCCGTGAGTGGCCATCCATGCCTGGATGATGAGATACACCCTGTTCACCAAGGCCAAATCCTTGTCATAATCACCAGTAAGTGGTAAGATAATCTGAGTATCATCTGCATAATTAGTGTAGGTGATACGAAGAAGGTCTAGATCATCAAAAAGGGGCTTCGTGAAGATGTTGTAGAGTGTAGGAGAAACGCAAGATCCCTGGGGCAAGCCGCATGTGATGGGGATGGAGTCTGCTGCCGCGGTGGTGGAGAAGACTCTCATGGTCCTATTATTGAGGAAAGATTGGATCCAATCTGTGGCTTCTTCAGAGAAGTGCGCAGCCATATCCAAATGCCTACAAAGGAGCTTGTGGTCAACAAGGTTGAATGCAGTTGATAGGTCAGGAAGGAGGAGTAAGGCTGGTTTGCCTTGATCCCTTAGCTCATCGATTTGCGCCTTTAGGTCTAAGAGCGCTGTTTCGGTCCCATGCTGAGGACGGAAGCCAGACTGCCATACTCCTAGCAAGTTGTTAGTTTCAAGGTGTTTCTGAATTTTTCAATACGCCACTTTATGATTTTTAGGAGGAATGGAATGGTGGTGATTGGGCGGTGATTCGTGGGTATGGCTGGGTCTAGTGTATGTTTTTTAAGCAGTGGGAGTACCCAGGATTCTTTTAGGTTACTAGGTATAGACCCTGTTGCGAATGAAGCGTTAATGAGTTTTGAGATAAAGGGAGCCAGGTCTCTAGCTGCGTCCTTTATCAGTTGGGCCGGGCATTGATCCCCTGGCAGTTAGATGGTTTGAGTGATAGTATGATTTTTTCAGTCTCAATAATAGATACTTTAGAGAACTTGAAACGAGGATTGTCAATGTTAATTTTAGGAGGGGTGATAGTTGTTTTGGGCTTAGTATCCAGGCTAAGTGAGGATTTTTTCTTGGCAATTTTAGATTGGAGAGTTGTCACTTTGTTAGCTACGGCTTGCTGAATATTGGTGCACCATATTTTATCTTTGACACAGTTGTCTGGCACTGGAATGGGAGATTCTATTTCCTTTAGGATGATGAAGAGTTCCTTCATGCTAGAGTTGGCTTGGACTATTCTAGCTATGTAGGTTTCCCGTTTAGCCGACAGTATTTCCTTTTTGTAGAGGGTAGATATGTCTCTCAGAGTGCTGTTATTTTCTTCGGAGGGTTGTAGTTTCCATGCGACCTCACATTGTCTTTTTTCAGTGCGAAGAGTTTTTAAGTAGGGGGTGTATGTTACGCTCACCTGGCTCCCACAGAGGCGTCAATCGGAACTGGACAGCTGTGGTCTCCACCAATGTGAAGCATAGGGTCGAGATGACGGACTGGATTGGCCCACCTAACTTCGTTTTGCTTGGCCCATAGGAATATTCTTCTGCAAATGGAGAAAGGGAATTAACCACCCGTGGAGTTGAGCGTAAATAGCCCCACCTCCGCTGTTCTCCCCACAGATCACCTTTGATGTCCCCTCTTATAGTCTCATCTGATGGTTTGAAAAGATGAGCTCTCCATCCTGCATTGAGCGCAGGGGCGCGTTGATAACCAGTTGCTTCACTGGCTCGAAGGAATTGGTGAGTTCCAGAACAACATTGACTCCGAGATTCCCGGCAAGACGCCGTAAGTATAAAGTTCGTAAGAGTTCAAATGCCTGACTTTCACTCTTGTCCGATTCCTTGCAGGTTAAAGCTTGACCCTAATGAAGAGTTCCTCGTGGCAACCGGTAGTATTCTGGTAAGGATTTGTATTTTCCAACACAGTTCGATAGAATAATGTCAATATGTAACCTGTTGCTTTCTCCCTTATTCAGGCGCTGAGAGAAAGTATGAAGTCTTGGGGAATAATACGTCCGGCGGTAAAATCAGGTAAGTCTATTGTGGTGAGGAGGGTTCCCCTTGTTAGTCCCTTTGTTTCACCTTGCTGTCCTTTTGTTTCCCCTTAGGGGCCGGGGTTTGGCGAAGATGCAGTGGAAGCTGCGCCGACCCATGAAGAGGAATAGTACCCCCGGTGGTAAAATTAAGTAAGTCTATGCGGGGGTAACTAATATTTCTCTGTGTATTCCCTTAGTTCACCTTGCTGTTCTTGTCTTCTCTTTAGTTGCCGGAGTGCGGTGGGAACATGCAGGAGGATGCGGGGGAATGTGAAGATGCTGCGAAGGCCGGTGAGTTCAGCGCGGCGCTGCAGCAGGCAAGGTGACGCGCATAAAATAACTTCTTTCTTCCAGCTCGAAGGTGCGATGGATCGGGAATTCAGGTAAGGATTAAAGGTATTGCTCTTGTTCTAACCTTTTCTCCTTCTTTCTCCCTTTTTCTAGGGGCTCCAAACTCGAGGCAGGCGTGGCAGAAGGCTGGATGCAGACTTGCAGGCACGGTGAGCATTACGCTGCTGGATGCAGAATAACGCGAAGCGTGTGCTGCTCTTCGGGCGGGGTTATTAACTCTTTATTTATATTTGCACACAGGTTATACACATACATTTGCGACAATCATTTCAGTGGTTGTACAACTTACACTAATTGGCTTCCTTCTAATGTCTGGCATTCCCGCTCTGCTAGCTCTGTCAAGTATTGTTTATACCTTGCACATATGTTCCTGGGTTTGGAGGGATGCAACACTGAGTCAATATACAGTTCCTCATTATCGTTAGCCCACATCATGTCTTTGGTCCACTCTTTTATTGTCGGCGGTTGTACATTCTTCCACCTCATCAATATTATTCTTTTGGCTATCAGCAGACTCAGATTTAACAATCTACGCCACGTCGGGTTAATTTTCCCCACCGCCCCTAGCATGCATATTCGTGGAGACCACTCGACTGGTTAATCTGCCATCATATCCAGTGCTCCGCAGGCCTCCGACCAATATTGTTTCAGTTCTGTACAGTCCCACAACATATGAAATATCTTAGCATTTTCAGTGTGGTATCTTGGGCAGGTTCCGGGCATGGTGGGGTATATTTTCTTAAGCTTAGCCGGGGAGTAGTGTGTCCTATGTGTTATCTTATAATGAATCAGCCTGAATCTTGAGTTGCATGATATCAGTTGCCCCAAATCATGCTCCCATCTGCCCTTGGCTGCATGGACCACCACTGGTCGTGTCTGTACTATAATTTTATACAAGGTGGAGGCTGTAATTTTCTGAGTCCCCCCTGTGTAAATGTATCCTAGTGCCATATTGACTTCAGGTTCACAAGGAAATGATGGAAACATACGGTGTACACTGGCTGCCACCTTTCGGCTGTGGTTTAAATAGCCTCCAAAGTAGTCCCAGGTAAGTATTCCTCCGCAGCCCCGCCCGAGTAAAAAAAATAAAAATAGTCCCTTCCAAGCCTCTAATGTCTTGGAGCTCTTGCAGCATGGTCTGCATCAGGTAAGTTTGCAGCATGGACTGCATCAGGTACGTTTTAATCTATGAGCCTGGCGCCTATGGCGCCAGGACTGACTCTCCATATAAGCTTGGCGCCATAGGTGCCAGGACTGGACCTAAATAGCCCCTAGCAGGGTTTGTTGCTCTTGCTTAGGATAACTTGATGCCTGCTTCCGGGGTTGCTGGACGTGGTCTGGGTCCCCGGGGGTAGGCATCATGACAGTCTACCAGGAATTGAGGTGGGTTTTGGGTTTGCTTTGTCTCAATTTAAGTGGTGCAATTACGTCCAGGGCAGAGGACATAATTTTGTTGTACTCATTCACTAAAATTTCAGGGTCCAAGTTATCTGGTAGTGAATTAAGTGTAGGGAGGATGAGCGGAAGTAGGTTATCTGGGGTGATGTTTTTCTTATTCCTTGTCGGGATGGACAATACTGGCTGGGCTAAGATAGGAGTAGGTATGTCCATTTCTAGAGCAAATGTTATAAGGTGGTGGTCTGTCCAAATTGGGGGGGAAATCGATAGGATGGAGGCATTACAATTGTAGTCTGCCACCTAGTCGAGTATTCTACCTTTGTTGTGGGTAGGGTGAAGTACTCTTTGTGAGAAGCCTAGTTCAGTGAGTAGGTTAGCCACTCTGCTTGCATGTGGGTCGCTTTGGTCGTTGAAACCCAGGTTGACGTCCCCTAGCAGGATAACCTGTGATGATTGTTTTAGGTTATGAGATAGAATGGTGGAGATGTCCTCCTCGAAGGCTCCAATAGGGCCTGGAGGTCTATAAATAAGGTGGATGGTGACGGTTTGAGAGTTGTTAATATCTAATTTAGCTGTTAGGCTTTCGCAGGAATTAGTGTCATTAGATGGAGCTAGCCTGGTAGATAAGTTAGATTTAACAATAAGGGCTATGCCTCCTCCGCGGGCTTCGCTTCTGTCTGATCTTAGGATGGTGTAACCATTTGGGATCGCTAACATGATGGACGGTCCTGCGGCGGCATGAAGCCAAGATTCCTTAATGGCCAAGAAGTCAAGGTTTTTGGTCTAGATAAGATCAGCAATCTCAATGGCATGAGCAATCATGGATCTAGCGTTAATTAGTGCACCTTTTAGGTTGGGGAAGGTGGATGGAGGTGTGCATATCTTTTCTTGGGTCGTGACAGGAGTATGCATACGTGCATTCTGTGTCTTCAGGGTGAAAACTTAGAACTGAGGTCGGGTGCATTGAAAAGTTGTTTTACACGTTATAGAAATTTCCTAAAACAAAATTCGCTGCAAACTTTTCCATGCGCAGTAATCGTGATTGCGGGAAAACTATATGGATTTGAGATGCGGTTTTTGGTTCTATGGAAAGCAGAGGATGTTGGCTACAAGCAGAATTCGTTTCTAGCATGAAAATTGAGAAAGTTGTTTAGTGGAGGTCGTTTTTCTGAGATAGGCGCAAGAAAGGAAAAACAGGGAAACGCTTTTAAAAGACAAATAGGATTTCTTATACTAGGGGATGACTATGAAGAAGAAATACCACACGGAAGCACAGCCACTGGATCAGGGCGACCGCCTTGCTGAGGAGCTTGCCTTCTTCAGATGCAATATATCAGCGCAAAGATATTTTTAACAATACCAGTACAGAAGGAAGATAGTAGGGATAAAATAGAGAGTTCAGGCAATTCAAAAAGATTTCTAACAATGCGGGTCCTGAAGACAAGATAGGATGGATTCGGATAGGGATAGACTATGGATAGAACATATGCTAGTGACACAGTCCTATACTATGGATACTCACTATATATGTTTGACAGAACCGTCAAGAATTCTGGTCCGTCAAGATCAGGGATTCTGCTCAGAAATTCTGCTGGGCACACTGGGCTGGACAGGATGCTGGGCACACCGGACTGGACTGGGTCTGCAATGGCTCTGGTCACAGTTATCTGGTCACAGCACGGCACAGCACAACTGGATTGGGTCTTTTGATTCTGGTGATAATTCTTTTAGCAGGAAAGCAGTTACAGCACAGCCCAGCTGTTTCTTTTGTTCCCCTTAGGTTTCTGGGGGTGACTTCTGGTGTCTGGAATTAGAAGGCCTAGTTCAAAATGATTCAACTAATGGAATGGGCCTTTCTGCTTTCCAGGTTTCTGGAGTCTGGAGCAATGAAGATGTCAAGTTCTCAAACAGGGTGCTACGCCAGCAATTGGTTAGTGGGTGAATCTGTGTGTCTTTCTAAGTCCTCAGCTTTTTCTATTTATGCATATGATAAGGGGGGGTGTATGCTGGATAATCCTAAGCGCGCCCCCTTTCAGACTCTTGTCTAGAGTCTCCTCTCTCCCTTGATTGGAGGAGAAAACAGGGTGTCACCATGATGATGTGGGTTTATGAGTCAGAGAATCCTCCCCTTGGCTTTTGAACATAAAATCTACTTTTTGTACAATACATATTTACAAGTGTGCAATCTTTCTAACAATAACATATAAATTACATATTTTGTGGAACAGATCCTCTTCCAAGCCCCGTTGCTGTAGGATCTTGGGTCTGCTTTTGACAGAATTTTGGCCTTTTTGTCCTGAACGCATGGTTGAATTTCAGGGCAAATTTCCACAAATGTGCGCATTGTATATGGGCATAAGCGTGTGAAGTTTCATGCTTTTGACATAAATACATTTGGTATAAAACCATAATTTCCATGGTTACTTCTCAGAACATAGCACAGAGTTCTAGCACCTCTTACAATGTGCAGCCAAAAATGTGATTCATAAATCTGGGGTTTACATATTTTTCACAATTTTACACAATAAATTATCAGTCTTTTTAACATTTGCTTTTTGTCCTTGTGAATCAACAAATGGTTGTCTGTCCCCGCCTCCTTCCTCTTCTTGCAGCTCAAGGGCAATCTCCTCCCATTTCCTTCTGGCAGAGGCCATTTACGATCCTTCCTAATTAGCATCTCCTTGAGCTGGAGGAAGTCCATTGTCCCCTTCCTACAGCAGCCCAAAATCTCCTCCTACCCATTAATCATCACATGGATGTGAGTTCCTGGTGGAGAGAGAGGCCTAGACTTTGTGGGGGGAAGTTGTTATACTGGTTTGGGTTTGAGTCAGGCTTAAATTCAAATGTCATTTTGTTGCAAATTTTCCTTGGTTTAAAATAAACTTTCTAATTTCCAAACAAGCAGCTACAACACTTATTTCAGCTTCTAAACCATGAGATATAAATAGTGACAACCTAGGTTACTCTCAATGACAGGTCACTTAAATTTCAGACATTAGATTTCAGTTGTACATGTTTAAATCCTTATGATGCAATCCACTGACAGCTGTCATACAGGCAGCCGCTGGTACTTCCCCCATATTTTGACAAATTTCACTGGCAGGCACATTTTTGCTGTGAATGTTTTGATGACAGATTCCGCTTTTCATGACATTGTATGTTCATAATGATTTCTTGAATGAAGTGATTTGTAACATCCAGCAAGAATATTGGATGTTTTATGGTGTTTTGGACCGGCATTCTGCAGTTTCAGCAACCAAGAAAAAGGATTTGAAAACAAGATTCTGGATTCCTTTCAGCAAAACACTGCTTTTCATGCAGTCTCCATTTTTACTTGTTAGGTGTCATGTTTCAGGGGTGAGTTCTCCATTCCATCACTGGCAATATGAATGGTAGATTTGGCAGCCATCTTTTCGTGTTGCAAAGCGTGATTTCCATGGGTTTTGGCACGCATAGGGGTTTTGCAGCCATTTTCTTTTTTTTTTTTAATTTCTTTATTGGTTTTTCAACACATATGAAACAGTGGTTAGACAATGCAATATGTATGAATCAGGAACAACATGTCTTAACATACCCAACCTTCCCCCCCCCCCCTCCCTCCGAGACCACAGTGAAGTCCTCAGATTTCCTTAGGCACGAGCCGGGTCGGGACTGTCAGTGCTGTTCGAGGCGCCATCATGCATCACTGGGTGGAGTAGTGGCACCGTTAGCGCTACCCATCGGAGTAGATCTGCGCTGGAGTCCAGCCTTTGTACCTGAATCGCCGTTTCCCAAGCCGCAGTCTCAGCGGCTATCCATCTCTTGAGGTCGTCCCACCAAAGGGCTTCGCTCGGCCCCCCTGCGCTCTTCCAACCCATGGCTATGCGCCTTTTTGCTGTTATGTATATCAAGTCAGTGAGTCTATTTAGGGACTTATTCTTGCTGTTTCGCTTGTAACTCCCCAATATGCAGGCTGCTGGCTCCTGGATCTCCACCTCAATCTCAGCTGTCGCCACTTTTTCTTTCACTCGGGCCCAGAACCTCTCGACTATCGGGCAGCTCCAAAACATGTGGGTCATACCCGCCCTTGGCTCGTGACATTTGGGACATGTCTGGATCGTGGCTCCTTTGAACTTAGATATGGCGTCGGGCGTAAGGTAGGCTCTATTGGTGTTGTACAGCTGAATAAGTTGGAGGCGAGCATTTCTGGAGACTTTTTTATGGTAATGGGTTATTTTCTCCCATGCTTTGTCCTCAAATTCGAGGCCCATTTCACTCTCCCATCTACTTTTGCATTTCAGTGCGTCCTTTGTCGTGCTCTGCAGTAGGGCTTCATACATTCTGGAGGTTTCATGACCTCCTTCGGCAGTATCCAGCAATGATTCGATGGCTTCATTCTCCATGAGTTGGTTGGCGGCCTCTAGCCATCTCTCCTTCAGGGCCTTCATTACTGCTCTGTGGAGCAAGAACTGGCCCGTGGGCAGGCCCGTGGACTCGCTGAGGTCAGTAAACGTCATGAGCTCTTGTTCATGGATGAGGTCTCCGAGTACCGCCACCCCATAGGGTTCCCACTGAGTGCGCGTGTCTGTATATCCCCATGAGGGTTTCACCATGACGGCCGCAATGGGGATCTGCGGGGAATATGGGTCTGCCACCCCCACTGCCTTGCAGGCTCGCTTTCAGAGCTGAGTTCCAAGTTTGATTAGGTAAGGGTGATGCTGAAGAGCCCCCTTCTCGACCCAAAGTAGGTCTCGGAGTAGCAGTCGCGGCAGGGCCGGTTGGAGGAGTCGGGTGTCAGTGGTGGCTTCATCCGCCATCCAGTGCGTTACGTGCCTCAGTTGACTAGCCAGGTAATACAGTTCGAAATTGGGGACTTTCAATCCCCCCTTCTCATAGGGTCTTTGGAGAATGTCCAGCGCCACCCTGTGCCTACCCCCCCCCCGCCACAGGAATCCCCTGCAGAGCTTGTTCAGGTCTCTGAAGAAAGCGGGGGGGATGTTGAAGGGGACGTTAGTGAAGCAGTGTAGTAGGCGTGGGAGCGCTACCATTTTGAGGAGTCCCACCCGCCCAGCCACAGAGAGAGGGAGCTTCCCCCAAAATTCCATGGATTTTGCAAGTGCGTCCTTTGCCCTAACCGTGTTAAGGATGTGTTCGGTACTCGGGTTGCGGTGTATGGTAACACCCAAGTATCTAAAGGATGTTACTTGCCACTGGAGGTCTAGTGGGGGCAGGGATCCGTACTTCCCGCTATACAGTGCAGCGAGGGGGTAGAGGCAGGACTTATCCCTATTTATCTGTATGACTGTGTGTGTGTGGAAGCAATCTAATGTCTCCAGAATGTAGGGCAGACGGAGCTCGGGATCATGCAGGTAGAGTAGCATGTCGTCTGCATACATGGAGATGAGATGTGACACCCATCTAGTTCAATGCCTCCGTCACCATATTCCTGACGGAGATATGCGGCCACCGGCTCTGCAGCTATGATATAGAGCATGAGGGATAAGGGGCATCCCTGCCGTGTGCCTCTATGGAGGGACCATTTGTCAGAATAAGTCTTGTTGGTGCGCACTCTGGCGGTGGGATTAGTGTAGATCAATTTAGTCCATTTAAGGAAGGCGGGTCCGATCCCCATCCTGACCATGGTGGCATACAACCACTCCCATCTAACCGAGTCGAAGGCCTTGGTGGCGTCAAGTGACGCTACGGCGTATTTCTGGGATTTCCTCTCGGTACTATATATGATGTGGTGTAACCTACGTAAGTTTTCGGTAATAGAACGCCTGGGCACGTAGCCCGTTTGGTCCTGATGGATTAGAAGGGGAATCACTCTGCGTAGTCTATTGGCGAGCAGCGCCGTCAGTATTTTGCTGTCAACATTTAACATAGAAAGTGGTCTATACGACCCGCAATCTGTCCCATCTTTACCAGGCTTCAGTGTGGGAATTATTATTGCTTCACTCATGGAGTTCGGGAGGGAGCCTCGCTCGAAAGCCTCGTTATATACTTGTGCAAGCAGGGGGGAGAGGGTCTCTTCGTATGTCTTATAAAATTCCCCAGGGAGGCCATCCGTGCCCGGCGCCTTTCCGGAGGGTAGTGATCTGATTATTGTCTTCACATCATCAGGGGTAATCGGTTCGTCTAGGGCTTCAACCCGTTGCGGGTCTAGCCTGGGTAACTTAATGCAATCTAGGGCGTCTTCGATCCCGGTGTCGGATGAGGGAGGGGTCTGGGAATAAAGGTCACGGTAGAACTCAGAAAAAACCTTATTAAGCTTGTGTGTGTGCGGTGGTGCCATCGGGTTTGCGTATGTGGCAAATGGGGGTGCTAGGGGTCTCCCTTTTGTACAGCCAAGCTAAGAGTTTGCCAGGTTTATCTCCCAGGGCGTGTGACCTTTCTATATGTTTGGCATAATTTAATTTCCCCAGTGTCTCCCAGTGGGACAGACAGGCTTGTCGCAGTTTGATTATTTCGTGTAGACACTCGGGAGTCATGTCTACCTTGTTCTCCAGCTCCCCCAGCTTCTTTTCTGCGTCTACCAGGGAGTTCACAATGGATCTCTGAGCCCCTCCCCCCGCTGCTAGCATGTCCCCTCTCATGACCACCTTATATGCCTCCCATGCGGTGCTTATACAATCTACACTGCCTAGATTGTTTTGCCAGTATTCGTCTGTGCTGTCTTGTATGTGATCCCGGAAGGCAGCATCCAGCAGGGCCTCGGCCCGCAGTCTCCACGTGGGAACCGGGGGTCTGGGCGGGAATACCTCCCACGTGACTATCAAGGGGGAATGGTCTGACAGTACTCTAGGTAAGTACTGTGCTTCACGAAAGGTGGCTTGCTGCTCCTGACTGACCAGCATGTAGTCCAGCCTGGTGTGGACTTTGTGCGGTGGGGAGAAGGAGTATTCTCGTCGCTCCGGGTCTAGTTCCCTCCACAGATCACAGAGTGATAGTTGGGTCATTAGTTTGGACAATATCTTGGCTGGGGGGGATGGGCGGGAGTGTTTGGCATCGGACCTGTCTTTAAGTGGGTCAAGGGTGCAGTTGTGGTCACCGCCCCAAATCACAACACAGTTTACATATGGGCCTAGTCTGGAATATAGGGAGTGGAAGAAGGGGGTGGCGTCGTGATTAGGTGCATAAGTGCTAACCAGGCACAGGTCTCTCCCCTCCACCGTACCCTGCACAAGTGCCATCCTACCCTCCTCATCCGTCTTGGTGCTCGTTATCCTGAAGGGGACGGTCGGGTCGATCCATATCAGGACCCCTCTTGCATATGAGGAATAGGTGGATCCGATCATGGTCCCTCGCCATGTTTTGGCTAGCTCCTTCAGTTTCTCCTCCGTTAGGTGTGTCTCTTGGAGCATAGCAATTCCGACCTTGCAGCGTCGCAGATATGTGTGAATCCGGCGTTGTTTCACATAACTGTTCATGCCTCTGACGTTCCACGTCATTATTTTTATTGTTTCAGCCATAAGCGTAATTGTGCCCAATGTTCCCCCACTGTCTCAATCGGGGTCCTGTTAGTGGTGCGTCTGTAGTGAGGTCATCCCGAGGTCTCGGTATTTCTTGTTCAAAAGTCCCAAAGTGGGTGTAACTTCCCTGTATTTCCCTCCCCCCTGATAAACTTCCCCAACATAGAACTGGTCCAACGGGGCGATCCCCATCATGACTGTCCCGTTTCCGCTCCTTGAGACCAAGCATGGTCTTCTGGTGCCCTACGGGCGGGTAAATGTACCCTGATGAAGAAAAAAAACTCCTGGGGGTTGAGGGAGCTGTTGCTTCGGTGTTCCGCGTAGTAAGATCAATTCAGCTGCTCAAAGGGCTCGATTTATTGTTGCTGTGCACTTGGGGTAAGAACCGTTCCTCTGCAGCCGTGGGGGGTGGTTCAATGCGGCTTACGTCTTTTATCTTCAATGTCCGGTAATTGCTGCTCGTCCATCCAGTCCCGAGCCAGCGCCGGGGTGTCAAACAGGTGGGTTCCATTTTTATATATCACCTTTAGCCTAGAGGGGTACAAAAGCATGTATTTCACTCCGGCAGCTTTCAATCGGGCCTTAGTATGTATGAACTGAGCTCTGTCCATCTGTACTTGAAAGGTATAATCAGGGTAGATCGCAATCTTGGCTGAGCTCCTCAGGATCTGACCCCCTGAGCGTGAGAATGCTAGAATGATCTCGCGGTCTCTATAGTTTAGTACTTTTGCTATCATAGGCCTAGGTGGGCCGCCTGGTGGAGGTTTCTTAGCGAGTGATCTATGTGCCCTTTCGATGGAGAAACCCTGCGATAGCTTCTCTGCTCCAATCTCCTGCAGCAGGAGGTTCTCTATGTAGTTGGTGGGGTCTGGGCCCTCGATGCCCTCCGGTACGCCAAGCAGTCGGATGTTATTCCGGCGAGCCCTCCCTTCGGCCTCCTCTGCCCTGTCCTCCAGGTTCTTGACCCTCTGCCGCAGGCCATCCACGTCGTGCAGGAGCTGGGTTTTCGCTTCAGTGTTTTCCCGTACCTGGGTCTCAAGTGCCTCGGTCCTGCCCGCTAGGGAGCGGACGTCCTGGCGTAGGAGGCCCAGATCTATGGCCACAGCATCAATTTTGTTCACCATTGTTGCCTGGAATAATGTGATGGCCTCCAGGAGTTGGGTGTTGCTGGGTTCAGTTGGCGCTACGGTGGGGCCTGTTTCCTTACTAGCCGTTGCCGTGTCTGGACACCCGGGGTCGGGGGGTTCATTGGCTGTATAAGCGTCCAGGGTGGTCTGTCGCTGCTTGGACCTAGCTCCCCTTCCCGTTGATCTATCCAGGCCAGACATTCCTGCGGTTCTGTGAACTTCAGGCGCCGGGACGGGTTCCACGACAAAAGCTCCAGGTCTCAATATGTGAAGGCGTTTGGTGCGCCCCTGCTCCCGGCTCCCGGATGGGGCGGTGTGTGGTCCTGCACCGCGGGGGGACAGTCGCCAGCTCCCCCAGTCTCCCCGGGGCGCTTTCGATCCGCCTCAATGCTAGCGCCGTCTGAGATATAGGTGTATTGCGCGGGGAGGGGTGCGGGGTTTGGCTCGGCTGGGCAGCACTCTGCTGCGTGTGGTGGGGCTCCTTCTCTAGTGTCCGGCGTTGAGGGTATCTTAGAAGGGGCTGGTATATGGCTGGTTTATGGCACGCGGGGAGGGCCCCCGTTCCGCTCACCTCAGGTGGATGGAGTTTCTGTTCCAGTCGATCCCCTCTCTTCCAGGCAGCGATTGCGGTCTCATACGGGTCCCCAGGCAGACCACTCCCGGTCTCCGGCCGGCCCGCGCGCCTCCGCTTCCCTCCTCGGGACGCCGGGCGGGCCGCCGGGCATCAGGGCCACGCAGGCCGCAGCGGCGCCGATGGCGGGTCGAGTCCAGGAGCGGGGTAGGGCAGCCGGCGTCCGCACCCAGACTGGTCTCCCTCTCTCTTCCCTCACCTCAGCAGGTGGGTCCGGTCTGGTCCCCGATCTCGCCGGTCTCCGCCGCGGGGCCGGCGGGCGCCTCCAGCCGCCCCGGTCGAAGACGCAGGCCTGGCAGGGCGGGCGGCGCCGATGGATCCCCCGGCGGGACGAGTCCAGGAGCGGGGGCAGGGCAACTGGCGTCCGGTCTGGTCCCTGATCTTCGCCGGTCTCCGCTGCGGGGCCGACGGCGCGCCCCAGCGGCCCAAGCAGCGCCTCCGCTGCACCTGCTTCCAGCGGGGCAGGTCTCGAGCCCGGCAGGACTCCTCCCGACCGCTCTCCGGTACTCCTCCTCTCCGAAGTGCAGTGAAGGTCCTCCGCTTCCGCGGATCGCTGGGCCAGCGCAGGACTCTCCGGGCTCAGCAGGAGGAGGCCGCCATCTTGGCCTCGAGTTACGCGGGTTTTCGCCAGCCGCGTTTAGGTCTTTAGGGCTTCAACCCTCGTGTGTGGGGAGCTCTGGGACCTCTCCCAGGCTTCAGCAGCTCGCGTGATGTTTCAGCGGGTTCGGATGAAGCTTCGGTGACCCGTTGAGCGGCTTATCATTACCCTTTGAGCGGAGCTCACCGAAGACGCGTCCACTCTACATGGCGGTTAGCCACGCCCCCCCGTTTTGCAGCCATTTTGATAATTCGGGCACCATCAGCACACAGGGATGCCGCAGGGCAGAGCATAAGTGGGTTAATACATCCCACAAAGCCCCCCCCTCACGACTTGAATTTGACTGCCCGTCAAGGGGAAGTCGGAAGATTGGGATGTCAATCATTCTTTTTGGTCCAAGTGGAAAAATGTGTCTGCTTCTCCCATCAGTGCTGGATCGACAGGTTCTCCTCGCCAGTTCCAGGTGGGAGTACGGAGCGATACCCCGGGTCCCTTGGGTCTTTCCTTCCGGTCCCTGAGCGGTCCTCCTTGGTGCTTGGAATCCTTGGTTTCAGTGCTATAAGACAAAACAGAGCATGTTTGTGGACATTTCCCCACCAATATTCATGTAGTGGGGCAGCCGCATACATTTGACATATAAATGACAATCTTTCCCGCTTGTAATTACTACAGATTTTAACAGGTGGAATGGTTTTTAATGGCTGTAATTTTCTAGGGATCCGGGATGTCCCCCTCTGGGTTTCCAGATGGCTCCTCTAGTTGCCACAGAGTATGCCTAGGATGGCAACACTTCAGCTGGTTGATGTGGACTCACTTATCTTCCCCTTCTGCCAAGCTGCCTTTGGGGATACAGATTCTGTGGGCGACTGGTGAGATTCTGTCTATAATTTCAAAAGGACTCCGCCAGCTAGGAAGAAATTTGCACTTTTTGGCCTGGTTCCTTTGGAAATTGTACAAGTAGACCCGGTCTCCTACTTGGTATTCTTTTCTAGTTGTCTTAAGGTCATAGTGGGTCTTCATACTGTCTGCAGATCTTTCTAGATTCCGCTGAGCATAGGCAAAAGCATGTTGAAGGTGTTTTCTCAGATTCTCAACATACACATGAGTTGTGGAGGTATTTATCAAGGTCTGCTCTTGAGTTCTGTAGAGCAGATGCTGGGAAAGCACCATCCTTCGTCCAGTCATCAGCTCAAACGGTGATAATTTTGTTGCCGGAGAAGGGGTAGATCTGATGGCCATCAGGACAAGAGGTAATTGAATGTCCCAACTTGGCCCAGAATCTGCCACAAACTTTTGTAATATGCTCACAATTGTCTTGTTGTATCTCTCAACTCCACCACTAGAGGCTGCCGGTAGGCGATGTGTAGTTTCCTTTTGACCCCAAGTATCTCCCACATCTTTGTCATCACTTTGCTAGTGAAGTGGTTACCTTGGTCTGACTCAATCCTTTGGGGTAGTCCAAAACGTGAGAAGATGTGATTGATCATCAGGGCAGCTGCTGTTTCTGCCTTGCAATTTGGGGCCGGGAGACATTCCACCCATTTAGTGAACAACCATGTCACAGTCAACATGTACTTGTTCCCCCTAGAGGAGCGAATCACGGGCCCGATAAAATCGACTTGTAAATCTGACCAAGGCAGTGTCATCCCTCTCTTTTGGAGAGGTGCACGGTGTGTGAGTGGTGTTGGCTGAAATTGTGCATACACAAGACACCCATTCAAGTATTGGTCGAGGTCCTGCCCCATGTAGGGCCAGTATGCAACCTCTCTCAAGATTTTTAGTGTCGTATGAAACCCCCGATGACCGGCTGTGGCCGCATCATGGGCGTAACTTAGCATCAGGCTTTGGAATGAGGTAGGGACCACCCACTGGTCATGGCCAGCTACGGATCTCCTCACCAACAAACCGTCTTGGATTTGAAACATTTTTTGGACATTTCATCAACACTCTGAGTCCTCTTTCCCTATGTAATCAGTATCTGTCAGCGGAATGTTCTCAGGGTCCTCAATGTGTTGATAAAACTTACCAATTATTGGATCCCCTTTTTGAGCCGTAATCAAATCAGCATCTGGGGTCTCCTTACTCCATTGTGCAGTTGAGAGTTCATTGTGAGCATTTGTCTGGTACCTAGTGATAGCAGTGACCTGGATTTCCCCCAACAAGGACTCAATCTCAATTAGATCCCCTTGGATGGCTCTGGTTTTGGCCAGCTGATCAGCTAGGTCATTCCCAGTTTTGTCTGGTCTCTCTACTTTAGAATGACCCTTGATCTTTTTCCAGTAGATGGTCATTCCATTCGAGGTGACCAGATCATCAATATTTTGAATTCATTTTCCATGTTTCAATGGTTTATTAGTACACAGCATGACTCTGGTTTTCCAGTTAACCAGGTGCTCCACAAACCCATTCCGTACATAATCCGAATCTGTTTATGACCAGTTTGTGGAGTTGGTGTTGGACAGCAGTGAGGATGGCTTGATGCACAGCCATCAACTCTGCCACTTGACTACTTCGGGGACCCATTTTGTACCCAGCGGAGGGTTCTGGGGCATCATTCACCTATGCATTCCCTACGCCGGCCACAAGTTCTTGTTTCCCCGTTGTTGTCAACATGGTAGGAGCACCCATCCACATAAACAGTGGGCATTCCCTCACACTGTTCTTCTTCATAGACTTTGTGTGGGGAATTAAGGTATGCTTCCATGTTGTCCTTGATTTTAAGACTTTCGTCCTCGAGACAGTTTGCTCTGGCACAATCATGCAAGTCAGCCAGACCTTGCGCACCTTGCGCGAGGGGACTCTTCTTGTTTTGGCCATATCTGACCTCCACAGGAAAGCCTTGCATTGACAGAATCCAGGAAGTAATTCGGGATTTACTCACATTTCCGGCCTGGATTCTGTCACTTTGGAGATATTGCAGAGGCTGGTGTGGAGTCTCCACTATGATGTGTTCCCCCTGGATAAATGGGCGGTAATTCTTCAATGCCCACATCGTTGCCAGGAGTGCCTTCTCACAATCGTTGAATTTTTCCTCCACAGAGGATAAAGTCTTACTCGCATAGGAGATTACTTTATTGACCTTGTCATGCTTTTGATATAATACTGCAGTGAAGCATGTATTTGATAACCATGTCTCCAAGAAGAACTGCTTGTTTTTGACAGGGTAAGCTAGGCAAGGCGCTTGTGAGAGGCTTCTTTTGAGTTGTCTTACTGCCTCGGCTTGTTCTGGACCCCACTCCCACTTGACCCCCCCTCAAAAAGATGGATCAGGGGTCTTGTGATCTCTCTGTAGTCCTCCATGAACTTTCTACTGTAATTAGTTAGTCCAAGGAGGCTCCTTAGTTCCCGCAGAGTTGTGGCGTCTTTTCATTTCTGGAGTGCTTCCACTTTCTTTTCCTGGGGACAGAGACCCTGGAGAGTTATCTCATGCCCCAAGAAATTGACACCAGTTCTGTACCACTGTGCCTTTTGAAAGGAGAGTTTTGCTCCGGCAGCCCTCAACTGTGTCAGAACATAACGGATCTCCGCTATGTGTTCCTCCACAGTTGAGCTTTTGACTAAAACATCATCCACATAGGCCAGGTCACCCCTTTCACCCAAGTCGGGCATGGCCTTGTGTAGAAAAATGTTAAATTTGTTGCCGGAGTTGATGTATCTGAAGGGAGTCCGGGTCCATGTGTACTGCTGCCCCCGAAGGTAAAGGCCAGCTTGTATTGGTCCTCCCTGCTGACAGGTACAATCCAGTATCCATTGGTCAGGTCTATTGCAGTGAATACCTATGACCCCTGGATCTGGACCAGCCCTTGGTCGATGTAGGGAAGAGGCCATCGGAAGTATGGACCGTTTGTTGAGCTCCATAAGGTCAGCACAGAGTCTCCACTGGCCGTTTGGTTTTAAAATCCCTAGCACCGGATTATTGAAGGTGCTGTGGACTGGACGAATTATCCACGGGACTCAAGCTTCTTAATTATTTCAGTAAGGGACTCCATTGATGCGAGAGGCAAGCGATATTGCTTCACAAACACTGTAGTCATGCTGGGGTCCGTGGGAATTTTTGTTGTGTGGATGTTGGTGCGACCACAGTCATATGAGTCCACCGCAAAGAGATCTTGAAAATCTAAGAAAACTTGTTTCAATTGTTGCTTTTGCTCCAGAGTCTCAAAGGCATCAGCTAGGTTGACTCTCTCTTCAACAATCTGCCTGAAGCCTGGAAAGACTTCCGGTTTTGCTATCTCACCGGCCTCCTCCAGCTGGGTGGAGAAGTCCCTGTTCAAAGTGCTGATTTGGACTGGTGGCTTCAGGTGGGGAAGGCAGTCCTCGTGGTCTTGGAATATGACCTCATCCCTCCTGAAGTCGCAGGTCACATCTTCTTGACCATAAGGGCAGGATGTGTACACCAGGAAATTCCCCCTATGCCGTGTGAAGATCCTGTCTGGTGTTGCGTCATCGTTGCTATTACTGTCAAAACAGTCCTTGGGGATTGGTCCTAACATTTCATTACCTAAATCTATGGAAATATGTTGGTCATCAACCGCCATTCCAATAATGGTGCCTGCGGCTAGAGTGATACTCTTTAAGTCGCTGTTATCCACCTCTATTGGAATGGTGTCATGTTCTATGTTGACTAGTGGTGTTGGGTTCAGCCCCAACCCCTGCTGTTGGAAATGAGCATTCAGAAGGACATAGGCGTCAGGGTTTTTCAGTTTCTCTCCTCTTTTAACTTTCACTTCCAGTGAGAATTTTCAGGTCCGTTCTGGGATGGTGACTTCCTCTCCAATCTGAATTTCAACTGCATAAGGCAGCAGTTGAGCTGACCTAAATGCTTTCTCTTGGTCATCAAAGTCCATGGGATTACCCGCTAATCGGTACCAAGCTTTGAAGTTTATTAGGTCCAAACTAATGGCAAAGCGATTGAGAAGGTCACTGCCTAAGTAAAATGCAGCAGGGACATCTCGCACGACCCAACAATTATGGACTATGCTCTTGTTGCCTATGGAAATTTTGAGCATATACCTGCTAGGCAGGAGATGTTTGGAATTGGGTGTTTCCAGGTCCAATTCCCATTTGTCTAACAGTTTAAATGTGGGAATGGCTGGATCTTTTGGGAGTTTGCGGAATATGGCTTCGCTGATGAAGCTCTTACCGTTGTTTACACACACTCGGGCGAGAGCAGAGTCCTTCCCTTCATTTAACTGAATAGGGACGAACAACTGCTCTCCAATTTTCTAAATATCAGCCAAGCATTTAGCTGATTTCTCATCTTTCTGGACTATAGGAGTGGGATTTTCTGATTGTGAATTTGTAAAGAATTTCAGAGTGTTTCCTTCCAGTATTGAATGCCACCTTAGACTGGAAGGAAGGTTGATTTTCAGAAATAGAGAGGACCCCCCATCACCAGTTTGTTGTCCTACTGCAATAACTGTCACCTCTGGGATTTGATTATTCTAGAAGTGAAATTCTATTTGGTCAGTTTTTTGTTCAACCATGTGGCATGTGCCATTTAAACTAACATGGTTGACACTCTGTTTCAATTTTATTGGTCGGTTAGTCTTGGTCCAGAGGACCTTGTTTACACAATCTATGAGGGGTGACAACCTACGCAGGATGTCATTCCCTAGTAAACAAGATCTGTCCTCTGGAGTCACAACTATGACCGGGTGCTTCACCTTGTGTCGCCCAATTTTAATGTCCAATTCCGCAGTCCCCTCGATGGGAATTTCCTTCCCGTCGAAGTTCTGAAGTTGTCCAGGAAGAGGGGTGAGAGGAATTTGGTATTTCTCCCCCTTCCCGAATTCAGTTGATCAAAGGCCCTTTTTGACAGAAGGGTAGCTTGGGATCCAGTGTCCAACAGTACCAAAATTGTACATTGCCCCTGTATTTGGACCAGGGCATAGAATCTTCCCTCCTTCTCCTCAAGGGGACAAAGATAATGTACATTTTTGGACAACTGGTAGGTTTGTTTCTTGGTTTTGGATACTGACAGAAAGGTGATTTGGGCAGGATTCTGTTTGGGTCTTATGAATCTGGAAGTAAAAGGTGACAGCTAGATATGGGTGAAGTTTTGGGTTCCCCTGGTTCTGATTCTGGGCTGCCCCCCCCCCTTTTTGTAGGCAGTCAGCAGCATGGGTGTGAACCAAGGGATTTTCGTGCTGGTGATTCTGGATACTGATGATGGGCGGTTCTAACTCAGTCCCCACATCTACCCAGTCTGGATTTGGATCCAGTCCAGTCTTTGGGACCCATTTTTCTTTGGGAGGAGTTCCCCCATCCCTGAAGGAGAAGATCCTTTTCCCAGGATCCTCTGAGGATCCCTCTCCTTCAAACTGGAAGATTTATACCTCCTCCTCAAAATGGGTCTTTTTGGGCTCTTTATTTCTCCTACCCCCTCTCTGTTCCTTGGGTTGCAGACTTTCGGGGGCAGGAGATTTTTGTTCCGGTTCCTGGGTTTCCAGGGGCTTTTTGCAAGTGGGGAAGGAAGATTCCTCCAAGGCTTTACACCCCCTTCCCCTTGTGCCTTCCCCTGGGAACCGGTGGGTTGTCGGGGTTCTTCCCTGTCATTGCTTTGGAGCACCAGATCCTGGATATGAGGCATTCAGAGCCGCCATGCTCATCTGGGGGTTCTTTTGGGCCCTCAGCATGCGACTCAGATCCTGTGCCATGTTCAGGACCTGGCGCTCTAGTTGGGACACCCGCTCTGGCTGGTACGGGGTCCTTATGTCTCCCCTCGGCTGATCCCGGGAAGGGTAGCTACCCCTTCTCACAAAATACCCTGGGTTAGGGACGTTTGGGTACCCCTCTACCCTTGGCCCCCCCTCTCCCGGATTGTGCTGTCTGGGCTCAGGAAAGTGGGGAAAGAAGGATGGGTAGTTTTGATGGCTGAAATTTGGCGGGTACCTAGGAAGGACATTTTGTCCGGCATTTGTGGGATTACTGCCTTCCTGGGGGAAGTGAGGAGGGAAGTTGCCTGGGTTTCCTGCTGTCTGGTTGGACCCCCCCCCCCCTTGGGCTGGAGGAGTCCATACATATTCCCCTTGTAGCGTGGGCTGATGTAGTCAGGGGAGTTAGGGGTCCCATTCGTGGGGTTACCTCCCTGGCTCCCTGTTTGCGAGGGCCTTCTCGGTTTGGGGTTGTTTGGATTCTGTGCGGGAGGGTTTTTATGCCCCCCGTCTCCAGATCTAAAATGGGGGCAACCTTCACCTCTGCCACTTTAACAGCAGCAGGGGTGTTAGTTGTTTTGGGGCTTTTGGGATTATTTTTGTTTTCCAACGGCTTCTGCACCTCATAGATGCTCGTTGCTTGTTCGATGACCCAGTCTAGTGATCTTTTCTCGTGAAAGTCCCTCACTAGCTGGATCATAATATACTTAGGGAGAGCATGAAAGAAAGTGTTTACAAATTCTTTGTTGTCAGTGCGCACCCTTCTAGTGGTCTGCGCAAAGGCGCGTTTCAACTCCTGAACGAACTCTTGTGGAGCCTGGTCTTCCCCACATTGTAAGTTATAGGCTACCTTGCGAGCCTCTTGAGGAATTCCTGTGAACGGAAAAATGTTTCAGGATTGCCGCCCTATAGGTGGTCCATCTGGAATGATTCTGATCCTCCAGCCCTGCAAAGAAGCTGGAGTACTCAGGAGAAATTGTCCACTTCACATACTGAATACAGCTTTGGCTGTCCTTCAAATGGAAAGTGTCCATCATCTGTTCAAATAGCTCAAGGTGCTCCCAAACCGAATATTTAGCATTGGTGTGAAAGGGCGTGATGATGCTCCTAATGGCTTTTATTTGTTTCAGGGGATCCTTGAACAAGGCCCTTTTGACTTTATTGGCTTTCTTAATTCGGGTCACCCTGGTCCACTCATCCTCTGACTCAGAGGCACTGCTACCAGAGGTGCCTGTCTGGTCTTCTAAGCTCTCCCGGATTATGTGAGCTTGGGAATGGCTGGCAGAATGTGGGGGCCTAGTTTCTAGCGTCCTGTGGCGCTCAGAAGAGTCTTCTGACTCTTCCTTGCTCCCAGGATTGGCTGAGTACCCCCGCCTCACTGTCCTATCTGGGAAGAGGTTTTTAATATACTCTTAGTGGGCCTACACTCATGGAATTCCATACTAAATTTTACCGTCTGATCTCTGGACAAGTGGTATTTCTGAGGATCCATTTCTCTGATTCTCCCCTCATTGGAGTCTCCCTGATCAGAGAATATGGCCCTAGCACTTGGAAACCCATACACAAATGCCCGGCCATCCATTTCTGGGAGGCGCTGACCTATTGGTCCCATATTCCTCATTGGGTTGAAGTCTGCCATCCCTGTGGCCCTTGGCTCATGTGAGCCAGTGGACATGGGGAAGGCAGAGTCCATGGAGTTGAAGAGATGAAAGTCTCTGGTGCCAGGGCTCCTGAGGTTAGGCTCAGGTGTTTCCCTCTCCCGACGGACCTCATCTCTCTCAGCCCCTACTCCTTGTTGCCATGCAAGAACCTGACCCTTTTGTTCTTCTATCAAGGCCTTACTAGTCTCTGTTAGTTGTTCCTGCATAGCTACCTGTCTGTGGAGCCTATCATTTTTCTCACAGAGAGCCTCATTTTCTCTCTGTGCTTCCTGTGTAATTTTGGAGTATTGGGCCAATTTTTGCTGCAGCAGTGTTACCTCCTGAGTCCTGTCCTTACTGGCCTGGTCATTCCTTGCTAGAGCCTCTTCCACCCTCCTAGTGTGCTCTAACAGTTTTTCGTAGTCTTTTAGGAGCTCACCCAGTCTCTGAAGGGCCAGGTGATTTATTTTTTATATATATATTTTTTTGGCAGAAATACACAGAAAACACACACATCAGAGTATTCATTTACATGCAGTAAGTAGTATTGTGATACAGTAATTGGAAGTAGTCATCCTGCTGGAGGCAGGTTAATGCGAGGAAAAACAGGTAATGTCATAATACAACGCTGCACTGGAGTACCATTCTACTGGCCTATGGATGAGCCACTCTCAGACGCACTTGCTTCCTGGATGTTAAGGTAACTGTTGAATGCAGTCCAAATGTTCTTAGGGCGAGAGCGAGAGGGGAGCATATCAATATATTCCTCCTCGCAGTTCCGGACCAGGTCAGTAAATTCAGCCATTTTTGGAATGTGGGGGGAGAGGGATTTTTCCAGTTTTGAAGTATGCACTTATTGGCCACCATACAGCTTATATTCAGAAATGTAGCCATGTCCTTACTGTTCTTAGCTTTCCACACCCCAAATAGCACCCCCAAAGGGTTCAGGTCGATAACACTCTCACTAATCTCCGACAGTGTGGCAAGTATTCTTTCCCAAAATTCTCCCAGTTTATGGCATGTCCAAAACATATGTAAGTGGTCTACATTTTCCATCTTACAGCGGGGGCAAGCGTGCATGCCAGTATGAGCAAATTTGGAGATCCTGAGGGGGGTGTAATACAGCCTATTTAGCAGCTTAAATTGCATGGCGTGATACTGGAAGTTGAGGGAGACTCTGTTGGTGTGTGAGCACATTTTCCCCATAGATGATCGGAGAGCTTGAAGCCAAGTTACCCAGCCCATTCGTCCCGTGCCCCGGGGGTTGGGACGGGGCGTTTGTTAGTAGTAGCTTATATATTGCAGAGACAATGCCACGGGCGCCTCCTGAATGAGCGATATAGGCAATCCCTGGGGAGTCGGGGGGCTCTTCGGGGAAGTCGGGCCATGCGGCACGGAAAGCAGCACCGAGTCTGTAGTATTGCAGGAGTTCTAGGGCCGACCTGGAGGGGCCAGGTGATTATTTTTCCATCTTGGTTTTTAAGTAACTGACCTACTGGCCTAAGGTGTCCTTTTCCAGAATTAGAGTACCTCTCTGTGCAGCCAGGTCGTCCCTTTGTTTTTTGAGTGCACCAGCTTTCTGGCGCTCTTCATCAAATTCTGTCTGGGAGTCAAGGTCTTTGAGAATTAATTTGTTATTTTCCTCTTTTATCTCATTAATCTGATTTTCCAGGGCAGTTATCTGCCCTGTGCAGGCCCTATTATAGCTTAACTGTTGCTCCAGCTTTTGTTGGCTCCATAGTAGAGAGTCCAAACTTTCTTGGCACTCTTTTTGCAGCGCCAGTACTTTGGTATCCTGCTCTACCTTCTCTTGCTGCAGGATATCCAGATGTCTATTTACTTTTATCAGGTACTGTCTGATTTCATTTTCTGATTCTTGGCTCTTTTGTAGCCTTTGCTCTGCAGAGTCCAAATCAGTTTGGGTTTTTTCTAATGATTGTACTTGCCTGTTTGCCAGATCTAGGTTTTAGGCATATTTTTCCTGTACTGCTCCAATATGGAGGTACAGATATGCTGCTATTTTGGCAATTTTAATTTGCTATTCTTTTACCTTAGGGGCCATGTACAAGTCACTAAGTGCCATGTGTAATGGACCTTGATCCCGCCATGCATCTAATCCTGTGGCAGTGGCTTGTTCTTTGATTTCCTGCAGCTAAACATTCTGATCCTGCTCTGTCCATTGTAACACAGTGTGGTAGCCCAACAGGGTTTATGTACCCGTCAGTTAGCACACTGTATTAGACTGTCACAAGTGGTATGTATAATTCAGAAATCTCGTGACGAGCCCCCAATCTGTAAGTGATTTCAATCCGGCACTTCACCTAAGTCAATGCCTAGCGTGTAATGCACGACTGAAATCCTTATTTATTTTGTGTCTAAAAGTTCTTTTATTCTGAACGATGTACCACTCATATCACGCCCCTCTCTTGGAACCCCCCCGGTCACACTGAACCAGGAATCAGGCTGGTTTGCAAAGTAAAAATATTTATTTATATGGAATTCTGGGTGAAGTTGCCCCTAGCAATGATAGGACGAGGGGCAATGCTTAAGATGGTGGTACTACCTAGGCTCCTGCACTATTTTGGGAATATTCCATACCTGACACCCAAGAAGTTCTTCACTAAACTGAACAGCATGTGTAGGGACTTCCTGTGGCATGGTACCCGGAATAGGGTGGCACTATGGAAGCTGCAGAACTTTTATGAGAAAGGGGGGATAAAACTGCCTAATTATGAGGTCTATTATGTAGCGAGCCAACTGCAGTATATCACCAAATGGCTCTCAGATGATGCGACCCCCGAAACCAGGTTGTTTGTACATGATTGTGCCCCATTCTACTTAAAAGAGATGATTTGGCTGCTCAAGACGGAAATGGAAGAGCGCCCTAAAATGATGATGCTTGGGTGGAAGATGTGGCGCCGGGCATGCCAGATGATGGAAAACCCATTCCCATGCTCCCCGCAGGTGCCACTAGTGGCACTAGCAGGGGGAGAAGAGCAGCTAAGGATGACAATCAGGAACCATTGGGAACCGGTTGGGCTAGTAACAATGGGGGATGCATGGCGAGAGGGGACCATCATAGACTTTGAAGTGCTGGGGGAGGAAACGGGGTTGCATACGGGCCAGTACATTACGTATCACAGAATGGTGCAGAGAATTAGGAGAACATGGCCCGAAACAGTATTGGAAGAGGAACCAGATGATGCCATAGATACAATGTATGATATAATGGAGGGGGGGCATGAGATCTCCAGACTGTATGAGATGATGATGGCTATGGTGGGGAAGGAATTAACACAACTGAGAGTAGACTGGGAAACGGAGGTGGGAGCCCAGATGGAAGACTGGATGTGGGAACGTGCCCAAGGGTACCATAAAAAGGTGTAGAGAAATGCGAGATTGAAATAGATACAATTGTATATTACGCATAGGGCATACATGACACCCCAAAGGATATCCAGGTTTGAGAACGCAGGACAACAAGCATGTCCTAAATGCAATGAAGAAAATGCGGGCATGGTACACATGTTTTGGTCATGCCCGGTCATTGAGAGTTTCTGGGGAGAAGTAGCACAGAAACTTGAGGAGAGAGGGGTCAAAATTGTGGTGGGTACACTATGGGCCTGTTTGCTGGGGGGTTTCCCCAGATCGCAGAAACTCAAGCATGTGAGTAAATTGAAAGATCTAGCGTATGTGCTCGCGAAAAGGAGAATTGCCATGGGGTGGAAGACATGCCACAGACCGCGGGTGGAGGTGTGGTGGAGGGAGCTACAGACCCTACCACAAGATGCAGGAACGGAATACGGATAGTAATAGGCTCGGTATGGGGGGTGGGATAAGGGGAGCAGTGACCGTAATTAAGCGTTGTATAACTGAGCTGTTGATATGCACACTGCACGTTTGGTTTGTATTGTTTGTTCGTTTGAATAAACCAATAAAAATTGTTTAAATTTTTATTTTTATTTCTGTGGTTCACAATATAATCACATTATGTTTAATGGTTATACAATGATCACCAATGGGGTGATGTAACACTAAGCAATCTCTTTAATCACGAGGAGTAATAATTGTCACGGCTCGCTCCCTTCGTTCCCGTTCCCGTCACTTGGGGGCATGTTTTGGGGTTTATTCCCTACTGGACATTTCCTCTGAACCTTATGCTACAGTGCTGTGATGAATTGGGAGCGCTAAAACCTTATTTTCCAAGTTACTTCCCTTCCAGATCCATTCCAGGTGTTTGGCAGCCAGCATGCTACTTTAATCTAATGACTATGCTTCCCAGAATGCCTGGCTCACTGCTTCACCTCCTCCCTTGCAGGACAAGGTTGGGTGGAGGATAGGCAACACCTGTGGCTGCAGGTGCAGCAGGCGGCACACCTGAGGGGTGAGCTCGTTAAGCAGCTTTAAAAGCCTCAGTTTGCTTCAGTCCAGCGCTGGTCATTGTTGCAGTGCTCCTGTTGTGACTGGTCCCTTGTTCCTAGCTTTTGTGCCTAGTTCCTAGTTCCTGTTTCTTGTTCCTCTGCCCTGGATTTCGGATTTATGTTCTTAATTGATTTCTGCTTTCTGGATTTCCCTTTCTGTCTTCCTCTGTCTGCAGGCAGCCTTTCTCTGTGCTTTACTCTTTGATGCTGCCCAATTTGCCAGTGTTCTCTGTTTCTTTGATGCTGTCCTTTGCTACTGAAAAACTTGATGCATTAGTCTTTCCCTTTATAGATTTAGCTTCCTGCCTTTTCTCCTTGGATGGGTGGGAAGGGTTTCCTTTTGTGATATCATTTTCCCTGCTCCTGATCCTTACTTTCTTTTGGGATCCATTCCATGTTTTCCATTGCACTTCTGCATTTATTTCCCATTGATTATTAGGTGTGTGGTGCTGTTGTAACTAGTCCCTGTGTGAATGCCTTTTGTTTTCCTCACTATTCTGTAATCACAATTCCTACTTGCCCCTTGACTTGGGTATTATGTATTTAGTTATCCTCCACCCATTGCTGTTATAGCCTTCTGGGTCCCTGTTTGATCAACTGGGTTTGTGGGTTTACTGACATTCAAGTGGTCTTTCCGGTCCTCGTGAGTACTGCTTCTAAGTTCCTTATTGAGTATCATCCAGAGTGTCAGCTCACAGATCCTGTCCTTGCTTACCCTCTACGTGGGCTTAGCGCTGTCAGTATCTGTAATAACATAGTGGGTAAGGAGTTTGCCGACTTTCCTTTCAGTCATAAGGAGGTTCTAAGTGCTTACCCCACATCCCTTTTCATATATTGGTATTATTGTTTCACTCTATTCGCACTAAACCATACTGGGTTTTAGTATACACGAGTCTTGGGTATTGTATGCACGTTGCTAGATTCAAAGTTGTTCACTGTGCGATTCCGTGCACATTTCCCTTGCCATATTCATTGCCTTCTTCCTTTCTTAACAATAATGAGCAAAACAATGCAGCACAGAAATAATACTTTTGTGTGTGTTCAAATCAAATAGCAATGTGGCTACTATTTCGCCCTGCACACCCTGAACCCACCAATATGCAGTGTAAAGAGATAGGAGGAGAGAGAGCAGGTATTCAGGAATGCAGAATTCAAATAAAATGTCAATCCCAATTCCCCCCCACAGCAAACACAAGAGAGAAACAGAATTGATTGTCAAACTGTCAAAATGGTCTTAAAGTTATCTTGGAATGGGGTTCATAGTCAAAACCTTGAAAATCAAAATGTCGAAAGTCAAAATATAGAAAAAAAAGGTCGAAAAAAAAAGTTGCATTTTTTTTATAACTTTTTATTCGAAATGGGGTTCCCCCACCCCGGCCCCCCCTTTTAAAAAAAAATGTTACCTTTTTTTTACACACAAGAGCCAAAAAAAAACAATAAATAAAAAAAAAATGATTCGACTTTTTTTTTGACTTTTTTTTTGACTTTTTTGTCATTCGACATTTTTTTTCTCGATATTTTCACTGCACACCTTGGAATGGATTGGGTAAAACACAAACTTTAGACTAAATTGCTGAAATTGTTTAAATTCTAATGGGAGCCGCTTTAGATAGTTACAGACAAACACTAGCAATGATTTGACACTAATAAGCAATGTGAAAACTTAGAACTGAGGTCGGGTGCAATGAAAAGCCGTTTTACATGTTATAGAAATTTTCGAAAACATAATTTGCGGCAAACTTTTCCATGCCCGGTAATTGCGATTGCGGGAAAACTATGTGGATTTGAGATGCTGTCATGAACCATCGGACGCGTCCATTCTGGACTTCCTGGTCCCTGACCCATAGGGGCTTGCACTCAGCAGTACTCCCAACATGGCCGCCGAACGCGGAACACTTTTTACCAGTTTCCGTGCGTACGCATTGAAGCAGACAGGCCCCCGCGGCCCTGCACGTCTCAACGCTACCGCTTGCCGTGGCTAGACGTGTGCTGCCGTAGTTCGCTTGTGCTTATCCGTTGATTCCTGGTTCCCGGTTCCCCTAAATTCCTCCTCCTTCATTCTCCCTCTTTTTGTCCTCTATTGCATCCCGGATCTCCGTGCACTCGTCTTCCGTGTGCACTCTTCGCTGTTTTCCTGGATTTCCTCAGACATTCCCAGACATCTGAACGTTCCCAGGAGTCGGAACGCTGAACGCACGCTGGAATCCGAGGACCTATACACAGGGTTATACAAGACCCGAACTGTGCAAAAGAAGACTCCATCGAAGAACTCCAACAAACAACACAGACAGGTGAGAAGGGGGGAAACCTGTGACAGATGCGGTGTTTGGTTCTATGGAAAGCAGAGGATGTTAGCTACAAGCAGAAGTTGTTTCTAGCATGAACATTGAGAAAGTTATGGACGTTTTAGTGGAGGTCGTTTTCTGAGATAGGCGCAAGAAAGGAAAAACAGGGAAACACTCATAAAAGACAAATGGGATTTCTTATACTAGGGGATGACTATGAAGAAGCAAATACCACACGGAAGCACAGCCACTGGATCAGGGCGACCGCCTTGCAGAGGAGCTTGCCTTCCTCAGATGCAATATATCAGCGCAAAGATATTTTGAACAATACCAGTACAGAAGGAAGATAGTAGGGATAAGATAGAGGGTTCAGGCAATTCAAAAAGATTTCTAACAATGCAGGTTCTGAAGACAAGATAGGATGGATTTGGATAGCGATAGACTATGGATAGTACATATGCTAGTGACACAGTCCTATACTGTGGATACTCACTATATATGTTTGAGGTCCGTCAAGATCAGGGATTGTGCTCAGAAATTCTGCTGGGCACAACGGTCTGGACAGGCTGCTGGGCACACCGGACTGGACTGGGTCTGCAATGGCTCTGGTCACAGCTATCTGGTCACAGCACGGAACAACTGGATTGGGTCTTTTGATTCTGGTAATAATTCTTTTAGCAGGAAAGCAGTTACAGCAGAGCCCCTTAGGTTTCTGGGGGTGAATTCTGGTTTCTGGAATTAGAAGGCCTAGTTGAAAATGGTTCAACTAATGGAATGGGCCTTTCTGCTTGCCAAGTTTCTGGAGTGTGGAGCAATGAAGATGTCAAGTTCTCAAAGAGGGTGCTCCGCCAGTAATCGGTTAGTGGGTGAATCTGTGTATCTTTCTAAGTCCTCAGCTTTCTCTATTTATGCATATGATAAGGGGTTGTGTATGCTGGATTATCCTAAGCGCGCCCCCTTTCCAGGCTATTGGCTAGCGTCTCCTCTTTCCCTTGATTGGAGGAGAAAACAGGGTGTCACCATGATGATGTGGGTTTATGAGTCAGAGAATCCTCTCCTTGGCTTTTGAACATAAAATCTACTTTTTGTACAATACATATTTACAAGTGTGCAATCTTTCTAACAATAACATATATAAATTACATATTTTGTGGAGCGGATCCTCTTCCAAGCCCTGTTGCTGTAGGATCTTGGGTCTGCTTTTGACAGAATTTCAGCCTTTTTGTCCTGAACACCTGGTCCAATTTCGGGGCAAATTTCTACAAATGTGCGCATTTTATGTGGGCATAAGCGTGGGAAGTTTCATGCTTTTGACATAAATACATTTGGTGTAAAACCATCATTTCCACAGTTACTTCCCAGAACATAGCACAGAGTTCTAGCACCTCTTAAAATGTGCAGCCAAAAATGTTATTCATAAATCTGGAGTTTACATATTTTTCACAATTTTACACAGTAAATTATCAGTTTTTTTAAAATGTGCTTTTTGTCCTTGTGAATCAACAAATGATTGTCTGTCCCCGCCTCCTTCCTCTTCTTGCAGCTCAAGAGCAATCTCCTCCCATTTCCTTCTGGCAGAGGTCATTTACGATCCTTCCTTATTAGCATTTCCTTGAGCTAGAGGAAGTCCATTGTCCTCTTCCCACAGCAGCCCAAAATGTCCTCCCACCCCTTAATCATCACATGAGTGTCAGTTCCTATTGGGTGGAGAGAGAGGCATAGCCTTTGTGGGGTGAAGTTGTTATACTGGTTTGGCTTTGAGTCAGGCTTAAATTCAAATGTCATTCTGTTGCAAATTTTCCTTGGTTTAAAATAAACTTTCTAATTTCCAAACAAGCAGCTACAACACTTATTTCAGCTTCTAAACCATGAGATTTAAATAGTGACAACCTAGGTTACTCTCAATGACAGGTCACTTAAATTTCAGACATTAGATTTCAGTTGTACAAGTTTAAATCCTTATGATTCAATCCACTGAGAGCTGTCAAACAGGAAGCCGCTGGTACTGCGCCCATATATTGACAGATTTCACAGGCAGGCACATTTTTGCTGTGAATGTTTTGATGACAGATTCCGCTTTTCATGACATTGTATGTTCATAATGATTTCTTGAATGAAATGACTTGTAACACCCAGCAAGAATATTGGATGTTTTATGGTGTTTTGGACCGGCATTCTGCAGTTTCAGCAACCAAGAAAAAGGATTTGAAAACAAGATTCTGGATTCCTTTCAGCAAGACACTGCTTTTCATGCAGTCTCCATTTTTAGTTGTTGGGCAGCCAGTGACATGTTTCAGGAGTGAAGTCTCCATTCCACCACTGGCAACATGCATTGTAGATTTGGCAGCCATCTTTTCGTGTTGCAAAGCGTGATTTCCATGGGTTTTGCCGTGCATAGGGGTCTTGCGGCCATTTTGATAATTCGGGCACCATCAGCACACAGGGATGCCGCAGGGCAGAGCATAAGTGGGTTAATACATGCCACATCCCTGAATGGGGAAATAGCGGGCCCTCCAAGGTCGGAATGGCCCGGTATTTCCCCATTCAGGGAACCCGGACCCGAGTTTGGAGGCAGCCATGCCCTTATTAGGGGAATAGCTGCCTTCAAACTCGTAATGAGGCCCATGATCTTACCATAGGGTGCTGGAGGGGTTACTTAGTTTCCCCTTTGTCTAGCTTCTCATGTAACATTTTTATGTTACCCTTTCCTCGATGAATGGCTGGTGGCAGTGGTTTACTTTTAACTACCGTGGTGTGCATTTACCGTGGCCTTTGTTCGCAGCTGCAGTAAAGCAACCAACCAAGGGTACCATTTTTGTCAAAATGGCACCAGTCTTTTTTTCCTGCCATTTCTTTGTGGAAAGGTCCTTCTTGAGATTTACTCTGCACACCTTACCAGGTTTGGTCCCATTGTTCGCTTTGCCTTTGCTGGGATTTCACGAGTGAAGCCTGCCTCTGTCTCCAGAGTGTCTGGGGTGGGCAGGAAGAGAGGGAGGTGCCCAAAACTCCCTGTGCTTAGTCTCCTAGGAGACTCAAATGCACTCTGTGATGATTGGCCAGCTGACTGTCCGGCAAGGACAGCCACCCTGCTGGGTGACTGACAGCTAGGCTGGAATGAATGGGGGAGAACTGAATAAAAAGGTGGGGCTTTTGGCTTGGAAGGCAGAGTCGACCACTGGATGAAGGAACCGAAGAACTTGAAGAGGACGCCTTCTGCTGCAACTCCTGGACCGTTGGTTTGCCTGTTGAAGCCCTGCTGCTGTGCTGAAACTCCAAATTCGTATCGAGTTGTGGTTTGTGGGACCATTCAACTCCAAAGTAAGCCACCTGGACATTCTCTCGGTGCTGGTTGCATTTCCACAGAGTTGATGCTGGAAACCGAAACACCAGGGAGAGGAACACCAGATTGTGTGCGCTGCTTTTAAGTTGGCCAAGGACTCCAGGAAGATCATCTGGACTCTCGGGAAGCAGGACTGATCGAGCCTGAGCCCCATCAACAGTGTGCAGGACCCCAGAAGCAAGGAAAGTCGATCTCGACAGCCAGAAACCGCAGTGTTGCTATGTGCGTTAGTCGCGAGGAGCTGAAACACTGAAGTTACACTTGTTGGAAAGATTGCCTGTTGCGAGCGGTGACCGTCGCATTGCAGTGCAGAAGTCCCCAGACGTCCTCCCTCTTGTCCCCACGACTGAGGCCCAGGAACAGTGCTATCTGCAGAGCTGCACAGGCACAGAAGTCATCTACTGTACTTTTTCTTCAATTCAAAGGCACTGTAAAGTCTGAGGGAACTTACCTCTCATTGTAGAGTTGCTTGCATCTTCTACTTCTCACAAGTCTAAGCAGCTTGTGGCCCTACATTTGATTATTCTTGTCTTCAAAGACTTCTAAAACATTGTGCAAAGACTTTTCTACTTACCTACCAGAAGTGCTTCAGCCCATATAAGACTTTTGCCCATTGACTTTTGCTTAACCTGTTATACTGAATGACTCTGCTTAGGGGATACGAAGGTATTTGCCTACTTAAGAATATTTGTGGTCTCTTGTTTGTTCTAATCCTCTTTTCCTTGAACCAATTTCTAAAAGTATTCTAAATGCCAACAGTAAGATATTAATGTCCCCAGCACCCTAGCTATTGAAGTCACCTGAGGGTGTAGGTTGTGACTGTGGGCCATCCCAAAAGGGTCTTTACTGATTTAGAAACTAAGAGGGTACAGTTGTTAAGTGTATTTGTATGTTGCTTTTATATTGCTCCCTTCTGAAGAAGGCTTATTCTAACTGACTGATAAATAAATTAATTATTGTTTATTCAAGAAACCTTGTTTTTAAGTGCTTATTTGAATACTAGTCACTGTGAATCTCTGTGTAACTCCCCTACAGATCACATTGACCCCTCTTGGGATAAGCCTGGCTGCTCAGCCCCACTACCAACCAGTGTAGTACAGACTTATACCAAAGGTTGGGTTCCTATTGCCAGGAGGTCAAGATTATTGTAGTGCACCCAAAGGGTACTGCATACAATCTCCCATAACACTTTTTGAGCCCTACGCTCAGCTACCTCCAACTCTCTAAGGGTTAGACGCTTCTCCAGGCAGAGAGTGGGGGGGATAGATCTCTCTCCTCTGCAGGTGCCTCCCTCTGGAATGGCCTCCCTGCCCCTCTCAAACTTGAGCTGGACCACCTGAAGTTTTGGAAGCAGCTCAAAACTTTCCTCTTCTACTCTGCTTTCTCTCTCTCCCTCCCCTGCTGACCTACCTGTCTGCTGTACTGACTGGTTGCTTGTCTACCCTCAGAGTCTCTATGGGTCCCGACTCTTCCTTGATCGGTCACCATTGCACTGCCGCCGGGCCTACCATGCACTTAGGGGCTGTAACTGTTACCCTGCAGCCCCTTGTTCTCCTTGCACTACCCAGAGCCGCGCTGCCCTGGCTGCACTTACCCAGAGCATTGCTGCCCTGTTTTCCCCTCCCCTCTCCCTTGCACTTCCCCCCTCCCTTTCTCCTTGCACTTCTCGTTCTCGCACTTGCATGATCTGAATGACACAAGGCCTAGTAAGCTTGGTTGCCTCCCTCTATCTTCCCTCCCTTGTCTTGTCGTGCCTAGAAACACTTGTGTACAGGCGCATTATAAATAACTTATATCATATCATATCATTTTATCACAGATGCCTAAGAAAAATATACAATGCTGCAGTAAGAAATGGCTAGACTGGCAGCATCCAAATGCCAATCTAGCCAGGTAATTACACTTAGTAGTGCTTTATCAGAAATGCCAAGTGTGAACGTGAAGGCACAGAGTGGCCAAACTCAGAGGACGGCCGCAAGTCGGCGGGATGCGAGCTCGACTTAGAGAGCGATCGCGGATCGCATATGAACGACCGCGAGGCCGGCAAACATGGCCGCGGATCTGCAACAAGCGACGCCCGCAGTTCGGAACGCGTCCGCGTGTCAGAATGGGGAAACGTTTCGGGTACACCCGACGAGAATGCTGACATATCCACAGCCACTGAAAGTTGGGGGTGGACAAACAGCACCGACCCAACCCACGATGCAGCAATGATACCCGCTCCTCGTTCATCTGAATTCTTCCCCAGCAGCAGTCAGGTCCGGGCAGAAGGGACAGTGGAATGCACAGCACGGCAACTCACGAACATAGGAAAAGGGGGAGGGGCTTGGGGGGATATTTATAGAGATGTCAATAAAGTCTCCTCTGATTGGTTAACTAGTATCTGGCCAGTATTTAAAGCTGAAACTGACAAAGGACTGTGTGTGTTTCTTCAATGCTCTTTCAGAACATTCGACCAGAGGGAGAGAGAGCCACACCAGAGACGCTCTGGGCCTATGAAGACTGAAAGGAGGAATTTGAAGGCTCATCCATACCTGAGAAGACTGAATTAAGCTTCCTGTTATATTTACTTTATTGTTTCTTCACCTGAATAAAGGATTTTAATTTCTTTATTCCTGCCTTCCTGCCTCATCTTTACACACAGTTAAAAGAAAGTCATACCAAACTGAGGAATGAGTAGACTGGCTGCATCAAAATGCCTCTCTAGCCACTAATACCACATATCATGCCTGCTTAGCCTGGACATGGACAACAATTATGATTTATCGCACAATGCCGCCCCCCCCTCACCCACATATCCCCTAATCAGCCTCCAAAATCAGCTCCTTGGGCCAGAATTACCTCCACGTCCCCCTTCCTTGTCCCAGAGCGTACATATGATGCTCCTTGCCTCATAGGTAAGTACTGGGATGAGGAATATTGGGACTCGGAGTAATGAAGATTACAGGTAGCTAAGTCAGGCATTACCTCCATGTACCTCTACCTCATCCCAGTACTTGTGTATGAGTCAGAGTGCCTCATACACAAGTACTGCCTCATACATAAGTACTGGGATGAGGAAGAATAGGGCTAGGAGTAATGAAGATTAGCAATAAGTAATCAAGGCATTAAACACAAGTAGTGACACAACACCATTGAGTTGACTGGATTTCAGCACTCTCCCCCCTGAAATTTTGGGCTATGTTGGCTCGACCTGGCTGACCTTTAGAGCAGTTGCCGGACAGAACAGGACACAGATGTTAAACGGCACCTGGGCTTCGCTGTTAACAAGGGCCCAGCAATTACCAACGTAAAGCATTTCACTGTTAGTATCTGCATTCAAATGCCACATTTTTTAGGCAATTGAAATCCTGATGTGGGTTTAGTACTTGCATGCCAGGGGAGTGATTGGAAGGGTAGAGAGGGAACAGGAGACCACTCATTCTTACAGCAGTCCATAAATGGGTGCTTTCAGACTTAAAGGAGGGAGTTAACTGCTTGTAACATTGAAGATGCACTAGAATAGTCTAATTAAAATGCGAAAAGAAGTTAGAGGCCCCCACACAAATAAGTTTGCTCCTCCCCACCACCTGTGAAGTTAGCGCCTCTCCCAAAATTTGAAGGGTTAGACCCCCGAAATGTAGGATTTGTTGCGCCCAGGAACAGAAGAATATACACCATTCACCATATACACACATGCACACCCAGCCATCCATACATTTAAGTGTGCACACTTTCACCATACAGGTACACTCAGGCAGCCACCCGTGCATTTAATTGTGCATCCTTTCACCATACAGGCACACACACCCAGGCACTCACCAATACATTTAATTGTGCACCCTTTCACCATATACTCACACAGGCAGCCACCTATACATTTAACTGTGCACCCTTTCACCATACACGCACACCCAGCCACCCATAGATTTGTGTGCACCCTTTCACCATACACTTACACATGCACACGTTATGGGATTGAGGGGAGCCCTATGACTTCAAAAAGAAATTGTTTCTTTTGAAGTCACTCTGACTTCATTAAGAAATTATTTCCGAACCAAAACGGAAAGGATTTCTGCCACCCCTCACCCAACCCCATGACATGGTGTCATGGGATAGGAGAAGCCCTCAGACTGTTGCGGAGCAATACATTGTATGAATGCACATGTGTGAGCCTCGCTATGGGCCACGCATTCAAAGAGAATAAACTGTAGCCCGTGCGGACAGTTGCCGCCGGGACCCCAGACCAGCAAGACGTGTCGGATCCTTTCTTGTGTGAAGGTGCGTGCTTGAGTGACTGCAGCAGCCTGGGGCATTACAAAACAACATTGACGACGAGGGAAAGCCTGTGTGGGGGTGCGGTGGAACTTTGGAGTTCATTACTGAACCTTCCAAATTCCAGTCAGAACGCCCACCAGGTGTCGATCTCTACGCGGCACTTGCGGCCCCCAATTTATGCAAATTTACAACGGTTGCGGCCCTCACTGGTGCTTGTGCGCCGGTCGAGACATCTGAAAATAATTTTTGGACATTCCACAGCTGTCCATCCATAGATGGCTGTGGTAACTGAAGAAAAAAAATTGAGTGCATCTTGATGGGCATTTCCTTCAGAAACCTACTAACAAGCAGCCCTGTGGCACAGGAGGCCCCACATGCTTTCCAGGGCCCCAAGACATCTTTAATCCATCACAGGATTTACTGAGAAAACAACAGACTTGCGGCCTCATATTGGTGGTGAGGTGCTTGTGTGGTCTGAAACTATGGGGGTTCAGGAGGATGCTGTGATCCCAGCACAACCATCACGCAGACAGCAAGGAACATTGGCAGCCATGCCTGAATTAGACATGTCAGGACCCCCATCCAAACTTGGTCCCAAATGGTTGTTATGGGTAAAGAAACCCTGAAATGTTCTTCATAGCTACAGGAGAGACTGATGATGATGCCAAGGTTGCGACCGTGCTCTATTCGGCAGGCTCTGAGGTGCAGAGGATCTTTGAGTCATTAAGCTCACAACCAAAGACTTAAGATGAAGTTAAAAATGCTCTCAAAGAACATTTTCTACGCCTGGCAAATCAAGACTTTGACAGTTTTGTGAAGTGTGCGGAAACACAATCTGGAGCAGAGACATTAGATCAATTCTGTAGGAGATTGAGACAGCTTGCCAGCATGTGCAGGTGGGAGAATGAAGAAGGCATGGTGCGAAACCAACTCCTTCAAGGATGCAGCTCAGGAAAGCTGAGACGACAGGTACTTTGGAAACCGGGCCTGACACTGGCAAAAATCTTGGACAAGGGCAGAGCCTATGGGTTGGCAGAGAGTAGAGGTGCCCGTATGGACGCAGCAGTTCACCCTGGGAAGAGTGAAGACGCTTTTGCGGTAGGACGCTCTGCGATGAGCACTGCGCAGAAGACGCAGTGGTCTCCTAAGGCAAGAGGGTTTTCAAAAACTGGAACAGGCACACTCCTGTCAGTACTGTGGATATGACCTACCCCATGTTGCTGGGTGCCTGGCAAAGGCAAGAATATGTGGTCGATGTGGTGTGTCGGGACACTATGCCTGAGTTTGTAGAGCAGCTGTGCCAGTGGTCACATCAAGAGGTCCGGCAAGAGTCAACAGTGGTGGACCAAGAAGGTTGAAAAGTGTTGCCACCATGGAGCAAAATATGCAAGAACTTGACATTGCAGAAGAAGAGGAGGAAGAAGAGGAAGTGTTTTTCATCTCCACCTTTGCGTCTGGGTCAAAGAAAAGACGTCAACCTACATGTGTGGTTCACATTGGGGAAACTCTGACGCCTGTACTCATAGACACTGGAGCCTCTGTGTGTGTCTTGGCGGTGGGGCACTATGAATCCCTACCGAGTCCACTGACACTAGAGGGAACTAAAGCCAAAATCTATACATTTGGGGGTGACATGCCTTTGCCGCTGAGAGGGGTATTTATAGCACCTGTCACTCATGGACAGCACTCCATAAAAGCAAGATTTTTTGTGACGGAGGTGAGTCTGCACTCACTGTTGAGCTGTGCAGCGTCAGATGCCCTCAACATTGTACATTTTGCATTTTCTGTATATTTGGAAGACAGAGGGAACATCACTGAAAGGTGTGCTGACATAGTCCAAGGAGTCGGAAAACTCAAAGGGGACCCAATACCACTCCATATTGAGGAGTCGGTAAGGCCCACAGCATTGAAAAATCGGAGGATTCCGTTCCACCTGAGAGCGCAGGTCGAGCAGGAACTTCAGACACTAATAGATCTGGACATAATTGAGAGGGTCGAAGGTCCCACTCCTAGGGTATCTCCAATTGTTGTGGCGGCCAAGCCCAAACAACTGGGTGCAGTACGCATCTGAGTAGACATGAGGTTGCCCAACATGGCTATCCGTCGGGAGCGACACCTCACACCGATACTAGATGACATCATAGGCGAACTCCAAGGTGCCAAAGTCTTTTCTAAATTAGATCTCCGCTCTGGGTCCCATCAGCTGGAGCTGCATCCGGAGTCTCGCTACATCACAACGTTCACAGCGCATGAAGGTTTATACCAATTCAAAAGACTCTGTTTCGGCATATCGTCGGCAGCTGAAGTTTTTCAAAATACTATCCGACGGGCGTTGGCAGGACTAAAAGGGGTGATAAACCTCAGCGATGACATTCTAGTGTTTGCTTCATCTGAGACAGAACACATGAAGAGACTTAAAAAAACACTGAACAGAATAAGGAAGCTAGGCCTCACGCTGCACAAAGGAAAATGCGAATTTTTCAGGGACTGAATTGAGTTTTTTGGGTTTGTATTCCATGCAGGGGGCATCTCCCCGGACCCTGAAAAGGTAAGGGACATCAAGGAGGCAACACCCCCGGAATCTGTGACTGACGTTAGAAGTTTTCTCGGAATGGTGAACTATTGTGGTCGTTTCATAAGAGATCTCGCTTCGCCATCAGAGCCTTTAAGAGCCCTCACCAGGAGTGATGCCGTGTGGGAATGGTCATCCAGGGAACAAACGGCATTTGACACTATCAAGGCAGCATTAACGGGAGACGAGACCATGGCTTACTTTGACCCTAAAATGGAGTTGGAGTTAATAGTGGATAGTCCTCTGGGGCTAGGAACGGTGTTGTTGCAGCCTGATACACAGAGCCAAATGCATCCCACAGCGTATGCCAGCAAGGCCTTGATGGAAACTGAAAAACTGTACTCTCAAATGAAAGAGATGCACTTGCAATTTTATGGGGATGCAAGCATTTTCGCTTGTACATTCTTGGTAAGCCTGTGTCAGTGATCACAACCACAAGTCATTGCTACCCATACTGGAGGGTGGATCATCCAAACCGCTGCCTCGTATTGAAAGATGGATGCTCTCCCTAGTAGAATATGGTGTGAAACTCCATTACAGACTGGGAACAAACAACCCGGCAGACTATTTGTCTCGATACCCAGGATCAGGCCATACTCACACCAGAGTAGACGATGATGACTGTGCAGAGGTTGTCCGTCAGGTAGTGGAAGCGGCCATGTCCATGGCACTAACCATCCTGGAATTAGCTGACGCATCCCGAGCAGACAAAGGGCCTCATTACGAGGTATGCCGGTAAGGCAAAACGATGCCGGTGTGGTTATACTGGCATCGTTTACCGTCCCGTTGCATTCCGACCCGCAAACCCGGTATTAGCGGCACACTAAACAACGGTGCCGCTAATAGCGGCATAGGCGTGTACACGTGCACCTTCAGGGAGCAAATACCGGCATGCCGGTAATAGGGAGTAATTCCAACCCACGCATACATGCAAATACCGGCATTGCGAAGCCGGTAATCACGGCCTGCACGATGCCGGCCATACAGGCATCTCAGACCACCCGCAAACAGCAAGCAGGATACAAGGCAGCTGCCACAGGTGCACACAATCCCCACAGGTGGAGTCAATGGAGGCTGTGCCAGTATAAACTGAGCACACCCACACACCACAACCCCCCCCACAGGTGTAGGCAATGTAGAGTGGCCCAGTACAAAAGGAGCACACCTACACACCACACCCCTTCCTACACCAAAATGCTAACACTAGCAGTTGCAATCATGGCACTGGAGGACATTCCTATACTGCTACAACTACAGCAACAACAGCAACAACAACAACAACTACAGCAACAACAACAACAACTACAGAAACAACAACAGGCAGCACAGAGGAGACGCAGGAGGAGAAGGAGGGTGAGACAGGGCCAGCAATTACCACCAGCGCAGCCACCAGTGCCTCGTAGGCAGCCACCAATCCCTCGCACCAGACCCAGCCCATTCAACCTAACCTCTGAGCAGATCCACACCCTGTACCGGTTGGACCGTGACACCATCACCACCATAGTGGACATGATACAGAACGACATTGCCAGCCACATAGGAATACGCACTGCCATCCCCCCACTACTAAAGGTGGTGTCTGTGCTACACTTCCTGGCCACAGGCACCTACCAACACACAGTGGGCCAGCTGCATGGCATTTCACAACCACTATTTTCACGCATGCTGAACCAAGTTCTGCATGCCCTCCTGAAGCACGCAAGCACCCACATATCCCTACCACAGACTGCCCAGGAGATAGCCGAAACCAAAGTAGGCGTCCATGCACTGGCAGGCATGCCCAATTGTGTCAGTGCCATCGACTGCACCCATGTGGAATTGGTAGTCCCCCATGCCATAGAGGCGGTGTACCGCAATCGCAAGCAATACCACTCCATCAATGTGCAAATGGTATGTGACTCCAGGAAGATCATCACCCATTGCTGGGCCCGATTTCCTGGATCAACACATGATGCCATGTTACTCGGTAATTCCACGCTACCCCATCACATGGAGCGACATGCCGACCACGTGCCTGGCTGCTTGGTGAGTTGCACAACCGTCCCATGGCAGTGCTTTGGGTACTGATGTGTGGGGATGCATAAGGGGGGGAATACTGCACCTGGGTGGGAATAGCCGGTGATTGGAGAATGCATGCAGAGCCAAAGACTCCTGACCTGAACCAGTCAAACGGTAAATGACACTTCACTGGGCCACATGTCACAAATAATGCATATCGATGAGAACAAGTAAGAGGCACAACCAGGCCACCATGGTGATGGCAAGCAATGCATGAATGAACAGGATGGCAAGTGTGGCAATGTGGGCAGTGTGACCATGCATAGTAAATAATGAACAGCATCAATTGGAGTCAAAACATTGTTGCACTACCACAGCATATCTGCCTCAGCATGCATGATTACACCCTGCATCATCTATTGAACGCCATCCAGATTACCACACCTCATGACAGTATAGATTGCACCTAGATAACATTTTTTCATGCTTACAGGGACATGTGCATGGCCACACCAAATAGCTGCCGCCATGACTGTGCTCCCTGAATGTGGCAGTTCAGAGTGACACACACTTATTTGAATCTGCTTGCAAGTGATGGAGGATATCCCTTCAGGCCGTGGCTACTCACCCCTGTGCGTAACCCGCAGAACAGCCATGAGGAGGAGTACAATCGTGTGCACACCCATACCCGTGTTGTGATTGAGCAGACCTTTGGCCTGTTGAAGGGGCGGTTCCGCTGCCTCAGCAGGTCTGGTGGGGCACTCCTATATAGGCCTGAGAAGGTGGCAAAGATCACCATGGCCTATGTCATGCTGCACAACATGTGTGTCCGGAGAAATGTACCACTGCCACCTGACATTGACATGCATGGGCCGGGTGAGGATGATGAGGATGGAGATGTAGGTGAAGTAGCCCCCCTGCCAGTACATGATGCACGGGATGGCCATGCTGTACGCCAAGCACTAATTCACAAATACTTCTGAAACACAGGGACTATGAAAGACTTGTGTCAGTCAGACACTGGGCCAATGTGGACATGCACACAGGGAATGTTGGGAATTGGGCACTGAACACCGTACCACATTGAATGGATGCACACAAAAATAACAATGTCCAGCCATGGATTTTTCTTATCACAACGTGTGCATTATTTACAACAGCAAAAATATGCCCACTCCCCCCTCCCAGACTCCCCCAACAAACTCCCTGACCCCCTCCAACAAACTCCCTGACCCCCCCAACAAACACCAACACCCCCAATAGACTCCACAAGATGCACCCCTTCACCCCCAACCTTGTGTCCCACTACCATTGTCCCCCCACACTACTTCCGGGACTTCTTCCTGTCCAGAGGCGGCATTTCAGTGTGCCTTGCACTCCTACGTGTGTGGTGCACTGGTCTGGTGGGGACAGATGAAGCTGGTGTGGAGGTAGTAGGTGATTCGCTGGCAGGTTCCACACCTCCTGCAAGCCGTGGCCGCTGCATATGAAGCAGCATTGAGGTCAGCACCTGTGTCACCGCCCCAGGCAGTCCCTCATTAGCCGAGCCGATGCATTGACAGCGGCTGTGTTTACTTCGATGGCCGCTGTGGTCCCTGCATTCGCTGTGGCAATACCCCGCCTGGTTTCCTCCCCGTCCGCTTTGTACTGGCAGAGTAGGTCTAACATGGCCTCCTGTTGGGCCTCCACCATCGACAATCATGTCTCCAGAGTTCTGGATGGGGCTGGAGTGGTGGGTTGTGCAGTCACGTGGATGGCATTTTCGGGACTGGACTCCTGAGAGGTGGGTAGGTCACAGTCACGGAGGCAGGGATCAACTTCACTGCAGGTGGGTGACTGCAGGTGTTGGGGCGAGGGGGTGGGCACGGGGCTCGGGGTGGCCGGGCATGTCACCTTGGTGTCTCCCTCAGGCTCCACACTGGCATCACGTTCTTCCCCAGTGGAGGCGGGTGCTTCCAGGGACTCCCCTTGGACAGGTGTGGGTGTGGCCTGCTTGTCTCCAGCAGAGGTGGTGGTGGTGGTTGCCCTCTTCTTACGGTGTGGGGTGGATGCCCTTGCAGTTGTCTCCTGGGTTGCTTCTTCCTCATCAGTGCCTGGGGGGGTAGAAGAGATGCAGGGCATCAGTGATGGTGTGACATGGCAGTAGCGGTGCTGTTCATTATTCATTTGATCATGCTTTCATGTCTTACAGGTGTGTCACGCAGGGTATTCAGAGAGGGCATGTAAGCATTCACTGCATGACAGGTGGCATGCCGTTGATTTTGGGTTTGTGTGAAGTATCACATGGGCAAACCCCAGGTGTGTTGGCTGTGTGTTGGTTAAGGGATGGGCACTCAGCATGCATTTCGGTGTGGCAGCGTTTGGCCCGCCATCTGTATTTGGGTATGGTCATGTGGGTGTTGGGACATGCATTGCCTTGCCTAGACTCTCTACCACTTCACTTGTGCTACTTCATGGTCTCCCCTACAGGGATCTGCAGGGTCACTCACCTCCTTCCGCGGTTGATGCCGCACCCGTCTCCATCTCGCATAATTCCTCGATGGACTCAGGACTGATGAATCTGCTGGCCGTCTCCTCCAAGGGCATCAATTTGGCAGGGGGGTGGGCATCCCTGTCTGTGGCCATGGCCTCTCTCCGATTGGTGGCCATAATATTGCGTACCCTCAACCGGAGGCCATCCCACCGCTTCCTGCAGTCCCTCACACTGCGCGGGGTGGGACCTACGGCTGATAACCTGCGGGCTACCTCCTGCCAGATTTGCCTCTTTTGTTGCTGCACCTCCCGCTTCTTGTCGTGGGATTGTATTGTGTCTGCATGTGCAGCTAGAGTGTCAGCTAATATGGTGAGCTCTGCGTCTGAGTAACGCTGTTTACACAGCCGGGGGGTTGTCTTCCTGGTAGCCTTTGACATTCTCTATGGATTTCCACTGTGCTCTCCGAGTATCGGCTGGTGGTTATGGAGGGTGGCAATGGATTGTGTTTTTAAAGATGGTTGCCGGCCCATTTCCCGTTCCTGCGCGATGACGTAATTTCTGGGTCCGTTTTTAGACGAACACGATATTACCATGCCGGCATTACCATCCCGGTATTTAGGGGTTGGTATGAGGCGGTACCGCTATGGACGGGTCCCGCAATGCCGGTATAGCGGAGTTGGAGGCCCTTTAGCGGCATGGCGGTATTGCCACTACCGGCATGGGGGGACGCGCGTGCTCGCGCACTCGTAATCACCCGCTATTAGCGGGTTCATACGAGCACGGACCTGCTCATTCCAGCATGCCAGTAATGAACCCGGTTTTACCGGGCAACTCGTTATGAGGCCCAAAGTGTTTCAACTGGTCAGGGAAGCAATAGACAGTGGAGAATGGAAAAGAATATTGGACAACAACACACTGAGAGAGAAGGGAGCTCGGCGGGACTTGCAGGCACTGTGGTGAGCCCGACATGAACTGTCGATCTCAGAGAAAGGGCTGATGTTGAGGGGGCACCAAATTGTGATATCACGCACACTGGTTGGTAAGGTGCTTGAACTGGTGCACACAGGCCACCAAGGCACAGCAAAAACTAAGGCCCGCCTACGAGCCAAGGTGTGGTTCACGGACCTGGACCGTCGGGTTGATGAATATGTCCATCAATGCATACCATGCCAAGCCTCAAGTCCGGCAGCAAAAGAACCCTGCATACAATCCATGGCGAGGAGTGAACAAGCATGGAGCACTCACTGTAAATTCCGACTTTGGTTCCACAGGGAGGGGCATGTACTTTCTGGCCATGATTGATCAATGGTCACGGTATCCTGAAATTGAACTTGTGGAGTCTACATCCAGCGACCACACAATTCAGGCCCTGGAGAGAATTTTTGCTACCCACGGGTTCCCGGTTGAACTCTGTTCGGACAAAGGACCTCATTTTCAGGGACAGCAGTTCGCCAACTACATGAAAGAGTGCGGGATAAAAGATTGCAAAATAACTCCTCTCTGGCCAAGGGCAAATGGTGAGGCTGAAATATTTATGTGAACCTTGAATAAGGTTTTCAGAATTTCGTTGACTGGAGAGGGAGAACTTCGAAAAAATCTGTTTTGGTTTCTACGAGAATACCTAGCGACCCCACATCAGTCCACAGGAATGGCACCGGCGCAAGCATTTTTTCAGCGATGCCCAGAGGCCTCATCCCTGAAGTTGAGGGTAGAGAGCCAGGGCAAATAGACAATGAAAGAGTTCGGGATGACAGACAATTATGCAATGAGCGGGAAAGTGCACAGAGGCACCTACGCCATTCTACGATCTCGGTAAGAGACACTGTGCTGGTGCGCAATCGGCACGAAGATGGAAAATTGTCCCTTACATATGAACCAAAACCCATGGACGTGACTCACGTAAATGGCTCCATGGTGACTGCCGCTGATGATAGGGGACGGTGTGGGGACATCACGTGATCGCGGGAGCGCGATCTCGCGAGATCTCGGCAACGTGATCTCGCGGACCCGCGCTCCGCGAACGGGAACTCTTGGCGCCAGTAGGAGGCTGGTGGAGCGCCAGACAGGTCGGTCTGGACATCGCTGCTCCCTATGAGGGGCCAATGTGACTAAAGGCCCAAGTCAATACCAGCTCACTTCCAGGGCGCAAGTCCAATGCCATAGGAGGCCACCTGGGGGCTCTGGAAGTACACTGCGTGCAGTCTACTGCACACCCGCTTCCAGTGAGGTTAACTGGGAAGCCCAGCCAAGACTGTGAGTACTCGCCCTGTCCCACCTCTTGGACTATTGCTACCCGCGTTCTGTTATTGAATAAAAGCAGTTGCAACTATCTTGGGCGTCCTGTCGTCCTTTGAGGCCACAACAGACGGTAACAAGGAATGTGTCCTACTTTCAAAAAATTGAGGGTGGTGCAGATGAGGACAACCCTATTGACAGTGTGCCGAGGGACGCAGAATCCAGTACAGCTGATGGTGATGGTGCCAGTAGTGGGGAACCACCCATCACAGACGCTTCACGTCCAGCCCAAATTGAAAACCGGAGATATCCGAACACGGAAGGGCGAAGATGTCCAGCACGTTTTCAAGACTTTATCATGGACACGGATCCCTGAATAGCAGTATTTGTGTTAATGACTCATGTTGGGTCCACTGTTGTGTGAAGGGGTACACCCCTGCTTTGTCAGCCCCTGTTGGGCCATTGCAGAACAGATTGTTAATTTCTGTTCTTTAAAGAAAAGGAGGAATGTTACGGAGCAATACGTTGTATGAATGCGCATGCGCGAGCCTCGCTATGGGCCATGCATGCGCAGAGAACACACGGAAGCCCGTGCGCAACAGTTGCCGCCGGGAACCTAGACCAGCAAGACGTGTCAGATCATTTCTTGTTTGAAGGTGCCGTGCTTGAGTGACTGGGGCAGCCTGGGGCATAACAAAACAAAACGGACTTCAAAAAGAAAGTTTCTTTTTGTGGTCACTCTACCTTCATAAAAAACATGATTTCTGTTACAGAAATAATTTCTTTATGCATGCAGAGTGAATTCAAAAAGAAACTTTTTTCTTTTTTGGTGGGAAAAAATGTTTGCATTTTTTTTTCTCCAAGTGGCGTCCCCTCCCAGGACATCTGCGGCGGGCAGTTACGCCAGTGTTGCAACCTACAGTTTAAGCAGAATTTCTTAGACACAAGTACAATAACTCAAAGCAAGTGCTACGTTTCACCGCAGTCCGAGCCTCCTCTTTTCCTCACCATCCTCCTTTTCCTAGTTATTCACAGACCTTCTTTTAAGTGCCTATACAAACTCCTAAACTATTGGCTTTAACAATGCATGCTAGTCTGTGGTCTGACAGGTAACCTTTGCTTCTTCTATTACTATAAATTAAATATTGAACTTTGTTTTAATGAAAGAAAATTCCGGCTACATATAAAGCATACAGAAGTACGGTAAGATAATAGCAGCAATGGCCCTATTGCGCAAAAGTGTGTTAGAATTTCATTCTGATGGTTAGGAAATGCTTTGCCTGATCTTAACATGGCCTCTATAGACGGGGACTCTCCGCCCACACGGTCTGTCACTCGATCTCACGCTTTTCGCCAATCGGTGGCTGGCGTCTTCCGTTGCTATGGTGACCCCGCGCCTCTACTGCTGGGAGCGGAAGTGGAGACAGCTGGGGCGCTGGGTTTGATTGTGCAGCAGCAGTGGCGCGGGCTACGGGGCGGCAACAGTAAGATTTCACCTCATTCAGCGCTCCCTGCAGGGCTTGGGAGAAAGCAGCGGCGACAGGTCAGTAGCGAATCCAGGACTGAGAGGTTTTCCTTGACCAAGAGAGACTGTTGGCTAGATCTTGGAACTTCTGAAATTAAAATAATGTTCCTTCTTGAAATTTCCATTGAAAACGTTCAACTGTAAGAATATTTTGGAGGCTGACACCAGGAAAATTGGCATGTCTGAAGTAAATACTGATGTTAATGGTTGTTGGTCCCACCAAATAATGGCCTCTTGGCACAGTATTCGGACACTATCCTGTACTTATTTTAAATACCTCGAGTATAATTGAATTTAGTGAAAAGCATAATTAATGTAAAACGCACCCCCCCCTGTCCGGATCTGACAATCGGGTGTATTTGGGTGAGGCCAAATTAAATACATAGACAGGGTTGGGTGCTTTTGTGGCGAACATACACGGGAACAGCGTCTTCATGGGGCCCTGGAAAAGAAAAAAGTGCAGCTCTGTGTGTGCTCAACGTTAGAACGAATCAAGTCTATGAAGATACAATACTTGTTACTCCAGGGGCGCATGGTATAAATATCCAGTTAAGTGCATGGTTGGCTACATGCCAAGCCTTCATTATCTTGCTGCACTTGCGTTTGTAGCTCGTCTTAATCTCTCCGGCAACCTCAACAGAAAGTACAACAACATATGGGGCCTCATTCCGAGGTGGGCGCAAAGGGATACTGGGCACCATTAAGGACATCTGTGCTGATATGGGAGGTAGTCATGGCGCAAATAGTGCCATGATTACCTCCATACTCAGAATGAGGCCCATTGACTTTACTTTCCACTGACTCCATATTACGTAGGGTAGGGTAAATATTTCTGCCAGTTATCCTTTGCACTAAAGTGGGATTGTCCAATCACCTGTACTTGATGATATTCACAGCTTCTTGTTAAAATCCTCCTTTTTTCTACAAGTAAATAGAAACCTACATGCAATACATACATACATTCCATTTGAATGGGAAAACATCTAGCAAAGTTTAACCTTGGCTTCTTTGACCAAGGTTGCCATAGTTGCATAGTTGTTAATCGTTCAAACTAATGTCATCCTCTGAAATAGCTGGTATCTATTGATTGTCAACTCACTTGCTGACCACAACTCCTCGAGGCATATTGGCCAGAAAAATGTGTCTTTCTAAAGGACCCCACTAAGCCTCTGTACTGACCATGTTTTATGTTTTTGTGTTCTGCATCTTCTGTAATATTAACTCTGCCTGTAAATTCCTATTACACAATCAGCAGCTGCCGTTTAATGAAAACTTAACAAGACTGTAGGGATGCTGTATCTTAGAGTGGGCGAGTTGTAGGTGTTGATAATTATATGTAATACCTAAATTACATCCCAAGAGGCAAACCACAAATAACCCACACTCCTGCCTAGTGGTTTATTTAATGTTTATGTATTGCAAATCCCACCTGGAATCTCGGTATCGGCCATCATGATTGTCTGAGGTTACTTTGGCAACGCATTGATAAGTTCTAACTGTTCACGTGTGTCACTGTCCATAGGTTCATGGTTGGACACATGGATGGAGACATGTCACCAACATAATGTAGCTAGCAGTACCACCCGGAATTGCTTGAGAGTCTGCTATAGCCTTGTGTATGTTTTTATTGTGTCATGACTTACTATTTTTTTTGTTGAAAAAATTGCAATTGCATAACCACCAGCAATCTCCCGAAATCGCCTATAATGCTAGCACAGGGCTGGATCCCGCTGCACCCCTGTGCAGGGCGAATGGGTGGGGTTGGTCAAATTTCACTACCGCCAGTACACCCCAGACTGCTATGCCGACCTTGGGCCAAACTTGCAGCCCACCAACTGTTAAGGGACTGGAGCCAACCTTGAACATACACACTTTTACAAATAATATATATATATTTGGTTATTGGGTCACCGTATTCTTCTGACTGCATATTGGTTTTGTCCCTGGGATGTGCTAGCAATGAGTGCATGCAAAAATATATGCTCCATCTCCAGTGTGACAAATTACGTGCTCTTAAGTGCAAGGGCCTAATATGGACTGAAAAGTGTGACTGGTACTGGGATATTCCATTTTGAAATTGGGTAGATGCTATCATTTATTATTACAGAGCCACATGATGTATAGCTGTATATCACTCGTCTGCCACTTTGGTGGCCTTACAAGACCACTTCAATTCCATTGCTCATGATAGGGTACACGTTCTTCTGGGGGTTTACCAAAATGAGCATGTTTTTTTAACAATGACTTGACTTCGCCACACTTGTATGCTGTTAGTAAAGTTCCTGAATGCCGAAATGCATAAACTACAGACATTTGAATAACCATTGTCACACTGTATTGGATTTTAAAGAGAGAAAATATAGAGCAGTTCATACGTCCCTTGTTATTTTTTTTATGTTGTCTCACTGCAATAAGCTTTTGAAAATAATGTACTGATTGGTGCGTTAGTTATGTGATCTGCAATTTATCCCTTGGAATGTGGCCGTTACAGAGGCAAAGTGGGCTCCTGTAGTGGGGGGGGGCGTCTTTTCTTGGCTAATATGCCTTTTAAGAGTTGTGGTCAGCAAGTGAAGGAACAATCCATGGATACCAGCTATTTGTAACAGCCATGTCTATGTAGGAAGCCCGATGACCTTAGTTTAAAGTGATTCACATCTATGTGAGCCTTGATTGATGTTAAACTAGTGGGTATAATTGTGATACAAATAAGTGACACCTTGAAAAATGATTGACTAAATCCGTTTACACACTAAAAATTAAGTGAAGATGATAATATCCCAAGACTGTACATTTAGAGGAAATCTACACAAAATAAAAACATCCTTATGTTTGTTGGTAATAGACTTTAAGATCACTTGTGTCAATACATATTGAAGCAAAAATTAGATTGTGTTTAAGGGGCCCTTATTGTACTATTCCAAGTGCTTTCAACAAGAGAGCACCACTTTTCAATCTCTCCCACCGCATGTAACTTTGGTCTCCATTTCGATTCTGATCTTTCCGTTGCTCACCATATTTCTCTCACATCTCGTTCTCTATAATATTTGCGGAGTCTGCCCTTTTCTCACCTTCCATGCTATAAAACTTCTCATCGCTTCACTTATCTTCTCTCAACTATTTTATTGTTCTGTCACGTTCTGTGGTCTTGTCTCGCTCCTCTTAAATAAATCTACCATTCTTCTATTTGCTCACTTTGTCTTCCTTCTTATCGGGTCTTGATTTCTTCTTCTCTTGCCTCACTTGGCTGACTATCCTTGTCCTTACAAAAACTATCTTGCTTCTCTTCTTTCATTGTATACTCCCTCCCGCTCTCTCCGTTCTTCCGGTCTTCTCAGGCTGAATGTTCCCGTCCCCCTTTTGCTCAATCCCACTTTGGTTTTTTTCAGCTCCTTTCTCCTCTTCATTGGAACAAGTGCCCCCTGTCTCTCCGTTCCATTACTTCTTAATCTTGTTCCTTAAAAACCCACCTGCTTCAGTGTCCTTGATTGATTGTTACCGGCAGTATCTAAATGTTGATTTGCACTGCTGATTTCTATGTACCGTTGATTCTCTCTATGTAAAGCGCTTTGGACAAAGGCGCTATATAAAGCACAGTACAAATTAGAGAAGGGGTGGGGGGAGTTAACTGTATGCCTGGAAGCCACATATTGAGGCTGGTCAGTAGTTATTTCGTGAAGGCCTGGACTGTAAGACCTGCTGTTTTTGGGAGACCAAGGCTCAATAATAGATATGTGTTTGTATTCGTGTTGGTCCATGCTAAAAATATTGTCAGACGTTCTAAAAGTAATTACTGTTTGGGATCCATTGTGGGGTTTCTGACTCCAACAAGCAAACCTGGGCAGGTGGGTTATGTTGGGATTTCCTCTTAAATGTATCATCTTAGAAAAAAGCCAACACTCATTTCTACACTCACTGCTCTACATATACACACAGTCACGTTCCATTTCAATTTAAGCAAACCTTGCCCCAGCAGTGCTAAACGCAGCATTTAGGTATAAAGAGAAAATGAAACGGGCCCACTGAGGGAGATTTTACATGGCCAGCTATGGGGCTGGTAAATCACTACCGAAATAATGTAAACACAAAGGTAAGTCCCTCCTCACTTCCCTAGAAGTGAGATGCCATCCCTGGTGTCAAAAAAATGAAGTAAAAAAATTCAAAAAGTAATCTCTTTGTATTTTTCTTACAGTCTCGGTGCAAATAAAGTTCTCTGTGCGACAATGTCACGAAAACTAAAAAATAAAGTGAATGCTTCCAGCTCGATGGAATCGGAGGAAATTAGTTTGGAAACCACTGTTCCGACAGATGACATTTCTTCATCTGATGAGCGGGATGGTAGCACCAAAATTACACGGCAACTTATTGAAAGGAAGGAACTGCTGCACAGTCTTCAGCTGTTGAAAATTGAACTTTCTCAGAAGAACCTGATGATTGACAACTTGAAAGTAGAATACATAACAAAAGTAAGAATCAGTTAGAATACGGTTTGATACATGTATATGTACTTATACAATGTTTGACACTTTTTAAATGTTCTGTGTAGTACATTGGTAAAAACAGTTAAGATGTTGCCAATTTGGGAGTATATTGTGATGGTATTTTGTTGATATGAGAAAGTTAGCTGGGGAAAGATGCCGCTTTGTGTAACACATTATCTTGTCATGTAACACGCCTACTAAGCGTCTGGGTACGTAGGTGTCTAAGTGAAGATGACCTCTCCAGTTCTCCTAGATGCCTACGTGTAAATGTGCCCACTCCCTCTTAACAACCTCATTCCTCCCCGGAAGTATGTGAGGGAATGGGGCTGCTCACTCGGTACAGGTGCACAGAACAGGAGCTGAATGTTAAAGGACAGAGAAGTACTGGTTTCAACCCGCACTTTTACCAGGGTGCAAAATTTGCACTTGATACTGGCAGGTGATATTTGGCTCTTGGCGAGTAAGAAATGGTTTGCTCATGTTTGTATATCACTGAGGTGGTGTGGCGAGTAACTTTTTTATGGCTAGGTAGTAGCTTGCAACTTGGATTTGTGCACTCTGCTTTTACCCTTCTTGTTAAATTGAGACCACTTGGGGGAAAAGTAAACCCATCTGAAGAAACAGCCTGCAAAAACACTGTTTTAAATCACCGGCTTACAGACAATATTTGAAATCCAGGTATGGATTGCGAATCCCGGTGTTGGTTTAAAAGGGAAACATCAGGCATGTCTTTTTTTTTAATCTTAAGTATTTTTTTTAATTTTGCATTTTAACAACCACAACAGTCAGTCACCATTTTATAATACTTTAATATCTTATCTATCGTCTATCTCTACTAATTCTACCATAAACCCCCCCCCCCCACCACCTCCCCAAACTCTGCATGCACATGACTTATCTCGTTATATGCTAGTAATCACTCTGCAGCTACCTCCTCCTTGCGGCCTGTGTGGCTTCTTCTCCACTATTGCATGCAAACAAAGTAACAGTAAACGCAATCCATCGATGAATGTCCATTCCCAGTTCAGCATTTTGTTCAAGGCCCTCTCCCAAGCATCGTGCAGGTCTATGCTCTTTTTGGCCATTACAAAAGCATGAAAAACGTCTTCTGGATGAGGCAGTGAAAAAGGCTCTTCTGCTAGTGGTAATCCCAGGGAGCCGTGGGATCAGTAGCTTAATTACATTGCAGAGACTTCTGTTGTATGGGGGATCTGAGTCTTTTAAAGGGGAGACCTCGGGTGTTTCTGGCACCTGGGCTGTTCTCTGACTTTCTATGAACTAAACCCTGGTTAAGAAGGGTGAAGTCTGAACTTGGATTATTGTTTGTGACAACAGTGGTGTACGTGGCTACTAGTTGGGAGGCACTGTAAACTACAGAGCGTAGCGCCAATACTGCGTGTTTGAAGGCAAACTGTTTCCTGAAATCTATTGCTGTTATTGGTTCTTTGGGACATTTTCTTTTTATACTTTGACAGTGTTAAATTGACTTTGTCCAGTCCATAACGCGGAGTTTTCCCCAAAACTTGCATGCTTTCAGAATTAGTTTTTTTGTATCAGTAAGGCTCTGGTCAGCCTTTGTCAGTTCCTGAACTTCTCTTGCTAGCCCAGCCAGGTTTTGTAGGATTGCAACTTAAATTTCTTGTCAGAATCTCACCAAGCATCATGTCCTCCCCTCTATCACGACTTCCCATACATTGTTTCGCGCTCTTATAGCTTAATAGTATATGGCTCAGTGTACCTTTCTCCAACATGTAATTATTTAAAAGGGCCAATTTATTTCCACCCTAACTGAGGTCCAGTATATTCTCACGATTTTCCTTTATTGAGCCATCCTTAAAGAAAAATGTATCTTGTTCTTAAAGGTTGCACCAAAGACGTCATCCCTTGATCTAGTGGGAAGATCTACTCGGGGCTCTATTAAGTATTTCTGTCTGTTTGATGTGCTAAATTGGAAGGAATTTGGATATGGGTTGTTTGACCTACTGCCCATTTGACCTAATTTGTTTGACCTAATGTTTTTTCCCTACTGCGGAGGGAGGCCCCCCCACCTCACCCTATTCCCTTACCCCATCCAACAACTATTTTTTAATAGAAGCGTACCATTTCACCTACCAAATTAGGTCAAAAAGGTGCAGTCAAATGGGAATAGGTCAAATTGGCATTAGGTCAATTATTCCAATACCACTAATTTGTTGGTACTTCACGGACTCAGCTAGTGATGAATGTATATGATCCAACCAAATAGTAGTAATTATTTAAAAACTATCAAGACTGTAGGAAAATTATTCGATTTATATTACATCTCACCAACATACATATTGTAAGAGGATTCAATTCAACACTACAGCTAAGTCAACGCCTAGTCTATAATACTGAATGAAAACCCTTATTGATATATCTTTATGTCCAGTTCATGCGTTCTGGATGACTACCCCTATATAACACCCCTCTCTTGGAATCCCCCTGACCCCACTGAGCCAAGAAGTAGTTCTGTTTTGCAAGTTAAAAGGTTTATTTGATAATTTAAACAATAGATATATATATGTCACACCTTATAATAAATTAATAATTGAATCTCACACTTAATCTGATATGATAAATATTAACAACAGAGAATCTGGCACTAACACGCTTCTCTATAATCAATAAGGAGTTGACATGAAATGGATAAGGTAGCACACAGGTGAATAGGAACAAAAGAAGAAGGTGGTACAGAATGCTTTATGTAAGCTCAGGTGGATGCAATATTCAATGAATGCAGTACAGAAAATACTCAATATGACTTCAACCAAACAATGTAATCACTTTTCTCTGGCTATTCACTCCCCCCCTCTTTATGCAATGCAAGGAAATGGAAGGAAAACACACAGTTCTCAGAAATGCAATCAAATGTGATTCAGTTCACCCCAGCAAGCTTAGACTACAGAAGTTTGAAAACACAGGCCCGAATTGCTTTGATATGTGCTGGCAATGAATTAAAAAAATATGCTAAAATGCTTTTAATTCCCTTTCAGAGGTTCAGGGTGAATGGTAACTAGTTAATATTAGCTCAGGCTCACTCTTGCAATGATTCAGGAATGATTAGCAGGTTAAACGAATTTCTGGCAAATGGAAGGCAAGCAGCAGCTGTTTTTACACGAGGAGAAATGTGCAAATCGCGGTAAAATTTGCGGATTCGTGTTCCGCGATTGCGGTAAAACTATAGGGGGTAGGAATGCGGTTCTAGGTTCGTATGAAAGCCACGATTCAGATGAAAGTTATTGCAAGTCTCTAAGACAAACGGTCGCGGAGATATGAGCGATTTTGTGAAGGTCGTTTTTCAGATTTGAAATTTTAAAAGCTCAAAATGACAAGTGACAGATTTTGCAGCTAGAATGACAGGTGACAGATTTGGAGCTATTAGGCAGTTCTACTTAGGTTAAATAGATTGAGTTAGATGAATTTAAACTAAGAGATTGGTTCTACACAGTTCTGCTAGGTACTCACACTATATTCTTGAATTAAATGGGCCTCATCACGGATCTGGTCAGGGTTTTAGACTGGGCTCTGGTCTCTCTCTGGGCACAGCGTCTGGTCTCTGGAACTGCTCGCTCTCTGGTCTGGTCTCTTAGTTCTGGATAGATTGAAGTCTCTAGTTTGGCTTTCTGGAGGTTGATGAATTTGAAGTCTGGATCTCTGGATGTTGTATGGTCCGGCAGAGCGCGTTGCAGCAAATGGAATTGAAGGTCCCTATCTGTCCTGTCTGTCTGCTTTTATGTGTTTTGAGAGTGGGTGGGTATGTTGGTCATAACTAAACTTGCCCCTCTCACTTGTCATTGGTCAAATTTCCATTCCTCACTTGATTGGCGAAGCTAAGTTGTGTCAGAGTGATGTCATTTTATGGCTTGCAGATGGGACACTCCTCTGTCAGATTGCACACATTCTATATTTGATAACAAAATACATATTTCACAGTTACACAGTTGCTTGAAATTACATATACATGGTGTGGCTGAATTTAGCCATGTCTCTGTCCAAATCTGTTGTTTCTAAGAGCTTGCATTCAGAAATGGCACATAATTGACTTTTTAACTGATTTTTCAATTTCTGACATTGACCCAACTTTACATACATGTGCGCAGGGAGTATGGACATTAACTGATGAAGTTTCAGATTTTTAACATGCATACATTTAGAGTAATATCCACTTTTCCGCTGACACCCCCCTGAACATACCACCGGTTCTAAAAACCTCTTAAACTGTGGGCAGAAAAATCACAAGAATTATGGTATCATTTATAAAATTTTCACATGTCCGCTCTATGAATGATCCATCTTTTTAAAGTTATGTTCTGGCTCCAAAGGGGTGTGGTTTCCTCTCAGCACAAGGTAGAAATACTGGTTTATCCAGTTCTGCCAAGCCAGCTTCTGTCTCCAGTTTCTCCCCCTCCCAGTTTCTGCCAAGAGGAAGCTACATTTTACGACCGCTGTAATAAAACCTTTGCCTGAGTCAAGACAGGCTTTGTTCAGAGCTCCTGTAGAGCACAGGTAATTCAATTATCAGATAGATGGCATATCCTTAGTGTGAGCAGCAAAAGGGCAGCTAGGCCTGGGAACACAGCTGTGACTCAAGTTTCACTCCTGATGGGGGTAGTTGCCAGGCAAATTGGAATCTCTTTAAGCTGTCATTTCTGTTCCCCAGTTTCTGCATTCAAATAAAACTAAACATTTTCACATATGCAGCTAGAAGGCTGATTCTAAGTTTAAAACTATGACATTTAAACAGTTACAAAGGCATGTGACACCAAACATAGGTCACTCATTTAATCTAAACATTTTCGATTTTAGTGTCTTTAAATCCAGTGCAACTTAAACTGCTGACTCCATAGCAGTTTTGTTATAAGCATTGTTTTGGGCTCTTCATTTCCCAGATTTTGTAAGCACACAAAACTCCATTCTGCCAAATGTCTGCTGGTGTTCAGTGAATATTTTGCACATATTGTAATGTTTGAAAATAGGCATTTTGAGCCTGCCTTCAGAGAAACACAGGGTGGTTTTAAAACGCCGGCTTTTGGATAGTGGTGAGTACTGGTACTGCACCCATTTTTGGGATTTAACAAATGAATTCCCCACAATTCTAAGTTGCATTTGGCAATCAGCATTGCCATTCCCAATGGTTTCAGACTACTGTGCGGGTAGTCCAATGGTGGTTTTAAAGCGCTTTGAAGCTAACCGGCGCTACTGTTTTTCCTTTGGCAACCCATTTCCCTCATGGCAACCCGGCCTTTCATTCTCGCACTGGTGGGTGGCAAGTGAGGCAACCATTTTGGTGGGCGCACAAACTGCGCAGCTTTCCTGGATTTCGGCGCACATGTGGGTTTTCCGCCATCTTGAATTTTCTAAGCCCACAGCACCAAATGTTGCAGCATGATTACTTGCACGTGGGTCAAGACACCCAACAATATTCAGTGACTTTAATGCTAGAATTCCCTCTGACCATATTATACATTGTCCCAAATTTACTACGTCTAAACATTCTGGGCGATTGTCATAGCAAAAAGGACTATAGTCGGCTAGCCTACTTATCAGCACGGTTTTACCATGTTGAATGGGCAATGCCCCGGTGACTGCTCTAGAAGTTACACCAGAGTTGCAGGCAAGTGTGCTTCAATTATCGATTGTTTTTGTCAAGGTTTCTTTGTTCCCACTGGTAGCGGACATGTCGGTGCTAAGAAAAGAACAAAGTGTTCACTTCCACTGTATTTGGTTTTCCACTTGGATACACCATAAACAAAAGTTAGATGGGACAGGTCGTATTACAATCGGCACTGGCCGGATGGTATTAGTTGGCACACAGACAATCTTGATAAGGTGAATAATGTTGCAACATACAGTTTGAGTGTCCTCCATGCAAACAGCAACCACAAGTCTCTTGCGACGGATAATATTCATGGTGCAATGGATCTTATTAAGATCTGAGTCCACTATAACTCACATATCTAATTGTTCAGTGTATGTAACTGGAAAAGTAAGCAAGTGTTACCCATTATTAACTCCAACCTTAGTCATTCTCTAAGTTTTGACAAGGACACTCATGGTGCCAAAAGGAATTTGAGACATGATATACGCACTATCGCTAGTATGAATCTTCATGCCGCAGAAATTGACCTCGAAGTCTGTGCAAGAAGAGCAATTTATCAGAAATGGTTCAGAGGTTACTTTCGACAACTCGACCTGGCACTATGATACTTATTAGCTTTTTGTGCCAATTCAAGAGATCATAGGGCTTTTTGGAACATAATTAACAGAATCAAACCCACTCGACCATTAATTAGTGGGGTTTTGCAGGAGGACTGGGTCTCTCATATTTGTAGTACTGTAGGTGCAAACGTTAATTATACTTCAAACCTGATAAACATAAATGGGACTATTTGCTTGCAGTAGATCAACTTGAAACCATTTTCAAAAATTGCAAATCATCACTGGCTTCTGGCCCTGATGGTATTTGCAACCTTTTTTTTTTGTTTTTGTTGAGAATGTATCCCTCTGTATGGGCTGAAACATTAGAGGCTATTCATCATTATCAGCTATCCTGGAATATTACCCTGTACGTGGACTGATGGCATCATTGTGCCTGTCTTCAAAAAGGGTTCCTGTGATAAACCGAGCAACTATACCAGCTATGTTGGACAAGCCTGCAAAGATCTATGCTTTTGTCTTGTTTAATGAACAGAACAGTTGGATTGAAGAGTCCATTATCATACTCTACAATCAAACAGGTTTCTGAAAAAAATCGAGCACGTTTGATAACATGCTAACATTAGTTAATACTGTCGAGTCTGCATGGAACATGCGCAAACAGCCCATCTACACTGTATATATTGACTTTAGTTCTGCTTTCGACATTCTAATGATGAGCAAACAATGGCTCAAATTGCAGAACTAGAACAATTGCAAAGGGGCTCTTAACAACGCTCATTGTTCTACATACGAGTTATGTAGTTGAAAACAACAACCACTCGCGACTCCAGCGGATTGCTGACCGAGACAAACCTTCATTGTACACACTTTCGACGCAAGCTGTATTCCGCAGTGCTTGTTAGTGTTATCAGTAAAAGCAACACATTGCAAAGCACTTCTTCAAGGTGTATACATTCCCTAATGCTTCACACTCGCCTCGAGGCAGGCGAGAGGTCTACTAATATGACAACAAAACCCACCTTTCAGTAAAAGGCAAGAGCAGGGAACACACTTTGCTATGCCAAAACGGATATGTCAGAAGTGTGAACAGTGAAGGTGAGCATTCTTAAGTGGTGTGCGAAACGCTGCTCCAAGGCTGACATGTGCAATGCAGTGTACCATCTACCCTTTAGGCAGTCCAGAGGCAGTGGTTTAAACATGGCACACGGAATATGCTGTTGCACAATGCTAGGGTACCGGATGGGGGGGTGGGGGGTGGTCGGGTGTTACTTGTATGTCATGCATAATTCTGTTTTCCCTCCTAGTCCCCTCCTATGAGATCTTAATTACAGTTTCATTACACCCATTTGTAATAGTGCACAGTTCGCATCCAGGCATGTCGTAACAAATTGTATCTTCATAAACCTCATATGCTTCACAAAACACGTAAGTACTGTGAACAGGAGCTTATTGTCAACATGCAGAAGCATTTGCATATCATGGACAGACTGGACAACACTAGGAGTATGACCAGAGCTAACGTTTTCCCAGTAGATGCACCTAGCGGCTCCTACAATCCATGACCCAAAGGATCAGGCAGTCGTCGCTGCTGTGTAGGCGGGTTACAGTATTCTGAATGTGTGTGATGATAGCCGTGGTATTGCTAGCGTAATCTGGTATACAGGTACAGCACTCGCTCTTTACGACTGCACAGGTGACCCTCTGTGAGGCTAACCTGATAAATAGGGCTGTAAGGTTCTGGAGTACCATCATGCGAATGGGCAGCTGTGCCCCTGACAACAGTGACAGGAACGCAGTGATGGCATTGCAATATCCTCCACTAACTGGTATTGCTGAGTCAAGCGGTTTTGGTTTATTTTGACGACAACGGCTGGTATCGGGTACCCCACTCCTACCACAAAAGACTCCCAATCCGAGCTTCTCTTTGAGCGGGGAAAGTGGGGGTGTGGCACACTGCAGGCAAGCTATATGCCAGGTAACATCTGTCACCCAGGTTAATGGGCAACCATGCATACACCTTACTCCCACAAATGAAGTTCTGAGTATGTTGCATACCCAGATATAATGAACGTGAACCCGGGGTCAAATGCGAATGTAACCTTGTTAATTACTACACTAGAGCGGGTGGACATGTCATGCAGACATTTTCTTGTTCCATATACAGGGACCCTTTATTGGTATAGCATAGGAGCCTAGTTGCCATAGAGGTTAGACGAAGCAGAGCGGGTTTGGTCTGCACCTGATCTGGGATGTGGAATGTTGGCAGCCCCTTAAACCCCATGTGAGTCTGGGCATCATGACAAGGTCTGGGGCCTGAAGTGTGAGACCTGCATGGGGACAAGAGTCCCAGAGAGTAAGATTTCGAAAATCTTTTATTTTATTTATTTTTACATTTATAGAGCACACTAAGCCCTGAGGCATTGTAGGTGCCTTTCCCCGTCTTACTACGTGTGAGAGAAAAAATAAAATAACAGACAAAATCCCTTGTCGGGGAAAGAGGCACTGAGACCCGGCTGAAAGAGTTCAAAGGATGTTTTATTTCTCCAGCTAGGAAATAACCCAAAAAACTCTACCTCATTACATCAGTGCCAACATTTATATTAGTTAAAGTAACTCTAACAAAAAATACTAAATGGACCCGATTGGCCAGATGGTGTGGTGCTGTAGGTATGGGTAGCATCTCGTCCTCCTGGTTGGCTGAGTAGCTGACGGACGTCAAACATCTTGCGCTCCATGCAGGTCAGGGTCCGGTCACTGTGGTCACTAGCTAAGCTAGTATTGTTACAAACTAAATGACAAATTATTTAAAACATTTTATGCTACTTGTCACATTTCTACATAAGTTACACACAATGATTGTCAGTACAATTGGGTCATTTGTGGCTTTAATTGAAGGCCTTGACCTTTATTGTGCATGTAAAAGAATCCGGCTATGTTTCGCATCTCTTTCTAGGTTTCAAATTCCTTAGTGCAAGTAAAAGCATATATAATAATAAAAATGCTTAAGGTTAGTAGTGGGTGTGTTGGGTGGGTTTCGCTGCACAGGCGAGGGTCTGGCACTTGAAAGAAATACCTTACAGGGGGTGCAGGGTCAGGATGGCAATAAATTGTTCTAATGGGGGTGGGTGGCTTGCACGTTTATGAGGACGAATCGAGCAGAAAGTGCTTAGCTCATCCTGGTTCACATGTCGGTTGTCAGGCAAACGGTGATCTCAGAGGAAGAAAACTAGCATATTGATTGTTGCAACTTTCTCCAGCTTCAGCGCGAGAATGGAAGCGCAGAAATTTCCTTCGCAGGGGGGGGTGCAAGGGTTGGGGCCAGCCAGCTGCCTGCCTGCCTGCCTGCCTGCCTGCGTGTGTGTGTGTGTGTGTGTGTGTGTGTGTGTGTGTGTGTGTGTGTGTGTGTGTGTGTGTGTGTGTGTGTGTGTGTGTGTGTGTGTGTGTGTGTGTGTGTGTGTGTGTGTGTGTGTGTGTGTGTGTGTGTGTGTGTGTGTGTGTGTGTGTGTGTGTGTGTGTGTGTGTGTGTGTCTGTCTCCTTGGCTGCTGCGGGGAAAGGGGAACTGAGCATTGCTGTACTATCGCAGTGAGGCCTGTTTGCCCAAGATGGAGTCGAAAGGGGGCACAAAAGATGGATGCCCCATGTCCTGCTCAGTAGTCCCATCTATGCAGCAGTCAACCGTGGTTAACTTTACATAAGGGCAAGGGACAATACCACTACCGGAGGCACGCGGTCCAAGCCTTATACTGAGGGGCGTACGACGCGAGGGGGCCTGAGGACCCCTCGCTCCCATACAGCATCAAGGCCCTAGTACATGGCAAGGTACAGAACAAAACTGTATGCATTCCTTATGGGTTACAATGACAATGACAAAGGCAAGGAAGGGAAGGGACTGCTGTGTTTCGCGGTTGTGAGAAAAGCAATGTTTTAATGCCTTCCGGAAGGTCCAGTATGAGCGTTCGGCCCGCAGGGTAGGAGGGAGGAGGTTCCAATATTTGGCAGCCATGGTTTGGAAGCTGGTCCCACCGGCTTTAACCCGTTTGAATTTAGGCTGGGTGATGCAGTTGGCATATGCTTCCCTGGTGGGTCTGGATGAGTTGGTTCTGGTGAATGTTTGGGATAGGTACAATGGTGCATCATTAGACAAGCATCTATGCATAATGGAGAGGTCTTTAAGGTAATCCGTTCCCGAATCGGGAGCCAGTAGGCTTTTTGTTCTCGCTGCAGTGATGTGATCTTTTTTTCAAGATGTTCAATGCAGCTCGAAGTGCATCGTTCTGGATAACCTGCATTTTTCGAATGTTGGGTGTTGTGCCCGCAAATCGATACAGAACGCAGCAGCAAGACTACCCCTCAGAAATGGAAAGAGAGAGCGTATCACACCGGATTTAGCACCACTGAATAGCCAAACCTAAAAAAGGACTTACTTCAAAACACTCTACATTGTCCACAGAGAAATTCATTGCCACGAAACCAAATTCAAAGAATCCTGAAATCCAGCAGTGACATAAGTCCTGGACCCTTACAATATGCCAAAATGAAATATGGTGGATCAGCCTTCTCAAACATCTCAACAAAACTCTGGAACTCGCTTTCAAAGGAATTAGACACATTAGAGGAGCATCTGACCTTCAGGAAACCGTACAATATGTGGCTCTTTGACTTGCCAACTGTGATGTTTCACAAGGAGCCATCACTTCTCCCCAAGTGGAGCCCTTTTCATGTGGCTAGAGAGATACAACCACTGCCCAATGGTGGCCCTAGTGGTGGATTAATGCGGGTGGACCTCATGGGGAAGGACTCCCCCCCCCTGTGTGAACAAGGTTGATCACCTGAGGGACAGCCCACTGAATGTTGTCACTCCCCAACATTCCCTAGCTCTTCCCACTGTTAGGAACCATTTTATCAAAAGTAGACCTATGTATGTATTATTGCAACACCGAAGATAAAGCTAAAGCCAAAAGTACTAGGACGAGGAAGAGCACATGAGACAAGAAGGTCATTGAATGTGCTAGTACTGGTACGAGGTGGCCCCGAGGAGGTATGAGGATTAAGCTATCAACAGAGACAAAGGACTTTTACAATCCGCATGGACGAACTGGATACAAGGTATAAAAAGTAAAAGGACTATCAAATGTTTGAAGCTCAGCCGTGCCAAGCGCAGCTGTGTCAAGTGCAGCCGTGTGACACCCCACCAAGTCTGGAAGCAGGTGTGAAAGTGAACCAGCGCAAAGAGATCCAGGCACTGTGGGGGGGGGGAGGTCTACGAAGTCCTGGTGATGTACAACGATCCCATCGTAAACACAGAAAATACCTAAGGTTTCTTGTAGGGGACGAACACTATCAGTTCCAAATGCTTTCAGACTCAAGTTCACACCCTGTACGTTCACCAAGTGCCACGCACCATAACAGCATGCCTTCGACGTCTACCCATATTTGGACAATTGGCTGGTTCGAGTGCAAAAAGACATCAAGGCTAAACAGCCGATCTCCATGACAGAGCTTCTCCTTCAACAATTGGGATTCGCAATAAATTACAAAAAATCCTTCACACAGCCTTCCAAAACATTAGTGTTTTTGGGGGCACAGTTCTTCACAGCAGAGGCGTAAGTCAGACCATGCAATGAAAGAATCCAAGCACTGAAAGCATTAGTCGCAACCTTGAAACCAGGAAAATGGATCTCAATCTGCAGTTGCATGGGAATATTGGGCACCATGTCATCCTGCATCCCTCTAATTCTGCACTGCAGGTTACACATGAAGACCTTGCAGGAATTTCTGACAAGCAGGTGGTACCAGATTGAGGGCTCATGGGAAGACGAGGTAAAAATCACTCTCTCTCACACACAACCTCCAGTGGCCTAAATACCTGCCTTCTAGAGTCCTTCGCTCATCTACTTCTAACGCTCTGCGTGTCTGACTCTTCTCTAAGCAAAGCGTGGGGGGTAGATCTCTAGACTCTCCTCTGCAGGGGTCTCCCTCTGAAATGGCTTCTCAGACTTGCACCGGACCTCCTTAAGTTCCGGAAGCTTCTCAAGGCCTTCCTTTTCTCCTCTTCTTTCTCACTTCCTCTTCCCTGATAAGCTACCCTTCTGCGCTACCAGACTTGCAGCTTGGTGCCCTAAGAGTCATACCGGTCACCAGTGACACTCCTTGCTCAGTCCTCCTGCAAACATCCCTGTTGGGACTTCAATATATCATCACACACTATCCCTCAAGGCATTTCATGCCAGCCCACGCCATGCCTGCAGCAGGCTGAATATAAACTATTGTGAACCTGTAACAGCATAGGTCTTGGGTATAATTAATTTGCACAACACTATTACATTGGCAAGAAAGTGAGGATAACTAGTTGTCTCAGCTCATTACTGTTGAAACAACATGAAGAACCAGACGTTATTATCCAAGCCTTCATGCTCTGTCCACTTATCATGCCTCTCCCCAGTAACTACTGCTATTCCATAGGTCTGAGCCATGTCTATGGTAATGTGCCCCCTTGGATTTACTCTGCCTCCTACTTAAACATGCTCATCAATCGGCCTCGGCTTTCTTTCAACCTCTTTAATGGTTCAGACTCAAGAATTAAGATTGCTCAAAAGCTTTTAAAAATGTTACTTTATGACAGTTTCATAATTGGATCCCTTACTTTTACTGTTTCAAAATATTAGGCTATAAGTCAACCAGGACAGCATAGTCAAATACCTGCAAGAGAATAGTCGCACCTTTTCTCCAGAGTCACTCCTATTATGAGAGTAAAATATAGGATGTCAGCATAGGAGTGGTCGACCAGTTGAACACTTCCATATGCTGTTCCCTTGGGGAATTTCAATTCTATCACAGAGCTTCACTGTGAAGTAGTAGATGAGATTACACACTGAGCCACAATACGAGTTAGGCAGTAATTCCGTGATAAATTAGTGGAAAATGAATTACTGTTACTGCCACTTGATCAGGAAGAATTTCAGCCTGATTACAAGTGGTGGTGTAATTCCCCATTCATTGGATGTAATGGGGCTTTCTTTGTGGAATTACCGTGGCAGAATTCTGCCAAATCTGCTGATTTGTTTGGTGTTGAGTGGGGAAGATTTTGCTCCAAGGTTTTGCTGGAGATGAAACCTCCACTGAAAGCTGAAACTCATAATTTGGCATAGTAGTAAAATTGGCGGTAACTCAGTTACTGACAATTTTATCACTTGCCACTCAAATCGTAATGAGACCCACTGTCCTGTGATGGACTTAAAACTCAAACTCCCCAACGATTTACACTGCAGAGACATCATTTTTACATTTGCTATCTCTGTGAGAACGTTCACACACCATCCTTCTGGGGACTTCAGTGTAATTGCACATTATTCCTGTGGGGCGGGGACTTCAATTTGATGACATACCATTGCTGTGCGGACCTCAATTTGATGACACACCACTACTGTGGGGACTTCAAAATCATCACACACTATCGCTCCCTCCGGGTACTTCATACCATCCCACACCATGCCGGTGGCAGCTTGAATATAAACTAGCATTAGCCTTCTGTTGAATTTAGTATCATCCCACACAAGCAAGATAAGACATTTCAATATATTCTCAATTTATTTTTCAATGTTGCGAGGATTCCTTCAGTGTAATCATACACCTTCTGTATCATAATCTATTCCTCATCAGACCGCAACATCGTGTACGCTACAAAGCATTTTGAAATGTTAATGTAACAGCACACCTCCTCACATACACCGAATAAAGAAGCAGCCCAATTCACAAAGGGCATTGGAATGAACGCATCTTAAATGTGCTCATTCAGATGCTCTTTTTGTACCCCTTTCTGAATTCACAAACAGGATGTGCTTTTAAATGCCTTGAAACAAAGGCGTTCCCCCTGCGCCATTTGAAACGGGTGCAGGTGGAGGCAATAATCATGGTAGGGTAATTTCTTACCCTCTCATAATTATTCTTTAGAAGTGTGACAATCGCGGGTTAAACCGCTGCATTCACACCAGCATTTCAGCCCCTGAAACTGGGATGAACTGCTTTTGTGTCTTTTCATTGTGAGAAACCAAAGGGTGTCTCACTTTCTAAACCCTGCGGGTCTCTTGCTCAGGTGGCCAGATCACGGCCATCACCTTTGGGTCCAGACCCTGGGGGTGCGGGAGGATCACTTGGGTGAGGGGTCCTCAGGGAGTGGGGGTGAGACATCTGACGGGGAGAAGCGGAATCCCACTTTTTCCTTTACCACTACCCAATCCTATGTTATAGGATATGCCCACCTCCCATGTGAGAAACCTGAAGGTGCCTCACCTTCTAGTCCCCAGAGATCTGTCATCAAGGTGACCAGGACAAGGCCATGGCTATTGAATCCAGTTCCTGGGGGTGGACCATTGGGGGAGGATCACCTCGATGAGGGATGTTCAGAGAGTGGAAGTGGGACACCCAAAGGGTGAGACATGGTATGCCTTCCTTATACCTTATCCCCATCCTACTCCGTAGGATACTTAGAAGCTCTACCCCCCTTTACAACACAAAGGGCCTCATTACGACCCAGGCGCTGGACCATGGTGCTATTAGCACCATGGTCCATGCCGGTCTCTGGCATGGTGGATGGCGTAATTACCGCCCCCATCACAAGGTTGGCAGGGGCGGTAATTCCCCATTCACCATTTGCCCTTCCTCATTCCCATTTTGCCCCATAGGACATAATGGGGATGGGGAAGGCGCTAATTACGGCACCGTAAATTACGGTTGCCGTAATTAGCTCCAAGGTCCCTTAGCGGGTTGGATTTTAACGCCTGCAAAAAGCAGGCGTTAAAGCTTGCAACCCGCTAAGGGACCTTGTAATCGGGCGCTAATGGTTTAACGGCGCCGACGCTCTTTACGGCGCAGTTAAATCATTAGCGCCAGGGTCGTAATGAGGCCCAAACACTTTCTTACACTGTGACAAACAACGGACTAAAACCAAACCCGTTTACCTTACATGTCCCAACACAATGGTCAGGCAGAGTCAGGCAATTGCCACTAATTACACACACCTGACTGCCCCTTCCCTTCCCCACAGGGATAAAAGACGGAGCACGAGAACATACTTTGGAGCAAGGCAGAACGCACGAGGAAGCAGCTATTCCCGACTGGCAGTTCAAACGGAGAAGAAAGGCGGCGAGACCTGAAAGGAGGACGAGGAAGGACTTGCCCTTGTCCTTTTCAACTTAGCCCCGCAAAACCTCCAAAAGGACAATTATAAGACTGGGAAGTCCAGCTGGAGTGTGGTGACGGGTGTCAATGGCACACAAGACCCTCCCGCGTTGATAGCGAAAGCGGGGAGCAGCGCAGGCTACCGTGGTGCTGTCCTTGGCTCCCGAAATCAGAAACTGAAGCAAGTTCAGAGAAGCCGGTGAGTCAGAGAAAAGTAATAATAAACCAAACTGTGCAGGGCCCAAGCAGCAGCACTGTGTGACCAAATAACCTGTGTTTATGAACCTTGGAGAAAACCCAGAAAAGGTCCAGTTACAGAGTGGTCCTGCACTATCTGGGCGCCCATTCGAAGGATTCTGGCTCGGACCTTTTTGTGTTGAAACTACAAATACCAAGAGGCCTTGGCAAAGGCTGACGTGAGGTGTCAAGCTGGTCATACAAGGGTTAAGCAAAACCCCTTGTACACTCGAAAGTCATTGACACGTGGAGAAGGCAAGTGAATTGTGTTAACAGAATTGTGTTCGAATGGGTATGTGAACCCGACGGATGCCGGATTCCAGGAGAAAACAGAGGGAGTGAATCCTGCATTGTGATAAAGCAAAATGAACTGTGATATTGGCAAACGTGAACCCGGCTGAGGGATGCCTGCGAATTGGGGTAAACAGTGCTACCCCGTGAACATTGTGTTGACAAGAGTGAACTTGTCCATAGTGAATGACTGTTTAAAAAGACATTGAGATTCTTGAATGTTATGTTTGAATGAAAGGCCGTAGTGAACCCGACGGAGAGAGGCTAACACAAAGAGGGATCAAAGCACGGTTGAGGGGGATCCAAAGGCGAAGCGTAATCGCCCAACATGAAGATTTACTAAAATAACTTTTGTTTTTGTTTTTTATTGCTCATCAGGTCCTCTGAGGCAAGAGACTTTGTGTGAAAGAGACTTGGCCACAGAAGGCTCTAATAATTTGGAAACCAACTTTAAGCTCATGCTGGAGAAGCCCAGCAGTGTGCTGTGCTGAAGAGTCCCGCCTTGTCCAGTGCTAAAAACGTGGGGAAGGGAGACTCCGGCTATACCATCCTGACTTATCATTTTGAGAACAATTCTTTCTTTTCTTGTGAACACTGTCCCACACTCTTTTGTAGCACAGCGGTAAGGATTGGAAATAGTTTTTTTATTTTTTTTTATTTTTTAGCATAGGCCATTTTTCTTTGATTAAGACACCACTAGGACAGTATTATTATTATTTGATGGTTGTAGCTTGCTCCCATCTTAGATTTAGGTTTAGATTAGGTGTTTATCTCACCCATTTGTACAGTTTAATAAACACCCTTGAACTGTGATCACTTGTGTCTGTCTTAATCTTGATACCATGCCTTCCACCTACACCCAACCCCCCCCCCCCTCCCCATTTCCTACATGAACACTGAGCCGAGGTAGAGGAGAGCTAAGAGCAAATATGCCTATACATTGCATTGGACATGTCGCACTAATACTGTCGGGCAATGTCAGGCACTTGACGGTGATTGCCTACACCTGAGGCCTATTAACACTCCCCACACGGTAAAAAGTGGAGCACAGAGACCCACTCTGAGCAAGGTGTGGCATGAGAAGGAGCAGTACTTCCAGGGCAATGGCGAGCTAGGTGGAAACGAACTACAGGACGAGGGGCTGAATCAAGAAAGAAACCTTGGTTATCCTGATGACAGATCGTCCCTTCCAAAGAACCTTGAGACTTGCACCTGAAAGGCCCATGGAAGGAAAGGAAAAGGGTTCTTTATGCTTCAAAGACCACAGCCACCCTCCCAGGTGAACGGCAGAGTTGGGGAGGCGAAGCAGCACTTGTGGTAGCATCCTCAACTCTGAGATTAAAAGCTGTGAAGCAAGCAAAATCAACACAGCCAGTGAGTAGATGAAAGCTTTGAAAGACCGGTCTGTGTTGAGAAAGAATCATGATGGCAACAGTGTGTCCAGTGAATGAAGATTGTTGTGTGTCGATAAGGTGCGAGAGAAAACCTGCATTTGTTAAAGTGCACTGCGAGAGATAGAGAGTAACAGAGTGGTCCGACGAAGGGAGAATGCCCAACTGAAAGTCTCTGCGAAATGTCTTGAACTTGTAGAAGCGGCAAAGTAAGAGAGAAAAACAAGAGATACATGAAGTGAACTTTGTAACTCTGAATTAAAAGGGTTTGATCCATATGAAGGGAAACCTGTTTGAATTGGATTGATTGGAACTTGTTTTGTGCTCAAAACTACATAAACCAGATGGCTGTGGGATAGGATTGAAAAAGTGGCAATTGAGTGAAAGTCGAAGCCGTCATGCTGAGGTGTTTGAAAAATCCTCGCACATTCAAAAGTCTTCCACGGTAACCAAATAGAAAAGAGAGACTTGAGCCCGGCGGAGGGTAGCCAAAAATGTTGTGATAAAAGCATTGTGATTGTGGGGTCCGAGCCCACTGAAGGGAGAGCTAAAAGGAACTGTAATGTTGATTTGAACTTTGATATTGGAAAGTAAAGGAACTAAGAACTGTGAAATCAGAAGGAAACCAACCTTGTTGAACTGTAGAATAAAGAATGTTAATGTGAAGGCCAAGTAGGCCCTGGTCCACATTGTGAACTGCATCCTTTCAACCAGAGCCAGATTGTGTCACCCAGCCAAAGTGTGCCACCTTACCCCGTGCCATACAAACGTGAGGAAGCAAATTTGCTCAGCTATTTTGACCGTTAATTTGAATACTAATTTTCCTTTTTACATGTACATATCCCTTTTCACAGTTATTCTACAAGAGTAAAGGCAGGCATTCGTAGTATAGGCCCCCATAGTATAGGTCGTTTTTATTGTGATTAAGAGACTGACTAGGACAGTGTTTTCTTTATTTTGATATGAGACTACTCCCATCTTAGTGTTAGGGCAAGTTAGGAAATCTCCAACCCCATAAAGGTTTTGAAAACCTATCTCTCTTGTGTCAGTGTCTGCTTGTGATACCATGCCTCACTAACATCATCAAGACGGGCGCATTAACAGCTAATCTTGGTGAAATGTGCTTCCAGCAACAAAGTGCTTGCTGGGACCTTGCCACACGTTAGTGTGGGGAACAAATCAAAAATGATAACAAGGACATATTATTAAGGCGTTTAGGGCCCACCTTTGGGGATAGGGGATGTAGCCTAAAATGAACCTTTATTTCCCAACTAAGATGTACACTGTTGTGGTGTTCAGTGAATGCCTCCCCGCCCACTGAATGGCCGCCACACATAGCATGTGATTGCATATGTACTGCCTTTAATAATAAAATAGATCTATAAGGGAAAGAATCCCACATTTACAAATTAGGAAATGCCTCATCATTTGATGAGCACCTTTCTGAGTGGAAGATGGTTAAACAAAAAGCTATATATTGTGGCTGAACATTTGAGCAAAGGAGCATAAAGATAACCAAGCTAGCAATAGCTGGCAAATGACGTGAAAACTTGTGCATTAGATACCAATACCTGGCCAATGCTGTAAGCTTATCGATTCTCTTTACGTTATAGCACATCCTCAAATATACTGTGAGTTCTGAGTAATGTCATGGAAATAACTGGCGTATCTGATGGCTCATCATAAAGCATTGTAATGGAAACGAACCCTTTTTTTTTAAACTCTTATTGATCATCAGTTGTCAATTGCCATGTGAGTGTTGTTTCTAGTCCATTACCGAGTATGAAACATTTGTCTTCTTTCACACATAGTTCTTCTGTGAATGTTGTGGGTTGATTTCTTCAGTTCACACACTTTGGCTTGTGGCTTGGTTCACACATTCACCTTTACGGTGTTTTGTGGACACATTGTTACATGTACTATGGTTCTCAGAATTCAGTGTCCTGCCTCTCTTTCTCTCACAATGTCTACCTCTACAGTCAGCTGTTTCGCACATTCTCTTCTCTAGGTGGGCGCAAACACTTGCACAGGCCTTATTGGTACTGATGCCGTTGTGTATGAATGATGGCAAGAAAACATTGTTTAACATTTCTGGGAACCAAATCTACAGACCATTAATATTGCCACTAATAGAGAAAATAATCAATCTGAGTCCATCTGCCAAGCTCATTTTACCACAGTTGGCCACTGAGCACAAACATATTCTGTGCATTCTGTTGGATTGTTCAAAGAGACGTTTTCTGCTTGGTAGAATAGCTGTTGTACTGACAATAACTGTATTGGTTATTAAGAGATCGTGTTTCACTTTGCATGCCCACTTTTAAAGCGTTCTCAGTAAATTAGCACTCTCTAGAAAATGGGTGGCAAATTAGGTAGCACAGTTGAAACCACAATCCATGCCCTTGTTCCACACTTCCGTCCTGTGCTGCGTCTCGGGTACTTTGCCTTCCTGCCAACCCTGACTCTGCTCTGCCTCTCAGATCACCTCTCCTGTCCTGCCCACTGCACCTGTGGGCTGAGCAGCCCACTGCTTCCCCACCAACTAGCTAGTTGTCTGATTGGCTCACAACTCGCCCCCACCCGAAGAACACTGCCAATGAAAAATAGAAATGGAAGATTGGCTTTTTACTTTAAAGTACTGTAGTTGGTCTTTACCCGCACATCAAGAGTGCTTCACTTTTTAATTTTAATCACTATTAGCACCTGAGGGCTTATCCCTGGAATGCTAATAGTAGTAATACCCACCTTGGCAAGCTGCATCAGCAATTATTGGCACCGACTTCTCTCAGGCCTATAACTTGGACCCCAAGTAGTTACTGGTCAATCCATCCTGTACCCGTGGGTAGGATTACTTAAATGTTCATTTACTTTTGTTCAGAAGATGGAACTAGGTATTTAGTGCACAGAACCTTTGATTTCAAAATAGCTAGAACTGGGGTGGGTCGTTTCCAGAAACCGGTACAGAGGCAAGATGTGAGACGTTCAGCAGAACAGGAACCAGCTCCTGATGGATGCCATACCACCTGCAGTCCATCGTGGATAAAGAAAGCTGGCTATGGGTAAGCACTACTGCTTATGAGTGCTAATGTTAATTGGGAGCCCCTGCTCCATTCCAAGATGGCAACCTGATTTAACTCAGCCTTGCCTGGGTTGCCTTGACCACCCGACCTCCCTCTGCATGCCCTGGGTTGGCTCCCCTCGATACAAAATGCCCCTATTACTGGGCGCCGGCAGGCGACGCCGGCCCCCATGCAGGGGCCACTTTTAAGGCCATCGATCTCTGTCTGGCTCTGTCCGGCATTGGATGGCGTCCAATTAATATTATAACATACTCGTCAAACGTTACCCAGATACCTACACGATCATCATCGTCATCAACAGTCCTCTACGTAAAACAGAAGCCCCATCATTCTCTACCAGTAACTGCACTCGCCAAGTAAGTCTCTGCTCACCCCGCTAAATATTGTCTTTACTAAATGGCATCAGGATTCCAAAGACTCCCACCCTCTGCCTGACGAGGTGCGGCTCTTTCTTTCAGACGGCTTATAGCCGCTCTACACTCAGACCTACTTCAACTGCTGTATTTCGCATCTCGCAGACACCGCGATCTGCATATGGTCATAACAAGCTTCTTGCTGTCATTCACAATGATTTTGTGCTGCTCATCTTCCCTGTTTCATCGGGTGCTAATCCCGCTCCAGTAGTCAGTGCTTATCCAATGATGCCTCCTCACCTATTGCGGTCATCCATATCTGCTCCGCAATTGACTTAGTGACCTTTGCTTCTAGCCCTTTGTCCCGCTCTTGGAGCGTTGCTAATTACTTGCTATTATTGACCTACTCAGTCTTGTCCCGGCTTATTTGACAAAGCCCACCGCACCATGAGGAACGACTTTTGCAATGCGATGAACCCACCTGACTTTCCTTGCTTACTTGATGAAGCCCTCCGCAACATGAGGTACGGCTTCCTGCAATGTAATGGACCTTGCCTGATTTGTCGCTGTCTAGTTGATGAAGCTCCTTGTATCATGAGGCGCAGCTTTTGCAATGTGATGAACCCACTGGACTTTCCCTGTTGTATTTGTTGAAGCCCCCTGTAACATGAGGCGTAGTGTCTTGCAATATAAAGAACCCACCTGACTTTTCCCTTTTTACTTGATAAAGTCCCTGCAACATGTGGCACAGCTTTTGGCAATGTAATGGACCTTACCTAGTTTGTCCCTCTCTAGTTGATGAAGCCCCCGTACCATGAGGAGCAACTTTTACAATGCTTCAACCTAATACCTGCCACTTAACTTGGTTGTCCACTGCAAAATCGGGATGTAACCCATGTAACTAACGTCTCAATCTCTTGTCAACCTGCCAGTAGCCATGTTGTACCTACCTGATTTGTACCTAACTGACTACCCAAATAACACAGTCGGGTACTGTCTGTAACCCATTACCTGTGCAAACAACCATTGTAACCAATCCACTTAAGCAAAAGCGCCCTAGATGTGTCTGGGTTATGTGCGCTATATAAATGAATAAATAAATACGCATTACCAGCCTAAGTCAAGAGTCATAGTGAAAGCATACATACTATATTAGCATTTGCAGGAACAACAGCAGCAGTGCCCTAAATCAGTTCAGAGAAATAACAGCTTTGCACATATACAGGAATGATGAGAAGAGCAGAGGGTCAAGCTAGCAAGGATGGCTTAGTACTACAAAAAAGTAAACGGAGGCGAGATGCTGTCTTGCAAATGGTCACGTAAAAAGGTAATGGTAACTACATAAGGATTTTGTCCATCATGCTCAGGCATTGTAAGGAACACAGTATTTTAGAACTGGACAGCCCTGCTAAATATGGGACGGCCCACCACCCTAGGCAGAGTCCCAGACACAGATGGATGAGATACGTTACGTGCCACTCTGGCTGTTTCATCTTCTGTGAGATGGCTCTTAAGAGTCAGAGAATGCCCGGCATGGTGCGCAGCTTACACTGTGCCAAGTAAACCAAAAAGGATGATTGAACATACCTCTCTCAACTCGCCCTCATTTGGAATATTTCCCTATTGGGCTCATTTTCACCCTCATCGCAAGCCCCTAGTCATAGAGTTCAGTGTCTACGAACTCCCAGCAAACATTCCCCATCCTTCAAAAAGCAGTTTACCCCTTTGACTTCAATGGGTTCACTCTCCAAAAACAACTGCGATCACCCGTCAACAACACCAGGACAAGAGGCCTCATGATCAGCTGCTTCTCAAACGGAAAGCAATATCATGCTTAATAATAAGAAAAACTGCAGGTGCTTTTGTCCTTTTTTTTCCGCAACATTTTTAGATGTACTGCTTGAATTGCCCTGTAAATGTTGCTATAATACAACTATTCGTTTTTTAAGATGTCAAAAACAGCAATCCTTTTTGGACAGGCACCCTGCTCTAAATTAAACAGTTTTTTTGATTTAGCATATGGGAGAGGGGATATAAATTCACCACTGCGTACGACTTTTAAATGTACTGTTTGTTTGGGGATTCATACAGTAAACACCAATTGTTTGTTTCTAGGTTCACATTTACTCACTTACTGTGCTTGACTGCTTAATAGTGAGGAGTTTTGGGTTGGGTGATGCGGCCAAGATCCATGCAAAGCAGTCACTTGCTCAAAGCCTTTGTTATGTAGAACTTTACGGCTAAGATTCACACCTCTCAGCCTGGTATCCATGGTGATGGGAGTTTCTCTGCAAAGAAGGTGTGCCAGGCACACAGGTCAAGGACAGGAACAGGGCAGGGGCACACTGAGTGTAACTCTTGGCTCTCAGGTTAGCCACTTTGCTACTTCAGGAAATGTATTTTAAAGTCTGTTAATTTACAAGGCCACGTTTTTGGGGCAATGGTCTATTTTTTAAACCTACACCTAAGCCCCAGTACATTTCTGAATGATTTTTTAAGGAGGGACCCTAAAACGCACATGCTTCAGGGAAACGGCTTTGGTTACTAGGTTGAAGCAGTGTACATAGAAGGGCCCTTAAAAGCCATTTGATTCTTGCTTGTCAGAACAAAATTGCAAAAACAAAATACTCAAAGCATTTTTCTATGCATTGTCATCAGGAAGGATAATGTTTCAGCGAAAAGTAGCGACACATTGGTAATGCAATGTTCATGTGTACTCTTAGCGCTGGAATGTAGTGCTGCTGTAAGTATGGAATAGCAGCAGTTGCATAGTGTTCTGTACGGCTGAACATTAGAAAAAAACAGGATGCACATCACCAGGACTGACATGGTTTATAGAGTTCAAGCAATGGAATAAACAAGGGTGCTGTGGTCCAGACAAGGCTGTGTTTACAACAAGGAACAAGGTTATGCTCTATCGGTCAAGTGCTGGTTTTAGGCAATAGTGTACAACCTGAAATCACAGATACAATTCCTGCATGGGTGACAGACTTTCATCCATTTGCTGTGAATACATTAATTATATTTAGATCGAGTTACAATAGCAGCTAATATTACGTATCATAGAAATACAACACATCAGAATGAAGTGCTATATAAAAATCTGATGTTATTATTAGCACAGTACAGAAGTAACGGTGAAGGATGCACATGAGAAATGTTCTTGGGCAGAGCTGCGGGCACCAAGGAATAAAGTAAACGGTTTGGACAGACTTTAGAACTGCGGTACACTAGCTGAACTGTCTGTGAATCCCACAACTCAGTGTTTAGAATCAAACAAATGTATGCTGGACTTTTGAGGGGTGGGATTAGGGAGGTATGCGGTGAGGCAGTAGACTAGTACCAGGTATTTCATGGTGACCAGTAGATGTTAGTCAACTTTGGTGAAATGCATTTCAGGCAGTCATCATATCACAACCACATTAGTCCTGTTTTAAGTTTTTTTTTTTTTTTTTTTTTATCTTTCATGCAACAGCACTTTTCAGAAGGCCTGCTATTTTCTTTTTGTCATAGTACCTGCATTTCTAATAAGGGTTGCTAATAAAGTGTTGATAGCACTTCTCCATAGCCATGCCGTACTTTTAAAGGAACAGTACAAGGACTTATCAGATCCTTTGTACTTTTAGGCGGCTCTACCAGCATTTTTCAGAAGGGCTGAATTACTTTTGAATGGCCAGTACTAGGAAACTGTGGTAAAAGGGTTGGGGAGTGCGTCAGTGACAGAGCTGTGTGAATGCCAGCAGTGGAGTAAAAGTTGCAACACAAAAAAAGAGATCCTATTTAGTTATTTATTTATTGTGCATTTATTAGGTGCTTATACAACAAGCAAATTGTGTTTTGAAGCGCTCCGATGGCATGGGAGGGAACATGGGATTGAAACAATATATACAATGCAGGAAAAAGACGAACCTACTGGGCCTTGTGAGTATTCAGAGCATGCAAGTACAGAGAGAGAAGAGGGGAGGAGGGAGTGCGGTGGTAGGTGCGGGTGGTAGGTGTTGGAATGTCGTGCTCGTGGTTGAGCAGCAGATGCAAGTGCCAGGTACAGTAAGTGCTAGGAAGCATTGAGCTGCTGGAAGTGGGTAAGTGCCCGCCTATATTGGGGTAGGCCAGTGAATACTGAGGCAAGTGCTGTGTGTAGGCAGAAGATGAGGCGATTGGGTGTGGGAGGCAAGGGCCCCGAGGACACACAAAGGCCCTGGTCACCAATTGTCGCAACTGTGAAGTTGGAGAGAAGAGAGGAAGGGGAGGAGGCAGAGAAAAGAAAAGTCTTGAGGAGCACCTGGAATTTGAGGAGGTCCGGCTCAAGACAGAGGAAGGGGGAGGGTATTCCACAGGAGGGAGTGTGCTGAAGCAAGAGATCGGCCTCCGGCCCACTGTTTAGCGAACTGCTTCACACACAGAGAGTTGGTACCAGGGGAACGTAGCAGTCTAGATGGAGAATATTTAGTAATAGCAAGATGCAGATACCGTGCTCTAAATAACCCCAGACATCCTTGTGGATGATGCAGAGGGATTTGAATTTAGTTTGCGCAGCAACCGGGAGCCAATGAAAAATGTTCAGGGCAGAAGAGATGCAATCCCTGGGCTTGAGGCCAAGGATAAGTCTTGCTGCCCTATTCTGGTTTAGCTGCAGGGGCCGTAGAGAGGAAGAAGGTAGATTCAAGAGTAGGCTGCTGCAGTAGTCAAGCCTAGAAGGAACCAGAGCTCTTGTAAAATTGAGCTTCTGGGGGGAAAGCGATTCCTTTGAGGTGGAAGAGTTGAAAGTGTGACTGGTTGTCAATGGATTTGAGGCAGGAAGGAGAGAGGGGTGACAAAGATTACGCTAAGGTTTTTGGCTTTGGGTGAAGGAGAAGGGGGAGAGCCCATACAAGATGCCCAGAGTGAGAGGAAGAAAGAGCGAGCAGGGGTCCTAAGAGGAAGGATCTCAGTCTTGCTGGCATTGAGGCAGAGATGCTTGGAAGAGCATCAGGACTGGATGGCAGAAAGGCAGTCTGAGATGATGGAAGGAGCAAGAGTGTCAGCGTGAACTTTGAAAAAGAGTTGTGAAAAAAGCTTCAGTGGCTATTTCATCAATCAATATTATTGTGAAACAAATTCAAACATTCTTATTAAATATGTATGGTTACTAAAAAGTGGAGAAAAGGTTGCACTTGAGGTGCACATCAGAATGGAAGTATTGCAAATATATGTGTATATGCTCACAATATCTCTGAATATTTGCATCAGATGCCCAGGTACTTGTGCCTTTTGCTAGGTATTGATATTGTTTGTCCTATTACTCATGCCAGGGGTTGTAGTGTGTGTATGTATGTGTATATATATATATATATTTTGTATATCGCGCCTCAGAGCTCACACAAAATGGGGACAAGACGCACAACATGCAAAGTCAAGCCAGGAGAGAGATGGGCAGACAGACTTATGTAAAATTACTCCCATCATTTGACAGATATTTTCATGATATAACCAGGTAGCGACATCTGTTTTCTGGTTTTGCTATAAAATCATATTGAATAATCTATTCCTATGATGTCCGAGAGAGGTACATCACACACAAATGGTGCCTCAATATTAGGGCCCTGCGCCGACTTCTGAGTCATCACAATTCTGCGCGTGGCTAGCACACAGGTGAGGTCTTTCATTGTGTAAGATGTGCTGCCCCTCGCCTGTGTGGAAATAACCCCAATAAACAGACCTCCAGGAGCCAGGCATGTAGGTTTATTTCACCTCTGGTCACCCTATTCGCAATCCCCACCCAATATTTCCTGATCACCGGGCAAAACCAGAATATATGGAGCATGTCTGCATTTTCTTCTGCACATCTGCGGCAGTGCTGCCTATCTGCTCCTTCTGCGATATCTTGTGAGGGGTGTAAGGAAAGAATTTCCTAAAAATATCATCCATGGACACCAGGTCACCCCAAAGTCAACTCCATGTCAGAAGACCACCTAGGTATCATTGGCACACATGAAGAAGATTAGCCAGTGGGAATGGACAAGATCGGCCAGGGGTCTTAAATAACCACAAGTCACTGACACTGTATGAATTAACCAAAATAGAGGATTCATTGATAAAAGAATGCAGGTGGGAGGGAGTAATGACTTCCTTTAGCTTGCCCGGACAGTGCAGTTGGGAAATTGGCTTACTTTTATGGTGATTGCTGTGGTCCAAAGAAGGCTTTTTCAGCAATAGAATGGATACAGCTGATTTAAGGCAAGTTAGGCTTAAGTGAAAAATGAAATGTTACTAATGGTGCAAAATTCAGAGTCAACCAGGGCATGAGCATGCATCAAAATGTGTGGATGGCATGGATCATGCAGCAATCCCTGGAGGCAACATAAGGATATAATGTTTTAGAAGTTGTGACTTCAATATATACTGAAAGTCTAGAACCGTATTGCCTGAAACAAAAACTAAGAAAGATCACCACAAAGTTCCTTAGATGTATCTGAGCTATTAAATTTAAATATAGAATCTGAATAATATTTTTCATTTGTCCTGGCCACAGCCTCTTTATAAAAACTATATCACACCCATTAGAATGTAGCTACGACCTACGACAAAAGTCAGTCTAGCTGGACACTGACCCCAGACTTGCCTCAACACCTCTGCCACAAGGCTACAGCAGAAAGCTATGACAAAATTCGGTCAAGCTGGACATATAACGAGTCTCTTGCACTTCATACACTTGTGACCCCCCCTCAGCACCCACCCACATGCCTGACCTCTTGAGTTGCTTACTGGAGTCTAGCCATCCCATCTAATCCCTAATCTTGGCCAAAAGCACACACACATTCTAAGCCTTTTGAGCATTTTCCCATACCTGGGCTTCGGTCCCCGAGTGCGTTCCTACCACAAGCGCGTTGAGACCAAAACGGGAAAAGGTGCTATATACATTACTACTACTAATAAAGTATCGGTAGCAGAGGACGTTTTCTCATAGAACCTTTTCAGCATTATGTAAAAGTTGGGATCTATTTCAAAAAATGGTTTCAGACGTTCAGGGGTAACATTAGTGGCAATCCCCCACTGGAAGGCCTTCAAGTGACAACTTTGGCACCCCTGAGACATGTCCTACATTCTGGTTCATGCCTCATCAAAGCTCACAAATTAACAAAGGGGGGTCCTTGGAGTCCCTCTGCCAGACATTAGCCCTGGTTACGAAAGCCTTACCAGATTCTTTAGCTCATCTTTCACAGAGGAGAAATATCCAAAGCATATCAGTCTTTCTCCTGCCTTGGGGCAGTACAGCACCGAAATGCTTGCAATTCTCCTCTGAACTTTTTCATCAAAGCTCTCTGCAAATGTGACCACATCATTGAATATCCCTGGCTCCCACTGCAATTATGTATCACCTTCAAATCCTGTTGCATCTTCTGCGATGCCGTAACACTCAAGTTCCCACGATATATTACTGGGAAGTTCAAGGATTCCAGATGGTTATGATCCACCAGAAGAAAGGACATGTGCAGACTTGAACTCTGCCAGTGCAGGAAGTAAAGAACCTGAAGACAGGCCTTAAATATCTATGCTCACAGATTATAGAATCTCTTCCCACTCAATACCAGATTCCTCCTCTCGCTTCTAAATTTCAGGAAGGAGCTCAAGGCCCTGCTCTTCAATTAATGGCTCCTCCCTAACACCCATGTCTTTACACAAATACCCTTACCCACTCTACCCCCACTCACCTACCCTCACTCTCTACCCAGACTACCTTAACCCCACTCTCTGTACCTGACTCACCCACACTATCCCCACTCTCTCTACCGCACCCATCATACCCCCACTATCTTTACCCCTACTCGCCCACCCCACCCCACCTCTCTCTCTCTCTACCACCCTCACTCATTCACTCTACTCACGCCCACCCATATGCTACTCTTTCTACATCACACCTCACCCCCACGCTATATACCCTGACCCCCACTCTCTCTATACACCCACCCCAACCCCACTCCCACTCTCTACCTCACACACACACCCCACCCTCCACTCTACCCAAACCATCTCCCACTATCTCTATCGCTACCTCACCCACTCTACCCTCACCTATCCCACCCCCACTATTTCTACCCTCACCCACCCATACTCCCTCTAAGCCCATCCACAATCACTCCATGTACCCCAACCACGACTCCCACTCCCTCTATGCCCACCCACAATCACTCCCTCTACCCCCAACCCCCACTCTCTCTAACCCCACTGACAATCACTCCCTCTACCCCCAAACCCCAGTCGCTCAACCCTGACCCACCCACCCCACCTGACCCCTCTACCCCAACCCATCCACCCCACCCCCACTCATGCTACCGCATACCAACTCACTCTCCCCCCACCCAAGCCATGTTCACTCGCTGTACCCGAACACCACTCTCTTTACTGTCACCCATCCCACCTCTTACGCTCTCTACCCCCACTTTATCTACCCTCCACACACCATATCCCACCCACCCATCCACTACTCTCTACCAGCATCCACCCGAGACTCCACTCTACCCACGCCCATCCTACCCTAAACTCTCTAGCCCACTTGCTCTACCCCACCGACCCAACCCCGACTCTCTCTACACTACCCGTCCAGCCTGACCCCACTCTCTAGCCCCACCCACCCTATCCCCATTTTCTCTACCCCCCACCAACCTGCCCTACTCGCTCTCTACCCGACCCACATCTCTCTACTCCACCCACCCTACCGCTTATTTCTCTACACCACCCACATACCCTACACCGTCTCATCCTTCCTGTCACACTCTTGTTTGATTTCTTAAACGCTCACTCTCACCCTTTCTCACTCATATTTTCTCTTGCTCATCACCAATTGCACCCTCTCTCAATGGATTCCTGCCTTGCTCTATTCACCTTCTCATTCACTTGCACACCTGCACCCCTTATCGCATTCTCCTTTGAAACTTTGCCCTATCCTCCCTGTACCCTGGCCGGTGCCTATAAATGTAAAATGCAATCAGAAGAAAAGGCTAAAATTATTGGCTATGCCAATGCTTGTGTTTTGAAGTATTCTTGCCACTTACTTGCCTTACAAAACAGGTTTCACAATAGCACTAATGTTCTTTTTTAGTATTAATATGGAACTTTCAATTTCAGAGTTAAAGTGCTCACAATATATAGGGTATTCATTTATCATGTTTCTTTTTTTTTTTTTAATTTTATTTTTTTTACTTCTAAGTGATCTATTTAATTTGGCATTTTATGTAGCATTTGGTGTGATGAAACACACTTCTATTTAACTATGAACATATGTGGAAACTATCATAGCCACCAAGTTTTTGTTAGTCTAACTATGTGTAATCATGCACGTTTTACTAATATGCAAAGCATCAGTGTAAACTGGGGAAATAAAAAAAATGCATTAAATTTTGACAGGGACAATTGCATTGTTTGCTAACCAGAGGCATTTCCAAAACCGCAGTTAATGGTTCAGACCTGAGCTTCCCCATCCTCCACCTCGCTCCCAGCTCAATGCCTTCCAGGAGGTGTGAAATTCCAATGTGCACAGAGTTTAAGCATGACAATGGCTCGGCCTTGGTGTAATCTGATCCCCAATCAAGGCCCACGGAATGCATTGGGAGACGAACACTTCGAAGGGCAGTCTAGTATCTCAGCTGTTTTAGCAATGTTAATGAAGTAAGGACATGGAAACATTTTAAACTCACAGTAGGAGAAGGTTTTCCTTTTGTAAACATGTTGGTTTCCTTCTTTTTTTAAAAAAAAAAATTAAAATTTTTATTTTTGTTCAGAGAAAGGTACAACAAGATCAAACTGGCTAGCGAATCGCAACATTATATAACAACATAGATGAACATTTACAGTATATACTACACATTTGCACTTTGTTTGACAGTACTAGAGCGGTGTTGATGGATTGTCCTCTTCATCAGATAACAGATTACATAGAGCCTGAACAGCGTCCATATGTCTTTGGGGCGGCATCTCGATGGCAATGTAGTAATAAAATGTTCAAGTTCATTAACCATCGACGGGTCTTTCAAGAAGTCCTGTCGCCTGGGAGGATCTATGGACTTCCAACATTTCAGTATATTTTGTTTCGTAACCACACACGCTAAATTGAACAATCGTCTAGTGGTAGTTGCAGCTTTACCAATATCCCCAAAAAGGTATTTCCGTGGGGAAGGTGTAGCAGGTATTGCCGAAATGTCTTCCAGAATCTCCGCCACCTCCCCCCAGAATTTAGTTATCGGTGGGCAGGCCCAATACATATGATAGGAGTCTGCATAAGGGGCGTCACATTTAGGGCATTTTCCCATGTGGCCCCGCACAAATTTAGCTAAGTTGGCTTGGGTATAGTGCAACTGGTTCAGAACTTTAAACTGAATAAGACGTAGCCCTGAGTTCATGGATACACATTTAGTCAACTGGCAGTATCTCGACCATGTGGCTTCACACAGCTCCACACCCAGATCTCGTTCCCAGGTCACTTTAATGTTATTGCATGGCTTGGAGTGGATCTGAACAAGGCTGTATAGTGCCGACAGACTTTTCCTGTGTCCCCCTGGTTCCGTTATGGCTGCAATACATTCGTGTGTGGGTGGCTCTTCTAGGAAGGAGGGCCATTTGGCGGCGAAGGCAGATTTCATCCTGTGAAACTGAAATCGCTTAAGGTGATCTCCACCCACTGCCCTGACAAAATCGTCTAATGCACAATATCTCCCTTCCGGGAACATGTCCCGCATTCTAAATTGCTTCTGTGGGTCCCAGGTACCCTGGACTGCCTTATCAAATGTGGGGTTATGCTCGGGAAGTTCCACAATGGTACCTCTGGATCATACGGGGTTGTAATGGCAAGTCTCTTATATATCCTGGCCCATGCACGCGCAGTGGCGCTTACAGGATCATATCTGCACGTGTCCTTCTGATTAAGGTCAAACATAACAGCTCGCAGGTCTGAGGGGGATGCCGCAAATCTTTCCAGGGTAATTTGTGGTGCCATGTCCTCTGGATCAAACCAGTGTCTCGCGAAGTGTGCCTGTGATGTTAGATAATAAAGTTCAAAGTCTGGTGCAGCAATCCCACCTTTTGCAACGGGTTCTGTCATTTTGGACCACTTCAACCTGGGCGTTTTCCCTCCCCTTACAAATGTATTGGCGATTGTATTGAGTTTCGTGAAGAATGTTCTGCCCGGCCAAATCGGTATGTTGCAAAAAAGGTATAGGAGTTTGGGTAGCACTACCATCTTAAGTAACGCTATTCGCCCATATAGGGATAGAGGGAGCTTGTTCCAGACTTGTAGTTTAACAGTCAGGGATTGTAGGAGTTCGCCATGATTTTCTGCAAGCAATGTACTCCCGTCTCTGGATACCCTGATCCCCAAGTAGCGGATGTGTGTTGGTGACCATTTGAATCCCTGTGTGTCTGACATATCTCTAGTTTTAGGTGTAAGCGGAAACAGTTCTGACTTAGAAACATTAACCCTGTACCCCGAGTATTCAGAGGACCTCTTAACCTCAGCTATAATTGGCGCTAGATTACCTCTGGGTTCCTAATATATAGATGTTGGTTTCCTTCTTAAATCAATAAACTTTGGTCAGATTTATAATTTAGTATGTCTTATTTCAAGTGGTAACATGCACAGACTTCTCAGGGTACATTTGTATCTATATTTACATGAAACTACGTGTCGTCTACACAGTTTCAGTGTTATAAAGAGTATGCACATTTTCTAATCCACCAACATTGTAACTGGAGAGAAACGCACAACGTGTTGAAATGGGCACCAAAAAAGCCCTGAAAAATCATCAGCTCTCCCTGAGCGCTGCCAACCAGTTCCTGCTGCTATATTTGCATCAGCGTGCTTGTATATGCCCACAAGTTGCAATTTCACAGAGTCAATCCAAAAAATTATTATCCCAGCCTTATGTTGAAAATTTAGAAATAATATCACTGTAGAGTAGAGTCGCACACAGAGAGGGGGATTTCCACAAAATGGAAAAAAGCGCACAACTTTTTTAAATGAGCGTGGTTTTTGGGACTAAAATTTAAATTTATAAGGGGCATATTAGACTGAACCCTACAGCGAGAGTCGGCAGAGACGGCCTCAGGGGGGGCTCGGGAGTCTTTCAAGGGCTCTCCCAAGCTGGCTTTGTGGGAGAAGGCGCGGCAGGCGGCCTTTTGCTGTAAAATGCGCCTGCAGCGGCGGGTGCATTTCAAATGCACCCCTCCGCCACGGGCACTTTTCATAAGAAAAGGCACCATTAGCCTCACACCACGCTAGCTCGGGGGAGTCTTTCAAGGGCTCCCCCGAGCTGGTGTGGTGGCAGAAGGGGTGGCAGGCGCCGCATTGCCATTGAATGCCCCCGCCGTGGCGGGCTCATTCAATGACAATGGGATGCTGACGCGCCCTATTTACCCTCCTCGCTGGAGGTTTAAAAAAAAAGTGGCCCACCCTGGCCCCGCCCCATTCTGCCCCATGCCCTGTTAACCAGGGGCGCGCAGGGGGTAAGGGAGTGGCGCCAATTTGCCCAGGGCGCTGCTGCCCCTGAGAGTCGGCATACCAAAATGGCACTGGGTGGTGCACAAAAAAATGGATATGCTAAATTGCATATCGAGGTTATTGTACTAAAATCGACAAGTATAAAGGGCTGTGAAGGCCTACCAGTGACAGATGGACCCTATACACTACTCCTTTGACATCAACAATGGCATTTCTTTGCAGGGGGAAATATTTTGGTGGCGGAACACTATGCTGAACTCATTTTTTGTTTTAAATGACCAGTTGATACATGATTTGCTGCTGCTAGGTCTGGAGGGCCAGAGTAGCCGAGAGGTTCTGTGTATTACAGGATGGGAAGCCTGGATATGTGGCTGCCGGCCCACTGTATCTCGGTGCCTGGGAACGTGGCATGTTCAAAAGTGAAGTATGGGGCTACTCCATCCTCAGCCGCATGTCAATGGCAATAGTACTAATCCCATGCAATCCAGCCAGTTTGTTCTGCTATTTGGTCTACTACTGTGTACAGCCAGACTACCACCGTTTCACAGCCAGCTGAACAGCCTTAAAAACTAACTTTGCATTGTATTGTGGTGGGGGTCAAGGCTGGTAGAGGAGACCTTTCAGTCAGGGGAAGGGAAGTGAGGGGAGGGACTAGTGCAGAGAGGAGACACACAGCCGGAGCAAGTCCTCCGGGGGAGACAAAATGAGTGGGAGTTGAACAAGTCAAGGAGACACAGAATTCGAGAGAGAGAGAGAGAGAGGCAACACCAAATGAAGTGTTGCTAAGCGTGACAAGCACCAAAAGAGAAAAAGCATGCAACTGCCAATCCATACCTGTCCAGGCCTGCTGCCCTCAGCACCACAGCCTTGAGTCGCAGCAGGTCGCTAAAATCAATGTGGACCTGCTGCAGTGTGCTGAATGGATGCAGGTTGCTCATTGTCGCTGGACCATAGGCTGCACGGCACGGCCCGGGCCGCACCTGCACATTTCTATGCGAGCACACTAGGGCACATGCGGTTTCCTGATGCCCGGCGGTGCCCCCCACAATGTGCAGGCGCAAGCCAAAATCCACAGGCGGAATCATGCGTGATCCTGAACCACACCACACCACAGGCTGGCTGGCCTTAATGTTCCCACTTACTTTGTATCTTTCCCCCAAGAAAAGAGGCTCTATGTACCTGAAGTGTACCGGGGAAACCCCCAGTATCCCCGTGGCCTGAGTCCTGTCCTCTTTGATTTGGATGCCGTGATAGGGGAAATGATGAACGTGTTCGATACCCGTTTCTAGACCCAAGGCCTTGATTTAACACAGGGCAACACCAGTGTCCTAGATTATAAAACACGTTTCAATTAGCTGTCTACAGAGACAGCTTGGCCAGAACAGAAAAAAGCTGTCTTTTATAGAGTCTCAACAATAGAATTTAACACCCATTACCAGTGGTACCGCCTATCTGTACTTCCTATCCTGATTTGGTGGATTTGGTCCTCCAAGTTGATACCAGTCCTATTGAGAGGAAGGGGGAAGTGCAATCATCCAGTTGCCAGAGTCCAAACCCTCCTGAACAACCCACTGAGCCCATGCAAATAGGGAGAATTAGTGGCCCGTTAACCACAGCCAAGGCAGAGAGAAGGCATGCAGCCAACACCTGTATTTACTGCGGGAAATCTGTACATTTCAATAAAGAATGTCAGTTTTTCGGAAAGGCTCAATCATAAACCGGGGTGCCTGGATGAGCCTAACCCTTGATCACCACCATCATGCTAGAAACCCCACGTCCCATTTTTTGGTTCTTTTCTAATTTTCTTCACTCCCAACATCCTTTGTAATCGGTCAGACATTTCTTCCACTGGCCCGGACCTGCTCTTCGCCTACTCCAGGTATTTGACAAGAGGACTGGGGAATTAGTGTAACAGCGGGAACTGTAATTTCATGCTTTATTATTTACTGTATATTTGGTATTTGTATTTATTTGTACCGTGCAGGCATCTGGGCACGTAGTTACAGGAAGGTGGTTACAGTCGAGCATAACCTGTTCCCCTAGGGGAAAAGTCTTACAAAGAAGAAACAGTATAACTTACAATGATACAACTAGTGACCTAGCAGAGCAGGTTACACATAATTACTCCAGAAATGTATAACGGGTACTAGAAGCTAAAGTAAGGGCTGGAAATGAGAGAGAGAGAGGATAAGAGAGAACATAAAGAAGTGCTGGTCTACTGCGGAGAGCGTCTATGATGGGAGTGAGGTAGGCTCATCAAGCTTGTTTAGCCAGAATTTGGTTTTGGTTTTGAAGGAGTGGAACGTGGGTTCTGATCTGAGTGTGACAGGGGTGGTGTTCCAGAGTTTAGCTGCAAGGACTGGGAAGCGAGATCCCCCAGCAGACTGTAGCTTAAATCTGAGTATCGAGAGTGGGTTGACATAGGCTGATCTCGGCTGTCTGTGCGCAACATGCTGTGAGAACCGGCTGGTCAGATAAGCTGGTGCCAGGTTATTCTGAGCCTTGTAAGTTAAGGTTAAGGTTTTGAGCGATATTCGCTGCATGACAGGGAGCCAGTGAAGGTTGCGTCTGATGTCAGAAATGTGGGATCTTCTAGCGGTGTTGAGGGCTGCCCGGATGGCATTGTTTTGTGTAACTTGTAGCTTGGCAAATGTTTTTTTGGCTAGTCCCTAGGTAGAGGGCGTTACAATAGTCTATTTTTGACATGATTAGTGTTCTAGCTAAGATGATGCAATTCCCAGTGTTCGGGAAGGGTCTGCAGGCTGTGATGAGTTTGCAAGTATAGGCCGAAGCAGACGCTACAGCATTGGTTTGTCTGGTTAGCGATAGAGTTGCGTCGAGATAAATGCCTAGAGTTTTAGCTACGTTTGACACTTTGATGATGTTGCCATCTATGGTGAATGATTTGTATGCTGGGTCAAGTTTGGCCAGTTTGGAGTGCGTTCCAAGGATGAGTAGCTCCGTTTTCTCATCATTGAGGCAGAGCCCGTGATGAGCCATCCAAGCCTGGAGGATTAGGTAGACCTTGTTAAGAGCCTTTGCGTCAAGATCAAAGTCACCAGAGATAGGGATGAGTATCTGGGTGTCATCAGCATAGTTGGTGTATGAAACACCCAGCTAGTCAAGTATGTCAAAGAGAGGCTTGGTAAACACATTGTATAGTGTGGGAGAGATGCAAGATCCTTGGGAGACTCCACAAGGGTTTGGTGCAGGTTCTGCTGAGGCTAGAGGAGAAAAAACCCTCATGGTTCTGTTCGCTAAAAAGGAACTAATCCAAGATGATGCTGAGTCCGAGAAGTGCGCAGCAATTTTGAGATGGTGGCAAAGAATTTTATGATCGATCAAGTCGAATGCTGCTGATATATCGAGCAAGAGGAGGAGTGCCAACTTGCCCTTATTTTTTAGGTTGTCAGTTTGCGTTTTTAAGTCAATCAGGGCAGTTTCTGTGCCATGTCTAGGACGGAAGCCAGATTGACGAAGACCAAGTAATTGGTTTGATTCAAGATAGTCCTGTATTTCCAAGTATGCGGCGCGGTCCAAAAAAAGTGATAGGCCTATAATTGGTGGGGTTACTTGGGTCAAGTGAAGGTTTATTGATTAATGGGATAACCCAAGCATCCTTGAGGTTATCTGGGACAATGCCCGATCTAAAGGAGGCATTTATAAAAGTAGTGATGAATGGTGCAAGGTCATGCGCAGCTTCCTTGATGATAGGTGCAGAACAGGAGTCGCCTTGACAATTCGAGGGTTTAAGCTTTTTGATAATATTTTCCACTTCCTCAATGGATAGCGGAGAGAAGCTAAAAGGTTTGAGAGGGCGTGTGGGGACAGGGAGGTCAGGCGGAGGTGTGTTCAAGGTAAAATAAGATAGGATGTTCTTTTGGGCATTCTTTTTCGCTTGCAATAAGGCAATTTTATCTAACAGTGCCTTTTGAATATTCAAGCACCATCCAGTGTCAGTGGAGCAAGTCACCAAGGGGGCAACATGGGACTCTAGTTCTTTGAGGATCTTAAAGAGTTACTTTGTGTTTGATTGGGCCTGCGTAACACGTTTGTTGTAGAAATCATTTTTAGCTGCAAGAATAGCAGCTTTGTAGGTGGAGGTGGCCAAGGTTAGGTTGTTTTTTGTTGACATGGGAAGGTATATTTTTCCAAAGGGACTCGGCTTTTCTTTTTTCTTTGCGTAAGTCTCTAAGATGGGGAGTGAACCAGGAGTTCAAATGCAACAAAGTTTCTGTTTACGCAGTTTGAGCGGTGCAATGGCTTTGAGGGCTTTGAGCATAGCCTGGTTGTAAATATCCACTCTGACTGTAGGGTCAGAGCTGGTAGTCAGAGAGGTATTTAGTAGAGGAAGGATAATAGGAAGGAGTTTCTCGGTCGAGATATCCTTCTTATTGCGGGTTTGAATGGCAGGGGCTAGATTGGGTTTGCAAATTTGAGGGCTGGAATTGATAGCGAAGGTTATTTTGTAGTGGTCTGACCACAGGCAAGGGCTGACAGAAAACAAGTTAAGCTTGCAGTTTAGGTCGGCAACCCAATCAAGCGTGAAACCTTTGATATGAGTGGGCTCTTTGATGTGTTGGATGAGTCTGAAGTCAGAGTGTTTAGGAGGTCAGTAGCTTTGGGATCATTTGCATCTTGGTAGCCTTAATTCGAGTCACCAAGTAGGAGGATCTGCGAGTTGGGCTTGGTGTTAGAGGCAAGAATGGAAGATAAATCATCAATAAAGGAGGAGATGGGGCTGTGGGGCCTATATGTGAGATGCGCTCTGATAGTTTGGTTGGGGGAGATGGGTAGCTTAAAAGATAGAAGTTCAGCAGATGGAATCTGGATGTTAGGCATCATCCTAAATTCAAGTGAACCTTTGAAGATGACAGCTATACCTCCACCCTTGGATTGATTGGAGTCCTTGTCTTGTCTAATGATGGAATAATTATGTGGAATTGTAAGGGAAGAGCAGGACCGGATGCAATATGCAATCAGGTTTCGGTGGTAGCCAGGAAGTCTAGATTACCAGAAGTAATCGTATCAGCAATATCAAGGGCGTGTGCCGAGAGGGATTGGGCATTGATCAGAGCACCTATTACTTGCCTTGATATGGCCTTAAGTCAGAGGTGGTGATGGGTTTAAATTTGTGTCCGGTGCTGGGTTGGGGATGTGTGTTAGAGTGAGGTCAATGGCTGGTTGTGGGAGTTTGGAGTTTGGGTGAGGGCCCTGTTGGCGCGTCCCAAGGAGGAGTCTGGATGCTAGTTTCTGGCATGTGACATGCATGGTTGACTCCGGTGAATGCAGGCGGGTGCAGTCTGGATCAGAGATGGTTGGATTGGAGCATGACAAGGACTGGTGAAGCTGCTTGCGTGGGGATAAGCAAGTGTAGGTGACATGTGTAGTCTCGTGCCTAGTCTCAAATTGTGGGCATGGGTGATGATGGGCTGAGTCAGTGATGTGGCTAAAGTGGCTGTGTACGTGGACTGAATGGTAAGTGCACAACAGCGTCTAGAGCCAAGAATCAAGGTTCTGGTGATGATGGTGCAAGGGCGATTCGGTGTGGGTTTAGTGGCAAAGTGTTGGATCCAGAGGGCTGGGCCGTTCAAATATGGTTTGGGTACAACCATGGTGAATAAGGCTGATGGATGTGTGTGAGAGTGGATAGTGAGTGGGCCAGGAGTGCCGCTGAGCACTGGTGGAACTTGGGGGCAAAATCAGGAGTAGAATAGACAGTAAGGCAGAAGATCTAAAATACAGTGATAGCCACTAGGGTTGGCAATATTTTACACTCTACCACCGTGGGCTAAGTGCAATATCAAAGGCACAGAAGGGTAAATACAAAGTCAAATGCTAAATGCAATATCGGGCACAAGAAGGCTGAATTATTGTCAAAGGCTAGATGCAGTAGCAATGGTACAAAGGGCTAAAGGTAAAAGGCAGCGGCTAATGCATTGTCAGGGGTGCGGTGGGCTAGAGGCAATCGCAGTGGCAGCAAAGCAGAATTTGATGATCTAAGCATAACAGCGAGGCTCATTACAGACCAAACAGGGGCACAATGAGGCAGATGCAGACATTTACAGACTAGTAAGCTAAGCTGCGAGTTTGTATGAAGGAGTGCACAAGGCAGTGAATATAAGTTTGGTAGTGATATGGTTTTGACTGGCTGGTTTCTTCCACGTGTGAGGCATGATGTGCTGCAAAAGCAATCATCTAGACAGTAGGCAAGATAATCCACATTACAAACCAGACCAAATAGGTGGGCAGTTGTGCAACGTGTAGTGGTAACAGTGGCAACACGTGGGTTGAAATAATGGATGGAATGGAAATATTCAGAAGTCAATGATGAGCAGAAGCACGGGCGGGGTGCACAGCATAGGGAGATCGAGGGTGGGTAAGTTGGGTAGTCGACAATAGACTACGGATGGTAAGGTGTGCACACGGGAAAGATGTTTCCAATAGTTCCAATTTAGGTTTTCTTACCCACTTAACAGACGATGATGGCAGGAAAGGGTTGTGTGCAGATTTAATTTGCACGGGCAGCGTTCCTGGCCCTGGGCTCTGTCGGCTCTGGACAGGCTCTTGACCGAACCAGTTCCTTGTTGTGTGGTCCTTTGTGGGTTGGTGCGGCGTTCGCCTCCTGGCGAATGATTGGCTCAGAAAATGAGTCCTGGCCAATGGAGTCGAGAAGCAGGATCTGGGGGCAGGACGAATTAGGCAGCAACACAGGGGAAGCCGACGGCCATCTTGGCCTGGGGCTGCCTCGTGTGTTGTAATGGTGGCACAGTAGAAATGCGTGGCTTTAATGTAATAAAGCGATTTTTGGGCCAGAACGCAATTTACGTGCATCAGTTGCACAAGAGAGGAATTATCAGGCATAGTCCTGATATGATCATAAAGACAGATGAAGCTTGCGGCAAATGTGGCAGAAATACCACAGAGCCTACCTTTTGCAAAGGTGATGTTCCAGGCTCAGATCCGGAGCGGGGGCACTACTCCAATAGTGGTGGGAGCTCCTTCTCTTACGGCGTAATGGTCCAGATGGTCCAGAAGGTGTTTCCTGTACAGCTTGGAGAAAGGCGAGCGGCACACCTCCTTAACTTCCTGTTGCCCATTCAGTCGGTTAGTGGAGTTAGTTTCATTTCTGCCTGGCTGGCTCATAATGGAAGAAGGCCATTCAGTCAATCTGGAACTTTTGTGCCTAATGAGGGCAGAGTTAGGCTAGCCAGAAGAGAGAGGGAGGTTGGGAGATGGGTACCACCGTCTTGTTTTCTGTTGGGGCTTCCTACAACTTCCTGTCCACCCATTTCTTGCTGGACAAGGCACTGTGTGTGTGATGTCAGAAGGGAAATGACACTTGTTACAGCAGTCTGGATTGGGTCCCTTACAGCAGACTTGCTTCCCTGTGACATATTTACTTTTTAAGAAGGGCACCCACTCCTTCTATGATTCATTTTTGGACTCTCAAGACAATAAGAACTATTCAGTGGACCTTTGCTGGGAGTACAGTCTACTGCAAAGTCCTCTGATAAAGAAGTAAATTCAGAAGGCATCCAAGGCAGAGGCAAGCTATGTCCCCAAATCATCCATGAACAAGTGGGGGTTAACTGCTGTGGACCAAGGCCTCTCTGCTGGCTGCACTGGAACCAGTAAACTGTTCACTGGTGATGAAAGACCACATGCAGTTTCCTGTCCAATTGCGGTGGAAATGTAGAACTGAAGGACTCCCCTTGTCCCGGAGAACTTTGATTGATTGAGCCTCTCAGCAACCCAAAAGTCTAGTAGCAGCTTGAACCCCTGTTTCATTGCCACAAGACATATTCAAGTGATCGTCGACACTCTATGCACTTCGAGCCTCCACAGGATCCATGGGCCCGCTTTTGGGCATTCTACGCAACTTTGAATCACTTGCTGCACTTCAAGGCATCCTGATGCCAGCTTGACCCATTGAAGCAGACCGACTCATATTGGCCCAATCACAGGTTCAACATTGAGAGCTAGTGACAAAAGTGCTGAATTGACTTCAGGAATTCATCAACTCGCCTTCTTTCGAATGCCCGCTCAACCCTGCATAGTCAACAACTTGCTGCCGACTTGATTCCCAGCCCCAAACTGTTGGAAGCCATTGTCTCAACCATCTCAAACACCAACAGGAGCTTGCACATTTCATCCAATTCAATGCCAACTGGAAGATGGGCTGCATTGACTCAAACATCTCAACATCAGCTAGACTGCAGCAAAAGGGTCTAGAAATCTGTTGCAATGCTGTAGAGAACCAAAGACAAGAGATAAAGGTACTGTGAAGATACCCTGTCTTCCTGTTCCACCTTTTGAGACGATGGGGACTTTTAAGCCCTTTTCTCCATCTTTTTCTACAAGAACATATGTTGAATGTTGGCATTTTTGGAAAACAGTAAAATAGCTGCACAGTAAAACCCAGTCCTACTTAAAGTTGTATAGTGGTGCATGATATGGGCTGCCAATTCTAAGGAATATTCAAATACTGCCCTAACAATCTTAGGTGATGTCATGAATCTTGGAGTGCTGGAAAAGTTCATAGTGGGACAGTCAATGAAATTTTCGGTCTAATGGTTGTCAGAATGGCCTTTTTTTCTTAAAAGGTATTTCATTGGGAAATTCACTCCATCTACCCTTATGTGGTGTCTGGTCTCCTTTCTATGATGTTTTTCTGGACATTTTGAAACATTTTCTACCTTTCAAAATGCAGTATCAGGGATCTCGTCATCCTCACAATGTATGTCTTAGATATCACAGTACCTTTACTACATTACCCAGAAAGCACTGTCAAACCTCCCAATGTCACAGTGGGCCTTACTAAAAGCTTGGCTGCCAACCTCGATTATTGTTACGTCCCTTGTAATGTTACTTAATACACCCAATTACAAGTGGTCGAATGGTGATGTTAGCCCCCAGATTTGGAGTCCATCTGACTCCATTGGGATTGTTGAGGAATTAACCTGGGTGGAGAGCTATCACAGGGTTTGGTGAGGCCCCCTTACTACTTTTTGCACCGCGCCAGAGGCTACAAGAACAGAAGACGCAAATCTCCTTTTCAGTTTGTGTGTGGAGGGAATAGATATGTTGATGAGGCCGTCTGGATGCAGCTAGGGCACCTAGGCTAAAATAACATCTTGATGTTCATCCATTGTGCTTACCATGAAAAAGATTTGAAGGATAAATCTGGAGAATTAACAGATTGGACATCTCACACAGTTCGTCATTGTCACTCCAACATATGTCCTCTTCCATCAGTATTTAGAGTAATGAACGATGGGCCTATCTTGTACACTCTAGTGAGGGGAAATCTTCCCTTACAATAACCCTTGCCAGAAGCCTTCCTTGAACAAAATACTTCTTAGAATGATCTTGATTGTTTTATGTTTGAGGTCTATTATTTTGTTCAAAAATAATCCATGTTTTGATGTTAATCCTAGTTATTATCCTAGTATCCTAGTTATTCCTGTATTGAGATACAATAGTTTGTATTATATCATTTTTATATACATCAATTCAGGTCTGACTTCCGGCTACTCCTTCTGAGCACTGTTAAATAGGTGTAATTATAATGAAATGTAATGTTACTTTAATTTATCAACCCCAAAGTCTGGTTCAGTCCTGCTGAAATATTAACTTGGAAAGTGCAGACTGGCACATGTCATATTTTAGCTTTTAACTTGCTGAGCTGTCCAATTGTGACACCATATGCTGTTTGACCCACTGTGAAGTTAAAAAGATACATTTGTTAGGATTTCTACCCAGCACCCTCTCTTGTCCCCTGAAGTCCTTTTTAAAACAAAATGCAACACTACTCCTATCAGGTTATCAGGTTTATCAGTGGGCCATGCCATATTCCTCCTTCTAAGTACTTTAATAATAAGTGAGAGATATCTGATAAGAAAGCTGAGCAGCTTAAGTGCTCACTGCTGGAATTTATGTGTGAGCTGCAGGTCACAGGTTTGAATCTTAGGACCACTCAAATGCTCCTCCATTTAAAAAAGAAACTCAGACCCTTCCCTTCGTAGAGTACTCAGGAATCACTTTGGACCTGCTATTCTTAGGTGTATTATCACCCCTGTTGTACGAGATAGTCAATCTACTCATATCCTCATTTAACGACGACATATCGCTTCTGCTCTCCAACAACACCAAACCTAACTCACAGATACTCGTATTAGGTGACTTCAATCTGGGCTATAATGACAAGAAAGATGACAAAGCAAGCGCAGTCGCAAACACTATCTCAGAATTGGGACTCACGCACCACATCTCTCAACCTACACATATCAAAGGCTGCACTCTAGATTGGCTTGCAGACCTCAACTGCAACACCTCCATCCTATCCAACACACCATGCGGCTGGACTGACCACCACCTCATCACCATCAACAAAGATAAACAAACACTGGTACCCCTTCCTAACACTCCACCCACACTCAAGAGAAACAGCAAAAACATCACAGTCGAGAACCTCATCCCTTTACTCCAACCTATCATTGACTTCACACCTATCATCACCAACCCCACAGAATTGGTAGACCTTTATAACACAACCATTCTTAAGGCCATCAACACTGTAGCACCACTCAAATTACAGAAAGCCAAACCTTGCGCGCACCTCAACTCCTGGTTCACACCTGAATTAAAAACTCTCCGCAAAAATAAAAGACAAGCCGAATCAGCCTGGAAACAGTCTCCTTCCGCTAATAAAACATCCTATTCCTTAGCCTCCAACATCTACAAGTCAGCAATCATCCAAACAAAACAAACATGTATAACGAGAGAATTAGCAAAGCCAAATCCAACACCAAAGAGCTTTTCAATATACTTTGAGACCTCGAGTCCCCATCTCCCATACCAGACACATGCACCAAAGACATCTCTTGGTGTACCAACATACAAGGAGCACTCCTTGGCAAAACTGCTATGTTACAATCCAAAATTGAGTCAAAGAAAGAAAGCCTCACCTTTGCTAACAATCCCACCTCACCCACCCACACCACACGAACGGATAATAATAACCTATTTGAATTTTCCACCATCACTACAAAGGAGGTTGAAGATATAATAAACTCTCTTAAACCCTCCAAATATCAAGGAGACATCTGCCCAGCCCCAACTATCAAAGACGCGGCCAAACATCTTGCCCCTTTCATCACCTCTCTTATAAACTCAACCTTCACATCCAGTATAGCACCCAATAACTTAAAGGATTCCTGGGTTTTACCTCTACTCAAGAAACCCACACTAGACCCTAGCGTACCAACCAATTACAGACCAATTACTACTGTGCCCTTCCTGCTAAAAAATCCTTGACAGAGCTGCCTACCTGCAGATTCAGAACCACCTAAAGAAAAATAACTTGCTAGGACTAAGACAATTGGGCTTCCGACCCAAACACGGCGCAGAGACAGCCTTGATCGATCTCACGACACAAATGGACAATCTCAAAGACAATGGCAAACTAGCCCTTCTCCTCCTCGACTTTTCAGCCTCTTTTGACTTGGTAAACAACGATATTCTCTGCAAACATCTAACCTCAGCAGCAAAATTCTCTGACAAGGCCAATGCCTGGATCCAGTCCTTCCTGAAAAATAGATCCATGAGGGTCTTTGCTCCCACGGCAGCCGCTGAACCGGCCCCTGTCACTTGCTGCGTCCCCCAGGGCTCCTGGGTTTACCCCGCATTATACAATGTGTTTACGAAACCTCTCTTCGACATACTGGACCATTTGGGTGTCATTTACACGAATTACGCAGATGACACTTAAATACTCATCCCAGTAACAGGCGAAATTGGTTGACAAGGGTAGAATTGCAAATATAACGCATTATACAGGAATGCAGTGCTGTGTACCCACTTCCTCCCCTCTTGGTTTGTGAGGTCAAGAAACCCATTCCCTGCTCAATCCACTCAAGTAGGAGAAAGTGTAGGTTAGCAATGAAAAAAGGCAACATATGTAACTTTAAAATAAATGGCCAGCAAAATTCCAAAGTTCGTAGTATGTTTACCCATATGCCACTGAGTGTTTTTAGATGGGTTATATCGATGCCAATTTCTGACAACCACAAAACCCCAGTCCCTAAAATGCACACAGCATTAACCTCCATTTGGCGTGAGGGTGTTTAAAAGGGGCTGCAATGTCAGCCATGCTCAAACGTCCCTTGTGCCAAATTGGCAGCACAAGAAAGGCTTATGTGCCAGAATGGGCTCACCGAACTGGCTGCCGTGCCAAAGCGGTCGCACCAAACCGGCCCACGTCGAAACGGCAGCGCCAACAAGGGGCGTACTGCCACAGGTGGGTGGTGGGAGGTTAAAGATGGTGGGTGAAAGAAAGATTAGTTTTATTTTATTGATTTTTACAACACAACTCAAAATGACTAACAGTTCCAAACACATCACAGTACACTGCGAAATAGAACATTAGGATGACATGAATGTTGTATGCACAAAAACAGTGGTTGTTCCTAACAAGTCTGTTAGGAACTCCCGTCCCCTGCACACTATCTACTGTCTGAACATCAGACCAAACATTCAAATGGGTAGTCACTAATTCATATAAACCATTTGGTATAGTTTCAAACATAAGCAACAATTTGATATGCGAGGTTGTTATAATAAAAATTTTTTTTCAATTGTTCAGCAAAACATAGTATTTTATTATACAAATGAAAAGCCCAACGCGTTTCGAGTTACAAACTCTTCTTCAGGGGCAATGTAACAATTCTTCTAATTTCTAAAAAGTAAAGATAGAAAAGAATACATCTTAGTATATCATTTCTAACTTCATTTCAATAATCAAACAGGTATTTCATTACAAATGAACACATTTTTTAGAGGAGATGAACTAAGCTCCTCTTCTAATCAGGAGGTCTCCCCTACTGTAGTGCATCCTCAGGATAAATATGATAATTACTCAATGTTTAGATACGCCTAATGGTCTTCATACAACAGAATAAGTGAATTTAGCACAGTGCTAACAACAGGAGGTTGTAATCATTAAAAGAAATCATAACACTTAATCCAACCAAAAGAGTCTAGAGAGAATACTGTCAAATGGTCTCGGTCTGTACAGTCAGTAGAGAAAACGCAGGGGAACATCACTTACCCCAACGGGTGGGTGTCTAGATTGAGATAAAGGACTAAAGGTGCCAATATTCATCAAGTAAATGATTCCTTAGGACATTACGTCCGATAGTAGAAAAATACCTAATCGGTAACAAAAAATAAATATAATCAGAATAAAGTGCTCAACCTAGGTTTAAACGTAGAATGCAAGAAAGTAAGTCAGCACTTACATTCAAAATGGTGTCCCACTGGAAATCCATAGCACAAAGAAGGGTTCCTAACAGCACAAAGCTGCAAGTAAAGATAGAAAGAGATAGAAAAAGAGTATGAGTTCTATCACTATTACTCATTAAGTTGGCCAAATAGTCAAAACAAGGATCCTCAAATACTTACAATATTCGCCTTAGTCCAGGTAATGTTGGAGCCATGGAAGCGCACATCTAGCCATTGGAAGATGTGGTGTTCCCATGTAAGCCCTTCATTTATACCCGAAGGCGTAATGGGGTGCATGCGCAGCAGTAAGCGATTGCATGCACATGCGTCCGAAGATAGAAAATCACGGCGTCATAGAGCTGACGCCATACGTGAGCATGAGCGTTAGAGTAGGATAAACAAGATGCTATGAAGTGGTGTCAGACTTGTCGAATCATCGCGTATGCGTGAAAGGGTGTATAATAAAGGTAGCACCGTCATCGTTATGACGCCACCTGCGTGGAAGCGTGATAGCGTCAAGTCAATTAGTAAACAACGAAGGAAAACGTCCTCTTGAGTATACAGAGTAAATGTAAGGCTGTGGACCAATAACTATGAAAAAAAAGATAGCAATGGATGTAAACAGAAATGAGATATAGATAGTAAACCGAGCCAAAAAAAGGTAAGGTAAATAGAAAGCGTGGTTAAAACAAAGAAGTGAAATAAAGTCATACGTTTCTAATGGGAATGTAAGTCCTAAATGTCGAGATCTACATAGTACTTTAAATATCCTGCCCACCTTGGGACGTACAGTCTTTTATAGCGGCTTGATCCAACATAAATAGAATAAAACAAATAATAAGACATCATCACATCTTAATCAAGGAAAATAAATCAAGGGGTACATTATAAAAACGGGCCTAGATAGTAGTCTTCGTTCATCCCCAGGGGAGAGAGGGAGTCAAGCCAGAGAATCCAAAAAAGTTCTCTCTGGGATAGTAATTACCGCCTCTAGGGAGTGGATTTATAACTTCCAATATTACAAATCACACTTGTGCTACTGTGATCTCTGAAGTGTCTGTATACTGGTGATTTGATATTTTTTGTGCGGTTATTGGTCTTATGTTCTGTCCATCTTTCTTTTGCTTTCCTGGTGGATTTACCATAGTATTTGCCACAAGGACAGCGTAACGCATATACAACATTTTTAGAATCACATGCAGCATATTGTGTCGGAGGCATCTTTTTGCCAGTGTTACAATGTCGGATGTGATCGCCTTTAATCACAGTTGAGCAGTGTTGGCAATTAAGGCATGGAAATGTCCCATTTTTAGTTTTGCACAGAACAGTTTGATTGGAAGGTTTGCGTTTTTCTGCCTTGATCAGTTTATCGTGAAAGTTTCTGCCCCTCTTGTACGCCAGCATTGGTGGTTCCGGAAAAAGGTGGTTCAGTTGTGGGTCTGTTTTAATGATCTCCCAGTTTTTGTGTATAATCCTCTTAATTTGAAAACTTTGACTAGAGTATTTCAATGAGTGGATTAAGTTAGTTTTCATCGTTTTTGCTCTTGGGTCCAGGAGGTCCTCCCGGCTCTGTAGTTCTGTTCTAAGTATGGCTTTGTCAATCAGGTCTCCATGGAAACATCTGTCTATGAATCTCAATTTCATGATAGTATATTCCTCCTCCAGTTTGTCTGCTTCTGAATGAATTAATGACTACCCATTTGAATGTTTGGTCTGATGTTCAGACAGTAGATAGTGTGCAGGGGATGGGAGTTCCTAACTGACTTGTTAGGAACAACCACTGTTTTTGTTCTTATATATCCAACCTAGTTGCCAAGGTTGAGCCTTTGCCCCCCGCACCTCAAAAATCCCATATAACATCTCCAAATATCTTTAACATTACCTCTTGGGGTACTTACCATTAAGACCCTTCAATATAGGTGTGCCTTGGTGTTTTTTTGCTCCTCTTAATGAATGATGTATGCTACATGATATGATATGGCATTTATAACTTTCCTATACACAAGTGTTTCAAGGCTCAATGAGGCAAGGGAGGAGGAACCGAGGAGGACAGAGGCAACAATCTTACGAGGCCAGGTGAAATTGAGATTGCGCAAGTGCAGGGGATTGGGGAGGGGAAAATGCGGGGGCGAAGGGAAGGGGCAGTACATAGGATAACAGTAAAGAATAAACAAACAGTAAATAAAAAGTGCAGCAAACTGGTGGCAAGTTCCAGGGTAAGAGCAGACATCACGTGTCAAGTGCTGGCAGAGGGCTGTAGGGGCACAGAAACAACCCCGAGTGCAAGGGTTGCCAAGGGGGCAGTGCAGGTGTGCAAATGGCGGGGAGGGGACCTGGGCCTGAGATCAGAGGATAGCCAGGTAACCAGTGCAGGTTCAATTTCAACCCAGGTGATCAGCAGGAGAGAGGAGGAGAGAAAGCATGGTTATCTTCAAGTTTCAGAGAGGCAGGGAGGCTCCAGTCGAAGAAAGAGATTTACCACCAACGCGTTGCTTGGAGAAGCAGCTGACCCTGAGGGAGTTGGAGGCGGATGCGCAAAGAGCTAGAGAAGGAAGATATTTAGGAAGAGAGAGTGGAAGATATTGAGGCCCCAGGCCCCAGAAGGCCTTGTGGAAAATGCAGAGCATTTTGAACTTAATCCTCGCAGCCACTAGGAGCCAGTGCAGAGTTTTCAGTCCTGGAGAGATCCAATCCTTAGGCTTGAGGCCAAGGACAAGTCTCGCAGTCCTGTTATGGATGAGTTGCAGCGGATGGAGAGTGGAAGCAGGGAGATTTAGAAAGAGGCTGTTGCAGTAGTCCAGCCTAGAGAGAACAAGAGCACTAGAGACAGTGAGATTCTGGGGGAAGGAGAGGAAAGGAAGAATACCTATGAGGAGGTGTAGCTGATAGTGTGATTTCTTAGAGACGTCAGAGATGTGAAGCAGAGTGTGGAGTCGAAGATGACCCGAGGCTTTTAGCCTCACAGGTGGGAGCAGGAAGAGGGCCAAGAGAGGCCGGTCAGAGAGTGACAGGAAAGGAGGGAGCAGGTGGGCCAATGAGGTGAATCTTGGTCTTACTGGCATTAAGGCAGAGATCATTGGTGGCACACCGCTCTTGGATAGCAGACAGTCGGAGATGAGAGAAGGAGAAGAGGTGACAAAAGGGAGCCTGAAAATGAGTTGAGTCATCCGCATAGCACCCAAGGTTGTGAAAAGAGCGGCAATGGGGTGGGCAAGAAGTGAAAAGTATTGGTTGAACAGCCAAGGAGAGAGGTTAGACCCCTGGGGAACACCACAGATGGAGATGGAGACAGAGGAGAGGAACTACCCTAGTTGGATCTGGGAGGTTCGGTTGGAGAGGAAAGAGTCAGCCAAGCCAGGGCCTGATCGGTGATGCCCAGGTTATCACGAAGATGGTTGAGCAGGATGTCATGGTTGCTCATGTCAAAGGCAGAAGAGAGGTCAAGTAAGATGAGGACACGGAGTGTGCTGTAATCGAGGTTGGAAAGCAGGTCTTCACATATGTTCAGGATAGCAGTTTCCATGATTCTGGCAGCTCTGAAGCAAGACTGATGGTCACAGAGACAACCACCTGATTCACTGTGAAGATTAAGCTGGGAGATGGCTGCTTTTCCAGGAGTTTGTCCAGGAAAGGAGTATATAGCATGAGATCTATACCATCACATTATACATAGCATGCGTTGGTGTACAATGGTTATTTTGAACATTCCCAGTTAAATAGTTCATGGAGCTATAAGAGTGAAAAAGTGATTCACTGAAATCTGGTGGAAAAATCTTGTTTTGTTCTATGCATGTCCCAAAATGCAGATTGAAACGGGATCTGATGAACTACCTGCGCCTGATATGAGAACTCTGGAATGTGTTAATGTTAAAAAATGTTACTTATTATGAGTCAGTGGTACCTAATATGACATAGTGAGGCCAAAAATAATGCAATGGCACAGTACTGATCAATATGGGACAACACAGCTGAGTATGACAGATGTGCAGAAGGACACATTTTGGCATGGCAAACACTGTTCTGCTAAGCCAGCGTGGCACATTAGTGCCATATGTGCCAGGGGGCTGCTAAAATATGCTAGGGGGCTTTAGCTAGTATAAAGGAATTGCCCGACCTTTCTTGGTGCAGTCATTAATCCTAGAGCGCTGTTTAATTTCTCACAGCGACATGCCATGTAATCGTGTATTAAGTGGTGATATGGCCAACTAAGCCCAATGAAATTGCATTTGCATTTTGTGATAGTCAGGGGTTTGACCTACTCAAGCTGTAGGGCGTGGGAGGGCTTGACCCCTCTCAACATGGGACAGGAGCATAGCCAGTATTTTCACCACAGCCCAGCCTCAGAGGACGAGTGAGGGAGTTAGTAGGGCCTCAGTCCCTACCACTCATATATATGCCCTGTTGCATCTGGAAGGTACGACTGTCAATCGCCTAATGCCTGCTGTACCCTACTCTGGCCAGAATTCTATTATTTTTTCCAGGACTATTTGATTTGACTAATTGCAGATATTCGTCCCTTTGACCCAAAGGGGAGGCCCATGGTGAGGCGAGGGAGATGAGCCCGCACTGCAAGACCTCCTAGGGGTAGAGTCAAGTGCCCCCTTTGGGGACAAGAACTCCCGTTCCTTCGAGGAACTCCCTAAAACCTCTACCATGGCTGCATACATGTTAGATCAAATAATGTGGCATCTTTACTGTTGGTTGAAGGCAATGCAAAAAGAAACCCATTTGTAAGAGAAAAGGAAGATGTCTCTTTTTCAAGAGACATATATTACCAGGGACAAGTAGGAGACAAGGGGAGCCTTGTGTGCAGGGAAATCCCCCTGACATCATTACGCCTTGTGGAGGTCGAGCAAAGGCATGTCGCGGAGTCTGCAACTTTCAACTTGCCAGATAACGCCAATACGAGATGCCGCATGCCTGGCGTGTGCAGATGCAAGGAAAGCATTGTGAAGAAGGAAAGAGGAACAATCCAGTTTAATCATTCCTTAAAAATAATTTTGCAGAAACTGGTGGAATCCAATGGGCAAAAATGGGATATAAGGATAACCTGAGCCCTATCGCAGTCCAGAAGACCCGTCCGACTTCCCTGGGGTGTTCTCCCTTTGAGTTACTCTATGGAAGGGAACCCAGGATGTTTTGGACATGTTGAAGAAACCTGGGAGGAGAGCGAGAGGCCATCCTACCCATTTCCCAAATGGCCCAGAAAGTAAAAGCGCATATGGCATCAGTAAGGGAGATTGTTAAAAGACACTTAAGTCAAGCTCAAGAACAGCAAAAGGCAGTATATAATAAACATGATGTAACCCGATCCTTTTCTATCAGGCAATCGGTTTTAGTTCTCCTTCTGACATTGGGTAATAAGCTAATTTCCTATTAAGTCCTAGAAACAAAAGTCCCCTGTACTATCAAATCTCCCAAGCTGGTAGGTGTCAGAAAACCTAAGTCTATCTTGTTAATCTCCCGAAAGAATGGAAAGTAGATCCCAGTGAGACAGCTACAGTCACTATGGCCACCCTCCTTACTGATCCAGAAATTGAGACCCAATAGATTTTACCTGAGTTGCCATTATCCCTCCAAGAAGACCTAGGCAACTCACTGGCTCAATTCCCTTAAGTGTTTTCAGAACAACCAGGGAGGGTCGATAATTTGTTCCATATCTTCCGCACACTGTCCGGGAAACTATCAACCTAAAGCCTTATTGGATCTTACTATTCTCTCTTGGCACCGTGCACCTGGCCATCCTCTGTCCTTCTGGTCCAGGTACCTGTCATCCTGCCACCCTCCCGCACTGCCTCCGGGCCACCCCTTGCACTGGGGTCTGTATCTGTACCCATACAGCCCCCCTTTTTCTTCCTGCACTTATCAGACCTACCCTGTCTGCTGCCTTAAACCTAGCACTTGCAAATTGCTGGCTGCATTACTACTGTTTTCTTGCCTTTTATTATTTATTTATTGTTTATCTGTTTCTCCTCTGCTTCACACTTTCACTTCTCCCCCCCACCCCCCTTCCATGCACTTTTCCCCTCCTCCCTCTCCCATGCACTTGCGCTTTCTCAATGTCACTGGGCCTAGTAAGATCGCTGTTTTGTTCTCCCCAGTTCCCCTCCCCTCCCTTGCCTTGTCGCGCTCTGAAACACTTGTCTATGAGCGCGATAGAAATAAAATATCAATCAATCAATCCCTGGTGCCAGAAGAAACATTATTGAACTGGAGATGGAGGAGATGCTCAAGGCTGATATCATCAAGCCCTCTGAGGGTCTTTGGTCCTCCCCTTTTTCCTAGTTGCCAAACCTGATAACTCGTGGCAATTCTGTATAGATTTTAGGAAGCTGAACTCAATCTCCATCTTTGACAATTATCAAATTTCATGCATTGATGATTTAATCGAAGTTGGGGACAACCAAGTACATTTCTATTTTCGATTTAACAAAAGGATACTAGCAGGTCTGCTCAAATTCAGCAGATAGGGAAAAAGACAGTCTTTTCAACACCACAAGGCTCTTTCCAGTTCAAAGTCTTACCCTTTGGCTTACACAGAGCTCCTGCCACCCTTCAACGGTTCTTAGATACAATACCGAACCAATTCACTGCTTTCTCTGAGGCCTACCTGGACGCAATCTTGGTCCATAGTAACAGCTGGCCAGAACATTTCACCTTCTTTACTCGATCATCCGTACTCTTAGGAAAGCAGGTCTACGAGCAAACCCCCGAAAGTGTCACTTGGCCCACTCCACTGTAAAATATCTCAGGTAATTTGTGGGGAATATTCTAATCCAACCTCAAACTGAGAAAGTAAAAGCGGTGCAACAAACGCCAACCCCTAAAACCAACCAGGATCTCCGATGGGTCTCACCAGATATAACAGAAGGTTTATCCCCAACTACTCCAACCTAGCTGCTAACCTGATGGACAAACTAAAAAACTCACACCCACAGAAATTGGATTGGAATAAACAAGACCAAGCAAGCTTTGAAGGGCTGAAGACAATTCTATATCAGGAGGCTATCCTTAAGATGCCATACTTTAATAAAGAATGTATTCTGCAATCAGACGCATAGAAAGTAGGCTTAGATGCAGTGTTCTCTCAAGAGTATGACATAGTTGAACCTCTGGTCTTATTACCAGCCAAAACTATTTTCCCGAGAGCAGCCCTATGCCACTATGGAGCTCAAAGCCCTAGATATCAAATGGACTTTCGTACATCTGAGGTACTACCTCACAGGAAGGAATTTCAGGTTGCTTACTGACCACTCACTGTTAACCTGGATGAGCCTGAGAAAAGACACTAACCCAAGAGTAATGAGATTGTTCCTAGATCTCCAATCATTTTGCTTCACTGTAGAACAGCGGAAGGGGAAAGAACAGTGGAATATGTATTTTCTAAATTGATTCTCTAAATAGAGATGGGGAACCCACCACTGTAAGGGGAAGGGTATTTGACAAATCACAGGTATTCATCCCTTTTCCTCTAGTGGGAGACCCCCCTCCCCCTCCCCACTGTGAGGCTTTCAATGTGAGCCCACTCCACAAGGCCCTTCCTAGGGGTTGAGGCAAGTGGAACCTCAGTGGGAGAGACATCTTCAACACCACCAAACCAAGCCCATACAGACTTCAATATTTTCGCACAACTTCACTGTGAAGATAATCCATATTAACGCAAGCTATCCCTGTAAGGTACAAAATTAAAAAACAGTGGCAACTTAAATATCCTCACACACCATTACTACATTGACCTCTGTATCACCATTGCACCATCCCTGTGGGGACTTCAATATCATGACACAGCAAACCTGCAGGGACTTCATTAGAAGTGCACATAATGTTGGGACTATTCTCATTATAATCCCAGTTCATGCAGTACGTAAATCAGTATCACACCCAATTCATGTGAAGTATATGAAGACATTAATATCACCATAAACTGTGTGGGGACTTATCACACAACAGTGCTGTGAAAACACACACCATCCATGTGGGGCCTTACATATCACAGCACACCACCTCTGTCGGGACTTCAATGTCATTCTTATTCCTACTGAATACTGGAGCATAATAGCATGTTTGGTGGTTAAAGGGGGCTTTTTCCCATCAAGGAAAGCACCTTTTGATTTACAAACAGGATACTATTTTCAATGTAAGGAAAATAAATCCACATAGCCCCAATTGCATGTTTGGCAGTGGCTCACCCTATTGAATTGTGGATGTTTCAAATGAGTTGCTCTGTAGCGATGGGGCTAATTCAATATGTGCGTCTGGCTGGCTGGCGTGTAGTGCCCGAGGCTTGAAAAGGCTCGGTGACCATTTGGGGTCAGGAACAAATCCTGCCTCCTCTCTTTGACTCTATGTCCCATCTGGCTGTGGTGGCTCTAGTAGCTCAACTGGTCAAGCAGTTCTCAGTCAATGATTTGGTCTACCTCCTCTTTGGTAAAACAGTGAGAGGGCTTACTCAGGGAAATTCCAGGTTTGTGTCTATGTCTAAGCTAAGCAGGAAGTGCCTCATGTGGAGCCTGAGTTTGGTTGTGGTGAGATCAGTTGGAGCAGTTGTGCATATTGTGCCTTTCTCACCATATTTTGTTTGTTACTGCCCTCATAAAATGTTTGGGAATCATACTAGGAGAGAATGAGGAAGCAGCTTTGCAAGAACATTGCCCCTAATGAATTGAGAAGGTGGTAGGTGGGTATGGGGAAGAGACCACTGATGAACCCTACTCAGTCTTCCTCCAGGTAACTAAAGCCACTGGCCTAAGGGTCTTGCTAAGCTGGCTGGACTTCCTGGTCTCCATGCAGGGGTGGCTCATAGATACTGGGCAGCATGAAACTGGCCCACCACACATTATGGAGGATCAAAGCTAGCCCTGTGACAAGACTTGAGTGCTTTCACAGCTGCGGCAAGGAGCTCAGTAAGTGAACCAGGTCTGGATTTAACTACAAAGGGAAACATAGTTTCTCTTTGACAGCTTTCAGTACCCTAGTGAGCATGCCCAATGGGCAAAATTAATAAGTGTTATTGTGTGGTTAGACTGGCCTGCATTGGTGCAGCCTGCCTGAACATCTTTTCTTATTGTGGTATGGCATTTTGTGCCAGGCACCAAAGTCAAAGAATCATGATCAGTGTTATTATATGGCTAGATTGCCCTACATTGGTGCAACCAGTCTGCAAATAGTTTCATACTGTGGCATGGCATTTCTTAGTGGAATAAGGAGGTAAGCCAACATGAGGGTTCTTAAGTTGACATAATAGCGTACATTGGTGATGGCAGTCTCTCATTGTGGCATTGCATTTTGTACTGTAACAGGAGTATGTTTCTATCTGGTAATACTGGCATATACTGGTGCAGTCTGCATTGACTTGTATGGGCACAGCCAGCAAGAAATAATTTGCAAATATTGTGCACAAAGGCATTGTGGAAATGAATTGGAAAATGCTTCTGTGCATTGTTGGTGACTTGCAGTCGTTGGAAGTTTTCATGTGTTACTATACAAAATCGATTGCAAGCTGTGTGGCTTTTTACCCAATTGTTTACTATGTAAAATGCACTATTTTAGCCTATTATATAAAAAAAGAATTTCAGGGAAGGAACCCACTCTAGTCCCCCTTTTGTTAGTTCATGCTCCCTCGCTAGACTCAGTCACTCCACCATATTCGTGGGAAACATATACACTCGTCCAATAAAACATTCTTACCAGTCTCACTGTCCCTAGTGTACCCGCTAGCTCAAGGAACAGGGTCAGGACCCTGAATTTTTCACAGTATCGAGAAAACTGTTGACATGAACTAATCATATTAATATTGTATTAGTTTAGTACAATGACATGATCACTGAGGATAGAATCAAAATATTTCATTGCAAAAACTAAAACATAGATAACACTGACATTTACTTGCAGCTTTCCCATCCTTTTTTCTTACCTGCGCTCATTTTCTTTCTTCCAGCAGATTAAGGTCTGCATACCTTTGATAGGTTCATGGTTCACCGCCCCATGGGCAAGCATATGTGTTCTACTGTGCATACCACTGTGCTGGCCACTTGGCACAGTATAAACCATGATAACATAGCATATAATGCCAAAACCTTGCATATTACAGTACATACCCATTCTGATGTTCACCCACCCGTGACATCCAGTTCATCCTTCCTTTCAGTGCTAGGATTCCCAAAGCTCTGTCATTGAGCGGATCCCCCATTTTTATAGTGGGGGGGATGGAAGACAGGTGTAGATGGGATCAGCAAAATACGTATATGACACTCAACGTTTAACCTTAAAAATATAACCTACCTCTTACCTGTCTCCAGCAGCCCCCACTTGACTTAGATATGCCAATTCTAGAAGGGGCCAGTTATCTTAACAGAATGGACAACTGGTTTGGTCAGAGTGGGCCAGTTTCATAAGTTACTACACTAGGCTTAACCAATGTTACTAAGCAAATATGTTTTCAAACATGTTAGTTGCAGCATATATTACCAAAAAGACCACCTTGGTTAATACACAAACAGTCTGTTCTGGATAGTGATGACTTGTAATGTGTGATTGTGGCCCACTTTTTCAATGGTGCCTGGACCAATGTTATGCCCCAGTCTGAATCTGCCTTGTTGCACCACGGTGGGAAGTAGAATTGGGATAAAAATGCAAAGGTTGGGATGGTATTACCCAAAAACCTTTTGGTAAGAAACACAGGGATATGACTTTTAGTAGACAGAAAAGAAAAGGCAGACAGCAAAATGCTGGTGTATGATTTGTTTAGTTGATCTTAAGCTTTTTCCCTTCTCCCAGTACACCAGCAGACTTTATATATAAAAAGGGGTAATCACACAATACTATTTACATTATTAACCTACCTAAACGGCAGAATTACTAAAAACAGTACAGAAAAGAGTCCTTTTAAAATATAAACAGTTCTTCCAAAAAATAAAAGTCCTTAAAAATATATGCAAATGTCTCCATACAGTGTGCTGTAACTATGTATAAAAAAACATTACTTGCGAGCCAGCCAGGCCAGCGCTGTCACAAGGTCCTTTCTGCTCTGGGTATTTCTCTTCCTTTGTTCCTCTGTGTGTGATGGTTCTCTGGCAGGCTAGCAGCAGCAGCATGTGTCATGGGTGCCCAAATTTTCTTTTGGATGGGCAGCTTATGCCAGGTGCAGCCCAGCATTTATGGCAGTCTGGGGCCCAAACCAATGCTCCACCCAAGCTACATCTGCCAGATGCAGCCCCGGGAGTCTCGGAGGGCCCTCTTGGCTGGGGGCAAGCCTTAAACCATTACACAGCGCTCCCCTCTCTATTGGAGAGCGGCACACCTGACCAGAGGAGGGCGAGAGGGGGGGCAATGACTGGGGGCGTTCCCCGCTCACAGAGCAATATGGAGCCAGGCCACAGCAGTGACAGGAGTGCCAGGAGGCAGTGGTGGGTTCTGGCACACCCCTACCTGTCTGGGCAGAATTACTCTTTCAGCTCGGGCCTGCAGAGGTGAAAAAGAACTAGCAAAGGTGTAGGGAGGAGTGCTGCTCAACCCTCCTCCGTGGAGGTTCAGACCAACTGTCTTCAAGACGCTCTGCTCATGCTGCAAACCTTTTCCTTTTTTAAAGAATCCCTGTGTGGCATCACGTGCGGATGTCTTTTACTCTAATTTGTTGCATGCTTCTCCCCATGACAATATCCTCAACCTCGAGGATAGCCATGGCCTGAATTATAAATCTATCTAACTAGCAACTTGCTCTACACACCCACCACTCCCCACCCGACCTGAGACTGGGTGATCTCTCCTCACTGTTTTCTCCCCTGATTATTTGGAGAGCCCTTTCCCACCCCCCCCCCCTCCGAATACCCCAATAATAATAATTATTATAATAATAATATAAAAATAATTGAGCCATGATTTAGATCTACAGTCCACCTGCCACAGTACCCCTGAACTCGTAGACACCTGCACTAAAGAAGAAAGAATGGAAAACTTATGATCGGGCAATGGGAAACTCACATTGGACCCCTGGTGAATCCTAAATTAGTTTCATGACAATCCTGCTCTCCCTGGTTGCAGGATGAAGATGAGCCGGGCCCTCATCTAGGGTTTCTTCCTGACCCAGTGATCAACCCTGTACCAAGTCAGACTCCCTATATTCCAGTGACAGAATGGGTAAGGGTTCCCTGTGAAGGCAAGCGTCCCCAACCAGCACGATCCTCCCAGCAATGTGAAACAATAATGGACTCTCCCAGGATGGGAATAAGGCCAAGACAAAGTGGGGGTTTATCAATCAGAATAGGGCATGCAAAGAACTCTGCAAACTCCGAGAGCGCTCTGTCGGACAATAGCAAAGACAGGCGTATATATTTACAAAAAAGTCATCAGAACCTACATACTATAGGGGGCACAAGTTCAGTGGGATTGGGTGGCGACGACTAGCTATAGGTGCTTCTGTGATGTGGTTGGCCGCGGCTGGAGGACGTCACTGGTCAGTCTCGTGGGTTGGGCTGGGCCTGGCGGGTCAGCTGGGTTCATCCGGGCGGTGTCGTTGTGCCACTGTGGCCAGTGTCAGAGATAAATGCCTTTTCCTGACTTCTTTGCCCTAGGCCATGCATACCGCAGTCATTCAACCATTTGCAATATTATCTTCTTTAGTAAATCTTTCAATAGGTTATTCTACAGGTTAATGCAACACAGGAGGAATGCACCTCGAGAGGGGTTTGATGGCGATTCATCAGTACATGGTTACCAGTGTCCTGTTGACCGGGTACCACAGGTCGTGGGGTTGGGTCTCGGGGCATGGGACAGGCGATACATGTCATCATGTCTTGTTAGAAGTCATTATGGATGTGTTGCTGTAATGTTGCCATAATATTGGATGTCCTAATTTTACAGGGGCCATTAACCTAAGGTGAGCCAGTGTGTCGTGGGGTTTAAGAAAGGGCGCCTCTAGATTTGTGTTTTCAGGCGGTGGTTTACTGCTGGGTTGTAAATAATACAGGTGGCGGGCCGTGGCCTTGGGTGCTGCAGAGGGTGCTACAAATCTTTGAAGCGGCTCCAGCCTAGTTGGGGGAGGTGGAGCCGCGCGGCACTGGCCTCTGCTTCGTCTGGCAGGCTTCGCTGGGAGGGAGGGGGAATGGCCTTGCATATGCTCAAAAAGATATCTTCCTCATGAGTTGCCGATTTTCGGTAAAAGTAGCATAAACATTCAAATAATATACAGTACTCATTGGGTCATTCCAAAGCTCACATTTTAACATTGCTAATGCCTCTCAAATATAACCAGTCTGAGCACATTACTTGTACACTATGTTTTAACAATTACAACATTTTGTTATATGCTTATACATTAGCAGTAAGTGAGGTAGTAGTGAGATTGGTGGAGCGCATAGAAACGACTCGCCACTACAAGTGACGGTAGTGGCACATAAGGGGCTTGGACATGCACACATGAAGGGTGCATTTCCGTGCACCCTTTACACGAGCCCTCAATATGGTTGCAGTTGTCTTTCTTTGCACTCTAGCAGCATTAGTTTGGTTATGGCGCGGGACCGTGGGGTATAATCTTTTCAATGATACGCATAACAAATAACCCCCCGGGACGCTTTTACTATTTGTACATAACTGCAGTGGTGTGGGTGCTTCATTCCTAATGCCATATGAACACGCATTCTGCCATATCTCTACATTTTACAGGTTTTTTCTTCAGTCAAAGAGGTTTATGGAGAGAATGCTTCCATCGCAGGTAGTTTTGTCATTAGTGTTTGGGAACTTTTGCTTTTATCAAAGGGCCATTTTACAGTTCTTTCCACCCAGGCTCTGCTGGCAGGGTCATGCTGGGAGCAGCGATACACTGCGGAAGGTGAAATGTTAGTGTTGGTATCTTACACTAGCTCATGTCCGTCTTGTTCGTTGGAACGGGCTCGCAGCGGAGCTGCGGCCACAGGGATAATTGAAACTCTCCAAAGGTGGGGGCCGCGCTGCGGTGCGCCGGGCTCACACCATCTTTATTAGACAAAATGGTTTCTGAGGCCTAGCTAAATTCAACAGGTTTGGGCAATGTCTTCAGCAGGTGAGCCATCCACCACCTGGGCCCTTGTGGTAGGGAGGGGACACCTGACGAGCCATGGCCCTCACCGGGGGAGGGGATGTAGGCGAGGGGGGTCTTTTGGACCAATCCTCCCCTACACCTGCCACGTCCAACTTAGCAGGAGCAATGGGATCAGGATTAGTCTCGAAAGAACACTCTCAGATTCGGGTTCACGTCCTCTTCTCTCACTACCGGTGTCAGCTCAAACTCATCCTGGACTTGGAGCAGATGGTTCCGGTGCAAGGTCTTGATGTTTCTTGGCTGTCCTCATACCCACAGTCAGTAGACGGGCAGCACTACTAATTGATGCTCAATGTTGAATGGTTGAGACTCCCACTTGTTACTCAGCTTGTTCTTTCCACTCTTTCCCAGGCTGTGGATCAACACACAATCACCAGGTGGAAGACTTGCATCAATGTGCAAGATGCAAGGCAACTGAGGATTTGTGTAGCCCAGAATTGGTTTGAGGATTCGAGGAGCTCAAGTAGTGAGGATCCGCTTCAGCTCCTTGAATGCCTCCTAGCATTAGTCGGTCCACCTATCATCAAAGGGTTCATGTGGATGGTGTAAATGGTCTGCAGAGTTGATGGTAGTCCTGCAGCTCCTCTAGTTAGGCAGCTATCCTTTGATGAGGTCCACAAGCGGTTGCACGATGTTGGCATATCCCACAACAAATCTCCAGTAGCAGTTAAAGAATTCAAGGAAACTCTGTAACACCTTCAAGTTCTGAGGTCTTGACCAGGTGAGGAGGGCTTCCGTCTTTGCGGGATCTACAGGAATGCTGTCTGCAAAGATGTTTCTGCTGTATCTGATGCTTGTCCAGCAAAACTGGCACTTGTTCACAATGACCTTTAGCCCTTGCTCCCTTAGGCAGTAATACTGCCAAAAATGCCCCATAGAGTCCAATGGACTCTGAAAACATGGGATCATACCCGCCACCACCACGTGTAATCCACCGGTAAATCTGCCAGACCAAGTGGCGGTAACAGTAAGTCCAGTGGATTTACAGACCGAATACTGCCCAACTCGTAATGACCCCCATTGTCGGGTGAGATTTCGTTCAATTTCTGATTTGGCCATGTACTAAGCAGAGCTTGATGTAACATTACCATTACATGAGTTCATGTTAAGATAAAATACACTCAGACCTATAAATACTTTCTTAAATGATTTCAACATCTTCACAAAACCTCTTTTACTTCCTTGAAGCATTATATAATCTGTACGGCATTTAATGTCCAAGAGCCCACATACAAAATGTTTAATATCATAATACATCTTCATTAAGGAGACTTCAACATCATCACAAACTATCCATGTGATGACTTAAATATCATCACATATAAACCCTGTGGGGACCTCGACATCAGCACACACCATTCAGTTGGAGGATTCAATATCATTGCATTCCATTTCTATGGGACCTTGAGCATAAATACATACTATTCTTATGTGGCCTTCTATACAATGACACACCATCCCTGTCAGGACCTCTGTTATCAAACAACATCCCAGTGGAGACCTCAACATGACCACACACCATCCTTTTGGTGGACTCAGTACCATCATATCAGCTCTATGGGGACTTCAGCATCATTATATCCTATACATATTCACATACCCTTGTATGGCCAATTAGGTGCATCTGTGGCTTCATTTGCATCACCTGAAAGTATTTTCCTTCACCTTTTGGGTATTTTTGGTTGAATTGGCCACTATTTTTGGCAGTGTTTCGTTCGGTATTTTAACCTGAAGATAGGATGGAATGAGTCTTTTTATTTCCAGCGCTAATTCCATTGGAGGATTTAGCCCCGGGGGAATTATCACTGGTTTGCATTGCTTATTCCTCCAGCGCTCATTTCTTCACGGTTAATTCCACCAGAGTAATTGGCGTCCATTTTCAATAACCCTTATATCAGCAGATTGATCAAAGTGGCTGCAATTCCATTACTGCCACTTTTTCCCCTTAGAGATCAACTTGTAATGAAACCAAAAGTATCAATTAAACATCAACATTGTGAATATTTTTTGAATAATCTGACAAAATGATGCCAACATTCAATTAATTCACATATCAGACTGTAGACAAGATGACATCCGTGCACATAATGTGTTGTCTTGACAGTGTAGAATTCAATATCACACACCACCCCTATAGGTACTTCAACAAAATCACAGAAAAAGAAGAAAGCAAAGTAAGTCACATTGTGATTCGTATGTTACAAAAGTAGCCAATGCTTGAAATTAATCTGGAAGTTTGTTGTGCAATCATTGAGGGAAGACTTACATTGCATATCAATTATATCCAATTCTGTGAACATACAAAATACACAAACAGCTTAATTTAATTATTTTACATTTAAATGCAGAATTCAGGACATTTAAAACATCATTGTATTTGTATAAATGGTTCCCATGACTCTGCTGTCTGCTGCCTAAGCATGTAGGGCATCCGATGTATCAAGTGTGTTTAAATTCCTGTCCGTGTGTTGATGACTGCAATACCACACCCGGCCTGCGGGGACGGGCTGAGTAAATAATCAACACACCAAAATAAACACAGGTCCCCACAAGGTCATTTTTTAAAAAAGTTATAAAAATTGGCACAGACGACTTTTAAGTTGTTTTAAATCATTTGGAAGGCATTACCATGTGGGGACTTGGGTTTAGGTCCCCACGGTGAAATCAAATCAGACACACACACAGACACACACACACACCCATCTGTGACTGAAAACAGGGTTCAATGAGTCTGTTAGCTGTTTTTTGGCAGTATGGTTACTCCCCATTTTTATTTGTTGCAAGTATTTGCCTATTTCTAGGGAGTAAAAAGGGGTGCATCAGCCACTATCTGTAGGGCTGGAGCACATTCATCCTTGTCCCCTATTCAGTTCTACACGAATCTGACCAACATCGCAGTCTCATGTCTCTCGTTGGTAGGGAGCGTGGATGCCCTGCTTCGGGCCAGCCACTTCATTCTTTTCACTTCAGATAACCAGTTTTAGTTTTTAGGCAGGTTACCTTCCCTCCCATTACTCCACACAGATTCTATATTTTTTTTTTAAATAACATTTTTATTAGCATTTTTTAGGTTATTACATCATGTCTGCCGTTTCAACCACAAATTGTTACAGAAAAGAAAAAAACATTTTAATAACCCTTATCCCCCCCCCCCCCATCCCTCCTTAGCCAGTGATCAAGTGTTTTCTAATGTGTCCAACAAGTCCTCAGAGTTCGTTCGTAGACTCCGACTGTCCATTTATTTTGTGCACACGTGTCATGGGCTCAGTTCGTAGGTGCCTCATTGAGGGGATCCCTTATAGATTGGTTTATGTTTGTGGGGCAACTTTTTGGTCGTGGTCTGATGACCAGACATGACTCCAGGTGTAGGTTCCTCCATTTAGGCCGGGCGTTCATATTTTTCAAAAAAGGGGAGCCAGAGTTCCTCAATGTTGGTCCTAGACTCATCGAGGACATGAGTCAAGAACTCCATGTCATATATGGCCCGCACCTTGGTGACCCATTCCTTCTCCTCGGGCATATGCGGATTCTTCCATTTTTGGGCCAGACAGCACCTGGCTGCCACTAGCATGACCTGCAGCATGTGCCCCTGGGTGTCTTCGTGGTCATCCCCTACCTCAATCCCAAAGAGAATCAAACAAGGGCACAAGGGTCTGCGGATTCCATCAACACCCCTGATCCAGGACAGGACCTCCTCCCAGTACATCTGTACCCTAGGGCACCTCCACCACATGTGAATGTAATCACCCTTTGTTTTGCGACATTTCCAACAGTGGGGGTCGTAACCCGGGCTCATTCTGGCGATCCTCTGTGGAGGATAGTGCCACCTATGTAATACCTTTAGTGCTTGGTGGCGGGACTGAGGGGAGGTCGTTGCGCGGTGGGCTCGGATACACATCCTCGTCCACCTCTTGTCGTCTATAGCCGCCCACAGGTCTTTCTCCCATTGCGTCCGTGCTGGCGGGGGGGTCCCTTGGAGTTGAGAACAGGAGGAGTTTGTATAGATGGGATATGACCCCCTTCGAGCCCCGGGTGGAGATGATCATTTTCTCGAAGTCCGTTGGGTCCCTCCTGAGGGTGTCGCCCCATGAAGGCTCAGTGAGGACCCCCTTAAGTTGGAGATAGAGGAATGGTGACAGTTTTCCCAGACCCAGGGCTTCCTCCAGGTCCAGTAGCGACATGAATGACCCTCCCTCCCAGAGGTGGCCCGCCCTGGTGAGACCAGCTTCATACCACCGCTGGTAGGCGGCTGGTTCGGCCACTTTATCTATAGATGGGGGAGCCCAAATACAGCTCAACGGGGAGGGCCAGGTTGTGAGCCATCTGTAGTAGCCTCCCTCCCTCCCTCCAGATAGACCACAGGACTCCCAACACCGGGTGGTTTATAACACTTCTGGGGACCCGTGACCTCGGGACCCATAGCCACTCATCAAGCGTGACTGGGCAAGTAGCCTGTTGTCTAAGGCCACCCATTGTTTCTCTGTCCCGGGGTTAAAATGGTCTACGAGGATCCTCAATTGGGCTGCCCTATAGTATGTTTCAAAATCCGGGAACCCCACCCCGCCGTCCTCCTTTGGTCGTGTTAGTACGTCATATGAAATCCTGTGTTTTTTGCCAGCCCAAAGAAACCGGAGTAAGGTGCGTTTTATTGAATTTAAGAAGGTCTTGGGCACTTAGACAGGGAGTATCTGGAAAAGAAACAGGAATTTGGGGAGGACCACCATTTTGATTAGGTTAAGACTTGCCATCCATGAGAATCCCGATCCCGCCCACCTCTATCCCCCTCTTGACTTCTGTCCATAACGGGTTGAAGTTGTTCGGAAAAAGGTCAGCGGGGTTGGCCGTGACCTGGATCCCCAAGTGCCAAAACCCATTTTTCTGGAGCCGGAAGGGGAGTTCCTCCATGTATTTTGTCTCTGCTTCTGATAGGTGACCCCCTACATATGCCACTGATTTGCCCTGGTTGACCTTGTACCCAGAAAGATCCCCGTAATGTGCCAGTCCCCGCATTACATGGGGAATCGTTAGTGAGGGATTGGTGACAGAGGAGGGCGTCGTCGGCAAATAGGCTGATTTTGCAGTGGGAGTCGCCCATCCGCACTCCGCTGATGGATTCATTGTTACTTACTGAAATCGCCCAGGGTTCCATGACCAGGGCATAGATCAGGGGGGACAGAGGACAGCCCTGTCTCGTGCCTTCCCCTAGAGGGAAGGCCTCCGATTCCATACCGTTAGCAACTGCCCTGGCCGTGGGTGATGAGTACAATGCCGATGTCCAGCCCAGCCATCTCTAGATTCTATATTTTAAATGCAAATACAGATATTTTCTCATGTTTCAGACATGACACATGACATCACAATAAATTGACAGTTACCTGCCTGTATTGCCTGGACTGTATCCTGCTTTTTCCCACCACAGCACTTCGTAGTGCACTCTCATCAGGTCCAGGAGAACCTCACCTGCCACTGGGCTTCATCTGGGCCAATTGGAGGGCCTACCTGCTACTGGCTACAGATTACTGCGATCTGGCTGAGCACAGTAAATATTGATGGAATAAAGAACTGGTCTCTGTCCTCTCCCCTTTGTCTTCTTTGCCTATCAATGGTGGAACCCGCTGGGAAGTACTCTTGGCATACTTCCCATCCTCTAGGGGCATCGTTGTCTACCAGAATGACACTGTCATGGCCCAGGGCCCTCTGCCCAACCTCCTCCTTCTTCTTGATAGGAGTCTTCCGTCTCATCAACTTCCTCCATTCTCCTGCCAGCCCTCTGGCCTCTTCGCCACCACCGACGGGCATACCATATTCCTATACCCCTCCTCGGAAGACCTTCAAAGGTGGCAACCAGCTTCACTTAGCTACTCTCAACTCACACTCTGCCGTTAAACACTCCTCTGACATCTGACACCGCCTTGAAGACTTCGACCTTGACGTCCTCACTCTCAATGAGACATGGTTCGCTGCCAGTTTGTCACTATTTTTGACATACTCCTCCCAGAGGGATACAAGATCCTCCCTAGGCCCAGGCCTAACCGGTCTGGGGTGGAGTGGCCCTCATCTTCCCTGAATGGGTCCGTGCTATCATACCCATTCAGACCCATCTTCCTTCGAATGCTCCTTCTGCAGGCTTGGTGTCTCTCCAATCCTCTCGCTGACCTTTGCCACAATCGACAGGACCCCTGGTCCTGTCTCCCTCTTCCTTTCTGAGTGGTCTGACCTCACCACTTCTCTCCTGGCCTCCAATTCCATGGTTCTCCTCCTCAGAGACTTAAATATTCAGTGACTCTCCTGATGCAGCCTCTGTGACTGTTTTTCAATCGCCATTCTTCCCTCCGTTCTGACGCTCTCAGCCGGACACACCTAGGATGCTCTCATCTCAGCAGACATCCCCATCTCCAACCCTCTCCCTACACCTCTCTCCTGGTCTGCCCATGCTCTCCTGTCCTCTCATCTGGATCTCTTGGGTCCTCCGGCTATGCCTTTGCCTGCACTGCCAGTCTCCTTCTCCATCATTCGACCGATGAATGAGTGTAAGTTGCTCATTTTGTCACCTCTTTCATTACCCCTTCCACTCCGGCCACTGACACTGACACAGCCCATGCTAACCTTCACCTCTCTAACTCTCTGGACATCCTTGCCCCTGCCCTGCGGATCCCCACGAAGCCTGCCTCCAATTGCAACCCCTGGTGTGATTCTGACCTAGCCTCTCAAACGCAAGTGCAGAGTTGCTGAGCGGAAATGCCAGGTGTCAACCACATTCTCTGATGGACTGGCCTGTCGCCTGCTCCAAAGGCAATACAGACTCCATCTGCTCGAAGAAGTCCTATATCCAAGGCTGCATCTCTGGGGCAACTAACACGGCTGAACTGTTGAAAATCTGCAAGGAACTCGCCAAACCTACTGCAGTCTTCACTTCTCCTCTGCCATCATTGACCCTCTGCACTGCACTGGCATCTCTCTTCATTACTAAAACTCAGGACATCCTGTCCTCGCTCTTCTCTACACCTCTCCCTTCTCCATCACCTGCTCTTAGGCCCCTCTTGACCTCCCTCCCCATCCCCCCCCTCCCCTCCTACTCTTCTCTTTCTCAACCATACCACTTGATGAGGTCTCTAGACAAGTCCTCTCTATGAAAGTCTCCTCCAAACGGGTTCTCCCCTTCTCCTCCAGAACTATCGAGGACAACATTGCCTCCCTTACTCAAGCCTCGGCTGGTTTCTGCCATCACTCCATCACTCCTTTGCCACTGGCTCCTTCCTGCTACCCCTCAAGCACTCCTTTTGTGCACGCTCTCCTCAAAAAGCCTTCTGCCGACCCCCCCCCTCCTGCCTGACTAACTACCGCCGTATCTCCATTACCCCCTTCCTAGGTAAACACTTGGAGAAGCTTGTCATCGCCCAGTTGATCCACCATACTGAATCTGTTGGTTGTCTCCATGACCACCAGTCTGGCTTCAGAGCAGCCAGAGGCATGGAAACTGTTCTCCTAAACATCCGTGAATACTTGCTCTCAAATCTTGATTCCAACTCTCCTTCCGTTCTCATTCTTCTTGACCTTTACTCTGCCTTTGATATAGTCAATCATGCCAGCCTTAGAAATTGGCTCTGTGATACCTTTGGCATCACCGACCTGGTACTGTACTTGTTGACCTCTTCCCCCCCCCCCCCCCCCCCCTCTGACCGACCATCCAAGGTTCAACTGGTCCCTTTTCTCTCCCCATCACACTCTTCACCTGTGGCATCTCTCGGGGCTTTATCCTCTTGCCGTGGCTCTTCAACATCTACCTTGCCCATTTCATCTCCGCCTTCTCTCCTCGCTTCCAGTGTTATGCGGACGACACACAACACTCCTTCAAGCTTCCCTCCACTGCCTCTTCTTCTTCCTCTCTCATTCCTTACTGTCTGACTGCTATTCAGTCATGGTGTTCTGCTAATGATCTCTGACTTAATGCCAGTAAGAATGAGATCCTTCTCCTTGGGACCCCTGCTCCCCCCCCTCCTTCCTTTTCTTCCTGCTCTCTGGTCGCCCTCCATGCGCCCCCTCCCCTGGCCCCCCTTGTGAGGAAAAAAATATTGTCGTCATCTTCAACTTCTCTCTCCCTCTCTCCTTACATCGTAGAGCTTGCCAAGAAGGCCCACTTTCAGCTGCACCTCCTCTGAGGCATTCTCCCTTTCCTCACCTTCCCCCAGTAACTCAATGTCTCCAGAGCTCTGATCAGTATTTGTCAAATATCATTGATTTTACCATTCACACAATTCAAGATTTGTTCAAATACCATCAGGTGTGTTCCATGGTAATACCGGCAGTGGTATTTTAGGCTGACTTTTGGTAAAACATAAATCCAGTTTACCTCCACCTTGAAGGTGGGGGTTCAAAAATCCAGACTGACCCTAACTATTTTGCATCTTTCTATTTATTGTACAGACCTGATGTACAGGTGCTTACCTCCAATAGAGAGAGCGTTTTAACAAAGGTTCATGTTGAGGGGTTAAAAAGGTGGTTATCGTGGATTGCTCCTCTCACCACCTGACCCATATAATGTATAAAAGGGCCAAAATGGATCCTTTTGTGCATTTAAAAAAAGCAACCCTTAGTGATATGAGCCACTACTGTACACAATTTCTCCCTTCAGAGTGATGCTGAAAATGGCTGGGACAGAATGTTAACAAAACCTTTTTACATTACTGCCATCTGAGGTGTGTAAGGGTGCGGAAGTATGAATCCGACACAGGTGAAATGGACTTTTATTCACGACAATGAAGGAAATAGAAAAGGCCATCTTACCCTGCTTTCTATTGGGGGTTGCTCTACCTCATTAAGGACCCAGTCAGGATGACTGTAAAGTGTCCACCGTCCTGTGTCTGAGCCTATTTCTATCCCTTACACTTTCAATCCAACTGAAGAAAACTGGATGCTTCATTAATCTAGAAGGAGGCCCCTCTCACTGTGGATGTAGATTACAATGCACAGGTCTTGTGAAATAATATGTAGTTAACTGTTAATGTTCTGACCAACTTAAAGAAAACCCAGTTCCTCACTCTCCTGGGAAGGAACCGCTTCCTTGGTACTTGCTTCCACTTGTAACCAAAACAAAATTCTCCAAACCTTCTGGAGGACCCCTCTTCCGCTGTCTGAAACAAAAATGTACCTTTCTAGTTTTTTATGGGGCCTGAATCATTAACCTGCCAGACAAGACTGTAGACTTTCCCAATGGTGTATCAAGTCAGGTTCACTAACCGGCCATGCTTGCTTCCATAGCTTTTGAGTTCCACAGATGTTTGCTCTTTCACTGGTTTCCTGTTTTATCTTTTTATGTCTTCTCTGGGTTTCCCCGGCTGCTTTTGGGCACCAGCCCACTGGTTATACATATTTTTGCACTGATATAGGTCTTCGACACTTATATACTTTATTGCTAGTCTTTGTCGGTTTCCATTAGGGTCCCAGGCGCTGTTGGTCTGCCTTTGCGGGATCCCTGTTCCTGCTTTAGCTAGTGTCTAGTTGGACCTGCTGTACTCTCCTGCCCGGTACTAAACCACATAGGTTTATTGTCAACGTGCGTGTTAGCATCTATGATTCTTCTGATATACCCTTGTGCTCTTTGGGATATATTTACAAGGATTTCAGTGTATTCACCTCCCTCAGTGCCCCAACAACCCGTCTGACCCTTTCCCTACCTTTTGTGAAGTCTCAGGGTGGCCTCCGGTCTCTTCGGGTTGTGAGGCGCGGTATTGTATCAGAGAAGGGCGAGATATCTGAGGCTTTCATGGGCTGCATTGCATCTGCCTCCCTTACTCCTGTTCGATCCCTGCGACCCAGATCCAACAACCCCTCCGTACGTAATCAATCCTCTAAGGTCCCAAACCCAGTTACACCCAAAAAGCATAACTCACAGAATCCTTGTTTCACCGGTCTCCATTCGAATACTCCCTATTCTTCTTTCCGTTCCTCTGATTATCATTTTCTGCATTCCCAACCAGATTAGACAAAACCCTATGACTCCCACAATCCCCTTTGTTCCTGTCACGACCCCAGCTATTTCTGCTTGCCCTGCAAACCCAACCAATCCCGTCCCTCTGTTTTCCAAAATCCCAACCTACTGTGACGGATCACTACTGTTTCCACCATCCCCTATGTTCTGTTCTTCATCCCGGTCATTCTCGTTCCTTACACAAACCTTCCTTATCACGTCCCGTAGGATACTCTGACACTTCATGCCTTTTCCATTGAAACACTGTCTTTCCCCACAAAAGACAACAGACTAATGTTAAACCCAGGGGCGTAGGAGACGCATAAAATCTGGGGGGGAGAGGGGACATCTTGGTAACTTTGCTTTATTTATTTCTTTATTGCGTTTTAGTCAAAGAACTCGACTTTTCACAAAATTAGAATTAAAATAGCAGTACGTATTAAATTACACATATCACTGTATAAAACAAAAGGAAAGAAGAAAAGAAAACAGAATAAAATTAAAGGATGCAGCAGCAAAGAACATGTCTTTGTATGTTGCATTTCTGGATTTTTCATCGGACTATGAGCTCATGGTAAGAGAGAGGAAATAATAATTACTTCCAGTGGGCCACAGCTAGGACGCCAGCTGGTTAAGAGGCAGATCACCTGTTAGTGGACTCCTGACAAATAAAGGAGTTGGAGCCTTTTCTACCAACTGCAAGCTGTTACTTTTTTTGTGTGGGGGCAAAGAGTGTGTCTCTTGGACTGGAAAGATGGGGGTTTCAAATAAAGGGGAAATCTTGTTTGTACCTCTGAGTAAGCTCTGTTATGGGAGTAGAGGGACCAGGTGTGTGATGTTGCTGCTTTGACTGTCCTCGGGGGGTCGAGGATGGGTGCAGCAAACAAGGAGGATTAGCGATCGCAAGCCCATCCCCTTATAAGCACTCTTCAGGTCCGCGGCCGGATGTGTCTGACCCGGGCGATGCCTAGTAGGTGGGATGTATGTGGACCCAGGGAGTGGCCAGAGGGGCAGCCCGCTATGTGGGCTGACCCTCTAGTGCCCATTCGAGGGCCGGGACAGCCTTTCACGATTAGTCTGGTCCCTCTTATTCCATCTCATGCTGGCTTCAGAGCTTAGCCTTTCTTTGCCTTTGTTATTCTGAATGCAGAGCTGGACTCTGTTCCTTTCTCATTTAACATTTGCTGCAAAGCCTGATCTATTTGATTCTCTCATATGTTACTAGGACGGCAGAGCATGGGTCCTCTGCCCTGTTATATTATTCAAAGAGCCCCTCTGGCCTTTCTTTGCCTCTCCCTTGTCTCACTGCTTGCTTGCTTAATACATACCTCCTTGCTTGAACACTCAACATATTCTTCCTAACACAGCAAAGGCAGCTGCAGTCTGTCTTAACTTCTCTTTGTTCCGTGTCTTGAATTGGCCTCTTATTTCCGCATTTCTGTCTGCAGGGGGAAGGCATTTGCCAGTCACTGCCATGATGGTTCTACCTGGCCATAAGAGGGCAACAGCTAGCCAATATTGGAAGAACATGGGCATATTATGCTAGAGGCTGGCAACTGCCTTCCTAATGCCTAAACAAGAGACACAACTCTTGCCTTTGTAACAGTATTTCAGTGGATGAAGAAACGCAAGACCACACATATTGCTTATAAAGGAAAGGGATGATGTCACACTTGGTTCAGACATTTTGATCACGCCAGGATCTAATTTCCAGCTGCAACTAAGCGATTACCTTTTAGACTTCTCGCTTTAAAATAACGTTAGTATCACCTGGAAAGCACAGAGGTTGCTCAACAGGGTTCCTGGAGTATGAGGGGTACGCTACTCGTGGGCATGGATGATTGGAGGGCATTCCTGCCCTGTTTTGGAGCCTGGCCGCTACAGCCATGATGGGGGGGGGGGGGGGGTGGGGGAGGAGGGGCATATTACTTTTGGTCGTACGTACCCTTTGAGGGTGGGCAGACATTGCCTACTGCTTTAGCCCACTAACCGCTCTGCTTTGTAACTTTATCAAACATACCTGGCAGGTAGCATATAACTCAATGCTACTAATGTTTTCAGCCTCAGAAGTCTGGAATCCTTTGCCACATCAACAAGGGTACAGGCTTGCCACCTGAGACTTACCCATGTCTGAGTCGTCATCTGTCACCCTATGGGAAAGACACACAGAGAGCAGGGCACAGTGCCCTTGTGGGTTTTTCACACTTCTTCCTCGGGGTGGGCTCAATTCACTCCGCAGAGAAAGTGGCACATGATGGGCATCATTCTCCCACTTGACAATGTCACCCAAATAGCAAAATTGGCCATTTGAAATACCTCTGTCGACTTATTATTGCGCAATCCACACTGATGGGTTTGAGCACCTCCTGAACATCCGTGAGGACCTGCTCTCGAACCTTGACTCTAACATTCCATGTGTTCTCATTTTGCTTGATCTCTCTTCTGCCTTTGATACTGTCAACCATACCATCCTGCTCAACCGTCTCCGTGATAACCTCGGTATCACTGGTCAGGCTCTGGCGTGGCTGACCTCTTTCCTCTCAAATCCACCCTCCCAGGTCCAACTGGGGTCTTTCCTCTCTGACATCTTCTTCTCTACCTGTGGTGTCCCCCAGGGATCTAACCTCTCTCCCTGGCTGTTCAACCAGTATCTGGCACTTCTAGCCCACCACATCGCTGCTCTCTGCCCCTATTTTCAGTGCTATGCGGATGATACCCAGCTCATTTTCAGGCTACCTTCGGCCTCCTCTTCTCCTTCCCTCATCTGACTGTCTTTCTGCTATCCAGGAATGGTGACCTCTGCCTTAATGCCAGTAAGACTGAGATTCTACTCATCGGCACTCCCACTCCCTCCTTCCCTGCTGCTCTCTGGCCGGCCTCTCTGGGCCCTCTTCCTGCTCCTACCTGCAAGGCAAAAAATCTTGGGGTCATCTTCGACTCCACTCTCCTTCTCTCCTCCCATATCCGACGTATCTAAGAAGTCACACTACCAGCTACACCTCCTCAGAGGTATCCTTCCTTTCCTCTCCTTCCCCCAGAAGCTCACTGTCTCTAGAGCCCTGGTTCTCTCTAAGCTGGACTACTGTAACAGCCTCTATCTTAATCTGCCCGCCTCTACTCTCCGCCCATTGCAACTCATCCAGAACAGGACTGCAAGACTTGTCCTTGGCCTCAAGCCCAGGGACCGTATCTCTCCAGGACTGAAATCACTACACTGGCTCCCAGTGACTGCAAGGATCAAGTTCAAAACCCTCTGCATTGTCCACAAGGCCGTCTGGGGCCTTGGGCCAAAATACCTTCAACTCTCTCTTCCTAAATATCTTCCTTCTCAAGCTCTTCGCTCATCCGCCTCCAACTCCCTCAGGGTCAGCCGCTTCTCCAAACAACGAGTTGGGGGCAGATATCTTTCCACTGCAGGGGCCTCCCTCTGGAACAGCTTTCCTACCTCCCTGAAACTTGAGGAGAACCACCTCCGGTTCCGGAAGCACCTCAAAACCCTTCCTCTTTGCCTCCGCTTTCTCTCCTCCTCTCCCCTGCTAATACTAAAACTGCACTGAATCTGCAACTGGGCCATTCACCGTTCTCGGCCCAGCCACTCTCCCCTGCACTGCCTCCACGGCAACCCCTGCACTACGGGACTGCGTCTGTATCCATACAGCCCCCCTTCCCAGCGCTTGTCTGCACTTACCTCGCACTTGCCACCAGCTGGCCCTTGTTATTTATCCTGTATGCTGTATGCTAATAACCTTGTACTGCACTTTCCCCTCTCCCTTTCCCCCAGGCACTTTTCCCTTCCCCTCTACCCTTGCACTTGCGCGATCTGAATGACACCTGGCCTAGTAAGATCGTTGTCTGTCTCCCCTTGTTCCCCCCCCCTGCCTCGTCGCGCCTTGAAACACTTGTGTATAGGCGCGTTACAAATGCCATATCATATATCATACCTGCTTAACGTGAGATGGCAATTAAAGGCATTTGCCTACGCACTCAAGAAGCACAGGACACCCTCTTACCAGCGACATGCCATGCTCACTCATTCTGATCACGAATTGGCCTTTACCTGGGGTCATGTTAAATGTATTTATTTATTACATGTGTAGCATCAAGGCGCAAAGTAAACTGCATGGAGTGGGCCACTTCCATTGGCGCACATTTTTACTTTTCTGCCACAAAATTGAAGATTTTAGCGTAAAAGGCAGGAGACATCACATTGCTTTTCCACTTTCGAAGAGTGTAAATATCTCACGCAATTAGCGATTGCTGGCAGAATTGACAATGGCTTCCTCTGGACTCCGCCTGCTTTTACCAGGTTTAATTTCCAAGCAGATCCCAGAGGAATCCCTTTCCTTATTTCCAGCATGATAATCCATGCTGGCAGTAAGGCCGCATTTGTCTGGTGGAGTGGGAAATACAGGGGGTCCTGGTGTATCCACTCGGCTCTCGAATTCCACCCAGAAAATGCATGAAAATCCTATTAGGCCTATTAGGAAAAGCAACAGTAAGTGTTTTCCACCACTTTTTCTGACCCAATTGACCTGGAAAATGCCTGTTGCATCGGAAACTGAATGCATTCACTCTGCTTTTTATCCCACCGGAAGATTAAGCCAGGTGCTGAACACAGATGTTACATATTCCTGTGCACAACCTGCATTTGGAGAATTAACTAACTGAGCTACCTTAGAAATGATATCTCCTCTGGGGCTTTACTGTCTTAACCCCTGAACTGCCAGGGGTATTCCTTTTTTGGTGATTTCAGTATGTCGCCATTCAATCCCTTGTAACTTCTTTGTTACATGAGATCTCGGCCAAAGTTGTCCCCTTTTTTCCCACATGTAGGTGGTCGTAACACCACCCAGGAATCCTAGTTTGCTGGTGTGGGGTGAGAGAAAATAACCAGAAAGAACATTTGGTTTTTTTCAGAAAATGCCAATAATTTTTTTTTTTAACAGTTTTTGTTTTATCACAACACACCAAACATTACAAAACTTGGGACATCCGCATACAGTTCGACATCATAATATAACAAGCTGAATTCTTAAGTCCCGCACCCTCCCTCCCCCCCAACTTGAGACAATTTGTCCCTGTCATCAGCCTGTGATTCTTCAGGCGGGTTTGCCGTCTCGTTATCAGTCTCACCATCACTACGGTTGGTCTGAGGTGGGCCTTTCATGGTAGCCACTAGCTGTCTCCATTCAATTAGAGGTCCTACCTCCTCCTCTCCTCCCCTACATACCATGTCAAACCAGACATTTGTTTCTGCCTCTGCCTCTGCCCATTTCAGGAGGTCGGCCCACCACAGCTCTATCCTTGGTCTCTGGGCTGCTTTCCAGCCCATTGCTATCCTTCGTTTGGCCAGGATATATGCTAGGTCTTTCATTTTGCTTATGTGCCTTGAGTTACGTGGCCTAGGGAAACCCCCCAACAATCATGCCCAGGCCGACTCCACCTCCATAACGATGCCGCATCCTGCTAGGTGTGTCTTTAATTCTGACCAAAACCTTCCCACCTCCGGGCAGGCCCAGAACATGTACAGCAGCCCGGCCTTCACCTCCCCGCACCTAGGGCATTTCTGAGCCACTTGACCACCAAACTTGGCGATCTTACTGGGGGTGAGGTATGCTCTATGCGTGCCCTCTCCCAGAGCCCATCCGACATGGGCTCCCCCACCTCTTCTTCCCATAGCTGTCTCAGTTGAGTCAATTCCTTCCACCCTTGGTCCCCAGCAGCTCATATATACGAGAAACCTCATGCCCGTCCTCCGAAACATCGCATATCATCTCCATAGTGGCATCCGGTTGCGCTGTAAGCACCGCCGGTGGCCACCTTGCTTGCACCCTTTTCAACATTTTAATGTAAGTTATATACTGCCCCTCATGCAACCCCAAATCCTCCACCAGTTTCGGGAACTCCAATGCCTCCCCCTCTTGCCATATGTCTCCCAGGGTGGCCAGGCCTACTGGTTCCCAGTACCTGCGGACCCCCTGCATCAGCTGGGGGACCACTTTGCATAGTGCCACCAGCAGCACCTGCGTGGAGAACGAAACGGGGTGTCCAGATATCTGCCACGCTCTATGCCACAACTCCCAGCCCAGTGCTAGAAGCCCCGCCATCTCTCGGACCCTTGGTTTGGATAGCCACACCACTTCTCTAAGGAAGAAGGGGGCCGGATCCCCACACAGCAGTTTAGATTCTGCCGTCTCATCAGACAGCCACCTCGCTACATACTGCAGCTACCCTGCCAGGTAATACAGTTCAAAGTTTGGCAAGTTTATCTCCTCCCCCCCCGTCACACAAGTTTTGCAGTTTCCAGAGGGCGACCCTGTTCCTGGAGTTGTTCCAAATGAAGCCACGGCACAAGCCGTGGAGACTGGCGAAAAAGCGCCTCTGGATAACGTGCGGGATGTTAACAAAAAAATGCAGCAATCTAGGCAAGACTACCATTTTGAGCAGAGCGGCCCTCCCCACCATAGCCAGAGGTAGCCTGGACCAAAATCCCATGCTATTTTTGATTCCTGCCACTGCCTTCACTGTGTTATATGCATGTTCTTCTCCTGCTTTATGATATGTCTATTCCGAGGTATTGGAACGACTTAGTGCGCCAGGGTATTTAGCTCCCGGGCCGGACATGCCTGTAACTCCCCAGGGGGAACACACTAGACTTTTTGGGGTTCACCGCTATGCCGGCGAGGACAGCGAATCGCTCCATCACATCCAATATATACTGCATGTTCTCCTCCGGTTAGCGCAAATACAGCAATATATCATCAGTGTATAAGGAGACAAGATACATGCCCCCCTGCAGTACGGATGCCTAGCTCGTCGTATTGGTGTTGCAGGCAGCTGGCCAGTGGCTCCAGCGCCATTATATATAACATGGGTGACCACGGGCAGCCCTGTCTGGTCCCCCTGCTTAGCAGCCATTTATCCGAAATGACAGCCCCCGTTTTAACTCTAGCAATCGGGGAGCGTATAACATTTTCACCCACCTGAGGTACCCCGGACCCATTCCATAGCCCTTCAGGGCCGCGGTCAGCCAGGGCCATCTAACTGAATCAAAGGCCTTAACCGCGTCTAATGAGGCTATAGCTATTTCTCCTGGGTCTTCTTTTGTTTGGTCGATGAAGTGGTGCAACCTCCTGAGGTTATCCGTTATGTTCCTGCCGGGGACGTAGCCTGTTTGGTCAGTGTGTATCAATTTACCAATAACAGCCTGTAGCCTATTCGCTAGCACAGCAGTGACCAATAAAATGTTGTACAAAAAAGCCTGTGGTGTGTTCCTTGTAAGAGCTAGCAACAAATGGTTTGCTGTGCTGGATTCGCCATTTTCCAGGCTTTCAAGAACAGATTGAGTGGAAACCAAAATAACATATTTTGGTAGGCGATTTTGGCGTTTTTTGTCCAATAGGACATGCGTGGACTGAATGGAAGAAAAGGGTAGGAAAGCTGAATGGGAAGCCAGAAAGGCATACATTTCTGAAAAGTAGACAATATTCCAAATTTAGGAAGGGGTGAGTTGCACAGGTCAGGCAACAACTATGTAGGGAATTATTCCATAGTTTGGGGGGAAATCGGTAAAATTACAGGAAAAAAAACACAATTTCCGCACATTTCACTCTGGTCACCCACCGAAACACGCCGCCAACAACACATGGCCTACCTTGCCGCGTTCCCACAGGTTTCCCAATGAAAACTGCACCTCACATGTGTGGGTGCACCTACCTGGGTGCAAAGGGAAAAGCCTAAAACACTGGTAACGCCAAGTCTCTTCGCACAGCAGATTTTCAGGAATTTTGCTCATGTGGACAACCTACAGATTTGGGCCTAGGGTGTCAAAGCCAGCAAGGAAAACGGAGAACCCCATGCATTTCTGAAAAGAAGACACCATGGGCACCCCCCTTTTCACTAAAAACATCCATGGTGGTTTAGTGACCCCCACACCCACCCAAAACAAGTTATAATTTGTTTTATTTTTGTTTTGCCTCTTTCGTAGGAGAAGATTGTGCTAGCAATCTGCCCCCGTGGAGGGCTACATGAGATGCCCCCCATCCATTTGGGGTGGGGGGAGAGGGCCACTCCCTTTCCTCTAAAAACATCCACCCATAACAAGTTATAATTTGTTTTATTTTTGTTTTGCGCCTTTCCTAGGGGCAGATGGGCAAAACGAACTGCCCCAGGCTTGGGGGGCGGCTCTGCCAATATTTGCAGTGGCCGCCCCCCACCTCAAATGGATGGGGGCATCTCATGTACCCCTTCCTAGGGGCAAAAATCTGCCCCCAGGGAAGGCTACATAAGGTGCCCCATCCACTTAGGGTGGGGGGAGAGGGCCACCCCCTCTTCAAAAACATAAAATCCTGGTGGTCTAGTGGGCCGCCCACCCCACCCAAAACAAGTTATAATATATATATTTTTGTTTTGCCCTTCCCTAGGGGCAGATGGCACATGTGTGTGACTATCTGCCCCCAGGGGTGTGGCAAAACGTACTGCCCCAGGCTTGGGGGGGCGGGATGGCTCCGGCAATATTTGCAGTGGCCTCCCCCCACCCAGAATGGATGGGGGCATCTCATGTACCCCTTCCTGGGGGCAGATTTCTGCCCCCAGGGAGGGCTACATAAGGTGCCCCCATCCACTTGGGGTGGCGGGGAGAGGGCCACCCCCCCCCCCCTTGCAAAAATCCCTCGTGTCCAGTGGTCCCACCTGCACCTAAAACTAAATCACTTTTTTTGTTTGCCCCCCCCTTCCCTGGGGGCAGATGATCACCCATCTGCCCCCAGGGTATTTCCCCCTTGCTTTGGAGGCCAGGGGGGAGAGGGCAGCTTACATAGTATGCAGCCCCTCCCCCCACTTCAAAAACAGATCCCTGCACGACACACCAAACACATATTCTGGGGGGGATAAATGACATTACATTCCCCCCACTTAAAATTGTGGGGGGATTTGTCCCCCCTGTACCCCACATGTCCTACGCTCATGGTTAAACCTGTGTACCGGACATGTCCCAACCCGAGGGTCAGGCAATTGACTCAAATCACACACACCTGACAGCCCTTTTCCCACAGGGACGGGAGGATAGCTCTGTGGCAACGCGCAGGTCTTGGAAGCAAGACCACGCTGAGCAAACACAGGTCCGAATCCCGCACCCGTGCATTGAAAGAAAAAAAAAAGCGCGCTATAAATAACCTGCCCATCCACAATGAAACTAGCGCCTTGATACCTACAGGTTATGTGCGCTGTAAATAACTGCAAAAATAATAAAAAAAATAAATGAAGATAAATCAAGATAAAAGGTGGAGTAGGAGATCACAGGACATGCAAGGCGAGCATGGCGGAAAGCACAACGAGACGGCTACCACGCGGCAGTTCAAGTGAAGGCGAAAGACGATAGCAATCGAGACGGTGGCGAGGAGAGAAGACCCTGCCCTTTTTGCCCCAGACCTGTGGAACCTTTTTGGAGGAGAGCCTAAGACCGCGAACAATAGAACAAGTGTCTTGCAGCAGATCTCAACTGTACGCAGGGCAGGCTTATGTTGATAAGCCATAGCGAGGGAAGCTCCTGCGCCCCTGGTACCGGCCTTGACTCTAGGAAAGCCAAAAGTCGAGCGGTTAATCACAGCCGGTGAGTTGAGGGGAGAACCAATGAGAACTGGGCTGTGTTGAGTGTGAATCGCAAAGTGGAAAGTTTTGAACCAAAGCTTATATAACTTTGACTGCACTGTAAAAAGTGTAAAGGGGAGACCAGCTGCAGAGGGAAACAAACTGGCACCACAGGGGTGCTAACTCAAGAGACTCTGGTCGAGCCCCATAATGAGAGAAAACTAGAGATGCCACAAGCCCATAGTCCGGATGGCGGAATAGGTCAAAGTGGTCATTCACAGGGTCAAGCAAAATCCCAGTACAATCAAACGACTTTGATCTACAAGCACTGTGAAAGTAAGGGAAGTGAATTCCAACGATATTGGACAATTGTAAATGCGAAGTAAAGAGGGGTCTGAGCCCGACCGAGGGAGATCCAGGGGTGAAGCCGTCACCCAAAGTTATTTGATAAAGGAACTCTGATCTATTTTTTTGGAATATGATTGAGAAGGGTCAGTCAGCACCCAGAAGAGGGGGGGACCCAGGGGTGAACCCAGTGAACATTGAGAACAAACTTTTATTTGTTAAAAGAACTGTTTTTTTTTTTTTTGTTAGTTGAACACATTAGGCCCCGAAGGCAAGAGACTTTCCAAGGAAACGAGACTTGGCCATCAATGGCCCTGAGAACTGCCTTTGGAACTGTTGTCTTGTGCTGGAGAAACCTGAGGCTGTACTGTGCCCCAGGCTCCCATTTTACCCTGTGTCCAAAACGTGGGGAAAGGAGACCCAGGCTACCTCATCCAGACGTATTATTTGAGAACAATTCTTACTTTTCTTGAACTATCCCACACCCCTTTTGTATTAGTTGTAAGGTTTGGCAATGGGTTTATTAGTATAGGCCTTTTTTATTTTGACACAATGCCACTGGGACTGCCTTACTTTTCATTTGATGGTTGTCACTTGCTCCCATCTTGGATTTAGGGTTTAGATTAGGCGTTTTTCCAACCTCCATACCGAAGTAATGTTCAATAAACACCCTTGATCTGTGATCACGTGTCTGTCTTGTTGTCACCCTGAGTTTCTCACAGTGGTAGTTAAGTTTGGGTAAGTCTCTCTTCCCAGTATTGTCGGTGATACCTCTGCATGTTATTTTAGAGTAGAAAGTATGTGTGACCAGAGGAGGTCTGAGTCGTGGTACCAAAGTGGTAAGTGAATACTGTGTTCTCCCACGGCCATCTGTGCTCCCTTGAAGGATTTCCTCAGATGCAACTGCTGAGTACCACTCCCACTAGGACTATCGGGAAGCAGTCTCACCTTCCTGGCCTCATGAAAAGGGGGGCTCCCGCATAGAGGTAGTGGCAGTACCCTGGGATTTGTCACAGGTGGTATTCCAGAAATACCACCTCTGCTGGTGGTAAATACTTGAATAGGGTGGATTTTAAGAACTACCACCAGCTAAGCTTCAGTGGTATTAAAATCACTGAACTCTAAATGACCTGCCTAGTTTGTAGTCTTCTAATAATAAATACCAGAGTATTGCATCTGTGTGTTTTTCAACGGTGTCCAAAAGGAAGTGCCACGAACAGTGCAACAGCCATTTTTATAACCACTATATAACTAACATATGTAGGTGCCATTCAGGGGCTATTTAAAAAAAAAAGAATGTAAATCTATTTTTGCAGGAACATGCTGGTGATGAAGATATTCACCAGAACATTGGGGGAATAAGATATGGAACCTTATATGCTTGGCGAGTAGGCGTTGTGATATGCTGCTGTGGATTATAACATACCAATGGGGTATTTGGAGAAGTGGTGCCAACATTACTATCCAGGGTCATAGAATCTGTTATTTAAATGCTTACATTGCCAGTGGGCGGCATGGGCGTGCCTCTGCAGCCTAGACTCCTCTCACCTGCTGTGGAAGCCCTTGTCCCATTTACACAGAATCTGAGCAGGCTTTGCAGTACTGGTGTTTCTATGTGGCAAGCTAGATTTTGAAGAATGTCGTAGTTTTCAATTCTTTCATTTTACGTTTTGGAGCTTTGGTCCATGGAGCAACAGCCCAGCCAGTCTGGGAGGAAATTGCCGATTTGTCCCCCTTGTCAGTCCACCCTTGGTTACAGGGAATGTCTTCACATCGCAGTAATGTTGCAAACCATCAATACACTAAGAATGACTATCACAATATGGAATGAGGAACGTTGACATAGCAATGTAGTAAGACTAATGGTGTGTGTGTGATGAAATTCAATGGAAAAACGTTGTTACAAGGATGTTATGGTTACAGGTAAAATAGAAAAATAATTTGTGACCATTATGGTAAGCTAAGCAACCCTAACTCGTGCCACAAGTGTGCACTGCAAGGACTAACACCAATGTCCTCAAAGATGCCATCACAAATCTCATTCATGACATTGATGACATTACATGTGTGGCTCGCTCTGTTTTGTTCACTACCATAAGTAGGGCAGGGGCTTTTCTTCACTAACAGTCAGGAACAAACAATTCAAAAGGTTCTATATTTGTGTACGGCACCCTTCTCATATGTTCTTACACTACTTTCCTTACGGTTCACTCGCATCATATTATACATATAGGGCAAGAGGAAAGCGTAACACAAAACACTGGTTTCTGTGCATGAAGATAATAAGTGCTTCCCCTTCTGTACCGGACCTTTCCTGCCATTCCTTCCGTGGCATGTGTGAGAACACCATAATAAATGAAAATGAACTGGGAAAGGAAAGAAGGTAAGTAAAGAAAGCACCTTTCACAGATCAACAACGTAATTGCCAATGCACACATGAAGGGTGGGAGGCCTAGCAGTGTGGTAAACACTGTAGTTCAATCAGTTAGAAGGGGGTTGCAGTACAAAGAGGTTTTTTTTTTATACGTGTTGCATAGCGTTTTCAAGAGTCACAGCGCAACACTAACTACTAAGAAAATCACTACTTTCAAGAAGGGCACCAAGCTAATATCGATGGGGTGTGCAAAAATAGGGATGGCTGGCATAGTAAGAGGAACGTTCTAGCTGGGGAAAAGTATTTGTGTTGTGAAACGTCATATTCCCATGGGCGAAGTATGCCATTGGTACATGTCGAACAAAGGCACAAATACACTTCTTTGCAATGTACCGCGCTGTCGGCATTCACGGACCAAATAGAAAATGACGCTGCCACATCGGTGGCTGCATAATGTGATAGAAACGTATGCAAGAGATCGGAAACAAACACATGAACTGGGCAAGTGCCTCCTTCATCGCAAAAGGCACTGAAACTGGTGTAACATGCTGTGCAATTTTCCCTGCACAATGAACAACAATATCGGCATGATTGGTGACACGCAAAGTGTCACACAGAGAAACCAAAATCAGCCACTTCATTGTAGTTACTCCATAGCACTACACATGCACATGATAGATTGCAAAATGAGTAGGCACTGCAGTATTTTCCATTCACTTTCAGTCAATGTATGTCGGAATCCCCTAAAACCTGCACGCTGTGCCTTGTGAAACACACAGCCATAACCACACACTCTGCATTTCTGTCGACAAATACAGTGTATCAGTCTGTCCGTACACACCACACCCACAAACACCACACCCACAAACTTTATTGCCCAATCCCGTAGCCTCTACAGGCCCATATCTATGGCTGCCATTTGCAAAAGGGGCGCATGTAACACTTCCCACCCTGCAACTATCGCGATATTCGCTGACTTTTTGTGCTGGGCGCGCAAGAGTGGGGGAATAACTTTGAAACAGGGGAGCGGACGTCGTTAGTTTTGGTGGCTCTTAAAAGAACCTTTGTGTTTTTTTTTTTTCTGTAAAGGTGCTTCCCTTGAAACACTTTTTTGCAGTTTTCATACGTAAATGTGTTTTCAACGTCGGCTCACATTCTTACAATAGGGTCTTCAGTGCAGTGTGTAGATTGTGAAACATTTAACTGCCACTGTGCGACCGACATGCCATTTGCCTTGAAAAGGTGCATGTTACGCGAACCAATGTTCTCATTCTCACAGGAGAACATCCCAGCAGCATTCGAAGTCGCACATGCTTCTGTTGATGCGACCCCTTCCGACCTCTGGCTGGAGACAGAAATCATTGGAATACTACACTATTCTCGGGGAAAACATGAGAAAAGAACCTTGGCAGTAGGAAAAATGCACGGCACTGCTTTCATCATAATCTTCATCTGACGGAACACACAGGAACAAGGCATGTAACCCATAAAGAAGGCAAGTGCACGATCACAACATGTACAGTTGCCGAAAACGCCACGCGTCGACATTCTACAAGCAGTCCGCCGAAACAGCATGCTTAGACACTACAATACAAAGCGTCCACTCCCTCCAAACCGAAATTGCCAGACTAGTCTTCTTGGAGGGCATACACCTACACGCACAGATCTTCCACAAAGCCATCACCCACGAGGACAACTGTGCATCTTGCCATGTTTGCCAGCTGCTGTAGACAAAGTAATGGAAAAAAGTGAATGCCGCCCTTTGTGGTGACGCACACCCAGAGCACCTGATTGGCCAAAGGCCATAGTCCCATTTCTATTGGCCAGCATGCTGAGAAGCGCCAAATGTGGCACTTGCGGGTCCCCAAGTACGTCGAGGGCCGGGCCAGAGGGAAGAGCCGCACACCCCACCCTAAGCATCTGATTGGACAATCCCCACAGTTCCATTTTCGTGGCCACTACCCGCAAAATCCCAGGATGTGGCTTTCGTGCTGCCTGCAAGCGTGGGGAAATAACTTGCAACCAGGGTAGAGGGGAGTTTGTGGTAAGAGGCGACTCTTAAGAGCCTGTTTTTTTTTTTTTTTTTTTGTTTTTTCTTTTTTTATTAGCTATTGTTTTTTCGTGGGCTCTCATTAGTACAGTAAGCTCTTCACCACATCCTGTAGACGAGCAAACAAAAATGCATTGCCAATGGTTGACAACAAAATGCCATTTTCTTGGAAAAACTCAGCATTTCCACAACTAATGAGGTCGTTGTTGCAGAAGAACTTTCCACGAGTGGACAAAAAAGTATACATGCTTCTGTTGATGAGACACCTTGCTGCGTCTGGCTCGGAACAACATCCATGAGCAGTGGGCCATACTTTTCGTGGTATTATGGATGAGAAACGTACCTGGGCAGTGGGAAAAAGCATCCTCACGACATCCAGAAATCTTTTCAGTCTACCGAACAGATCTAAGGAAGCCAGGTAACCCATATGCATGCCGCCGTAATGGATGACGATAACATCTACTACTGGAAAAGTGGTGAGGTCTTTGCATCATGCATATCGGCAAAATTGCACTCCTACTTCTTCCAAACCAAAATTGCTGTCGGTGTCTTTGCAGGGCATAGTCGTGCATATCTATGACAAAGGGATCACCTACAGTCAACACAATGTGTTTTGCCATGTCAGCCACCCTCACACACAGAGTTAATTTTAAAAAATAAAAACAATGTAATATGTTTATATTGCGCTGCAGCCCGCAGGCATCAGAGCGCATTACATTAAGACAGACTAAAATATAGAAAACAGGACACGGCGGGGGCCACATAAAACAGGACAAAGAGAAGATGTAGGGCTAACTGAAGAAACTAAGGTAAGCTCCTATTTGAAGAGAAGTGCCTTTAATTGTTTTCTGAAGAGTAGGTGGTTGGTTTCCAATCTCAGTGTGGGAGGGAGTTTGTTCCATTTAAGGACCGCTTTGGTCGTAAAAGCCCTACCTAATCCTTTTGCTTTTTTTGTTGGAATAACTTGGATGAGACCAGTTTTGTTTGATCTCAGGTTGCGGTTTGATTCATACCACGTGAATTGTTTTTTTCGGTAGATTGGCGCTTTTCCATACAAACATCGATGTACTAGGGTAAGGGCTTTAAATATGATGCGTTCCTCGATCGCCAGCCAATGTAGATCTTTTCTGTCCTTTGTGACATGTTCTCTTGTAGGTTTACCTGTGATTGTTCTAATAGTGTTTTTTGGTTCACTTGGCACTGTTTTAGACATTTACTGCTGGCTCCCATTAGTAAAGAGGTGCCATAATCCAGTCGGGAGAGAATTGTCGCTCTTGCTATTGTTGTGCTGTTTGTAGGCTCAGCCAGGGTCTGATTTTTTTTTTTTCAATAGTTTCTGATATTGACAGTTCCTCTTGAGGTAAGCGGTGTGTGCTTCTGCTCCTAATGATGCCTGTAGATAAATGCCTAGTGTTTTCACTTTATCTGCTATAGGGATTTGAGTCTCTTTGATCTTAAATGCTGTGTATTGCGGACTTAGTTTTTTTCTGCCATGAGATGATCCAAATATCATGAGCTCTGTTTTGGTGGCATTTAAGCACATCCAATTGTCCTTCATCCAACTTTCGATGATGTTATAAATTCTCGAGAGTTTTTCGCTGTCCTGTTCGTAGTTACCACTAAGTTCAAACACCAGTTGGGTGTCGTCAGCGAAGTTGGTGAAAAACATACCATGTTGGGTTAGCAGTGAGCATAGGTAACGCAAGTATAAATTGAACACTAAGGGGGAGAAGCTTGCGCCTTGAGGGACTCCACAGTCAACTGGTTTTGGTTTAGAGGAATGTTTCCCCCAGACAATCTTAGACTGCCTGTCCTGTAAAGTCTATGGCCTCTTTAGAGCAGTTTCCTGATTTATCTAGGGCCTCTCGTAGCCTCTGATGATCCAGCAGATCAAAGGCTGCCGAGAGGTCCAATAAGATCAGCAACCCAGTGTTGCCTTGGTCGAGGATGCTAAGCATTTCTGTTTGTAGATCCAATAGTGCGGATTCCGTGCTGTGGGCTATCCTAAAGCCCGATTGTTGAGGATGTAGTAGATTGGTGACATCCACAAAATCCTGAAGTTGTTCGGTGGCGATGCTGTCCAGTATTTTTAATAGGAAGTTGCAGTTGGTAATGGGCCTTAGGTTTGCGGGGTCTTGTTGTTTGAGTTCAGGTTTTTTAGGCAGTGGTGTAACCGTGACAATTTTGATGATGGCAGGGACATTGCCATCTCTAAATGAAGCATTTGCCATTCTTGTAAGAAAGGGCGCAAAGATTGCAGCGTTGTCAAGAATTAGTTTTGGTGGCAGCACATTTTCAGTGCATGAGGTACTTTTAATACTTGAAAGGGTTTTATTCATGTCTTCCAATGATATTGGTTTAAAATGGAATTTAGGACTTTGTGAGCCAGTCTTGTTTTCTCCTGTATTATCTGGGATGGGAATGTTAGTTGCATTACAGTTGGAGATTGTCTCTCATGCCTTGATAATTTTATTGTGGAAGGCAGTTTGGACTGCTTAAGTCCTTTTCAGTGGGCTGAAATGGGGGGGATAGTGCTATAGGTTTTTCAATGTTTTTGTGTATCTGGAAAAGTTTCCCAGTCGAGTTAGATGCAGTAGCGATCTGTTCGTTATAATGATTTTTCTTCTAGGTCAGTTATTTTAGTCCTGTATTTAGCGTCAGCAATTTGCCAGTTCTTTTTGTTACTTACTGTGGGGTCTTTTAGCCATGTCCTTTCTAGTTTCCGTTTATCCTTTTTGAGTTTCAAAGATTCTGAATTGAACCATTTTTGGTGGTTTATATTGGGTCGAACTTGCTTGTTTTTTAGTGGGGCATGTTGGTTTAGTAGATCATTCATGTGTTCATTGTATATGGATATAATATCTTCACAGGTATCCTCATCCTTAGTCTCGCGCATGATTTGCGTAATACCATCTGAGAGGGTGGATGTTGTGATTTTTTTTTTTTTTTTTAAACTTCTTTTTATTATTAGGCAGCATGGCAGCATAACAACAGGCGAACAGCGCCCAGCAAATATAGATTAGCATTACAGTTCATGATATGGTCACATAAAGATTACATACAATATGATACGGGCACAGAGATTCAATCCACATATGAGGGAAAGTAGTTAAACCAAACGATACGGGAGGAGCTCTCAGACCAGTGAGAAGGGGGGGGTGGTGGGGGATCCACCGGGAATATGCCAGACTAGTGAGAAGGAGCAGGCGGGGAAGCCACCGGAGAGGTGACGAAGTCGGACATGTAGGAACGGAACCTAAGCCAGACGTCCCTAGGCCTGGAGTGAGTGGGTTGCATGTGTGCCCAAGTTTCCTCGGTGTCAGAGGCCCAAGTGACCGCCCTCAGCCATTGGGCATGCGTGGGGGGAGAGGGGCGAAGCCAGCAGAGCAAGATGGACCGAACCGCTAAGAGCATGCAGAGGCCGGCCAGCTTCCTGGAGTTTCGAGGAAGGCCCGGGAGGTCGTGAAAAAGGCACAATGCAGGGGAAGGATCGATGGGGTGATCGAGCACAGCGGAAACCGTTGAACAAACCATACCCCAAAACTGTGAGAGGCGGGGGCAGGACCAGATCATGTGGATGTAGTCCGCATCAACATGCCCGCAGCGGGGGCAGCTAGACGAACGCCCGCTGGACATGCGATGCAGTCTGGCCGGGGTGTAGTGGAACCTGTGCAACACTTTAAACTGAATGAGTTTAAATCGGGAGTTAAAGGACACCCGGTGAGTGCGGTCGCATAAATGTGCCCAGCGATCGTCCGATATCTCTACCCCCAAGTCTTCCTCCCAAGACCCCCTAAGTTTAGCAAATCCTGGAAAGGATCTGGACTGTAGCATGGAGTACAACCTGGAGATTTTGCCTTTCATGGGTGAAGGGGAAGTGAGCTCCTCAATGGCCGGGTCGTCTGGTGGTAACGCAGGGAATGTTTGATAGTTGCGCTTAAGGGTCCTTCGGAGAGACGCGTATTGAAGCCAGACGCTCCGGTCACTTCTCAAGGGTAGGGGGAGATCAGCCCACTCAATGAATGTGCCCTGGTCAAACACGTCCCGCAACAGCTCGTAGCCTGCCTCGGCCCAGCGACGAACGGTAGATGGTGCAACCTGAGGAACCCCCGGGAGGAAGTTCCAGAGGGGAAGGTTGCCGTGGAAAGCCTGGGTTATTCCGAGCTGTTTCCATGTTTTGGCCAATGCCAGGGATGTGCAGGCGACCGGACTCTGTGAGTCCAGTACCTGAGGAGCGGGTTGAATAAGTAAGGAGCGGATTTCGCGGTCACAGACCGCCAACTTCTCGAGCCGGACATGGGGGGGGGGGGGGGGGGGTCAGTTGTGTCGAACCAATAAGAGACATATTGAATTTGAGATACCAACCAATATCTGAGAAAATCCGGAGCCCCGAAGCCCCCCCTAGCCATGGAGGTGGACAAGGTCTCATATTTAAGTCGAACCGCCCCCGAGTGCCAGAGGAAGGAGGTAATTGTGCGAGTCAAGTCTCGGAAAAAGTCTGCGCCTGGCCACAAGGGTACGTTGGCAAACCTGTAGAGCAACTGAGGTAGCACCACCATTTTCAGTAGACCCATTCTGCCCGCAAGAGAAATCGGGAGCTTGTCCCAGGCTGCAACCTTAACGGACAGATGTGAAAGGTACTTCCGAAAGTTCTCTTCGAGGGTCAGTGTCTGTTGACGCGTCACCTCTACTCCCAGGTAGGTGAATGCAGATTGAGCCCAAGTGAATCCCAGAGTGTCAGGAGGGGGAAGAGTGCACTCCGTGAGTGGGAAGAGGGTGGATTTCGAGCAGTTCACCCTGAGGCCCGAGACCCGACCAAAGTAGATGATATCCTCAAGGACCGGAGACAAGTTAAGAGATGGGGAGCGGATGAACAGCAACGCGTCGTCCGCGTATAGGGAAACTATGTCTGCCTTCCCGGCAGAGCGGAGGCCTCTGTGAGCATGGCGGTGACGAAGCATGTCCGCAAACGGCTCCATGGCAACCGCAAAAACCAAGGGAGAAAATGGACACCCCTGCCTTGTTCCCCTGGCGATCCCAAAGAGAGGAGAACAGTGGTCGCCCGTGCGGACTCTAGCCACAGGAAGCGAATAGAGTAGCCTGACCCAAGAGAGAAAGGAGGGACCAAATTTACAGTTTTCGAGAACCCGCCAGAGGAATTGCCATGATACCGAATCGAAGGCCTTTTGCATATCCAACGTGGCCGCCACAGCCGAAGTCTCCGGGCTAATTCTGTCAATTATGTTGAATATACGCCTCAGTTTCAAGGAGGTAGACCGCCCCGGAACAAAGCCCGCTTGATCGGGGTGAATGATGGATGGAAGGATGGGAGCTAACCTTAGGGCCAGGGCTTTTGCGTATATTTTGGCGTCGCAATTTATGAGGGAGAGTGGGCGGTACGAACCACAACATGAAGGGGGTTTACCAGCCTTTAACAATACAGTGATCGTGGCCTCACGCAGTGAGGGGGGGAACACGCCTGTCTCCACCGACTCCTCCCACACTGCCAACAAGTGGGGAAGGAGAAGTGCCTTATAGGACTTATAAAATTCAACTGGGATACCGTCCGACCCGGGAGCCTTCCCGGAGGATAGGGAATCGATAGCGTCGGAGAGCTCCTCCTGTGTAAGCGGAGAGTCGAGAGAGCCCGAGGCCTCAGGGGATAATGTTGCCAACGGAAGGGAGTCGAGAAAAGAGTCAATCTCCTCCACTGACACCTCGTCTGAGTTGGAGTATAGGGACCCGTAAAAGTTGAAAAATTCCGTGTTGACGTCCCGGGAGGAGACAGCCAAAGAGCCGTCCGGTCTCTCAATCCCGGGAATGTGTGGGGAACCTGTCTCGTGTCGGATCAACCTCGCGAGGAAGCGGCCAGGGCGTTCGCCCTCACCGTATTTCCGTGCGATGCCTGGGTTATCCAGAAACTTCTGTTCACGGTCGGCTAGGGAACGAAACGTGTCCAGCTCCTCCCCGATGGCAGCTAGGTTACCCGTGGTAGAATCGAGTGAACATGCAGCCTCCAGTGACGACAACCTAGCTTCACTCAAGGCTATATCTCTCCGAATTGACTTAAGAACCCCGTTTTCCTTGGAGAGTGCAATCCCCCTGACATAGGCCTTAAAAGATTCCCACAGTGTGGCAAGCGATGATACCGAGCCCGTGTTCAGCTCAAAGAACTCCACGATTGAGTCCTCGAGCTCGGAGTGGAACTCTGGATCGAGCAGGGCTAGGGGTTTCAATCTCCAGCAGCGGGACCGGCCAGGATCAGGGGCCCAACTCACGGTGATGGTCACTGGAGAGTGGTCGGACAAGGTTCTGGGTAAAATCATTAGTTGTTTCACGTCCTTGACCAAGACATTGGAGATCACCCAGCGGTCAAAGCGGGAGTATGAGTCGTGGACTGAGGAATAGAATGAGTAGATGCGGGAATCGGGGTAGAAGAATCTCCATGCATCCACCATGGCCAACCGGGGCAGGGATGATAATGCAGCATAGGCTGCCCTGGAAAGATGACGGGGCTTGGACCCAGATCTATCAAGGGCTACATCGAAGATAGTATTGAAGTCACCCCCCCAGAGAATTGGTACAAGGGGGAAGCCATCTAGGAGGGACGTGATCTGTCTGTAGAACTCCGGGTCATCGAGATTGGGGCCATAAATATTCAACAAGACCACCTCCCTCCCTTGAAGCGTAGCGTGTAACAGAACATACCTGCCCAGGGGGTCAATGTGTGAGGAGAAGAGAGTGAACCGGAGACTCTTATGAATGAGAGTCATGACCCCACGACTTTGAGTCGAGTAGTCTGTGAAGAATCTATGAGAGCCCCAGGTCCTGGCAAATCGGACGCATTGGGCTGATCTAGCGTGTGTCTCCTGCAAAAAGAGGATCTTGGACCCATGGCGCTCGGCCTGCAGCTGGAGTTGTCTCATCTTTCTATAATTCCCCAACCCCCGTACATTCCAACTCATAAAGGTTAAGTCCCCCTCAGCCATAGATGTGGTAGTGGTAGAGTCGAAAAAGGTGACCAGGACCAGTGGGTGTGTGCTGCGCCACGGTCCGCCTTCGCTGCCAGTGCCAATTTTCTAACAATAACACCCCTAACATGTCCCACCCCCACCCACATCCCCCTCCCAAACAGAGGAATGACAATCCCAAACCCCTTCAGCCAAAACCAAACTAGCGGCATCATCGCCTGGGGGCCTGTAGGCCGTGCTGACCGCAGCGCTCCGGGCTGCAGCGGAACCAGTATAGCTCGAGGTGCAACTGCAATAACTTATACAACTTAGGAAAGGCATTTTGCATTTAGCAGTATAGCACATAGTTGAGATAAGAGAAGAATCTTGAACAAGTCGAATCCGGGAAAGAGGATCAATGCGGCATCAGTACAGGGGGAAGGCCGGGCCCGGCCGCCCCCCAAACGGCCCAGAGGGGGAAGCTGCAAGACTGTAGATAGAAGGGGGAAGTCAACCTGGGAAGTGTTCATCCATAAATTTGGAAGCCTCCTCCGGGATCGTGAAAAAGAACACCTGGTTAGCATGTTCTATGCGCAGTTTAGCTGGGTAGAGCATGGCATATTTGATGGAATGATCTCGTAGCCTGCGCTTCACAGCTTGGAAAGTCTTACGTTCCCGTTGGACGGTAGTCGAGTAGTCGGGGTAAAGATGAATTCTCGCTCCCCCCAGTAGCAGCTCGCCCTTGACCCTCGCGGCTCTGAGTAGGGTGTCCCGGTCCCGGTAGTTCAGGACTCGAGCGATGATGGGGCGGGGTGGAGCCCCAGGCTTGGGTTTGGCGGAAAGGGCACGGTGTGCACGCTCGATAGCAAAATGAGGGGAGAGCTTGGGTGAGTCCAGAAGCGTCATTAACGTGTGCTCAACAAAGTCCTCCATTGGCTCATGGACTTCGTCCTCAGGGACCCCAATTATACGCAGGTTATTGCGCCTCGAGCGGGATTCCAAGTCTTCGTTCTTCTTCTCCACCTCGAGGACTCGGCCGGAGAGAGCGACAAACTCAGAGCGCAGTGCTCCCAATGCCTCCTCGGCAGAGCCGACCCGTGTCTCGACCTCAGACACGCGACCATCAGTCCTCTCCATGTGGGCCTTGATCGAGGATATTGTACCGTTCATGTCATCCAGTTTTGAGTGTAGGGCGGTGAAGCCCTCCCTGATGAAGTCCATCATGTTTTGGGGTTCAGGTGTCACCGCGGACGATGACGCAACAGGTGGCCGCTCAGTAGGGTCCTCCGGAGCTCTCACAGCCGCCCTCGCAAACATGTTAATGGAGCTTTGCTTCCTCGCGCCTCCCTTAGTCATTTTGACAAGGGTGATGGTAGTGTGGGGTAAAGAAGGGGGGGATCGCTAGCAGCCCCTAGTAGGAGACGGGGAGATCCCAGGCCGCGAGAGCCGATACTCCAGGTAGGGTGCGTAAGCGAAAGGGGAGCGGGGAGCGGTCCCGAAGTGTAGGCCGCAAGGCTACAGCCCGACTGGGAGGGCGCTGAAAGCGGCGGCAGGGGGCCTTGAGGGCGGGGGTGCCTAAAGATGGAGGGTAGGAAGCAGCGATGTTAGCGGCACCCTTTCGCCAAGTAACAATCCGGGTGTAGGGACAGCAGCTTCAAGGCGGCGAGGCGAGGAGAAACAAGCCCCCAGTGAACGGTAGGGTCGCTCAGGGCGTGGGATTCCAGACATGCGAGGGCAGTGAGGGCCCAGTGGCTTCCCAGCGGGGGGAGAGGGCCGCTGGGCCACAAGACAAGGAGCCACGAGAGTCAGGGCCCCCCAGGCGGATCCAGACGTCACCGACCGTGGGCCTCCAACAACGCCGCAGGGACGTCCCACCAGAGAGGGGCGACCCCGGAGTCACAAGGCAGGGAGGCAGGTATCCAGGCCCAACAGTCCACGAAGCCCCCCCTGCGCACCCCAGGAGGCCGCAGCGCTCCGGCAGCGAGGCGCGTGCAAGCTGGGGGGGAAGGGTCTCCACAACCCCCCCGCCGGATTCCACAGGAGAAGAAAGGAGATCCCACGGTGATTCACCAGGCTGGGGGGGGAGAGGCAGGCCAGGAACAGCGAGAATAAAAGCACAGCCCCCCCAGCCGAGCACAGATGCAGGGAGAGTTTGTGCGCCTTCCGCGGGGTCGCCACACGAAGGAGGAGCGGCCAGCAAAGAGCGAAGTTCCCCAGCAGCACGTACCTGAGAGCCGCGCCGCTCCAGCAGCGCGGCGTGTGCTGTCGGGGGGAAGAGGGGGCCCTGGGTCTTCACCACGGGCTGCGGAGCCGCGGGGGCGGCAGGGAGGCCCCGATGTAGCGCAGGCAGGCAGCGGATGCAGGCAGGGTGGACGCACCGCTGGGCCGACGTCCCTCCAGGGACCCGGGAGCAGCGACTCAGCAGGACCAGCGGCCTGGCCGGCGGGTCACGGTCCCAGGACTCCGACGACCCCGCCGCCAGGAAGGTCGAGGCGCGCCAGCTCCCACCGATGCCCGGCGGATGCGAGGAGGAGCGCAGCAGGCCCCCGGCGGGAACGACCACCCTCCGCCGGGGCTGGATTTCAGGCGCGGAGGAGCGCCGCAGGAAGGGGGATGGGCAGCGTGGAGTCGGGGATGCACTTCCCGGCTCCGATTCAAAGCGGGATCAGATCCCCAGGATCCCAGAAGCAGCGGGGGAAAAGTCGTGTGCTCCGCGCCCGGCTGTAATCCGTGGAAACCTCCTAAATCAGGATTTGGAGGTCCGCCCGCCTCGGAGCACACGTATCAGGCGGCCATCTTGCTCGGCGCCCAACAGCGCCCCCCGTGATTTTTTTTTTTTAAGGTTTCTATCTAAGACCATTTTCGGGGAATTGTTTGGTTTGGCTGCTTTTGATCTGAGCACTAACTTGGATTCTGTTTTGTGATGGTCTGACCATATGCAGGGATATGTTCCTAGTACTGTCATGTCCATATTATTTGTAACTATCCAGCCTAGCTGGTTGCCCGTAGTGGCTGTGGGCTCCGTATTTATTATGGTGTAAGAGCAGTTAGATAGGTCTTCTTCTAGGCTTATAGCATCCGCGTCTTTGATGTTGCCCCTCCATCGATTTAAATCTTTTAATAGTATTGTCCCTATGTTGGATGATTTCAGATTATTCAGTAAATGAGTTAACTCCTCATTGAAATCTGATACAAGGGATGGTGGTCTATAAATGACTATTAAATTGATACAGTCGTTTGGAGTGTGGGTCAATTTGAGATGCAGGATCTCACATCCTGTGCATTGAATAGGAGCGGAGAAGAATTTGAGGTCTTGTTTAGCGATTATGGCTACACCTACGCTTTTTCCTGTCGCTCTATTATTGGTGTAGATGGTATAGTTACTGGGCACCGCAATGTCGACCGTGGGCCCCATTGGATCCTGAAGCCAGGTCTCAGTGAGACACAGGACATCAAGGTCATCTTCCAAAATGTAGTCATGAACCTCATGTGCGTGTTTATTAAGGGATCTAGTATTAAGCAGTGCTATTTTGATGGCACGTGTGGTGGTTTCATTTGAGGACAGTTTTTCTTTATGGGATTTTGTGTTCAGAGCCTCAGTGATGTTATTGCAGGCCCTTTCAGAAGTGGGGGTTCTCGTGGAGTCTAGCCTAGTGTTAACATGTGTTTGCACTAGAGTATAATGTAAAACAATTTCACCTCCCTTTCCTGTTAACCACACCCACACTACCTGATTGGCTAATCCCCATACTGCCATGGCAATTGGGCAAGGTGGTGTAAAGGGCAGATTTTGGCACGTGTGCCTTCCAAAGTAGCGTGAGGGCCGTACCCCATGTAAAGCTGGAGCAGTCCTCCTTCCCTTTGCACTAGTTTCTCTGCAGTTCTACTTCATTGGGTTACGCGTAAATAAGCACACGAGCATCCACCAATCGCATCGAAGCTGCCATCATCCACCAATGTCACTCCTGTACAACACTTGAAATGTACCGTTACACATTTACAGTACAAATGTCATGCCATTCCAAAGCACGTCCACTACAAAGTTCAATGAAAGTATGCACGATTTCTCCATCCGCATGCATCCACAGCCACCCAGGATGTGGCACGTGTAATCCTGAAAGTACTGCGTAATCCACTACCTTTTCGTGATAGTGAGGGGGTGTGGTGGGGTAAACGATATCAAACTGGGTAGGGGAATTCAGTCTTTCATAGTAGATGTATGAATTATTTTTCTTTTTTTATGATGTGCGTGCAAAGAATGTTTTTTGTATTTTCTCATATGCGTTTGTTTGCGCCTCCTCACATTTTTACCACATTCTGGTCAATGCTTCTTGCACAGTGTGAAAGAAAACGGCATTGCCAATGGCGCTCAAATCAATGCCATTTCTACGGAACCACTGCATATTTTGCGACCTCATGGTCTCATAGTGGGTGGAGAACATGCCAACAGTCTGCATAAACTCACGCATAATTCTGTTTATAGCACACCTTCCAACCTCTGGCTGGGGACAAATTACACTGTCATGGAACCATACTCCTTTTGGTGTTATGAATGAGAAAACGACCTTGGCAGTAGGAAAAATGCGCATCACTCCGGTCAGCAACCTCTTCAGGTGACGGATTAATTGTCCACACGACATTTAACCCAAACATAGACTTCCATAGTACACCACGACAAAGTCAACGATCATGACGGACGCCACATATCTGCGAAGTCGAACAATCCCGCCGAAACTGCAGTCACCCTGACAGGCCCAGAAAGTGTCCACTTCTTTAAACCCGAAATTACCAGCAACGCCTCTTTGCACACAACACCTTTGCAGATGGAGAACAAAGGTATCACCGACGATAAGCACTGTGTGTCTCTCCATCTCGATCACCCTCAGGACACAGTATTGGGACGAAATGGTACTTCCTATTCTTGTGAACCACGCACTAAACTCCTAATTGCCTATTTCCCACAATCCCATTTCCCTTTCCACCCTGCTCATAATGGCAGGATGTGTACGTGCGCTTTACCCTCTACAGTGAGGGCCACTGCCCAGTAAAGCTTAGACAATTCTTCTTCCCTTTGCACGGTCACTTTTTGAAGCACTCCCCCATTGGGTGCTTTCAAATTTTCACACGCATGCAGCAATCACATATAAAACCTCTGTATTGCACACTGTCATTTCTATACACCACTCCATATTTACTGTTAAACACTCACTACACGGTCTGTTTGATTGCAAAGCCCCTCCACCAGAAACTTCGGCTAAAGAATGCATGATTGCAGCATCCACAAAGATCCTAAGACACACCAAGCACACCTTTGGCCATGCACACAACATTGCAGCCCTTTACACACCCACCACAACACTATACATCCAAGCAAGCGACCACGTGGGCACCTAACATCATGCACAAACGTAACATACGTAGCAGCACTTCTACCCAACTCCCCACACCATAAAACACCCATTCACAAAAACGTGTCACACTTAGCAGAATCCACAAACCTACCACAGCCTCCACCACCCCTACCCACTTCCATTCACAAAGTATTGTGTCACTGGCATCCTATGCACAACAGCGTCAGAACATTGGGCCTACTTCAATAAATCTGCACACAGCAGAGTACCCAACCACATATAAGCTGCACTTCAACCATACCCACTTCCATACTCTCAATACATACACACTACACCCTGTGGCCACAATACACAACTTCTCACTGCACCATCTCCTGCTGCACACCAAATACTGTAGTGTGTTTCAACTATCACCACAACCATGGAATGCACAATACACGCTTTGAAGCTCACTTGTGGTATGGTAGCACGTCGACAATGTGCTTCACAACCATTCTCCAAAGATCACCACCCTGTGCCTCATGCACTATCAAACCTGCATTGCTCGAGTGAGTGTGCTCCTTGCACACATTCCCCGCACTGTAATGTAACCATGCATGTCAGCAACTACGGTGTCCGCTCATTTGGTCGAAAAAAAAGATCGAATAACCAAATGGTTGAAAAAAAAATTGTCAAATTTTTTTTATTTGTTTTGTTTGGTTAAAAAAAAATGTAATATATAAAAAAGGGGGTTGGGGGGAAACCCCCCTCCCCCCAAAAAAAAAATGTAGAATAAAAAATAAATTCAACCATTTGGTTGTCGACCAAATGACTGGTAGCCACCAACTACCACTATGCACATACGCACCACTGTCACCAGCACTCCTAACCAACCTCCACACCGCAATGGACATGCACATCATTATATGCAACAGTTACCATAATGTATAAACATTACACTCTCTCCGGCACCCCTATGCCCTTTCATTCACATACTATTGTCTTACCCACTTCCACTCAAGTATTGTCACTGCCAACTTATCCACAAAATGTTTACAACATTGCCGATATTGCAAGCATTGTGCACACAGCACACTATCCAAGCACATATAAGCTGCCCTTCAACCATACCCTCTACCATACTGACAGTATGCAAACAGTGCACCCAGTGCCCACACTGCGTGACTTTTCACTCCAGCATCTCCAACCACATAACATCGCCATGGAGCTATGCAGCAACAAATTGCAACAGTTACCATAATGTACAAACAAAACACTCTCTCCTGCATCCCTGTGCACTTTGAATCCCATACTATGGGAGTACCCACTTCCATTCAAAAAGTATTGTGCCACTGCCAACCTACCCACATTCTGGTTGCAACACTGGTTTATAACGGCTGAAATGTGCTTCACAACCATTCTTTACATGACGCCACCCTCTAACTGATGCACAATCAAAAATGCATTACTGCCATGGGTGTCCTCAAGGCCTAGGCTCTTGAGTGCATGGCCTGCGGCCTTCGGCCATGCACCCGATAGTCTAGGCGTTGAAAACACCCACAGCAACTTCATGCCACCATGCATGTTACCATGTCAGCCACTACGACAATCCACATACACACCACTGCCACCAGCACTCCTACCCAACCTGTAGACCGCCATGCCGATATGCAGCAACAAATTGCAACAGTTAACATAACGTCCATGTGGGCAGGTAACATTATGCACAAACGTAACATACGTAGGTAGCGGCACTTCTCCCCAACTCTCCCACACCATAAAACACCCATTTACGAAAACAGGTTGCAATTACCAGAATCCACAAACATACCACAGCCTCCACCACCTTTACCCACAGCCATTCACAAAGTATTGTGCCACTAACCACAACATTTTCACAACATTAGGCTTACTTCAACAAATCTGCACACAGCATAGGCTTTGAACACACCCACAGCAACGTAATGACACCATGGATGTCACCAACTATGACCTCCACATACACACCACTGCCACCAGCAATCCTACCCAACCTGCGTACTGCCATGCAGCTATTTAGCAACAAATTGCAACAGTTAACATAATGTACAAACAAAACTCTTTTCTGCACCCCTGTGCACTTTCATTCACATACTATGGGCGTACCCACTTCCATTCACAAAGTACTGTCACTGCCAACCTACCCACATTCTGTTCGCAACACTGGCCCTACTGCAACCAATCTGCGCACACCACACTATGCAAGCACCACCCTCTACCGAATGCATAGTCAAACATGCGTTCCTGTGGTGGGTATGTTGCAGCCTGCTCTTGAGTGCATGCCCTACAGCTTTCGGCCATGCACCCAATAGTCTAATCCTTCCACAGACCCACCGCACCTTCAATCACCCATGCATGCCACCATGTGCACAACTACTGTATTCCATCTGCAGAGCACAGCCACCTGCGCTCCACCCAACCTATGTCCTGTGCAATTCACTCCCCTTCTGTAATTGACCTACCGCCACAAAAAGAGGTTGCTGCAAACAAGTTGCGACAGCAGCTATGGTGCCATTGTGTGGTGATTGGAGGCAGCTGTCATAAAGTACTCCCCTACATATGTCACATGAACCACTTGTCACTCCCCCACCCATTTCCTCCCTTATTGCCGCCAACACATTCCGTATGGTACATTTTCCAGACCCTCCCGCCGCCCCATTGTCTACCGATACACCATGGCTGCTTTCCCCAAAAATGTTGACGCACACCACGCTTCCCTCCAGCCAACCACTGGCCGCGTCCAAACTTCTCCGACAGCACTCCGTACCGCGAGCCAATGACACTTCTGTCCGCGGAGCGAACAGGGAAATGGGTCAGTGGAGCGGACCCAGATACCACACATTTTTTTGGGACTTGCATTTCAGTTCTTTGCAACGAAACTACTGGTCGGATTTCCACCAAACACACAAAAGCATGCTTTCTGACCCAAGCCGAAAATTTGGTGGAAATCCGTTCAACCGTTTAGTCTGTAGTTATGCGCAAAGTTTTTCCCCATTCAGTCTTTGGAGAAAAAAAAATGTTTGGGACCCCCCCTATAACTTTGCCCCCCCTCACCCTCACGAAACCTGCGAAAAATTTAAAATTCATGCATGGTGGGCACATTGTGGTGTGGGTTTCTGACATTTATAAGGACATCATCCGCGTAGAGTGAGATGATGTGGTCTACGCCTCCCAGCCTTATGCCCGCATCGAAGAATTACTTCCTGAAGTAGATGGCTATGGGCTCCAGTCCCAGTATGTGCAGCGTTGGGGATATTGGGCAGCCCTGTCTGGTCCCTCTGCATATGTCCCAGGTCTCTGACACGTGTTTCCCGGATTTCACCCTTGCTCTTGGTTTACTGTATAGTATTGTAATCCATCTAGTAAACCCAGGTCCGAAGCCGAATTCAGTTGGAGCATGGTCTTTTGTTGGTCGAGACAAAGTTCTTGGTTTGTGCCTAGTGAGAACTTTTACACTGGCCTCCAGATAACATTTTGAAGAGGAGTGTATTTGCTTGTGATTTTTATTTAAAAAATGGGTGAAATCATCATATTGTCGGTAGTAAAAAGTAATTCCCATTCCCCATGGGTTTTTTGTTTGGTCAGTAAAGAATATAGCTCTGAAGCCCATACTTTATCATCTCAGAAGGCCTATGATCAACCAGAAGTAAGAATATGTGCAGACTCAAACTCTGCTAGTACAGGAAGGAAAGAACTAGAAGACATGCCTTCTCTGTCTATCCTCCAAGACTCTGGAACCTCCTCCCCTCACTTCTACAGTTCAGGAGGCAGCTCAAGATGCTCCTCTTCAAGGAATGGCTCCTCCCTAACACCTAGGTCCATACACAATCTACTGCCACCCAATTTAAGACTGGGAGAACAGATCCCCAATGTTTGCCTCTCTAGTTGCATAATTGCCCACCCTCTGCTGTTGTTTAATCCACAATCCCTTGTTTCTCTGCTTTCATAACTGTGTTCTTCCCATCTATGATTGTAAATCGCTCAGCTACTTTGTAAAGCTAGGTCCACGCTCAATAAATATCCTAATTATAATAATTGTAATCAATACTTCTTTGCACATAGTAATTCATGCAAATTAGGTGCATTTTAACTCCATGTTTCTCTTCAGAACAAGCAGTAATATCAGAGTTCTTTCCTTTAGGACGGCTGTGGGTGTACCACTGATGAGAACATACTATAAAAGCTATGTGGATGGAAGCAGGGTGCAGACTACTATGTCTTTGTTTCATGTTTTGGTTCGAGGTATTTTTACCCCCTTTTTTTTTTCTTGGCAGTGTATGTGAATATTTTGGAGGAGTAATGAGGTTGGTGCACCACGTATCTGAATGCCTGCTTTTACAGTTACCTGTGCTTTAGTAGATCTTGTTTTCTGCAGTTGATTATGGATTTAATCTGGAATTCCCTGGGCAACAAATATAATGCTTTTAAGGTGGGTTTGATGCCACTATGCCTCTCCAGGTTAAAAGGTGGCATGACAACCTGGTTTTGCAACTTTTTCGTACAAATATGAGTTTCTTTTATGATGTCCACTTCAATGTGGAAGTGTAAATTCTCCAGCATGGGGTCTGGCATGGATTCACATGCTCATGAATATTCCCCGTCGTCAGGCTGGGAATCCTCGGTAAAGAAAAAACCAGTATCAGTTTCGTTTCTGATCTGTCTTTCGTAGTAATAACCAATCACTGGTCTCTGCGTCATACTGACCACAGCCAATGACTGCCCTCTACCTAAGCACCGCCTCTGGCAGCCATCTTCAGATTTTTACTGCACGTTCATGTGTTGGGATCCTCGTGCTATTGCTCTCGAGCGTTAGTGCTATTTTTTTCACGTTTTTTTCTCAAAAACTTCGTTTTTTACGGTCAAAAGAGCCTCAAGCTCCACCGACTCTCCATCCGATCAACGGGGACCCGTTTCGGATTCGTCTGCGCCCCTCAAGGGTGAAGATTTCGTCGAGCTACGCTTTTGGAGGACTCCAGAAGTTTCTCAGGCCCGGTCATGGCCCAGGAGAAGGGAAGCTTGACGCCCGGAAAGCTGTTGAGGGTCTGCCCTGGATGCCAGCTGCAGAACGTCTTCAAGGAGGACGAACACTCTTTTTGTCTTTACTGCCTACATGAGGACAAGACGCACGTGGAGAAGGACTGTGCGTTTTGCGGCAACATGTCGGAGTGGACCATGAAGGACTGCCATCAACGTCTCGCCAACTGGCTAGAAGGGAAGAGCCCGTCCGGCGAGAAGAAGAGGAAGAAATCCGAGCTGCCTTCTAAGACCTTTGAGGACGCCCCGGCGACGGGGGTCCAACATAAGGCCAAGCACCGCGAGTCCGCTGGCACCGGGAGCACCGAACGGTCGGGCTCTACGGGCGCCAGGCAGGGCGCACCCTCCCCGGCACCATCAACCACGAGCCAACGCTCTGGGTCGGGTAAGAGGAAGGCCGAGCACCCGGCGAAGCTCCTGGAGAGGCCCCGGTCGAGCTCTAAGGCGGAGGGGGAGCGAGGCAGTGTCCCCCCCCCCCCTCAAGGATAAGGCGGTGAGCGCACCTAAGGTGGTGAAGGCCTTAATCCATCCGGCCAAGCCCTCTATCGAAACTGTCGCGGCGGCCCTGGCTCAGCCTGTGGAGGCTACACCAGTGGTGGCGACCTCGGGGGCTCAGAGTCTCCCTGCCACCTCGGAGGGAGTCCTCTTTTGTGCCCATCGATAGGACCCCCGTGAAATCCCCCGTGGGGAAGAAAAAGGGGGGCAGGGCGTCGTCGTAGATTCGGCCTCAACCTCGGAGGAGGAGCTGGTCGAGGTCTTAAGCCATGGCCTCGGCGTGGAAGAAGACCGGCCCGTCGGGATGGATCCCGACGCAGGGGACGACGACATCGTCGAGGGTACCGACGGGGCCCCTGATCGCCTGTCGGATTCCCCTCTGCCAGCGCCGCGAGACAACTCGGCGGCCATTTTGTTGGCTATACAGTCCTTATGCTCAGAGATGGACGAGACTACCGTTTCTGACGGAACTTCTCCCGTCGGGGGACCCAGAACCGGGACCTTCTGGTGTTCCCCCTACCAAGAAAAGAAGGATCCACCTCCCTCCTCAAGAACCCTTCCACGACGCCAGCTAGAAGAGACCGGTACGAGAAAAAGTACCGGGTCCCGGACACGGCCCACCTGTGCCTCCGGGCAAGCCTACCCCGGACTCCGTCGTCTCCGCGGCGGCCAGGAAAAAAGCGGGGGGGGGGGTGCGGCCTCCACATCGACTTCCCCACCGGACGGCGAGGGAAAGAAATTGGACGCTATGGGACGCAGAGTCATCTCGTCTGCAGCGACGACGATTAAAGCTGCCAACGCCTTGGATATCGTGGCCCGATACGACAGGGAGCTCTGGTACAAACTGGCTCCCCTGCTGGACTTCTTGCCGGACGACAAGAGGGCAGAGGCCCTGGAGATCCTGCAGGAAGGTGAGGTGGCTTCGGATCACGCCATTACCGTTGCGACGGACATCGCCGACACTGGGTTCCGCCAGTTGGGCAACAGCGTTTGCCTTAGGCGGCGTGGATGGCTCAAGGCTACGGACTTCCGTCAAGACGTTCAGACCAGAGTCCTGGACATGCCCTTCGATGGGAACAACCTGTTTGGGAAAACAGTGGACGATTCCCTTCAGGCCATTAAAGCGGACACCGAGCCGGCCCGGGCCCTTGGAGTTCTGCAACAACGACGGACGCCCTTTCGGAGCAGCAGAGGCAAGGGCGCCTCCAAAGGTTCCAGCGGCGGTTTCTCCTCCTACCGTCAAGCGGCCTGCTCGTCGTCTCAGGAGGCCTACAGAGGACGAGGCAAGTCTGGCGGACCCCGCCGTCGTCGCCAAGGACAAGGCGCTAAAGCCTCGTCGAAGCAGGATTGAACCGGCCGGAGGGTCGGGCCCCCACCGAAGCACCCCGGTGGGAGGCCGGCTGGCGAGCTTCGTCAGCGTGTGGGAGTCCATCTCCACCGACCGTTGGGTGCTGGACGCCTTGGCCCGGGGCCACGCGCTCGAGTTTCAAAGAAAGTGTCCGCGCGTCCCCCCCGTGGCCAGGAAAAAACTTCACGTCCCTCAACTTCTCCTGGAGGTGAAGGCGATGCTCAAGAAGGGCGCCATCGAACTCGTCCCAAAGAGGCTTCGGGGCTCCGGAGTCTACTCGAGATACTTCCTCGTGAAGAAGAAGACGGGGGGGATGGCGCCCCATCCTGGACCTGCGACGTCTGAACAAGTTCATCAAGGCGCAAAAGTTCCGGATGGTCACCCTCCAGCACGTCCTGGGTCAGCTGGAGGAAGGAGACTTCCTGTCGTCGTTGGATTTGGAGGATGCCTACTTCCATATTCCCATCTTGAAGGGGCACCGAAAATTCCTCAGGTTTGTGGTCCAAGGGCGGCATTACCAGTTCAAAGCCCTCCCCTTCGGTCTACGGTCGGCACCCAGGGTGTTCACCAAGTGCCTCGCACCGGCGGCGGCTCAGCTGCGCCGCGAAGTGATCCACGTCTACCCCTACCTGGACGACTGGCTCATCCGAGCCAAGACAAGGGAGCTCGCCGTGGTTCACACGGCAAGGACCGTCCAACTTCTCACGGACCTGGGATTCTCCGTGAACTACGCCAAATCCCACCTGGTACCCGCGCAAGACACTCTGTTTCTGGGAGCGAGGCTCAACACAGTGTCCCTTCTGGCCTCCCCGTCGGAGGAGAGGACCAGGACCATCCTGGGCAAGATGCAGCGGATGTTGGTGGCCGACGCGGCCAAGGTGAGGTCCATCAAGTCCCTCCTTGGAATGATGTCTTCCTGCATCTACCTCATTCCCATGTGCAGGCTCCGGATGCACCCGTTGCAGGAGTTCCTGGATGCGCGCTGGATCCAAACGACGGGCAGCTTCGAGGAAAGGATCACACTCGACGAGAGTTTCCGACGAGCGATCCGGTGGTGGGGCACCCGCGCGCATCTGACGGCGGGCATGGACTTCCAGACCCCAGCCCACCAGGAGACAGTGACCACGGATGCCTCCCTGGAAGGGTGGGGAGCGCACACCGGATATCTGTACGCAAGAGGCCTTTGGCTCCCGACGGAGAAATCCTTACATATCAACGTCCTGGAGCTCCGTGCAGTGTTTTGGGCCCTCAGGTCCGTCCTTCCGTCCCTCAAGGGCAAGGTGGTGAGGATCTTCACCGACAACACCACCACCATGTTTTACATCAGAAAACAGGGCGGAACCAGGTCCCCAGCACTGTCCAAGGAGGCGCAGGACCTGTGGCATTGGGCAGTCGCCCAAGGGATGTTTCTGGTGCCGTTTCATCTGGCAGCGATAAAAAACACCATCGCCGACTCACTCAGCAGGGAGCTGCGCTCGTGCCACGAGTGGGAACTACGGCAGGATCTAGTGGATCGCCTCTTCCGACGGTGGGGCACACCCCAGATCGACCTGTTCGCGACGACGACGAACTCCAAGTGCCGGAGGTTCGCCAGCAGGTTTCCCCAGGCGAGGAGCATGGGCGATGCTTTCTCGTTCCCCTGGGAGGGCCTGTTCCTCTATGCGTTCCCTCCTTTGCCACTGCTAATCCTGCTCGTCAACCAGCTCAAGAGGTCACGGTGCAGGATGATCCTCGTCGCACCTGCGCGGCCGAGGCAGATATGATTCCCGGACCTTCTGGACTTGTCAGCGTCCCCGCCAATCAAGCTGCCGGTGGACGCGGATCTGCTCTCCAGGGAAGGAGGCGCCATCCTCCACCACGACCCGAAATCGCTGAACTTGCAGGCCTGGCTCCTGCAGCGCTAGAGTTTGGAGGATACGACATACCGGCCGACTGCAGAGAGGTTCTTGCAAAGGCCAGGGCGTCCTCGACTCTTAAATGCTACGGACACAAATGGAAGAGGTTCTCTGTCTGGTGCCACGCACAGAAGATTAACCCTCTACGGATTACGGCTCCCCAAGTACTGCCGTACCTGCTGACGCTGGCCAAAGCTGGACTGGCACACGCGTCCATCAAGATTCATCTTGCTGCGATCTCCCGATACACCAGAACCACGGGGCGGACGTCCTTGTGGTCTCATCGTCTGGTGAAAGAGTTCATGAAGGGACTGTTCAGATCGTTCCCGCCTGTGAAGGCTCCGGCCCCGGCGTGGGAGCTCAACGTGGTGCTGACCAAGCTCATGGGACCTCCGTTCGAGCCTCTGCACTCGGCCCCGTTGAAGTTTCTGTCGTGGAAAACAGCGTTTCTTGTGGCCATCACCTCCGCACGACGGGTGGGAGAGATCCAGGCCCTTTTCTGCAAGGCCCCGTACTTGACTTTTCACGACACGAGGGTAGTGCTCAGGACGCACCCCTCCTTCATGCCAAAGGTACCGTCGGACTTCCACCTCAACGAACCCTTGGTGTTGCCTGTATTCTTCCCGTCGCCTTCGTCGCCGGCTGAGAGAACTTTGCACTCGCTGGATGTGGCTAGAGCGCTGAAGTTCTACGTGGACCGCACGAAGTGTTTTCGGAAGACGTCAAAACTCTTTGTGAACTTTGGACCTGTCAATCCGGGGAAGGCTCTCTCGAAGGCTTCCATTTCCAGATGGCTCTCCGGCTGTATCATGTACTGTCATCGGTTGGCAAACCGACCACTGCCTGGCTGTCCGAGAGCCCATTCCACCAGAGCGATCGCAGCTACCACGGCGTTCCTTTCTGGTGTGCCCCTGCTGGACATATGCAGGGCTGCTACGTGGAGGTCGACGCACACCTTCACGAAGTTCTACTGCGTCGATCGGGATTCCAGGGAGGAGTCCAGGGTCGGCCAAGCAGTGCTGCGCAACCTGGTCGCCTGAGGTGAGCCTGGTGAGGAGGTAAGATGCTTAATGTTGAGTTTGATGCAATGCTTAATGTTGAGCCTTTGCCACCTCCCGTGGTTGTGCATGTGTGTACTGCTATGTATTCTTTATTCATGAGCATGTGAATCCATGCCAGACCCCATGCTGGAGAAGGAACAAGTTACTTACCTGTAACTGTTGTTCTCCAGCATGGGTCTGGCATGGATTCACATGCGAACCCTCCCGCCTACCCCTCTGCGGCTCTTCACTTGGTCATACTGCCACTTCACGTGCTTCCAAATCTGAAGATGGCTGCCAGAGGCGGTGCTTAGGTAGAGGGCAGTCATTGGCTGTGGTCAGTATGACGCAGAGACCAGTGATTGGTTATTACTACGAAAGACAGATCAGAAACGAAACTGATACTGGTTTTTTCTTTACCGAGGATTCCCAGCCTGACGACGGGGAATATTCATGAGCATGTGAATCCATGCCAGACCCATGCTGGAGAACAACAGTTACAGGTAAGTAACTTGTTCCTTTTCATGACCGGGAATCGCATGAGCTCCAATCAGTTTTCTTGTAGGAGATCTTGCCAACTGTGTTTAATAGGGCATTTTCCCTTTATTGCAGAGTGAGTGTGTGGTGAAAAGACCAGGTCTGTGCATAGGAGTATGGCAATAGTCTAAACCTTCTATAACTAACACAGGGCTAAGACCCAACTTGTGTATTTTTAACACTGGACCTTTTGGTGCACTCAATCGGCACCAGTATCTCTTTTGTGGTAGTTATTTGCTTGAAGCATTGGAGCTGTACAGTTTTTGCAAAGGGGGCACTGATAAGCCATCCTTCTTTCCTCAGTCTGTTTCTAGATGAAATATAGCTGGGGTAAGCAGCTTAAACGCTCCTAGCCATGCAGAACGTCTCCCCCCCCACCCCCCAATTCTCCTCAAATCTCCATGTCTTACTTGCCAAGAGTTAATGTCTCTAGCCAATAGTGGCAAGTGCAAATTGTGTTGCCTGAAGAATAGTATCCAATTTAAGGTCATCTGTAAAAAACCCAACAGTTGTAAGAGAAAATCTTGATTGAAGAAAATGTGTCTCCAAAGAGAAGTGATATTTTTATATAGATAACATTTTAAATGGCTTAAATGGGAAAAAAGGTACTATCCTACAAGAGTTTTTAAAACTTTATCTGCATGGAACAACCCTTACAAATCTTCTGTAATAAAGGCAGCTCCTTTTTTTTTTTTTTTTTTAACTGGGGGTTATCCTATCCCCACCCCACTTACTCACCTAGCCCATACCCAGCAGCACTTTTGCTGACTCCCTCCTTATCCTCCTAAACACAGCCTTCAAGTGTTTATTTCAAAATTCTACTTTGTCTAATCTGTGTATTGAAATTCAAAATTTTAAATCTTCTAAATTTTTCATATGACTTTGACCATTGCACCTTCGCCATCTCCCTATTTAGGGAAGTTCAGTGTAAACGCTTTTTTTTTTCTTCTTTTTTTTGCGAGATAAAAACAGGTCTCATTCCAGGCTTGTGTAAATTTAGGCAACTCGTATATTTTAGAGAGAGCAGTATGTGCTACATAAAGGGGCAGAAACGTGCGCATATTCATCCAGATTTATCTTTGTTTGGAGCGTTGGCATGCTTTTAAGGCGTGAACGAGGCAGTGTTGCTGCTTATTCAGAGCTCTGGTTACCAGCTCTTCTATAGGCAGGATGCCATGGTCCATGTTACTGTAGACTGCGTTGTAATCCACGTCACTGCTGACTAGCCCTCTTCTTCTAAGGTGATGTCCGAGGAGAACCATTTGTTGTTTGCCATTGTTGTTTTTATCCCTCTAATGGAGTATGTTGTGGTGCAACACATGCTCCTGCATTTTTTTCTTGTATTTTCCCTTTCTAAGATTTTAATTTGTACGTGTGGTTTGACACGTTTTAGTGTTCATTCTTGGCAGATAGTCTCCCAGACCTCTTTGTGTATGTTTAGGAACTTGGGGCGTTCACCCTTTTTTACCCACGGTAATGCAGACATGGGCCTCTTGCTCACTGTGCTTAGAGAGACATAGCTTCACCTCACAGATGAGACCCAACAAAGCCGAAACGTGTCTGGGGTTGCTGTTTGTACTCTTGCTCAGAGGAGAATTGCAGAGCATTTCGGTTGTGGGCTGCCCGAATGGGTGGGACCGGACTGATAATCAAACCGATATTTCTCCTCTGTGAAACCTCCCAAGTGGGCACATTCCCCTAGAACAGGTTATTTGGCCGTGTTCGTTCTCTGTAGAGGGGCTCCCAGACCTGTTTGTGTCTGCACTATATAACTGTATTGTTAAAATGAGCAATGCACAATTTATAGTCCGAAGCTTTGTGTCTTTAGACTTTTATCACTAGCTTCTAATGAGAGTCCAGCACCATTTATTACGAACTAAAACCACAGCAGGAGTTGGTTTTGCCGTTTGAAGGTTTGGCAGTTTTGCAACCAATTCCAGCGACCACCATAGAGCCAGCAGGCTGCCTGAACAATGTGCGTCATATGTTGGTTTAATTGCGTGTAAACCCTGCAACCGTGTATTTGTAAGTGGAAACCTTTACATTACTCCTTTTTTGTTTCTGCTTTTGCTTAACGAAGATTGAAGAGCTAGAAGAAAAACTGAACGATACAGTCCATCAGAAGCAGGTGTTGGCATTACGACTTGATAGCCAATCGAAGCTACAGCAAGAGGATTCTAGGTGAGAACGATTGTTTTATCTTTAAAACCGTTTTTTTTTTTTAATAACCACCACCTTATCTATTTCCATGAAGTAAGGTTTTTGTCTATATTGCATCTTTCTACTTGATTGTTAATTTTTGGCAGTTCTCTGGGGAGATGAGACAGGACCCAAGTCTACTGCCTGCGTTTTAAATTGAGCTTTGCCAAAGCCAATAGGTTGTAGCTGGCGTATGTCAAGTACAGCCTCATGCTCCATTAAATAAACCTGACTTGGTCCCCATGTCAAAGTTGTAACACCATGTGTGCATCTGCTGCCATCATATGAACCCTGCAGCCTTACATGCCACAATGCCATAATTGCCTGCTACACCACCATACGTAAGCAATGCCCACACATATTTAATCGCATCTATAACATCCCCAATAGTGCCATCACATGCTCACCAAGTTTGCATATGTAAGGTATAGCTTTGGTGGATAAACATGAATGATAAATGTCCATATTTTCAGTGTGAGATTTTTAATCTATTTATTCTTTCAAGCATACTTCCCATGCCTCACCCCAATTGCCCATCACAGCATATTTTAAAGCAAAACAGAAGCAAGGGAAGAAAGCCAATGGAAGGAAGCTGTGGGAGCATGTGAGTCTAGCAGGTGCCTTTTTGTTTAGGTTGAGGGCTGCCCTAGGTCCATCTGGGTCATTCCCACAAAACCCCATTGGAACGAAATGACAGCTTAATTTCCTGCTCGCGCTCCTCATATCACTGATTTAACATAGAGGTTTTTTATAAATCAACATAAAAATCTATGAATTGCCTGTAACAGCTGACACATCGTTGGCAGCAACAAAGCCTTTCCTCCATTCACTTCCTGAAGGTGCGGTTGTCAAGGCTTCATGCAGCAGTGTCTTGTCACTTCCCCTCAGATTGCCTGGACCGCATAGCCCGTTGGTTGCGGTCTTGTATATGGAGGTCTCCTTTCTTCTCAACATAGGTTATGCCTGTTACGGGAGTCGCTGAGGAGTACAAAGATTAAAGGTACCATTAAGTATATGCAGTCAGCAGTTGGAGAAAGTAGTATTGCCACAGATCTTCCTAATATTATATTTCAAGACATTAGCTGCTCAAAGAAACAAAACTCTTGAACCAATGTGTACATTTATTTCTCAGCTGGATCAAGCATTACAATAGTAATGACTACAAGTTGTGAGGAATTTATGGTATCCGTATTACTCAACTAATTCACAATATTATACTGCAGAGGATCACAATATGAGGCCAAACAATTGCAAATTGTGTTCAATCTTTGTGTAATTCTTGTGATACAGTCGGATTGTGTGTAGAAATCGTATAGTGAAGAAGTGGTTATGCATATTTAAACTGAATCTATATTTATTATGGCTTCTCTAAAAGGCCCAGCAAAAAGCTCACAAAATAAGAGGCATCCGTGCTGGCAACTTCTAATTTAAAAAGGCTGAGAGTTACTCCTCCCCCAACCCACACTTCTTGCTCAAGCTTTGAAGGAGTCTAACATCGAGGCCATTTTGTTAGAAATAAAAGCATTGAAGCCCTTCATGGAAACCACAAACATTAAGCTCCAACAATTAGATGATCGATGGGCAAACTTTGAAAACAGAATTGAGGTGGTGGAGAGAAATATTTGTGAAGCTGAAGATGTTGCATCCAGAGTTGTCCTTCTGAAAAAGTCTGCTTGTCCCTCAGAACAAAAATTAAGGTTTATAATTTGCAAATTCTTGGTATTCCAGAAGGAGTTGAAGATGACTATGTTGCTCTTTCTCAAAAAAACTTTGCCCATCACCATAACGAACATACAAAAGGCACTTCTTGCGGGCAGTCTATCGCAGTCCTGATAAACATGGCAGCCGCATGTTTTCTATGTACCATCATCGGGTAGTCATTCTGGCTGCTTGTCCATACGCCCAATCTTATGAACTAATGTTCATTTGACAACCTTGGTTGTTCAGACGTCTCCATCTTGGCTTTCCTCTTGGTCATTCAGGTTTGTAACCACTCTGTTTGATCCTTCTGGGTCGTCGACATCACTGCTTTCTTTGTATCCCAGCATATCTTGTAGGAGTGTGTTCCAAGCTAACAGTTTGTCACTAAGGTTTTAGGATGGATATTATAAGGGTTTCTCGCATGCTGTCTGGCAACAGGCCCTTTTCAAACGCTTCCTGGTATACCTCCAGTAATTTAACAGATGGAGTGGTCTTATACGCCTTGTAGAACTCTCCGGGTAGCCCATCGGGTCCCGGGGTCTACGTCAGGAGTCTGTCTATTACTGCTTCCAATTCTTCTGCCGTTAAGGGGGCCCCTACCATCTGTGCTTGTTCTACATCTAACTTTGGGAAGTCAATTTGTTCCAGTGCATCTATAATGTCTGAGTTGTCTGCCTCATAAGTGCCCGAGTATAGGGTCTCATAGAATTGTGAGGATATCTGGTTAATCCCTTCCTGGGTTCTGACCTCTTCCTCCGAAGTATTTTTGATCGCGTTGATCAGGACTTTCTTCACTTCTTGCTTGGTAAGCCAGGCCAGGGGCCTCCCCTGTTGATCCCCTTCAGCGTGTAGTCGTTGCGTATATTTCCATAGTATAGATTTCCCAGCTTCTCCCTGATCGCCTTGGACTGTATTCTAGGGGATACAAGTTTGGGTAGTGCCTCTGATAGTGACCCCGCTTCCGATTCTATCCTCTCAATTTCTCGTTCCATCTTCCCCAGGTTCGGTAAGAACCCTCCCTTTCAGTCCCACTGTCTTATCTATCGCCGCGCCCCTGATTACTACCTTAAAGGCGCGCCACACCATTGCTAATGTGTCCACGCTGCCTATATTGTGTCGAAAGTAATCTGTCATGTCTTGCAGATGACCCTGGACCTCCCCCTCTGCCCTCAATCTCCAAGTTGGCATTGGGGCCTTGCTTTGCGTGTATGCCCATGTTGCTGTCAGTGGGGTGTGACCTGAAAGTGTTCGTGCTCTGTGATGCGCGCTAGTGAATTCCCCTAGTGTCTGCCTACCAGTAAAGAGATAATCTATGTATGTAAATGTACTGTGTGGAGTGCTATAATAGGAGTTACCCCTCTTGTCGCTGTGCAGGTTTTATACAGCTGTCCTCCAATTTCAGCTGCTCCATAGTTTTCCAGAGTGCCTTCGCCGGTGGGTCTGGCTTCTTGTATTTATCGTCCGATCGATCTAGGAGTGGGTCTAATGCACAGTTGAAATCACTGGCCCAAATGAATGCATCCTCCCAGTATGGTGCCAGCCGTGGTGCAAGTGTTTGAATGAACGCCGTTGCATCTTGGTTTGGGGCTTTGTGTTGATCAGGCACACCTTGTTCTCAAGCATCCCATGTACCAGAACCTACCTGCCCTCTGTCCTGTAACTCAGTTAATAGCTGGAAAGGGACACCCGGAGCTATACACGTTAACACCCCTCTGGCATAGGTGTAGTCAGTCGAGCTGAACATTTGACCCCTCCCTGCCCCCGGCCACTATCTTAGACTGTTTGTGTTTCATCAGGTGGGTCTCCCGGAGCATCGCTATTTTTACTCTTGATTTGTTGAGCCAGGTGTGCACCCTCAACCTTTTTAATGTGGGCATTCAATCCCGGACATTCCAGGTTGCTATTGTAAGTTCTTCTGGGTCTAGTTCTGAGTTATCTGGGCCCTTGCGTTCCCATGGGCCTATACTGGGGTCCCTGTTCATTTCCCGGTCACCCATGTTTGTGTGGAGCATTGCTCCTGCTGTCGTGGTTGAGCCCCAAGTGCCCACGCCTGCCACACACCATGTGGCTCCTGTAGAGACCCAACCGCATAGCAGCGTGTTGTGTGACCTTCTTCTCATTATCCTTCTACGCCATTTGTTTCTTGCGCCGTCATGATAACTCCTCCATAGAAAGTGCCTCTCCCTTTTGTGCCTTGGTATGAAGAACAAACGTGAACCATAAACAAACGCCCAGCCACCCTCCCCCTCCACCCCCCCTCGGGTTCCGCCCGCATCTCTTGCACTGCCCTCCCTAGGTGGGGCAGTCCCGCCGCAGCGTGATGCCTTGAAACTTGCATCTGAACTTGCAAAACTCTGGTATTGTGTCCTGTCATCTTCCGCAGAAGAACCAAGGCTCGTCGCTTCTTTGGTCATGTTGCATCTGGCTTGCCTCATATCAGTGGTGTCTTGATGTTTCTTCCCGATAGCGGGTCAGCACATGTTATTACTGGGGTAGGTTTTCATTGTTACCATTTCGGTCTCTCTGTTGTGGGATGCCTTGTTGGTCCATCCATGCATGGGCCTCCTCCGTCGTTTCGAAGAAGTACGAACTGCCTTCACGTATCACCTTCAGTTTGGCGGGGTATCGTAGCACCCGTCCATCCCCCACCCCCCCCCTCCCTCAAATGCCAGTATTTTCTCCTGGTCTTTATAGTTCATGATCTTGACCCCAAAGCCTTGGGACAGTGTCCCTGCCCCGATCTCATGCAGCAACACATTTTCAATATAGTTTGTGGGGTGCCTGCCTTCCTCCCCCTCCGGCAGTCTGTCATCTGTCAATCCGGACATTATTTCTTCGCGCTCTCCCTTCAGCATTTTCCACTCTGTGTTCGAGGATCTTAACCCGTTTTAGTACATCTGACATTTGGACCGGATGGTGGCAATGTCGGTGGTATTGTTCTGTACTTGTTGTTCCGCCATACCCATACGGTCCGTCAGGGTCCTTATATCCTGCAGAAGGAGACTCACGTCTACTATAACCCTTCTATAGATATTTCCCTGTGATTGGTAGGATATCTGGGTCGTTTACTGAAGCTCTTCTTATTCTGTTCCCTAAACATGATCAAGATAATCCGCTACCCAAAACCTATAGACCAATTTCATTCATTAATTTAGATTGCAAAATGTTTATAAGCATTCTAGCCAATAGAATGCTTTACTTACTCATTTATTCAAACCAGCTCAGTTAGGGGTTGTGAAGGGAAGGAATATTTACTCTAATGCAAGACTGTTTATGAATATGCTCCATTGCATAAATAGAAAATCAAGCAACAGATAGTTATATGGCAATAGCACTTGACGCTGAGAGAGAATTTGATGAAGTAGAGTGGGATTATCTGTTTGAGGCTTCGAAATGGCATGGTATTGGGAATGGCTATATTTAGTTACACATTTATATTCTGACACAAAGGCATCTATTTCTTTTTTTTTTTCTTCAAACACCTTTTATTTAAGTTAACATGTTGCGAGTACAGGAACATGTGACGCATTGGTTACAGTACAGTTGGCATGCATATGGGAAATGACCTCGCAGTACAGGTTAGCTGAACAACAGTGCATTGCGAATGTGTGCAAGTTGCCCCACACCCCCCAAGATCTGAAAACACTTGCATTCCTAGCCTTTTAATAACAGTCTGAGTAGATAACCCATCCAACAAAGGCTACGGGGTGGTGGTGGTACCAGCCTTGCACCCCTAGCTCCACACCTGCAAGACAAAGTAACAAAGGAGAAAAGCGTTGCAACAGTGGGGGCCTAGCTGCTATTGCAGGGTATCTTTAGGCCTAGCCAATGAACGAGGTCCACACCGAGACATACTTTGGGTAACACCCTTCATATAGCGCTGTAATTCTGTCTGCCACCGGTATGTCCCAGACCTTAACCCACCACATTTGAGCCACTAGTGCCTTCCAGATACGGGCAATGTCCAGCTGTGCTGCTGGAAGAAGGTGGCCAATTAGTGAAGCCATTGAGCCCATAAGCAGGAACACCCCGCCCCCTGTATCTCCCAAAATCACCACCGTTGGTCCATAGGGAGGGACATCCTGTGAAACCTCCTTCCACTAGAGGCCCACCTTGAGGCATGACCAAACCATGTGAAAGAGGGAGCCTACAGTTGTGCAACCCCGCCAGCAGATAGCTGGGTACCCCTGTCCATATGATGCAGCCTCTCCAGAGTGAGATACCATCTGTAGCAAAATGTATAGATGCATTCCCGATCAGTGACACAACGGGAGGACTTGAGCATCCCACCCCAGATTCTCAGCAATGCCTCATTCTCATTTAGCCATGTATGGCTGGTGCACCACAGGATCACCCGCGTCCAGGAGTTTGTACAACATTGAGGTCCGTCCCCTCATAATACCCTCCTGTAATGTCAGCTCAAGGGCAGATCGAGGTCTGCCGGCCCCAGACTTCGAGTCAGGGTGAGAAGCCCAGTGCCTCAAATGCGCATATCTGAAACGTTCAGACTCTTGTAAATTAAAGGTAGACTTGCACTAATCAAAAGAACATGGCCTACTGTCCTTATACAACTGCTGTAGGCACTCCATGCCCCCCCCTCAACCCACTTGTGAAAGCTCCCCCAATTCCTGGGTGACAACCTGGGTTATCCCACATAGGCGAGAAGGGCCTCATACCCCTCGAGATTCCCCATCTGCGAAAGGCCCTTCCCAAGTAAAAACGTGTGCTTTTGGTAGTTGCAAGAATCCATTCTCCCGCACCAACGGTCTCCCCTCAGTGTAAGGCAGCTGAAATAGGTCGACTGCTGATTGGGCTTGTTCAATTAATCTCCATTTGGGCAAGGAGGCAGATATTCCCCAGGCGAGGGCATGCGAGAGCTGTGCTGTACGAAATATAGCGAAACACTTCTGGGACTCCCAATCCGCCACCCCACTCTCACTGGCTTCAGCAAAACCCTCCTTGATATTCTAGCCTGCTTGTTCCTCCAGATGAATTCGAGAATCCTTCCCTGAAGTGAGCAACAGTCAGTCCATTTTCACTCTGCCATGCGGTTCACACCAACCAGGGATGTAACTCCGGATACCAGCACTCCCAAATCTCAGGAGTGCAGCCCAAAGCAGTGGCTCCAGCGCGGACCCCGCGCAGACACTATAGGTAGAAAAAAAGAGGGGCAAAGTAGGCTTGATTTCTCAAATTGCCGGAGGCACTCAGGAGGCCATCTTCCTGATGGTTGCGCCAAGCCACGCCCCCTCCGGCATCTATTTTTATTAATGGCAACTTTTCCTGCTTATTCTCACTTTATAGAGGCACTCAGCAAGCTGGTCACCAATTGTATGTGTTTTAGCCCTGTAACCCATATCGCAGCTAATGGGTGTAAACTAGGATGTCCCAGGTGGGAATTCTGAAACCAAACTGGCTGAATTTGCTGATTATAAATTGATGTTAATTTTTTGTTTTAAAGAATCCCAGTGCGACACTTAATATTTATTTTTGTTTTTCTATTTTCTGGGAAATAAGCTAAATGGGGTCAAATCTGCAATACTTCCACTTAATGCTTTTTGTATTAAGCACGATCTTACCAATTCCGGTCTGAAATGGTATCCAGTGTCTATTAAATATTTATATTCTTTTTTTGAAACAATTAAGATTAATCTACAGATTTTGCAATTGAAACTGCTTGAGTCAGTTGCCTAATTGTCCTCGCTATTTTTATCTTGGTTTGGAAGATTCAAAGCCATTGAAATATTTGTGCCAGTAATCTATTACCTACAAATACTTGTCTCGGGAGGATAGCTCAGGGGCAATGCGCTTCGATCCCCGGGTCCGCGCTTAGAAACCTCTGGGTATAAAGCATTATAAATAACCTATCATATCATACTTCATATTACTCTACCTGCTTGTTTTTTGTTTTTTAAATTTTTCAAGTTTGAGTTTTACAAGAAGGCACATTTAACAATGCGAGCTACTTGACATGTTACAGGTAAATAAATCCCTTTTCACCACAGATTGACATGAAAAGTGTTGCCCACTATCCTGTCGTGTCATACACCCCCCCCCCCCACACCCTGGTATAGATTTCGTCCTCTTAACAATTCTTCCATTTCACTATCTGAGTGGCGAGTTCCCATTCATGCATGATATTGAACATTCTCCATAGTCCCGGTGGCTGTGAAAATTACGTCCATTATACAACGTAAGTGTATTCCACTCCTGTGTCTCGAGACCCTAGAGGTACATTGTCGGTCATATATCCACCCTCACATTAATATTGCCTGTGTCAGGGGGCATGTATTTGCTTCAATTCCCCCCCATTTCATTTGAATCCCAGTAGTCAAACGTTCCATTACATATGTTTTTAGCTGTACACCACCCCCAGGGGGACTAGTGGACAGTGGCTGCACCCTAAAATTTTGTCACATTTGATTATCAATTATTTCTTTGAATGTTTGTAATTTCGGTCTGTATAAAAAACTTTTTAAAATCAAGTCTAGAAAGCAATATATGAAGGGCATGTTGCATTAATCGTTGTGACTCAAAAAAAGAGATTAACTTTATCTATGCCAAAAGACATAGAAATCTATGCTCTTTTGTTGGAATTAAGTATCCACCTTTTTTCTGCTAACGCTCTTAATGTTTGAAATTACCCTCTTCTAAAATTTAGTCTACCGGCTGTTTTGGGGCATCTTTGTACTTGTTGTTCTTGCCTACCCAAGGACTTGAGACGTAGATACTACAGATGTTAGTCTTGTAGAAAAAGGTCAACATTTCACCTTCCCAAAATCCTTGACCGAGGTATCTAATCTGGCAAGTGCTGGGTTGAAAAGTTTGGTAACATATTTTATTTTTGCAGCACCTAAAAGTGCAGCGAATCAGGGATGAAGCATCGTGCATTAGAATGATGGTGGTCCTTGTGCTTCGGGAGATGCTACTACAGTTGTGCGCTGCAGTCCGCAATCCTGACAGGCTGTTAATTGGAGGAAATGTATTTGTCATTAATGTACAAAAAATTAGCTCCTAGGTCTACACTGTGTTGACGTGGCATTGTCCTTAACACTTTCTCATGTTTATTATCTTATCGCATTGTCTCCATACCACAGTATTTTCAATGGCTGGTCAGCTAGATAATGCTTTGTGTGCTTGCTTCCAACAATAAACCTGGAGTGATCAGTCTGCTGCTTGCTACTGAAGCTGTTTGGTTTGTAGTCTAGGGTGCTGAGTTTGTTGTTTTCCGCCTCAATCATGGTCTGGCGGTTGCAACCTAGACTGTTGTCAGCAACTTTGTTCATGTCACCGGCCGTGCCCCATCCTGGTCTTCTGCCTCTTCCAGCTCAATGCCCCCCCCCCCCATCACAAAGAAATTAATCAATCCTGATACAGATTAATTCTTCAAACCCCTTGCAATGCTTCTCTTCGTCAAACCCTGAAACTTGGGCTACCAAGCCTGCCCCACTTTTTTGTGTTCAAGCTTATTTATTGAACATTTGTATGGCGCCTATACATCTGTGTTTCCAAGGGCTACAATACAAAAAAGGGTGGGGTGGGGGGGGCAGAGGAAAAATAGCCAGGGAACTCAAGATGGGATGGGAAGAGAGGAGAGCAGGGTCCGACCAGGAGAGAGGAGTATTGACCGGGTTGGGGTGAGAGCTATCGGCTGTGAGGAGCGCATCCAGGGTGTGGCCGGCTGAGTGGGTTGGGCAAGAGGGAATAATGGTCAGAGAAAGAGGTGGAGGTTGCGGGAGGGTACAGTGATTGCATCAGAAGAGTCTAGGTGGCTATTGAAGTCTCCAAGAAGGAGAAGCCTAGAGGTAGAAGTCAGAAGAGAAGTAGCAAGGTCGGCCCACTCCCAGAGGAATAGGGGTATCGGCCCGGGGTCCTGTGAATGGTTGCGAGAGTGAGCGAGAGGGAAGGAGACGCAAAGCTTACAAACAAGACTTTCAAAGGAGGAATAAAATTGAGTGGGTATGATGGAAGCAGGGACCCATTCAGGGAAGAAAAGAGTCACTCCACCTCCAGATCAATTTAAAGCTGGATTTGGAGAAGATATTTTAGCCCTCAGGAAGGAGAGTGTCAAAAGCAGTTACAGAGCTGGCATTGAACCAAGTCTCAAAGAGAGCGACATCTAGATCCAGGTCTTCAAGGAGATGACAGATGTTAGGAGTGTTTGACAGCATTAAGAATTCCAAATGCTTGGAAGTTGTTATACGATACACGGCTCAAAGTTTGCACAGACCATTGGCTAGAGTGCAATTGGTGCATGCAAACTGTTAGAAGGGATACTAGATCGCTGGGTTGACTACCATGAAAATTGTACTAGGCTATGCTAATGGTCGAGCAGAATTTGTGAGTTGCATAGCTGTGAGAAAGATTTTAACTGAAGAAAAGGAGAGGAAGGTTATGCTAACTGTCAGAAGGCTTAGTTGTTTTTATTAGTGGGAGTCTCCTACCAGGAAGAGGTAAAAACCTGGGAAAAGAAATTGGAAGACATGAGGCAGTGTACGGAAGAGTTGGAGAAAGTAAGGAGTGGGAAAGTAAGGAGAACACTTTTCCGAAGAGGTGCAGAAGTCTAAGGAGATGGTTAAGGTTCAGAAGAGCGGAGAAGGCAAGACTGATATGAAGAGGACCCCCAAAAACTGGGCAATGCAAAAAAGAATGAAAAGCGGGCGGGGCTCAGAGGGGCAAGGAATGGCATCAGAGTTTGGCTGGGGTGGCTAGAGTAGGTCAGCCAAGTCTTTCCTCCTATCTTCGGCCTTCACCTTTGCACCTCTCCTGTCCAGGATTGGGAACCTGCCCTGGAATATCAACCAGGTGTGAGGACCAGACTACAGATATTTTCAGACGCATTCAAGTTGGGCAATGTCTCTGCAGAAAGCGGGGTGTGGAATTTCATTAATCCAGACGCAAGACAAGAAATTACATTTAATTAGGGGACTCTCAAATCTTTATTTTGGATCATGATTGCATTCCAACTTGGAATAATTTTTTGGGCACAGCATTATATGCCCTCACTACTATTTTGTTTACCTATCGATCTCTGCGCCCATCCTGTCCATTTCCATGTGACATTGCTGGAGACACAGAACCGCACAATATGGGCACTCTTTTAGTCCAAAGGAACAACTAACTCTTGCCTTAGTAGAGGCATATATACCAAGAATTGAAAGTTGAGGAACTTTTTGGCGATATCTTACGGTTGTACCTTCGCGACCTGATTGTGTTCCCGTTTTGATGCCTTAGGGTTGGGTATTTATCCTTGCTTGTGTCGCATAGGTGTAAGCCTCTACAGAGAAGTATGAGTCCCTCTACCCCGTTAGCAAGAAGACAAATAGGTTTTAGGTGTGCCTACACCTTTACGTTGTGCGAAGATATGTTGGTCTCCTGTTATGATGTATCCATTTCTTGTAAATAAAGATTCCAGTTCAAATTTGTGCATGAAGTATTTATTTGTCTTTTAGCCCTTATTGGATGACACGTGTTTCGGCATATGAGCATTGCCTTTTTCAAACCTGGGCTATTTTTGTTCCCACCAAAGAAAAAATAAATACAGAATTGGTTTAGCTTCATTATACATATCAATAAAACAGTGATAATGTTCTGTATACAACGCCATGTACACTCATGTGAGCCAATGTGATTACATGAAAACGAGGATGTGATAACATATGGTGATGATCTGTGATGTAGCTGTGTGCCTACAGAGTAGACCTTAGAGCGGTGGGGGTGGTTGTGATGCTGGAAATGCATCGGAGGGACAGGGCCTCCGTATCCTTGTCCTTTACTGCCTTTTTATTGTGTGTTCTGTCGTATTTTCCGCGCAGGAGTTCATGTGGGACTCCTGGCGGTGCAGCTCTCTTTTGGTTTGGTGAACAGACCTGTGGGATACCCTAATAGCACCCATGGGTGGGGGGGTACAACCCTGTGCCCCTAGTGTATGTTTTTGGTCACCTGTGGGTGGCCCGCAGAGCAGGGTATGGGCTGGTGGCAGCTCCATGCTGAATTTGACAGGTGCACTGAGTAGCTTCCATTTTGGGATCCCCAGGCCCTGCCATTGGAATCAGTTGATTCCTGATGGAAAACAAGATGGCCCCTGTGGCCTCTTGCTTTCTATTACCTATTACCTTGTTTTCCCAAAGTCCTGGGAAGCCCTGACTCTGTCCCTTGCCCCTGACTGGCTGTTGGGTGGAAGTTCCATATATGGTGTTGTTGTGAAGTCCAGTGCAGACTGACTGGAGCCTTCCCAGTGACTGTATGTTGTGGGTACGCCCTGTGGGTGGGACCTGAGTGAATGGAGTGTGTGACCAATATGCACTTCTTGTTGTGGCTGTCTGGTTTCTGGTATGAGAGACAAAGACCGAGACAGCCCTGCCCGAAACTGGCCTGAATGCAGTATGTAGTGTTGAATGGCTGGGTACTCTTCCCAATCCACATTCCTTGTTGTGAGTGTCTGAGAGGGAGAAGGATGGCCTGAATGCACTGTGTGCCTGATTGGCTGACTGACTGCATGAATGCCCTTCTGTATAATTGGCCGCTGAGAGTGACCCAGCAGTGTGGATGAGAGACGAGATAGTATATCTGGGGACCTCTCACCACTGGAAATTGTTCAGAAGCTGTGTCTACACTTGAAGAGTAACGAACTGCTGATCCGCGATGCCCAGCTGGAAGACGAAGACTTGCTGTTGCATTTGCTTCGACCTGATCTGAAAGCTGCCGAACTCGTCAGGGACTGATCCGAGAGAGGACCTGGTAAGGCACCCTCTTCCCGTGCTCTGAGGGACCATCGAGCACCGCTAACCTTCGCCGAAGCTCCCTGGAAGTCAGACCCTCGAAAGGCTGCCGACCCGAGACTGGACCACTGAGGAGAGCGAAGCAAAGCACCCGGACTTCGCCGCTGTCGAAGTCTATTGCTGTCAACCAGGGTTCACAGGTTTGTGTAACCGCTGGAGGCCCGTCGAAGTTGTGTTGCCCAGCCGTGGGGACCACTTGACGCCGTGCCGCCGATGACCGGAGCTGCCTGCTCCTTTGCTTAAGAACATTTTGAATCCAAGGACTCCCTTGTCCGCAACGTCGACCGTTTTGTCCCGCCGGAGAAAGTCGAGGACGACCAACGCGCCGAGGAGAATCCGCCAGTGGGTTTCCCGCCACCAGAAGGCCACAAAGACTTCGACGACTCGACGCCCTTGTTGGGCCACAGTTCTTCTGAAACTCTTTGCGGTCCTGAACAATCCATTGCCGAGGTGCCCCGCACACCTCATCCTCGCAGGATGTCGCTGACGAGCACCGCCTGGATCGACATCGGGGTCTTGGCACCCTTCTCATCAAGTTCACCAACTTCGACGCCCCGTGGCTCCTGCTTTAAAGGGAGTCGCTCAAGAAGGATCCTTCGACGCGTCTTCGAAGAACTCTACTCCACCAGGTACATTGGGCGGGTAAAACCTTAATAGGAGGAAATAAGGCTATTGAACAATATATGGACTGGGCTTGTGCTATATATCTTTATTTTACAGGTTGCCCAGGTTGGGGGGGGGGGGGGGATCTCCACACAGAACTGTGTCGATCGGTAGGGGCCAGTATTCTGCCTATTGGTTCAACCATCTTACGTTCCTTCCTATCTCTATTGCTGGTTTCCTCGTTATTGATCTGTGTGACATTTTAACCGTACAGTTGATGCACTTTAATGAGATTTGATAACATTGGTGGTACCACTTTAGAATTATATATATTTATCATTGTTGATTTCCGAGTACAAAGTGCGTTATTGTGATCGTGTATATACCTTTGAATATTAATTATATAAAGACTGTGTTTTCAGTAATACAGTGTGTGGACATTCCTTTGTGGGGGTTCGGGGACTACACTGTACTTAAGAACCAGCCTGCATCGCCTCCTGAGAAGCTAGGCCTTGATTGCTCAACTACGTTACCAATAATAGAGGATCTTGGCTGGGGTCCTCTGTGCCTCTCCTCTACCATATAGAGAGCGGAAGTACAGACACCCCCTCCAGTCTTTACAGTGGTAGAGGAGACATTTTGTTTTTAAAAACTGCTGTTAACACTACTGTGCCTACACAGAATGTGTGTGCAAAATAATGAAGCTTTCTATCTGTTAGTGTAATGGTCGCCATTTTTTTAAAACTTCTCTTTATTGTTCTAATAACTTGAGACAACAGCAAAACCCACAAACTTGCCCCTCCTCCCCTCTCTGCCCCCCTACATTGCCAAAGCACACACCCCCCCCAATACCTTTCTCATCCAGCGACTTAAACCTATAGGTCAAAAAGTTTGAGTCTATGGGGTCTCCACTGCTCCCGGAACTCCTCCTTTAAGTAGTCCAAAGTCTCTCCCCATTCCGCTGCAAAAATCCCCAAGTTGCAGTCAACCGCAAACGTAGCCCACTCCAGGCATACTATCTCCCACATTTTCCTCAACCAGTCCTGCTCCATTGGGATCCTGGGGCTCTTCCACCTTTGGGCAATTAGAACCATCGCTGCTAGTATGAAGACAACTTTTGTCTTCTATATAATAGATTAACCCTCTGCCTTTTTGGTCCTCGGGATCCTCAATTGCCCCTCTGCCAACCTTTACTCCTAAAAGCTTTCCTTGTGGGGACCTCCTTCAGCCTCCCCCTTGCTGCCTCCACCTCCCCTTCCAGCTGGGTCTCCAAGAGCCTCAGTTGTTTAGTCCTCTGTGCTTTCAGGGCGATAAGTTCCCCTCTCAGCATGGCTTTGAACGCATCCCACCTTGTGCTGAGACTTGTATCCGTACCGTTCTTTCTTTCGAAGAAAGCTTTAATGTTATTGCCTATCTCCTCCCTAATCACCTGGTCCCTCAGGAGTTCCCCAGGCAAATGCCAACTCCAAACCCATGGCCTTCGCCTACCCAACTGCATTTTCATCTGCACAACCCTGTGATTGGCAATTCCCATGGGGCCAGTCTCCACTCGCTCTACCCCTCCCACCAGACTCACCGAGACTCAGATATAATCAATTCTAGATTGGGTTCTGTGCACATCTGAAAGAAAAGTGTAACCCTCTTCCTCCCCTCAACACATCCCTCAAACCTGCCCCCTTAAACCGCTCCCTCAGCTGTGGGGAGGCCACCACCCACCCCTTCCGCATGTGTGCTTGTCCGATCCAACCGCTTGTGCCAGGCTAAATTAAGGTCTCCCATCAGGATGACCTGCCCCCTCGCAAACCCCTCCAACATGCCCAGAGTCTCCATCACAAACTTGTCCTGTCCCACATCTGGCCCGTAAACCGAGGCTATAGTGTAAGTAGCCCCCATGTTCTCCCCCTCCCCCCCCCTAACCATGATGAACCTCCCATTTTTGTCGCTCGGGATATCTTGGATGCTAGTGCCTTTTTTGCGTCAGGTCTTAGTGGGACCTGACGCAAAAAAGATCTGTGGGAAACCCTTCAGACGCAGGCAGCCCTGGTCTTTGCGGAGCAGATGGGTCTCCTGCAGGGCCAAAATATCCGACGTGTTCGTTCAAGTGAATTGTTCTAGTTTGGCCTGCTTAAGGGGAGAGTTTAGCCCCCTCACGTTATGAGTTAGCCACCTGAAACCAAAATGATGTTATGCCCCGCGAAGTGCCCTACCGACCCCCTACCCAACCCTCCCCTACTCCCCAATACACCTAAAAGTTCTTTGTTCAGCACTATGGCCCGCCTGTCCCTTTCCCCAACCCTCCTGTGCCCCCCCTTGCCCAGAACCTGCAACTTTGAGCTAGACTGCACCCTTCCCCAATCCAGCCCTAGCTTGTTCAAACATGTTTTTACTCCCCCCCCACCCCCCCCAGGCTCCTCACACAGCCCATGGGTCCACCACACCCACATACCACCAAGGTGCCGGTCAATTAGGTCACCCGCCCCCCTCCACATTAAGACTTCCCTCCCCCTCAGGACTCTGAGATTTTAACACCCCCCGCAGGGCCCTGCAACGCACCCTTCCTCTTGCCCCGCTCACCCACAGTTACCCATTCAAAGGGTCTGTTCCTCTCCCTTTGACCTTCACGGTGACCCATTCCCCCCACCCCCTCCTCATTCTCCAACTCCAAACTTATAATGTTGGCTTCCTCCTGGAGCGTAGTTGTCCGCTTCTGAATCCCCTCCCACTCAAACATTACGCAAAAAGGGAAGGTCCACTTGTATTTTCTCCCCTTCTTGGACAGCTCCTTCAGGACTGGACCCATACCCCGTCTTTTCAGCAGTGTGCTTGCAGCCAGGTCCTGGAACAACAGTATTTCCTGCCCTTTGTAGAGGACAGGCTTGCTTTGTCAAGCCGCTCGCAGCACCACTTCCTTCTGACCATATCTGGCGAAGGCGACCACGACTTCCCGAGGTCTGGCATTGGGACCGCCCAGGACCCGGCCGACTTTGTGGGCCCTATCCAATGTTATCGAACTCTGGTCCGCTTCGCCCAAAAATTCCGCAAATATGCGCTGGCATTCCTCCTTCAGATGTCGATCCGTCACGGTCTCTGGAAGCAGCTTAATCCGGATGTTGATCCTACAGGATCTGTTTTCCAAGTCCTCGAGCTTCGCCTCCATGTTCCTCGTCGCCATGTCCAGTCGATCTATGGCCTCGCTATTAGCCGTTGTTTGCCTCTTGTTCTCCTGGAGGCCCCTTTACAACAAATCAGTCCTTGCGCCTCGTTGAGCTACTTCTTGTCGGATTTCCCCCAATGCCACATTGAGGTCGGTTCTCATAAATTGAAACTGGTCTTGAAATGTTTGAGCCAGAGATTCTCTCGGGGCCTGCATTTACCCCCTGAAATCTTGCCTCGTCACCTGCGCCACCTCCTCATCCACCTCAGAGCCCCTTCGCTCATTTGAATGGCCACTGCCAGATTTGTTAGTGTCCTTGTTCGCCATTGCGGGCCAGAGTGTGGAAAGTGTTCCCTGAGGCTCTCTAATGGAGTGGCTGCCCTTTCCAGATTCCCCCCTAGACCTGGAAGACATCTATGTCGGGCCCGGGTTGCAGCCCCTGCCGTATTTGGGTCGGCGCCCCGACTCTCGTCGCCACTTAAAAGGCCTTAGACCCCTCACCTCTAGGCCCGGTTGAGACCCCTGCTCCTGGGGGGTAGACCTCTCCTCAGCCCCGAAGCTACCTCCACGGGGGGGAGGCGTTCCTCCTTCTTCGGATCCTTGAGCCAAACTCCTCATGCTTTGTCACCTGCGCCGCCTCCCCTCCCAAGGGGAAGCCCCGGGGGCTGCCCTAACCGCCTCGGACCCAAGGGTCCCCTCAGATGCCCGGCCCTTCCGTCACAGTTAATCCTTCAAATGGGCTGCCTCCAGGGGATACTCGACCAGCACAGGATTATTCTGAACGACCAGCGCTCTACGGGCAATCTTGCCTCAAGTCCCTGCTGCCTGCCGATGGGTAGTGTTGTCTGGCCCCAATCTCCTGCAGCGCAAATCCTTCCTTGCTCCCTTTTCCCTACAAGGGGCAATTCAGGCCAGATCAGTACCTCTGACCTCCCAGTTGGTGTGTCCCCTTGGGTAGTGCCTCTGTTGGAAGGGAGCGCACCCAGTAGGACAATGCCTCTTCCCCAGTCGCCGCCAACAACTCCAATTGCTCCCTCCGGGTAGTGCCCTCCTGGTATTGTGCCCCTGGGGAGCTCCACGCCTCGGGGCCTTCACTCCCCACTTCCGCTGGCGGCCCTCAGCTCTCTCCTCACTCCTGGGCCCAGGCCGACTGCACCCCCTGCAGCTCCCGCTCCCCACGCTTCTCTGTACCTGCGGGGCCAACTTCTCTGTCGGGCGAGGGGCGAGGCACTCCCCCGCTCTCACTTTGTGCAATCGGGGCTGGTGAGCACCCCGCCGGTGCGCCCGAGGTCTCGCGCCTCCAGTCTCCTCTGCCGCCTCCTCCACAGGGGGAAAGTCTGCTCCGACGCCTGCTGCCCCCTCATCCGCCGTGCAGCTGCCGTGCTATTGGTGGGCCCGTCCAGAGGGGATGGGGGCCCGGCACCACAACTGTCACCCACCTGGGCTACCACACTGCACCGCCGCTGACTTCAGGGGAAACCCAGTTCTTTTGGCACGGGTGCAACCCGCGCCTCCTTACTGATGGCAGTGAACTCCAGGGGGAACCTGGATCTCCTCACGCGGGTGCAACCCGCGCCTTCTTGCTGGTGGCTGCGTGCCACCTTCCAGGGGGACAATACTGTGCAGCTCCCCTACTAATGTGCTTCTCCAATGTTGTGCTCGCCAATGCTGCAGCCCCGGAGCCCGGTCGCAGGTGGGGGGCGGGGGGGCGGGGTTGGTGAAACCGCCAATGAACCAGGCACGGGAAACGGAGCAGCTGTTGTCACGTCTACTCGCTGCCGGCGGCCATCTTGGAATTCTGGCCGCCACTTTTTTAAACAGTGAAGTTCATGTGAAGAGTCTTACCCTTTTAATGATGTTGTCCAGTGTAAGTGACTTCATCCTGCTGATATTGTGTTCCAAGAGCTCAATCGCTCCTAAGTCAAAAATTGACATGATATTGAAAATCCTCAAGGCTATTTGTAAAGCATTATAACGCAGTAGGACTAGGGTATAGTAAAATAAACACTATACGGCACCTCTTTTAGGGTGATGGTAAAATAGTTACTCATATACGGTTATTTCTCATTCTTTTGTATATATTTTATCTGAATTTGGACCGAATATCTTGGATTGATATTAAATAATCTAAAATACTATAGTCCTAGGGGGTCTGTGCAAACATGCAATTGCTGAGTATTTGTCATCACGGAAAAGTGAAAGAATATGGTTCTAAGTCGTATTTCTTACTACTTGCTAGTTCTGACATCAAATTAACTGTTCGCACCCGTTCTAGGGTGGGCTTCCCGTGAGTTTTAAGGGCTTACCTGAAAAATATTTCACTCCTGCTTCAAGCGTCGGGTGGATTTATGTCTGCATTAAGGGTACATTTCTACTGCTGGGTCTAAAGTAGCCTATGTCCTACCACTTTCTGTTTTGAAAGTACGGCGGCCACATTTTGGGCTGATTTGCCGTGTTTGCCTGTACATTGGTTGCATTTCATCCCAATTTATATTATTCCCGAAGACAATATGAACCTATTCACTTTGCCCCTTTGTCATCAGATGTATTTTCATATTTGTAGTATTTCAATTATGAGTGTGTTATTAATAGAAGTGTAAAGCATATATTTATGCGAGACCACTACACTTTGGAAAAAATGAGATTCTTTCCCAAGTGTCTGAGAAAGAAATTAAGATTTAGTGCATGCATATTTTCGGATAACGAGGTCCATCTTGCAATGGACTAGTTCCTTTTTATTTTGGACCATTATGGTGCATTTGTCGCATTATCACAATGTTCTAGATTGTGATGCATTGTGGTTCTTTGCTACAACTATTCTACGTCTAATTCCGCTAACATACTAGTTCACGTGTTGTGTGCATCATTCAGAATTTGGATTCCCTCTTGGTTGTAAAATGTTAAAAAATGACATTATGCTTTTAAACATGTTGATGAACATTTTATGAGAAGCGTACCATATTATTCTTGGGTTGCAATGCATTGTGGTTCTTGCAGTTGGCACATTATCAATATTGACTGTTAAATTAAGCGTGTGTCCATTTGATTTACAATAGTTTTCTGTTGAAATTGAAAATGTTCTTCTTTGTAGCATCACATCATGATATTACTACATTGGGATATTGGTTGTTATGCATTTTACAAAAAATTAGCCATTTCATTGTCCAAGTTCCAACCATATTCTACAGTTTTAAAAAGACAGATGAGTCTGGCTTCTTCTTGTCGTAATCGTAATTCCTGATCACCTCTGCGTCTGCCCATCTTGACCTTTTTTAACGCAACAAATTTGATGTCTCTTGTTTTGTAGTTGGTGGTGGTTTTGCCAATGGTGTGACAGTGGTAGATTTTTGTCCTGACTGCCAATTGCTGATATGTACTCTCTTATCCGTATTCTCAATTGTGCTTCCAATGTATACTAAGTTACAAGTGCATATAATAGCATAGATGACATACTTGGAGCGACAATGTATCTGTTCTTCTTTGATTGGGGTTTTTACTCCATTCTTGTTTTATGAACATATTGTTGTTTGGTAATGCATATTCACACATTGCGCAAAAGCCACACTTTCTAAATCCTGACGTTGATTGGTGTAGCCAAGTTGTTGTTCTGATTTCACCTTTTTCAGGCAGTAGTGATGGGCTTAGACTACTTCTCAATGTTTTTGCTCTTCTGTAAACTAGCGTTGGTTTATCTTTGATACACTTCCCAACATTGGGGTCTAACTTTAGAAGATACCAGTTTATTTTAAGTACTTTCTTGATCTCCTCATTGTTCGCACAATAGGTAGTAATGAATTGGACCGTGTTTTCTGGTTGCGTTTCTTTGTTCTTCTGAGTCAGAGTTGACTGTCTGGTGGTCATTTTGTAAGCTTTATTCCTCACTGTTGCAATTGCTTTTTGAGGGTACCCTCTGGCAGAAAATCGGGTGGACAACAGTTTACATTCTGATTCAAAAGTTGATGTTCCTATGCAGTTACGTTTGGCATGTTTGAATTCCCCTTTGGGGATGTTTTTAATAACTGTTTGGTGATGGCAACCTGTGGCAAAAAGTGTGGAATTTATTTGTTTCCTTTCTGTAGGTTTTGGTGTTTAGCTGGTTCCCAGATACAAAAATGGTTAGGTCCAAGACGTTGATTTCTAGACGGCTGCTTGATCCGGTAAATTCAAAACCATATCGGTTGTCACTAACTTGATATAGGAACTCTTCAAGTTCATGGGATGTTCCGTTCCAGATGATTAGTACATCGTCTATATATCTTGTCCATTTTACTATCTTGTCTTGATATGCATCCAGTTGGTAAATGAATAAATCTTCAAACATCCCCATGACTAAGTTGGTCTGGGCTGGTGTGTACTTTACGCCCATTGCGACACCTCTGGTTTGTCTGAAAAATTGGTTGTCAAAGGTGAAGATATTGATCTCGAATGTTGTCGTCAGCATCCCCTTGAGCATACATATGTTGTTAAAATGCGAAGCTGAGTTGTCTTTGAAGATATAATCCATTGTTTCAAGTGCCAGTTTGTGGCCAATTGATGTGTAAAGAGCCTTTACTTCAAGTTGCCAGTAATTAGTTTTCTTGCCAGTGTATTTCTTCCAGCATCTTTATAGGTGCTGTTGTGTCTTTGAGATAAGCTTTGACTTGGCATACTTTTGGTCTTAAAATATTATCAATGCATTCTGCCAGGGGTTCCGTTGCCCAACCAATACCGCTTACGATTGGCCTATCTTCTGGAATTGTGTCAAATGTCTTATGTACTTTTGGAAGTAAGTATATTGTGGGTGGTATTGGTTTAGAAACAAAGTGCAATTTTTCATCATTCGTAATTAATCCTTGTTGATACCATCCATCTATTAAGTTTTTTTAGCTCTTGTATTATCCATTTCGTTGGATTTATAGAAAGTTTCTCGTAGCAATTTGGGATCTCCAGGTGATTATTGACCATCTTAATATAATACAACCGGTTCATTATGATATTTCCACCTTTATCTGCGCTTCCTTTATTACAAGGTCTTTATTTGTTTGTAGATTTTGTAGCGCTGTTGTTTCCTTGCGGGTTAGGTTATTGGGGCAACTCTTGGTGTTTTGTTTGAATTTGGTTGTCAGTTGGTATAGGTCGTGCGTTACTGCCTTATAAAAGGCATCCACCATATTGTCTGACGATAGTTGTGGTAAGGATCTTTTTTTTAACACTCTTTATTGGCATTTTGATATAACAATTCCCCAACTCCCACTCCACCTTTCCCAACCCCCAAAACCCCTCCCTCCCACAATTGTCAAGACTTAACCAACAGCACTCATTTTCCCCCTCTTAACCCCCCTTTCCAAATCCCATAGAAGTCCTCCTTCTTCCATAAGGCACAGCAGACGAGCACCAGAGGTTCGCAGTCCAGTGAGGTTAGAGGCATTCCATCTGTTACCCCCATCTCCGAGCTCCCTCCCCTCAGCACGGCCCCTTCCCAGCACCCATTACTTCACGGCGGGCCTTAGTCATTATCCTTTGCAAGATCATTCAACAGTTTGGACCAATGAACCGTTACCTCCCCCGCATCCTCCTCCACCTTCAAGTTCTGCAGCACCGCCAACTCCGCTAGACCCCACTTCCTTACATCCTTTCTCGATAACTGGATTGTCGGACCCAGGGGGTACTTCCACGCAATCGCCATTCGGCGTTTTGCCAATATTAATAGAAACCGACCCATTCCGTCCGTAACTTGTCACGTTCCCCCCCGCCCCTGGCATGTTCCCCCATAGACAGATCTCCAGACAAAGCTCCAGATTGGCTCCCAGTAGCCCATTTATTCCCTTAAGCACCTCAACCCAGTACTCCACAATTGCCCCACACTCCCACACCATGTGCCAAAACCCCGCCTCCTCCGACCCACACCTAGGGCAATCCCCCGGATGCTCCCCGTTCATCGCCTTGAGCGCTAATGGGGTAATATACACCCTATGTAGGATATTAAATTGAACCAACTGTAAGCAGGCATTCCGCAAGGATTTCCTAACCAATTCCCAAACCCTCTCCCATTCCTCACTCGACATCGGGCGTCCCATATCCGCTTCCCATTTCTTCTTCACTTTCAACTCCCTCTCCATCTCTCCAAGAGCCTTATATATCCATGTGATACGTCCCCTCCCCCCTACCCGATCAAGTAGAACTCTGAGCACCGGGCATGGCACCGGCTCCTCAGAGATTTCCTCCCATAGCTCCGCCATCCTCCGAACCACCGCCCCATATGCCAGAAAAAACCCCTGCGGTAAGTCAAACTTTTCACACCACTCCCTGCAGGTAAGGAGCTGTCCTCCCCCAAAAAGGTCCCCCACCTTTTCGCATCCTTTCTCCCGTAACCTCTGTATCCCTACCCTCCCAATTGCCTGCCGGAGTTTCTGGTCAGCCCCCCATGGGAGGTTGGTTTCATAACGGCCCTTAACCCCTGTACCGCCCACATACTTCCTCTGTCTCCCTTACCGCTTCAAAAACCACTGATGTCCTCACATTACCCCATGGGCACCACAAGAGCTCCGCCGGCCGGCAACCACGCTGTACTGACCCCACCAGTGTGCCCAGGAGCTCCGCCTCCGGATGATCCCACACCAACACCGAATGTAATTGCGCCGGCCCAAAATATTTTTCATAGTCCGAAAGGCCCAATCCCCCATCCGCCCTTGGTCTCCGCAGAGTCTGCAGGGACAACCGTTTCCTCCCCGAGTTCCAGAGTAATTCCCTGACCTTAACATCCAACATTTTGAAAAACACTTTCTTTGCTGCATACGGTATATTCGTAAAGAAATGGAGTAACTGCGGGAGGATTACCATTTTACATAACGCCACCCTGCCCTTCAATGAGAGTGGTAAAACCTTCCAAAACTGGATGGAGTCCCCTATTTTGGACAACGCCCCCCCCCGTATTGTGTACAAACGGGTCCACAACGTCATGGAACACCCGGACCCGCAGATACCGAAAGGATTCCGTCTCCCATCTTATCCCCAACTCTGGTAGTTCCTCCACTGAACGACCCTGCAACCCTCCCAGCGGGAATAGAACCGATTTCTCCGGATTTATACAGAACCCCGACATAACTCTAAAATTACGCAGAATTTCTAAGAGGTCTGGGAGGTAAAACCTGGGGTCCCCTACATATAACAACAAGTCATCCGCGTATAGGGATACAATATGCCTCTGCCCGTCCACCTCGATTCCAGCCTCGCCCATCTCTTGCCGTAGATACGCCGCCAGTGGTTCTAAGGCCAGGGCAAACAAAATTGGGGAAGCCGCGCACCCCTGCCTAATCCCCCTCTCCAACTCCCACGTCTCTGAAACCCAATTATTAGTCTTCACCATCGCCCACGGTTTAGTATATAACAAAGACAGCCATCTATTCATGCTCTCCCCAAACCCGAATTCCCGTAACACCTGAAATAGCCACTTCCACTCCATAGAATCAAACGCCTTCATAGCGTCAAATGACGCTATGGCCATGTCTCGGTTTTGTAATTTAACTCGGTCCATCACATGGTGTAGTCGGGGAAATATTACCCGATGTACTCCTACCCCCTATAAACCCACACTGATCAGGATGTACCAGATTCGGTGCAAACGCCGCCAGCCTGGCCGCCAGAATCGTCCCAGGATTTTCCCGTTTACATTTAAGAGCGAGATGGGCCGGTATGCCGTGCAGTCCCTCGGGTCCTTCCCCTCCTTTAGAATCACCGTGATCATCGCTTCCCTCATCGACTCCGGGAGACATCCCTCCTGGAACGCCTCCTCATATACTCTCTGAAGTTGCGGGACAAGTAAATCAGAGAATTCCGCATAAAACTCCACCGGGAGCCCGTCGCTACCCGGTGCTGTACCCCTCCGCATAGCGCGTATCGCCCAATGTATATACTCCTCCCCTATGGGGGCTTCCACTTCCTCCCAACTATGCTCCCCCAACTTCGGCAGCTGGAGCATCTCCATAAGGTCCTCCACTTCCACCTCCACGTATCCCCTCACTTGTGTGGAGTCCCTTATAGTATGCCACGAAGGCTGCATTGATCTCTCTTTGCGTACCAACAATCTCTCCGTCATTAGATCGGACCTGGGTTATAACGCGGCTCAGGGCCTCCCTACTAATGAGCCATGCTAAGAGCTTGCCCGCCCTATCTCCCTCGCCGTGGAGTCTTGCCTCCCGTCTGCTATCATCAAAATGTGACAGCTCTGCCAAGGTCTTCCGGTGGAGCTCCAGTGCTTGCGCCAAAGCTTCCTTCACCTCTGCCCCACCCGCTGCCTCCCTATCCAATCTCGCTATCTCGGACTCCGTCCGCTGCAGTGTCTCCGAGAGGTGTTTCCTCATCCCGACTATCATGGCTAAACACTTCCCCCTGATGGTCGCCTTAAAGGCGTCCCATAATATCCCCCTGTTGCCCACCGTACATTTGTTTAGTTCAAAATACCGCCCGATCTCCTCTCTAAGTTCTGCAACACAAACACTCCATTCCGCAGCGCCTCCATCTGCAACTGCCACAGCCGCCTCGTGGGGCCTCACTGGGCTCGCACAACGTCGTCACCAGAGGGGAGTGATCCGAAAGAGTGCGCCCCAAGTAGGTAGTCTCTCCAAAATAATGGCAATAATCCCTTCCCACTACCATATAATCTAGATGCGAGTAGGAGCCATGTACACTCGAGTAATAAGAGAAGCCCCTCTCCTCCCCAGGTTTCTCCCTCCAAAGCTCCACTAGATCCAATTCCTGCATCACCTCTCGTAGTGATTCTGCCATATTCTTCTTTGCCACCCCCCTAGTACCTTGCCCGTCCAGCCGCTCATCAAAATTACAGTTAAAATCTCCCCTCATATTATCATTTCCCCCCCTGTAGGCCCCCATCATGCGTAGCACCAAAGGGAAATACTCTGTCATCCACATTGGGCGCATGTGAGTTGACCAAACATAGTGACCTGTTCTCCCATGTACCCCGTGCCAAAACCGTCCTACCTCCCCATCCATCATCCTGCGCTCCAATTTCAGCGGTACCCCCATGCCACCCAAATAAGAACCCCCCTCGCATGAGTAGAGTACGCTGTGCCCCGTTTCTGACCCCCCCCACTGTCTCTCGCTTCCCCAATACCTCCACATTTGCAAGCGTCTCCTGCAACAGGGCCACCTGTATTCCCCGCCTCTTCAAATATTCCCCCACCCTCCTTCGTTTCTGATAGCTCCCCAACCCGCGGACGTTCCATGACCCAACCTTCAAACCTCCCATCTCACTCCTTCAGTTCATCAGTTTTGCTCCCCAGACAACCCGTCTCCCATCCACTTGACTCGACCTCCCGTAGCCTCTTCCACTCCAACTGCTGTGCCAAAATTCCCCTCCAATATTCTTATAACTCTCCTACCCCCTACTCCCCCCCCATACCACCCTGAACTTCCCCCTACCCCTCCCAAAACTATAGACACACTGGCCTACTCTGCCCCTCTTCCTCCCTTCTCTTGGGACTAGTGGTCAGTAGTGTTGCTTCAAGCATAGGAGTCACCACCCATCCCCTGCAGCTCCACCAGCTTATTCCTCCCATTTCTACCCAGGACCCCCTCACTATTAGAGGGCCCATGTCTGCTGGGGTCTCCACCACTAACGGTACACTGGGCATTACCCACACCTTTCCACCTCCTGATCCACCCCTCTCTTAGGGCTCCCTTTCCGCGACTCCCCTTGATGTTGCCCCGCATCCAACCAGTCCCACACCTCTTTCGGACATGTGAATATCCATGACTTTCCCCCCGACAGCACTTTCAACTTAGCTGGAAAAAACATAATATATTTCAAATTGAGATCCCTTAGCCGACTTCGCACTGCATCAAAGGATCTCCTCTGTCGCTGCACCTCAAGCGTGAAGTCCGGGAAGATCCTCAACTTTGCGCCTCCAATCTCGTAATAGCCCCGTCTGCGGGCATCTTGCAAAATAGCATCTCGGTCTCGGAAGTTCATAATTCTAGCCACAATGACCCTCGGCGGAGCGCCCGATGGCGGGGGCCTTCCCGGAACTCTATGCGCCCTTTCCACAGTGAAGAAATTTGACAGGCCTTTAATCCCCAGGACCTTCAGCATCACATTTTACACAAAAAGTTCTGTGCTAGGTCCTTCCTCCCTCTCCGGTACGCCAACGAGGCGGATATTACCCCGCCTGGAGCGTCCCTCGGCATCTTCTGCTCTGACCCCCAGCATTCGGGTAGCCCCCACCAAGCCCACCACCTGATTTTTCAACTTCTGGACCTCATCCTCCACCGTGCTGATCCTTTGCTCCACCTCCGTTTCTCTCTCAGAAACCTTACGGAGGTCCGCCCTCACCAAAGAGACATCCACTCCCACCTCCTTGATGCTCTCCTGGAGAGTATCCCTTGAGACTTGTATACCCTCCATTATGCGCGTCCAGGGTCACCGCATTTCTTTCCTCCCGCGGGGGAGTCTCCTGCCGATCTGGGCCCTCCTGCCGCTGTGCAGCATCCTTAGGCTCGGCATATCTGTCCATCCGCTGCTGGCTCTTGCCCATTGTAGTACCGCCGCTCTTTTCCCACCCCTAGGCGTGAGGTCTGTACTTTATCCACCGCCGGCCGCAGCCTGCCCTCTCAGGTCTATTATTCCTCAACTCTTCTGACTCTTCGCCGGCCCTTCCTACCTTGCAGCAGGCCTTTCAGTAGTACACACCCCCACCTCCATCTCCAGGGGGTCACTTCCCTTCTCTGCACAGGCAGTGAGCTGTCCCAAATCTCAACTGTGGTCTCTGCCCACCTTGACGCCCAGAAGAGGAGCAGCAGCTCTCAGCAACTGTCCAACATGGGGATTCCAGAGTGTATATCCCTTGCCTTCCGCCCCGAACAAAGGCGCTCCTCTACAAATCCAGTGGGGGGGTGCTCTCACCTCACCTCACCTCGCCCCACCTCCCATTGACCAAAAAGAAGTCTAGGCCAGGCACCACTCAACGCCTTCCACCACTTCCGGGATGACCGCCACCCCTAAGGGGGCTCACAGCTCCTTCCCTGTGCAGGGCCAAACTCGCCCCACCTTCGCTCGAGGCTCCGCTGCCTCAGGGCTCTCACCGCAGCTCCAGCCTACCGCCCAGCAGGGACTCACCGCTGGATCGTCCTTGGCCGCTGCTCTGTGCCCCTCCGTAGAGGACTGATCCCGGGTCCCTCTAGAGGAGCTGCTAACATCTGTTCAGTCGACACCAAGTCTCTCCACCCCGGGCTGAGCCCGGATTTCCTCAGCAGGTCGATTCTCTGAAATGCAGGGAAGCAGCATGAACGCCGCTCACACGGCAGCGCTCAGTCTCAATCTCCTGCCAACCTGCCTCCACAGCTGCTGCCGGTCCTGCACCGACTGAGGCCCGGGCCACACCAACCCCCTCATTCCTGTTCGCCGCAGCACCGGGATCCTCCGAACACTCCTTCCCGCCGAGCCACGGGCACTCGGCGGATACCGGGATAGCAGCTCCTCCTTCCACCTCCTTCCCAGGGCGCCACACAGTCCCGCTCTCCCGCATAGGCTGCCCCCACAGCTGCTCCCACTTCTCCTGGGGCAGCAGCGTACGTCTGACTGTCCTCCTCTTTCCCTTTCACTGCCCCGCGGGAGCCATTTTGAGCGCCCCTTCCCGCCGAGCCACCAGGATTTTCAGCGAGCCGCCGGGGGACAACCTCTGCTCTCTGCCGCCTTCCAAGCACACTATCTGCTGCTCCTGCATTTCAGGCACCGTCCCCAACCAACCATTTATTCTCCATGGGAATTTGTATACAGGATTTAGGCCGGATTTCAACAGCTGCACAGGAGCTACGGAGATTCACCTGCTCATCAGTCGGCAGTTAGTCACTGTGGTAAGGATCTTGATTTCGGTTTTAGTCCCTTCACGGTTAAAGTTGCTGGATGCATCTGTAATTGTCTTGTTTGATGTATTGGATATTCATCTGGTTCCCGTATTGATCTCAGTAGATGAATGTTTCCCAGTTCTTCAAAGGTTATATCACTTACATCCGTGGTTTTTTGTTTGTCTGCTTGTGTTGGAAAGACCTTTCTCAGTTTAAGTTTCTGAATTTATTTAAAGAGATCTATATATATTCCAATTGGTTCAAAAAACGATGTGGGGGCAAATGATAGGCCTTTATTAAGAAGACTAGTTTCATCTTTTGTTAGACTTTGATTTGATAGATTCACCACCGCTCTAAGGTCTACTCTGGAGGCACACAGCTACATCAGTGCATCACCATGTCATCATATCCTCGTTTTCATATAATCACATTGGCTCACATGGTGTTGTATGCAGAAAATTATCAATGTTTTCTTGATGTATAATGAAGCTAAACCAATTCCGTATTTATTTTTTCTTTGTTGGGAACAAAAATAACCCGGATTTGAAAAAGGCAATGCTCATATGCCGAAACACGTGTCATCCAATAAGGGCTAAAAACACAAATACATACTTTATGCACAAATTTGAACTGGAATCTTTATTTACAAGAAATTGCTATATCATAACAGGAGACTAAGATATCCTGGCGCAACTTAAAGGTGTAGGCACACCTAAAATTGCTATATCATAACAGGAGACTAAGATATCCTGGCGCAACTTAAAGGTGTAGGCACACCTAAAACGCATATATACCAAGAACATTCAGCGTTCTTTTCAGTGGAAGCACCGGAAAAACAAGCAAAGGATTGCTATGCAATGTTGAGAAGAGCTTGTCTCTGGACACTGGGCATTCATCTGCCTGCAGTCCATTTGGCCGAGCCTTTGTAGGTATGTTGGGTGATCAAGAGTGTCCTCTGTGTAGTCTGCTATTGCAAGTAACATTTTCATGAGGCTAGAGAGGTGCGGCTGCTACCCAGTAGTCTTCCCCCCCTCCCCCCAGGGGGGTTTAATGTGTGAGGACCATTGTTATATTAAGTGCATTTGGTTAAATATCAGTGACCTTTTACACTATCTTCAAGCCATTAAAACATTTCATATTCATACAATAATGTGAATTAAAATACATTTCTTATTACCCTATAAAAACCTCCTAAAAACTTCCTGGTATACCAAAATTAAAACTCATCACTAGTCATACAATGAGTGAGTTATAACTAATGTGACAATTTAATGGCTGTCAACTGCCATATATGGAACGCCGTTGATGCAATCGCCAGCGATTCCACACCGACGATTGTAGTTTTGGTCTGATTTGCAGAGTGCAAATTTACTATATGCTTTGTCATACTCTGTGCAAAGTGCTGCACATTGTGTTAATATATGTTGTGGGGTTTCTACCTGGTCAGTGCGTAGTCTACAGAGACGATTGGCCCACTGAAGTCCAGCCCATCCATCAGTGTTTTCTAATGCCGGTAGTGTTTGGAAACGTACCGAAAGGATAAACCTAATAATTGTTGAAGCACGGAGCTTTATAAGAAACAACTTTTGGCCGTTCTATGGAAAACTATTGCTGTGAGTAGATCTCAAACCTACAGAGTTTGGCCAGATGGCTTAAAGCTTGGGCCGTGTCATGGTTTCTGGACTTCTAACTTGGCTAAATTGGAGTTCAGCCATGATTCTGTGACACTGTGTAGTCCAATTTCATGTAGATATGACTTCACCGTTGCATCAGGTTCTGAAACCATACACCTTTGCTATATCTATTGGAATTATTAATTGCGCAGCTTAGCAAGGTATCTTCTCCCAGACAACTGTAGTGCATTTTGGGCCAAAATGTACAGCCCAAGATTTTCCAGTGATAAAAGGGACGGAACGCCCAGCTACAGTTATCGCCTCAAACTGCACCCTACTTGGAAGACCTAGTAGTGCTCTTAGAATTTTACTTTTCAACTTTGGAAGCCAGGCGAGTGCTCTTGCCGGGAGCACTTCTAGGCCATATAATACACTTGGTATGATTGAGGTTGTGTATGCAATAGTTTGTGCCTCGATCGAAAGGCACCCATAAGCGTCTATGATCCTTTTAATTGCCAGCCACTTATACCAAGCCTTATGAGTTATCCCTTCTGCCAAAATAAAAGTGATATAGAGGCTCTGATACAAATACCAATGTATTTGTATTCAGATACCTGTTCTAAATTGGCACCTAGTTTCGAAAGAAAAAATGGGCGCACCATAGGCCCCTTTCCTAATCATAACCTTTCATCATTTTTCATGGTGTTAGGGCTAAGTCTGTGGTCACTAGCAACTACATGAAATGTTTCCAAGGAGCGCTGGAGGCCAACTGGTGTACGGTCGAGCACTCATCAGCGTACGTCAGACTAGTGATACATTCTGTGGGGGATTATTCTTAGTGACCTTCAGTGCCAAAGGTAGCTTAGATATATAAAGATAGAAAAGAATGGGTGCCAATGGGCATCCCTGTTTCAACCCGCGGTTAGTGGGGAAAGTGACTGGACAGCATGGCCTCCTGGGATAACCTAACCCTGTATGATGTTGTATAGTGCCTAGATAAAGTAAAGACGTCACGGGTCTAGGCCCCATCAGGCCAGCTTACTCCATAGCTTAGATCTTATCATGCTATGAAAAGCTGCTCAGTAATCTATAAAACACAAATACAACACCATTCTTGGGGTAACACTGCGTGTCTGAGATCAGATTTAGGAGGGCCCAGATTGAGTGGGTGGTCCCACAGCCCTTTCTGAATGCAGTCTGCTGAAAATTCAGCAGACCCTTCTCCCGGACCCAAGAAGATAGTAACTCCATTTATAGATTTGAGAATATTTTAGAACTACAGTCTAGCATTGCTAGTAACCTGTAGTTTAAAGGTTTATCACGTACACATTTATTGTGAACTGGTATTAAAATTGAACTTTTCCAAGAAGGCAGGACTATCCCAGGTTTACAAATCTGCAAAAATAAGTATTTAAGTAACAAAGCCCAGAGTTGTGGGGTCATTCTTTAGGACCATATTACATGGGCCATCCAGGCCGGTGGCCCAGGGAGCCTTCGATCTAATGATGTTCGTCACTAAAATTGCCTCCAAAATGTGTGCGCTTACCATGTATCGGCTTTGGCTCCTCAATCATGCTCGGTTCTCCCTCTCACCAATATACATTCTTTATGAAAAGTCCCCATTGCCCCTTTGATATAGCAATAATCTTGTTGGTTAAGTTACTCGCCCCATGGCTGTGTACAAAGTGTCAACATTCTTTGTGTAATGAATCCTAATCAACACATTTATACTTTTCTAACCTGTTATTGTATCCCTTCAAACAACTGTTGGATCGTGCCTTGGCAATTGCTATGCTTTTCATTTTCTCCCTCCCGATTTATCAAAGAGCTTCTCTTGGCTTTGTGGACTATCGCATTAAGCTTGCCTTTCTTCTTTGCTATTCCTAGATCAAATCGAACACCCAACTTAGCCTGGTGGTTCCTCTTGAGGAAATACCTATGCTCCCTGGGATTAAATAGAACCTGCAAATTCCCCAAATCTCCATTACATTTCCTCCAGTAATTACTCTTCCTGTGGCTATTTCGCCCCAAGTTCATGTTGAATTTTTCAGTATTAGCGGTTGTCCAGCGCAGCCTGGTTTCCCTGAATGTTAACCGTGTAGTTGAAGCACAGGCTGTCGCTATGGTTTCCTTGGGGCCCCAGGCAATTCATATATAGCATTACATGGCCACTAGTCTTGGTGGGTCTACTCTCCAACTCGGGCTTTTATCTGGCAATTGGAGGATCGGTAAAGATGAAGTCGATACAGCTGCTGTAGAGTTCATTGGACCACGTACTCTGATCTTCTTCATCCTTGACCGTCATAGGAGTACGCTCAAACTATGCCAGTGCCCTCATCCATTCCCTTGACCTAGCCCTCTCATTTCCCTTCTTTCCAACCGTCTTAGTTTCTCGCAGATTCTGTCGGCAATCAACATTGAAATCTCCCACCGAGTTGATGGAACCCTTTCGGAAACTGGGTATACCAATTTCTAAAGGTCTCCACCACCACTTAAATTAATTCTGCCAATGTATCGCCCCCAGGAGGGTCATACACAGTTGCCACCAAGATGAACACTAGGCCACCCCATAGATCTTTGTATACATATAGCCAGGAAATGTCTATGGGGCCCCAATGCATAGTCCGCCCTTGGGCAAGCCCCTTAATGGGAAGATAGAGGGGCAGAATAGTACTGTATAGCCATCCAAATCAAGAGGTACTCAACCACGTTTTTCGCAGGCAGAAACCCTGCACACTCATTAGGGCAGCTAGAGACTCAGGGTTATTAAGAAACTGATTAGGCCCCCTACTGTTCCGTGACAGCAGGAAGGTAGAACTAGCCTAGAGCAAAGAGACTGGTCAGCAAACCTGCTAGGATATGTGTCCATTTCCCATATAGACTCACAGGGACATGTTTAGTTTCAGGCAGGTTAGAACCCGTATGTAAAGTAAACCTATGTATTGTTGTAACACAGGAGATCAAGCTAAAGCCAAAAGTACTAGGATGAGGAAGAGCACAGATGTAAAGGTAATTGACTGGGCTAGTACTGGTACGAGTTGGCCCCGAGGAGGCATGAGGATTACGTTTTCAACAGAGACAAAGGATTTTTACAATCTGCATGGGATGAACTGGATACCGGCTATTAAAAGTAAGAAAGGACTATCAAATATGTCGAGCTAAGCTGTGTCAAACCCTGCCAAATCCTACAGCAGGTGTGTAGGCGAACCAATGTGTTAATCATGTGCTGTAGAAAGACCGGTGGGATGCCAGTGAAGTGCTTTGGGAGTCCTCCTGGGTTCTGTAGGAGCAAACCCGGGCAGAAGACCGAGCAGGAGAGATGAGCCGCGGAACATACGTCAGAAGTACCGCGCAGCAGAAGTAGCAGCGGTAGTGAACCAGCAGAGCCGGAGAGAAGACCTGCAGTCCTAAGAAGTCCTAGTGCCCTACCCCAAACCGACACAAGGTAATGGGCGGTACAGGAGACCGGAGGGAACGCGGGGATAGAAGGGAGGCTGGTTCACAAAGCTCTTGCTAGCCTCAGTAGTGGGGAGGCCGATCCGGAGTATAATCGGAGAAGGGTCTGGGACCCAAAAACAAATGAGGGCAATAGAGGAAATCTTCCTCTTTGCAGTGGTGACAAAAAGCCCACTGCTCACCAGAGAAGGGTCTGGGACCTAAACAGAACTGGGCAAACAAGGGGAACACTATTATTCCTTCCGGTTTGACCCACTCAGGCAGACACACTCTGGATGCCTTAATCGCTGGAGACATCCCTATCTCTAACCCAGTCAAAACCCCACTCTCCTGGTACAACCACTCTCTCCTCTTCTCCCAGTTGGAGCCCCTTGTTCCTCTGCCTGAGCATCCCCCTGCACTGCCAGCTTCCTTCAGTCATTCGACCGATACGCAAGTGCTTATACCTTCATCCACTCTCCCTCCCCTGCTTCTGACTTCCCCGCTTGAGTCTGTCCTTGCTAACCTTCACCTCTCTATTACCAACATCCTTGACATCCTTGCCACTGTCATCAGGATCCGCCTGAAACCTGCCTCCAAGTGCAACAGCTGCTATGACTCTAATCTAGCATCCCTGAAATGCAAGTGCAGAGTTGGTGAACGGAAGTGGCGGCCTCAGGTTCACCCTCTGACAAACGGCCTGTCTCCTGCTCCAAAGGTAATATCGTTTCTCTATCCGCTCCAAGACGTGGGCACACATCCAAGCCTGCATCTCTGGAGCTGCTAACAACATGGCTGAAATGTTCAAAATCTACAAGGAACTCGCCAATCCATCCGCAGTATCCACCTCTTTCCTTCTTTTCCAGGCGCTCTGGCCACCCACTTGTCATCCAAAACTCTGGACATCCTCTCCTCACTCTCCTTCACCTGCATGGACGTAGGAAACGCATAAAATCTTGGGGGGACAGGGGACATCTTGGGGACTTATTTATTGTCTTTTAGTCAAACAACCCGACTGTTCACAAAATTAGAATTAAAATAGCGGTATGTATTAAATTACAAATATCACTGTATAAAACAAGAGGAAAGAAGAAAACAGAATAAAATTAAAGGATGCAGCAGCAAAGAACATGTCTTTGTATGTTGCATTTCTGGATTTATCATCGGACTATGAGCTCATGGTAAGAGAGAGGAAATAATAATTACCTCCAGTGGGCCACAACTAGGACGCCAGCTCGTTAAGGGGCAGATCACCTGTAAGTGGACTCCTGCCAAATATGGGAATTGCAGTCTTTTCTACCAATTGCAAGTTGCTACTTTTTTGTGTGGGGCAAGGAGACGTGTGTGTCTCTTGGAATGGAAGGATGGGGGTTTCTTAGAAAGAGGAAATCTTGTTTGTATCTCTGGGTAAGCCCTGTTATGGGAGTAGAGGGACCAGGTGTGTGATGTTGCTGCTTTGACTGTCCTCCGGGGGGTGGGGAGGTACAGCAAACAAGGAGGATGAGCGATCGCAAGCCCACCCCCTTATAAGCACTCCCAAGGTCCGCGGCTGGATGTGTCTGACCCGGGGGATGCCTACTAGGTGAGGTGTATGTGGACCCAGGGGGGTGGCCAGAGGGGCAGCCCTCTATGGGGGCTGCCCTTCTAGCGCCCCTGTGAGGGCCGGGCCAGCCTCTCCCGATGAGTCTGGTCCCTCTTATTCCATCTCATGCTGGCTTCAGAGCCCAGCCTTTCTTTGCCTTTGTTAGTCTGAATACAGAGCTGGACTCTGTTCCTTTCTCATTTAACATTTGCTGCAAAGCCTGATCTATTTGATTCTCTCATATGTTACTAGGACGGCAGAGCATGGGTCCTCTGCCCTGTTACTTTATTCAAAGAGCCCCTCTGGCCTTTCTTTGCCTCTCCCTTGTCTCACTGCTTGCTTGCTTAATACATACCTCCTTGCTTGAACACTCAACATATTCTTCCTAACACAGCAATGGCAGCTGCAGTCTGTCTTAACTTCTATTTGTTCCGTATCTTGAATTGGCCTCTTATTTCTGCTTTTCTGTCTGCAGGGGAAATGCATTTGCCAGTCAATGCCATGATGGCTCTACCTGGCCATAAGAGGGCAACAGCTAGCCAATATTGGAAGAACATGGGCATATTATGCCAGAGGCTGGCAACTGCCTTCCTAATGCCTACACAAGAGACAACTCTTGCCTTTTGTTTCTAACAGTAATTCAGTGGATGAAGAAACGCGAGAACACACATATTGCTTATAAATGAAGGGGATGATGTCACACCTGGTTAAGGCATTTTGATCACGCCAGGATCTAATTTCCAGCTGTAATTAAGCGATTTACCTTTTATACTTCTGGCTTTAAATAACGTTAGTATCACCTGGAAAGCACAGAGGTTGCTCAACACGATTCCTGGAGCATGAGGGGTACCCTACTTGTGGGCATGGATGAATTGAGGGCATTCTTGCCCTGGTTTGGAGCCTGGCCCCTACAGCCATGATGGGAGCGAGGGGGGCCTATTACTTTTAGTTGTACACACCCTTTGAGGGTAGGCAGACATTGCCTCCTGCTTTAGCCCACTAACAGCTCTGCTTTGCAACTTTATCACACATACCTGTCAGGTGGCATATAGCTCAATGCTACTAATGTTTTCAGCCTCAGAAGTCTGGAATCCTTTGCCAGATCAACTAGGGTACAGGCTTGCTACCTGAGACTTACCCATGTCTGAGTCGGCATCTGTCGCCCAGTGGGGAAGACACACGCAGAACGAGCAGGGTACAGTGCCCTTGTGGGTTTTTCACACTTCTTCCTCGGGGTGGGCACAATTCACTCCGCAGAGAAAGAGGCACATGCTGGGCAACATTCTCCCACTTTGACAATTTCACCCAAAGACCGAAATTGGCCATTTGAAATACCTCTGTCGACTTATTATTGCGCAATCCACACTGATGGGTTTAAGCACCTGCTTAATGTGAGATGGCAATTAAGGGCATTTGCCAACGCACTCATGAAGCGCAGGACACCCTCTTACCAGCGACATGCCATGCTCACTCATTATGATCACAAATTGCCATTTATCTGGGGTCATGTTAAATGTATTTATTTATTACATTTGTAGCATCACGCAAAACCCCCAAGCATCAAGGCGCAAAGTAAAGTGCATGGAGTGGACCACTTCCATTGGCACACGTTATTACTTTTCCGACACAAAATGGAAGACTTTAGCGTAAAAAAAGGTGAAATCAAATTGCTTTTCCACTTTGGAAGAGTGTAAATACCTTGCACAATTAGCGATTGCTGGCAGAATTGACAATTTTGTATTTTTTATATATAAAGCGCACCAGGGCATATGGGCGCATGGCATGGGTTACAGACATAGTAGGGGCACAGCGCTGAGGTGCCCGGTATAATACAAATTACATACAACAGAGTACATGCAATACAATAAATAGATAATTGAGGCTAGCAGACAAATACTATACATAATATCGACAGTGAGGAAGAAACATCTATCATGGTGTCGCTAGAGTAGCGAGTCTGAGTGAGCAGTTGGTGCAGGGAATCAAGGCTGATCTAGGGAGGAAAGCTAAGCTTTGGCTTTGCTCTTGAAGGCCAAGAAGGATGGTTCTGCTCTGAATGGGTTGGGTAATGTGTTCCATAGTTTTGTAGCCAAGACTGGGAAGCTGCTCCCGCCCGATTCTGGAGGTTGAATCGGGGAATGGAGAGATAGTTGACTTGAGCACTTCTGAGTGGTCTTGAGGAGGTGTGTAGAGAGAATCTACTGGCCAGATAGCTAGGTGCTTGATTCGCAATGCTTTTGTGGGTTAGTGCTAGCGCTTTGAGTGCGACTATTTGGGAGACTGAAAGCCAGCGAAGACTCCGTCTAGAATCGGAGATGTGGAAGTTCCTGGGAATGTTTAATGCCGCTCTGATGGTATTATTTTGAATGATTTGTAATTTATTGATGTTACATTGGTTGGTGCTGAGATAGAGAGCATTGCAATAGTCTACCTTGGATAGGACTAGGGTCCTGGCTAGGGTAGTGCAGTTGGCTGGTGATAGGAAAGGGGGCGGCAGACCATGATGAGTTTGCAGGTATATGATGCAGCAGAGGGATACTGCATTGATTGCCTGGAGAGTGAGAGGGAGCAGTCGATGTAGATTCCAAGCGTTTTTGTGTCTTTGGCTACTTTGATTGAGTTGCCATCAATAGTGAAGGCTTTGAAGGACGGATCTATTTGTTAAATCTTTGGTGAGAATCTAGGATGAGAATCTGTCTTCATCGTTCAGGCACAATTCATGTTGTGCCATCCAAGCTTGAATGACTTGGTATATGGAGTTGATAGCTAGAGTATCAGTTTTGTGATCACCAGAGATGGGTATGAGTATCTGGGTGCCATCAGCGTAGTTGGTATATGTGACACCCAGATAGCCTAGTATGTCAAAGAGAGGTTTCATGAATACATTATAGAGTGTTGGGGAACACACGATCCTTGTGGAACCCCGCATGTGACCGGCGCAGGGTCGGCGGTGGCAGAATGGGGGGGGGGATGGGGGGGGAAACTTGCATGGATCTATTTTCCAGGAAGGAGATCATCCATTTCGTGGCTTTGTCCGAGAAGTGGGCAGCGGATTTGAGGTGGCGGCAAAGGATTTGGTGGTTAACTAGATTGAAGGCTGCAGAGAAATCTAATGGGAGTAGGAGGGCTAACTTGCCCTTGTCTTTTAGGTCTTCAATCTGTATTTTAAGATCTGGGACAACGGTTTCCGTGCCGTGTCGGGGCGGAAGCCTAATTGCCTAAGTCCAAAAGATTGTTAGTTTCCAAGTAATCTTGGATCTGCAGGTAAGCTGCTCGGTCAAGAATCTTCAGAAGGAACGGGACCGTAGTGATGGGCCTGCAGTTAGTGGGTATGTTGGCGTCCAAGGTAGATTTTTTAAGGAGGGGAATGACCCAGGCATCCTAGAGGTTGTCGGGGACAATCCCAGAGCTGAAGGAAGAGTTTGAGGGTGATGATAAAGGGTGTTAAACTATGCAACGCCTCCTTGATGATGGAGGCTGGGCAGGGGTCGCCCTGACAGTTCGAGGGTTTCAGGTTATTGATAATGTGCTCAACTTTAGGGATAGATAGGGGAGTGAAGCTGAAAGGTTTGATGTTATCAGGATTGGTATTGGTGTTGACCTGGAAGATTTTTTTGTTGCGCGCTAGACTGGAAGCAGTTTTTTTTGTCATTGATTTTGATTTGGAGGGTGACGATTTTGCCAAGGAGAGCCTTTTGAATGTTGGTACACCAAGTGCTGTCTTCGGAACAGGTGTCTGGTGTGGGGGGGTTGGGTGGCGGGCAATTCAAGTTCCTTAAGGATTCTGAATAGTTCTTTGGTGTTGGATTGGGCATGTTCAATGCGCTTGTTGTACTCGTCTCTTTTGGCCTGCAATATGGCTTCTTTGTAATTGAGAGTAGCTAGCGAGACACTGGCTTTATTTGTTTCAGTTGGGTGACTTTTCCAACGTGATTCCCAAACCCTTTTTTTCCCTTGCGAAGGGATCTCAATTGTGGCGTGAACCAGGAGTTGAGGTGGGTCCGAGGTCTAGGTTTTCTGAGTTTGGTAGGCGCGATGAGGTCTAGTGCTTGCAGCATGGTCTGGTTGTACGTGTCTACCAAGACTGTCGGATCAGAGCATGTGGATGATTGATCGTTGAGCACAGGGAGGATGAGCGGGAGAAGTTTAGCGGAAGTTATGTTGCTCTTATTTCTTGTGGCCGCGGCAGGTGCAATATCTGGTGCAGTGTGGGTGATTCTAGTGTGGATACTAAAGGTGATGAGGTGGTGGTCTGTCCAGGTACAAGGTTGGTTAGATACAATGTTGGTGTCGTAGCTTAAGGTGGCTAACCAGTCGAGAGTCCTGCCCTGGAGTGTGTTGGTGAATCGACTTGTTGTGAGAAGCCTAGGTTGAGTAGCAGGTTTTTGATGTTGTGTGCAGGTGCATCATTGGGGTCTAGGTAGCCTAGATTGAAGTCGCCAAGTAGAATAATTGTCGACTTTGTCTTAGTGTTGTCAGTAAGGATGTGAGAGAGATCTTCAGCGAATGAGGATAAATGACCAGGGGGTCGGTAGATTAGGTGGAGTGTGATAGTCTGATTGGGGGTGATGGCAAGCTTTACCGAGAGTGATTCAGCAGAGCTGATTTGAGGAACTGTGGCGAGGCGAAGGCTGAAGGTGTTTTTGTGTATGAAGGGAATGCCGCCTCCATTAGATTGGCCAGTGTTGCGGTCACTTATAATCGTATAGCCATCAGGGATCGCTAGTGATAGGAGTGGGCCTGAGGCTGCATGGAGCTAGGTCTCAGTAACAGCTATGAAATCAAGGTCGTGAGTGGTGATATGGTCAGCCACATCAAGTGCATGTGCTGTAAATGATCTGGTATGGGTCTGGGGTTGGGTGCTCATGTTAAGATTTATGATTTATGCCTACTGTGGGTGAGGGAGAGTGGCGAGGGGTGAGGGCTGAAGACTCCAGGTGTGGTCTGCTGGTTGGTATTACTGCGGTGGTGGGAGGCGTGAGATAGTCTGGATCCTAGTCTATGATTTCTCAGGGGCCCCGTGCAAGGTTGATTGGGGGTGGGTTTGGATGCAAAGTGTTGAAGCCAGAGGGAAGGGGAGTTGAGGTACAGGTTACTAGAGAAGGCAGTAGTGGCAGTAGCCAGTAGTGGGTTTTGATGCAGAGAGGGGTGCGGGGAGCTAGTAATGCTGGGTGCATATGGATAAGGAAACATGATGGTTGCCAGTTGTGGCTGGACTGGGCGATGGGATAAGTGTTTCGTGGGTATGTAGGTCAGTGATGAAGTAGCAAATGTGGTGAGGCAAAAACATAAGAGGGACCTATCAGCACAAATAGAACGTAGAGGAGGTACAAAGCGCAGTGGGTGCAGCCAGAGGGAGTGGGCTGGACAATCATAGTAGTGGGAGTGCTGTACGCAAATTAAAGTAATCACTACTCAGTGTTCAATACAGTGGCAACCATTAAACTCATAAACTGTGCAGGTCAGTTTAAGGCTACAGCAACTCGGGGTAGATGCAGTAACAAAACAGATGCAGCAAATAAACACGTGCAAATACAACATTAATAGGACGGTGCAGGGTAATTACTGCTCCGTGGTCAATACCGTGTCAGCAAGTGTGCATAGTGCACAGATCGACAATGAGAAAGCAGTGTACCGGCAAACGCTGCTCAGTGGTCGATACAGACCCAACGGGAAGGCAGAGGGAACAGGCATCCGAATTGCTGTGATTGGGAGCGGCGGAGAGTGTGTCGGATAGAGACAGCTGTACCTAATGGGTATGGGCGCGGAGAGAACGTGAGCGATCGTTAACGTCAAGCAATAATAAATTGGCAGCCGGAGCTCAAGAGGGATGTTCTGGGTGTGCACATGCACGAGTCCTGTGAATATTAATGTGGGGGCGTTAGCACAAGAGTGTTAAGGGGGAGCAAATAGTTCAGTAGAGTAGTTCGAGGTGAGCCTTACTGTACTTAGGAGTTCCGTCCAGATCGGGATACACAAGTCACGCAATCAGAGGGATGATGCAAAATCGGGCATAATGTCTGGGCGATTGGTGAGGAAGGCTAAAGACAGGCTTGGGACAGGAGCTAGCCTTGGTCCCTTGGGCCTTCGTTACGGTGGGCCGGCTTATGCCTGCCAGCTCCTGATGTTAGGCAGAAACCTGTGCAGTTCCCTCTGGGACCACTGCAAAAGATTTAAGACTACAGGTGTTTGGCAGTAAACCTACTTGGTAGAAGTCTGTACCACACAGATTCACTTGGTAGTTGTGGCTGAGTAATCAGACTTCCCTCAAGAAGAGTTAGGCAGTATACAGAGTATTCGCAATAGGTCAAGAGACCACAATAGAACAAGTAAACACTCACCAGGGCTTGGTGTAAAAGAGATATAATTATTTATTTAAAAAACACATCTAGAAAAACACACAGGCATTAATAGTAAGTAATTCAAAAACACGGTCACTAAAAGATATACACTACCTTAAAAGAATATTAGACAAATCTTAAGTAAAGCCCCACTTATTTTCAGACGGCGGTGAGCGCTTAACGTAGATGGCACTCTAATAATTTATTTTAAAAAGGGAGAGAAAAGCAGACAATAAATTGAAACAGATCCCAACACTTTTTCACAAACACAACAAGAGGGGAAGGCAAAGTAACACCGTGAATTCAGAGTCAGTAGGCCGGATCCGCTTTAAGAGGATCGAAACGAAATGTGTCCAAGGTCACAAGGTTGCAGTGCTCAAGTCTTGTAATGGTTCAAAAATGAGTTGGACCAAAGAAAGGGACCAGTTAGAGGGTCAAGGCGGCCAGCCCAGTCCAGAAGGTTAAGGGGTTATTATTACCTTGTAGCAATCTTTAGAAAGGGAGGCCTGGCGGACACGGTACCTTAAAGTGGTGAGAATACTCCAGCGGGGGCAGTTGTTCCTGGCAGCAGATGCAAGTCGGTGCTTCGTCTGGGGGAAGAGAGGTTCTCGTCGGGGAGGAAGACAGGAGTCTGTTGCACTGCCAGGGAAGAAACCAGCCGCAGAGTTTCTCAGATACAAGGAGCGGTCCGTTGATTCGCGGTTCAGTGGTGAGTGGCTATCCGGCCGCCGGGGTGCTTGGCACAGGCAGTTCGACCACAAACCGGTCTGGGGTGCGAAGAAAGAAGATAAAACTGGTTGTGCCCACCAGTCAGGGGAAGAAGCCTCTCCAGCCGGGAGATCTTCTCTGTCGTTGGGAAGTGGTGAGTCGGTTCCGCAGGGCTCCACCGGTGGTTTTGTCGTGGTAGGTCAGCTCAGCTTCTCCCTCGTCGGATTCTCAGGTCCTGTGGCGACTTCTGAAGTTCCAGTCCTCAAAGCCCTGCTTTTATGCAGCATACCCCCATTCACTCAGCCTAGCTGTCAATCAAACATGCTAAGTGGTGAGCCGGCCGGCTCACCACTTGGGCCAATCACACAAGAGTGCGACTTAAGTTACCAAGGTAACTCAGTCCAGGGTGCCTAAACCCCCTCCCACACCCCCTGTGGTACCCAGACAGAGTGGCACCACTTTTGGAAGCTTCTGTGGAGAAGCCCGCCAAAAAGTGGAACAAAGGGCTTGACTTGGGTTGGATCACAGAAGAGAACACAAACGCCATTTTAGAATCGAGTCCTGGCAAAAAATACCAACCAGCTAATTAATATTAATTAAATAAACCGGCGGTATGTTTGAGGCTATGAGAATTAAATAATTAAAGTTGGTAGCCTCGAACAATGGGAAAATCCCATAGGAAAATATTTGCGATCGAATATAAAAAGTAGTTTCCACTGCCACCAGCCAAAACTCGATCAGGGGGGACGGAGACGTGCCCCCTCGACTAACAGACCCCGGGGCAATCGAATTGCCCCGGCCGGTACGTCCACAATATGATGGTTTGTACTGGTTTCTGTTCATAATGTGGGACTAGTAAAGCCAATGGTGACTGTACATGCCCTGGGAGACAGTAGTCCGTCCCAGGGTATGGAGTCTATGGTGGGGCGTCACTATGACACCCCTGTGTTACTGCACGGAGGGTGCTGTGTAACACACATAGTAAAAACACATGAGACCCTATGGAGTAAAGGACCCCATAGCCCATAAAACACATTACCAGTCAAAGGAACACCATAAATCATGTCCAAGAGTGGGAGAAAGAGTCTCACTCTTGGCAGGATGAAAAAACAAACTCCAGAAATCCAGCAAAGCTGCTGGGGGACTCACTAGGTTAGGAAATTCAGCCTAAAGAGAGAATTCTCCCTAACACCTGATGGGAGCAAGAATAGCACAAGGCGGACAGTCAGGTTTCTGGTTGCCTGCCTGGGTGTGGATTAGGCAGCAACAACAAGGAATTGGTGCGGGCGGCCATTTTGGAGTGGTTAGCCTCTGGTTAGCTTCCTCTGGACTCCACCCGCTTTTACCAGGTTTAATTTCCAAGCAGATCCCAGAGGAATCCCTTTCCTTATTTCCAGCATGAGAATCCATGCTGGCAGTAAGGCCGCATTTGTCTGGTGGAGCGGGAAATACAGTGGCATGTCCACTCGGCTCCCGAAATCCACCCAGAAAATGCACGAAAATCTGGCTAATTAGAAAAAGCAACACTAATAGTGTTTTCCACCACTTTTTCTGAACCAATTGACCTGGAAAATGCTGTTGCATCAGAAGCTGAATGCATTCACTCTGCCTATTATCCCACCGGAAGATTAAGCCAGGAAGTGAACACAACATATTCCTGTGCACAATCTGCATTTGGAGCTCTAATTAACTGAGCTACCTTACAAATGATTTCTCCTCTGGGGCTTTACTGTCTTAACCCCTTAACTGCCATGGGTATTTCCCTCCAGTGCCAAAGCCTTTTTTGGTGATTTCGGTATGTCGCCATTCAATCCCTTGTAACTTCTTTGTTACATGAGATACTCGGCCAAAGTTAGCCCCTTTTTCCCCAAATGTAGGCGGTCGTAACGCCACCCAGAAATCCTAGTTTGCTGTAGGGGGGTGAAAGAAAATAACCAAAAAGGAGAACATTTTGTTTTTTTTTCCCAGAAAATGCCAATAAAATGTTGTACAAAGAAGCCTGTGGTGTTTTCCTTGTAGGAGCTAGGAACAAATGGTTTGCTGTGCTGGATTTGCCAGGCTTTCAAGAACAGATTGAGTGGAAACCAAAATAACGTTTTGATATGCTAATCAGCCGTTTTGTGAGAGGTAGGTGATTTTGGCGTTTTTTTTGTCCAATAGGACATGCGTGGACGGAATGGAAGGAAAGCTGAATGGAAAGCCAGAAAGGCATACATTTATGAAAAGTAGACAATATTCCAAGTTTAGGAAGGGGTGATTTGTGCAGGGCAGGCAACAACTATGTAGGGAAAGATTCCATAGTTTGTGAGAAAATCGGGAAAATGACAGGAAAAAATCACAATTTCCGCACATTTCACTCTGGTCACCCACTGAAACACGCAGCCAACACATGGCCTACCTTCCCACGTTCCCACAGGTTTCCTGACAAAAACGGTACCTCACATGTGTTGGTGCATCTACATCGGCGCAAAGGGAAAAGGCTACCCCATTGGTAACACCAAGAAGCCCTTCGGCAGAGCAGATTTTGCTCATGTGGACAACATACAGATTTGGGCCTAGGGTCTCGAAGCCACCAAGGAAAACGGGAAACCCCATGCATTTGCAAAAAGAGGACACCGTGGGCACCTCTTTCCACTAAAACATCCATGGTGGTTTAGTGACTCCCCACATCCACTCAAAACAAGTTATAATTTGTTTTATTTTAGTTTTGCCCCTTTCCTAGGGGCAGATTGGGCTAGAAATCTGCCCCCAGCGAAGGCTACATGAGATGCCCCCATCCATTTGGGGTGGGTGGGAGATGGCCACCCCCCTTTCTACTAAAAACATCTATGGTGGTTCAGAGCCCCCCCACACCCACCCAAAACAAGTTATAATTTGTTTTATTTTAGTTTTGCCCCTTTCCTAGGGGCAGATGGGCACATGTGTGTGGCCATCTGCCCCCGGGGCTGGGGGGAAACATACTGCCACCGGCTTGGGGGGTGGCTCTGCCAATATTTGCAGTGGCTTCCCCCCCACCCCAAATGGATGGGGGCATCTCATGTATCCCTTCCTAGGGGCAGAAATCTGCTGCCAGGGAGAGCTACAAAAGGTGCCCCCCATCCACTTAGGGTGGGGGGAGAGGGCCTCCCCTTGCACAAATCCCAGGTGACTAGTGGTCCCACCCATCCAAAACTACATTAAAAAAAAATATTCTAGTTTGCCCCCCTTCCCTGGGGGCAGATGATCACCCATCTGACTCCAGGGTATTGCCCCCTTGCTTTGTGGGCCAGAGGGGAAGAGGGCAGCTTACATAGTAAGCAGCCCCTGCCCCACTTCAAAAACAGATCCCTGCACAACACACCAAACACATATTCGGGGGGGGGATAAATGACAGTACATCCCCCCCCACTTAAAATTGTGGGGGGGGGATTTGTCCCCCCTGTCCTCCCTTCTCTTCCCCTCAGCCCCCGCACTTTCCTCCCTCCTACCCACAACACCTGATGAGGTCTCTAAACGTGTCTGCTCTGACTGTCTCATCCAAACGGGTGCACCCCTGCTCTTCGAGCACCATTAAGGACAACCTCTCCTCTCTCGCCCTGGTTCTTGCCGATTTTCTGCAACCACTGCCTCGCCACTGGCTCTTTCCCCTCGTTCCCTCAAGCACTTCTAGTAAGACGGAGATACTTCTTATTGGGACACCTGCGCCCTGTTTCCCCTCCTACCTTCTGGCTGCCCTCCTTGGGCCCTCTACACTCCCCATCCTGTGAGGCCAAAAACCTTGGAGTCTTCTTTGACTCTGCTCTCTCCTTCACCTCACATCTTGCACCTTGCCAAGAAGACCCACTTCAGCTTCACCTCCTTACAGGCATTCTTCCTTTCCTCAGCTTTCCCGAGAAGCTCATTGTCTCCAAAGCTTTGGTCCTCTCTAGGCTGGACTACTGCAACAGCCTCTTCCTCAATCTCACCCTTTCCTCTCTTCGCCCCCTTCAGCTAATACAGAATAGGGCTGCAAGACTCATCATTGGCCTCAAACCCAGGGACCATATCTCTCCAGCCCTAAAACCCCTCCACTGGCTCCCGTTGGCTGCAGGGATCACATTTAAGACCCTCTGCATCATCCACAAGGCTTTCTTTGGCCTGGGACAAGGCTATCTCCTACAGTCCCTCCCTAAATAGCTACCTGCTTGAGCCCTCTGCTCCTTTAACTACAACTCTCTGCTTGTCAAATGCTTCTCCAAGCAGAGGGAATGGGGCTGGTCTCTCTCCTCGGCTGGAGTCTCTCTTTGGAACAGCCTCCCTGCCCCTCTGACTTGAGCCGGACATTCTAAAGTTCCAGAAACTTCTCAAAATCTGCTGTTATCTACCTCTTTCCCTTTTCCCTTCCCTGCTAATGACCCCACTGCCGAGGAGACTGGCGGCCTAGTCCTTTGAGAATCACACAGGTTACCAGGCCCACTGCCCAGTCGACGCCAGCACTCCAGCCCCTCCATCCTCCACAGTCCAGCACTCCCCTTACAGACCCCATGTCTGAAGGCTCTGCAACCCACCCATGGGATTCCTCTGCCATTTCACTTAGCCAGCGGCTTCCTTCCTGGCTCCGCTTGGCACTTCACTCCTGGGCCCCCACCAGCACTTGCCCTTACCCTGCTCCCTTCACCCCCCTCCATACTCACCCTCTCTATCCCCCTTACTTCTCTTGACTGCACTTGCAAATCCGAATGTCACAAGGCCTATTAGGACCAGGATTGTATTGTTATGTTTTTGCTACTGTTATTTACTCTCCGGTTCCCTCCCCACTTAGTTTTGTGGCGCCTCGAAACACAATTCTGTTGTATAGGCGCCTAACAAATGCCCAGTAAATAAACATCCTCATTGCAATGATGGCATTAAGACCAGTGATCAACAAAGAAGGATTTGGGACTTGGCTAACAGCAAACCAGAGGGGAAAAGTGTACCTCAAGCTGAAGATTTTGAGAAAGAAGTGTGCCACACAATACCAGGAGAAGGGGGACATTCTCCTGGATGTGGAATTGCATATATGCTGTGTGAAACTCGCAAACCAGGGGAAGGGAGTCCTTCCCCCTGGCTTTTTTTGTTGCAAGAGAACAGTCTTTTGGACATTACCCGAGCAGGCAGCAGGAGAAAGGGAGCCATTCTCCTGAAGAAGGAACTTTGTTTGTTTATCCTTTTAGTTGTAGTGCGAGGGCTAGAAGTAGATCGTGACACAGGACGGTGGAATTTAATTTGATGGGCATTCCGACAGATCCTTTAGTATTCGTTTTAGGCCGGGAAACCCCTCTTAGAATATAGGGATATTGAGGGCCTTTTATGCACAGATAGTCCTATAGCCAGCACCGTGCCACCTTTGTGTCGGCTTCCTTCTTTGAAACTCTTCCAGTGACCTGGGACAAAACAATCTGGCTGAATCAAGAAACCACAACACAGTCGCTCATCTATGGGAAAATGTCTGTGCTTGTGGCAGCTTAATGGTTTTCACCTCACAGCCTGCTCCCCAGAACACTTCATGCATTTCAGACCCCTTGTCCTCTTTACAGCAGGATCAACCGCTTGCCTACCTTGTCCCAGGCCACCCTAGCCTTTCTGTGTTCTCTGGATGCCTGGAGGCATTTAGAATACACATAAGTGGTGCAGCATAGAGCCAGAGTGAGAGAGAGAGGAATTGCACTGACATAAAAGGAGACTGATACAAGAGCCACGCAGCACCTCTGCCACAACAATTCCTGATCACTCTACTACATTGCAACTACTACCTTTTGTCCTATTACTAAGTATCTATGCATTGATTTTCCCTTGTTTGTACTTCCACCAACTTATTTGCTATATATTCCTGTCTATATATATATATATATATGTGCCCAGCTACCTCAGGAGTTGGGTGTGCCTTATAAAAATACAAATATTAAAGGCATGATCCGGTAAAAATGTTATTGTCCCTACGGGTCGGCCATGTTTTTTTACGCCCAAGTGGCTCGATTTTAGAAAAAATTCCTATGGACCTTACCGAGTTTTCATCCATTCAACGCACGGGAAAACAGGCTTCTGGGCGCTGCCATTTTGTGATAATCCTATCATTTCCCCCATTGCCCTGGCTGACCTGCTTTTGTGGCACTAAATCAAATCCCCTGCCCCTGAGCCTGTCATCAGCAGACGCGTACCGCCCATTTCCCAACGCCAAAGCACGTTTTGTGTCAACAATCGCTGCGCCTCAGCTAATGACGTGTCGCCATGGAAATGGCAGGACGCCTCTTTCCTCAATAAGTATAAACAGACCGTTTCACAACACACAGCAGCAGATTTCCGATTCCATTCCGCTCTCTGTGTTACTTTGACTATTCTGTGACCCGTTTCTGTGCTCTGGTCAGCTACCTTCGCCGCTTGTAGCCCGTGTGAACACCTGTACCATCTCTATAAATTATTGTACTTTGTTTACCACACAATGGCTACAATAATGCCCTACATGTACGAGCCTGAGTATACCGAGGAGGAACTACTGGAAAGGGAAGCACGCGAAAACGATGGGGGTTCGGACAACAGTTGGGAGGACGATTCAACAGATGAAGCGCCTGGGCCTAGTCGCATGGACGGCGTCTCCACCTGGTGCACATGCAATCGGTGCGAGCTAATGCCAACCGAGGACGAGAACTGCTGCTGCCGAGAAAGCTCGGGATGCCTGGCCTACATTTCGGAAGGCGAGCCACGACCGCAATGCATCACCGAGCTGCCAGACTTCAGGGCAGCCTGCCTCACACGGGCCGTTTTGAGAATAATGATGGTGCTTATGCACGAACTTCGCGCAACTGTTCGTCCTCGTAATCCGAGTAACGAGTAAGTATACTCTGCTTGTCATACCACTCCTATTTCATGGTCTTCTACTATATCCAAAATTATATATTCATCTCATAGTAACGCATGAAAGTCGTTCAATAGTGTGCATTGTCTAGATAGCATTTGTCCGTGCTGAATGCCATTAGTTACAAGAATTGTCATTGACAACAAACGCTTATTAACCTTTTAAGTGCCAAGGACGAGATATCTCGTCCTTGGGATTACCTCCACAGTGCCAAGGACGAGATAGCTCGTCCTTGGCACTGAAGGGGTTAATTAAGGAGAAAATGTTAGAAAGTATTGAGTGTTGCAATACCAAAATCACCAAAAAGGGCTTGGCACAGGGGGGGAAAAACTTATCTTGGTCATTTAAAAACAGTTTGTTTCATTCCTTTTCACAGGTGGTACAGGCTGGTGGCCTATCGTTCCTTTACATGGTGGCTCCACAGGAGGCTTGGACACCGCGTTCGAAGAGTGATACCTGCCTGTGCCGTTCGTGCCATAAGAGAAACGTTCCCGAGTGACAGCGGTCAGTACAGGGGATTTTCTCTCGCTGTGCTGCAACCTGACCTCTATAATCTTTAAAGTCTTGTATTTTTGTGCCATGAAAATAAGTTACAAAATAAAACATCACATATATTTTAACAACGGTTGTTTCGATTTTTTTAAATGAATCAAGTGTGTCTCCATTCAAGGATGGACGTCAGACATCTGTGCGCCGAATTGGTGAAGGTTATGGTCGCTGTGAAGCATGGTAGTCACTATCTGTCTAAGCTAAAATGAAATATTCTCGATAATGCATGCACTAAATAACACTTGTTCAAAGTCTTTCAGTAGGTTATGTGTCTATAATAGCCACACATATATCTATAATGTCAATTAACATTGGATTATACAGGCCTTAGGTCAAGGGTCTTTACCATTATAATACACTGGTTGAAGTGTGGGTCTGTGCTCACAAGAATCTCTGGTATGTGGCATTTGTTATTGGTAGGCAACGATATACTGCAGTAGAGGGCAAGGGGTCTCCATTCAGCAGTCTTCCTGTGCCTTATCTGCACGCCCCAGGCCCCTCGATCCCACCCTCTATCAAAGGAGGTGCGCGCCAGTGGATGCGCGCTGTCAGGGGCGCGAAAGGCAAAGGAGCTAAACTACATGTACACTTGAAAAGGTATCCCACGCCAAGGGGCCATCGGTCACATGGCCTCCTCAGACACCGTGTCTCCATGCAGGCCTCCCCTTCAAGCAGGCCGCCACGCTAATACCACGACATACATACGTCATTCATTCACAAACACACCCCAGTTTCTAATACTTTAAAAACCGCTCGATATGTCTCATGAGAACATCTTTGTGCTTTGCAAGTCAACTCCTGAACCTTCTACCTGAGAACCACTGAGATCTATGCTAATCTGCTCGTCATCGTGCTATCGGTGAACTTCTGTGACTGCTTCGAGCATACCCATCAGTCCGCTACCTGTGGCCATCCACCTATTCTCCCGCAACATACTGCTCTGCTTGCTGAATCCAACTGTTTGTTGGTCAAGGTAAGGCCATATATCCTGGTCATATTTCGCAGATTTTTTCATTTCTATCTATTTGCGAGTAGAGTACCCAATAGTGCTATGTTCATTGGTCTCATTGCTATTGACTTGAATTTCCATTGCTATGCTATCAATAGATCTATTTATTTTCATCTCTGTCAATTGTCATCGAATTGCATCCTTCGGGGGTCCAGTCTATAATGTAAGCATGTTTCCCTCTCGTGCAAGACAGAACATCCAAGGGACGAGTCACATGTTCAGAGTTTAGCATAGAGTTTTGCATCAAATCTTTATTCATGAATATTGTATAATAATGTCGATATTTACTTTTCAGATTTGTCAACAATGCCTGCCTGTTCGATTAGCGGTTGCCCTTCGAAGACCCATGCGAAATCTGAAGGCACTACAATGCATGTGTTCCCGAAAACTGTTGATCGAATCAGAGAACGGGTCAGACATTGCGGATATCCAATGGATGAGCTTGAAAGTAGAGTTCAACAAGTCTTACAGGACAAGAGGGGTGATTGATACCGCATCTGCAGCCTGCACCTTTCCTCGGACATGTACGCCACATCTTGGGTAACAAAGAAGAATAAACGGCGAACGACACGGAAATTGCTCGCAAACGCTATTCCCACTCTATTCGTCCACATTCCGCCTCTGGTGAGTCAAGTGTCCGCATTTAGCTTTAGGCCTTGCGGCAGTGTGTAGGTAGCCTAATGGATTAATTGATATTTTAGGTGTTGTATCCCTTGTAATACTTTGGATATTGATATGAGTGTATAGCTTTTTGAATAATGACATTTATCAATAAATTATTTTTCGATTTCATAACCCACAAACGAAATGTGTATATATATGGGAACAGGGAACTGCGCTATATTGCACATTTTTCAAGTATTCTGTCGCCTTACATGGCTATTTTTAATATTGGCATTTCATTATCAATCATCTCCCTTCAATCTGAAGCAAGAACATTCTACATCCTTGACATGCTCGCAGTTATCAACCACTTCTAGCGCGTATCGGGTAATCTTGCTATGCTACTCCGCTACAGACTTGTTTTATGCGTGTCAAGTAATAGTTTTATTCTATCGTGTAACTATTTTTTCGAATGTTTTGGTTTGTGCTTTCCAATTGATATACACCTTAGTTACCGTCCACTGGTGTTTGTTTTCAGTTATAATTAGTGTTATCCATGCTAATGCAAGTACTGTCTTTCAGGGAGATGCTGAAGCGCCCGCCACATCTACAACATTTCTAGATGTTCCTCACCAGCAGGAGGTATGGATACTGACAGCTCCATCGAGCGTCATCATCAGAGCTGTAATACTTGTCGTTTGATTGTTCTACGCAATGTTTCATTCGTGGTTAGCCATTGATATGTACCAGTGCTGTCGACCCCAAGTGTGTGTTATGTTTTCAATATTGTAGTCCTTCCTAATGCGAGTACTATGTTTCAGGCAGTTGATGGAGCGTCAACCCCTGCACTTGATGCAGAGCCTGACATTCAAGTAATTCCAGGGGAAGCGGAAGCGGGACCTTGCGTATACGAATCGGCGCAACAGCTTTCGGAAGTGCGCACTACATTTGCAACATCCATAGATATTCTTCAGCAGCACGAGGTATGGATACTGACAGCTCCATCATATAACGTGAATACATTTGCTAGACTGTCTTCCCTATTAACGCAAGTGCTGTGTTTCAGGGAGACGACGGAGCTTCCACTATAATCACAACATCCCATTTAGATGCAGATGTAAAGGAATCGGTGAAATCAGTCGTTGAAATCTGCATATTTTGAGTTTCCTTTATTGTTTTAGACAATGCATCATTTGTGGTTATCTCTTTATATGTACCTGTGCCGTCGACTCCAAGTGTGTGTTATGTTGCAAATATTGAAAACCATACTAATGCAAGTACTGTGTTTCAGGGAGATGCTGATGCCTCCGCTCCAATACAACCATTCATGGCAGTCCATGCGGAGCCTGAGCTATGGATGCTGACAGTTCCATCGAACTACATCATCACTGGTCGAATACTTGTCGTTTGATTGTTCCAAACAAAGTTTAAATCGTGTTTGGCTATTGAGATGTACCTGTGTGTTTGTCCGCACGTGTGTTTTATGCTAACAATATTTTGATACATAGTAATGAAAGTACTATGTTTCAGGGAGTCGACGGAGCCTCATTCCGTGCGGTCTATGCGGATACAGAAAATCTAGTCGTTGCAGCGCAAGAGGAAGGGAGGACATGCGGAAACGAATCGGAGCTACAGCGTGCAGATGTTGGTCGAGTCAAAAAAGTTGCAAAGAAAAGAAACCAAAAAAAGGTTAGTCACAAACCGTTCATAACTTTTCAAAAATGTTTGTGCTGGGGACTATTATGTTTTTTTCCAGTCAATTGGACTACACTTTATCTTGTGTTTAAACTGAATATCCCTTTTCCAATCTCTCCTCTAGTTACCCGTGGGTGTCAGAACTATACATACACAGACAGTGAAGCGAATGAGAGATGTTGCTTGCCAGACCATGTACACTATGGAGGAACTATTCATTGAGGCGCAGCGTGTTCAGGCTCGAGATGCTCCTGTCCAATGGCCAGAAACTGAATTTGCTGAGTTTGGAGAATACAGCAAAGTTGCATTGGACCATTGCTACAGTGAGACCGCACCACCGCTTATTGAAGTTCAATTCACACAATCTACACCCGCCAAAAAATTGCCACCCAAAAACCTGTTGACATTGTTGTGTTCTCCCATTAATGCTCAAGTAACAGATGTTGAAATGACTGAGAATGAACCAGCAGCATCCATCGACGCATCAGAACTTGATATCGGCGATATTACTTTCCAATGTGTTGAAATCTCCACAACGTTGACGCCGGATGACAATCTAATGAAAGAGCAAATACATTGTATTCAACAGTTGTTTGATGGATATTATAAGTATGCTGAAATGTGGGCATTCCGTTAGAGGGAAAGTATGTGGGAAGCCATTGAATAATGTGACTCGTCAAATAAAAGGCAGTAACGTCAAAATAAAGGCTGCCTGTAGATTAAATCATATGTTCTCATGGTCTGCACAACCGATGCCGGGGAAACTGCCAGCAGGCAATCTACTGTGTGCAGCTGCATCACTTTTTAGTGGCTCCAGTTTTAGAAAGTTAGAGGCATTCTTTCAGTTTGTGGGACTCCATTTAATTTCTAAAGCGCTGTACTACGTATACCAACGTGATTATCTGTTTCCGGCCATAAGTGATGCTTGGAAAATTGAACAATTGTCTCTAGCAAGTACATTTGAAAGGAAACGATTCAGGCTAGCCAGCGATGGACAGTGCGACAGCCCTGGATTTTCTGCCAAGTACTGCACCTACCACTTTCAGGACATGGATAGTAAGAAAATTGTGAGTTTGTTGGTCGTGCAGGTGTCACAATGTACATCCTCAGTGGCCATGGAGAAACTAGGATTTATAAAATCAGTGCAAGATCTACAATCAAGGGGAATGGACATCGAACTCAGTCACGGACAGACACGTTTCAATTGCCAAGACAATGAGAGAGCAGTTCCCAAATATTAATCATCAATTTGACGTATGACATCTTGCTAAATCAATCAGTAAGAAAATCTCGGCTGCAGGTAAAAAGAAAGGTTTTGAAAGTATTTTGCAGTGGTCCCAGCCTATCACAAACCATCTTTGGTGGAGCTCAAAAACTTGTGAAGGGTCAGTGGAAATACTACTTGTAAAATGGCGGTCACTGATGCACCACTGTACCAACGTTCACCGCTGGTCAGAAAACCAACATTTCAACCAATGTGAACATGGGCCATTGTCCCCAGAGGAGGCAAGGAAGAAGAAGTGGTTGATTCCATCTTCACCGACACACAAAGCCATTGAGAAGATTGTTTTCGACAAAAGAGATTTGAGAGGACTGACCGAATTCTGTCACACAGGAGGTTTGGAGGTGTTCCACAATATGTGCCTCAAGTACAGACCAAAGCGCTTGCATTTTAGCTATTGGTCTTGGCCCATAACAGCAATGTCGGACGTGAACAATCTAGGATTAGGGGTAAAGTAAGGATGCCTCGCTACAATAAGCGCTTTTCAAAACGAAAGAAGCAATGGGTGATCCAACCAGTCTATGATGAAATGCAGTTCGACTTTGTGAAAGGCCTTATTGTTGCTGTGTTAGAGAAGCACAGATATGGAATTTTGGACGTTTGTGCAGAGCAGTGATGCGTTGCCACCGAACATTGCAACTGTGCCATGTCCACCCAAAGGGGAGCTGGTTGTGAGGTACATATCCCGGTTTAAATAATTGCAACACGATTGTCTTTTTGTAAATAAATGTTACTGTACAGCGTACCTGGAACCCTAACCCCTACCTTCACCATCATGGGTGGCGAAATTGCTGGGTGTCATCTTTGAATTCTCTCTATTCACCTCATATATGTGTATGTATATATTTTTCTCATGTCTCATCTCATGTAAATGTAAATGCTGCGCACTGTTGCGCACTGTTATTGTAGGGGTGGCTTGCGTATTGCAAACAATAAAACAAACAAACAATAAATCTCACTTTTAACTGAACTCCTCTGGTACTTTATACTTTCCCTGACCTTCATCCAACAATTAAATGTCTCCATAGTTATGATTCTTTGGGGCTGCAAAGCTCGCAGACAACGGGGACAAAATTGGGGGCCTTAGAACGTGCCAAGTGGGCTGTGGCATTTGGGAGAGAAGCCAGTTCGCATTTTCACATTGAGGCGCACTACATAGATGGATTCGAAACTTCAAGTTCTCACAGATGCCTTAACTATGGGATGTTGCAAATAAAGAATGCGAAGGACAGCGGCTTTGATTTTCAGCTCGCGGCCAGAAGAGGCCCACAAGTCGCACACGGAAGTATAAGGTTGTATTGTTTTTTTTACCTTGAGACAGGGACCATGCCGAAAGAACTTCATTTGAAGGGGGTGTGCAATAACGTAAGAGACGATAAGGCAGAAAATTCTGAAACTAGACCGAGTTTCATGTTAGTTCAGTATACGAAAAATCGTTGTCAAGAGCACAGTCGGATTTACAGACTGCATTACGCAGAGACACAATGGAAATTTCAAATATAATGTGAGTAAATCTTTAGACGCTTTTATACCGGAATGAAGAATTAATGAATGGATGCATGAATAAATGAATGAATGAAGAGCTAGGAAAAGAAAGGGAAACGTGTTTGTAGTGGGCACATGGGCATGCAGGTCCACAGGTCTCAACTATCTCGTTCCTTGGCCCAGCCACTCTTCCCTGCACTGCCTACCTGCACTACGGGACTGTCTCTGTATCCTTCAGCCCCTTCTCCCGGCACTTACCTTGCACTTGCCACCAGCTGGCCCTATTATTTATCTTGTATTCTACTAACCATGTACAGCACTTTTGCCCCCCTCACCCCTTCCCCTTTCGCGATCGGAATGACACCTGGCCTAGTAGTATCGTTGTCTGTCTCCCCCTGTTCCCCCCCCCTGCCTCGTCGCGCCTTGAAACACTTGTGTATAGGCGCGTTACACATGCCATATCATATATCATTACACAGGCATGTAGACAGTCGTTTCTCATTGTGTGTTGGCCTCGATTTATCTCGTTACTTTTCGCATTGATTTTAGAGACGAACATACTCCATTGAACTATCCTTGCAAGCAAATAGTTTCTGATCGGCCATAATAAATAAAATGAGTAATATTAATGAAGTTCGGCTAGCGAGACTAATTATAATTTTTTTGTTTTCATAACAGGTATTTGATCCCATTCAGCCACTGCCATCTGTTTGAGACACCGGTGGATGGATTCTTCAGCAGACACCTGCAGCTTCGTGTCAACAACTGGAGCACGATCACCATATTATGGGACGATCGCCAAGGGCCCCCATGCCCTTACGCTGGACTAGTGCCTAGTTGATGGAACAGCCTTGCGGTTCACCGTGCTTCCAAAGTGATTCTTTTTACGAAAATGAACACCCTGTGTACCATAAATGAACAGCGCGTGACTCAAGATGAAACGTAACAGTTATTGCGGATACAGATAAAAGAAAATAAATGGCTTTCAGAGTTCATATGGCAATTGCTGAATATTCTCTAAACATTTAATGTCAAATAAATGTACTTTACCAAATGTACCGTGTTGCTGTTTCATTTTAAAGTACAGTTTCATATTCCGAATTGTGGCGCGCTGTGTTGTGAGTTGATCTGTGTTGGTTTCCGGGTTCTGTGTGGAGTCGCGCAGACGACTGGGCGCGTTTGCCTACGCAGCACAGGAATGTCACGAAGAGAGGCGGGGAATATGAATGTTTTGATAATGTCAGGCTCAGGGGCGGGGGATTTGATTTAGTGCCGCAAAAGCAGGTCAGCCAGGGCGATGGGGGGAAAAGATAGGATTATCACAAAATGGCAGCGCCCAGGTGCCTGTTTTAGCGTGCGTTTAATGGACGAAAACTCGGGTAAGGTCCATAGGAAATTTTTCTAAAATTGAGCCACTTAGGCTTAAAAAACATGGCCGACCCGTAGGGACAATAACATTTTTTACCGGATCATGCCTTTAAGGTAAGAAGTTTTTTTGATCGACTAGGTGCATGAGAATCAAAATTGCAGTATTAAGCAAAAAGCAGTGTTTTTCTTCAAGGCTATTCTTTTGTGGGTAGTAATACATTTTGATTTTCTTTGTCAATCAGAAAGCATCAAGAGCTAATGAGGCAAGAAATGGAGACCATCCTGATGCGACAGAAGCAATTAGAAGAAACAAATCAACAATTAAGAGAGCGTGCAGGCGATATTCGTCGCAGTTTGAGTGATCTGGAGTTAACAGTGGACCAGTATGAGGAACTGAGGACTCTGCCAGAAGACCAGCTTTCCATACCCGAATATGTGTCTGTGAGTATGTTTTTTTTCTAATTGCAACTTGCAAATGTTTGTTCATTTACGTCCTTTTCACCATTTTCAAAATTGTAAAAGGCATAATGGGTAACAAATTGGGTTAAAAAAATGTCAAAGTATTTTTTGAAGCCTTAAAAAGATGTTTTGCTTGCATCCAAATACTCTGGCGTGCATATTAGAATTTAATGTCCATTATGTTCTGGGCAATAATACTGGCTGTGTGGCAGACCATGTGACACACCAAGTGTAGGTTCAAACTGGCTTTATACATAAACAATGGTTGGGTACGAAATGACCATAGGTCTATGGGTTTTTCTAAACCACAACTTGAAATTACTTGCTGAAAATAATGTAAACTAATAATGTCAACAGGAGTCAAATGTCTAGTGTCAGGATCTGCTTTCTCTTGGTGATGGTGGTCTCCCCCAGCTTCTCTATCCTCAATAGTTTCAAGGATGTATTGCCCAAAAGCCTCCTTGCGATGCAACCCTGCTAACAAGTATATAACACCCTGTCGCTATTGGTAATCCATCCAGGATCTTTCAGTTCACCTGTAATTTATATAGTGACCTTCTCACCCTTGGTGAAGAACATGGTGACCTTCTCTATCTGCATAAGGCTTAATTGAGCTTTTCTCAGTAAAGAATGTGGTGCTCTTTCCCCTTGCAAGCAGTGTTTTTATTTCTTTTAAGCGACTGTTGGTTGACTGATGACCTTCAAGACTTTTCCTTCACGGGATCCTAGGGTCCAGTCTTTGGCATCCGGCTTTCGTCCTCTGCTTGTTCTGATGGCTCCATAGGATTGCTTCTCCCGCTGGTTTCTGGCCTTATGTACTTCTTTCTTTGCCCATTTCTCCCAGCCTACATATCTCCTCCATTGGTCGTGGACCTTATTTATTCTTGTATTAATTTGTTTTTTATGGGCCATTCTGCTCTTTCCCTTTCTCCCCTTCCAGGAGATTGTCTTGCATGCATGCTTTTTAAAATTTCTCTAGGGCCTTGAGATTAGATAATTTGATTTCACCGTTTGCCCCTCCTTTTGCAGGTCCCCAGTGTTCTGAGCTTGTAAATAGCCTGCTGGACATTTTTATGTCAGGCGGAAGTTCTGCTATGAGGACGGATCCCCTGTTCTCTGCATTCTTCAACCTCCGCACCTCGGACACCTTTTGCAGTGGCTGCATCTCTGCACTCCTCATTGCGGTTTGGTCTGGGAAAAGCTTGTGGGGATCTCAGCTGGTGTGTGGGGATCTGCAAGCTCACTGCCCCCGTTACTGTCCATCTAGAGAGTTCTGTTTGCCCATTTTTTTGCCACTTGGATTCGCTCCGCATCCACCAGAGCCTGGCATATGAGTTCCTGTGCAATATATATGCCATCAGCATAGTCTGTAAAACTGTGTCAGTACAACATTTTTCAATAGAGGCAATGTAGGATAAGACTTTCCAAAACCTGTTCTGCCCTACATAAGGTGTATGGAAGCTATAGTCCGAGCAGCTGCAATAGAGTAGGTTGAGTCCTCTAGTCTGAGTGTGGCAAAGTCCCCAACCTGACCTTTCGAAGGGATTGTGTCCTCAGACGTATTCCGCATCTTAGATATCTCCTTCCAGCACTGCTGGCCTCGGAAATTTTTTTCTCTCGAGGGCGCTGCGCGTCGACATCCCCCGAGTCCATGTCCCTCGATAGCCGCCGTATCGACGTCGACGTCATCCTGCCTATAAAGGCCGCGCGCAGCGTCCGTTGCTCAGTTCCGTTTTTCCGCGCTTACTCAGTGCCTCGGAATACCGTTGCTCAGTTCTTGTCAGATTAATCTTATTTACCTCGAGTTATTTGATCCGTACTCGATGGCTTCCTCGTCGGAACCGACAACTCCTCGATCCGGCTTCAAAAAATGCCGAGATTGTGGGAAAAAGATGTCGCTGACTGACCCTCACAGAGTTTGTCTGTGGTGTTTGGGAGCTGAACATCATTGTTCGGAGTGCGAGGACTGTATGTCCATGACAGCTAAAGCCCTGAAGGAGCGTAGGGGGAAGCTGGAGAAAGGTAAGACTTTTAAAGCTTCTTCTTCGTCGACGAAGTCGAGACATTCGTCTCCTCGTCACCATTCGCGCTCCAGGTCTCGGAGTGGGTCCCATCACTCCTCGAGATCGAAGCACTCGAAGAGGAGACGTCAAAGATCCCCTTCTCCGTCTTCATCTTCCTCTGTTTCGCCAAAAAGAATCCCTTGCCCCACGAAACATAGTTCCCGTGCTGAATGGGAGGAATTCCGCAAAAATATGATGAGCATCTTCGCGAAAGCGGCCTCGTCCCCCTCGAAGACTGCCGAGAGCGATGCTCTGGTCGAAAGACCTGAAGGTCAAAAACGCCTCGAGTCGCAGTACCCGGCGAAGGAAACCTCTCGAACCCTCGAGTAGGACTATGACCTCCAAACCTTCCTCGAAGGTTCCGTCGACGCCGAGGTCGGTGTCTTCGACGCCGTTGTCGAAGGAACCTTCGACACACGGGTCTGTCGACTTGACGCCAGCTTCGACACCGGCGTCGACGCCAAGAAGAGTCACGGTCACGACACACCCAGTGACTATCCCCAGGTCCTCGATGGCGATGGCTTCGAGATTGTCGAGTAGAATCCCAATTCTGTCGAGGTCATCGAAGCCTCCGCCTTTGTTTTCGACGCTACGCTCGAAGCCTTCGGCGTCGACGACATCGACGTTTTCGAGGCCGATAATGACAAGCTCGGCACCCTCTGCCCTGGAAATGGGATTTACTCCCTTTATGAGTTCAGAACAATTGAGAACTATGTCCTCAATTTTGGAAGAGGGTGAATTGTCTGAACAGGAAGACACATTTGAGTTGCAGGGACCTGTAACCCCAATTAGAGAGGAATTTTCCTCTGAAGAACGCAGGTTAAAGGATCTTCATGATTCCTTACATGAGGTAAGTGGGTTAGACACTTCCCCTGAGGTGGAGTTTGCTAGGCCAGACCCGGGGGAGCATGCTGAAACCCCCTATAGAGCCTTAATGGCCAGGATCACAGAGTTCATGGGGTGGTCTGCACATTCACAATCTTTCCAACAAGATGACCTCACGGATATTCTTGACAAAGGCCTACAGGAGGACCCTGTGGTGCCTTTTCATAAAGCTCTTCAGAGGAAGGTCATGACAAACTGGGAAACCCCAGATGTCGTACCAGCAGTAAATAAAAAAACTGTCTACTAAGTACAGGGTATCCTCTACAGACCCGGAGTTTTTGTCTAAACACCCATCCCCAGAAAGTCTGGTGGTGCAGGCAGCATCCTCTACCGATGTCAAGACAGCTTATCCTACCGTCCCATAGGACAGGGACGATAAAAAATATGATGCTATGGCAAAGAAAGTCTTTTCAGCATGTAGCATGGCGTTAAAATCTGTTAATGCTACTTGCACCCTTGCTAGGTTCAGCCATACACTTTGGGAGTGTGCTTCTACAGCGGCTGACTGCATCCCGGAGGGAGAAGAAAGGGATGCGTTCCTGAATATTATACAGGACGGTAAAGACGCTATGTACGAATCCCTCCAGACGGGCATTGATTCAGCTGACAGTATCAGCAGAGCAATGGCGGCAAGTACATCAACCAGGAGATTCGCTTGGTTGAGAAAGTCTGGTTTTGCCCCAGATGTGCAAGCCAGGCTCTTGAACATGCCATTCGATGGCTCTTCTTTGTTCGGGAAAAAGGCGGATGACAGTTTAGAAAAACTGCAAACTTCAAAAGCAGCAGCAAAATCCCTAGGAGCTGCAATCCGTCAAACTCCTTTTCGTCCTACAGGAACCTCTGCAAGGGGCAAGTCCTTTCGCTTCTACTCCGCATTCGGAAGAGGTAGAGGACGACCGGCTGAAAGGGGACAAAGAAGAACTACCCGAGGTGGACGGGGTAGATATTCAAAAGCCGCAGCAACAGCAGGTGCCTCTTTACCATCGGCATCTGCATCAGCCGCCCCAAAACCACTCTGAGGACTTCCCTCACAGGACACCTGTAGGAGGCAGGTTGACTCAACATCTGGCGGTATGGCAGGTTATCACGTCAGATGCTTGGGCATTGGAAACAGTTGCCCAAGGTTACTGCCTGCCTTTCCTACGTATACCTCAGTCATCCACCGGGGATCAGCTCTCAGAAAGCTCCAGATCCGCTCCTCTTGCAGGAAATTTTGGACCTGCTAGAGAAAGGTGCCATAGAACCGGTACCTGTAGCGGAGAGGAACAAGGGCTGGTACTCCCCTTACTTTCTCATTCCAAAGAAAGACGGAGGACTGAGACCCATCTTGGACTTGCGAGAATTGAACAAATTCCTCAGAAAAGACAAATTCAAGATGGTCACTCTTTCTCAGATCCTCTAGGCCCTTCAGTTTCAGGACTGGTTGGTATCTCTGGACCTTCAGGACGCCTATTTCCATGTGCCTATCCATCTCAAACACAGGAAATACCTGAGGTTCGCAATTGGCAACTCTCACTATCAATTTCGAGTGCTGCCATTTGGGCTGACCTCCGCCCCGAGGGTCTTCACCAAGTTAATGTCGGTAGTGGCAGCAAGTCTAAGGAGGGAAGGGATTCACGTCTACCCCTACCTGGACGATTGGTTGATCAGGGCTGTTTCTTCGGAACAAACTCAGATCCAACTAAATCACGTGTGCCACTCCCTTCACAGACTGGGCTTCTCCCTCAATTTAAAGAAGTCACAAACGATACCATCGCAGAGACTCCAGTTCATAGGAGCGATCCTGGACACTTCTCTGGGAAAAGCCTCGCCACCAGAGGTGAGGGCTCAAGATATTCTACAGATGGTTACCAAGTTTCAACATGCCCAACGTCTCCCAGCCTTCGACTTTTTGAGGTTGCTAGGCCTCATGGCATCCTGCATTTTCCTAGTGCCAGAGGCTCGCCTGAGAATGAGATCCCTCCAGTGGGCACTGAGGACTCAGTGGTCACAATTCTCGGGGAGAATGACAGATCTTCTTCAGGTTCCCGCAGAGTAGCTCGAGACCTTCAGTGGTGGGCCTGTCAGAACATTCTGAAAGGAGAACATTTTTGGCAACCCTGGCCGTAGATAACAGTAGTCACGGATGCCTTACTCACGGGGTGGGGAGCCCACGCCAACGACTTGACCATCAGCGGTCGTTGGTCTCCATCGGAGTCCAGACTACATATCAACCTGTTAGAGCTGAGAGCCATCAGACTTGCGGTGAAGGCGTTCCTGCCAGCTGTACAAGGGAAAAACGTCCTGATAATGACGGACAACACGGTGGCCATGCATTACCTCAACAAAAGAGGAGGCGTAGGATCACTACCCCTGTGCAGAGAGGCAATGCAGCTCTGGTTTTGGGCAATCCAAGAAGGAATCTCTCTATCGGCAGTTCACCTAGCCGGAGAGAAGAACTTGACAGCGGACGCTCTGAGCAGGCAGAGCACAGTCTCCCACGAGTGGGAACTAGCTCAGGAAGTCCTTCAAGAGATCTTCGCCCTTTGGGGAACCCCTCAGGTGGATCTGTTCGCCACCAGCGTCAACAGGAAATGCGATCTGTTCTGCTCAAGGGAATTTCCCCCGAGAGGAGCTCTGGGAGACGCGTTCATAGTGGACTGGGAGTTTCCGCTTCTGTACGCGTTCCCACCGGTCCCTGTCATTCCTCAAATGATCAGGAGGTTGAGAAGATTCCGGAGAACCATGATCCTAATTGCCCTGGATTGGGCCAGGAGAACGTGGTAACCGGACCTTCTAGACTTGTCCATCTGCCCTCCAATTCGACTTCCACTCAGAGAGAACCTACTCTCACAGAAGGGAGGTCAGGTTCTCCATCCAGACATCAAAACCCTCAACCTTCACGCTTGGCTTCTGAAAGGTTGAGGTACAAGGATTGGGACCTCCCTGATGATGATATGGAGGTGTTGCTTTCGGCAAGAAGGCCAGCAACAAAGTCTTTATACCGCTGCCGTTGGAACAGATTTTGCAGCTGGTGTAGAGAACAGAATATCGACCCTTTTTCATGTGGTACACCAATGGTTTTGTCCTTCCTTCTATATTTGGCGAATTCAGGCCTTCAAGTTGGCACCATTAAGGGCTATCTCGCAGCGCTATCCATCTTTAAGCGCACTGCGGAAGAACCATCCCTTGGTAATAGTTTCTAAAGGGGTTAACTAATGTTTATCCCCCAAGACCATTCCAAGTTCCCCTATGGGATTTAAACTTAGTACTAACTTTCCTGATGGGCACACCTTTCGAACCACTCCATTCTTGTTCGTTAAGATTCCTTACCCTTAAAACTGTTTTATTAATAGCACTTACATCTGCTAGAAGGGCGAGCGAATTACAAGCTCTTTCTTGTAAACCCCCTCACACAATATTTCACAAAGACAAAGTTGTCCTGCAAGTGAAGCCTAATTTCCTCCCAAAGGTGGTTTCGGAATTCCATATCACTCAGAAGATTACCCTACCATCTTTCTATCCTCCTCCTCCTCCTCCTCATGCGGGGAAAGAGGAAGGGAGGTTACACAGGCTAGACCCTAGAAGGGCTTTAAGTTTTTACATCAGTAGACTAGCCAGGATAGACAGGCAGACCAGCTGTTTGTAGGTTACACAGGTCACAAGCTGGGGTTACCAATAACTAAGCAGACCATTTCCAGATGGATCATTCTAGCCATTTTGGAATGTTATAAACTGGCAGGGAAAGAGCCCCCTCAAAACCTTAGGGCTCATTCGACCAGAGGTATTGCAGCTTCATCGGCCCTCAAAAGAGGTGTGCCGGTTAAAGACATCTGTGCGGCCGCTACATGGTCGTCTGTCCATACCGTTACACGATTTTTACAACTTGGATTCCTCTTCCAGTCAAGAGACTAGGTTTGGAAGGGCTGTACTGCATTCTATTCATCAATAGAAGACAGCATGAAGTCAGTACTCCATCCTCCGATAATAGAATACTGCTATGGGAGCCTATCTAAGATGAGGAATACGTCGGAGGACACAATCCCTTCGAAGAACAAGTTACTTCTTACCTTGTAACGTTCTTTCGACGGGATGTTCTTCCGACGTATTCCTCATCGACCCTCCCATCCATCCCCGCAGTTCTACTTCCCTTGTTGTTGCAGTTTACGCTCCTTCAGGGTGATTAGTCTAGTCCAGAAAGAATTATTGTGGTCTACAAAACGAAACTGAGCAACGTACGCTGCGCGCAGCCTTTATAGGCAGGATGACGTCGACGTCGATACGGCGGCTGTCGAGGGACATCGACTAGGAGGACGTCGACGCGCAGCGCCCTCGAGAGAAAAAATTTTCCGAGGCCAGCAGAGCTGGAAGGAGATATCTAAGATGAGGAATACGTCGGAGGAACATCCCGTCGAAAGAACGTTACAAGGTAAGAAGTAACTTGTTCTTCTGTTGGATGGTGGCGTTTCCAAGGGATTACAATGTATAAGGGTGCCACTACACGCCACTCATTATGCTACAACCAGGAGTGTGTCTTTCTGTCTGTACCTGACAACCCCAGCGTGAAAAACGGGGACTTATGACGTTGCTACCTTAGAAGCTTTTTGTCCCTTTGAAGAAAATCTATGAGGGCTGTCCTGCAGTGCCTGTTCAATTTGCAAGCCATCTCTGTTGGTGTGGGTGTATAAATAATATATATCCAAAACCACAGGGAGAAAGTGTAGATTCAAAGTAAGACAGAAAAAGTGAACAGTGAGCCAGTCATCTCACAAGGGTTCCACATATATTCACATAGGACCAGTTAGGCTAGAGGAGCCAATACTGAGGGCAGGGCTACAGTGTGGTAAACCCGAGGGAGGACTACCACTGAGGAGGGACCAACCCCAAGTCCTACTCAAAACTACAAGCCATTTCAAGGGGTGGTACCAATCATCCAGGCTCCATACCAATTATGGAGCTCAACTGAGTTCCCATAAGCCATAGTGTCTGGAAGGTGTGGTCAAGCTCTTATAATAGGGGTATTTGCATACTTGATCGAAAAACATTTGACCTTTTCAATCCAACCGAATTTTTTTGATTATTTATTTGGTTAAATAAATATATGGGGAGGTTTAAGGGAATAGGTCAGGGGTCTTCAAACCTTTTTGGCCTGGTCTCTCCCGGAGCAAAATTTGGGCAGACCGGGCCACCCCCCCCCCCCCAAAGGCCAAATAGACAGTTTGTACAAATGGCTATGAACTATTGCGTGCGCGCCCCGCACCCTACTCCAAGCATAGTCCCTGAGCTCCCCCACCTGCTCCCATCACATTCCCTGGGCTCTCCCCACCCCATCACAGACCCTCTGCCACTTTTTTGTCCTATGTGGGCAATTTGAGTTACTTCCCTATGCAGCTAGTAGTTGACCATTGTTGCTGAATAAATATGCTTTAAATATCACAATTTGCTTACATTGTAACAAAAAACACCCCCTTGGGTACTATTCAAACAGTCTGTGACTAAAGGAATGAATATCCATTTGCAACTGCAGGCCACTTTTTCAATGGTGCCTGAGACAGTGTTATGATCCAGTCCGACCCATTTGCTCCAACCTAAAAATGCTGGCCTCTCGTGCCCTCTCCCCCACCCCCCAACCACCCTGGGATTCAGCTGTCCCCCACAGTTTGAAGACCTCTGGAATAGGTGTGTGTAGGTGTGTGTAGGTGTGTGTAGGTGTGTGTAGGTGTGTGTGTGTGTAGGTGTGTGTGTGTGTGTGTGTGTTTCTTTCCCCCCCCCCCCCTGCATTTTCAACCAAATAAACGACCACAAAAAATTAGGTCCAATTGGAAAAGGTAAAATATTTTCATTCAAGTAGACCTAAACCTTAAAAAGGCAGGGATCCCTGGAAGAATGCCGCGTGAGTCTGGATAAGGAGCTATTTTGCATACAGCTGGGGGACAGTGAAGTCTGACATGGACCTGGAGGCCAGAGGAGAGACCCAGCAGGCTGGATAAAGCAGGCCCCAGGAGACTACAGCAAGAGGGGAATAACCGGTTGCAGAAGCGATTCTGGGTCGAGGGGGACTGACGCTGGGGACTGGGCCGGAGGAGGGACTGACGCTGGGGACTGGGCCGAGAGAGACTGACGCTGGGGGACTGGGTCGAGGGAGAGACAGTGACGCCGGAGGACTGGGCCGAGGGAGAGACAGTTACGCCGGAGGACTGGGCCGAGGGAGAGAGATTGCTAAATCATCTCCTGGTTAGAGGAGGTAATGAGTGAGTTTGTGAGAGGAGAGAGCAAAGAGGCCAGCCCTTAAACCGAGTTGTATTAAGGATGGAATTTATGAAGAGAAGGTGATGAACATTGAGGAGACTATTATAGAGCAGGTTGATCAAGGCGGTGAGGTGAAGCAGGAGGATCGCTAGAGAAAGGGTTAGCAGGAATAGAAGATTAAGGGGAGGATAAAAGAACAGAAGAAGAAGGAGGAGAGTGAGCAAGGAGAGCAAGTTCGAGTTGTGAGACTGTGGGGTAGGATTTTCATCATGCCCTGCATGTTGGAGCCTAACCTCCACCCACAGGTGGTCTAAGTACCAATCTGGGAATGTGGCAGATTTTGCAGCAGAGCATAGTGCTGTACTGATGCAAGACTCTGGAGAGAGTTTGATCTCTGCACTTAGTGCAAGAAAAAACCTCTGTTGCTAAGCACTTGACAGGCTTACTATTAGACAGCAGTATTATTGTGGGGCTGCCTCTAGAGTATCTTGGAACCAATGATGTGTTTTTATTTTTCTTTAACAATTTATTTATTGTAAAGACAACACAAAACTTAGACCTTGCATCATATAGTACCTTGCATCATATCATAAATCCCATCTGTCTGTTCCCATATCCCCCACCCGTACCCCAGCCTACCTCACACCACCGGATTCTATATTTGCAATTATCTGACACCTGCCACTCTATTGTCTGTTCCCTCTCGTACGGGAGAATGTTCTACCTCTCTGATTACTCGCGTAGATGTGGATAACTCCACAATCAACTGTTTCCAGGCTTCAACCCCCCCCCTTCTCCTTGTTCCGTATTAATAATCGCTGCCTCCTGCCATACTGAGGTCTCTGCATTTGCCCATTTCAGCAGGTTCCTCCACCACACCTGCACCAACGGCTTTATTTGCGCCTTCCACCCCATAGCTATCCTATGTTTTGCTAGTATATATGCTAAATCTTTCAGCTTACTCACATGTTTATATCTTATACCTTGGGAAGCACCCTAGCAGACAAGCCTCTGGGCATCTGATTTCTAAAGTGATATTCACCTTTGCCAATGCTTTGGCCACCTCCTCCCAGAATCTTCCTATTTCTGTGCAGGCCCAGAACATGTGGACCAGATCAGCTCCACATTTCGGGCACGATTGTGCTGATCCTTGACTGAATTTTGCTCTTCTATTCGGGGTTAGATATGCCCTGTGGGTAATATACAATTGAATCTGTGTGAGACTTGCATTCGTGGACACATGTTTGTGTTATGCTGTAGCCCTGTTCCACACTGTGTCTAATATGGTTCCTGCAAGTCTGCCTCCCATTGCTGCCTACTTGGCTCCAGCTCCTTCCCCACCATGGACATTAGTAGCTCATATATCCGTGAGACTTCATGTGCCCCTTCCGACACATCATAACATTTTTCTATCGTCTCATCTGGTTGCAATACCGCTGCAGTCTCTGGCAGTGATTTTACCTTTGTGCGTATGATGCACATTAAATGTTATGAAACTTCCCTGCAGAGTTTTACAAGTATTTGCACTTAAAATATAGTGTATTTTATACTCCTAAATAGAAACACATTAAGAATGCTCTCACTCTTGTTTAGAATTTGTGTATATTTTATCTCTTGTAGTTTTAATAGACATTAAAAAAAAGATTAATTTCCCAATATTCTAAATAAAGTAGTTGGATATCCAGCATCCTACTTTTATATGCACTTTTAAAATGTTAAAGGTACCTGCAACCAATCATCAATGTGTGTGTGTACCCACTGTGGCAGAGTAGTTACAACTATACTCCGAATTGTGGTGGTGTGTGGATTAGCAAACCCGGGGACAGATGAGATTATTCAGATCCTCCCACCCCCGAATAACCCATTAATTGGAAAGTGTTAAAAACTGTCAAGGTCCATAGTGTCTAACTAAACACAATCTACAGCGATGGGTAATAATTACAGGTAAAGTATTGTAAATCCCCCTGCAAGGATTCCTCTAGTCCATCCTCTGTGCTTTGGTAGATCCATTTATCGTGGCCAAAGAATTACGAGGGGGAGCACAGTCTACTGAAAGCAAGTCTCTTAACACACACAACAGAGTGAATACAACCCTCTAGGGAAATAAGCCAGGAGTTGGCTTGCAAGGATAACCAGATTTAATTGTACAGAGTACAAAATATCAGCAAAGGACTCTGCTGCTCGAGAACGTTCTGGTTAATCCTAAAACAAGCAGGAGTTTAAAAGGCTGAGCGGTGTCATCACATGTAGAACAATCTAGCATCATTAATTGGCGAGTCCATATACGTAGGCCTGCTCCATAGGGGATGCCAGGCTACAATTGGTTAGTTCCTTTACAGTCGGTCAGGCCCCACGTGGGTTAGCTGGGCTCATCCTATTGTCTATAGGCTGGGTCACTTATGAAATAGTGTTGCATCTGAACTAGCACACTAAACCTACTACTATATCATTGTGGCATGCAACTGTACGGCTCGGGGATTGGTGCCAGGGGCAAGGGAGGATAAAGTACAGTGACACTGACCCACACATTCTGGGCTTTGTTCTTACTGCTCCTCTCGCACCCAAGGTCTCCACCCTGGTTTTTATCTATAATTTATCCATCCCTGTACCTCGTGTTACAAAGGATGTATTTGATGCTGGGGGAGTGTGGGGTGAAACAGTCACGCATGCTGTGGGGGTCGGGTCAGTGGTGTGGGGCTGGCTTTGGGCTGGCTAGATGAATGGGCACTGCACGAAGCCTGGTGTTGTCTCACGCTTTTGCAGGGCGCATTCCTCTGAAAGATAGTAAATGTTTGCAACAGTGAAGGGACATCGGGAAGTGGACTTCTGTGAGAACTGGTGGTATGGGTACATTCTGCCTTAATAATGTTGGGCCTAGTGAAATCTTTCCATGGATCTCGACTGGTGCAGCGCAGTGAAGCAAGCCTGTGCGTTTGCCCTAACTATTAAATGGCGTTTCTTTCTATGTTTCTCCTAATGCCATGCATCTGTTGTACACGCAGATTACCTCTGCACTGAGTTTCTCTCCCCCCTTATACACTACACTACTTCATAGGGGATTCGCCTCACTTGAAAGCGCCTCGGGGGGGTGTCATAAACTAATCTCCATCCCAACACTATCGTTATGCGCTGTGCCAAAACTCATATCATGCTGAACTCTATCTTACCAGCACAGAGGTGGGTAAAAGGCTTACCTGACAAAAATATATCCTGGTTTAACTACAGGAAAAAATATATATGCAGCAAAAAATGGGCACAAATTGGTAAAATTTGCGCAGTCTATTGCTAATGACATATGGAAAGGCTGTGATTTGACAGGTGGGACTATGCCACCTATATTGACCAGCTCTGTGGAACCCTTTTAATTTGAACCGGTTACTGACGAGACAGTTGTTACTGCGCTTAACAAATTAAGTCAGCCCACACCATGGATCCAATTCCTCTTCACATTCTTCAGGCTCCTCCTCAAAAACTCATACCTCTGTTCACGGCGGCTCTTCAGCACTCCTTTTAATCCGATACTATTCCTCTTCCTTTGAAACATGCACTTGTCACTCCTCTTCTAAAGACGTCTCACTTAGATGCATCTCTAGCGGTCAACTATCATCCTTAATCCCTCCTTTCAGTTCTCAAGAAGCTTATGGAGGCGGTAAGGCCCCTTTGCTTTCTCACTTCCTGGAAGTCATAAAACCTCTTCACTCTAGAGGTGTCGGGTGGCTGGGTTGCACCCGACCCTCTCCGAAGCAGCTGAAGCTCTATTTCTAAGTGGCGCGAGCAGAGGTGGACCAGGGGAGGGGGTGTTCACCAAATTGCGAGGGGGCACAAGGACAGAGAACCCCTGCGAACAGCACGCTGAGTGTGAGCAAGCAACTTACCCGCTGAGTTCTGGAAGAAAGGCATGGCATCAACAGTAAGACAGACATTAGTGACCACAGTTCAAGGGTGTTTAATGGACTTCAACAAGGGTGTGATAAACACCTATCGAATGCTAAATCTGCAGATGGGAGCAATCTACGGCCATCAAATTATCATAATGCAGTCCTAGTGGAGTCTCGTCAAAATAAAAGGGCCTATACTACTATATACTACTATACTGAGGATGCAGTTCAATCATTAGCATCGGGACCTTTTGTACACTTGTTTCTTTACTTCTCAGTTCCCATCTCGAGGACCGGATGCAACCAAACAAAAAAACTGTTATTTTCCTCTTTCACACGTCTTCACTTTTTTTTTAACAACTTTATTTATATTTGCACACAGGTTATGCACATACTTTAGCAGCTTACTTTGATTATACAGACATATTACTTATACAGTTTATTAGCCTTCTGTGTTCAGGTTCTCCGGTTCACTGAGGTCAGCCAGATATTGCTTGTATCGCGACCATATGTTTCTGGGTCTACTTTGTGGTGTGACCAAGTCAATATACAGTTCCTCAGTATCATTAATCCACACCATATCTCTGTTCCAGTCTTTTGTTGTAGGGGGTTGTACGTTCTTCCATCTCATCAATATGACCCTTTTGGCTATGAGCAAACTCAGATTCAATAATTTCCTCCTCGCCGGATTCAGTTTCCCTTCTGCCCCCAACATACAAACCTGTGGTCTCCATGTCACCGGCTGGTCTGCCATCTTGTCTATCGCCCCGCATACGCCTGACCAATAATGTCTCAATTTGGTGCAGTACCACAGCATATGGAATATATTAGCGTTTCCAGCATTACATCTTGGACAGGCACCATTCGATGTGGGGTATATCTGTTTAAGCCTTAATGGAGTGTAATGTATCCTGTGCACTATTTTATAGTGTATCAATTTAAACCTTGAGTTACACGATATCCCTTTAGTCAGTGCGCAAATCCGAGACCACTCTTGATCGTCTATCAGTTGCCCCAAATCCTGTTCCCATCTCCCTTTAGCTGTGTGGTTTATCGCAGGGCGTGTTTGTATTATAGTTTTGTACAGCGTAGAGGCAGTGACCTTTTGGGTACCTCCTGTGAATATATAGCCTAATGCCATATTTATTTCTGGTTCTTGTGGGAATGTTGGGTGGGTTCGTTGTGCCATGGTTGCAACCTTGTGGTATTGCTGCTTATGTGTATGTGTGTCTCCCAGTGTATCCTTAATATCCTCCCAAGGTATAAAATGTTGGTCCAAGAATAACTGGCCCCACTGTGTAATACCTTTAGCGCTCCAGTGCCTTGCTATTTCACTATCAACATTGAGTGATGTGTATGGATCTCCCCATATTGACATGCTTGGATGATATAGTTTACTGGCATCATATATGTCAGTGATTCTGGACCATGCAGTGGATGTGACTTTGGAGGGATTGGTTGTATTGTATTGCTTCGGGGTGGGTCTGGACATTCTTTGCAGCGCCCCTATCGCCTCTCTTGTGTAAGAAAGGATGTGGCCCATCTTGCCGCCTCTTGTGCCTGGGCCGTCAAGTAATAAGGTTCCATGTCCGGTGCCATCAGTCCTCCTTGGATATGTGTCTGTCAGGACTCTCCAGCTTAGTCTAGGGCGTCCTCCCCAAGCAAAATCTGCGCAGACGCTATTGATTTTGGTGAACAGAGCGCAGCCGGGCCACACCGGAACCGTGCTAAAGAGGTAGAAAAGTTTTGGTAGTATCACCATTTTGATTAAGGCTAATCGTCCCGCCATTGATATTGGAAGTACACTCCATCGTTTCATTTTAGCGCAGAGGGTGTCCGCTAGTGTCGTGTAATTTAGTGCTCGGGATAGTTGGGCCGTTCTGGCTATGTGGGCCCCTAGATACACTGTGTATCGGACTCCATATAAGTCCGTGAAGATTCCGGGGTTGTGGTGTGGCGTCTGTGAGCAGGAATATTTCAGATTTGTGGGGGTTGAGGCGTAGTCCTGAGTATTCGCCAAATCTTTCTACTTCTGCCAGGATCTTGCCGAGCGTTCTGTCCGGGTTTTTTAGGTATAAAAGAATGTCATCTGCATATAGCGTTATAATTTGCCTTCAAGCCATATCCCAAACGAGCTGTAACGAGACCTGAGAATATCTGCCAGTGGTTCTATAACTAAGGCAAAGAGCAAGGGGGAAAGCGGGCAACCTTGTCTGATGCCTCCCAACAGCTCCAGTATGTCCGTGAGGACTCCATTCACTCTTATCCTCGCGTGAGGCCGAGTATATAGCACCCTGATCCACTTTATAAATTGTTGGCCAAACCCGTAGTTTCGCAGTACTCCGAATGGAAAGGGCCATGAGACTGTGTCGAAAGCTTTTCTCATGTCTAGGGACACCGCTATCGCTTGAGTGGTGGCAGGAATGGAGGTCATTATTTGATGGCATCGTCTAATATTAATGGCTGTGGATCTACCCGTTATAAACCCGGCCTGGTCTTCATGTACCATGTATGGCATATATGGTGTGAGTCTCGTTGCAAGTATGTTGACCAGAATCTTGGCGTCAGTGTTTATTAATGATAGTGGGCGATATGATCCACATTCTGTAGTTGGTTTACCGGGCTTCAGTAGAAGCGTGATTATTGCTTCTCTAGTGGTTTCGGGGAGTTCTCCTATTTCCAGAGCTTCCTTCCAGACGGCGTGCAGTCTGGGTATAAGGACTTGACTAAACTCCTTATAGAACTCTGCTCCTAGCCCATCTGCGCCCGGAGCTTTTCCATTGGGAAGAGCTTTAATTGCTTCATGTATTTCGGCCTCCGTAATGGGTGCCTCTAGTAGATTCTGATATAAGCGTTGTTGGTATCTTGGAGAGGTATTGTTCAATCTCGATGTCTGTGACCGTGCCCTGGGGGGGAGTATAATTCTTTATAGAATTTATAAAAAGTGCCTTTCACTTCATTCTGGTTTGTGGACACCGTACCATCTTCTATTTGTATACAGGGTATGCTAGTGGGTCCCCTTTCTCCACGTACTGTTCTGGCCAGTAATTTCCCAGGGCGCTCTCCCTCCCTGTATCTACGTGCTGCTATAGGCCTATCAAAGTATCTTATGTCTTGGTCTGCCGCTTCCCGGTACTGCTCCAGTTTAGTCTTAAATTCAGCACCCAATTGGGGGGTCGGGGTCGCGGCGTATTGGGTTTGTAGTGTTGCTAATTGCGTCTCAAGCCTCTCTAGTCTGGCCCTCATGTCTTTGAGGATTCCCCCTTCGATGGATATCGATTGGCCCCTTATACAGACTTTAAACGCTTGCCAAAGCTTGGCTTGAGTTGAGACTGAGTGTTCGTTGATCTCAAAATAGTCCTGCACGTATTGCGCCATCGAGTTTTTGTATACTACGTCCCTTAGTGCTGCTGGTTTAAACCTCCATGGCGGTCTTGGAGTGGCCTTGTCCTTGATTTGCAATGTTAGTTGTATCGGGGAGTGGTCAGAGTAGGTTCTGGGGTTTATGTGAGCTTTCGTTACCCAGGCCATGCTATCCGTGTCTATTAACCACAAGTCGATCCTGGAATGCATGTCGTGGACTGTTGAGTAGTATGTGTATTCTCTACCAGTAGGGTTTAGCGTTCTACAGACATCTTTTAATTGCAGGTCTGTCATTTGTGTGTTTATTGTCTGTGCTGCCTTGGTTAGTGTTCTGGTTTTTGTTGACGTACGATCTAACTGTACGTCCAGAATTGTGTTGAAATCCCCACCACACATTACCCGGGCTGTGGGGTATCTCGCAAATTTTTCAAACGCTGTTGTGTAGAATTCGGGTTGGTCAATATTTGGGCCATATATGTTCAGAAAAACTATTTCTTTGTCGTATAGCATACCATGTACTATAACATATCTCCCTTCGGGGTTCCGTGCATACGAACGGAATTGTTTTGTGTATTAGTATCGCCACCCCCCCTTGCCCTAGTGGAGTAGGTCGTGAAGTATTGATGAGTGCCCCAATTCGTAATCAATTGGTCGCCCTGTCAAGGGCCTATATGTGTCTCCTGGAGGAAAATTATCTTGGCTTTTTGTCTATTGAGGTAAGCCATGATCTTCCTTGTCTTAATCCTAGATCCCAACCCCCTGACATTCCAGCTCAAAGCATTGATAGTTTCTGTGTTAGGCTTATCCATTATCTCTGTAGTATTTGCTATGTTGTGTGTCTCTATATGTCTGTATTTTGGCCTGAGAGTTTCTGTACCTGTGTGCTTTTTGTGCTTACAACCTTGCTTTTTTAAACAATCAAACTCTCCCAGTCTTTTCCCTCCCCCCTCCCCCTTCCCTCACAGTTCCCCGAACTTCAAGCGTGCCTTGATTTCCTCCCATCTTCCCATCCCACATCTTCTCTAGCACCCGCTACAGGGGGTGCTGCGGCGTTTCCTGTGCCCAGGCCATCCATTATTATAAGCGTTGTCTCCAGTTCTGGTCTGTTGCTCTGCTTTAGTTGGCATCTTCGAATCAGCATGTGTTATGTTTCTTTTCGTTGTTTCTCGACATCCGTAGTATGCAGCTCCTGTCTTGGAGCTGTCTCTTCGCTGGTCCTATTTCCTTCTTGAACATAATGTCTGCTAAGTTGACTCTGATTTCTCCTATTGATTTTACTTCCATTTCAGGATTGTCCTTTATTCAGCGGTATGTGCGTCTCTATGAAGGTCGCGGCTTCCTCAGGGAATGTAAAAAAGTACGCCTTATTTTGATGTTGGAGCTTGGGTCTGGCAGGATAGAGCATTGCATATTGTATCTGCCGATCACGCAGCATCTTTTTGATTCCTGTGAAAAGCTTTCTCTCCTGCTGGACTGCTAGGGTGAAGTCTGGGTAGATGCGTATTGTGCTGGTTTCCCACTTAAGCTCTTGTTTCTCTCGTGTAGTTTTTAGGATTAGGTCTCTGTCTCTGTAATTAAGGATACGAGCTATAATGGGCCTGGGGTATGCTCCTGGTTTCGGTTTTGGGGCCAATGTTCTGTGCACCCTGTCCACCATGAATACTGGCGACCATCCTGGTTCTCCTAGCAGTGTTCGCAGAAGATTTTCCACCACTTTCTCCATTGTTCCTTTAATTGCCTCTTCCGGAACACCTATTATACGGATATTATTCCTCCTTGATCTCGCCTCTAAATCTTCACACTTAGATTTAACTGTCCCCAGTTCAATGGCCATCGTGGACACCGTGTTCTGCAGTGTTTCCATCTTGTCTTCTACTCCTGATATTCTGGTTTCTGCCTCCGTCATGCGAGACGTCGTTTTGTCAAGCTGTGTTTTGATGCTTGCCACACTTGCCGTGATTCCGTCCAGCTTGTCTGTTAGCGTCGCAAATCCCTGTTGCAAAGCTTGGAACACCGCTTGTCCATCATGGAGGCAGCGGGGGTCTGTTCAACCTGTGTTTGCATTGCCTCTTCTTCCTCGGGCTCGGAACCTTTAGGCATTGTGGTTGTGTATTTCTCAATTGTACCCTTGTTCCTTTTTCGGGCCAAAGCTTTTGGGCATTGTCTCTGATCTGGGAGCTATGCCTGTGTATGTCTCCTCTGTATACCTTGTTATTATATTCACGTAGCATGGGTTTGGTCGGTGTCCCGATATTCCTTGCGTAGTTCTCTGCCAGGATCGAGGTGTTATCGGCTGACCGGGGGATTTGTTCAAGTCCAGTTCAGTGTGGGCTGCATTGGCTTCACTCCGTGTGGTCGCCGAGGCGTGGGTTTGTGTAGTATCGTGTCACCTCTGTGGCAGGGGGAGGCAATGTTATTTGCGCCCCTTATTTAGTCACTCTTTAGATGCAGAGGGAGCAATCTCAAGCCGGCCTTACCCCGGTTTCAAACATCGGTCTCTTAAAGCCAGCACCGGTGGGTCGACAGTCGCCCGCCCGCCTTCCCAACTCGTCAGTTGAACCGCGGTCCCACCCACAACCCAGCGGTGTTACGCTGCAACGGCCGTGCGGCCTACTTTTCTGTTGTGGGCCGGGTTCTCGGATATTCTCCTCTTGTGTGGGGAAGTCGCTTTGTTGTGGGCGGCAGGGCGCTCTACGAGGAGCGGAGAACCCACGACACTTCCCTCCGCGCTGAGCGATCTCTGTGGATCGGGTTCCGCCTCCGCTTTTGCTTCTCCCGCGCCGGACTCCTCCTCTCGATCTTGGGCGAGTGCGCCACACCTTGTCCCACTCAGCTACGGAGTCCCGATCCTGCGAACCGCTGTTCCTTTTTACCCAAGGTTTTGCCTGGGTGGTCTTGGTTCACTGAAGCATGTTTCCCTTAAAATTCGTGCCGAACCGGAGTGTATAAATGTTATAAGCAGGCTTTGTGGCCCAGGATATCGCCGGAGCTTACACGGACGCCGCCATTTTGTTCCGTGCGCAACAGCGCCCCCACACGCCTTCACTTTAGGGGATTCACTATTCACCTGGATGTCACAAGTCTCTCCCCTTCTCACCTGTTTTTCCTGTTTGCTTGCAACCTTCTTTTGTGACTTCTTTCGCAGGGTCCAGGATTTGTATAAGCCCGTGCACGGGTCTTCGGATTCCAGCGTGCTTTGTTCAGATTGTCCAGGACGGAATCAGGAAGGAGCAATGTCCGGTGAAAATCCAGGGAAGTTCGGTAAAGTTTGAAGGATGAAAGGAAAGGAGGAGGAATCAAGAAACCGGGAAATAGAATTCAGGAAATTGGCCCCGAGCGAACTCCGGCAGCACACGTCCAGCTACGGTGAGCAGTAGCGTTGAGACGCGCAGAGCCGCGGGGGTGTGTCTCTTTAGTAGTGCACCGAGCGTGGAACGTAAAGGCTGGCAAGCTGCATTTCGTATTCGATGGCCATGTTGGGAGGGTTAGTGCATTCAGTGCTCTATGGGTCTGGGACCACGAGGTCCTAAAGTCACACAGGCGACAGTTCGTGACAGCATGCCTCCTCTGAAGCCCAGCATCTCCAGGTTTGCCTGGATGGATAAGGTGGCATCTTCGAATCAGCCTGGGGGCATTCATGTTTGATATGGGTTCCCAGGTGCGCTCACTAGGTGGATATCCTTTCCATTCGACCAGATATTGCAGCTGACCACGTCGGTACCTAGAATCACAAATTCTGGAGACCCCGTATTCGAGTTGGTCATTGACAATCACTGGAGTAGATCTTGGAGCAGTTCGTGGGGGTTGAACAAATGGCTTCAACAGAGAAGTATGGAAGACTGGGTGGATCCTTTTCCTTGATTCTGGTAGTCGGAGCCGAAAGGCCACTGGATTGATGATTTATTTTATAGAAAATGAACCGTAATACCTGGGAGCCAATTTATTTGGTCGTAGATGATGTGGGAGGAGTTTTGAGGATAACCAGACCTTATCGCCTATTGAATAGGAAGGTCCTGGTCTTCTTTTGGAGTCAGCATAATGTTTAACGTCTCTTCGGGCCCTTTCTAGGTTTTCTTTAGCTTCTTTGTGCACATTGATTAGTGTTTCAATCCAGGAATCAACCGTAGGAACTGGGGTTGGATGTGGAAGAATGGACGGTAGGACTGAAGGATGAAATCCTTGACTACAGAAAAAGGGACTGGTTTTAATAGCTGAATGATCCGAATTGTTGTATGCGAATTCGGCCACAGGTATTAAGAGTGACCAATCATCCTAGACCGTGGCGGTGAAGCAACGAAGATATTGTTCCAGAGTTTGATTTACTCTCTCAGTAGCTCCATTGGTCTGTGGATGATAACCCAAAGACAAGGCATGCTGGATTCCCAGTATACGACATAACTGTTTCCAGAACTGGGATATGTACTGGGGCTCTCTATCAGAAATGATCTTGGAAGGTAGCCCATGAAGCCGGAATATGTGTTCCAGGAAAATTCCAGCAGGTTGAGATGAGGATGGCAGTTTGTATAAAGGTGTAAAATGAGCCATATGAGTGAACAAATCAATGGTAACCATTATAGTTGCGTAGCTCCTGGAAAGAGGGTAGTTCCAAGATGAAATCCGTGGCGATGATTTCTCAGGGTCTTGTTGGTATTGCCGGTTGGAGCAGGAGACCTGCTGGTCTTTTGTTATCATGTTTGTTCTGATTGCAGACCTCACATGTCTGGATATGCCTCTTGATATCATCCTTCATCTTTGGCCACCAAAACTGTCTTTGTATTAGATGGAGAGTGTTGGTGATGCCACGGTGTCCTGAATGGAAAGTATCATGACATAGGCTTGTGATTTTTGACTCAGTCCAGGAGTGGGAATGACCAAGTGATTGTCCTTGAACAGGTATCTGTCCTTTGTTTTGAGAATCCATCGATTGTTTCTCTTGAACTCCTTCCAAGGTTCAGAGGAATGGGTTTGAATTCGAATATCCTCCAGAAGGATAATTGCTTGGGCAACAAATATTGTGTGGGGAAACATCTTAGGGAAAGGTCTGATCCTCAAGGGGTTCATAGTCAGGACGCCTGGATAAAGCATTGGCTATAATGTTGTGTGTTCCAGGGAAGTGATGGATTTGGAATTGGTATTGGGCAAACAAGAAGGCCTAGCGGGCTTGGCGACTGTTTCTACATTGTAGGGATTGTAGTACTTGGAGATTCCGATGGTCTGTGCGGACTTGAACCGGGTGTTTGGCTCCCAGAAGGAGATGACGGCAATCCGTGAAGGCCTGACGGATGGCTAACCATTCCTTCTCCAGGACGGAATAATGGGTTTCACTGGGAGTCAAGGTGCGGGAGAGATAGGCGATGTGGTGTTCTAGTTTGTCTCCAAGTTCCTATTTCAGGACTGCCCCAATGGTGTAGTTGGAAGTATCAGTTTTGACAATGAAGGGTCTGTCTGTGTCAGGTTGAGCAAGGATGGGAGCTTGTGTGAACTCTGACTTTAATGGTTGAAACGCCGAATCTTGGACTGAGGTCCACTGAAAGGGGGTGTTCTTTTTTTAACAATGTAACAATAGGATGAACAATCTCCGAAAATACTGGAATAAACTTTTTGTAGGAGTTAGCAAGCCCCAGGAAGGATTGAATTTGCTTTACGCTAGTGGGAACAGGCCAAGATAGAATGGGATCAACCTTCGAAGAGTCCATTCCAATCCCCTTTTGGCTAAGAACAAATCCGAGATAGTGAACAGTAGATACGTGAAAAAGGCATTTCTCGGGTTTGGCCAGGAGTTTATGTTCCCATAGACGTTGTAAGACTGCCCTTACGTGCTCTTCATGTTCTTGATGGTCCTTGGAGTAGATCATTATGTCATCTAGATATCCAATGACGAAGAGGAAAAGCATATCAGAAAATACCCGATCCATAAAGTGTTGGAAGACTGCTGGGGCATTAGCAAGTCCAAAGGGCATAACTAGATATTCAAAATGGCCGAAGGGTGTTCGAAAAGCTGTCTTCCATTCGTCGCCTTCCTTTATACGATTAAGATGGTAAGCGCCCCTAAGGTCTAGTTTTGTGAAGATGACAGCACCTCTGACGGCTTCCAGGATGTCTGAGATGAGAGGCAATGGATAACGGTCCTTAAGAGTGCATTGGTTAAGGCCACGGTAATCGAGACATGGCCTAAGCTCCGTGGAATCCTTCTTGGGAACAAAAAATAGAGAGGCGCCCGCTGGGGACTTGGATGGTCGAATAGTTCTGTTTTCCAGATTGGTATCCAGGTATTCCAGGAGGGCCCTCTTTTCAGGTTCTGACAAGATAACCATTCTTCCAAACGGAATTACTGCTCAAGGTTCAGTATCGATGGCACAATCTTCAGGTCTGTGGGGTGGTAGAGCTTGAACTATGGCTGTTGAGAAAACATCTTTGTACGCCTGATAGGCCCTGGGAATCTGGATGACGTTGGAGACGGTGACTGGTATTTGTTGATTTTCTTGGAAGTCTTCAGAGGGCTTTGGTAAGGTGTTCAAGGACAAACAGTGGGACATACAATGTTCCGAACCAAGAAATGGAGAGCCTGCTGCCCAATTGATATAAGGATTGTGCTTCTGTAACCAGGGCATGCCTAAAACCATTGGATAGTGCGCAGATCTTATAACATCAAATTTAATCCTCTCTTGATGGGGGTTTATGGAGAGAAAAAGCTCCTTGGTTTGAAGGGTTATGGGTCCTGAAGACAGGGGTCTTCCATCGATTGCTTCAACAGGTTGCATAGTCTCTTGTGTTTCACATGGAATGTGATGAGTTGTGACCCAAACATGATCTATGAATATGCCCATGGCTCTGCAATCCACTAATGCCAGGATGGGGTAGGATTCTTTCTTGGAAGGCGATAGAAAGGCCCGTAGAATCACAAGGTTATTTTGTCCAGGAGAGTTCAAGGAAAGAATTGATGTGGAGCAGACCTCATTCTCCCGAAACTGTGCCCCGTCTAGAATCAGGAGTTGGCGTTGCCCGAACGCCGTGGAGGAGCAATCGGGCACTCTCTGACAAGATTTTTATCGGAGGTGCAATACATGCAGAGACCAGTGTGAATACGGCGCATCCTTTCTTGTGGGGTAATGGGTCCACGGAATGCCCCCAGTTGCATGGGCTCTGGATCTGAGGTTTGAGAAACTGCGGGTTCTGGGCTAGAAGGGTGGTCTATGACAGCCTTTTGGAATGATGATTTCGACTTCTTTTTTCCGCCTTTCTTTCCTGGATTCGAAAATCAATTTGCAAGGAAAGGCCCAAGAGGGCCTGGAAAGAATTAGGGCGAGCTACCCTGGCTAGCTCGTCCTTTATTTCTTCATTCAAGCCTCTGCAAAATAAGAGACGCTAGCCTCTTGGGACCAATCAGCTTCCTTCATAAATTGTTTGAAACGGGTGACATAGGTAAGCATATCCTGTGATCCTTGTCGAAAATCAAGTAGACGTTCTTGAGCGCTGTAAATCTGCTCAGGATGATCAAACATGGCCTTTAGGGCTTCCACAAATTCATTGTAATCATCCAGGAGGGCTTTGCCCGAATTGACTAGGGGAGTTGCCCAGGTTAATGCGTTGCCAGTGAGGTGTGATATCATAAATCCCGCCTTTACTGTAGGGATGGAAAAGTAGTAGGGCTTGAAGGTGAAATGCGCCAAGCATGAATCAAGGAAGGCACGAAGGGTCTTTGGAGAACCATCATATTTGTCCACCACTCCTCCCAATAACACACTTGGTAGCAGAATCACAAGACAATACCAGCTGCTTTAAGGCAGCGTTCTCAGCTTTAAGGTTTTGAACTTCTGTGGCAAGTTCCTGCATGCCTCGCATGAGGTCTTGAACCGCGGCTTCCATCCCTGTATCTGTATCGATTTTTAGGCGTCTCAATCTGTCACAAGTCTCTCCCCTTCTCACCTGTTTTTCCTGTTTGCTTGCGACCTTTTTTTGTGACTTCTTTCGCACGGTCCGGGATTTGTATAAGCCCGTGCGCGGGTATTCGTATTCCAGCGTGCTTCGTTCAGATTGTCCAGGATAGAACCAGGAAGGAACAATGTCCGTGCGCGCAGGCACGGAAGCCGTGACTCGAGCGCAGGTGAAAATCCAGGAAAGTTTGGTAAAGTTTGAAGGATGAAAGGAAAGGAGGAGGAATCAAGAAACCGGGAAATAGAATTCAGGAAATTAGCCCCAAGCGAACTCCGGCAGCACACGTCCAGCTACAGCAAGTAGTAGCATTGAGACGCGCAGAGCCGCGGCGGTGTGTCTGTTTAGTAGTGCGCCGAGCGTGGAACGTAAAGGCTGGCAAGCTGCATTTCATATTCGACGGCCATGTTGGGAGGGTTACTGCATTCTGTACTCTATGGGTCAGGGACCACAAGGTCCAAAAGGGATGCAGGTGATGGTTCATGACACTGGATCCCCCTGAGCCGGGCTCAGATCCCTTTTCCACACAATTAGTCTCCCTCACCCGGGCTCGGACCAATTGCTATTTATATCAACTATCAAACACTTTCGAATGTCCACAGGGTTGGCCTCGTCCCGTCGCAGGACCACTTTGGTTTTACAATTCCTTCTCTTCAACCTTTTTCCCCTTTCGGTTGGATACCTTACAGACTTTCGAATGAACACCCATGCGGTATCTGACCACTTTGTTTACGGTATCGAATTTGTAGCTTCAAAGTTCCGTCACTTATCTGCTGCTTTAATTATATTTGCATCGCTTTCCACATACACTTCATGCACTGTTCTCTTCAATTTCCTTTATACAATGTTGCCACTTGCAACCTTGATTTCCACACCACCCGGGCTGGCAGTCTCCCCATCTCACCGGCTGTGCTGACTTCACTGGTGTTACTTTGTTGTTGGCGCCAAAGACAGTACCACGGCGGCATACGATTCTCCCCGCTTTTTTATCGACACGGGAGAGCCCCGGGTACCTCTGACACACAATGCAGGTTTCTTCAGCTTTAATTCCAGGTCTTGTGTTTCCTATTCTTGAAGGTTCATGTAAGTTGCGGTCTTTCAGTGAAAAGGTCAGGGCACTTCCCTCCTTGCAATCCTTTTCAGTCTCGCCGTCTTTCGCCTTCTATTAAACTGCCATCTTGGAACTGCTGCTACCTTGTGTGCTTTGCCTCGTTCAGAGTGTGCTTTCATGCTCCGCCTTTTATCCGTGTGGGAAAGGGTGATGGAAGTCAGGTGTGTGTAATGACCAGTGATTGCTTGACCCTGTCTGACCACTGTATTGGGACATGTCGGGTATACGGCTCCGGTGTTAGTCTGTTTTACCTCACAATGAGTTGCCTGTGAGAATGTGTTTTTGTTGGGAAAGGGCGGAGTTGAGTTCCTAAGTATCCTACCAGGTAGGATGGGGTAAAGGGGATACCGCATCTCACCATCCGGTGTCCCACTTCTACTCCCTGAAGACCTCTCATCCAGGTGATCCTCCCACACTGGTTCACCCCCAGGAACTGGATCCAAAAGTGATAGCTGTGTCCTGGCCACCTGGATGGCGGATCCTCGGGAACTAGCGGTTGAGAAACCTTCAGGTTTCCCACAGTTCACAGCGTGCAAGTGAGTCCGGAACGCTCTGACGCTTTCCGCATTTTAACAGCGGGCAGTTTCACTCGCGTGTGACTATAGAAGCAGTGATTACACTTTTTAATACCAAACTAATCAAAAACAGTGAAAATTAGATGTATTGAATGCAGTGACTGTGCAAACAAGTTTGTGAAAGGGCCAACAACTCTGTGGGGAAGCTTTAGTAAAAGCAAAAGCCTACTAGGAATACCTAAGGCCAGAGTATTTAAAAACTCAGCAATACCAATATAACATTGCTCAAGGCGAGTGTGGTGAAATGCAGATCACCAGGTGACATAAACACACTTTGCCAACGCCAAGATAGAAGCAGAGCAAGACCATATCCTGGTCACTATTTGGTTGTTGGTGTAAAGGGGAAAGAAAGGTGGCTAACAGGCTGCCATTTTAGGGAAGATTTTCCAGAGGGAGAGGAGCATAGGTGCAAAGGATTGCTGAAGAGCACTAATTTGATTTCTTGTTTACCCAAAATTGGTTTAAAGTTTGATGCCAAAGAAACTTTGAAGTTGTTGTTCCAAGTTGGAAGTCACTACTGAGGCACACTTTGTTCTTTTATGAAGTATTGAGTGGGCAGGAGAGTATACCCGTATGGAAAGATGTGCTGTAGAAGGCCTGGTATGGGAGTGAACCAGGTAGTGGATGAAAAGTTATGAACTGTTATTCTACCAAAGACAATTAATTTTAATTGTGACATTGAAAAAGAACTGTGTAAATTTGCTGTGGAGGAGTTAACTTTCTTTATCAAAGTTTGTGGCAAATCATCCTAACAAAGACAATTGTTCTTTACTTAAAGACAAATGTGAAACATGTTCTTGCTTCAGGAGGAGTTGGAACCCTCTATTTCTGTTGGTCTGTTATTGAGACAACTGATCTTTTTGTTATCCAGTTTAAATTCTCATGCACTGTGGTGGTACTTTGTGACAAACCAGGATTTTCTTTTTTTCTTTTCGAACTGAGTAGAATTAGCTTGCTTGGATCTGGGGAAGGGAATTCACCCAGGTAATGAGAAGAGACATTGATCATATTGTGAATTTGACGATATGCTATATATAACTGCTATGCATTTCCTTATTTTATTGAATTTACAAGTGTGAGGGACAGATATCCTTTTGTTAGTGGTGACTTTAATTTATTTTAGGCAGGGAAATCCTCGTCGGGGTTGGGATGGTGAGGCGTTCAGCCAACTATTTTATTTAATAAAATAGCCAAAATGAAAACCCTTTACAAAGTTGTTCGCCTCACATTTCTGACCCCTCCCACTATCCTCTTTTCTAGCAGATGGTTTACACACAGTATCGCTGCAGTCCTATAATTCTACCCCGACTGCTCTATCATGTGGTACCCCCAGGGACCCGCTCTTTCTCCCCTTAATTTTAATATAGATCTTTGCCCTCTTCTGGATCTTTTTTCTCAGCATGGGGTGCATTTTTACACATATGCTGATAATGCGTAGCTAGTGTTCCACCTAGATTCCCGGGTCTGGAGTCCTAAGGAAAATTGAAAACCTGCTTTGCAGCTATTGGGTATTGGATGGCAGAGAATTGGTTAAAACTGAATGGGGAGAAAATCGAGGTCTTGATGATCGGTGCCTCCAGCCCCAATATTAAGTGCAGCGCAGAATTTTGGCAGGATTCCCTGCGGCCATGTCCTGCTCCTAGTCACTTATTAAAGCGCTTAGACCTTTGTGAAAAAGTTGAAACTGAACTTTATTACTTTAGTTTGAGCTGGTTATGGTGGTCTCAGGATTGGCCTTTGAATTGGTTGTCAAGACTTCAACATGCATGATTCTGTTGTATCAGCAACTTCAATGCTTGGTGGTTGTTAGAGGAATGATTGTCTATAAACAGCCAGTGGTGATCTTGATTAGCATCTTGTTCTTGAGTGTTTTCCTCCGTATGCAAGCTTGTTATGGGTCACAATTCATTCTATCATTTTTGACTTTGCTCCCAAGCATGCAACACAAACTCTCAATTTGAGCTAGCCTGTTTTTGGTCATCTTCATGTATTCCCATGAAGGGAATGGGGGGAGGGGTGCGGCCCTCAGAGCACCTGTGTACTCTGTGCCCCTGCTTGCATCTTTTCTAGTATACTTTTCAAGAGGGACAATATTTCTAGCACCAGTGAGCTGAAAGTAAGGACTGGACAGGCTGACTGAACCAAACCATTGTATGGTATAGTCTTGGTCAGGAGGTTCTCAAGCTTCTCCTGTTTTCAGGGAAAGGGCTAAGTTCTTAAGTTCATAGATGAGATGGTTTACACGGCCCCACCCAAGCCCCTGCACCTAGCTTCTGCTCCTATTCATCTGGTATTTAAGGCAATACTTAGCATCTCTGAGACTTCCTGTAGGTGTGTACTTCAATAACTCGTCATTTGGTGAACACCTGGATATTGGGAGGGTTAATCTAGGCTTAGATCCCTTAAATGTTTTGGGGTACCCCCAAAGGTACGGCTTACTTTTAATCTCGACATTTATTCGGGTAACTCTTTGGTTTTAAAAGTGTCACTATAGTCTATATCGGAGTGCACTGCAGGTTAAAACAAATGTTTGTTCAGTCACACTGGGTAGTTTCCTCTGAGGTTTCCACAGCGTGGCGCTGAGAAGATAGGTGGAAAAGGGAGGCAGCGTGTTGGTGTCCACCTGCCTCGCGCACTCGTATGTGCTATACAATCACTTTTGGGTATGATATGGCATTTATAACGCGCTTATGCTAAAGTGTTTAAAGGTGCGACGAGGCAAGGAAGGAGGAACAGCGGGAAGACAGACAGCGATCTTACTAGGCCAGGTGACATTGAGATTGTGCAAGTGCAGGGGAAGGGGATAAGGGGAGAAGTGCAGGGCAAAGCGGAGGGGGCAGTGCAGCACATAAGATAACTGTGCAAAATAAATAAAGATAAATGAAATATATATTTTTTTAATTTGTTTTTATTTTAACAATACCAACAGACCAATTTAACAACATCAGTACATTGTTGGTAGTATCTTGTGTTCCCCCTCCTCCTCCCAAGACCACAATCTGTCAGGTGAGTCTATCTATTCAGGGCTCCGATTGCAAGCTGTCTGTTTGTTCCGAGGTAGTGTCTTCATTCCTTGAGTTGAATAAAGGCACCGTAAGTGCCACCCATTGTAGTAGATCTTCACTGTGGTCTAGTTTCTGTTATCTTGGTGCTTTTTCCCAGACCCCAGATTCTGCCGTTACCCATTGTTGGTCTCCCCACCACAGTACCACGCTAGGGTTTTTGCAGTCTTTCCACCCCATGGCGATGCGTCTTTTTGCTAAAATGTACATCAAATCTTTCAGCTTGTTCAGTGGTTTGTTCTTTCGACTTCTCTTATATCTGCCCAATATACTTGCTGTCAGGGTTCATATGTCCAATTCTATGCCCACATTAGCCACTTTTGTAGCACCCCCAAAACATGAGTCATTCCTGCATCTGTTCCTTTGCATTTAGGACATTGCTTAGCCCCTGCACCCTTGATTACGTCCGGTGTAAGGTATGCTCTTTTAGTGACGTAAAACTGTATTAGCTGCAATATGGCATTTCTGGAGACTTTTTTGTGGTTGTAGTTATAGCTTCCCAGGACGTGCCCAATTCGTTTTCCCATTTCGCCTTGCATCTAAGCTCTTCTTTGGATGAACTGTCCAATAGTGTCTCGTAGAGCTTCGAAATTTCAGCGACATTTAGTATGTTCTCTATAGCTTCATGTTCCGTTTCTTGGTTCTTAATTTTGGACCATCTTTCCATGAGCCTCTCAGTCACTGCCCTATGTAGTAGGAACTGTCCCGCGTCAATCCCGTAGTTTTGTGCAGGTCAGCAAAGGTCAGGATCTCTTGGTCGTTCATCAGATCCCCCAATGTGGCTACTCCACAGGGCTCCCATCCATTTCTAATTTCCGTGTGACCCCAGGGTCTGCCCGCCATGGTCGCTGCCATACGGATCTGGGGGGAAATCGGGTCTATTATTTTCATGATCCTACATAGCCATTTCCAAATTTGGATCCAAGTTTCACCAAGTAGGGACAGTTTTGTGTAGTGCTTGCAGGGGCTCAGAGTAGATCTCTAAGGAGCATTTGCGGGATGGCCATCGTGATCTCATCCGCCATCCACTTCACTATGTGTCGCAATTGTCCTGATAAGAAAAACAGCTCAAAATTGGGAATTTTTGGGCCTCCCTTTTCGTAGGATCTCTGCAGTACTTGTAGCGTGACTCTATGCCTCCCCCTGCCAGAGGAATAGTCTACAGAGCTTATCAAGGTCCCTGAAAAATAGTGGGGGGGTCGTTGAATGGAACGTTGCTAAAGCAGTGCAGCAGCCGGCGCAATGCCACCATTTTGAGGAGCCCAGCCCTCCCTGCTATAGGCGGTGGTAGTTTACTCCAGAAGTCCATTGATCGTTCTAGGCCTTCTCTAGCCCTCATTGTGTTCAATGTGTGTTCTATTTCGGGGTTTCGATGGATGGCGATTCCCAGATACTTGAGGTTATCCTCCGTTGGAGGGCCAAGGCAGGGAGATTCTCAATTATTTCCTCGCCCATGGCCGATAGGGGGAAGAGGCATGACTTCTCTTCATTTGGTTCCCTGTATATCTACAGAACCCGTCTAGTGTCTCCAAGATGTATGGTAGTATGTGTTTGGGGTTATTCAGATACAATAGCGTGTCATCAGCGTACATGGACACTAAATGTGGTACCCCATTGTAACAGCCAGACTCCATCAGAGGCCATGGCACGCCATGCGAACACCAAATACCCGGAAACAACGGAGGGGCCCGCGGGATGCAGTGAGGTGGACACTGGAAAAGCAAAACTCGAACCTGAATGTACAAGCCGAAAGGAGGAGGAGGAAGACACTGAAGGAAGCAGTCATTTGTGGTCGGGGGCAGACCTGAGTGCCATCCGCGAATTGTGTTGCCTGAATGCGGATAGTGGAAACCCTAACGCACGGCCGGTAGCGGGGTTGAGAAATAGCATGGATCCTACGGGCAAGGAATGCGGAAACCACGACACAGGCGACCAGACGGAGCAAGGGTCTGCCGGCGTGTGCTGCGTGTATCGCAGTACGAACGACCAACGGGAGGAGGTTGTTGGGCCAAGACGCCACAAACAGAGAACGGAACAAAGAGAAGCAAAAGAACCGTATAACCTCACACCCGTAAAACAGAGAAAAGAGACGAAAAAGAAGGATATCAGAAGGTCTTTATCCTTACCAAAGATAGGAACCTCTGACTGTATAAACCCCAATCTTCATCTCGTGGCACATGGTGGAGAGACATCATGGCGACTGGGAGCACGGAAGGAAGGGGGCGGGGCTTGGGAGGGTTTTTATATCCTCGGACATAAGGAGAGTCCTGATTGGGTCAAGAGTGGCCGGCCCCTATATAAAGCAAAGAGAGACGAAGGACTGATGGGGAGTTATTTCATAATCTGTTTGGAAGCGAGCATACCAGTGGGCTTACGAAGACTAAACGGAGATTTCGGCCTTACACTCGCAGAAACCCTATCAGAGTCATCTCGGCTGGAAAGAGAACTGATACTTGAATTAATATTTTCCTTTTCATTTCTTAAAATTAGTCAATAAAGACTGACTTTTGTTCAACTTATCTACCTAGTCTGAGTGGTCTGTCATACCCATCTATTGTTATGCCCCCATTGCTATATTCCTATCGTAAGTCGGTTGCTATTGGTTCCGAGGCAATGATGTATAACATCGGGGAAAGTGGGCATCCCTGTCGTGTGCCCCTATGTAACTGCCATTTATCAGAGTATGTTTTACTGCCATTTATCAGAGTACGTTTTGCCTGTATGCACTCTGGTCATCGGGCCCGTGTATATGAGTTTGGTCCATTTTAAGAAGGTGGGTCCTATTCCCATCTTCGCCATGGTGGCGTACAGCCAGTTCCATCTGACCGAATCAAAAGCCTTGGTGGCGTCCAGAGTTGCCACTGTGCACTTTCCGGGACTGCCATTGGTGCTGTGTATAACGTGGTGCAGTCTGCGCAGGTTTTCGTACATGGTCCGCCCTGGCACGTATCCCGTCTGGTCTTGATGGATCAGTAGAGGGATCACTTTCCTTAGTCTACTTGCCAGGAGTACTGTCAGGATCTTATTGTCTTGATTTAACATAGACAAGGGCCTATATGATCCACACTCTGCCCCATCCCTCCCTAGTTTTAGTAGTGGGGTAATTACAGCCTCCCTCATGGGATCGGGGAGGATACCTTCTTCGTACGCTGCATTGAATACTTTGGAGAGGAGTGGTGCCAGGACATCTTCGTATGCCTTGTAAAATTCTCCTGGGAGCCCGTCAGTCCCAGGGGCTTTACCTGATGGGAGGGACCTGGTGGTGACCAGGACCTCATCTGGAGTGATGGGTTCGTCTAAGGCTTCTGCCATGTGAGCATCTAATTTGGTTAACTTAATGATGTCGAGTACATCCTCTATCTCGGTTTCTATAGCTGAAGGGGAGCTGGTATAAAGGTCTTGGTAAAACTCACAGAAGACTGTGTTTATTTCAGATTGTGTGTGCACGGTCTTGCCCTCCGAGGTGAGGACAGGACATATCGGTGCTCTGGGGGCTTCACACTTGTACAGCCAAGCTAATCGTTTCTGTGGTTTGTCGCCTAGGGCGTGGCTCCTTTCCATGTGTTACATGTAGCTGAGTTTCCCCAATTTTTCCCAGTGTGTTAAACAAGCCTGTCTGAGCTCTGTTTCTTTTTTCAAGTGTTCTGGGTCTGTTTTTGCCCTCGCCTCTAGTTCTTTCAATTCTTTTTCAGTACATGCTAATGTGTTTTCGATGGCCCTTTGGGCTCCCCCGGCAGCAGCAATCATTTCTCCCCTTATAACTACTTTGTATGCTTCCAAAACTGTACCAACATAACGTACACTATTCTCATTTATCTAAAGATAAATAAAATAAACACAAAGATAGTAAATAAAAAGTGCGGCCAGCTGGTGGCAAGTGTGGCCAGCTGGTGGCAAGTGCAAGTGCAAGGGTAAGGTCAGACATCAGGTGCTGGTAGGGGGCTCTAGGGATGCAGAAACAGTCCCTGAGTGCAAGGGCTGTCAGGGGTGCAGTGCAGGTGTGCAGCTGGCGAGAGGGGACCTGGGCCTGAAATCAGAGGGTAGCCAGGTAAACCAGAGCAGTTTCAGTTTCAACCAGGAGATCAGCAAGGGAGCAGAGGAGAGAAAGCAGAAGCAAATGGGAAGGTCTTGAGGTGCTTCCGAAACCGGAGATGGTTATCCTCAAGTTTCAGAGAGGCTGGGAGGCTGTTTCAGAGGGAGGCCCAAGCAGAAGAAATAGATCTACCACTGACTCGTTGCTTGGAAAAGCAACTGACCCTGAGGGAGTTGGAGGTGGATGAGCTAAAAGCTCGAGAATGGAGATATTTAGGGAGAGCGAGTTGAGGGTATTGAGGCCCCAAGGCCCATTAGGCCTTATGGACAATGGAGAGGGTTTTGAATGTAATCCTCGCTGCCACGGGGAGACCATGCACTGATTTCAGTCCTGGAGAGATACGATCCCTGGACTTGAGGCCAAGGACAAGTCTCGCAGTCCTGTTTTGGATGAGTTGCGGAGAGTAGAGGCAGGCAGATTTAGAAAGAGGCTGTTGAAGTAGTCCAGTCTAGAGAGAACCAGAGCTCTGGAGACAGTGAGCTTCTGGGGGAAGGAGAGGAAAGGAAGAATACCTCTGAGGAGGTGCAGCTGGTAGTTTGACTTAAAGACTTCAGAGATGTGTGGAGAGAAGGAGAGTGTGGAGTTTAAGATGACCGCAAGGTTTTTATCCTCGCAGGTGGGAGCAGGAAGAGGACCAAGAGAGGCCGGCCAGAGAGTGACAGGAAAGGAGGGAGCAGGTGTGCCGATGAGAATCTCGGTTTTACTGGCAATAAGGCAGAGATCATTGTCGGCACACCACTCCTGGATAGCAGACAGAGATGAGAGAAGGAGAAGAGGTGGTAGAAGGGAGCCTCAAAATGAGTTTGTGCTACATTGATTTGTGGGTTTCTGCAGGCGTTTTCCCCACTGTAAAGAACAGCCATTGAGCTTTGTTTGTAGTGAGTGCACTCGCAATGAAATAGATTCATATTACATGTTACCAGTGGATCCACATGTAAATGATAGTATGCACACCACATCCCTTATCAATTTGTTTTCAGACTCAAAGTTTGTCTGAAAACATGTACTGTTAATGCACATAGTATTGTCTAGGCTGTGTTGGAATTTCTTTGTATTTAACCTTGATATAGTTATATATTTTGTTGGCCATATGTTTCTCCGATCTCTACTAGCCGCTCATTAACATGGTAGGTTGAGGCACTTTTCATTTGAAAAACATATTTGAAGAGCAACACCATACTACACATTGCCTTTTCATCTTTTTATGACTACTGTGACTTATGTTGTGCCCCTCTCCTGGTCACCAACAGGTAGTATACAAACACAAATTGAATCGCCCTTGATAAAAAAATAAATGGGCCTAACCAGTGTAGGAAAACCCAATGGTACTCTTGCTCTTTTTAGAGTGTTGACCCTACAGCAAGTTTTCTGTTGTCACCTGTCCAAAAGTACCTGATGACACCACAATGTTTTACTAGTACTATTAAATATCAAGATCTCTTCTACTTTCTACATGGCTCTTACTAGGACGAAGTGTGTGGTACTTTTGATTATTGCACAAGACCTGGGCTGAGATAACACAAATTAACTCATGTGCCTTCAGAAACCCTTAACATTAGGTAAAATATGGTATACATGAGGGCAACGAGAACCTAAGTGTTAGTCAAAACTTGCTATCGGTATCCTTATTTAAAAAATAACTGTTCTTCGTGTAAAAAACAATAGCCCTGTGTCATATATAATCAAGAAACTAGTATCTTAATACTACTGATTTGTTTGCCTTGCAACTAGCTTCCTTCCTCAAGACTTCGTACTACTGCAGCGGACTTGCAGGTCAAAACCCATGTTGACAATTGATCAATTTCATTTTACAACTTGGTGACAAAACTGACTTAGTTTAAATGTCTCTTAATCTTAATGCCATAATTCATGATTCATTTATCATACAAAACGTCTGCTCGCAAACACTCCGGCAGCATTATCTGTAATAGAAAGATATAAAGGCAGATAAAACAAAATTCATACTGTTCGATTTGCACATGGTTCCAGTCCACTCGTCTATCTTTAAACAACCTATTTACTTGGTGTTTGTAAGACAAATGCCCACATCTTCACACTGGAACATTTATGTGGCTTCCGGTGTACCAGGGTATCTGTCCGAAGATCTAATTTGCTCTTGCACGCACAACTATGCATAGGCCGACATCTAGTGGTAGCCATGGAGTATTACATTTTTTGTTTTCGAAACTCGAAAAGGGACATCGACAGGGCCTGCTAGTAATACTATCCCTAGTGTGATGTCCACTGTACCCATGGTCCTTGACCGTCAAGGTCCGTCAGATTGTTTTTTCCGCCAAGGTAGTCAGACGCATATCGCAGAGTTCCTTCTTCTGGCTGATGCCATTACTTATAAAGTTTAACTTCAGTCTTTCTTTCGGTCCTTTCGTCGACCGTACACTGTAAGATCTCTCACTTGAAGAATGCATATTCCACTATACTTCCTTGTATTCCGCCAGGCTGCCATCTTTACACACTATGGAAAATACTACTTTTAAATTCTGTCCTTCCTGCAACAGGATGTTTCCCTGGAAGGATTCACACCAAGTGTGTAACCTTTGCCTCCCTATGGACCACGCCGCAAAACAGTGCAAGTCCTGCAAACTGTTTAGGCCAAAAACTTTAAAGGACTGAAAGACTAAACGCTGTGCCCACCACGCCATGCAGGCTGAGGTCACCATGGACGTCGAAGGAGCCTCCAGTGATGTCTGCGTCCTAAGTGAGGATGATTGGGACCCAATGGTTTCTCTCCTGCGAGCCCCCGACTCCAACAGGCAGGCCGGCGGTTCTGCTACAGAGACGACACCTGACAGCTCAAGCCCCAGGCCATCGTGGTCGCAATCACCACACAACAGGTCCCCAAAATAGATGCCGAAGTCAGTTTCTGATACCGCAACCAAATCTGGAAAGTTCTCTGGTTCTGGCGACCGTGCGTCAAGACACGTCGCTGGCCCTGCAAAAAGCTCAAAAATTAGTGATCAATTTAAAAAACACGTCTGACACTCTGCTCAAGGCGAAGACGTCAAAACACTCTAAATTCTCGATTTTCTAAGCCTCATTCACAAGGGTCAAAATGTAGGGATTATTCTACCCTTAAGGACACCCTTTGCATCACAAACAGCCACCTGCTCCAGAGCCTCTGTCTACACCTCTTCCTTCATTGTTGCCAATCTCCTCTCAATGGACCCCGGAACAGTTTGGTAGGGTCATGAGGAGAATGTCTAGTTTAGTACATTTCTTTGATCAATGCCCAGATCAACTCCCCAACATTCAGGGGCCCCTCAAGGCGAAGCAGCTAGCAATCAGCCCGACGCCAAAAGAGCCCACTTAGACGCAACACAAACTAATACCTCGCCATATGAAGACATGGCTCAGGACACATATTACAACACTCAAGGATCCCAAGACCTTAGACCCTAGCTCATTTACAGACCCAGAAGATCAAGGGGACACAGGGGACATGGATCAATACTAACAAGGTATACATCATCCAATCCGCAGACGATACCGAACAACCAGTGGCTGATTCCCTGGTGGACAACCAGCTGCAGTACAATGACCTGCTTTTAAAGGCGGCAGAACACTTTAAGATAGATACCCAGGAAACACAAGTCAATAAAGACTTTTTAGAGGACATCCTTGGGATAAGGGATCTGCAGCAAAGTTCATCCCACTGCTTCAATCTGTCCAGAGGTGTATACAGACCCATTGTACGTTAGGGAGCAGCTAAAGCCCAAATCTCTTTTTGTCACCACCACAACGAAGAGAGCAGGAGCAACTTTTGCCTCTGCCGAAGCCCCTCCTGACAAGGAGAGTAAGTAGATCTACACCCTGGGCAGGAAAGTAGCTTCCTTGGCTGCCTATCAAGTGAGAATAGCTAACATCACTACTCTATTATCCAGCTAAAATTTTCACAGGTGGGACGAGGTCGCACAACAAATGAACTATGTCCTAGAACCCCTAAGACACAGCTTTTACAAATGATTGCTGAGGGGGATACAAGTAGAAAGCTGCATTCTTAAAAATAACTCGACGCAGCAGACCATGCAGGGCGAATTGTGGCAGCAAACAATGCAGGGCGAATTGTGGCATCAAGCGCCATGCATAGTTTCGTCTATGGGGGTTCAAATTGGAGACCCAGTCTACCCTTTTAAACATGCCCATCGAGCCCAACACATTATTCGGCAAAGCGGTCGAGGACGCACTAAAAAGTGCAAAGGAGTACGACACCCTCAAATCCCTCGGACAACTCACTAACAAACACTTTGTGCAGAGAGGTGGTTCAGATGCATGCCGGTTTAGAGGAAAGAACACCCATCGGTACTCCAATTACAACCAGGGTGGGCAGTGTTTGTCCTCGGGTTCTTCACAGGGGCAGTCCTCCCAACAGAACTTTCAAAAGGGGCCACAGAAGATCCAGAAGTAGGGGCAGATCCTCCTCCCCCTCCTCCTCAAGGGGGAGGGCTCCACCCCCTCCTAAGCAATGACCACCCGCTACAGGTTCCCTCCAAAGCCTCTCCAGTAGGAGGTCGTATTTCTCACTTTACCCACGCATGGGAGAGTATCACATTGGACAAGTGGGTACTTTCCACCATGGCGGGGGACTATTGCATGGAGCTAATACAAACACCAGCCAAACACCCGCCAAGACAAAGACGAACTACACAGGAAGAACAGCGCGTCCTGCTAGTAGAGGTGAAGGCACTGCTACTAAAGGACGCTATAGAAGTTGTCCCGGTAAATAAGGGTATTTATTCAATGTACTTCCTTGTGCCAAAGAAAGCCCCTAGACCTGTACGCTGCAAACACCTATGTTAAGCCACAGAAATTCTGCATTCCAACGCTACAGGAAGTAATCCCACTGTTAAAAAAGGGGAATACATGGCAGCCTTGGACATGAGATGCATACTTTCATATTTAAATGTTCTCAGTGCACAGAAGATTACTGCGCTTCAAGATGGCAAATCAACACTACCAATTCAAGGTGCTTCCCTCGGCAAAGCCTCAGCTCCAAGGGTATTCACCAAGGTACTAGCAGTAGTGGCAGTTCACCTACGCAGAGAAGCAATCCCTGTATCTGGACGGCTGGCTAATAACGGGGGAATCCCCTAAATTTGCAAGCAAAATACCCAAAGAACAATCATTCTCCAGCATGGGGTCTGGCATGGATTCACATGCTCATTCCCCGTCGTCAGGCTGGGAATCCTCGGTAAAGAAAAAATCAGTATCAGTTTTGTTTCTGATCTGTCTTTCCCAGTAGTAACTAATCACTGGTCTCTGGGTCATACTGCCCCCAGCCAATGACTGCCCTCTCGCTAAGCCACGCCCCTGGCAGCCGTCCTCAGATTGTTACTCCACGTTCAAGTGTTGGGAGTCCTCGTGCTATAGCTCTCGAGCTTTTACTACGTTTTGCATTTTTTCAAGAGATTTATTTATTTTTTTGTCAATCGAGCCTCAAGCTCCACCGTTTCTACTTTCGATCAACGGGGACCCGTTTCGGAATTTCCTACCCCCCTCAAGGGCGAAGTTTTCATCGAGTTACGCTTCTCAGAGGATTCCAGAAGTTTCTGAGGCCTACCTCGTGGACATGGCCCAGGAGAAAGGAAGCTCGACACCCAGATCCAAGCTGTTTAGGAACTGCCCTGGATGCGGATTACAGAATGTGTTCAAGGAGGACGAGCATTCGAGATGCCTCTACTGCCTTCACAAAGACAAAACGCACATGGAAAAGGACTTTGCGTTTTGCATGAACATGACGGATCGGACTATGAGGGATCGTCGGACCCGTCTCGCCAGCTGGCTGGAAGGAAAGAGCCCAGCAGGTGAGAAGAAGTCAGATCAGTCTTCTAAGTCCTGTGAGGGCGCTCCGGCGACGGGGGCCCAACAGCAGGCAAAGCACCACGAGTCCGCGGCCACCAGGAGCGCCGAAGGGTCGGGCTCCTCGGCTGCCAGGCAGGGCACACCTTCACCGGCACCATCAACCACGAGCCAACGCTCTGGCTCGGGCAAGAGAAAGTCTGATAACCCGGCTAAGCTTCTGGAGAGGCCCTGGTCGATCTCGAAGGAACCAGCCGAGGGGGAGCTAGGCGGTGACCCTCCCCCCAAGGTGAAGGCCTTGATTCACCCGGCTAGGGCCTCTGCCGAGGTAGTCGCGACGGCCCTGGCGAAGCCTGTGGAGGCTACCTCAGTGGAGGCGACCTTGGGGCCCAGAGTTTCCCTGCCACCGCAGAAGGAATCCTCTTTTCAGCCCATCGAGAAGACCCCCGTGGAAAAAGAGGGGAGGGGGAAGGCGGTGGCCATTAAGGACACAGGCACAGCCTCCGAGGAGGAGTTGGTAGAAGTCGTGGAGGGCCTCAACAGGAAGTTTGGGGAGGCCCCGTCCCAGGGAAGGAATCCTGAAGAGGGGGATGCAGAAAGTGACGGTGGCGCCGACGAGGCTCCTGTGGAGGATGAGCAACCAACGTGCCCGTCTGTGATAATTCAAAACCATTACATGCATACTGACTCCAATACAGACTGGAAAACTCCTACTTCTGTTGTCCTTGGAATGGATGGAGCGAGAAACTTCAGAAGGGAATGGGAGAATACCTAGATACCCCTCCACTATCCGACTAATGGGTAAAAACCCTGTGAAGGGCTGCTAGAGAGCATAGCTTCCTGCTCACTGCTCCCTGGAGATGGTCCGATGACTAATTATCAGCTCCTTTGCTGGATTCTCCTAATCTCCTCCAAGCTCAATGGGTGCTAGGTGCAAGTAAACAAAGAGAGATTATTAACACAAAGGATCAGTCTGGCAAACCCTCAAGAGAGTATCCCGGCTAACGTTCAAAACGCTTACCATAGGGTAACATGACCCGTGCCTTGGAGACTGAAGGGTTAGGGTCCTGGATGGCAGGTTTGGAGAAGACAGTGGAAACAATAGCAAAGCCTAACAAAGAATGAAGAATTAGACTACTTCCTACCTCTCCTGAGCCTAATCCAGTTAAGTGTTAGGGAAATGTTAAGTAAGCTTACCACCCGGAGGATGCTCCTGGGAGACTAGTAAACCACTAGTGCTGTGAGAGAAATAGTTATGTAGTGGTTCGTGAGGAGAGATGACTGAGCCCTTTAAGAATGGGAGATAGAAACAAAAGGTAAATGCCTAGACGGACACGAGACCCGATAATGGGAGTAATTGGAATGGTGATTTGGGATCGTACCGGGACCTGCGTCCTGATGACTCTGGATGAAAGATAATCTCGTGCACACAACACGTCCTCTGATTTAACAGAAGGCGGGGGATCGCACTCGCGTTCTGCTGGCCTATGGCGGCCGACAAAGGAAACAAAAACAAAAGATATGAGCCAGGAATTAATAATCAGGATAGCCGAATCAGTAATCATGAAAGAGGGAAGAGGAATGGAAAGGCAGTGGGCACGAATGCGTACTTACGTCTGCGGAGCTCGACTTGTCTCAGGAAAGAGAGTAGCAACGCGCCGTGGTGAGTGTGCTGGATACGGAAGTACTGCTCGCCAGGCTGGGGGCGTGGTTACTGCCTCATACTCTAGTGAAGCCACTGCTAGACTGCTACTCCCAGCAACCTGACCCTCCAGTTTGGAAAGGAAAAATGGCCGCTGTACCTCTCGTCTGTTCCACCAAGGTTTGTGTAATTCATGAATCATCACACCGTCGCAACCCGAGCCACAAAACAATTCGGTGGCCATTTTGATGGCTATCCAAACCTTATGCACAGTGATAAGGACGAGATTGCCCCTACCCCCAACGGACGACCCAGCGGAACCGGGCCCGTCGGGAAGCCCTCCAAACAAGAGGAGGAGAGTTCATCCACCCCCACCCTTCCAGCCCTCATGGCCTTCTCAGCCATTGTCTCCTTCCCCTATCCCTGGGGATGACACTGGAACAGATACGGCCACGGCGGGGATGGATGACGACAGTGGTGATGACGGGACGGACCTCCCACCACAACCTCCTCGGGCCTCCCCGCCCGACGAAATTGGCTCCTTCCACGCCATGATTGCCAGAGCATCTGAGCTTTTTCAGCTCTGCCCCGAAGAACAAAAGAAGGAAGGATTCCTCTAACAACGGTGCGAGGCCAAAAGGAAGACTGTCCTCGCGGTGCCGTTGCTGGATGACATCTGGGACGAGGGACTTGTTCTTCTGAAGAACCCGTCCACGACACCTGCCAAGAGGGGCCGTTACAAGAAGAAGTACTGGGTCCCCGAGGCTGCCCCCTTGTGCCTTAGGTCACAACCGACCCCGGATTCGGTCGTCTCGGCGGCAGCCAAGAAGAAAGCAGGGGGGGGCGTTGGCCTCAACTTCTACTTCCCCACCAGATGGCGACGGAAAGAAACTGGACGCCATGGGACAACGAGTCATCTCATCGGCGGTGACGACGATTAAGGCGGCCAATGCCCTAGCTATTGTGGCCCGTTACGAGAGGGAGTTGTGGTACAAGATCGCCCCCCTGTTGGACTTCCTACCGGACGACAAGAGGGAAGAGGCCCTGGCGATCCTACAGGAAGGTGAGGTGGCGTCAGACCACGCCATACCGGTAGCCACCGACATTGCCGACACCGGTTTCCACCAGTTGGGCAATGGCGTTTGCCTTCGACGGCAGGGGTGGCTCAAGGCGACGGATTTCCGCCAAGACGTGCAAGCCAAGGTTTTGGACATGCCCTTCGACGGGAACAATCTGTTTGGAAAAGCAGTGGATGAGTCACTGCAGGCCATGAAGACCGACACGGAGACGGCTCGGGCTTTGGGAGTTCTGCAGCAACGACAGCTGCCCTTTCGGAACTCCGGAGGCAAGCAAGGTGCCTCCATAGGATTCAGTGGCGGTTCCCCGACATACCGTCAGGCGGCCCGCTCCTCGTCGCAGGAAGCCTACAGGGGACGAGGCAAGTCACATGGATCTCGCCGTCGTCGCCAGGGAGGCCAAGGCGGCAAGGCCGCTGCCAAGCAAGATTGAACTGCCCGTTGCGTCGGGCCCCCACCGGAGCACCCCGGTGGGAGGCTGGCTGACGAAGTTTGTCAGCGCGTGGGAGTCCATCTCCACCGACCGATGGGTGCTGGACGAATTTCTAAAGAAGTGTCCCTGCATATTCCTCCCGTGGCCAGGAAGGAAAACCACGTCCCTCAACTTCTGTTGGAGTTAAGGGCGATGCTCAAAGGAGCCATCGAGCTCGTCCCAGGGAGGCTATGGGACTCCGGAGTATACTCAAGATACTTCCTCATCAGAAAGAAGACAGGAGGATGGCATCCCATCCAGGACCTGCGTCGACTAAACAAATACATCAAGGCACAGAAGTTCCAGATGGTCACCCTCCAGCACGTGCTAGGCCAGCTGGAGAAAGGCGACTTCCTATCGTCGTTGGATTTGGAGGGTGCGTTCTTTCACATCCCCATTCTAAAAGGACACCGAAATGTTCTCAGGTTCGTAGTCCAAGGACGGCCCTACCAGTTCAAGGCCCTCCCATTCAGATTGAAGTCGGCGCCCATGGTATTGACCAAGTACCTAGCACCGGTGGCGGCGCAGCTGCGCCTGCAGGGGATCCACGTCTACCCCTACCTGGACGACTGGCTCATCCGAGCAAGGACAAGGGAACTCGCCATCGAACACACAGCGAAGACCGTCCGGCTGCTCACGGACCTGGGGTTCTCCAACTTCCCCAAATCCCACCGGGTCCCGTCGCAGGTCGCACTGTTTCTGGGAGCCAAGCTCGACACAGCAGCGCGATTGGCCTCGCCGTCTGAGGAAAGGACGAAGGCCATCCTGGGCAAGGTGCAGTGTCTGCCTGCCACGGTCGTGGCCAGGGTGAGGTCCATCAAGTCCCTTCTCGGAATAATGTCCTCGTGCATCTATCTGGTGCGCCTGTGCAGCCTTTGGATGCTTCCCCACAGGAGTTCCTCAACGCCCCTTGGATGCAAGCAGTGGGCAGCTTCGAGGACAGGATCTTGCTCAACGAGGTTTTCCGCCAAGCAATTCATGGTGGGGCACCCGCGTGCATCTCACAGCAGGCACAGACTTTCAGACCCCAGCACACCAGGTGACAGTGACAACGGATGCCTCCTTGGAGGGGTGGGCAGCGCACAACGGAGATCTTCACGCGAGAGGCCTTTGGCTCCCGGAGGAGAGTTCGCTCCACATCAACATACTGGAGCTCCGAGCTGTTTTCTGGGCCCTCAGGTCGTTCCTCCCATCCCCCAAGGGCAAGGTGGTGAGGATCTTCACCGACAACACCACCACGATGTTCTACATCCGGAAGCAGGGAGGAACCAGATCCCCAGCCCTATCCAAGGAAGCCCAGGATCTGTGGCATTGGGCCGTTGCCCAGGAGATGTTTCTGGAGCCCTTTCATCTAGCAGGGATAAAAAACACCATTGCCGACTCACGCAGCAGGAAGCTGCGCTCATGCCACGAGTGGCAACTACGCCAGGATCAAGTGGATCTACTCTTCCAGCGATGGGGCAAACCCCAGATCGACCTGTTTGCGACGGCGACAAACTCCAAGTACCAGAGATTCGCCAGCAGGTTTCCCCAGCCGAGGAGCATGGGCGATGCTTTCTCGTTCCCCTGGGACGGCCTGTTCCTGTATGCGTTCCCTCATTTGCCATTGCTGCTCCGACTCATCAACCAACTCAAGAGGTCACGGTGCAGGATGATCCTCGTCGCACCGGCGTGGCCGAGACCGATCTGGTTCCCGGACCTTCTGGACTTGTCAGCGTCCCCACCAGTCAAACTGTCGATGGACGCTGATCTTCTTTCCAGAGAGGGAGGCGCCATCCTTCATCACGACCCGGAGTCGCTGAACTTGAAGGCCTGGCTCCTGCAGCACTAGAGTTTGGAGGGTACAATATCCCGGCGGACTGCAAGGAGGTTCTTGCAAGGGCCAGGGCGTCTTCAACTATCAAGTGCTAAGCACACAAGTGGAAGAGGTTCTCTGTCTGGTGCCGTGCACAGAAGATTAACCCTCTACGGATTACGGCCCCCTCAAGTGCTACCTTACCTACTGTCGCTGGCCAAGGCGGGACTAGCGCATGCTTCCATTAAGATACACCTGGCAACGATTTCCCGATACACCAGAACTACAGGACGGCCATCCCTGTGGTCCCATCGCCTGGTGAAGGAATTTATGAAACGACTGTTCCGTTTGTTCCCGCCGGTGAGGGCTCCGGCCCCGGCGTGGGAGCTCAACGTGGTGCTGACCAGACTCATGGGGCCGCCATTCGAGCCTCTGCATTCGGCAACATTGAAGTTCCTGTCGTGGAAGACAGCGTTCCTTGTGGCCATCACCTCCGCACGATGAGTGGGAGAGATCCAGGCCCTATTCTGCAAGCCTCCATACTTGAATTTTCACGAGACGAGGGTGGTGCTGAGGACGCACCCCTCCTTTATGCCCAAGGTGCCATCGGGGTTATATCTCAACGAGCCCTTGGTCTTACCAGTTTTCTTCCCGTCACCTTCGTCTCCGGCTGAGAGGACTTTGCACTCGCTGGATGTAGCTAGAGCGCAGAAGTTCTACGTGGAGCGCACAAAGAGTTTTCAGAAGACGTCACAGCTGTTTGTGAACTTTGGAACTATGAACCAAGGGAACTCCCTCTCGAAGGCTTCCATTTCCATATGGCTCTCCGGCTGCATCATGCACTGTCACCGGTTGGCAAACCGACCGTTGCCCAGCCGTCCGAGAGCCCATTCGACCAGAGCGATCGCTGCTACCACGGCGTTCCTGTCTGGTGTGCCCCTGCTGGACATCTGCAGGGCTGCTACGTGGAGGTCGACGCACACCTTCACGAGATTCTAGTGCGTCGACCGGGATTCCAGGGAGGAATCCAGAGTCGGCCAAGCAGTGCTGCGCAATCTGTTTGCCTGAAGGTGGGCCTGGTGAGGAGGTAAGAGTTGCTTAATGTTGAGTTTGTGATGCTTAATATTGAGCCTTTGCCACCTCCTGTGGTTGTGCATGTGTGTACTGCTATGTATTCTTTTATTCATGAGCATGTGAATCCATGCCAGACGCCATGCTGGAGAAGGGACAAGTTACTTACCTGTAACTGTTGTTCTCCAGCATGGGTCTGGCATGGATTCACATGCAAACCCTCCCTCCTAACCCTCTGCGGCTCTTCACTTGGTCATACTGCCACTTTTCGTGCTACCAAATCTGAGGATGGCTGCCAGGGGCGGGGGCTTAGGGAGAGGGCAATCATTGGCTGGGGGCAGTATGACCCAGAGACCAGTGATTGGTTACTACTAGGAAAGACAAATCAGAAACGAAACTGATACTGATTTTTTCTTTACCGAGGATTCCCAGCCTGACGACGGGGCATGAGCATGCGAGTCCATGCCAGACCCATGCTGGAGAACAACAGTTACAGGTAAGTAACTTGTTCCATCTCCTGTTCCAATTGGGATTCTCAATCAATGAGAAAAAATCGAGTTTCATTCCAAGCAAAACAAAACCCTTCCGAGGAGCTATCATAAAGACAGAAGAGGGACTAGTCTTCCCGTCGAGCGAAAGAGTGCACCACATACTGATGCAAATACCTCTGTATCTAGCGGGTCGCCAAATAACCGTACGCAAAGCAATGCGCTTGCTTGGAATGATGGCTTCATGCATCTACATGGTTGCGCATGCACCCAATGCAAGAGTGGTTAGCGAAACAGTGATCTCAGGCAAGCGGTCCGTGGGACGCAGGGCTCCAGATAAGGTGAGTACTAGGCCTTTTTACGCATCAAAATCTTGTAAATACGCCAGCTTTATTATTTTCCTGGGTACACTTACACACAGGTTTAGAGCAGAGGGCAGTGCACAGGTCAGGTTACTTGACAAACGATAGTGAAATGCATACAGCTCTGCTACTCTCTAACAAACAATGCTCTGCCTTCACGTAAAGGGCTCACTCAACTAGGGGTACAGGAGCTATTTTGACCTTTATTGCGACCGTCCTGCTGGACGCCATTTGCAAAGCCGCTACATGGAGCTCTATACCTACTTTTACTCAGCACTACTGCATTGACACACATTTTAAAGCAGATTCACAGGTGGGACAAATGGTGCTAAAACATCGATTCGCTGGTGTACCTTCTCACAACCCACCACCTCCTCCAGACGGATGTGGCCCCTAGGGGACCCTCATGAATGGAAACAAGGCAATCGCCACACACGAGGTTCAATTCCCAAAATCTAGGGTTTATTGCAAAGCCAATAATATGTCGGACGACTTGGTCTCACATCCCGCAACGCGCGTCACCCAGACCTTGTGGGACGCAAGAGAGAACATTTTTCATCAGTTACATGTATACAAAACGACCACCATGTTATCAGTAGTGACACATTAAAACCACCCATAATGTATCTTCCTTTGCAATGGTTCGATGATTGACAATTATGACGAATATAATACCTTCAAAGACAGTTATTCAACACCAGTTGCAATTTGTTTGTGAAAGTGCAGACACAATTCTTTGTTACCAAGAACATAGTGCTCTTGTTCTGTCAGCAAGCTGTGTTCGTAGGAGGGACACATTCCAAGCCTTACTATCTCTTGGTTTCTATTTGCGAGCTAGAGGTCGGCTCGATCTAAAGGGGCCCAGGAAAGGGGGGGCCATGAAAGTGAGTATAATTCAAGCCATTAACTGTCTATTTTTACAGTTTCTGCCGCTCCAGGGAGACTAGCTGGCACCTGCATAATGATTAAATGCCTTCCTGCTTACTTCCAAGGACTTGAGAGGGAGGAAACCGGTGCATTGCTGTCTGGGCTAGTTTTTCAACATGTAACTTGTGGCCTTGCTCTGTGCATGAGCAAGACGAAATAGAATTCACTTACAGCAAAGCAGTCTGAACAGAAGAGCAAGAAAAGCGAAAATTACTAAAATGGCGAATTCTATTACTACAAAATGGACGCTCTCTGGTTATGCTGACGATTATGTACTGGCGATGCTAGATATATGATGCTGTGGGTTTTAGGCCAACATAATATACCCTCTATACTATTGAAGGGTTTTTTTCTAGACTCAAAAGACACTGCTTGCTAATCTATGCATAACATGTGATCTAAGCAGATCCACAAGCCTCCGAAGGGATACATTACCCACTGTAATCATATTTCTGATGCTTGTATCTGCTTAGATTCACATGCGCCCACCCTTCCTCCCTTGTGGAGTAGAAAGGGCATGGATGTTTTCTGGCTTTATCTGTTCTTATCTGCTTTTTTACATCTGTATTTGCGCTACACTTCATGCTACCTCATGTCAAAAACGAAACAATCTGAGGACCTCGACACATGAAGGACTATGGGTACAGTGGATGGCACACTAGGGATAGTATTACCGCCACGTCCTGTCAACGTCCTCTTTCGAGTTTCGAAAACAAATGTAATACTCTGCAGCTACCACTAAATGTCACCTTATGCATAGCATGTGAATCTAAGCAGATACAATGAACAGAAATAAGAGTACGGTGAGAATATGTATCTATCGCAACTGGTTTTATTCTGTGAAAGGTAGACTGTGAGTGCCAAATTGCAATACAATGCAAAATAAAGCTGGTCTGTTTGGTGATAGGTGATCTGACAAATTGTGGGCCTTATACCTCTCTTTTTACATAGTGTCACCAAACTACTAAAAGCTCATGGCATAGCTCATTGGTGTTATCTGGTTGGTGTTGCATATTTGTGGGACCGTGTGAGGGCATGTAACAACACTGATTTGCTTTCTCTGATAATCCTTCTAAGGAACATAAGCTTCTTGTCGAGCAAGCCAACTTCTACCCCAACCTCTGCTATTTTTATGCACTCCTAATACCAGCAATCCAGCCCCCTCCCGTCATCACACCTTCTGCCTTTTTTACATATTAATTGTCCCATTCAATCTGTTATTTAGCCCACACCTTTCATCTTTTTGCCAGACTCATCCTTGTATACACTGTGTTTTGTTTTCTTTTTTCTCTAATTTTTGAGCAACTATCTCCCTAGGATACACCTATTATATTTTTGTACTGTGCTTACACTGAAAGGATATCTTCCCACTGCATTCCTCACAGCCTTGAGTGACTCCCCCCCCCCCATTTTAATATGTGGTCTGCCATTTTATCTTTCCGTTTTTCCATGATGTGATCTGACTGCATTTTTTACAGAAAACATCCTTCCCTATGTGCTCTTTCTCTCCCACTGTATTCTTGGGCTCCCTTAATGCTCTTCCAGCCTCAGGATACAGGGGTTAATGCTCTCCACCCATACGGCAGGAGACCTCTTTATGATTTCACATGCAGTTTACATTTTGCTCTTTAATTTCACTGTAGCCTAACAATGAGGTAAGACATTTTCAGTACACTGTCCTCTATATCCCATTTCTTTTAAATGGGTGCATGTGGTGCATGAACATTTGCAAACGGCTGGACTGTGGAAATGTACAGAGCCTCTACTTTAGCCCACAGAGAAACTCATCTGATTGAAGTACCAATACAGCCCTAGATTGTTTTATACATGTAGTTATAGATAAGTTGCTAAATTCATAGGAAGAGCACTTTTTCGGTGGCTTATAACTTAGCTCCCCCTGGATGAATCCTCACCAAACTTTGCAAAAAAAGTATGTGGACGGCTCAATTTTTTTGTCAAGTTGGGGGAGGTTTAGTGGGGGGGGGGGCAAATTTATAGGAGGGTGTCCCAACATTTTTTTTTTTCCCATAGTCCGAATGGGGAAAAACTTTGCGGACAGCTACAGGCAGACCGGCTGGACAGATTTTCACCAAATTTGCGGCAGGAGCAGAGCCTTGGGTCAGAAAGCGTGCTTTTGTGCGTTTGGTGGAAATCCGACCACGCCATTGGCTGTGGTCAATGGTGAATACTGGATTAACATCTGACCACTAACAGGAAAACCAACCAAGATACTGATATTGCAGCACAAATCTTTAATTAATTTGGCAGCAAAATCCCCACTGTTCTCTTCCCTGGCTGGGGACTTTTGGAATAAGTCCCCTCGCAGTGCTCCCTAGAGAATGACAGAACCACACACATGGGGAACATTCTCTTCCAACATCAACAAAGAGCTTTACGGCCCTCTACGACCAACTTAGGAACTGGTCTCGAGCAGTGCGGGCCAATACAGACATTCTCAACTTGTTGAACAAAAAATATCATTTGTGAAAGGCTATCTTCGGAGCTTTGGCTCAAGGAAGGGGGCTAACTGTGCTTCTTTGCCAGGCTCCTTTTAGGTACTGCAGGCAGCTAGAGTTTAAAAAATCTGCCCCCACACTTGCCGGCCACAGTCCCACAGAATGTGGGGAGCTTTACGCATGAACACTTGTCCACGGCCTCCATTGAATCTTTAGACTCTGCTACTCCATTGTTGGAGTGTATGGTTCGGGCGGAACAGACGTGGATTCCCACTGAACTGCCCGGTGCAACTTCTTGAGTTCAGGCTGATCGATCCAAGGCTGATGTTGTGCGCAATGGTTCTGTTGGGACTCTTCCTCTCCTCACTATTCTACTCAACCTTCCTAAGGGATCCCATCATCATTTGTTTAATGAAAGAATAAGAGGCTCCAAGAGGAATAACCGGCGAGCGGTTAAAGCTTTCACAGAGTCCGCAGTCACTACAGAGGAATTCGTTTGGCTGAAAAGGTGGGAGTGCCAACGTACCAGGAACCTTGTGAAAGCCCCAAGGTACAAACTCCACCTTAGAGATAACCAGCACATGCTGAAACTGCTTTTTAAGGCCAACAGCAGAACACTTTGCAAGATCAACTCTAAGGGGGGCGATCTATCTATATTGGTGCCTCATGTAATCTTAGAACACACCTGGGTTTCCTTCGTCAAGGGTATATTTAAATCTCCAGTGGGTGCTAAGTGCTCCCCCTGATCGTTATAACAGTCACATCTCTGACCCATGTCCTTGGACGATTGAGGATACCACATGGGCTATTAAGAAACCTAAGCCCTCCTGGGCTCCGGGTCCAGACGGGCTTCCCCTGTTCTTGCTAAAACCCGATCCGACTGTTTGGGCCGGATGGCTTAAACCAGATTTCGACTAAATCTATGCCACACATAGGGTCCTAACTTCATGGACGCAGTACATTGTTATTCCTATCTTTAAAAAAGGTGAGCCCCACGATCCAGACTGTGGAGATAGAGAAATTGACATGAGGCCGGGAAGCCCAAATGGAAACACACCAACACAGGTTACAAAGGACCATATAAAGCGCTTTATTTCAAAGTTACAAAGTTACCAAGTTATCAAGGTCAATTGACATGCGAATAGCTATTCGGCCCTCTGACTAACACACGAACCTTCAACGTTAGGTTCGCACTGAAAGTGGGAGAGACCGATCATCGGGATGCTTGGGTTTTTATACATTTAGCACTGCATTGGCCAGCCCTCCTACAAGTTAACCATTTCTGGAACCATGGCTAGGGTTCGTAGCCAGGTCGAACATACAATCTCCATATATTAGATCGGTTCCGCTGATACAGTTACATATTTACACCTAGGTTAAACAGAGGACAGGGTCTTAGTTCATGACCCTAACAAGTAGCCTGCGGACATATTATTAATTCGCGTGTGCGGAGGTCACCATGGCCGAAGTCTTACTCGCAATGTCATTCGGCCTCCATTTTGTGATTCGGGGTGACTTCCACACTGCAAGAATACCTAAAATGGCGGCTAGATCCAAGATGGCAGCTTACACGATACATTAAGGTCAAGACCTTGCCGCGGAACCTATGTTCACAATATTCTTTAGACAGCTTGGCGTAGGCCAACATACATTTAAACAATGCGATTGGGGTCACAATATTATATCGATTTCCACAGACCCTCCTTTTGGCCTATGCCAAGTGCTAAAACATAGTTTTCTAATACTTTCGAAAATACTTGAAGGCATTATCATTCATAGGTTCCGCATCATTGTCTGAAATATCAATAGCCATAAGGTCGTTCGTAAGAACTTCTTGCAACATGAACTCTTTAGATGCTGTCTTCGGAGTGTATATCTTTCGCCCTATTGCGCTCATTACCTGGGCACAACATTCCCCCATCATTCCGCATATACTTGGGAGGCATTGAAAACAACAGCAAAGAAATAACAGAGTCCCTAAAATACCTAAAATGACAGAAAGCACCTTCCACCCCCAAGATCGCAGAGAATCCCAAAACCAGGTACTAAGGCTCCAGTCTCCTACAGGGATATGGACTTCAGAACTAAGAATATGTAAGTTCTGAATTGCTTTAAATATTGTTGGTGAAGAATCTGGTACGAAAACGCAACAAGCGGACCCCACTAATTTACATACTCCACCTCGTTCGGCTAAAATGACATCTAATGCCATTCGATTTTGCAGTGCTACCAATCTTATCGCCTTTTGCTCTAAGGTCATATTGTAAAGTATGTCCGTGGTCCGGTTGATCGTTTTCTCCAATACCCTCGCTAATCCCCTAATGTTTTCTGAATTTGCTATTTGTCCCCAAAAGGGGACTACTGATTTGGCTATATCCCCGAACACTTGTCCGGGGGTATCTCCATCTCTATCTCGTCGCGGGCAAGCCTTGGATACCTCTAAGGTACTGGCTATAAATACACCTGGTAACAATATCCCTAAATAACAAGTCCCCTGCCAATCCTTGGGCAACCAGGGAAAAGCTAAACTACCACAAACAAAATAAACGGGTCCCCCTACATACAAAGGCCTATTTTCCCCAGTCAAATTTACAATATGTATACAAGGCTCGAAATCTCCCATTGGCCTAGTGCCATTTCTTTGTACACAGAAAGGGACAGAATCAGGATTGTGATTTACAGAATAAGGAGGCATGGCATCCTTATTGCCTATCGGAGCCATCTTGAAAGAAACTAGATTTTGGAAAGGAAAGGAAAGTTTATCAGACGGCCTAATAGAAGCGATATTAGGTCTACTCCTATTTGCGAAAAGCGAGCATCCCAGGGGAGTCAATTCACGTCTCTCAAATTCATTCAAATTAGTGCCATCGAAGTTCCCTGAGATGCTATCATTCCATCGGCCAAAGAAGAGTGCTCTAAGAGAGGCATAGCAGGAAGTCGTTAGAGGTAAGGGATGTATATACCATCCCAGTCCCTTGTTCCCATGTTGTGGCAAATCCAACAATTACTCTTATTAAAAATAGCATGCGTAGCATTCATCACTATCATCAGAGTGTTATTATAATATTTCTGTCTATGCCGAGAGTCCCTAGGGGACAGAGTGTGAAGGTGTACAGAGGGAGTCGAAACAGTTGGTACAATTTCGGTCGGTAACAGAGGCTTCAAAGGATAAATCTCTTCAAAGTACCAAAGTCCCACGGCAGCAGTTGCAAAACTAACAATAATCAAAACAAGAACACAACAGTACGTTTTCAGGGCCCAGGCACATTGTCCATTGTTCGAACTGGTCACCTCCTTATCTAATAGTTCAATACGAGGAGCAGCGGTGAAGGCGGCAGGCATCATGGTTGTCCCGATCGACGGCCCCAATGTTCGTTGCTGGCGGCACTTCGGCCGCGCGACTTCTTAGTCCTTCCCAACCCTAGCCAACAGAACCCTCCTTTTCTGTGTTCCAAAAAAGGGAAAGACAATAGTATTCCAATCACTCCTTTTTCTTCCAGATGCACGATACTCGTGCAACGATTTTATTTTCGTGGTCGAAGGTTGTACCTGATGGTACCCAAGTTTTCCGAATCAAAAAGCAAAGTATCGTCGCTCCCTGAGGGGAGCGTCACGTCGGTGTCGACGGAAGTCGCAGAACTTGAAACCAGAGTTTCCGGAAGTGATTGATCAAGGGAGTGCGGAGACAAAATGGACGGCTCCCCGAGCTCCTCAGGCTCAGAGAACTTCTCCGACGCACTCACAACGCTGCTTGCTACTCCGAGATCAGAAAGTGCAGCATCAGCAAGGGGTTCTGTTTCTTCTGTAACTTGTGGCGTCGGGTGAGGGATCTTCTTGATGTGTGTTGCATGTATCCAGTTCTTCTTTCCTGCCACCCGCACTGCCGTCCTGGTGACCAATAAAACCTGGTAGGGTCCCCGCCAGCGAGGCGCGAGACAGGAAGACCTTTCGTAGGCCTTTACCAGGATCCAGCTGCCGGGCAATATATCGTGTCCTGGGCCCGTAAACCGTACAGGTAAAGCGGCCTTCACCTGGTGGTAGATGAAATACAGGTTTTTAGTCAATTGATTACAATAATCTACAAGCAATACATTCTCCACATCCCTCAGGGCTTTAGGTTTAGGGAGGCCCCAAATATTAGCAGGCCTTCCCATCACTACCTCAAATGGAGCTAGCCCAGTTCTAGTCTGGGGTGTGGTGCGCATAGCTAACAATACAATAGGTAAAGCATCTGGCCATTTTAATTTAGTCTCAGCACATGTTTTTGCGAGTTTGTTTTTCAAAATACCGTTGTGTCTTTCTACCAACCCCGCACTTTGAGGGTGCCTAGCTGAATGAAAACGTTTCTCAATCCCTAAGGCAACACATATTTGCAATATTACAGCTGCGATGAAATGTGGGCCGTTATCCGACCAGATTATCCTCGGGAGCCCAAATCGAGGAAAATATTCTTTCACCAAGATCTTTGCGGTGGTCATGGCGGTAGCATCTTTGGCAGGGAAAGCCTCGACCCACTTGCTAAAAGCACAAATGATGACAAGAACATATTTCAAGTTATTACAACGTTCCATTTCAATGAAATCAAGGTGAATGGTTTCAAAGGGGACAGAGGGGGGCCCGAAACTTCCCCTTGGAGTCACTGTCCCTTTACCCACATTGTGTTGTAGGCAAATCATACAATTCCTAACGTATCTTTTTGCAGTTTCCAAAATTTTATCATTCACCCAAACCTGCTGTAATATCTTCGCAATTTGCTGGGCACACACATGTGTTGGACCGTGTGCCATTGTGACCATTGCTAATACATAAGAATCAGGAAGCAACCATTTCCCGTCAGATGCGTCCACCCAACACCCTTCGTCATCCAATTTCCCCATGCCTTCAGCCCATTTCCTAGATTCATCAACAGAGGCATCAGTCTGAATATCTCGCACAGACCCAATGCCTTCATCTATTATACAACCATCTCTCACTTCCCTTGAGGTATACATGTCTGTGCTAAGGTCTGTAGCTGTTTGTCTAGCTATCGAGTCTGCAAAAGCATTTCCTTTGCCCACATCATCTATGACCTTACGATGAGCTGCACATTTCATAATCGCTAGTTGTTTAGGGAGTGAGAGTGCTGAAAGTAACTGTACTATTAAGGGACCATGCTGAATCTTGGTCCCATGTGAGGTCAGAAACCCTCTTTCCGACCACAATTTTCCGAAGTTGTGAGCCACCCCAAAGGCGTACTGACTATCCGTATAAATATTAACTCTATGCCCTTGGGAGAGCTCACAAGCACGAGTCAACGCTATAATCTCTGCGGCCTGCGCAGAGTTATACGGAATCCTTTTAGTTTCTACGATCTTGTTCAAAGTAGTAACTGCATAAGCAGCTGTAGATGTGCCATTCGGAAGTTTAAAGCAGGAGCCATCACAAAACAGCTCCCCTTCCGCATTCTCCAAAGGAGTATCTGAGAGGTCTATTCTGCCCTTTGTTTCTTGTTCGGTGGCGTACAGGCAGTCATGTGATCCATCATCGCCGCAAGCTGAAGTTTGCGGGAGAGGCAAAAGTTCAGCCGGATTGAGAACACAACACCTTTTAATTTGGATATGAGGAGCAAATAGAACTAATTCATACCTGGTCAACCGGGCAGAAGTAAGGTGTTGTGTTTGAGTTTTATTCAATAGAATATCAACAGAGTGAGGTACCATCAGAATCAAATCGTGGCCTAGGACCATCCCCTCACTCTGTTTTACAGACGCAGCAGCAGCAGCAACAGCAGCAACAGCGCGCAGACATCGCGGCAAAGCACATGCGACAGGGTCAAGGGCGGAGGAATAATAGCCGCACGGCCTATTCTTCCCTCCATGTTCCTGCGTTAACACAGACAAAGCACATCCATTACATTCATGCACAAATAACACAAAGGCCTTATCGTAATTTGGTGTACCCAGAACCGGTGCTGTACACAGCGCGGCTTTGAGAAGCTCAAATGATCGTTGATGTTCCGATTCCCATGGCAGTGGCAAAGAAATGCCCTTCCTCGTCAAAGCCAACATCGGTTTTACCACTAGGGCAAAATTCGGGATCCACAGTCTACAGTAGGACGCCATCCCTATCAGGGCTCTGACTTCCTTCTGTGTTTTTGGGACAGACATGCCAGAAATGTGTTTTATTCGTTCAGGTGTCAATCTTCTCCCCTCCTTTGACAGGAGGTAGCCTAAATAGGCAACCTCCTGGCAACAATATTGAAATTTCTTAAGTGAAGCTTTGTGACCATGTTCAGCTAAATGAACAAGCAACAATATAGTGCCTTCTTTACAAGCTTTCTCAGAGTCTGCAGCTAAGAGCAAATCGTCTACATATTGAAGCAGCGTGCAAGTAGGTGGCAGTTCAAGGGTGTCGAGCTGCTCTTTTAAGGCTCTACTATATATACTAGGACTTTCAGTGTACCCTTGAGGTGCTCTTGTGAATGTAAATGAGCGTCCCCCCAAGGTGAACGCAAACAAATACCTGCTCTCCTTGTGTATCGGAATACTAAAGAAGGCGTTTTTCAAATCTACGACACTGAAGTGCGTAGCCGTAGCAGGGATCATTGTTAAGATTGTTGTTACATCTGGCACTATTGGAAATTGTGGGGCCACTACCCGGTTAATAGCACGAAGATCTATTATAAACCGGTACGGAATTGCATTGTCGCCTTTCTTATATACCGGTAAGATCGGACTATTACATAAGCTACCTGTAATCTCTTCGATCACTCCACGATGTACAAAATCGGAGACAATGCATTTCAAAGCGCGCTCGCCCTCAACTGAAATTTTATATTGCGGAATGCGCGGCAGTTTAACCCCATGTTTCAATACTATCTTAACGGGCTCAACGTGCAATATTCCGACATCATTGTCGTCTATTGCCCACAAACATTCTGGGACAATACCGAACTCGGGAGGTAGAGGTCGGGTCAAGTACTGGGAGTTAAAAGGTTGCTGTGGTGAAACTGTCAATCTTATTCCGTCAGGGGTACAATGGATCACTGCATTCAGTTTCTTCAACAAATTCAACCCCAGCAAGTTTTCTCCACAGTTTGAAGTAAGAAGAAAAGGGCACTGGTCTGTAAAAGGGCCCAAAGAAACGGATACCGGCGCAGAGACCGGACAAACAGTTGGTACACCAGAGAACCCTATAGAAACGTTTGTTTGCCCTGACAGGGGAATGTTTGGAACCCGAGAATGGTCAATGGAGCACTTCTGCGCTCCAGTGTCGATCAAGAACTGATGTTTCCTATTCCCCACCAATAATTCAACATAGGGGCCCTTCTGAATAACGGGAATAGGTAAAGGTTCCAAACGCTGCTTCGGGCAATCCTAGTAAGGCAGAACTTCATCAAAGGGAAGTTCCTCAGAAAGATAGACGGCGGAAGGGTGATCAAATATATTTCTTGAGTCCATACTCGAAGTCTGATTTTCCTGTGAAAAAGGTTGCTGGGGATCTCGTAGAAGCTGACCTCTATCAGGACCCCCTGCTCCAGGGCGGCCCCGTGGTCGCCTACCCATACCTCCGAATGTGCCTCCTGACCTCTGACGGAGGGCAGGGCACTGTGCTCGCCAGTGACCTTCCTGGCGGCAATAAGCACACTGATTAATATTAATAGAATTTAGAGGAGTATTTCCTCTTGGAATGTACTGACCTCTAGTTTGTGTCGTACCTCCTCTGGGGTGCCTGACAATTTGCTGCAACAATACCTTAGTCTTTAGGTCACCCCTTCTTTTTTCGATTTTCTCTTTCTCGTTATTAACCCGATTTTCATAATACTGAGCCATATGCAAAACCTCTGACTGAGATTTTGCCTGCCAAGCGCTCTCTGAGGACATAATTTGTGACTGGATGTCGGGCAACAATCCACGCACAAATTTGTCCACAAACAACCTCTTCCCCGACTCTGTACCCAAATCCTGTCCACTGAAGTCGGAGAACACCTGTTCAAACCTATTAAAGAATTCAGTGGTACCTTCAGTTTTTCCTTGGACACAGGCCGTAAGCTTGTCCCAAATAATCCTTTTTTCTGGAATTATAGTTTTCAATTTGGCAACTATTCTATCAGGTAAAGTGAGTATTACCTGGGGTGGTTTCTCACCAGCTGGTCGTTCCCCATCTATTCTAGTTAGATTTACCCATGTATCCCCTAACCCCGGCACATCATCTACCGTCCGTACCTGCTTCCATACATCAACAGGTAAAAGCACTGGAAACAATAAATCCATGTCACTTAAGGTGAACACGGAAGACTGCAAAACGGATTCTATTTCTTTATAAAACCCTGTCGGGTTCTTCCTAATATCAGGGACTGATTGTCTGATCGTGTTCACTTCCTGTCGAGAGAACGGGACGTGAACAAACTGTGATACGTAATGTGCTGGGATATCCACCGCGGGAGCACCAGTCGCCGCGTTGGCGGGGATTTCTACTTTTGGGACAAGGGTCGGAGGGACCTCTCTCATAGGCAACTGAGATATAAGGACCTCCGACCGTTTACTGAGTAATAAGGCCAAATCAAGCGCTAAAGCAGCTGTGGAAGTGTCAGGCGAAAAAGCTCTTTTACAAATACCTAATAACTCTGTGGGGCAACCAACCTTCTTTCTTATACATTCTTCCTGCAAGTGCTGTACCATCACTTGAATTACCTTCCTTTGCATTTCTACCGTATATTGACTATATGTATCGTATACCTCATCCGGCGGTATTGATGAATCCGAGATCCATCGAACCGCATCTCTAGTACAGATCCGTACTTCCTCGGGTGCTGATCTTCGGCACGAAAGGAACCGTTTCTGCATATATATCCTATCGTCCTCATCATCCTCATTTTGTAATCTTTCAAAATCCTGTCTAAACTCAAACAATCTATCAACATGTCCATATACTTTCTGTTCGGTATCCCTTGAGAGTGCCAAAGCGTTCAGATCTCTCACCCCTTGTGGGAGATCCGAAGTCTGCAATCTACCCCACATTACACCTAAATGAATCCCCAGTCCTTCAATAAAAACGTTTTTCTCGGGAAAATCGTGCAAATTAGATAATGTTGAAAATACCTCAGTTTGATCACCTTTTTCCATGCAATGTTTAGCCCAAGCAAATAGTTCCTGTTTCCTGCCCGCAGGAACAGTACTACGAGTCACTATCCCCGACCCTGCACCAGGATCTAATTTAATAAACACAGGGCTCCCCGAAATCGAAAGTGTAGGTGAACCTAACATGGGTGCAGGGGAAAGAGGTAAAGTAGCAGACGAAATAGACGGAGGAGCGACAACTAAGGAACTAGGGGTAGTAGGCTGTGTAAGAGGAGTAGGAGTAACGATAGGAGCAATAGCAGGAATGGGAAGAGCGCCCACAACAGGAGCATACGGAGGTGGCGCTGAAGAATCAGGCCTCCGTTCGTTTAATATTTTCTCAATAAACTCCTCGGAAACATGGAAATCTTTAGAAGGGTAAATTTTCTGGACTCCGAGCGAAAAAGCTCTGTCCATTTTCTGGGTTTTATCTAATCGTTTTTCCTTGTCATATAACAATGCCTTTTCGGCATTCGTTTTATGACGTCGTGCATGTTTATCCCTACTTTTAAGCTGCTGTAATGCTTCCTTTTTCCAATTTTGTAACACATCAAAGGCTGCTGGCCTAGCCTTCTTCTTAAGCAAAATCGACTCTTAAGGATTCAATACGGGGGATCTCAAAACTACCATTGATTGGCCACTGAAATTCGGAGGCATTTCTGGTCTGTCTGTGCCAAATGTCATTAAATACAATACTACCAATGCCATACTTACAGTACATAGTACACGCCGGCGACCCCTCCTGTGGTGCCGGACGGCTAAATTCCAAAGATTGTCGATCGCTGCGGAATAGAGCCCTAAAACAGCTAGACAATTTCCCAGGCATTTCTCAAAGAATTGGTGTTACCTGGTCCAATAATTGTGTCTGCAGATACAATACGCCAAATTCAAATTGTCAGGGTTAAATTAAGAGCCGGGTCACGACTACACCTGACCAAACCTAAGGAGGACCGTACGGTTTTCAAAGGACTTCAACTAACAAATTTTACCTGTGTTCAGTGGTTTCGGCAAATCTGCCCGCCTCGGATTTGGACCCTCGTCAAGATGCCGTGTCAGACCGCACGACTATCGCCCAAGGATCGGATCGTGCAGCGCTGCCGAGGTATCGCGTCTCGATCGGTTGGGCCCGCAGAATCACACCGTCCGATCCCGATTCGATAGTCTGCGTCAACCTTCAATGATCCGGCATCAATCTTGAGGGTCCCTATTCGGGCGCCAACTGTGGAGATAGAGAAATTGACATGAGGCCGGGAAGCCCAAATGGAAACACACCAACACAGGTTACAAAGGACCATATAAAGCGCTTTATTTCAAAGTTACAAAGTTACCAAGTTATCAAGGTCAATTGACATGCGAATAGCTATTCGGCCCTCTGACTAACACACGAACCTTCAACGTTAGGTTCGCACTGAAAGTGGGAGAGACCGATCATCGGGATGCTTGGGTTTTTATACATTTAGCACTGCATTGGCCAGCCCTCCTACAAGTTAACCATTTCTGGAACCATGGCTAGGGTTCGTAGCCAGGTCGAACATACAATCTCCATATATTAGATCGGTTCCGCTGATACAGTTACATATTTACACCTAGGTTAAACAGAGGACAGGGTCTTAGTTCATGACCCTAACAAGTAGCCTGCGGACATATTATTCATTCGCGTGTGCGGAGGTCACCATGGCCGAAGTCTTACTCGCAATGTCATTCGGCCTCCATTTTGTGATTCGGGGTGACTTCCACACTGCAAGAATACCTAAAATGGCGGCTAGATCCAAGATGGCAGCTTACACGATACATTAAGGTCAAGACCTTGCCGCGGAACCTATGTTCACAATATTCTTTAGACAGCTTGGCGTAGGCCAACATACATTTAAACAATGCGATTGGGGTCACAATATTATATCGATTTCCACAAGCCAACTATCAACCTATTGCCATTATTGACTCTAAGCAGCAAACTCCTTGCTGCTTAGAGACCTGAGCACCTACCTGGTAACGGCTAACATTCTTTCCCATTTCCAGGTAGGACTTAGGCAGCAGGTTGGAACTCCCCTCAACGCTACATTGAATAAACATCTGTTGCTCTCAGCCAAGGCTCCTCAGGGGAGTACCATTTATATGCCCTCCTTGGATCCTTCGTCTGCCTTCGACTGTGTGGAGCGCGAGCGACTCTGGGACAAACTACTTAAACTCAAAGTGCCCCATAAACTAGTTTCTTTAATGGCAGCATTGCATCACAACTCTAAGGATTTGCCTTAACAAATAGGGGTGCTCTTACTAAACTAATTCAGGTTTTGGTGGGCTTGAGACAAGGGTGCATTTTGGCACTGACTCTATTTAACTTTTATTTGTGTGATATTGATAATTTGTGGGAGAGACAGGATCTGATTGCGTTAAGGTTTGGGCAGCTGAGATTGCATTGGTTGGCCTTTGCGGATGACATTATTTTTGATCGGACACCACAGCGCCTCTAAAGCAAACTCTGTATCTTTGCGACCTATACCTCTCTGAATAATCTGGCAATCAATAGCACCAAGTCTAAGCTTGTGATTCTTTCTGAATGCAAGAATCCTAAGGTGATGCAATGGTGTGTGGGGGTGGAAACTGTTGAAAGAGTGACCTCAGTGCGTTACCTGGGTTACAACCTATCCAACCCAGGTTCTTTTGACGTGTGGACATGTAAACTAAAGGAGAAGCTGGCTCCTTTACTATCCCATATGAACACATGGGTTTGCAGATGTTATATATCTTGCCAATTCTTAATTTCTATCTGGGCAAGATGGAGCCGGTATTGCTTTATGGGTTCGACATGGGTTCTGTTGACCTTTGGTTCCTGCCTGAATGTTATACAGGGCAGCATTTGGAAAAAGGTGATGGGGCTCCCCCTGTCTGTGCCAAATGGTATTAGCAGGCACAAATGAACATCGCTTCAGGTCAGATTTGAATGGAGACAGCTGTTGTCCTACTCTTCAGTTTGAGCCCTCCTAGCAATTCTGTACATGGACTTGAATCAGATTATGATTCAAGGTTCTGTCCAGTCTGTAAAAGGGTTCCGGGTCTATAGGGACAAACTATTGGATAAAATAGGCTCAAATGCGTTGGAGTTTAAATGTAATCCTGATACAGTGAAGTCCAAGTTATTTAGGGATGATTGGAGAATCACCATTGAATCCTTTAGTAACTACTCCACATACCATGAATATGCAAAGAAGATTCCCCAGAGGATGGGCCACCTTCAACCCTACTTAAAATGCTTTCCCTGTCTGAAGTCCTGTACAGTTTACATAAGATTTTAAGCTGAATCAAATTAACACTCACAAACGTACAAGGAATTGGTACACGAAGGCTGAAGCCATGGCAAGGTCCCTCTTTTGTTAAGTAATTTCTGGGGTGGAGAACTTGAGACACTGGATCCTAGACTGTCACTCCTTGAGTTCTAGCTAAGCAAAGTGTTTTGAGAAAGAACTGCATAGCTTTACCTCAGAATTCTCTAGAGGTACTGTGGTCACGACTTAGCTTATCTCTCATCAAACTGCTTGTTTGATTTCTAAACGAAATAGAAATAATGTGTCAAGAAATGATGATGCAAAGATGAAACGATGGTCTATTTCATGAATTGTTGTATTGAAAGAGTTTGCATTTAAGGCTATGACGCTGACGCACAGATGCATGCTCGGGTCTGCCCCGTTTTACCTGAAAAACAAACTGGTCACAAACGTAAAAAGGCGAACCCTCAGGTCAGACTCAAATGGTCAAATCGAAATTGCCAGATTCAAAAAGGCTAACGGACTTGGGAAAGCCTTCCATATTAAAGCATTCTCGATGTGGGACAACTTGCCCATCTCTGTAAGACTAGAACAAAAATACACAAGCTTCCGGAAAAAACTCCAGACTCATCTGTTCAAATGATAATCTGGTCCTAAGAAAATTATGCCCCTAATGACTTTTTGAGCGCCTTGCCTTGTGATTTTATATGTTTTGTCCCTTCGTGTATATGTCAGCGCCATGATGCTTGCGAGCTGCTGGCGCTATATGAACTAACAAATAAATAAATATGATATTGTATTGGCCATATTTTAAGTCACTTTTTTCATTTTTTTTCCCGTGTCTTTCATGTTGTATTTTGTGTAAGGTTTCTTTTGTAAACCAAATCACAAATAAAAAAAAATAAAATAAAAAAAGAATAGCTCAGAGCTTCCCTCAATTTCGAACTCTGAATGCTACCCTCAAGTGACTGCATTGAGGAATCCGGTCCCTTACAAAAACAAGACTGAGAAGTGCTACAACGGTTACCTGGGTTGGCCACTGGTGATTACAGAAAAACACATTTCTCAGCAAAGTCAGCCCCTAAAAGATATTGATCAAAGGGTAAAGATGTGAAGGGGGAAAATAGTCATTTAAAAAATGACTACATTAAGATGTTATTTAGGAATACTTTGTTTCTCATAGGAATATTGAACCATTTCTTTTATACGGGTGCGTCCACTAGATGGTGCAATAGGACTATAATTAACAGTAATTGTGTTTTGTTCGTGTATAGTGTTACTCATCGGAAGCTATCTTTTCAAAACTGCCCATATAATTAATTGGGGTTGTTTGCTCATAAATCTGGTCTTGGCTCATTTCAGCTTTCCTCTTGGTCTAGTTCTCCATTTGGTCCTCATATCCTGACTCCAGATGTCCATTTGAATACACCCTTGGTTATTTCATAGACTCGCCAACATACAGTGTTTTCCCATTGTGTTAATGCCATGCGTTTGAGCAATCTTTAATCCTACAAAGTATTAAGAGAAACCCTATGTGACTAAAATAGTTAACATGTATAATCTGATGATAAAAAGAGGGTTGTGTTTGCAGTCTGCACATCGCAATCCAAAGCATTGCACTCGCATATGAACATATTAGTTGTTGTCAAGCTATCAATCAAACCCGCCAGTGCTCGAGTCCTGGGAAGTGAACATTTCCCGAAGTTAAATATGCAAATTTCATTCAACTTGTGTTTCAGAGTTGAATAAAGTTCACAGGACAAATAAACAATTGCCCGCAGAATATATTTTTCTATTGTAATTGCTGGTGGCTAATTATAAAATGTGCGCACCTTTTTATGTGTGAGAATGACCAACGAGTCATAGCAGGATGTCAATATGAAACCATGTAGTGACCCAGGGTAGGCGATTGTCTGTTCTTAAGGTTTAGTGTCTTGTCGAATCCTGGCCGGGGTCCTGCACACTTGAAGCGGGAGCAGCAAATGAATATGATTAATTCCATTGACACAAAAGCGGCCTTTAAAAATAGTGGGCGGACGGTTTCCACTTGTGCCCCGTGACCATCACAACAGAGCTCTGGAGTTTAACGCGAGTTAGTTTAGGATTAGTGTTTTTTTCGGTCTGATGAGAGAGGTTTAGCTCTCTACATTTCATTGCATGCTCCCTTTGTATATTGCTAACCGCCGCGCTGGTATAGAAGTGCTGAAGATTAAGGAGCCGACACTGCACACTCCTTCGACGCTACCCGCAGCCCATCACTGCGAATACCCCGTGAAACCAGCCCATCTGTGACAAGACCACACAGACCAAGAAGAATACAACCCCACGAATCCATACTCAACCCGAGAAGATGGAGTAATGAGGCTCAAGCCTCGGTATCCAAAAATCACCGCTGATGGGTACAAATCTATCAGCAAGAAGAACAAGCGTGAGCCGAGCCATTGCCTTGTTTAGCACAAAGAGTTTAGCACGATCATCTGAAGCACAGCGGGCCATGGGTTAGATGCGTTTCCTCCGGAGAGGAGATTTAGGTTTAGGCAGCATGGACCTTCAGTAATTCGCCTACCGCCCTGCAGCGTCGGAGCCGTGGGGCAGCCAGTAAAGCTTTGCTGCTCGACCTGAGAACAGGCGGCGGCGTTCCAGGTGCCCCCACCCTTGAGGCAGAGTGGCCTTCCAACGAAAAGGACTTTGTGATGGCTACAATCTCGCATCTAGCTGTAGTAGCAGCAGCAGCTTGGACCTCACGGGAAGACGCCGGGGTTTGCCAAGACCCGAGGTGACACGCTGTTGCCAGTGGGCTGCTCAGACACTGACTGCGGCGGCTTGGGAACCGTTATGAAGCTTTTACACACACATACACACACACACACACACACACACACACACACACACACACACACACACACACACACACACACACACACACACACACACACACACACACACACACACACACACACACACACACACACACACACACACACACACACACACACACACACACACACACACACACACACACACACACACACACACACACACACACACACACACACACACACACACACACACACACACACACACACACACACACACACACACACACACACACACACACACACACACACACACACACACACACACACACACACACACACACACACACACCCCCCCCCCCCCCCCCCCCCCCCCCCAACGGACATGAGATTCCGTCTAAAGGATGGGGTGAAACAAGCCCCGCTAATGTTTAACTTGAGCATAGCGGGGCTAACCCCTACTGCAGCACCCCACACACAGGAAGAATACATGATCCACATTGTTTCCTTACATAATTGGACGGACACCCTTCTGATTGGAAAAAGTATGGTGCTTTTTTTGGGAAAACACATGGTCATTTTCTTGGAGTCGTCCTAGCCCTCGCTGCTAGGCCACAATTATGCCTGACCTAAAAAAAATCCTTTTCCGGGTGGCCCCGCCAATCCTGCGTTACATAAATCCATTTTTAAAACCGATGAGCCTCCTCACTTTGGTTTCCGCTCTTGCGAGAACTGCCTACTCTGCTGGTGCCGGGCTGGAAAGAGGATTAGCTCTCTCAACCCGGGCCCTTTATGTGCCCCCATGCCAGGCTGTTTCCGGCTGGGCCCCTGGGGGCATGCACCTCGCACCCCCCTCTGGTGAGGGAAGACAAGCCTGATGCTAGGGCGCCAGAGGGGTGGCCCGCTATGCCAGCTGCCCCTCTAGCACCCCCTCACCCCCCTGCGTCGGCTGGGGCACCTCCTGAAACCGTAATAGGTGAGTTAACTGTAGGGAAGTCAGAATAAGTTTAACCTGCCCCTGAAAGGGGTTGAGTGGAGCAAGAGAAGATGGTTCTTGCGTCCATTATGACAGAGCCAGTGTTATTAATCCATGCTTCAGTGATGCGAAAAAACCCTCTCCATTTCAACCACTTAGCATCCGGTTCCCCATTTAACCCAACAATGACCTGTATATCATTGGCAAAATTCGCCTCTAAGTAGTCATTGAACAGGCTTGACATAAGTATTGAATGGACGGCCTGTGAGGCATGCCTCTTTAAGAACTAGACAGTCCACTAGTTAAACCCACTCACGTTAATGCAGGAGTGTCTGCCACTCTGAAATTATCTAGTTATTGTACTCCCTGGACACCTCCAACACCAATCCAGTTACGACTAGTAGCATGGTCGAGGATGTCAAAGGCTGCTGATGGGTCTAGCATCATTAAGAGGCCGTCCTCTACATCATCCAGTAACTACAGCAGATTGTCCCCGACACCCATAAGGGCAGTTTCAGTTCCCCGACAAGGCCCATAACCTGATATAGCAAATGAATAGATGGTCCTCCACAAATGTCTCAAGCAACATGGACGCATCGTTGTCCAGACTCTTCAGCAGACAGGACACATTGGTGATTGGTCTGTATTTAGCAGCACTTGAGGGTTTTAGACATCTTTTTAATTTTGGCTATCAGGTGCTGCTGAAAAAGCAGTCTATAAGCCAAAACTATAACTGTGAGAAATGAAAATAGAGAGGTATGATGTCAATAAGACACTGTAGCATTCCATTCACGCTGATGCAATCACCAGTCAGTATGTAATTCCCTGGCTCGTGAGTCTTCATGTGCCTTGCTACGTGTTATGGATCTTTAGGGTCAGGTTGAAGAGAAACTGCTTGACTGAGCCGAGTCTGGTGGGGCTCACATTCTCTCCTCCTCATATCTGTTATAATAATAAATCTCAGTCAACTCCCTTTCTGCATTCGAGTCACTTTACTACACGTTACAAGTGACGACGAGGTTACAGATTTACAGCCCCACTTGCCGTTCTGCACATCATCGACCCACCGTGACTGCACGTCTGCTGCCGGATACCCAGACCACTGCCGCTCCGTCGTGCCTCCCAACGACGTTGCAGGGGCCATCGGGGTAAGGTACGTCCTCCCTCTGTTTTGCCGCTCCCTTGCCTTTTCCCAGCAATACCGCAGCGGCCATCACTACAGATCCCCGGCCAGCGGTCCGTAACTTCACAAGATTTCCTATAATCTGCTCGCACATGCGCGCAGGAATATTACTTGGTTACAATACTGCCCTCCTCTGTTATAACAGGGAAACACCTTTCAGCTGCCTGCATTTAAGTGAAAAGCTATCATTGAACTGCTGTGCATTATACGAACACGTGAAGGGAGATTAGTAAGCAACATACAGCGATTTACAGGACTCGGGCACAAATCTCACGTTACTAATGTTTTACAATATATTTCACTATCTATGTTAAAACAATATACAGCGATCTACAGTATTCAGATGCAAATCTCACATTGTCAGTGTTTCACAATAAATTCCACTACTTCTGTTAATGCTGCCGCTCTATCACGAGTTGAAATATACAGCTTCGCTGTTGGCTTCTCGACTGTACAATCTCATAAGCAGAAAGAAAATAAATATACAAAGCATAAGTTACATTACTCACCTCGGCACATTTTGCTCGGCTTTTACCAATAACATACAGAGTGCAAATAATCACAAGCTTCAAGCTAAATGTCCTTTAACAGCGTACCCCTGCCCATGTTCTTCTTGCCAGAAGTTGGCGAACCCGCAACACCATGGAAGAGGTGGATTCAATAGTTCGAGCATTATGCAGGTGTTGTGTGTGGCCCGAATCATAGTGTGGAGAAATGAAAATCATTGTAATTACACTGCCGAGGTCCTGCTGGTCAAGAGAAATTTGAGGAGCTACCAGAACTTGCTGCCAGTGAAGATGTCGATATAAATGAATATGAACGCGTTATCAAAAAACGGAGTAAACACTATGAAAAGAAGCAGAGTACCATCTTGGAGCAGTACAAATTTGAGAAGAGAGCGCAGGAGGAAGGCGAAAGTATTGAACAATATATTATAAGTCTAAGGAAGCTTGCGAGTACTTTTAACTTTAATGAACAACTTGACGAGAGACTGAGGGACCAGTTCATGTTAGAGTGCAGCAGTGCCAAAGTCAGGGAGAAGTTGTGGTCTGAAGATGACCCACTGTTGGATACTGTCCTGCGAATAGCTAACGAGGTGGATCATACTGAAAAAAGTGCATTAAGGAGCTAGAAAGTAGGTTCCAAACAGCTGAAATCAAAATTGATCCAATCAAATCCAATGTAGCTCCGTCGAACATAATCGATACTAATGAATCTGTGGCCCAAATAAGTGGAATAGTAACTAAAAAAAGAATATCCGGCAGGATCCGCAGACCCCCATGGAATGAAGAAAAGAGAAACAGGACAGCTTTCAAGGGTTCTAATAGCTCCAAGAGGAGAAATCTGGATAAACGAAGAACCAGTCCGAAGAGAAGAGGCCAGGGCAGATGTTTCAGGTGTGATAGTAGCAACCATTGGGCAGACGACCCGGATTGTCCAGCATGAAAAATAATTTGCAGCAATTGCAAAGGAAGAGGACATTATTCCAGGTGCTGTGGAATTCGCAACACATCCACAAATTGGATAGGAGATAAAAGTCACAGCGGTCACAGTGAAGAAGAGGGAGAAGAATGCGTTTTTATGATAATGGATGATGAAGATGAAGAAGTAATGGAGAGTCCCAAAGCAACTGTTTGCGTGGATGGAACAGATATGAATTTGATGATAGATTCTGGCGCCAAGTAGACTCTTATACCACAAAACCTATGGAACAGAAACAAGCATAAATATCTTCACGAAGCTGACATCAGACCCAGAGCATATGGAGGAGTCAAAATTGTCATCATTGGGTGGTTTTGGGGTATGTAGAAATTCAAAGGCAGGAAAGCCAATGGGAAGATATGTCAGAAGCGTAGGCAAGACACCACTATTGAGTTGGACACATCAAAGCAAGCTGCACGCTAGGTTGCATCCCAGTGCTAGTGAATCTGAATTGTCAATAGAAGGTGCCACATTAAGTGTGAGAAATTCTAGTGAAATAATGAAGGGAATGTTTCGGGAAGAGATTGGATGTCTTCGAGGTTATGCTCATGAAATCAAATTGAAACCTCACCATGTCCCTGTTGCGCAGAAATTGTGCAGAATACCTTTATCTATGAGAGACGAAGTAAAGAAGAGATCAAAGCTCTAGAGGATCAGGGAATTGTAGAGAATCGATGTTAGCAAATGGGTTTCACCATTGGTTGAATCGATGTTAGCAAATGGGTTTCACCATTGGTTGTACTCAGGAAAAAGTCAGGGAAACTCAGAATATGTGTGGACATGCGTGAACTAAATAAATGTAGTGTTCCGGACAGGCACCCTCTTCCGAACATTGAAGAACTTGTTTCCATGATAGATCCATCTAAATTTTTCTCTACTTTGGATTTAACATCAGCATACCATCAGGTAAAACTACACAAATTCCAAGAAGTTAACAGCATTTATTACACCCAATGGATTATATCAATATAAGAGGATGCCTTTTGAGTTGGTATCTGCCGCTTCTGCACAGACTATTTGAGGGAGATCCAGGAATTGTTTCCAAGATGACATCCTTGTGTATGCAGATGAACAGAAACTACATGAGAGGTTGGCATATGTTTGTAGGAAATTATGACGCGGGCATGACCTTAAGCAAGGACAAATACAATATAAATCGTTCGGAAATTGATTGTCTGGGCCACACGATCTCAGCAAGTGGTATACGACCTAAGAAACAACTTACCGATGCCATCAAAAATATGCCTAGACCGAAGACTAAAGAAGAAGTTCGTACTTTCATCGGAATGGCGGCGTACTATTCAATATTCATGTGATTTTGCATTCCACACTGTCCTGTTATGTGAGCTCATGAAGAGGAAGACATTTGAATGGAATCCTAAATGTGAGGAAGAATTTGAATTCATCATGCTCGCTTTGACCAAAGCCCCAGTGTTGAACTTCAAAAGTGACAAAAAAACTATTATCACTACTGATGCTAGCAATTTGGGCTTAGAGGCAGTGGTCACCCAAGAAGTTGATGGGAGAGAAGTTTTGATTGCTTTTGCATCAAGATTATTGAAAGGAGCTGAGAAATCATATGCCACCATAAAAAGAGACTCTGGCCATTAAGTGGGCATCAGAGAAATTCAGAAGTTTCATCTGGGGAGTAGAAGTTGAGTTTTGTAACGATCATAAGCCACAGGTTCACGTTATGATTAAAGGATTAAACAAAGTTTCAGATCGAATCAGAAGATAGGTGATACTACTACAAGAATTCAATTGCACAGTACGGTACGTTCCTGGAATCAAAAACACTGCTGGAGATTGTTTGTCCCCTTTCACTAGTGTATCTGAGGTGGGAGATGGCAGTGAGAATTATTCTGAAGTAGTTTTGAGCATAGAAACAACATCTATACCACAAAGTGAATGGGAAGATGCAGAAACCAAGGACAATTCAATAACTCATTTGAAACAACTCATTAGGAATCAATGTCATTTGAGGAAGGCGAAGTTTGAGGAACTTGGTCTCGTAGACTACTGGACGGTTGCAGATGAACTCAACGTACAAGGAAGCACAGTTATGAGAGGTGATGGAATAATTCCACCATCAGGAGTATGCCAGAGACTTATTGATCTAGGCTATGAAGGTCACCAAGGGATAGTGAAGACTAAACAGAGGATCCAAAATGATTTCTGGTGGCCAGGGTGTGACCTTCAGATTGAGAGGATGATCCGCAAGTGTATCCTTTGCAATGAAAGTGAGAAAGCTTGCGTGAGTGAAATATCCAATGGTTGTGACGGAAATCCCGAAGAAAGCGGGGATGAGTTGGGCATGGATATTTTAGGTCCTATTTGCAGCAATGGGAAACGGCAGTTCTGTTTAATTGTAATTGATTTATTAACTAGGTGGGTGAAGGTACTGATCGAGCTGTATATTACTGCCAAGACAATTACTGACTTCCTTTAGGAGATCTGTGGTAGAGGTGGTTTTCCCAAAAAGCATGACAGACAATGGCGCTCATTTCCGCTCCAGGGAGATGGAGTATTTCTGTATGAGGAATTCAATTGAGCATAAAAAGAGTGCCATTTATCATCCGCAGGCAAATGGAGTTGAGCATTTCATAAGGTACTCAAAGAAGCGATTTGTTGGGCTTGGTCAAATGTATTAGACTGGGAGAAAGCAGTGAGGGAAATTATAGTTGCTCACGGTTTCACTCAACACTCGACGACCGGTCTATCTCCATTTGAACTGAGCAAGGGACGCAAGGCAAACACCAAATTGCCTGTATCGGAGTTGATGCGAATTGAGTTTGTTCTATTGATGGATTTATAAGGGATCTTGTAATGCTTGTGTAATTAAAGTTCGAAGGGATTGTGTCCTCCGGCGTATTCCACATCTATGACAGGTAATCACCACAGCTGTGCTGCTTCGGAATTTTTTTTCCGGAGTCCTACGTCGATGACATTGATGCGCTGTCCCTCGAGGGCCTCCGTCGAGCCGACGTCACCGGATGTTATAAGTAGGACGCACAACGCCCGTAACCTCAGTTCCATTTTTTTCAGCAAACGTGTTCGCTTCGGAATCTCAGCGCGCCTAGATTCTTCTGCTGATTGAATCGGTTCATTCAAACTTGGTTGTTTGTGAAGTATCATGTCTTCACTTCTACCCCACGGTCGGGCTTCAAGAATTGTCGGGACTGCGGTTCCTAGATGTCGCTGACGGACCCTCACAATGTCTGCCTCTGGTGCCTCGGCGAGGACCACGCCACCGCTGACTGCGATGAATGCCAGTCTTTGATGTCAAAGGCCTTGCGGGAGCATAAGAAGAAGTTGACTGTAGGTAGAGTTTCCAAACCACCAAAAGTCTAAATCCGCGGGGCTTTCGACCGATGTTTCGAGGGGCGACTCTCTGCATCGGCGTAAGTCCAGGGGGTCTCGGTCCCAGAGTGGTTCCTGCCATTCCTCTGCCTCTTCTAGGCACTCTCGGAAGCACCGTCACCGGTCACCTTCCTCGTCCGAGGACTCCTCCTGACGGCGGGTAGCTTGTCCCAACAAGCATTCATCTCCGGCGGAATGGGACACATTTCGCAAGGAGATGATTGTGATTCAAAGATGATGGGGATTTTTGAATCGCAGGACTCCGTTCCATCCGCGCCTTCGAGAGAAGCCGCAAGGAACATGCTAGGGACACCGCTCGCACGCCTTCGGACTTGGGCGGTCGGCGCGATCATCGGGAGCCGTTGAGGTCCCAATCGGACAAGGTAGATCACTCTAGCCATGCCCGCTCCAGGTCCCGGTCCTCGAAGCCCTCGGGGCCGTTGGAGCCTGTGAGGCCTTCTAAGAAGGCATCGACGCCATTGGCGCCATGTCCGTCTAGGGGCTCTCTCTCGAGGCTCTGCCTCCGAGGAAGTCATCGACGCCGTCTGCGCCGAGGCCGTCGAAGGACACACTCGGGGCTCCGGCCTCAAAGCCGTTGTCGAAGCCGTCGGCGCCTTTTGAGGAGGCTTTATCGTAGGTGCCCCGGAGACGGGTGGAAACCCTGAGGAAGGCCCTGAGTAAATCGGTGAGGCCTGTGTTTGAACCTTTTTCTGTGCCCTCATCGAGGGATTTATTCCAGCCTTTGTATTATATTTCAGAGCTGGATGAAGGGGTCAGATGTGGAAGGGGTTGTCCCTCCTGAGGTTCCTGATGAACTGTTGTCTGGTCATAGCCAGATGGAAGACCTGCGTCAATCCTTGCATGACGCCAGTGGTCTGGACACCTCCCCGGAGGTTGAATTTGGCAGGCCTGAGCCTGGTACACATGCTGAGTCTTTGCACAGGCGTCTCATGTCGAGGGTGACAGAGTACTTGGGGTGGTCTGCTCCACCTGTGGATTTTCTGCAGGATGACCTGACAGATATTTTGGGCCAAGGTCTACCCACTGACCCGATGCTGCCATTTCATATGGCCTTACAAAGAAGGGTGACGGCGGCTTGGACTGCTCCGGAGAGTCTTCTGGCAGTGAATAAGTCGTTGCCGAAAAAATACTATCCAGCCAGTGTCGACCCCGGCTACTTGTCTTTGCATCCCACTCTGCAGGCGGCTACGGCCCCAGCAAAACAGGTGGCATACCCTACCATCCCTCCCGATGGGGACGACAAGAGCTTCGACGGTTGGGCTAAGAAAGTATTTTCATCTGGTGGTATGGCTTTAAAGGCAGACAACTCAGTTTGTGCCTTGGCTAGATTCACTCACACGTTGTGGAATTGCGTATGGAGGGGAGGTTCCTTTCGATACTACTCGTCCTTTGGTAGATCGAGGGGGGCTGCCAGTCAAAGGGGCCAACGCAGGAGTACCATAGGTGGAAAACAGGGTACTCGAGGTGCCAAGGCTGCTTGGGCAATTGCATCTTCACCCTCAGGCAATGCCGCAGCCGCTTCAGCTCAATCATGAGGCCATGTCCCATGGTTCGCCGGTTGGGGGAAGGCTGATGCAGCATCTTGTAGAATGGCGTGCCATTACTTCAGATGTGTGGGTTCTGGAGATCATAGCCCATGGCTACTGTCTTCCTTTCCAGCAGAGGCCTCACGAAAATCCACCAGAGAATCTCTCTTTGAAGAGTCCGGATCTGCTCCTTGCGCAGGAAATACAATCTCTGCTGGAGAAAGACGCCATAGAACTGGTGCCTGTAGCGGAGAGGAACAAGGGATGGTATTCCCTTTATTTTTTGATTTCGAAGAAAGACTGAGGATTGAGACCCATCATGGACTTGCGTGCTTTGAACAAGCTCCTCAGGAAGGACAAGTTCAAGATGGTTACTCTCTCTCAGGTCCTCCAGGCCATTCAACTTCAGGACTGGTTGGTGTCTCTCGACTTCAAGGACGCTTACTTTCATGTGCCGATCCATCCCAGCACATGAAGTACCTGAGGATCGCGGTTGGCAACTCGCACTTTCAGTTTCGGGTCCTGCCATTCGGATTGACCTCCGCCCTGAGGGTCTTCACCGAGCTCATGGTGGTGGCGGCAGCTTATCTCAGGAAAGGGGGGGGATTCATGTCTACCCCTACCCGGACGATTGGTTGATCAGGGCACTCTCTCCCAAGCAAGTCCTAGATCATCTGTCAGTCACCTGCCACTCCCTTCACAAGCTGAGCTTCTCCCTCAACTTAAAGAAGTCCCACTTGATGCCAACACAGCTGCTCCAGTACATCAGAGCAGTGCTAGACACATCCCTGGGGCAGTATTTCCCTCTCCAGGTGAGGGCTCATCACATTCAGCAGATGGTGCACAAGTTTCAACATGCCCAGAGTCTCCCAGCGTTCGAGTTCTTAAGGTTGCTCGGCCTCATGGCATCCTGCATTCTTCTGGTGCCAGAGACCAGGTTGCTAATGAGATCTCTGCAATGGGCTTTTAAGATGCAGTGGTCACAGTCCTCCGGCAGGAAGTCTGGCCCCGTTCAGGTGCCGCCCTCGGTCGGCCAGGACTTTGTGTGGTGGGCCGTCGAAGGCAATCTGATGAGGGGGCTCCATTTTGGCTAACCTGGCCGGAGGTGACGATCGTGACGGACGCATCCCTCACGGGTTGGGGAGCTCATGCCAATGAGTTGACGGTCAGCGATCATTGGTCTCTGTCGGAGTCCAGACTCCATATCAGTCTGTTGGAGCTGAGGGCCGTCAGGCTTGTCCTGAAGGCTTTTCTGCCGACTGTACGAGGGAAGAATGTCCTGATTCTGACAGACAACACAGTGGCCATGCACTACCTCAACAAAAGGGGGGGGGGGCAGGGTCACTTCCTCTGTGCAGGGAGGCAATGCAGCTCTGGTTCTGGGCCATCCAACAGGAAATTTCGATCTCGGCAGTTCATCTGGCCGGAGACGAAAACGAAACGGCGGATGCTCTGAGCAGACAGAGCGCAATCTCTCACGAGTGGGAGCTGGCTCAGGAGATTCTCCTGGAGAGCTTTGCCCTTTGGGGGACCCACAAGTGGATCTCTTTGCATCAGTGTCAACCGGACGTGCGAAAGGTTCTGCTCGTGGGAATTTCCTCCAAGAGGAGCCTTTGGGGACGCGTTCATGGTGGAGTTGTCCTTCCCACTGCTGTATGCGTTTCCTCCAGTCCCCGTCATCCCGCAAGTGCTGCGGAGGTTACGGAGGTTCGATTCCCGGATGATCCTCATTGCTCTGGCATGGGCCCAGAGAACGTGGTACCCGGACCTTCTCGACTTGTCCATCTGCCCTCCACGTTGTCTTCCCTACCGAGACGATCTGCTCTCGCGGGAGGGGGGGGTCAGGTTCTCCATCCAAAGGTCAGATCCCTCAACCTTCACGCTTGGCATCTGAAAGGTTGAGGTATAAGGATTGGGACCTCCCTGAAGATGTGATGGAGGTATGGATTTCGGCCAGACGGCCTGCAACAACGTCCCTGTACCGTTGGAGAAAGTTCTGCGACTGGTGCACAGTTAAGAATGTGGATCCTTTTTCATGTGACATTCCTGTGGTTCTGTCTTTTTTGCTTTCTTTATCCCACAAGGGCCCGCAAGTGGGTACCATTAAAGGTTATCTGGCAGCGCTGTCCATATTTTATCGCTCGTCTGAGGAGTGTTCTTATTTCAAAATTCCTTTTAATTTCTCAGTTTTTGAAAGGGCTCACTAATGTGTTTCCACCGTCACCTTTCCAGGTGCTTGGTTGGGATTTGAACCTTATTCTAAAATTCCTAATGGGTTGGGTGCTCCATTTGAGCCTTTACATTCCTGTCCTTTGAGACTTTTAACCCTTAAAACTGTATTTTTAGTTGCGGTTACTTCTGCTCGCAGAGTGAGTAAGTTGCAGGCACTTTCTGTTAAGCCACCCTTCACAGTGTTTCATAAGGACAGGGTTGTCCATAGAGTCCGTCCTTTGTTTCTTCCGAAAGTTGTAACGGAATTTCATTTAAGCCAGAAGGTCATTCTTCCGGCATTCTATCCACCTCCGCATCCTGGTAAGGACGAGGAGAGGCTCCATAGGTTGGATCCTAGGTGAGCTTTAAGTTTCTACATTTCATGCATGTCCCGGGTCAGAGTGGACGATCAGCTCTTTATTGGTTACGCTGGAAGCTGTTTGGGACAAGCTGTTATTAAGCAGACGTTGTCTAGATGGATTATCTTGGCAATTTCTGAATGTTACCGCTTGGCGGGTAAGGACCCTCCGGTAGGCTTAAGGGCCCATTCTACCAGGGGTATGGCTGCCTCTGCTGCCCTGCAGAGGGGTGTTCCTATTCGTAACATCTGTGAAGCAGCCACTTGTGCTTCGGTCCATACGACTGTAAGACACAACTCCCTAGATTCTATCGCTGGGCAGGATCTGGCCTTTGGCAAGGCGGTCCTTTACTCTGCAATTTGATTGGGCATTCTAAATTTCTATACTCTAAATTCTTTTCCCTCCTCCATACGTTGGTACTGCTTTGGGAGTCTGTCATAGATATGGAATACGTCAGAGTACCCAATCCCCTCGAAGAACAAGTTACTCTCTTACCTGGTAACGTTCTTTCGATGGGATGGGAAATTTTCCGAAGCAGCACAGCTGTGGTGATTACCTGCCATAGATATGGAATACGTTGTCGGACCATCCCATCAAAAGAATGTTACCAGGTAAGAGAGTAACTTGTTGTACCCTACTTCACCCGATACCCCACTTTCTCCATGGCACCAAAACAAAGATTGGATGCAAATATTTCACCTCTTCAGGATAAACGGTAACAAAAGATCTGAGATTACACCACATGTGCGTTTTTGCTTTTCAGTCACCAGTAAATAGGATACAGGTCAAATGAACATTTCAACACTCATCGCACACAAAAATCCTTGAATGACCAAAAGATGCAGCTCCTTAAAACATAACAAGAATATCAGAGACAGATTAACAAGAGACAGTGCAGTAACAGAAGAAATCACCACCTGGAATGGACTGAAACAAGGGTGCCCCCTGGCTGCTTGTCTATATAACTTGTATACTTTTGGTTTTGTACAAGCGATTCACGATCCAAACTCGAATCCCCGAAGATTAACAATCAACCAATAAAAACCTTAATGTATGCAGATGACGACATTGTCATGGATAAAACGCAGTCAGGTTTACAAAAAACACTAGACAAAGTTGGCTTTTTTATGAAAGAGAACGACCTACAAATCAACATTCCTAAAACCAAGTTAATGAGACTAACAACTCTGCATAGTAACAGGCGACAAAATGTGAAACTGCAGCTAGAAGATAAAGAGATTGAAGAGACAATAGTATTTAAATATCTAGGCGCTCTGATAAACCCGTCACCAGTTGAACAAGAATGTAAAGATCACATTGAGAGGAAAGCAAGATCCTTAGCGCGTTTAGGTCGCTTCTTCCATTGCAAATTTGGGACCTTCACAATAAAATCAACAATCTTACTATATAGACAAAAAGTGGTCCCCATCCTAACCTATGCTGGGGAAACAATAATCAATCAAGATACGATGAAATGGCAACAATATGAGGCCATCTTTTGGAGGAAAACTCTGGCTTTACCTAAATCATTTCCAATGCCAAGAATTCGCTTTGAACTGGCACTTCAATCTCTAGAATCTATAATTACCTGGAACAAAATGTATCTCTTGAGAAAAATAATTTGTCAGGACAAAATTCCATCTTTAGAAATACTCAAAGAAAAAAAGACCCTTGTATATGCAACAGCTCTTCAATACTGGACCAACGAGATAAAGAAGAAAATGAAGGCCGAAGAGATTAGCGAAGACGTGCTAATAAATAGACCACAATATGCTAAGAGTACTGCAAAACGATTGGATTGAAACAACAGAGGAACAATCAAAATATAAACGATCTTTGAACTGTTCAATAGAATCAAGAGCTTTCAACGAACTACCACCATACTTGGCATGTTTTCCAGAACTATCAACACGAGACCTATTCCTACGTTTTCGCTTAAATATACTACCGACTCGCGACTACCTAACTAACATAAAACATCCAAACACAATGACCACGGATTGTCGATTTTGTAAGAATGAGAACACTCGAGAGACACTCTTTCATGTATCATGGTTTGCCATGCTTTGACAGAAAAAAGAAACTTGTTCAAGGACTTTTTCAAAATCTCTCAGAAACAGGTGGACACACAATAACGATGGGCCCATCTCGTAAAAGGACATGACAAGAACCTAATTTTAACAGTAATCAAATTTTGGACTGCGATCCTGAATGATAGCAATTCCCGAGAATCGGAAACATAGGTGTCAATCTTTTCTTCTTTTATTTTTTATTTTTTTTACCTTTCTCAAACGTAAATGATATGATGAAAAGTTTGTATTACCAAACATAACATTTAAAAATAAAAAATAAATAAAACCAGAATATTTTAACTACACCATAGACTATGCATGAGGTTCACTTTTCACAAAGTTTAATTTAAATGAAATGCCACTCTTTACTATTGGCAAAAATGAAATTTGACATGCGCAACAATCTTTATTTTAACCTCCCTGCGCACTTTGCAATACTGACAACGTCCTAGCACAGCAAACCTTTAAAACACTTTCATATATTGTTGTAGAAACACTTTTTCTTACCCATTCTGCAATGCAAAATCTCCCTTCTCCCATGGAACATTGTCCCACGTTATGTAGAAAGGGCAGTATTCAAATTCATGACTTTATTCTGCTTCTTTGGGCACTGTTCCAGCACGCAAAGCCAGTTATTCAGTTTATCATTTGGAACTCCTCTGCCTTAATGTAGGGTTCAGGGGAATCAGAAAGCAGTATGGAATTTCTTTTTTTTTTTGTTGCGCCCCTCCTTTTAGGGAGATTTGGGGTTAGGAATAGGAATACCCAATTACCTTAGAGGCAACAGTTTTTTATTCACACTGGAAGCAATGTTGTTGATTTCGAACTTCAACACAATTACTCTGTGTAATTGGGCTATGTGGGAATGCATTACATTGTTTCATAACATTGCTAAGAGTCTACTGGCAGCCCCCATCCACTAACTAAGGGATAGGTATGAAATCAAGCAGATACCCCGCAAGATTAGGTTTGGTTGGACAATCCAACTTACATAGTCATCTCTGGGTTTGCACATAGGAAAGGGCAGCCAGGTACTTTCAGGTACAAGACAGGAATCTGGTCAAAAATCCAACATCAGTCATGGATATTCCCTTCTAGTCTGCCTCATTTGGTCAAAGATCCCCAGGCTCTGTCCCTTTTTGTGATTAGAAGTTCCAACCAGATGATTTGAGTCAATCTTTCTCCTTCATTTCCCAGGCTATTCTCCCAGAGTTCCCTTGTGCGTCGCCTTATGAATAGTTTACCCCCGTCCCCCAAAAATGTCTAAAATCATATGTCAGTTTATTGGTAGTCCGTTTTGATTGGGCAATTATGTTCCATCCCCTTCTTCAAGGGAGGGCCTCTTTTCTGTGATTGGCCTCATCAGTTTAACCAAGGCCAAATTGGGAGATCAGTCCGACCACTTGCATTTATTTTGACACATTTCAGGTTTTGCTCTTAAAAAGTCACTACCTGGCAGCTGTTGTAAATTTATAGTTGAGCATAATAATATTTAGATGACTAAAATGGTCTGCCCATGCCAGTTCTGATCAAATGTCTCATTTCAGCTCAAAGTTGCACGTGATTGATTTTTAAAAAAGTTAACAACATGACATTTTTAACCAGAGATCTAATTTATCAAGCTATCACCTCTCCAAAACCCCACTTTCTGACATATTTTATCAGGATCTGAAAATACAATTTAGGTTGTATCTCTTGTTCCCAAAGTTGAAGATTGGATCCAGTCCTAGGTTATTTAGGTTATTTCCCAGAAACCAAGGCGAGAGAGAGAGAGTAGAAAAGAGATCAGGAAGATCAACACTATCGGAAGCACCAGCTAAATTGGGAATATGGAGAGGGGAAGACTGAGTAACAGACTGAATTTGGAGACATTTATGAGACCTGTGTGACGTAGCCAGGGAATTAGTCTCCTCGCCCCAAGAGGGAGTCCACCCCATTTGGAACTAGGCAGGGTGAGCTTGCCAAGTGTAACACCCCCTAGAGGATAGGGCAAGTGCGATCCCACTGGGGTCGACCCCCTGAGGGGTGAGCCCCCTCTGGGGTCAGGCAGTCCCTAAACAGGGATTTGACTAATCCTCCCTTAGGCCAAGAATCCCTTAGCTTTATGGTTTACATGGGAGTGAATGTGCATGCTGACCTACCCTTTCACGTTAATAGCTGGTGTCGTTTCTGACCCCTTTTAGACAGTTTTCCACCAGAGATTGAAAGTGGGCCGAGTCCATCCCTTCATTGTCAGCAGAATAAGAGGCAAACCAGCAGCATAGGAATAGAGGAGAGTAGCTAGCAAAGATAGACACACTGAGACCACTCACAGAGGGGTGCAGGCAGAGAAACCTCCTCCTGAGAAGCAGAGGAGAGCACACGTCTGGCGTGGCACCAGGCGCGTCAAGCCTGCTGAATGTTGATCCCCCTGCCGGAATGCAGGCTGAAGAGGCCCAGTCCCAGATTGTCTCCAGCAGCAAAGAACGCGCAGACTGAAGAGCACACTGACGAACCGACTCGCCGGAAGGAAGTGGGAGGGGAGCATAAGCCCTGAGACACAGGGAACCGGCGGAAGAAGCCACCTGGGCTAATAAGAATGCTGACCTGGAGGAACACTGCGTGGAAAGAAAAGGTAGGCAGGCGTTCCTGGGAAGCAAGTGGATGGCAGTGTACCCCAACCCCAGGCCGGCGAAAAGGCAAGCTGACCCCAAAGTGGGGGTTGGAGGGAGGTAACAGTCCCCAAGCAGGGGTGAGCCACAAAGCCCCAAGCATGCGTGAGAACAAACATATCCCAAGCCAGTGTTAGATCGACAAGACCCTAGTCGCAGATGAGGGTCAGCCGCTACCAAGGCGGGATACATGAGAGAGAACCTCATTGTGGGTTGCAGTAAACCACATCCCACAGAGGAGTGTGAAACCCAAGACCCCATGGAGGGTAAAAAAAGACACAAATCACTGAGATGTGGAAAGCACCATGCAGTTCCCTGGAGGGGGACGTGAAAAGAATGACTGATCTGGGCCTGCAGGTCAATAATTGTCCAAAGAGAGAAGGACCGAGAAATTCCTGAGTCTCTGACCTTCCATTGCGAAAGAGACTAACCAGGACTGAGCTGGAACTCCAGTAGTGGAAGCTGGTAGAGAAATGTTCTGGTGCCTTGAAATCGAACTGTACCTCGGGCGAGAGGCCCTCCTCTTCCCTATGATTCAGACATTACGGTGGGGGTCAGAAATTAAACACCATTCCGTCATTAGTGTGGAAGACCTTTATGATCATTTTTGTTAAGTTTGGTTCTATTGCAACATGGTGGGGACAGGAATCTGTCTAGGATAGGTTTTTCTGGACGGCAGACTTGGATTATTCTTTAGTATGGCATCCTGACAAGCACCCTTTTGACCCATTTCTCTAAGAGTAGGGCGTAGAAATATAGGGTTAATATAGGTTTTTGTGTTCTATCTAAAGAATTAGGTAAAACAAAATGCGCCATTTTACGTCTCCTGATTCTGACTTAAACCACTTGCCTCAGAAAAGTGGAGAGGGCAAAACCCAGACTGTAGCATATCACTAAGATTAGAAGAAAAGTGTGCAAGCGATGAAAGACTATATGCTCAAAGACTTTATAGTAGTGGGGTAGAGCGGGACAGTGGTGAAATTGGGAGAGTTGTGGTCAGATTCCATCTTTTTTTAAGGAGAGGTAGGTAGGTCTGTTTAAAGTTTGTAGGAGGAGGCAAAGATGCTGTTGAGACAAATTCCCAGGTAAACCAAAGGGCCACTAGGAGTTCGCAGACTCTCGGAAGGCCCAACGCCTTCCACAGGAGGAATGTAAGACTCAGTCAAACGGCTAAAGTGCAAACTGCGGTTATTACAGCAAAAACCAACAGGGATCAGTACAGGGACAGAAGAAATCCATGGACATTGCAACATCTCCTGGCTCGCAGGCCAGTTTTGTCCTAAAGTTGCATCAGAGCGATGTCACAACCTGGGCCCCTCTTCAGAAAACCTATCAAACTACTGGATTGGGTACTGATAAATAGTCCACCTATAGTGGACACGTTAATCTACTGGCTATCGCATGTCAGGTGGCTTGCCTGGTCCATCCCCAAATTGCTATTTTTAACAATGTTGCTGTGTGAGGGTCTTACCACTGGTTCTTGCCCGATGCTACCCACCCCAAGGATCCTGAGCTGTTGTTGGCTAGAGCTGATGTCCCCAGGCCTGGTATTTGCAAAGCTTCTCAGCTCTGGTGTACCTTCTCAAGGTAATAAGAACTACTATGTGTCTGTGTTGTAACTTGTGTGTACCACCTTAGTCTGAGAGTGCTTGTTCATCTCGTGCAACACTTGTCTCACATTGTAACATCTTTGTTGCAAGCTTCTGTCTGGTGGTGTGAGATTGGCTCCCTTTCCTATTGTTGGTTTCTGTCCATTGTCTGAGTCGGCTGGGTCACGTGTTCGGAGACCATGATTTGGAGCTCTGCAGCTCTGAATTATGAAGAACTATTCGCATATATTGCAGCTGGTGTGACTGCCATTCAGGGAATGGAATGTCATTCGTATCTGGTGCCCTTGGCAGCGGGTCCTGTCTCACACGTTTGCTCTTGTCCAGCCTGAATTAAACTCAGCCCAGCTCTGGCTGAGAGGCTTGTGGCCTGCTGTAATTTTCCTAAACCATTTTGCGGTTCCTACAGTGTCGGTGTTATTCTATATTCTCCATATGTTAGTCACAGTTGGCTCTGTCAGTTCCCATAGGTGCTCCTGCAGTTCCATAAGGTTATTTGCATATAAGCATCTGCAAGCATTACTCATGATCTCTTGCTTCTTGTGGTGTCTGCATTGCTAATGATAAAATAATAAAAGCAATGACAGGATGTATATGTGGGATTTATATGTATCTGTCCTCTATCTACAGAACTGTACGCACATGTTCTTCATGTATTTGAGTGTTTGTGTGGTATCAGGTAATAAAATTGTGGCAAAAATGTCGCTGGTAAAAAAAATTGTGGCAAAAATGCTGTGGTTTGACCCGTAAAGGTGTACCTCATTATACAATTTAAAGGGTGCAGGGATGTCCCCTGCTCCCCTTTAATGGTATAATGGGTCTAGGGGTTGCGGGGGTGTCCCCCGCATCCATTACAGGATTTTGGAGATTTTAAGACATGGAACCGTTTGTGTCCCGATGTGCGGATGGCACGTGTTTCATGTGCGACGCTGCTTAGTTGTGTCTCCAACGACGTTAGTAACGTGGCTTCTTGGCGCTTTAATACTGTCAATTGAGGTCTCTTTATATGCAGGCTGGGGCTCCTCGTCCACCCTGTGGTATACTTGTATCGCCCCTGGTCTGTAAGGTTGGTTAATGGGGTATCTCTCGACATACTTCTCAATCATTAGAGCACTAGGAATTGGTCTGAAATAGTAGGGGTGTTCACGGTATCCCCTGGCCTTCTTCCGTGTCCTATTACTTATAGGAGGGGCGTATTTCCCCATCCATCTTCAATGCCAAAAGAAAGCGAAAGAGTGGAGTGCAGTGAGATGGCGTGAAACGATTGGTGCAATGTGCGTGACTATCTGTGGAATGATGGGGTCATCATGATCACAGGAATGGTTGGCATTAATTGGGGATGACAATACTTCATTGATGGTATGTGTGAAAGAAGAGCTGGCGAAGGATATGGTCAGAAGGGTTGGATGAGCAGAGGAAGGGCGAACATGGAGGAGCTATAGTTAGGACTTTGGGTTATTTTGCTAGAAAAGCATGGCCCAAAGTCATCTGCAGTGAGTGAGGAAGGGCTAGAAGATGGTTTAGGGGAATGGGAGAGAGTCGAGTGTGGATTGAAGGTGTCTTGAGTGAGATGATTGAGAGAAGATGAGTGAGAGGTGTAGTACTCTTTCTTTGCAGAGTCATGAGAAAAGGTGAGGTTGGAGAGTGTTTTTTTGCTAAGATAGTAGGTGAGATGTAGAATTGAGTCGTGCACCCCTTTCTGAGTAGTTTCTGCATGTGTGTTTTCAGAGAACTTTTAAGAGATGTGATCCAAGGTTGTGAGCGGGTCGAAGGGAGAGTGAGGGCAAACATTTTGAGTGGTAAGTGTTAAGAGAATGGGGTTTGGATCAATGAGTTATAGTTCAGAACATTGGAGTTAGTCGCAGAGAAGGGAGTTAATGGCGAAAGAGGAAGAGAGTTCAGCAAGATGGAGATGGGAGTGTTTTTTTGGGAGAATTTGCATCAAGTGATTGGTTAAGAGAAGCTGAGGACGGAGGAATATTGATCTATACCGTAGTGGTAGGTCGGTCAGTGGGCAGATGGGGGGGGTAATGGGGGTTAGAGGAAATCGCTGAGAAAGAGATTGTCAAGTGCATTTTCAGCAGAGCGAGTGGGACAGTTATGGAGAGAAGAAAGGGAGTGGTTAGAAGGGAAGAGTTCAGTGTGTTGGGGGAGAGGATGGGTAGTTATAGTCCCCTATTAAGACACTAAGATGTTGTTCAGGGAGTGAATCGAGCAGTGGCCTCATCAAAGAATAGACCAGTCATGCCGGGGGCAATAGTTGGGGAGGGAATTGGCAGAGTCGGACAAGGATAGTATTATTGATGAATTCAAAGCAAGAAAGGTTTAGAAGGAGAGCGCTTTGGAAATGAGGCGGCCAATGCCGCCACCTGTGCCGGAAAGTCGAAGGGAGTGGGCAAAGGAGAAAGTGCAGTCATGAAGGGTAGCAAGGGAGCTAAATTCAGTGGGAGAGATCCAGATTTCATTGAGCGCAAGGAGATCAAGTTGAGAGGAAGAGGTCAGAGATTCATTCTTTTTTGCAAATTGATTGTACATTCCATAGACCGGGACCTTAGTGGCATGGAGAGGGAGCATATAGAGAGAGGATAGACTGAGGAAGGTATCAATTAGTGATCTGGGTGCGAGAGTAAAGGTGTTTGATCAAATAGACGAGGAGAGCGAGTGTGAGGGAGGGAGGGAGATGTTAAGAATGAATGAATGGATGGTTGAGTGTTGAAGTGAGTAATGAAAAGCACAACGAGCATGAGGGTGTGCATGATTTTGGAGAATGGCGAGGGTCAGTGAAGGAGAGGTGGTTGAGTGGATCTGGAGGAATGAGATTGTTGAATGGAGACATGGGGAAAGGGGTGGCGGGCATGAGGAGGGGCTTGTGAATTTGGGAGGGATAGGGTGTGAAAGTGTGAAGCAAGAAGAGAGAATTGATGTGGAAAGGAAAAATCAATGAAGTGGACAAGTGTAGTTGAGCAGGAAGAATATGATTGCATGTGATTTTAATGAAAAGAAAATAACGTACAACATGTAGATCTAAACATCTTTTTCTTTTTTAAACTTTTGTTTATTGGCAGAAAGTTAAGACGGGTGTAGCACACATTGCACCGAGGTAAACAAGGACCACACTATCACATTTAGGCATTACATCATGTACTATTACAAGCAGTCCAGATTGGGGGGGTGGGGGATTGACAGCACGGAGGAAGGCAAAGTGTTCAGTCCTTATGGTGGATCAGGCAGGGGAGTGGAGCTCTACTGTACCCTGTGTCTATTGTTCAGATAGCTGCAGAATTCGGTCCACACATATTTTGGGTGGGATGGCATGGGCAGGGATCCAATACTCTTCTTCACACACTTGTACCCAGGTGAGGGCCTTCAACCACATCTCAAAGGTAGGGGGGAGCGGCTTTTCCAACATTGTAATATACAGCTTTTAGCGACAACAGCACTTCCATTTAAAAATGTTGACATTTTTTTTGCATTTTCTCCAGCCCATATACCGAACAAGGCCAATGGGTCAAGGTCCACTGGGGACCCAATTATCTCTAAGAGCGCTGTTGTCACCTCTGTCCAAAACGCACTTAGCGTAGCACAGGACCAAAACATATGTATATGATCTGCTGCTTCAGATTTACATTTCGGGCATGTATCAGTCAGGGTGTGTGTGAATTTCGCTACTTTTTGCGGTATATAATAAAGTCTGTTAAGGAGTTTATATTGTATGCAACGGAATCTGGGGCTCATGGAGATTTTCGTGTGTGTGCACACATTTTATTCCACATCCTTTAAGTGATTTCCATTTCTAGATTCCTGGCCTATGCTTCCCGTGGTTTGAGGGACGGATTCTCCAATTTTGCCAGTTGCATTTTATACAGAGGATATTATGCCCCTGCCGTATGGAATTTGCAATGTATTGAAGTTCAGGAGAGTCTGGGGGCTTGTCTGGGTAGGAGGGCCACATTGCACGGATCGCTGCACGTAGCCTGAAGTATTGTAGCAGCTCAAGCGCTGAGTTGGAGTGTTCGGGCCGCCACGTTTGAGGGGTAATAAATTTACCGTCAGGATATAGATCAGTTAGCACCCGATAGCCCAGGTTCTCCCAGTGTCGCAGAAAATGTTGGCCGTGTGTGGGGGAGAGTCCAGGAAATTGCCATATGGGGAGCCATTTATAGTATGGACGATGCTCTAGTTTCGAATTCAGAATGCTATCCCACGCTCTAATCGTGGTAGCCACAGGGTCTGACAGGGCGTCTTTTTGGAACGTTCAATGTAGTATTAAGGTTATGATATTGGTCCCGTCACATGCCCGTTTCTCCAATTTGACGTGAGGGGGCGGGTGTAAGTGTGCGTACCAGTGTGTGGCGTGTTGGGCCTGTGCTGCGATCCAGTACAGTGTTAGGTCTGGGGCTGTGAAACCCCCTTTCTCATAGGCTAGGGTCATATGTTGCCACTTCTTCCGGACAGCACCAGAATGCCACAAAAACTGAGCGCACGCCGAGTGGAGCCTTTTGAAATATTGCTTCCCGGGCCACACTGGTACGTTGGCAAAGAGGAGCTTAGGGATCACGATCATTTTTATTAGGGACAGTCTGCCCGCCAGGGACAGTGGGAGGTTGCGCCATTTGAGCATCTTGGATTCGATTAGCTGTGATGTAGTCTCGTAGTTATCCACCAGTAAGGAGGCTTTGGTTAGTGAAGCTTGCACCCTGAGGTACCTGATACCACCTGGGGACCAGCGTAGGGGGAATTCGCATGACGTTTGCTGGATTGCTGCAGTGAGGGGGAATATTTCTGATTTAGAATAGTTGATGGTGAAGCCGGAGTACGTGCCTATTTTAGTTATGTGACGGATGATCGGGTCTAGGTATACGGAAGGGTTTCTGACGTATAGGAGTAAATCATCAGCGTACAGTGAGATGATTTCCGGTGTGTCCTGTAGGCGGATACCTTGCGGGTGTGTCAATCCCTGACGTGGTCCACCATGGGTTCAATGGCGAGCGCGAAAAGGATGGGGGAGAATGGGCATCCCTTACGGGTGCCCCTGTGTAGCGCAAATGTGGAGGAGACAGTGGAGTTAACTAGCACCCTGGCCATTGGTCCTGTATATAGCAGTTTTATGTAGGAGATCATATACGGTCCTATTCCCATTTTCCCCAACATGGCCCATAGGTATTGCCATGAGACCATGTTAAATGCCTTCTGGGCGTCTAGTGTGACCGCCACTGCGTCAGCCTTCGGGTCAATTCTGGACATCACATTGAATTGCCGGCCAATATTAAGTGCAGTAGAGCGGCCCGGGACTAATCCACTATTGTCTGCTTGGACCAGATGGGGCATGACTGGGAGGAACCTGTCCGCTATTATTTTGGCAAAGATTTTCATGTCTCTGTTGATGAGCAATAGGGGTCCATAGGATCCGCATTTGTCTGGGGGTTTCCCTGGTTTGGCAAGGACTGTTATTAGGGCTTCTCTCAAGGAGGGAGGGAGAGTGGCTTAGCGGAGTGAATCGGACCAGACCCCGTACAGTATGGGGGCTAAAATGGCAACATGTTCCTGATAGAACTCAGATGTGAGCCCGTCGGGATCCGGGGCCTTGTTCTTAGGGAGCTCTGAAATTAACTGGACTATCTCATCCAAGGTGAAAGGGGCATCAAGTTGTTTGGTGTTTTGGGAGATGAGGGTCATATGGATACGTTCTAGCAGGTCGTCGGCTGTGCGTTCCGTCTGGGGGCCATATAGACTGGCATAAAAGATAGCGAAGGTGTCCAGGATATCTTGTTCGGCCCAGTGTCGTGAGCCATGTCCATCTAAAATGCTATCTATATGGGCCCTTCCTCCCTCCGCGCGCACTAGTTTAGCCAGGGTTCTTCCGGCCTAGCATAGTACTGAGCCTCGCTCAAGGCGAGAGATTCGGATAGTTCCAGTTCTGTTCTGATCGTTGCTAGGGTTGCCGCAGCCGGGGCGGAAGCATGTTCTTGTTCTAGCGTTTTGAGCTTAGTTTCAGAGTTGGCTAGAGCCTGTCTTATGGCTTTGAGAACCCCCGCCTCCCTCAAGATGCACATCCCTCTAATGTAAACCTTGAATGCTTCCCAGCGGGTTCCCTCAGGTGTGTCTTGTGTGTTATTCGCAAAAAACGCGTTTATGTCCGAAAGAATCTCAGCCTTGAAGACCATGTCAGAAAGAGCATCAGATTTAAAGCGCCAGGCGCGGCGGGCGGTCCGGGTATTACCCATTTGAATCTGCAGCAGCACAGGGGAGTGGTCAGAGAGCGTGCGTGCGAGGATCTTGACAACAGTCACCCTGCCCACCCGACACCCCGACAGTAGGAACATGTCTCTTCTGGAAGAACTATCATGTACCGTTGAATAGAAAGTGTAATCTCTCTCTTGGGGATGGAGCGTTCTCCACGCGTCGTGTAGATTTAGGGACCTCATGTGTATGTGGAATCGCTTGGCGGCTCGAGACATGACCCTGCGGGATGTGGTTGTTCTATCGAGGACATTGTCCAGTATGAGATTCATGTCTCCCCCCCATATAATAGGGACTTCCACATATTTCATGAGGATGGTGGTCACTGCGTCTATAAATTCGGGGGAATCAGTGTTGGGACCGTATGAGTTTACAAGCAAGCATTCCTCGTTAGCCAGAGTGCAGTGGAGAATCACATATCTGCCTTCTGTGTCAATGTGGGATGTGTGGAGAGTGAATTTTACAGATTTGTGGATGAGAGTCAGGACTCCTCTGGATTGGGTAGAGTATTGTGTATAGAATCTGTGGGGGCCCGAAGTCTGTGCTAGGTTTGATGATAGGAGTTTCAGAGTGTGCGTCTCCTGCAATAGGAGTACTTTGATCCCATGTCTTTGTGCATATGCTGTGATCCTACAGGACTTTGTGAAATGTGTCAATCCCCGAACATTCCATGTCATCATTTTAATACTCATGCTGACAATTTATGGGACATCCCAAGTAAAGGATGTGTCTCTGTTTCCAGTGTGCTGCGGTAGCGTGAACGCGCTTCTTATTAAAACCAGTCATTACCTTCCTGCTGATTTTAACGTAACATACCCTAACATTACCACCCCCCACCCTCACCGGCCGGTGCAGCCTAGCAGTGTAATAGTACCCACCCCCAGAGCGACCAACCACGTGCCATCTCCAACTCGGCAATGCTAAACCAATAGCCCAACTGGGGCTTAAACATAAACACTCCGCCTTAAAAGGCATTGCAGCTGCAGTGGGTGCTGCCGCTGCCGTCTGACCCGCATTGGTTAATGCATATTATGATGAAACAACATTAATCTTCGGATCGGCTGATGAAACGTAGGTTACAAGGAAAGCAGACTTCTTTCCAGGTAGCGAGATCTAAGCGGATATTGCCATAGGCTGTTGTCTGACAGTAATGCTGGGGTTCCGAGGTTTGGGCTTGGTGTGTGTCATAATAGTCGGGCAACATAGGGATGGGATATGTCCGCTGCCAACGGTTGTGTTCTTAAGCTGCTGGTGTTGGGGCTATGATAGGCCCAGAGCAGGACGGAGAAGAGGGGGCGAGCCAACCCTCCAGGGGGGCAGTTCATAGATCGGCAATGGCCGGTGAGGCCAACAGTAAAGCCATGGGAGTCTTAGTTTTAGTCATTGTCCATTGGTTCCCACGGGGGATCCCTTAGTGGGATTTGTGCCTCAATGAATTTGACTGCCTCTTCTGGGACTGTGAAGAAGTACAGCTTGTTGCGATGGGTGAATTTTAGGTGAGCCGGGAAGATGTTACACTTCGGCAGAGAAAAGCTTCCCTGTGGAGTACGTCTCATTCACAGGCTCCTTTGTGGAGCAGATACAGGTTGCCATGGCGCCTGTACAAGCTACGGCAGAACCCGTGTCAGCTGACACATCTCGTACGTGAAGGACGTACAGCAAGGCACGCCCCCCCATACGGGTTTAAACTGCCGTCTTTGCTGCTAATTAGTGTTTGTTACTATTTGCGGTTACGTCCGTTTTCCTTCGTGAAACCTTTGTCACGAAATCCCGACTTGATCTCCTGGTTCCGACCCACGCTTGACCTTTGGATTGTTATGTCTTCGACTCTATTGGCACTTCTTACAGAACGCTACGGTATCGACCCGGACTGCTCCTGGACTGCCTTCTCTCCGTCCTTATAATTGTCGTGATCTCCTGGTATTCGACGCGGAACGTTATTTGGATTGTCCTTCCCTGCTCCTGCTGTCTTTGCAGCTCATTCGCCAGCGGTTACTCGGAACACCTCAGTTGCTCCAATCCTCGACTGGAAAGTGTGTGTTTCAGGTAACCTGCTGTGTTTGTTTTCTGTTATTTCTGCCAGTGCCATCTTTGACTATTGTACCTCCTTTTCCTACTGCTCTGTTGGTATTCCTCTCTACTGGATTTTGGGACATTCATTGGACTACAACACTCAGTGAACTTATTTTCAAAGTGCATATTGACGCTCTCCTGATTCTGCACCAACCCGGCTCTAGCGCGACCCCCGTGCCGCCCGGGTTTACTTCCCTGTACTAACTTACCTGTTTATTATTTTATCCTGTCGTTTTCTCCAATGCTGGAAATCGTTAACCCTTGAGAGTCCCACAATTCAGGTGTTGTTTTGGCTAAAAGCTCTATAGGAAGAATCCATTAGACTATTTCGCTCATTTGGGTTTAATTCTTTACTTGTAGGTCCATCCCGGGGAAAGTTCCACTCCAATCCTTGCCTGGCTATTTTCTGTCCAATACTGTTGCTTGATTGCTTATTTGTTTCTCTCAGCACTGTTTAATATCTTTGTATTCCTTTGCAGCATTGGTATTGGCGGTGCGTGTTCTCCCTGCTCTTTTATTCAACTGACACCTCTGCCTGTTCGATTAGAAACAGCAGAGGTACGTTGTAAAGAAGAGCCCCTCTTTGAGGAAGCCTGAGTCTTGTACTCAGGGGAGCTAGAATTGGAGGCTGAATATCGATTCCTGTATACATATCGTCTCCAAGGTCATCTATCTTCCTGACCTGTTTACGGAGCGGTGAGTAACAGAAGAGCATTGCGTACTCGATTTTCCTTTCTCAACATTTTTTTCACACCTCCAAATTGACATCGCTCCATCTGTCCCACCACTGAAAAGTCAGGGAAAATCCTAATGATTTGTGAGTCTAGCCTTAGTTCCCCCTTCTCTCTGGCCAGGTGAAGTATGTGGTCCCTGTCCTTGTAGCTCAGCAGTTTTGTGATGATTGATCTGGGGAAGTCTCCTGGTTTAGGCCGGGATGCCAGTGAGCAATGTGCTTGTTCGACAGCGAAGAATGGTGATAGCTCAGTGTTATCTGGGAGGTCTTTGAGAAGGTGTTCGACCGGGAGTTCCATTTGACCCTTTAGTGCAGATTCAGGAACCCCCAGTATGCGAATGTTGTTTCTTCGCGACCTTGATTCAAGGTCATCGCACTTAGCTTTGACCTGCTTCATGTCTCGGACGAGCTCCGTGACTGTGCTTTGTAGGGTGTGAACATTGTCCTCATTTGCTCCTATTCTTTGCTCTGCCTCAGTGATTCTAGACCCATGTTGGTCGAGTTTAGATCTTAAGGAGGCTACGTTTGCATTGATATCAAGTTTTTCATGGAAGGCTGCAAAGTTTTTGGCCATGGACTCCATTATTGTAGTCGGGTCGGGATGCTGAAGGTCCGGCAGGATATCGCCATCTTCCTGTGCTGCGGGGGAGGACGCCTGGTCAGCTTTGGGCGCTGCCTTGGTGAACTTGTCTATGGCGCCTACCTTGCTAGCTCCTCGCGATCTGTTGGACATTGGTGTGGTGGGGAGCAGCACTTAGCCAGACAGGTTTGGTGGTGAGCGTAGGTCAGGAGTCCCGTAGTAGGGGGTGGTAGCTGGACAATGGTTTTGGTGTGTAGGTAGTTTGAGCGTGATAGCACAAGCATTTGCCCTGAAGGATTAAGAGTGGCTGGGTAGTGGTGATGAGGGAGTTGCGGCCAAAGAGTGGCCGAGGGGGTTGTATACTGGTGGGTTCCAGCGGATGTTCCGCTGCGGACACAGGCACAGTGGGTGGAGAGAGCTGGGGGGAAACAGGAGGGCTCCCGTGTAGACAGTATCGCTTAAGTTGTATTTGGGTTCACGGAGCAAAGTGCAGCTAGCGGGGTGGGTGGGGCCCCCACCAGGATGAAGCAAGGAGATATAGTGCGGTCTCCGGCACCCACCTTATAGCCTTTAGAGTGGCTTAAACCATGTGTCCCACGGTGTAGGATGGTGCCCCCAGAGGGCAAGCGCCCCACTTCACTGAGGCCGGGCCAGCCCACGGGCCGATGAGGTGAGGGGGCAGTGGCTGGCCGCAAGTTAACACCACAGCAGAGGGGCGTACTGATGGCAAATTTAAAGGGTTTTTCGGTTTTACTTGGAACCATAACGTCCCATTAACAGTTTTTTTTGTGTGAATTTCATAGGTTTTTAGTAGCGCAACTTAACCATAATGTCCCTTTAACAAAGTTTTTTTTGTAAATATATATATATATATATATATATATCTGTTCTAGCATGAAATTAAGACAGTAGCAACATGACTACATGTATAATAGGTTGGAGAATGACTGACAAACATTGCAGTTAAACGTAGCAAATGATTTTAACTTTCACTGACATTTTAAAGGATCATGGTGGCAATATAGAAGGGGAGGTAGGAGGAGGCAGCGGCTGGCCAGACAAATGGGCAGTGTACGACAGAATACATCATGCCCTATTCCTTGCTAACCTTCACCGTCAACTTTTGAAGAGTCTAGATGAAATTAGTGGAGGGAGTTCTGATCACATGACCACTGACCAGTCACAGCGGATGTTCGGCAGAGGGGGAGCAGGCATAGTGCTGGCAAGTCTTCTGGGCCCTGTAGGATGCCGCAAACAGGATCTGCAGCATGCCAGAAATAGCAGGTTGGTCGGGTGGAGGCGTACTCACAAGGCAGAAGCTCGGGCTCACCTTGTGTGAGGGTGTTAAAGGCCGTCAAAATGGAGCCCCAGCATAGCCTCGAGGTGGGTCTTCAGAGCTTGCACTAGCATCACATGATATCTGTTGCCATGTTATGGTTGGGGTGCTCCCAAATCTGGTGGGAAGCAGAGACGTGGGCCTAGACAAAATCAGCATGGGCATCGGATGATAGCTTCGCCGTTGCTTTAGAAGCCTGGAAACCATTGGTGGATACCATGTTCCATTCATCAGAGGATAAACCACCATGAAACCATGCCACCATGATATACAACGAAATATTCTAGATTACTGCCCAGGAACACATGGCTGGGGGTACCCCGCCTGTCAATTGACCTATCATTGTTACTTTGAAAAAACCCTTCTATCATTGATTTATCCCACACCTGCTTAGTAAATGAGTCTGACTTTGTATGGAATGTTTGTTGTTTAGCTTTACCCTTTCATTGGCTTCTGACCTACCATACGCACGTGCAGAGATGTAATTGATCATTTATCCTTTACCTATAACTTGCTGCATTTGCCAGACTGTGGTTATGAAAATGCCAATAAACAAAGTTCAAAATAAATGGTTGGGTGCTACCATTATGACAGAGCCTGGAAAATTCAGATCCCCGTCCTACACAAAAGCCAAAATTGTTGACTTTGCAATGCTTAAGATTACTCATTAGAGGGACCCACCGTATGTTACGGCTAGATGGACTAGAACCTTGTTTTAGAGATTTACAAAATCGCTTGTAATGGGAGATAATGAAGGAACACGCACTTAAGTATGATCCGTGATCACGAGGACAATTGTGATATACCTTTTGAAATAATGTTGACAGTTTGGTTTATGGAAACAAGATTAAAAGAAAACCGATCTCGGGTACCGTTTGAGATCGCCTCTACTGGAGTGGTCTGTGGAGGAGTGGCCGTGATAACTTCATGGACTTAACTGGAACAAGAGGGAGATCTGAACTATTCTTCTCTCCTTTTCCGAGAATACATATTGTAGCTCATTACACCACTCTTCTCAAGGCGTTAGGAGCTTCCAGTTTCTTAGTATCCTGAGTGGATCCTTGGTGGAATTGGGGAGAGTAAAGATTATTTTTTTTACCAAAACAATGGTATGTTTATGGGCTGCCTTATTTTCCGCACAGCAAGAAGTAGTGTGTTTGTTTTTTTATGCCCTTTCAAGCGCTCTCATTTGGTACAGTGAAGGCATCATTCTGAAGAGGGACAATGATATTGCGGTTTGAAATATTTGGGGGAGTTTTTTTTATTGGCCTTTAAAGTTCTCTGCTACAGGTCTTAACATTAAAGAATAGAGATGGGAGCTGGTGCCCATCATCTGCTCGGTGATGCAGAACGTGTGCAGTGCACTCTGCTGAAAGCGCTATAATAGCTAACATTTTGGTGAAGTATGTGGAATGTTGTAAGTTGGGAAGAGATTTGTGAATTGTGTTTTTCTCTGCTGCTTGGCACATTGATACGCTTGCTATTTGTGTGCTGCATTACGTTGTGATTTGCGTTTTTGTTATTATGGTTGACGTTATTCTTGTGGATGGTTCGGATTCAAAACCAATGACAATGAGTGAACTTCTTTCTTCAGTCTTGATAGCATTGTTGAAAAACACATCGTAGTGGGGTGAATGGAGGAAATGTAATATCAGGTATGGGTTTTCAAATGGGTTGGGGTTGAGGCTTAATATAGGGGTCAGTGGGGAGATGAAGAAGTGGGCACGGCAGAGGGAAAACCAATGGTTTTTTAAATTTTTACACTTCTATCACTGACACTGACCTAAGTGTGCATGCATTCCACACGTTCTTAGTCAGGGGAGTATCGAGCATTGCAAGAGTGGGGTGGGGGACAGGGGGAGGAGCCACAAAAAATCCTGCTAATCCCCCTGACCCCCCCACCCAATGCGCGAAATTCCATATGGTCCCATTCGCGCCCACAAACCGCCCACCCCTCCCCAATCTACTTTTTTGGTAACATTAGAGGCAGATGGCTTTTTAACACATATATAAAAAAAAAGAACCTACAGATGCAGTCTATTAGACGCCTGCCCATGCACTCTGGGACAAACTACATGGAAACCTCCTAATTTGCATATGGATTGTACCAATAGAAATTAATTCACAGAAAAGGACATTGCAAGGAGCATCATCAGTCTTTGATACTTGGAGGCGACTTTAGAATGAGTTGCCATAAGTAAGCCAAGTGGCAAATAACTTCTTGGTGCAAAATACCTAAATTGCACTATTGTTAATTAGGGAGCTCTATAGACAGTTTTTTTTTTAAAAAAAAATAACAGCATGATATATCAACATAAGATCTGAAGTGAATTGCAGAGCTGCAGATAAGGCAGTTTGATTAAATGATCTGCCTAGGATCACACTTTGGTTAAATGGTGAAACCGGGATGTGGCCAATTTAAGCAACTGAGCATGTCTTCACAGGTTTGGTTGGTATATTAAGGTTTCCCTTTGCATTTCATGTGCTAGAATAATACTTTATTTAAAGCAGTGCCTTGGAAGCAGAGCACATTACATAAGGAACTACCCTTTCATAATGAACTTTACACTATATACATCATCATCGAAATGGGTTGAGAAATAAGAGGATGGCTTTAGTTTTATTTAGTTTTATTCTCCCCATCCTGCATGCAAGTCACAATAGCATCATGCAGGTTAATGTTAGCCTAACAAATCCCGCTTGGGTAAAGCCACAGTCAATATTTCATAAAGCCTGCAGCATTATGCACCCTTCTCCCTGCTGATCACTCCCGCCCATGCACGTTTCTAAAGGGACAAAAGTACCTGCTAATGGCCCTCCTCCCGCCCATCAGTGCCTAAAGGCTCACATTAGCTCACAGAACTCCTTGGGACATTGTCCTGGCAGCAGGACACGTCTCCGGTTCAGAAAGGGTAAGGTGTCCTGCTGCCAGGACAACGACTGTGCTGAGCAGGAAATGCTCAGCACACATTGTCCTCCCAGCGGGACACCTTTCCCGTTGGGCACCCTCATTGAGGTGCTTAACGGGTGAGGTGTCCCAGTGACAAAAGTCCTGGTCAGCCTGTGGGGGGCAGCAGCTTGCCACCCCTGCCCTCCTGCCCCCATTCGGTACGCCACTGCTCTTAGTACTTTGGTGGTGCACAGGGGACCACTTACTTGTCACCCTACTTTGCTCTTGCGCAAACACGGGCATGCATGAACAAAGAACCCGCGCATGCTTTTGTGGGCTGAAGTCGAACCTCTCCGTCCACTTCCCCCTCCCCTTCGCTCCACTCCCCACAAGCGCACCTTCCTAACCTGTGCTGCTTTGGCCTGACGCTCTAGTTGCAGCAAATGTTTCCTTCGTGCCTTCTGTGTACCTTTCCTTGCTGTGGTGTTCCTATTCTAGGTGCACCATTTAAGTGGCTACTTTCTTCAACGAGCTGTATAGATCTATTGCCCTAAGAGCTCGCCACTAATTTGAGTAAATAAAAACAGCAATTTTCTGACCCCCCCAGTCCCCTCAACCATAACAGACCTGCTGTGTGTCGGAACTGCCTCGGATTTGACTGATTAGTGAGGTCACGTGCCCGCTGCGCCAGTCTGTGAATGAATCTTGCATTGGCAGATGCCCTCCACACGCAATAAAATTCACACAATTTCCAAGGAAAATAGTTGCACCATTTATGTAGTGGCAGCTCCCTCTCAGATACTTATAATAATATTATTATTAATATTATTATTATTATGGTATTTATTGAGCGCAGACCTAACTTCAGGAAACAACGCTTTACTAGTCGGAGTCAGAGGAGCAGCGAAGTAACCGCAGGGGAGGAAGAAGTGCGGGAAATTGGCAGCAATGGATCTACAAGCGACCAGGGAGGAAACGACGGATGAGAAGATCGCCCAGTTCCAGGTTGGGTGTTTAGCCCTGACACCGACTTCTCGTTTGGCTGTTACTTGGAAAAGCAGCCTCTGTCATTAAAACGAGCATTGGCCCCAAGTCAATAAGTCTGGCCAAATGTAGAGGGCAATATTTACTTTTCTAAAGCCTCCCTTGCACCGCAGGACAAAACAAATTACATGTAACAGTATGGCCTCAGACCTGTCCCATTTGCCGATGTATGTTTCACAAAGAAAACCTATTACCCTATTGTGCTGAAAAGGATCTCTTTACCATTGAAGATTTACATCTCCATGAAGTCCTGACTATCTTTCAATGAGTAGTTTTGTTGCAGGCATTGTGTCCTTCAGTGAGAGCCGTACTCGTTAGATGGAGCCACCTGTGCCCTGGGCACGCTGCTGCCATACTATGTCACCTGCTGATTTACAGTCCACGCTGGCTTTACAACCCATAACAAACGCAGGATGCTTTGCATTTCTGGGATTGTCACACCTGTTAAATGTCACCTGTCTTTCTCTTATGCTGCACACCAAGGCCCTGGTTGTTTTTTTTGATGTTTTCTAGTTACAATTACGGCCCTGTATGGTTCTGAAGCATCCTACACAGATTGATCTCATTATAGGCATTGTGGTTAATAGTGCCACATATTCCTGAAATATGACTGAATTGGTATGTTTTGACTATAAAGTTACATAATAGTAATCTGTTCGGGTTGGAATACTTTGACCCCTTGTTAGATTGTGCAGATCAGTGTCGTAGGACTGTCCGCCACCAAACACCCCCAAAGCATTTCCAAACTTATGTTCCCTTTCAGTGAAAACAATTTGACTGGGTTCAGATTTAACAATGTCCTTAACTCTTACCTATCAAGTACCTAAACTATTAATAAATGTCTTCCGCATCGCTACAGATAAGATTTCGAAGTGGGAGTACTTTACTCCCTATTTTTTAAAGTTGGGAGTAAAATGATTTTTATTGGAGTAAAAATGTAAGCAAGCAAAAAAAGGCGGGCACTACCTATGTGAATCAATTGTACTTTACACGTTAAGTATCTTTCACTGTTTTGGAGCTGCCAGACCACAGCAGGGTCCTATGGCACCTGGTCCCTTTTTCAATACACCTTATGAGAAAAAGTTGGATGAACACATCCAGCTAAGTCCGGCACTGTCGGTTGGAGCTCTTCTGGAGCTCACTGTTCAGATTGTGTTTGTTTTAATGTTTAATAAGCTTAGAGTTCATTGTGGGTATCTAAAATCGTATTTAGAGCCACTTGGAAAAATTTCAAGAGTATAATCCTGAATCTGAGGAGCATCAACAGCTGGGTGTTTTGCTAAATAAGAAGCAGACTTGTTTCATTTTGTGTACTGTTGTTTTAATGCCAATGCATTTCGGAGCACATCTCCTTCTTCAGGGCGTTAACCATACCACTTTTTGTAAATTCTTACATAATTATAATACGAGAATAAATGAAAATGTTACAATCCACATCATGTGAAAATTCCAAATCAAAACAAGATTATAATTCCAATCAATAGTTTGAGAGTAAATAACCAATATTAACATAGTTCACCATAGTTGAATACACAAATCAACAAATGCATAAAATGAATAATTGAAAAACATACATACCCAGTAAAGGTAATTCGTTAAAGATGGAAGATTAGATGGTGGGGGGAAGAAAACAACAACATAGAGCCCTTGTTAGGTAAAAGTAGGTACATGTTTGCGAACATTAATTTCTAAATCCAAAATAAATCCCATACATGACTATCATGTTTTCAAAATTACCTCAATAATTTTCCTGTGGTGTCTAGCACCCTTCTTTAAAGAACAACCTCTTACGTACAGCACTCCAGCCGTCTGTATTCTAAATTTAAAGAAAAGTAATACTGACAATGATGTATACTGTAATCATTGTTCTATATGTATACAAACGTTATACCTAATTCTTCTTAAATGTGGGGCACAGACTCACCCATAGTGTTGTTTAAAAGTCTGGATGAGCTTCTGTCTAACGCTTCACTCGCACTCTGCCTGTGTTGCATATAGGCTGGTCCACGGGGAGCCGCGTTCCAAGCAAAAAAGGTGAAAAATGGCTTTTACGTGGTTGCTGAGGTAACCACGTACGTTGTGCGTGGTCACCTGACCACTATTCAGTACTACGTCGTCACGCCTCCCGTGTTTCCATGGAAACCAGGAAGTCGGACGATAAATATACAGAAAAAGTGCCGGCGCATACTGCACTGCTGTCAGGTATTTCGAATAACGATTGCTGCGTGCAGGTTTCAATGGAGACTTATAGTGACTCGGTGATGCTATTAAACAAAAATCAATGTAACTGCCCCATTGAGCGTACGCTCGCGCCTGGCTGATGGCCTGCGTGGCGACGCCTTGGGTCCCGTGTCCCCATGGAGGCGGGGAGACGGGATGTTGGGGGTAATTACATTCAATTATACCGCTGCATATATGCTTATGTTTCCCATACGATTACTTATTAACCAATGTCATTACGTAAGCCTCAGACGTACTAAGTTATATTCTAACTTCTGTCTACATGTTCGTTAAGAGTATGTTACACTAAGCATAAACTGAATATTTATTCGTACATACAAAATCATGTAAACAGGTGAAGTTAAATGATGACTGATATTCTGCACTATCCGTAATGCTTGCGCCCAAAAATGTTATGTACGTTACTCTGTACGTGTAGTTTACAATAATGATGATAGCTTATGCATGTTCTATCAGGCATGTATATTGCATTGTGTGTAGCAGCCATCTGTCTGGATCTGGTTGTCGGACCTAAAATGCCTAAGTCTCATCCTTGCACCGCTTTTCTTTTTATGTATCCACAACTGTCATTTAGCCACAATAGATATGTCCATGTTGGTGTTCCCCTCCCCAGCCTTTTACATAAACACTAGAATGTTTATAAGAAACATGCCCAGTTTATCTCTTCATTCATTCCTCTCGGGGTGAGACACCCCAGCGTTTCAATCCAATAACATTCCCTTCTGTCTAATTTGTTTAGCATGTTTTCATGAGGATCATTACTCCAGACAAGAAAAAGAGACACATAACTTGACACAGATTCGATTCATGGTGCTGGAGGTTGTCTGGAGTAATGATCCTCATGATTTGTGTACTCAACTATGGTGAACTATGTTAATATTGGTTATTTACTCTCAAACTATGGATTGGAATTATAATCTTGTTTTGATTTGGAATTTTCACATGTGGATTGTAACATTTTCATTTATTCTCGTATTATAATTATGTAAGAATTTACAATAAGTGGTATGGTTAACGCCCTGAAGAAGATGCGCTCCGAAATGCATTGGCATTAAAACAACCGTACACAAAATTAAACAAGTCTGCTTCTTATTTAGCAAAACACCCAGCTGTTGATGTTCCTCAGATTCAGGATTATACTCTTGAAATTTTTCTAAGTGGCTCTAAATACGATTTTAGATATCCATGAGTGATGAACTCTAAGCTTATTAAACATTAAAACAAACACAATCTGAACGGTGAGCGCCGGACTTAGCTGGATGTGTTCATCCAACTTTTTCTCATAAAGTAAAAATGTAAGTCCATTTCCCAATGAGAGAATTTTATTAGCGAGTAAAGATGTTTTAATTTGAAAGGGAGAAAAGAAGCCAGGGGACCTACTGCGCTACACCCCAATGTTCCAATTCATCACTATGAATTTGTTTTAAAATAAAAAACCCACAACAACTCTACAGTATGTTTGTGTGTAATCTTCTTCATTGGTATGCGGCTTACACGTGTTTCGACTTGCACATAAAGGTCTTCTTCAAAGCGTTTATTGAATTCAAGAAGTGGACTTAAACAGTGTTTCACTTCCAAGTTGAAAGTTAAGTACTCCAATTTCTCACTGATTAAATGCCTTAAATCTAAATTACTGTCTTTAAATATCTATGGACAACCAGGTAATTCAACTCTGTAGAAGTGTATACTTCTCCGACTCTAAGTATCTATGCAACTCACACAAATTGATCAACCTTCATACTGGACCGCCGTATTGACCCTTTGTTGTCACTGATCACCGCGTATTGTACCAGCAGGCTATCTGAGCATGGGCAGCCATCCGTAATAAGTAGTAAACTGCGCTCTGGGATTATATAACTCTTAGAAAATCGACATATGCATTAGGGCATATAAGCCATCTGTTTTTGGAGCACAATGGGCTCCAGTCCAAGGAGCTAATCAGTTCCATATGAAGGTCGATCAATTTGTGTGAGGAACATGGATACGGCGAGTGGGAATAAGTATACACTTCTAGAGAGTCGAGTGACAGTGGAAGTATAATGAGAAAGGATAGTATTACTATTGAATTACCTGGTTGTCAATAGAAAGTGAAGGACCATTATTTAGAAGATATTTAAGGGCATTTAGTCCATGAGCAGTTGGAGTACTTAAATTTCAACTTGGAAGTGAGGCGCCATTTGAGTCCACTTCTTGAATTCAATAAACTCCTTGAAGGAGCCCTTTTATGTGTAGGTCGAAACACATGTCGGCAGTATATCAGTAAAGAAAATTACGCACAAACATATTAGAGTTGTTGTGGTTTTTATATTTTTTTATTTGAACAGAAATACAATTAATAGTGATGAATTGGTACATAATAATTGGGGGTGTAGCGCAGTAGGTCCACTGGCTTCTTTTCTCTATTTTTGCATACTATGACCCAGGGCTAGTGTCATTTCCAAGTGGACAATGCCAGCTGATCACCCAACGTATTGCTAGTTTGTCTTTAGCCTTATCATTGAGTTACAATATATGTACATAGCTCAATGAGGAAATAGCCCAGTTTCCCTGCTCTACTTAACTGAAAAATGTAAATGTTTTCTTAATATTTATTTCTTTGCACCAAATTATTTATGCACATTAAAAGATGCATGTTTACTTCTTCCAATTAGGCAGTTAAAATAGCAGTTTCTTCTTGTTCTACTACGTGCACAAGTGGTCAAAACATATCCATGGAGCTGTGAGGGTAAAAGCAGGGGTGCAAGATTCTGCATGTCTTTTTCCTATTTGTGCTCCTATAATGGTCTTCCACATTATAAATGACTTGTATATTTTTTGTTTAAACTCCGAGGGTTAGTTGACAAAATTTAAAACCAAGCTTTAAATGTGAAATTTACACCTGTGTAAACTACACCCGTCTAAAGGGTGCGCAGTTGCTGCGTTTGTGATCTTTAAGATAAACTTGATTTTTAGCCGGGCAGAATATCTTGAGTTGTCACTTTTAGTTTCTAGATAATGTATGGTAATCAACATTACTAAAAACTCTCATCCAACTCTCATTTAGGAGGGGTCTTCTAGTCCTAATACTCAAGACTGAAAATATTCAAGAACCAACTCTGAACTAGCTGGTCGACACAGAGCTACTCCTCGACCCGTCTATCACACAAGGCCAATAAGAAGGCTCGGGCCCAGCCCTTCTTTCTGAACCTTTTGATGTTAATGCACCGGTCACAACATTAGGATCTGGGATGGTGGGCTTGTGATTAAGGTGGCAAGCGATAGGCATTTGGATAAACTAGAGGCATCTAGGCTTTGCCCACAACTCAACTTCCAAATCACCTCCCTTACATTTATGAGGTCATTCTAGAGAACAAACAAGTGACAGGCCTTAATTAATGACACATGACACCCAATGAGTAATACGCCACAACTTTATTTTGTACACGTGCCTACAAATACCTCAGACTAACTCAACAAAGCTTTGTAGGATCTCACGCCTTCTCTCTCGGTTCCAATCAGGACCCTGTAGTAAGTCTTGGTAAGGGCTAGCCCATGTAGCCGCCCTACAAATGTCTGCCATGGTACTTTAAAATGCCACGATTTATGCCACCATTCCTCTCGTGAAACAACCCTAAATCAAAGGGGTGAAGGAACTTTTGCCAAATTGTAAACTGTGGAGATAACGCACAAATAAATTTGCTCTGCAAAGAAACCTGTTGGTTTGAACCCTATTTTTCTCTTTCCAATAAATATGGACTACCCTTTTTTACATCCAGTAATACCCCTACTTGATCGAAGTGAGCAATAAGGCAGATCTTGGGAACAAAACATAGACTCCCTCTATATCCCCCTTAATTAAGCTCTGGTTTGTGTAATAAATACCATTGCAACACAAACGCGTGTTGTAGGCAAACCAGTCCTGTCCTCCCTCTTTCATTGGCCCAAATGTAGGCAAGTGTAATAGTTTCAGTGCAAGAGGCAAATCCCATGGTGGCACCAACTTTTCCTTAGGTGGGGTTGATAAAATACATTCTTTCTTTAACCTGTCTAAATCCTTTTTTAGCTGTCCACTGAACGTTCATTTTAGATGGATCTAGATATTTAAGAAAATATTCCACCAAGAAATCAGAATCTTTAGTTAACAATACAGTGAATGTGGCGCCTTGCCACTTCTGAAGCATTCCAGTGGAGGAGAAGCTGACAGACTGAGCTGGAAAACATAACCCTCAACAACTGCACATGACAGGCAGGGGAATCTAATGCTAGTAGGAGATCCTGAGTAACTGCACAGTCCAAAATTATCCAAACCATAACTACCATGGCCAGAAAATGTCACCATCAAAATGATGGCTACTTACTCCTTTTATATTTTCACCACCAGGACTGTGGATGTCTGAGGGATAATGTGCATGGCATGCAGATGTAGCTTGGGCTAGGGATGGCCATAGAATCTACACACCATACAACCTTATGTCTGCATCACTAAAGGGGTGCCATTGCATTATCTGAGGTACCTCAAAGGCTCTGACATTGGTAGGGACATTACCTACGAGAAAGAATGGTCCATTGAGAATGGTTGCACTCAGGTGAGCCTGTCTGCTACCATATTGAATGACCTCTGGAGGTCTTCTGCTGTTGAAAGGTAAGAGACTGTGTTCTGCCCGTCTGAAAGGCTCTTCTGGTACCATGCAGATGTCTCACTGGTGGTGCAGTTGAGCTTTGATCACCATGTTGTTGGCATGGATCTGCATTGCTTTGCCTTTTCAATGTGAAAAAAACAAAATCAACATCCAATTTCCTCCATTTGAATGACATTGCACTCACCCAGTCCAGCAGCTGTCTTTGAGCTAATTGGTCCCTTCATTAAGCTTAAAGCCCTTCTGATTAGCATTTGTTGCCAATATTTATGGGTCTCCGTCGATCGACCCACATCCCGTTTTCCAGGTTTCTCGGACGAAGCCACCATATGATTTATTCTGAAATTTGATATCATAACTTTGTAAATAATACATTTATTTACATATTTTTATAATGCATTGGAAGTGCCTTTGAAAGTGGCTGTTAAGCTGGGAGGAACTCGGCTAACCTGCGATTCCTGTGTTTCAAAGTGAATGCTGCCGTCGGCGAGAGGAAGGCTTTTGTGTTTCTATTTGCCGCAACACGGCAGGACTTCAACTGCCAGCATACAAGTAATGGACTAATTATGTGGACATTCTTTCCTTTTGTATTTGTTCACCGCGGACCGCGGTGTTGTTTCCCATTGCTTTAGATCTCATTTGAGTCTACTTTCTCTTTCTGCAGGGTTTTATTTTGGCCATGTCCCCCCCACCCGGCAGCATCCGCCTGTGTTGCCTACATTTAGTGAGGCTCGCGCGCATTGGAAGTGCCTTTGAAAGTGGCTGTTAGGCTGTTTGGTGTGGTGGCAGGTGTGTAAGTTGCCCTTTAGCTGCATTTCACTCAAATCTGTTTAGGTTTTGGCTTTGCCTACTGTGCATACGCTCTTGACTAATCTCCATGTAGAATTGTAATTGAAATTGTCCTTCGAACTTAGCAACTTTGCAAACCTGTGACTTCAGACACTAAAGTGTGTAACTATAGTGAGTCTGCGTAGTGAGTCCAGCTACCATGGTTAATTGACTCTGAAGCGGTAGGAAGCATACAGGGGTGCGTAGTCCTGATGCAACAACCATGGAACTGCTAAATGAAAGATCCCTTCATGAGGATCTAGTGAATCAAAGTGCCTCACAAGATGAGGTAGTTAATTTTGAATGTAGTGAACATAGTATTGTTAGTACACCCCTATTACAGAGTATGAATGAGGAAGGTGAGGTGATATTGGATGCCTCTAAGATTGAACAGCAAAATGGAAGGGCGTCCATAACTCTTGCATCCTCACCCATTAAATACAATGTCAAAGAAGTAAATGATTTCTCTATGCCAGCCAGTCTGGATCAAACGGAGGCAGGGATTGATGAATGGATGAGGCAAAAGCTGGACACTGGGAATTTTACTAAAAGTGCGTTGGGAGGTTTGAATTGTTCTATCCTCGGTCCCACAATAGAGGCCGAAGTGGGTAAGAGAATGAGATTTTCCTTGGGGCCCTCGACACCAGTTTCTAAAAGAGCAAGTGGAAGAGAGGATGTACATATGTTTAGTCTACCGGTTCAATATAACCGTAGCTTTCATTCTTTTTCAGGGGACATGACTGAGGATGTGGTATGCAATGATAAAAAGCAAAAAGGATACAAATGTTAAAAGAAGTTGCTGGCTAATCCTACCCATCCTCTAACAATTAACAATTCCTCTATAAATCCCGCTGAACAGATTGACCTATTTGCAGAAAATAAAGGTATTCGCCCCAAAGTGGAAACACAAGTAGATGCTAGACAGGATGAAGAGTTGGATTTACGTGCCTGGGATGCCCCGGGGTTTGGTGTGGATTTTCCAGTTCTAACTAGAATCCTGGACTTGCTAGATAAGGGCCACAAAAGAACCCATTGTGAATTAACTGATGTAAGAGCAAACTTGACCGAATTGTTATGTAAGATCAATAAAGTAGAGGGAGTTCTTTTTACTTGTGATGCTGTGTCCACCCTAGTAGGGGGCAACAAAATGGGAGCATCCCTTAAGGACTGCTCCACACAAACCCCAGGTGATAAAAGAAAGGTAAATGCAGAAAGAAAATCATTTGCTGAAATGGCGGCTGTACCCATAGGTAGTCATCAGAACCCTGAGATGAAATTTAATAATCTGGCTCTAGAATCAATAGGAGTTTTGGGCAGTGCTATTCAACAGATACAATTTGATATTGAGGTGGTTAAGAAATCCATCTTGGGAGGTAATAAAAATGGGATTGAGTGCCCGCATTCACCAAAGTAGAATTTGATGCCTGATAGAGAATAATCTGATAGTCCCTCAGTGCTTTTGTACTTAATCGATCTGTCTGATAACAAAAAATGAAGGGATGTGTGCAAGCATGACTGACTATGATCTTGAAAGTGAGCGTGAAAAGCAGACCGTGGTGCTGACAAGGAGAGAAAGAAGAACCATAGCTTGTGCACAGAAAAGGCAGGCGAAGAGCAATAAGGCTAAAAATGTGAAAAATAAAAAATGATTAAACGCAAAATCAAAAATATTCTGGAGGTCGTAACTGCAAACTCACAAAATGTAGTGGCACAGAACCAGGATGAGGAGAATGGTATTAATCTACACCAACTAGACGAAGAGTCCAAGGTTCATTTAGACGACATATCAGAGGGCTGTGAAAAAGCTCCCCGCCTCCAAAAAAATGTACACACAAGACTAAACACCTGAATATAGGACCTGGTCAAGTTGGGGAGAGGGTTGGAAATTAATGCAATAGCAATCCCCAACCTCCGAAAAAGGGACAGTTTGCACCTTTTGGTATTGGTACTTTGGGTGTGCAAACTGCATTATCACATTTCTATCCTGTAAATAATAAAAAAAACTGAAAAGAAAACTAAAAAAAACATCTAAAAATAACAACCCCTGTAGTAATAAAGTTGGCAGGAGTGAGCCGATAGATGAAGTTAGGATGACAGAAATGGATGGTAGAGATAACCAAGGTGAGGATGCAAAGTGTGGTGCTATGGATGGAGAAGAGGTGGTATCCCCTGAGGTAGGGAGTAGGCCTACGAACAAGTATCAACCCTCCGGTGATATGATATGTCCTAATCAGCCAACAGATGAGAATGAGGAGGAAGTTGAACAAGAGTTGTACAAAGAAGAAAGTGGTTTAGTGTCTGGTACAAAGAAAGTGACCTATAAGGAGAAACTGGTTTCAGGAATGCCGATTATTATGGGATGGGAAAGCAATGTGCAAATGAATGGTAGAACTACCTTGAATAGAACATTTATGTTGAAAACTTTTCAAGCAATTCCCCCATTAAGAACCCTACGTTCTGATGATCTTGATTGGATATGGCTTGCTACCAGTTATAACCACTCTATGGTATGTGGGTTCCAGTCTGATAATCATGAAGATGGTTTGGGAACAGAGGGAACATTTTATTGCACTTGGTCTTGTCCCTTTTGTTTTCATGAATGTAAAAGATGCGGAGGAATTCTTGGAAACCCCCCCTGTAATTGAAACCATAAAAGTGACCTTACAAACTGTGCCACAGCTCAACATTAGTGCAGACACCTTGAAGCAATTGCTAGCATTAGTGGTTGCACTGAATGGGGTCAAACCAGGCCCAAGTGGAACTTCATATCCACCTGTGAAAACCAATGAAGATGCATTAGCGTAGCGTGGGTCCCCTCAGAGTCACATCATGGAATTGTTGTGGCCTGGCAAATTTTCTTCGGTGGTTTGGTAAAATAGATCTAGAGAAATGTCCCGAAATTATTCTTCTCCAAAGACAATGCATATGCCATCTTTCAATATTGCTGGATATAGTTGCTACTCGATGGATGCTACTAGAGGTCTTATGGGTAGACCCTCCGGTGGGCTTGCGATACTTGTAAGCAACAGATGTAAATTTGTTTTGCTATTCTATAAAGATGCAAGTGTAATGGTATTGTAACTGAATCCATGTAAAACACAGGATCCTGTACTGGTATTTATATGTATATATTGGAACAAGGCTCGAATTACTTGGGACCAAATTGTTAACACACTAGATGGAATTTTGGAAGATATTTTTGTTGGTATGAAACATGTTGGGATTATAATAGGTGGGGATTTCAACTCTTCCTGTTATAAGAGCAAGTGCTCTGGAGTGTGTAATGAAAAGAAAATGTTACCCTTGACGATAAAGAATGGAAAACAGTGGGTGAGATACCTTTTGGAATGGGACATGCAATTGGCAGAGCCCATACAAAGTTTACACTTGCCTACTTGGAAGCGAGGTGACCTCAGTTCTTATATAGATCATTTTTTTATATGCACCGTTTTGTGTAAGATCTGTGAACCTACGCACATTTTGAATTTCGGGTATGGGGACCATTCAGCCATCTCCATTAATATAATCATCAGTAATTGGAGCCTGTACACTGAACTAGCATTAAAATTGATAGAGATTTACATAAGCCATAGCTTAGGGGCAATGTAGAGTAAACTTATTCCACCTGCTCTAGCTCGATTGATGCGTGGGACCTTAAGTTGGTTGGAGTGGCATTGGTTGGAGTGGCATTGCCTAGTTGGTCTGGTGGAGAGAGACTTGGTTAGCGTATCAGACAGGTATGATGGTGCGGACAGGTTGATGCATTTGTGTGCGGTGGTAAGTATTTTGAATGTAATGCGCTCTTTGACAGGAAGCCAGTGTGCTGCCTTTCTGGCTTGCGCAATGTGGTCCTTTTTAGGTATATTGAGGGCTGCTCTAAGAGCATTATTGTGTGTGGTTTGGAGTTTGAGATTGCAGTTGGAGGTGCCAGCCAGTAGCGCATTACAGTAATCTAATTTGGCTCCAATGGTGGCTCTGGCAATAGAAAGGCAATTATCTTTGGTTAGGAAAGGTTTGATGGCATTAATGAGCTTAGTGCTCACGGCGGAGGCTGAAACAATAGAGTTGACTTGTTTGTCCATGGAAAGAGAGGCGTCGATGTGGACTCCTAAGATGGAACAGGCATATCGGCAAGAGACTGATTAATAAAATCAAGGAGGATGCGCTCTTTATATTTATCAGTGGAAATCCTGTGTATGTAAATGCAGAAATTGAAGTGAAGTTAAATGACAACATTCAGGCACATCTGTTGGGGATTGCTCATGTTGATAAGCCGTATCCAACCTCAAAGGAGCACAAACATGCATTTGACCTAAATATCTACAGTCTAAAAATCTTAAATTTCAATTTGAGGAAAGTAACAAGATTGAATCTAGGTCACAATGCCTATTGTGATGAAAAGAAGCATATTATTCTATCATACAAGAACCAAATTAAGGAACTTAGGCAGGCTATTGCCATTAAGGACAACCAACGTATGATGTATAACCTTTTGGCCCACGACACAAGAAATATATGGACCCTAATCAGAACTCTTAATGCCCCTCACATTTCCGAAGAGCCATCTATTCTAGCTTCCACCTGGGTTAAATATATCAAAAAGAAATTTGAATTACCGAATCTATTTTATGTTGAATCTACTGTTGAGTATTCAGAGTTCATCCTGGAGCACTGTCCGTGGAGGATATTATAGATGTAATAGCGAATCTAAAGCTTCTGTCCTGGATGGGATCCCCTCGTGTGCAATAAAACTTGATCCGCAATTTTGGGCTAGAATTCTTAAATTAAAATTTGACACAATTTTCGCCACCAAATAAATTCCTAGTTCATGGTGTTCGACCATAATAGTGCCTATATACAAGAATGGCCCTATAAATAATCCCCAAAACTTTAGACCTAAAGACTAATTCTTCCAAAAACATTAGTAATTTGTTCGCTGAGGCCTCCTCTAAGGTCTTCTCTCAGCTTATTTTAAAGGAACTACAGGATTTCCTCTTTACGAATGATACCCTGTCAAAATTTCAGATTGGCTTCCGAAAAGCTATGGGGTGCACTCTCAATGCCACTATCTTATCGTTCCTTCAGTGTCAAACGAAAAGAAAGGGAACAGGTGCAGTATATATGGCTGCGCTTGACCTCAGTTCTGCTTTTGACACTGTAATAAGATCTAAACTTTGGAAGATAATGATACACATAGAAATCCCTGTCCGCTTAGTGGCTTTGATAGCGCTACTGCACTCAAAAGACGAACTACAGGGTACGTGTTAACAAAATAGGAACCCTAACGCAAGTGATTCCAACAGAAATCGGGTTGAAACAAGGCTGTTCTTTGGCAGCGGTTTTATTTAATCTATACCTTTCATCCATTGACATTTTATGGAAGGATGTAATCAACTATCCTGTAAGCCTCGGTCATCTCAAATTGAACTGTATTTGCTTTGCGGACGATCTGTTGTTATTCGACAGAACTCCGTTTGGGTTACAGAATAAGTTGGATGTCTTCTATCTATTTGCAGAAGATCATAATTTAAAGATAAATCAGGCTAAATCGAAAATTTTAATTGTTGCTGATGGAAAGAAAAAAATTAAGAAATTTAATTGGTCAATCAGGATGGAAGGGCTTGAGGTGGTTAAGGATATACGCCATCTCGGATTCTCACTTACCGACCAGAATTCCAAAATATGGTGGAAAAAGTTGATTGGGGAAAAAATAAAACCTTTCACTTCGCAAATGTGCATGTTATACAGGAAATATTCTACCTTTTCTTTAATCCCTATTATCCAATTTTACCTGTTAAAAATCGAACCATGCATTTTATATATACTTGATTTATGCACAGCAGAGATGGATGTAATGTTGGATATGGCTTAAGGTAAACTGTGGAAAAGGGTATTGGGTTTATCAAAATCTATTCCCAATGACATAATTCGGCACAAACTCGGGTTACTACCTCTTTCCGCTAAATGGAACTGGAGGCAACTAAACAATTACAGGAAAATGTTGAGTTCCCCCAGAAATTCTCTTTATGTAGATTTGAACAAAATGATTGATTTAAGATCTCTACCCGATATATCCAAATTTGCAAAGAAAATGGATCTCATTCTAGAAGTGACAAATATATCTAAGGAGGATCTCATATTATGTTTACCTTCTAATAAGCGCAAATTCCACTTGTTGACCTGGTGCTTGCAATCAGATCGCATAGGTAATTATAAAGCCTATAAAGAATATACATTATTTAGAAGAAAAATTGGTGATTTGCCCAGATATTTACTCCAATTTCCATGTTCGGTTGCAAGAAATGTATATATGCGTTTTCGATTCAATCAGTTTTGTACATATGACCGAATTGGTAGCTGGATTGGAATAAGGAAAAGTTTGGGAACCCAGATTTGGAATGGCGTTTCTGTCATACTAATGGAACAGTTGAATCTCTAAAACATCTGGTGATGTACTGTGGATATTTTGAGGATATTAGAATTATGCATTTTGGGAGCCACTGGCATTCAGGCACTGAACTTTCAAGGCTTAGACTATGGAATAGATGTATGTGGGGGAATATAGAATTCATTTACTCTTCAGTGTAACAAACTTTCTTGAAGTGTTAGCTCAACGTATCAAAGCTCTTAATGATTTGAATTTCTGATTCTATTATAGTGCTTTATTTGTTTTAATTGAATTTTCTTTCAATTCTGTAAATTTGTGTATGAATTAGGATGTTTTAAAAAGAGAAATGAAATGTTCTATGATTTTATATGAATTTGTAAATTGTGAAGTTTCTATGATGAATCAAACACAATAAAAAAAAAACTGCATTCCGTCTTCAAATGCATAAGATGATTCACTAAATGTTTCACTCGGAGCCTTTACCTGTTTCTTAGTGTAGAACTAGTAGCTGTTGTAACTTGTCTCTTAACCACTGTGCATGTTGTTGCCAACTGGAAACTTTCCACCTGCCGCGCATATAACTCTGCCTACTATCCCTGTATGTTTTGAAATTAAGGTCACAAGGCAGCGTGTGGATGGAAAGATACAACACTACTTTTGCTTTTTTTTTAAATCAATTAGAAAGCATATGTGGTATATGACTGGCGAAGTGGCATCTTCCTGCGAGACTATAAGGGCAACTGGGGCGGTCTCAACTGGTGTGGTGACGACTGGAGTAGTCTCAATCAGGGTTTCCCCACTGGTGGATTGACCTAGATTGCAAGGAGGTGGGTGTATGCTGGCTCTACCCATGCATATGCATATGCATTGGTGGTGGAATAGACTGTGTGCTAAGCAAAACTGGGACATCTGAAGATTCCAGAACTGCTTCCCTGGACTGGCGCAATCCTTTCCACATTCAAGACACATCTATGTGTTGTCATGATCACCCATAGAGTACTTGTGTAATTATGTTGGGCAGACTACAATTGGGTTCTCCCTTGGGAGCATGCCCAGGGAACCCCTCTAACCCAGTTGCCAACCCTAGAAGAAGGGTCATTTGTGGCAAACATCTTGCAGTGAACTATTTTAATGCTCTCCAGGGTAGCTATCAACGTATGGTACCCCATGTGCATTTAAAGGGGCAATCATATCGGAGTTGCACTGGTTCACCAGGCACCATGTTTACATGTTGGAGGTGTATTCCCATTTCTCATCCTTTCTAGTGGGGAGATGAAGGTGCTGAAATGAGGAGTGGTTCTATGCATGAGCAACATACACCCCACACCATCCCGAAGATCACTGCGTCTCTGGAATAGAGCCTGTAGTGTATTCCACCGTTTTGTTCCCCTGAGGGTGGTACAAAGCAGTGAAATACCTCTAGCCTTGAGGAATGCAATCTTTTGTCGGGGTGAAGTGTCCCCTTGTGTCTGGAATGACCGTTTCAGGACATCCCAGTCCCAAAAGACCAGTTCTTTGAGAAATTTTGACATTAGAAGTGGACTTAATGTCAGGGTAATTTGAAAAGCAATTGATGAGCACTTTTGCATAATGCTCTTGAATCAGCCTCTGATAAGGACTGACCAATTCAATGGGCTCTTTGTGGCAAGGGCCTTCTGGCACACCGCTAGGAGTGAGCGGTGCCAGCCTGTTCGTGAAATGCTTGTCTGCGGAAATGCATACAGTACACACTGTATAATGTTTCTCTGACTAAATTATGCATGCCACCACACATCTCTACATGTCCTGTTATGTGATGGTAAGTCCCAAGTGGAACCGATCGACCTCCAGCAGCAATCTGGTACTTACCTCTACAGGGAGGTAGTGGGGGACAACATGGTCCGCCCTACACAGCGTGCCATTCTGCACTCCTGTTCACCTTGCAAAATGATATCAATTAAAGTTGGAAGTCCCTGTTGGCAGTCACCTGCTTGAACAAAATACATCAAATTCTTAAGTGTCGGGCCGTCAGCCTCCGCTTGCAGACGTTCCTCTTTAGTGATGGAGCCAGGCATGGCGGTCTGAGTCCTCAATAGTAGATATGGCATTGACACCAACCTCGGCTGCAAAATTTGCAGCAACACTCATGGGTAGGACAGAACAGCAGTCTGCATTGACACTGCACCTGCAAGGCATCTCTTCAACCTCCATAGTTGTAGTTTAGCTGAAAAACATGCGCACTTTCCTTTCTACGACAGAACAGCACGAGAAGCAACGGCTACAGTAACGTTGTTTGCTCTATGTGCCCGTGAGAGTATGACTATTTACATTAGCACTATTACCAAGATGACATTCTTTGGTTACACCAATGTATTCAATATCCGTTTTCGTTTTAATTTAAAAACTTGTGCATGGCCATGTAGCATATATATATATATATATTTCTGAGGCTTGTGGAATCTGCTTAGATCACATGCTGTGCATAGGCCGACATCTAGTGGAAGCTGCGGAGTATTAGTTTGTTTTTCGAAACTCGAAAATGGGCGTTGAAATGGGGCGTGCCAGTAATACTATCCCTGGTGTGATGTCCACTGTACCCATGATCCCTCACGTGTGTAGGACCCTCAGATTGTTTTTTTCCGCCATACTTGTCGGAAGCATTGTTGCGGAGTTCCCTGGCTTTCAGCCATTTTGTCATTATTCATCTAAAAATCCCCGTTCTTCCAATCCCACGACGAGAGATCGAAGATCGACACCGGTCCGAAGAACGAACAACCGTCGAGACTGCACGACAGACTTTGGGCCTCGGAAGGCCTCTGGCCTCGGCCCTGCAAGTAGGGAGAGTGGGGGGTGGACATAATCACACTCCCTTTATTTCCTACATACACTCGTCCACTGCCATAAGGTGACATATGGAGAGTACTCCATTTAAATTCTGCCCCTTGTGCAACTGCAAGTTTCCTTGGGTTGACAAGCATAACACCTGCTTGCCTAGGGATCACCCGAAGCTAACTGCAGAGCATGTAAGCTCTTTAAGGCTAAAACACCAAAGGACTGCTCCACTAAACATTGGGCCCATTACGCTAGGCAGCTCGAGGCCATGGAGGCGGTGGGTTCCTTCAGTGATGGCAGCAACGCCGCCTTTTCAGACGGCGAGGACACAGGGGTGTCGATGGACACCTAAGCGCGAGTCCCTGGCCTCGGAGGATTGTCCAGCGGGGCAGTTATGGGGTACACACCCGGCGACACGAGTGCTACCCACAACACTGCACCTAAGCACACTAACCCCAGCTTGTCGAACACTCGGAAGCAAGAGGCACATATAGAGCGGTCCACAGAATCAGTGTCCTCTGGGCGTTCAAGGTCGAGATCGCCTCACGACACACGGCAACCGTCCACGATTGCCAAGGGTGTCTTGCTCCCCAAAGTCACGGAGGTATGGCCGTCAGAAGACTAATCTGACCTCCACTCCCAAACAACATGCTTAGTTGGCTCTGGCAGCACTTTCCACGTCTGCCCCCGAGTCTCGACGCACACACTCTGAAAACACAGCACCTAGCCAACACACCCCCGAATCTAGACGACAGGCGTCCAAAGATTCTAAAAGAGTCAAACCATCAGGGAAACACTCCTCTACCCATGGTAAAGGGGACAAACAGCAGAAAGTCTTCAGAGACGACTTCTGCACCCCAAGTCCGTAAGGACAAACACAGGTCCTCAGAAAAGGATAAATCTAAGACCCTGTCACTAAGCCTAAAGTTACCCCCCCCCCTCTACAGGATATGGGAATAGGAGACGAACCTCAGCAGGAGGTTGTCATCCCCAGTTCCAGGGAATAGAGCTCTGATGACATCGACAGGGTGATGAGAAGAATGTCGTCTTTAGCTAATTTCTATGAAAAAAATCCTGATTATTTTCTGAGCTATCAGAGTACAACTCTACTCCTTCAGGATCCAAAGACCCTCCGCCTCCTAGTAAGAGACCTTGTAATGAAACTCCAGCTCAGGGTCTCATTTCAGACCCTTTCTCTATTCAACCTTACCACCAGTATGCTGAAGACCCAGACATACAAATGATGGACGACCAAGCAGGGGTCGATTATTACGTAGACGACGAGGACCAGGACCAGGACGAGGAAGACGAGGCAGGGGTATATAATCTAGACTCAGCTGTTAACAACAAAGAACCACCGGTCACTGACTCACCTGTGGATAATCAGCCTCTACTGAATGAGGTCTTAGCTAGAGCTGCAGAGCACTTTCACATAGACACTCAAGGGGCTCAAGAAGAGAGGGACTTTGCAGAAGAGATCATGGGGGATAAGAAACCCATTGCCCAAGCCATACCAATTCTGAAGTCCATCCAACGTAGAAGTGACCCTTCCCTCCTCACCCCTAATCTCTCTAGGGCTGTGAACCCCAGAATTGAAAAACTTTTCAGGGCCGCTCAGTCAGACCCACTTTATATAAGGGGCCAACTTAAGCCCGACTCGTTGGTAGTCACTACCACCCGGAAAAGAGGGGGGACACCTCTATCATCATCTGAAGCTCCCCCAGACAAGGAGAGCAAGAGGATATATGGGCTAGGAAGGAAAGTGGCCTCCACTTCTGCTTACCAGGCATAAATCGCCAATACCACCACTCTGCTGGCAAGCTACAATTGCCACCAGTGGGAGCAGGTAGCTGCCCTCATCGCTTCCGCACCTGAACCACTGAAGGGCCAGTTAGCCCAGATTGCGTCGGAGGGTAGATCGGTGTCCGGGTGCATTCTAAAGGCGACCTTTGACGCCGCAGATAATGCAGGCCGGCTCATCGCAGAGAGCACCGTCATCAAGAGACACGCTTGGCTCAGACAGTCTGGGCTAAAACCCGAGACCCAAGCTACTCTTATTGACATGTCGGTGGAACTGAATGTCTTGTTTGACAAAGCAGTAGAGGAGGCACTCAAAACTGCCAAGGATGAATACGATACCCTAAGGTCCCTGGGACAATTGACTAACAAACCCACGAACCAAAGAGGGAATAATAATAATAATTTTCGTTGCTCATGCGGACAGAATTCCCAGAGGGGTTCCAATTACTCACAGGGGCAGGGTACATCGTGAGATGGCAACCAACAAAGTACCCAAAGTTACGGTAGAGGTAACAAGAGGGCCAATGGTAGAGGAAGAGGCAGCCCAGGCAGAGGCGGTACGCCTCCCAGCAAACAGTGACGCTCTGCTCAGGGTCCCTTCCCATGCATCCCCAGTAGGGGGGTGAATTTCCAACTTCACCCAAGCATGGGAAGGGATCACCTCGGACAGATGGGTGCTGTCCACATTGTCCGCGGGATACTGCATCGAACTGCTGGAGCGCCCCCACAACCACCCTCCAAGACAAAAGATACACTCACTGGACCACCAAAATATCCTCCTTGAGGAAATCGTCAATCTTCTCGCAAAGGACGCGATAGAACTCGTCCCGGGCAACCAGGTATACAAGGGTATTTATTCAACTTACTACTTTGTTCCAAAAAAAGATTTGACAATGCGCCCAGTATTAGACTTACGCCCTGCAAACAAGTATGTCAAGCCCCAAAGGTTTCGCATGACTACGCTCCAAGAGGTAATCCCCCTCCTAAAAAAGGGAGATTACATTGCAACATTGGACATGAAAGATGCCTATTTTCATATTTCCATGTTCCCAACGCACAGAAGATTCTTGCGCTTCAAGGTGGACAGTCAGCACTACCAGTTCAAGGTGCTGCCCTTCGGTATAGCCTCGGCTCTAAGGGTATTCACCAAGGTACTGGCAGTGGTGGCAGCGCACCTACGCAGGGAGGCAATCCCAGTGCACCCTTACCTGGACGACTGGCTCATCACGGGGGAAAGCACAGTAATTTGCAGATCCAATATCCAAAGAACGATCAACCTCCTCTTCGAATTGGGTTTCTGAATCAACGAGAAAAAATCAACTCCAAACAGTTCCTAGGAGCTGACCTAAACACTCAAGAGGGGTTGACCTTTCCATCAGAGGAAAGAATTTGGAATTTACTACTGCAAATTCCTCAGTATCAGTCCGGTCGTCAGATAAGGGTTCGCAAAGCGATGTGATTGCTAGGCATGATGGCGTCATGTATTTACCTGGTTCCCCACGCGCGCCTGCGCATGCGACCCAGGCAGGAATGGTTTGTGAAACAGTGGTCTGAGTCAAATGGTCAGTGGGACGATCTAGTGGTCGTTTTGCCAACACTAGTACAGAGTCTTCGCTGGTGGACAATGGAGAATCTTTCAAAGGGGAAACCCTTTTACGATCCAGAAATACAAGCTGTAGTCACTACAGACGTGTCCCTCTCCGGATGGGGAGCACACCTCCTTCACCACACAGCGCAGGGCCTTTGGTCTCACACGGTGGCCAAGAATCACATCAATCTGCTAGAGCTTCTGGCAGTCTTCAGAGCGCTTTGAGCATTTGAACCCCACCTGTCGAACCTGTCAGTGCAGATCCTAACGGGCAGCACGACAGCAATGTTTTACATAAACAAACAGGGGGGCACTAGTTCGCCAAATCTGTCCAGGCTTGCCCAGAAAATCCGGATATGGGCACTCAACATTTACCGGTCATCTCAACATGTTCCAGGGGATCTCAATTCACTAGCAGACGCTTTGAGCAGAGACCCCCTCTCGGAAGAGCACGAATGGTGTTTACACGAAGTAGTTGTAGGAGTCCTCAACATTGTAGGCTAGACATAAATGTTCAATACACACTACACAATGGCCACCAATTCAGCAATGCAATGGTTGATCCATGTATACAGGGATGTCATTGACATTCTCAGCTGACTGGGACACCATCAACATGAGCCCAGCCAACCGGAACCAACAGCAATGATTTAAACATTGCAGCCAAGGCATTCAGCGACTCGGTAGTTGGAGCGGCGTACGCAGATAGCGCACTTATCGGGACTAGTTGTCGGATCCTCTGTCTTGTAAAGAGGTGAGCCATGTACTGAGAGGAAAAGAGAAAGTTGTTATGAACGCACGTGCAAACCATAGACACGTAGGTAACAGTTGGTTCATACAAATATATATTTTACCTGTATAGACTATTCCAGACAAAAGAAGGAAAGATTCATACAACAGCCACATCAGCACCCCCAGATCAGATCCATAAAACCACAAGCACAATCAAGTGAGTTTGACCTGCATGCGAGTCATATTTCAAATCCCACCATTCTGAAAATTAGACGCAGTTTGTGTTGTGGAATTTATGCTGGTCTCTTCAGAAACGTAAATGGTGCTTTCTCACCTTAATTTTGCAGGTGCCCATGAGGAACGCCAAATTTATTTGGGATAAAGCACATGGGTGAAGCTGGTCCCGGAGAAAAAGTAGTGAAAGTATTTATACTTTCTAGAGTGGTCCTGTAATTAACACAGTGACGGCCATCTTAAGAAGTGATTAATCAGCGAAGTGTTGGTTCATTTCAGATGGCTCAACACTGGTTGGGGATCTCATTCACACAGAATGCTCTAAATATGAAGACCATCGTGCAACATATCCCTATGTTTTTTTTTTAAAAAAACTGCATTATACATGACCGTTCTTTTGCAGATAGAACACTAGTTTTGCTCCCTGAAGAATGTCTGCATTTCTCGCACAGAGACAAACACTTAGGAGGATAGATTGATATATTTGAATAGCGTCTCATATTGTGGAGTTTGTTGGCACAAAGAGAAAGCATGAGTTTCAATATTTAACATTTATGTGTCGGTGACACTGACGGAGTTTAAATTCATAACATATGGGTGAACAGGCGTTAGTTTCTACCACTGTTTCGCATTACATGTCCGATGTTATTCTTTATAAGAAAATGTAAATGTGACAACTCTGCGGAGAAAATGAGTATGGATTATATGGAATCTTTTTATCGAATTGTTGTATATGTTCAGAAATATATATATATATATATATATATATTTCACCGTAATCGTATTTCTGATGCTTGTATCTGCTTAGATTCACATGCTTTGCATAGGCCGATATCTAGTGGAAGCTGCAGAGTATTCAAATGTGTTATTCGAAACTCAAAAATGGGTGTCGACATAGGGCATGCCAGTAATACTATCCCTAGTGTGACGTCCCCTGTACGTCAGAAATTTAAGTACCAAATTTAAATCCCACACAGGAACTTGAAAGGGCATTGGTGGAAAAACATTGTTTAAACCTTTAAGAAATTGTATTATTAAAGGGGTCTTAAAATAAGATTTTTCGTCTGAAGAGCGCTTGAAGATAGATAGCGCTGCTATGTATCCTTTTATTGTCTTAACCTGGAGCCCCAGATTAGCTAAATGTAACAGGAAAGATAATACCATTGGAATATCACATTCAAAGGGATCCACATTCTTATCCCTGCACCAGTTACTGAACTTGTTCCAACGACACCGGTACAAGGATTTTGTTGCTGGCCTTCTGGACGAAAGCAAAATCTCCATAACATCATCCGGAAGGTCTTAATCCTTGTATCTCAACCTCTCAGAAGCCACGCGTGAAGATTGAGTGTGTTGACCTCTGGATGGAGAATGGGACCTCCCTCTTGCGAGAGAAGATCCTCTCTTCTTTGAAGACGTATTGGAGGGCAGATGGACATGTCCAGAAAGTCCGGGTACCACGTTCTCCTGGCCCAATCCGGGGCAATTCGGATCATGGTTTTCCTGAACTTTCTCAAACTCCTGATTACCTGAGGGATCACAGGGACTGGAGGGAACGCATATAGAAGAGGAAACGCCCATTCCACTACGAATGCGTCTCCTAGAGCTCCTCTCGGAGGAAATTCCCTTGAGCAGTACAGTTCGCACTTCCTGTTGACAATGTTCGCAAACGGATCCACTTGAGGGGTTCCCCAAAGGGTGAAGATCTCTTGAAGGACTTCCTGAGCTAGTTTCCAATCGTGAGAGACTGAGCTCTGCCTGCTCAGAGCGTCTGCCGCTGTGTTTTGCTCTCCTGCTAGGTGAGTGGCAGATAGAGAGCTCCCTTCTTGTATTGCCCAGAACCAGAGCTGCATTGCCTCTCTGCACAGTGGCAGTGACGATACTCCTCCTTTCTTGTTGAGGTAGTACATGGCCACTGTGTTGTCCGTCATTATCAGGACATTCTTTCCCCGTACAGAGGGCAGAAAGGCCCTCAGAGCTAGTCTGATCGCCCTCAGCTCTAATAGGTTGATGTGTAGTCTGGACTCCGATGGAGACCAACGACTGCTGATTGTCAACTTGTTGGTGTGAGCTCCCCACCCCGTGAGTGAGGCGTCTGTTACTACTGTTATCTCCGGCTATGGGCGCCAAAAAGATTCTCCCTTGAGGATATGTTTCTTGCAAGCCCACCATTGAGAGATCCTGTGCTACCCTGGTTGGAACTTGTAAAAGATTTGTCATTTTCCCTGAAAATTGGGACCATTGAGTCCTGAGGGCCCATTGAAGGGATCTCATCCTCAATCTGGCTTCTGGCACCAGAAAAATGCAGGATGCCATGAGGCTGAGCAACCTGAGAAAATCGAAGCCCGGTAGATACTGGGCATTCTGGAATTTTGTCACCATCTGCAGAATGTGGTGAGCTCTCCCTTCGGGAGGCGAGGCTTTGCCCGAACAAGTATCCAAGACTGCTCCTATAAACCGTTTAACTTTTTTAATTTCAGAGAAAATCCTAGTTTGTGAAGGAAGTGGTAAGTCTTGGATAGATGATCCTGGGCTTGTTCTGGAGAACGTGCCCTGATTGTGAGTCAAAACCTCAGAGTGGTTTTGCGGCAGCTCTAGCAGTGGCTGAAGGGACAGATGCCGCTGCCGGGGCAGATCTAGCATCTCTTCCTCGCCCCCGAGGAAACTTCCTTTGCCCTCTTTGACTGGCCTGTCCCCTTCCTTTTCCAATTGAGGAATAATAACGAAAAGGACAACCCCTCCAGGAAGATGAGCCTGTTTAGGGGCGTTGCTGAGGTTGTCTTATGGCGGCACTGAGTGACTTTGCCGCTGCCTTGGAGGTCTGCAGCTTCTCCAAACTTTCATCCGCCTTGAGCCGTCAAATGGCATATTAAGAAGTCTAGATTGAACATTTGGTGCGAAACCTGACTTCCTTAGCCACGCAAATCTGCGTAGCACTGTGCTAGACGCCATAGACCTGCTAATACTGTCAGCAGTGTCCAAACCTGCTTGAAGGCTTTCTCCCGAAGCCTCCTTACCATCCTTAATTATGGATAGGAAACCATCACGTTCCTCTCCTTCCGGGATGAATTGAGCTGCCGCAAACATGCAGTCCCACAGAGTATAATTGAATCTAGCCAGCGTACAAGATACATTAGTGGACTTTAGAGCCATGCTCCCTGATGTAAAGACCTTTTTCGACCATGTATCTATCTTCTTGTCATCCCTATCAGGGGGAATTGTAGGGTATGCAGCATTTTTTGTTGATGTGGCTGCCTGCACTACCAGACTCTCAGGAGATGGATGCTTACTCAAATACTCTGGATCAGAGTTACAAGGTCTGTATTTTGCAACATATTTTTTATTCACTGCTGGAATAGATGCTGGTCTTCCCCAAAGCAGCATTTACTCTCCTTTGCAAGGCAATCTGTTACTTTATTCATACATTTTCTGTAACCCAAATCAGCATGTTCTGCTGGATCTGGTCTTTCAAATTGGTATTCAAGGGACGTATCTAGTCCACTTGCAGACTGTAAACATTCATACAAATCCTGCATTTTTGATTGAGGATTGATTAATTCCTCAGGAACTTCTCTTGTACCATATTTTACTCCTGCTGATGAAACTTCAGGTTCATCTTCTTCATCCTCCTCATTTTCTGAGGATATTTCTCCATATATAGCTGACATAGTTTGGAAAAAGCATGTCTGCTTTCTGGGTGAAATACTTTCTCAGGAGTAGTTTTCAACCCTGTAATTGGTGTCGACAGAAGCGCCAATGGTGTCGAAATCGTAGCTGTTACCTTCGGTGTTATCGAGGTATTATTCAATGTTTTTGAAGGCACTACGAATGCTGTCGGTGGAATCTCCGAGGCAGTCGACATTGTCGAAGGAGCCTTCGAAACACTCGACGCCGTCGAAGAAGTCTTCGAGGTCGTCGATAAAGCACTCGACGTGACTTTTTTTATGCTGGGTCGTCGACCCTTTATACTAGACAGGCTTCGACAGAGGCTTCGAAGATGTTTTCGTCGAGGTCTTTAAAGACGTATCAACGTCTAGTCTTTTTTCTTAAGGTCTGTCTTTTTAGGTGTCTGGGAAGGGTCCCTAGAAGACACACTCGACAATTTGTCAGATTTTCTAGTTTTAGACCTTCCTCTGACACTTCTTTTGTGAGTAGAGGCATGACCTTCAACAGACATTTTTGATGGGGTCTGGGCCGCGTTCTCAAAATTTTTTATCATCGACTCTCTAAATGCTTCCCACTTTCTAGGGGAGTCATGTTTAGTTGGACAAGAAATAACTTCCTCCGAATTCGAGGAACAAGAAGAGGGAGATCGGTGTTGTCTCTTCTTCGCCTTTTTGGACGAAGAAGAAGAGGACTCCCTTGATCTACTCCTCGATCCTTGATCTACTCCTCGATCTGGATTTTTTATGGTCTTTTACCGAAGACTCAGCCGAGTCTTTCTTTCCTCTCGAAGAAAACTTCGAGGATTCCTCCCCCACCGCCAGTTTACTCGTCTTTCTTTCAAGGCCTTATGGGTCATAGATTGGCACGAACTGCAGTCGTTGATCCGATGTTCGGACCCGAGGCACCAAAGACATTTATGGTGAGGGTCGTTCAGCAACATTTTTCTTCCGCACCTTAGACATTTCTTAAACCCGTTTTTCGGAGTAGACGGGTTCGAAGAAGACGACATAATTCGCCGTGACTGAAGCGCCATTTTATTTCGATCCGAAGCGAAGCTAACGGAAAAACGGAACTGAAGCCAACGGGCACGCTCGAGGCAATTATACTATGGATGAAGTCGTCACTCGGCGGAGGCCACCGAGGGACATCCACGTCGCTGCCTCGAGTGGAGCGCCCTCTGCTGGAGAGAGGAAAAATGTTCCGAGGCAAAACCTAAAGGTAAGGATATATCTAAGATGAGGAATACGTGGGAGGACACAATCCATTCAAATGTATCCCTTCTGAGGCTTGTGGAATCTGCTTACATCACATGCTGTGCATAGATTAGCGAGCAGTGTTAGAAAAAGGAGGTGGGATGTGAGAAGGGTCATGAGCAAATAAATGTCTTGGAACCGCTTGTCCCACTTGAGTATCTGTCTTGGAATGAGTGTCAATGCAGTAGTGCTGAGTAAAGGTGTGAATAGAGCTCCATGTAGCTGCTTTGCTAATGGTGTCAAAGGGTACATTTGCAATGAAAGCCAGAGTGCCCCCAGTGCCTCTTGTAGAGTGGGCCCTTGGCGTAAAAGGCAGAGTTTTATCTGAAAGGGAGTAACACAGCTGGATACATTTGACTGTCCATTTCGAGATGGCACCTTTAGAGACGCGATTTCCTTCTCTCCCTGGAGCTACGGAGACAAACAGTTGATCTATCTTCCTTAGCGGTCTGGTCTTGTCTACGAAGTAGAGGATCGCTGTGTGTAGTTTCACCTCAGCAGAACTTTTGGGTTCTTGGAAGAAGGCCGGTAGCTCAATGGACTGGTTAACATGGAAATTTGAAATGAACTTAGGTGAGAACCTAGGGTGAGTACGTAGAACCAGTTTATCCTTATGAACAGTAAAGAAAGGATCCTGCACTGACAGATCCTGAATTTCACTGACCCTTCTTATGGATGTAATGGCTACTAAGAAGGCAGTTTTATAGGTGAGGTGTTTGAGACTAGCTTTATGCATGGGTTCAAAGGGGGGGGCATGAGTTTAGCAAGCACCACATTAAGGTCCCATCCTGGTGGTGGGTTCGAAATTGGAGGGTGGAGTCTCTTTACCCCTTCCATAAAGGCTTTAACCACTGGTAGTTTTCCTTATTATGGGAGGTGGTGTAGGCTGACAGCGCCGCCAGGTGTACCTTCAGTGAATTAAATACCAACCCTGCGTCCAGCAGGTGGAGCATGTAGGTGACAATATTGGAAGGAGTGCAATCAACCGGGTTGATTTGTTTATTCTGGCACCACATAATGAATCTCTTCCATTTATCAAAGTAACAGTGTCATGTGTTTGGTTTCCTTGATTCTTTTAGGATATCCATACATCTCTGTGGTAGATTGAGATAGCCAAACTATGACTTCAGGAGCCATGCTGCCAAGTTAATCGAGCTGGGTTGAGGATGCACTGTTTGTCCTTCGTGCAGGGATAGTAGGCTGTGCCAGCACGGGAATCTGATGGGTTTGCACACTGCCAGTTTGTGCAGGTGCGGGAACCACGGTTGTCTCGCCCACATGGGAGCAACTAGGATGAGCGTAATCGATTCCCTGTGGATCTTGTTGACCACCTTCCTCAACAGAGGGGTTGGTGGAAAAGCGTAGGCAAACATCCCCGACCAGTTCATCCATAGAGCGTTCCCCATTGAGCCTGGCTGGGGGAACCTGGATGCGAATCCTGGGCATTGCCTGTTTTCACTTGTGGCGAATAGGTCTATAGTGCGGAAACTCCACTGTGAAAAGGTTTCTGGACGCACACAGTTCACAAGTAGATGGAATGTCTCCCTTCCACTGGCCTTTCTCAGGCTTGCATTTACGGTTCCACAAAGTAGGGGGAAAAGGCTTCTGTCCCCTGGCCTTTCTCAGGATATTATTTACACATCTCCTTTCCCCTGGCCTTTCTCACACCCGTGTTGAGCATCACCAGACCTGGTATTTGACCTTACCAGGTACTGCGACGAAGGAGAGGGATTGTTGGAGGACCTTGTCCTCCTGCACGGTTGGGTATTGTGAGAAACCTAGCGGTATTCTCTCACCTAGTCCCTGGGATCTTTTATTCAGATGGCCGGGGAAGGGCCATCGCTTTTGGATCCCGACCCTGGAGGTGTACAAGCGAGGCAGGATCACCTCAGTGTAGGGTTACTGGAAATTGGGAGGAGAATACCCATCCCCAAGGGCAAAACTTGGTATTCTCCCCTTCCCAAATTATGCACCGACCCACTCTCCCTCAGCCTTAATGGGGGTATTTCCAATCATATGCCATCTCCCCTTCCCCATTTCCAGTAATTTCTTGGACGAAGAAGAAGCGATCTGGAGCAATGAGGATTACCCATAGAAACAACACAGGGATACAAAGTGAGGCTTACCATCTAACACTTTTGAATTGTCCCACTAATAGTCTGGCAAGGTCACACACTTTTCACCAGCTGTGCACACATGACTCAAATTGACTCTCACCTGCAGTATAAAAAGGATGGCTCTGCCAGAATCGGAGCGAGCTGGGGCATTCTGTCTGGACCAGAGGAGATGCAGAAAGAGAAGCCTGGAGGATCTGGTGGAGAACTGCATGTGGAGAGGCTAGCCCGGTGTTCGTGAGGGGCTGCATCGTGGCTAGAGAGCCGTGTCTCCACGGAGCTGCAGTGAGGCAGCCTGTATCCTGCTGGCAGTGTTCAGGAAAATTCTCGTTCCTTTGGGACGTGTGCCGGTGCTAAGAGTGACTGAGGGGGCAGGTGGTGAGACCCTGACCTCGACGCAATGCATCCAGGAAAGACCGCTGGCCACCGCTACACTACCCAGTGAGTTTCTAACAAGTGTGGGAGAGAAACTCTGGGGCGTGCGATTGGCTGGAGCAGAAAGGGAGGTTAAGATTTTGTAAAGCGACATGGAGTGGAAAGCAAGCGGGAAAGCATAAATGGAGAAAGTAAGAAAGAATGAACAAGGAAAGTGGAAATAAGGAGAAAGCACAGTCCAAAGTGAAGACATTTAAAGAGATATAGAAATAAGAAAAGGGTGCAAGCGACCCAAAAGGTGGAAACAAGTGTGCACGACAAGAGTGAAAGAAGTATGCAGGAGGCACGATAAGGGAACGGACTAGTACATGTGTGCACGATAGAAAGAGGGAAGCGGAGGAACAACACAGAGAAAGTAAAGCAAAAGAAGGTGCAAGTGTGCACGACAAAGTGAAAAACACAGCGATAAAAGGGATGCTGGAAGCACCTGAAGATAAAAGGTTAAAAGGAAAACAAGTACAAGAAATAGAGGAGTGAAATATCAGAGTGGTTGCGCTTAGGAGGAGCAAAGAGCCTGGTGTTTTCGAAAGTCTCTGCTTGTACCCCATGAAAGGATTTTATGTGAAAGAAACTGTATATAAGAGAATGATACATTCTGACAAGCTGAACTTGTGTTTGAAACAGAGAGGCATAAGCTTTGGGGAAGGGAACCCTGAGAAGCCTAAGAAGAATTGTTCTATTTCGTTTTGTGTTAAACTTCGTAAAGAGGAGCCTATTCATGGGGGAGGGAACCCTGAGAGGCCTGATGGGAACTGTTGTTTTTGTTTGCAACTGGAAAGACCAAAGCTTGGGGAAGGGAACCCCAAGAGACTCAGAGACATTACTGCAAGAGCCCTATGTGAAAGGTTCCAAGAGCAACCCTTTTGAGTTCAAAATAGTTTAACTGGCAGAACTACACCTATTGGCAAGACTACCTGAAACCAGCTGTGGTTTACATTTGCTCTTTTTGTTGAACCACTATTTCTTCTTTAAGAAGACTTCCTATCATATTTTATGAAAGAGTGAGAGCAAGAATGGGTTTAGACACAGATAGATTTTGGTTTTGGACTTTCCGACATCAACAGCCCTTAGAAACATCAGTTGGGGGAACAATTCCTTTAGAGTTGGGGCCAGTTAGCTATTACACCAACCCCGTAAATCTATTAAATGAAGGTGTTTAAACTGTTCCCTTTGAGTCGGTCTCTCTCTTGATCATTCCTGTCTCACAGTATGCTGGACTGCTTTTTCACAGTACCCCTGGTACACTCCCCTGCTAGTAATACTGTCTCTCTCCCAGAGGGTCCTTGACCCTGCCTTTACGCTTTCTTATCCTTGGATCCCAGACCCCTTCACATTGGTTTCTCTCTCGCTGATCCCAGACCCCTTTATATTGGCTTCTGTCATGCCCTTGAGGTCCCTTGGCCGCATCGTACCTTCTGTACGGGCTCCCAGTTTCTCACCTCGCTCCTCCTTGTGTTTTCCGACGGTTCTTCTACGCTCTCTCCTGGGAGCCCGACTGCAGGCACCTGCTGGACCATCTTCCTCTGCCTCTGCCTCTTCCGGAATTCGGTCCTCTTCCAAGCAGGTAGGGATCCTCTCTCCTTCCGCTATGTCCAGTTATTAACTGCAGGGCCAGCTTAGTAAAAGATAGTAAAAGAATGGCAAATAAGAGCGCCCCTGTCACCTCCTTCAAGGAGTAGAAGTGATGCCCAGATGACTGCAGAATTATTAGTGAATGAGCTAAGTGCGTATTTAACATGTATGACTGCTAGTATCTGTCATTTCAGATCAACTCCGGCGTAAGGGGTGTCGGTCTCAGGACACAGAAGACCATTCAGCAACTGGATGTGCGAAACTACGATCTGTACCTAAGTTGTTTGTTGGAGACCCTGTTTTAGTTCGCAACTTCACAAAGAAGTGGCATAAGCCCCATTTTAGTGGACCATTTATCATTGAAAATATCACTTCCTCAGCAGTAAAGGTTCAAGAAAAGCGTGCCTGAAGTCACTTAGATGACGTAAAGCCATATGCTGGTGGGACTGATATACCTCCACCTGTTGTATCGGAGAGACCACAGTATGTGGGAAGATTGATCCACTGCAACCCGAATGGGCAATGCAGACTTATGACTTGAGTGTTGATGAACATGTGAAATCAGCAGGATGTCTGAAAGGAGTGATCAAGATATGGACTCCAAAGAAGCACTTCATCAGAAAAGGATGTCTAGATGTGAAGAATGATGGGAGAGTGGTCGATAAATCAACCAGAGGGGGGGGAGTGTAGAGGAGCCAAGTATCTTTACCGGAAGTCCCGCCACCCATTCTGCCTATATGTTGGCAGCTGGAAATTTCAACATGCGCAAAGCCAATAATGCTATCTATACCGCGAAGAGTCCTTGAAACAAGGTATCCATTGAGACAACCTATATTTTTTTTGATTCTTGTGTTTTAACAACATTCAACAACAATTAACATAACATACAGAATAGCACTTCTTGTGGGGAGTTTTCCACGTTATGATTGTTTTGGCACATTCCCGTGTCCATATGCACAGTTCTTTGGTTACCTCATCCCAGCTACGTGTCTTTTTTTTTGTTTTTCTCCATCCCAATGAACTGGTGTCCAAATAATACCCACGGCTGGTTAGACAACTTTGTTGGGGCTTTCTTTTTGGTCTGTTAGAGTTCTGTCCACACTTTCCGTCTTGCCTGGGTCCTCTGTATCTTTTTCATCCCTGGATCCTAGCATATCTTGTAACAGTGTGTTCCAGGCCATTATCTTGTCACTTCTTTCCCCTGACCCTCTTTGTACCACCCTGGTCCATGCTGTTGTCTCTTCATTGTCCATCGATTCAGGTCAGCCCACCACGCTTCTATGCTGGGCCCTGCGTCGGCCTGCCATGCCATTAGAAAACCCTAAATGTATCCACAAAATGAATTATGGTCTTCGGAAGGAAGTTTCAGAAGAAGTAAGAAAATGAATGAAAGAGAAGACTGGTGATGTCACATGAAGCAGAAATGATGCACCCAGAAGAGATTACAATGAAGAAAGAATATAGAACTTATAGAATCCAATGGCGAAGTGAAGAATTGAGTAACATTTCATATGCGGAATGAAGATTGTACGTGCGAAGAAGCACTGAAGAAAATACAAAGCCATTTCATGAATGTACAGATGCAGTAACGCAAGTAGACAAAGTAATCATAAGGCTGGCTATACGTAGTGAATAGATTGCAGACAGCATTTTAGAAAACTTGGACCCCGTGAATGAAGGGCTCAAAGTGTGGTGCAGCAGAATATAATAGCTAACTGCGAAGGAAGATTCGAGAAGGATTGCCTGGCCCAGTGTCAAGAGTCGGAGCAGCCAAGAGCCTGGTTATCTACTCGAGGATACAATAAATGTGAGAAGGGAGCTGAGCTCCTGTTTAAGGTGTAATGGAAACACTAAGTGCCAGGTTTTCTTCATTTAATAGCATTAAATGCAACGAAGGAGCTCAAACCGTGGCCTCTAGTCACATGTCAGATGAAAATAGACTTTGGGGCGAGCTACACCGAGACCACAAGATAAGGCCATGCATTAATTTCCTTTTATTCTCGGTCACAGTGAGCCCTCGCAAGGCCGAGTTCAAACGCAGTTATTGTATGGCAGACTGCAGGAGTGATGATGGATGTTGGGCTAATTGGGTGGAGAGGCATGACCAGCCTACCCCCCAGCACCTGGGGTACCAGCTTGCGTGCTGCTAGCAAGTGGAATATTCTACATGGGTACAAGTATGCCAACCAATTGTAGAGGGCCAGGTAGCAAGGTGCCCTTTAGTTTGAGAAGCCAATAGAATGTGTATTTTCATGAAACAGATTTTGACTTGCACTTGGGGTGTGCTTAGTTGTCCACCTGACCGTAGAGACCCAATCACGATCCCTGCCCTTATCAAAAGTATACTTCAATGTTCCCTTTAAGCCCATCACATCCCCTAGTAGGTTTTCCTATTTTCCACGTAGTTTGACAACACTTATGACAAATGTATAGTATAAAGTTGTGTTTTTTCATGTAATGCTTTGATGAACTCTTGAGTAAATGCTGTGCGGCGTCTGTGGATGCACGTTGTACTCCCTGTTTTGACAAATGTTATTAAAACAGCTGTGTTTTTGCTAAACTTCTGAGTCAGTCTGATTATTGATGTAGGAGTAAGATCTGCATCCCCATTCTTCTCAGATACTGTTACCTCGTCTTAAAGGACCTCCGAGTTCACCTATCACCATACTGACTCCATCTCCCATTAAGGCAGTTCTAGTGATTCCATCCCATGCACTTGACATTGCAGATCTTGTCACATACAACAACCTTGACATTCTAGTCATATCAGAAACCTGGCTCCATGCTGCTGCTGCACCATCTCTATCCCTGGTTATCCCACCCAAATATGCCATATATCGTGAGGACAGATTGGATTCCAGAGGTGGTGTTGTCGCACTCGTAGCCGGAAACTCATTACCAATCAGAGAAATACGCAACACTCCTTTCGTGACTGGTGGACTGCTGATAACAGAACTGAAACTATCTCATATCTCCACAATAACTATTCATGTAGTTTATTACAGCCTTGGCCCTCTTCTTTACTTTGAAGAAGACATCCTGCACCCCCTAGCCAACACCAAACCCACCTCTAAAACCATACTCTTCAGTGACTTAAACCTGGGCCTCAATGAGTAATCAGATCGTAATGCCTTATCTCTAGCCAACTCCCTTACTGCGCTAGGCTTTTCCCAGAGGATCCTTCGTTACACGCATGTCAAAGACCATACCCTAAATTGCCTTGCTGACTGATTACAAAGTCATTCTATTCAATATACCAATGTCCAATCCACAACCCACGCCCCCTCCCACTGCCACACAGAGGAACAAAAATATCACCAAAGACTACCTCCTGTCACTGCTGGATGCGCTACTACACCCGCAGACTCCAGCCAATGACCCGGCTGCACTGGTAGATCTGTAGAACCTCACACTTACACAGGCTATCAACACTGTGGCAACTTTCAAATTGCGGAAAGCCAAAGTTGCCGCACTGCGCAATGCTTGGTTTTCCCCGGAACTCAAAGCCCTCTGCCTACTGAAATGTAAAGTCAAAACACGGTGGAACAATTACCCCAACAAGCCCAACAAAACCAGTTTCATTTCAGCAGCTAAGGAATATTAAAAGGCCATTATCCTTGAAAAGAGCTCCACCTATAATACCGGAATTGCTAAGTCTAAATCAAGCGCTAGAGAGCTCTTCACTATTGTATGTGAACTAGAAGCCCCTGTGCCGGCCCCCACAAACTGCATTTAGGATAGTGTTTGGTACTTCAGTATAAAAAACGCCTTGCTGCTAAAAATTGACACTCCAAAAAAAAGATAATTGCTAAAAGAAACATTATGGGCACTGTCACCCCTGCCATCACCAGCACTGGGCAGCCAGCACCACTACAAAATGTACCTTTTGTTTTTAAGCCGGTCACCGAACTCTAGGTCATCATCCAAGGGCTGAAAACTTTGCGCTGCCCTTCAAGAGTCATCAAGGACTGTTCTGAATCTCTTTGAACCCTTCATGACCACCCTCATCATGCTCGGTACCTAACAGCTTCAAGGACCCAAGGACTGTTCTGAATCTCTTTGAACCCTTCATGACCACCCTCATCATGCTCGGTACCTAACAGCTTCAAGGACGCATGGGTCCTCCCACTTCTAAAAACAAAAACCAAAAATAAAAACAAAACACCCTTGTCCCAACACCCCCGCTAATTATTGCCCTATTACCACTGTCCTCTTTCTTAAAATTCTGGCTTGAGCTGCATACCTTCAGATCCAGAGCCGTTTGGAATTCAACAACCTCTTGGGGCTGTGTCAATCGGTATTCCAACCAGGTTCTGGCACAGCATCTGCACTGTTGGATTTAAGTAACCAATTGGATGAAATCAAAGACACTGGCAAACGGCTTTACTTCTGCTTCTTGAGCTATCGGCAGCCTTTGATTTATTAGGCCACCAAATCTTGTGTAGCCACTTGGTGTCGGCTCACTTTTCACCTGGAGCCATGGCCTGGATTGCCCCCTTCCTATCTGACCGGTCCATAATAGTGTTTTCAGTGAATGCAGTAGCTCCACCAGCCCCTGTCACTTGTGGTGTCCTGCAAGGCTCATGTGTCTCCCCAACACTATACATGACCCTCTCCCTGCTTATCCAAGTATACCAGACCTATGTACCGGTACTCGCTTTATACTTTACTTTACGCGAATTATGACAAATTTTCTTTCCCCCCCTAAATACATCCGGGACTCAAGGATTGTAAAACCACCACATAATTATATAAAAGCAATACAACACAATTATACGCAAACATTTAGTGTAGTAATTTAAATATACTTAAACAATCGTTACTGGATCGTCCCGTTCCAAAATGGCATTGAACGTGATGACATCATTGCATCGAAATTAGACATGAGACATCATCACGCCAATATATAAAGTGGCCATTTTGGCGTGTACAACAAACACAGCCGCGGTTATAAAGCCCTTTAGGGATAACTTACCTGCTCATCACTATACTTCCGAGGGATAACGCCTAAATATTGTGCATAAGGGTAAGCACATTTGGCTATACAAACCTTATCTCCTCAAGGTAACACCTAGACAGTCTATATAGACCTATAGGTATGATATTATTCAATTGAATGGTCATTACTATAGGATTGAGGGATTACCATTCCCCACACTCCTCACCATTTTTTATTTGGAAAGAACTTACAAGCAATAGACAAATCCTTGTATCCATCAAAAATATCTCCAAATATGCAGGTACAAAAAAAAACAAGAAAAAAAAAATGTGAGTACCAAGTTTTCAGCCCTTGAGTCCCAGCATGCACATAATGCCAGCCAGCCTCTTCCCTCGCCCTTCTTTGTTTCTTTTTGTCTATCAAAACTTCAAATAGCCATTGTATTCATTTACAGCTGTCTGTCTTAATCATTCACCCTCCTGAGGAACTAGACAATCTTATTTGGAGAAACACGTGTCGAGGGTATTTTATACAGCTTTCAAAAACTGAGGACAGTTTGCATGAATTTGAAGGATTCATATTTGACTAGATTAAACATGTGGATCAACATGTCATTGACATTCTGCTTTTGTATTTCAAGTCCATAAAAGTAATCTCCATATTACACATGTGGCTTAACATGTGTTAGGCAGAATCCTGGGCAGTGCCATTAGGGACCACTAAACAAGATTAAGATTACAGGTGGTAGTACAATTTCACCTTTGGTACAAGCCTGTACTACACAGTTAGAGTGGTAGCAGTAGCGGAGCAGCCAGACTTATCTCAAGAGCAAATGAGCAGTAGTAGAGTTTACACAAAGGACTACGATTACTGTGACTCAAGCAAACACTGACTCAAGATTTCTGGTTAAAAAGTAAAAGTACATTTATTTTTAGACCATCTGTTCACAAAACACTTCACTTCTATTAAATTAAAACCACACTACACACAACCAATTCCCCTTGTGCAGAACAATTCAAGGTAAGTACCTTTGGATTTGACAGAGCGGTGTTGTGAAACAAAGACGTTACAGGGGGTTATTACGCGATCACTTTTTGACAGTAATGACAGTTTGGCCATACGAAAGAGAAACGTACCCCCGAGCAGAAATGTTACTGTAGTCAAACACACTTAGCACAGGAATTAACACGAGAGTGTTGGGGATAAAAATCATATGCAATACTTTTGTCAAGGCAGATAGAATCACGAGACACTTTCTAAAACGTAGATAAGTCCAATAGGCCTGCGCCAGTGTCAATGGGACAGGGGACCTGTTGTCGAGGATCACAAGGTAAGAACAGTTCACGATTCGAGATTGCCAGGAGTACTTGGATATTGTCAAAAGGGGAAGCAAAAGTTATAAGAGGGAAGGAAGATAAGGACAAGCCTTTGGTGAGGAGAAAAGAGTTCTCCCTAGTTCCTCGAAGTCGGACACAGTAACTTATTCATATGAAGAAAAGCTGGTGCCATGGCAGTTGTTCCTGGTAGTTCCTGCAGACTCATGGTTCCTGAAGCGTCAGTCGTGGGACAAGAAGGACGACGTCTGCAGCGATCTGCGCTACCCAGGGATGAAGTCAGCAGCAGCAAAAGCAACAGTGAATAAAAGGTGCACTCCTTTAAAACAGGAGAGGCTCTTCAGTTGGCTATCCGGACCACTACAGCTCTGTGCAGCGATTTTGACCAAGAAGAGGATCCTCTGCCTGTGGAAGTTGAGCTGGTTGATCCCACCAGGCTCAAGGGAAAAAGACTCCAGACTGTATCTTTTCTTGTCATTGAGTGGTAGATAGCTCAGGACTGCAGCAGGTCTTCACCGGGACTCGGGAGTTGCAGCAGCCGGTTCTTTGCAGTTCCAGTGGCGACTCTGACTTCCAACCCAAGAGTCCTTCCTTTTATGCCAAAATCCCCCATTCACACAGCCTGGCTGTAAATCACTCAGCAGGGTGGTTGTCCTGCCCGGATAACCACCTCAGCCAATCAAGACAAAGTGCGACTTGGGTCTCCAAGGAGACCCTGTGCAGGGGGTGACTACACCCCTCCCTCACATTCAGCCCACCCAGACACCCAGGCGCCAGGAGGATGGCTTCTCTGTAGAAGCCCGCCAAATGACGGTGAACAAAGAAGGAAAACCTGGTTTGCCACGCAAAGTAAAACACAAGAAGGACTGTAACAAAAAGAAATGGTGATAAAACCCAATCGGAGCCGAAGTAAAAAGTATTTGGTCAAGCGGGTTTAAGTTCAAGGCTAATATAATAGCCTAAATTAGTACTACATTATATAGTATAATTGCGGTAGAAAAGTTAGGGTAGATACCGCTGCCACCAGCCAAGTCTTAGTGTTAAGAGAGCGAAATAAAGCTCAGAGAGGCACAGACAAAAAGGGATAGGAACTAACCCTTTCCAATACTCCATGTAAGATGGGGTGTACTGGGTCTGTAGTTTTAAATGACTACTTAAAGTAAATAGCAACTTTACGTGTTTCTGGGGGACAGCCCCCTCAAAAATGGAGTCAGAGGGAAGTCTCAAAGACAACGTTGTGTCACTGCACGGAAGGTGCTTTGTAACACATACAAAAGTGGGGCTCGTGGAGTGGTATAGCTCCAGAGTCCAAGATCACACAAACAATAGAAATATACATGGCAAAACACATGTAAGAGTGGGGAAAAAATGCTCACACTCTTACCAGGTGGAAAAATAAACCCCAGAAATCCAGCAAAGCTGCTGAGGGACTCACTAGGTGAGGGGAATTAGCCATAAATGAGAATTCCCCCTAACATGTAATTGACTTTGTTTTTTGCTTTCGAATTTCAACCTTATTAAAATAATTCTATTACAACAAAGAGGCTCTAATTTCTTACTTTCAATCTGAAGGGCACAGATCTATTTTAGGTAAGAATCAACACTATACATTATTTTCACTAAACCTCTATTTGACCCGCTAAACGACAAAGGGGTTTTCTACACACACTATACGAACGATACGCAGTTCTCTGGCATGGGATCTGGCATGGATTCACATGCTCATGAATATTCCCTGTCGTCAGGCTGGGAATCCTCGGTAAAGAAAAAATCAGTATCAGTCTAGTTTCTGATCAGTCTTTCTACTAATAACCAATCACTGGGTCATACTGCCCCAAGCCAATGACTGCCCTCTACCTACGCCCCTCCTCTGGCAGCCATCTTCAGATTTTTACCACACGTTCAAGTGTTTGGAGTCCTCGTGCTTAGCTCTCAAGCTTTTACTGCGTATTGCGTTTTTCCTAAGAGTTTACTCTTATTTTTTCAGTCATTTCGAGCCTCCTACTCCACTGATTCTTCTTCCGATCAACGGGGACTCGTTTCGGAATTTTCTACGCCCCTCAAGACCGGATTTTCGTCGAATTGCACTTCTTGCAGGACTCAGCAAGACCTTTGAGGCCTACCCCGATTCGGACATGGCCCAGGACAAAGGAGATTCAACGCCTACTGGATCCAAACTGTTCAGGAACTGCCCAGAATGTGGATTACAGAATGTCTTCAAAGAGTATGAGCACGCCCGGTGCCTCTACTGCCTTCACAACGACAAGGTGCACGTGGAGAAGGACTGTGCATTCTGTAAGAACATGTCCGCCCGGACAATGAAGGACCGTCGTACTCGGCTCACTAACTGGCTGGAGGGTGCAGCAGGTGAGAAGAGGTGGTCTGAGTGGTCTTCTAAGACCTTTTGAGGGCGCTTCGGCAACGGGGGCACAACAAAAGCTAAGCACCGCGAGTCCCCGGGTACCGGGAGCACCGTTGGTGCGGGCTCCTCGGCTGCCAGGCAGGGCGCAATGCCATCAACCATGACGCCATCAACCACGCCATAAACCACGAGCCAATGCTCTGGCTCGGTGAAAAGGAACTTTGAGAACCCGGGTAAGCTTCGGGAGAGGCCCCGGTCGATCCAGGCGGAGACAGCCTAGGGGGGGAGCAAGGTGGTGACCCTCCCCCCACGCAAAGGCCTCAAAGTTCGTGAAGGCCCAGATTCACCCAGCGATGGCCTTGATCGAAGGAGTCGTGGCGGCCCTGGCAAAGCCTGCAAGACTACCCCAGTGGAGACGACCCCCGGGCCTATAGTTTCCCTGCCACCCAGGAGGGAAACATCTTTCTCGTCTCTCGAGAAGACCCCTGTGAAACCCCGGGATGAGAAAGAGGAGGTGGGGGCACGGTAGCCCCGACGGACACAGATACCACCTCCGAGGATGAGCTGGCTGGGGTCATAAAGATCCTGGACAAGAAGTTCGAGGAGTCCAGAGCCTACGGGAGGGATCCTGATGAGGCGGCCGTAGAGAGCAACGGTGGGGCCGACGAGGAATTGTGGGCCGTCGAAGCGAAGCAACCCCTACCCCAGCCCCCGTCGCAACTGATGCCACAAGACAATTGTCATGATGCCTACCCCCGGGCATCCGGATCGAGTCCATCAGCCCCGGGAGCAGGCATCCAGATTCTTGTTAAAACCCCAGCAGCCCCAGCTGGGGGCTGTTTGGGTTCAGTCCTGGCGCCTTAGGCGCCAGGCTCATCTTAGAAACCAGTCCTGGCGCCATAGGCGCCAGGCTCATAGACATTACTTACCTCATGCAGACCATGCTGCAAATGAATCCAAGCCAACGTGAGGCCTGGATGGGACTATTTTGTTACAGGGATTATTTTGTTACAGGGACTATTTTTTACTCGGGTGTGGTTCTGGGGAACTTCTTACCTGGAACTACTTTGGAGGATATTTAAACCATGCCCGAACAGCAGCACACGCTTCGCGTTATTCTGCATCCTGCAGCGTAACGCTCACTGTGCCTGCAAGTCAGCATCCAGTCTTCTGCCACGCCTGCCTCGAATCCGGAGCTCCGAGAAAAAGGGGAAAAAAGGAAGAAAAGGTTATATCACGGACATTATTTCAATTCCTTACCTGATTCCGGATTCAGCACGTCTCCGAGCCTGGAAAGGACATTATTCCAGCACGCGTCGCATCGCCAGCAGCAGCGCCGCGTTATACTCACCAGTCCACAGCATCTTTCGACTCGGCGCTGCCTCCATCATTTTCTTCGTCGAACTCGAGCACCTGGGGGAAAACAAAAGAAACAACAAGGTGAGCCAAGAGAGCCGACAAATGCAATCTCTTACCACCATAGGCTTACCTGATTTACCACCTGAGGCATTACCCTTTAATACGCCTCATCTTCATATGCCGCACCTATAAAGGGAGAGAAAACAACAAGTTAAACTCGTGCAACTTTTACCGGACAGTGTTGGGTAATACAGACTCTTACCTGAACGCCATCAGCTGCCTCCAGGGAACATTCCTTTGAACCAGCTGCAATTCAACAAGGGAATGGAACAAGAGTGAACATCGGACATATTGAACTCTATGAACTTTTATAGACCCCGGAGTCCATATTCCTCGAACTCCTCCAGTACCTTCAAACCAGTGAAGTAACTGGAATCTACGCGCCCCTGCATGCCATGCAGGATGGAGAGCTCATCATTTAAAAACATAAGGTGAGGTTACTAAAAGGGGATATCGGAGGTCACAAGTGGGGAGAACGAGAACAGTGGGAGGGGGCCATCACTAAAAACCACGGGTGGCTAAATCCCTTTCTCCACTTGCAGGAGAATACTTCTACGGATCAAGCAGACGAGATTAGGCGGGCCAGTCCACACAGTCATCTCGGCACTATGCATCACGTTGGTGGAGACCGCAGCTGTCCGGGTCCGATCGACGCAACTGTGGGAACAAGGTGAGCGTAACAACAATTCAGGAGCAATCTTGATAGCTTTGCAGACCCTGTGTACGGAGATAAGGACAAGGTTGCCCTTACCACTAGCGGACGATCCAGCGGCGCCTGGACCGTCGGGGAGCCCACCGAACAAGCGGAGGCGAGTCCATCCTCCACCTCCCTTCCAGCCTTCACCCCCATCCCCTCCTCCGAGGGACGAGATGGCGACAACCGGGACGGACAACGACGGTGGTGACGACGGGACAGATCTCCCATCACCTCCTGCCTGGGCCCCCCCCTGACCCCCTCCCCTGATGAAATTGGCTCCTTTCACGCCATGATCACCAGGGCATCAGAGCTTTTCCAGCTATGCCCTAAAGAGCAGAAGGAAGGGTTCCTCTACCAACGACGGGAGGCCAAGAGGAAGACCGTCCTCTCAGTCCACTTACAGTCCACTTACTGGACGACATCTGGGACGAAGGACTGTCCCTTCTGAAGAACACGTCCACAGCCCCGGCGAAGAGGGACCGGTACGAGAAGAAGTACCGGGTCCCGGACTCTACTCCTATGTGCCTCAGGGCACAGCCATCCCTGGATTCGGTCGTCTCCGTGCGGCCAAGAAGAAATCAGCAGGGGCGACGGCATCAACTTCCACTTCCCCGCCGGAAGCTGAGGGGAAGAAGCTGGATGCCATGGGACGACGGGTCATCTCGTCGGCAGCGACGACCATCAAGGCGGCAAACAGTCTCGCGATCATGGCACGCTATGACAGGGAGCTGTGGTTCAAGATCGCTCCCATCCTGGACTTCTTCCCAGATGACAAGAGGGCAGAAGCCCTTGAAATCCTACAGGAAGGTGAGGTGGCGTCTGACCACGCCATCACGGTGGCCACGGACATTGCCGACACCGGCTTTCACCAGATGGGCAACAGCGTTTGCCTTCGCTGGCGCGGTTGACTCAGAGCCACTGATTTCCGTCTGGACGTGCAGACCAGCATACTGGACATGCCCTTCGACGGGAACAACCTGTTCGGCAAGGCAGTGGACGAGTCACTGCAGGCCATCAAGGCGGACTCCGACGGCCCGGGCCCTGGGTTCTCCATCAGTGATGGCCATCCTTTCGGACCTCCGGAGGCAAGTCTCAAGTGGCCTCCGAAGGATTTGGTGGTAGTGCCTCATCGTACCGCCAGGCAGCTCGCTCCTCGTCTCAGGAAGCCTACAGAGACGGCAACAAGACAGGAGGACGTCATCATCGTCATCGCCAAGGAGGCCAAGGTGGCAGGGCCTCTGCGAAGCAAGACTGAACCGGCCGTGACGTCGGGCCCTTGCCCGAGCACCCCGGTGGGAGGTCGGCTGGCGAAATTCATCAGCGTATGGGAGTCCATCTCCACCGACCGTTGGGTGCTGGACGCCCTGGCCAATGGGCACTCCCTGGAATTCCAAAGAAAATGTCCCAGTTTGCCACCTGTGGCCAGGAAAGAAAACCATGTGCCACAGCTGCTTCTGGAGGTATGAGCAATGCTGAGAAAGGGCGCGTTGGAGCTCGTCCCAAAGAGGCTCCGGGGCCCCGTAGTTCAGAGTATACTCGCAGTATTTCCTTGTCCAAAAGAAGACTGGCGGCTGGCGGCCCATCTTAGACCTTCGCTGCCTCAACAAATACATCAAGTCCCAGAAGTTCTGGATGGTCACCCTTCAGCACGTGCTGGGACAATTGGAGGAAGGCGACTTCCTGTTGTTGCTGGACTTGGAGGACGCTTACTTCCACATCCCCATATGAAAAGGACATCGAAAGTTCCTACGGTTCGTGGTCTAAGGTTGACACTACAAGTTCAAGGCCCTGCCCTTCCGGTAAGTCAGTGCCAAGGGTCTTCACCAAGTGCCTGGCACCAGTGGCGGCGTGGCTGCGCCTGCAGGGGTTACGCGTATACCCCTATCTGGACGATTGGCTCATCCGAGCAAAGTCAAGAGAACTTGCCGTCGATCACACAGCGAAGACCGTCCATCTGCTCCTGGAACTGGGCTTCTCGATCAACTTCGGAAAGTCCCACTTGGTACCGTCGCAGGACGCCCTGTTCCTAGGGGCCAGACTCGACACAGTGGCATGGTTGGCTTCACCGTTGGAGGAGAGGATGAAAGCCATCCTGGACAATGTACAATGGCTGTTGACCATGGAAGTGGCCAGGGTGAGGTCCATCAAGTCCCTGCTCAGCATGATGTCACTGTGCATTTACCTCGTGCGTCTGTGCAGGTTGTGAATGCGGCCACTGCAGGAGTTCCCCCGACGCCTGTTGGATACAAGCGGCGGGCAGCTTCGAAGACAAGATCACCCTCCATGACACTTTCCACCAAGCGATCCGGTGGTGGAGCAACCGTGCACATCTAGCGGCGGGCATGGGACTTCCAGACCCCGGCACATCGGGAAACAGTGATGACGGACACCTCCTTGGAAGGATGGGGAGCGCACACTGGAGATCTCCACGCAAGAGGCCTCTGGCTCCGGGAGTAGAGGCCACTACACATAAACGTCCTGGAGCTCTGAGCCGTGTTCTGGGCCCTCAAGTCGTTCCTCACCGTCCCTTAAGGGTAAGGTGGTGAGGGTCTCCACCGACAACACCACCACAATGTTCTACATCCGGAAGCAGGGGGGCACCAGATCCCCAGCCCTATCCAAGGAAGCGCAAGATTGTGGTACTGGGCCGTTGCCCATGGGATGTTTCTGGTGCCTATCTGGCAGGAATAAAGAACACCATCGCCAACTCACTCAGTAGGGAGCTGCACTCTTGACACGATTGGGAGCTTCGGCAGGATCAGGTAGATCTCCTGTTCCGACGATGGGTCAATCCCCAGATTGATCTATTTGCGACGGCGACGAACACAAGGGCCGGAGGTTCGCCAGCAGGTTTCACCAGCCAGGGGGGAAATGGGCGACTCATTCCCCTGGGATGGCCTGTATGCGTTGCGACTCATCAGTCAACTCAGACGGTCCCGGTGCAGGTTGATCCTCATCGAACCGGCGTGGCCGAGGCAGATATGGTTGCCGGACCTTCTGGACATGTCAGCTTCCCCCCCCAGTCAAACTGCCGACGGACGCCAATCTTCTCGCCAGGGAAGGAGGCACCATCCTCCATCATGACCTGGGATCGCTGAACCTGCAGCCCTGGCTCCTGCAGCACTACAGTTCGGAGGGTATGATATCCCGGCAGACTGCAAGGAGGTGCTTGCAAAGGCCAGGGCGTCCTTGACCCTCAAGTGCTATGGTCAAAAAATCGAAGAGGTTCTCTGTCTGGTGCCGTGCACAGAAGATCAACCCTCTGCGGATTATGGCCCCTCAAGTGCTGCCGTACTTGCTGTCACTGGTCAAGGCGGGACTGGTGCAAGCCTCCATCAAAATCCATCTGGCGGCGATCTCCTGCTACACCAGAACTCCGGGGCGGTCATCTCTGTGGTCTCACCGCCTAGTGAAGGAGTTCATGAAAGGACTCTTCCGCTCGTTCCTGCCGGTGAAGGCTCCGGCCCCGGCGTGGGAGCTCAACGTGGTGCTGACCAGGCTCATGGGCCCGCCATCTGAGCCTCTGCATTCGGCACTGTTGAAGTTCCTATTGTGGAAGACAGCGTTTCTTGTGGCCATCATCTCTGCACGACGAGTGGGAGAGATCCAGGCCCATTCCGGTAAACCTCCGTACCTGACATTACACGAGACGAGGATAGTGCTGAGGACGCAACCCTCCTTCACGCCCAAGGTGCCGTCCGACTTCCATCTCAACGTGCCCTTGGTGTTACCTGTTTTCTTTCCGTCGCCTTCGTCGCCAGCTGGGAGGACTTTGCACTCGCTGGAGGTGGCTAGAATGCTGAAGTTCTACGTGGACCGCACAAAGAGTCTTCGGAAGACATCACAGCTGTTTGTGAACTTTGGACCTGTGAACCAAGGGAAGGCCCTCTCAAAGGCTTCCATTTCCAGATGGCTCTCCGGCTGCATCATGCACTGTCACTGGTTGGCAAACCGACCGTTGCCTGGCCATCTGAGAGCCCATTCAACCAGAGCGATTGCTGCTACCTCTGCGTTCCTGTCTGGTGTGGCCCTGCTGAACATCTGCAGGGCTGCTATGTGGAGGTCGACATGCACCTTCACAAGATTCTACTGCGTCGACCGGGATTCCAGGGAGGAGTCCAGAGTCGGCCAGGCAGTGCTGCGCAACCTGTTCGCTTGAGGAGGTAAGAGGTGCTTAATGTTGAGCCTTGCCACCTGCTGTGGTTGTGCATGTGTGTACTACTATGTATTCTTGTATTCATGAGCATGTGAATCCATGCCAGACCCCACGCTGGAGAAGGAACCAAGTTACTTACCTGTAACTGTTGTTCTCCAGCATGGGTCTGGCATGGATTCACATGCAAACCCTCCCTCCAACCCCTCTGCGGCTCTTCTCTTGGTCCTACTGCCACTTTACGTGCTACCAAATCTGAAGATGGCTGCCAGAGGAGGGACTTGGGTAGAGGGCAGTCATTGGCTGGGGGCAGTATGACCCAGAGACCAGTGATTTGTTATTAGTAGAAATACAGTTCAGAAATGAAATTGAAACGAAACTGAAACTGATTTCTTTTCTTTACCGAGGATTCCCAGCCTGACAGGGAATATTCATGAGCATGTGAATCCACCCAAGAACCATGCTGGATAACAACAGTTACAGGTAACTACCTTGTTCCATCCTCCTTCCCCTCAATTGGCGACTACACTACAGGCACCAACAATTTGCTCTCTCTATACCATACCATACAGTGTGAATGGCTTCCCACCTCCTGTGCCCCCAATGCCAAAATGGAACTGCTCTTGGTGGACACCCAAACATCGCTCAACAAGCTTAATCAATCTTATAAATCTTTCACTATAGAGGGCAACATCAAAACTCTTGGCGTCTACCTTGATGCCACACTATCGCTATCCAGACAGGTTAATACAATTGCTTCCTCCGCAGCACATCCATCTAAATTTATCAATGCATGCAGACCCCTTTTTCCCCCCCTGACAACTGCATCACCATTGCAAGAGCATTTATTGGGTGCAGATTGGATTATTGCATTGTACGTTTTGCAGGCACTTCTTCATGCAACATTAACAAACTGCAAATCATCCAAAACAATGCCCTCAAAGCAGCTTTCAACAACCTGAAGGGTGAACACATCTCTGCAGCAATAAAAAGCACATTGGCTACCAATCTCGGAGCGCATCACATTCAAAACATTGGCAATCGCACATAAATGCCTCTCCAACATGGCACCCAAATACCTTTAACTAAAACTCTCCAATTATATAAACCCACATATTCCAAGTATTCTCACCAATTTACCATCCCTTACTTCAGATGCAAGAGCGAAGGACCAGCTTCTCGGTTATAGCATCAAAAACGGAACGCCTTACCTTTGTCACTACGATCTGAAAAATCCTATTTTGTGTTCTGGAAACAATTTGAAGACTACTCTTCTTAATGAACACACCTCGTATTTGACTTCAATGGCATTGCCTGTACCTTCTCTTTTCATGTGTGTGTTATCTGTTGTAACCAGTGCCTTGATGCTTTTGGGTTTAGTGTGCTTAACAAATGCATACATAAATAAATGTCTCTTGTCTTTGTTCTCACATGAGGATGTCTGGCCTGTGTCTTCCAGTTCAACTGGTGTCCTTGTCCACGAATGTTCCTGGCATTCTCCCCTGGTAGGCCGTTCCTTGACTTTACCCCTCCTTGGGTTTTGGTTCCTTCCACCCTACTTTGGAGTCTGCTTTCGGTCCCCTCTCTTTGGGATTCTCGTCTCCTAATCCACCCTGGGTTTGGTTTCGCTCATCCCGCCTTGGGCTCTCTCTGGGCCTCCCCTAACTTGGTTTACTGGAGCGATTGCATACCTTTATTCCCTGGGCGATGCTCCTTGGGAAAGTCTAGGAGTTTGACAACTGCAGGACCACCTCTTCTCCTTTCGGGCTTCACGTGTCAGACGGAGCTTGTCCTGTCTTCCCACAGGGTTTGGGCGGTGGGTTCTGTGTTGTTCTGGTTAGAATCTGAAGGTAGGCTGCAGGGAAGGCACTAGTTCTCCAGGCTGGGGTCTGGCATGGATTCACATGCTCATGAATATTCCCTGTCGTCAGGCCGGGAATCCTCGGTAAAGAAAAAAATAATTTTCAGTTTTGTTTCTGAACTGTCTTTCTACTAGTAACTAATCACTGGTCTCTGGATCATACTGCCCCCAGCCAATGACTGCCCTCTACCTAAGCCCCTCTTCTGGCAGCCATCTTAAAATTTTTACCGTACGTTCAAGTGTTGGGAGTCCTCGTGCTATAGTTCTCGAGCTTTTACTGTGTTTTATACGATTTTTCAAAGTGTTTAATCTAATTTTTTCGGTCAATCGAGCCTCAAGCTCCACAGTTTCTACTTCCAATCAACGGGGACCTGTTTTGGAATTGTCTATGCCCCTCAAGGGTGAAGTTTTCGTCGAGTTTCGCTTCTTGGAGGATTCCGGATATTCTTTGAGGCCTACCCTGCATTGACATGGCCCAGGACAAAGGAAACGCAACGCCCGGATCCAAGCTTTTCAGGAGCTGCCCTGGATGCGGATTAAAAAATGTCTTCAAGGAGGATGAGCATTCTCGATGCTTCTACTGCCTTCACGAAGACAAAATGCACAGTGTAGAAGGACTGTGCGTTTTGCAAGAACATGTCCGAACGGACTATGAAGGATCGTTGTATCCGACTCACCAACTAGGTGGATGGGAAGAGCCCTCAGCAGGTGAGAAGAAGTCAGAGCGGTCTTCTAAGACCTTTTAAGGGCGCCTCAGCAACGGGGGCCCAACAAAAGGCAAATCACCGTGCGTCTGTGGGCGCCGGGAGCACCAATCGGTTGGGCTCCTCAGCTGCCAGGCAGGGCGCATTATCACTGACGCCATCAACCACGAGCCAACGCTCTGGCTCGGGGGAAGAGGAAATAGGAGAACCCGGGTAAGCTTCAGGAGAAGGCCCGGTCGATCCCGACGGAGACAGCCGAGGGGGAGCGAGGCGGTGACCCTCCCCCCAAGGTGAAGGCCTCATGCATGCCCAAAGTCGCGAAGGCCCTGATTCACCCGGCTAAGGCCTCGATCGAGGGAGTTGTGGGGGCCCTGGTGAAGCCTGCGGAGGCTACCCCAGTGAAGACAACCTGTGGGCCTAGAGTTTCCCTGCCACCGCGGAGGGAATCCTCTTTTCAGCCCATCGATAAGACCCCTGTGAAACCCCTGGAGGAGAAAGAGGCCCGGTGGTCATTACGGACACAGATACCACCTCTGAAGAGGAGCTGGCTGGCGTCGCAAAGATCCTGAACAAGAAGTTCGAGGAGGTCCGGTCCTATGAGTGGGATCCCGACGAGGCAGACGAAGAAAGCGACGGCGGTGCTGACGAGGAACCGCGGGCCGTGGAGGGGACCGAGGATCCTACTCCCCAACCGTCGCAACCGGTGCCTATGCCACAAGACAACTGAGGAGCAATATTGATGGCTATTCAGGTGTTGTGTACGGAGATAAAGACAAGGTTGTCCTTACCCCCAGCGGACGATCCAGCGGAGCCTAGACCGTCGGGAAGCTCACCAAGCAAGCGGAGGAGAATTCATCCCCTTCCCCCTTTCCAGCCTTTACAGCCTTCAGAGCCTTCACCTCCTTTCTCTCTTCCGAGAGATGAGACGGGAACAGAGACAGCGACGACGACGACGGTGGTGACGACGGAATGGACCTGCCATCTCCACCCGCTCGGGCCTCCCCTCCTGACGAAATTGGCTCCTTCCACGCCACAATCGCCAGGGCATCTGAGCTCTTCCAGCTCTGCCCCGAAGCGCAGAAGAAGGAAGGTTTCCTCTACCAACAGCGGGAGGCCAAGAGGAAGACTATCCTCTCAGTTCCATTACTGGACGACATCTGGGAGGAGGGGCTGGTGCAGCCTCAAGAACCCGTCCACGGCTCCTGCTAAGTGGGACCAGTACAAAAAGAAGTACTGGGTCCCGGACTCCGCCACCATGTGCCTTGGGGCACAGCCATCCCCGGATTTGGTCGTCTCCATGGCGGCCAAGAAGAAAGCGGTGGGGGCACGGCTTCGGCTTCAACTTCCTGGCCGGACGGTGAGGGGAAGAAACTGGACGCCATGGGACGGGTCATCTCGTCGGCAGCGATGACTATTAAAGCGCCCAATGCCCTTGTGATTGTGGCACGCTACGACAGGGAGCTGTGGTTTAAGATCGCTCACCTGCTGGACTTCCTCCCGGACGACAAGAGGGCTGAGGCCCTGGAAATCCTGCAAGAAGGAGAGGTGGCTTCGGACCATGCCATTGGTGGCCACGGACATCGCTGACACCGGCTTTCGCCAGATGGGCAACAGCATTTGCCTTTGCCTTTGTCGGCGCGGCTGGCTCAAGGCAACCAACTTCCGCCAGTATGTGCAGACCAGAGTTCTGGACATGCCCTTCGACGGGAACAACCTGTTGGGCAAGACAGTGGACGAGTCACTGCAGGCCATCAAGGCGGACACAGAGACGGGTCGGGCCTTCGGTGTGCTTCAACAACGACGGCCGTCCTTTCGGAATTCCGGAGGCAAGCAAGGTGCCTACAAAGTATTTGGCGGCGATTCCTCGTCGTACTGCCAAGCGGCCCGCTCCTCGTCGCAGGAAGCCTACAGAGGACGCAGCAAGACAGGAAGATTTCATCGTCGTCGCCAAGGAGGCCTAGGCGGCAAGGCCGCAGCCAAGCAGGACTGGAACCGGCTGTGGCGTCGGGGCCCCACCCGAGCACCCCGGTGGGAGGCCGCCTGGCGAAATTCGTCAGCGTGTGGGAGTCCATCTCTGACTGTTGGGAACTAGATGCCCTGGGCCGCGGGCACACTCTGGAATTTCAGAGAAAGTGTCCCCGTATACCACCCGTGGCCATGAACTAAAACCACGTCCCACAACTTCTTCTGGAGGTACGAGCGATGCGAAGGACGGGGGCCATAGAACTCGTCACAAAAAGGCTCCAGAGTGTACTCGCGGTACTTAATCGTCCTGAAGATCGGCGGTTGGCGACCCATCCTGGACCTTCGTCTTCTAAACAAGTATATCAAGTCTCAGAAATTCTGGATGGAGGCCTCCAACATGTGCTGGGACAGCCCGAGGGAGGCGATTTCCTATCGTCGCTGGACTTGGAGGATGCCTACTTCCACATCCCCATTCTAAAGGGACATCACAAATTCCTACGATTCGTGGTCCAGGGGCAGCACTACCAGTTCAAAGCCCTTCCCTTCGGATTGAAGTCGGCGCCCCGGGTATTCACCAAGTGCCTGGCACCAGTGGCGGCGCGGCTGCGCCTGGAGGGGATTCACGTGTACCCCTACCTGGACAACTGGCTCAGCCGAGCAAAGTCGAAGGAACTTGCCGTCGATCACACAGCAAAGACCGTCCAACTGCTCACGGATCTGGGATTCTCAATCAACTTCGCGAAATCCCATTTGGTACAGTCGCAAGTTGCCCTGTTCCTGGGAGCCAGACTCTACACAGTGGCGCAATTGGCCTCGCCGTCAGAGGGAAGGATGAAGGCAATCCAGGGCAAGGTGCAATGGCTGTCGACCATGGAGGTGGCCAGGGTGAGGTCCATCAAGTCCCTACTCGGCATGATGTCGTCATGCATCTTTCTCGTGCGCGTATGCAGGCTGCGGATGCGGCCACTGCAGGAGTTCCTCGACTCTCGTTGGATGCAAGGGGCGGGCATTTCGAGGACAGAATCTCACTAAACAAGACTTTCCGCCAAGCGATCCGGTGGTGGGGCACCCTCGCGCATCTGGCGCCGGGCATGGACTTCCAGACCCCGGCACATCGGGAAATGGTGACGACGGACGCTTTCCTGGAGGGATGGGGAGCGCACACCGGAGATCTCCACGCAAGAGGCCTTTGGCTCCCGGAGGAGAGATCCCTGCACATCAATGTCCTGGAGCTCCGAGCCGTGTTCTGGGCCCTTAGGTCGTTCCTTCCGTCCCTCAAGCACAAGGTTATAAGGATCTTCACCACCAACACCACCACAATGTTTTACATCCGGAAGCAGGGGGCACCAGATCCCCAGCCCTATCCAAGGAAGCGCAGGATCTGTGGCACTGCGCCGTCGCCCAAGGGATGTTTCTGGTGCCCTTCCATCTGGCAGGAATAAAGAACACCGTTGCTGACTCACTCAGCAGGGAGCTGCGCTTGTGCCACGAGTGGAAGCTGTGGCAGGATCAAGTGGATTTCCTATTCCGACGATGGGGAAATCCCCAGATCGACCTATTCGCGACGGTGACGAACGCCAAGTGCCGAAGGTTCGCCAGCAGGTTTCCCCAGCCGGGGAGCATGGGCGATGCCTTCTCATTCCCCTGGGACGGCCTATTCCTGTATGCGTTCCCGCCGTTGCCATTGCTGCTGCGACTCATCAGTCAACTTAGATGGTTCCGGTGCAGGATGATCCTCCTTGCGCCAGCGTGGCTGAGGCAGATTTGGTTCCCGGACCTTCTGGACATTTTAGTGTCCCCCCCCAATCAAACTGCTGACGGACGTGGATCTTCTCGCTAGAGAAGGAGGCGCCATCCTCCCCCACGACCCGGGGTCCCTGAACCTGCAGGCCTGGCTCCTGCAGCACTACAGTTCGGAAGGTACGATATCTTGGCGAACTGCAAGGAGATGCTTGCAAAGGCCAGGGCGTCCTCGACTCTGAAGTGCTATGGACACAAATGGGAAAGGTTCTATGTCTGGTGCCGTGCACAGAAGATTAACCCTCTGCAGATTACGGCCCCTCAAGTGCTGCTGTAATTGCTATCGCTGGCCAAGGCAGGACTGGCACATGCCTCCATCAGGATCCATCTGGTGGCTATCTCCCGCTACACCAGAACTCCGGGACGCTCGTCGCCATGGTCTCATCGCCTGGTGCAGGAGTTCATGAAAGGACTGTTCCGATCGTTCCCGCCGGTGAAGGCTCCGTCCCCGGCGTGTGAGCTCACCGTGGTGCTGACCAGGCTCATGGGGCCACCATTCGAGCCGCTGCATTCGGCACAGTTGAAGTTCCTGTCGTGGAAGACGGCGTTTCTTGTGGCCATCACCTCCGCATGACGAGTGGGAGAGATCCAGGCCCTCTCCTGTAAACCTCCGTACCTGACTTAACACGAGACAAGGGTGGTGCTGAGGACGCACCCCTACTTCATGCCCAAGGTGCCGCCGGACTTCCATCTGAACGAGCCCTTGGTGTTACCTGTGTTCTTCCCGTCGCCGGCTGAGAGGACTTTGCACTCGCTGGATGTGGCTAGAGCGCTGAAGTTCTACGTGGACCGCACGAAGACCCTTCAGAAGACATCACAACTGTTCGTGAACTTTGGACCTCTGAACCAAGGGAAGGCCCTCTTGAAGGCTTCCATTTTCAGATGGCTCTCCGGCTGCATCATGCACTCTCACCGGTTGGCAAACCGATCGTTGCCCGGCCGTCCGAGAGCCCATTCGACCAGAGCGATCGCTGTACCCCTGCTGGATATCTGCAGGGCTGCTACGTGGAGGTTGACACACACCTTCACGAGATTCTACTGCGTTGACCGGGATTCTAGGGAGGAGTCCAGGGTCAGCCAGGCAGTGCTGCACAACCTGTTCGCCTGAAGGTGGGCCTGGTGAGGAGGTAAGAGTTGCTTAATGTTGAGTTGATGAAATGCTTAATATTGAGCCTTGCTACCTGCCGTGGTTGTGCATGTGTGTACTGCTATGTATTCTTGTATTCATGAGCATGTGAATCCATGCCAGACCCCATGCCTGAGAAGGAACAAGTTACTTACCTGTAACTGTTGTTCTCCAGCATGGGTCTGGCATGGATTCATATGCGAACCCTCCCTCCTACCCCTCTGCAGCTCTTCTCTTGGTCCTACTGCCTCTTTACGTGCTACCAAATCTGAAGATGGCTGCCATAGGAGGGGCTTAGGTAGTGGGCAATCATTGGCTGGGGACAGTATGACCCAGAGACCAGCAATTGGTTACTAGTAGTAAGACAGTTCAGAAATGAAACTGAAACAGATTTTTTCTTTGGCGAGGATTCCCAGCCTGACGACGGGGAATATTCATGAGCATGTGAATCCATTCCAGATCCATGCTGGGGAACAACAGTTACAGGTAAGTAACTTGTTCCATACTTAATGTCACGTTGGATGTGACCAAAAACACCCATGTGGAGTGGAATGGGGCTACACAGCACCTGTTTTTTTCATTTTAGTAAAATAGGAAAAGGATTACTGAGGATTCACAGCCTGATAACTGGGAATATTCACAGCAAGAGAATTTCTGGAAGATGCCAATACTAGAGATCATTGCGGTAAGAAACACACTACTTCCATATCGCTGCAATTGATGCTCCAATGAAAATACTCTATGCCTGAATTAAGTGTGATTTCTTCATGCTGATCACATTTCTCAACTTTTTCACTAAGGTGGGTTCCAGCTCGTGCCACGAGGAGTTCACAAAGGGGGGGTTTCCTGTACCAGAGTTGCAAGTCCAAGAGGAAGATGATTATGGCGGTACCCCTCCTGGATGATGTGATGGGAGGCGGGCCTGGCCCACTTGAGGAACCCTTGCAAAGCTCCAGCCAAGAGATAGGCTAGACAAGAAGTACTGGGTATCGGAATCTGCAACGAAGTGCCTGAGGTCGCAACCATCGCCGGATTTTGTGGTTTTGACAACCATGAGGAAACGGCCATCTAACTTGTTCTCTGTCCCTCGGGACAGTGAGGGCAGGAAGTTGGATGCCATAGGGAGGAAGGTAATCTACACTGCGGCGTCCACCATCAAGGCAGCCAATGCACTGGTGATCCTAGCCACGTAAGATGGGGAGCTGTGGTATAAGCTGGGGCCTATTATAGAGTTCCTCCTGATGACAAGAGGATGGAGGCGATCGCCATCTTCGAGGAGGGAGAAGTAGTGTTGGATCACATCATTACAATGGCACTGGACGTTGCCGACACCGGGTTCTGCCAGATGGGGAACAGAGTCTGCCTTTGCCGCCAAGGCTGGATGAAGGCCACAAATTTCCATCAGGAGGTCCAAACTAAGGTACTAACATGCCTTTCGAAAGGGATAACCTTTTCGGAAAGGCCACCGAGTCCCTACAGGCCATCAAGGCGGATACAGAGATGGCCTGGGCACGCTCCAACAGCACCGCTCTTCCTTTCGTTCTTCCAGAGGAAGTCTGGCAGGTCGTCAAAAGGTTTCTCTTCCTTGTACCGTCAGCCATCCAGATCCATGACCCAGGGAACCCACAGAGGCCGTTCCCAGGCCTATGGAGGAGGTCGTCGGCATAGTTGTCGCCAGCAAGGCAGGACGCCGACTCTGAAGCAGGCCAAGGCATCGGGCCACCACCCGTGCACCATGTTGGGAGGCCGTCAGCGAGTGGGAAAAGATCACCACCGGCAGATGGGTGCTGGTCACTCTCGGCAAAGGACATACCCTGGAATTTAAGCATAGGTGTTAACGGATCCCGCAGGTGGCCCGTCAGGAGCAGCACGTCCCTCAGCTCTTGGAGGAAGTACGGCCATGCTGCAAAAAAAAGGGGCGATGAAGGCGGTTCCCTAGCAACTCTGGGGCTCTGCAGTCTACTCCAGATACTTATTGGTAAGAAAGAAGACGGGAGAGCGGGGGCTGGAGGCCCATTCTAGACATGTGATGGCTAAACAAATACCTCGGGTCTCATAAATTCTTGATGGTCACGTTGCAGCACATGCTCGGCCAATTGGAAAGGGGGAATCTCTTCACATCACTGGACCTGGAGGACGCCTACTTCCATGTCCCCATTCACAGGAAACACCACATTTCTACGCGTTGTAGTGCAGGGACAGCAATACCAATCAATTCAAGGCCCTACCCTTCAGCTTAAAGTTGGCCCCCAGAGTGTTCACAAAGTGCCTGGCACCAGTGGCATCCCATCTGCGTCTACGGGGGATTCACGTATACCCATACCTCGACGACTGGCTCATCCGGGCCTGCTTGCGGGAGTTGGCTGTTTGACACACGTGGGCAGCCATCAAGCTGCTGGCGGATCTGGGATTCTCCATCAATTATCCAAAGTCCTGCTTGACACCATCACAGACAGCGCTGTTCCTGGGAGCCAGGCTCGATAGTGTCCTGCCTAGCATCGCCCTCGGAAGAGAGGGTAGCAGCCATTCAGGGGAAGGTGTAGCGGCTGTTGCTGATGAAGATGGACACGGTGCAGACCATCAAGTTGTCCTGCGTCTACCTCATCCGGCTCTGCAGTTTACAGATGCAATCTCTTCAGGAGTTCCTGGATGCCGCTGGGTGCAGGTGTCCGGAAACTTACTTTGTGGGCAAAATCACTCTGCACATGTTCCGTCAGGCGATAAGGTAGTGGGGCGACCACTCCATCATCGCCTGTGGCACGGGGGTTTCAGAACACTCCATTCCAGGCGACGATCACAACTGACCCTTCCCAGGAAGGCTGGGGTAGCCCACACTGGACGTCTTCACGCCAGAGGCGTGTGAGAAGGATCTCCACGTCAACATCCTGGAGCTGCAGGCAGTGTTCTGGGCCCTCAAGTCATTCCTTCCATCTTTGAAAGGCGAATTGGTTAGGATCTTCACGGACAACACCACCACAATGTTCTACTTCAGAATACAAGGCAGCACCCATTCCCCGGCCCTCTCCAAGGAAGCGCAAGAACTGGCGCTGAGCCGTCGGACAAGCAATGCTCATTGTTCCCTTTCACCTAGCAGGAATCAAGTACACCATTGCAGACTCCCTCAGCAAGGAATTGCGTTCCTGCCACAAGTCGGAACGTCGGCAGGAACAATTGGACCACAAATTCACTAAGTGGGGCAGGCCTCAGATCGACCTGTTTGCAATGGCGGCAAACTCCAAATGCCAGAAGTTAGCCAGGAGATTCCATCAGCCAAGTAGCCTGGGGGACACATTCTCCTTCCTGCGGCAAGGGAGTTGCCTGTATGCGTTTCCTCCATTGCCTCTCCTGCTACGAGTCATCAACACTCGGTGTTAGTGCAGGATGATCCTACTTGCCTCGGCGTGGCTGAGGCAGATCTAGTACCTGGACCTTCTCAGCCTGTCGGTGTTGCCGCCGATCAAGCTTCTGGCGGTCCCGGATCTTCTCTCCAGAGAAGGAGGCTCAATTCTGCATCACAACCCAGGATTGCTCAACCTGAGGGCTTGGCTCCTGCAGCTGTAGAGTTTGGAGGATATGATTTGTCGGCTGACTGCAGGGAGGTCCTCGCCAAAATCAGGGTGTCGTCGACTTTGAAGTGCTATGGTCAAAAGTGGAAGCGTTTGCTACTGGGTTCCGGTCGCAGAGGATTACCCTTCTGATGATCACGGCCCCGCAGATTCTTCTGCACTTGCTATCCTTGGCCAAGGCCGGTCTGGCGCATGACTCTATCAAGGTACATCTGGTAGCGATCACTTGCTACACCAGGTCTCCAGGAAGATGTTCACTTTGGTCTCATCGATTCGTCAGAGTTCCTCAAAGGACGTTTTCAATCTTTCCCACCGGTGAATGGTCCTGCTTCGACGTGGGAACTCAACGTGGTTTTGACAAAGCTTATGGGGGCTCCCATTTCAAAGACTTCACAGCTGTTTGTGAACTTTGGTCCTGTGAACCATGGGAAAGCTTTGTCTAAGGCTTCCATCTCAGTGGCTCTCAGCCTGCATCATGCACTGTCACCGGTTGGAGCCCATTCCACCAGAGCGATCACTGCGACAACAACGTTCCTGGCCGGTGTGCCCTTGCTGGACATCTGCAGGGCTGCTACGTGAAGGTCCACACACACCTTCACAAAGTTCTACTGCGTCGACAAGGATTCCAGGGAGGAGTCGAAGTTGTCCAAGCAGTGCTACGCGACCTGTTCGCTTGAGGTGAGTCTGTTCCAGAGGTAAGAGTGAATTGCTTCTGCTGAGTCTTGCTACCGCCCGTGGTTGTGTAATGTACTGCTGCATATTCGTTATTTATGAGCATGTGAATCCGTGCCAGACCCATGCTGGAGAACAATAGTTACAGGTAAGTAGGAAAGGAGAGTGTTCTCCTGGCTATCTTGCTTAATTGGTTCCAAGAAAGGTTCTAACACAGTGGTTATTGCGATACAATTTTCGCTTTATTTGTGCTAGTGATGGGTTAATTCTTCATACAGTTGATATGCATCTAGTACATTTGGGGCAATATTGTCCCCTAGTTGTCAGCCGACACGTATTTCGACCCGTGGGTCTTTATCAAGGCTGATCAGAATCCAAAATCATGTGAGGTGCAAAATTTGTGACATGTTTGTGACATACATGGTTGAATTGGTGCACAGTGAGTGGTGTTGGGTGAAGTGGTGTGTTGGCAAGTAATGCAGAATGATTGGGCACATACATTAAATGCAAATGGAAAATCATTTGAAGCATGAGGAGAGAGGAAAAAGCAGACGAAAGGTTAGCAAGAAGTCTTTTGGTTTACAGTAAGTGGAGTTGGAGGGTGGATGTCTCTTACCTATTGGATGCGGTCTGCAGCCACCTGTGGGGTCCTGGTACGTGATGCTTGACTGTCTTGTGGGGACAGTGGCTCCTGTTGGGCCCTGTAAGAAAAGTGGAGAATTGCGTGTGAGACGGAACGTCGGGTGCCGTGGGTAGGGGCGAAGTACGTCCCCCATGTGGGCTCGTAGGCGGTCTGTACCTCGTGTTGAAGTCCTTGCGTGTTGGGGCAAGTTGGGGTGTGGGCGATGCGTCCCAGTATTGGAGGTGGTGTGCCCTGGTTGAGAATAGCTAGGTTCCATGTTGCCGGGACCGTGGCTATGATGATGATGATGATGATGATGATGGTGGGGGGTGTAGTGATGGTCTGGCGGGTTGGGGGAGCGGCGTAATTATCATGGCGTAAGGGGTTGGGCACCCCAGTGGGGTGGGGTTCTATGGGCCGGGCTTCGTGGGAATGGTGGTGCCCCAACACAAAGGAGCTTACTCAGCCCATCCTTTCTACACGAGAAAAACATCTCGGCCCAGGACTGGCTAAGCAGACAAGCTCCAATCGGCTTCACCAAATGTGGAACATGTTCCATGTGTAAATATGCCACCCAAACCAAATGCGCAAAATTTACAGGCTGCCCACCATTCAAAATCATGGCGCACCTCAATTGTAAAAGCAAGTATGTGATCTATGCACTAATCTGTGTATGTGACAAGATTTACATAGGAAGTACCATCCGGGAAGTACGAACTTGGATAAGGGAACACATGAACAGTATCCACTCACAGGACCCAAAGCTGCCTTTGGCCAACCACTGGCAGAAGAGCCACCAGATGGAAGATAAAAGCTTGATAAGCTACATTGGACTGAAAACAGTGAGATTGGGACCCAGAGGAGTGTTGAGACGGATTTCTGAACTCTGTCCTGGCGGCGCAGAAGTTCAGAAGGCCAACCTAATTACCTGGAACAGGGCAACTTCTGGACAAGCCAGACCAATCAGGGTAGCGATCGCGGCGGTTAAGACTAGGTCTCAAGAGGGGTGAGGGTGACTGAAAGCCCGCAATGAGCACACAAAGCAAGGACACTCACAAATTACTCCAAACAGGTGTTATATTAAAAATATATGCACATTTATTCCAAGGCCTTTCCAAAATTGACCGTAGCGACAAAACACAATAAAAGTCTAGTAAACCAACACATACCAAACCAATACAATATATATACAAATACAAACGAGTCTAAAGCGTTAGATGCACAAAATGTGTAGTCCACCTAGAAGGGGAGGAAAACAGGCAGTGCAAAATAATGATTAGACCCAGTCCGCCTCCAGAGGCACCTAACTAAAAGGAAGTCCAAGCCCTACGAAGAGTGGAGCCTTGTGCTTAAAAGTACCTGCACACGCTGGTGCCAACGGGCAAAAAGGGGAGTCTCTTCGAGGGAATCAGGCAGTTCAGTTTGGTGCACAAATGAAGAAGAACAGAGTTCCGCGACTCAAGTGCAGCCTCCACTGTGGGCAGAAGCAGAGCGCGAGTAAGGAAAGGCGTGCTGTTTGACACAGCGGGGAAAAGCTATGGGCTCCTGCAGTAGGACGACCAGTTCCTAGCTATGCTACTCACCGGTCCCCGATGCAAGCAGACCCAGGCTTCTCTGCGTCAGTTTCAGTGCTGGCAGGTTCAGTGGAGCAGGGGACGTCTCGTCGTCGTGTAGATTCTGCAGCAGCAGAGTTGAGTTAAAGATGTCCCAAACGAAGTGAACCCGCACAGTTTGTTACCACAGCAGGGCAACAGAGCGGCCGTGTGTATCTCGGCCAAATGTACACTACTCACTTCAGACCTGGGAATGCCAAGTGTACGAATCGTGTGAGAGTGACAAGGACTCGAAATGCAACACAACCTGGCAGCGGTTACAGAGCAAGACTCCTGGGTAGGCTGGTCAGTCTGCTGGATGGCCCAGAGACACTTCCGAAGGCTTACGTGCAGGAGATGGTGAATATGCCGAGAATAGCTGTCCCCGCTATTCCAAGGGTCGAAGTACCAGTACAGGCCTTCTGGTTCGATCGTAGGTAGAAAGGGTTTCACAAAGCGACAGCAGTGCAGAGGAGCAGTCCTTCAGCGGGTCACCAGCGATTCCTCGGTTCAGCCTCGTGGTTGCAGGATACTTGGCTCCTGTATTCCTTTGTTCGTGAGAACTCAGGAGATCGACATGGTAGTGGCCTTTCCAGCCTCCTCTTATCCACGGTTCCCTTCGCGCCAAAACGGAGGGGACCCAATGGGAGATCCGCTCATAAAACACTCACACCATACGTGGATCTATCACGGACCACGGTGGTCCCAGGCATTCATACCACACTAGACTGTCTGGCACCCAGGATGTGTATTGGGACCAGACATCCCAGCCCACATCCTGGAGGCACACACAAGGCCTGTAGAAGCCCACGAAAGCATCTGTGTTTCGCGGGAAAGTACATGCCCAAATAAGGAAGGCCCCGGGTCGGCTCGACCTGGGGAAGGTGAAGGGAGCAAGACGGTCAGCGGACAGGACAAAGGAGCCTCGTGGTCTGGCCATTTTGGGAGCCAGGCCACCATTTTGGGCTAAGCGCGAGAAACGCGCTTAAAACGCCAAAAGGAGCTCAAAACACAAGAAACGATTGCTGCCACCATTCCCGTCCGTGAATCACTTGCACCGATCAGTTACAATCCAAAAAGAGTATCTAGGGCCTGTAGAAGACTAGAGACCCAAGAGAGCAGTAAGTTAGCTTACAGTGCCCTCTTGTGTCATGTTGCACGAAAGCCGCAACATGATAAAGAAACTACGGAAAACAGCATTTCCCGGTACTGACTGTCTTAAGGGCATGTCAGTTTCACCGTAAGAATGGAGCGAAAGCCCAGAGGAGTGCGGCAGAAGGCTGCACTTCTCTGGCAAAGTCTAGATCATGGAGAAAACAGCAAAAAGTTTAGGGGTTGCCACATGGAAGGAAAATTACCCACAATTAAGAAATCTTTCCTAACAAGGAGGAGACAGAATACGAAGACTGAGAAAGGAAGAAGCAAAACTAATCTGCCGCTTCAGATGTGTCAAAAATGGCCTAAACAGTGATCACAATTTCAATGTGTTACTGTAAACTTCTTCTGTCTCGACACATTGACCCCTTGCTCCCTGAGACCCAGTGATTGGCCCACGCCACTCCTATGGACCATCCGGACATCCAACAATTGCCAACGTAACCACCAACACTGACAACTACCACCAGCAATAGGGGCACATGCCCGCCTACCAATGGAACCCACATGTCCAAGGGACAGGCCCGTTTCACGGGCACCCCAGGTTGCCTAACTGGCCCAACCATCGCTTAAATCCCCATCCCGGGCCACCCCCGAGCCCAACCCAGTCTACCGGTATCAGCCATGCACATGCCTGATCCCCATTGCGCTTTCGCAAGGGAGTACCACTGCCCAATTGCCATCAACATGCGCATCACATGCAGGGACACTGATCCCCTGCGCATGTGTCAAGAGCACCAACTGTGACTCAGATCGCATGCGCAGTGCCATAAGAGGTGTTCACCTCACAGACACTTCGACCAGGAGCTCAACGGAACCGCTCAAGCAGCACTCGGGTAAGATGCACCCCTGTGCAATTCCCTGGCGGCGCTTGGATCCGGCCGACACAAGTGTATCACACACGGCGATAATCACTGCGCTCTCCGCCCACCGGGCACCACCATTCCCACGAAGCCCGGCCCATAGCACCCCACCCCACTGGGATGCCCAACCTCTTACGCCATGATAATTACGGCGCTCCCCCAACCTGCCAGACCATCACTACACCCCCCACCATCATCATCCCGGCCACGGTCCTGGCAACATGGACCCTAGCTATTCTCAACCAGGGCACACCACCCCCAATACTGGGACGCATCCCCCACACCTCAATTTGCCCCAACACGCAAGGACTTCAACACGAGGTACAGACCGCCTACGAGCCCACATGGGGGACGTACTTCGCCCCTACCCACGGCACCCGACGTAACGTCTCACACGCAATTCTCCACTTTTCTTACAGGGCCCAACAGAAGCCACTGTCCCCACAAGACAGTCAAGCATCACGTACCAGGAACCCACAGGGGGCTGCAGACCGCATCCAATAGGTAAGAGGCATCCACCCTCCAACTCCACTTACTGTAAACCAAACAAGACTTCTTGCTAACCTTTCGTCTGCCTTTTCCTCTCTCCTCATGCTTCAAATGATTTTCCATTTACAATTAATGTATGTGCCCAATCATTCTGCATTACTTGCCAACACACCACATCACCCAACACCACTCACTGTGCACCAATTTAACCATGTATGTCACAAACATGTCACAAATTTTGCACCTCACATGATTTTGAATTCTGATCAGCCTTGATAAAGACACACGTGTCGGCTGACAACCAGGGGACAATATTGCCCCAAATGTACTAGATGCATAACAACTGTATGAAGAATTAACCCATCACTAGCACAAATAAAGCGAAAATTGTATCGCAATAACCACTGTGTTGGAACCTTTCTTGGAACCAATTAAGCAAGATAGCCAGGAGAACACTCTCCTTTCCTACTTACCGGCTAAACCCCAAAACGCTCCTGTGATCTGGCGACTTATGTATCTTACTAATATGCTTAAGTAACAATAGAGCTTAGCACGGTTGCTTCCAAACCTAGAGCCAACCACGACTCTGTTACAGGTAAGTAACTTGTTCCTTTTCCCCAATAAGCGAATACGAAATTATTTTTATTTAACTAGCGGGGGGGGGGGGGGGGTTACGAGTTTGTTTGCCTTTTTTAACAGCTCTTAATGGAAATTGTAATGTGCCGAAATTATTGATTTACTCTTGATTTGGAGTTTATTATGTGCTTTGTTTGTTTTATATTTCTCATTTATTGCTATTGTGTAAAAAGTTATTTTATGAAATAATGCACATTAAATAAAAAATAGAAACGCATATACCTGTCCACCAAAGTGAAAGTGGACCATAAACACTTGCAGTGGCCGAACACCCTTACTCATCCACACAGGACAGATTTACTAATGTCATGTAATTTATAGTGGTACTAGTGTTAAAACAACTAACCCATTCCTTATCTAAACATGTACAATATACTAATATAATGTGAGACAATACACAGCAATATATATATTTGTGATTTCATGGTTCTACATTACAGAATAACCTTTTGACATTTTAATCCTTTTATCATAAATATTCCTTATTTACTGGTCCAATCCTTCTTGCTCATATAGTGTGCTTAGCTACACAAGTGTTCCTTCTTTAGTGGCTTCAAGTCTTTTAAAAATTTCGATTACCAATTTTTATCAATGCCAGGGTAATCGGAATTCTGTCTCCTCCCAAAAGTATTATCCACACTCTTCTTCCGTCCTTGAACTGTATTTGCTGATCTCTTTGCCTAGTAACCTCTTCCTCAGATCTTTTGTCGCTGGACAAAATAAAGCAAGACGTTTCGTTGACTCTTTAGATTGTTCTCCTTGACAGTCTGCATGAGATCTCTACATTTTGAGCCCTCATTATTTCTCTTGTAGGCAGTAAGTTCAATCGGAATCTCATGAATTGGTCTCTATAGTACCAGTTCGGAAAAAGCTGAAGGTATTTCCATAGACAATTACATTTTCTTGATTCCTGTAGAGATTTCCCATATAGTTTATAGATTTTTATTTCATCCTGTGTTATCAAGTCTTGTGTGTGTATTTTATTTAACCTTATCTGGGTTCTCTAACATGTTTTCTTCCGATTTTCCCCAGGTCTAATATGATCGCTTGGCAGATGACTTTCCACTCCGAGAGAGTAGTTTCATTGTTTTTATCTAGAGCGTTCTTTAGTGCCCCAAAACCTCCCTTCGGAGATTCTTTTATACATTTTCTATAGAGGGAAAGTGATTTCCATGTCATTATGCCCTTTAGCGATGTTAGGCCCAACTCCATGCCTGGATTGGTGTGCGTTTGGGGAGCCGGAGTACTTTCTTCCAAAAAATACCCTAGAGCTTTGGCCAGTTCTCGCTCTAAAAAGAACAAAGTTTTTACTCCATAAGTTAAAATCGGCTGAACCGTCGTGCGATAGAATGCGACCAATGATTTTATCGAGAATCCACAGAATCTTTTGAGAAGTAGTCTTCCCTGACCTGCCAATCTGTTTGCTTTCCTTTTCAGCGAGTCCAATCTTGGGGCATCACTTTTGCTTATGTTTAAACAGACTCCAAGGTAGGTGAATGACTTCACCACTGGGTTTATTAAAAGGCCATTTGTTTCTACATACTTTTGTAGCGCGTCTAGTTGTCTTTGTAGACCGACCTGCGTCTGATCCACAAGTACGACGTCAGCATATAATAGTAGTCCCACCGCATTGTCAGCAATTTTTAGGGGGAAACATTGGATATCTTTAAAGGCATGTTTTACGTCTGGTATAAACAAATTAAATAGTTCAGGTGTCAAGGGGCAGCCCTGTTTTAGCCCTTTATTAGTTAGGATTTCTGTCTATCCTGGTTTTTATATAGCGCCCTATCGCCCATAGGCCTCAGAGTACTCACAACAGAGACAGAAACAATGTAAAACACAAGACTGCAAAGAGGACGAGATAGAGATTCTATTAGACTTCTCCTTCGTTGAACAGATATGTCTTAAGCTGTTTCTTAAAGATGGTAAGAGATGTGCTGTTTTTTATGGGAGATGGCATAGCATTCCAAATCATCGGAGCCAAGTGAGTAAAGTTTGTGCCACCAACTCTTTCCAACTTTTTCCGTGGTTGTTGCAGATGATTTTTTTCCACTAGATCGTAGAGTTCTTTGAGCCGGGGCCTTAATTCGTCTCTTAGTGAGATAATTAGGAGCGATGCCTGTCTGACATTTGAAGGCCATAACTGAGCATTTGAATTTTATTTGCTGTTGAACTGTTGGCCAGTGAAGTTTTTTCCTGGCAACTGATGTTTTCTCCCATCGGCTCAAGCCCCAGACTGCCCTAACTGCACCATTCTGAATGATCTGCAATCTCTTGATGTTAGCCTTAGAGGTACCCATCAAGAGACTATTGCAGTAGTCCACTTGACAGCAAACCTGAACCATTCATTCTCACTTTAAATGTAGTTCCTGAATAGAGGTCTTTGATTACTTCCAGAACGTCATTCGGACAACACCACTGTGAAGGTTTATGCCATAGGTTTGGTCGTTAAACAGTATCGAAGGCCTGAGTGAGGTCTATAAATGCTGTTTACATTTTCAGCCCTTTTTTCGTATCCACTCTAGCCTTAAGGATGTTAATGATGAAGACAAAACATTCACAAGAAATTCACGACTACATTATAGACGAGAAACTAGACATCTTATGCCTAACAGAAACATGGTTACAAGAACCTGCTGGGCCTACTATAGACACGGCAATCCCATCTAACTATAACATATACCTTAAAAACAGAGAATCTGGAAAGGGCGGGGGAGTGGCGATAATCGTAAAAAACTCCCTTAAACTCTTTGCCACCCCGATTCAATGCTCAGGATGTGAGATCATTCATCTCAAACTGACCCCCACTCAAAACAACTGTATAAATATTATAACAATATACAGACCTCCATCCTTAACATCGAAGTTTAACGATGAAATTGTGACCATCTTAAACAACCTTAAATCCACCAACACAAACTATATTGATGGGTGACATAAACAGATGGAGAGGAAATCAACACGGCCAACAAACCATAATCCTAGAAGAGGACCTAGAAAATAGTAATTTTTCTATCATTAACAAAGGCCCAACGGCTATCACAGGGAACCAGTTGGACTGGATTGTCACAAACAGCTCCAAAGTAACCATGCTTGGAACTTATCCATGCATTTGGTCAGATCACTTCAAAATTGAAATCTCCCTGACTCTGAACTTTAAAAAGGTAAAACAATCTAATATACCGAAATCAGTTTTTGACCGGAACCTGAAAAAAATCACGAGCAGCATGCTTTCAGCAGAAATGCAGAAAATCATGGACATCACAAAAGATGAAGACTCTTCTGAACACATATCAACATACAATCATGGCATGATAAAATTATTAGATCTCCACGCCCCCCTAAAAAATAAGAAAGTCAGACCCAATTCTAATCACCAAAAATGGTTCAACGCTGAAGCGATTGAGCTCCAGAAAGATAAAAGGAATCTTGAGAGGAAATGGCTAAAAGAACCCACAGAAATAAACAAAACGAATTCGAAAAATGCAGACCGCATATACAAATCCAAACTTAAAGATCTGAAGAAAAATTACTATAACGACATCATTAGTACCGCCGCCAACTCCACTGGAAAGCTCTTCCAAATACTCAAATCCATAGACAAACCCACGACCCTCACTCCACCCTTCCACCCCACGAAATAGATTGCGAGAATGTTCAAATCGCATTTCATAATAAAATTGTTAAAGCCAGAGAAACCATCATAAGCTGCCAGACCACAAATACCCCAATTGTTACCCACTTTGCAGAAAATAAGATTGAACCCGAAAGTCACACATTTCAATTCAGGCCTATCACACTAGACGAAATGAGGAAAACACACTCCAATATGAGATGTACCTCGTGTTTAGAAAATTTTCTATCTCCAAAATTCATTCTGGATAATCCAGATATTTTTGTCCCCTTCCTTAGAAGAATGGTAAATGCTTCTTTTAGGGACCAAACTGTACCCAACATCATTAAAACAGTCACGGTCCCTCCCCTACCAAAGAAACCTGACCTCAATCAACAAGACCCAGCCAATCTCAGACCCATAACTAACTGCAATTTTCTGCTAAAAATTCTGGATAAAGTAGCTACAGAACAACTTCAAAGCTATATTGACAAAAACTATTTATTACATCCACAGCAGTCCGGATTTAGATCTAGCCATAGTACTGAGTCTGCTCTGATTGATCTCCAGACTGAAATGCTGGACAATAATAGATAAAGGCAAATCAGGCCTGTTAATATTATTGGACCTCTCAGCAGCATTTGATTTGCTGGATCACACAAAACTCTGAGAGGCCCTGGAAAAATCAGGGAATTGCTCAACAGGAGCAACCGACTGGATAGCCTCATTCCTTCAAAACAGGCAATCTAGGATTGTCTGGGGAAATAAAACATCAAACACCAAACCGGTGGATTGTGGTGTTCCACAAGGGGCCACTTTCTCCCCTCTTCTTTTCAACCTTTACATGCACTGCCTATGCACCATGTTATCCCAAATGGGTATTTTCTTTACGAACTTTGCCGATGATACCCAGCTAGTCCTCGAACTTAGTGGGGATTACAATAAGGACAGTGACAAACTATCATCCCTATACAACACCATAGAATGTTGGAAGAAAGAAAATTTGATGTGTCTAAACTGCTCCAAGACCGAGCTCATGATTTTTGGCTCTACACGGCCAGAAAAAAATTGAGCCCACTCTACTCTCCATTCTCTATTAAAAACACCCAAATCCCGATATCAGAAAAAGTGAAGACACTAGGAGTAGATCTACAAGCCTCGTTAGGTGCTGAAGCACACACAGCCTACCTAAAGAGAAATTGCCAATACCACCAAATGCTACTGAAAGAAATTAGACCATTGCTAGACCAAAAAAACAGCACGACCATCGCTAGAGCCACTATATATCTAGACTAGATTATGGAAATTCCCTACTCTTAGGAGCAAATAGCAAATGTGTGAAGAAATGTCAAACAATGCAAAATAACGCCATCAGGATCATCATAGGAAGAACCTGGAGGGAACATATCACTGGAGAAAAGAAGGCCCTCCATTGGTTCGCTATGAAAGAATTACTTTTAAATCTCTCACCATGGTTCATCGTTGCTTATACGGCAAAGCACCGGCCTACCTCAAGAAACAATTCAAGTGGTATGAGCCACCAAGGCGACTTAGATCCTCCAACACAGGCCGATTGCAAACCACCGTAACAAAAAAACAACACAGCCTTGGCAAGGCTTTCCCGACATTAAGAATAAAAAAATGGAACAAACTTCCCACCTCACTGAAGCTCGAATCCAACTACATCCTCTTTCGGAAGAAATTGAAAACAGTACTTTTCAACTAACTCCGAGTAACAGGCCCCTTCGATCATGAGGAAATTAGTCATTCACACTCTGTCCTGTTTCCCACCATCTGTTGTCTTGTCTCTTTATCAGCGCTCTGATGCCTGTGGGCTTTTAGCGCTATACAAATAAATAAATAAATGCACCTTAAGCCTTCGCGAATCCTCCTTGACTAACGTCCCGATGGGCAGATGTATTGCTCCACTTCACGAGGTTTTCCAAAATCAACAAAGCAAATACGTTCCCCGCCATGTCTAACAACGCGATTGGTTGGCAGTTGCTTGGATCGTCCCTTGCCCCCTTCTTATAAATCGGGATAATTATTGATGACCTCCATGTCGCTGGTATTTTTTTTTTTTTACTTCATAATATGTTCACATAAATTGAACAAAAATTAGGACAATTGTTTCGGGTCCTGCTTTAACATGGAGTTACTCATCCTGTCTGGTCCTGGGGCTCTTTAATTACTTGACTTTTTGATGATCTCTTGTATAGAAGTATTATCAATACCTAGAAGATTCCACAACCTATTCTTTATCATGGTTGCTTCCTCTAGTTGTTCTACATCTAGGACCTTAAGTGTGCTGCCTATTTCTTCGCTGGTATTGGGTTCAACAAGGCATCCTGTGGGGTATGTAATCTGTAATGTATGTCATCTATTTATTATGGTCCACATTTTAGCTATATTTGTAGTGCTCATCTTTTGAAGCATTACTTCTGCGACTTTTGTTATGGAATTTTAACCAATTTCGATGTCGCTGCTTTAGTTTTTGGATTTTCCAGATTGTGTGTAGTTAATGTTTTTTCTAACTGTCGAGTCTGCTGATTCAGGATCTTCTTTTCCTGAGCGACCTCTTGATCATAGACATGGCGATAGGTAATGTTTGTTTTTTTTCCTATCCCCTTCTTTATTTCAAAAGCTTTAAATAAGCGTGGTTAGTCGATGGTCTGATCTCTCCCTTCCTTGATTAAATGATGTATTGTCATTTCCAATTTCTCAGTCAGGCCAGGAATTAGATTTGCGTTGATCCTCAAATTCACTATAGACTTCTCCTTCTTTCCAACACAAGGTAGCCCAAGTCAATGTTAGCAGATTGTGGTCACTTGAGGATGTGTAGTTAACCGTCAGATCGAACTGCAATGCTCATATTCCTTGAGGTACAGATGTAGTCAGGAGTTTGACCCCCAGACTTCCCTTTTCTTGTTATTTTTCCAAGCATGTCACCCTGTGTGGTAACATTCAAGATGACTCTGTCCAAGACTTAGTGTTTCTCCATGCTTGTCCTTTTTTTTGTGCCTCAGTTGTTACCAATGAGTCCACCTCTATTTCCAGTCCATTTTTGTCGAGTCGTGCACAGTTCAGGTCTCCACTCAGGATGAACCAAGGGTCTTTCCATTTTTCTCTCAAGCTATCAATCCGATCTGCTATCTGGTCTGGGAAATTATTGGTATCCATCCACTTCAACAGAAGTCTACCATCCAATATCTGTTAATTCAGGCTCCTTTCTTTCTTGTCCCCCCTTTTCAAATCTCGAGGCCTGTGGTTTTTCCTGTTTCTTTCTTGATGGTGATTTAGCCTCCGTTCTTAGGGAGACTGGCTCTGTATGGTCAAAGCCCAATGGGCTCAAACAACATGTCTTGTCCTTTAGAAGTCTTTTTATCAAAGGCGTAGACGAGTAAAGACACTATATATGTTGATAAATCTAAAAGATCTATCGGTTCAGTATCTACATTTTCTTTCTCTGTCAATAGTTTCTTCCACATCTGTCGTTAGATGTATTTCTTTTTACTAGAGACTTTTTTTCTTTGTCATTTTTCAGTTCCGAATTAGTAACTTCCGAGGTTTTCGATGAGACAATAATTTTTGATAAGGGGATAGTTTTTAATAAAGATCTGACTTCCATTAGATTTACGTTTCGGTAATGTTTTCTGATTCTTACATTTCCTTGGAGGGTTGTTCTTTTCCGAGCTTTCCCTAATCAAGAATGATTTTCTTTTTTGGAATATCTTTTCTGTAGAGATTACTTTTGTTATAACTTCTTTTTGATTTATTTTTGAGTTAACAAAGATTTCACAGATCTTCTCAAAGGGTTTGTTCTCTATGTCCTTATTCTCTGTTTTATTTGTGTTGGTTTCCAGGTCACCTGATGGTGATTCAAAACATTCATTTGTTCCTTCATCTTTTAGGGTATTATCTTGCCCCTTAGTTGTAGCCATGTTGTTATTCCTTTCAGTTTGTAATTTCTGCAGTTCTTGTGGGTCATCATGTGCGCCAGTCTCTAATGTGGCTCCAATAGGACTTGTGATCTTCCTGGATCACAATGTCAACTGAACTTTTTTAGTAGAACCATCAATCAATTGCTTCCTGTCAGTTTGTGTTACTGTAGAAACTTGCGTTCTTAGGGCCACAGGGTCTGTCAGATGTATGTATATTCCTCAAATCGAATGCTCTAAAAGCTCTTCTATTTTCTTTTCCTTTGATAATTGGATCAAGTATAGTATGCAACAACTTTGAGACTTTTGCTGTACTACTACCCAGGTTGTTTTGTATTCCAGTTATAAAGCCCTCCACAAATATTTTCGAATGTAGCATAGCTGTCATCGTAGACTGATCTTTCAATTGGTCCCCCATCTCTTCATTTCTCTAGGCTTCCCTTGAGCAGATTCTGTTTGGTCTTGTATTTGAGCTTCGTTGTCAGTTTGGGTTGTTGATGAGGTATAATCTTTTATCCACTCCCTTGTCCCTGAAAGTTCCTCCATCGAGTCTTTTCTTCCTCTTTTGTCAGGGCTGTTTTAATTCCTCAAGTAGATGGTGGTTTTTTTGGGCTGATCCAGCTCTGTCTGTTTTTTTGGAGTGTTCAAGGTCTTTATGCGCTCGGAGGTCTTTGCAATTAACCACCTCCTCTAGTGTATCCCTAACTTTTTATTCCCCTTTAACTAATAAATCTGTTATAATCAGCTAGGTAGATCCTCGAGGGGCAAGCCCCTGCCTTTTCTGCCACCAGGGAACTTTCTTACAGTAGATGATCTGAAATGTAATTCTCCCTGTGGGATTAACGAGATGCAGACACTACCACAGAAGGTTGTTGGCCCTTCATATAAAGCAAAATAAGTAATAGAAAAACATTGCAACTATTATTGTGACTCTACATAACCAACTCAATATGAGAAAGGTTATCAATGAAAATTCATCTCATTGAGTAGCCTATATCCTACATTAAATGAATCAACTAACCAAAAACACAATAGATTCTCAAAGGCAATCTTATGCTCACAATTTGCACTAAAGCTTCATGAATTGAACTGCTTTTTCAATACCACCCTCTTTATGATATTAAAAAAGGGTAAAACCTTCTTGCATACTCGAAACAGTCTGTGGAGAGCTGAAAGCATATAGCTGGAGGAAGGCTTGGTGAGTTGTACACTCCAAAAGTCACGAACAAATGCACTAAATATCAAATCCAATGCCAAAAACCACCAAAGAAATCCATCACGGTCTTCTAATGGCTGTAACAAGGCCTTAAAAGAGATGCATATGTTATACAATTATATTGTATTTAATTTCCTTTTATAAACATTTGAAAAGTCATATATTTGACTGAAACACATTAATTTAAATAAAACTGAGATCCAGCGTCAATTGGAATTGACCAAAGATGTGAACAGAAGCCAAATCTGAGCAAGCTGGCCCAAAGGGTTTCAGCTGCTGTACATGAGTGTTTCTGTGCTTTATACAGTTCAATAAAAAGGATAGTTGTCTCAAAAAGTCAAAAGCAGAAGCTTTTTGAGCCTCTATAATATAAAAATCTAATTTATTGCAGCAAAAATTCCAGGCAGGAGAAAGAGGAGCAATCGAACCCTCCTTCCTCCATAAGCCAGAATGGAGAAGGTTTCCAAGCTTGCTTTAGCCCTCAGCTCTGCCTCCAATCCGACTGCATCCATTGACAAATCTGAACAGCTCTGTCCACTCCTCCCAGATAATCCCTTTACATAGCTTCTAAGTTTGTTTATGCATCGGCTCTGAGACTGTTTTATCAAAACGCTCCAGGCGTATGCATAAACAATATACTGCAGGTTCATCCGGCCTTGCCCGGAAGCCACGTCCTGCATTCCATTGTAGCCCATCAGAACATTCTTCACAATTTACTACACCTGTACTATTTACATAAACCAAACAGCCACTGGGCCACAGCCCAGAATGTATGTTTTACAGTATTCTCCCCATATCCCAAAAGAACTGATAAACCTGGCTTGAAGCCTGGACTTCTCACAATATCCTTACTATCTAAAACGCTCTCTTCCCAAATACTTTCCTTCCAGAACCCTCCGCTCGGCCTCCTCCAAATCTCTGTGGGTGAGCAGTTTCTGCAGAGATTTGTACGTAGATCCTTTTCCTCTGCAGGTGCCTCCCTCTGAAACAGGCTACCTACCTCTCTTCGTCTTGAGCCGGACCTCCTTAAGTTCTGGAAACTCCTGAACACCTACCTCTTCTCTTCCTCTGTCTCTCCCTCTCCCCTGCTAAACTCCTTTCTCTTCGCCTCTTTCCCTCCCTCCTTCCTCCTTTTCCCTAACCTGCACAGCTAGCTGACTGGTCGCCTAGTGCACCTCCAGAGCCCCACAGGTCCCAAGCTCCCCTCCAAGTCTTGCACTTGCCTCCTGCCCTCTGCACTCTGATTGGCACTACTGTATTATGCTCCATGAGTGGAGCAACCAATCTGCACTTAACCCAGGCCCCTGCTGGACTGGGTGCACTTGTCCCCCTCCCTCGCACTTCCTGTTCTGTGCACTTGCACAACCTTGACTTTATAAGTTCTATGCCTTGCAAAACTGTCTGTCCGGTCCTCCCTCTGTCTCCCCTCCCTAGCTTGGGCATCCATGAAATTCTCATGCATGAGCAAATTGGATGACCAATTACCAAGCAGTCTGAAATGTCACCAGACCAGTACAGTAGTTAATTGATGTGTATACTCCTCCCCCCTGCCCCCTATTCTCCTTTTTGGCAAGCACTTACTAGTAGATATGCCTCTGGCCTAGTATGCTAGCTATTGTTAGATCATTTGGAATCTTCAACGCCTAAGAATGACAACTGTATTCCCTTGTTCCCTTCCCACCTTGAAGCACTTCACTTGGGTATAAGCGTTTTACAAATAAAGAATTACAATACAACAAATCATTGTGTAATTAGTCATTTGCAGAGTACAATTTGAACTGCAAACGACCTCATGTTACTAATAGGCTTATATGTATATAATCTACTGCCCCGTGTGTGTTTTAGCAGTATTCCAATATAACTGGACTTCACATATTGTGAATAATGCTCAGATCTCCTGAATGTATTTCCCTGTTCAGCTACAATACATGACAACTGGGCATAGTTGAAATCTCAGTGCAGAAAATTATGAAAAGTCTTTGTATTATCCCCTTGAAATTGTGTGGTGGAGTGTAGATCGTCCTTGTGGGAACCTCTGGTAGACCAACCATGTGCGGGTGCGGGTGAGGGGGGGTGCAGGGGCATTCCAGCCAGAAATTGCAACCAGAGGGGCAATCAGTCACAACAGTGTTGTATTAAATCAGCTTTCTTCTACACTGGCACTCCTCCGCTGGAGTGATGTTAATTGATCGAGACCCTTTATCACAAAGCTGCTTGCTCCACAATACCTATCCGCCATGTTTGTGGTGGGGATAACCACGTGTCTAGGCACAGCCGGCCCGTTGTCGATTGTTATGGGTTTGGGGTGGTATACCTTAACTGGTGAGAACACACAGACCTTGTCTCAGCACAGGCGAGATGTAAGGCTTATCAGACTGTGTGTGCTTAATGGGTGTTCCCACTGTGTTTAGTTCACAAGCATGATGTACTTCCCTATTCACTATTCTTAGAGAGGCACAGATCCACCCTACTGATGAGATCCAACCAGACCGAAACACGTGTCTGGGGTTTCTGTTGGTACTCTTGTTCAGAGGAGAATTGCCTCACATTTCGGTGCAGGACAAAGACTGATATGTTTGGGATATTTCGTCTCTGTGAAAGATAGTGAGCTAAAGACTCTGGGTAAGTCTCTCCTAACCAGGACTAATGTCTGGCAGAGGGACTCCCAGGACCCCCCTTGTTAAACCCTCTAGACTGTTGTCCTGGGAGAATAGCTCAGCAGCAACGTGCTCGCCTTGGAAGCAAGACGACACGAAGCAACACAGGTTCGTTTCCCCGGGTCCGCGCTTAGAAACCTCTGGGTATTTAAGTGCGTTATAAATACGCAACAAAGACGAATAACTATGCAACTAAAACGAACAATTCCTGTGACAGCGCCTTGATGCCCATGGGCTGTGTGAGCGCTTTAAAAATGCCACAATAAAAAAATACTGTGCTTCTGACAGATATCAACTGACTGCCAACATCACCTTGCAGACGGATTTTATTGGGGCTCTTGCATTATAGTGTGTGTGCAGCAGAGTGCTTAGGACAGTTCATGATTTGGGAGTTTACAGACGCACGTAACTCCTCGGGATATGGGATCTGATAGGAGCATGGAAAGGTGAGGGGGATTATTGCGACGCTAGGAGGTGTAGGACAAACGGTGAGGGGCAAACTGTGGGTAGTTGCAGGGGAGGACGGAGGGAGACATTCTGCCACATTTGTAGTTTCTCTGGCAAAGGAGAGGGGAGGGTTCCATAGATTTGGCCCATAAAAGGAGAAGGCGAGCCTCATTGTAAAGTCTCAGAAACAAGATCTCCCGTGTCATCCTTCTAGCTAAAGTAGAGCTGCGCCTACATCTGTAGCACCACAACCCGATGCAGGAAGCAAAACTGCCTTGTGTAACCTTCATCCCTGAAATGGGAAGTTTTAATTCGGAGGTGGAATGAATGGATGCATTTACAAGGTAGTCTATTCTCAAGATTTTAAAACGGCCCTTAACTCAACCACTCCTCAGAGTGTTGCGACTATCTGGATTAAAGAAGCGCATCGTAAGCATTGGGGGCAAGTGCTATTTGCAAGCGGCCACTCGCGGGCGTCCTTATTTACTCTATTCTCGAATGAAGTTTTTGTTTTATGTGTTATAATGTTTACATGTAACTATTCCGTCCTTATACCCGTAATAAAGACTAGGTATTTTAAACACGTATAAGACACAAAGGTGTGCAACCTCATTGTGTCCAGCATTCAAGTGTTTTAATGAATACTGGTGAATGTTTTTGCCATTGCTACTTTTTTCAGCCCGAAATCTTAGTTTTTAAAGCAGCACGCCTGACTGTGAATGAATTGTCGGTATATCACCTAGTGAATATTGGCGCAACCACGTGTAGTTTTGAACTGGAAACGTTTGATGCGAACACTTCATAATGGTCGTGTGATGTCCTCATGCACATGTCTCTTTTGCTCTGGATTGCAAACGGGATAGGTTTGTGTGTTGGCTGCAAATAAGGTTAGGAATGAAAGTCTACCAGCAGCAACTACCGGAAGATGGCAGTATTTCCCTACATTAATTGTACGTACGGTATACGTGTTATACAGGTGTTTGCGCCTAGTATAGTTTTAGCCTCCGTGTTTTACTGTAAACAAGCAGAGGATGCGACTTTTATGTTTCGAAATGTTATTTTGTCTAGAACACATTTGTGATGCAACAGAACAGCTGCCTGCATTTTTATTGTATATGGTTTTTAAAACCTTTCACAAAACATTGCATATAAAACGACAAAACATAATCATAACTTACATAAAAGTAACCATGATAAGACCTTACACACAAATTACAGCGTAATGCATCAAAAATATAAAAAATACATTTTAAAAAATGACACCGCTTCAGAATCCATGATCTAGTATTACCAGGTCGTAGTCTATTCCACAAGCTTTCAGCAACCATAGCTTAATTCACATCAATTATCTCTTGAACATGTTTGCATTTCTCACTATAAAGGAAGAGGCAGTTTAATATCAAGTGTTTTAAAGTCTCCATTGTAAGTACGTTCACAACCTCGACATTTTTTCTCAGCTCTGTGTACACATGGCCTAGCCCCCAATAAGGCATTGGTTAACAAGAGGTTGAATTAAAATTTCATATACAGACGCCTTTTGTGGCATGGGCATTTCCCCCAAATACCTCGGTAACATATCCCCCTTATCCCTCTTGACTTAAGTTCTATTCTTTTAGGATACCGTATTATCATCAATGAACAGGGAACTAACTACACCTTTTGTTTCTGTGGGATAGGCTATCGTCTCACTGCGAATGCATCCCCTGCATGTGAGAGGGGTGTGGAAGGCCCTGGCAAGGGAACTGGTGCGCATGAACGCTCCGCCGACTCTGCAAAGAGGGAATCCTTGCATGGCATTAAACAGATGAAACCAAAATACTTGCGAGAAAACTGCGTCACGTTTGCATAGCTCGAAAGGGACGACGTCCAAATAGTGCTATTTAAAGCAGAGACGTTTCGCTTGATATACTTTTCTAAAGTTGTGAAGATTGAAAGGCTGGATTGTTTTGACAAAGGTGCAGAGAAGTGAGTAGGCGCGCACACCAGTGTGATGCTTTGTGTGTTTTGGTAAAGGACACACGGCATACTTCTGTACGAGGGCAGCATGATGTGGAATCTGGGTAAAGAGAGCAACAAAACACTGGCATAACATTTTAGATAGAGGTGTGGCATAACATTTTAGATAGAGGTGCCTCCACCAGCGACAGTTCAAACCGCCCGAAAGGTGGCGTTCTTGTGGCCAGCATTAGCCCATAGTGAATGTGACAAGGCGTAGGCACGTTGATTTAGAAGTAAAGGAAAATTAATGATGTAATCCTCTTGATACAATAACTGATGATTCGATCAGTGCCAAGTGGCTGATTCCCATAAGGCAAGTAGCACTTAACTACTGTGAAGCGTAGTTAACACTTGGTGCACATTCACCGTACTCCCTAAAAAGGCGAAGAAGCCCCAATCGGCTTTACCAGAGGTACTGCAGGGATTGTTCACAGCGCTGCGGGGACATGTACACGCTTGTTTCGTTTTTGAATCCGTGGTATTTTACTCTTATGCAAGTCTGTGTAAATTGCACAGTATAGTGAGGAAACCCCTGCAGCTCCCGTAGTATGGAAGTGTGTTCGCATGAGAAAGGTGCAAACTTTTGGTAGTTCGCACCTTTCTCATGCAAACTTTCTGGCCGCAGCAAAATCGCCCGCGGTCGGATCACTTGGAATCGTTCTACTCTCCCACCAGGTGTCTTCTCCCCAATTGCCTGATGCAAATCTTTCACCAGGGCTTCTCTTTAATTTTCCCACCGTCTTGCAGAGTACCACAGTTGTATTCTTTAACTCTATATACGTTCTCGGCTTAATCTGCTTTTGGCAATACCTGTTCCTACTTTCCTCATGCTGTTACCTTGTTCATGTTAGACCTTTTTACTCCTTAATTAACATTCATTGGCTTGTGGCAACACTTGATTCAACCTTCCCCGTATTAACATCTTCACGTATGAGGATTTGGGCAAATTCTGTCTGTTTTCTGCTTATTCCAAATTCAATATGAGTTCTTAAAGGCATGGTCTAGTAAAAAATGTTATTGTCCCTACGGGACGGCCATGTTTTTTTTAAGCCTAAGTGGCTCGATTTTAGAAAACTTTCCTATGGACCTTACCCGAGTTTTCGTCCATTAAACGCACGCGAAAACAAGCACCAGGGAGCTGCCATTTTCTGATAATCCTATCTTTTCCCCGATCGCCCTGGCTGACCTGCTTTTGCGGCACTAAATCAATTCCCCCGCCCCTGAGCCTGTCATCAGCAGACTCGTACCGCCCATTTCCCAACGCCAAAGCACGTCTTGTGTCAACATTCGCTGCGCTTCAGCTAATGACGTGTCGCCATGGAAATGGCAGGACGCCTCTTTCCTCAATAAGTATAAACCGACCGTTTCACAACACACAGCAGCAGATTTTCGATTCCATTCCTCTCTCTGTGTTACTTTGAGTATTCTGTGACTCGTTTCAGTGCTCTGGTCAGCTACCTTCGCCGCTTGTAGCCCGTGTGAACAGATACCAGTACCACCGCTATAAATTATTTTAGTTTGTTTACCACACAATGGCTACAATAATGCCCTACATGTATGAGCCAGAGTATACCGAGGAACTACTACTGGAAAGGGAAGCACGCGAAAACGATGGGGATTCGGACGGCAGTTGGCAGGACGAATCAACAGATGAAGAGCCTGGGCCTTGTCGAATGGACGGCGTCTCCACCTGGTGCACATGCAATCGGTGCGAGCTAATGCCAACTGAGGACGAGAACTGCTGCTGCAGAGAAAACTTGGGATGCCTGGCCTACATTTCGGAAGGCGAGCCACGACCGCAATGCATCACCGAGCTGCCAGACATCAGGGCAGTCTGCCTCACACAGGCCGTGTTGAGAATAATGACGGTGCTTATGCACAAACTTCGCGCAACTGTTCGTCCTCGTAATCCGAGTAACGAGTAAGTATACCCTGCTTGTCATGCCACTCCTATTTCATGTTCTTCTACTATATCCAAAATTACATCTACATATCATTGTAACGCATGTAAGTCGTTCAATAGTGTGCATTGTCTAGATAGCATTTGTCCGTGCAGAATGCCATTAGTTACAAGAATTGTCATTGACAACAAATGTTTATTAAACTTACCTTGGTCATTTAAAAACAGTTTGTATCATTCTTTTTCACATGTGGTACCGGCTGGTGGCCTATCTTTCCTTTACATGGTGGCTCCACGGGAGGCTTGGACACCGCGTTCGAAGAGTGATACCCGCCTGTGCCGTTCGTGCCATTAGAGAAATGTTCCCGAGTGACAGCGGTCAGTACAGGGGATTTTCTCTCGCTGTGCTGCAACCTGACCTGTATAATCTTTAAAGTCTTGTATTTTTGTGTCATGAAAATAAGATACAAAATAAAACACCACATATATTTTAACAACGGTTGTTTCGATTTTTTAAATGAATCAAGTGTGTCTCCATTCAAGGATGGACGTCAGACATCTGTGCTCCGAATGGATGAAGGTCTGGTCGCTGTGAAGCAGGGTGGTCACTATCTATCTAAGCTAACATAACATATTCTCGATAATGCATGCACTAAATAACACTTGTTCAAAGTCTTTCAGTGGTGTCATGATCTCTGCTTCCAAAAGGTCAGGGTTTTCCCAACTCCCTTGGAAGCAGATCCATAACCCAGGTTCCGAGTGCCAACCAGTCCCAATTGGGACCTTTTGGACCCAGTCCTGGCGCCAGTGGCACCAGGCTCATAAATATGCCCAGTCCCAGCGCTGGAAGCGCTGGGCTCATAATGCTTGGGTGGACTTACCTGCAGCAGACCATGCTGCTTACTTGCCTGCCAGTTGAGCCTCTGATCCCCTTCTGTTTGGAACTACTTTTCCTGTTGGGTGGGGCTGGAGCCACTCCCTAGATTCAGAACACTGGAACTCTTCTGGAAAGCAGGAACTCTTTTCTTACCTAGGCGTGGCTGTGGAAGGAGACACCGAAGCACTACAGGAGGCTATTTAAACCACACCCGGTGGATGAATCTTGCTTTGCGTTATTCTGCAACCTCTGCAGCAGAACGCTCATCGTGTCTTCTGCATCCGGTCCTGGGCCTAAGGAAAAAGGCTTACCATCCTGAATCCAGTCTTCAGCAACATCTATAAAGACAAGAAAGAACAGGTTAGCATTCCGGCATCTGAAAGGCAAAGGCTTACCATCCTGAATCTAGTCTTCAGCAACACCTATAAAGACAAGAAAGAACAGGTTAGCATTCCGGCATCTGAAAGGCAAAGGCTTACCTACTCTTCGTGCGCTCCGGAGGTCTTCACACTGCATTCCGGCATCTGAAAGACAAAAGCTTACCAACTCTTCGCACGCTCCGGAGGCCTTCGGCGCTGCATCCCGCATCTGAAAGACAAAACAAGGTGCGTTTAAAGACATTGGGGAACTTTAATACTCACGTGCCATTACTCCTTTCCACATCTAATCCAGTGGGTATTCCGGCACCCTGCAGCCGCTCCGAACTCGTACCTGCAAAATAAAAAGACAGTTAGAGCGCATCGTGAAGCAGGCAACAAGCGCTTACTTACGTGCTTCCAGGCGCTTCTATTCATCACAAGGGCTCCATCTTCAACTCACTTCAGCCCGTCATCCGCCATCGCCGGAACCCTGCAAAACAAGAGACATCATTACTAAAGACTTTAAAGACATTTGAATGACTCAAAACTTACCGTTCGTGCAGTAAACGACGGACAGCAGTCCTCTGAAGTCAAGAGGCCTGCGCTACCTATCCAGTTACAGCACCCTGCCCCGAGGCAGATGGAGAGCTCGGCATTCACTTACCTAAGACATCTTACTCTACACGTCAGGCATACAGTGCACAGAGGTCCAGCCCAAGAGCCAACCGGGTGCTACACATCACCTTTGGAGATATGGTAGTCGCCCAGTCAAGACCGGCGCCTCTGCGAGAATCAGGTGAGCGTTACAAGTGGGTTATGTCTCTATAAAAGTCACACATATATCTATACTAACAATTACCGTTGGATTATACAGGCCTTAGGGTCTTGACCACTATAATACACTGGTTGAAGTGTGGGTCCGTGCTCACAAGAATCTCCAGTATGTGGCATTTGTTATTGCTAAGCAACGATACACTGATATAAAGGCGGTTCGTGCCATTGGATGCGCGCTGGCATGGGGGGCTGTCAGGGGCGCGAAAGGCCAAGGTGCCAAACTACATGTACACTTCAAAAAGTATCCCACGCCAAGGGGCCATCGGTCACATGGCCTCCTCAGACCCTGTGTCTCCAGCCAGGCCTCCCCTTGAAGCAGGCCGCCCCCCCTAAGACCACGACATACATACGTCATTCATTCACAAACACACCCCTGTTTCTAATACTTTATAAAGCACTTGATATGTCTCATGAGAACATCTTTGTGCTTTGCAAGTCAACTCCTGAACGTGTTACCTGACAACCACTGAGATCTACGCTAATCTGCTCGTCGTCGTGCTATCCGTGAACTTCTGTGACCGCTTAGAGCGAACCCATCAGTGTGCTACCTGTGGCCACCCACCTATTCTCCTGCAACATATACTGCTCTGCTTGCTGAATCCAACTGTTTGTTGGTCAAGGTAAGGCCATGTATCCTAGTCATATTCCGCAGATTTTTAAATTTCTATCTATTTGCGAGTTGAGTACACAATAGTACTAGGTTCATTGGTCTCATTGCTATTGACTTGAGTTTCCATTGCTATGCTATCAATAGATCTATTTATTTTCATCTGTCTATTGTCATCGAATTGCACCCTTCAGGGGTCCAGTCTATAATGTAAGCATGTTTCCTTCTCGTGCAATACAGAACATCCAAGGGATGAGTCACATGTTCAGTTTTTAGTCACATCGTTTATACATTTCTGCAACTTATGCAAATACTACGCCGCACATAATGAACTGGTATAGTTCCTGCGACCAAAACAAACCTTGCATTGATCATTGTATGATTCATTTACTTTTGTATCAAATCTTTATTCTTGAAAATTGTATAATAATGTCGATATTTACTTTTCAGATTTATCAACAATGCCTGCCTGTTCGATTAGCGGTTGCCCTTCGAAGACCCATGCTAAATCTGAAGGCACTACAATGCATGTATTCCCGAAAACTGTTGATCGAATAAGAGAATGGGTCAGACATTGCGGATATCCACTGGATGAGCTGGAAAGTAGAGTCCAACAAGTCTTACAGGACAAGAGGGATGATTGATACCGCATCTGCAGCCGGAACTTTTCCTTGGACATGTACACAACATCTTGGGTAACAAAGAAGAATAAACGGCGAACGACACGGAAATTGCTCAAACGCTATTCCCTCTCTATTCGTCCACATTCCGCCACCGGTGAGTCAAGTGTCCGGATTTGGATTTAGCTTTAGGCCTTGCGGTAGTGTGTAGGTATCCAAACGGATTAATTAATATTGTAGGTGTTCTATCCCTTGTAATAATTATGATATTGATATGAGTGTATAGTTTTTTGAATAATGACATTTACCAATATATTCTTTTTCGATTTCATAACCCACAAACGCAGTGTATATATATGGGAACAGGGAACTGTGCTGTATTGAGCATTTTACAAGTATTCTGTCGCCTTACATGGCTATTTTTAATATTGGCATTTCATTATCAATCATTTACCTTTACAACTTCTTGACTATCCCTTGAATCTGAAGCAAGAACTTTCTACATCCTTGACGTGGTCGCAGTTATCAACCACTTCTAGCGCGTATCAGGTAATCTTACTAGGCTAATCACAAACAGACCTGTTTTAAGCATGTCAAGTAATATTTTTATTTTATCGTGTAATCATTTTACCGAATGTTTGGTTAGTGCTTTCCAATTGATATACACCTTAGTTATCTTTCACTGGTGTTTGTTTTCAGTTATAATTAGTGTTATCCATACTAATGCAAGTACTGTCTTTCAGGGAGATGCTGAAGCGTCCGCCACATCTACAACATTTCTAGATGTTCAACAGCTGGAGGTATGGATACTGACAGCTCCATCGAGCGTCATCATCAGAGCTGGAATTCTTGTCGTTTGATTGTTCTACACAATGTTTCATTCGTGGTTAGACGTTGATACGTACCTGTGCTGTCGACCCCAGGTTTGTGTTATGTTTTCACTATTGTAATCCTCACTAATGCAAGTACTATGTTTCAGGCAGTTGATGGAGCGTCAACCCCTGCACTTGATGCAGAGCCTGACATTCAAGTAATTCCAGGGGAAGTGGAAGCGGGACCATGCGTATATGAATCGGCGCAACATCTTTCGGAAGTGCGCACTACATTTGCAACATCCATAGATATTCTTCAGCAGCACGAGGTATGGATAATGACAGCTCCATCATGCGTGATCATATAACGTGATTCCATTTGCTATACTTTCTTCCCTATTAACGCAAGTGCTGTGTTTCAGGGAGACGACAGAGCTTCCACCACAATCACAACATCTCATTTAGATGATGCAGATGTAAAGGAATCGTTGAAATAAGTCGATGAAATGTGATCATATTTGGATTTTCCTTGATTTTTTTGGACAATGCATCATTTGTGGTTATCTCTTTATATGTACCTGTGCCGTCGATCCCAAGTGTGTGTTGTGTTTCCAATATTGAAAAGCATACTAATGCTAGTACTGTGTTTCAGGGAGATGCGGATGCCTCCTCTCCAATACAACCATTCATGGCAGTCCATGCAGAGCCAGAGGTATGGATACTGACAGTTCCATCGAAATAGATCATCACTGGTCGAATACTTGTCATTTGATTGTTGCACACAATGTTTAAATCGTGTTTGGCGATTGAGATGTACCTGTGTGTTCGTCCTCACGTGTGTTTTATGCTAACAATATTTTGATACATAGTAATGAAAGTACTATGTTTCAGGGAGACGATGGAGCCTCATTCCTTGCTGTCTATGCGGATACAGAAAATATAGTCGTTGCAGCGCAACAGGAAGGGAGGACATGCGGAAACGAATCGGAGCTACAGCGTGCAGATGTTGAAGGTCGAGTCAGAAAAGTTGCAAAGAAAAAAAACCAAAAAAAGGTTAGTTACAAACAGTTCATAACTTTAAAAAAATGTTTTTGCTGGGGACTATTTTGTTTTTTTCCAGTCAATTCTACTACACTCCATCTTGTGTTTAAACTGAACATCCCTTTTCCAATCTCTCCTCCAGTTACCCGTGGGTGTCAGAACTATACACACAAAGACAGTGAAGCGAATGAGGGATGTGGCTTGCCAGACTGTGTACACTATGGAGGAACTATTAATTGAGGCGAGGCGTGTTCAGGCTCGAGATGCTCATGTCCAATGGCCAGAACATGAATTAACTGTGTTTGGAGACTACAGTAAAGTTGCATTGGACCATAGCTACAGTGCGAGCGTACCACCACAAGAAGATGTTATTGAATGTATTGAAGATAGCTCTGAAGTAGTTGCAGATCAGTTTACACAATCTACACCCGCCAAAAATTTGCCACCAAAACCTGTCGACATTGTTGTGTTCTCCCATCAATGTTGAAGTAATTGATGTCGAAATGACACAGAATGAACCAGCCGCAGCATCCATAGACGCATCAGAACTTGATATCAGCGATATTACTTTCCAATGTGTTGAAATCTCCACAACGTCACAGGCCGAAACAACGTTGACGCAGGTTGACAGTCTAATGAAAGAGAGCAAATACTTTGTATTCGACAGTTGTTTGATGGAAATGATAAGTATGCTGAAATGTGCGCATTCCATTAGAGGGAAAGTATGTGGGAAGCCATTGATTAATGTGACTCGTCAAATAAAAGGCAGTAACGTCAAAATAAATGCCGCCTGTAGATGAAATCATAGGTTCTCATGGTCTGCACAACCGATGCTGGGGAAACTGCCAGCAGGCAATCTACTGTGTGCAGCTGCATCACTTTTTAGTGGCTCCAGTTTTAGAAAGTTAGAGGCTTTCTTTCAGTTTGTGGGACTCCATTTCATTTCTAAAGCGCTGTACTACGTATACCAACGTGATTATCTGTTTCCGGCCATTAGTGATGCTTGGAAAATTGAACAATTGTCTCTAGCAAGTACATTCGAAGGCAAACGATTCAGGCTAGCCGGCGATGGACAGTGCGACAGCCCTGGATTTTATGCCAAGTACTGCACCTACCACTTTCAATACATGGATAGTTAGAAAATTGTGAGTTCGGTGGTCGTGCAGGTAACACAATGTACATCGTCAGTGGCCATGGAGAAACTAGGATTTATAAAATCAGTGGAATATCTACAATCAAGGGGAATGCACATCAAGCTCATAGCCACGGATAGACACGTTTCAATTGCCAAGACAATGAGAGAGCAGTTCCCACATATTAAACATCAATTTGACGTATGGCATCTTGCTAAATCAATCAATAAGAAAATCTCGGCTGCAGGGAAAAAAAAGGTTTTGAAAGTATTTTGCAGTGGTCACATTCTATCACCAACCATCTTTGGTGGAGCCCAAAAACTTGCGAGGGGTCAGTGGAAATACTACTTGAAAAATGGCGGTCACTGATGCACCACTGTACCAACGTTCACCGCTGCACAGCAAATGAACATTTCCACCAATGTGAACATGGCCCTTTGTCCCCAGAGGAGGCACGGAAGAAAAAGTGGTTGATTCCATCTTCACCGACACACAGCCATTGAGAAGATTGTTTTCGACAAAACTCTATCAAGAGATTTGAGAGGACTGACAGAATTCTGTCACACAGGAGATTTGGAGGTGTTCCACAATATGTGCCTAAAGTACAGGCCAAAGCGCTTGCATTTTAGCTTTCTGGGCATGAAACATCACACTCTACTAGCGGTCTTGGCCCATAACCACAATGTCGGACGTGAACAATCTAGGACTAGGGGTAAAGTAAGGATGCCTTGCTACACTAAGGTGTTTTCAAAACGAAGTAAGCAATGGGTGATCAAACCAGTCTATGATGAAATGCAGTTCGACTTTGTTAAAGGCCTTATTGTTGCTGTGTTAGAGAAGCTCAGATATGGAATTTTGGACGTTTCTGTGCAGAGCAGTGATCCGTTGCCACCGAACATTGCGACTGTGCCATGCCCACCCGAAGCACAGCTGATTGTGAAGTACAATTCCCGGTTTAAATAATTGCAATACGATTGTCTTTTTGTAAATAAATGTTATTGTACAGTGTACCTGTAAACCTAACCCCTACCTTCACCATCATGGGTGGCGAACAAGCTGGGTGTCATCTTTGAATTCTCTCTATTCACCTCACATATGTGTATGTATATATTTTTCTCATGTCTCATCTCATGTAAATGTAAATGCTGCGCACTGTTAACGGAGGGGAGGCTTGCGTATTGCAAATAATAAAACAAACGAACAAACAATAAATCTCACTTTTAACTCAACTCCTGTAGTAATTTATACTTTCCCTGACCTTCCGCCAAAAATTAAATGTCTCAATTTGGGCTGCAAAGCTCGCAGACAACGGGGACAAAATTGGGGCACTTAGAACGCACCAGCCAAGCGGGCCGTGGCATTTGGGAGAGAAGCCAGTGCGCATTTGCACATTGAGGCGCACTACATAGACAGATTCTAAACTTCAAGTTCTCGCAAATGCCTTTACTACGTGATGTTGCAAATAAAGAATGCGAAGGACAGCGGCCAGATGAGGCCCACAAGTCGCACTGGAAGTATAAGGGTCTATTGTTTTTTGACCTTGAGACAGGGACCATGCCGAAAGAACTACATTTGAAGGGAGTGCGCAATAACGTAAGAGACGATAAGGCAGAAAATTCAGAAACTAGACCGAGTTTCATTTTAGTTCAGTATACGAAAAATCGTTGTCAAGAGCACGGTCCGTTTTACAGACTGCATTAAGAAGAGACACAATAGAAATTTCAAATATAATGTAAGTAAATTTTTACATGCTTTTATACCGGAATGAAGATTTAATGAATGGATGCATGAATAAATGAATGAATGAAGAGCTAGGAAAAGCAAGTAAAACGTGTTTGTAGTGGGCACATGGGCATGCAGGCCCACTGGTCTCACCGATCTCGGTCCTTGGCCCAGCCACCTTTCCCTGCACTGCCTACCTGCACTACAGGACTGTCTCTGTATCCTTCAGCCCCTTCTCCCGGCATTTACCTTGCACTTGCCACCAGCTGGCCCTATTATTTAATTTGTATTCAACTAACCATGTACAGCCCTTCCCCATGCGCGATCAGAAAGACACTTGGCCTAGTAGGAACGTTGTCTGTCTGCCCTTGTTCCCCACCTGCCTCGTCACGCCTAGAAACACTTGAGTATAGGCGCGTTGCAAATGCCATATCATATCATTCCTCACGCATGTAGACTAACTGTCGTTTATCATTGTGTGTTGGCCTCAATTTATCTCGTTACTTTTCGCATTGATTTTAGAGATGAACATACTCCATTGAACTATCCTTGCAAGCAAATAGTTTCTGATCGGCCGTAATAAATAAAATGAGTAATATTAATGAAGTTCGGCTAGCGCGACTAATTATAATTTTTTTGTTTTCATAACAGGTATTTGATCCCATTCTGCCACTGCCATCTGTTTGAGACACCGGCGGATGGATTCTTCAGCAGACACCTGTAGCTTTGTGTCAACAACTGGAGCACGATCACCATATTATGGGACGATCGCCAAGGGCCCACATGCCCTTACGCTGTACTAGTGGCTAGAAGCAACATATCGACCTTTAGGCTGGACTAGTGCCTAGTTGATGGAACAGCCTTGCGGTTCACCGTGCTTTCAAAGTGATTCTTTTTACGAAAATGAACACCCTGTGTACCATAAAGGAACAGCGTGTAACTCAAGATGAAACGGAACAGTTATTGCGGATACAGATAAAAGAAAATAAATGGCTTTCGGAGTTCATATGGCAATTGCTGAATATTCTCTAAACATTTAATGTCAAATAAATGTACTTTACCAAATGTACCGTGTTGCTGTTTCATTTTAAAGTACAGTTTCATATTCCGAATTGTGGCGCGCTGTGTTGTGAGTTGATCTGTGTTGGTTTCCGGGTTCTGTGTGGAGTCGCGCAGAAGACTGGGCGCGTTTGCCTACGCAGCACAGTAACGTCACGGAGCGAGGCGGGGAATATTAATGTTTTGATAATGTCAGGCTCAGGGGCGGGGGAATTGATTTAGTGCCGCAAAAGCAGGTCAGCCAGGGCGATCAGGGAAAAGATAGGATTATCACAAAATGGCGGCTCCCTGGTGCCTGTTTTCTCGTGCGTTTAATGGACGAAAACTCGGGTAAGGTCCATAGGAAAGTTTTATAAAATCGAGCCACTTAGGTTTAAAAAAACATGGCCGACCCGTAGGGACAATAACATTTTTTTACTAGACCATGCCTTTAAAGTTCCATATGCCGGTTGGAATGCCCCGGAGCCCCCCCAACGCCATTGGACAGACTTGCCAGTGTCTAGCACTGCCTCCGGCTAATATCACATTGTTGTGGTGATGCTTTCACCTCAGGATGGCGTCTTTCATGATGCAGACTTCCTTTTAGCTCTTTGGCTGACTCTAAGCTCGTCTGCTGGTAAGCCGGCTGCTTCAATACTCGACCGCGCGCATTGCTGGTAGCTTGTTCGCTGCTGCTGGTTCACCAGCGGTCCTCTGTCACTGCCTGCTGCTTCCTCTGCGGTCCAGCATCTCTCTGGTGAGCACTGCCTGCTAGCGGAAAGTTGGGAACCCCTGTTCCCACCAGCACAATCCTTTCTAGCGCCTCTGTCTTCTCCTGTGGCATCGCTTTATTCTGCCTCCGTTTGACTTCTCTCTCTCCGGTATAAGCGGACTCTATTTTTAAAGCGTAGTTGAGCCTCTTCAGAACTACTAGCCTGCGTATTGAGTTTAGCGTTTCTTCTGCTTCACTTGAACTCCGTTCTCCTCTTCCTCCCTTTAGCAGAGGTTTTATGGGAGTTGGAGTCCATAAGACTTATAGGACTTTTGATGTGTTTTTGTTTGGGATTTTTTTAGTTGGCACAAAAAGACAGGAGGTGTCGTATGTGTGTGTACTTATGAGGTGTGAATGTTATCCTGCCTAGAATGTTTGGCAAGGTGTGTTTTATAGGTTTTTATTGCTGGGAGGGATTTGTATAATGACAACATGCCATCAGCAATTAAGGAATTATAGGATGATCATCACGTGGAAGAGAAGAATACTGCGTCCCTCCTAATGGGGTCCCCTCATCTCCCCCTCAGCCATCTTCTCCCGTGTGATCCTCCCCTATAATACCACCCCCAGTGTAAGGTTCAAAGAGTTGCTGCCGTCCCTGGCCACGTGTGGAGATCTCAGGATGGGGATCAGTGATCACTCCACAGGATTCCTCACAGTACGCAGTGCTTGCATTTCTATGGTGCATTGCAGGGCCTTGTGTGCATGCATTGGGCGTGTTGGGGCAAGCAGAGCTGAAGTACCATCAACGTTTCTTGAATTGAATCCTGACATATAAAGTGTATAATTGGCTGCAAGGTAATCTGTTTCAGGGCAATATTAACACAGCCAGTAAGAAAATGTTGTTTTAAAGTGGCACAAAGCCAGCATATATTGTGGACGCAGATATTGTGAAGTTTGTTTTACACTGGCAATACTGGTGTATATTGTGGGCACAGGCACCATGAAGCTGCTCCTGTGTCACTGTTGGTGGCCTGTCATCTATTAGATTTGTGCATGTGATACACTGCAGAGCTAATTGTATAGCTTTTTGCCCAGTTTTTCATTTTTCAAAGTATGCTGTGAAATTTTCACCCCTAAAACCAATTGATTGGTTACTAAAGGAGCATGTTTATGCATTTGAAAGTCTTAAATGTATGACAGTTTGAGATTTTGTTCTCGTTATCCTATGGTAAATGCATGATTGATATGAGTGACTTCTACTTCACAAAAATGTTTAGCAAAAACCATGTAAACATTTTAAATTCTCTGGAATGTATTCTTTATCATGTTAGTTTCTTTCATGTGACAGACTGATATTTTCTTTACTGCAGATAAGATTCTTTGAAGCAGTGCACCCATTACGAAAGCAACTTAATGAACTTCAGTTGAAAAAGAACACCCAGTCCGAAGAATTAAGTGAATGTAAACGAGAACTCAAGAGTTTGATGGAGGTTTGTATAGCGTCTAGCCGATTTTCTGACATTGTTGAACAAGGTATTTTTGCATATTAACATAGTAATGTGCATGCTTATATGGGGAATCCCCAAAATCTAGATACAGCCTAAAACCATGATGCCTAATCACAAAAGGCTGAAGAAATTGAAACTGAACATCAGGGAGAAAATTGCACTTTTTGAATCAAGATAGAACTAGTTTAAGGAAGAAATTAAACTGAATTGGATCTTAGGCCAGTTAATACATCTGATATTCCCATATCAAATTTCTTCTGAAATTGAGCAACTTAATATTCTGTTCCAATCTTCACTTGAAATGTAAATGGTCTAGAACAGAACTGTATATCCTGATTTTAGTTTATTTTCCTGTTTCAAATAATCACAGAAATCAGGGTTAGAGGTCACACATTCATTTCATATTTGTTTCATGACAGAGTATTAATGATGTTGAAAAAGGAGAATCAATCAAAGTGTTTCGGCCTTGTGTGACAAATGTGGGGATAGTGTACCCAGAAACTTTCAAAATTGGTTTTGAAAATTATACTATACAAGTGAGTACAATCCAGTCAGGTGGACTGGATTTCGGTAAACGAGCAACATGTTTTGCTTTCATTCAACTACCTATTGTGTTTTACAAATACATTGTGGACACAAAATGAATTTCAATGAACATAAAAAAGTGTGTTGTATCAACACTGAAGTGGTAATAGAAACGTCAACACTATGGTGTTTCGGGCTCAGAGTCAAGCTGCTTCATCAGGACGTGTAGAGGATTCATTAATACTCTGTCATGAAACAAATATGAAATGAATGTGTGACCTCTCACCCTGATTTCTGTCACTATTAAAACATACGCCAACCTGGGGTTTTCAAGGCATAGCCAGGTGCCCTTATATATTTTCTGTTTCAAATAATGCCACTGTATATTTGAAAAAATAGATATATTTTGCAAATTCTCAAGTGCCTTCAAATTTCAGAGATGGAAAAATAAAATAAATCCTAAAATAGCTATGAGTAACTTGAAGATAGGATACTCTACATTATTGGCTAGTTGATCTTAAAGAATGCTATTCCTTTTCCTCCCTATCCTTTTGGTTTATGATCCTAGAATTTGCAATTTTAAGTTTGAGAACATAATTGGACCCCTCCATGTTTGTTCTGTTAGTAATTATATATACTGGAACATCCTCCATAGTAAAAGAACACATATTGGCAAAGCTTACTAGTTCTGGCATTGCAAATGTAGATGAATAACCTTTTTTCTTGTGGGAGCTTTACAAGATAACCATACCCTCTCTTTACGAAGCCAGACCAGTTTGCTTTACCAATGCTTGCTTTGAGATCACCTCGCTATTCTGAGGGTAGGATCTTGCCAAAGGAGAATGATCATCTTTTTCCCAAACCATGTTTCATTTAAATGGATGTGCATGATTGTCTGCTAAAAGTTGACATGAGTGAAGGAAAGGTGTTTAAGCTGTGTGTGTGTGGATGTTAAATAGGGACTTTTTTTTCCAGAAGGGGCGCATTTCTGAGAAATCGAAGGACCCAAACACTATTCTTGGTTGGCCTGGTGGGTAGCCTAGAGAATATTGATGGGGGCCAGAATGAGAACTTGTCAGGGTTCAATGTGAGATTTGTTGTGTTTTTTTAATCAACGTTTTGTTAAGGTAGTGGATGCGAGTCTGATTCGGGTTGGAGGCCCATCAGTAGGAGTAGACGTCGTCCTGCCGAGGGAGGTCATTGGTGACATACCAGTTGAGATGTGGTGTGAAGAGCTAGGTAGCATCATGTTGAACAGGGGAGAGATACCCCTTCTGATCTGGCATTCCAAGCAAACGAAATATGTCGCAACACCAGCATTCAAATCCACGGCCCCATGTTGTTCAGATTTCTCAAGCAAGAGCTTAACTCGGCAAGGTATCTTACTCCAGTCAGACTTGAACTGTGCCCAGACATACACAGACCAAGGAAACACAATTCCGAGAAACCCGCGGGAGAGAATAAAGATGATACAGTATTCATAATGGCAGGGCATACTCTCAACTGGTCCACGGATAACTGCAAAGTGCGGTGTACATGTTCTTAGACATGTAGCACGGACTCTTTCTACCAAATCCTTCTTTGAATCGGTTTGTATCCCTCTGGAATTGATTCGCTCCTTGTCTCTGCTTTTTTCCAGTTTCAAGCACTTTCTGTAGTTATGACTATCCCATTTGGGCAGAGAGCCTGTTAAACCAACAAACCACATGACTGTTACTGCTGTTTTAGGATGTATGTGTTGACATTGCCTTTGCTGCTCCAGGTATACACTGAACACATACACACAGCAGCAAGTGAGATTATCCTGCAGCAACTCCTTGCCACATCTGCTCTTGGTTGGATTGCCTTCTAGCTGCTGCTTTGGATCTCGTAAGCTTCATGATCAGCATAATAGAAGTGAAGGACGGTAGAATTTACTCTGACAATGGTAGCCATTTTGGTTTGGTATCTTAGTTCTATATAGTTGACAACACGAACATAGAACCAATAATCACCAATGCACAAAAATAGCACAACAGTAGAAAACACATTAACGTACCAAGCAGCAGAGAAACTAAGCATGCTTTAAAAACCTCTGCGACTCTCTCTCACGCTCTATTCTGCCCTCTGACCCGACTCACTCTGCAGGGCACACTTTGGATGTTGTGATCTCTTCATAGCTTCCCCTTTCGATCCCTCTCACCACTCGTCTCTCCTGGAGTCATCACTTTCTCCTTTCCTCCCAGCTCACCCTCTCTACCCCTCAGGCCAAGCCAACTCCAGCATTACCACCTACCTTCTCGGTTATTTGACCCATAAAGCATGTGTCAGTTGAGAAACCCTCTGCCGACCCTTCCTGCCAGGCTAACTATCGCCCAATCACATCACACTTTTCCTGGCAAAACTCCTGGAAAAGCTGGCCATCTCCCAGCTTAATCTTCACACTTAATCTGTAGGTTGTCTCCATGACCATCAGTCTGGCTTCAGAGCTCCCAGAAGCACAGAAACTGTTCTCTTGAACATCCGTGAAGACCTGCTCTCCAACCTTGATTCCAACATCCCCTGTGTCCACATCTTACTTGATCTTTCTTTTGTCTTTGACAGTCAACGGTGCCATCCTGCTCAACGTTCTCTGTGATAACCTGGGTATCACTGATCAGGCCCTGGCTTGGCTGACTTCTTTCCTCTCTGATCGACCCTCCCAGGTCCAACTTGAGTCCTTCATCTTCTCTATTTCTACCTGTGGTGTTCCCCAGGGGTCTAACCTCTCTCCCTGGCTGTTCAACCAATACCTGGCACTTCTTGCCCACTCCATTGCCGCCCTCTGCCCCAACTTTCAGTGCAATGCGGATGACACCTTTTCTCCTTCTCTCATCTCTGACTGTCTGTATGCTATTCAGGAGTCATATGCCGCCAATGATCTCTGCCTTAATGTCAGTAAGGCCGAGATTCTCCTCATCGGCACACCAGCTCCCTCCTTTCCTGGTGTCAAACTCACAAAGGGAAGAAAGGGGACTCTACCCCCCCTCTCCCGAACCACAGAAGCCGAATGGATCGACCCTCCCCCCGTGGTTGGCACGGGCGCCTGATAATGAATAAAACAGGAAACCACGTGGCAGCCAATGGGGGGGGAAGAAGGAGTTAGGGGAAGGTTGTGGAAAGACAAAGGAAAGAAGGGGAAAACATAACAAGCAAGTACATGACAATCACTACTGTGTAGGACAATACACCTATGCTGGTACTCAAAGTCCTGCACACCTAACCTGGCCTCCTACAACCTGAAATGCCTCCTGCATACAAAGATAATAAACAGTAGAGTACCTAGCATAGCCTATCCTTATTACTGGTCATATAAGGCACCACTTTCCAGACAAAGAACATGGGTTAAATACTTAGACATGACACAATACTGAGGCAAACAGTGGAGTATTCCACTTGGCACACAGAAGTTTGCAAACGAGCGTAATGGCAAAAACAAAAGGGATGTCCCTTGCATGAAGATGCAATATTCATGGCCCCCCGGGCACAGTGAAGCGACAAACAATGAGTCAAAACGAATGCACAAATAAGTGCGCTCTTAATGTGGGACACTATGTAATATTCCCTAAATCAAATGAACTAAAGATGATTCTCTCCTTGCAAATGCATAATGAGTCAGACGTAATGTTTTGTCAGTTCTTAGATTATTGACGTGTTTCCTCCAACACTCTCCGCAATTTTGTGAAACAAAATGAGCAGCCAAAAGAATGCATGCTTCATACTCAATTGCCAATGAGGTAAAACACTTAACTGGCGGTTCAGATGCCTCAAGAGGACATCCGGACCCTGAAGTCTGATGCCCAACACAAAGGGTAAGCTGTTTCTCTGCCGCGGCCTCATCTCGCATCCTCAGCTGCTGCCGCCCATGCTGATACCTGTAATTACCTGCACTGAGGGACAGGCGGCGGCGGCGGACTTTAAGCACTTCCTCATTAAGCCCAGCTAGAGTGCTGCGTGAAATCCTCTGAACTACACACTCTCAAGACATGCTGGGAAATGTAGTTTTTCCCTATATTAACCTCTTTTTGGGTACAGGAAGCGCCGTCCCTTACCCCAAACCTAATCCCTGACACCTGGCCTCTCTTGGCCTTCTTCCAGCTCCCTCCTGTGAGGGTAAAAACCTCTGGGTCATCTTCAACTCCACCCTTTCCTTCTCGCCTCACATCTCTAAGAAGTCACACTACCAGCTGCACCTCCTCAGAAGTGTTCTTCCTTTCCTCTCCTTCCCCAAGAAGCTCACTGTCCCCAGAGCTCTGGTTCTCCTTAGGCTGGACTACTGCAACAGCCTCTTTCTAAATCTGCCTGCCTCTACTCTCCGCCTTCATCCAAAACAGGCCTGCAAGACTTGTCCTTGCACCCAGGAATCATATCTCTCAAGGACTGAAATCTCTGCACTGGCTCCCAGTGGCGGCGAGGATTCTGTCCGAAACCCTCTGCATTGTCCACAAGGCCTTCTGAGGCCTCAATACCTTCAACTCTCTCTTCCTAAATATCTTCCCTCTCGAGCTCTTTGCTCGTCCACCTCCAACTCCCTCAGGGTCAGTCGCTTTTCCAAGCAGCAAGCTGGTGGTAGATCTCTCTCTTCTGCTGGGGCCTTTCTCTGGAACAGCCTCCCTGCCTCTCTGAAACATGTGCAGAACCATCTCCGGTTCCGGAAGCACCTCAAGACCTTCCTCTTTGCTTCTGCTTTCTCGCCTCCTCTCCCCTGCTGATCTCCTGGCTGAAACTAAAACTGCACTGGTTACATGGCTAACCTCTGATCTCAGGCCCAGGTCTCTCCCTTCCAGTTGCACACCTGCACTGCCCCCCACCCCCAGCAACCCTTGCACTCGGGGACTGTTTCTGTATCCGTACAGGACCCTCCCTGCACTTGACACCTGATGTCTGCACTTACCCTTGCACTTGCCACCAGCTGGCCGCACGTTATAGTCTTTATTCACTGTACTGTTATCCTATTTACTGCACTGCCCCTCCCCCTTTCCCGCCACACACTCACCCCCCCACCCCATGCACTTGTGCAATCTCAATGTCACCTGGCCTAGTAAGATGGTTGCCTCCGTCTACCCTCTGTTCCTCCTCCCTTGCCTTGTTGCACCTTGAAACACTTGTGTATATGCACGTAATAAATGCCATATCATGATTTGCAAAGTTCTCCCATTCTTCGACAGTACACTGTTTTTTTTTTTAATCAAAGATTTTATTGATTTTCAAATTTAAGCAACATTTCATTCATCTCTCTACGCTCCAGGTAGGGGACATGGGAGGGAAAAGGGGGGGAGGGGAGAGGAGAGGAGGAGGGATGGCAGGGGAGGAGCGTGGCAGACAAGAAAACAAGAACATTAACAATACAGCTTCAGGGACCATGGTACAACATTACGTCAGAGTTGACATCGGATGTCCTCGTGACATAGGGTGCACTTAGCAGGTTCAATATTTCCCCTTTAGTGGGCCTCCCACAGTCTCATCGACTACAGTACTTGCCCATGACTCTCAGTCATCTTCCTCCCACCTTTTCCATATTTTCTCTGCTTTTTTCGGGCAGCCTCTTGCTTTGTACACACGGTGCTCCATTACGGCACATATGTCCACATCCGTAACCCATTGCTCGTAACTGGGTGTGCGTTCCGAGCCCCACAATTGTGCAATGTTCCTCCTGAGAATCGCCATCACAGTGGACCATAGCAGCTTCTCATAGCGGAAGAGGTCAGATTCACTGGAGATCCCTAAAAGCAATTGCTTCGGGCACTTCTGTATCGGTTTACCGAAGACTCTGGATAGTTTGTCACAGCATTTCTGCCAGAGCTGCTGGATATTACCACACTCCCATAGTATATGAAAAAAGGTACCTTCCTCTTGCTTGCAGCGCAGGCATCTTGCATCCGAGGCCCTGCCCCAGCGGAAGAGGGCCACTCTCGGGTAGTAGGTGCGGTGCAGGATCTTCAGCTGGACCAATCGGAGCTTTGAGGAGATAGTTGTTTCTCGCGGGTACATCAGGGCCTCCACCCAATCCTCTGGCAGAAGCTGGCCTACATCGCGTTCCCACTTTGCTTTTAGACTGGAAAGTTCCGATGTCGCGAATGAGGTTATTACATTGTACATTGTGGAGGTAACCTTCCGCTCCACCCTGTCTAGGACTATGTTGCATTCTAGAGGGGAGCTTTCCGGCAGGTCTTGTATGGTCTGTCGATGGGCCGTCCAAGCATGGCTCAGTTGCATATGGTGGAACCTTTCTGTGTCTGGCAGGGAGAATTTCTCTTGCAATGTCTCGAACGTCGCTAGGTTGTCCTCATGCACAACATCTCCGACATTGGAGACACCGCGATGGGTCCACTCGGGCCATCTTGGCAGCTTTCGTACTTCAGGGAGGTTGCAGTTGTTCCACAACGGTTGGGCCATAGTTATTTTCCCTCCCCAGCCCAAGTATCGAAGCGCTTCCTTCCAAACTCTCATTATGTGGGACACCATGTCTGGTTTCGGAGGTCGGTCCAGGTCCCTGTAGAGGAGCTCTATTGGTTTCATCGTGGTGTTACAATGGAGGCCCCTGATGTGTGGTAGGCCCCTGTCGCCATGAAGCATATCATTCACCACTTCCATTTGGCCGGCCCAATAGTATGATTGCAGTCTGGGCAGCCCAATCCCCCCTTCCCAGATGGACCTCTCAAGAGTGGCAAGCGCGATTCTCGGGTGTCCTCCCTTCCAGAGCAATTTTCGGAGGATGCATTCAATTTTGTGGAAGTCCTGGTGGTGAATGTACAAAGGTGCGTTTTGCAGGATGTATAGGAACTTGGGAAGGGCAATCATTTTGAACAGCGCCGCCCTTCCCAGCAGAGTCAGTGGCAAGGAGATCCAGTGGCGAGTGTCATCCGCAAATCTTGTTATCAAGGGAGAGAGGTTCAATGTTGTGTACTCCGCGAGTTGCGTCGTGACACGTACACCCAAGTATTTGAACTGCTCCTTCTCGATCTGGTAGGGGCCCGGCGCTAGATCCTCCACCGGGGTGCCCCTTATAGGGAAAAGAATGGATTTGGACCAGTTCACGCGTAATCCGCAAAATACCTCATATTGCCTCAGTAATTGCACAACCTTGGGACACGAGGCATTCGGGTCCTTCAAGTAGATGAGTAGGTCATCCGCGTAAAGAGATATTCTGTCTTCCCAGCTCTCGGACCATCGGAAGCCCTCCCAGGTTTGAGTGTTTCGCAGCAGGATCGCCAGGGGTTCGATAGCAATGGCGAAGATCATGGCCGATATTGGGCAGCCCTGCCTTGTACCTCTTCCGAGCCTGAAGGGTTCTGATCGCCAGCCGTTGACCCTGGTCCTAGCAACCGGTGCTTCATACAGCAGTCGCACCCAACTCATGAAGGTTTCACCGAAGCCCATGTGGCGCATTATGGTCCAGACGGCTTCCCATCTCACCGTGTCAAGGGCCTTTTCAAAGTCAATTGCTAACAGGGCTAGTGGCCTCTGTATGCTGTTGGCCCTTTCCAGCGCTGAAAATAGCCTGCAGAGGTTCATGCGAGTTGATCTTTGTAGCATGAAGCTGCATTGGTCTGGGTGTATCAGGGCAGGAATTACCTTTTGTAATCGGTCTGCTAATAGTTTTGCAAGTATTTTGGTCTCAGAGTTAATGAGTGAAATAGGCCTGTATGAACTGCAGCTCTCTGGGGGCTTGTCTGGCTTGGGTATCACTACTATTGTTGCTTCTCGCAGATCTGGAGGGAGGATGCCCTTTTCTCGTGCATGGAGGTACATTTGCAGCAGTCGGGGCGCTACCACATTAGTGCCTACCTTACGCCATATCTCCACCGGGAAGCCATTTGGGCCAGGGGTCTTGCCGGACTGGAGACCGGAGATGGCACCTAAGACCTCATCCTCTGTGATCTCCCGCTCCAGCTGCTGCCGCTGCGCCTCATTTAAGGCAGGGGTTTCGATGTGATCCATGACCGTAGCGTCACATCGGAGTTGTGGGTTCACTATATAAATCGGCATAGTATTCCGCAAAGCCTTGGGTTATTTCCTGATCTGTTGCTCCTTTTGCTTCGAGTCTCTGGACATGGCTGCATCCCTGCTCCTTCCTTTCCAGCCACGCCAGCATCTTGCCTGCCTTATCGCCTGTGTCATAGATCTTTGCTCTCATCGCAGTGTGTGCCTGTCTAGCATTATCCATCGTGATGCTTTGCAATCTTTTTTGTGCTAGTAGCAGTGCCCTGTTAGTGGCTGGCGTATTTTCATTTATGTGGTCTTCTTCTGCCTGTTTGACTTGAGTCTCTGCTTCAAGGGTCTTGCTCAAATGCTGCCTCTTTTGGGCCGCTGTCCACGATATTAACTTGCCTCTTAAGACCGTTTTATAGGCTTCCCACAGCGTTTCAGGGCTTGTTCCTGCCTGTGTGTTCAGCTCGAAATAATTGTTAGTAGTTTCCTACAGTTTATCAACCAGCTCAGGGTCTCCCAGATGATAGCTGTTCAGGCGCCAGCACGGCGGTGGGATCTTCCGGGATGTCGTGAGTAACATTTCAATCGGAGAGTGATCGGAGATGCCTCTAGGCAGTATGGGTGAAGAAGTAATCCAATCTGGAGAGCGAAGCATGTGCCCCCGAATGGAAGGAGTACGCTCCAGTGTCTGGGTGGAGTTCTCTCCACACGTCGCAAAGGCCGAGTGCGTTGGCGAACGTGGCCAGCCTGGTGGGGATGTTGGGATTCCTGTTACATATGTGTGATCTATCCAGGGTAACATTCATGACTTCATTAAAATCGCCACCTAGTATCATGCAGTTGGAGGTATCATTAGCGATTAGTGGGGTAATGTCGGTGAGTAGTGGCTCTAGGAGGGTTGGTGGTGCATAGATTGCTATTAGTGCCATGGATTGTCCCCACAACTCACCCGTCACATATATGTACCTGCCGCCTGTATCATGGGTCACCGTGTAAAGATGGAGGGGGAGTTTTTTGTGCGCCAGGATCATGACGCCTCTTGAGCCCATCGTGAAGCCCGAGTGGAATGCTAGCTTGTAATTCGTACGTCTGAATAGGGTACATTTTGTGCCTGCAAGGTGTGTCTCAGATAGGAACACTATATCTGCCCCCCGTCTATTCAGGAATTGGCGCACCAAGCGACGCTTGATGGCATTGCCCAGGCCATTTACGTTCCAAGACATGAGCTTTAGTGTTCTGAGGGCGTCCGCCTTACTAGTGTCGTCTGCCATGTGAGCATGTATTGGTATTGGCCCTCATTGCCTCTGGTGGCGATATACGCCTGTTGGAGCCATGCCCATGGGGTCCTAACATCCATTCCAGCCCCATGCCCCTAGGAGTTCGACTGGTCCCTGTTGAAGCTGTCCTTAACAAACCCTTAAACCCCCACCCCATACTCCTCCCAACTAGAAGCATCGGTTGCCCAAACAACGAAACTATGGTGTCAACCGGACACTTAACATGCACTAAACTGAATGTCAGGTGAAAGTGATCGTCCCCTGGATGGGTGGGGTCTACGGGGAGGGCATTACTTCTCTAAAGGTGGCCCCCACGGGGAGTTACCAGTGTGCAACACCTGGGGTTTATTGCACTCTCCTTCTACTGTAGGGCTCGGGGCTCCCTGCGGCCGCTACAGGTGGGTGTATGCTGCCTATTGTTACATATATGTGTGTGCTGTAGGTAGGATCTATTGCCTGCTTTGGGTATCGTAGTGTGGCCATGGAGTATTGGCAGGCATTGTACGGGGGAGGGAGGGGAGGGCCCTTTTGGGAGGGGGGTTTCATCCCCCCAGGTTTTCCGGCAGATCCTGCGCTGGTCGTCGTCGGGGTTCTCGCTGTTGGTCTGGCGGAGGTCTGCGGTTTCTCCCCCTGTTTTTGCGGGGGGTCGACCAGTCTCCATCTATGTTCTGCTCAGCCCAGCGCCACGCTTCCCCGGGGTCACTGAAATGGACTGTTGTCCCTTTGTGGTAAATCTTGAGTTGTGCGGGGAAGAGCAGTCCGTACTGAACTCCCATCGTATGCAGTTGTCTTTTCAGGGGATCGAAGAGTTGTCTTGCTCTTTGGACTTCCCGTGTATAATCTGGGAAGAAGGCGATTTTGGAGCCATTGAACGTGACAGTTCATTTGGCACGTGCATGTTGCAGTAGGGCGTTGCGGTCTCTGTAGTTTAAGAATCTCGCTATTACAGTTCGTGGGGGGGGCCCCGGTGGTGGTCTGTTCGTGGGTACTCTGTGCGCTCTCTCTATGGAGAAAAACTTGGAGAAGGCGTCGGGCTCGTACAGGTCAGAGAGCCATTGTTCTAGAAATAGTTCCATGCAGGAGCCCTCTGCCTTTTCAGGTATACCGAGGATGCGCACATTGTTGCGTCTGGATCTACCCTCTCCCTCTTCCATTCTGCCCTCCAACACCTTCAGCTTGGCTGTCACATTATGGAGCTGTTGTTGCATGCTGTTCACCCTGTCCTCCGTGGTGGATATGCGCTGCTCCGCCTCTCCCGTACGTGCCATTAGTTTTTGCAGGTCGTGCCGGAGGAGGGAAACATCCGGAGGAGGCAAACATCCATACTTATACCATCCATTTTTTGCTCCATGGACGTGCGAGAGTCCGCTATGGCGGCCATGATGTCTTTCAGCGAGATACCCTGATCCGCTTCCATCTCTTATGATGATAGCAGGTGGTGTTCAGTGGGCTGGGGTGGGGGAATGGTGTACTGGTCCATTCTGCTCTGTGTAGGAAGCTTCCTCGGTTTATCCTTCCCCATAGTGCCACGTTGGGTATTTAGCGTTTCGTTGCGTTGGCCCCCCTGTAATGGATGTTGCACTACGAATTCACACGCGCGGGAGTTGCAGATTAGACTTTGACATAACAGGCACCAGGTTCAGTCTGTCCCTCAAAGGCAGGCCATTGTGTCCGGATGTTGGGCGGGTGCCTGTTGATAGGTGCGGTGTTCTGTCCCACTGAGGCCCACTGAGGCCGCCACTAATTCTGCCTCATTTTGGGGCAGCTGGTGTTGGGCGTTATCTCATTCAAAATGTCATTTGCGCTGCGTGGGCTGTTGTGTTTGGCTTGGCGCCACCCCTCCACAAGTGGCTCTCGTCCCCTTAACCTCCTCGGCGTGCCAGGCACTTTTTTCCCCCTCTGCTCTTGGGCCCAGATCCCCAGGCGACCTTCTTCCGTGCCCTGCAGCCACCCGCTGCCGGGCTGCGGTTCGCTCCTGTACCAGGGTGTCTCTTCCGCAACAGGGATACAGGCTCCTGCTCCAGCCCGCGGGTCCGCGTCGCTGAGTAAGCGGCACCGACGGGACCGGACAGGGGAGAGCCGCGTTGTCTGGAGCAGCTCCTCCTTGGCCCCCGCTTTTCTCTGGGCCGCCTCGCCAGCCGCCGTTGTTGTCAGGGGCAGCTCCTCCTCGGCCTCTCTCTGGGCGCCTCGCCATCCGCCGTTGTTGTCAGGGCTCAGGGCCCGCGCATGGGGGGGGGAGGGCCTCAGCCTACCTCGCCTTGGTCAGCCCTCCTGGCTTCCCAGCCGGCACCGTTCCGGACCTCTGCTCCCTCCGGGGTTCCCAGGAGGTAGGTGCAGGCGTAGGGAGATCCGGACTCCGCTCCCCCGTGGACTCCTTCGCAACGCCTCCGCCCATGCCGGTACGCGAGATGCTCCCTCGCCGATCGGGACTCCCAGAGGCCAGCCGGGTTCGCACTCTCCCCCGGCCATGAATAGCAGGCCATTTTAAAGACAGGCCGCTCGCCAGTAAGTTTCACTCGGACGTCTGCAGCAGATGGCACTGCGGTTTCCCCCGATCTTCGGTCCGAGAGTGCCCAAGGGTGTTCGCTTGGGCATGGAGATGTTTCCAGCTTACGTAGTGTGCAAAAAATAAGGCTTTTGACAGGATATTGTAGTGCGGCCGCGGGAGCCGAGCAGAGACACGTCTACCTCATCCCGCGGTAAGCCACGCCCCGACAGTACACTGTTGCTAACAGTTGTCCCCCTCTGCAACTGAGTTTTCAGCTTGATGCAAGAGTCGAGCTGCAGTGCATAGCTGTTGAACCTCGACATATGTACTTGCCAACGCTCTGGCAATGAGTAAGTTCTGTAACAAATCGCAAAATTCATCCCTTCTCCCTAAGGGGGACCCCACCACCCCTCTTTGAGATTCAGCGGTGAGCCTGCTCAGCTCACCCTCCCTAGGGGTCAAGGCAAGCGGGACCTCACCTGGAGAGATTCACCCTTTGGGGACAAGGACTCCCGTTCCTGTGAGGTACTCCTTGGAGAACAGTCCAGCAGTACCTCTTCAAACCCATCCAGTAAAGAAATGTGTGAAGAAAATACCAGTATGTGCTGTTGTCAGCAGGAGACCGTGACTAGTCCTTTAAAAGAAAAATCGCCTTTTACTGAGACGAGGAGGGGATGACCTGTGGAGAAGAGAAGATGAAATAGAAAGGAATTCGTAACTGCACCAGAGAAGTCCCACGGCTATGGAATAAATGAGAAGGGAGTACTGGAGACGTAGAGAGGAAGCCCACGAGTTAGAAACCATCATGCTCACACACAGAGAAGAGGCTATATGTGCAGCATCATGTGGCCGTGAGGAAGCAAACTGAAAATTAGGCATGCAGCATTGGGAAAGCAAAGAGGAGAGAGAAATCTAGTCGGACCCGTGGCGTCTCAACCCAGGGAGTGAGAGACCCAGAGTGGGGTGTGAAAACAGACTTGTGGTGGACCGGAGCTCCTGTGAACAATGCGGATACCACTTTGCTAGAACTAACGTGGAACCTACCAATAAACAAAGTACCGAGGAGCATGCAGCAGCACAAACAAAAAGCAGCCGAAGAATCATGAGAGGCCAACCTGACAATATGGAGAGAAGATTTCATCCGAATATTGAACCCAGTGACATTATCCCTAATAACTGCCAGTAACAGGGAAAACGGGAGACCTGGGTGGGGAACAGAGAATCCTAATTGGAATGCTCATACTCGTCCCAGTCCAGGTAAAATATTGACATTTAAAGGACTGAATGCGAATCATCATTGGAGTGCATATACTTCTCCCAGTCGGGGGATTCAGGTGGAGACCTTAGCACACTACAAAGTAAAAGAGGAAACTAGCCCCAAGGCTGGAATGTTTATATTGGTATCAGACCAGATAAAGTCTATTTAAAGAGGAGAGTCATAATAGAAAAGAAAAGCCTGACGATAAGGTTGAAACAGAGAATAAGAATGAAGTTCAGAGAGAAACCAATGACTGTTCGAAGGGAGAGTCACAAGTTTTGGACAATGCTACCTTGGCAGGAGAGGAGAATAACTATAAGTAAAACAGTTCAAGAGAAGTACAAGAAAGAAACAGGGAATTATTACCAAAGAGAGTTAACTCTGAAGTTAACTAACCCTGTAAATGAACTGTTTGAGTTGATAAGTCACCAGGAACCACTTGAAGATAGTTTACTGAACTGAACTTCGTGAGAAACAAGTTCTTGGGACAAGGCACACATTCTCCTGTCTTCAGTTGTTATAATAGTGGTAGAGTCATAAAGGGTTAGTTCGGACAGTGGACAGACTCTCACTGACGGGCACCTCAGGTAGTTTTGTTAGTTAGGGAAACCCTGTAGTATAGGGAAAGAAATGCATTTATCATTTAGCTTAACAAACCTTTCAGTCAGATGGATAATCGGTCTGCGTCCATCTTCTGACCAGCCACACTCCTCTCACCAGACCTAAAACGGGTCAGTGAAATACTGGCAATTGGGCATGTGATTAAGTTGCAGATTTATTGGCATTGAAATGGCCAACCCATGTATGTCACATGTATATATTTGTATGGCACCATTTCTTTAGTAGTCAAGTAGCTGCAGATAGTAAGTACTCTGTGTAATAACAGGGCTTTCTGTTTACCTGCAATCAGAAGCCACTAGTAGCCAATCATTCTGATCCCCATTGGATTTAATGTCCCTCTTACAAATGAATGTATTCAATCTGTTCAGATGCACCTCTCCACAGTTGCTTATCTATGCTGAAAATGTGGTTTAGTAGGTGTGTGTAACGTTCTAGACATTTTGCAGGAACTTTGTCCTTAGAAAAGTCTCGATCTTTAGTGCAGATATCAAATACAGGTGTTTAAAACACCCATGCTCAAATTAAGAATAAATATTTAGAGAAGCACAGGGAGAGTTCTGTAGTCTGTGTCAACAAACACCTAGAATCAAACGTGGCACTTTATACACTAGGGGGTGTGATGAAGCAGTCAGACTAGCACTTAGCAGGGCCATCAGGGTTTTATTTAAATAAAAAGAAAAACCCCTATTGTATCCCTATTGCCAAGGGGGTATTTTCCTACCTAACCAACTAAACTAAGGGCGCCTATAAAATTTCCAACTTAATACAGTCCTCTGTCCAAAACCTACTTGTTATCTGGCCCAATCACTTTGCTTGGCCAAATTACTTGGGTTTCCTCCCAAAGAGGGGTTTTTTCAAATGATCAAAGTTCACAATACAATCCTCCAACCTCTTTGCAGGCTTTACGTGGCAAGTTTTAAGTCTTCACACACATCCAATACTTTCAGTTCTTTAAACGGAAAAGTTATTTTCTTAGTGAGATTCCACCATTTTGGATCTTCTTGTTTAGTGTTTGGGTAATGGAACCCTCCAGGTTCTAGCTGTTCCCTGTCTGTTCCCCTATTTTGAATTTCTGAGGTTCCCTAAAAGACTTTTGCTCTTAGATGTGCTTACTTCAGCAGAGACTTGGTTGCGCGCCTTCCTGTGTTCAGTGTTCGGGTTTCCTGGCCCGCGTAACCCTCTTGGTTTCTCCAGCACTCTGGGACAAAGCTGTTTGCCCCTCTCCCCGCGATTACCTTGTCGGGAGCGTTTGCCTCCATTTTGCTTCCAGACTCTGCAGTCTGTACACTTCTAATTGATTGCATCCTCCAACGTATTCCTTATCTTTGATATTTCCTAATATCCAGCTTACTGCTTGGTAAAAAGAAAATTCACAGTAGATGGCGCTGTGCGTCGATGCCTGTTGAGTCGATGTGCCTCAGAGGCCTCTGTGCCGATGTCAACGTCATCACAGGTTTAAGTAGCGTGGCAAGCTTCTGTTGGTCAGTTCTGTTTTTCCGCGCTTCACAGCTTCGGTAACGCAACGCTCGCTTCCGTGATCCATCGAATTTCTTCAATTTTCCTGTGAAAATTTCTAGTAGCTATCGACGAGATGGCCTCATTAGCTCAGTCTACGCCTCGATCCCGTTTAAAAAATGCTGTGACTGCAGGGCTAAGATGTCCATGTCGGATCCACAAAGGGTCTGTCTGTGGTGCCTTGGGGCATAGCATCCGTGTTCCGAATGCGACGAGTGCATGTCAATGACGGCCAAGGCCCTGAGGGATCGCAGATGGAAATTGGAGAGGTAAGCCTCAGAAATCCATTAGCCCGTCCAAACACAAGTCTCCCTACGAGTCGAGGCCTTCGTCTCCTCATAAAAAACACTCCCGATCATGTTCTTGAAGCGGATCACATCATTCTTCCTCTTCGAAACCTAGCAAAAAAAGGCGCCATAGGTCGCCGTCCACCTCATCCTCCAGTTCACCAGAGAGGGTCATTCGTCCCTCGAGACACAGTACCCTGGCACAGTGGGAGGAATTCCGTAAAAAAGTATGTTAAAGATGTTCGAGAACACGGCCTTGCCCCCCTCGAAGACACCAAGAGGCCATACCCCAGGAGAAACACCTGGGAAACACATGAGCCATGAGTCCTCAACCTCGGCTGGGGAAACTCCTTGAGAGTGTATAAAACCCTCAAGTCGAGAGAAAGCCTCTGTGACGCGCAAGAAGTCGTCACTATCGACCCATACGGCAAAGCCGAAGACTGCGTCATCGACGCCCTAATCGAAGGAGAAGCCATTGACGCCTCGCGTGTCAACCCCCTAGATGCCGTACAAGACAATACCTTAGCTTTTGGCAAAGACGTCGATATTACTGTCAATTCCATCTACGACTTCGAAGCAGTTGACATCATCGCCAACGACAATTTCTGCTCCAATAATGACATCTAAAGCGCCGCCTTCTACATTTGAAAATAATTACACACCACAACCTTGTTCAGAACATTTCAAAACCCTCTGCTCAATCTGAGGATTCAGAATCATCTGAAGAGGAAAGACCTTTTGGTCTGGAATATGGGACACCTTCTGGTCCAGAAGAACTGGTGTCAGAAGAATCTAGAATGAAACATCTGCAGGACTGTCTGCATGAGGCAAGTGGAATTGACGCTTCGCCGGAAGTTGAATTTGGTAGACCTGACCCAGGAGATCATGCCGAAGGCAGTTATAGAATGCTTATGACTAGAGTGATGGAGTATATGGGGTCGTCTAGATCCACGCCTGTTTTCGAGCAGGACGACCTAACGGATATACTTAACAAAGGACCACAGGAAGACCCTATTGTACCGTTTCACAAAGCTTTACATAATGGGTATCTTCAAATTGGGAAACACCTGAGGTTATCCATGCAATTAACAAAAGATTAACAGCTAAATTTAGAGCATCGGCTTCAGATCCTCTATCTTTAAAAGTACCAAACACCAGAAAGCCTGGTAGTACAGTCTGCAACTTCTTCTGGCAAGCAAAATGCATATCCCACAATCCCGCAAGATCGTGATAAGAAATATGATACTATGGCCAAGAAGGTTTTCTTGGCCGGTAGCATTGCGTTAAAGTCTATTAATGCCACATGCACGCTGGCTAGGTTTACCCATATCTTTTTGGGATTGTATTTCGATGATGGCTGACCATATCCCCAAAGGGGAGGAAAGAGATGGTTTCTTGAACCTTATCAAGTATGGAAAGGACGCGATGTGTGAATCCTTCCAGACCGGTCTCGACTCTGTTGACAGCATCAGCAGAGCCATGGTGGCTAGTACAGTAATCCACAGCTTTGTGTGGTTGCAGAAGTCAGGATTTGTGTCAGAAATACAGTCCAGACTTCTCCACATGCCCTTTGATGGCACACATTGATTTGGAAGTAAAGCTGATGAGAATTTCGAGAAGCTGCAAACTTTCAAGGCGGCAGCCAAATCCCTTGGAGCTGCGATAAGGCAAAATCCAAACCGCCCCACAGGTGCGCCCTGGAGGGGTACGTCCTTTCGCTATTATTTCACATTTGGAAAAGGCAGAGGACAGCCAGCTGAAAGGGGTCAGACGAGTCCCCCGTGGTGGACAGGGTAGAACTACTAAGACTGCAACAGCAGGGGCTGCATTACCCTCAGCCTCTGCGTCAGCCACCCCGAAACTTCTCTGAGGTCTTACATCACAAAACAGCAGTAGGAGGCAGATTGACACAGCATCTGACAGAATGACAGGCTGGGCATTGGAGACAGTTGCCCAAGGTTACTGCCTACCTTTCCTGCAAAAACCTGTCATCCACCGGGGAATAACTCTTTTATAGTTCAGGATCCGCTCCTTATGCAGGAGATGTTAACCCTGCTAGAGAAAGGTGCTATAGAACCAGTACCTGTAGCGGAGAGGAACAAGGGTTGGTACAACCCTTATTTTCTAATTCCAAAAAAGGACAGATTATTGAGACCCATCTTGGACTTAAGGGACTTGAACAAGTTCCTCAGGAAGGACACGTTCAAGATGGTTAACCTTTCTCAGATCCTTCAAGCCCTCCAGCTTCAGCATTGGTTTGTATCATTGGACCTACAGGATGCTTACTTTCATGTGCCTATCCATCACAAGCACAGACAGTACCCGAGGTTCACTGTTGGCAACTCTCACTATCAGTTTCGGGTTCTGCCATTTGGGCTGACCTCCGCCCAAGGGTCTTCACTAAGCTAATGGCGGTAGTGGCAGCGAGTCTCAGGAGAGGGGGATTCACGTCTATCCCTACCTGGACGACTGGCTGATCAGAGCCAGTTCCCCAGAACAAGCCCTATATCACATCAGTTATACTTGCCACTCCTTCCACAGGCTGGGCTTCTCCCTAAACTTCAAGAAGTACCACATGATCCCATCCCAAAGACTCCAATTTATTGCTGCAGTCCTGGATGCATCCCTGGGAAAAGACTTGCCACCAGAGGCTCAAGACATTCTGCAGATGGTGACAAAATTCCAGAATGTCCAACATCTTCTGGCCTTCGATTTTTGTAGGTTGCTCTGTCTCATGGCATCCTGCATTTGTCTGGTGCCAGAGGCTCGCCTGAGAATGAGATTTCTCAAATGGGCTCTAATGACCCAGTGGTCGCAGTTCTCGGGAAGGATGCCAGATCTCCTGCAAATCCCACACAGTCTCACTGGACCTTCAGTGGTGGGCCTGTCAGGAAAACATCTTAAAAGGAGAAACTTTTTGGCAACCATGGCCGGAGATAACAGTAGTGATGGACGCCTGACTCACAGGGTGGGAAGCCCACACCAATGATTTGACCATCAGTGGTCGTTGGTCTCCATCTACTGAGCCCAAACTACCCATCAACCTTTTAGAGCTGAGGGCGATCAGATCAGCAATAAAGGCCTTCCTGCTGTCTGTAAGGGGAAAGAATGTCCTGATAATGACGGACAACACAGTGGCCATGTACTACCTCAACAAAAGAGATGGTGTACGGTCACCCGAATTTCCCCCGAGAGGATCTCTAGGAGACTTGTTTGTGGTGGACTGGGTATTTCCACAACGCTATGCGTTTCCTCCAGTCCCTGTCATTCCACACGTAATAAGGAGGTTCAGGAAAACCATGATCCTAATTGCCCTGGATTTGGCCACGAGAACATGTTACCCGGACCTTCTGGACATGTCCATCTATCCTCAGATTTGTCTTCCACAAAGAGGATCTTCTCTCTCTTGAGAGGAAGGTCTGGTTCTCCATCCGGATATCAGGACTCTCAGCCTTCATGCATGTTTTCTGAGAGGCTGAGATACAAAGATTGGGACCTCCCGGACGACGTAATGGAGGTTTTGCTTTCCGCCAGAAGGCTAGCAACAAAAGCTTTTATACCGCTGCCGTTGGAATAAGTTGTGCAGCTGGTGCAGAGATAAGAATGTTGACCCTTTTTCATGCAATACATGGATGGTGTTCTCTTTTCTGTTGCATTTAGCAAATCTGGGACTCCAGATTGGTACAATCAAAGGTTACCTAGCAGCGCTTTCCATTTTCAATCGCACTGTTTAGGAAGTCTCCTTCTTTAAAATACCTCTAGTAATACAATTCTTGAAGTGGTAAACTAATGTTTATCCGCCAACTCATTTTCAAGTCCCACTGTGGGATCTAAATGTATTTTATCCACATACTCAGAATGGAAGAAATGCTCCAGATTTGTGATGTTGCGTTACTCAACTTGTAATTTATGCCCATACTGATGACACGTGTTTCGGCTACTATAAAAATCCTCCCTTTCTCCAACCCCGAATCTGTGTTTCTTTGTTTTGATTTCTAATATTGTTTTTATTTATTCATTGTATTGATTGTCATACGATTAGTTATGAAAATACTATTAGCCCTGATTTGAGGAAGGCTTTCAGTAGCCGAAACACGTGTCATCAGTATGGGCATAAATTAAAACTTGTGTAACGCAACATCACAAGTCTGGCGCATTTCTTGCATTCTGAGTATGTGGATAAAATACTATTTATAAAGATGGTTGAGCCGACTCTTTTTCAACCTAACTCAGATAAGACACGATAGTATGTATGGATTTAAAATGAACTTTAAAGCAGTAGGACTAGAAAATTAAGTGTCGCCTAACAGACTATCCTCTCAAAAGGAGTCCAAGGGATCTAAATGTAGTATTCAACTTTTTAATGGGTACTCCCTTTGGGCCTTTTCATTCATGCCCATTAAGACTTCTTACCCTGAAAACAGTCTTTTTAGTGGCAATTACATCTGCCCGAAGGGTGAGTGAGCTACAGGCTTTGTCTTGCAAGCCTCCTCACACTATCTTTCACAAGGACAGAGTGGTATTAAAGGTGAAGCCTATCTTCCTCCCCAAGATAGTATCTGAATTTCAAATCACTCAGAAGATAACCTTGCCATCTTTTTACCCTCCTCCACATTTGGGAAAGAGGAAGAAAGGCTACACAGACTCGATCCAAAGCATGCTTTAAGTTTTTACATTAGCAAGGTGCTAAGTTGAGACAAACTGACCAATTGTTTGTGGGTTACACAGGTCCTAAGTTGGGCCTACCCATAACCAAACAAACCATCTCTAGGTGGATTATTTTAACAATTTTAACAATTGCAGAATGTTACAAGTTGGACGGTAAAGACCTCCCAGAACATATAAGGGCTCATTCAACCAGGGGTATCGCAGCTGTGTCAGCTCTTCAAAAAGGAGTTCCAATAAAGGATATTTCTGCGGCTGCCACATGGTTGTCTGCACACACCTTTACAAAATACTATAGTCTGGATTCCTCCACTAGCCAAGAATCTAAATTTGGAAAGACAGTACTACACCCAAAGAGAAGGAATGTGTGGGAGGACACATTCCATTCAAAGAACAAGTTACTTACCCCTGGTAACGTTCTTTCGACTGGATGTTCCTCCCATGTATTCCTTATCACCCCTCCCATCCTACTCCGCAGTAAAACGTCCCTAATGGTTACAGTCTGCACTTCCTCAAGTGTAGTAACCGTCCAACTCAGGACATTGCTTTGCTTCAAAACCAAACTGAGCAATGGACGCTGCGCACAGTTCTTATACCTGTGATGACATTGACATTGGCATGGAGGCCTCAGAGGGACATTGACTCGACAGACACCGACGCACAGCGCTCTACTGGGAAACGTTTTTTCCGAAGCAGCAAACTGGATATTAGAAAATATCAAAGAAAAGGAATATGTGGGAGGAACATCAGTCGAAAGAATGTTACATGGGGTAAATAACTTGTTCTTCTCATGCAGAGGTCAGTTAACTAGCCCCAGGACCACTACTGCTCTGCTGTGGTTGCGCCACCTGGCGCGACAATCTCCATTGCCTTTGTCTCGTTCTTGACTTTGTTACCGCTCTGGGATGCCAGCCTTCCAGCATCTTGCCAGCAATCGGCTCACTCGCCATGCTAACACCGGCTCCGTGGTCTATCGTGGCTCCGTCCCTCCAGAACATGTTCCCAACGGAGGCTCGCCTTTGCGTAGGATTCTTTCTCCTCCATTCAAGGTTCCTCATTTTTTAATGTTTGTTGCCAATAATGAAAGGGGTGTATTATTCCTCTGACTATTGAGTTCAGGGGAAATTCAGCATTACCTGAAGCCAAAAAGATTGAAGTAATGTCATAGCTATTTGAATCCAAAACAGAAGTGACATTAGTCCTTTTGATTCACATATATGCAGACACATGTTTTCTTGATGGGGAGTTACTCATAGGAATGGGAGTCCTTGTCCTCTTGAGGCAAGTCACTCCCAGTGAGGTTCCATTTTCCCAGACTCCTAGGGGAGGGGCTTGCTTAGCAGGCTCACCTCTGTCGCCTCAGAGGGGGTGGGTCCGCTTTGGGGATAAGGAACAAATATTCAAAATTCATCACAGGGGCTGTTGGGCAATATCATTTAGCCACATGGGGTCCACAAAGATGTTGGACACAGTTGTTGCATTAAAACAACCAACGGCTCGCTTGCGGGTCACACACAACTTGTTAGCAAACCTTGTGTACCTTATATATTATTCTGTCTCCAATCCACCTTGTATTGTCTTCCCATCACTTATTCTCGAGGGTACTCGCCCCTCAATTGATTCTTCCTTCTTGTTTCTGGTTGTTTGTGTGATATGGCCATGTCCTGATCTCCTTGTCATTCTTGCATTCTAGAGAGATAACCCCTCTATTGGGAGGGAACACACTGTGATGGGTAACTGAACTGGAGGGTTTCAAAGTTTGAGAGCAGTTAGGGATACCTATGCATGGATGTAGTAGTAGCACTTCTATTAGGCTTCCAGAGTGGGTTACCCCCTCCAGCTCCTGCAGGTGAGTTTGAACGCTCTGTCAAGTCGCTATCCATGGGTCCCGACTTCCCTCTTCACCACCTTTTAACACTGTGGTCATGTTCCTCCTCAATGCCACACCACATGGTCATTACTCCTCCCACTGCAACTTTGAACCTTCGGATCGTGTCTCACCCCTACCTTGGGCAAAGTGGCAGATAACATGCCTCCATGATCTTGCTAGCTATGTCCTTGCTATCCTCTGGACACTTTACTCCAACCACCTCCTGACATTTTAGTCCAACCACCTCCTGACATTGTACTCCAACCACCTCAGGACACCTTAAGCCAACTTCTTCAACCACCTCCTGCTGTTTCCAATCCACCTTGTACGGTCTTATTGCTCCCTCTTTTCTCTTTTCTCCAAATCTCATCCTCTCGCTGGTGTTCCTCCACACTCCCACCAGCTCCATTTGGAAACACCGATGTTAGCCCTGTTGTCCCTCCCAGGGGTTAGGCTTCCTGTTGGTACCTGCATAGATAAATGAGTAAAGGATAAGACTTGATCTGTTCAATTGTTTGTTTTGTGTGCTTTGGGCCTGGCCCATGCTTTTAAAATTCTGATCCACCATCTTGAATTTTACCTCCTTCCCCTGTACAGCCCTGAGCTCACCATGCTCGTGCTAGTGGTGTCGAAAAGCTAGGGAGCGAGGCCTGGTGCATTTTCCTTGCATGCACTGTTTTCATGCTGCTGGGAAACTAATGCATTGTCATTTTGCAAACTGTACTTGTTGCATGGTTGCAGTGAGAAAATCTAGTGTGCCCCTGATGTCCGTTCAGGCTTTCTGTGTGAGCGACATAAGGAAACTTAATTATTCCTACTATACCCGTTCAATAATAGGGGAGCTGAGTTTCAGAATACACTTCTACAGCTCCCAATAAATCAACAAAATAACTGTGTATTCTAATGCAAGACTACACTTATTTTATTTGTTTCATCATATGTAATATTGGATATTCGGCGGGCAACAAAACCCTCTTATTCATGAAAACCTCTTCTTAATACAGGACAGGGAGATAGAATAGATTTGCAGATAAAGGGTGAGTTCTGTGCCTAAACATAATCCAAGTGCTCAGAAAAATCTCATAACATTATTGACACAGTATTAAAAACCTTAAAAATATATACATACTCTTAATTTAGCCTCAAGACAGCCTCTGCATCCTACATCTAGCTGAATGTTTCAACCCTCTCATGTAACTTCAGGGTCGTTATCAGGCCAAGTCTTGCCCTCCCGTCCTGTATACCCAAACAATATCAAAGATAACTTTCAGGAATATATTCTTCTATATTGGTTGTTTGCCAACATCCCATATCACATCACTTCTTATTCAATAAATTCCAAACTTTTTAATGGTTTTTAACGTGCCAAATCTTCAATCACCGAACAATTCCTGTGAAGAACAAACCATTCTTTCTTCAAAAAATGTCATAATAGACATTTTGATTTTTACTTCAAAGGAGTGCCATTAAAAGTATATTGCACAACACAATCAACATTAAAGTGATACATTTAGGACACCCACTTTTCATTTGGCTGTCCTTTATAATCTCAATTATGGGTACTTCTTCTGAAGTTGATCATATCTGTTAAAATGAGTTTAGTAATAACTACTTGAGCAATTCCCATTTGTTTTATTACAATCTCATTACAAAAAACACATCCCTACTTGTTCTCTAGTTTAATTCTACGCTTACTTGTTTCATCTTGCCATTAGTTTATGGTCTTGTTTACACAGGTCTGTTCTTAATGACGTTCGTAACAAAGATGAACGTCTTTGGCTAAACCTGCCAAAAATTGGCCTATGTATGTTTTTTATTTAGGTACATGCGCTATGACTTATAAGCATATAACTCATCTTATTCTCGCTCCCACATTGCTTACATTATTTACGCGATACACTCGTTCAGTTGCAGTCTTCCTAGATGTCGGGTAAAGCGGTACGTGCTCGTCCCTCTACATGTCTTTACGTATCTCATGTGACATAAACCACTGTGCCCTTAATTCTACTAACACCGAGCAATAGAATGCGCTTCGTGGGTATCTGAGTGCCAAGCGGCGTCCATCTTCTTATTCAAGCAACGTAGTTTGGAATAGTTATATTAATGGAAGGTTTTTGTTTTGTTGCCCACCGAATATTAAATATGATTAAACAAATAAGTGTAGTCTTGTATTGGAATACATTTATTTAGTTTTGTCTAATTATGTCGCAGCGGATGTTTTCCTTAACCCCTGGAATACATGAAACATTTCTCTTTTGAAATTGGAAGACCCCGGTACTACTGATTTTATATTGTTTGTTTCCCAGGTGTAGGGGCTGCCCCCCTTTAAAGAGATATTGATCGTAAATCGCTTCCTGTGGCTGTCCTCTGCCACACGATGGGGGTAAAGTGTTGGTGACTAGAGATCCTCCCCTTGGCCCATCATCCACTAGCTCGCGGAGGCAGTCTGGACCTTTGTCAGCCCCACTAGATGTCCCCAGTCTTAGGGAGAGGACTTCATCAGAGCTACCGAATGGGAGGCAAAACTACTGCATGTCACAATTAATTAATATGAATAAATTTGTACATGCAACCTCCAAGAAATATTCACTAAGAATTTAAAAATGCTGATTGTGGGGTAGGCGGGAAGTCACTGATGCTCATCGCAGGAGGATGAATGCCACAATGGCCAACGAAGGTACCTAAGGCAGTAGTGAAGTTGTGGAAGAAAGCACTACAGTTCATGGGCTGGTCCAAAAGACTGTCCAAGATAACCCCTCTATTGGGTGGGAACACACTCTGATGGTTAACAGAACTGGAGGGTTTCAAAGTTTGAGAGCAGTTAGGGATACCTACGCTAAGTAGTCTGTGGAAGGAGTAAGAAAATAATGTGAGGAACAAAAGAGTATGTGAACTTGACAACAAACCGCTTTCTTAGTATTTTATACTCGACATGTTCAAGGGTCTTACAAGCTCCAGGAATCAGTAAAATTGCTATTGCCCGGATTTATTGTATCTTTGAAGCATGTCTGCTAGATATGCTTGGTGCTGTGATGAACCCATTGGACTCAACACAGATTACCCTGAGGTGACCTCTTCCCACGTGGCCAGGGGATGGCGGATGGTTATATGAGGGAGGATCACAGGGGAGGGGACAACTATCGGAGACAAGAGGTGATTCCATTAGATGAAACACAGTATTCCACCCCTGTCCCTGATGAGGATCCTATAATACCCAAGTTCTTGATGGCTTCTTGTCACCCAACAATTTCTCCTTATGAAAATCAGAAACCCCTTCCCTGTGTCACTTTAACTCAAACACCATGTATACCTCCAACAGTCACAAAACACAGAAAACAGTTGCATCTGTGGACTTCAACTCCCATAAAGCCTCAAGTACTGAGACAAGGACGATGGAAGAGTTCATGCAGATTAAGCAGTCCAAAGACCAATGTGCGGACTAGTTCTATTGACACTACATTTCCCAGGACATTTTAAAAATGGAAACCATGGCATGCAGAGAAGCAGTAAGGGAGAGAACTGCAGAGGAGAAGACTGGCACTTGCATGCAGCGGCTCGTGTATGCGGTTTACATACACCGGCATGGCAGGAATGATGGAGAAGTGCGGCAAGTATACCTGAAGGACCGTGGGAGCAAGGAGAAGCACAGCAGAGCTCTTGGTGGTACGGTCAAGTCAGGAAACGGCGTTCTCCAGTCCTGATCACAGAAGGAAACGGCGAGCAAACGCAAGGCCTCGGGGAGCGCAGAAGAGAAGCCTGCATCACCTGGGAAGCCAATCCAGGAAGGGAGCTTCACTGAGTCGACCCAGAGCCATCGGGAACCCCAGGGCATACCGACAAGCAGGAAAGCAAGTGAATGAAGCATGTCAGCTTGATATTTTGGACAAAACTCAAAGGCGATTTAAACACAGGCAAAACCTAATGTTAGATCAAGGTTTAAGAGAAAAAAGATGTAAATACCGACCAGAGAAAGTGCAACCAAGAAATATGAATAATTACATATGTATCCATGTGGGGGAGAGCTGAAGCAAGTGTTACCCTAAGAAAAAATATTGCACAATAAAGCCAATGGAGAACGTACCAGGCAACTGACCTTGGGGTAAGATACCTGGCCTGGGAGTATACCAGGCAATCCAACAGAAGTTGTAAAGAGAAGCTTAACAGTGATGCAAAATACTTGGCACAGAGGTTTACCAGGGAATCTTAAAAGTACATCAGCAAAATCAGTTTACTGAATGTGAACTTTGGGAATCCAACATTAAGACATTGTTGTTCAAGAAAGACACTTTTGCTACAAAGGCATTCATGGATGTTTTGAAAGATAGTGTGAACAAGAACTTTCTGAATCCAGTGTAAAACCCTCAAGGAATTGTTGGATAAAAACACTCTTGTGATACTAAGAAACTGTTGTTTGAAGGAGACACTTTCCATGCAACAGGAACTATCCTCTGGTTTCAAGGATTTCTCCTTGGAGAATACTTTTTGATTTATTTAGTTTTGATTAGGCACACTTTTCACTAAACATATGCGAGAGACATTTCCTTGCATACTTAGTTGTTTGTTTCTAGTCTGAGGGTCAGTTTAGAAAGGTTTGGACATAATGATGGTTACGAACTACTCGACAGTAGGGAACCTCCTTTCTTAGATGTGGCTAGAGAGGCATTTTTCCAACCCATTTTCTTTAAATAGAATGTCTGACAATGAGAATACTGTAACTTTGTGTCTGCCTCTAATTTCTGACCCCTCGCATGCCCAGATGTACTGTTGGAAGACAGATCTAAGCTTGAAGACACAGAATGGTTAGAAATACTTGACTGGAGTGAGGTGGAAAGTAACACTGTATAAAAACGAGTCCAACTTAAATATCTCGAGTTTACTACATAAAGGAGAAGCTGTATAGAATGAGTTGGAGTGAAGTTTGATATGTATAGAACAGCAGTGGGTACAATCCTTCATATGCTTGAGACTATATAAGCATGAAGGCATTCTGGAGTAGAGTAGCGTTTATCACAGCGGTTCTGGGGTACGAATTGAACTTGCGGCCCAAGCATGCATTGCTGGGAATGTTCGGGAATCTGCAAATTGCAAGATAGGTAAATAGAATAGAAAAATCCAATGTTGAAAGAGTTCTGGCTTAAGGAAATTGACAATTGTATACTGTGGGAAAAGAGACTAAATAAGGGGAAAGGGATCCCTTTGTAAATTTGTTACAATATTGTTGAAATGGCTGGAAGAGTATGTGTAGATTAAGCTTCCTGATTGACGGGGAAGAAAAAGTGAACATGTGGATCAGAAAAAGCAGAGGCAATGATTATGATGGAAGGAAAAAGATTAAGGTAATGAAGGCAATCCAGGCACAAGCCCGCTACTGAGTTTTGCTTTTGGTTGTGTTTTAATTTTTTAGTTCTTTTGAAAAATCAATAAAAGATGCTCAAGAGTTAAACTAAGGTGGTTGGATTTTCCTTCCATTGGAACAGAACTAAGTCTTTCCCATTTTAGGGGTATACGTGGAGAAAAAGCAGTTGATGTAGAATATTTGCTGCCTCTCCTCCATGAGTATCAAAAAGGCTTAATATAAATTCTAACTCTCCATATGGTGACAAAAGATGACCTGGTTAGGTTGGGAGCTGCCAAATTCGAGAGATGCTTTGAGTTTTAAGCACTGTATTGGATGAAAAATGGTTGGTGCTGGGATGTGGGGCAATTACAAATTGTGGTGTCTGTGGACTGGCCACTTCGTCGCTTATGTCATCAAACATAAGCAGGAGCAATCAAGGATACAGTTTAGATTTTTTATTTATATTTTGTGTTTAACCAAACAATACATTTTCAGGATGCTTCTCAACTCAAATACTATACGTGTCGGGGTACTGATGGCCAAACTAAGTATTAAGATGGTTGGGTTCATAAGCTGCAACCAAGTAAGGGGGAGCCGGGGGGAGGGGGGCAATGGTACTTTAAGTCCTTCCCTAAAATGAGTCTTTCAGTTGCTGGGTTTCCCAATCAGAATACCAAACATTACAGGCCTTTGCCTGGTTAGGCCAAATTATTTTCTCTTCTGAAATATGCCGTGTTTCAAACAGTACTGCAGCTATCGAAACTGTTTGAACCAAAATCCCAAGTTCAACAAAAGTTTCTTCAGTATCCACTGCAAACGTATCTTTTAGTCTCTCACAGAGATGGTCTCCTCCTCTTCCTCTTGTATCTGTATAGAGGATTTCTTTCCCATTCAGCTCTCCCCTTGTCCTTTTGACAGTCTGTTGCCTCAGGTACACTGCTCTTTGGCAGGTATGTTTGGAAGGTTGGCCAGCCCTTTGTCTTCTAGGCCTTCCCTTAAATTAGCAGGATGTCTTGTCTTGTTGTGCTTTAAAGGAGAAGGTTCTATTCCGAACCCTCCCTTCACCCTACTATACTGCTTCCAAGGGCTACCTTTCCCCCCTGTACTCTTTTTAGACTTCCCTACCTGATCCCATCTCAAACCTCCTCAGACTACAATGCTTCCCCTTGGCCCACTCTGGTCCTCCGGAACCTCTTTTCTGGTCTGCCTCTCTTGTCCTTTGAGGCGATGTGTCTGTTACTCTCAAGGTGTTTGACTTCCTACCTCTTCCAACACCCAATCGCAGTTTCCTGGTTGTGGGTTTTCTTTCTATCTGGATGGTGTTCCACTCTTATACAACCAAATTCCCTCAGGCTGGTCTCCCTGTCTCGTGATTTTTCGTATCGGTCACTTTCTTAGATTTCACTCTGATGTCCTCTGGTCTCCCCACAACACTCACTGACTGGTGTGTTCTCTCCCTTTTACCATATGGTACCCCATTTTCTCCCATTTCAAGATGGTACCCTTCCCCTCTAGGGACTCCCTCTATACCAACCAATTCCGAAGAACTTTTCCATGTTTCTCCAAGCTTACCTATCAATAGGGCTGCCTTCCTGTAGTGCTTCAACGTCTCACTCTCCAGTGGACCCTTTCTGGCCCATGCTTCCTAGGGTCTGATGCTTTACATTGCACATCTCTCCTCGGGTCTGTCTTCCTTATCTAGCCAAGGCTCCCTGCTTGGGGGTTTTCCAGGACCCCCTTTCTCTTCAAATTTGTTCCCAGGTCTGATCATGGCTGGCTGCTTTTTATTTAGTGTCAGCTCCGCCTATATGCTGGGTTTCAAGCAAACAGGCTCGATCGAGCTGGTGTGATCGAGCTGGTGCTTTCTCCTTATTGGGCCATGCCACCCTGGTTAGGTGGATGTTCATGTTGCTGGCCTAAATGTACATAGAGGTCAGATGCCATAGTTGACTCATAATGTTCTCCATTATGTGTATTCTCACTTCCTCCCTGAACGGATCTCCAAGTCAATCAATTGCTTTCTGTGTGCCAAGCATGTGTTTTTCATGGAAATCCTCCAGTAACCCTGTGGGAATGCTAGTTAAAATGTATACCTTTTATCTCCTGCGATGCTGGCCGGAGAGGGAGCACAATTACATTCGAAGGGGATCAGTGTTTGTTCTACGTAACGGTAAAACATGAAGCTTTGTATACACATTTCGTTGTAACTGTTTCCTTTACCTGGGCTGCTCTTGTTTATTTCCCTTTTCCCATGAGCTTTTACAGATATTTCCTTGTGTGGAGCTGTTAAATACAGTCTGACCATCTCATTGTTGCAGTTGCGCAGAAACTTTCTATTTGTGTTTTTAAAGGGGCCCAGTTTCTTTCTTAATTGAACACCCTTTTCTCTGGAGGTTGTTTTCTGGTTTTTGGGGCTCCCCAGTAGGCGCTGGTCCAGGCACCCGTCCTTAGAAGGACTGCGTTGTCGCAGAATGCAAGGCTTAGCAAGAGCTGACGTGTTTATGCCCCCTTTGCATACATCACATATTACGATACCAGTTTTAATCTATTTATTTTTTTTTTATTGGAAATTAAATTCCCAGAGGGTCCCAGAGCTCCCTTACAAGGTTAAAAATGTGGCAGATGAAATAGAAGTTATAAAATGTTAGCATAGAACTATTAAGATAGACAAGTGGTACCAGTGGAGATGGAGAGGCAAAGTTATGTGTGGGGAAACGGCTATCTTTAGATTATTGCAATTTTATGGGGAAGAATGATAGGGCCTGAAGGGCCCAGCGAACCTAGTATTGCTAATAAGCGTCCAACGTCTTGCACATAAGATACTTTATTAATTTATACACACGGCATATGTGCAGTATTTGCTGTTTGTATTTTTGTAATGTCAAATTGCATTTTGCACATTTTCATCATGTGAAAGAAACATGGGTCTGAGGTATCCTCAAAACCAAAGTGCAGCTTTTTTTTTTAATTAGGCACCTTCTGGATACACTACACTAGTGGTATAATTTAAGGTATATACTAATATTTTTTCTAAAGAATGCTAAATAATCCTGATTATGTACTGCAGAAATTGTAGTTTACGTTATAGTTTTTTGCTGTAGTGTTATGGAGATGAAAGAAAAAGCCGTTCAGACCTAGAGGTGCGATGTCAGCGCTTAACACTGGAATTGGCAGACACAAAGCAACTAATTCAACGTGGTGACTACAAGCAGGAAAACTACGATAAAGTGAAAAAGTAAGTATTGTTTTGTATAGCAATAAAGTTTGTGTTTAAACTCATATTAAACTGGAATTATTAGTTATCCCAGTCACAAGTTTACTAACGATCCACACTACAAATGAACAAATACGATTTTCTTGAAGGTTGCCTGAACTAACACGTTTCTTTCCAGTAATCTAAGCAACACATGTTAAAACACATACTTTTATTGTATTTATTAAAATGGTAACTTTTGTATTGTAAAAGTTAGGTTGTAATTGTGGTTAGTGTTGCATCACAGGGGTTTAAGAAAGAGACGCAGATTTAAATTTCGAGCTACAAACATTTACCTTCTGGGCACACAATGTTGCGTGCCACATTCACAAACGTCACTGGTGTGTGGAGAATCTGGCATGCACTGGAAGATAGTCTTGGTTATTCACTGTGCTTTGATTGACTGACGAAACACATTGGTCAAAGCAAGGGTTCAAGTTTTTTTTGTTGTCACTGTAAGTTTAGACTATATGCTCTGCAAATAACAGGTGTGCCCTATCCTGTAACATTCTAAGCAAAAGGTGTGAAGATGTGACCAATGATAAAGTGGCCGGGGACTTTTGTATTTGTGGAATGCAGATCTCACTGGATCTGTGTTCTTGGGCCTCTCAATACTCCTACTCTCATTAGGAAGGGATTGGGGATAAACATCTATGGAATTTAGGGGTTTATCTATAACAGCAAAGGGTGTTCCTATCTTAGAGCAGCTTAAGAAAAATCTCCTAGAAGGGGGTAACATTAGAAGGTCACAGGATGCAGTCTCTAATAGGAATACTGGTATCCCCTGAGCTTTACTCAGAATATAATTTCAGGAATAAAGTGCTCATCATGCTGCTTTACTCCAATCACAAGGTTATAGCACTCTGCTTGCTCATTTGCTGCACTTAGTCTCTGGGATATAGTGCTCTAGTCTCTATTTGTAAACATTCTAGGGCCAGGATCACTTCCTCCTGCTGCAAGCATTCTAGTGCTACACCCAATGTTCAGCAGTCTCATGTCTTTAAGGGTGTTCCAGGCCTTCCACCTTCCTAGGCCTCAACTATCTCCGGACTTAAAGCTTTGTTGTATCGTGCATGGTCGAACTTGGTCCTTGCTCAGCCCCCGCTTCCCTGCAATCTGACTACCATGCTTGGTGGAGGGTAAAAAGCTGGAGACAAGATATCGAAGATCTAAGATGAGGAATACATGTGAGGACACAATCCATTCGAAGAACATCTAGTCTCCAGCTTTGCTGCTTCAGAATTTTTTTTCACCAGAGGGCATTGTGCTCAAAGCCGCGGAATCATAGTCCCTCAAAGGCCGCCATCGACATCATCTGCAGTATAAAGGGCTCGAACCGCGCCTGTTAGCTCGGTTCTGTTTTTACTGTGTTAATGGTCGCATCACTTGATCAGCCTTTCAAAGACCTTTGGCTCTTTAGGAAGTTTGAGTGCAACTGGCGTAAACTGTACGGAGGGGTAGGCTGGGGGGGTTGTTGAGGAATACGTGGGAGGAACATCCAGTCGAAAGAACGTTACAGTTGGTAAGTAACTTGTTCTTCGAATGGATTGTGCCCTCCCACGTATTCCTCATCTTAGATAGGCTCCCAAAGCAGTAAGAACTTGGAGGAGGGAGTACCAGAGATTTCAATCATGGACTGAATGAAGGATGTCTTGTGCTAAGAGGCCTCCTTGATATGTTTTACGAAAGTGTGCATTGACGACCAGGTGGCCTCCACATAAATATCTTGCACCGAAACGCCCCTATGAAGAGCCGTAGAATTCGCCATTCCCCCGGTCCTTAGCCCATCTGGAGGCTCCTTCCCAGACAATTTATAGCACTCCGAAATTGCCAGAATTATCCATCTGGATAGAGTTTGTTTAGACACTGAAGGCCCAATTTGTGTCCAGTATATTCAACAAACAGTTGGACACTGTCGGAAATTTGCTAGTCTACAAATATAGAAACTGAGAGCCCTTTTTGTGTCCAGTCTGTGCAATTTCTCCTCTTTACTTGTGTGTGGAGGAGGGTAAAAAGAGGTGTCCTAGACACACATCCGCCTTGTCCTTGGCTGCATCTCCTACTTCCCAATCTGTCTCTGGCCTTTCATAGGCTATATTTATTAAGGACTTTGCCTGCAGCCGCACATTTATTTCCCACAGTAATCCCAAACGAACCTGACTTGGTCTGTGCTTTAATGCATTCACTTGCCTCAGCTGGCTTCTGGAGGCTTGATTATTGTGATCTGCCAACTTTAGTCAAAAGTTAAATCCTGCCATCCTTGCTTTGTCCCCCACCTCCAAAACCCCTGTTTTTTTTTTTTACCCTATTTTTTTTTTTTTACTCGCGAAACCAAAAAAAAAGATGTAAATTAAAGAATACATTTGAAAACATTTTTTTAGGTAAAATGTTTTCAACATTTGTCATTCGAAATTATGTTTTCGACATATTAACCGGATACCTTACTCAAACTGTCCCTCATACTTTTTTCCATGTTAATTTTGGGGCTTGGTCTGTTCTGCGTTGCTCCCAGGGAGTTTAGTTTAGTTTGTTTATTTATAAAGCGCGTCAGAACCCTCAGGTAGCTGGGCGCATAATCATGTGCACAGCAGAGTTACATATCATTACACAAACACCTTAATACACCAGTCAGAGCATACATTAATCCAGGCTCTGAGTAGTTACATACAAGAATAAAGTATACAGAGAACAGTGTACAAGATAGTTACAGTGGAGTGTGAGGACCGGGTTCCAGGGTGGTCCTGAATCGGATAAAGCCAGGGTGAACATTACTACATGGTGGCGAATGGCGGCTGGCCGAACGTGTCATTGAGAGATTGGATGTTTAGGCTAGTAACCATGATTTTACCATGGCTCTGAATGGCCAGAATGTGGCTTCCGATCTAATTGCAAGAGGGAGGGTATTCCAGCATTGTGCTGCGAGCACTGGGAAACTTGAACCTCCTGCTGTTTTTAGGTTATAGTTGGGGATCTTTAGTTGGTGCAGGTAAGGGGTTCTGGTGGGTCTAGTGGAGCAATGTCTAGCGAATTTGTCTGAGCGGTAGCGAGGGGCGGTGCGTGACAAGCAATTATGGGTGATGACCAGGGTTCTTAGCTTGATTCTGTCGCGGATCGGGAGCCAGTGGACTTCTTTGCTGGCCGTGGATATGAGAGCCTTGCGCAGGATGTTAAGGGCACATCTTGGTGCATTATTTTGCAGGATCTGGAGCCGGTTCAAGTTTTTTGTGGTAGTGCCTAGGTAGAGTGTGTTGCAATAGTCTAATTTAGACAATATCAACGCTCTTGATAAGGTGAGGCAACTAGAGGTGGAGAGAAAAGGCCTACAGGCATTGATCCATTTATTGGTGTAGGTGGTGGCTGAGATGGTGGAGTTTTTTTAGTGACAAGGTGGATTCGAGGTACACACCTAGTGTTTTGACCTCTTTGAAGACTTTTATGATGTTGCCGTCAATGGTAAAGGATTGATACCTTTGGTCTAGTTTGTTGAGGCGAGCCTGGGACCCTACGATAAGCAGTTCTGTTTTATCGTCGTTGAGGCAAAGACTGTGCGTGGCCATCCAGGCTTGGATTTCTAAGTAGATTTCATTAAGCTTTGCAGCATCCCCTTCATAGCTGCCAGTGAGAGTGATGAGGACCTGGGTGTTGTCTGCATAATTAGTGTAGCTGACACCCAGATCGTCAAGACGGTCAAAGAGGAGCTTCGTGAAGATATTGTAAAGTGTGGGGGAAATGCAGGAGCCTTGGGGCACTCCACATGTGATTGGGATAGGGTCCGCAGCCGCGGTGGGGGCGAAGACCCTAGTCGACCTGTCAGACAAAAATGACTGGATCCACTTAGTGGCATTCTGAGAGAATGCAGCAGCCGAGGAGAGGTGTTGAGTGAGGATCTGGTGGTCAACCAGATCAAAGGCAGCAGATAGATCCAACAAGAGCAAAATGGGCAGTTTGCCCTTATCTTTGGCATCATCCATTTGGATTTTTAGATCCAAGAGGGCAGTTTCAGTCCCGTGCCTTGGTCTAAAGCCGGATTGTCGCAGGCCTAGGAGGTTGTTGTCTTCCAAATGTTGTTGTATTTGGAGGTAGGCTACCCTGTCTAAGATTTTGAGGAGAAATGGGACTGTGGTGATGGGCCTGTAATTTGTGGGGACGTTGGGGTCTAGGTTGGGTTTTTTGAGCAGGGGTAGGACCCACGCTTCTTTAAGGTTATTGGGGACCACTGAGTTTTTGAAGGAAGCGTTGATCAAGGAGGTGATGGGAGGGGCTAACTCATTAGCCCCGTCTTTGATGACGGAGGCGGGACAAATGTCACCTTTGCAGTTGGATGGTTTGAGACTGGCGATTATCTTGATTACTTCCTCTTCTGTGACTGGTGAGAAGTGGAAGGAAGGGCAATTGGGAGTGGTGTGGTTTATTATGCTGATGGGATTCTGTTTGGAGGCAAGGTTGGCTTTTTTTGCTTCTATCTTAGTTTGTAGGAGGGCAATTTTATTAGCAACGGCCAGCTGGATATTATTGCACCAGGTCTTGTCTTTAATGCAGTCCTCTGAAGGAGGCAGTGGTGATTCGAGTTCCCTTAGTATAGAGAATAGTTCTTTAGTGCCAGATTTGGCGTTTTGTATACTCATGTTATAGATCTCTTTTTTAGCATTTACGATGGCGGATTTGTAGGTGGAGGCTGCTGAGGCGAACTTATCTTTAGTGGAAAGAGAAGGGGCTTTTCTCCAGCTAGTTTCTGCAGTTCTTTTGATATTGCGGAGAGCCTTTAATTCTGCTGAGAACCATTTGTTGGAGTGGGCAATGGGTTTGGCTTTTCGTTGTTTAAGAGGAGCTATCTGGTTGAGAGCTAGTACTAGGGTATTGTTGTATAGGTCTACAATGGCTTATGGGTTGTCATTTTGCGTAGGTAGATTAGTTTTACTGATAGGCACGAGAAGAGGTCTAAGATTCTCTATAGTGATGTTGCGGTTATTTCTGGAGATTATTTGAGGTAACCTAGTGGGTAGTGTGGTAGAGGGTATGGATCTGGTTAGAGAGAAGGTAATAAGGTGGTGGTCAGTCCAAGCACAAGGAGTGATGTCAGTCAGTGAGAGGTTGCATTTGGCGTCTGCAAGCCAGTCCAAGGATCTTCCTTTTGTATGTGTAGGTTTATTAATGTGTTGGGTGAGGCCTAGATGAGTAATGGTGTCATTAATGGAGGTGGCCTGATTGTCATTGCGGTCATTAAGTCCCAAGTTGAAGTCGCCCATAATGATGATTTGAGATTTAGGTTTCAGGTTGGTAGTGAGTAAGAGAGATATCTTCTTCAAAGGTGGAGGGGGCTCCTAGGGGTCTGTATATAATGTGGAGAAGGATAGTTTGGGTGTCAGATAATGGGAGTTTGACGGATAGGAGTTCGGCTGAAGGTAGGGTTGTGCTAGTTACTTCTCTGATGTTTAGGGTGGATTTCGCAATAATTGCTATTCCTCCTCCTATTCCATTTTTTCTGTCAGCTTGGATGATGGTGTAGTTATCCGGGGTGGCTAGAGCTATTGTGGGACCGGCTGCTAAGTGGAGCCATGTCTCCGTGATAGCGATAAAGTCTAGGTGGTTGGTGGAGATAATGTCGGCAACATCAGTAGCGTGGGCTACCAATGAGCGTGCTTTGATGAGAGCTCCCTTGATGGAGGTCAGTGGAAGGTTGACTTTCGTGAGTGGTGGTGGGTGAGGTGTTGCAGGCTTGTGACTCGGTGGAGGGTCAGTAAGTGAGGTGGGCTGTGTGAGATTCCTAGCCTGATTAGTGAGCATTATGGTGCGTTTTACATCAGGATTAGTGCGATGGCTAAGTCTAGCGTTTCTAATCATGGTCGGTGGGGCTGCGTTCAAGAAGGTGGTAGAGGGTACAACAAGGCGAGAAGCTAATCTTGTATTTCTAAGAGGTGTGGGACAGGGTATTAAGGGTGTAGTTGGGCTGGCGAATCTGTTTATCTAGTCCGCTGGAGATAGTAAGTCTGGGTAAAGTGGTGTAGTTGTGTAGGCACAGTTCTGAAGTGAGATATTCTGGAACAGAGGGAGGAGAGTAGCCATAGTTAGAGTGGCACCTCTAAGTGCGGCCATCATGGGTAACTTGGCTCTGGAGATAGAGGCAGTGAGGTTCATAAATTATTAGCAAGAATAGTTTGTACGTTCAGCTAACGTGTGTGTGGACACTAGTTGGGCGTTTCAATGGCAATAACATGGGCATCAACTCAAATTGCAGTCAACTCAAATTGCAGTGTGCAGAGGGCAGTGTGGAATGCAATTCAGGGCGCAGGGCACCTCTAGGCTAGTCAATGCAATTACAAATGGGCTAAATGCAATTCAGGGCGCCTCTAGGCTAGTCAATGCAATTACAAATGGGCTAAATGCAATTCAGGGCGCAGGGCACCTCTGGCTAGTCAATGCAATTACAAATGGGCTAAATGCAATTCAAGGCGCAGGGTACCTCTAGGCTAGTCAATGCAATTTACAAATGGGCTAAATGCAATTCAGGGCGCAGGGCTCCTCTAGGCTAGTCAATGCAATTTACGAATGGGCTAAATGCAATTCAGGGCGCAGGGCACCTCTAGGCTAGTTGATGCTAAATAAAGAGACATTTGGGTGCGAAGCATCCATTGAGTGTCGTAGTACATCTTAGATAAAGTACATAGTGTAATAGTGCTGCTGAGTAGTAGGCGCTAAATGGTGCAGTAGGGCGGGAAGGCCAGGTATAACAAGACATGCAGGGACATCACCCACAAGACACATTTGGCAGTGGAAGTAGATGAGTAGGGAGGAGGATGACAATGCACGTGATTCAGGCTAGGGGCATGGTCATAGCAGTCAGGCTGTATAGGCATAGGCAGGACCATCAGTACATGTTGAGAGAGTGGTCACACTTATGTGCACTGAGGCAGGTTTGGGCTACTGTGGCATTGCATTGTCTGAGGAGGGATGGAGGAGTACTAGCTAGCAGTTAGCTAGCAACGAGCACAATGAGCCAAGATGGCTAGTCTGAGTGGAGGCAGGGCGGTTGCACCGCAGGACGGAGTGACTACACAATGTAATGACAGGCCATATCTGTACAGTTAGCAAATAAACCTTGGTAATGCTGCTTGCACAATTAGGCAGAGCACTGGCACGCAATGAGAGCTCTATTAAGCGAGGGGGTACATTCGGACTAGGATGTGACCGAATATCAATCGGAGCGTCCCGACTAAGTTCGTATGTCAGTAGGAATGAAGTGGAGTGCAGACAGTTTGAATGGGTTTACTATGTAAATTGTCTTACGGTTCGAGGCAGCGGTTCCTTGTCTTGCAGTCCTTTATCCATCACATGGAACTTGCTGTAGGCGGAGGGGCGGCCGGCAGAAAAACGGGCAGAGAGTATGGGCGAACGGCGAGGAATGCTGAGGACAGGCTTGGGACAGGATGCCTTTGTGGTCCTGCCTTCGTGGAAATGCCGGCTCCCGCCTCCCGGTTTCTATTGGCCCTTATTCAAAACAGGATTCCACAGCGCTACATCATTCTCCAAAGGGATTCCTCTTAGTCTCCCGATAAACAGATTTAGATTTTTCGCAAAGGGTCCCTATTGACATGGGACCACACACGGAGGGCTGCACATAAGCTGTGTCTTGCCAATGTGTCCCGATTTTCTACCATTACTTGGCTTTTACTAGGATGTGTGCAACCCTCTGCCTGACCTCATAAACCGCTGGGACACAAGTCTTTGACATAGGTCAAATGTACCTCGTTGTGTAGCTCTCCATCGGCTCAGCCATCAGGTTTGGAGCAGAAGCACTACTTGGAGTGGGGGCTCTGCGACTCCACCCTGTTCCGCCTACAGATTTCTCATGGCTCTGGCATCAAGTATCTGGTAGACAGGCTTTCCTGTCTCACGTATTTGCCTCTATTCCATTGTACTGGATCATGCACCTGATTTTCAGCAGTGTGTAGGGCACTTCTGGTATGGTCAGTGTGTCTGAAGCATGGGGTATAGCCATGACTCCAACAGTGCCCACAGCGTATGGCTACATTCCATTCCCAGGTGTCACTGCTGGGAGGTTCACTGTGCCTGGTGTAACAAATCTGAGAGACCTTTCCCGTGCGGCCAGGGAGGTGCTTGCACAGTACAATAATCCCCCTGGGCAGTGCACAACAGGAGGATCACATGTGGCGGGAAGCCTTGTATGGTACTGTGGTTGACTGTTCTCAGCAGATACATTATTCTTCCTTAATACACCCAGTCCCCTATCAGATATCAAATCCCTCCACCTCCTTTGTAGGCAGAACCAATGTACTCTTTTGCAAGGTTTGTGACTTTAATATACTTTAAAACCTTCACTCGTTTGAGAATACGGAGTGTTCTGCCTCGCAGGGCAAAACCACTACGGGGATGAGCCAGATCACTCGGAGGAAACAGTGAGTGCTCTAGTCTTTTTTGCAATTTCAAGCACCTGAAGGAGCACAGCTGGCTGGCACGGGAATTCAAAAGAAACTCCGCTGTGAGGCTCCTGGAGAACGATCCTCCAAGGAGGAACAGCGGGTCGCCTGCACCGGGTGGGCATAGAGAATCCGAACGGGAAGCCACAAAGCAAGGGGAAGGAAAACCTGACAAAAGTCTGAGCAGGGAAGACCGACAGGGTTGTTGCTTACCGCCTGGTGACTCCAACTACCATGAGCCTGCTTGGAAGGCAGGACAAGCAACCAGAGAAGAAGATGCGCCTGTGGAACCGCTGCAGAACCCGCTATTTATTAGGGAGCTGCCAGAGCCTTGATGAGCAACTCAAGAGCTGGGAAAATGCTGGCACTGTATCGCAGTGAGAGAGAACAGGTATACAGGTTTACCAGAACGTGTTGGAGGTCCGGGTACGCTCGAGAGTGGAGACATATAGGGTGTGGGACTCTAAAGTTGCATACTTGGCAGGATAGTGAACCAAGAGGCAGCAAACATGTGCAAGTCGAGAACCTGCACCCAGACCAAGAAACTAGACACAGAGGGTCTGAGACCCTGAAGTTGCATACTTGACAGGAGAGTGAACCAAGGGGCAGGGAACCTGTGCGAGTCTGGGACCCGCACGCATATTAGAAACCAAACTCTAAAGCCAGGAGGGTCTTTAACTCAGCGGAAAAGACATTTCATAAGAACTACTTTTGCGAGTCTGAGACTTGCTCTCAACTAGAAGGGAATTGAAGGACTGGGAATTGTGCTATCCAGTTTTTCTGATGGATTATACACTTAGACAAAAGGAGCATCACCCTAGTTTTGGAACTTATTATTTTGAGACATTATGTTTTCATCACTTTATTGCCAACAAGCCTGGATACTTTTCTGTTTACTGAGAACACCAAGAACACTGTTTTATGTGAAGTAAATGAATTCCTTGCACAGTTATGGTAATATATTAATGTTCGGGCAGAAGTAGGTTTTCTTTGGACACGACAGGGACTGACTTTTAGTTTCAGATTTCCTGACATTTTCATTTGTTTCTTTAGAGTCGGGAATCTCCGCTTATTTTTAGGGACAGTGAGGTATTTTTCTAACCCTTTTTTTCTTTAATAAAAGTCCTTGGTCGTAAGCGATGGCCTGTTACTACTGTTAAAAGTAATCTGTCCCTGCATGACAATAAGCTGGCTTTTTGGGTAGGGAGACAGAGCTCTCAAGTTTCTCTTTGCCAACATGCAAGTCATTCAGTCCTGATTTCTACTTGGAATTCCAGGATTTGTAGTCCTAAATTTAAAAAGGTTAATACAGTTGTACCTGGACTACACCAGGATGCTATAAGGTCAGTACCAAACCTATGATGCAGTTAAAAGAGGGCTTAGGTAAAGAGAGATCAAATACATATTGAGGATTCTTGCTAAACTCAAAATCATGTTTGATGGGCGTGCCCTGCTTTTTGTGTTTGTGGTCTGTTTTGGCTAGAGCAGTGTTGAGAATCATGGATGATTCGTTATGGGTCTCGGAGTGGTAGGAATGAAACGGCAGGGTGTGCGTCAGGAAGGAGAGTTGCCTGAGGGGGGAGCAAGTCGATGCATCAATAAAGGTTACTGTAGCCAACAATGGTTCGCTAATTCGGAAAAGGAGGGGAAGCTCAGTTGATTTCAGTGCAACAAATTGGACATAAAAAGGAGAGCAAACCATGCCACCACTTGTGGATTTTCTTTAAAAGGGCCAATACTAGGTGGGCTGGGGATTCCCTGGGTTTGTGAAGGTGACAGGTTTTTCTTTGGATTGAGAAAACATAGGGTGTCTTGTGTTGGGGGAAACTGGGGTTTCTTGCAGTTTTTGTTATGGCATCCATGTTTCACCTACGGCTCCGGAGCAGATTGCGCTAAGTATGTTTTGAGTCCTGTGGGATCCTTTGATCATTATATGATGTGCAGTAGGACTATGGCATCTCTTAAGTGCTATCTTGGAACATAAATGGGGCTTTTTGACAAAATCACAAGGTGCAGTGATCAACTGTTCTAAACGTATTGGCCCAGATTCAGTCCTATTGCAAGAGACGCATCTTGCTAGCAGTAATTGTTAACAGTAGGAATTTGTACTATAGTTTTTCGTGCTGGTTTCCTGTGAGGGTCTAGATGGGTGGCGATACCTTTGAAGAAGCACCTTACCTGTGCGACCTTAAGCTCAAAAACCGCCGTGGGCGTCAGATTCTTAGTGTTTACTTGGGATGCTGTGTTAGAGGTTATCACACTAATGTGTATGCGCACCCATCTGTCACAAAAGAATGTGTCTGTATTTCGTGAGGTGAAAAGCCCACTGCGGAACCAACACACGCAGTACAGTTTTTAAGAGGCTGCAGCATCAATCATAAAAATGGAAGAAGGACTGAATGGAGCGTCAAGTCGGCCCTGGAAGAACAAAGAACAAGGTCAATCCGTGGCAGGGGACCTGAAGGCTGGAAGCCGAGACGTGACTTTCCAAGAGGTCCCAATGAGGCGAACCTGGCTGGTGGCAAAGAGGAAATGAGCCTGACTGGCGAAAACAGACCGAGAACGAAGACGTGAGCCAGAGGGGTGACAGAGTCTGGAGCTGCAGAGCTTTGCGAAACAGAACGCAGAGCGCGGCAGCAACACAGAAGCTCTGCTCCAACTCGAGGAGAGACCGGAGACCACCCAGAGACTTCCCAAAGGTAGAAAAAGGACCAGACCAGTTAGTGGGGTGCTGAGGGAGCTGATAGAATTTAAAAGCCTTTTGAATACATCCGAAAGAGCAAAAGGGGATAACAGAGGAATTATTCCAGTTGATACACACTTTGGGAAAGAACCTATGTGGACAGTGCCTGGCAGGAGAGCACCCTAGATTTGACTGGACCTGGAGGATACAGGCATAAAACAAGACAGTTTACAGTGATTCCATCCATTTCATAGTATGTAAGCACTGTATTGTCATTAGATCGAATGACAGAACTGTTTTGTACACCAAGTTGTTTTGCAAACATGGGTTTCATTTTAGTTCTTTTGCTGTATTGCAATGTGTCGAAAAACATCTTAAATTGTTTTATAAAAAACAGTGAATGCCCAGAGGTCATGTACCATTACCATGCTTACTGGTTGAGGGACTTTAAGTGAAGGGCCAGGGTAATCGCATGTGCATGCCCTCATTGGATATGGGGTACTCCTAGACAAACACGGAGACTGTTCTTTAGCCTCAAGACAAAAGGCTTTAGGGAACCCCATTATGGAATAGGTAATTGGAATATGATCTTCTTTTCCCAAAAATGATTTTCTTGTCGCCTCACGACTGGACGACTCCTATTCACTCTGGCTGGCACTCTCAGTGGTTCATTTTTTCAGTTCAGGGTGCTCTACCCCCATACTTTGTTTTTTTAAATTCTTTTTTATTTTTAGCCAAGTTTATGGTCAGGACAACCTCTCCTGACCATTGTATCCGTGCCACACAGCGCTCTCAAGGTTGTCGATTTTTCAGCACCCCCTCTTGCAGCTGCTGGTTTATGATGACCCCCTTGTCGCCCAATGACTCTCTACTCTATTGCTTCCGAGTTGTTGCAGGGTCAGTTTTGAGGTTGTCTCATTGTAGCCCACTGCCGTTTGGGAAAGTGAGCTGGGACACATGCAACAGAATAGAGTCCCTCTGGAGTGGAGGCCTGCCATGGGTGCCTTGTCAGACGTTCTGCTTTGGGTTCTCAAGAATTGGGTGTGCCTGTCTAGCACGATTTATCAAGGTGTCTATGCATTTACATTTTTTATTTAGTTTTTAGTAGAGCACACTATAACGGGTGATGATATGCTCCATCAATGGTGCTGTAGGCACGAGCCATAGGGCGGTAATTCGAAATCCCAGGACAAACATTATGGGCCTCTTGCGAGCTTGGCCTTAATTTGGCTGTAAATCCACAGAATTACCAACCTAACTCCTTTACTATTACCAGCACCTGGTCATGTTGCAAGTGCCAATAAACATGTGTAAATCCCCTTTTTTGAACTCCATTTGACATATTGGTGATAGTTGTCGGATTAGCAGTGATCGTTAAATCCATAGAGGTTTAACCTTAACTGGAGGATAGGTCGATACTCCATTTCAAGGTCAAACTATGAATTTGGTGATGCAGTAAAAGGAGCAGTTATTCCATTGCTGCCAAAAAATCTGTGGCAAAAGAATCTGTAACACTTTTTTTTTACTGCACTGACAGGCTCCTAATGAGGGCAAATGTCTAAATAAAAATAAAATGGTGTCATTGAACAATTACTTTTAAGGTTCTTACTAAACTGATAGACATGGACACTTGCTAAGAAACGCGCACAGAGCTTTCAAGATGTGTAGCTTTATTAAAAAAATAATCTACCTCTAATTCTGTATATTTAAAGGAAGGAAAAGCTGGTAGATTGGCTTCTGAAGATCTTTAGGAAACATCCAGGAATACATCTTTGAAGTGGCGAAGCCAGAAAGATGAGACCTTTAGAATGAAGGTTGAAGCCTTGAACTAAATTTGCTTGGCCACTGGATGTCGTGTAATGATTGCGGGACTGGAGATACATGGTCACTCCGAAGCAGTCCCAATAACGAAGGAGCAGCAGCCTTTTGGAGCAGCTGTAAATGAGTTACAGAATACTCTGGGAAACGTTGCAGTAGTGCAGGTGGTTGGAAAGTAAAGGTTTAACCATTGTCACCTGAGTAGGAAATGTGAAGGAATTAAGAACTCTGGACTGGGTCTCGCAAGCTGTCTTAGGAGACCATGTCAAGGAGGCATCGAAAGGACGGCCTGACGTTTTACGATTGTGACAGGTTTTTATAACTAGTGGGCTTAAAAGTCTGCAGACCATAAATCCAGATTAGCAGTAGACAAGAGTTTCAATTTTAGACCTGTTGAGCTTCTTAAATTTATATTGACACATCCTTGTGTCTATTCAGTAAACCATACATTTCACTGAGGGAACCTGATACTTTCTTGATCACCCAGGTAATCAATATGTTTAAAGACGCAATTGATCAAGACCGTAAGTGGTGGACAGGACTGATTATAGTAAAGTATAACCTTGTGTAATACAAAATTAATTTTTATTTGTATACAAAATTCTTAAGTGACAATTTGTAATATCAAAGCTAAAAAAGCATGTTCCTTTCAAAAATAGATTATACAATTGATTACCCCAAATCTATTCAACCTAGTTCATCAGACGTACCCTTTTGTGTCCACATTCTTACTTTAAATTCAATGCAAACATTCTATAGTAGCCTTTTATGTTAATGAAGGCTTAACAACATGACTATTGGCAAATTCCTATGCACCCGGTTTGTTTAATGGTGTGTCTCTTGCTAAACAATAATGAAGTCGTCAACGCGTGTTTCAGCCGGACTGTGAAAGCCTTTACACTATGGCTCTCTGATGGCTCCAGCCTTCTTCAGGACAAAGATGGGTTTCTCACTGTGCCCCACTTTTTTACACCTTTCTGTGTTGGTGGCTTCTCTACAAATGAAAAACACTCCCATTACCACACAGGTTCTGTCCCCACTTGTCAATTCTCAATTTGAATACATCTATTCATGCTCATTTCATATGAATGTAAACAGGACCTGCACCTACCTCAAAGACTAGCTCTGGTTGTAGGCTCAGGATTCCCAGTATTTTCTTTCTCCTATTCAGGTGACTGTATCACTTGAAAGCTGACCCATCTGTGGGCATCAAGGTGTAGAACAGGCAACAGTAAATGTTCTATCACTTATGTGCATGTAAATGCATGCACAGTCTTGCCTTGAATTCCCCTATTTCGCTAAACTTACTGTATGCAATAGGTGGATCCATGTCATCTATGTCTGCCTACTGATTACTCTAGATGAGCTGGAATTGCTGCAGGAGACCTGCAAAAGTGGGAGCCCATGGTTACTGGATTGTTCATATGTTACAATCTAATAAAAGCCCTGAGAGGGACTTCTAAGGCTTACCACTGGTAGTGGCGGCCGCTCTTTTTCTCGTTATTTTGAGCGCTGTATATGTTTTTCCTGTACTGGATCTCTCCGCTGTTGCATGAATGTCGGCTTGGTTCCTCTTATGTATCATCTGGAAACCAACAAAGAGTTTGGTTCAGTCAATAGAAAACCCTGCTCGATGAATACTACTCTAAGCTGGTCTGGGTAGTCCTACTGTTTACTGGGACAACCGTGGGCAATTTGATAGTTAACATAGTCCGCATTGACATGCACATCCAGAGAGACCCTGCAAAGGCAGCTAACCGATCTAGTAAAATCTGAGCCACAGTACTGCCACCCCCAGCCGCCATTCTAAGGTTGTCAAACAGTGACCAGTACAGGTTCCATACCTTGCCGGTTCAAAAGCCCACCTTGGTATGGTGCAACAATGTAATTTTCAATCTAATTTTGAATGTGATTAGCTATTTTTTCAAAATGTTTTAATTCATTAGTAATTAAATTGGGGTTTTTTTAGAAGTGGAATTTCAATAGTTTTTTAGTTCCTTCAGAATCCCAACATATGTTTTGATGAGGCATTAACAAATGCTTTAAAGTCTAGGGCAATGAGCCCTGGAATAGTTTCCAAGAATTATGCCGTGCTGTGTGTAAGAGGTGAGCCGGATGGTTTTCAGTTAATTATAAGTTTGATTATTTATTATTTTATAGCAGGTAGGAAAATAGATAGGTTAGATCTGGACTAGATGGAACCGAAGCCGAGAAAGTCATTAGAAGAGAAGACGGTGTAGAGGAATAGGTGAACATGTCATGCCTAGCTCCCACCCCTCACCCCTGTCATACTGGAACAGCAGGAGAAGAGCTGTATGTGAGACACCAGGTCTCATCACAATACTACTTGGTGTCTGAGAGACGATATGCACTCAAACGACTGTGCCAAATGTACCCTTTCACTGAGAAGGTGGAAGGATGGCGGCACACACCATTGGCCATCATGGAGTTATAAGTGAAATCTAACAAAGGCAGAGTGACGTCATGAAGGACACATACGAAAACACACTGAAACGATATGAAAATACTCAATGATCAAAGATTTAACTGAAGTACCAAGAGAAACGTGTAATTGAATGTGAAGAAATTTTATATGCAAAGAAGCTAAAGTAAGCTGCTGACTAATAAATGTATATACGCAGAAACGCAAGGTATATGAGACGTATAGAAGCTTGCAACAGAGAAAAACATAACCTGGCTAGAGCAGCCATGATGGGAAGATGGATGTTGGACTTGTACTAAAGCCAGTCAAGCTACCTCAAAGACAGACCCGGGCTGCAGAGTCAGACGCTGGAAAGACAGCTTGGTGTCAGGAACAAAGAGGAGTCTATTGGCCTGGGATCAAGGATGCTACTTCACGGAATAATTGCAAGGCACAAAGGGAGTTAAATGAATAACCTGTATTTCTCTTAGATTGAGTGAAGGAGAAAACATCTGCAAGAGCCAAGCATTGAACAATTAAATGTGCGAAAAACCCATGTAGACAGAGTGAGCAAGTCTCTATAGGCCAAAAGGGTAATGATACCCAATTCACTTGAATCAAATAGCAGTAAATAGAAGGCCGAGATGGACAGATTTGTGGTCTCCTCACATGTGATTCAGAAGTTGAAAACAAGGGCTATTCATTAAGCCCAAAGGAAGATAATAGTGTGCCTACGCTCCCTTGATTGTCCCTGAACAGAGAACAGGCTTTGATGTCAATTACAAAGGAGAAGCCTTGGCTTAGAGCCTGACCGATGAGAGACGATGGACTAATTGGGAAGTGGGGTGTAGTCCGTTGTTTGCAGCACCAGAGTTTCGTTTTGCTTACATGCTGCAAAAGTGAGCCGAAAGCCCAAGGTTCCAAGTTTGGGAAAGCATGGCAACCAATCAGAGGGTCTATGTATCAACAATTTTGCAAAGACAAACCTGCTTCCAATTTATTCCAGCTATAGTCAGTATTATACGTATTAGGAGGTAGTTCAAGGCATACCTGTAAAGCATGGGAGGGGGGTATCTGTACTTCTGCTCTCTATATGGCAGAGGAGAGGCCCAGAGGACCCCAGCCAAGATTCTCTATTTGGTAAAATGTGGGCGAGCAATCAAGGCCTAGCTCTCAGGAGGTGATGCGGGCTGGTTCTTAAGTACAGTGTAGACCCCAAGCACCCACCAAGGAATGTCCACACACTGTTAGTGATAACACAGTTCTTTATATAAATAAGGTAAATTATATACAGAATCACATTAACACACTTTGCGCTACAGTTAATCTACAATGGCAAATATATACAGTTTCTAAGTGGTACCACAATTATAGTTTGATTCCTTTAAAATGCATTAACTGTACTAATTTCAAAGGGGGGGCGTGGCTTGGCAGCCATGGAGTAGGCTGTGATTCCTGTGTGCTCCGAGATCCGGCAATTTGATCCGACAAAACGCACGTTTTTTTATGTATCTACAGCAGCTTGAAACACATATAAAGGTGTGAGAAGGTATGGAGCAGGACATGAGCAGGCTGGCTGCACGTTTGCAGCTGAGGAACAGCCCCATTGCAACGTATCTTGGAGCCAGCCGCGAGTGAGGACACCAAAATGGCAGCCGCAGAGAACAAAGGGATTCTGAGAGGCGCAACCCTGTGAGACGAAGCTCTGCTCGGTGGGAGACTGAAGTTGCGAACTGCCGGCACAGCTGAACAGGCATAATATTACTGAAGCAGGGTGGATGCAATGAGCAGAGGTCCCTGACTAACACAGCCGAGGACTTTGGAGGGGGCATGTCGATTGCGAGTGCTTGTTGCAATTTGTGGATGCGGTAAAAAGTGCCCCAACATTTACACACAGACGTGCCCTCCAGCGAGTGCGCACAGCGCTGGAAGCGGAGTACAGGGGCGGCCTTGGACATAAAAGCGGCGGCCGGGCCCCGGAGGACAAAGGACTGACTGTATAGCTATAATAGGCGGAACCCGGATAGCGTAGTAGAAGAAGGCAGACACCGTGACGGGGGCTCCGTGGAACCTCCGACATCGGGAGGTTTACGGCCCGTATAATATCTGGTAACTGTGTGGCGGGCGTTCATGGCCGTGGATCCCGATGTTGGCCGGACCGTCCCTATTCAAATAGAAGTAGACGCTCGCGGGCGGGCTCCCCACAGCGCGAGGAGCGCATGAGGAAACGAAGAGACTAAGCAGGTCAGCTGGCGAACTGTGCCCTAAGAAGCACGCACAGAGGTGTATTGAGGCAGACCCCCACGGACCCCCTGCAGAAGGAGGCGGAGGGCCACGCTTTCGCCATGTGACATGAGCTGAATGGCCTGGGGCTCGTGGCCGTGTTGGTGCCTAAACCCCGTCCCGAATACAGCGTCGCAAACACAGCATTGGAACGAACAGGCGAGGCGTTGAATGGATGCCCAGAGATCGAGGCGCAGATAGCTGAGCTGAGGGACGCAGCAGACACTATTGGGCCTGGGTCGCTATGGCAGCGGTTGGTACTGCAATGTGATACATAACGAAAGGTGCAAAAGTAAACACAAAGCACATGAACACTCCCTGGGCCAAACAAAGGCTATATGAACGAACTGATGCCCTCCCAGTGTCAGCGAAAGCAATACTGGAGAAGTATGAGACTGGAGCCCACACATGCACATAGCAAGTGCCGAGAGAGCACGATGTGGTGCGCTTCTTAATGTGGGATGCAGGTGGGAATAAGTGCCGCTTGGAAGTTACAAACGGAGCGGGGAGTACGTTACAGCTTGTCTCGTCACAACAAGGACCCCGTGAGTCGACCCCCCCACCGCTGTGAAGGTTTGTGGCAGATGCAGACTGCTGGTCTGTGAAGAGGCTCCGCTGCTGAGAAGTAGCCATAAGGAATACGGTGCGCAATGCACATACGAGGAGTGCCGCTCACCAACTACTCATAAACGAACGCAGCAAAGTGAGCTTTGGTGGAAATTGGGACTTGTACAAAGGAAGGGACTTCCCGGTGAAATGTTACCAGGAAGTAAGGAATAGGTGGACTGTGAGCGCGGGCCCCGGAAGCAGGATCCTGCAAACACTGCCTGAAGGACAGACGTGGGAGGACACAGCCCACTCCAAGATCGACCTTGCGTGCCGCCTAGCAGGGTGGCCCACTGAACACCCAAATACTGACCTGAAGTGGGGAAGCTACAGTGACACAAGAGAGCGGACATAAGACATAGTGCAGTTGCAGGATGTCGGTGAAAGGGCTGAAGTCCAAGGGTTAGCAATCCACTATGGACACCTTTGCAAAGGTGCAGCGGGCCCCTTCAACCGCAGCACAAAAAACGGAGGAGGCATCGGGAGAGGACTCCCCTGCAAGGGAAAACCAACAAGTTCTAGCGGCCATAACGGACTTGAGTGCTAAGTGGGGCACGGCGATGGCGGAACTGCGTATGGCCCTAGAAAGTAAAATGGATGCCGTGGGAGTGGAGGTTACCTTCTCCAGCATGGGGTCTGGCATGGATTCACATGCTCATGAATATTGCCCGTCAGGCTGGGAATCCTCGGTAAAGAAAAAATCAGCATCAGTTTCGTTTCTGATCTCTTTCTTAGTAGTAACCAATCACTGATCTCTGGGTCATACTGCCCCCAGCCAATGACAGCCCTCTCCCTAAGCCCGCCCCCGGCAGCCATCCTCAGATTTTTACTGCACGTTCAAGTGTTGGGCGTCCTCGTGCTGTAGCTCTCGAGCCTTCGCGCTTTTTTCAGGAGATTTTTCTCTTTTAAATAGAGCCTCAAGCTCCACCGTTTCTACACCCGATCAACGGGGATCAGTTTCGGAGTTTTCTACGCCCCTCAAGGGTGAAGATTTCGTCGAGTTCCGCTTTTGGAGGATTCCAGAAGTTCTGAGGCCTACCCCGGACATGGCCCAGGAGAAAGGAAGCTTGACGCCCGGGAAGCTGTTCAGGACCTGCCCTGGATGCCAGCTTCAGAATGTTTTCAAGGAGGACGAGCACACGGGGAAGGACTGCGCGTTTTGTGGGAACATGTCGGAGCGGACCATGAAGGATCGCCACCTCAGTCTCGCCAACTGGGTGGAAGGGAAGAGCCCGTCAGGCGAGAAGAAGAAAAAGAAGTCAGAGCGGTCTTCTAAGTCCTTTGAGGGCGCCCCGGCGACGGGGGCCCAACAAAAGGCTAAGCACCGTGAGTCCGCGGGCACCGGGAGCGCCGAACGGTCGGGCTCCTTGGCTGCCAGGCAGGGCGCATCCCCTCCGGCACCATCAACCATGAGAGTCCGAGAACCCAGCGAAGCTTCTGGAGAGGCCCCGGTCGATCTCGAATATTCCGGGAGAGGGGGAGCGAGTCTCAGACCCTCCCCCCAAGGTGAAGGCCCCAGACGTCCAGAAGGTGACGATGGCCTTAATTCACCCTACTAAGACCTCGATTGAGGATGTCGCCGTGGCCCTGGCTCAGCCTGTGGCGGCTACACCAGTGGCCCAGAGTCTCCCTGCCACCGCGGAGGGAGTCGTGTTTCAGGCCCATTGAGAAGACCCCCACGAAGTCCTCGTTGGAAAAGGTGGGGGGAGGGGCTGGTGGCCATCATGGATACGGACACAACCTCTGAAGAAGAGCTCATCGAAGTCGATGAGGCCCAGCCCATCGGGAGGGATCCCGACGAGGGCGACGACGAGAGCGACGGGGTCGCCGACAAGGCTCCTCAAGAGCCCCCGTGCCCGTCGTTTCCGGCCGCTGGACACTTTGGCGGCCATTTTGTCAGCGATTCTGTCCTTATGTTCGGAGATAAGGACAAGGTTGCCCCTCCCCCCGACAGAGGTACCTGAGCCAGACCCGACGGGGGAACCGGAGCCAGGACCTTCGGAAAGTCCACCGCATAAGAGGAGGAGGATGCATCCTACGCCACCTCTGTGGCCTGCTCTGCCTTCCCCCGGTCCACTACCCACGGGGATGATACAGGCACGGACATGGCTACGACAGGTACAGATGACGACGGAGGCGACGACGGGATGTGTTCCCCGTCGCCCCCTGCTCGGGGGTGTACCCCCCCCCCCAAAGAGATTGGATCCTCTCATGCCATGATTTCCAGGGCATCCGAGCTCTTCCAGCTCTGCCCAGAAGAGAAGAAGGAAGGGTTCCTTTACCAACGGCGCGAGGCTAAAAGGAAGACGGCCCTCGCCGTACCGCTTCTTGATGACATCTGGGATGAGGGGCTCGCTCTCCTCAAGAACCCTGCCACGGCACCGGCAAAGAGGGACCGGTACGAGAAGAAGTACCGAGTCCTCGACGCTGCCCCCTTGTGCCTTCGGATTCGGTCGTCTCGGCGGCGGCAAAAAAGAAAGCTGGGGGGGGCATCGGCCTCGACATCAACTTCCCCGCCGGACGGCGAGGGCAGGAAGTTGGACACGATGGGACGGCGGATCATCTCATCCGCAGCGACGACCATCAAGGCGGCCAACGCCCTTGCTATCGTAGCCCGCTACGACGGAGTTGTGGTTCAAAATCGTCCCTCTGTTGGACTTCCTTCCGGACGCCAAAAGGGCTGAGGCCCTTGAAATCCTACAGGAGGGTGAGATTGCTTTGGACCATGCCATCACGGTGGAAATGGACATCGCCGACACCGGTTTCCGTCAGTTGGGCAACGGCGTTTGCTTGAGACGACGAGGATGGCTCAAGGCCACGGATTTCCGCCAGGACGTACAAACCAAGGTTTTGGACATGCCCTTCAATGGGAACAACCTGTTTGGGAAGGTGGTTGATGAGTCCCTTCAGGCCATCAAGACAGACACAGAGACTGCCCGGGCACTGGGAGTGCTCCAACAACGACGGCCGTCCTTTCGGAGCTCCGGAGGCAGACAAGGTGCCTCCAAGGGATCCGGCAGTGGCTCCTCCACGTACCGCCAAGCGGCAAGATCTTCAACCCAGGAAGCCTACAGGGGACGCGACAAGTCAGGTGGTGCCCATCGTCGTCAACAGGGAGGTCAAGTAGGCAAGGCGGCCTCCAAACAAGATTGAACCGACCGTGGGGTCGGGCCCCCGCCGAAGCACCCCGGTGGGAGGCCTGGTGGCGAGGTTCGTCAGCGTGTGGGAGTCCATCTCCACCGACCATTGGGTGCTGGACGCCCTGGCCCAAGGGCACGCCCTTGAGTTTCAGAAGGCCCTCGCATTCCACCCGTGGCCAGGAAGGGAAATCACGTCCCTCAACTACTGTTGGAAGTAAGGGCGATGCTCAAGAAAGGTGCCATCGAGCTCGTCCCAAAGAGGCTTCGGGGCTCCGGAGTTTATTCAAGGTACTTCCTCGTAAAAAAGAAGTCAGGAGGATGGCGCCCCATCCTGGACCTGCGACGACTGAACAAGTACATCAAGGCACAGAAGTTCCGTATGGTCACCCTCCAGCACGTGCTGGGACAGCAGGAGGAGGGCGATTTCCTGTCGTTGCTGGACTTGGAGGATGCATACTTCCACATCCCCATTCTAAAAAGACACAATGTTCCTCAGGTTCGTGGTCCAAGGGCGGCACTACCAGTTCAAGGCCCTCCCGTTCCGATTGAAGTCGCTACCCAGGGTGTTCACCAAGTGCCTCGCACCGGTGGTGGCGCGGCTGCGCCTACAGGGGGATCCACGTCTACCCCTACCTCGACGACTGGCTCATCCGGGCAAGGACAAGGGAGCTCGCCGTGGAGCACACTGCGAAGACCGTCCAGCTGCTCACGGACCTGGGATTCACCATCAACTTTCCAAAATCCCACCTGGTTCCGTCGCAAGTCACCCTGTTTCTGGAAGCCAAGCTCGACACAGTGGCGCAGCTGGCCTCGCCGTCGGAGGAAAGGACCAGGACCATTCTGGGCAAGGTGCCGCGTCTGCTGGCCACAGACATGGCCAGGGTAAGATCGATCAAATCCCTCCTCGGGATGATGTCCTCCTGCATTTATCTGGTGCGCCTTTGCAGGCTTCGGATGCGCCCCTTACAAGAGTTCCTCAACGCCCGCTGGGTACAGTCAACAGGCAGCTTCGAGGACAGGATCCCTCTCAACGAGATGTTCCGTCAGGCGATCCGGTGGTGGGGTACCCGCTCCCATCTGTCGGCGGGCATGGACTTTCAGACCCCAGTTCACCAGGTGACGGTGATGACGGATGCCTCCCTGGAAGGTTGGGGAGCGCACTCCGGAGACCTTTGGCTCCTGGAGGAGAAGTCTCTCCACATCAACATTTTGGAGCTCCGCGCAGTGTTCTGGGCCCTCAGGTCCTTTCTTCCGTCCTTCAAGGGGAAGGTGGTGAGGATCTTCACCGACAACACCACCACGATGTTCTACATCCGGAAGCAGGGCGGAACCATGTCCCCGGCCCTATCCAGGGAAGCCCAGGATCTGTGGCATTGGGCCGTCGCCCAAGGGATGTTTCTGGTGCCTCTTCATCTGGCAGGAATAAAAAACACGATCGCCGACTCACTCAGCAGGGAGCTGCGCTCGTGCCACAAGTGAGAACTACGCCAGGGTCAAGTGGATCGACTCTTCCGACGATGGGGCGAACCCCAAATCGATCTCATCGCGACGGCGACGAATTCAAAGTGCTGGAGGTTCGCCAGCAGGTTCCCCCAGCCGAGGAGCATGGGCGATGCTTTCTTGTTCCCCTGGGAAGGCCTATTTCTTTATGCGTTCCCTCCGCTGCCGTTGCTGCTCCGGCTCATCAACCAGCTCAAGAAGTCCCGGTGCAGGATGATCCTCGTCGCACTGGCGTGGCCGAGACAGATCTGTTTCCTGGACCTTCTGGACTTGTCAACGTCCCCACCAGTCAAGCTGCCGACGGACGCAGACCTTCTCTCCAGAGAAGGAGGCGCCATTCTTCACCACAACCCGGAGTCGCTGAACTTGCAGGCCTGGCTCCTGCAGCACTAGAGTTTGGAGGGTATGACATCCCGGCCGACTGCAGAGAGGTTCTTGCAAAGGCCAGGGCGTCCTCAACTCTCAAGTCCTATGGACATAAATGGAAGATGTTCTCTGTCTGGTGCCGTGCACAGAAGATTAACCCTCTGCGGATTACGGCACCTCAAGTACTGCCATATCTACTGTCGCTGTCCAAAGCTGGACTGGCTCACTCCTCAATCAAAATACATCTGGCTGCAATCTCCCGATATACCAGGACTACGGGACGGGCGTCCTTGTGGTCTCATCGCCTGGTGAAAGAATTCATGAAGGGACTATTCCGATCATTTCCGCCGGTGAAGGCTCCTGCCCCGGCTTGGGAGCTTAATGTGGTGCTGACCAGGCTCATGGGGGCCCCATTCGAGCCTATGCATTCGGCGCCTTAGAAGTTCCTGTCATGGAAGACCCCTTTCCTCGTGGCCATCACCTCCGCACGACGAGTGGGAGAGATTCAGGCACTATCCTGCAAGCCTCCATACTTGACTTTTCATGACACGAGGGTGGTGCTGAGGACACACCCCTCCTTTATGCCCAAGGTGCCGTCGGACTTCCACCTCAACGAGCCCTTGGTGTTGCCAGTTTTCTTCCCGTCGCCTTCGTCGCCGGCCAAGAGGACTTTGCACTCGCTGTATGTAGCTAGAGCGCTGAAGTTCTACGTGGACCGCACGAAGAGTTTTCGGAAGACGTCACAGCTGTTTGTGAACTTTGGGACTGTGGATCAAGGGAAGGCTCTCTCAAACCTCCATTTCCAGATGGCTCTCCGGCTGCATCATGCACTGTCACCGTTTGGCAAACCGACCGCTGCCCGGCCGTCCGAGAGCCTATTCGACCAGAGCGATCACTGCTACCACGGCGTTCCTGTCTGGTGTGCCCCTGCTGGACATCTGCAGGGCTGCGACATGGAGGTTGACGCACACCTTCATAAGATTCCACTGGGTCGATCAGGACTCCAGGGAGGAGTCCAGGGTCGGCCAAGCAGTGCTGCGCAACCTGTTCGCCTAAGGTGAGCCTGGTGAAGAGGTAAGAGTTGCTTAATGTTGAGTTGTTGTATTGATTAATGTTGAGCCTGTTGCCACCTCCCGTGGTTGTGCATGTGTGTACTGCTATGTTTTCTCTTATTCATGAGCATGTGAATCCATGCCAGACCCCATGCTGGAGAAGGAACAAGTTACTTACCTGTAACTGTTGTTCTCCAGCATGGGTCTGGCATGGATTCACATGCGAACCCTCCCGCCTACCCCTCTGCGACTCTTCACTTGGTCATACTGCCACTTCACGTGCTACCAAATCTGAGGATGGCTGCCGGGGGCGGGGCTTAGGGAGAGGGCAGTCATTGGCTGGGGGCAGTGTGACCCAGAGACCAGTGATTGGTTACTACTAAGAAAGACAGATCAGAAACGAAACTGGTACTGATTTTTTCTCTATACCGAGGATTCCCGGCCTGACGACGGGGAATATTCATGAGCATGTGAATCCATGCCAGACCCATGCTGAAGATGGCAATGCTGCCCCCTCAGGGCACGGATTCCGACATGGCGCCTCCGGGCAGAGGTACTCAAAGATCCGGTCTTTGGAGAGGATATAAGAAATGAGATCACTAACTATTTCAAAGTGAATACTGGTAGTGTTGACTCGGCGGGTACACTATGGGAAGCCTTTAAGGTGGTGATACGGGGGGTTGCCATAGCTAAGTCAAAGGGCCTGCAGGGCGGGTCCTGGCTGACCTGCAAAGAACAGAAGATGAACTAAAAAGAGCATTAGAAAATGGCAGTGTGGATACGGGGCTAGTACTTGAACTACAGCAGCAGTGTGCGGAAAATTGGGAAAGGCTCTGCAACCTCAATTATAAAAAGTATGTAGAGAGACAGCATGCGGGAGGGGATAAAACGGGCAGGCTGTTAGCGTGGCTATACAAGAGCGCAACCCCTAGGCCCTCGATTAGGACAATAACCAGAGAAGATGGTGAGGTAGTGGACACCCGAGAAGGGGTCAACAAGGAATTTGCAGATTATTACAGGGTAATATACGGGGACAAGGAGGCGGGCAGTCAAGAGGAGATAACCGAAACACTAGAAGATATAGGACTACCCAAGAAAAGTGATGAGGAAAGAGGAGAGCTTGATGCACCAATTACATTGGAGGAGTTGGAGGAGGTCGTGAAGCAGTTGCCTACCAGTAAGACCCCTGGAGCAGATGGGTTCCCTAGTGAATTTTATAAAGCATACAGAGAAGTGCTCCCCCCAATGCTAGAAATGCTTAACGAAGCGTTTGAGATGGGAAGGTTGCCGGAGTCACTCGGAGAAGCGATCAGAATACTGCTCCCTAAACCCAACAAACCAGGGCATAGCTGTGGCTCCTACAGGCCTTTGTCGATGCTGAACCAGGACAGCAAGATATTGACGGCTGTCCTGGCAAACGGATTGCGAAGAGTAATTAGCAAATTAATCCACCCAGACCAAACGGGCCATGTCCCGAATAGGAATATAACTCATAACCATAGGCGACTCCACTGGGTGGTCGAATGGGCGGGTAAAAATGAAGGCAAAATAGCAATTGTATCCTTAGACGCAGGAAAAGCCTTCGACTAGGTTAAGTGGCCATGGCTGTTGGCGGCCCTGGGAGGATACGCAGTGGGGCCGGGTTACATCAGGTGGGCGAAAATGCTATACAGTGAGCCGCTAGACAGAGTTCAAACTGGATCAGTGATATCCGAGAAATGGCAACTTAGTAGAGGTACCAGGCAGGGGTGCCCCTGGTCCCCGATGCTCTACATTCTAGCCCTAGAGCCCCTAGCAATATAGCTCAGGCAACAATATGATACAATAGGTATTGAGGTAGGGGGGGAACGGCACCTAATATCCTTATGTGCGGATGATTTGCTGTTATACTTGAAATACCCGGAAGATCATCTTCAATATATTCTGGAAGTGATGGAGAGGTATGCAGGGTTGTCCGGCATAGCGGTGAATCCTCAAAAATATAGCATATTCCTGCTAGGTAGTTATAAGGGAACCCCTGTGGAAAGGTTATCAGTGTTACAGATACCATGGGTGATTAGTTTGTTCCGTTACCTTGGAATAGACGTGTATCACATGGCAGAAGAGGAACATAAGCACAACACTGAGATAGCTGTTGAGAAAATCCGTAAATGCATGAAGTTTTGGGAGAAGTTGCCCCTAGCAATGATGTGATGGGGGGCAATGCTTAAGATGGTGGTCCTACCTAGGCCTCTACATTATTTTAGTAATATCCCACATATGATACCCAAGAAGTTTTTGCTAAATTGAATAGTATGTGTAGGGACTTCCTATGGCATGGTACCCGGAATAGAGTGGTGCTATGGAAGTTGCAGAACTTCTATGAAAAGGGGGGTTTTAAACTGCCTAATTTTGAGGTTTACTATGTAGCAGGTCAACTACAATATGTGGCCAAGTGGCTCTCCGATGATGCAACCCCTGAACTTGGGTTGTTTGGGCAGGACTGTACCCCATTTTACTTAAGGGAAATGATCTGGTTGCCGGAGTCAGAAATGAAGGAGCGCCCTGGGATGATGATGCTTGGGTGGAAAATGTGGCGTCAAGCATGCCGGATGATGGAGGACCCATTCCCATGCTCCCCGCAGGGACTGCTGGTGGCTTTAGCAGGAGGAGATAAGCAGTTGAGGGTGATTATCGGGACCTACTGGGAATCAGTGGGGCTGGTAACGCTAGGGGACATCTGGCAAGAGGGGTCCATAAGGGACTTTGAAGAACTTGGGGAGGAGGCGGGATTACATACGGGCCAATATATTGCGTACCATAGGATGGTTCAGAAAATTCGAAAAACATGGCCTGAAACAGTATTGACAGAGGAATCAGGCGCTATTATGGGGGTAATATACGACATATCAGAGGGAGGGCATGAGATTTCTAGATTGTACGAGATGGTGATGACTAAGGTTGGGAAGGAATTGACACATTTGAGACTGGATTGGGAAGCGGAGGTGGGGGCCCCGATGGAAGATGGGATGTGGGAATGTGCCCTGGGATATCACAAGAAGGTGTCAAGAAATGCCAGACTAAAACAAATACAGCTGTATATAACGCATAGAGCATACATGACCCCTCTGAGGATATCCAAGTTCGGAAACGCTGGGCGAAAGGCGTGTCCTAAGTGCGACATGGAAAACGCTGACATGACACATGTTTTGGTCATGCCCAGTAATTGAGTGTTTCTGGAGTGAAGTGGCACATAAATTGGCAGAGAAGGGGGTCACGCTCGTCATAGACACGGCCTGGGCTTGCTTGCTGGGAGGGTTCCCCAGACCACAGAAACTTAAACATGTTGAGAAATTGAAAGATTTGGCATACGTGCTAGCAAAACGGAGGATTGCCATGGGATGGAAGAAGTGCCACAAGCCATGGGTGGAGGTATGGTAGAAGGAGTTGCAGAAATGGGCGGAGGCTGAAACGATGGTATGGCAGGAGGCGAGCAGCATGAGCGGGGAAGAAGAAGTGGGTACCCTGATGGCATGGAAATCATTAATAGCAGAACTGTTCGGATCTATATCAGACCCAATGAAATCTAAGGGAAGTGAGACACTGCCACATGTAGCAGATACTGAATGCGAAGTACAAATAGGCTCATAATGGAGGGCGGGACTGGGGGAGCAGTGGCAAAAAAGTAAAAAAACGAAATGGTGTTTAATGGAACTGTTGTAAATTGCACTGCGTGTTAGGTTTGTTTGTATTGTTGTTTGGTTGGAATAAAATTCATAAAATCTTTAAAAAAAAAAAAATACTCATTTCAAATGTCACACAAATCAGTTAATAAAGGGTACCAACAGTAGACATAGGAGGAAAGCAGGTCGGTTAAAACAATAGGCCGAATAATGGGCCCCTACCACTATGCACAGTTCTGTACGAGGATCCCCCCCCACCTGGGCAACCTGTAAATAAAGATATAATACAAGCCCAGTCCATATATTGTTTCTCTTAGAAGGAAATAAGACTGAGTTTCTACCAATACCAATGAGGCGTCGATGGAGCCTTCTTGAGTGGCCCCCTTTAAGGCAGTAGCCACGGATCGTCGATAGTCGTCGAAGGTCAACTTGGCATCGAGAACCCCCAATGAATGTTCGCTGGCGTCGAGGCAGCGGTTTCGGTCCAGGCGGTGCTCGTCGACAATCTGTCAGGGACATCCTGCGAGGATGATGGTTCGTTGCCGCAGAGAGTTACTGAAGAACTGTGGCCCAGCAAGGATGTCGGCGTCTTCGTGGTATTTGGGTGGCGGGAAACCCACGGGTGGATTCTCCTTGGCGTGTAGGCAGCCTTGACTTTCTCCGGCGGGACAAAGTGATCGACGTTGCGGACAAGGGGGTCCTTCGATTCAAATGTTCTTAGGCAAAGGTGGAGCGTTACTGCTCCGGTCGTCGGTGGCACGGCATCAAGCGGTCCCTGCTTCTGGGCAACACAGCTTCGATGGGCCTCCAGCAATTATAGCATATCTGCGAACACTGGTCGATGACGGTGGACAGCTGTCCAGTGCTGCTTAGTTCTCCTCTGCGGGTCCCCATCTCCAGTCGACAGTCTTTCGAAAGCTGACTTCCAGGGCGCTTCAGCGAAGATTAGCAGTCTGCTCATAGCTCGGGGAGAGGTCTCCTTAGCAGGTCCTCTCTCAGATCAGTCCTCGACAAACTCGACCGTTATCGGATCGGGTCGAGGCAAATGCAGCAGCAGTTCTTCTTCCAGCTGGGCTTCAAGGATAAGCAGTTTCAAGTTTCCACTTCAGCATCTGAACGAATTCTAGCAGTGAGAAGCCCCCAGATATACTTTTCTGTCTCATTCATTCTGCTGGGTCACACTCGGGCAACCAATCACTCAGACGGGCATTCAGGCAGCCAGGCAGCCAATAAGGCTCACAGTGCATTCAGGCCATTCTCCTCCCTCTCAGACACTCACAACAAGGAATGTGTATTGGGACAAGTACCCAGCCATTCAGCACTCCACACTGCATTCAAACCAGTTTCGGGCAGGGCTGTTATGTTATGGTATTTTGCACTTATATAGCGCATTGGTATGGTCTGAAGGCGCTGGTAGGTTGAACGCCTTTGGGAACCGAAGTTAAGGCCAGTAGAGAGAGTAGGGAGATTCAATGGCGCGTGTGCGCACTGGTTATGTGTGCAGCTGGTGTGGTATTCGTGTAATAGCTGCTTCTTAGTGATAGGTGTGGTGGTTGAGATCAGGGGTATGTGTTCGTTCTGGCAGGATTTATCCAGACCAACTGTGGCTGCGTTAGTGCCTGAGGAGAACGCCTGGCTGGGGTGTGTGTAACCAGCAGTGTTTACTTAGAATGATGGTGAGTGAGCGGGAGATGTTGGTATGAGAACAGTTATACCGAATGGTGTCATAGTATCTCTGTGTTCTAGTTGAGTGGTGGTGTAAAGAAGAGAGTAAGCGTGGGGTGTGATATGATGGGTTACATGCTCTTTCAAACGTTCCCTGCATTCCAGACCATACTATTTACGCCACGCAGTTCTATGCGCTCCAGTCCGTTCTATGGACTTTTATTTATTCCATGAGTCCCCGTCTGCTACACACTCCGGTCTGCTCGACGTACTCATGCACTCCACGTCTGCCCCTGTATTTCACATTCACCCACCTTACGCAGTCACCAGTTCCCCGCACTCATCCGCTCCCCGCACTCATCCGCTTTATGTACTTGTGCTTTCCACGCATTCAACTCATCCGCTCCCCGCACTCATCCACTCCCTGCACTCATCCGCTCTATGCATTCGCGCTTTCCCCGCATTCAACATTAATATGCACTCATCAGGCCTTTAGAGTCATTCGCTAATACGCAGTAATCCTGTTCTATAAATTCATTTGCTCTCTACACTCATCCGCTCTATACACTAGGCCGCTCTATAAACTCATCCGCACTTCCATACTCATCCGCTCTACACACTCATTCATTGTATCACATACTAGAAACCAGACATCCGAAACAATAAATACATATTGGTCATGCACTCCATTCACCCAGGTCCCACCCACAACATGCAGTCATTGGGAAGGCTCCAGCCAGTCTGACCTGGACTTCACCACAATACCATATATGGAACTTCCACCCAACAGCTAGTCAGGGGAAGGGACAGAGTCAGGGCTTCCGAGTTCTTTGTGAAAATAAGGTAACGGGCATTAGAAACCAAGAGGCCACAGGGGCCATCTTGTCTCCTTTCAGGAATCAACTGATTCCAGTTGCAGGGCCTGGGTATCCCAAAATGGAGGATACGCAGAGCACCTATCAGTCAGCATGGAGCTGCCACCAGTCCATACTCTGCTCAGTGGGCCACCCACGGGTGCCCAACAACACACACTAGGGGTACAGGGTTATACCCCCTCCCATTGGTGCCCTAAGGGTATCCCATGGGTCTGTTCATCAAACCAAAAATAGGAAGAACTGCACTGCCAGGAGTCCCACATGAACTCCTGTGCAGAGAATATCACAGAACATGTATGAAAAAGGGCTTTAGGACAAGGTCAGGGAGGCCCTGTCCCTCCAATGCATTTCCAGCATCACAATACCCACTAGATAAGGGACAGCCTATGAAGTTATTAACACTTACATATACTATAGGTAGATATGTTCCCCTAACCAGTCACTCCCTTCAATAGGTTTTTAGTTTGCCACGTAGGATGACGTCATAGATTACTCATATCGAGGTATAAGACCCTTGTATAATCACACTTGGGTGGGAGTGCGTGAATTACTGCCTGTTATTTGCAAGATTGCCCCACTTTATTTTTATGTTGATATTAAAATAGTATTTTGCCATATTCTTTGAGTCTGTCCAGGTTTATGGTTCCAAGACTATTATTGGTAATTCCATTTAGCACATGAGACCCTTCAAGAGCACAGCAGACTACCTTTGTGTTCAAGCATTACCTTTCTGAGATTCTAACGCTAGGAGGGGAGCCCCACTTGTGGTGCAGCTGTGGTGGGGGTCACAGAAAGCGAATACAGATAATTTCAAAGTGCTGCTATAATGCAATTTTTCAAAAAGGATCAATCCTGGTACTTCTAATAAAGGTATCCCAAGAACGGATATCCTCATACTATTTTTCCATTGTGAATCTGAATGTAAACAGAAATATTGAAAAAAAACGATAAATATATTTTCCCAATGATCAACATTTTTGTTTAGGAAATTTATTTATAAAACACAATGTGTGAAATATAATAAAGTTGTCAAACACAACAAAAAATTATTATTGTCAAGATACAAATGGACAAAAAACAAAATTTGTTATCAAGGAACAAAGGAACAAATTTTCAATGAGTTCAAAGAGCATAAGAACAATCGTTATCTAAGAACGAAAATTGTTTACAATCAATAAGCACAGAAAATGCATTCATAACTTCCAATTACAGGTCTGCCTATGTAAGTGAAGACATCATAGTCATTTAGGGTTTTAGTGTTCTAGAAGTTTCTTTAAATGTAACTTTTTACGTAACTTTTTTTAAAACGTTTTTTCCCACCTACACCTCCTTCCGCACCTCCTTGAAAGCCCTTATTCTTCACTCCCCCCCCTTGACCCTCTACCATCTCTCCTTTCCCTGTCCCTCATACCTTCCCCCCTCCCTTCTCACATCCACTTGACCTTATATCACATATCTTTATTGCTCCTCTTCCTTCTACCTCCTCTCCCTTCCTGCTCTCCTTTCCCTTACCTCCACTCTAAGGAAACTGTTCTACATATTAAATCGTTGTTTGTATCATGATTGTTAACCTGCTTCTACCATTTTTCTACCTGTTATATTGTAAAGTGCTTTGGCTTAAAGCGCTATATAAACTAAATAAACCTAAACATAAATCAGGTTATGAACAACCAAATACGTTTTGGAAAGCCACCTGTTGGGCTTAATGTCAATAGCTTTCCTCAGGGCAAATTTTCCACTAGGGGGAAGCAGACAAAAAATTAAAATTAGAAAAAGGAACAAAAGTTGTAAAAAAAAGTTGTATGTATGTTTAGGGGTACGTACTATGGGAACCAATGGACAGCAGCTTTACAGCGAAACTAAACAGTTAGTGTTTTTGCTGCTTTTCCCAGCATTCATTGCAACGCCACGCTCCACCGAGGACATATACGAAACCAAGGTACTTTGTAGGTCAAACATTAAACATTGGGAAACACTGTGTGGACTTTTCTACTAAACGTAAAATGGTAGCCATATTCAAATATGCATAAATTCCTGCTTGTATGTAATCTAGAGTGCAAATAAACCACATTTGGACAAGTATGTAAAATGAGATGAAAATTGTCCCTGCTAAGAACATAAACAACTAAGGTTTCGTGTCTACTGTGAAAATAAGGTAGGCTGGAATATCTTAGGCTGAATTCGTGCCAATATGCAATGCGTTAATTTATATAAAAAATGTGAAAACATGGCCATTAGGGCTTATCCATATAACAAATCACAAAAATCATTTTTCAAAACTAGGTTAATGTCTACCAACGCCTCTGTGCTCTACACAATTGGGTAGGGATGTGCATGCACCGGATTCAATGGGTGCACCAAACTAATGGATATATGTCACGACCACAGCCCCTGGCCTGAACTAGCTAACCAGATGGGCTGCATCTAGTACCCCCATCAAGGCCTCAGGGGCCTTAACATTTGCTCCCAGACGCACTTGGAGTCAGTCCTGGCGCCTTTGGCGCCAGGCTCATGTGATAAGGCAGTAATCTGGGCCCATAGGGCATTGCGCAACAAAATGGAAGCTTCCACATGGCTCAGTTCCTCAACTGAACGATGCAGTTTAACATTTTGGGTATGGCAGGCCCAGGGATACCTGGGATACCGGTTGTATACAAATTGTTAGTTTTACAACTGCTCGAATGACATTTGACCTTTTCACAATTGACGGAATTTTGAAGGTCAATTGTACCATATATGTGGGGGGAAACCCCCACAACCTCCCACCCAACGCCAAACCCCCCCAAAACCAATATATATATATATATATATATATATATATATATATATATATATATTAGTCAATTATGAAAAGGTCAATTGTTCATTTGAACAATTGTAAACAAACAATTTGGGTAATACCGGGTTACCTGCAGGCTATATAAGCTACGCCCAGACTCCAGCACACGCTTCACGTTGCTCTGCCTGTGGCAGCGTGATGTTCACCGCGGTCAGCTAGCATCTTTATCCACATGCCGGCCCTGATCTCCTGCGAGAACAAAAGGAGACATCATTCGAGTTTGCTTACCTCCTGGGAGCAGCCCCAGCATTCCGCTCCAGGATCTTGAACAGACAACATCTCTGCGGCTCTCGTCCATCAGAAAGTCGCTACTCTGGAAAGGAAAAGCCAGAGAAAAGCAACTTAGTAAGCGTTTACTTGGACATTCAGAAAACATCTCTTAACTGCATTGAGTGGAAGGCCTTGTCCCGAATCCAGAGTAGCAGCAAGCGGTCCACTCTTTTCTACTTACCGCTCTTCATCTGCTCGGCACACGCATTCCGGACAGCATTGCTACCTGCAGAAAGACAAAAAGGTTAGCACAAAGAAGCACATAGGACTGCGCTTCGCGCTAACTTACCATCTTGTGCACAAGCATGTGCGACATCTGAACAGCATCCATACCTACAATATAAGAAAGAGAGAGAAGGGGACAATTACAAAACAAGAACACATTCACGAGACAGACTTACCTGAAGAAAGAGTTGCAGCTGGCCTGGACCCATAGTGTTGCTCCAGTGAAGTAACTAGGCAGCGACAACTAACCCAACGCGCCCCTGCTCGGAGAGGCAGGACGGAGAGCGCTCCAAATCAAGAAGCAAGGTGAGAAAAGCGCCAAGGGGGGAATCTATGGTCCGGAAGGGAGGCGGGTCCTGGGCCACCAATGACAATTAAGCTAAGTTTGACTCCTGTATTTCAGACCTGGTCTTCAGCCACACGAGGGTCAAAGGGTAAAGGTCCAAGAGTGCAGCAGTCCAGACTAGGTGACGCCCCCGTGGATACCAGGTGAGCGTTAAAATATATCGAATCTGCCCTGATCACCAGGTATGAGGTAATATAATATACACAACTCCAAAACTATTGCATCAACTGTCTAAATGAATACTTGTGACTAGGTGTATATTTTAAAATTAGCATTTGTTTGTTGCTCATAGATCAAGAAGCTGAATACTGGCTGGATTCCTCTATCCTCTGGGTTATACTTTTCGCACCAACAAGGGCCCCTACTGGTCTTTTGTCCCTAGTCTTTACCCACTAAACAATTGGGTACGTCTGTTCTAGGACAATCTAATTGAGTGCAGTCAAACAGAACTTTGTATGCAATGTATAAAGCATTCCCGTGCCACAATGTAAACATAAATAAAACTTTTTATTTAACCTTTTTCTAATTTTCATTTTTTGTCTGCTTCCAACTAGTGGTAAATTCGCCCTGAGGAAGGCTATTGACATTAAGCCTAACAGGTGGATTGCCAAAACATATTTGGTTTTTCATAGACCTGATTTAAAGAAACTTCTACAACACGAAAACCCTAAATGACTATGATGTCTTCACTTACGTAGGCAGACCTGTAATTGGAAGTTTAAGTACACATTTTCTGTGCTTATTGATTGTAAACAATTTTCATTCTTAGATAACAATTGTTCTTTATGCTCTTGGAACTCATTGTAAATTTGTTAGTTTGTTCCTTGATAACAAATTTTGTTTTTGTCTATTTGTATCTTAACAATAATAATTGTTTTTGTTGTGTTTGACAACTTTGGTTCACACATTTTGTGTTTTTTTTTTTTATAAATACTTTTCCTAAACACTAATTTTGATTATTGGGAAAATACATTTATCTTTTTTTTCCAATATTTGTTTACATTCAGATTCACAATGGAAAAATAGTGTGAAGATATCCGTTCCTTGGATACCCTTATTAGAAGTACCAGGATTGGTCTTTTTTTTTTTAAATCGCACTATTATGGCAGCTCTTTGCAATTATCTATATTCACTTTCTATGAACCCCACCATAGCTGCACTACAATTGGGGCTCCCCTACTAGTGTTAATATTACCTTTCTGAGAATCTTAATTTTTTCTCGCCAAAAACAATGCCATATAATTCCCCAAAAATTGAGATGGAATAATTGCTGCACCATATGATAGGGGCAGAAACCTTATTTTGTACACATTTAAAAATCTCTTTTGTGACATTGGATGCCGAAGTAATTATTTCTGAAAGCTGTCCTTTCTTGGCATTTTACACAGCAAATGTACAGTAATGCAATGCAGCAAGGGAAGTAGTTGAACTGCTGGAATTAGTTGGTTCGCCAGACATTTGAGATTGCGCACTGTGAGACAGTGCTCTAAAAGAGCCTTTCTTTCTCTTTAACAAGCAAGTGTTAATTACTTTCCTGGGTAGGTTTGCCAGCCCCACCAGAATCCAGACCATGGTTCCTAAATAGCCTCTTATTGTTATCGCTCCTCTTTCTATCTTGCGTGGTGTCTTTAGGTTTTTTGCCTGAACAATCTCTGAGCCCAGGTCAACTATATTCGCCACTTCTCCAGGGCTTGTTCCTTGTCTGCACCACAATGTAAGCCCCACTGGTTTTGCCACCTGCTCACAGACCCCTCTGGCCTTTGCGCCTCTTTGCTTAGCCAATACTTGTTCACTCTCCTTGGGACCTCTGTGCCCTTTTCCTCCTCCTTCTGACACTTCCATTTCCAACCTCTGCCTTTCCCTGCTATTCATCGCCCCCTTTATTCTCCATTCTCTTTCAAATTAGCATTTACTTCTCCTACCTATTACCCTAACACTCCTAAAACACCAATCTTTCCCTCACTTGTCGTCCTTCCTGATCTTTTCTTTCCCAAGCACTAACTTTGCACTTGTAATCTTTCCTCCGTCTTCCACTCCCCTGATTTTCTATCTTAAAATGCCTTCCTTTATCTTCCCTACTTTGCGGAATCTCCTGCTTGCTCCCTCCACTCAATTACACAATGTCCCGGTTATAAAGGACTCTCCATGATCCTTCAGGTAGGTTTCTCCTTAAGTTCCTTTATTGCAGTTGCATAAGATCCTTGATAGGAACCCACTGGCTCCCACCAGCCAGGCTCGCATCTCTCCAACTGCACGCATGCCTTCGGGGGTCCACACATTGAGGTGAACCCGAAGGCAGCCATGCATGCATGGCTGTTCTACAGACTTGCATCGCTCTTTAAAGTTTGTGAGGAGTAGTGTGTATGAGTAGACAACATGTGCCACGTCAGACGGTGAATGATGTGTGTGTGTGTGTGAGACTGGTAAGGAAGGGAGATGTTGTGAAGTGCTTGGATGGATGGATGGATGGATGGATGGATGGATGGATGGATGGATGCAATTGTGAGGTCTGTGAGCTAAGTATGTTGATGAGAGAATGTTTGTGTGAGGAGTTTGTAGCCCAGGCAGTTGGAGAGATGTAAGCCTGGGTGGTGGGAGCCAGTGGGTTCCTATCAAGCATCTTCTGTAACCGCAATAAAGGAACATACGGTGAAACTTGCCTTAAGTGTCCTGGAACATCCTTTATAACATGTCCCCATCCCCAAAATCCCACATTTTTGTATGGTCTCCGACCCCTTTTATACTTGTGACATAGTTGCAAATTAGGGGTTCAGTGGTGACTGGTCTTATTAGCCCTAGTGTGAAAACAAAGAAATAATATGAGGCTGGGTAGCCCAAAAGGAAATACACTAAACACGGGTTACAAAGGAACATACAAAGGTCTTTATTTTATGCTAAACAGTTACAAAAAGTCAGACAAATCAGATAGCTATCGGCCCTCAGTACAACACAGCGAACCCCAGCGTGGTTCGGTGTGCTCAGTGAGTGGGAATATTAATTGAAACAGTCAGGCTTTAATACAATTTTCAGCCTGCTGTCCAGCCCTACTGCGGGTTAACTATTCCATAAATACATTACTGATCTAGGGTTCGTGCCAGGTTTGCTTCTAATTTGTTCGTCTATATGTATCTAGTTCATCTTTGGTTTACACATCAACAAGTCAAAATGGCAACAGTGTATTCTCTAGGTTTAACATTAAGCCTTAGGACATAGTTTATACAATGTAGTTAAACAGGCGTTCCCATTCGGTTATTCAAACGACATTGCAGTTAATATATGTTCATAGATCAGTTTCGTTGACACAGGTAATCCATTACACACAGGTCAGCAAAGGACAAGGTCTCAGTTCATGACCCTAACAAGTGGCCTGTAGGCAAGTTACATATTAGCTGTACACAGGGGTCATGACGGCCGTGTTCTATTCTGAATGACATTGTCCACCATTTTATCTCACAGGGTGACTTTACAGGGAGAGAGAACCTAAAATGGCGGTTTACATTGAATCTAGGGACATGACCTTGCGACACAAATTTCTTCACAAGTAGCTTGTTAGCAGCTTGGCGTAGGCCAATATACATATATTCATAGCAATAGGAGGCACAATATAATTTCCAGTTTGACATTAGTGCCAGACTGAGCGCATGTCTAAATCTCCCCCACAACTTGTGGTGGGTTTGAGCACCGGGACCAGTCGGAAGCGGCTGCCTTCAGTCAGTGCGGCTTAACTGTCTAGTGCACGTTAATTTGGTCCATTCCATTAGTGTTTCTCTTTCCGGGTCTGGCACAGAACGATTTGCTAATGGATGTCTCGAGGTGAGGCTGAACTTGTGCCTAGTCGATGCCCAGACACGATATCTGAAAAGAATGTAGACCTGAGAGTGGCTGATATATTGACCTGTCATCGGGGGAATGGGCAGTAGGTTCACAGCTACGTTTTAGCCAGTACTTGATGTTGATCTGGTGCTTCTTTTTGCCCGTTCTTGCTAATCAGTATTAATTAGTGCAGAGCGAATGAGGGTGTGTTTCGCACTCTCATGTTGGATCTTGCCATCTAACCCAACTGGATGTTGCTGGATCTATTGGGCTGTTAGAATCCTGCTGCCTGTTTTTTTGGTGTTTTGCCGTTTTATCCCTTTCCTGTCTTTTGTATCTTTGCCTCACAAGGGTTTCAGGGATGTCATCTGTGCTAGGCACACAGTGACTGGCCTTGCCCGTTAAGCTGATTATGCACGTTCAATTCTGATACACATCCCTGAGTTTAGCGTGACTCTGAGCTTTCATTATGCCTGTTTTGAGAGCAAATGGCTCCAAAGTAACATCTGGGCACCCAAATAACTAGTTCCCTGCCTCTGTGCTTAAATCCTTTTCTCAGGAGATAAAGAAGGGGCATGTTCAGACTTTGAGATATCAAATCTGGCCCTTTGGTAGTACGATAAACCACCTGCGTCGCCAAGCTCTAAAGGGTCTCGCTTGTCTGAGGTGTTGGTCAGTAGTGAGAGAAGGAGACAGCGTCTTCAGAACATGATGGTCAGTCTCTCTGATGGTGATGAAGAACTTGGTCGACTTATAGTTTCCCCAATGCAAAGTGTGAAATCTGACATGAAGGGGTTGTGTAATCAGGAAGAGTTTACTTATGTACTGGGGGATGCAGCAAAGGATAATCAAGTTGGAAATACTATGAACTTAACCACATCCCTGGCAGTGTCAGTACATTTCCCAAGTAAAAGGGCAGAGAATCTTTCTCCTTAAGGTCTCTCACAGTTACTGACGTGTCATCTCAGGATGGAAGGTGACCAAATCGGGCAACTAGAGCCAGAGAAATGGCAACTCGTTATGGAAAATTAATATTCTGGAGTTAACACAGAGCAGACATTTGACTTTTATGCCTGGGTGGATACTATTGCTAAATCTGTCAGTTCCTGCCAGATAAGGTAAGATCACTTTTCTCAAACTGTGCAGAAACCTAACTTGGCAGGTCAGCATCATCGGACTGATCTTGGGGCGAATGTGAGCTCTCCATTTGAGGAATAATCTGATAAAACACAGATTACATGTGTATCCCAGGTTTCCTTATCTATTCCTCCTGTAGTAGCTTTAGAGCTTATTCATCATCCCTATGTCGGTGCCGTACAGACATTTCTAGAAGAAAGTCAAGCTGTACCATGGACCTGCGCGTAGGCAAAACTCATATGCCCACGATCGAGGAGAAGACCGTCAGAGAATTGGTTATGGACAAAACAAATGTCTTAATCACTAATGCGGAGAATCCAGCAGGGAACGAGCCCAAGGACGCATAAAGGGTATCAGGTAATATTATCCCCGTATATATGGTCGCCATAAATAATATCGCCGGGAAAAGGTTGCAGCGATATTATATGGATGACCATATATATGGGGACAGGGGCAAAAAAAAATGAAAAAAAGAAAAAAAAAGATTGTGGGTTGCGGGGGTGTCCCCCGCATGTTCCATGCAATAATGTTGCCACAAAAAACGGCAATTTTTCGGCGATATTTTTGCATGCCGAGATTTTTGTGGTGACATTATTACATGGAACCGCATAAAGAAACGAAGTGATCGCATGGCTTTGCCAAAAAACTGGGCCTGGGATTATTAGGAAATTTAATTAGATTGTGCACCCAGGAAAATAGAGATTGTGTGTTGTTGGGGCGTGGCAGCAGCAACGTCCTACATTTGCTTAGCATTTTTGAATGTTTAACCCATGGCCTATCTAAGTGTGTAGTGCCCTTGATATGATTTGGAATGGTTAGTCCGTTTTGCATATTCAATTTCTTGCCTGCAGCATACTGACCACACTTTTCAGTATGCGCTGGCTTTTCATGACTTCCTTTCTTTCCTCTGCTGTTTCTCTTAATGTTTTGTTATGTTTTGTTACACTTGTTTATTGTTGGTCTGTTGGTGTTAGCACCCGGATGCCTGCGGACTAGCTTTGGCGCGTTATAAATAATAAAAACTCTAATTTTGGGATTACTAATTGGTGGACGCAGTATCAGCCAATCTTGTGATGGTGGCTACCTCATTCTGCCATGGTTCTCTGCATTCAGCTGTATCCAACCTTAACTTGAGGGCTCCTTGTGGGTGCTCGCAATGTCTGCTTCCTTGCCCTGGGTCTGGTGCGCCGAAGAGATATCATGATTTGTCTGCTCTGCGGACCCTTCCCGGGCACATGCCTTTCCTCTCTGCAACTGCTTGCAAGCGGAATCTCAATCCGTGCTCGCGAATGAAGTCTGTTATTATCCAAATACAGGTCAGATTTTTGGTTGGGATTATGCAGGTGACCTAACAAGATTTCATGGTGGGGCTGAGGCCCTGGACGATCGTTTGTGTACCATCCCTGGTGTTGGCATCATGGAGCGCGTGGCCTCCCCTGGCCACCAGGTTCCCACTCGCCTCATCCCCTTGCCTCAGAGATGAGACTTAGTCACAGTGGCTACGTGATACAGGCATATAGTATGACAAATTGTTAGTGCTTTGGTAAGGATCATTTGATGTTTATCATTTATATGTTCTGTAAGATCCACATCAAGATGCTACATTTGCCAGTGCCTGTTTAGAATGTTGTAGTTTTCTGTGGTTTCTGAATTGCATTGAATGATTAACTCATTCAACTGCTCAAGTGGCACAGCGAGTAGAGCGCTCGCTTTGACATCCGTGCAGAGCCTGCTAACGCAGGTTCGAATCCCGGCGGGGCCAAACTCAGCCTTTCATCCTTCCGAGGTCGATAAATGAGCACCACACACCGTGGGTAATAATAAGCAGCGCTCAGATACCCGAGGGTTCGTAGCGCTATATAAGTGCCAAATTATTATTATTTATTATTATTAACTTTTTCAGAAAGTTGTTTGTTAGCAAAGCTGGGTGGGGATTCACATTTTGATGGGCAATGTTGATAATCTTTTGGGCTGTAGTTTGGTCTTCTTTAATAAACAACATTGTGGCGATCTGAACTAGGGCTGCTTAAGAACTGCAGCAATATTCTAACTGGCTAAACCTTAATCCATTATACTTTCAACTTACACTTGGTAATAACAAAACTGAAATATTGTTCTTTAAACTATTGCTTTACGTTTGTAACATACATTTACAGGTGCTTACAATACACTACTAATATAACACTAAGGTTATCAAGCCTCAATTAAAGTAACTTTAAGCCAATATGGAGGCATTTATGGGTTATTACTCCTACTCCAGTGATATATATTAATACTAATCAAAAGCTCCTTTACCTCCTTAGTAGCTCATTTGATATGGCATATATAATGAGCCTGTACACAAGTGTTGATAGGAGCGACAAGACAAGGAGGGGGAAACAGAGAGGACATAACGACCTTACTAGGCCTTGTCATTCAGATCGCAAGTGAATGGAAGGGGAAGGAGAGAAGTTCCAAGGGGATGGGGGGGGGCGCTGGAGAAGTGTGGGTAGTCAAAAGTGCAGCCAACCGGTGGCTCTTAAGTGCAGAGAGAAGGGACTGTAGGGTTACAGATATAGACCACAAGTGCTGGAAGGAGCCAAGAGGCAGTGCGAGGTGCAACTGGACAGGCAGGGCCCAAGTTCAGAGGGTAGCCAGATGACCAGTGCGTGGAGCAAACTGTCATCAGCATGGGAGAGGAAGAGAAAGCAGAAGCGAAGAGGAAGGTCTTGCATTACTTCCGGAACCAGAGGTGGTTCTGCACAAGTTTGAGAGAGTCAGGGAGGCTGTACCACAGGGAGGCCCCAGTCGAAGAAAATCTGCCCCCAACTCTCTGCTTAGAAAAGTGACTGACCCCCCAGAGAGTTGGAGGTGGATGAGCGGAGAGCTCGAGAAGGGAGATGTTAAGGAAGAGAGTTGGAGGTAGTGCAGTCCCAGGCCCCAGAAAGCCTTGTCGACAATGCAGAGGCTTTTGAACTTGATCCTTGCTGCCAATGTGAGCAAATGAAGAGATTTCAGAGCTGGAGAGATGCGATCCCTGGGCTTGAGGCCAAGGACAAGTCTTGCAGTCCTATTCTGGATAGGTTGAGGAGGATGTAGAGTAGAGGCAGGGAGATTTAGAAAGACACTGTTGCCTTAGTCCAGCCTACAGAGGACCAGAGCTCTGGAGACAGTGAGATTCTGGGGGAAAGCGAGGAAGGGAAGAATACCTCTGAGGAGGTGTAGCTGATAGTTTAACTACGTAGAGACGTCAGAGATGTGAGGAGAGAAGGAAAGGGTGGAGTCAAAGATGACCCCAAGGTTCTTAACCTCACCGCTAGGAGCGGGAAGAGTGCCCAGAGTGTGTGGCCAGAGAGAGGAAAGGAGGGAGCTGATGTTCCTATGATGAGTATCTCAGTCTTACTGGCATTAAGGCAGAGATCATTGGCGGCACACCACTCCTGAATTGCGGACAGACAGTCTGGAATGAGAGGAGTAGAGGCGGCCGAGGGGGATCCTGAAAGAGAGCTTGGTGTCATCCATATAAAACTGAATGTTGGAGCAGAGAGCAGCGATGCGCTGGGCAAGAGGTGCCAAGTATTGGTTGACCAGCCAGGGAGAAAGTTTGGACCCCTGGGGAACACCAGAGGGAGGGGGAGGGATGAAGAGGAAAGGGGTCAGGGGGAGGGAGACAGGCCAGGGCCTGATCAGTAATACCCAGGTTATCACTGAGGCGATTGAGCAGGATGGCATGGTGACTGCATCTAAAGCAGAAGAACGATCGAAGAGAATGAGGACAGAAGGAAGGTTAGAATCAAGGTTCGAGAGCATGTCTTCACGAATGTTCAGGAGAGCAGTTGCCATGCTTCTGGACGCTCTGAAGCCAGACTGATGGTCATGGAGACAACCAGCAGATTCAGTGTGAAGGTAAAGCTGGGAGATGGCCAGCTTTTCCAAGAGTTTGTCCAGGAAAGGAGTGATGGAGATCGGGCGATAGTTAGCCAGAGGGTAAGGATCGGCAGAGGGCTTCTTTAGGAGGGGGTGCACAAGAAAGTGCTTCAGTGGGAGGGGAAGGTTCCAGTGGCAATAGTGATTGCAGAAATTGGCCAAGGCTGGAGCAAGGATGTCAATGTGGTCCTTGATGGTTCTGGATGAACCTTGATGGGTTCTGATAATGACCCTTCCTTCCGTCTATAAGGCTAAAATATTTGCATCAAGCGCAAATGGTTATCTAGCAGGTCACACCCTTGACTCATGTAGATCTATTCGATTTTGGAGTGGCACAGTCCTACTTTTTGGCACTGTCATCAACATTGCTGGTGGTTACATGCTCTGTTGGAAATCGTTTACGGCCCTGGGTAACTAGCCAAGAAAGTTTGTTTAGCATTAATACTCTGGAGCATTAATACTCTGGCAATGCCGGATGTGACGAATCAAAAGCAATGTTTGGGCGTTCAAAGCAGGCTGTGTAAATCCCCTACTGTGATGAATTGCCATCTGTCAAGGGTGTGAAATACCTGGATAGTTTGGATTCTTATTAAATAAAATGATGCAGTGTAATTTCATCTCTGAAATTGGGTTGTCTACAGGTTGTCTACACGTTTGGCATATATGAACTACCTCTGACATTCCATTGCAATACAATACTTAGAAATGGTTTCACCTAGTCCAAAATGACTGCTATCACCATTACTCATAAAGTCTGCTCTCCCGAAATTATATAAGTTATAGGTAACTGCACATCACAAATCCTTGCAGTGCTGTGTACTATGGATGTCTATTTGGATTGACCCATGACTTGCACAGAAAGGACTGCTTACTCATTCACTTTAACATAAGGCGTCCTCTCTGTGAGATTTGGATTGGTTTTCTTAATTTTTGAATTGTATTTTATTTTTTAAAGCACAGACTTAGCTCGAGAGCAGCAGAGCGCTGTACAGAGTGTTGGTAACTGGCATTTGGGCTTTCATCTTTTAATTTAACAGCACAGTACTGGGAGGTCTGTGCATCCGTTTGTAATAGTCACTGGCCAGGTGTTGTTGAAAGAGCTGTTTTAAGAGATTTGGGAAATTGGAGAATTGTGGGGGCATTCTGAGCTGACACCGGGATCGAGTTACAGAGGGTGGGTGCATGACAAGAGAAGAATTGTTCGCGGGTCCTCCCTTTGCAGACTAGTTGCGATTCAAGCTGGTTGGTCAATTTCCTCTGCGAGGAGCATGTGCCACCAGATATGTGGAGCTTAGCCGCCAGGTACGCTGATGTGCTACTAGTGACTGCTTTGTAGATGATGCATGCAGTTTTGAACAGTATCCTGGCTTGGAGTGGAAGCCAATGTAGATTGCGTAGGATGGGGATAATTCGGTCCAATTTCCATGTTTCCGTAATAAGACGTAGTGGACTGCTTTTAGGGGAGCCAAGTGAGCAGCTGGGAGCCCTGTCGGAAGAGCCTTTTCTCCATCGTTGTGCGAGACCACAAGGACCTGCACTATGGTCTAGAAGTCCTGTGGAGGGATGAAGGGTTTGATTTTTTGAAGGATAGAGATTCTGTTTGGGCCTGCTTGCCTATCTGTTTCTGGAAGGATAGATTGCTGTCATTGGTGAAGCGCTGAGTCTGAGAGTTCTGGATCAAATCCTTCTAGGTGCATATAATTGAGCCATTGTTTGACAAGGTGTTTTTTTTTTTTAGAGGGCAGACTGATGAGGATGAATTCAGTCTTGAATGGGTTTAGTTTTAGGTAGGCAGTAGACATCCAGGACTGGATGATATTTACTCTCATGTAACACTGAGTGTTGTCTGCATATTGGTTGATGGCTATATTGGGAACTTTGAGGAGAGTGCCCAGAGGCTCCATGTAAAGGTTAAAAAGTATTGGTCAGAGGATGGAGCTTTAATATTTTTTTTTTCATGGAAACCCGGACAGATTCATGGTTCCATGCAGTTTTACACCCAATCACGCCAATGATCGTAGCATTTAGTTGAATAATTATTTTTGAATTTCTTATAGATTACTGCATCTGCACTTGCACCAACATTCAGCATGGGGTGGCACACAGATTTTATACATGGAGTCTGTAATTGTTTGATGTCGACTATGTGCCACCTACCCCCAACTCTACGTGAAGTGTACTAAAATCGCATGCCAGTAAGCAATCTTTAAATGGACTAGTGCCCCTGTGATAAGACCGGGCACTGTCACTGCCTTACTCATGGCATAGTTACCGAATTGCAGGTTTACAGGTCCAGCGTTGTGAGCACTGCTCACTCATGCAATGTATGTGTATTATGTGTGGTTGCATCAAAATAATCTACAACCCTTACTGCTATAGATATATCTTATAACCCTTGGCTCTGACTAATGAAGAAATAACCATCGCTATCCATTTTTTCTTTCTCATACATGTTTGAAATAATTCTGCCTAGTCCTCAAAGAAGTATACTTTATCATTATGTAAAATTTTGCATTTGCTGTTGCAAAGGATTTGCGTTTTCTATATACTAGCTGCTTATAGCCAGAAAAGGAAGGAAAATATAAATTTTTAGAATCGTACTTTCAGACCTTTCCTCCTGAAGAGATGGAGCATAGAATCCCATCCCCCGTACTAGCAGATGTGTGCAATTGGGAGTCCCAAATATGCTTCCTCTGGGGTCTTTATTTCTAGTGCATGTGCAATAGTTCTATGGTAGAGTCTGGTTTTGCATTTTTGGATACCACAGCCTGCATCTGAATGTCCTCTAGGAAGTTGTCAGTTTTCCACCCCTTTGCCACCAGCACACCAACCATGCAGATATTGTGGCGTGGCCAGCATCCTGTACCCGGTTTTGTAGCACTTTTGACATTTCTTGACTCTATAATTTTCTTACATTTATATTCCAGAAATTCTCACCATAGTTTCAGTAAAGTTGCTGGTACCCGGCCACCTCGTTTCGACTGTTTGACAGCATTTTTCGCAACTCTGAAAAGTGTTAATTATACCAGAGATGCACAATGCTTGGTGAACTCGTATTTCAACTTTGTATATCACATCGAAATACAACTTGTAAATTACCTAATCAAATTCTAGACCTCTAAAATAGTTCAGCATTTAGCTTATTCTTCTCTGATCTCAAGCATGTATATCTTTTATAAAAGTACTTTCAGGCGGAGCCACGATTATACAAATTATTTTCCAAACCCAGGTTTTCCATTAAATTGGTATCGGTGGAAAGAGAGAATGCCATAAAGATTATTCATTGTAAAGTATGGCTTGGGAGTTATGAAAACCAAATGTATTCTCCTCATTTGGATTATCCCATCCTGGTACATCGTCAGGTCTTTTTCACCATCAAGCTTCAAGATCTTTCACCCAGGATCAATGGTTTCTGCCACTGGGATCGAAGTTGTCCAGTAACGTATCTCTAGTAACGGCCCCACACATCAACCAGAAACACCAAGGAGTATGGTGCATAATGGTGGATGCAGTCCAGTCTGAGAGATGTTCATTTTTTTTTGTTTTATAAACTAGACCTTTTCAGCTAGCACCTTGTGCTTAATTATCTCCATGATTGGAAATCATTGCTGTATCTTCAGTGCTGGTGTAACAGTCTCACGGAGGATCAATCTTAATGATTTGTTCAGTACTCATTGGATACGACCAATACGTTTCTTTGGGAGATCAGGGAAGAGACTGTTTCAGTAATTGAGTCTGAATAATAGGAGGGCCGACACAGCGTTATTCTGTGTTTCTGTTTAGGAGGATGATATTTTTATAGTTGGTGCAGATGGAAATCTACATTGCAGATAAGATTGTTGTCTGAGTTGCTAAGAAAGTAATTCTAACGCATATTTATTTCGCTAATTGTGATGGGCTGAGATGAAAACATGAACGGAAGTGCGGTGGGAGAGTCATTTTCAAAGACTCCAATCGCATTTTAGTAATCATTTAGACACAGCCTAGTACAGACGTATGTGAACAGCAGGCAGTCTGAGATTGTACTTCATCTGTTGTGGGCTGGTGCTAGTTTGAGAAGTATTTTGGTGTCTGTTTAAAAGTTGTGAGTGGAGTTTTCTTCTATGTTGGTGTGTTAAGTATATCACTATGTCATTATATATATATATATATATATATATATATATATATATATATATATATATATATATGAAAAAAACTGTTCTATCCAAATGGTCTGGAATGGAACTTCACTTTGGAAGGGAAACAAGAACTGGGTTTGCACAAATTAAGATTACCGGTAAATAATCTAGTCATAGTGCGAAGCTTTTTGCCATATTTAGCTATCTGTAAATGTTTTCTTTTTAAAATCGTTTTTTTTCTTCTAGTGAACGGGATGTGTTTGATAACCAACTTTCAGAGCTTAGAAGAAAATTTGAAGTACTGGAAGTTTCACACAGAACCCAAATCAAAGACAAAAATGACCTGTCAAAAGAGGTGAGTTTTCAAATTGTATGCCTTTTATATTCGTCTTACCTTGAGAGGCACGTCTTGATCTTGAGTATCAGATCTGATCTTTTAAAAGAACTTGATATTTGTAAGAACTGACATGTCAAGTGTGCCAAATTGACTTTAATGGTCTGATATTTTGTTGATCTAAAATGAGTGTTCAGAACTGCCAGCTGTTGCATTAACTTTCCAAAAAGGATATAGGGCTACCAACACTTTCTTATACTAATTAAACCATACAACCGAGCTCATTGAAACATCAGCACAACGTCCACATTACATGTTTTCAATTCTGCTTAGTAATTGTATTTTGTCCTTGATTGAAAATCATATTTTCAGTAAGTTTGCTCAGCACCGTTGAAGAAAACATGAACTCCTTTTTTACTTTACAATATTAGATGTCGCAACTTGATTATGAAAGACAAATTCAAAGTCACACAGAAACCCTGTCACTGAAGGACAAGAGGGGATGTAGACAATAAAGGGGACCCAGTATCGGATAACAGTTCTTCCTTTGTGTCTCAGGCCATGCTTAGCACGTGATGTAGGCTCTTTGACCTTCACCCTCCTGCCACTGACAATTCTGATTAGGCACCTCTTAACACACCACTACCTTAATGAACCACTTCACAGCTACAGTTTTTCCTTAAGTCCTTATGCACAGGGAAGAAATTCAGTGATCCAAGCAAGTGTACGTCCAAAGAGGCTCTGTCTAGAAATGGCCACCACTTCTCAAAGGAAGTTGACTGTCATGAGCTAGATATGCACATTTCTCAGGCATACATGTATCCCAAGCTTTTAGTAGCTATTTTGACCTTAATGGCAGAAGTCTGTCTCCACATTTGTGGCACTCAGTCTGGTCTCTAAACACCACTGTTTGTTTCTCCATGTTTTTTTAAATTATTAATTCTCAGGGGAATTCCCAAATAGAAACCTAAGTTGCTCAAGGGGAGTTATTTTTTTTAACCTCAAATCATTTTAATATAGTGGCCAAACCTACTAAACCTACTTGTATGGTGGCAAAAGTACAGCTCTTGGGAGATGCACAAATTATGCTTTGTAGCATAATACTATGGATTGAAATCTGCATGTTAAATGGGGAGAAAAAACCTAAACCAGGATTCATTCTTTAGGCTTCAGTATTGTGGAATTATTTCCCAGTCGAATCTCATAATGTCACATCAACTTTATTGAGCTTCAGAAGAGTTTATTAACCAATTTTTGTGATATTCTTTTTTTGCCATTTAAATCTCCTTGTACCGAAAACTGTTAAATTGGATTTTCCATGCATAGGGAAAAGAAAAGAACATGTTCTCGTTTCTGAGATTGCACTGTTAAAGGACCTGCCGACACATTTGGTAAAGTTCTGTAGATAATGAACATTGAACCATTTTGCCAAAAGAAAATTCAAAAAGAAAATGAAGTTTTCGACAGATATGAACCAATGCAAGTACAATTTCAGGTGCATAGCGCAGTGTAACATTTTGATGCCAATTTATGACCCAAGTCTCGGCTGGTAACTTATATCAGCATAAAGGATGTCAACTTATGCGTTTTTTGATGGATATTGGGGTCATCATGACATCTTATCAATCTGATTCGCGTGTTCCTGGCTGAATAGGAATTGCGCCATTCGCTCCTGCATTGCCCCTTATATTTTACTCATGGCGGCCACCAGTGGTGCCGCTAGTAAAAAGTGGGTGATCACACTCGAGCTCTTGGTTCCTAGTTTGTAATGACCCTGTGAATCCTTGTTCCTCAAAAGCAACACCAAGGGATCCATTTCCAATTCTGTCTCACGGTTTTCCTTAATCTGAGCCACCACTTCCCTCCAGAACCCCTGTATCTGAGAACAAACCCACCACTTATGGAAAAAGGAGCATGGGGATGTCCCGTGCCTCGAGCACCTCGGGGGGAGCTCAGGGTTCATTCTGTGTAACAGTTCCAGGGTCGACATAACTTATAGCAATTTTCTTTCAGCTGCACTCCATGGGATGATTTGCCCGCTTGTCCAAAATGTTGTACCAGGTCAAGTCATCATAGGACACCCCAAGTACTCCTCCCACTTGGACATATATCTATGGGGGGGCCATGAACCTGCTGGAGTTCAACAACTTATACAAGGATGCAAGTCTAGCTCCGAGGGATGCATATGAATAGATCCTCAAAGTGGGTCGTAGCTCTCTTCCCCATAGCAATCATATTAGCCAGAGTCATCTGGTGACATATCTGTATATATCCATATTTGAGTCAGTAACTATAAAGGCTTGTTTACATTGGTCAAATGTGAGAGGGTGATCATCTCCAAACAGTTGACCCAGCCTGTGTAAGCCACCCTCAGACCACCGAAGGAACCGGCCCATTCTCATCCCCGGGAAGAATTCACTATTTCCTCATACCCCCATCGTAGGAGAGGGGAAAGGTAGTTGTGGCATATCGCCGCACAGATTTATCCCTATACTCCATTGTGGCCCTAGATGTTCGAAGTCCCCTGTCTTCTAACCCTCGGAGAGAGCCAACACCAGCGATGTGAGGGGGTCCCCAGGGCGTTCTGTTCTACATCTACCCAGTGCTTTGGGCTGTGCGCAGCTGTCTGGCATTCCAGAATGAGTGCTGTTTGGACAGCATAAAGATAGCTCTCAAAGTCAGGCCCCGTTATCCCCCCCCCCACCACCCCCTGGCCCCCTACACCCTTCGCTGCCATGAGCGTGTATTTAGCCACTCTCAGAAGCCACCTCATCCAGATGAACCTAAAAACATGTGACAAAATCTTAACACCGCCCTAGGGGTTCCAAATCGGCAGGGCTTGGAAGGTGTACAATAACCACGGCAACAGGGGTCAGCTTGACCACGGTTATCATTTCAAGCCAGGTGATTTCAGAGGTACCCCACCTCATCAGGTCCTGCTTGGCCCCAGTAAAGAGTGGTAATATATTGGCAGCGTATAAATTGGTATACTTTGCTGTTAAATGGACACCCAGATATTTTGGGGAATGAGAGGCCCAGGAGATAGGAAAATCTGACTTCAATCACTCAACCGTTGTCAGTGACTCAGATATATTAAGTATAGTCTATTTCGTATCATTTATCTTGAAGCCCATGACCCAGTGGAATCTTTCTAGTAGTGAGACAATATGGGGCAACGAGAGCTAGGAATCCTGAATATAAAAAATAAAGCACCATTTTATGCTGATAGCCCGCTACATCCACCCCTGGGATATCTCTAGAAGAGCGCACCAGGCATGCTAGGGTTTCCATAGCTAAGGCGAATAGGAGCAGGGATAGTGGGCATCCCGGCCAGGTGTCTTTTTGCAGATGTATCGGGTACAAAAGGATCCCAATCCCCTTAATCCGGGTGTAAGGGAGAACCAAGTTAGCGAGCACTAATTTAAGGAAACGTGGACCCAACCCAGCCAGTACCTTAGATAAATACACCTAATCTACGCGATCAAACGCTTACTCTTCGTCAATCAAAAGCAGAGCCATTGCTTGTTTGTTTTCGTGCCCAGGCTGAGATGTCCACCATGCGTCGGATGTTATCGAACGCCTGGCGCCCTGGAACAAACTAGGTTTGATGCGCAGCTAGACGCATGGCCAGAACGTTCACAAATATGTACGGGCATTATAGTTTAGGACTGCTTTTGGCCGAAAAGAGGAGCAGAGCGTGGGGTCTCTACCTAGTTTATTAATGCGCGTTCGTGTCGACTCCCACATAGATGGTTTAATGGACTCTTTCAATAAAAGAGTTAAAAACTTGCCACCATGTGAGACGAGAACACCTCAGATCTTTATATAAAAAAGGGCTGTGAACCCGCCCGGACCTGGGGCCTTGTTGCTGGGGTGAGAGCGAATTGCCTGAACAACCTCCTCTGCTGTTATGGGACTGTCAGGCGTTTGTGGTCCTCGGAATCTGAGGGAGCTGGGCCTCCTGAATGAATGCATCCTGCTGTGGGCCACTAAGGGAATCTGCAGCAAATAATTCTTTGATGTACTGTGACAATATATCCATTTTAGAAGGCTCTACATCATGCAACAGGCCACAACCATCCCCCAGCCCTCCAATTGTGGTACTTTACCTGTGGGCTTGGAGTTTGTAAGCCAGAATTTGGGGCACCTTATTTGATGCACTATAGTAAAAGTGTTTTGTTATAAGCAGTTTATGGGCAATATCTGCCCATAGCGCTTTTTGTTTCACCCTTGCTACGTGCAGCTGTATGTAGGACTTTCTAGCACCATCCCGCTTCTGAGTTTCCCTCTCCTGTATCCGCTCCTCAGCTAGAGCACGTTGGGGTGTGAGCAACCTTCTTCGTGCCAAAGCCAGACTATCTCCCCCTCAGTGTGGGCGGAAGAGCTTCTCACACTCCTGCCAATGAGACCTTCCCTGTGAGATTCTCCTGGAAATATTGGTTGATGCGTTCAGTAATAGTGGTGCATATTGCCGGATCAGCCAACAGTGAATCATTCATCTTCCACCCCATGGACTTCCTGCCTCCCAGTCCATAACCGTCAAATTGCAAGGTAATGGAGTGATCACAGACCAATGCTACCTCTATGGTGGTTGAGGATATCCCTGAAAGCCAGGGACGAGATACCAAAAAGAAATCTATTCTAGAGTAGCTGCGGTGGTCATGTGAGAAATGCGTGAAGTCCTGCTGCTGAGGGCGTAGATGCCTCCATATGTTTACCAGGTGCATATCACCCATAGCCTTCTTGAGGACAATCGTTCTGGCTGCTTCAGCCGAGGTGAATGAGCTGGATTTGTCTATACTTTCCTCTAATACAATATTAAAATCCCCTCCTACCACAAACTTCCCCCTTTTGGAACTGTTACATGCGGGAATAGCTGAGCATAAAACTGGTCCTGGTTACACTGGTTACACAGACACTACGTTGAGATCCCTACCCGCTAATCGTATAGGCTGCCCAATATACCTGCCCTGGGTGTCCTTCACAACCCTAGCCTGTTCAAAATGTAGGGAGCTGGCTAATAAAATTGCAACCCCTTTCCTTTTTATGGGGCGATGAAGCAAAATATTTCTGGGGGAACCAGCAGGACCGTAGCCGCGCCCAGTCTAGCTGCAGTAGGTAGGTCTCCTGGAGCCGTACTATGTCAGCCTTAAGGTCCACCAACTTGGACAAAATGCTTTTCCTTTTCCTTGGTGAATTCAACCCCTGAACATTCAAGGATTTAACTTTCACATCAGTCATCCCCACAAGCTAATACTCCTCTGATTTCACCATCTCGAATTCAAATGCCATTCGGCCCTCTTATTCTACCCCACAACTCTGTGTTAAGCCTCCTCTCACCTCTCCACTATGAGGAATCCCCACCCAGCCCGCAAGTCTCCCAATGCACTGCACTGTACTTGGCAACATAAAAAAAGAAAAAATTAGAAATAAATGTAGAACAGCCCGGTGTGAGGTAAACATCAGCTCAAACCGCCTGAAAGAAGGTGTGTACTCCTAGTGCCCTTATGATTGCAAGTCGCAAACCAAACTGATTAAGCCAGCCTTTGTAACATCTGCAGTTGTCATTTTCTACAAATCTGGGCTGTGAAACCGCTCTCAGCTGCCGGTCAGCTTCCTAAATCTGGCCATCACTCTATCAAGCGAGGGCGCTTCTCATGTGGGAGCCGCTGAGTCCCTGCTCCTCTCTCTTCTGTTCAGCAAGGGCCTATGTCGGTTCCTCCTACTTTTCCTCAAGCACGCTTGGTACCAAGTGGTAGGTGGGGGGCTCCTGAGATCTTGCTTCGGGCAAATATATGTCCGCCTCTGGTATCTTGAGTTTCCACAGCTGCACGGAGGGTTGCAAATTAGTGTTAGACCCCAACCAGTTGGAATATGATTCAGAATGGATACCCCCACCTGTATCAAACTCACTTCTCCCCTAACCAGTTGGTAAATGGCCTCATGAGTCTGTGCCTTTGAATCGTCCCTTGGGAGAGATCCTGGAACAATTGAAGGGAGGATGCCCTATAATCCTACTTGCGTTGCTCCGTGGACCACTGGAAAATTAGATCTTCAGTTTTAAAGAAGTGGACTCTCGTTAAGACATCCCAAAGGAGATTCCGGCTTGTTTGAAAGCTGGAGTATACCCTGTGCGTGCGGTCAAGCATAAGATCTACATCTGCATCACCAAGTATATCTTGAAACAACCCCCGGAAATATCCCTCCAGGTCTTGGTCCTCAACTTCCGTTGGTACCCCTCTTATACCGATGTTATATCTGCGGGACCGGTTTTCGACATCCTCTTGTCTCTTCCGGAGACTGCCTGTAGGCCTCGAACGCCGCCACCCTCTGTTCTAGCTAGTCTTGGGTGTTTGCCTGGTAACAGAAGGCTGATTCCAGCTACCCCAGCCTGGCTCAGTTCTGCTGCACGTTGTGAGCGGAGGAATCTGTATCGGGGGTCGCCTCGAAAAACTCACCAAATATTATAAAAGTAGTCAAAAAGGAGTGTACGTTGGTGCAAGAAGTAAGTTTTATTCAGGGCCCCAGACGCAGCTGGGATAGCAAATACAAACAGATCACGGAACAGAACTGCGTGAAAAGGCCCGGTCAAAGAAACGCCCCTAAATCTATAACTTTTATACAATGCAAGTAGTTATTCTCCAGTATGGGGTCTGGCATGGATTCACATGCTCCTGAATATTCCACGTCAGGCTGGGAATCCTCAGTAAAAGAAAAAACTGTTTCACTTTCACTTAGAAACTGTATTTCTCCTCTAAACCAATCACTGTCCTATGGGTCATACTGCCCCCATCCAATGCCAGCCTCCTCCCTACACCCCTCCTCTGCAACCATCTTCAGATTTTTACTGCACGCTTCGGTGTTGGGAGGCCCTGAGTTTGCTCACTGAGCTATTTGTACGTTATTTTCGTGTTTTTCGATGGAAAAAGTTAAATTTTTGTTTCAAAGGAGTGAGTGTGCTCTTTTCTTCATCTCAGACAGCGAGGACCCGTTGTCAGTGAAATTTCGCGCCCCTCCTGAAGGAAGATCAATCAAAGATTCTACAAGGTTATCTTGGGCCTGGTTCACGCCCTCCGGCCATGACGGAGAAGGAGGGAAGGTCCCACTTCAGGCCCTGCACCAAATGCGGGCTACAGAATGTGTTTGGAAGACAAGCAACTGCAATGCGTCTACTGCCTGCACCCAAACCACAAGGATGTTAGAGTGTGAGAAATGCCTCGGTTTCATCCAAGAAAACGACGGACAGGCATAGTAGGCTGGCGGCATGGCTTAACACGACCAAGGGGTGGTTTGCCTGGTATCTGCGCACAAAAACACAATTCGAACTACAGTTAGCATGAGTTTTAATTGGAGAATTCTTGAACAGCCTGACACGTGTTTCGAGCTAAGAGGCTCGTCATCAGAGGCTGGTAATTCTGTACATCGTTATACAAAGATTCAGATCATCAAATCAAACATGGATCAACAAAATTGAGCACAATGGGTTAGCATTGGTTTAGCAACAACCGCAAATCCAGGCAAGGGGTACATGTGTGGCAAGACCCGCAAAATGATAACTCATAAAACGGACAGACATAATCAACCAACATTAATGTGCATAAAGTAAATTGTAAACAATTCATCAGATTGCATGTTTTTTAAAAAGCATATAATGTAGTGCATCCACAATTGCCAGAGTCGTAGTAGGATATGTAAATTTAAGAGAGAAACAACGAAAAAAGCCGCATTGGCATCAATTATTAGGCCAAGGAGATATTTAACAGTAGCATTAAAGGTAATGTCTCCAACTCAATGGACATACCAAAACAACCATAGTTGAGTAATAGATTACCTTGTATTTCTTGTGAGGTGGGTCAGCCTGACTGAGAAATTCATTTGGAAATCGAAATGTTATTAAATATAGTCCATATGAGAAAAAAAAAGAAGGAAATTCTATTTTAAAGAGAACGTACTGGGAGTATTAATGCTTACCAATGTATTAGTTCATATTCCAGATCATAAATATTGTGAGCTCCACTGTGGGAGAAAGACTGACAAACCCACTCAGGGTAGCTATTTAGTAATTACATCAGATTAAGCACTAGAAAAAACGTGCAAAGTAATAACTAAAAAGGCATACCTAAATATATACCTCTTCCATTACATAGAGATGCCTGCATAACAGGTAAAAGTAGGCGAATTGCACAGAGAAAAGTGGAGGGGGCAGAGAGAAAAGAGAAAAGACTAATTACAAAGTGATACTGCATAAATGAAGAATAATTGGTCACATGCGTAGCCCCTCAGACTGATTATGAGGTCTAGGGGCTTACGCGAAAGACCCGCACTCACCGGCGTCTCCGCCAGTGTGAACTGGAGCCGAGGCTCTGCGGTTCAAAGCCGCTGTAAATAAACACTGCAGAGTTTGTGCCGAAGCTAGAGCGTACGCGGCGTTTGTGTAACTGGCTCTTGAGAGCCGCCATGTTAAAATTGTATTTACTCGCGCATACCGCGCTCGTAGCCCTGCACTTGCAGTTCACCAACGATCAGTGATTGAAAAAAGTAAAAATTAACTGATAAATATATAGTTAGTACGATCTATAATATATGTGATTTTAATTTTCAATCTTAATTCAAATTAAGGAAATTCACTGATGATTAGTCAGAATGGAGGTATAATTGATAAAATAAAAGGAGCAATTTAATAGGGGCCATTAGCGGCTGTCAAGCAGTTAATTAGTACTGGATTAAATTGTACGTGATGGCAGAGTCCTGCATCTGTGGTCCTGAAAAGAGGGGGGAAATAGGGAAGGGGGGACCAAGTCTGGCCCTCTGCATGGGGCTGTATTCACAAGTATGCATATAGGAGCCCAACATACAAACTATGATTTACCTAGGTAGTAACCTTGTTCACTTGTGTCCATTAAAACATAGTCTCTGGTGAATCGCATATATGAATAACGATTTGACAAAAAGAGATCCTTATATGTAAAGGATTATGGTAACGTATACATAGTGCGGGAGAGACAACCTTACATGCAAGAGACACTTGCATTGCCAAATGTAATTGATTAGTTCCTTGAGGTAATGTGTGTGATTTACATCTATTAGAGGAACACAGATAGTTCATGGTCGGTGTTAAGACCATGTGCAACCGTGCAATACTGGCAAATAAGTCTGGCTTCCAGTTGTATCAATTTCAGGACTAAATTACCACCTCGTTGAGGCAACGTAACTTTTTCCATGCCCGCAAATCTGATGTTGGACTTGTCATCAAGTTGATGTTCCTTTTGCCAATCTGTTGTCAATGGGTATTTGGAGTCCTGATTAGAGATAGTGGACAAATGTTCCCGTATTCTTATCTTTAATGGTCTGATAGTACTGCCAATATAGCGCTTGCCGCACACGCACAAAACGCAATAAACACAGAATTTACAGTTGCAGTTAATGAAGGAGGTGATTCGGTGTGAACCCAATTTGTCAAAATCTATTGTGCTAGTTACTAGTGCATAATCACACACAACAGCTTCCACATCTGTGGAAACCATGACTACTAGCTTGGCTTAGCCAGGTCTTTATTGATTGTTCATTAGCCATGAAGGACGGTGACAAAATATTTTTTTTAATTTCTTGCTTTGCTGAAAATGAAGCTAGGTTGAGGGTCTAGCCAGGGTGTGATATCATGGTCAAGGTTAAGTAGATGCCAGTGTTTTTTAACAATGTTGTACACATCTGAACTATCTGCATTAAACCTCGTAATAAATTGAAGTTTCTTTCTGTAAGGTACATTCACTTTGGTTTTAGGGGTGAGCAGTTCGGTTCTCTGCAGACTCATGACTGATGCTTCAGCTTTTTTAACAACATTCTTAAATTTACATATCCTACTATGACTCTGGCAATTGTGGATGCACTACATTATATCCTTTTTAAAAAAAACATGCAATCTGATGAATTGTTTACAATTTACGTTATGCACATTAATGTTGGTTTATTATGTCTGTCCGTCTTATGACTTATCATTTTGCGGGTCTTGCCACACATGTACCCCTTGCCTGGATTTGTGGTTGTTGCTAACTACTACCGCGGCAGCTACGGGCACTGATTCTATGAGGGTAGCTCCCATGGCTCACTGTCTCTGCCCTCAAGTCGCAGCACCGCCGCAGTGACTTTGGCAAAGTCTGTAGGTGCACCAGAAACCTCAAAACCTTCCTCTTTGCCTCCACTTTCTCTCCCCCTCTCCCCTGCTAAATTTACTAAAACTGCACTGAATCTGCAACTGGGCCACTCGCCGTTCTCGGTCCTTGGCCCAGCCACTCTCCCCTGAACTGCCTCCCTGGCAACCCCTGCACTGCGGGACTGTGTCTGTATCCCTACAGCCCCCCTTCCCAGCACTTGTCTCCACTTACCTCGCACTTGCCACCAGCTGGCCCTTGTTATTTATCTAGTATGCTATAACCCTGTACTGCACTTTTCCCTCTACCTTCCCCCCCCCCTGCACTTTTCCCTTCCCCTTTACCCTTGCACTTGCGCGATCTGAATGACACCTGGCCTAGTAGGATCGTTGTCTGTCTCCCCTTGTCCCCCCCCCCCCCGCCTCGTCATGCCTTGAAACACTTGTGTATAGGCGCGTTACAAATGCCATATCATATATCCTATATCAGATCATATCAGAAGGGGTGAAACTGGCCCAGGTTTGGTTCAAGACCCTCAGTAGAGAAAAAAGGGGTTGGGGCGATGAGGCACCTAAACAGCTATCACAGGCCTTTGCCCAAACCATGGAGGTCTCGTCCACGGATGACAAAGATCAAGCGTTATTACATACAGTCCACAAGGACGTTGAAGAGGAGTTGGATGACGGCAACGACGATGCAGGGCCTAGTTTTCCTGTTCTGCCTTCTCGCCCGAGGGACATTTCCTTGGATATTCTGTTGACTTTACACACTTTGGTGTGAGATCCAGATGAGGATGCTTGGAGCCAGTACCGGTGGTCCCCATGCTCCCTGATCAGTCTCCAGCGAAGAAGAGGAAGCACCATCTGACGCCCCCATATCAACCTCCTCCATCACGTTGGTCCCCTTCTCCCCCAGCAGACTCTGACACGGGTACGGGAACGGATATGGCCACGATGATGGATGATGACGAAGACATTGTCTTAACGGACAGTGAATCGCCCCATTTCGATGCTCCAGGTAGTGTGTTCCCAGCGGATGATGTGAGGTCTTTCCATGCCATGATCGGCAGGGCCTCCGAGGTATTCCAGCTGGTGCCCGAGGAAACCAAGAAGGGCTTCCTGTATCAAAGGCGTAAGGCCAAGAGGGAGACTATTATGATGGTGCCTTATCTGGACGTTGTTTGGGAGGAGGTGCTGGCCCTCATGAACGTTTGCACAGCTCCAGCCAAGCAGGATAGGCTGGAAAAGAAATAAAGGGTGCCAGGTTTGCACCCAAGTGCCTGATGTCGCAACCATCGTGGACTTGGTGGTGTCGCGGCCGTAAGGAAACGGTCGGCTAACCAGTCTTCGGTCCCACTGGACAGCAAGGAGAAAAGGATGGACGCCATGGGAAAGAAGGTGATTTACACCGCAGTATCCACTATCAAGGCGGCCAACGCACTGGCGATCCTGGCCAGGTATGACAGGGAATTGTGGTACAAGCTAGGACCGATCATGGAGCTCTTCCCCGATGACGAGATGGAAGCCCTCGCTCTCTTCTAGGAAGGGGAAGTGGCGTAGGATCATGCCATCACAGTGGCATTGGACGTCGCTGTTACAGGGTTCCGGGAAATGGGGAACAGTGTCTGCCTTCGGTGACAGGGTTGGATGAAAGCAACTCATTTCCATTAGGAGGTCCAAGCGAAGGTGCTGGAAATGCCCTTTGATGGGAAAAATATGTTTGGGAAGGCTGTCGATTAGTCCCTTCCCCGTCAGGAGCAGCACATCCCTCAGCTTCTGGAAGCGATATGAGCCATGCTGCGAAAAGGGGCGATAGAGCTGGTTCCCCAATGGCTCCAGGGTTCCAGAGTCTATTCCAGATACTTTTTTGTCAAACAAGGGGCTGGAGGCCCATCCATGACCTACAATGTCTCAACACATCTAAAGTCCAAAAAGTTCAGGATGGTCACGTTGCAACATGTGCTCAGCCAACTGGATGAAGGAGACTTCTTGACGTTGTTGGACCTGGAGGACGCCTATTTCCACATCCCCATTCAAAGAATTTGCTTCATTTCGTGGTGCAGGGCCAGCAATACCAGGTCAAAGCCCTACCTTTCGGCCTGAAGTCGGCCCCCAGAGTGTTCTCAAAATGCCTGGCACTAGTGGCGGCCCATCTGCGTCTACAGGGCATACCCGTATACCCGTACCTGGACGACTGGCTGATAAGACGCCCGCTCGCGGGAGCTTGCCGATGGACACAAGGAGACGACCACCCAGCTATTGACGGATCTGGGATTCTCTTTCAACTATTCAAAGTCCTGCTTAAAGCCATCCCAGAACATGCTGTTCCTAGGCGACACTCAATACGGTGTCTTGCCTGGTGTCACCTCTTGGAGAGGATGGAAGCCATTCAGGGAAAGGTGCAACAGCTGTCGTTGACGAAGACGGCCACGATGCAGGCCATCAAGTAGTTACTGGGCATGTTGTCGTCCTGCATCTACCTCGCCCATCTCTGCAGGTTGCAGATGCGACCCCTAGAAGAATTCCTGGGCGCTCGTTGGATACACTCGCTGGCGCCTAGAAACACTAGTATACAACCACGTTATAAATGCTATATCATATCGTACAGGTGTCCGGAAGCTTCAAGGAAAAGTTTTCTCTCAACAGAGTTCCGACGGGCTATAGCGTGGTGGGGCGTCCGCTCCAACATTGCCCAAGGACAGGATTTCCAAACCCACGCCTCCCTGGAAGGTTGGGGGTGCACACTGGACATCTGCACGCCAGAGGCTTGTTGTTACCGGAGGAGAAGGATCTGCATATAAACATCCTGGAGCTACGGGCAGTGTTCTGAGCCCGCGAGTCGTACCTACCGTCTCTGAAAGGCAAGGTGGTGAGGATCTTCACGGACACCACCACCATGTTCTACACCAGGAAGCGGGGGGGCACTTGATCCCTGGTGATCTCCAAGGAATCGCAGGACTTGTGCACTGGGCCCTCAGACAGGGGATGTTTTGCATCCCTCTTCACCTAGCGGGAGTCAAGAACACCAGCGCACATTCCCTCAGCAGGGAATCGTGCTCCTGCCATAAGTGGGAGCTTCATCAGGATCAGGTGGGCCGCCTGTTCCGGATCTTCCCACCAGTGAGGGAGGCACATTCCTTCATCACAACCCAGAATCGCTGAACCTGAGGGCTTGGCTCCTGCAGCCTTGGAGTTTGGAGGGTATGAGTTGCCAGCGGACTGCAGGGAGGTCCTTGCCAATGCCAGGGCGTCATTGACCTTGAGTGCTACGGCCATAAGTGGAAGCCTTTTGCTACGTGGTGCCAGTCGCAGAAGATTACTCCTCTGATGGTCATGGGCCACAGATCCTTCCATACGTGATATCCCTGGCAAAGGCTAGACTGGCGCACGTCCCCATCAAGATAGATCTGGTGGCTATCTCCCGCTACACCAAGTCCCCAGGAAGATGTTCGCTTTGGTCCCAACGACTCGTCAAGGAGTTTCTCAAAGGACCTTTCTGATCTTTCCCATCGGTGAAGGCTCCTGCCCCGGCGTGGGAACTCAGTGTGGTTCTGACAAGGCTCATGGGGGGGGGGCTTCAAGCCTATGCATCAGGCCCCACTCATGTTTCTCTCGTGGAAGATGGCTTTCCTTGTGGCCATCGCCTTTGCCAGACGTATAGGTGAGATCCGGGCCCTATCCTGCAAGCAACAGTACCTGGCTTTCCACGAATTGAGGGTGGTGCTGCGTATGCACCCCTCTTTCATGCGGAAGGTTCCGTCGGAATTCCACCTCAAGGAGCCTTTGGTATTGCATGTTTTCTATCCGAAATCTTAGTCGCCGACGGAAAGGGTCTTGCTAAAGTTCTGCGCGACACGCACAAAGAGTTTGCAGAAGACTTCACAACTGTTTGAACTTTGGTCCTGTGAACCATGGGAAGGCCTTGTCCAAGGCTTCCATTTCAAGGTGTCTCTCCGGCTGCATAATGCACTGTCATCAGTTTGCGAACCGGCTGCTGCCCGGCCGGCTGCGAGCCCACTCCACCAGAGCAATTGATGCGATGACGGCGTTCCTGTTTGGTGTGCCCTTGGTGGACATCTGCAGGGCTGCTACGTGGAGGTCCACGCACACCTTCACCAAGTTCTTCTGCGTCAACAGGGATTCCAGGGAGGCATACAGAGTCGGCCAAGCAGTGCTATGCACCCTGTTGCCTTTAGCTGAGTCTGTTCCAGAGGTAAGGCCTATTGCTTCTGTTTAGCCCTGCCACCTCCTGTGTTTGTGTAATGTTTTGCTGCTATGAATTTGTTATTCATGAGCATGTGAATCCATGCCCGACCCCATGCTGGAGAAGGTTTAAGTTAGTTACTTGTAAATATTTTTCTCAAGCATGGGTCTGGCATGGATTCACATGCAAACCTTCTCTGGCCCCTCTGCGGCTCTTTTTGTTCATACTGCCACTTTACTTGCTTACCAAATCTGAAGATGGATGCCAGAGGAGGGGCTTAGGGAGAGGACTGTCATTGGATGGGGGCAGTATGACCTAAAGGACATGGATTGGTTTAGAGGAGAAATACAGTTTTTGAGTGAAAGTGAAACTGTTTCTTTTACTGAGGATTCCCAGCCTGATGGAAATATTCATGAGCATGTGAATCCATGCCAGACCCACGCTGGATAACAATAGTTACAGGTAAGTACCTTAAACCGTATTCGTGATCGTGTGACATAAAAAAATCTCCCACACAAAGCTGATTGGATTTCACGTTTTGGACCCTTATAGAAAAGCATATTGCTTTCAACAATTGGGTCCACAAACCTTCCCACACTGCCTTCAATTACGACATGTGACCTCACAATCCACCACCAATTCCCACAGCACAAAGTTAATTCATCGAAACATTTGAGACGACCAGCAGAACTTTAATCAACTGCCCTGGTCACCTCATCCTGGTTCTCATGAGAAGAGCTTTCCACCACGTCATCGCCAGAGCCTTGAACCATGGACATACTGCTACACAAATGTTGCATATCGGGACACTAACCCTTTTCACAGGAAAAATGTACTATGGGGAAATTTGAAACCTCTGTGCTTTTTTCAGCTCATTACAAAATCGTATTTCATAAATGATTTTGAATTATAAAATGATTATGCATTCATTATTCGTTGGTGGCACCTGAGAGCTCTAATCTGTGACCTCGAAAAATAACAACCATTGCATACTTACTTCAGCACTGGCCTGGGATCGCAGACTTGGCACTAAATCACCAGCCACAATGGCTTTTTCCGCACACAAAAAGCTAACACTAGTTTTCTGCAAAAGCAAGCCTTAAAGGTCTATTTACAGTGTTTCATCCGACTACTAAGTTTGATTATACTTACCTCTGCCCTTGTATTTAGTGATTAGTTGTATTATGTGTTCTATTTCACATACATCAGAAAGAGCCCCCTTCCCTTTTACAGTGCTACTCTCGCAGCTGATAAGTGAGTTCCTTTATACCATGTTGAACTTGCATCTTTATAGGCTATCTCCTTTAGTGGCAGGTTGCGCGTCTTCATACACGACGGGTGCTGCCTCAGGGACCGATCTAGGTTGCTGGGACATTTCCTTATTGGAAGTGTTTTTCTTTGGCTTTGCCAGACTTCATCCAGCGCATAAATGAGTGATGGTGGTGGAGGAGCAGATCAAGGCACCCCAATCAGCCAAAGCTATAAGGTAGGTACCTCTGATGTTCCCCCTGGAGTTACCAGGGGCGTCTCCAGAAGCAGGTTGGTGTAGCTCCAGCTGGTCCCTCTCACTGCACAGCAAGCCACCCCTCCTCGAGCCTTACAGCTACTGTTGCTCCAGTAGAGGAAAGGTCTAGATACCACCTCAGCGAGTCAAGGGTAAATTGCACCAGAATGTAATACCTCCAAGTGCAAGGATATGCTATCAATACCATCCTTGTAACCCAATACGAAGGCACCGCCTGCCTGCTCCAATGAGGGATAAGATATATCCGGCCAATCGCTCGCTTTCCTTGCAGAACCTGCTCTCACCACTCCAGCCTCTTCAAGTTGCTAGCAGCTCCCGCAAGGCATAACAATGCTGCCTCGGTCAGTTCCTCAAAGCGTGGGTAATACGGTGATTACAGCAAAGGCCCCAGTGAGAGATCCCCCCTGCTGTCCCTGGCGAAACTATAGAGCCTAAGCCTTCACTTTCATTGCTTGTGTGCATTCCTCCCCGGAGTGTGGGCTGCCCAGGAGAGCCTCTGCACACGACCCAGACGGGAGGCTCACACTCTGCTTCTTGGTCCCAGCACATCCAGAGTCTGCCGACTGAAGGAACGGGCACGCAGCCACCGGCGCTGAGCCCGTTGCCCAGCTGGGCTCCCACTATCTGGGGAGGCCATGCACCGTGCCTTGCTCTGTTGCCCACCAGGGGGAAGGGGGCGCAGGCTAATCTGGCCGTGTTCGCTGTACGGCCTCTCTATCTTGGATGAAGCACCCTGCTGCGCTGCAAAATTTGTGTACTGCTGCCCCGGGAGCTCACTGATGGGCAACCCAGCTCCAGGTTAGCAGGTCTCTTCAGTGGTGCTCCGACTCCCGCTCGTCGTCTAGTCGAGCCCAGTCACAGTCTAGCACTGGTGTGGGTGCCCCTCGGGTCGAGCCCGCTACTGTATCACCTTCGAGAGGCCGCCATTTTCCAACTCCACGGGGCACCCGGCCTGGGCTCCGGGTTCGCACAGATTCCAGGGTGCTTTCCAACTTCCCCGCTCACGAGTCCCATGGATCTGGATCCTCAAGAGTTCAGCCCACTATCTCGTGGCTGCAAGACGGGGTGAGGCATTTAACGCTGCAGAGCTAACGGATCACACTGCCATCAGCCTCCAGTTACGCCACGCCACATCTTTTTGTGATATTCTAAGTGGAGTTTCACTGTGATTTTCATGCACGGTCTGTGGAACATACTTAGGCCAAGGCATAAATTAGTTTTCAAAAATTGATTAGCAGAGTTTGCCAATTAAAATGTTTTTGATTAGCGAAGTGATCCATTTGATTAGCAATTTTGTACTAATATTGTTAATGTCACCAGATGTTACTTGTACCCAAGATATGAAATGAGCAACAATGCAGCAGTTTTGCTTACTGCTGAAATACAACATTTGTGAGAGGAGTCAGGCCTGGCAAATTCTTTAAACTTCAGCTAGATCTGCAGGTCGGGTAACTTAGTTTGCCTATTCAAACCAAGAGAAATGCACTTGACACATAGTAACGGAGGACAACACATTTATAATGTGATTTCTGTAAAATGGTGCATGTCACTACCAACCCACTTTATGTTTGGCACACTGCTGCCACCCAGATTTCAGCCATGCACAGTGAATGTTTTATTTGACATTTACTGCAAACAAAGTAGATGTTAAATAAAGGTTTCAAACATCTCTTGTAAATGCTACTCGACCTTCATAAAATCTACTCGACTGAGTGGGTAAAACGACTTTGCAAGCCATAGATGAGTGTCTGTAAAATGTAAAAGGTTAGCTGCATGAATGCACACAAATAGCTATGATAAAAAAGGCTCTGAAAACAGTTTGGGCAGCTGTCTCCTGCAGGTGGTAATATATAATAGAATCATAAAGCAAAACAAGCTCTAGAGGCTAACTACAGTGTTTGGTATTGCAGTAGATTTATAGATCTATAGACTGGACGGAACTATTGATCACTACTTTGCATAAGCATTTAGTTTGCTTTCTGTATTTATTATGTAAGAGGAAAGAAAGGGACTAAGGAGGGTGGATTGCGTAGCAGGCAGAGAAGTGGCCAAACTAGGTGTAATATTGTAGTTTGTGGCCATCTCACTTTTAGAGACCTGGAATAAAGCAACAGCGTGATAATATAGAATGTCAAGGAGTATGGGTTGAGCACCCGTTGCAAGATGCATGCAACCTGCAGGTTACAGAACTAGGTTTGCCATCAACAGCATTTGATCATGTGATAATGGACATTTTCAATAGTCAACATGTATCTTCCCCAACAAAAGGAAATATAGTTGAAACTATGAAATTCAGATACACTAACCTAAACCTTATTGTAAAGCATGGATCGATGCAAGGTTTTACAGTCTCAATACTGTAATTATGTATTATTTAACAACTTACATTTTAGGAATGGAATTGCATGACTGTCTTTTTAAAAGATATAAAGTTGACAGATACTTGTCTTTGCCAGACAGGGTATGAACAACTTAATAAAAGTGTCATTCCAATTACTTCTGGTTTCCAATTATTTGAAATAAAAATGCTTGCACTCCTACACATGCATTTGGCGCTTAAGAGTGGAGGAGAGGATTACAGCTGCACTTTCCCTCCATTAGCACTTGAAGTTGGACAGAGGAAAGAGTGTGAAGAGAGCACAGACGTTAAGAGAGTAATGCAGGGTGAGCTGTGCTTTCATTTCATTCAAGAGGCCAACTTAAATAGCTAACTTTGCTGCTCAAGCAATCATTTGATTAGCAAAACTACAGAATTGCATAGCAAATTGCTATGCGACACTGCTTATTTTATGCCTTGTAGGTGCACACTTAAGATCTAAATTGAATAACTGGCATAGTTACCTAGATAAGTTTAGATGTTTTAATGTTATATTCTTATGCTATTGAGTGTTTACTGTAAAGATTACCATAATGTCATACAACTTTTTGCAGTAGGTCAATATTTTGTCTTTGTTGCTCTGCTTCTACCGGTGAGCTAGATTTGCACATATAAATAAGTCTGTTACATTGATATGTGGAGGTCTTTTTCATTAAACTATGTTTTTGCTAAATTGTACGGGTCACAATGCCACCTGTGGAAGATGTTTTAATATTCAGTCTTGGCATGTATGGGGAGATCTACATGGAAAGTGGCATCATAAATCCTATTTCAAATGGATTGTGTCCTCCAACGTATTTCTCATCTTTGATACCTCATCCAGCATCGGCTACTTTCGGAAAACATTTTCTCTACAGAGGGCGCCGTGCATCGAGTCGATGTCCCTCGAAGGTCTCTGTCGAGGGTGACTTCATCAGGTGTATATGTAGCATGCAGCGGCGCCTGTTGGCCTCGGTTCTGTTTTTCCGCAAACGTGTTTGCATCAGAGACTTGGCACGCCTCGTTAGTATTTACTTACTACACAGTTCTTCAGAAACATCAACGACATTTCTTCGTCATTGAAACCTGACTACAACTCGTTCAGGTTTCAAAAAGTGCAGCAAATGCAATTCGAAAATGTCCATCACGGATCCACATCGCTCTTGCCTTTGGTGTTTGGGGGAGGCCCACGACACGGATTCCTGCTTGAAATGTCAAGCAATGACAAGTAAAGCCCTATGAGAAAGGAAGGGAAAATTGCAGGTAGGCCGTAAAACTAAAACTGATCGTTCCTCAACCTTAGAGTCTGGAGATCATTCTCCTCAACGCGAAAAGGACGAAAAGAGATCAAGATCCCATAGTGGCTCCCGCCACTCATTGTCCTCGACGAAACGATCGAAGAGACTGCACCATCGGTCGCCACCCTCTTCATCATCGTCCGGCGAATTCCCCCAGAAAATGTAAGTGCCCCACAAAACATTCTTCATCTGCAGAGTGGGAGGCATTTCATATGAAAATGCTAGAAATGTTCGAGAACGGCAAGCCTCCATTTGCGCCTTCTTCAGAAGCCGGATGAGAGCGGGTCCGTTCCGACACTTGCAAGCCCTCGAGCCTGGGTGATCAAAGAAAGACCCATCGAGAACCCTTAAGGTCTCTGATGAAAGAAAGTCACACGCTTCGTGACGGGCCCTCAAGGTCATTGATGCCATCAAAGAGTGCACATACCTCGAAGAAATCTTCCAAGATGACCGTCAAATCCTCAACGCCGTCGGTGCCATTTGCATCGACGACATCAACGTTTTAGATGTCGACACCAAAATCATCAGCGCCAAAAATTACTGTGGCTTCAACTCAGCCTTCTGAGCATGTTAAATCTGGCAAAAATGCTAAATCAAAACCTCCCCCAAAACACCTTTGGTGGTTCCTGACAACGTGTATACTCCTGTGCCTATAAAGGAGTACTTTAAATCCAACTCTTTGATTTTTGAGGAAGAAGAGAGGTCTGAGGATGAGAAGGTTCCCTTTGTCCTTGAGAATGGAACTCCTAATGTGCCAGATTGCTTAATATCAGAGGAGAGTAAGATGAGAGATCTTGTGGACAAACTGCACAGTGCTACTGGTGTTGGCACATCACCTGAAACTGAGTTCAGTAGACCGGAGCTGAGGGAACACGCCGATTCCTTGTATCGGCACCTGAGGTCAAAGGTAGTCGAATACCTAGATTGGGCTAGACTACCAGCTCAATTCATCCAGAATGACCGTACCGATATTCTGGATCAAGTTCCACCTACAGACCGAATCTTACCCTTTCATGTGGCCTTCCAAAATAGGTTGACCAAAAATTGGTAATCCCTTGATTCTATCCCTGCAGTGGATAAAACCCTCACGAGAAAATACCGCCCTTCTAGTAGCGACCCTGCCACTCCTGAGTCTGGTGGTCCAGGCAGTCACAGCTACATCTAATAAAGCAGTGTACCCTACCATCCCTCTGGATAGGACGACAAGCTTGTGGATGGATGGGCGTGCAAGATATTTTCAGCTGGGAGTATGGCCCTTAAGTCGTCCAACTCCACCTGTGCCTTAGCCATATTTTCGTACACTCTGTGGGAGTGCATATCAATGGCGCGGAGCACATACCAGAAGGGGAAGAAAGGGAAGGTTTCCTAGCTATCGTTAAGCATGGCAAAGAAGCCATGCAGGAATCCCTTCAATCTGGATTGGACACTGCAGGCAGCGCCAGCAGGTCCATGGCTACAAGCACGTTTTAATTAGATTTGCGTGGTTGCGGAAGTCGGGTTTTGCACCAGATGTTCAGGCCCGTCTTCTAAACATGCCATTTGACGGGTATCACCTTTTTGGCAACAAGGGGGATGAGAGCCTTGAGAGGTTGCAGACTTCAAAGGTGGCTGCGAAATCTTTAGGAGCCGCTGTTGGGCAACCTCAGCCTTTTCATTCTTCAGGACAACCATGGAGGGGGCGATCCTATTGTTACTACTCTAAAGGCGAGAGGAATAGCCTATCAAAGAGGCCAAAAAAGAAATACTTGTGGTGGACGAGTAAAAAGTGCAAAGCCAGCTCCAGCTACAGCTTCCTTGCCATTGACAGCTGCAGCAACCGCTCCAAAACCACTTTGAGACGTTGTGTCACAAAACTCTGGTGGGGGGCAGACTGTCTAATTATCTCGAAGAATGGCGAGCCATTACTTCAGATGCTTGGGCTCTGGAGACAATAGCCCAAGGTTATTTGTTTGTTTATTTTATTTATATCGCGCACCTGACTCGGAGATAATTGGGTGCTAGAGGAAGTAATGGTTACAAGACATAGCATATACAGTTATGTATAAGAATAAAGTTTGCACATTCATGAAAATTACAATGGCACATATATACATATTAAACATTATACATATTATACATAGGACATAGCAGTAGTACAGGATGGATAGCACATACTAGTTATACCAACCTCCTAACGGTCGGTGGTATCAAGAGCTGTCATTTTATGTTTTGTTGAGTATCCATGAGATGACATGACTTCTGAATTTGTTGAAGGTTTGTTTAGTCTGAATATTCTGAGGGAGAGTGTTCCAGAGGTGGGCGGCTAATACCGGGAAGCTGGAGCCTCCAGCTCTTTTTAGATTGTATCTGGGCACCGCCAGACATGGTATGTTGGATGATCTAGTGATTCTATTGGGAACCTTCCATGAAAATTTGTCTGTGAGATAGGGGGGGGGCTTGGTGGTTAAGCGCTTTATGAGTAAGGCAGATAGTTTTTAGGTCAATTTTGTCATGTATAGAGAGCCACCTGTAGTGCTTTCTGGTTTCTGATATGTGCTCTCTTTTGGGTATGTTCAACGCTGCTCTGAGCGTGTTATTTTGCATGATCTGGAGTTTATTTAAGATGGTTTTGTTTGCTCCTAGATAAAGGCTGTTGCAATAATCCAATTTAGATTGTATGAGCGCTCTCGCCAGAGTAAGGCAACTGGTGGGGGATAGTAAAGCTCTACAGGCTCTGATCAACTTGCCTGTGTGGGCTGTGGCCGAAGTGGTCATGTTAATCTGCTTAATTAGGTTAGACTGGGCATCGAGGTAGAAACCTAAGGTTTTTACATGTTTGGCAATGGGTATACTGTTTCCATCGATGAGGATATTTGTGTAGTGAGGACTTAGTTTGAGAAGGTTATTAGATGATCCGACTAGGAGTAATTCTGTCTTATCATTCAGGCAGAGGCCATGTGTGGCCATCCATGCCTGAATGATGATGTAGACTTCGTTAATCCGCGCAACATCTATACCATAGGTTCCTGAAAGGGGTAGGAGTATCTGGGTGTCGTCCGCATAATTTGTGTAGGTGACACCCAGACGGTCCAGTTTGTTGAAAAGTGGCTTTGTAAAAATGTTGTACAAAGTGGGCGAGACGCAGGATCCTTGAGGGACTCCGCAGGTGATAGGGATGGGGTCAGCAGCTGCTGAGGGTGAGAACACGCGCATAGTTCTGTTAGCGAGGAAAGATTGGATCCAGGCAACTGCGGAACTGGAGAAATGGGCCGCTGATGGTAGGTGGTTACAAAGTATGGAGTGATACACCAGATCAAAGGCAGCAGAGAGGTCGAGTAGAAGTAGGATGGCCATCTTTCCTTTGTCTTTTAATTCATCGATCTGGCTTTTGAGGTCGACAAGTGCAGTTACAGTTCCATGCTGGGGTCTGAAGCCAGATTGCTGGGTACCAAGTAATTTGTGAGCTTCAAGATAGTCTTGTATTTGCAGGTAGGCTGTTCTGGCCAAGATTTTCAGTAGAAAGGGGACTGTCGTAATTGGTCTGTAGTTAGTGGGTATAGCCGGGACAAGGGTCTGTTTTTTTAATAGTGGTAGAACCCAAGACTGTTTGAGGTTACTAGGGACGGCGTTGTTAGAGAAGGAGGAGTTTACAAGTTTAGTGATGAATGGGGAAAGGTCTCTGGCGGCATCTTTATAATCTGGGCTGGGCAGCTATCGCCCTTACCGTTAGATGGTTTAAGAGATGCAATGATTTTGTGGACTTCAGGAATGGTGACTTTTTTGAATGTGAAACCTGAGTTAGTCTGAGTGGTAGATGCTGGTGTAATGACTGTTAGTTGGGATCTTTTGTCAGCTATTTTGGTCTGCAGTACTTTAATTTTATTGGAGAGGGCATTCTGAATGCTGGTACACTAAGCTTTATCCTTAGTGCATGTATCTGGCGGTTGGTTGGGGTTCTCTAGTTCTCTTAGAATGTTGAATAATTCTTTGGCACTGGAGCTGGCTTGGGCTATTCTGTCATTATAGGTTTATTTTTTGGCCTGGATTATCTTCTTTTTGTTGGTGGCAGTGATAATGGCAAGGTTAGTTTTGTTTTCAGGTGTAGGGGATGATTTCCAGCGAGATTCCCATTTTCTTTTTTCAGTACAGAGTGTTTTTAGCTCTGGAGTGAACCACGAGTTACAATGGGCTTTAGGTTTGCTTTTTCGTAGTTTTAGCGGGGCAATAGCATCAATGGCTTTAGTCATGGTCTTGTTGTAAATGTTGATTAGAATGTTAAGATCGTGGAGTCCGGTATGGCATTGAGCATAGGGGCTACCAAAGGAACTAGAGCATCTGCTGTGATGTTACGTTTATTCCTTGTGAGGCAAGGGGGCAGCAATAATGGGCTTTTTCTTTTCCAAGTTGTTGATAAGCAATTCAAAGTTGATAAGGTGGTGGTCAGACCATACTAGTGGTGTTGGATCAAGTAGGGTGATGGTGCAGTTGAGAACCGCAACCCAATCAAGTATCCTTCCTTTTGCGTGGGTGGATTTGGTGCTAATTTGAGTATTGCCCTGTTCTAGTAGTGCAGAGGCTAGAGAGGTGGCGTGTGGGTCGCTGGCGTCCTTATAACTGAGGTTGAAATATCGTAAAATAATATTTTGCGCCGTGGGTTTGGTGGTGTTGGCTGCTAGGGATGTGATGATATCTTCAAAGGACCCAGGGGGTCCTGGAGGCCTGTAAATGATGTGTAGTGTGATAGTGCTGTTGGGTGAGGTTTGGAACTTCACTGAGAGGAGTTCACATGATGCCAGCGGCGTAGAGGTGGCTGGTCTTATATTGAGAGTGGCTTTAAAGATTATGGCTATTCCTCCTCCGCGAGCCATGGGTCTTTCTGCACGGAGAATATAATAGTTATCTGGGACAGCTAGGGCAATAGAAGGGCCTGCTGCCTCATGCAGCCAGGTTTCTGTTATTACAAGGAGGACAAGTTTGTTGTTCACAATAGTGTCGGCAATCTCAGTTGCGTGTGCTACCAGTGACCTGACATTCAGTCACAAATGCAGCCCTTACTGGGCTGTATTTGTGGGTCCTTCGTTGGTGGATTGGGGCTTATGTCCCCTAGGTTGTTCCGTGGGGCTGTACACCTTTTCTTAATGCGCCTACAATTATTATCAGTGCAACTGGTGTGAACTAAACGTATGAGCTTATGGGTATATTCTACTGCTGAGTGCCTGCTGGACGGCAGTCTGCTGGTTCGTCTCTCGTGCGCTTAGAGATGTTGGGAGGGGAGGCGGTTGAGGCTATAGGCACGGGGGGCAACTTATCGTGTGTAGTGCACATAGTGGAGGCTGGATGTAGTTCGGTCGTGATAAGTGTGGGAAAAGGGGGTAGTGTGGGAAGGAATGGCGTAGGGCAGGGGATAGGGTGGTGGCGAGGATATTTCCGTCTACCTAACCCTTCGCCAAGCTTAATGTAGTGACCTTTAGTGCAGGGGGTGGCAGATGGTATAATGCAGAATGGGAACATAGTTAAAGTTAGCAGTGCCTGCATTCTGTTATGATAGTGGGTAACTTAGCCTGAACTTACTGATACTGGGCAATTTGCAAGGCACAAATATGCTGTAACCTAGATGCGAAATTTGGCAAATAGGGCATAATCAACATACAGTCGGCTGTTACCATTGATGGCAGTTAGGCGCTAAGCACGAGCAAATCACTGGGTTAGACCAGACTAAGATGCATGGAGAAGGTGCAGAATTGGCTGAGGCGTGATGAGCATTAGTTTGGGCTAGTTCAAAGGCATAAACTGGGCACACCTGGATTCAAATTTAGCAATGGGAGCAGAATGGCGCTAATTCAAAAACATAGATGGAGCACACCTGGATTCAAATTTAGCAATGGGAGCAGAATGGCGCTAATTCAAAAGCATAGATGGAGCACACCTAGATTCAAATTTAGCAACGGGAGCCAGAATGGCGCTAATTCGATGGCATACAATGCTAGTATACATTGAGTAGCATATAGGATCAATGCCTGGAATGCATTATTCCAGGCATTGCCTTCCATTCATAACGCAGCCTCACAACAATCCACCAGGGAAACACTCTTTGAGGATTCAAGATCCGCTCCTTGTGCTGGAAATAACCCTGCTACAGAAAGGTGCTATAGAACCAGTGCCTGTAGCTGAGAGGAAAAAGGTTGGTATTCCCCATATTTTTTTATCCCCAAAAGGATGGTGGACTGAGACCCATCTTGGACGTAAGATACTTGAACAAGTACCTCAGGAAGGACACATTCAAGATGGTCATACTTTCTCAGAACCTTCAGGCCCTCCAGTTACAGGATTGCTTGGTGTCACTGGACCTTCAGGATGCTTATTTTCATGTGCCAATCCATCTCAAGCACAGAAAATACCTGAGGTTTGCAGATGGCGGCTTGCACTATCAGTTTCGAGTCCTGCCATTTGGGTTGACCTCCGCCCCAAGGGTTTTCACCAAACTGATGGTGGTTGTGGCAGCACATCTCAGCAGAGGGGAGTTCATGTCTACCCCTACCTGGACGATTGTCTGATCAGGGCGTGTTCTCCCGAACAAGTCCTGGATCATCTGTCACTTGCCACTCCCTTCACAGATTGGGCTTCTCCCTCAATTTTGAGAAGTCACAGATGACACCTTCCCAGCAGCTCCAATATATTGGAGCTGTACTAGACACATTCTTGGGAAAGAGCTTGCCACCCAAGGCGAATGCTGAAGACATTCTTCAGATGGTTACCAAATTTCAAACTGCCCAGAATCTTCCGGCCTTCAATTTCTTGAGGTTGCTTGGCCTCATGGCATCCTGCCTTTTTCTGGTGCTAGAAGCCCGCCTGAGAATGAGATCTCTTTGGTGGGCTCTAAGAATACAATGGTCCCAGTAATCAGGAAAGATGACGGACCTACTTCAGGTTCCAAGCAGGGTCACACAGGATCTTCTGTGGTGGGCCTGCAAGGGCAATATTCTGAAGGGAGAACATTTTTGGCAGCCATGGCTGGAGATTACAGTAGTGACGGACGCCTCACTCATGGGGTGGGAAGCCCATGCCAAGATCTCAGTAAACGGTCGTTGGTCTCCATCGGAGTCCAAACTACACATCCACCTTTTGGAGCTGAGGGCAATCAGACTAGTGCTGAAAGCTTTCCTGCCCTCGGTCAGGGGAAAGAATGTCCCGATAATGACGGACAACACAGTGACCATGCATTACCTCAATAAGAGAGGTGGTATAGGGTCACTACCACTGTGCATAGAGGCAATGCAGCTCTGGTACTGGGCAATTCAAGAAGGAATCTCCTTATCAGCACTTCACTTAGCCGGGAGAAAAACACTACGGCAAACACTCTGAGCAGGCAGAGCAGTCTTCTCTCACAAATGGAGGGACAGGTTATCCATCCAGAGGTCAATTCCCTCAACCTTCACGCTTGGTTTCTGAAAGGCTGAGATACAAGGATTGGGACCTCCCAGATGATGTCATGGGGGTGTTGCTTTCGGCAAGAAAGCTAGCAACAAAATCCCTGTACCCTGTTGGATTTCGCTGTGTATAACCCTGAATACCTATTTTTAATCATCTCTATCACCATCCCTGAAGTAGTCCTCTGAGATTGTGTTTGAAGAATCTCTGAAACGATGGGAAAAAATGAATAATGTTGAATGATTAATTTTGGAATCTGATAACTGGCTTATTTGTGCAGTTCCTCCATCAGCTCTTTGAAGGACATCTTGAGTATTGACTAGTAAAATAGTATGAGCTCTGCAAATGAGGAGATCATAAACTGAACTGCATGTGCCTAAATAACTGATTTCTCTTGATAGTTCATACCAGTGACTCGAACATCAGTGCAAACTGCAATTGAGAAAATTGACATGTCTACCTTGTACAGGGGAAACCACCCCATTTGCCCACATGCATGCTCTTGGACCTGCATAGTTCTCCAGCATGGGGTCTGGCATGGATTCACATGCTCATGAATATTCCCAGTCGTCAGGCTGGGAATCCTCGGTAAAGAAAAAATCTGTTTCAGTTTCATTTCTGAACGGTCTTTCTCCTAGCAACCAATTACTGGTCTCTGGGTCATACTGCCCCCAGCCAATGACTGCCCTATACCTAAGCCCCTCCTCTGGCAGCCATCTTCAGATTTTTATTGCATGTTAGAGTGGTGGGAGTCCTCGTGATTAGCGCTCTGGCTTTTTACTCAATTTGCGCCTTTTCTTAGAGTTTACTCTATTTTTCCGGTCAATCGAGCCTCAAGCTCCCTAGCAAAGGCCGCAGATGCGGATTCACAAGAGGTGGCTCCATCGATCCATCATCCGACTAACGGGGACCCGTTTTTCGGAAATTTCTACGCCCCTCAGGGGCTATTTATCATTTTAGTTCCCTTCTTGGAGGATTCCGGAAGATTCTTTGAGACCTACTCGGCGTGGACATGGCTGAAGATGAAGGCGACTCGACGCCTCTGTTCAGGATCTGCCCTGGATGTGGACTACGGAAACTTTTCCTGGACTGCCTACATTCCGACCAAACACACGTGGAGGAGACCTGTGCGTACTGCAAGGATATGGTGCCCCGCACCATGAAGGACCGTCCGAAGCGGCTCTCCGAGTGGCTCCAGACTATGATTCCGGGGCAGTAGGCCTGACCCAGGAAGAGGAATTCTGAGCGGTCTTCTAAGACCTTTGAGGGCGCTCCGGCGACAGGGGCCAAACATAAGGCAAATCACCACAAGCCCGTGGGCACCGGGAGCACCGTTGGGACAGGCTTCTCGGTGGCCTGGTCGGGAACGGCATCTCTGGCACCCTCGACCACGAGCCAATGCCCTGGGTCAGCAAAGATGAGGAAGTTGGACCATCTGGGTAAACTTCTGGAGAAGTCCCAGCCGACTCAGACGGAGAAAGCCAAGGGGGAGCGGGGAGCTGACCCCCCCCCCCCCCCTTCCCCTACGGTGAAGGCCTCAAGTGTGCCCAAGATCGTGAAGGCCCAGGTTCACCAGGCAAAATCTTCCCTTGAGAGAGTGGTGGCGTCCCTAGCAAAGGCCGCAGATGCGGATTCACAAGAGGTGGCCCCTAAGACGAGAGTGTCACTGCCTGCTCGGAGGGAATAGTCTTTTCTACCCATTGAGAAGACAACAGATCCCCCCCCCTAGACTGTCCCCGCTGGTCGAGCAGAAGGGGGGGCAGTAGTCCTGCAGGGCTCTGACATCTCCTCCTCTGAGGAGCTTTCTGGTCTGAAGGCCGTACTGGGTAAGAGGTTTGTCGAGGCCAGGTCCTATGCAAAGGACCCCGGCGAGGTGGATGTGGAGAACGGCGAGAAAACCGACGAGGAGCAGCAGGACACTGCCACTGCTCCCGTTGCAGCACCCACCACCACCACCAGCGGACGTGTCAGCGGACATACTACAGACACTGCACACCTTGTGCACAGAGATTCGGACAAGGATGCCCCTGTCGCCGGTGGGAGACCCCGTGGCACCGGGACCATCGGGGAACCCCCTGTCAAGAGGAGAGTCCATCCTCCACCCCCTGGCCATCCTTCGCCGCCATCCCCTCCTCCGAGGGATGATACAGAACTGGATACGGCGACGACGGGTACACGGACGAGGACGACTAAGTGGACCTCCTGTCACCAGTGCCCAGGGCCTCGCCGCCTGACGAGATCGGCTCTTTCCATGCTGTGATCTCTAGGGCCTCGGAAAGGTTTCAACTGGCCCCCGAGGAGAAGGAAGGGTTCCTGTACCAGCACCGGGAGGCCAAGAGGAAGACTGTGCTTTCGATCACTCCATTGGACAACATTTGGGAAAAGGGGCTGTCCCTTATGAAGAACCTGTCCTAGGCCCCGGTGAAGAGCGATCGATTCGAGAAGAAGTACATGGAGTCGGACTCTGCAACCAAGTGTCTCAGATCCCAACCGTCCCTGGACTCGGTGATCTTGGCAGCGGTGAAGAAGTAGTCTTCCGGATCTTCGATGTACCCCCCTACCCAGCACAGCGAGTGGAAGAAGCTGGATGCATGTGGCAACAGGTCATCTCGTCGGCCGCGACTACGATCAAGGCGGTCAATGCCTTGGCCATCGTGGCCCGGTATGACAGGGAGCTGTGGTTCAAGATCGCTCCTCTCCTGGACTTCCTTCCTGATGACAAGAGAGCGGAAGTGCTGGAGATCCTGCAAGAGGATGAGGTGGCATCGGACCATGCCATCATGGTGGCCACGGACATCGCTGACACAGGATTCTGTCAGATGGGCAACAGAGTTTGCCTTCGGCGGGGTTGGTTTAGGGCCACTAGCTGCCGCCAGGATGTACAGTCGAGGACGTTGGACATGCCCTTCGACAGGGACAACTTATTCAGCAAGACTGTTAAGGATTTCAATCAGGCGATACACCCTGGTCTCAGCCTAGTATGCAGTGTACAGCTGAAATGCTTATTTTATTATGTCTATTGGTTCAATATTCTGAGTGAAATACCACTCGTATCACACCCCTTCCCAAATACCCCAAGTCACAATGGACCAGGAATCAGGCTGGTTGAAATCTTACACTTTAAAATGACCTTCGGAAATGGTTGTGTAAAACGATGAATGTGGGCAAAAATCCTTAAATCAATACAAATCTTTATGGGACCAACATTGAAAAAATACTAACAATCATGAGCTATAGTTTGAGCAAAAGTAAACACTTTAAATCTGAATGGAAGGTTGAAAATAATTTAGAACAAAAATCACACATGCAAAACCTTGCAAAATTGTGGATTCCCACGTATAACAAAATGGTTTTTTAGAAAAATGGGTGAAATGCAACTGATTGGGTTGGGATGTAGCTATAGGTCTTGGGTATAATCCAGAGTTGAAATGAAGTCTCCAGCTATTAAACTGATGGAGATATGCAAGGTTGAAGGAGAGGTGTTTTTTTAGAAAAATCGGGTAGTGAAAACAGAAAAACTCAGCTTGGACAAGAAAATATTTACGATAGTTTTGCTCTATGCTGGAGCATTCTGGCCATAATTCCAAGGAGGGACACAGTAAGCCCTAGAGTTGATTCATGACTTCAACACTAGATCCCCATTGTCCTCTCTGATGGAACCAGTCGGATCACTCGAAGTTGGATGGATAGTTTAAGATTTACACAGGATAAAATGATTAAAGAAATGGCGCTTAGCAAGATAAATCAGAACAGGATTGCAATAAGGATTCTGACAATGTTAGAAGTTATTTAAGGTAAGCATAGGATGGTTTAGAGATGGGGATAAGACAAGGCAAGGTATGCTATGGTTTTCTATGATTCCTATTAATACTTAAGGTCCCCTTTAATTTAGGATTTTGGACTGTCAAGGGTTCTGGTCATCACACAGATCGGGTCCAACCAAGGACCGCTGGGCAACTCTGGCGGGACAGGATCATCTAGACGGTTCTGGTCACCGGACTGCAGTGGATTGCACTGGACTGGCCCTTCTGGTTACTGGAGACTGGAGATCAGTGGGATGACGAGTTTGCAGGCATGCATCTAGCAGTAGCAAGCCAGACTGGATCAACATGCTTCCCTTTTTTTGGGATTTTTAGAATTTGCGGCCTAGCTGAAAAGGGTTCAGCAATTCATAGACCTTGGCTTTGCAATTAAATCTGGAGTCAGGATGAAGAAATCAGGAACAGGACGCCACACAGGAAACCGGGAAGAAAGTCAGGAATCTGTGTCTTTTGTGTTATTTATCATGTCAAATGACATCACTAAAGTATATGGCAGGGTCAGGCTTCTACCCACACCCATAATGCTAGTATTGGGCAAGAGCATAGTTTCCGCCTTGCTCTTCGCTGATTGGATCACTGAAAAGGATGTCATGTTTATGGGATGATTTTTACAATGACTAGAAACCTACCCTAGCCACTGGAACCAAAATCTAACTTTCCCACAAATTCATATTTATGCATTTAGAACCTCTGAGAAAATCAGATACACAAGTTAAATATTTTGTGGGTCACATTTTAATCTAAACCCCAAGTCTGTGGGACCTGGTTTTGCCATTCGGCTACTTTTTGGCAATTTTAACCATGAAAGATTTGGCCTAAAATTTCCCAACTTTGAACATAGATGCGCATTTACCCCCGGGATGTGTGTACAAAATGTTATGTGCGCAATATCAATTCTTTCCCCACAATCTGTTATTCTTTGCAACTTCTGTTCCTTATGCAGTAAGGATTTCTTCCACGTCTTCAAAGAAAGAGCATAAAATTAGATTTAAAACACACTTTTCATATTTTTCCTCATTGTTGCTGCAAAGTTAAATGCCTTGAAAGTTCAGTTACAAAATAGGCTTCTTAAAACCAAAAGGAAGTCTACTGTCACTTAATCCGTTTTTTTTTCTTTTCGCCAACGGCAAGCAAATGTCAATTCCTTTGAAGCAGGATGAGGGGCCTCTCTCTTGACTGAAATTTCCTGCCCCTCACTCTTGAAAGGTGAGAGTCTTGGCCTGCTTTTGTCTCAGCCTGAAGCAAAGATGAATGTCTGATGCGAATTGCGAAGTCCCATTGTCCTGGGTATTCAAAGCCTCCAAGCTAGCAATTAGCCTTTCCTGTGCCAGCAGTTTGAGGTGTCACCCTTTCTCAGGGCTAGCAACTGGCAGAACAGGCTTTTTAATTTTATATAGTTTGCCAACTCAGCCTGGGTTTTAGCTTTGATTTTTCTCCTTTTAAATCTTAACTTTAAACCTATAGAATGAAAACGGTTTACAGGTGTATTTTTAACAGTAACAAATACTTTTACATTTCCTCTTTACTCAGGCCTTCACACAACAATGTACTTTTAAATAGGCGATGTTCCCCCTTCAGTCAAGAAAAACCCTTTTTACTCTTTCTTTAAAATCGGTTTTCATCTCCGGCAAATATGCACTTTGTGCAGTTCTAGTTCTTGAGTGCTGGAATTGTTTTGCAGTATGGATACAGTTGCAGGCATCTATTTTGAGTCTTTCTCTTGACAGCTGATTCTTGATACCGTTGCAAAGAAGTAGCTGCATTTCCCGTGTAAAATGAAAACGGAGCCCGGGTTGATTTTTCTAGGATACATTTGACGGGAGCTGTCATTCAAATGAGGCCTGGTTCCTCTGAGACACAAGGAATGATCATGGGCATAGCAGGGCCTTTTCAATCACAGTGGTTCATGAGAATTGATGAATTTAGCGCCAAGCAGCACTTTTAAGGTTGGGAAAGTGTCATTTTAAAGAGGCATTTTGGGTTTTCAGCGCAATGACGCTGCCTCTTTCACTTCACTTCATGATAAATGTTGCAGAGCACACTGGCACAATCCTGCAGTGAGTACTGTTTCACCTCACCTGAAATGTGTGTGGCGGGGTTTGCAGCCATTTTCTGTTTGTTATAAAAATGCAGTTTAAAGATCTTGGCGCGCACAATAATCAGCGCGGCCATTTTGTGCTGTTTCCAATGCAGTAAAATGATGTAGTGTAGCACAGCTGAGTAGATCAAAATAACTCGCACTGTGGACGGGTCTCTTCAGGCCATCGAGGCAGATACCGAGATGGCTCGGGCGTTGGGCATGCTCCAGCAGCGACGGCCTTCCTTTCGGACCTCTGGAGGAAACTCCCGGGGGTACTCCAAAGGTTTTGGTGGTGGCTCATCATCCTATCGTCAACCGCCCCGCTCTAAGGTCCAGGAAGCCTACAGGGACAGCAGCAAGTCCAGAGAGTTTGCCATCGTCCCCAAGGTGGTGCCCCCACGGTGAAACAGGATTGAACCGGCCGTGAAGTCGGACCACCATGCGCGCACCCCAATGGCAGGCCGACTGGCGAATTTCAATGTGTGTGGTGAACGCTCACAACCTTCCTTTGTTAGATAACTCTTATGGTTAAATCACTACTAATTTGGAATTTAAAGAAGGGTGCAAACCCACTGGAAAAGGTGCCTCTGTGGAACGGCACACAACGAAAACAGGGGGTAAGGACCAAGGCCGTTAAGCCAGCGGTGCGGGCTGCACTCCCAAACACCACTCGTGGTGTATAGATTCAATGTGGTTCAAAGCACAAAATAATTAACTTCTGTCAGTTTACTGCAAAAAACGATAGTTTAATACCCGATTTTCGTCATCAATTTAAGTAATTGTACATCTTAGAAAAAGCAGATGTGCAGGGCGAGCTCAAACAATTGGCCAATGCATTTCGGAACACTTCCTTCGTCAGGGCCAGCTCATTCACAAACTAATCAGATTCGAGTGCTAAAAATTGAGCAAACGAATCTGTTGGATAACCCACAATATGTCAGCAACATTAATTAATTGAACATACAGTAATTATAAAGCAAATCCACAGGGATCATAACATAGCAAGAAAATAAAGTCATCAACGTATACATCATCATCATGATTTAGGAGTTTTTCAAGTATGCCGGTGTGGATACATTATACCTAAAGTAGCCATATATATGCACATGTTCAATAACAATAACCGCAATGAACAACACGATTTCAACACGTACCAGGAGAAAGATTACATGTAATAAAGAGTCCATACATGTCATGAACCATAAGATTACCAACAGATACCAATAGTAAAAAAGTAAAAATGTAAAAAATACATACGTGAAATCCCATTTTATGTGCATGATGATAAACCGTGGAATTACAGCAAAGAAAGAAGAAAAGAAAAAGGTAGAAAAATGACCACCAAAATGTCATATATCGTTTTATCTAATAGGCATCAAGTAATGACGTGACTATTTCAACACTGACCTTGCCAAAGATACAGCATGAACTTGAATTTCACACCAACACTTCCAAAGTAAACATGCTTGACTGGCGTTTCTATGCGTGTGCTGGCGTTTTACTTTGCGTGCAGACTCTTGTCTGGAAGAGACATGCAACGCGATTAGCAGTCTGTCAAAGTTACCATTTAACTAAAGACGCACGGACGCCTACGAGCATAGTCGCTCATAAGAGAGCCATGCAGCGCGGCACCCGGCGTGTCATTATTTCGTCTTATAACAAAGGCTCTGAAGTTGACATGTAGCGCGAGACGCGCTGTGTCAGAGTTCCATTCCATTAGAAGGGTTCAGATGCCTACGAGCACCATAACGCTCAATCTTGCTTCTTACCTGACAGTAGAAAGAAGGCGAGCCATGCGAGGACGCCACTAGGACGCATTCGCTGTAGCCATAGTGCTAAATGTTGTGTTCGTGTCACGTTGCCAAGCAACACATGGAGCCGCGAGAACTTAGAAACGCCGGCGGCCATGTTGGAAAGGCTGCTGGTGTGTATCCCGAGTATTACATGTTTTGTCAGGTGTACACTCTACGTGAGCTCATAGTAATAATGGTTGAGTTCACATTGCGAAATAAAATAGGAGCGTAATTACATAACATTTCTACATGGATGAAAATAATGACAAAATAATAATAATATAGAATCATAAAAAAATCAAACTGGGAAATGTGAAACCAAGCATAATGAGGGAGAGAAAAATTAAAGAATAAAAAATAAATGAAATCAACACCATTTCTATAGTTAAAAATACGCCTACCTTGTCTTGAAACCTGTCGCCACAGTGTGCACTGGCACAGGCGAGAGTAGTTTAAGCTGTAAGCTCCCCTGTAATGCCCCGGGTACTATATCTAAGATTATCATCAGGTGAAATAATCCCATGAAAGCAAGAAGGAAGAAAAGAAGGAACTTAAGACAAAATTCTCCGACAGTATGGAGATGGTAGCCTGGATGAATCGGTGAGCCAATTGAGATTTCTCGTGCTAGAAGTTGTTTTTCCCAAAGGACAATCTCGAGACATCAAGCAAATCTCGAGACATCAAACAGTGGCGAGCGCAGAAGAAGGCTTTTTGGATCAACAAACTCGACTCGCTGTCATCGAATGGAATGAACGAGGAACTGGACCTCAGTTGTTTCCTTTGATGCTTCAGTAACTGTATTATGATATACTGTGGAGTTGATAATGTATGATATGTCAGAATGTACCATGACATTGAGCCAATCCTAGGCTCACTTAGGATATGCCAACAGGGGTGTGGTCAAGAATGTACTTATTTCTAAAGATATACAACATGGCCTTTATGACCAATAAGGTACTGTATACTCGCTTTGGATTCATCCAGGCTACCATCTCCATACTTTTGGAGAATATTGTCTTAAGTTCGCAACGTTGATCTGCTCTTTACTCTCTTTTTACCTCTTTTACCTCTAACTCAGGATATTTACAGGGGAGCTTACAGTTTAAACTACTCTCGCCTGTGCCAGTGCACACTGTGGCGATAGGTTTCAAGACAAGGTAGGCGTATTTTTAACTATAGAAATGGTGTTGATTTCATTTATTTTTTATTCTTTAATTTTTCTCTCCCTCATTATGCTTGGTTTCACATTTCCCAGTTTGATTTTTTTATGATTCTATATTATTATTTTGTCATTATTTTCATCCATGTAGAAATGTTACGTAATTACGCTCCTATTTTATTTCGCAATGTGAACTCAACCATTATTACTACGAGCTCACGTAGAGTGTACACCTTACAAGACAGGTAATACTCGGGATACACACCAGCAGCCTTTCCAACATGGCCGCCGGCGTTTCTCAGTACTCGCGGCTCCATGTGTTGCTTGGCAACGTGACACGAACACAACATTTAGCACTATGGCTACCGCAAACCCTTCCTAGTGGCGTCTTCGCATGGCTCGCCTTCTTTCTACTGTCAGGTAAGAAGCAACATTGAGCGTTATGGTGCTCGTAGGCATCTGAACCCTTCTAATGGAATGGAACTCTGACAAGGCGCGTCTCGCGCTACATGTCAACTTCAGAGCCTTTGTTGTAAGATGAAATAATGACATGCCGGGTGTCGCGCTGCATGGCTCTCTTATGAGCGACTATGCTCGTAGGCATCCATGCGTCTTTAGTTAAATGGTAACTTTGACAGACTGCTAATCGCGTTGCATGTCTCTTCCAGACAAGAGTCTGCACGCAAAGTAAAACGCCGGCACACGCATAGAAACGCCAGTCAAGCACGTTTACTTTGGAAGTGTTGGTGTGAAATTCAAGTCCATGCTGTATCTTTGGCAAGGTCAGTGTTGAAATAGTCACGTCATTACTTGATGCCTATTAGATAAAACGATATATGGCATTTTGGTGGTCATTTTTCTACCTTTTTCTTTTCTTCTTTCTTTGCTGTAATTCCACGGTTTATCATCATGCACATAAAATGGGATTTCACGTATGTATTTTTTACATTTTTACTTTTTTACTATTGGTATCCGTTGGTGATCTTATGGTTCATGACATGTATTGACTCTTTCTCCAGCATGGGGTCTGGCATGGATTCACATGCTCATGAATATTCCCCGTCGTCAGGCTGGGAATCCTCTGTAAAGAAAAAATCAGTATCAGTTTCGTTTCTGATCCGTCTTTCGTAGTAGTAACCAATCACTGATCTCTGCGTCATACTGACCACAGCCAATGACTGCCATCTCCCTAAGCCCCGCCTCTGGCAGCCATCTTCAGATTTTTACCGCACGTTCAAGTGTTGGGAGTCCTCGTGCTTAGCTCTCGAGCTTTTACTGTGTGTTTCGCGCTTTTTCAGGTGAATTTTCACATTTTTTCGGTTAATCGAGCCTCAAGCTCCACCGTTTCTACTCCCGTTAACTGGTACCCGTTGCGGGATTTTCCTACGCCCCTCAAGGGTGAGGATTTCGTCGAATCAACCTCTTGGAGGATTCCAGAAGATTCGCGGCCTACTTCGAGATGGCCCAGGACGCGAGTTTGTCACCCGGACCCAAGCTGTTTCGCAGCTGCCCTGGATGCGGGCTGCAGAATGTGTTTAAGGAGGACGAACATTCGCGATGCCTCTGTCTTCATGGGGACAAGACTCATGTAGAGAAGGACTGCCAGTTCTGCAAGAACTTGTCGGAGCGGACCATGAGGGACCGTCGATCTCGTCTCGCCAGCTGGTTGGAGAAGGGCTTGACGGGTGAGAAGAAGAAGAAAGGGTCCGAGCGGGCTTCTAAGTCCTGTGCGGGCGCCACCCGCGACGGGGGCCCAACACCAGGCCAAGCGCCGTGAGTCCGCTGGCTCCGGGAGCGCCGAAAGGTCTGGCTCTTCGGTCGCCAGGCAGGGCGCACCTTCCCCGGCACCGTCAACCACAAGACAGCACTCCGGTTCAGGGAAGAGGAAGTCCGAGACCCCGGGTAAGCTTCAGGAGAAGCCCCGTCCGATCTCAGGAGAGGGGGAGCGAGGCATTGCCCCTCCCCTAAGGAGAAGGCCCAGGACGCACTTAAGGTGGTAAAGGCTCCTACCCAGCAGGCAAAGGCCTCTATCGAGGCGATTGCGGCGACTCTGGCCAAGCCGGCAGAGACCTCGCCAGCGGAGACTGCCTCCAGGCCTAGAGTTTCCCTGCCGCCAAGGAGGGAATCCTCTTTTCAGCCCATCGTCATGGCCCCCATGATGGAACAAGGGGGGGGGCACGGTAGCCTCCTTGAGCTCGGAGTCGGCCTCGGCGGGGGACCTGACCGAGGTCGCGAGGAATCTCAAAGTAAATTTCGAGAAGGTTCGGTCCCGCAAGGAAGATCCTCGGGAGATAACCGAGGAAGACGACGATGGCGAGGAAGAGCAGCCTTCCCTTCCGGCACAGCCGGAACCTAGGCCTCAGGACAGCTCGGCAGCCATTTTGTTTGCGATCCAGTCCTTATGCTCCGAGATAAGGACGAGATTACCACGGCCCAGGCCGGAGGACCCGCAACCTGGCCCGTCGGGAAGTCCTCAGAACAAACGACGGAGGACCCAACCCTCTCCTCCGCTCGCCCCCGTAAGGCCTGCAGTTCCCTCCTCATCCTCCCACGAGTCGGGAGATTAGGGTGCGGTGGGCTCGACGACGGGTTCTGAGGGCGACGACGACGGAACAGGTCTCCCGTCTCCCGTCGCACGGGCATCTCCGCCCGGCGAGATTGGCTCATTCCATGCCATGATCGCCAGGGCTTCCGAATTGTTCCAGCTCTGCCCGGAGGAGCCGAAAAAGGAAGGTTTCCTCTATCAGTGCCGGGAGGCCAAGAGGAAGACTGTCATCGCGGTGCCTCTAATCGATGACATCTGGGAGGAGGGCCTGTCGGTACTCAAGAACCCCTCCACGGCACCAGCCAAACGGGACCGGTACGAGAAGAAGTACCGGGTCCCCGAGACCGCTCCCATGTGCCTCAGGGCCCAGCCAACGCCAGACTTGGTCGTTGCGGCGGCGGCGGCGGCGAAGAAGAAAGCGGCGGGGTCAGGAGCCTCAAAGTGGAATTCCCCTCCGTACGGCGAAGGAAAGAAGTTGGACGCCATGGGGCGATGGGTCATTTCAAAGCGGCCAATGCCCTGGCAATCGTGGCCGTTACGACAGGGAGCTCTGGTTTAAGCTGGCCCCCATATTGGACTTCCTACCGGACGACAAGAGGTCCGAGGCCCTGGAAATACTTCAAGAAGGCAAAGTGGCGTCGGACCACGCCATAACGGTGGCAACCGATATTGCTGATACCGGGTTCTGCCAGCTGGGCAACGGAGTTTGCCTACGACGACGGGGTTGGCTCCGGGCGACCGACCTCTGTCAGGATGTCCAGACCAGGGTGTTGGACATGCCGTTCGACGGCAGCAACTTGTTCGGGAAGGCGGTGGACGAATCCTTCCAAGCCATAAAGACGGACACGGAGACAGCCCGCGCCCTAGGAGCCCTTCAGCAACGACGGCCCTTTCGGAGCTCCGGAGGCAGACAGGGGGCCTCCAAGGGATCCAGCGGTGGCTCGTCGTCCTATCGCTATGCAGCACGCTCCTCGTCTCAGGAGGTCTACAGGGGTCGCGGCAAGCAGGGACCGCCTCGCCGCCGTCGGCAAGGTGGCCAGGGCGGCAAGGCCACCACCTACAAGCAGGTCTGAACCGGCCGTGGCCTCGGGCCCCCACCGAAGCAGCCCGTGGGAGGCCGGCTGACGAAGTTCGTCGGCGTGTGGAAGTCCATCTCAACCGATCGTTGGGTGCTGGATACCCTGGCGTTATGGTCACACCGCCTGGTTAAGGAATTCATAAAAGGACTTTTCAGTTCGTTCCCACCGATGAAGGCTCCGGCCCCGGCGTGGGAGCTCAATGTGGTGCTGGCTAAGCTCATGGGTCTCCCGTTCGAGCCTCTGCATTCTGCACTGCTGAAGTTTTTATCGTGGAAGACAGCATTTCTGGTGTCCATCACCTCGCACGACGAGTGGGAGAGATCCAGGCCCTCTCTTGTAAACCGCCTTACTTGACATTCCACAAGACAAGGGTGGTGCTGCAGACGCACCCCTCTTCCATGCCCAAGGTGCCATCCGACTTCCATCTCAACGAGCCCTTTGTGTTACCCGTTTTCTTCCTGTCGCCTTCCTCGCCGGCTGAGAGGACTTTGCTCTTGCTCGATGTAGCTAGAGCGCTGAAGTTCTACGTGGACAGCACAGTGTTTTCGGAAGCCATCCCAGCTGTTTGTGAACTTTGGCCCTGTGAACCAAGGGAAGGCCCTCTCCAAGGCTTTCATTTCCAGGTGGCTATCCGGCTGCATCACCCATTGTCATCGGTTGACGAACTGACCGTTGCCTGGCCGTCCGAGAGCCCATTCGACCAGAGCGATTGCTGCAACTATGGCGTTCCTGTCTGGTGTGCCTCTGCTGGACATCTGCAGGGCTGCTATGTGGAGGTCGACACACACCTTCACGAAATTCTACTGCGTTGACTGGGATTCCAGGGAGGCGTCCAGAGTCGGCCAAGCATTGCTGCGCCACCTGTTCGCTTGAAGGTGAGCCTGGTGAGGAGGTTAGAGATGCTTAATGTTGAGATGTTTAATGTTGAGCCTTGCCACCTCCCCACCTCCCGTGGCTGTGCATGTGTGTACTGCTATGCATTCTTTATTCATGAGCATGTGAATCCATGCCAACCCCATGCTGGAGAAGGAACAAGTTACTGACCTCGAACTGTTTTCCAGCATGGGTCTGGCATAGATTCACATGCGAACTTTCCCACCTACCCCTCTGTGGCACTTCTCTTGGTCCTACTGCCACTTTACATGCTACCAAATCTGAAGATGGCTGCCAGAGGAGGGGCTTAGGTAGAGGGCAGTCATTGGCTGGGGGCAGTATGACCCCAGAGACCAGTGATTGGTTGTTCGGAGAAAGACAGTTCAGAAATGAAACAGATTATTTTCTTTACAGAGGATTCCCAACCCGACGGGAAATATTCATGAGCATGTGAATCCATGCCAGACCCATGCTGGAGAACAACCCTTACAGGTAAGTAACTTGTTCCTTTCCAACCCACAATGTGAAATTTGCACCCAACCCTACTGCTTCCAACACCACTCACATATAAGCATTGGCAAAGACAATAGTTTGGCCATTTGTAGTTGTTCATTGCATTCTATATTTAGCATGGGGGAAGTAATGTGAATGGCCATGCAAGGCGGGGAGGAATGGCTGCACACTTATACGTAATGTGGTAGCCTCATAAATAACTTATCATGCTTGATTTATCCTTGATGCACAGTCAATAAACTAAAGTATAGTGTGCATCAAGAGTAAAGCAAAAATGAATTCCATGCCCCAGCACCCCACCCCTCCCACCGGGTGAGGGCTTTTGGAGGAATGGTAGGGCCCACCTCTTCATTCAGCGGCCCATGCCCCTTTCACAAACACTAGCACATAAAATACTTTCACCCGCGCATTCATACATCAAGCAACTCCTTGCATGCATTAAAAAAACGCATGCACGCACACGTGCACACACAATTGCACGCGCAAGCACACACGCACGCACACTCCATAAAAACACTTGGCTGTGCACACTCACCATGCACCACCATGGAGGACTGGATGACCATGTCGGTCATGGTGCCTCCATTGTGTAAAGGAGGGCAAGGGCCATCTAGTCCTACATGGTGGCGCATTGAGGGTGCAAGTAGATAAGTGTTTTTTTATATAATATATGTATACAAGAACATTACATAAACACTTTACTTCCCTGCAGTACTGAAGCCGACTCCCTTCTCAACATCAGGGGATTGTTTGAGCATGCAGGGGCTTCCTCGTTTTTCTTTTTCAAATTAAACTTTGTCATTTTGTTTAAAGCAGTACAACCATACAGCCTCAATTGAGGCAACAGAGGTAATAATAAGAACATTTAGAAAGCTCTAACACCTCTAAGGGAATCCGAGTCAGTCTTTGGCCTTCCGCCAACAGTGACAGCCATCAAACCTTAAACCTAAACCCCTGCTCCCTTCCCTCCTGGACCCCGCCCCCCAAACCATGTCTCGAGTTCCTGGGCCCCTGAGGGCGGTCCCTTTACGCCTTTTGACCATTTACATCTCCCCATGGGGATAGTATTTCCACAGTGGGTCTCCCTGCCTTCCCAGTAGCTAATTGACTCAGTCTAACCTGGGTGACACATACTTAAGAACAAATTCCGCCCATTCCATCTGGAGAGATCTTCGAACCCTGTGTAGCCCCACCGTAATTCGTTCCATCGCATACATATTTTTGGCCACACTGATCCACTCCTTTTTACTTGGGGTGTGTGGGTTCTTCCATCGGATCCCCAGGCATGCCCTGGCTGCAAGCACCTGGCCGCCACCATCGGTGGGGGGGGGGGGGGGGGGAAGAGTCTGGAGCACTCTCCATCCACCTCTTCTATTCTGAACAAGACCAGCAATGTGGCGCTCACTCTGGCTATACCCTCAAGCTCCTTGATCCATCCCAGGATCTCACCCCAGAACACCTGGACCCTTTGACACCCCCACCACATGTGCCAGTAGTCTGCCCTAATCCCACATTCTCCACCACACAGAGGGCTGACATTTTGGTAAATCTTAGAAAGTCTAAAAGTCTAACCTGGTCGTATTGCCACCTGTGTAGGAGCTTAATTGCATGAAGTTTATATTGGCAGGATATTGAGGTCCACGAGGCGCCCCTGCAGAGTTTATCACAATGAAATTGGTCCAACCCCTCTCCGCCCCCCCAGCTCCCTCCTATCTCTCCCTTAGCTTGTCAGTGGATCCATTGCCTGCCTGCCTCCACTAGGGCTCTGTACATGGCCGAGATCTGCCCCCTCCCCTCCGTCCTGGTGTCTAGGAGTCTCTCGAACGGGTTGAGGTCCCTCAATCTGTTCCCTCCAGCCCTACTTTGTCAGTGCCCCCTTAAGTTTGAGATGGAGAAAGACCAAGAGTTTGCTAATATTCAAGGCCCCTTCAAGTTCCTGAATGGTAATAAAGCTCCAGGGCTGAAAACTTTCAGGGCTTCCTATACTGTCTTGCACTCCAGGCACCCAGATATGTCCCAGCTGTGATGGCCAAGTTGTGAGCCCTACCATATCTGCACCTGTTTTCTATACAAAACAGATTGCACCCAGGATTGGGTGTTCGAGAATCCTGCGTGGCATCTTATGTTTCGGGACCCACAGCCATTTTCCCAACCATGGCTAGGTTTTGACTGGGTGTTGTCTAGGGCGACCCACTGGAGATCTCGCTGTGATCTCAAGTGGGGTATCAGGACTCTGAGTTGAGCAGCCTTATAGTAAAGCTTCAGGTCAGGGAGGCCCACCCCTTCTTTCTCCTTAGGAAGGCCGAGGGTCCTTGTGGAGAGCCTGTCTTTTTCCCCCTGCCAGAGGAATCTCCGTATTGCGCCCCTAGCGTCCCTAAAAAAATGAGTCTGGGATCTGGATGGGTAACAGTAGAGGATTTTATTATGAAGGAAGACCATTTTGAGGGTGTTAAAGGACTTTTTTAAGTTTGTCCATCAGTGGCATGAAATTGGCCTTGAAAATCTCTCCCAGATCCCTACTCACATTGATCCCCAGGTACCTGAGGGGGTCCCAGGCTGACCTCCATCCCAAGGGGTGTGTATCTGGCTATGTTCTGGTCTGCGGTCTTGTTCAAGGCCAGGAGAACAGACTTGGACCGATTGATCTTTGATCCTGACATAGCGCCATATTGCTCAATCAGTTGGATCGCCGCTGGCACTGAAACCAGGGGATTCTGGTTGTGTGACATGTCATCTGCATATAATGCCACCTTGTACTCCTGACCCCCGCCCCCATGCAGAGACGCTCTACTCCGGGTTCCTCCCTGATATTCTGAGCCAGCGGTTCCAGGGAGAGTGCGAAAAGGTTCGGGGAAATGGGGCACCCCTGCCTAGTTCCTCTCCCCAAGCCTGACCAACGTGTATACCCACCATTGACTGTGACACATGCCCTGGGCGAGGCATACATCGCCATGATCCCCCATAGGAGCCGGTCCCCAATACCACATTTGACTAGGACCACTTTCAGGAAATCCCACTCCTCCCTATCAAAAGCCTTTTCGGCATCCACTGAGAGAAAGGCGGGGTCCCTGGCTGCCTCATGGAGTGAATGCAGAGATTTCCTCATCGTGTCCGCTCCCTGTCGACCCTTGATGAAACCCACCTGGTCTGGGTGTATCAAACGTGGCATGTGCCCCACCAGCCTGGCCGTGAGAACCCTAGCATATATTTTGGCATCAATATTGAGGAGGTAGATGGGCCTTTAAAACACACAGGTCCTAGGATCTCTCACCTCTTTAGGTATTACAGTGATGAGGGCCTGCAAGAATGAGTTTGGGGCAACCTCCGACTCTAGTATGTCATTGAAGAGTTCTATCATGAAGGGGAGAAGGACTTCCAAGAAGGACTTGTAAAACCCTGGAGAGAACCCATTTTCACCCGTCGCTTTACCCAGGGGCAATCGCGCCACCACACTCCTGATCTCCTCCCCTGTTATGGGGGCCTCCAGTTCGAAGGACTCCACTCTAGTTAGTTTGGGCAGTAGGATATCTGCCAAATATGTGTCAATCCTCCCGTGGGAATTCTGACTCATACAGAGTCTCGTAGAAGGAGGCAAAAGCCTCTAGCACCTCTTCTGATGACGAAACTGGTACCTCCTCTTTCCCAATCTCTTCTGAGACCCACCTCTCAGCCCGTTGTCCCCTTAATCTGGCTGCCAGTAGTGCATCCGTTTTGTCCCCCTTCTCATAAAATGTTTAAGAAATTGCAGGTTCCAAATTATTTTCCCTTCCTCAAGTAGTCTCTACTCTTCCCTCTTACCCCTTTCCTCTGCAAGGCATTCCTCCTTCACCTTAATTAACTAGATGTGAGTTAAAGCACACCAGGTTTTAATCAGTTGTGTTCTACTATTCAATGGTTCAGAGCTCAAACGGCTCTATTGTATTAACTTCATGTTAAGGGTGCGGGGGAGAATAAACTGACTCTGGTATCAAGTCAGGACTATATCTATGAACAAACCAGAATACCCATAGTTCAATGGGTACTCCCGTCCCCTGCACACCTGGCAATAATGAAGGAAACCTATCAGTCAAAGTTTAATGAGGTTATTTAAACAAATAGTCACATGTTTTTAATAATTAGTTCCAATTGAACATTATATTTTTTGTGCTTAGTCAATTGTTTATGAAATTCTTTTTGTTAACGTAAATCGTTTTGTTTTGTATTCATAATATAAACAGATGTGTATATTGACTTAGGTTCATTTTCATTTACCTTTGGATTCCAATTCTATGAATTCAAAAAGAGAAATAAAGTCAAGTATATTACAAAATAAGAGCTCTACGCGTTTCGAGAGGGGACTCTCTTCTTCAGGAGCAAAGAATTATACATGATTTTCAATAATAATTAATACACTTTGATGCATCATTTGTACATTCATCTGCTATTTGTAGTGACTGTTCCATATTCAAGCGTGACGCTGTCACATCTCCCAATTTCTGATGCCAATTAGAAGTAATGGGTACTTATCCTTGGATTTTCTACTCCGATAAATGCTGCTAGATGAAAAACACCTATAATGTAAGATATGGCTGAATTAGAATTCAAAAGTGGTGTGGTAGTCAATTGATTGTTAATTGATTAGCCTAAGGTAATTACCTTATTCTGATGTTGAGATGGTGTAGTTCAATTTGAAATATCACACTTCAATGCAGTGACCATAATTTACGAGTCTCATCTCTTCATCACGCATCTAGTTAGCTTCTCCTGCAATACAAGTATTACGTATAGATATATTTGTCTGACCATACAGAAGTCTTCAATGTGTTCGACAAGATATATTAATTACCCTTCCCTGTTGACTGTGCCTGTTTCTCCAGTCTGAGGATCTCCTCCCGCAGCCCCCTTTCCATGATGGTCCACTCCCTTTTTTTTCCGTGCCCCATTGCTGATCAGTATTCCACACCAGGTAGCCTCCCCCGCCTCCCAGGCCATTCTCCTTGTAACCTTCCCCGTATTGCTTATAGTAAAGAATTTCTTTATCTCTGTTTGCAGTACCTCCCGGAACACCCAGTCTTTAATCGGGGATTCATTGCATCGCCACCTCGCGCCCCTGGGATTCATTCCCAACCAGCCCAGGTCCACGGTAACCAGGTCATGATATGATATGGCATTTATAATGCACCTATACCCAAGTGTTTCAAGGCACGACAAGGCAAGGGAGGGTGAACAAAGGGAAGACAGACAACGATCTTACTAGGCCAGGTGACCTTGAGAACGTGCAAGGGAGGGGGGTAGGGTAAAAGTGCGAGGGGGAACGGGAGGGTTCACTGCAGCACATGGGATCACACAGTAGAACAAATAAAACAAATGGAAAGGGAGGCCATCTGGTGGCAAGTGCAAGGATAAGTGCAGACGTCAAGTGCTGGTAGGGGACTGTAGGTATACAGAAACAGACCCTGAGTGCAAGGGTTGCCGGGGGGGGGCAACCAGTGCAGGAGTGCAACTGGTGGGGAGGGGACCTGGGCCCGAGATCAGAGTGTACCCAGGTGACCAGTGCAGTTTCAATTTCTTTTTTTTTTTATCAACTTTATTTAATAATTATACAAAATATAATACAACTGAGTAACTACAGAATGGGAACAAGCAAAAGATTACTCCATATACATCAGTGCAACAAAATGCAAATTACTAAAGTAACAGCTATTCAAAACGAAATCCGAAAACATCCCCACCCTCCTATCTCATAGCAAGACGTGACAACACAAAACACAAAAAAAGGACAAAACATACACCCCTACCAATCCCCAACCTCAATATCCACAAAATAAACCATAGCCTACACCTCGTCCAAATAAATCCCTGAATGACCCCCATCTCTCCTCGTACTCAGTTTCCCGATGTTGTCGAACTGCCTGAGTCTTCTCATACCAAGAGGGCGTCCGCATATCCGACACCCAGTTCTTGCAATGTGGCTTCTTCCTGGATTTCCACACCTTCATTTTTCAGTTTCAATTTTAACCAGTGGTTCAGCGGGGGAGAGGAAGAGAGAAAGCAGAGGCAAAGAGGAAGGCCTCGAGGTGCTTCCGGAATCGGAGTTGGTTTTCCTCGTTTGAGAGGCAGGGAGGTTGTTCCACAGGGATGCCCCAGCCGAGGAAAGAGATCTACCACCAACTCGTTGCTTGGAGAAGCGACCGACCTTGAGGGAATTGGAGGGGGAGGAGCGAAGGGCTTATATTTACAAAGAGGGAGTTGAAGGTATTGAGGCCCCAGCCCCCAGAAGGCCTTGTGGACAATGCAGAGGGTTTTGAAATTAATCCTGGGAGCCAATGAAGAGATTTCAGTCCTGGAGAGAAACAATCCCTGTGCTTAAGGCCAAGGACAAGTCTCACAGTCCTGTTTTGGATATGTTGCAGAGGATGGAGAGTAGAAGCAGGCAGATTTAGAAAATAAGCTGTTGCAGTAGGTCAGCCTAGAGAGAATCAGAGCTCTGGAGACAATGCACTTCTGGGGGAAGGAGAGGAAAGGCAGAATACCTCTGAGGAGGTTGCAGTTGGTAGTGTGACTTCTTAGAAATGTCAGAGGTAAGGAGAGTGTGAAGTCAAAGATGACCCCAAGGTTTTTAGCCTCACAGGTGGGAGCAGGGAGAGGGCCTATAGAGGCTGGCCAGACAGTGACAGGAAAGGAGGGAGCAGGTGTGCCGATGAGGAGAATCTCAGTCTTACTGGCATTAAGGCAGAGATCATTGGCTGCACACCACTCCTGGATAGCAGACAGTCAGAGATGAGAGATGGAGAAGAGGTGGCAGAGGGGAGCCTGAAAATTAGCTGAGTGTCATTTGCATAGCACTGAAAGTTGGGGCAGAGAGCGGCAATGCGGTGGGCAAGAAGTGCCAGGTATTGGTTGAACAGCCAGAGAGAGAGAGGTTAGACCCCTGGGGAACACCACAGGTAGAGAGCAAGATGGAGCAGAGGAAGGACCCAAGTTGCACCTGGGAGAGTCGATCGGAGAGGAAAGAGGTCAGCCAGGCCAGGGCCTAATCGGCGATACCCACGTTATCACGGAGACGGTTGAGCATGATGGAATGGTTGAGTGTGTCAAAGGCAGAAAAGAGATCAAGTAAGATGAAGACACAGGGGGTATTAGAATCGAGGTTGGAGAGCAGGTCTTCACGGATGATCAGGAGAGCAGTTTCCGTGCTTCTGGTGGCTCTGAAGCCAGACTGATGGTCATGCAGGCAACCAACAGATTCAGCGTGAAGATTAAGCTGGGAGATGGCCCACGAAAGGAGTGATGGGCAGGTCATGATCGGTCCACGAGATAGGGTGGATCTCTGACCCCGGGGTGATGATCCACATATCTTGAGAAATGTAGAGGTAGTCTATCCTCGTGGAAGTGCTTTGGGGGGTGAGAAGAATGTGTACCCCCTCTCCAATGGGTGGAAGTGGCGCCATATATCTCTCATACCATGCAGTTCCACCGACTCCCCAATGTCCTGAGGGCCTTCCCTAGCGGGCCCCTGTCCCCCTGTTCTGCATAACCTGCCTGTCCATTGCCACATCAGCCCATGTGTTGAAGTCACCTCCCAGAACCAAGTGTCCAGAGCTCTCACTAAGAATCTTGGGGAGTGTACCCTTCATGAATCGTTGTTGTCCCTGGTTTGGCACATAAATCGTGACCAACGCAAAGTTCACCTTTCAAATACTTCCTGAGACCAAAAGGGCCTACCCATTTACCAAACCTTGGAGACCACCATTCTGTGTGTCTAACGCATCAGGATACCCACTCCTGCTTTCCTACAGGGGTCGGAGCCCCAGATTTCATGTCCCATCCTTCTTTTCAGGGTTCTCCGCTTATCCCCCTTCATAAACTTTGTCTCCTGTCGGAGGAAGGGAATATCAAGCCCTGACCTTCGGAATTCCCTCGCTACGAGAGATCTCTTCGTCAGGGAATTGAGGCCTTTTACATTCAGGGTGCCAACCCTCAGGAAGCCTATTTGCTGCCCCTCAACAGGCGCTGTCGTCATTATCCCACTACCAGTGATCCCTCCCCTCTACTTGCCCTGCCGCTGTGGGTTGTGTACCTTCTCCTGAGCCAGGCCTAAACTTGACAAAACTAAAAGCCAGTACCCCCCCTTTGCCCTCCCCCAGGAACCATCCTAAGGTGTGGCCGAACCACCAACCTGACCCATCATATAGGCCATATCCACAAACCTCACTATATCCGTGAGCCCCCACTTTCCCCACCCTGCTCCTCCCAGCAGTATGACCCTCATTGTTGAGACTGCGGACAGCCCCTTCAATATTTCTGCGCCAACCCTTCCTGCCCCCAGAACTGATTAATAAATCTGCAAGTCCGTCTCCATGGTAGCTCAAGTTCTGGCAGCCGTAGCGGCACTCGGCTTCCTGTATTTTCGGGCCAATGGGACACGCTGCCTTTTCGGGCCCTTGAGTTGCCACTTTCTTAGCTCAGTGCCTGTCCCCTGCGAGCCAGAGGGAGACTTGGCGTCCCCCAGCAATTCGATCTCGTCTCCATTAATCTCCTCCGTCAATTTGTGCCTGTGTCCGTTGATTTCGAAGGAAATTCAAAAAGGGAACCCCCCTCTAAACTGGATGCCTTTCTTGTTAAGCCACTTGTTAAGGGTCAGCGATAATGGGTCCTGGAAAATAGTAATTCTTGCTTCGCATTTTGTGACAGGCCCCACCTTCTTAGCCCTCTCTTGAATGTTCACCTTGTCAGGGTTTGTTTTTTTGGTAATGCGCACTGAACCCTTAGGTAACTGGGCGCAGCAGATACAAGAATACTTGAAGCTTGGTTACAACATGTAAAAAGGTACAGTAGATGCAGTAAAAACTACAGGAGGGTCCTGTAGGAGGGTGCAGTAGGTAAAGAATAACATACATAGTCAGTTCAACAGGAAGGTACATTAGGAAAAGAATAGCTCAAAATTCTCCATTTTCAGGGAGATCTCGGCTTCTCTGTGTTCAATTTCTGTCATTTTTACATCGATTTGGGTTTCCATTATGTCCAGTGAGGACTGATTGTGCTCCACTTCCTGTAGTCTCTCCTCTATCTTGTCTATCCTCTGCGTGATTTTATACACCTTTCCACCTATATCTGCTCTCATACTTGTGATCTCGTCCATTATAGAGGCCACATCCTTTTTTTGTTGCCAGTGAGGAATCCTCTTTCCCCGCCATGGTCTCCCTGCGGTCCTCTGACCCTTGGGCCAACCCTCTGGGTGTAGCTGTAGCCTGCAAGCCTCGAAGACCAGTCCATGCAACGCCCCAAACCGCAAGATGTACTTAGCTGGGGTCCCCGATTGGGAAAAGGTCCCAGCGGCCTTCGGGACCAGTCCAGGGTTTGAGGTGCCTCTGTGCCCCCAAGCAAATCCTACAAGACCTGCCCGGCTGGGGAGACACTCTTTCCACTGATGGGTTGGGGCTGCGCACGTTGAATCACCCTCTTCTGGAGTTGGGTACACGCCCCGGTCACGAGGGCCCGCTCCTCCTTGGGCCTCTGCACTCTCCCCTAGTAGTGGGGGGGGGGGGGGAATGGCCCAGGGGCTCATGGGGGACTCCCCTCTGCAGGGGATGTGTGGAACGGCTATAAAGTCCCCCTCTTCCGGAGTGCCAGGATCCCGCTCCCCTTCTACGTTGCTCTGGCCGTATGGAGTCCCTCCAGTGTGTTCCTCTGCGCACCCTTCATTTGCCTTGATGTGTGGGGCTCCCTGCTGTTGGCCACAGGCAGCGGGGTGGGCACATGTCCTGTTGCCGGGGCCCCACCCCTCCCAATGCTCTGGTGCTCTCCTGGCTCCTGGGGCCGAGTGCCTAGGGCCTGTGTTCACAAGTGCCCCTCTGTAGGGAGCGGGGCCACGAGCTGGTGCCGCCAGGCCCCCTCCCGCCCTGATCTTGTGCGCTGTGGAGCCTCGGAAGTGGTCTCTGGTGCAGCTGGCAAGGAATGCCTTCGTGATCCCACTTAAAGGGGGCGAGGGGGCAGGGGCCGCCAGCTGCAGCTCACAGGATAGCTGGAGGGCAAGGTGGGGGAAGAGTCTGCCTAGTCCCCAGGCGGGGGGCACCCACCTGCCTCTTGTGATGTCCCTAGTGCTGGGGGCTCGGGTCACTTTTCAGACCTGACTGGCTGTGAACACACGCCTAAGTAGTCATGCTCTGCGCGTCCCCTGGTGGGCGATCTGGCTTCCCCATTTTTAAAACAGATTTGCTCCCAGTTGGTAGCGTTCAGTAGAAAAGGAAATTACTTTTTCCCTTTTGAAGGAGGCCAACCGATGGTTGGGATGTTCCTATTGCTGGCTCTCTAGTAAGTAACCTGCCTAGCACTCTAGGGTCTTTGTTTGTTGGTGAGATATTGGGGCTAGCAGACTTTCAGTCCTGGAACTAATAATGAAGACTGAGAAATCTTCTGGTACCTTCATCACGCAGTGGGTGGTGGCAACTATCACCCACGCTCACTTTAGTCCCAGAACTTAGCCTCTAACATGGGACTTAGTCACATCTTTCTACACCACCAGCCACTCTTGCCGCTTTGTCTAGAGACCCTTCTAGGCTTCCATCCTCTTTAAAGATATGATTCACAATTTCTGTTACTGTTCTCGCCACGTCTTGCACCATGTCTCCTCCTTTCCCAGGGGTCAGAAGAAATGTAGATTGCATTGTCTCTCATTAACTTTAATATCATCTAGGTATAGGGTTCTGTTTCTCCTCATTACCGAGACATGAGTAACTCTAGATTTCAGGCAGGGTCACTAACGATTGCTTCAACTCTTTGCCCTTAAGCCTTTTCAAAGTCATCTACCTTTGCCTTAAATACAGTAATTTTGCTCATTCTTTGTATCCATCATGTTAACACTGTTCATCTGCATTACTGACTTATCACTTGTTAGGGTCCCTGATGTGTCCCTCTCACAGTGACCTCTCCGAAAGCTTTGAAGTAACTCTCTCCTCATTTCGTCACCTTTGGTTGCCTGTGTGCACCCCTGGTCCCTTTTACAGAGTTTCTATCCACCAACCTCATTCTCAACTCCTCAAAATGGAACCCAACACATAATTTTAGCGAACCTAATATTGAGATTATCTGTTTTTCATTTTTTCTTTTACTTACTCTCTCCACTTTGTTTCCCCTTTTCTACTCTCTCCTTTCACTGAAAACCTTTTTGTTTTTTATTTATTTTACTCCTGATGCGTCACAGTTAGCTACTTTGGAATTTGTTTCCAGGTAAGTAAAAACCAACTGAGGATTCAGGGGGAGGTCAAGGTGTTCTTGGCCAAGCTAAACGTGAACTGCAGGTGTCAAATCTCCACGACTGAAGGCACAGTTGTTGCAGCACAGAGCCCTTGTTCATTTGAGCCCCTTACAGACCCACAACACCATTAACAAGCAAGGGCTTGCGCCGCTTCTCAATGATTCCAGGCTTCTATTCCTTTCTCCAGGAGAGTGGCACTGCATCCCACATCAACCTCTCCACCGCCACCGTCCTCCTCCCCTTACCAGCTCTTAATTGTTTCTAGTGACGTTGGCTGCAGTACCCTGTACTAGTCTCTTTCACACACTGCAAACAACTTTAATTTTATTGGTGACTTATTGGCACAATCCTAGTCCATCCTACTCTTCTCACGAGGTGCCACATTGTGACTAGGATGCCCCCTCGTCTACCACCAGTTTTTGTGACATTGTCCCATGTTTAAGGATGTGACTTTGAAGACACCATATGCTAGATGAAGTAGGCCCCCGCTGTATTGTAATGTACATGGCATTTGGAAAGCACCTAGTGCCATTGATATGGCCTCAAAGCGCTGTAACTGAACGCCCTTGGAGGACCGAAGTCTGAGGTAGGAGTGATTGTAGGAATTTAGAATGCATTTGTGCATTTTAGCCAGTAAAAAGCTAGGGGCAATTTAAGTCTGGCTTGTGAATGGGTGCTATGACGGCTGTCTGGAGGGTTTTGCGAGTCAAGGAGACTGTGTCCAGCTAGACTGAATTTTTATCGTACAACTTGGCTGCATTCTAGTGGCAGAGCTGATGTGCGATATGATTTGAAGTAGAGTATGATTGCAAATGTGTGCGGGTGGGTGGCAGTCTCTTGGGAGGGAAAAGGCCATCACCCATTGAGATGGAGAACGATACATACCCGTGAGTCATGGCTAATAGCTTGTTTCGTTGACTGGGTGCAGGTCCTGTAGTACGTGAGGGATCCCCCAGAGTCCCAAGTCCATTGGTTCAGCAATTACTGTGAGACAGGCATGGTATCGAGAGAGACACAGACTCAGAAGCATTTGTTGTAAAACCTTTGTTTACTAAGGTTCCTGGGTTGGTGGAATGCCTGACTAGCCGAACTCTAAAGGGAAAGTTCCCTTAACTGATGTTTCAAATGGCTGTCATTGTCTAATAATCCAAAATAAGTCTGTCTGTGGCTAAACCTATGCTTTCCCTCACGCTGTACAAAAATGTGATAGGAAATCTTTTCAAAAGGAGAAGTGGTGGTTCAACAAAAAAATGGCAGAACCAGAGTTGGTTTCGGGTGGTCTTCTCACCAAGTTCAATTTGGTAACTCACAAGGATGATTCCTCAATAGGCCTCTCGGGCTTCCCTTCCCCAAGCTCAGGCCTCTTCCAGCTTTCAAAACAAAACACCATATAACCGTCCCTTTTGGGTTTTACAGGGCGCCTTTCCTCTGGTTCCAAACACCAATGCAACTGGTCAGGATATGCCTTTACTTTACACACAGTCTCTCTTACACATCACTCTGTTATGGGGTAGAATCCGAGGCTTTCAAAAACTCCAGGCTCTTTGCTTTTCCTCAGCACGACCACTCTGACCCTTTTGACCCTCTCTTGATTTCTTACAACTTGCACTTTTTACTTTCTGTTGCTTCCTGCACCACTTTTATGCCTCTTTCCTTTTTGCCGTGCTCACGTGCACTGTCCTTTTTATCTGCCTCTTGCACGCTGCTCTATGGGCTTCCTCCCCCTTTTTACACTTTTGTACCTCTTGCACCTTTTCTGTGGGCTTTTGGCCCCTTTTCCACTTAACACTTCAATGTCTGCTTTATTTTCGCTTTTGTTACGTTTACATCTTTGAAGGCTTTCCTTTAAATTCCCTTGAATACTTTAACAAATGCGGTCGTCTTTCTTACGCATTTAACATGCCACTTTGTATTGTGCTCTTCAATGCTTTCAGACTCATCGGGCTGACTTCTGCGCTTCGATTTCTCAACGGTTCTTTGTTCTGAGGTTAGGGTCTCACTGCCTGCCCCACGGACACTCCTGGGCAGTCTCACTGGCTCAGGGGAACAAGCCCTTGCATCTGCAGTTGTTACAGGAGACTAGCACGCTCCTTGTCTCCCATCTGCTGACTCTACTGGGCTCCCTGGAGATACTGCTCCCTCACCACGCTTTTGCACTTGCGAACTGTAGCTCCTCAGCGTCCCGGTCTCTGCCCTCTGGTCGTGGGCAGATTTGGCATCTCGGCTTTCCTCCCAACTGGCTCTTCTGTTTGCTCTTCTACTCGCTCTTCATTTTGTGTGAGACCACACCTGTTATAGCAAAAAGACCAGTAAAGTGGAGTCGGTTGTGTGAGTAGTTACTTCTGAATGTCTGACCTTGCCTGACATTTTTAGAGGGACAGTTTGGATTCTTTCTAGGGTAGGTTGTGCTTATTTTTCCCATGTAATGCCTTTGGGAAATCTTTATTGGTCTTAGTTGCCTCTTCCTCGTCTCAGTATTTATTCGAAATGGGGAGAGATTGGAAATACCTGATAAAGGCTGAGAGACAGTAGGTTGGGATAGTTTTCATAATCCTCCACTCAGGTGATCCTCCCTTGCTTGTCCACCTCCAGGGTCGGGATCCAAAAGCAACGGCCCTTCCCTGGCCACCCGAATGGAAGATCCAGAGTGAGTGAGTGGGTGGGAGAATACCACCAGGTTTCTCAAAGTACCCATGTGACGATAAGCCCAGATTAGACCAGTTACTATCAAATTGCAAGTCCTAATCATTTTATTAAGGGTTTCTTGATACATAGGTTGTAAGTTGGTCAGGGTAGTGTAACCAATAGAAAACTTAAAATTGATCCCTTCTTTCAACACTAGGACTTTTGTTTGGACGATGGTCTCTACCTCCATTCTATCCTTTGCCCTGAAGCTGGTTCAATGATGTTTTTATGGTCATATCTGAAAGGGCAAGCGGGATCCCACTGGGGGTGAATTTCCCCCTTGCCCCCCTCCACAGAGGACAGGCAATCCCTAAACAGGGTTGTGTTATCCTCCCTTGTCTCAGGAATCTAAAAGTTTTGTTGGTTATACAAGAGTTAAACTGTATGATGGTTTACCACTTCCTACACCAATGGCTGGTATGGTTTCGAACCCTTTGCAGGCATTGTCCTCCGCTTGGAATGAAGAATGCGATTTAAGCCCACCTGCCTCGTTATGTTAAGAATAAACATCCAATCAGCATAGGACATAGAGATAGATGCCTGCGGAGCTGCCGATGAGGAGAGACCCACCTGATGGAGGTGTGGCAGAAAGAAGCGAGCACAAGTCAGTCATGGTGGATCGAACTGCAGCCAAACATGCGGAACACTCAGCAATCCTGGGCCAGAACTGGTGAAGCCCAGACGGCGAGAGCCTCCCGCAGTGGAGAAGCAGGAGCAGTGAATGGGCAGCGCAACACGGAACCAATGCTGAATCCCCCGCAGGAAGGGAGAGCCAGCCCCAACTGACATTGAACACCTGAAGGAAGCTGGAAGGAAGAAACTGCTCTGGCCTATGTGAACGCCAGCCCGGAGACAGGTCTGCGGTCGGTCCAGGGAATTGGGATGAGTGTGGGAAGGCCAAACCAGACCCCAAGGAGGCGTTGGAGCGACGGGACTGCTAGGTGGGGTGAGGGCAACAAGACCTGAATGTGGGGTAAGAATCAGGAGGTAGCTGAGTGGAGAAGACACCATGAGACTCCCTGGTGGGTAGCCCAAGGACAGTACCTGGTGTGGACTTATGAACCAGAGCATTCACAAAGGTGGAAATGTACCGGTGACTGAGACAAAGTGCCTGGCAAACCAGGAAGAGATTAACTAACCAAAGACTGATAGGCAACCCGAGGAGGGGAAGGTGTAAGACATTTGGTGCCTTTACTTTGACTATGAAACTGGGCAAGAAACCCCTTTCTGATAGTGACATCATGGCGGGGTCAGAAACCAGCCACCATTCTTTTGTTTGGGCAAAAGCCCTTATTGTACCTTTTTGTTTGAAGGTAGGCTCTTAGTTTGCAAGGGCAGAGATTAGGACGGAATAGGTTTTGTACGTCAGACTTTGATTTTTATAGGGCCACCTGACAAGGACTCTTTTAGACTCCTTTCTTTATGATTATTCCGAGAAACCTATGGAACAGGTTAGGTTTTTGGGTTCAAATACAGACCTGCTTTACCCAAAATGCCACCTTGTCCGTCTCCTTATTCTGACTTACCACAGCTACCAAGCTTTTTGCCAGAGGTGATGTCTGCCCTTAGGGCTCAGTGCTTGGGTGACAGAATATGGGTTGGATGTAGGCTGGGACAGAGGTACTGACAGTTGCTCCCAGAAGTACGGACTCTCCCCTAGCTTATGCGTGGGGACGTGGGCTCTCCTAGCCTATTCTTGCTGTCCTCCTTCATTTCCTTCTCTTCTCCTACACTGTCCCCCTCCTTAGCACTTAGCTTATTCACCACCTTCTTCTTTATTCCTGTTGCCTCAAACCTCCTCTGTAACCAACGTTTCAGATCTCCAACTTTGCCCTTTCTAGGCTTCCTTTTGTGTGCCTCATTCCCTATGAGGGTCTGCAGCGGTGCATTGTTTTCCTGGCTAGCACATGACTGGCTGTATTTGAATAGGGTTTCTACACCGAAAGTCTTGGGCATGAGTGGACGAGTGAGTTCTCTGCATTGAGTCAGTGCAGCTCTGATATGTCATCTGACCTAAAGTGCTCTTCCTAAGCCAATGTTGAGAGAGGGTTCTACCACTCTACATTAGTCTGATGTGAAGTACTTCTCAACCACTGGGCCTGATTTATAGGGCCTTGTGATGAATCCAGGGAATTCGTCCTCTGTGACTAGGGAGGTGAGCCCTGTTTTTAATTGAGCTTTGATGAAGGGTCTGCCTTAGAATTTATTTTGATGGACAGTGCTGACGAGTAAATCCCTCCCTAGGGGTTTAGGCAATCAGGATCTCACTGGGAGTAACCCCCTCCCCCTTAGGACTCCCAAAGGTTAAGAGTAAGAGCTCTCTTAAACCCGATGACCACAGTATTCTCAGCATATATGGGGTTAGAGGGAAATGTTGACTTAATGGGGCCTTTGCCCATGGTTGGTGTGAATGCTGACCCCTCCTTTAAGCTGAAATCCCAGGACCAATGAGACTGTCTCTCACCTCAAGACATCACATAGAAAGAATCCCACCCTTACTTGGAGGGAGAGAAGAGCTGATGTGAAACATCCTGTTGGAGGAAAGACATGCAGAGCGGACGCCATAGCTGCTGCACAGAGCCAATCCTGCCAGGAGGTAGGTCCACAGCCTGTACGTGGTGAGAGGAGATTGCGCGCAGCACTGCCAAGCCCAGGAGCATGGGATGAGCAACGCTACTGGCTTTCTGTCTGCAACCTACCCCACTGCCGACAAGGTGGAAGTCTGGCGTGCCGGGGCAACAGGCACCCACCGATGGAATCACAGAACCAGCATCCTGAGAAGGAGGAGGCTGTCGCCAACACAGTGGCCACCCCTCCCGGGAGAGGAGACTGTGGAACAGTAGGTACACAATGTGTGAGCAAGGGAGGGAGGAAGGCGGTTGAACTCCACGGCGAGCCGCAGGACTTTCAGAATCCTATAACTGAGGTCCGACGGGCCCAGTAAAGGCACCCGGTTGTGAACAACAAAGGGGGGAAGCAATATCCCTAATGACTAAAGGGACCCCTAGAAAGCAGAGTACCGGCGAATTAGTATTCACAAGAAATGGGTGTGAGTCAAGCAGAGATGATACGTGAGGGTTCTAGGCAAAGGGGCTAGTTTGCCCGTTGGAGACACAGGTCTGAGTCGGCCCAATAATCAAAACTATTTAGAAAAGCTAAAGAACTTTAATCCGCACTGGGAAGCAGAATCCATAAGTCCACAGGACAGCACCAAAAATTACCCCAAAAGAGAAGGTGAACAAGTTCGAGACAAAGGGGCTACTGAAATGACCCGTGACGCTACAAAAACAAATAAAACGAGGGGGGAGTACAATTGTAAATGTTGTAAAGAGTATATGGAAGGGCCCAGCAATCCACTCTGTACATTTGAATCAAACACCTTCTGAGAACTTCCGTGACTAAGGTCTGAGAAAGTCTAAAAGGAAGATCTTGGTTATTATTCTGTAGATTATAAAGATTGTGAAAGGAAACCAGACAAGAGGAGTGTATTCAACCTTTTGTAAGACTGTTTACATTTGTGTTGGAACTGTGACTAGAGGCCAAAAACCTGGAAAGCTGAGGAGGACATTTCAAAATGCATTTAGTGGGGTGAGGGGTGAGGAAGTTGAGCACCACCCAACAACCAACTAAGTCAGAGTATTCTTCTGTGCTATGTTGGTTTCCTTTCTTTGGAGTAATGTGATAAATCAGGAGTCAAAGGGGTGACATTTCTACTCCAATGATTTATTTAACAAAAGGCGAAAAGAGTCTTACTCTCCCTATTACTAGAGGGGTTTGCCCTAGCTAAATTAATAACTCGGGTGCTTGTTTTCAGGGTGGATGTCAAAGTAAAGTGTCTGTCCTCTGTCCAACTTTCTCCTATTCTGACCCTACCACACCACTAATCACAAAGGTTTTAACAAACAGAAACAACGCTAGGGGAATGACTCCCTTCTCCTACTTCAAGAGAATCAACCTCAGGGCTGCTTCCTAAAGGGCCTCTCTGGGGAGAATTGACGAGATCCCAGGAATCGTCACAAGCGGTAGAGCTAGATATGTAGCTTAAGTTTGGATAGGGGACAGTATTGTGTTCTGTTAAGACGTCCTGACAAGCACGTTTGGTATTTACTTTCATATATGGGGAACTCCATCGTACCAACAGGGCTAGTTGAGGGACTTTTTTTCTTCTGTTAATAAAATGTGTATGCTAAATATGTCCAGCTGTCAGAGTCCTAGCCCACTACAGCCTCCTGAGCATTCTGTAAATACCACATTTTACTACACTCTATTCATCCCTTAAAACACCAGATTCTACTGGGCTACACATGTGACAAGTCCGTGCCTTCTGATTGCAGTGTTGCAGGGCTCACCTGGAGCTGCACACCAGCACTGGGACCTGATTCACAGAGTGGATGGAGGCACCCTGTCCCCATGGTCACTTCCCCACACACCCTAGGCTTAGATGGAGGACATATGCACAATACCTGACCTATTATGTTGATCGGTCTTCCCCATTCCTGAACTGTTTCCCCATTTTCGTTGATCCATATATCTGTACACGCTCTGGATTGATGTGCGCATAGTATGGGCGATTGGACAAGTATCGGCCTGGACCACATTTGACATTGCTGTACATCGAAGTCGCCACCTCCTCCACAGTGACGACCCTCCCTCCCTGGTGCCATCCAGCGGCACCCCTGATGAGGTAAGCCCTCTCCCTGGGCTTGTGTGCATTTATCCCTCACTTTTGTGCAATGCTCTTTCAATTTACCACGGCTGCTCTGCGTACTTCTAAATTCCTCCCGAACATCGAGATTTGAAGGCCTCATGCTTCAGCATGCAGCAACCTTAAGTTTGTTCTCGCAGTGCCATTTGCCTCAATACTTTCTACTGTTATCACTAATGGCCGCCCTCATCCTCGGCACCGTAGTGCCTCCAAGGGCTGAGTTCATTGCCATAGTGATGCAGTGTACACAACGCTCCTGATTGATATCATGACTACATTTGGAGCCAACTGCAAGCCGGCAGGCGAGGAAAGCCGGCCCCCAACAAAATCTCACACAAAAGGCCATGTCTGAGCCTGTCAGAGCATGGACGAGCTCCTCCACGCCGTCGGACCTGGAACACCTGACTCAGTGACAGCAATATCCAGTAAGTGCCTGACTGACTCACTTAACTCCCGTGCCCCTCTGGTATTCAGCTAGATCGTTTGTGTTTAACCCCACGTTCTCTTTACTGTCATCTACCTGAACAAACGCCACTCTGCTCTCAACCACACGCCTATGTCATTCTTCGATTCGTAACCTACCCAAGTTGAATATAGCCTGTGTGCCCCCCCCCACGTTTCAGACGAGGCGGCACCCATCTGTTTTGAATATGCGGCTTCCCTCTTTGCTACCTACCCAAATCTAGTAGGCTACCATTCAAATGGATTGTGTCCTCCCACGTATTCCTTATCTTTGATACTTCGTAATATCCAACTTGCTGCTTCGGAAATTCTTTTTTCCAGTAGAGGGCGCTGTCACGCTCACCTGATTCCCACGGAGGCGCAGGTCTGGCTTCGAGTGCTGATGCTTCTTCAATGGTGAAGCGCAGGACTCTGAGGATGGGCAGGTAGGGCCCCTCTACTCTGGCTTCTCTGGCTCGCAGGAATATTCCCCTGTGCGTGAAAAGGGAGTATTACCTACTGACGGAATAATGCTCAAGCCTCCCACTCCCTTCCAACCCTCCACGATACCCTTCCACGATTCCCCGTGAAGTCTCACCTTAGGGTCTGGAAGGATGAGTTCTCCATCCTGCTTCTGATGCAGGGGTGCGTTGAAACCCAGTTACTTCACTGGATTGAGGTTTGATGGGAGTTCAAATAAGCTTGACTATTCAGGTAAGGCGCTGTAAGAGTTCTGTAGCAAGTTCAAAAGTTCAAGCTTAATAATGTTCATTGTCTTTTTGCAGCAAGCGCTATCGCTTATGTCTTTTTCCCCTTAGGGGCCGGGGTTCGGAATGCCGGAGATATGGCGCCGACCCGAAGTGAAACGTGCAGTCCAGTAAATGACAGGTAAGTTCTGAATGAGCGTTCAGGTAATGTCTTTGCATTCGCTCATTCAATGTCTTTGTCTTTTTTCCCCATAGGGGCCGGGGTCCGGAATGCCAGGAAGCGGCAGGACCCGAAATGAAATGGGAATGACCCAACAGGTAAGTCTTAGAAGGAAACTGAGCTTTTCCTATTCCCTTCCTTCTCTCACCTTGTGTTCTTGCCTTTTTCTCTCTAGGCTCTGGGAAGTGGCTGCGGATCCGGATGATCGCTGCTGAAGATGGAGGTGCCCAGGAAAGGTGAGTGAAATGCAGCGCTGCAGCGATCGAAGCGAAATGCTTATAAATGATGTCTTCCCTTTCAGGATCGTCGTGTGATGTCTCCGTGATGCAGCTTTAGCAGGTAAGGTCTTCTTTCTCTCCAATTCTCTCTTATCTCCCTTTGCAGGTGACCCAGAATGCTGACAGGCGTGGCTGAAGTCCAGATGCAGGAGCTGACACAGTGAGCGTCCAGCTGCGAGGAGCAGAACAACGCGAAGCGTGAGTTGCTGATCGGGCGTGGTTTAAATAGCTTTGGAAGAAGTCCCAGGTATGTATCCTTCCACCGATCAGGTATGTATCCTTCCCCGACCACACCCAGGTGGAAAGTAGTCCCACAGGTAAAGTAGTTCCATTCAGGCCTCAAGAGGGCCTGGATGTAGCAGCATGGTCTGCATCAGGTAAGTGCACATTAAAACACTTGAACACATGTCTAGCTTTATGAGCCTGGCGCCTAAGGCGCCAGGACTGTGTCCAAAGGGCCCCAGCTTGGGCCCACTGGCACTTCCCTGGGGGGAATGATGCCTGCCTCTGGGGTTGCTGGGTCGGACCTGGCTCCTTGGAGGTAGGCATCATGACAGCGCTGCGTGTCGACGCCTGTCGAGTGGATGTCCCTCAGAGGCCTCCGTCTCGACACCAATATCATCACGGGTATAAGTGTTGCACAGTTTCGTTTTTTCGTGCTTCACAGCTTTGGGAATGTAATGCTTGGTTCCTTGCGAACATTGAAATTCTTCGAGTTTCTGTCAAAAAATCTTCGATCGAGATGGCCTCTTCATTGGCTCCATCTACGCTGCGGTCTGGGTTAAAAAAAAAATGCTGAGACTGTGGGGCTAAAATGTCCATGACAGATCCTCAGAGTCTGTCTTTGGAGCCTTGGGGCAGAGCATCCATGTTCGGAGTGCAACAACTGTACGTCGATGACGGCGAATGCCTTGAAGGGAGCGCAGGGGGAAATTGGAGAGAGGTAAGCCCCAATGGTCCATTACCCCGACCAAACGCACCTCCAATGAGTCAAGACCTTCGTCTCCTCGACATAAAACACTCCCGGTCTAGGTCATGAAGTGGATCCCACCATTCATCCTCTTCTAAACATGGCAAGAAAAGGCGCCACAGGTCACCTTCCACCTCATCCTCCAGCTCACCAGAGAGTCTTATGCCCTACCAAGCACAGTTCCCCATCACAATGGGAAGAATTCTGCTAAAGCCTGTTAAAGGTATTGAAGATCGCGGCCTTGTCCCCCTCGAAGACACCTAGAGGCGACACCCAAGGTGAAAAGCCTACTAAACACAAAAGCTGTGAGTCCTCGACCTCGGCAAAAGAAACTTCTAGAGAGTGCAAAACCCTTGAGTCGAGACACAGCCTCTGTGACGCACAAGACGTCGTCACTATCGACTCATAAGTCGAAGTCTTTGAAGCCGAAAACTGCGTCGACGCCATCGGCGACTCCGTCAAAGGAAGGGTTATCGATGCCTCGAGCGTCAGCCCCCTCGACGCCGTTGGCTACATTTCCTTCGACAATTCTGTCGAAGACGTCAGTCTATTCTATCGACGACATCGAAGCGTGTAACTGTTTTATCGAGCCCAATGCCGTCCACATCGACGATTTCGACTTTCTGCACCAGTTGTTACATCTATTGCTCCTACTTCATTTGAAAGGACATATATTCTTCAATCTCACACAGATTATTTTAATACTCTATCCTCAATTTATGAGGAGGGTGAACATTCTGATGAAGAGAGACCTTTTGGTTTGGAATATGGTAGACCTTCTATTCCAGAGGAACTTGTCTCAGAAGAGTCCAGAATGAAACATCGTCAGGACTCCTTGCATGAAGCAAGTGGGATTGATACGTCCTCAGAAGTTGACTTTGTTAAGCCTAATCCAGGGGACCATGCAGAGAGTAATTATAGAATGCTCATGAATAGGGTGATGGAATACATGGGGTGCTCTAGGCCTACACCTGTGTATGAGCAGGACGACCTTATGGATATACTCGATAAGGGACCACAGGAGGAACCTATTGTCCCTTTTCACGAGGCCTTGCACAAAAGAGTTACTACTAACACCCAGATGTCATCCCTGCAGTTAGTAAGAGGTTGACTGCTAAGTATAGAGTGTCATCTGCAGATCCTTTTAATCTGTCCGAACACCAACTCCAGAGAGTTTAGTCGTACAAGCTGCAACTTCTTCAGGAAAGCAGAACAAATTTTCCACAAACCCGCAAGATCCCGATAAGATGTTTGATGCCATGACCAAGAAAGTTTTTTGCCATCCAGTATGGCTTTTAAGTCTGCTAATGGCACATGCACGTTGGCAATGTTTGCGCAGACCCTTTGGGATTGTGTTTCAATGGCGGCTGACCATATCCCTGAGGGGGAGGAAAGAGACGGTTTCTTGACCCTTATCAAGGATGGAAAGGAAACTGTTTGAATCCCTCCAAACCGGTCTCAACTCTGTTGATGGCATCAGCAGAGCCATCCTGGCGAGTTCGACAATCCGTAGATTTGCATGGTTGCGGAAGTCTGGCTTTGCCCCAGATTTACATTCCAGACTTCTGAACATGCCTTTTGACGGCACACATCTATTTGGAAGTAAAGCTGATGAAAGTTTGGAGAAGCTGCAAACATCCAAGGCGCCAGCCTAATCCCTTAGAGCTGCAATAAGGCAAACTCCAAACCGCCCCACAGGTACGCCCTGCAGGGGTAGGTCCTTTCGCTATTGCTCCGCATACGGAAGAGGCAGAGGACAGCCGGCTCAAAGAGGCCAGAGACTTTTCTCACGTGATGGGCGGGGAAGAGGAAATAAGACCACATCAGCAGGTGCTACTTTACCCTCCGCATCTTCGTCAGCCTCCCCAAAACCTCTCTGAGGTCTTACATCACAAGACAGCAGTAGGAGGCAGATTAACTCAACATCTGACAGAATAGCATGTCTATTACTTCAGATGCAAGGGCATTGGAGACAATTGCCCAAAGTTACCATCTGCCTTTCTTACGAACACCTCAGTCATCCACCGGGGAACAACTATTTGAAGTTTCCAGATCCGCTCCTTATATGCAGGAGATTTTTAGACCAGCTAGAGAAAGGTGCTATAGAACCAGTACCTGTAGCGTAGAGGAAAAAGGGTTAGTACTCCTCATTTCCAAAAAAGGACTGAGGAATGAGACCCATCTTGGACTTGCGAGAATTGAACATGTTCCTCAGAAATGACAAGTTCAAGATAGTTACCCTTTCTCAGATCCCTCAGGCCCTCCAGTTTCATCATTGGTTGGTATCACTGGACCTTCAGATTGCTTACTTACATGTGCCAATCCATCACAAGCACCGAAAGTACCTGAGGTTCGCCATTGGCAACTCACCATCAGTTTCGGGTTCTGCCATTTGGGCTAACCTCCGCCCCAAGGGTTTTCACCAAGCTAACAGCAGTTGTGGCAGCAAGTTTCAGGAGGGGGGGGGGGGTTACGTCTAACCCTGCCTGGACTGACGGTTGATCAGGGCCAGTTCCCCGGAACAAGCCTTGGATCATCTAAACCAAACCTGCCACTCCCTCCGCAGGCTGGGCTTCTCCCTCAACTTCAAGAAGTCCCACATAATGCCATCACAAAGACTCCAGTTTATTGGAGCAGTCCTGGATGTATTCCTGGGAAAAGCCTCGCCACCAGAGGTGAGGGTTATAGACATTCTATAGATAGTGACAAAATTCCAGAATACCCACCATCTTCCAGCCTTCGATATTCTGAGGTTGCTCGGCCTCATGGGAATCTGCATTTTTCTGGTGCCAGAGGCTCGCCTGAAAATGGGATCCCAGTGGTCACAATTCTCAGGAAGGATGTCAGATCTCCTACAAATCCCAGACAGAGTCTCACTGGATCTTCAATGGTGGGCCTGTTGGACGAACATCTTGAAAGGAGAACCTTTTTGGCAACCATGGCCGGAGATGACAGTAGTGACAGACGCCTCACAAACGGGATGGGGAGCCCATACCAACGATTTGACCAGCGGTTGTTGGTCTCCAACGGAGTCCAAACTACATAGCAACCTTTTAGAGCTGAGGGCAATCAGACTAGCGCTGAAGACCTTCCTGCCATCTGTACGGGGAAAGAATGTCCTGATAATGACAGACAACACAGTGGCCATGTACTACCTCAACAAGAGAGGAGGCGTAGGGTCACTACCACTGTGCAGTTAGGCAATTCAGCTCTGGTCTGGGCAATAAAAGAAAGAATCTCTGTCGGCAGTTCATCTAGCCGGAGAGAAGAACACGATGACGGACTCTCTGAGCAGGCAAAGCACAGTCTCCCACGAGTGGGGAACTAGCTCAGGAAGTCCTTCAAGAGATCTTCACCCTTTAGGGAACCCCTCAAGTGGATCTGTCCGTGACCTATGCCAATCGGAAGTGTGAACTGTACTGCTCAAGGGAATTTCCTCCGAGAGGAACTCTAGGAGACGCTTCGTGGTGGACTGGGAATTTCCGCTCCTCTCTGCGTTTCCTCCAGTCCCCATCATAAGGAGTTTGAGAAGGTTCAGGAAACCCATGATCCTAATTTCCCCGGATTGGGCCAGGAGAACGTGGTACCTGGACCTTCTGGACATGTCCATCTGTCCTCCGATTCGTCTTCCACTAAGAGAGGATCTTCTCCCGTGAGAGGATGGGCAGGTTCTCCATCCGTATGTCAGGACTCTCAGCCTTCACTCATGGTTTCTGAGAAGCAGAGATACAAAGATTGGGACGTCCCGGATGACTTAATGGAGATGTTGCTTTCGGCCAGAAGGCCAGCAACCAAATCTTCATACCGCTGCCATTGGAGCAAGCACTGCAGCTGGTGTAGATAAGAATGTTGACTCTTTCACATGTAATACACCAATGGTGTTATCTTTCCTTTTATACTTAGCTAATCTGGGGCTCCAGGTTGCACGATAAAGGCTACTTAGCAGCGATGTGCATTTTCAAGCGCACTGCTGAGGAAGTCTCATACTTTAAAATACCCTTTGTAATTCAATTTTTGAAGGGGTTGACTAATGTTTACCCCCCAACTCTTTTTCAAGTCCCTCTATAGGACCTTAATTTGGTATTAAAATTTCTAATGGGCGTTCCATTTGTACCCCTTCATTCGTGCCCCTTAAGACTTCTTATCCTCAAAACTGTCTTTTTGGTGGCCATAACATCGGCCCGAAGGGTGAGCGAGCGACAAGCTCTGTTGTAAACCTCCTCACACTGTCTTTCACTAGGACAAAGTAGTATTACAGGTGAAACCTAACACTCCCCCAGCAAGGTTTTTTCGGAATTTCACATCACCCAGAAAATAACTTTGCCCTCCTTTTTATCCTCTGGGGAAAGGGGAAGAAAGACTACACAGACTCGATCCAAGGCGTGCCTTGAGTTTTTACATTCGCAGACTGGCCAAACAGAGACAAACTGACCAATTGTTTTGGGTTACACAGGTCATAAATTAGGCCTAGCAATCACCAAACAAATCATCTCAAGGATTATTCTAACAATTTCTGAATGCTATAAATTGGCCAGTAAGGGCCCTCCAGAGCATATAAGGGCTCACTCAACCAGGGGTGTCACATCTTCGTCAGCTCTTCAAAGGGGGAGTTCCAATAAGGGACATTTGTGCAGCTGCCACATGGTCGTCTGCACACACCTTTACAAGTTTTTATAGTCTTGACTCCTCCACTGACCAAGAATCCAAATTTGGAAAAGCAGTACTGCATGTTGTGCATACTTAAAGTAGAATTGTACTCCCTCTTGTTAATATTTCTGCTTTGGGAGGCTATCAAAGATGAGGAATACGTGGGAGGACACAATCCATTCGAAGACAAAGTTACTTAACCATGGAAAGGATCTTTCGACTGGATGTTCCTCCCACGTATTCCTTATCGCCCCTCCCATCCTTGCCCGCAGTAAAATGTCCCTTGTAGTTAGTCTGCGTTCCCTTAAGGGTAGTAACTGTCTCATCCTGAAGTTCTTCGCTCTTCAAAACGGAACTGAGGAATGAACGATGCGCGCAATACTTATAACCGTGACAACGTTAATGCCGAGACGGAGGCCTCCGAGGGACATCAACTCGACAGGTGTTGACGCGCAGCGCCCTCTACTGGGAAACATTTTTTACGAAGCAGCATGCTGGATATTACGAAATATCAAAGACCAGGAATACGTGGGAGGAACATCCAGTTGAAAGTACATTACCATGGGTCAGTAACTTGTTCTTCTACATTATTCAATGTTAACCATATCTGTGTTGCCACACTGTAAAATAGCACAAACCATGTACTGCTTGTTAATCCACGTGGGTAAACCTACGTGTATCTTTTGGAGTGAACACTGCGCACTCTGTAACCTGCACCTTTGCCCCACCCACAATTCATGTCCTGACCTAGTTACTTTATATCATTAGATTAGGCCCTTCTATTGTGACTTTGACCTGAACAATAAGGGACCCTGCCTATTGTCACCAAGTTCTGATGTAGCCGCCTTGCAACATGAGGTCAGGCTTATCCATTTCATGTACTTGGACTTCACCATTTTTAACTGCATGCTCTAATGTAGCTGCCTTGCAACACTAGGTCAGGCTTATCCATTTCATGTACCTGGACTTAAACCACTTTTTCATAGTTTATAGGACCATGCGATCTTGGTATAATGCCACTTGGCCCACCCACGTGTTGCAGACAACCTTCTCTCTGGGGGTTTTCCATTGCATCTAATGGTATGAAAACTGCAGACACTTCAGTCATGTGGTCGTTTTTCCAGTTCTCCAGTAATTACTCCTGCCTTCATCATGTAATGCGTGGCTTGTAGGTAGGGGCACCTGCACCATGGGCAAAGGCTTACTTCATCCTCTTGCAGCCTAATGGGCACCCGTACACTTGCACACCCCTTGGTTACTACATCATTGCCACAGTGCTGACTGCTGCTCTGCAACATCCAAGGCTTTTATACGTCCACAGACTTTAAGTAAAATTCCACTAGTTTTCACAATGCCTAGATGGTAATCTACCCTTCTCTAAAATGGTGAATCCCTCTTGGGTTTTCCATGTTTTTGCAGTTCTGGCCCAAAAGTCTTTTGAACCTTCTGGCTCCAGCAATAGGAGTTTTTTTGAGACGGCCACGTCGGCCTGAAGTAACAGCAAGATACAGGCTTGGTCAGCTACGGGCCCTTATGCAGCCTTCCATAAATATAAAGTAATGTTAAGCACTAGTGCTTTTTTGCCTAATGGCGTTTCAGCATATCACAATAATCGGGAGGTGGTACCTCACACTTAATTCCCTTTACAACAAACGGAAGGTTTCAAGCCCTTCACAGCTTGAATGCCAGGAGTGCTCTTCAATATTTCCAAGAGCTTTAGAATTGCATACAGAATATTTGTTACTTTTGGAGGGAAGAACCTAGGAACTCTAGCTTCCAATGCTTCTGTCGCAGAATGGATTGTAGCTTGTATACTGGAGGCCTATAGATCGTAGAGGCTTCACACACATGCAATGAGAAGGAAGGCTACCGCTATGGAATTTCAGTGAATGTGTTGGACTGTTGCAGGCCAAAAAAGGACACCCAAGATAGGTGACTGTACTTGTACACCCGCAAGGTCGTTATTTTACAGATTCGTTTCATGTAGGTCTACAAGTGCAAGTTCTAGGGGCATGCACTAAAATGAACAGGGAATCTTCTAAACTACTGTGTGTACAAGACAGGGTAACAACGTGGGTTTCTTGTTCTAGGTGTTCTCTATATTCAAGGAGATGGTTATTCCTAGGCTTACACCAGTCTGTCTTTCTTTGAGATGCTCTACTATAGTGAACCGATAGGTTCTCCAAAAGGTGGTGCAAGGGTGCAGAAGTAACTGACTGACACACAAGTGGCATGCTTCTGGCTATAGACTTTTATTATCATGAAAAGACTAGGAAAACCCTAGCTATCCCTATTGCTAAGAGGGGTTTCCCTGCCTCAACTAATAAACTAAGGGTTGTCGGAATGTCCAGCAAATCGTTAAAGTCCACTGACGTGTCAAATCTACTTCTGTCCCGAACACTTATATTCAACTAAGCATAATGTCTCTAGGAGATTCAGAAGGATGCTCCCCTCCTTCTGGACAAGAGATCTTGCCAGTTCTTAGCACGGCTTGCCAGAGAGGATTTCAGTTTCCCTGGCTTTCTTTCACTGTTTGTAACAAGTTTAGGGGATGACTCCCTCCCCCTGGTCTTCTTCTTCTTCTTCTTCTTTTTCTTTTTTTCTTTTTCTTTTTCTTCTTTTTCTTTTTCTTTTTCTTTTTTTTCTTTTTCTTCTTTTTTTTCTTTTTCTTCTTTTTTTCTTTTTCTTCTTTTTTTTCTTTTTCTCCAATGATTAACAACTAATTTTTGGCTTGTTCCACCTGGTGCACTCTCCTACCGGTGTTGCTGTGATTGTGAGCATTCTTGATGCTTTGGTACTGTTTTATGGGTTCAAGTCCCGACTTGCATATTCTGCTGCTTCGGGTAGTCTACCTGGTGAACTCTCCTGCCAGATACTGCGACTGTGATGGATGACTCTTGATACCTCTGCATTCCAATATTGTTCTTTCCCTCGGGTCCCAGACCCTGTATGTGGAGCCTTTCTGTATTTGTCCACTTTTATCCCACTGTCTTGGCCCTCTGCATCTCCCCTGCCGCCCGCATACCTTTTTCTCTGGTCTGCAGTGTTGTCTGGGCTCTTAGGACGCTGGCTGCCAGCTCTGTGGTTTCTTTGCCGTGGTTCGCCTGCCTTCAGTCTGCGGCGGCTCTTCTGGGGCAGCGTTTCTCCTGGTGGCTGAACGTATGCTTCATACTCTATATTCTAGACCGCAAGCATCAAGCCTCTCTGCAGTGGCAGCCATGTTGGGAGTAAAGATGGACGCCACAAAGCGACACCAGACCTTCCAAGCAGTCCAAAAAGGGCTGAGACGTTGAATCATGACAGGATTTTCTATGTATTAAGGTGATGGAGGTTGTGAAGGGGTGGGTAAATACTGTTTTCTCCCTAGTGTATTGTGCCTCGTCCCATAAGGGTTTTCCCCTCCCTATGTGATCCTTCCATGGTACACCACCCCCAGGGGTATTATTGGACTGTGGCCGCACCACCCTGGCTCCATGAGAAGGGCCCCCCTAGTACCCTCTATAAACCAAATGTTCCAAGGATCAGCCAACATAAAATTACAAACTGTCCTTTTACAAGTCCATCCTTATTTTTGTGTCAACAATATTATTCCAGTTGGGTAAGTTTTTGCCTTGGTTACTCAAGTCTGGTTGTCACTTACCTGCTTTTACCAACTGTCCAAAACCTCGCCCGTCTGGAGTTATCCAGTTCACATTGCTGGTTTTTTTAGGAATTCAGTTGACCGCTTCTTCCATCTGCTTCCCACCTCTGGTAGATGTACGTTAGGAATCCCCTTCTTAACTGTTCAGATTGCACAAAAGGTCCCTCTGGTACTTGGTAGAGTCACCATCTCATTTGGCCCCTCTCTAAACTTGGTAATTCAAGGTTTCCCCACCTGAGACTCCGTTTTGTTTATATGGTCCAGTCTGGATCTTGATTCAGTTCATACTTCTCTCGTGGTTCCTCCTGACCCCCAGGTTTCAGTATTCAGTGTTTGAACCTCTGGTCTTCATGATGTGCCAGTCTTTCCCTCAGACCTTGTGACTTAAGGAATCTGGCCCTCCTGGCACAAGGGTAGGCCCCTATCCCAAAAGCCTGTGGGGTTGGGGGGTTGCGGGGTTGCAGGTGGATGGCCATATGGTCCAGGCCTTCAGGTCCTTAAAGGTCCTTCAAGGAGTGGGAACACGTTATTCAAGATCCTAGCCAACTGGCTCTTCAAGGCATTCCAACCGCTGACATCACATTGAGATATTGCATCCCAGAGATCTGTAGCCTTCTCTCAGGCTTTCTTTGCAATGGCTTTCTTAGAGTCTGTCCTCCTGGGGGCATGGTTAGTCATTTCTGCCTCAGCTGGTGCTCATTACGTTTCTTGCATTGCAAAGCACCTTCTCTACTCCTGGGTCAGAGACTTGGCTTCTCTGCCCTCATTCTAGGTTGGTTGTGCCTCCTTTATTTTGGATCCCACTTTTTGATTTTTGATATTGAAGGATTTATAATGTGCTATACATAGCAGACTCAACTGCATTTGGGTGCAGATGAACGAAGAATATAGATCCAGCTGTTCTCTTACAATGAAGTCTAGAGCACCAACCTGGATGTCAATACCTTAGGTTATTTATCTTGGGGGCATCATTCCATTTTGACCCAAAGAATTCAGGGAGGGTGGGGGTGCGAGGGTCAGCATGTTGGCTAGCAAATGTTTAGGTCCGAACAAGGCCACCTCTGTTTTCTTAGCATTTAATTGTAAACGGTTATGGGACATCCAGCAAGCAATTTCATCTAGACTCAAGCCGACTCTCTGCATGGAATCCTTGAGGTTACCCATCTTTAAGAAAATCTGCATGTCATGCACATTGGAATGAAAGTTCACCTTGAAACGCTTGAAGATGTTCATCAATTGCTTCATATAAATGTTTTTTAAAAAAAGAGATTGAGAGAGCGGATTCCAGAGGGATTCCACAACTGACAGCAAGAATATCGGACAAACACCTGCCGTAGGTTACCTGTTGGCGACTGAACAGGAAGGAATTGAACCACGGGAGGGCAGCGTTTGCAACTCATCAGACTTACTTCCTATTAGGATTGGTTTTGCTCAATTGAGCCATTAACTTACTTTCTCATTAAGGAGACATCAGTGGGACTTTTGTATTAGCTAATCATAGGATGATTTAATGGGTTTATGCGAATAGACCTCATTTTAAAGGTCTCAAGAGAAAAGACTGATTTACAATGCCCAATTTTCTTTTGATCGTAAAAACAGCATTGTAAAGGTCTTTTTCTCTTGATCATGTTTTAAAAAATATATATATATTTGGGGGGTTTTGCCCCCAAACCCCCATTGTTCCTCCTAGCCGCCCCTACCCCCGCCCCCCTCCAAAACCAAAACACACACACACACACCCACACACACGCACGCACACGTTCTCCTTGTCCTGCGCTTCCGGGTCCCGATGTGCATGTCGGTCCCTGCACGCACTAGTGTGTGTGGCAGTGGCGTGACAGTTTGATTTAGAAAGTCTCCTCTGTGCGGTTATGGAGCGGTCTTTCTAAATCGATCTTTTTAAAAAGATCTTTTCACTTAGAGCAGATTTAAGAGGGCAAGGAATTAGATGAGCTGGGTGGTTGGTGCCACCTTGGATTCATGTAATCTCCTATTCTCTGTGGAGAAGCTGGCGCTATTCTGAAGTGAAAGGGGCACGCTGTGTGGCTTTCTTATTCCCGATTTCTTCCCAGGTAATATTTACTGTAGCAGTAATCAAACTCCGCTGGTTCTCAAGTTTCACTTGTTTCTCTCATTTCAGCTAAGTTATCAGTTCCACATCTGATCCATGCCCCAGGTAAGGCATCTTAGGTTAGTGAGTTGCTCGTTCTCTCCCTTCTACCATGGGACCTTAAAAAGGGAATACATGTTCCTTGGTCCGTAACGGGCCAAGAGGAGCCCACTACTTCTGCCCTTTGGGGGTAGCATTGGGGTTGATGGCCGGGCTCATCCTTTTCGTAGACCCATTCTACCCCGACAGGTTAACATGTGGAGGTAGGAAACTCACCATGGGGAACTCTTCAGTAAAGGCAGCTACTTTGGCTTCGCCTTTGGCATTCTGCAAGCATATTGCATGGATATGAGCTCCAGAACAAATGCCAGGTTTGGTCAATCAGTTCTTCAGAACCTTTTCAGGTAGGCCTTTATATCCACCTGACTATGGTCTTGATGCCACTCAGTGTCCCCATAAATATGGAGGAAAGGGGGTTGGACGTAGGAGTAAGAACATGTTACTGACTGTATTGAATACTGTATTCCTATTCCATAATCCTCTTTCCTTCACATGAGCCTACACCCACCTCCCCTAAAAGGTGCAGTAAGTTTGGGCAGATGGGAGCGACTGACAGGTACTGCTGGTGGGTGGAGTAAGCAGAGCTAGTCAGGATCCGGTGCTGCTGCTCCCAGTTGGCAACAAATGTAAAGGGAATGGTTTATTTGCTGTGCAAAATGCTCTGGTACTGTTCACTTTGGACAAACATCCGAAATAAGTATGGAGGCAAGTGGATTATGCATTAGGAGTAACTTTCTCCAGCATGGGGTCTGCCATGGATTCACATGCTCATGAATATTCCCCGTCAGGCTGGGAATCCTCTGTAAAGAAAAAATCAGTATCAGTTTCGTTTCTGATCTGTCTTCCTTAGTAGTAACCAATCACTGGTCTCTGGGTCATACTGCCCCCAGCCAATGACTGCCCTCTCCCTAAGCCCCGCCTCTGGCAGCCATCTTCAGATTTTTACCGCACGCTCAAGTGTTGGGAGTCCTTGTGTTTAGCTCTCAAGCTTTTTGCTGCGTTTTCACACTTTTTCAAAGAGATTTTCTCATTTTTCGGTCAAATAGAGCCTCAAGCTCCACCGTTTCTACATCCGATCAAAGGGGACCCGTTTCGGATTTTTCTACGCCCCTCAAGGGTGAAGTTTTCGTTGAGTTACGCTTCTTGGAGGAGTCCAGAAGTTTCTGTGGCCTACCCCGGACATAGCCCAGGAGAAAGGAAGCTCGACGCCCGGAAAGCTGTTCAGGGTTTGCCCTGGATGCCAGCTGCAGAATGTGTTCAAAGAGGACGAGCATTCGAAGTGCCTCTACTGCCTTCATGAGGACAAAACACACATGGAGAAGGACTGTGCGTTTTGCGGGAACATGTCGGAACGGACCATCAAGGATCGACATCAACGTCTTTCCAACTGGCTGGAAGGAAAGAGCCTGTCAGGTGAGAAGAAGTCGTCTGAGCGGTCTTCTAAGTCCTGTGAGGGCGCCCCGGCGACGGGGGCCCAACAGAAGGCAAAGCACCGTGAGTCCGCGGGCACCGGGAGCGCTGAACGGTCGGGCTCCTCGGCTGCCAGGCATGGCGCACCCCCTCCAGCACCATCAGCCACGAGCCAACGCTCTGGCTCAGGTAAGAGGAAAGCCGAGGTCCTGGTGAAGCTTCTGGAGAGGCCCTGGTCGATCTTTAAGGATCCAGCCGAGGGGGGCCAAGGCGGTGACCCTCCACCCCCCCACTCCCCTCCCAAGGGAGAAAGCCACAGGCACACCGAAAGTGGTGAAGGCCTTGATTCACCCGGTTAAAGCCTATATCGAGGAAGTCGCGATGGTCCTGGCGCATCCTGGGGAGGCTACACCAGTGGAAGCGACCTCGGGGCCCAGAGTTTCTCTGCCACCACGGAGGGAAGCCTCAGGCCCATTGAGAAGACCCTGTGAAGACCCCGGTGGAAAAAGAGGGGGGAGCTGGTGGCCATTGTGGACATGGACACAGCCTCCGAGGAGGAACTGGTCGAAGTCTTGGAGGGCCTCGACGAGGGCGTCGAAGAGGCTCGGTCCCACGGGAGGGATCCCGACGAAGGGGACGACGAGAGCGACAGCGACGCCGGCAAGGTTCCTAGTCAACCGTCGCTTCCGGAGCCGCAGGACAACTCGGCGGCCATTTTGTTGGCAATAAAATCCCTATGTTTGGAGATAAGGACGAGATTGCCCCTACCACCGACGGAGGAGCCAGAACCAGGCCCGACGGAGGAGCCAGAGCCAGGCCTGTCGGGAAGTCCCCCAAACAAGAGAAGACGGACCCATCCAGCCCCGCCTTTTCAGCCCTCGCGGCCTGCTCAACCTTTGCCCACGTCCCCCGTACCTGGGGATGACACAGGAACGGACACAACGGGTACGGATGACGGCGGTGGCGACTGGACGGTGCTCCCATCGCCTGCAGCCCGGGCCTCCCCGCCTGACGAGATTGGGTCTTTCCACGCTATGATCACCAGGGCATCTGAGCTTTTCCAGCTCTGCCCCGAAAAAAAGAAGGAAGGTTTCCTTTACCAACGGCGCGAGGTCAGGAGGAAGACAGTCCTCGCCGTGCCTCTGTTGGATGACATCTGGGACGAGGGTCTCACCCTTCTCAAGAACCCGTCTACGATGCCTGCCAAGAGCGATCGGTACGAGAAGAAGTACCTGGTCCCCGATGCGTCCCCTTTGTGCCTTAGGGCGCAACTGGCTCCTGACTCGGTCGTCTCAGCGGCGGCCAAGAAGAAACCGGGTGGGGGGGGCATCGGCCTCAACATCAACTACCCCGCAGACGGCGAAGGAAAGAAGCTGGATGCAATAGGATGACGAGTTATCTCGGCGGCTACAACGATTAAGGCGGTCAACGCCCTCGCGATCGTGGCCCGCTACGACGGGGAGTTATGGTACACGATAGCCCCCCTTTTGGACGTCCTACCGGACGACAAGAGGGCTGAGGCCCTGGAGATCTTGCAGGAAGGGGAGGTGGCGTCGGACCAGGCCATAACGATGGCAACGGACATTGCCGACACCGGTTTCCGCCAACTAGGCAATGGCGTTTGCCTCAGACGACGAGGGTGGCTCAAGGCGACGGATTTCCGCTAGGACGTACAAGCCAAGGTTTTGGACATGCCGTTCGACAGGAGCAACCTATTTGGGAAAACAGTGGATGAGTCCCTCCAAGCCATCAAGGCAGACACGGAGACAGCTAAGGCCCTAAGAGTTCTCCAGCAACGAAGGCCGTCCATTTGGAGCTCCGCAGGCCCGCGGGGTGCCTCCAAGGGATTCGGTGGTGGCTCCTCTACGTACCGCCAAGCGGCCCGCTCCCCATCGCAGGAAGTCTATAGAGGACGAGGCAAGTTGGGTGGACCCGGCCGTCGTCGCCAGGGAGGCCAACGCGGCAAGACGCCCTCCAAGCAAGATTGAACCGACAGTGGCGTCGGGCCCCCACCGAAGCACCCCGGTGGGAGGCCAGCTGGCAAAGTTCGTCAGCGTGTGGGAGTCCATCTGCACCGACCATTGGATGCTGGACGCCCTGGCCCAGGGGCACGCCCTCGAATTTCTAAAAAGGTGCCCCCACATTCCTCCCGAGGGTGATGCTCAAGAAAGATGCCATCGAGCTCGTCCCATAGAGGCTCTGGGGCTACGGAGTATACTCAAGGTACTTCATCGTGAAAAAGAAGACAGGAGGGTGGCGACCCATCCTGGACCTGCGACGACTGAACAAGTACATCAAGGCACAAAAGATCCGGATGGTCACCCTCCAGCACGTGGAGGAGGGCGATTCCCTGTCGTCGTTGGATTTGGAGGATGCATACTTTCACATTCCCATTCTAAAAGGACACCAGAAGTTACTCAGGTTCGTGGTCCAAGGGCAGCACTACCAGTTCAAGGCCCTCCCGTTCGGATTGAAGTCGGCACCCAGGGTTTTCACCAAGTGTCTCGCTACAGTGGCGGCACGGCTGCGCCTGCAGGGGATCCACGTCTACCCCTACCTGGACGATTGGCTCGTCCACGCAAGGACAAGGGAGCTTGCCGTAGAACACACAGCGAAGACCGTCCAGCTGTTCACGGACCTGGGGTTCTCCAACTTCCCCAAGTCCCACCTGGTTCCCGCTCAAGTCGCACTGTTTCTGGGAGCCAAGCTCGACACAGTGGCGCGTCTGGCCTCGCTGTCGGAGGAAAGGACAAAGGCCATCCTAGGCAAGGTGCAGCGTCTTCTGGTCACGGACGTGGCCAGGGTGAGGTCCATCAAGTCCCTCCTCGGGATGATATCCTCTTGCATTTATCTTGTGCGCCTGTGCAGGCTGCGGATGCGCCCTCTTCAGGAGTTCCTCGACGCCCGCTGGATTCAAGCGACCGGCAGCTTCGAGGACAGGATCCCTCTCAACGAGACCTTCCGACGAGTGATCCGGTGGTGGGGCACCCGTGCTCATCTAGCAGCAGGGACAGACTTTCAGACCCCGGCCGGCCAGGGGACGGTGACGACGGATGCCTCCCTGGAGGGGTGGGGAGCGCACACCGGAGATCTTCATGCGAGAGCACTTTGGCTCCTGGAGGAGAAGCCGCTCCACATCAACATCCTGGAGCTCCGGGCAGTGTTTTGGGCCCGCAGGTCCTTTCTCCCGTCCCTCAAGGGCAAGGTGGTGAAGATCTTCACCGACAACACCACGACGATGTTCTACATCCGGAAGCAGGGCCGAACCAGATCCCCAGCCCTATCCAAGGAAGCCCAGGATCTGTGGCATTGGGCCGTTGCCCAAGGGATGTGTCTGGTGCCGTTTCATCTGGCAGGGATAAAAACACCATTGCCGACTCACTCAGCAGAGAGCTGCGCTCGTGCCACGAGTGGGAACTACGCCAGGATCAAGTGGATCGACTCTTCCAGCAATGGGGCAAACCCTAGATTGACCTGTTAGCGACGGCGACGAACTCCAAGTGCCAGAGGTTCGCCAGCAGGTTTCCCCAACCGAGGAGCATGGGCGATGCTTTCTCGTTCCCCTGGGACGGCCTGTTCCTTTATGCGTTCCCTCTGTTGCCGTTGCTGCTCCGACTCATCAACCAGCTCAAGAGGTCACGGTGCAGGATGATCCTCGTTGCACCGGCGTGGCCGAGGCAGATCTGGTTCCCGGACCTTCTGGACTTGTCGGCGTCCCTACCGGTCAAGCTGCCGACGGACGCAGATCTTCTTTCCAGAGAAGGAGGCGCCATCCTTCATCACGACCCAGAGTCGCTGAACTTGCAGGCCTGGCTCCTGCAGCACTAGCGTTTGGAGGGTACGATATCCCGGCTGACTGCAGAGAGGTTCTTGCAAAGGCCAGGGCGTCCTCAACTCTCAAGTGCTATGGACATAAGTGGAAGACGTTCTCTGTCTGGTGCCGTGCACAGATTATTAGCCCTCTGCGGATTACGGCCCCTCAAGTACTGCAATACGTACTGTCGCTGGCCAAGGCTGGACTAGCTCACACTTCCATCAAGATACATCTGGCTGCGATCTCCCGATACACCAGAACTATGGGACGGGCGTCCTGTGGTCTCATCGCCTGGTGAAGGAATTTATGAAGGGACTATTCCGATCGTTCCCGCCGGTGAAGGCCCCTGCACCGGCGTGGGAGCTCAACGTGGTGCTGTCTAGGCTCATATGGGGCCCCATTCGAGCCTCTGCATTCGGCGCTGTTGAAGTTCCTGTCGTGGAAGACAGCTTTTCTTGTGGCCATCACCTCTGCACGAAGAGTGGGAGAGATCCAGGCCCTATCCTGCAAGCCTCCTTACTTTTCACGACACGAGGGTGGTGCTGAGGACGCACCCCTTCTTTATGCCCAAGGTGCCGTCGGACTTCCACCTCAACGAGCCCTTGGTGTTACCAGTTTTCTTCCCGTCGCCTTTGTCGCCAGCCAAGAGGACTTTGCACTCGCTGGATGTGGCTAGAGTGCTGAAGTTCTACGTGGACCGCACAAAGACGTCACAGCTGTTTGTGAACTTTGGACCTGTGAACCAAGGGAAGGCTCTCTCGAAGGCTTCCATTTCCAGATGGCTCTCCGGCTGATTCATGCACTGTCACCGGTTGGCAAACTGACAGTTGCCTGGCCGTCCGAGAGCCCATTCGACCAGAGCGATCGCTGCTACTACGGCGTTCTTGTCTGGTATGCCCCGGCTGGACTGCTGCAGGGCTACTACGTGGAGGTCGATGCACACCTTCACGAGATTCTACTGCGTCGCCCGGGATTCCAGGGAGGAGTCAAGAGTTGGCCAAGCAGTGCTGCGCAACCTGTTCGCCTGAAGAGCTGGTGGGAAGGTAAGAGTTGCTTAATGTTGAGTTTATGTAATGCTTAATGTTGAGCCTTTTGCCACCCCCCCCCGTGGTTGTGCATGTGTGTACTGCTATGTATTCTTATATTCATGAGCTTGAGAATCCATGCCAGACCCCATGCTGGAGAAGGAACAAGTTACTTACCTGTAACTGTTGTTCTCCAGCATGGGTCTGGCATGGATTCACATGCGAACCCTACCTCTTACCCCTCTGCGGCTCTTCACTTGGTCATACTGCCACTTTACGTGCTACCCAATCTGAAGATGGCTGCCAGAGGCGGGGCTTAGGGAGAGGGCAGTCATTGGCTGGGGGCAGTATGACCCAGAGATCAGTGATTGGTTACTACTAAGGAAGACCGATCGGAAACAAAACTGATACTGATTTTTTTCTTTACCGAGGATTCCCAGCCTGACGGGGGAATATTCATGAGCATGTGAATCCATGCCAGACCCATGCTGGAGAACAACAGTTACAGGTAAGTAACTTGTTCCTTGTTTGCGATGTTGTTTAAGTGCATGTTGAATAGTACTGTAATATGACCGAATATGGGCTAACCATTATTTTCAGAATTCCACAGATAGAACAGATTTTTACAGTGTTTTTAATTTTAAATAACATTGTGAAGTTTACAAAGAAATTTGCTATGCTCAGATTATTCGCACAATGACATCCTCCCGGTCAATCAGCGATGGCATAGCCTCTAGTACACCTCACAATGTCCTTGCAAAACCGTGCCACATTGTGCAGTCCCATGAAAAGACACTTTGATATCAAGTAAAAGCATACGTCACCCCTGCTATTACTGCTTGCCAAATTATAAAAACCTGCTTAATTAACCGCCTGCCCCTCTTTTTTCCTCCACCCCAAGAAATATACTGTCTACCAATATAAAACCCTGGATTAACGTTTAAAGCAAATTTACTAAACCATCTCCCTAATCTTTTTCGGCATATTCCTCTCTTCTCTTCTCTCCTCTCCTCTCCTAAGAAGCCCAGAGCTGGTCATGCTAGGTGTATTGTCCATAGACCAGGAAATGGTAACCCTAATGGCACAAGTGAAAAAGCAAAAAGGCTGAAGCGACCTACGTGTTGTGGCAAGTTGGACCCACTCTGCATCCTGTCTGCTGAGCGGACCAAGCCATGGAGGCTGGGTTGGCCAAGCCACTACCCGTCGAGCCTCCTGATGAGTGGTTGGAGTGGGAGCCCCCATCCCAGACATGGTTATGTTATTCTTTTGAGACATGACTGAAGTACCACCTGAATCGGATGCCATGGCCTGGAATCCTTCAGCAATTGTGAACTCCGCACTCTATGCAGAAGAAAGCCGCATTTGCAAACCAGCTGTGTGCATGTAACAATGCGGCTGGCAATTTGGGCTCCTTCATGACAGAGGGAAACCGAGCAGAGGCATAAAGAAGAAATGAAGCGCTCCTACCTTCAGGAACCTTCACTGTGGGAAAGAGCAGAATGCTGCAGCGCCGCACAAAATGGCCAACAGATTTCCCAGATGGTGTTGACAGCACAGTAGAACATATGCCTTCTGAATGACGCAAATTCAACCAACTGAATTACCCCACTTTGTGTTGGTCCATCCTAAACGCTAGAAACTTCCCTTTGGTTTAGAGACTTCCCCTAGTTCCTTCAGGTGTTTGATTCAACACTCGCTGGCAAAGATTGTGAAGCACCCAAATGCAAATCGCCTCGTCATTTCTCAACAATCTCACACCAGAGTGTACAGAGATGGAATCTAAAGATAAAAAGCAATGAGGAGAAGTCCAGTGGGTGTTGTATGTCCCAGAAAGTCTCTGGTATGTTATGAAACTAGGTGCCAATGAAAACTAGAATACAGAGGTCAGGCTGGGAAAGAATAGGAGGAATAAAAAGTCAGATAAGTATGAGAGCTTATGGTATGATATAGTTTATTTATACAGCGCCTATACACAATGTGTTTCAACGTGCTTCAAGGCAAGGGAGGGAACAAGGGAAAATACAATGACATTCGTACAGGCCATGAACAGCAAGGATGTGAAATTAACTATCTTACTCAGCCTGACGACATTTCAGATAGTGCAAGAGGTCAGACATAGATGAGGAAGGGAGGAGGAGAGTGGGAAGGAAATGGAAACAGACAGGCGACTACCGTACTAGGCCTAATGACATTTCTGGTAGAGCTGGAGAAAAACTAAAGGTGAGGGAGGGGTTGCAGAAAGGGAGGGGAGGAACAAAACAAACGACTATCGTACTAGGCCTGACGACATTTAAGATGGTGCTGGAGGGGGTGGGGGAATAAGGGGAAGAGGGAGGAAATAGACGAGGTTGCTATCATACTAGGTCCAGTGACAATTTTGATAGAGTAAGTGCATAGAAGAAAGTAAGGGGAGGAGATGGGAGAAAGGGAGAGAAGGAGAGAACAGAGAGTAAGCAGTCAAAAACAAAGTGGAGAAGCAAGAGGGGAGAGCGAATACAATTGCAGAAGTCTGTAGTAACACATAATGCTGTAAGACAGGATACAAGATGAAGATGGGAACAGCATGATTCAGGGCCACCATGAGCACAAGATGCAAAGGAAGTCCAGCATAAGAGTTGAGAAAGGGTGGTGCATCGTGAATCAATAAAGTCCATAAAAGTCAAATCCAGCATTGGCCACAAAATAGTGATGGTAAAACCAGAATGTAACGGGACATACTCTTGCAGAGGTAGACTGGAGGGGGGTAGGAGGAGCAGGGTAGAAAAATCAAGCAAACAGGCAACACCTGTGTGCGAGAAGAATGGGGGGGCTCAAGGGAACAGAAATGGAGTGTCAGTGTCGTACAAGTAGCCGATCGCGATCCAGTAAAACAGTTGAGTCTGGTACACTTTGGGGACCAGAGATCAAGATATAGAGGGCCAAGTCATAAGGATGTCCCAGATATGCTTCATAGGGCAGAGAGCCAGGAGGATAAAGTGCCAGATGCCAAAATGGTGGAATCACACAAATGCATATCAAGAACCAATAACTGGGTCAGAGAAGAATACACCAAACCAAGGAATGCATGATTGCTAATGCTGTAATGAATAGCAAGACAAACCAGCATTTTTGTGTGTAATCCATAGGTCTTCAACTTCTTTTGTAATCTCTGAAGAGCATGATGCCCAGTAAGGTTCACAGCATCTTTCCCCAACCATCTGGGAAACAATGTTCATTCCTGCAGTACCCATGAGCGTGACCATCACTGTGGCACGCAGCTCAGGACTTTCAGGACCATTCTAAAAATGTGGGCTATAGTCCTTGAAGGTGTCTGCCTGCCTCCTTCTGCCCTGATCCTTTTTATTGGGAATATTAAAGATGTGTTAGTGATAGTTCAGTTATGTTCTAGCTCGTTTTATGGAAAAGGATTTCATTGTTCAGTTTGTCCAGCAATCTAGAATGGCAAATAACTGATAGTTCACAGATTTCAGATTGAGTGGATCCTTTTCTGCCTTCAATGGCCTAAGGTGAATAAAAAAAGTAGGGGGAATTGGATACAATTTTAGGATAATTCCTAACTTTCTGCTTCCGAGTTTATTCATAATTGTAAGGTTGTAGATTTGAATAGCTTTGCGTTGTTTGCATTGGTGAGGCAGTCCCACAACAGTAACTTGGTAGATCAACGTGGTGATTAAATTGGCTTCTGCTGTGATAGTCTTCTGCTGTTGTGATTATTGGTGAAGGAATCGGGAACCTTTCACTAGACCCACAATTGCCTAGTCTGGAACAGTTCTTTTGGAGGTCTGCAAGGATGCTTCCATCATTTTAATGTTCCCCCTTCCATCCACACCCGCAATCTGAGACTAGGCACCAGACTTTGCCTGTTTACCCCTAGCCCACTCACTCTTACATACAGCCCTTTGCATTCATGCCAGGCTACTCCTTCAATTACGACCAACCAGATCTTGCATACCTCAAGCCAACCGTGCACCACTTACGCCAGAAACCTGAGACTAGTATCTAGACTCCACCATGTGACTTACTGTTAGCACCCTCATGCTTACATCCAACCCTCAGCGCATAAGAACAACTCCTCACCATTGCTTAACTCGGCCACTGCATTGACAACCAACAAAACCGCCCCAGCTCCCTTGGCTGCTAGCAACACCAAAGCCAAAGACATTAGCATCAAAGGTGCGCTTCTTGATGCCCGATCCCCCCTGCGCATGCCCTTGACATCGCAGACTTGATCACATCTGAAAATGTAGACTTCCTTGCTATTTCAGAGACTTGGCTGCATGCGGCAGCCGGCCCCTCCTTGTCATTGCCGATCCCTGACTCAATCAGATGCGATAGGGATACCAATCGAACAAAGGGTGGAGGCCTAGCCTTTATCTGCAAAAGTTCACTTGAATTTAGATCCATCCCTAACCTCCAGATTCCATCTGCGGAACTACTTTCTATCAAATTACCCATCTCTCACAACCAAACTGCTACACTACACCTTATTTACAGGCCTCCAGGTCCCATCTCCATGTTTATTGAGGACATTTCATCCATCCTTGCCACCAATACTAAATCCAACTCGCAAATACTTCTACTTGGCGATTTCAATCTAGGGTACCAAGATGCGAACAACACTAAAGCCCTGGACCTAGCAAGCACTCTAACAGACTTTGGCCTTACCCAACACATCAAAGTGCCTACCCACAATCAAGGACGTACCCTTGACAGGGTTGCAGACCTAAACTGTGCTCTCAACCTGATCTCAGTTACACCTTGCCTTTGGTCTGATACTCACAAAATAATCTTCTCTATCAATTCCAACCTCCTAACACCTAAACCCAATCTCGCCCCTTCCATCCATACCCGCAACAGGAAAGATATTACGATGGAGAAACTTCGCCCTCTTATTCTCCCATTGCTTAATATTGCATTGACCACCTGTTCTGATCCCACAGTACTAGTGGACACATATAATCACACCATTCTTAAAGCTCTCAATGCCATAGCACCGCTAAAATTACGCAAACAAAAAACCTCGCCATCACCTTAACTCCTGGTTTACTCCACATTTCAGAGATCTACGCAAAGAAAAGAAGCTGAGGCACATTGGAAAAATATACCATCACTAATCAACAAAAATATCTTAACCACTGCCTCCTCGTCTTATAAAGAAGCCATACTCACAGCTAAAAAAGACGTTTACAACAAATGTATTCTACAAGCAGAATCCAACACAAAAGAACTCTTTAAGATCCTTAAGGAATTAGTCCCCTGTATCCCCACCGGATATTTGTATCCCTGACATTGCATGCTGTACAAACATCCAAAAGGCACTCCTAGATGAAATCTCTACGCTTCAAACTAAAATTAACGCCAAAAGAAGAAACATCTTAGACTCAGCACACAACTTTGTCCTACAACCTCCCCACTTCCAAACACACCCCTAAAACGTTCAGCTTCACACCTCTCTCTGTACAGGAAGTTGAACATATTATTAAGAAGCTCAAACTTTCCAATTGCCAAGGGGATTCATGCCCTGCTCCTGTCATCAAGGAGGCTGCCCATGACCTTTCGCCGTTTAACGCCACCTTCATAAATGCCTTTTAAATCTGGTATTGTACCTGATAACCTCAAGGGTGCTTGGGTTATCCCTTTAATCAAAAAGCCTACACTGGACCCGAGTAACCCGTCCAACTATAGGCCGATTACCACTGTGCCTTGCTTACTTAAAATTCTGGATCGTGCTGCCTACCTCCAAATTCAGGACTACCTCGAAACTAATAAACTATCGGGTCTCCGGCAATCAGGTTTCCGCCTCAGACATGTAACCGAAACTGCCTTAATTGACTTAAAAACACAAATTGAGGACCTAAAAGGGCAAGTTGGCACTCCTACTTCTTCTTGATCTTTCTGCAGCCTTCAACCTGGTAGATCATCAAGTTCTTTGTCACCACCTCAAAATAGCTGCCTAATTTTCTGACGCTGCCACGTCTTGGATCGAATCCTTCCTGGCCAACAGAACCATGAGGGTTTTCTCACCCTCTGCATCTGCTGAACCTGCACCTGTCCCTTGTGGAGTCCCACAAAGATCTTGTCTCTCCCACACTGTACAATGTATTCACAAAGCCTCTCTTTGATATACTTGACTATCTGGGTGTCTCTTACACCAATTATGCGGTCGACACCCAGATACTCATCCCCATCACAGGCGACTATGCAATTGACTCTAAAGCACTCAATGAAGTCTACACAGTGATCCAGGCCTGGATGGCACATCATGGGCTCTGCCTTAATGATGAAAAAACAGAGTTACCCATCCTCGGCTCACATATCAGACGGTCCAAAGCAAGACCCTGCTTATAAATCATTCACTATCAATGGGAACACTAGCAAAGTGTCCAACGACACCAAAACACTTGGGATTTACCTGGATCCGACATTATCCCTCACCAGACAAACGAATGCTGTTGTATCTGCGTCAGCTTACACCTGCAAACTTATCACCGCCTGCAGACCCTTCCTGACGACTGACAACTTCATCACCCTTGTTAGAACCCTCATCATGGCAAAAATGGATTACTGTAATGCCCTCTACGTAGGGACTAACCAAAGAAGCATCAAAGTTACAGGTTACCCAGAACAATGCCAACAGGGCAGTCCTTAACCTCCCTAGGAGATTTCACATTTCGGATACAAGACGGAATTTACACTGGCTTCCCGTTGCTCACCAAATTTCGCTTAAATCCCTCGCTCTAACATATAAGCCCCAGAACAATATGGCACCCGCCTAACTGGCCAAGCGTTTCATGCAGCATACAGCTAACAGACCACTGAGGTTGGCCCATTTCAACTCACTCACTGTACCTAGATACAAGCTTCAGACAGCCGGGGGGGATCAAGTTTCCCAGTCCTTGCGGCCAAACTCTGGTACACACTACCTACTTCACTCAGAGCTGAACCATCCTTTTTCTCCTTTAAGAACAAAATTAAACTTTGGCTCCATGAGCTAGACACTTCTGCCACATCCACCTAACCACCTTTGGCCTATTATGGCAATGTGCCAATGTCAGATTCCTTGGCCATCTTCTGCACTTGTAACGTCTTTATTATTATGTAATTGTCTGTAACTATGTAACTGTCAGTAACATATGTAAGAACTGCATACTCCTCTAAAGTACTTGCTTTACCTCGATGTAACCATTACCTTCTCAAATTATGCGCCCAGATGCCCCAGGGCAGGGTGTGCAATACAAATAAACAAATACAAATAAAACACTGTTCTGTGGATATTATTTTCCTATTTAGTGGCGGTTTTGCATGGCAGGTGCCTCGGAACCCTTTTCTTCCGGTCACTTTGGCTACCATAGCAAGTTCTGACACTGCTTGGTCTGTGAACTCAGTGTGTAGGGACCAGATCTTTATCCTTCTTAGGTTTTGATTGCTTGCAATCTGCTAACATGCATGAATAACTGTTAGAATTAACTTCATGAAAGGCAAGTGGGTAATTGAATGCTAGCAAAGGAACATACCATTTATAGATTGTTAGTAAAAACATATTTTAGTTGGTTGAGGTGTGAAAAAAATAATCAAGCACTCCTAAAGCAGAAAATGTGCATATAAAATATTCTTTATTGCAGTGTGATCTGTTTGACGTTTGGCTGTTGATGTATGTAATGTATTTTGAACTGACCAGTATAAAGCTGTTAAAGGTCTTGCAAAGGTAGAGCAGAAGGTTTATGCCTTTTTGTGCGATTAGTGGTCCACTCAGCTGTTAGCAAACATTTGCTGTGTACATGCTAGAATGCTGAGAAACTTAACTAGAGTGAGTACTGCACCCTGAACATTATTCTCTGTGTGTGTGTGTGTGTGTGTGTGTGTGTGTGTGTGTGTGTGTCCCCTTCGGCTTGCAAAGGAGGGTATTGAAAAGAAACATCATGGAATCCTATGGCATACTGGGTGAAAACTCTCCCTGTCATAAAGGTAAATTATCCATGGCCTGTTCTCCACTTGCACCCATCGCCCCAATTCTTTATTACGGAGAGTGAATCAATACTCACCAGTGTCTAAAGGAAAGTACACATTTTGTTGTCTGATGAGGTGCAGCGACCATGTGGCAGGTTAAAAGTGGTATGTGCCACTACAGTATAAACTAGGGCGTAAATGCACTACAGATATCAAGGCATTTATTCACTTTCTTCCGGATCTACACAAAACATTCCCAATGACGTGTGTACCTGGGCATGGGCCGGGTTTGTGGCTCGCTAGACTAATAGATCCACTACAGGGACGGGCCTGTGTTGGACCTCATGGTCACAGGATGGAATCCTGGCAGGTTCACTTAACACCTCATTCGTCTGAGGTTGATAAATGAGTGCCATTGAGTTGGGTGACAGTAAACATCTATTATCTGTCGATAACGCTGAGCTACCTAACTGGGGTGAATATGCACTCTGCAAAACATATTTCGAGGGGATTGGGTCCTCCGACGTATTCCATATCTATGACAGTAATCACCACAGCTGTGCTGCTTCGGAAACTTTTTCGGCGTCTGCGTCCTGCGTCGATGACGTCGATGCGCCGCCGTCGAGGACCTCCTCCGACGTCCGACGTCATCCGATGTGATAAGTAGGACGCACGACGCCAGTAGCCTCAGTTCCGTTTTTTCCGCGAACGTGTTGCTTCGTGTTTCTCGGTTCTAGCCTCGACTCTTTGGAGTTCTGTTCTTTCTGGTTCTTCGAGCCTGTTCGTTTGTGAATATTCCTTCGCAGCGATGTCTTCCGCTTCGTCTTCGACCCCGCGTCCGGGCTTCGAGAAGTGCGGGGTGTGTGGGTCCAAGATGTCGGTGACTGACTCGCACGACGCCTGCCTCTGGTGCCTCGGGGAGGCCCACGACACGGATGACTGTGTCGACTGCCTGTCGCTCACTTCCAAGGCCTTACGCGAACGTAAGAAGAAATTGTCGGTAGGTCGGGTGTCCAAGCCCCGGAAGTCGAAGTCGGCGGGGCTTTCGACGGATGATTCGAGGGGTGACTCTCCGCGTCATCGTCGGAGGTCTCGTCGGTCTTCTTCTAGGAGTCGGTCTCGCCACTCCTCTGCCTCTTCGAGGCGTTCTCGGAAGCGCCGTCACCGGTCGCCTTCCAGGTCCTCTTCCGAGGACTCTGCCCGGCACGTCGGTTATCCCACCAGCCGTGCGACGCCGGAGGAATGGGCTTCCTTCGGGAAGAAAATGTTGGCGATTCTTGAGTCGCAGGGTACTCAACCGTCCGCGCCCCCGAGTGGGGTCGGCCGTGTGAGGTCGAGAGACGCCGCTCGCAAGAGTGGTCGGCACGAGTCACGGGAGAGGTCCCGTTCGGACAAGGAGGCTCGTTCTCGCCGTACCCGTTCCAGGTCCCGGTCCTCGACGCGATCGAGACCGTGTGCACCTGTGATGTCTTCGAGGAAGACATCGACGTCTGAGGCGTCGAGGGCGTCGACAGGCTTTCTCGATGCTCCGGCTCCGGGGAAGTCGTCGAAGCCGTCGACGTTCAGGTCGTCGAGGGACACGCTCGGGGCTCCGGCTTCGAGGGCTGTGTCGACGCCGCCGATATTGGAGGCGCTGCATCTGACGTCGACGCCGATTTCCTCGACGTCGACGCCGATCCTCTCGGCGCCGTTGCCGGTTTTCTCGACGGCGGCGCCGATTCGCTCGACGCCATCGACGCCTTTCGTGTCGGAGGTGCCCCGTGTCTCGGGTGTACCCCCTAGGAAGGCTCTGGCTAAGAGCAGGCACTCTCAGGTGCCTTTCCACCACTTGGATTATATTTCGGAGGCGGATGAGGATTCGGTTGGCCTGGTTCCTGTTCAGGTGCCGGATGACATTGTCTCGGGCCATAGTCAATTTGACGATTTGAGGCAGTCGCTGCATGATGCTAGTGGTCTGGACACCTCTCCGGAGGTGGAATTTGGTCGGCCTGAGCCTGGCTCCCATGCCGATTCCTCATACCGGCGCCTTATGGCTAGGGTGTCTGAGTATCTGGGTTGGTCTGCTCCCCCAGGGGAGTTTGTGCAGGATGATCTGACGGACATCCTTGATGTTGGTCCCCCATCTGACCCGGTTCTGCCATTCCATATGGCTTTACAGCGTAGGGTGGCGGCGGCTTGGACTGCTCCGGAGAGTCTCCCGGCAGTGGGCAGATCCTTGTCGCGGAAATACCGTCCAGCCAGTGGCGACCCCTGCTACTTGACCAGGCACCCCACTCCGGAAAGTTTGGTGGTGCAGGCGGCCACGGCCCCGGCAAAGCAGGCGTCGTACCCTACCATCCCTCCTGATAGGGACGACAAACGTTTTGATGGCTGGGCGAAGAAGGTGTTTTCTTCTGGTGGTATGGCGCTTCAGGCGGCCAACTCCATTTGTGCCTTGTCACGTTTCACGCACACTCTGTGGAACTGTGTTGCGTTAGCGGCTGAACATATTCCCGAAGGGGACGAACGGGTTGGTTTCCTTGCTTTGGTCCAGGATGGTAAGGATGCCATGTGTGAGTCCGTTCAGTCGGGTTTGGACTTAGCTGAATGCGTCAGTAGGTCCATGGCGGCGAGCACCGTGATACGCAGGTTTGCGTGGTTGCGGAAGTCGGGGTTTGCTCCTGATGTGCAGTCCCGGCTCCTCAACATGCCCTTTGATGGTGAACATCTTTTTGGCAGCAAGGCTGACGAGAGCCTTGAGAGGTTGCAGACCTCAAAGGCTGCAGCGAAGTCGTTGGGCGCTGCAGTTCGCCAACCTCCGCCTTTTCGTCCTAGGGGACAGCAGTGGAGGGGTGGCTCCTTTCGCTATTACTCGTCCTTTGGTAGAGCGAGAGGAGCTGGCAGTCAAAGGGGCCAACGCAGGGGTACCAGAGGTGGACGACAGGGTACCCGTGGTGCCAAGGCCGCTCGGGCAGTTGCCTCTTTGCCCTCAGGTAACGCCGCAGCCGCTCCTACTCAGTCATGAGGCCTTGTCCCATGGTTCGCCGGTTGGGGGAAGGCTGGCGCAGCATCTTGTAGAGTGGCGTGCCATTACTTCGGATGTGTGGGTTCTGGAGATCATAACCCACGGCTACTGTCTTCCCTTTCGGCACAGGCCTCGCGACAATCCACCGGGGAACCTCTCTTTGAAGTGTCCGGATCCGCTCCTTGCGCAGGAAATTCAAGCCCTGCTGGAGAAAGGCGCCATAGAACTGGTGCCTGTAGCGGAGAGGAACAAGGGATGGTATTCCCCTTATTTTTTGATTTCCAAGAAAGACGGGGGATTGAGACCCATCATGGACTTGCGCGGTTTGAACAAACTCCTCAGGAAGGACAAGTTCAAGATGGTTACTCTCTCTCAAGTCCTCCAGGCCCTTCAGCTTCAGGACTGGTTGGTGTCACTCGACCTCAAGGATGCTTACTTCCATGTGCCGATCCATCCCAAGCACAAGAAGTACCTGAGGTTCGCGGTTGGCGACTCGCACTTTCAGTTTCGGGTCCTGCCGTTCGGTTTGACCTCCGCCCCGAGGGTTTTCACCAAGCTCATGGTGGTGGTGGCAGCGCATCTCAGGCAAGGGGGGATTCACGTCTACCCCTACCTGGACGATTGGTTGATCAGGGGGAGCTCTCCCGAGCAGGTCCTGGATCATCTGTCCGTCGCCTGCCACTCCCTTCACAGGCTGGGCTTCTCCCTCAATTTAAAGAAGTCCCATTTGACGCCAACGCAGAGGCTCCAGTACATCGGAGCAGTGCTCGACACTTCCCTGGGGCAGTGTTTTCCTCCCCAGGTGAGGGCTCTTCACATTCAGCAGATGGTGCGCAAGTTTCAGCATGCCCAGACGCTCCCAGCGTTCGAGTTCTTGAGGTTGCTCGGCCTCATGGCATCCTGCATTCTTCTGGTGCCAGAGGCTCGCCTGCGGATGAGATCTTTGCAGTGGGCACTCAAGATGCAATGGTCGCAGTCCTCCGGCAGGATGTCGGACCCGATTCAGGTGCCGCCCTCGGTCGCCCGGGACCTTCTGTGGTGGGCCGTCGAAGGCAACTTGATGAAGGGGGCTCCGTTTTGGCTTCCCTGGCCGGAGGTGACGATCGTGTCGGATGCATCCCTCACGGGATGGGGAGCTCATGCCAACGGGCTGACAGTCAGCGGTCGTTGGTCTCCGTCGGAGTCCAGACTCCATATCAATCTGTTGGAGCTGAGGGCCGTCAGGCTAGCCCTGAAGGCTTTTCTGCCGACTGTGCGAGGGAAGAATGTCCTGATCCTGACGGACAACACAGTGGCCATGCACTACCTCAACAAAAAGGGGGGGGCAGGGTCACTTCCTCTGTGCAGGGAGGCGATGCAGCTCGAGTTCTGGGCCATCCAGCAGGAAGTTTCGATCTCGGCAGTTCATCTGGCCGGAGTCGAGAACGTGACGGCGGACGCTCTGAGCAGGCAGAGCACGATATCTCACGAGTGGGAGTTGGCTCAGGAGATTCTCCTGGAGATCTTCGCCCTTTGGGGGACCCCTCAAGTGGATCTCTTTGCCTCCAGTGTCAACCGGAAGTGCGAAAGGTTTTGCTCGCGGGAATTTTCTCCAAAAGGAGCCTTAGGAGACGCGTTCGTGGTGGAGTGGTCGTTCCCGCTGCTGTACGCGTTTCCTCCGGTCCCCGTCATCCCGCAGGTGCTGCGGAGGTTGCGGAAGTTCGGTTCCCGGATGATCCTCATTGCTCCGGCGTGGGCTCGGAGGACGTGGTACCCGGACCTTCTCGACTTGTCCATCTGCCCTCCACGTCGTCTTCCCTACCGAGACGATCTGCTCTCACGGGAGGGGGGTCAGGTTCTCCATCCAGAGGTCGGATCCCTCAACCTTCACGCTTGGCTTCTGAAAGGTTGAGGTATAAGGATTGGGACCTCCCTGAAGACGTGATGGAGGTGTTGCTTTCGGCCCGAAGGCCCGCAACTAAGTCTCTGTACCGTTGCCGTTGGCGTAAGTTCTGCGACTGGTGCAGAGTTCAGAATGTGGATCCTTTTGCATGTGACATCCCCATGGTTCTGTCCTTTTTGCTTTCTTTGGCCCACAGGGGCTTGCAAGTGGGTACCGTTAAGGGTTACCTGGCGGCGCTGTCCATCTTTAAGCGCTCATCTGAAGAATGTTCTTACTTTAAAATCCCTTTAATTTCACAGTTTCTGAAAGGGCTCACTAATGTGTTCCCTCCGTCGCCTTTCCTGGTGCCCGGTTGGGATTTGAACCTTGTTCTTAGGTTTCTTATGGGTGCTCCGTTTGAGCCGTTACATTCTTGCCCTTTGAGGCTGTTGACTTTGAAAACTGTGTTTTTAGTTGCGGTTACTTCCGCTCGCAGAGTGAGTGAGTTACAGGCACTTTCTGTTAAGCCACCCTTCACTGTTTTTCACAAGGACAGGGTTGTCCTTCGAGTTCGTCCTTCTTTTCTTCCGAAGGTAGTGACGGAATTTCATTTGGCCCAGAAGATTGTTCTTCCGGCATTCTATCCTCCTCCGCATCCTGGTAAGGATGAGGAGAGGCTCCATAGGCTTGATCCTAGGAGAGCTTTGAGCTTTTATGTTTCTCGCATGTCCCGGGTCAGAGTGGACGATCAACTCTTTATTGGTTACGCTGGTAAGCGTTTGGGGCAAGCTGTGACGAAACAGACTTTGTCCCGCTGGATTATTTTAGCCATCTCGGAGTGTTACCGCTTGGCGGGCAAGGACCCTCCGGCTGGCTTGCGGGCCCATTCTACCAGGGGCTTGGCTGCATCTACTGCCCTGCAGAGGGGTGTTCCTATTCGCAACATCTGTGATGCTGCCACCTGGGCTTCGGTGCATACATTTGTGCGGCATTATTCCCTCGATTCCATCAGAGGGCAGGATCTGGCCTTTGGCAAGGCGGTCCTTTGCTCTGCTATTTGATTGGCTATTCTAAATTTTGTTTCTAAATTCTTTCCCTCCTCCTTGATTTGGTACTGCTTTGGGAGTCTGTCATAGATATGGAATACGTCGGAGGACCCAATCCCCTCGAAGAACAAGTTACTTTCTTACCTGGTAACGTTCTTTCGATGGGATGGTCCGACGACGTATTCCATATCGCTCCCGCCCTGCCTTCCCCGCTGCAGAATTTCTGTTGCGTTTGCAGCTTACGTTCCGCAAGGCTTTGTGTCGGACTGACAGTTGACTATTGTCACACGTTCTGGGGGAAAAAACTACAACTGAGGCTACTGGCGTCGTGCGTCCTACTTATCACATCGGATGACGTCGGACGTCGGAGGAGGTCCTCGACGGCGGCGCATCGACGTCATCGACGCAGGACGCAGACGCCGAAAAAGTTTCCGAAGCAGCACAGCTGTGGTGATTACTGTCATAGATATGGAATACGTCGTCGGACCATCCCATCGAAAGAACGTTACCAGGTAAGAAAGTAACTTGTTCTTTGATGTCATATGATCTAACAATTGCTGGCAAATGATGGAGGCTTCTCAAATGTCCTTCAAAACGACTGTAAAAAAGCCAAAAGGATTGGCTTCATCATTGCTTGTTTTTCATTACCTTGTGCACCATCGCTAGACCACATGACGAAGTGTGGTAACTTCAACACATCACAAGGATAGTCAACATTTTTCTTTCAGTGTGCCATCACAGAAGTTCAAGTAATTTAATTAGACTAGCTCATGTTTTCATTTGCATGTACTTGCACATAGTCCTTCTTGCTCAGCTCTCATTTTTAATTGCAATCGTGAATTGACTTGTTGGAACTGGAATATTTGCCAATTTCGTTTTTTCTTCATTACCTAGGTGACAGCACTGCAACAATCCGTTAACTTGCTACAAAAAGATAAAGAATACCTCAATCGCCAGAACATGGAGCTTAGCGTTCGTTGTGCTCATGAGGAAGATCGTTTAGAAAGGCTTCAAGCTCAGCTTGAAGATACCAAAAAAACAAGAGAGGAAATGTATGAAAAATATGTAGCATCCAGGTAAGTGGTATTTGCACGAACATGACATCATGCTTGGCTTCAGTGCAGCCCTTTACCTGGATCACAATAAGGGCTGCTCGCTATTCTGTGTGAAGACCTTCTGCATGGCAAGTTTACCTAAATCTATATATTTTTTTCTTTAAATACTACTGCAATCAACTTGATGGAGGCAGAGACAGTACGCATACAAGTAATTGGATAGATGTAAAGAGCAGACTGATAGTACAAAATAAGGTCTTTGTAGAAAATTATCTGAAATGTGGTAAATTGATCACTGAGACAGAGAAAATCACAAACTTAAGTCTGCCTTGTCCTGGTCAGCTAATGCTGGCTGCAACGCACATTAGAGACTGTGAAGACAAAGAAGTGTGGACTTCAGATTGAACTGTCTAGTAAACATGAGTAAGATGTGGAGCATCGCAGCGGTGACACAGCAGATGCTGTACGCGAAACCTGTGAGCTGCAGCAAGGATAAGACACCCGCCACAGACAGGAAAATGTGGGCACCACTGCGACAGGGCGAGCGGTGGAGGAGGATCACCAAAGACAGGGACCAAACAGAGCTGCTGTAGTGTTCTCCAATTGCGAAGCCTTGACTAGTGACCAGACCAAGAAACTAAGGGGGGACACAGCGAGCCGATCCACTACTGGCGAGAGGTTTGTGCACACCTGCTACTGTGAAGAGGGAGAAGCCCAAATCAGGCTAAGGGATTAAGAGGAAACTTCGGAGGCAAAATTAGATAGTGCCACTTGAGAAAATGATTCAACTCTAAAAGAGTGCATCCTTGGTGAAAGCTGTTATGTCGTTCCTTTTGTAGAAGCTAGTGCAGCTGAGTAAGATGGGTAAAGAGTTTTTGACTTTACCTTTTAAGTTTTGTTTGTTTAATGTGCTTTTTTTTTCTTTTCTCCCAATTCTTGCTGAATTACAACATGATTAAAGACTAAAAAAGCTTGTAATACATAGCACTCAGCTGCTCCCTAATGCAGAGAGGGTAATTGATCAGTGTATCTTAATTAGAACAGTATTCTTGTGGTTATCTTGTAACCGGAGGACACACCTGACAATGTCTGTTTACTTCTGTGTCCGCTCTGTTTTTCTGTGTGCCTTTTCCTTGTATTGTGCAACTGAGCTGTATCATCTAACAATGTTTTAGTGACTGAATCGCTGCATTTTAACATATGCCAATATTTTGTATGTGTGTTTTCCTCACTCGCGATATCTTTGAGCTTCAGTGTGTTATGTTGCATTATGGTGAATCCCAATTAAGAGAACGTCATTGTTAATGTCCATGTTTTCCCCTGTTTCTTTATCATTTGCATTTGTCTAGGAGCCAAGCTGTGTGGAGGTGTAGGGTTGTTAGAACTTTTTTTCCCACACACTCCCTGTCCTTGCAGAGGGTGTGACTTTGATTAAAATTAATGGCTCATGTTGAATTGTTCTGGATAGATGATGCGATGAGAGAAGTACTAAACGCCCCCATTTCTGAGAGTGGCGCCTGAGAGGCTATATCTGGTCTCTGTGGGGTAAAGCGATAGGATTAGATGTGATCCTGGTGGAATTTTATAATGCCTTCTCAGATTTACTCCTACCTCACTTAGTAGCAATGTATGATGAGGTGATATACAGAAGGCTGCTCTTCCAGGGTCCACAGGAGCGGCCCTGATCTCAGATTTGTTGAAGCCTGGAAATTTGCCAGAAGAATGCTAGTCTTATTGCTGATATCCACCCATAATCGCTGATAGTAACATATTTGCAAGACTGCTGACAAATAGTTAGCGATAATCAAAGCAATATCCATGGCGGTATTAGTGAGCATTGCACCGGGCAGGTATACCTTCTACAACCTCTACAGAGTCTTGGGATTAATAGATCAGCTGCAGCCAACGACGGTGGCAGTTATGCTGGATGCCCTAGAATGCTTTCAAATTGATGAAATGGCCTTTGTTGGCTGCCAATCGGCTGTCGTTGGTCTACATTGGAGTCCAGACTACACATCAACCTTTTAGAGCTGGGGACAATCAGACTGCCACTGAAGACCTTCTGGCCCTCTGCGGGGGAAGAATGTCCTGAAAATGACAGACAACACAGTGGCCATGCATTGCCTCAGCAAGAGAGGTGGTCTAGGGTCACTACCACTGTGCAAAAAAGCAATGCTGCGCTGGTTTTGAGTGGGAGGTTGCTCAAGAAGGCTTTCTAGAGATCTTTGCCCTTTTGGAAACCCCTCAAGTGGACCATTTCCCATCCAGTATCAATAGGAAATGTAACCTGTTCTGCTCCCAGAAATGTCCTCAGAGTATCTCTAGGGGACACGTTTCTACTCCTGTATACGTACCCTCCAGTCCTCATGTCATCAGGAGGTTTAAGGATGTTCGGGAAATGGACCTTCTAGACCTGTCCATCTGTCATACCAATCAGTCTTTCCCAGAGAGGATATTTGCTAACTCAGGAGGGAGGCTGCATTCTCTAGCCCGAAATCGGGCTCTAAACATTCACGCCTGGTTTCTGAGAGGATGAGAGGCAGAGGTTGGATCTCCTGGAAGTCGTAATGCAGGTGTTGCTTTCAATCAGGAGGCCCGCAACTAAAGCTCTATACCGCTGACATTGGAACAACTTTTGCAGCTGGTGTAGGGACAGCAATATTGACCCTTTTACTTGTGACACACCATCAGTGTTATCTTTTTGTTGTTGTATTTAGCCAATCCAGGGATGCAGATTTCTACTACAAAGGGCTATGGCAGCGCTTTCCATTTTCAAGTGCTTGCGTGACAAAAAGGTGCATATTTTAGACTCGTTGTTGTCCAGTTCCTGAAGGAACTGACTATCTTCCCACCGTTTCCTTTTATTATTCCGATTTGATACCCTAATTTAGTGCTAAAAGTCTTGATGGAGGCTCCTTTCGAGCTTCTTCATTCATGTCCACTTAGGATGCTGACTTTGAAGACCATCTTTTCTGCAGCGATCACATCGGCTCACAGGGTGAGCGAGTTTAAAGTCTGGTCTTCCAAGCCACTTTTTTACTACCTTCTATAAGGATGAAGTTGTTTGAGGCATCGACCTTCGTTTCTACCGAAAATGGTGTCTGAATTTCCTCTGGCACAAATGTTTGATTTATCTTTTTATCAACCTCCTTCCAAGGATGAAAAGGCTTCATCGTTTAGAGCCCTTAAAGAGCAGTGAGCTTTTACATTAGCAGGCTGGCTAAAGTGAGGCAAGATTATCAGCTTTTTGTGGGATATAGGTCACGAACTGGGACATGCTGTTACTAAACAGACCTTGTCTCGATGCATTGTGTTGTGCATTACTGAGTGTAACGCTCTTGCCGGCAAGGAAGTGCCTGCTGGTCTGAGAGCTCATTCCACTAAAGGATTAGCTATATTTTCAGCTTTAGAAAGCGGGGTGCTGGTGCAGGAGATTTGCAGTGTTGCAACCGGGTCTTTGCTGCACACCCTTCCTAAACATTACTGCCTTGATTATGTATCGGGTCAGGAGGCTACATTTGGCAAAGCTGTTCTTCACAGCATAAATCTGACGTAAATTCACCTTTACTCACCTCAGTTGCATACTGCTATGGGAAAGATGAGAAATACGTGGGAGGACACAATCCATTAGAAGAACAAATTACTTACCTTTGGTAATGTTCTTTCTACTGGATGTTCCTCCCACATGTACTGCACATCGCCCTCCCAACTTGCCCCTTTATCCTTGGGGTGAATTTCTGTTTTCTTGCGCCTTCCTCTGGTTTCATCACCCTCGATACTGATGTGCAAAAGAAAGGGAGGAATAACATGTTCGAGGGGATTGGGTCCTCCGATGTATTCCGTTTCTATGACAGTAATCACCACAGCTGTGCTTCGCGAAATCCTTCTGCGTCGATGCGCTGTCCTCGAGGGCCTCCGTCGAGCCGACATCACTGGATGTTATAAGTAGGACGCACAACGCCCGTAGCCTCAGTTCTGTTTTTTCCGCAAACGTGTTTGCTTCGGAGATCTCGGCGCGCCTCAGTTCTTCTGAGTTCTGTTCTTTCGGTTCCTCGTACCTGTACGTTTGTGAAGATCCATGATGTCTTTGTCTTTTTCTACTCCGCGGCCGGATTTTAAGAAGTGTCGGGACTGCGGGTCCAAGAGGTTGTTGACTGACTCGCACGACGCCTGCCTCTGGTGCCTCGGTGAGGCCCACGACACGGTTGATTGTGTAGACTGCCAGTCGCTTACGTCGAAGGCCTTGCAGGAGCGTAAGAAGAAGCTTTCTGTAGGTAAGGTGCCCAAGCCCTGGAAGTCAAAATCCACCGGGTGTACGACTGACGATTCGAAGGGCGACTCTCCGCATCGTCGGCGTAGGTCTGGGGGGTCTCGGTCCCGGAGTGGGTCCCGCCATTCCTCTGCCTCTTCGAGGCACTCACGGAAGTGCTGTCACCGGTCGCCTTTCCGTCCTCATCCGAGGACTCCGCCCGTCGGCGGGTGGCTTGTCCCAACAAGCATTCCACTCCTGCCGAATGGGATTGATTTCGGCAGGAGATGATGGTGATTTTTCAGTCACAGGACTCCGGTCCGTCCGCGCCATCGAAAGACGCCGGCCGTGACCGTGCTAGAGATGCCACTTGCATGCCTTCGGGCTCAAGCAGTCATCGCAATCACTGGCCGCCTTCGAGGTCCCGGTAGGACAAGGATGGTCGCTCTAGACATTTCCGTTCCAGGTCCCGGTCCTCGACGCCCTCGAGACCGTCTGAGCCTGTGAAGTCTTCGAAGAAGACATTGATGCCTTCAGCGCAGAGGTTGTCGACTGGCTCTCTCGAGGCTCCGCCTCCGAGGAAGCCGTCAATGACATCGGCACACAGGCTGTCGAGGGACACGCTCGGGGCTCTGCCCTCGAGGACTGTGTCGAAGCCGTCAGCGCCACGCTCAACTTCGACGCCGATTCCATCGACGCCTTTTGAGGCTGTTTTGTCGGAGGTACCCTGTGGCACGGTGGAACCCCCCAGAAAGGCTCTGGCCAAGGCTAAAAATGTCTTTGTCCCTTTTTTTGTGCCCTCATTCCAGCCTCTGGATTATATTTCTGAGGTGGATGAAGGATCTGAGGAAGGGTTGGTTCCCGATGAGGTACCAGACGAGATTTTATCTGGTCATAGCCAGATTGAAGACCTGCGTCAGTCATTGCACGACGCCAGTGGTCTGGACACCTCTCCGGAGGTGGAATTCTGTAGGCCTGAGCCTGGCACCCATGCCGAGTCCTCGTACAGGCACCTTATGTCGAGGGTAACGGAATACTTGGGGTGGTCTGCGCCACCAGTGGATTTTCTGCAGGATGACCTGATGGATATCCTCGACCAAGGTCCACCAACTGACCCGGTACTGCCATTCCATATGGCCTTGCAAAGAAGGGTGACAGCGGCTTGGACTGCTCTGGAGAGTCTCCCGGCAGTGAGCAAGTCTTTACCGCGAAAATACCGCCCAGCCAGTAGCAAAGCAGGCGTTGTACTCTACCGTCCGTCCTGATAGGGATGACAAGCGTTTTGATGGCTGGGGGAAGAAAGTGTTTTCTCCAGGGGGTATGGCTTTACAGGCAGCCAACTCTGTGTGTGCCTTGTCACGTTGCACGCACACTCTGTGGAACTGTATTTCGTTGGTGGCTGATCATATTCCCAAAGGGGAGGAACAGGATGGTTTTCTTGCTATGGTGCAGGATGGCAAGGATGCCATAGTGTGTCCGTTCAGTTGGGTCTGGACATGGCAGATTGTGTCAGCCGGTCCATGGCGGCGAGCACCGTAATACGCAGGTTTGCGTGGTTGCGGAAGTCTGGGTTTGCTCCTGATGTGCAAGCCCGGCTCCTCAACATGCCCTTTGATGGTGAACATCTTTTTGGCAGCAAGGAGAGCCTTGAGAGGTTGCAGACCACCATAAGCTGCAGCAAAGTCGTTGAGCGCTGCAGTTCGCCAACCTCCTCCTTTTCGTCCTAGGGGACAGCAATGGAGGGGGAGGTTCCTTTCGATATTACTCATCCTTTAGTAGATCGAGGGGAGCTGCAAGTCAAAGGGGCCAACGTAGGGGTACCAGAGGTGGAAAAGAAGGTACTCGAGGTGACAAGGCCGCTCAGGCAGTTGCCTCTTTACCCTCAGGCAATGCCGCAGCCTCTTCAGCTCCGTCATACGGCCATGTCCCATGGTTCGCCGGTTGGGGGAAGGCTGGCGCAGCATCTTGTAGAATGGCGTGCCATTACTTCAGATGTGTGGGTTCTGGAGATCATAGCCCACGGCTACTGTCTTCCTTTCTGGCAGAGGCCTCACGACAATCCACCAGGGAATCTCTCTTTCGGAGACTCCCAAAGATTATATCCGGAGTCTGGATGCACTCCTTGCGCAGGAAATACAAGCTCTGCTGGAGAAAGGCGCCATAGAACTGGTGCCTGAGGAACAAGGGATGGTATTCCCCTTATTATTTTATTTAGAAGAAAGACGGTGGATTTAGACCCATCATGTACTTGCACGGTTGGAACAAGCTCCTCGGGAAGGACAAGTTCAAGATGGTTACTCTTTCTCAAGTCCTCCAGGCCCTTCAACTTGAGGACTGGTTGGTGTCTCTCGACCTCAAGGACGCTTACTTTCATGTGCCGATATATCCCAAGCACAAGAAGTACCTGAGGTTCGCGGTTGGCGGCTCGCACTTTCAGTTTCGGGTCCTGCCGTTCGGATTGACCTCCGCCCTGAGGGTTTTCACCAAGCTCATGGTGGTGGTGGCAGCGTATCTCGGGAAAGGGGGGATTCATGTCTACCCCTACCTGGACGATTGGTTGATCAGGGCGCGCTCTCCCGAGCGAGTCCTGGATCATCAGTCAGTCACCTGCCACTCCCTTCACAAGCTGGGCTTCTCCCTCAATTTAAAGAAGTCACACTTGACGCCAACTCAGCGGCTCCAGTACATCGGAGCAGTGCTCGACACATCCCTGGGGCAGTGTTTCCCTGCCCAGGTGAGGGCTCATCACATTCAGCAGATGGTACACAAGTTTCAACAGGCCCAGAGTCTTCCAGCGTTGGAGTTCTTGAGGTTGCTCGGCCTCATGGCATCCTGCATTCTTCTGGTGCCAGAGGCCAGGTTGCGGATGAGATCTCTGCAATGGGCTCTCAAGATGCAGTGGTCACAGTCCTCCGGCAGGATGTCGGACCCCGTGCAGGTGCTGCCCTCAGCGTACCCAGGACCTTCTGTGGTGGGCCGAGAAAAGGCGATCTGATGAGGGGGCTCCGTTTTGGCTACCCTGGCCAGAGGTGACGATCGTGACGGACGCATCCCTCACTGGATGGGGAGCTCATGCCAACGAGTTGAGTCAGCGGTCGTTGGTCTCTGTCGGAGTCCAGACTCCATATCAATCTGTTGGAGCTGAGGACCGTTCGGCTTGCCCTGAAGGCTTTTCTGCCGACTGTGCGAGGAAAGAATGTCCTGATTCTGACGGACAACACAGTGGCCGTGCACTACCTCAACAAAAAAGGGGGGCAGGGTCACTTCCTCTCTGCAGGGAGGCGATGCAGCTCTGGTTATGGGCCATCCAGCAGGAAGTTTCGGTCTCGGCAGTTCATCTGGCCGGCGACGAAAACGAGACGGACGCTCTGAGCAGGCAGAGCGCGATCTCTCACAAGTGGGAGTTGGCTCAGGAGATTTTCCTGGAGATCTTTGCCCTTTGGGGGACCCCTCAAGAGGATCTCTTCGCCTCCTGTGTCAACCAGAAGTGCGAAAGGTTCTGCTCAAGGGAATTTCCTTCAAGAGTAGCCTTAGGAGACGCGTTCGTGGTGGATTGGTCCTTCCCACTGCTGTATGAATTTCCTCCAGTCTCCGTTATCCCGCAAGTGCTGCGGAGGTTACGGAGGTTCGGTTCCCGAATGATCCTAATTGCTCCGGCATGGGCCCAGAGCCCGTGGTACCCGGACCTTCTCGACTTGTCCATCTGCCCTCCTCGTCGTCTTCCCTACCAAGATGATCTGCTCTCACGGGAGGGGGGTCAGGTTCTCCATCCAGAGGTCAGGTCCCTAAACCTTCACGCTTGGTCTTCTGAAAGGTTGAGGTATAAGGATTGGGACCTCCCTGAAGACGTGATGGAGGTGTTGCTTTCGGCCAGACGACCGGCAACAAAGTCCCTGTACCGTTGCCGTTGGAGAAAGTTCTGCGACTGGTGCAGGGTTAAGAATGTGGATCCTTTTTCATGTGACATTACTGCGGTTCTGTCTTTTTTTGCTTTATTTAGGCCACAAGGGCCTGCAAGTGGGTACCATTAAAGGTTACCTTGCGGCGCTGTCCATATTTAAGCGCTCGTCTGAGGAGTGTTTCAAAATTCCTTTAATTTCTCAGTTTTTGAAAGGGCTCACTACTGAGTTTCCACCGTCATCTTTCCAGGTGCTTGGTTGGGATTTGAACCTTGTTCTAAAGTTCCTAATGGGTGCTCCATTTGAGCCTTTACATTCTTTTCCTTTGAGACTGTTCACCCTTAAAACTGTATTTTTAGTTGCGGTCACTTCAGCTCGTAGAGTGAGTTACAGGCACTTTCAGTTAACCCACCCTTCACTGTGTTTCATAAGGACAGGGTTGTCCTTAGAGTTCGTCCTTCCTTTCTTCCGAAAGTGGTGTTGGAATTTCATTTAAGCCGGAAGGTAATTCTTCCGGCATTTTATCCTCCTCCGCATCCTGGTAAGGAAGAGTAGAGGCTCCATAGGTTGGATCCTAGGAGAGCTTTAAGTTTCTACATTTCGCGCATATCCCGGGTCAGAGTGGATGATCAGCTCTTTATAGGTTACTCTGGAAGGCGTTTGGGACAAGCTGTTACTAAGCAGACTGTCTAGATGGATTGTTTTGGCAATTTTGGAATGTTACCGCTTGGCGGGTAAGGACCCTCCGGTAGGCTTACGGGTCCATTTTACTAGGGGTATGGCTGCCTCTACTGCCCTTCCAGAGGGGTTTTCCTATTCGTAACATCTGTGAAGCACCCACTTTGGCTTCAGTCCATTCTTTTGTAAGACACTACTCCCTGGATTCTATCCATGGGCAGGATCTGGCCTTTGGCAAGGCGGTCCTTTACTCTGTAATTTGATTGGGCATTCTAAATTTCTATATTTGAAATTGTTTTTTCCTCCTCCATACGTTGGTACTGCTTTGGGAGTCTGTCATAGATGTGGAATACATCGTCGGACCATCCCATCGAAAGAACGTTACCAGGTAAGAGAGTAACTTGTTCAACTGAGGCAACGGGTGCTGTGCATGCTAAATACACTGGTGTCAATGTCTCAGCCAAGAGCGGGATGAAAGCCGTCCAGTGCCCTCAATTGACGAAAAACCTTTCTGAGAATGCAGAGTAGAATACGAAGATATCAAAGATGAGGAACGCGTGGGATGAACACCCAGTAGAAAGAAAATTAACAGGGGTAAGTCATTTGTTGTTCTTGTCCCTCTTTATGTACCATGTACAACTTTTGTGGCCTCTCAAGTCTTAAACTTCAGGTTTTGCAGGTTCCCGTAACCAACCTTAAAGTTTACTTTGGTTCACATCCTTACTGTTTCTGCTTGAGAACTCCTGTCCTCCTTGGACTGCTACAGATAATTCTCTTGTACTTTCTCGCAAGGTTTGTATTTCAGTGTTTCTCAGGCTCTCGTAAGCGGCTTTCACATTCAAGTCAATTAGTCTCTCATATGATGCTTTTGGCTCCTTTCAGTCCTTGTATCATACAACTTGCGTGGACATCCTCAATGTCTCTTTTCAATGTCTGTCAGGGCACTGTTGGCTCCCTTCAATCCTTATATCATACTACTTTCGTGCCCTCTCCCATGGCCGATATTTTGGGTTTCGCATGTTCCCATAACCTGTATTGTAAATTTTTTCATACATTTCGTTCTGTCCCAGTTGCCTCCGCCTTTCCTGAACCATCCGGGTAACTTCTCTTGAGTTGGGCTGGTTCACATGGCTTGGCATCAGGATGTGGCAACTTCCCTTTCTCTCGTTCTCTACTTTCTCAGGTCTTTCGCCAACTCTCACTCCGAGCCTGTTCACTTCGGTAGACTCTACGCACGTGAGCAGATGTGAGGTTTTGTTCCTCCATGTGACTGGTCTCGGTGTGGTTTAGCGGGCCCCAGGACCACCAGAGTCTTCATGGTCACACCACCAAACGGGACAGTTCTTCGTCATGCAATAATATTGGTGTAAATATTTTAACTGTATTAGATTGTGAGCTCATCTCCCTGATACTCTATGTACATGTCTTATTGTATATAGCCATATCTTATCTGGTATGTGTAAACCCAGAGTTTTCTCATCTTGACCAAGCAGGCAGAGATTGCTTTCGAGTGCTTAATGCTAGTTTATAGAGAGACGAGAAGTGCTTTTTACTGCCAACTGACAAATGGGCTGTCTGGAAGCTGGCAGCAAATGGAGTCAACCATACTTCTTAGCGAGGATTGTAAGCGTTTGTGCCAAAGGGCATATAGGCACCCCCACCCCGAATACATCCTCTAGCTATATCAGTCCAAGCCATGCAAAGCCTCTCCTTAAGGATGCATAGAAAATTATGAGAATCCCCCCAATCTTGTGTAGGAATATTTAGGAGGAAATGCATTGACCGTCAATGCATCTCATTAAGTTTTTGCACCCCCAGACAGTTGTCAACAGTGCTTATTTCGGCCGTCAAGCCACCTGGTTTTTCTATTATAGCATTAGATTGGTTGTTGGGTTGTCTTAAGGCTCTCTTTATTTGTATGGGGCTATGGGCATTGTGGCGTACAAGTGGCAGGTGTTCATGACTTGTTCTACAAGGTAATACAACTATAGATCGGGTAGTCCAAAACCACCCCTATTCATAGGTTGTGTAAGTAGTTCCCAACTTGCTCTGGGTTGCTACGTGCCCCATACTAGTGTAGTGAGTAATTGACCGAGTTGTACAAAAAAGGAGGATGGTATCTTAATTGATATATTTGCAAAGAGGTTTAGTCACTTGGAGCGTACCGCAATGCAGGCATTTAATATTTTTCCTATCTTTGTGATGGGGAGTGCTGTCCACCTGGCGATCTTTTTCTTGAGCCGGATTGTATTTTTATCAATTTGTCTGGTGTGTGCGCCAAGGTAACACCTGGGTAGTGTAAATATTGCTTCTAAAAAGGAGTTGAATGGCGTGTGTCATGCATATCGTGAGATGGAAGTTTTCAGATTTAGCAGGACGTTTTATCTTTCCCAGGTTTCGGAAGAACCATGATGTTGGCTTCCCAAAGTGCCTTTTCGAGGTGGCCATGTTCTGGCAAATGCTGATACATTTGGGCTATTATGGTTGCTGGGCTGTCCGTAAGGTAGCGGTAGAACGCTGTGCTCGACCCATTTGGGCTGTGGGACTTCCCCAGTGCCAGCTCATCTACAGTTTCTCTGATTTCAGCCACTGTGTTAGGGCGACCCAGCCATTGATTGTCTGATTCTTGTCCAGCCGTAGCATTGGATGAATTAACAAATAGGACTCTCTGTTGGTGCATTCGTGCTAAAGGATGCATATAGTTGGAAATAATGTTTTGAAACTATCATTAGTCAAGTCTGGGTCTGTTATTAGTCTACCATATGCATGCCTCAATGTAGTTGTTGATGTATGGCCATGTTCATGTTTCAGCATATGTGCCAGAATTCTACCTGGCCTCTCGGATTTGCTGTATCTTATAGCATCATGAGCCCCATACTGGAATTTGGTTTCTCGGTTGGTTAGTTCTTGGAAAGTTTTTTTCAGGCGGGTATTTCAATGGCTACGCTGCTCTAGTGGGTTTGGTCATACGTTATTTCAGAATTCTTTCATTCAATCTCTATACAACTCCTTATTGATAGATTTCCATATTCCTCACTCAGTTGACATACAGATCCCCCTAATTAATATCTTAAAGGTCTTCTAGACTGTGCCGAAGTCTGCAACTTTATCCTCTTTAATACCATTAAGATACCCCATCCTTTTGACAACAATCATTGGTGAGTGGTCAGACAGGGTTCTAGGGTGAAAACTATAGTCAATGGTGGCCTTGAGCAGCTTGGTTGATAGCAGCCAGTAGCCTATTCTTGATAGGGTGTCATGCACCAGGGAGTTGAATGTGTATTGACTCTCTTTGCCGTGCGTGGATCACCAAACATTCAAGGTTTAGGATGACGTCAATTTGCTGATCTTCCTAGCTGCCTTATTAAGATTTCTCTGAGTCTTAGATGATCTGTTTAGGGTGGTGTTTAGTATTGTTAAAATCACCCCCTATGAGGAGGTTCATATACAAATATGGGGCACATGCACAGCAAATCTGCCGGAAACAGTCAGGGCCATCAAAATTGGGGGCATAAATATTGACCACGTACTGTTTGTGGTTTAGTACATACATTTACGTCTCGTATGTGACCTCGGTTTGAATGCTATACTTCTGTGTACTAGTGTCAGCACCCCTCTAGCCTAGTTTCTGTAGGAGGCATACCATTTGCATGACCCCCATTCATCAGCCAGCGAGATGTCAATGCCATTTATTTATTGGGTATTTATAATGCGCCTATACACATGTTTCAAGGCGCAACAAGACAAGGTGGTTGGTGGGGGGGAGGGCTTCAGGCATGACAAAAATGGTCCTACTAGGCCTTGTGAAATTCAGATTGTGCAAATGCTGTAACAAGAAGTGCAGGGGAGAGAGGGCGGAGTACAGATGAGGGTGGGATGGCACGTGGGATAAACGAGTGCCAGGGGATGCCAGGTGGACAGAGCCAGGGGAATGCAGAGTGCAGGGGAAGGAAGGTCCATGTGCTAAGTGTGAGATAAGGGGCTGGAAGGGCTCAAGCGGTGCAGGCCCGGCCAGGCTAGTGCAGGGGGAGGGGCCATGTGTCCTTGCATATGCAAGGACCTGCCTTGTCTTTAGCACATTAAGTAAACCCCTAATATTACATGAAAAACACCTTAACTCAGCCATAATTTTTGGTGTCAAACAATTGTCTACCCGTGCCCGCCTCCAATTTTGCTACAGGTTTCAAGTTGCATATCACATATCTACCTACGGTCATCACTGTTTCTGCTGATGACAACGTTACAGTGAACATTGCATCAAAACATCCCCTCACCCATCCCTGACTGTTCACCCCAACTAACAGTGTAATCTTCCCACCCCTTATTCTAATACAATACATGCCCACACTGCCAGTTTTAGTGCTACTGCACTAGTGGGGCGGGAGGGGGGAGGTTGCAGTGGGGGACATTCCAACTCACAGCCTACAAATGTAAAGATTATTAGAGGCATATAATTTCAGGCAATATGAGCTGGGCTCACAAAGTCCATGTTATCTGTGTAGTAATCTTCGGCTTGGTTGTAGGCATGGCACATCTCCTCAGGTGCTCTGGTCATGCACATTCAGGTACAGATGCAGCTTCTCTATATCTGTTGGTCGTTAAAGTGCTGTGCTTCTTCTGGCTTAGTGAAGAACTGTGCCTGATGTAGCATCATTAATTTGGCTGGGAACCACATTTGGTATTGGATGCTCTTCTTCCTCAATTTGGCCTTCACTTCAGCAGATGTCTTCCACTCCACTTAAACTGCCAGGCTAAAATCTGCAAACAGTTGAATCTGGGCACTTCCATACTTATTTCTTTTAGCTCTCTTGTGTATTTCAGAATGAGGTCTCGGTCCTGTAGTTAAATAGCCTCACAATTATCAGTCTGAAGTTGTCCTGGTTCAGGTCTTGGGCTCATTGACCGGTGGGCACTGTCCACTAGTAAGTGCTGCAAGAATATTGGATTGGCCAGGACGTCTGCTAATACGTTCTTAGGGAAAGGTTCCATTGGGTCTTGGACCTCTGTTTCTGGCATGCCAATTATACAATGTTGTTCTGCTGGGACCTAGAGTCTAGATCATTCTTCACTTTAACAATGCCAAATTATTTCTTCAGTGTTGCTATAATTGTGTTGCGACTTTCAACTTGAGTTTCCATTTCCATCTACATTCCTCGCCACACCGTTCACATAGATGTTCCACCTTATTCTGCAAGGCTTCCAATCTGTTCAAAAAAAGTCTAGTTGGTGAAGAGTTGTTATGGCATTGCTCAAGTCTTTAAATACCTTTTATTATGGCTGGGACTTCAGACTGCTGTCCCGCTCCGCGTACCCTCCAGCATTACCCCAGGAGACATCCCTGAGTTGTAAGCCTTATTTTGGGTGTTTACCACAAACCCTTCTAGTTTGGATTGCTTTTTGGAGGCGGTGGCGCACAACATCTTGATTTATATTCAGCATGGAGCTCTGCCAACTGCTCCAACTGTGTGCATGGATACATGGGGGATGGGGGGTCCTTCCCTGGGTATTTCACTGTTTTACTGTTTTACTGTCAATTTGGTAAAACAGACATATGTCCTTGTCATGAGTGGTACACTAGAGAACACTTCAAGTTCAAGTGTTATTTGTAACCTTAATAAACATTAGCATACACATGTATTCATAAATCTGACCAGTCTTTATTAGTGGTCTTGAGTTGTTCATAAACTTAAAGCAAAGTATTGTAGGTGGTATAAGCAGTAAAAACTCAATAGCATAAAGTGCAATTTGTGAACAAATCCTTCACCTCCAGTGACTTGTGTAATACAGTAGTTACAATAAATATCAGTCACATTACAGCAAGCTACATAGGTACATAGTTGCAGAAGCCGGGCACAAACTCGTGGCCTAATCAAAGGTCAACGTCTGGGTTTAGATCGAAGGTTCAGATGTAGTAAGGGGAAGCCTCAATGAAGACAGTAGAGGGTCCCCGGACGTTGTGGCAAAATTCTGTTTAAGATCCTTCTTCAATGGACTGGGAAGGTCTCCCTACAGGAGGAACATATAAAAGGGCTGGCGTTAGCCATATTGACTGTGTATTCACATGTGTGCTTAAAGCTCGGTTACATTAAAATAATCAGGAATACTGCTGACACAAAAGACAATACTTGGTGCGGGATGGGAAGACACTGAGCTTCAGTGTGCTGGGAACTGGATCTCTCTCCAGGGTAGAGTTAAAAGACTCTTAATTTCTTTGGGAACCAAGAGTAGTAGTAGAAGGGGCTTACACTTTGGAAGTGTAGCGCTGTGGGAGACATCTAGGGACAGGGTTGGAAAATATATCCCGGTTATGCTATAACGGTGAAAGTAAAGGGTCAAAGACCTCGAGGTATTTACCATGCGTGTTTGGTGGAGTCGAGTTGCCAGAGCACTGGTAAGCGAGCTGATATCGCTGCTACGTAAAGCTTTGGGAGTCCTACTCGCAATCTGTGGCTGGGCTCCTGATGTGTGGAGAGTCCAGTAGTACATGATCCTACAGAGATAGAAGGGCCAGGTTAGTAAAAAGTGCATGCACTGCCCTGTGGGGGCCGGTGAGCGGTCATAGGGGGGCAGGAAGGAAGCTCCTTACCTAGGCGGGCTGGATATTTTAGCTGCTCGAGTAGCAATGGCGGAAAAGCTGATCGTCACTGAGTGTTGTGGCCCTGTGATAACTGGAGCGAGCTGTATCATGTAGGTATAGTGCGCATGCAACGCGAGGGAGACGTTACTCTCTGCGCGCATGCTCACTACACTCGTGAACACAGTGCCGTGGGGCCCTTGAAACAAAGAGCCGCCCGTTCAGTGTGGCTCACAGCAGGGTGTCTATAGTCCTGGTGGGGACTAATCTAATTGTGGACAGCCTGGTGGGAACGCAGGTGTTAAACGGGAAATCATATTGTGCCTCCTTCTATATATTGGCCTAAGCCTAGTCGCTCCGCGAAGAAAACCACGTGGCAAAGTTCCAATTTTATATCGACTTCGCCGCCATTTTAGGATCATCCAGCATTTTGATTTCTGTTCATATGTGATTCTGTGTTCTAAAATGGTGGACTGTGTTTCCAACTTGTAACCAAGCCTTCCCGACCTTTGAGCCTAGTTAATGGTTAGACTGTCCGAGGGCCGAATGTTTGGACTAGGTAATGAGACCTTGTCCCAAGCATGACTTGTGGTCTAAGGATTGTCTGCATTAACAAGCCTCATTCGCGAACATACATTGAGGACAATGTAATGCAAATGTTGAGTGTGGCCACTGGCAGAACTGCATTGTAAAGGGATATGTGTTAAGGCTTACTGCGAAATCCAGGAATACACTTGCCATTGTAACTTGTTCGAAATGCAAACCTATGTAATCTATGTGCATATTATTGTATGATCCGTAAGTGAACTCGGCACACACTCTAGACCACAGATTATTAACCTGTAGAGGGACTGGGCAATATTACTGAAATGTATAAAAATGCGAATGTCTAGATGTCCAGCACTCTCACTCGTCACCCTGAAGGGCTGCTATTTCTGTTTCTTTGTAACTGTACAGTAGAATAAAAGATCTGTGAATCTTTTATAGCCTGTGTTTGGTGTATTTCCTTTTGTGGTACTCAGCCTCGATATTTCCATGCTTTTACACAGGTAGTGTTGACGAAGGGACATTGTTTCCTAAAGTGTGCGCATGCGCGGGGGAGGAAGAACTAGTCCCTCCACACATGCGCAAAGATGTTAGTACTGTATACCATGATGGTCCTCTGACTGGCTGCCGTGGCCATCTGCTCACCGCCTGTCGCATATCAACAGTCTGCGGGTGCCGAGACCACACTGGCATACCTACCCAGTCTGGCTCCTCCACAGGTTACCACCGTGGCCCTGTTCCCACGTAGTCCCGCTTTAGCAGATTGTGAGCGGCTGCCACGCACCAGCTTCTACACACCGTGGGTGGTCTCTGCAGTACCCATTGTGTTTGGTTCTGCCTAGTAGGGACGCGGGTGGCTCGCCGTTCTGCTCACTGTGGCTGTGTCCACTCTTTTCACACTACTTGGGGAGCTCACAGATTTTGCTCAGTCTTTTGGAGCTTGCACTTCTTCGTGCATCTGAACTATACGTTTTTGCAGGATCAACAGGGCTCAAGCTGAGAGCCTCACTGATGGGGGCCCTGTTGGGGTATCGCTCATTAGCTCCTCCCCCACACATATTCTATATAAAAACAACTTTGCAACTCAAGAGTTAAGGTTAATCTCGCAAAACGTTAGTCTGCAAAGAGTGGGAGTAACATAGTTAAGGTACAAACACTTGCATATCACTACAAATACAAACATAAAACACAGAAATATAAACTCTCCGTCCATACCATTCCAAATCCAATGTCAATACTCGCTTCATCTGTGGTATTGATCTAACCTGTCTAATACTTTAAGTCAGTTTTATGGTTGAATGTGTAGTGGTGTGCAGTGAGTATTTGTACCTTAACTGTTCTTCCCACTCTTTGTAGACTAGCGTTTTGTGAGATTCTACTTCACTTTTGTTATTGAACGATTATTTATATCCAAGTAGTGTTTTTTTTCATGGAAAATGTAGTATAGTGCATGCTGTATAATTGTATGCAGTATGAGTGGTTGCTGTACAAGTGTATCAAAGTATGAATGTATGGTGTACAACCCATATATTTCATACATTTATGCAGTTTATATCTTGTGTACATATGAAAATTAACAACAAAGTTAGTCCTGACTGTCTGTTTTTATAGTAATGTGCATGTACGTATGTCCATGCCATACGTGTACCTGTTTAGTTTGTATAGAACAAGTGCATTAACTTAGTTCATGCCTTCTAACCCTTCTACACATAGGTGACTGGGTGGCATACATGGGTTGTAAGTGCACGTTGAGTGAGAGTGTGTGTTGTGAGAAACCAAAGGGTGTCTCCTCCACTAGTCCCCAGGGATCTCTCTCTCAGGTGGCCAGGACATGGCCATCGCCTTTGGATCCAGACTCTGGGGGTGGACCAGTGCGGGAGGATAACGTAGTGAGGGGTCTTCTGGGGGTGAGGCAGCGGATGGTGAGACGCGGTATTCCCCACCTTCTTCGTTCACCAGACCAATTCTATTTTTTAGGATTCTCTGAGGTGCCAACTCCCCTTCGTCCCCCTTCTACACAAACACTGGGCAGTGGAAGAGGGCGACTGAGTAACAAGACTAACTCTTATAAATCATACTTGACATGTCCCGTTAATTGGGTCAGGCAAAGTCAGGCACTTGACTCTAAGTGCATACACCTGATACCAATTGGCTCTCCTCGCATGGATAAAAGGTGGAACATAGAGATGCACTCTGAGGAAGGTGGAACATGAGTATGAGCAGAACTTCCGGGGCAAAGGCAAACCTACTTGAGCAGAGTGACGAACCAAGGGACGAGAGCAGTGGGTTGAAAACCCCAGGAGTTACCTACAGGAGGTTGTCTCCTCCAAAAGGCCATGAAAGATACGTGGAGAAGGCCAGATCCCAAAGCAAAAGGCTACATTGTGTGTCAAGGACGCCAGCAAACCTCCCGGGTGAACAGCAGAGTTGTGGAGGCGAGGCCAAGCATGTGCTACTAACCTTGACGCGTGAAATGGAAATCGTAAAACCAAGAAAGAAACAGTGAGTTGGCATGCAACCTGAGAGACAGGTGTGTTAAATAAAGATTGAAGTGGCAACATTATATTGCAAGTGAAGGTTGCACGCGTGTGGATGAGATTTGAAGAAAGGTATACCTGTGATTGAACTTTGAAGTAAGGACAGCTGTGAAATCAGCGATACTGAGTAACAGAGTGTTTTGGTGAAAGGAAGTAGCCCACTCAAGTCTCTGTGAAAGGTGCATTGTTTGTAGCGATAAAGTGAATGAACTGTAAAAGCGAAGTGATAAAAATTAACCCCAAGAGAGGGGAGAGTAAAAGCTGGAAATTGAACTTTGAGTCGAAGTAGTCCTGCGGAGGTTTGTAAAGAAAGCTATGCACATGCGAAAGCCTTTCAAATCCAAAAACGGTCTGAGCCTGACTGAGGGAGACTCGAAATGTAATATGTTTGGGGAAGGGAGCCCCCTGCAATTATTGCCTGACTTTGATGTGAACAGTCTGAGCCCGACAGAGGGGGACCAACGTGAACCTTTTGTTGAACATTGAAAGGCTGGAAAGAGACTTTAACGTGGAAGGCCAGGCAAGCCTCGATCCATGTTTTGAACTGTTTTTGTGTTAAAAACCTGAATGTCATCCTGTCTTTTTTTTTTTTTTTTTAAACTTCTTTTTATTATTCAGCGTGGCAGCAAAACACAGGCGAACAGCGTCAGGCAAATACAATATGAATACAATGTACACGGTGTAGGTGCACAGAGGTTGCTTCACATAACACAATCAATAGGCACAATTACAGCATGGGGAGGGTAACAGAAAATTATGATGGGGGTGAGGACCCGAGCTGGTGGGGGGAAGTAGGTTGGGGAGAGGCATCCGGTGTCGTGTTGAGGTCGGACATATAAGAACGGAACCTGAGCCAGATGTTCCTAGGCCTGGAGTGGGTGGGTTGCATATGAGACCAGGCTTCCTCAGAGTCCGAGGCCCACGTGACCGCTCTTAGCCATTGGGCGTGTGTGGGAGGTAAGGGGCGAAGCCAGCAGTGCAGCATGGATCGCACAGCGAGAAGCAGGCAGAGGCCAGCTAGTTATTTGGAGTTCCGGGAGAGGCCTGGGAGGTCATGAAAGAGGCATAACACCGGGGAAGGAACAATGGGGTGGTCGAGCACAGCAGACATCGTCGAGCAAACTGCCTCCCAAAACTGTGAGAGGCGGGGGCAGGACCAAATCATGTGAATGTAGTCGGCATCATCCTGACCGCATCTAGGGCAGCTAGAAGGGTGATCACTGGACATGCGATGTAATCTGATCGGGGTGTAATGGAACCTATGTAATACTTTGAACTGAATAAGTTTAACCCGGGAGTTGGAGGACACTCTGTGTGCGCTCGCATAGGTGTGCCCAGCGCTCATCCGACATTTCAACACCAAGGTCTACCTCCCACGCACGCTTCAGTTTAGCAAAGTCTGGGACAGATCTGGATTGCAACATAGTATATGACCTGGAAATTTTGCCCCTCGTGGGCCAGGGGGAGGTGAGCTCCTCGATGGCAGGGTCGTCCGGTGGTAATGCGGGGAACATTTGGTAATTACGCTTGAGGGTCCTGCGGAGGGATGAATATTGGAGCCATACACTCTGGCCGCTCCTCAAGGGCAATGGGAGATCGGGCCATTCAACAAATATACCCTGGTCAAACACATCACGCAGCAACTCGTAGCCTGGTGGAACCCGTGGGACCCCCGGGAGGAAATTCCAAAGAGGGAGGTTGCCATGGAAGGCGTAAGCAGTTCCGGTCAGCCTCCACGTTTTCGCCAATGCGAGGGATGTGCAGGCGACCAGATTCTGAGAGTCCAGTGCCAGGGGAGCGGGTTGTATCACTAAGGAGCGGATGTCGCAGTCGCAGACCGCAAGTTTCTCAAGTCGGACATGCGGGGGAGGGTCCGTTGTATTAAACCAGTAGGAAGTATATTGGATTTGGGATACCAGCCAGTATTTAAGAAAGTCAGGGGCACCGAAGCCCCGTTAGTCATGGGGGTAGACAAGGTATCGATTTTTAGGTGGACCGCACCCGAGTGCCAAAGAAAGGAATTAACTGTACGGGTCAAATCACGGAAGAAGCCCCCCCCTGGCCACAAGGGTACATTAGTGAACCTGTAAAGCAACTGGGGCAACACCACCATCTTCAACAGCCCTATTCTGCCTGCAAGGGAAATCGGGAGTTTTTCCCAGACCCGGACTTTAGCCGTCAGGTGTGTAAGATACTTCTGATAGTTCTCCTTGAAGGTCAGCACCTGCTGGCGCGTTTCCTCTATCCCCAAGTAGGTAAACGTGGATTGAGCCCATGTGAAACCCAGGGTGTCAGGAGGGGGGAGAGTGCATTCCGTGAGTGGGAAGAGAGTGGATTTCGAGCAATTCACTTTAAGGCCCGAGATCCGGACAAACTGAATGATGTCCTCCATTATTGGGGGTAAGTTGATGGAGGGAGAGCGTACAAACAACAATGCGTCATCCGCATATAGGGACACTATGTCCGTCTGGCCCGCAGTGCAGAGGCCTCTATGAGCGTGGAATTGGGGGAGCATATCCGCGAAGGGCTCTATTGCTATAGCAAAGATCAAGGGAGAGAAGGGGCACCCCTGTCTCGTCCCCCTGGCGATTTCAAAGAGAGGGGAGCAACGGTCGTCGGTGCAGACCCTAGCCACAGGAATAGAGTAAAGCAATCTGACCCAGGAGAGAAGGAGGGTCCGAATTTGCAACTCTCGAGAACCCGCCATAGATACCGCCATGAAACTGAGTCAAACGCTTTTTGCATGTCGAGTGTGACAGCCACTGCGTGCTTCTCAGAACTGATTCTGTTAATTATGTTAAATAGACGCCTCAGGTTCAGGGAGGTAGAGCGACTTGGGATGAAGCCCGCCTGATCTGGATGGATGATAGATGGCAAAAAGGGAGCTAACCGGAGCGCCAGAGCCTTCGCGTATATTTTGACATCACAATTTATAAGTGAGAGCGGGCGATATGAACCACATTGCGAGGGGGATTTACCAGATTTAAGTAATACTGTGATTGTGGCCTCACGGAGTGAAGGAGGAAATACACCAGCCTCCACAGACTCCTCCCAAAGAGCCAGCAAGTGAGGGAGCAGCTGTGACTTATAATGCTTGTAAAATTCGACTGGGATACCGTCTGAGCCAGGGGCTATCCCCGAGGACAAGGAGTCAATAGCGTCTGACAGCTCCTCCAGTGTGAGTGGGGAGTTAAGGGAACCCGTGGTCTCTGGAGATAGGGTTGACAAAGGAAGAGCATCGAGAAAGGAGTCGATCTCCGCCACTGACACCTCATCTGAGTTAGAATATAGGGTTTCATAGAATGTGAAAAATTCTGTGTTGATGTCCTGCGAGGAGACAGCCATGGAGCTGTCAGGCCTCTCAATTCCAAGTATGTGTGGGGACCCCGTCTCGTGACGGATCAGTCTCGCCAGAAATCGACCAGGGCGTTCACCCTCCCCGTATCTCCTCGCCATGCCAGGACTATCCAAAAACCTTTGTTCACGCTCCGCAAGGGATCGGAACGTATCCAACTCCATCCCAATGTCCGCCAGGTTACCCGGGGTAGAGCGAAGTGAGCATGTAGCTTCTAGGGTCGAAAGTGTGGATTCGCTCACGGCAAGATCTCTCCGGATCGACTTAAGGACCCCATTCTCCTTGGACAATGCAATCCCTCTAATATAAACCTTAAAGGACTCCCATAGAGTGGCCTGAGATGTTACCGAGCCCGTATTTGTCTCGAAGAACTCTTCAATCGACACCTCGAGCTCGGAACAGAACTCCGGGTCCAGTAGGGAGAGGGGTGTCAACCTCCAGCTACGAGTCCGGCCGGGATCTGGACACCAACCGATGGTAACAGTAACTGGAGAATGGTCAGAAAGGGTTCTGGGAAGGATCATTAACTGTATAACGTTCTAAACCAATTCGTTGGAGATCACCCATCTGTCAATGCGGGAATAGGAATCGTGGACTGAGGAGTAGAAAGAGTAAATGCGGGAATCCGGGTAAAAGAACCTCCATGCATCTACCATGGCCAGACGGGGTAGGGATGATAGTGCAGCGTGAGCTGCCCTGGAGAGATGACGGGGCTTGGAGCCAGATCTAACGAGGGCTACATCAAAGATTGTGTTGAAGTCACCCCCCCAGAGGATGGGGACAAGGGGGAAGCCATCAAGGAGGGACGTGACCTGCACATAAAATTCCGGGTCATCTAGGTTTAGGGCCGTAAATGTTCAGCAGAACCACTTCCTTGTGTTGGAGCGTGGCATGAAGCAGTACATACCTGCCTTGGGGGTCAATTTGTGAGGAAATGAGGGTGAACTTTACTCTTATGAATGAGGTTCATGACCCCACGGCTTTGGGTAGAGAAATTGGTGAAAAATCTATGGGGGCCCCAGGTTTTGGCGAAGCGCATGCACTGTTCCGTGCGAGTATGTCTCTTGTAAAAAAAGAATCTTGGACCCGTGGCGCTCGGCCTGCAACTGGAGCTGCCTCATCTTTTTATAATTACCCAACCCCCGTACGTTCCAGCTCATAAGGGTCAAGTCACTCTCGATCACAGATGCAGTGGCGTTTGAAACAGAGAAAATGTCAATAACCAGTGGATCAGATTCGTAGCCCTGCGGCAACAGTTCCTGAGTGCCACACCACAGTCCGCCTTCGCTGCCAGCGACAACTTTTTAATAACATAACCCCAAACATGTCCCACCCCCACCCACATCCCCTCCCCCAAACAGAGGGATGACAATCCCAACCCCCCTCAACCAAAACCAAACCAGAGGCATCAGCGCCTGGGGGCCTGTAGGGCGGCGGACTGGCCGCATCACTCCGGGCTATGGCAGATCCAGTAGAACAAAAGGTGCTCACAGTAGGAATCGCATATAACTTGGGCAAAGTACTTGTGCATGGTGATATGGCACGTATTTGTAAGATGAGCAGAACAAGCAGATTACAGGATAGAAGATCAGTGTGGCCCCGATGCAGGAAGGCGGCTGGGCCTGGCCTCTCCCAGTCGGGCACCAAGGGTAACTGTAGAACCGTGGTCAGAGGAGGTTGATCTGCCAGGTAAATGTTCGTCCATAAACTTGGAGGCCTCCTCTGGGATCGTAAAGAACAACACCTGGTTAGCGTTTTCTATGCAAAGTTTGGCGGGATAGAGCATAGCGTATTTGATTGAGTGGTCTCGCAGCCTTCATTTCACCGCTTGGAAAGTCTTGCGTTCCCGTTGGACGGCTGTTGAAAAGTCCGGGTAAAGGTGAATCCTTGCGCCGCCCAGTAGTAGCTCACCCTTGAGCCTTGCGGCCCTGAGGAGGGCGTCACGGTAGTTCAGCACACAAGCTATGATGGGCCGAGGTGGAGCACCGGGCTTAGGTTTAGCCGTCGGGGCGCGATGTGCCCGCTCAATAGCGAAGTGCGGAGAAAGCTCGGGTGAGTCAAGGAGCGACAGCAATGTGTGCTCAACAAAATCTTACATTGGCTCGTGGACTTCATTCTGGGGAACCCCGATAATGCAGAGGTTGTTGCGCCTTGAGCGGGATTCCAAGTCCTCGTTCTTCTTTTCCACCTCGAGGACTCGGCTGGAGAGAGCGACAACCTCGGAGCGCAGGGCACCCAGCGCATCCTCAGCGGAACCGACCCATGTCTCGACCTCCGACACTCGGCTATCAGTCCCCTCGATGTGGGCCTTAATGAAGGATATAGTGCCGTTCACGTCATCTAATTTTGAGTGAAGTGCGGTGAAGTGCTCCCAGATAAAGTCCATCATATTTTGGGATTCCGGAGCGGCATCAGATGAGGCGGCAGGGGCCTGCTCAGCAGCCTCCTCTGGCGATCTCACCGCCGCCTTCGCAAACATGTTGATGGAGCTCTGTTTCCTCACGCCCCCCTTGGACATCCTGGCGATATTGGAGGCCAAGGAGAAGGCGGGGGGAGCTCGGACCCTGTACCACGTAACACAGTGTGCAAAGTATGGTATGGAACAGGAGGTAGTACGAAGAAACCAGAGGCTGTGGATCAATGAGTATGAGATATTGTGGCTGCCAGAGCAGAATGTGGAAGCTTAGCTAGCCCAGGGAGACCTGGGGGAAAACGCCAGGGGAGCCCAGATGCAGGAGACCTCAGGGGCGGGGGTGGCGATGTCCAGCGGTCGCTGTAAATGCAGGGGCCCAGGCGTAAATGAGTGCGGTGAGTAGGGAGGAGCGCCCCCCGGCACAATGCCCCGGCGGCAGGGCGGGTCGATCGCAGCCTCAAGGTCAGCAATGTGGGGTAAGGCAGGCCCCAGGTAAACAGATCCAGCAAGAAGTGGCTCCAGGAGTGCCGCGGCCCACTCAGGAGATAGGAGACCCCCCCTAGTACAGGGATGCGGGCGGCCAGCGAAGATTAGGGCTCCCCCAGTAGGGCGGTCGGGTGAAGGTGGAACCACAAAGCAGGGGGGGCCCACAGCTCGAGCACAGCCAGCACAGGAAAGGACCAATGTCCGTGGTTTACCCCAGAGTCTCAGAACCAAGCAGGGGGGGGCGCGCAGCAGCACCCCCTCTTGACGTACCTTTATCTCTCCTGGCTCCGCGTCCAAGGGCGCGCCGCAGCACCACCCCGTCGCCACAACCTACCACAGGGGGGTGGGGGGGCACCAGCAGGATGCAGACCAAGACTGGAGGAAGCCCGGCCACGGCAGCGCCGAGGAAGTCCCTCCAGGGGCCACCGAGCCGCCCCGCAGCAGCGGCCGCAGCCGCGACACCCCCGCAGCAGCCGGAGGCGGTCCAGGGGCCAGCGCGGGCCGCGGCTCCAGGGGGTCCGCTCGCACAAGACGGGCCCAGGTGGAAGCAGGCGGTGGGGGCCGGGACCACGGACACAACACAGGTCCCCCCCAGAGCGGTCGGCAGTCCACGATGTGCAGGGGGGAGGGCCTCCAGTCCAGGGGAGGCGAAGAGCCGCCCAGCAGCAGCGGCCACAGCCGCTGCGCCTCCGCAATGGCTGGAGGCGGCCCCGGGGCAAGCAAGGGGTCCGCAGCCCCGGGGGACACGATGTAACGCTCACCTGACTCCCACAGAGACGCTGGCCTGGTTCGCGCTGCTGTGACCTCTTCTAAGGTGATGCGCAGGGTTCGGAAGACAGACTGGACCTGGCCCCCAAATCTGGCTTGTCAGGCTCGCAGAAGTATCCTTCTGTAGGCGAAAATAGGGGATTAACTGTCTGCGGTGTAATGCAATCAGCCTCCCACTTTCCCCTCTCACCCTCCTCGAAAACCCTTCTGTGATTCCTCGTAGCGTCTCACCTTAGGGTCTGGAAGGACGAGCTCTCCATCCTGCTTCTGATGCAGGGGCGCGTTGGTATCCAGTTGCTTCACTGGATTTTCGGATTGGTGAGAACCAACCTTGCTTGGCTTCCAGGTAAGTTTTTTGATAAGAGGTTCCCCTTGTGTCCATGCATTAATGTACTAATGCTAGTGTCTTTTTCCCCTTAGGGGCCGGGGTCCGGAAATGCCAGGATGCGGCGCGGACCCGAAATGAAGAGGGAATGTATCAACAGGTAAGTCTTAACATGGAGATTTAGCTTTCCATATTCCCTTCTCTCTCTCACCTTTTGTTCTGGTCTTTTTCTCCCTAGGCGCTGGGGCGTGACTGCGAATCCGGATGCGAATCCGGATGATCGCTGCTGAACATGGAGGCGCCCCGTAAAGGTGAGTGGAATGCGGCGCTGCAGCGATCGACGCAATGAGCTTTTAAATAAGTCTTCCTTTTCAGGATTGTCGGCGAGATGTCTCCGGGATGCGGATTTAGCAGGTAAGGACTTTTCCTTCTTCTGTTCTCTTCTTCTCTTCCTTTGCAGGTGATTCAGGATGCTGGCAGGCGTGGCAGAAGTCAGGATGCAGGAGCAGACACGGTGAGCGTCCAGCTGCTAGATGCAGAACAACGCGAAGCACGTGTGGCTGTTCGGGTGGGGTTTAAATAGCCTTGGAAGAAGTTCCAGGTATGTATCCTTCCTCCAATCAGGTATGTATCCTTCCCCGACCACGCCCGGATGGTAAATTAGTCCCACAGGTAAAGTAGTTCCTTTCAGGCCTCAAGGAGGCCGGGATCCTGCAGCATGGTCTGCATCAGGTAAGTGCACCCAAGCGCTTCCATAATGAGCCTGGCGCCTATGGCGCCAGGACTGATGTATTTTATGAGCCTGGCGCCATAGGCGCCAGGACACTGTCCAAAGGGCCCCTATATGGGGTTGCTGGGTCCTTCCTTGGGGACTGGATGTCCGCTTTTGGGGACGCAGGGCTTGAACCGGCTCCCTGGGAACGGGCATCATGACACACGATCCCACACGGTGGGACCAAGCAGGAACAGGCGATGGGGTCAGGGCCCGGGACGCACTGCAGGCCCTCTCCAGAGCGGCCAGAAGTCCCCGGAGCGCAGGAAGGCAGGCGCGACTCCCCCAGCCAGGCCAGGTATTGGCGCGAAGCCGCGCCGACGATGGGGGAAGGGCGAAGGGGCGCCCGGATCCCAGGATCCCCAGCTCCAATTCGAACAGGAGTAAGACCAAGTGGTGCCAGGTCACCTCAGAGGATAAGTCGTGCCCTGCAGGGCAGGGTACCAGAATGGGAAGGTGCCCAAAAAAGGATTGTGGGATCTGCAAACCGCGGAGAGATACGCTCAGGCGGCCATCTTGTTCGGCGCTCAACAGCGCCCCCAAGAGTGTCATCCTGTCTACGAGGACCGCCTTACTCCGTGCTGTCTGACGTGGGGAGGAGACCTGATTCAGCCACATTTATTCTTTTGAATACTGATTTTCCTTTACATACATATCTCGTTTATACACTTTTTGTCCAAGAGATAGGCCAGGCATTAGGTTGTGTTAGCATAGGCCATCTTGATTTGACGGACTCCACTAGAATGGTTTTGTTTGATGGTCGAGACTACCATCTTAGTTATAGGGCCAAGAGTTTTTCGGGCTACCAGTTTGAAGACCACTGATATAGCTTCAACAATATCCTTCTACATAATAATGACACAACGCATATTAAAGAGAACACCCTTGATTGGATGGCCAGTTACAATATAGCACTAACTGAGATCATGACTACACCCTGCATATGGTCGGACCATTCGGTCATCTCGGGTAAGATACAACTCCCCCTCTCCCAAAAGCCTAAGCATAAACCACTGTGTAAAGTTGTGCAGAGAAATTATAAGGACCTTACTGCGGATTCTTTATCCGGATGTATGAATGCCCTTATGACGAAAACAAGTGTCTCGGGCCACCCTGATACACTTGTAGAACATTACAAAAGGGAGATGACAATCCTACTGGACAAAGTCGCACCTATGATGTTAAGAACAACTAGGCAGCCCGTTCATCACCAAAAATGTTTTATGCCAGATTTGGTTAAATTAAAAACTAATTGGAGACACGCAGAACGTGCCTGGCTGAAAGACAAAAATATAGATAATAAAGTGGCTTGGAAACTTCTTGAAAAAGCCTATAAAGCTAAGTGGACCTATTATAATAACCAGATTGAGATGGCAGGAAATGAAACCAAGGAACTTTACCGTCTCTTTAGGTCATGGGAGAAACCCAATGTATTAAATCATAATATCATCCCTACTCGGGATGATTGTACAAGAACTCAGAAAGCTTTTCCTGATAAATTGCTATGTGCCCAAAATAAAATCAGAAATGAGTTGGAGAGTCAGAAACCAGATACAGACTCCCTCACTGTAGGGAGTGTGGATATTAGTAGTGTGACCGACACTCGGGCACCTAGTGATAATTGTCCTAACCCATCCCCTCAAGGATTATTCTGAGTCACCAGGCTATCCTTGCTCCATTTTTATGTAAATTTATAAATGCTTCCTTTAGTCACTGTAGTGTACTGCAAGCCATCAAAGCTCTGGCAGTGACACCTCTACTGAAGAAGCCAGGTCTTGATCCCAAGGATGCCACAAACCTTCGACCCATTACCAACACTCTGTTTTTCCTAAAATTGATTGATAAGGTGGCTACGACCCACCTCCAATTTTATATGGAAAATTCTGGTCGGTTGCATGGCAGGCAATCAGGCTTTCGACATCACCACGGTATGGAGATTACCCTGGTGGACCTCCAGATTTATATGATGACTATAGTGGAGAAAAGTAGATCAGGGCTGCTGATCTTGCTGGATTTGTCATCAGCCTTTGATCTGAAAGATCACACGATCTTACTGAAGCGGCTGCAAGATACTGGTGGCCTTGATGAGGAGGCGATACATTGGGTTAAGTCTTTTTTAGAAGGTAGAAGATCTAGGGTGTACTGGGGAGACTCCGCATCCGAGGTGGAGACCATCATATGTGGTGTCCCCCAGGGGGCGTGCTTATCCCCTCTACTTTTTAACATCTATATAGTGCCCTTATGTAGAGAACTGTAAAAGCTAGGCTTCTTAAGGAATTACGCCGATAATTTCCAGCTGTCCCTGGTGTTGTCAGGAAATTACCAAGAGTATCAGGACAAGCTTAGTGAGGTCTACCAAGTCATAAAAAATTGGATGACCACAAATTGGTTGTTTAAATGCCGGAAAAACAGAGTTAATGATATATGGGTCCAAAAAGTCCAGGGAGAATCTAGCTCCCACCTTTGTCAGCTTTCTAGTGGAGGGTAGTCAGATAGCAGTAGTCAATAAGGTAAAGACCATGGGCACGTACTTAAAAGCCACCTTGAATGCAGGCGCTCAAGTAGATGCTATTCTGAAAAACACCCAATACTATTTGAGAGTGCTAAGGCAAGTGGCCCCGTTCATTCCGAAAGATAATCAAGCAAAATTGGTCAGGGCCATTATTCTTCCACGAGTGGACTATTGCAATGCCTTACTGGGTGGCGCCAGTAGGGAAGATATTTTCAGATTGCAAAAAATCCAAAATGCAGCCCGACTTATTATCTATGGAATGAAACGGAATTAACCCACTTCCTCGGCCAGGAAGGAACTGCACTGGCTGCCTATATCAGCTAGGATCTCTTTCAAACTTTTGACCTTATGTCATAAGTCCGTTTATGGATCAGCACCTAGTTATCTGAAGGAAAAAGTCTCTGTGCACAAGCCTATGAAAGACCTTCGATCTACCTCCGCTCACCTCTTGAAAGTGGCCAGGGTAAAGAGAACACAGGGAAATGGACGCTCTTTTCCAGTTTTGGCTGCATATGCATGGAATGATCTGCCCCAAAGACTCAGGGAAGAAGCAAATCACCTAGCCTTTAGAAAAAGCCTGAAAACGTTGTTCGTGTACATTTTTGCAGCCTTAGCCTTCTTTGTCTGTCTGTTGCAAGCACCTGGACGCCCTAGGGCTTTTGGCGGTATATAAGTGTTGTAACATAAAATAACATAGTGTAGGAACGTTTAATATAAAGTCATGAAATGCACATGACCTATACATATGACACTTGACATTGAGGTGTGTGTCAACTTTGTGAGTTCATATTCATATAGACGGCGTATAAGAGTTGTAACGTTGCTACATGTAAGCAATTTGCATCTCCTGAAAACTGTATATTTTGGATACATTTCTTTTTTTTAACCTTTATTTTATTGCCAATTTGGTGAGTACACCAGAGAGCTTATGGGCTCAAACAAATTGAATTCATACACAGATAATCAGAGCTTTATCGATATGGAACCAACACAGGCTTTGTATTCAACATCAGCAATAATAAGTCCATTATTCGTTGAGGCCGGCTCTCCCATTAATCTGCAGTTGCAGCCTCTGTCAGGTAGGAACGAAACTCAGCCCAAATGTCCCTCGGTCTGGACGACCGAGGCAATGTGCTCACATACAGGTCCTCGTTTTCTTGAGCCCAGGTCAGTGCCAGCACCCATTCCTGTTACCAAGGTGGTTTTGTATCTTTACAATTTTGGCCATCATGAAATCCATATTTACAAATATTCGGTGCCTCTTGCACTGCAGGTCTTCCCATATGCCAAACAGGGCTCCGAGCGAGCCCCGCTCCAACGGTGAACTTACCACCCTGGACAAGGTATCTAAGATTTTGTCCCCAAAACTTCTTGCGTGGCGACACTCCCAGAACATATGTAGGTTTTCTGCTGGGTAATACTCTCCCCTAGGGCATACATGCTCCTCAGGTTGGAACATTTTGGTTAGTTTGGCTGGGGTGTAGTATAGTCTATTCAATATTTTGAATTGCATGAACTTGAACCTAAAACACAGGGAATACCCTCCCGGTGTGGATGCACATGTGTGTCCACTGGGTGTCTTAGTTCCATACACATTTCTCCGACCAGCGAGTGCGTGCATGTGGGGCTGGGGGAACCATTTTGTTCAACACCATTTTTTAGAGGATGTGTCTGCAAGCTCTGCGGTTGACTATGTATGCCAGCCCCGGTGTCTCATGGGGGTTCATTGGGGTATACTGGCCATCTGGCTGCCACTGCTGATTGGATCCTGTAGTATTAGACCAGCTCCTCCCCCCCCCCAACCGCCTCCCAGTACCCACATGCCCAGACCTCCATTTAGTAGGCATAATGAATTTCAGTGTATCGATCCACCAGTGCTCTATAATCTAGACCCTCCCACCTCAACTGCACCGCTCCATCCCACATTGGTCCAAGTTCAGGACACTTCCACAATGGGAGCCATCGCTAATAAGGACAGGCAGCCCCTGTAAGGGCAAATTATTGCCCGCCAAGCTTTCAACGTGGAGGCGACTGGATCGTATGGGCAGTTGTGTTTGTAATGTTGGTCCAGCAGCAATGTCCTAAGGTCTGAGCGACCCGCTGCTAACTTGACATGGGGTGGGGGTTGCTCCGTCTCATACCAGAATGTGGCAAACTGAACCTGGGCAACTATCTAATGTAGTTCCAGATTTGGGGGGGGGGTTGAGAACCCTCCCTTCTCATATGGCAAGGTCATCTCCTCACATTTCTTCTGGACTGCTTCGGAATGCCACAAAAATTGTGCAAATTGTCCCTGCATCTTGGCAAAGTAAGACTTCCCCGGCCATAGTGGGACCTTAATGAACATATATAAAATCTTGGGTTGTATTATCATTTTGATCAGGGAGAGTTTGGCAACATCGGAGAGTGGGAGAGATTTCCATCTATTGAATTTGTTTTCCACGTAGGTTATGGCTGCCTTGTTGTTATCACGCAGCAAGGAGGTGCTTGTTCTAGATACCACCACCCCTAGATATTAAATGTGGTCGAGGGAACACTGCAGGGAGAAGGCACCACAGTTTTTGCACGTATTATCTTTAGTGGGAAGATCTCTGATTTGGAAAAAAGTAACGGTGACGCCGGAGAATTCACTGATTTGCTTAATATCGTGAAGGATTGGGTCCAGGTTAGTTTGAGGGTCCGTAACATACAACATCACATCGTCGGCATACACATAGATTATCTCTGGAGGCCAAGCCAAGTGGACGCCACGTCGCCCGTTGCGCTCTCTGATAGTCTGCCATGGGCTCAAGGGCAAGGGCGAAAAAGGATCAGGGAGAGGGTACAACCCTGACGGGTGCCTCTTTCCAGTTTGAAATGCTCAGATATGCATGAGTTAACTAGTACTCTGGCCAGTGGTTGTGTATATAGTAATTTAATATATTGTATCATGGCAGGACCGATCCCCATCTTCCTCCAGCATCACTAGTAAAAATTCCCACAATACCATATCGAAGGCTTTTTGAGCATCAATAGTTACTGCAACAGCCTTAGCCTCGGGATCTATTCTAGCCATGATGTCAAACAGCAGCCTAACATTGAGAGCCATAGATCTTCCAGGAACTAACCAGTCCTGGTCTCAATGGACAAGATGTGGCATCAGTGGGAGAAAGCGGTTAACCAGAACTTTAGCATAGATTTTGGTGTCGCAGTTCATAAGTGAAAAGGGCCTATAAGAACCACATTCATTGCTAGACCTGTCTGGTTTTAGAAGTACTGTGATCAGGTGGGGCGCTGTTGTGCAGGAGGTAAGATGGCTGCGTGAGTTGGTTGCTCCGCTAGCCTTTGGCAACACACAGCTCAGTTCACGAGTTTGCGTGCACGGAGATGCTTTAAAACTGGTACAGTGGGAGACTGGGTGGCCGACACCTTGCAGCCCCAGTTTTATATCCTGAGCAGACTCCGTGCCGCGACCTGACTCGCTTCTTGTTGGAGGCCCGGCCGCCCCTTCCAGCTGGAGACTCGGGAGGCCGAGGACGGCTCCACCTGATCCAACCTCAGTTCAGCACGAAGTAGCTGCTGCATTCTCCATTGGCCCGATCATCCGTGCCTTTGCCTCTAGAGCCTGGGGGCCATGCCCGAGCCTGGCATTGTGCCTGCGACCACTCGCCAGCTGCGTCGAGCCTCCACTGTTGGGAACCGGCGGGGGTGCCTGGATACGTGGCTCCTCAGGCCAAACATTGTTACGGCTCTTGATCCTATGCTGTATCTTTGCCCGATTCTTGGTTGATCCGCTGGACAGCCCAGACTGCTGCTCGGATGCCTGAACCCACCACCTGCCTTCCGGGACCCAAGGGGCAGCCGGTGTTCCATTGCTGGTACCTGTGCCCCTGGATTACTACTACTAGGCATTGGTTCCTGGGCCACTTGCTCTGTGGCTTGATGTCTCTGGGCAGGCCTTGTGTTTCTGCCCCCGGCGCTCTTAGCGAGAACATGCTCTTCTTCCCAGTGAATGCTTGCCACCCAAATTGTGGGTCATGTACCGGCAAAGTGGTGGCCTGCGTCCTGGGTGGTTCCCTCCACCGGACGACTCCCGGGCTCACTGGATGACAGGTGAACCGCGTTGCACACGGCAAGCAACTTGTATCTATGCTACTTGCTGTGGGGAGTGGGGCGCGCCCCGGCGTCCTCTGTCTAACTGCTGCGCCTCCCCTGGCTCACCTTCAAAGCCCTGCCTACATCCGGATTTCTTCCTCCTGCTGCCCGGGCCCTACCTATCTTCTCTGGCCCCAACTCTCACGACAAGCGCTCTTCCTGTATCACGTGAAACCACGGTCTACACCTTAAAGGTGACTTGTAAACCTCCACCCGCAGCTGCCCCCGGAGTATTCAGGACCCGAGGGATTTGTCAGTATTTACTTTTTTGTCACATGGACATGATTCATCAGCCTCCGTTCTGATCCTGTGTGGGAGAAGGTGTTGTACACTATTTTTGCTCGCCTCCCGGGAGAGGGATCCCTATTGACCCTACCATCACCGCTGCCAGCCACTTTACAGCCCCCTGGCTCTTCTGCTTCCTTGGATCGGACCTGGTGAGTGTGTCTGCGGCTGGCCCTCGTCTATAATTCTCTGGTCCCCTTCATCGGCTACTCTGTAGGTCGTCACCGCTAGGCGATCTTCACACCTCCATACTTTGCTTAAACGCCCCCACTGCTCTTCCAGTGTGCCTAAATCGGTCCATTGCTCTGTTCTGTGCTTTTAGCTGGCGCCGCTGCTCTGACTATAGGTCAATTCTGATTCTTTTCTCCCCTTTTACCTGGGCTATCCCCTCATTGAAGTGCCCTGCCACATCCCCTCATTGAAGTGCCCTGCCACAGTCGCATATATAGCCTGGTGTGGCTATGACTAAGGGGGATGACAGGAAGCAGAGTTCTATCAATATGTTTGCCAAGACCACACTGAGGCCTGGCTCGGCCCAACCAGAAGCCAAAGCCCCCAGGCTAGCGGCTGTTTCTTTTTGCTCCTTGCGGACGCTTCCTGATTTTCCTCGAAATATGGCCTTCCCCCATCTACCTGCGGGAGGTCTATGTGGGTTCCGCTTTGTGCACACCCCTCCAGTTCCCACTTGATAAATTGCCGTCCTCATAAAAGGATGGTAGTCCGCACAGGTTTCACTTAAGTCCCCTGCAATGTTTTCCTTGTCAATTCCATGATCTGCACCATATTATGCTACTCTATGTCCAGCGTCACTGTGGACGCCGTTCTTTGCCAGCACACAACCCCCATGCAGTGTTGCTATTGTTTGGGTTTTTTGGTTTATCTGGGTTTCACTACTGATTTGGAGGGGATTAGGGGAGAGTGTGGGCCGGAGGGATGAACATTCGAAAATCTGCTTGGCTTGCGATTGTGGAGGCGAGTTGAAACTCGCCTTCAATTTGATTACACCATGAATCAACCTTTTCCTGCTTGGTCAGGATGTTGGCTGACATGTAGTTACCAGGGTGTGATCCCATTGACGTGTGCCTACTGACTGGATGGCGGATGAAGGCATAACATGCATGAGTTGGAATATCGGAGGATTGGGCAATTCTGTATGTAAATTGCAGCTGTATGTTGAACGACATAAGGTTAAGGTTCTTTTCCTACAGGAGACACCCGCATTGGCTGCAGGTTGTGATAGGTTTGCCAGGTCATGGGGCCCCCAGCGCTGTTATACCCCCTACTCCACGCAAAGCCGCAGGGTAGTGATCCTTCTTCATAAATCCCTTACATTTGCTCACAAGGTGACACATAGACCATATGTCTTATTGTGCGGCTCACTACTGGGGAGGGAGGGGGTTTTACTTCATGTTTTATGGTCCAAATATTGATGACCACGATTTTGTACTCCCTACTCTCTTCCTTATTGGCTGGGTTCCCTCTTATGCCTATACTTTGGGGTGGTGATTTCAACACCATAGTAGATACTGATCTAGATAGGTCTGGCACCAGGGCACGCCAGCTCTCCAGAGCTGCCAAGACCATCCTAGAGGTGCAAACCTCACTTGAGGGTGGTTGACGAATGGAAACTGATGCACCGATTCCTGTGTCTTCTCCTTTTATTTGTCGGTACACGATTCGCATTCTCGTATCAACAGATGGCTAGTTTCTGACATACTCGTCAGATGTATAGCGCAGATGTCCGTCCTACCTAGGACTTTTCCAGATCAATGCCCGGTTACTGTCTCGCTGAGTTGGGGTGGGGATGGTGGGACAGCACACTCATGGAGACTGAAACCAAATGCTTTGTTAGATCCGGTATTGGGTCGAGTATAGATTACTTTTTTTAGTTCAATACTGGGTCAGTGGATACTCTGGGAGAATTTAAGTCTACATCGGCGGGGTTGCCCTGGCGAAGGAAGCCAGAATACTTAGGGTGATCCGTAAATCCATTGGGGAGAGCTAGCTCTTACTAGCCCGGCTGGAAACGCAATACGCCTCATCCCCAACCGCTGTTATGCTCGCCGAGATAGGGGCTGCACTTGATTCCTTTCGAACCCATACAGAAAGGGAACTGAAGTTCCTGGATGACCCCCAGGCAATATGGTGAGGGAGATCGTCCTGGCCGATTATTGGCCAGATTGATCTGGCATGAAGGGTGTGCTCCTCATATTCCGGCCATTGAGAGAGTGGATGGTACACTTGCTCTTTCAAGTCAAGAAATTGATGAGTTTCGTTCTTTCTATGAAGCGCTCTATGCTAATGTGGACACCTCCCCTTTGGTAGATATTGATTCCTTCCTTGACAGTTTTCTGCTTTTATCTGCAGAGACTAGGGAGATATTAGATCGCCCAATGACGACAGGGAAAATATTGAGTGCAATAGATGCCTATCGACCATGAGGACTCCCGGGTCCGATGGTCTCACTACTGAATTTTATAAGTGTTACAAGGGGCGCCTGGTATCCCGGATGTTGGCCGTTTGGGAGGAGGCGTGCATGGCCGGTTAACTTCCCCCGTCGCTCCGTGAGGCGGTTATTTCTGTATTGCTGAAACTAGTCAAGACAGGCCACGCAGTGCAGCTCCTACCGGCCCCTTTCCCTTATTAATTGTGATGTCAAAATATTCACCAAGGTGTTGGCCCTCCTGTTGGCTCCATATATGTCCATCATTCACCCAACAAATCTGGATTCATCCCGGGGCACTCCACCACCCTCAACCTGCATCGTTTACTTGGTATCCTGGCCTGGATAGATCTGGAGACACAGGCTTTAGCAGCAACATTGGACATGGAGAAGGCATTCGATTCGGTTTCCTGGAGGTTTCTGTGGTTGGTACTAGAGAAAGGGAATTTTGGCCCCCGCGTCCTGTCCTGGGTGAAACTACTATGTCTCCCCTGTCGCTAGGGTCTGCACTGAAGATGGGTGCTCCACCCAGTTTGAGATAAACAGGGATACCAGAGAAGGTTTGCCCCCCCCTGGTATTTACATTAACCATTGATTTTCTGGTGGACAGGACCTGCCAGTGGCATGCACATAGGGATTAAGACTTACGTGGGACACAGAGATCATCTCGTTTTATGCAGATGACACATTGCTTTATACTCGCTCCCCTGACGAGAACCTAGCACCAATAATAAATGACATTATCCTCTTGGTGAATTATCTGGGGTTGAAAGTTAACTGCACAAAATCCACACTGTTCCCGTTGACGGATACCACCATTGCCCCCCCCCAGACCTTTGAGGGTTTACTTGGTCTCAGTCAGAGATAAAGTAGCTTGGGGTAGTAGCCATGTGTCACCAGATATCATTATATGACCACAATTATGGAAATGACCTCACTTCCCTTGCCCGGAAGTTTGAAAGTTGAACTAAACTCCCAATCACACTGGCCGGGAGGGTGGCACTCTTTAAAATGGTGATACTCCCACAACTTCTATATAGATTTCAGAACGTCCCGCTCTGCCAGGAATTGAATTATTTAGATCACTCTCGAGTGATCAATAGCTTCCTGTGGCACTCTGGTGAGGTCTGCCTGAAGTTTGACAAGCTGGTTACCCCTTATGTGCAGGGAGGGTTTGCTGCCCCCGAATTTCAAACATTATTGGATTGCCACTCAAGCATTTCGTTCTTTGGTTCTCCCCTCCTCGTGCTTGAAATTGCACCCCACCGACCCCACCGGGGGTCACGATGTCGGCATGGCACAGACTTTGGAATCAGATGAACACCCTCCATCCATTCCATGATGACCCCCCCCCCTCGTGGATGGTTCAATGGTTCGCCACTGGTCGGCGGCAGGCTTGGGTATTATACGGGATGTGTACGCTATGGGATCCTTTACTGAATGGCAGGACTTGCCGGTATCCTTGAGAGGACACCTCTCACGTTGGCTTCCCACCGATGATTCACTATTATCCGTGATTATGGACTGTTCCTCAAGGAGTGGTGGGGTGGCCAGGCTATACGGTCTCCTTCAGGAAAGGGCAGCTCAGCCACTGTGCAGACTCCAGGATGCATAGAGCAGGGATTTGGGTATACACATGACTGCCGAGATATGGGAATCCATGTGCGCCAGTACTCAGGAAGTCTCCTTTAATGCCAGGTTTAGGCTGTTTCAATTGCAAGTACTGCACAGATACCACTACACCCTGGTCAGGTTGCACCGTTTTCCAGGAAATCGGCCCTCTCTGTGCCCTAGATGCAACACTGACGATGCTGGTTATATTCACATGCTCTGGGCCTGTCCAAAAATCGCTGCCTTCTTGGAGGGTGTCTGCGAGGCTGTATCTCTGATGCTGGACTGCACCATTACACCAACTGTTTGTTTCACGAGTTCCCCCGTACCAGCCGTAACCTCAGAAAGCTGGCTACTCTCTGTATGCTGCTCATAACTCACTGTATATTGTTACTTTGGTTGTACCCTGTGCCCCCCACCGTTGACCAATGGCTTCAGGCTGTCACTTGGGCCTCTGATGTAGAGGAGTATTGGTCCACTATGCAACTGGCCATGAGTTGGCCCAGGAACATTTGGGTCCCTTTTAGATCCTATCTGCATTCTCTGACTGCTGAGGATGGGGATGAAAGTGACAATCCACCATCCCCAGACCACTGACATTGTCAATATACCTGTATGCTTTGTTTGGTATTTACCTTCATGCTGAAATGTTTACGAGTTCCTCTGTTTGGGCCCTGTAGGGCCACACTGCCTGGTCTTATGCTGTTGATGCTATTGGAGTATTCATGTAATGCTCGTAGCTCCCGGTTGTAATAAAAGTACTGTGATCACAGCTTCTCTGAGCGACCCAGGCAGAAGAGAATTACGAAGGGACTCTTCCCAAACCACCCAGAGGAGGCTTCACCTGTGGGCTTTAGCTTCAGAGTCGCCATGAAAGCATTGTGCATGTGATGATACTACATCTTTATGATCTTTATGATCTTTATAAAATGGCTGTCGGCCATCTACGGCCATAGTAGCTAACTTTTGCGAGCATCCTGACCAGACAAGCTTTGGCACCAACGTCTGCTGTGATTGGCTTCTACACTTTGGCCTCAGCATTTAGCCAACCAATCACGCCGGCAGGCAGAAGCTGGCCCTTTACCCGAAGGCCCGCTACCTAAGGCCCCTGTCTGTGCCAGTTCATGACTGGAGAGACTGCGGGACACTACACCGTTCTGATTCATACGGTAAGAGCCTCTCCCCTCCCAATCAGCCCATTGACTATCAGGCTCCATATCTGGCAACTGTCCCATCTATCGAACGCCCTCTGAACGCACCCGACCTGTGAAGTTGAATCCTCGTCACTAAAGTAATCGAGGAACCCGGCTGCGCCGGCGCCCTCAATCTATACTTTATTCCATCGACAGCAGCTGCCCATCTATGTATCTCTGCTGCATCCTGTCGAGACTCCTACACCTAAATTATTGCCACACTGTCTCTAATCTGGACCAAATGTCCTTTGGGAACACTAATTTGAGGTTAGAGTTGCCACTGATCGTTGTTTGACAGATCCTGCCACTTGTTGTGTCTGAACAGGATGCCGAATGCACCCAGCTCCCTAGACCATGTGGCAATGCCTTTACATTGTATTTGATTGTTTAATGATGTACCTAGATGCACTTGCATGATGCCTAATGCACCCAAGCCTGCTACCACCCGTGTGTTGTGTTAGCAATTTGCACTGCATTGCGCAATTATGCTGGCAACTGCGCACAGAATCTCGGCCCTCCACTGTCTAGTCTTTGGTAGTACCCTACATCTCACGTGCCTGTGAGCACTAGTGCTCCCAAGCCAACTGGAGGATTGCATTTTTCCCATTGGCATTGTTATGCTGAACCCTCTATCACAGATGGCCGCTGCCTTTCCTACTTCCAAACCCCCAGGAACATGTTTGGCCCTTGCCCGGAGCTATAAGCAAAATCGCTATGCACAAACTAGCGACACTGAGATGCAAAAGCAGGAAGGAAAGACTGATGTCCCCCTATCCAGCCCTCAGCCGCTCGCTGTGTTCCGGTGGAAACCATTGCCTGCAGGGTTAACGTACAACAAGGTAAGCTGAGCATACCTCATTGCACTGCTAGCACGTATGTGGAAGTCAGTAACGGCTTTGCTCGCATCTACTGCCCACATCACCTCCTTACCCCATGCCCGCTGAAAACTTTCCTCCCTAAAGTACCCCCCCTCCTACTGCCCTACACTCCGCTATCCAATGTCCAGATAACAGTTTTTAATCCCAACCTCACTGTAGCCACTGAACACCTCACTAGTCATTCCTCTGATACCGTAGCCACGAATATTAGCCCTAGCCTGCCCAAGCCCACCCTAATCAAACAATTTCCTACTTGTACTCAGCCTAGACTACCCTCACCCAGCCATCGAAATGCCTACTGAACGCAATCCCAAGACCACTGGTAAAACACCACCTCCGAAGCAGTTACTCAATCCACCCACCTGTCCCCAATGCTCATGCACAACTTCCCTCACAATAGTACAGATGGGGCCCACCACTCATTGCATAGGCTCAGTTTGGCTTGAGCCCCTCCGCTCCAGAACGAGAACAGAACTACAACACATGACTACACCCGCCCGAAGACCAGTCAGACAAGCCAGACTCATCATGCACACACCAGAATAAACTCACTTAACTGACCCCATACCTCATAATACTAAAACCACACAGACTCATACTTCCACTATTAAAGCAAACTGTGAACCCCTCATCCCACAACTGCAATAGGGGACTACAACGCTCAAGAACCCTATCCCTTCTGCACCTACCTCCCATAACACGGACACCTTGTCCCACTTATTAGCCACTGGCAATAGATTAAAATGGGCCTTAATGCTTGCTCCATCTGAGTTCACGCCATTAACATCAATGATCTTCTACTTGATCAACATCTTGACTTGTTAGCCATCACAGAATCCTGGCTACACCCTGTGTCAGGCCCATCTCTGGCACTAGCAATCCATCCTGGTTATACAATTTTCAGGACGGACCGCCAGGATGCCATAGGAGGTGGAGTAGCAGTAATCTCCAAAACCTCCCATCTTGCTCAGACCCCATGCCCCATAGACCCTGTTCCAGGATATTAACTCCTGCTTCTGAAGTTCACCAATGACCCCAAAACCACATTCAATCTCCTACTTATCTACAGACAACCGAATAACACCAACACTCCTGACTTTGACATCCCTCTCCTCATCACTCTTCTGTTGAAGCCTCTGACCTAATTCATCATCCTAGGAGATATCAACCTGGGATTCGATGATAAATCAGACCGCCAAGCCACTGCGCTCACCTCGGTCCACCATGACATGGTCTTCACACAAATTCTCAATTCTCCTACCCACATCAAAGGAAGAATCCTCGACTGGATTCTGACGTCCAATATAACTTTAAACGTAGATTCCATCTCTGAAGTTACCTGCTCTGGCCACTTCTTAATACGTTTTGACATTCTCACCACTAAAGCGCTAGCCCCACCACCTGCCAATCACAACCCCATCTCTAGCAGAAATACCCAAAATCTCACTGCAGAAAACCTCATCCCTCTATTTACAGACGTGCTCAAGACTCACTCCACCATAGATATTAACCCCGACAGAATATGCACGCTTTACCATACATGTCTGAAATCCACTCTTGACACAGTAGCCCCACTTGCCTACATGATACTACACAAACCCAAGCGAGCAAACTTCTGGTTTGATGAAGAACTCCTACTCTGTAACAAAAGAGCACTGGAACACGTTCACAAAAAGAGCCCCTCTACCAATACCACTAATGCGCTTACATTTGCTAACAAAACATACAAATCGACAGTGGTAGCTCACAAAGCTAACCCCCGCTAACGCCCGCATTTCAAACCCTTCTTCAAGTACCAAAGAACTATTTTCCATTCGGAGGGAATTAGAATCACCCATCCCTACAGTAGTACTTGCCCAGACAGACCAAGCCTGGTGTACCACTATTCAAAATGCACTCGCACACACAATCTCCACCTTACAAGAGAAAATAACATAATAATAATAATTTATTTAATGTGTTACAGTTTAGTTAATAAACTTTACACATAACAAACAGCAATTGGACCTAGAATACTTGCTGGCAAAAGTATGACCTCACACCTACCTAGCGCCATTGCTGACAACTCTGTATCCCAATTCAAATTCAGTACAGTTTCCCAAGATATGGTCCTAGCCACCATCACTACCCTCAAACCCTTCAATTGCAAAGGTGACCGCTTCCCCGTCCGTCTGGTCAAACTCTGTGCACCAGCCCTAGTGCCCATTATCACTGACTTTATCAATGCTTCGTTTACTTCCAACTCCGTCCCGTCCTGCATCAAATTGGCCTGGGTAACCCTGTTGCTCAAGAAACCCTCCCTTGATCCCATCATCCCCACCAACTATCGCCCCATCACTACAGTTCCATTCCTATTGTAGATAATTGACTTAGTAGCTTACTCACAAATCCAACACTATGTGGAAAGCAACCAATTGCCAGGAGCTAGACAATCAGGTTTCCATCCCCAAACATAGCACAGGAGCTTTGCTACTAGATTTAAAAATCCAGATGGACCACATCCACGGACACTGGTAACATAAGCGTCTTACTATTACTCGATCTATCAGCTGCATTTGACCTGGTAGATCACGACAATTTGTGCCTCGCTCTGGCTGAAAATGTTCACTTTTCCCCAGAAACCACCCTATGGATCAAATCATTCCTGTCGGAATGCACCTCTAGAGTCTTCATCGAAGACGAAGAGGCTGACCCCATCACAGTTCCTCTAGTTGTCCCCCAAGGCTCCTGCCTCTCACATACACTTTACAACACATACACTAAATTACTATTTGCAGCACTTGATGCCATGGGCGTCATCTACACACGTTTCACAGATGACACCCAGTTACTGATTCCCATCACTGGGCACCACAAACAAGACACTGACACTATTAACAAGATCTATGCAATCAACCAAAACTGGATGGCCACCCATAGCCTTGAACGATGAGAAAATGGAGATCCTCATTGTAGACTCCCCTGCCCGCCTAAAATATCTAGATTGCTACTCGACTATAAACATTGATGGGACATCCATCCCAGTTTAGAAACAAGTAAAAACATTAGGCGTCTTCTTAAATGCTAATCTTTCCATGACCAAGCACATCAACGCCCTTTCATCCTCCACCGCCTATACTACTAAGCTTATCTCACTCAGCTGACAATTCCTCACATCTCAGAACTACCTTTATCTAGCACAAGCCCATATCCTCTCAAAACTAGTTTACTGCAATATCCTCTTACTAGGTAGCACGACAACAAAGCTTGCCAAATTGCAACTACTCCAGAATAAAGCCTTACGTACTGCCCTTGGATTAAAACAGAATGATCACATTACCCATATTCAAAGAGAAGTACACTGGCTCCCTGTCAAAGCGAGAATCCTCTTTAAGACCCTGAACACCGCACACAAATGCATCCTTAATGACGCCCCCTACCACTTGAAGAGTATAACTCAAAAGACTTCAACCAGAGACCTAAGATCATATACTAGCACACACCTGACCATCCCCCGCTACCAGAATAAAAAGGCGGGAGGTTTTAGCTTCCCAGTAGCTGCTCCAACTCTCTGGAACACCTTACAGGCATATATTAGAAATGTGCAATCACACCAGCGATTCAAGTCAATGATTAAAACCTGGCTCTTTGACAAATTTGATTAAGTCCATGACTAACTGCTAATGTTTCCACAATGCTGTAACTGAAAGCATGTATGTAACCTGTCTCCTAAGCCTGTAATGAAGTTAATGTTTTTAAGTAACCAACACTGTGATACCCCGGGTTTGGGCATGTAACAAATGCAATAAATACAAATAAAATTGTTGCATATTCCTGATGGAACTCTGTAGTGAGACCATCTGAGCCTGGAGCCTTCCCCTTGGGTAAGCTGACAATTACCTCCTTGACTTCTAGCGTGATGGGGGCCTCAAGTCTTTCCCTAGTCTGGGCGTTAATGTTACGCTCACCTGATTCCCACGGGGACGTCGATCTGGACTGGCCTGGTGTCACGTAGAGCCGAGATGACTGACTGGACAGACCCACTTAACTTCGTTTGTTGGCTCGTTTGAATATCTTTCTGCAAAGGAGAAAGGGAATTAACCTCCCGTAATTTGAGCGTTAACCCACCTTCCACTCCCGTTGTCTGCCCACTGACCACTCCTGATGTTCCCTCTTAATCTCACCTGATGATTTGGGAAGATGAGCTCTCCATCCTGCATCGAGCGCAGGGGCGCGTAGACGACCAGTTACTTCACTGGCGTGGAGGAATTGGTGAGTTCCAGTATTGACTCTAGAATACAATAGTTTGTAAGAGTTCAAATGTCTGATCTTCACTCTTTCCGATTCCTTGTAGGTTTAACCACCACGAAGAGTCCAAATGGCAGTTGTTGAGAGTCAGGTAAGTCTATAGTGGTTTTCCCCTTAGGGGCCGGGGTACGGCGATGATGCAGAGTTAACTGCGCCGACCCGAGATGAGGTGAGTACCCCCCTGCGGTAAATCAGGTAAGTCTTTGGGGGGAAGCTTGTAATGTCCAGTGGTTTCTCCTTAGGGGCCGGGGTGCGGCGGTGATGCAGAGTTAAATGCGCCGAACCGAGATGAGGTGAGTACCCCCCTGTGGTAATCGGGTAAGTCTTTGGGGGTAGCTTGTTTTGCCCTTTTGCATTCCCTTGCTCACCTGGCTTTTCTTATCCCCTTAGATATCGGAGCGCGGTTTGGAAATGCAGAGTTCGCGATGGAGTGAGGAAAAGCTGCGCTGGATGGTGAGTTCAGCGCGGCGCTGCGAGGTGCGTGGAGGTGCGCGTGCGATGACTCCTTCTTCAAGATCGACGGCGTGATGGATCAAGAATTCAGATAAGGTTTCAAGTTTAAACCTCTTCTCCTTCTTTCTTTTCGTTTCCAGGTGGTCCAGGACTGAAGCGGGCGTGGCTGAAGACTGGAAGCTGCTGGAGGCACGGTGAGCGTTACGCTGCTGAATGCAGAATAACGCGAAGCACGTGCGGCTGTCCGGGTGTGGTTTAAATAGCCTTGGAAGAAGTCCCAGGTAAGTATTCTACCACAGCCCCCACCCGAGCATGGTCTGCCATTAGGTAGGTTTTCTTTAATGAGCCTGGCGCCCATGGCGCCAGGACTGACTTTATCCTTATGAACCTGGCGCCATAGGAGCCAGGACTGCACCCAAACAGCCCCTAACTGGGGTTTTTGGGCATGCTCCAAATGGCATGATGCCTGCATCTGGGGTTGCTGGGCCTGGTCTGGTTTCCCGGGGGCAGGCAGGCATGACAGTTAAGACGTGACAATGGAATATCTTGTAACAATAAATGAATGGCCTGTTCCCCACTTGGCGGCTCCGCAGTATATAGGGTTTTGTAAAATTCACGGAATGTCCCAACCACCTCTGCATCAGTCCATTTAGTGTTACCCTGTTCATCCAGAATACAGTCCACCTGGGCCCACCCTCTCTCTGTCTGAACCAGTCTCCCCAATGTTCTACCTGGTCTGTCCCCTTCCCTGTATATTCTGTACCTCAAAATGTTTTCAATTCCTTCTGCGTTTGTGCCAGCAACAGGTGATCTGAGGAACTGGAGTATTCAATCTCAAGCTTTTTAAGTGTATTTTCAGATCTCTCCAGGTCCCCACGTATACTTTAGAGAGCTCCAGCTTCCCTAGATGTCGCCATACCTCTAATGTAGGCCTTAAAGGCCTGCCATCTAATACCCAGGGAGGTGGAATTGACTGCATTACAGGCGAAGGACTCAATGTCCTCCTTAATCTCCACTCGAAACACTATCTTTTAACGCTTCTGATTTAAATCTCCAGGTGCAACCTGTGTTACTCCTGCCCAATTTCAGTGACATTGTCACCGGAGAGTGGTCAGACAATGTGCAGGGTTTTATGTCGACGTCCAGTACTCTTCCCATGAATGAGCTGGATATCATGAAAATATCAATCCGGGAAGCCATATCATGCACTGAGTAGTAAAAGGTATATTCCCTCATCTGCGGGTGTATCATGTGCCACGCATCGCACAAGGCTTGTGATTGTATATGGGACAGAAGTTATTTGTTCTGTCTAGTATATGATCTAGAATCAGATTCATGTCGTAGGACATCACTTTCCGTGTTTTAGTGAAATTCCCCAGAAACACATGATTCTCAGCTGTTGTGCCATATCATATGTGTTATCACGTGGTTTACACTGTGTTTACTAAGAGTCCGGACTTCTGTGTAATTTAGAAATATGCTGTCTGGGCATTCATTTGCCAATATCTTAAATGTTTTCTCCCCCCAACTCGCCTGAACTGCGCAACTGGCGCACAACCATATGTCAAGGCCCATTATAGCACAAGGCCATATTCCCCTCGCCCCCACTGCCTCCCCACAACCTGCAGTGTACAGAACCCTCCCTCCCCTCCAACTGCCCCCCAGTTACAACCGGGTGAACTTCCCTCAATTCACACAAAGCAACTGCAATGGGGCTCACCGTTGCCGCACAGCACTTAACATTTGACTAGGGATGTCATGTCTTTTATGTATAGGATAATGAGGTGGTGAATACACATAGTTTTACTATTAACAGTGTGATTTATGCCCCAGCAGATAGGTCACTCGGGCCGAGCACTGTATGTCATGCAAGCCTCCTCCTGGGGCCTGTTGCTTTCTTGGTGTAGGGGGTAGCTCTTCCCGCCTCACACTGATTGTTAGGTTCTGGGTCTGCTCTTCTGACTATGAGGTCACCAGTCTATCCCCTCACTATGAGGAAATTCCACAACTATGGTGGATGTCCTGTGGCCCGCCCCGGCGGCTCAGCTGTAAAGAGGGGTGGACCCACATATTTTCACTCAGTCATGCGGGTTCCCCCTGCCCTGTTGGTACTAAAATGTGGAAATGGGACCAGGGTGTGGGGGCATCCAGCGTGATTTGAGCCCTGGGCCGTGCATTGTGTGGTTGGCGTGGTGGGGCGGTGCTCCTAACCTCATATAGCCGTTGTGTGGATAAGGATTCCAACCACCCGCTGCAGGTCAGGCTGTCGTCCTCGGTGCCTGTTCTGCAGTTGCAGCGTGTTGCTTCCCCGTTCCAGGCTCTGCGTGAGGGGGAGGGGGGGCCTTCCCTGCCATCGGCCGATGAGGGGACAGGGTCAGCAAGAACCACGAGGTCCGCCTCACTAGATACAGAAGGCGGGCAGTGGCAGTCTGTGGATCACTCGGCTTGTGAGGCGCTGAGAGCAGATCGATCAGGGTGCTCGGGCCTCCTCCTCCTTGTGGTACGACGTCCTTTCATCGCAGGATGTATTTTCGCAGCATTTTTTACCGCAAATTTCTTTTTAGAAAAAAAACAATCAGATTTTTTAGAGAATGGGGGGGGTTGGGTGGGGGAACCCCCTTAAAAAGAATTTGTTGTAAAATAAAATTGCGATTAAAAAACCCAGCAAAAAAACATCCCGCGATGAAATGACATGGAACCCTCCTCGTATGTTACGGCCAGTCTCCAGCACGGGATGTTTCTCGTTGTAGCCCAGACGGCTGCAATGTTGTCCTTGGGTGCTCCGGTGTCACGGGGGCATATACCGCCCCCCAGCAGAGATAATGTTGCCGGATAGTGCCGCCTCCCTCTCGGATATTCACGCTGATGTGCAGAGCTCTTAGGCTAGGCAGTCATTTTCCTTGGCTGCTCAACAGCGCCCGCCTATTTTGGATAAATTTGATGTTGGCTTTCAGGATCTTTCAAGATAGTGTGCTAATCAGATTTTACAGAAGACTACTTATCACCCCTAGGATCAATTTTATCTCGAGTATGATCCCACTAAATATTGATGCTCAGTACTGTAAGGAATTGGACAGGCTTATTCAAGGTTTTCTATGGGACAAAAAACCACCTAGATTAAGTTTGTGGAAACTACAATTACCTTTGGAGAAAGGTGGACTAGGAGTGCCAAACTTTAGGGCCTATCATCTTGCCTATATTTGTGATTTTATAGTTGAATTCTTGGCACCGATACCTGATGAATGGGCTATGGCAGACGCAAGTTATAGTGGTCCTCTGTCACTAAGAGCCTTATTGACCACAGAATCAAGAGCGAGAAGTGTGAAAGATCCGTTGACTGGATGTCTGAAAATCCTGGGAGAAATTGATTGGTTTGCTGGGTGTGGAGGCATACAAAGATCCTAGTGCATCATTATGGATGAATCCTTCTATTAAGTTAGAAAACAAAATGTTATTCTGGCCAGAATGGTTTTTGGGTGGTGTGAGTTGGATTGATGATCTATTTAAGGAGGGGAAATGGAGGAGTGCTTGAGAGTTACAACTAGAATATCATATTGAAAATGTCAGGTTTTCGGATTACAGGAAATTGAAGATTGCTGTTGGTGAGATAGATTTCCAGGCTAGGTTGAATCTGGATTTTCTTACAAGAGAATCGTTGGTAGGTGAGGGGGGCTTAGCTAGCCGGGTATATAAACAGATCGTGAATAAATATAAAGACAATGATTTGCTCAGGGATGAGTGGGGTCGAAGGATTGGCTCTGACATTTCCATGGAGACGTGGACAAAGATGTGTGCAAATGTCAAATTGTGTTCCTTGGGTTTGACTGAAAGAACGAGGCAAATTAAGATCTTGAAGAGGGTTTATTGGACTCCTGATAGATTATGGAAGAGAGGTTTGAAGCATGATCTGGAATGTTGGGCTTGTGCTCATGAAACCGGTACACTGGAACACATGATGTGGGATTGCAGGAAGGTGCGTGGATTTTGGAGAGAAATTGGTGTAATTTTGGAGAAGGTTTTGAATGAACCGATTGGTTTTGATTTTGAAACATTGATATTGGGAAATGATGCTACCTTAGGGTTGCTCACTCAATGCCAAAAGAAGTGGTTATTTAGAGGTGCCATGGTGGGAAAAAAATCATCCTTGGAAATTGGAAATCTGACATAACTTTAAAGGAGGACTGGTTGAATGAAATGCTTAACCTGGCAGATGTGGAAAGATTTATATATAGCAAACAAGGCAAACATGGGTTGTTTGTGAAGATTTGGGGTGCATTTCTGGCATTGTATTGAATCTGACATTTGCATATTACGTGATATGAACCGGGTGACTTTGGGGGAGATGTATCTATATTGTTTTGTAATTATGTATATAGTTTTTGTAATTTTGTTGACATTTCATGTATTGTTGTTACAGTTAATTGAAAATAAAATTTCAGACAGAAGACTACTCGTCAAAGGCCATCACCTTTCTTGTATGGGTAGACTCACCAGGGACTTGGAATGCAAGAATGATGACATCTAATCAATGAGGTGTCTCATACGATTTGACGATCGAAGCATAGAACCCCCTGTGAGCTGTGGGAAAGTCCTAGAATCTTGAATGCCTTCAGTTGTTGCTTTCCGATGCCTCACATCAGCTAAACCGACTGGCACAGGGGTATTTGTTTTTTCATGTGTTTGTAGGGCTCCAATGTGGTACATTTTGTTCACTTCAGGATGCTAGTTCTACAACGAACATGTACAGAAAACACAGAATGTGTTGGCAGTTCGTCCATTTGAATGAGACATTAATGCCCCTTTCTGATTATCAGTCAATGCAGTTGCAGTTGTAGTTTTATTCTTTACACGTTTAAAATGCAGGCTTTGAAATGCCAGATGATGAAAGGACGTTGTACCGTTGTAGCATGTCTTTCATAGGTAAAGACACATTTGAATAGTCTAGTTTTCTGAAACATTAGTTTGATTTTCTTCTTAGGCTAGGCTAGGCTTAGGGACTTGTAAAAGGTTGGGCCCTTGGAAACGAAAGGCTTCTGCCTCTGTTTTTATGCTTATTGCATGTTTGTTGTATCGTGCATGTATTGTGCCGGGCCCACGGGCTATCCTTCACAGGATTCTAGAGAATTTGAAATATCATATGGGGGTGCCTGCAGGGAAGTTCCAGAATTGAGGTACGCCACCCATGTTCAGCAGACAACTAGCCCACTAGTCCAAATATTTAACTGTGAGAAAGTACTATGGGCACTCCTCCGCCAGCGTCTTTTATTGCTGGCGTTGGGCTACCGGTGTGTTGTCCTTTTCGCTGGCAGTTTCACCTCTGATACTGGGTCATGTTTGCGTTATAGCTGGGTGCCATGTCGGGACAGATGCTTTTGGGGTGATGCTAGTGTCTTGGAAATGCATGTCTGTATCGGTTTGTGACTTTCTGTGGGACTTGTCACTACATGGTGTATGGCTGTGGCTGTTAATTTATAGCTGCTGCACTTGCTAAACCCACCAAGAGGGCACCTCCAACTGGTCCCAGCACTGCAACTTCACAATTGGCCTCTACTGTGACCAGCATACAGGCTATGATGGTGGCGAGTCCTTTAGTCATTCTGAGGTCAGCGTGAACTTGTGGTTGAGGTTGAACTATGAAAGAAAAGAAAGAAGGTGGTACAAAGTTTGGTTCCATGCTTTCATCGTGTGCAATCTTCCCTTCTTATACCATGTGCCTGTCTTTCTTGTCTATGCATACCTTCTTTTTCATATTGCTGGATATATTTTGCATTTTATAGCTGGATCTTAATATCTCCAGCACCATTTCAAGGGATAATTCTTTTGCTTACTTCTATCCTTTTGGGCACCTTTCCATGTAGCCACCTTGGTGGTTTTCTATGAAGGACCTCATGGTAGGAGAAAGGTCAAATAGACCCTTTCTAGAATATTTCTTCCATCATCCGGAAAGGGCATTGACAGTAAAGAATCATTTTTTTGGGTTGTCTTTTTCCATTAACCTCCTCTGGCAAAATGGAATGCCGCTTCGGAGTAGGGTCTATGCCACCTTGGTTGGTGGATGCACCAAATCTAACCCCTTTCACCTTCATTAGACTGAGCTGTAGAATCTGATAAATCTGCTTAGTGAAAGGTAGAGGGTTCTGGAGGTAATAAACATACAGCTCTCGTGTTGCAATAGCCCCTCTTCCACACACCATGCTGGCATTGGGGATGCAGAGGGATTCCCTTTGCTCAGCCACATATGCACTTCTGAGCAGAGGGGAATCTCTTTGGTATCTCCAATGATTATAAGGTGGGTGGGAAAGGGGATTCTCCCATGCCTAGAGTTGTTGAATCTATGCCCGAAGGATCATAAACCAGCTGTCTTGCAGTGCCACTAATTCACTTGGCAATAGAGCAGTCCTTAGACTGATTAGTGCAAATGGGCCACCAGCAGCAGCCTGATGTCAGAATCTGGTGGTGATTCAGGCTACTGGCCTGGTAACTGGTGGAGGCAGAGCAGACTTTTGGTTTAAATGGTACTACCATCAGGTCTCCTAAATTGAGGCTTACTTAGGGGAAAAGGTGGCAGATGGATGTGAAAGAATACAATGGCCACACATTGTTCCACATACCAGTTCCTCACACTTTTAGTAAACAGTAGCCTACTTAATATGCTATTCAAAGAACTTAAATGTGCCTTTGTTGTAGTCCCTTACTCAAACTGAGGGGATAACCACACTAAGCTTGATGCATTGTTCTGTGTCAAAAATTAGATTTGCTTTTGTAGTGAATTAACTTGCTCAGAGAAGTCCTTAAGAGAAGAAGGCAGAAACCAAATTAGGATGATTTACATGCATGCTTAAAGCTAATTACACATTGACGCTCTCAATAAGCGTACTACATAAATAATTTTGCTTGGTCCTGGGTTTCTTAGGTGTCTGGAAGGGTGTATTAAAACGATTTGTCACGTAGGTGACTGGGATAAAAGAGCAGACCAACACAGAAAACTTAAATTTAAAGTAAGTTTATTCAGGAACTATAGCGGAGTTGGGACAAAATAATGAACTGAGCAAGCATAACATGAAATTGAAAGTGCCAGGATGGGTCCCAGTGCTTCCAACCTCAGACTGCGCCTTTGGCCTTTTTTAGGGCTTTAGCCCCGCCTCCCAGCCTCTGACTGTTGAAAGTGTATTTAGGTATGTCAGCTGGGATAGAAATTGGCTGTTGGGCTCTAACCACAGTGGTGGTGTACAGCCGTGTTGTGGTACTTTGAATTGGCCCGTCCCTTCTGTTGGGCAGTCCCCCCTTTGCCTGCCACACCTTGGTCCTGCTTTCCAGCCTCTCCCTTTGTACAGGGGATAAGGGTGTCTCTCTTAAAGCAGCTGGTGTAGGGCTGCAGTAATGGGCCCCCTTTGAGGATGGCTCTGAATTCCAAAGTATCACTTTGGGCTTGCTAGTCCCTCCTCTTAAATGGTCCTCTCTCTGGTTGTCATAACCTAAGCCTGCACCCTGGATGGATTCCCTGATCCTATCTGTTTCTAATTCAGGTTCCCCGCTTTTGCTTTGCGTATGTACATCCTGCACCTGCGCAACGGAGTCAAGCATGTCCGCGCTGCCAGGCACCATCTCTCAGTTCCCATAAAGGGCCAGTAACTGCAAGATAAGCAGCTTCAGGCGAAGTATAAGCCCTGTACCTTGGGATTAGGAAGACCCTCATTATTTGTATCTCACATTGTTATTGCTTCCTAGGTATTGGGTCTGGACACCTTAGAGAGACCTTGCCCCTGTTGCAATGTGACTGGCCCCTGTACTAAGACTGGCAGCAAGTGAGGGGGACCACGGATCGTCCATACACTGCCCCTGATCCCATCACTCGCTAGTTTGGGGAGACCTTGGGTTCCATTGGGAAACTCCATGCAGGTCCTCAGGGTGAGGCAGGGGGACTTTGTCTGATATTTCATGGGAGGTATTCGTAAGAGGAAAGACAGTTCTTTTCTGCAACTGTTGGCCCACACATTCTGTAAGGACAGTGAGAGATGAGCTGGTTATACAATTGCCATTTTCGTTGGTTCTGTACCTTTATTGCACATTTTTCTTCTTTAATATTTGTTTACTGTGTATTTTTTTTAATGTTTACAGAGATCAATACAAGACAGAGTATGAGAGCAAACTCCGTGATGAGTTAGAGCAAATAAGACTGAAAACAAATCAAGAGATTGAACAGCTACGGGGAGCTTCGAAAGAGATGTATGAAAGAGAGAACAGGTAATATAGAAGCCTATCATTGTAATGTCCATTTTTATTCTTGCCTACACCTATTTTAGTTTTTATTGTGCTTTTCAGGAATCCTGAGATCCTAAAACCCATTGTAATTTCAAAATATATCCATGATTGCACAAACTGTGGTCAATATTATACAATTGTGGTTTGCTATGATAAATTATTACTTTAATGTTTCCCACACTTCAGAGAATTATTTTACCCCATAATATTGATTTTTTAAAAACTTTTCATATGGGTGGAAAGGTACTATCACATGGAGCGATTTCTAAAATACATATACATTCTGTACAAAGGATGTGGAGTAAGTTACTGAAACAAGACAATGCACTGTACAAACTCTGAACTCTTATTTTAATGATTCTCAGGGTACGATCATTCACATGGTGTACTTAGTTTGATGTTTCTGTACAAAACTGGCTGTAGTGTAGGTCTTTTTTAACGCTAGTGAGGGACTCCTTTTTTTCAAATGCCTGGCAAAACCCTTTAAGGAGGGTGCTTTTAGAGGGATTTTGAAGGAGCATAGGGGAGAACCCCCACGTACCGGTTTGTTCTCAGAGCTGTAGAAATTGAGTATGTGGCTAAGGGTCCAAAGGTGCAGAGGTCGGGGTGTGCTGTCTGTTAACTGTTTCTCCGATTTTATCTTTTGGCTCCAAGCGCACAAACTAGACATGCATTCTAGTTGCACTGCTTACTAATTCTGTCCGTCCTTAACTTCCACTAGACTATGCCAAAAATGGAAGATGTGTTTTCTAGTTTTATTGGAACTCCTTTCTACCATCATCTTCATGCTACAGGACATGTGTCTGGCACTTCGAGACATAGTTGTTGGTGACTTGCAAAGTTATTTACCAATGCCTAAAAGCTATTGTATACATTGGCATTCTGAAATGCTACACAGTACAACTAAGAAAACTATGCTGCTTAGAAATTAAAGTCCACCTTTAGTTGCTGTTTGATAAAACTGAATTGTTGAGACCACACCAGCTATGGTCTTGTCCCAATTACATCTACAGCAGTGAGGCCTCTATTTTGCAAGACCACTTTGCTTGGCCTGTTCAAAGCCTACTATAAGAGGTACAGGTGCAAGCGTGATTCATTTTATGTCATCGACAAGGTCAGCACTACAACGAGCAAGGTCGGTGTGCCTATTCAGGCCTGGATGATTTTAGGGCCCAGCTTGTCTGCCTTGACCACCCCAAACGAATCTAAGCATTTCTGAACTCTGTCTCATAACATACCATGAAATGTGTCAGTTGTATCTAAAACATTTTGTTGGTCAATACCAGCCCATTTAACCTTTTGTTTGTCTGTACTGGCCTAGGGTCTCATCAGTAATTCTTCCGTTACCGGCCTACTCTCCCTAAATTGTACATTTTTGGTTGCCACTAGACAAGTAAATGGAACTGTTAGCTGTACAACACCCCCTACATCTCCTGTGGCTCAATCGCCTCAATCCTTTTTATTTGCCTCCTCCCACATGTACTTAAAGTCCATAATTTCACTATGCTTGTGCCAATCTTATTCATCCTAACAATCCCTCCTTTTTCACAGAGCCTTTGCCTACCCCCATGCTCTGTCCAAAACTGTTTTTGCCATTCCTTCACCCTCACCATTCTCCACTCTCACACGAATGGGCACCTTGGCAGACATTTATTTCCACTGCACACCATCAACTTGAACTTCATATACCATGTCTGCCTTTCGTCTAATACTCCCCCATCTACCCTGTTGCTCAGTGTCCCACCCCTGCCTCCCCATTGAGCTTGCTTTAGGCTTCTTGATGCCCAATACCTCTGCAATAAAACCTCATTCGAGGGGATTGGGTCCTCCGACGTATTCCATATCTATGACAGTAATCGCCACAGCTGTGCTGCTTCGGAAAATCTTCGACGCCTGCGTCGTCGACGTCGATACGCCGCCCTCAAAGGCCTCCTCCGCCGGCCGACGTCACTGGATGTTCTAAGTAGGACGCACGACGCCCATAGCCTCAGTTCCGTTTTTTCGCTTCGTGAATCTCAGTACGCCTCGACTCTTTGGAGTTTTTGTTGTTCATCTTGGTTCTTTGAACCTGTTCGTTTGTGAAGTTATTCTTCGTGAAGATGTCTACCTCGTCTTCCACATGGCGTCCGGGCTGTGAGAAGTGCGGGGACTGTGGATTCAAGATGTCGGTCACAAACTCGCACAACGCCTGCCTCTGGTGCCTCGGGGAGGCCCATGACACGGATGACTGTCGACTGCCAGTCGCTCACGTCCAAAGCCTTGCGGGAGCGCAAGAAGTTGTTATCGGTAGGTAAGGTGTCCAAGCCCCGGAAGTCGAGGTCTGCGGGGCTTTCGACGGATGACTCAAGGGGCGACTCTCCGCGTCATCGTCGGAAGTCCAGTGGGTCTTGGTCCCGGAGTCATTCTCGCCACTCCTCTGCCTCTTCGAGGCACTCCCGGAAGCGCCGTCATCGGTCGCCTTCCCCGTCCTCACCCCAGTTTGAGGACCTGAGGCAGTCCCTGCATGATGCTAGTGGGCTGGACACCTCTCCGGAGGTGGAGTTTTGTAGGCCTGAGCCTGGCACTCATGCCGATTCTTCGTACCGGCGACTTATGTCACGGGTCACCGAGTACTTAGGATGATCTGCTCCCCCAGGGGAGTTTGTTCAGGATGACCTTACGGATATCCTCGACATTGGTCCACCAACTGACCCGGTACTGCCATTCCATATGGCTCTGCAAAGAAGGGTGGCAGCAGCTTGGACTGCTCCGGAGAGTCTCCCGGCAGTGCGCAAGTCTTTGCCACAAAAATACCGCCCAGCCAGTAGTGACCCCTGCTACTTGTCCAAGCACCCTACTCCGGAGAGTTTGGTGGTGCAGGCGGCTACGGCCCCGGCAAAGCAGGCGTCATACCCTACCATCCCTCCTGATGGGGGACGACAAGCGTTTTGACGGCTGGGCGAAGAAAGTGTTTTCTGCATGGGGTATGGCGCTTCAGACGACCAACTCCATTTGTGCCTTGTCTCGTTTCACGCACACTCTGTGGAACTATGTTTCCTTGGCGGCTGAACATATTCCCGAAGGGGATGAACTGGATGGTTTCCTTGCCATGGTTCAGGATGGCAAGGATGCTATGTGTGAGGCCGTTCAGTCGGGTTTGGACATGGCAGATTGCGTCAGCCGGTCCATGGCGGCGAGCACCGTGATATGCAGGTTAGCGTGGTTGCGGAAGTTGGGGTTTGCTCCTGATGTGCAGGCCCGGCTCCTCAACATGCCCTTTGACGGGGAACATCTTTTTGGCAGCAAGGCTGACAAGAGCCTTGAGAGGTTTCAGACTTCCAAAGCTGCAGCCAAGTTGTTGGGCGCTGCATTTCGACAGCCTCTGCCTTTTCGTCCTAGGGGACAGCAATGGAGGGGAGGTTCCTTTCGTTATTACTCATCCTTTGGTAAAGCGAGAGGAGCTGCCAGTCAAAGGGGCCACAATAGGAGTGCCAGAGGTGGAAAACAAGGTACTCTAGGTGCCAAGGCCGCTCGGGCTGTTGCCTCTTTGCCCTCAGGCGACGCCGCAGCCGCTTCAGCTCAGTCATGAGGCCATGTCCCATGGTTCACCGGTTGGGGGAAGTCTGGCGCAGCATCTTGCAGAGTGGCGCGGCATTACTTCAGATGTATGGGTTCTGGAGATCATAACCCACGGCTACTGTCTTCCGTTCCGGCAGAGGCCTCAAGACAATCCATCGGGGAATCTCTTTGAAGAGTCCGGATCCGCTCCTTGCACAGGAAATACAATCCCTGCTGGAGAAAGGCGCCATAGAACTGGTGCCTGTAGCGGAGAGGAACAAGGGATGGTATTCCCCTTATTTTTTTATTTCCAAGAAAGACTGGGGATTGAGATCCATCATGGACTTGCGTGGTTTGAACAAACTCCTCAGGAAGGACAAGTTCAAGATGGTTGCTCTTTCTCAAGTCCTCCAGGCCCTTCAACTTCAGGACTGGTTGGTGTCTCTCGACCTCAAGGACGCTTATTTTTATGTGCTGATCCATCCGAAGCACAAAAAGTACCAGAGGTGGGCGGTTGGCGACTCGCACTTTCAGTTTCGGGTCCTACCGTTCGAATTGACCTCCGCCCGAAGGGTCTTCACCAAGCTCATGGTAGTGGTGGCAGCGCACCTCAGGAAGGGGGGATTCACGTCTACCCCTACCTGGACGATTGGTTGATCAGGGCGTGCTCTCCCAAGCAAGTCCTGGATCATCTCTCAGTCACCTGCCTCTCCCTCCACAAGCTGGGCTTCTCCCTCAACTTAGAGAAGTCCCATTTGACGCCCACTCAGAGGCTCCAGTACATCGGAGCAGTGCTCGACACGTCCCTGGGGCAGTGTTTTCCTCCCCAGGTGAGGGCTCATAACATTCAGCAGATGGTGCACAAGTTTCAACTTGCCCAGACTCTCCCAGCGTTCGAGTTCTTGACACTGCTTGGCCTCATGGCATCCTGCATTCTTCTGGTGCCAAAGGCCAGGTTGCGGATGAGATCTTTGCAGTGGGCTCTCAAGCTCCAGTGGTCTCAGTCCTCCGGCAGGATGTCGGACCCTGTTCAGGTGCCGTCTTTGGTCGCCCGGGACCTTCTGTGGTGGGCCAACGAAGGCAATCTGATGAGGGGGGCTTCATTTTGGCTGCCCTGCCCGGAGGTGACTATCGTGTCGGACGCATCTCTCACAGGATGGGGAGCTCATGCCCACGAGTTGACAGCGGTCGTCGACAGCGGTCGTCGGTCTCCGTCGGAGTCCAGACTCCATATCAATCTTTTGGAGCTGAGGGCCGTCGGGCTAGCCTGAAGGCTTTTCTGCCGACTGTGCGAGGAAAGAATGTCCTGATCCTGACGGACAACACGGTGTCCATGCACTACCTCAACAAAAAGGGGGGGGGGCAGGGTCACTTCCTCTGTGCAGGGAGGCGATGCAGCTCTGGTTCTGGGCAATCCAGCAGGAGGTTTCGATCTCGGCAGTTCATCTGGCAGGAGACGAAAACGAGACGGCGGACGCTCTGAGCAGGCAGAGAGCGATCTCTCACGAGTGGGAGTTGGCTCAGGCGATTCTCCTGGAGATCTTTGCCCTTTGGGGGACCCCTCAAGTGGATCTCTTCGCCTCCAGTGTCAACCAGAAGTGCGAGAGGTTCTGCTCGTGGGAATTTCCTCCAAACAGAGCCTTAGGAGAGGCGTTTGTGGTGGAGTGGTCATTCCCACTGCTGTACGCGTTTCCTCCAGTCCCAGTCATTCCGCGAGTACTGCGGAGGTTACGGAGGTTCGGTTCCCGGATGATTCTCATTGCTACAGCGTGGGCCCGGAGGACGTGGTACCCAGACCTTCTCGACTTGTCCATCTGCCCTCCACGTCGTCTTCCCTACCGAGACGATCTGCTCTCACGGGAGGGGGGGGGGGGGTCAGGTTCTCCATCCAGAGCTCAGGTCCCTCAACCTTCACGCTTGGTTTCTGAAAGGTTGAGGTATAAGGATTGGGACCTCCCTGAAGATGTGATGGAGGTGTTGCTTTCGTCCAGAAGGCCCGCAACAGAGTACCTGTACCGGTGCCGTTGGAGGAAGTTCTGCAACTGGTGCAGGGTTAAGAATGTGGATCCTTTTACATGTGAAATTCCCATGGTTCTGTCTTTTTTGCTTTCTTTGGCCCACAGGGGCCTTAAAGTGGGTACCATTAAAGGTTACCTGGCGGCGCTGTCCATATTTAAGCTCTCGTCTGAAGAGTATTCCTATTTTAAAATTCCTTTAATTTCTCAGTTTCTGAAAGGGCTCACTAATGTGTTCCCTCCGTCACCTTTCCAGGTGCCCGGTTGGGATTTGAACCTTGTTCTCAACTTTCTGATGGCTGCTCCGTTTGAGCCTTTGCATGTATGCCCTTTGAGACTGTTAACTCAAAGGGCATACATGTGCAGAGTGTGCGAGTTACAGGCACTTTCAGTTAAGCCACCCTTCACTGTGTTTCTTAAGGACAGAGTTGTCCTTGGAGTTCGTCCTTCTTTTCTTCCGAAGGTGGTGTTGGAATTTCATTTAGGCCAGAAGGTTGTTCTTCCAGCATTTTTTCCTCCTCCACATCCTGGTAAGGAAGAGGAGAGGCTCCATAGGCTTGATCCTAGGAGAGCGTTAAGCTTTTATATTTCACGCATGTCCCGGGTCAGAGTGGACGACCAGCTCTTTATTGGTTACGCTGTAAAGCGTTTGGGACAAGCTGTGACGAAACAGACTTTGTCTCGCTGGATTATTTTGGCTATCTCTGAGTGTTACCGTTTGGCGGGTAAGGACCCGCCGGTCGGCTTACGGGCCCATTCTACCAGGGGTATGGCTACCTCTACTGTCCTGCAGAGGGGTATTCCTATTCGCAACATCTGTGATGCAGCCACCTGGGCTTCGGTACATACTTTTGTACATCATTATTACCTCAATTCCATCTGGGGGCAGGATCTGGCCTTTTGCAAGGCGGTCCTTTCCTCCGCAATTTGATTGGGCATGCTAAATTTCTGTTTTCTAAATTCTTTTCCCACCTCCTTGCATTGGTACTGCTTTAGGAGCCTGTCATAGATATGGAATACGTCGGAGGACCCAATCCTCTTGAAGAACAAATTACTCTTACCTGGTAACGTTCTTTCGATGGGATGGTCTGACGACGTATTCCATATCGCTCCCTCCCTACCTTTCCTGCTATAGAATTTCTTATGCGATTGCAGCGTACATTTCCGCAAGGCTTTGTGTGTCAGACTGGCAGAAGACTGGTGGTACACGTTCTGGGAAAAAACTACAACTGAGGCTACAGGCGTCGTGCATCCTACTTGTAATATCCAGTGACGTCGGCTGTCGGAGGAGGTCCTCGAGGGCGGTGTATCGACGTCATCGACGCAGGTCGCAGACGCCGAAGATTTTCCGAAGCAGCACAGCTGTGGTGATTACTGTCATAGATATGGAATACGTCGTCGGACCATCCCATCGAAAGAACGTTACCAGGTAAGAGAGTAACTTGTTCTTCTTTTAGACTCCAATCTATCCAAAACCTTAGACAAAGTAGTCTAGGATAAGTGCACCCGTCACGCCTTCTCGCCCACTCACTCACTCCACTGTACTCTCCTTTAAAGAGTTCAGTATTTACTACCTCTAGTGACCCACTTTCCTCCTTGAACCTTCATCCCCACCTATCACCCTCAAACTTGGATCACCTTACCCATCCAAAACATGAAACCAACCATGCATCTGCATTTCTAGCACGTTTGCTCTCCCATTCTTCTCACTGCCTACTGTGATGAATCCCTCAGTATCGTCACTTCTTTCCCTTTGGGGGACCCTTCCCATGGGCCCAGGAAGGTGAGGCCGCTCAACAATAGTCCCCTCGGGGGTGGTACTCAGTGGGAGGACCCCATGATAGGGGACCCCTCTGTGGGAGAGGTGAAGACTATTGAGGAAGAACGCAGTATGACAATTATCACTCTAACCCCAAACCCACATCTCCACACACTGTTAGGGCCACAGCATTCCCATGTTCTATGCCCCCTCTATGTGCTCCTAGTTACTTTATGCAGAGTAGACCTGTATATGAATGAGGAAAACCCTAGTGTGACAAGTAAAAGTAAGGAAAGCTATGGATCTGTAAATACTGACACAGGGAAGAAAAGGAGTGAGGAGCCTTTTGCAGTACCAAAGCTTACATGCTAGCTTTCACACGAGCTGGCCAAAAAGCAAAAGAGAGTAAGGACTTCTCTCACTGTTTGATCCTCCCTGGAGGAACCATGAGCTGGAGGGAGCTGCTGTGTGGAGAGCAGGGACAGACTAAGAACGGAATGCCGAGCAGCCAGCACACGCATCCCAGCAGAGCTGAAGCTGGGAGCCGGAGAGATTAGCAGCCCGCGGAGCAGGGGTAAGGAATCAGTCCCTGGGGTTGAAAGGAACTATAAAGTGTACTGCGTTTATGACTGGGAAAGTGCTTTAAAAAGCAGGGGACAGTGCGAAAACCCTAATGAGACCTTGAGGGGTGGAGGTGAACAAATTCTGGGCAAGAGGTCTCGGGGGGTAAAACAAATTGTTGAAAACCATCAAGCTGAATAAGTAGTCATCTTCCTGTAGCAGTACTTCGAAGAATCGCACAAAACTTTTTATCTCAAACCGTGCTTGGCAGGCTAGTTAACTAGGCTGAGTTGAGAGACACTATAAACCTGAGAGAGGGGTCTTTGACCCAAATGCTGAAAGAATTAGAGAATTGTATCTGCAAAATTGTGCCTGGCAGGATAGTGAACTGGGCCTGAGGGACACATTATAAGCCTGAGAAAGTGGAAGAGAAGACCAAGGGGAGAAAGACACCTTTTTTTAAAAAAAACATTTTTTACAAAAGACGAGAGAGGACCAGGGTGGTAGAAAGATATCCTCTGGCTAAACCACAGACTTCATTGGGAATACAAAAGAGAGCCTAAGAAAAGATTGAGCAAGGGAGAAATATTCTCCCCATCTTTATGGAACTGTAATGACTTAAGAAGACCTGGGGAAGGGAGACCTACCCTTCCAACTGTGTCAAACTTTGTTGGAAGGCCTAGTGACGGCCACGGGAAGGAGGTAATCGCACAAATAATCAAACTGCCCACACCGGTCCAGAAGGAAGAAACCACCTTTCTGGGACCAGGATGAAGCTAGTACTATAATTTTCTTTTGAAGCGTCAGGGACGCAAATAGGTTTGGGACATAGGACAGTGGACTATTTCTTTTGAAAGACATTCTGACACTATCCTTAGTTTTGTTTGAGGCAGGGCAACCCCTCTTAGTTTTAGGGACATATGGGGTTTCCATTTTATTTTCTTTCAATAAAGGTTTAAGACCAGAAGAATGCCATCCCTGTGTCCTGCATCTACTTCTGCACCTTTACACTACATAGACCCTCTCCTTGCCCTCTGTCTTAACTCTTCCAAATCTGCTTACTGTAGTGACCTATCTTCTTTGCTTACATCCTTGCAAATATTCAGACTCCTTTATAAAATGCCTTTCATCTAGCAGCCTTTCTCTATACTCTTCTCTCTGCTGATGGCTTTGCCTCCTGCTTGGTCTCCATAATCACCTTTTCTAATGGATTGTGTCCTCCGACGGATTCATCATCTTTGACATAACAGATATCCTGCTTGCAGCCTTGGAAACCTTTATACACTCCTACCATGACCTCTTGTAATTGTATATATATGCGACTCCACCATTGATAGTTTATCACATTAGCGCTCTTCGCTAATTCCTTTATTTCATAGTCTATTTCCTCATTAGTGTTTTGCTCACACTTCAAAATTATTCACTACTTTAGCATTGTGGGTTAATGTGCATTGTCCGTTAAAGATTCCCTCTTGAGGAAAACATGCTTTTAACTATTTCCTCTCTTTATCTGACTTGCATTGTTCAATGTTTAACATACAGCTTGTTTGCCAATATGCCCGGTGCTCCCTTTATCCCAATGTGGACTCCCCGCCTCTTTGTGGCATCTCCTGTTCTGTCTGCGGCTGATGAAAGCCGCTGGATTCTTTCTCCTTCGCGTTGCTCGGCTTTCTTTTTCCACATCTCCCATGGCACTGGCTGAGTTTCTCCTCTCCTCGCAGCTTCCCGGGAATCTTCTCTTTGCACTCTTACGCTGGCAAATGCCCAGGAGCACTGTTCTCGCTTCTGGCATTCCCGAGTGTAAGCTTCTCTGCATCTTCCTGTTCTGCTCACTGCATGAACCAATTGGCTACCACTTGCTTCTTTGGTTCTCTGGCCTCTCGAAGAGCTGCAGCCCACTCCCGCCAGCAGTCTGCCATTTCTTGATTTTCATTTAAACATCCCAGGCACAGGTGTATGTTCGCATCAACTAGAGCGTTGTCTGTGCTCGGGACTTCCTCTGATCTGAATTCCTCTTTTTCAATGCAGGGTTTCTGGGAATGGTCATTTCTTTTTACCAACTTGCACAAAAGCATTATAGGAATGGTTTCAGTATGTTTCTTGGGGCAAGTCGATGGCTCTCATCACGAGTTTGCCGGTAACCTGCCAGTGCGTTACCGGCAAAGCCCCCTTACGGTTACCGGCGCCCAATATGCCAGTGTTTCCGGGATATTACGGGTGCCGGCAACATCGGTAAATTCCCATTCCATGGTGTCCTATAGGACTCCATGGAATGGGCTTGCACCAGTAGTAACGGTGCCGGTGATGGGGGCAATTCTTTGCCGGTAGGGCCTGAACTCCCGGCAGGTCAGGCCTGCTGACTGGGATTTCAGGTCTGCCGGTAGTTCACTGACCCTAGCAACAAACTCGGAGTGTGCTGGTCTGGGAAAAATGCCGGATCTAGTATTTCCTGAAGTTTTACCAGCATTCTTCCCGGACCGGCACACTCCTAATGAGGACAATTGTTTGAGAAGTCTTTGGAGATTTGTTTGAGAAAATTCAGCACACTCCTTTAGGGAAGCAGGTAAGGAACCACAATAGGCCATTAAGATGTGTATGGGAGATTGATCCTGTATAGGAAAAGGGGATACTATGTCTCATCCGTGGACGCCGCCACTCCCTCCTGGAGGTTGGCTACCCACATGTGATCCTCACTCATGTAGTCGCCCCCAGGGTCAGACTCAGGTAATGGCTACTGTCCCCTGGCCACCTGGGGGGAGGTCACCCCCGGGAAAACAGTGATGGATCCAATCGGATTCATCACAGTAGGGAAAGATGTGAATCCTTACCCTCCTTGGATACGCTGCCACTGCCGCCATCAACTTGGTGAAGACCCTTGTGCAGAGATGAGACCAAAAGGCAGTACCCAGAACTGAAAATGAGAATTTACAATGGCGAATCGGGTATTTCCTGCGCTTGGGATGAATAGGCACCTGGAAATAAGCACCCTTAAGATAGAGTGACACCAACTAAACTGGAGTTGAAGGGCCTGGATATTATGTGAAAGAGTGACCATCTTGAATCTCTACTTCCTGAGGAACTTGTTCAAGCGTCTCAGGTCCAAGATGGGTCACAGTCCCCCGTCTTCCTTGGGAGTAAGAAAATGCAGAGTGCCATCACTGGTTCCTCTCCACTACAGGTACCCTTTCTATCGCACCTTTCCCAAGCAGGAAGAGAATCTCCTGCAGAACGAGTGGATCTGGTTCCCGGAAACATAGTCTGTTTGGAGGGCAATCTGGGGGCCTTTTTAAGAATGGGAGACAGTACCCATGGACTTGCAGTGCCCAAGCATCTCAAGCAATGCTTCGCCCTTCTTCGAGATGCTGGGTTAATCTGTTTCCTTGTGGACGAAGGACTTAAAGCGGTTTTGGTGCTGTGGCTGCAGCAGAAGGCAAAGAGGCAGAGGCTGTGTGGGTAGATTTTCCTCCACGTCCTCATGCACCACAAGGTAGCCTTCGCTGGCCTCTCTAGAGACATTTGCCTCCTTGTTCTATCGACTGATGAACAGAACCAAAAGGGGCAACCCCTCCAACTTTGAGAGGCTGAGTGGTTCTGTTGCGGTTGGCGAATTGCTGCTCCGAACGACTTTGCAGGTATCCAAGGCAGTTGCTGTTTCTCTAAACTCAGCTTTTGAGCCATATAGGTGAAAACCATCAAATGGCATGTCTAGTAACCTAGCCTGCACATCTAGGGCAAACCCGGCTTGCGCAGCATCACAAATCTCACTGCCCGGGCTCTTAGACACACAAGTAGCAGTCTTTGACGATGCCCTGTTGGCCTTACGAGTCGCGATGGGGTCAGAAGCTTTCTTACTTTCCTTCGAAGGGGCTGCCTTCAAGAACACCTCAAGCGTTTGGAGGCAAAATTCCTCCCAATCAGTCTTAGATGCCTTTTTGCTAGAAAATCTTAGCCTCGTCTGTGGAGGAATCAGAAGATGTAGGGGAGTAATGACGTCTCTTCGATCTTTAGTGTGAAGTTGACTCTGAATGTCGTGAATCACTCTTAGATCTGGAGTGTTTTATGCGCTGCTTTGATCTATTAAGAGAGAGACGTTTCTTGAACTTTTTTTCATTCTACGATCACAATTTAGAAGGGGTGTTCGAAGGAGATTTGAATACCGGCCTACCGAGGATGAGCTTACCTGTCCACTCCTTTAATGCCTTAACGGTCAAAGATTGACATGACCCACAGTCATTGAACTTATGATCCACCCCATGACACCAGAGGCATATACTCTGTGGATCTGTAATCAACATTTCGAATGGATTGTGCCCTCCAACGTATTCATCTTTGACATGTAATGTCCAGCTTCGGCCTCTTTTGAAAAAAAAAATTGCCAGACGGCACCCTGCTTCGATGGCGTTGAGTCGATGTCCCTCGAAGGCCTCCGTCGAGGGTAACATCATCAGATGTTATAAGTAACACGCACAGTTCAGTTTTTCTGCAAAAGTGTTTGCTTCGTGAGAAACTCTGCGCGCCTCATAGTTGTGAAAGTATTTGCTGTTCTTTTTCGACTATTAGTTCGTCTTCTACCCCGATGACCCCTCGTTTCGGGTTCAAGAAATGTAAGGAGTGCGGTTCCAAGATGTTCATTAAGGATCTCCATTGAGTCTCTGTGGTGCCTGGGCGAGGGCCACGAGACGGATACGTGCTCCAAGTGTCAATCCATGATGGGGAAACCCTTGCAGGATGGAAAGGGAAGCTTCAGAAATCCCGACCTGCTGGGCCTCCGACCGATGAGTAGAGAGGTGACTCTCCTCGGAGGAAGAAGGCTAAGTGTTCAAGGTCTCGTAGTGGTTCCCGCCACTCTTCGTCCTTGTCAAAGCGTTCGAGGAGAAGGCACTGCCGGTCGCCGCCGCCTTCGTCAGGCGGCACCCCCAAGAGGGTGACATGCCCGTCCAAAAAGTCGACGCCAGCAGAGTGGGAAGCTATCCGTATGGAGATGCTTAGATTTTTGACAAACAGGGCAGGGCTCCGTCCGTGCCTTATGTGGAAGCCGGCAAGGAGCGGTCTCGGCCGGACACTTGCGCGCCATCGAGCCTGAGTAAACTGCATGATTCACATCAGGAGCCCTCGAGGCCTAGATTGGCCAAGGTATGTATTGAAGGATTACTCGAGACATGGAGAGAGGTCAATGTCACCGGAACCTTCAAAGTCTTCCAAGACTCGACGCTGTCGGTTGTGCCCATCGGGTCTTCGTCTGTCAGGCCTTCGGTGTCTTTGACGCCACTATCGACGTAGACGCCAGCCGTGCCAATTTTGCCAGCTCAGTCCCCAGTTCCTGTTTTTTTATTTGTTTTTAAAGTTTTATTTAACTTTACATAGATTAATCACATTCAAGTAGCATAGTTGCATCTTACAGTGGTCAGAATATATATATATATATATATATATATATATATATATATATATATATATATATATATATATATATATATATATATAACCACATACCATATTACCAAATACCACATTATAACCGTCACACAACTTCCACCTGGCTGTTCGCTTCTCCACTTTTGTTTTGCAAATATAGTCTGAATCTTCCCCATATCTTTCGGGGTGCTCGACATAGGGAGCAAGGTAGCGTACACTTCCTCGTTATCATTTGCCCAAGTCATATCTCTCATCCTTTCTTTTAATGAGGGGGGGGGGGGTTATTTTTCCAGCACATCAGTATAGCCCACTTTGCTAAGAGCAGGCCAAGGTTCAGGAGTCTGCGGGGTATAGTGTTCATTTTGGCTACATACCCGCCAGCCTCCCACTCCATGGGAAGATCAATCATAGCTGCCAAAGCCCCACAGACATCTGACCAGTACCCTTCGAGTGCCCTGCATGACCACAGCATGTGCAAAATATCCGCATCATCATTCCCACATCTGGGGCACTTCCCATCAGTTTCGGAATACATTTTCTTGAGCCAAGCTGGAGTGAGATGTAATCTATTGACAATCTTAAAGTGAATTAAACAATACCTGGAGTTACATGATATATGTTTGGTTAGTCTGCAGTGTTGCGCCCATTGTTGATCTGTACTTGTAGCACCCAGATCACTCTCCCATTCCCCTTTAACATCTGGTGTCTGTGACTTCCTAGTTGACAGTTTTCTTATACAGTGCTGAGGTAGTCTTCTTCGTCGTGCCGGGGGATAGTATATACCTCAAGCCTGGGTGAAAAGGTGGCTCATCGGGAAACTCGGGCCAGATCGATGCAATTGCCGAGCGCATTCTAAGGTACTGCAATTTCTGTAGTGTTTTCTCCAATGATAGTCTTTATAGTGTCCCAGGTAGTGAATTGGCCATTGCAGAACAAGTCTTTAAAATATTGTATACCCCGTTCCCCCCAGTGTGTGGCCAAGTCTTGGTCTAGCGTTGGGGGCATGTATGGAACGCCCCAAAATGGCAACCCGAGTTCCTGTCGACCCTTCAAGGAAGGCTCTGGCTTAATCGAAGTCAACGCCTTCGATGATTTTGAAGCTTCTGGGTTCCATACCAGAGAAAATCTGTGCCCATCTTCCAAAAAAGAATTTTTTTTAGGAACCTCACTTCCATTTTTGAGGAGGAGGAGGAGCGTTCGTATGAGGAGGATGCCCCTTTTGGGCTCCAGTATGGGACTCCTAATGTGCCTGAATGCCTAATTTCAGAGGAGAGTAGGATGCAAGATCTTTGTCACACTTTGCATAATTCTAGTGGTGTTGATACCTCTCCTGAGCTGGAGTTCGGCAAACTAGAACTAGGGCAGCATGCCGACTCCTCGTATAGACAACTTATGTCTAAGGTGGTTGAATATTTGGGCTGGTCTAGACCTCCAGCGCATTATGATCAGGATGATCTTGCCGTCATTTTGGGTAGGGTTCCATCTACGGACCCTGGGTTACCTTTCAATGTGGCTCTTCAAAAAAAGGGTGGCCAGGAATTGGTAGACCCCTGAAACTAATCTGGCGGTTGACAAGTCTCTTACAAGGAAATAGCGCCCCTCCAGTAGCGACCCCAGCTACCTGTCAAAACACCCCACTCCCGAGAGTCTGGTGGTCCAGGCAGCTAGGGCTACCTCGAAACAGGCCGCATACCCTACCATCGCTCATGATAGGGACCATAAGCGCATAGATGGATGGGCGCGGAAGGTATTTTCGGCGGGGAGTATGGCGTTGAAATCAGCCAACTCCACGTGTGCGCTTGCACTCCCACAGAGTGTACGAACATTTTGCCTGTTTGGTGGCAGAGCATATTCCCGAAGGGGATGAGAGGGACGGCTTCCTGGCTATTGTTAAGGACGGCAAGGAAGCCATGTGCGAGTCCCTCCAGTCTGGGTTGGATTCTGCAGATGGCATCAGCAGATCCATGGCTACGAGCACCGTGATAGGCAGGTTTGCTTGGTTGCGAAAGTCTGGTTTAGCACCTGATGTGTGGGCTAGACTTCTCAACATGCCATTTGACGGGTCTCATCCTTTTGGCAGCAAGGCTGACGAGAGCCTTGAAGTTGTAGACTTCTAAGGCGGCTGCCACGACTTTAGGCGCTGCTGTTAGGCAACCTGTCATGGCCACTTGCCCAGGATCACAGGAGCTGCACCATCAGGCTGAGAGAGCAAGGGGCACCATGGTTCACGCACGTCCCTTTGGGACATTTATACACAGGGGGCCCGGTTGGTCTTTGGTGCCAGGCTCATGGAGAAACATAAGCAAGACTCTTATATTATGGGCAGGAGTGCTCTCAAGAACTTTCCACTTGTGTGCAATCAGTCCGGGTGTGGCTTTCTATCTTGAGCTGCATGTGCAACTTTCCAACTATGGGCTGCATGTGCTCCGCTATAAAAGCCAGCCCAACACCAAGGCGCACACTTCGTGTTAATCTGCATTCACATGCAGCGTAACGCTCACCACCGCCAGGGACACGCAGCACTTAACTTGGGAATCCAGTCTCCTGTCCATACGCTTACCTCCTGGAGTCGGCTTTCACCTGCATTCTTCACTGCTGAGCCTGGTGTCCATTCTTCATCTTCCGGCACGCAGAACTTCAGCTCTGGCCACCGCAACACGACCTCTTCTTCATCCTCCGACATGCAGGGTTTTGGCTCTGGGCACTGCAGCACAACAGCTTCTTCCTCCACAAAGGCGGACCCTGTAAAAGGACAAAAAGGCAAGGTTAGACATACGAACCTGCAGTTTAAGGTCGCGCTTGGACAATTCTTTGCGCCTGTCCTTAAAAGCTCACTTACCTGCTGCCGGGCCACCGCGGGATCCTCCGCTCCTCATCTGGAGCCACCTCGGGCTCTGTTGCTCTACTGGACCGGCATCACACATATTTGGGAGAAAGATAGACATTATTACAGAGCTGACAACAGGCTGTGAGAAAGACAAAACCAATACTTCAAGACAAAGAGAAAACAGAAAGACACTTACCAGAAAGGCATGGAATCATCGTGGCTGGACTGGACACCATGTACAAAGGACCAGTGAAGAAATTCGGTCCTCATTCTACATGCGCCCCTGCCAGAAGTAGCAGAACGGAGAGCTCGCCATGAATAATCTACAGGTGAGCCTTAATGGGATGATGCATGCTCTCCACGCTATGGGAGGAAGGGTTTGAGAGGGAATTCGCTCAAAGGCCAGCAAACGTACGTCCTCTCATATCTACGCAGGAGCAGTGTTCCAATTCATCACAGCAGCCCACAGCCTATTTGCAGCGGAAGAAAGCAGATTGGGTGGTCCTCCTTCCTGGGAGGTCTGCAACCTTGCCCCAAAGTCCCCACAGAGACCAGGTGAGCGTAACACAACCTCAGCCTTTTTGTCCTAGCGGACAACCTTGGAGGAGTAGATCTTTTCGCTACTACTCCTCATTTGGAAGGGCGAGAGGGATGGCCAGTCAAAGAGGCCAACAAACGTTTCCTCGTGGTGGATGAGGTCGAGGTGCAAAGTCAGCTCAAGCAGCAGCCTGTTTACCATCGGACTCTGCAACAGCTGCTTTAAAACCGCTCTGAGGGCTTCAGTCAGAGTTCTCCAGTGGGGGGCAGACTGTCTCTGCATCTGGAATACTGGCAAGACATTACTTCAGATGCTTGGGCTCTGGAAACAATAGCCCACAGCAACTACCTTCCCTTTATAAAGAAGCCTCCGACCAATCCACCAGGGAAACACTCTTTGAGGATTCCGGATCCGCTCCTTGTGCAGAAAATGTTGACCCTGCTAGAGAAAGGCGCTATACAACCAGTTCCTGTAGCGGAGAGGAACAAGGGTTGGTATTCCCCATATTTTTTGATTCCCAAAAAGGATTGGGGACTGAGACTTGAGATACTTGAAAAAGTTCCTCAGGAAAGACCAATTCAAGATGTTCACTCTTTCTCAGATTGTTCAGGCCCTCCAACTCAAGGATTGTTTGATGTCATTGGACCTTCAGGATGCTTATTTTCATGTGCCAATACATCTCAAACAGAGAAAAATACCTGAGGTTCGCCGTTGGCGGCTCGCTCTATCAGTTTCAAGTCCTGCCATTCGGGTTGACCTCCTCCCCAAGGGTGTTCACCAAACTGATGGTGGTGTGGCAGCGCATCTCAGGAGTGGGGGGGATTCACGTCTACCCCCACCTGGACGATTGGCTGATCAGGGCACGTTCTCCCGAAGAAGCCTTGGATCATCTCAACGTTACCTGCCACACTCTTCACAGACGGGGCTTCTCCCTCAATTTCAAGAAGTCCCATATGACACCTTCCCAACAGCTCCTGTACATTGGGGCTGTATTAGACACATCCTTGGGAAAATGCTTGCCACCCAAGGTGAGGACTCAAGACATTCTCCAGATGGTAACAAAATTCCAGAATGCCCAGAGTCTTCTGGCCTTTGAGTTCTGGAGGTTGCTCTGCCTCATGACATCCTGCATTTTCCTGGTGCCAGAGGCCTGCCGGAGAATGAGATCTCTTCAATGGGCTGTCCGATCGCAATGGTCCCAGTTCTCAGGACAGATGTTGGACCGCCTTCAGATTCCGACCAGAATCTCACAAGATCTTCTGTGGTGGGCCTGCAAGGGAAATGTTCTGAAGAGACAACATTTTTGGAAACCATGGCCAGAGATAACTGTAGTGACGGATGCCTCACTCACGGGCTGGGGAGCTCACGCCATTGATTTAACTGTCAGCGGTTGTTGGTCTCAATCGGAGTCCAAACTACACATCAATCTTTTGGAGCGGAGAACAGTCAGACTAGCGCTGAAGGCTTTTCTGTCATCTGTACGGGGAAAGAATGCCATGATAATGGGGGACATTACGGTGGGCATGCACTACCTCAACAAGAGAGGAGGCGTAGGGTCACTACCACTGTGCAGAGAAGGTTGTCCAGTCAAAGTTTTGAAACAATAGTTTGGAATGTCAATAGTTCTGACACAAAAGTGCAGAAAAAAAGTTTTGAATGCATTTTTTTTTATATTAAAGGGTTTTAATTTCGTATTGTAAAATAAGTGTTTAAAAAAAAACGGGTGTTTGGGGGACACCCCCCATTAAAAAGAAAAATAATTTGACCTTTTTTTGGCACTTTTGTGTCACAACTTTTGGCATTCGAAACTTTGACTGTCGAAACTATCACTAGGAATCCAGAGAGGCAATACAGCTCTGCTTCTGGCCAATACAAGAAGGAATCTTCCTATCAGCACTTCACCTGGCCGGGGAGGAAAACACAGTGGCGGACGCTCTGAGCAGGCAGAGTACTGTATCCCATGAGTGGGAACTAGCTCAGGAAGTCCTTCAAGAGATCTTCTCCCTTGGAGAACCCCTCAAGTGGATCTGTTCCCGACTGGTGTCAACTGGAAGTGCGAGCTGTATTGCTCAAGGGAATTTCCTCCGTGAGGAGTTCTAGGAGATGCGTTTGTGGTGGATTGGGAATTCCCACTACTGTACGCGTTTCTTCCAGTCCCGGAATTCCTCATGTAATCGGGAGGGTGAGGAGGTTCGGGAACCGCATGATCCTCATTGCCCTGGACTGGACCAGGAGAACGTGGTGCCCGGACCTTCCAGACATGTCCATCTGTCCTCCGATACGTCTTCCACAAAGAGAGGATCTTCTCTCGCAAGAGGAGGGTTGGGTTCTTCATCCAGAGGTCAACACTCTCGACCTTGCTTGGTTTCTGAAAGGTTGAGGTACAAGGATTGGGACCTCCCGGATGACGTGATGGAGGTGTTGCTTTCGGCCAGAAGGCCAGCAACAAAGTCTCTAACCCGCTGCCTTTGGCATACGTTTTGCGACTGGTGCAGAGACAAGAATGTTGATCCGGCGTTGTACACAGAAAAGGATGTTCTATCCTTTCTGCTTTCATTAGCACACAAAGGTCTTCAGGTTGGAACCATTAAGGGTTACCTGGCGGCGCTTTCAATTTTTAAGCGCTCATCAGAGGAATGCTCCTATTTTAAGATCCCTCTGGTCACTCAGTTTCTAAATGGGCTCACCAATGTGTTCCCGCCATCTACATTTCCGGTTTGGGACATCAACCTGGTTTTGAAATTCTTGATGGATGCACCATTTGAACCCTTGCACTCATGTCCGTTGAGGTTGTTAACCTTTAAGACCATACTATTGGTTGCTCTTACATCTGCACGTAGAGTTAACGAGTTGCAAGTGCTTTCTTCCAAGCCACCCTTTACTATATTCCACAAGGACAGGTTTGTTTTGAGGGTGAAACCCTCCTTCCTGCATAAGGTTGTTTCGGACATCCACTTAAATCAGAAAATTGTTCTGCCAGCCTTCTATACTCCTCCACATCCTAGTCTCCACATCTTTCGCTCGCTTTTCCATGCTCTTTTTCACGCTCGCCTTTTTTGCTCTTTTTTGCGCTCCCCTTTTCGCTCCCCCTTTTCGCTCCCCCTCTTTCTCGCTCACCCCCTCTCTTCTGCCCCACATATGATGGCTCTTTGCTCCACCAAAATATAGCAAACCCAAGGGTTTAGCCTTCCTTGCATATAAAGAATGTATTGAAATTCATAGACACTCCTTTCTGTGACTGACATTTTCCATCTCAAAGGTTAGCAGGTATTACTGCTAAAATAAGCTGCAAATGGACAATCTTTTCTGAATGATTCAGTGAGTGACTCTTCTGCATGCTGTAAATATAGACCTTCACTATAGATTGTTTTTGGGTGACTAACCTATTGTGTGTTTAAATTCCTGTCAATTATAGCGCAGTGCAAACCTATGCATTATTTGGATATTAAGTATTGCCTCCTTCAGCCTCTTTAATAGGCGCGAAAGGTTTACATTTGAAAGGCATGTTTTAAAGAAAACAATTGATGTTTGTCTTGGCAAATTTAAGTAGCCCTATTTTAAGAATTAATCTAAAGTCATAGCTTTGCTTTGTAGAGTCTGTGTGAGAGACAAAGTTGACAATTTCCCTCATGAAAATTCTCCTAATAGAGCACAATTTTAACTCTTAAAGAAAATAGGTCCTGTGCATATTTGCTCTAACCAAAAAAAATATGGTTCTCTACCTTCTGCCCTGTGCAGCTGCTTTTCATATGTACTTTGGGATTGCACGGTTGATGCTTTCTCTCACTTCAACACAGCCATTTGTACAGCCTACCAGCTCTACATTGACCCCACAAAGGATTTGCCAGTAAGATGTTTTGAGAATCCCTCCAAACAATTGAAATGTTTGTTTCCAGTCTTTTGCTTGCTTCTTTAACTTCAGCACCTTAAGGTACAGTTAGGTCTTACCTGACTATAGTGATTAGCTTAATGCTAATTATGACGTAGTGGAATACGTGCAAGCAGTTTGTGAAATCTGTGCAAGATCTGGTCCTGAATGGCTAAGAGTGTTCTGAAAGTATCCGTCTGGTTGGAATGGTATGCTGCATTGGCCCCTTCGCAGATTTCACTGTGCATTGGCTTACCACACCAGGACACAATGGCACGTCCCTGTCTGTCCAGATTGGGAAATTTGGACAAACTGGAATTTAACATTAATCCAAAGGGTGCATAAACAACCATGGGTTAAGCTTATTTTAAAGCAAAGATGATACTTTAGTTTCTGAATGGCAGCTTGGAAGCAGTCCCACTGGACAAAAGCGTCTGTAGAACCTCTAACCCCCTCTTCCCCCAGCTTTGGCCCTCTGAATTAGGGCCCAATAAGTAGTTTATCATATCGCCGAACTAAGAGGCCTGGAAGAGAAGAATGCCTTAACCAGTCTAAGAAAAACGGTTCCTTAGGACATGAAAGGCTAAACGGACACATTAGAATACATTAACTAACATCCCATGTCTGTTCCTCCGTCTTTTATATCCCAGGGCTTCAATTCATTACCATGATTCAGCTGTGTGTATATTGGTATGAGGCTTGCTTATTGGCTGGATAGTATTGGAGGTAGAACTAGAATCTATTTGGTAATATCACTGGATGCCGAGAAGCACATCAGAGCATGGAGCCACCATCGTGCTGTTAAAGCCGGAGAGAGAAGTCTATAGGATCGGAGAGGTGAACCCTAGTCCCAGGGAGTCTTGGTGGAATACCAAAGGTAACTGGCGGTCCAAGAGACCCGGTGGGGACTCTGGGGAAAAGGGGGTGTGCGAAGGGCTGGAAAACAGACGTGTCGGGACCCTAACAATTGTGTACATAGCATCTGAGGAGAGCTTCCTCATTGCAGTGGCAGCAATTAACCCATTGACCACCCGAGACTGGTCGGGGACCCTAACCATTGCAAACCAAGCATCCAAGGAGCGCTTCCTCATTGCAGTGGTAATGGCAAACCCCTTGGCAGCCATAAACCCACAGGTCTGCGACCCGAACATAACTGAACTGGGCATCCGAGGAGAACTTCCTCGACAGAGTGTCTAAAATAAGCCCATTCAACACTGGTTTTGGGACTTTACGAACATCAGGACAGAGTGGCAAAGTGTACGTAAAGTTGAAGATCACAAGAAATTGATGTTTAGACACCAGGCACAGGCAGTCATCCCCCTGGTCTTATTCTGAACTATACAGACCAATACCAGTAGAAGAGTAATTCTCCTGGTCCAGAACTGGGAGTTGCGCTGAAGATGCCAGGGGAAGGTAGTCATTCCACCTAGCTTTACTGTAAACTGTATATACCCATATCAGGAGAACGGACCCTTTCTCCTGGCTTAGCACAAGGAGTTGTGTAACGGCTTTGTGGGACCTGCAAGCCAGGGCAAGGGAGTCTTTCCCCCTGGCATTCTTTTTTTTTTATATAACATTTTTTATTGTTTTGTGGACATCATCAAACACAACAACAATATGTAGTTGACATTTGGTCACCACACATAACCCTTTAAACATTTATAACATTTAAACACACAGGTATACATTTCTTCCTGGCATCTGGTTTCTGTTTGCATATATTGTAAAGTTGTTACATCTAGAGTTTCTCAGTCGTTCCGATGGCTTATATCAGTTCACTGCTCGGCGCTCAGTGTCCCCATGTCTGTTCTTTACTTGCCTTCAGCTGTCCTCCTATTTTTGCCATATCTTGGCCGCTTTCTCTGGGCATCCTCTTATAGTGTACACTCTCACCTCCATTGGGATACACTTGTCCACGTCTGCTACCCATTTGGTGTATTGTGGCGGTGTGGGCGAGCCCCATAGTTTGGCTATGTTTCTTTTGGCAAGACTCGTAGTCGTAAACATGAGTTTGTCAAATCTGGATAACTCTATATCCGCAATTATTCCCAGTATCAGGAGTTTTGGGACCATCGGTATTTCACGGTCAAGTACTGCTGAGAGCTTATCGCAGCATTGTTGCCAAAAGTCTTGTATCTGCGGGCATTCCCATAGGATGTGGAAAAAGGTACCCCTCATCTGGTGACCGCTCAAGCAATTGGGGTCTGTCGCTCTTCCCCACTGAAATTGCTGATTCCCGGGGGTGCATAAGTGCCACTGTCCAGTCTTCCGCTTGTATTTGACCCACATCTCTTTCCCATTTCTCTTTAAGTCCTGTGAGTTCTTTCGTGGCAAACGAGTTGATGGCATTGTACATTGTGGAAGTTACTTTATGCCCAATCCGTTCCATCACTATGTTCCTCTCGATCGGGGTGCATTCCAGTATATTCAGGAGATCTATTTCGCTTGCAGTTAGTGCATGCCTTATTTATAAGTAGTGGAAATGCTCCGTGATGGGGAGGTCGAATTCGTCCTCCAGGACTTGGAATGTCTTGATTTCGCCATCCTGTACCAGGTCTTCTAGTGTCTGTATCCCCGCCTCCTCCCAGACCGCCCATTTGGGAATGTCTTTAAGTTCCGGGAGGTGTTTATTCCACCACAGGGGTTGTTTCAGAGTGACTTTCCCCTCCCATCCTAGGTATTTATGCGCATCCATCCAAATCTGTGTTCTGAGCCATCATTGTGGGTGTAGCTTGTCGGGTTTTCTTTTGATTAAGGCTTTCTAGCGGGGTGACTCCATGATCCGCTTGGGCATCTGCTCTGTTGTGTGGTATCATTGGATCAGCATGCAGGCTATCATCCACTACCGACATTTGGGCAGCCCAATAATACGTCTGCAGGTGTGGCAGCCCGATTCCTCCCTCCCACACTGAGCGCTGAAGGGTTCTGAGAGCAATTCGTGGGTGACCCCCTCCCCAAAGCAGTTTCCTGAGCGATTCATCTATTTTATGAAATTCTGTTCGGGGTATATATAACGGTGCGTTCTGCAGGGCATATAAAAACCGGGGGAGGGCCAACATCTTGAATAAAGCAGCTCTTCCCAGTAGGTTGAGCGGAAGGGCCATCCAGTGTCTAACGTCATTTACAAATCTATCCCTTACTGGGTGCAGGTTCCTCCTTATATACTGACTTAGGTCTGTTGAGATTTGTATCCCCAGGTATCGGAATTGCTCTTTCTCGATCTTAAATGGGTTATTTGCTAAGGTTGCTGCATCTAGTCCTTTTATTGGAAAGATCAGGGATTTATCATAGTTTACCTTCAACCCGCTAAAGGCTCCATATGTAGTTAGTATGTTAGTCACAATGGGGCTGGAGATCGCTGGGTCACTAAGGTAGATTAGTAGATCTGCGTATAGGGACACCCTGTCCTCCCAATCCTGTGCCCAGCGGAACCCCCTCCAATCCATGGATTCCCTCAGCATTATCGCCAGTAGTTCTATTGCGAGTGCAAACAACATCGCCGAGAGGGGACATCCCTGCCTGGTGCCCTTCCCAAGTTTAATGGTTCGTGAAGACCAGCCATTGACTCTAACTTCAGCCATCGGGTCATTATATAGGAGCTTAACCCAGTTTGTGAATTGCTCTCCAAATCCCATTCTACCCATAATGCACCACAGGGCCTCCCAGTGGATCGAGTCGAAGGCCTTCTCAAAGTCAATAGTGAGCAGTGCCAATGGGTCCTGTAGAGTGGCCGATCTTTCAATGGCAGAGTAAAGCCTGCGTATATTCATTCGTGTGAATCTTTGTGGCATGAAGCCGCATTGGTCTGGGTGGATTAGGGAGGTTATCACTGTTTGTAGCCTGTTGGCCAGTATTTTGGCCAATATTTTAGCTTCCGTGTTAATGAGAGAGATTGGGCGGTACCAGCTACATGCGTCTGGAGGTTTGCCTTCTTTGTGTATTACCACTATGCTGGCTTGTCTTAGGTCCGGTGGTAGGATGCCTTTCTCTTTTGCCCGCATGAACATTTTGAGCATGTGCGGCGCCACTTCTTGGGTGCCAATTTTCTTCCATATTTCTACTGGAAGGCCATTCGGCCCTGGGGTTTTCCCATTCTGTAGCTGGGAGATGGCTGTCGTCAGTTCTTCTTCTGTTATTGGAGCCTCAAGATTCAGCTTCTGGGTTTCGTTTAGTATTGGGATGGTCACTGAGTCCAATGTGGTGGCGTCCAGCGGATTTGTCGGTGGAGCATATAGCTTTTCGTAGTAGGTTGCAAAGGCCTCTGCTATGCCTGAGTCTGTTGAGGCCCATTCCGTGTCTGTGATGCCTATTCGCCGTACCTGGAGGTGTCTATCCTCCCTTCTTTCCAACCATGCCAGCATTCTGCTGGCTTTGTCTCCAGTTTCATATATTCTTGCTTGTGTAGTTCTGTGCGCTTGTTTTGCGCATGTCGGCGCCACATTGTGTAGTTTCTTTTGTGCCACCTTTAGGAGTGTGTTGTCGTCTGTCATTCCTGACCTTATGAGGTTCTCCTCAGCTCGTCTCACGTCTGCTTCTGCTTCTTTTACTTGTTGCTGGTGTAATTTTTTGTGTGCTGAGGTCCAGCTTAATATTTCACCCCTTAAAGTTGCTTTATATGCTTCCCATATTATTACAGCATCGTCCACGGAGTTCTGATTTAGTTCAAAGTACATTTCGGTTGTTTCTTGGATTTTCTCCGTTAGTTCTGGGAATCCCAGGTAGTATGCATTTAGTCGCCACTTCGGCGGTGGCTGGGGTCTTTGTGTCTCGAGCGTCATCGTGAGTGGGGAGTGATCTGATATTCCTCGGGGCTGCAGGGTTGACTCAATCACTTTGTGCATATTTACCCCAGGGAGGAAGAAATAGTCTATCTTGGACATCGATCCATGTGCACCGGAGTGGAAAGAGAATTGTTTCTCACCTGGGTGGAGATCCCTCCATGCATCTTTAAGGCCCAGTGCTGATGCGAAGTTGGCCAGTTTGGTCGGTCTTGCCGGATTTCCTCCTCTCTGATGTGTGCGGTCCTCCATGGTGCTCATCACATTATTGAAGTCTCCGCCCATCACTAGTGTATCCGCTGGGTTATTTACTATTATCGGTGTGATTTCTTCTAGTAGGGGGGGGCCAACAATGCTGGGGGCGAGTAGATCACCATTGTAGTTATGGTTTGGTTCCATAGTGTGCCATGCATAAACACAAATCTGCCTCCCGGATCTTGAATTATTTGTGTTACGTCTATCAGGGTTCTTTTGTTTATCAGTATCAGCACACCTCTCGAGCCCAGGGAGAAGCCTGCATGGATTGCTGTTTTGTATTTGGTTCTCTTGAAGAATTGGCAGTTCGTGCCCGCCAGGTGTGTTTCGGTTAGCATCACTATATCCGGATCATGTCGAGTAATATATTGCATTACTAGTCTTCTCTTTATGCTGTTCCCCAGGCCATTCACATTCCATGTCATGAAGGCAAGCTTTTTTTCCTTAAGTCCAGCCGTAGTCATTGCTCACTGAGGTCTTGGCCATATGTGGATGTTTGGTTCTTGCCATTTTCAAGTTTCTTTTATTCGATGTGGTCCTGATGAGCCAGTTGTCATTTGGATACCTGTGTAACTCCCGATCCCCCCTTCCCATACTCCTTCCCCAACTGAAGCATCTGTCGCCTATTAAACAAAACATCTATCTACTTATAGTCTCTTTGGTATTAGGAATACCTCAATGCGCTCTTCGTAATTGTCCGGGTGGGTAGTGCCGCGCCAGGTTTTGGGGCCGCCAGCATTCATTTCACCAATTGTTATGTTTGTTAGGTGGTCCTTGTTTAATTTCACATTATGATAATTTTATCTTTTGTCCGCTCTTTCATTTATTCGTCTTAGTTTTATGGTATCGCTTCCATGTCTCGATAGGGTAGTTTTTGTGGGGGTTCGTTTAGCTTTGGTCCATTTCTTTTCGATTCACTGCTTTTGCCTGGGTCTCAGGTGTCATGAGTTCTTTCATCTCTCAGTCATGTTTGTAATTAATCATTTCCTCTCTGTGGTCTCGCCTCTATTTCTCGATGGGGTATCTCATTTGGGGGCTCATTCAGACGTGGTCTATTCCTCCTTGGTTCTAGTCATTTGCGTTGGTTCCATTCCCCCTTCAGATGCCCCTCAGCCAAGGCCCATGCCTCTCTGGGGTCAGTGAAGTGTACTGTGGTACATCTTCAATTGCGCAGGGTACAGGAGGCCATACTTTACATTCAGTGTCTGTAGGCGCTTCTTGAGGGGGTCAAAGGATTGTCTCATTTTCTGCACCTCCCTAGTGAAGTCTGGAAAGAGGCCTATTCTGGAGCCGTTGTATGTTATCTCTCCTTTTTGTATGGCCATTTGCAATATAGCATCACGATCTCTGTAATTAAGGATCTTCGCTACCACCGTTCTCGGTTGTTTCCCAGGTATTGGTGTGCCCGTTGGGACTCGGTGCGCTCTCTATTGAGAAGAGTGTCGACAGGGTCTTGGGAGCGAATAGGTCGGTCAGCCATTTCTCCAGGAAGAGCTCCATGGAGTCCCCTTCAGTCTTTTCCGGCATCCCAAGTATACGTATATTATTCCTCCTTGATCCGCCCTCTCCCTCCTCCACCCTGGACTCTAGTACTTTGATGCGTTCTAGCGCTCTGTTCATTTGCTGACCCATACTTCTCAAGTCATCCTCTGCAACAGATATACGGGTCTCGGCCTCACCAGTGCGGGAGGAGAGTTTTTGGAGATCATGTCGCAACAGAGAGACTTCTGTGGTGATGCCATCCATTTTGACTTCCATTGAGGATCGTGAGTTGGCAATGGCATTCATCACATCCCTTAGGGATAGGGATTCTCCAGGGTTTTGTGGGTCTTCAAGTCTGAGTCCGTTGGTGGGGGCAGAGTGGTGGTCGTGAATTGTTCCATGGTGCTCTGGTTGGCCCCTTTTTTAGTGGTTAGTGCCTTATCCTTACCCATTGCAGCAGCTATCTGCTGGTTTGCTGTCGTTATATAGTGCGCAGTTTCTGGGTCGTTTTTTTTTGGGGTAGTTCGTCTGGTGTTGCTTGGTCAGGAGGTTACTTTCTCAGGCAAGTGGTTCACTGTGTGAGTTCCTAATCTTTACATGGATACCTCCACTGATTCGTGTTATTGCATCATTCCACGAGTGGACTTCATCGGCTGGTGGGTTGGTTCTTGGTTTCACCCTTTCCCTATGTGTCGGCTACATGCTGGTACAACGGTATGACAGTCTCGGTTTCCCTGTTGCTTTCACAGTCTTGGTAGTACCAGCACGATTCTGAGGGCAGTTCTGCGTTTGAGTGTGGTCGTCGCTGCACTGCAGGTGAGAGGACTAGCCAGTGCGCCTCGTCTGGGAGTGTCATGCGCTACCTTAATTGTGCTACCTTAATTGGTCCTTATGTCATGTAGTTGTGCAGGTGGTTAACTTCCCGTCCTCCGCTCCTCTCTTCCAGTGATATATTTTAGGGTGCTTCCCTCCTGTACTCTGGGTTCCCAAACGTTGGGGTACAGGTGGAGTGACCCCAGGGAATGTACTGTCTCGCAGGGGGTGGAAATACGGCTCGCCCACTCCAACCGATCACCCTCTCCTTACCGCTATGTTTGATGCGGGTTTGGCGGGCGCTCCTCGTGGAGCGGAGCGCCCGCAGTTCTGCTTCGGGCCCGGGGCGGGTTATGGCGGGAAGGCCCCCGTGTCTCGGCAGCGGCATCCGCTGGGCTGTTTGTCCTCTGGGTGCCGATCCCCTCGTCCCCCTCCACCTCTGTTCACACCGGGTCTCTTACAGGCCGTCGGGGTTGCAGTCTCCGCACTGTGGATCTGGAAGGAGCCCCTCGTCGCACGGCGGTTTCAGTTCGGGTTTGGGTGGTTCAGGAGTATCGTGGCCCCTGTCGCGGGGTGGGCTATGGTAGGCAGCCCTCCATGCGACGCGTCGGCAGCAGCCACAGCCGAGCAGTCCGGCCCACAGAGGATTGTTTTTCGGGCGAGGTCGCTCGTTTTCTGGGGCCCGCTGCCACCCCGCTCGCCGATGGGGAGCAGGCAGCGACTTCGACCACGCTCACACTGTCCCCCAGTGCACGGCAATCCAGCGCCCGCAGTGGCAGTCTCTCTCACGCTGTCTCAGCAATCGCACGGGGCCTCCTCCCAGGATGACTTCACTGCTGCTGCACGGCGCCCCAGGTCAGTTGCCGCGTACGGCGGCCATTTTGTCGGTCCCGCGCGCTGCGGGCCTCGCTTCTTCTATGCGTCTCAGCCAGGGTTTCCCGCACCGATTTCGGTCCGGGATCAGGCGGTTTTGCTCCGCAGTGGTTCTTGCCTCACCAGGGCTATTTTGGTCCTCACAGGTCAGTGATTATGGCAGGATTTCAGCAGGATCTTGCTGGCGGCCCCGGAGCGATGCGAGATCACGTCTGCATCGTCCGCCCGCTGGCCACGCCCCCCCCCCCCCCCTGACATTCTTGTTGCAAGCAAACTTTTTAATTAGACAATCTCCTGGACAAGGAATTTTCAGTGGATTATTCTTTAGTTTTAGTGTAAGGGATAGAAGTAGGTTGTGGCACAGGATGGTGGAGTTTGATTTTGACAGACATTCTTTTTTGACAACTTTATTTAAAGATTTATCAAAAAAAATACATATCATTCCAAAACAACAATTATGATAACAGGAAAACGACAAATAAAACGAAAAAAGCATTATACAAGTTGATACAAATAGTACAGAATAAATAAGAAAAACCTATCAATTATCTCTACTGATCGCAACAAACCTAATTTGAAATAATAACTAGCAAAAAATCAGAGGAAAACAAGAGAGAAAAAACACACAACCACACAACACAAGACAAATACAATAGTAAATTAACCACTCTGAAACAAAAACCATCGCCCATCAGCACTTAATTCACACATAGAGTTCATTAAAAGCCTCCCACTGTTCCTTATAAAATTCTTCTTTATGTAAAGCATAATACTTAATCCTCTCAAATCTTGACAGCAACTGCACCTGTGATAACCATTCATCAATACTTGGTTTCTTTCTCGTCTTCCAGAGGCGTAAAATTTAACGAGTCGCCACCAAAAACACCTTATTAGCCCAACACAGAGTCGCATAGCTAAAGTGACGAGTGCCCACTGGTGATTTCAAAAGAACTGATGATGGTGTCCTTGGAAAAGAGATGTTCCCGACCAAATCAACTCTATCCAAAACCTCACTCCAAAAACCTTTAACCCTCGAACAATTCCATAACATGTGAAGCAAAGTGCCTTCCTCCGTAGAACAACTCCAACACATACTATCCTCCCTTAAGCCAAATCTGTGCATTTTAACTGGAATCCAAAACAGACGCCCCAAAATCCTCTGCTGAATATATCGTAAATTTAGATCAATTTTCATCCTAACTGGAACCTTCCATAGAACCTCCCAATCCTGCATAGAAATATCTCCACCCAGTTCAGCACACCACATAAGTCGAAGAGCATTCCATGAAGATCTAAATTTCTCTTCTACCGGGAACAACCTCAAATAACTAGACACTGCACGAGGCGCAGCTACAATAAAACTACACCTTTCTGGTCTTTGTAACAAAGGGTCAGTAAGCATTAATACTCTCTCACAAATCAAATCTCTCAACAATCTATATCTCCCCATTTCCCTATTACGTAGCATAAACTTCCGCTTCAGAGACTCAAAAGATATCATACCGTCATCATCCCATATGTCTCTAATAAGTAATATACCCTTGTTCATCCAACTCCTCCAGCATAGCATCTTATTATTGATCTGCAACCCCGGATTCTGCCAAATGGAGGCCTCCCCATAGAAATGAAGTCCCTGCCCTCCACTTACAATCAATGATGTGACTGCATCTTTGGAAGCATGGACAGCCTGCAATGTACTGACCGATTTAGGTAACTTTCCAAGAGAGTACAGTGATTCAATTCGGAAGGGTCTCATCTTAAACTCTTCTATCTGAGCCCAAACTGGAATGTCTGATTCATTCAACGAGAAATACGATATACATTTTTTAATCAAAAAACTTTTGTAGTAATTTTCAATGTTAGGATAACCAAAACCCCCCTCATGTATACTCCTAACCATTAAATACCTGGGTATCCTTGGTTTCCTTGAAACTCCCCATAGAAACTCCTGAAAGACCCGATCCACACGGCCCAAAACTTTTTTCGTAAACCTTAAAGGTAGCGATTGAATAATGTACAGAACCTTAGGTAGGAGCACCATTTTAATAGCATTAACCTTTGCCCAGATGGTTAAAGAGAGTCTACTCCATCTACGGAGCATAGTCCTCATGCTTTCCAGAACTTTATCTATATTGAACTCCGCCATACCTTTCACATCTCTAGACAAAAAGACACCTAAATATTTCACCCTACAGTTTTCCCATTTACAATTCCAATCTAATAATCGTCTACACACCTGAGCGTCTCGAGCTGGAAACACAACCATCTTCTCCCAATTAACTTTATAACCTGAGAGCCCACCAAACTCAGAAATCATATTCTTCAAGATGTTTCCCCCCTCTACAGGATTACTAAGAACAATAACTGCATCATCAGCATACGCCAAAACCTTAACTTCAACTTCACCAATTATAAAACCGGATAGGCAATCTGACTGCCGAATATATGACAAAAATGTCTCAAGAGCCAAATTAAAAGGTAAGGTGATAGTGGACATCCTTGACGTGTGCCTTTAAATAATCTAAAAGAAGATGAAAGTACCCCATTCACCCAGACCTTTGCACTAATATCCGACTGTAATACCCCAGCAGCATTTATAAATAGGGGACCAAAACCCATCTTAACCAAAGTAAAATTTAAAAAAGCCCAAGCCACATTATCAAATGCCTTCTCAGCGTCAAGAAATATGAAAATCAAATCATCAATTCCTGAGGATGACAACTTCAAAATATCCAAGAGAGTCCTAATATTATCATATCCATGGCGTTGCTTCATAAAACCCACTTGAGATTTACCAATTAACAAACCCATATATTTATCCAACCTGGAAGTCAAAAGTTTCGTAAATAATTTTGCATCCACATTCAAAATTGAAATGGGGCGATAATTACAACAATTCGATGCATCTTTCCCCTCCTTGGGGATTACCGTGATCACTGCCTCCCTCATTGAAGGACATACAACATCCTCCATAAGAAACCGATTATAGAGTTCACATAATTCTGGAGCTAGCTGCTCAGCAAAAGATTGGTAAAACTCAGTCGGCAGTCCATCTGGGCCAGGTGACTTACCAGACTTCATTTTAATAATGGCCTCTATCACCTTTTCCACTAAAATAGGAGCATCCAGAAATTCTCTGGCCTAATCAGACAGACAAGGAACTTCAATCTTATCAAAGAACTCCACCAGATCACTTTCTAACAGCACATGCTCTTCAGAGTATAACAATTCATAATAATTGCAAAAACACTCGCCAGTATCCTTCCTTTTCACAATAATCCTACCAGACTCATCTTTTATTTTCTGGACAAAAGACCTCTCGCACAAACACTTCAACCTATTCGCAAGCAATTTACCCCCAGAATCCCCTCTCTCCCAGAAGCGTTGTTTAGAATAAAAAGTCCCACGGTCTGCTTGAATCTCAGACTCCAGACGCAACTGCTCATACAACCTTTCCATCTTTAAACGATCCCTCACTGATCCAGTACGAGCATAAGCCGATTGTGATTTACCCAGATCCCGCTCAAGATCTCTCATTTTTGCCTCCCCTTCCTTCCTCACTCTAGATGTCCAAGTAATCAATTCACACCTAACTGAGGCCTTAAACGCATCCCAAACCATTAAACTATCAGCCGAACTCTTATTTACAGCAAAATAGTCTGACACAAAACCTGAAAGCGATTGTAATGCTTTTTCCTCTTTCAGAACAAATGGTTTTAGCCTCCACCTAGCAGAATCCAGAGAGTGCGGAGCAAGACACAATCTAACCAAAACTAGAGAATGATCCGAAAGATGCCGCTCACACATTCTAGCTTCGATTATCGTCTCAGCCATATGATCTGATATAAGTAAATAGTCAATCCTTGAAAAGGAATCATGAACCGGAGAGTAAAATGAATACTCTACTGTCTTCGGATGCAAGACTCTCCAAGAGTCAATCAAATCAAAGGTATCCACAAAATCACAAAATTCTCTACTAGATCTGTGGCCAGTAAAGGAGCACGCCGAAGATCTATCCAATTTGAAGTCCATAACACAATTGAAATCCCCACTTAAAATGATTACTTCTGGCTGACATGAGGGGAGAAGTTTAGTTACAGTATCGAAAAAAGAGACCCCCCACTGCACATGGGCCATAAACTGAGCCGATTGTAAACAGCCTATCTTCAAATTTCAAATCAACTAAAATGACCGACCTGCATTGTCCATAACTGTCTTATCAACACTTACACCCAACCCCCTTCTAACCAAAATTCCAACTCCTCGTGAATTAGTATAATAACCATTCAACCACACCTTCGTATATCTAGAATTAATAAGGAGGTTCTCAGTGCCATCCTCAATGTGTCTCTTGAAATAGAACCACATCAATCTTTTCCCTCCATAATCTGGATAGAATTTCTTTCCTTTTAGAAGGACACCTCATACCTTTAACATTCCAAGTACCAATAGTCAATAAGCCCATACTTTAGTTCCCTCTAAAGCCAAAAATCAGCAGAATCACCATTCACATGACCTCAAAGTGCATTACATCAAAATGAACAATAAGCAATTGACAATGGATAAGAGTCAGAGCAAAAAACAACACACACCTTGCTAAACAAACAAAACAAAAGACACAAAGATACAAGTAAATTGAACAAAAAAGAGCCCAACAGCGATTGGGCCCACTATCAGTTACAATATATACAAAACTACACCTATTCATGACCACCCTCCAGAAAGCTGTGCCCAAATTTAAAAGGTATAAACTATCCATCTAGACAGTGCAACAAGTACAAGTCGTGAACAAGTAATATTCCCCCCCAAACGGGAACCTGAGAAAGCCTCAACAAAACCCCAAAAGACCCATCACTCCAAAAATGCTGGCGCTACTATGTATATAGTCTCAGACAAACTCACCACTGCAAACAAACATTTATCCATCAGCAGCCACTCAAAACAAGCAACCTATGACCAAATCAAGATATATATAAAACAATGTCTCGTCCGTGCTTATTGGCAAAGTGACTACAGTGCGCAAACAATTGAATAGAAGAGAAAGGGAAAGAGAGTAGTACTCCACATTAGCCCTACACAAAAGCACATAGACAACCTTATCACAGTACACACATCAGCAGAAGATTGCTAGATCACATGGGAAAAGTAAACACACACCACCAAACCGCTTGGCCATAACAACAGTGCCATAGACTACTTGCACTAACCCCAGCAACCATAATATGTATTACTACAAGGGTGCTCCCGAAACTAGTGCACAAACAGTGACAGAGAAAAGGCTCCCCGGAATACATTATCAACATAAAAGCATCACATGTCAAGTAGTAAGCAAAAACATCTACTTCCCCACCAATCCACTAACACCAAGGTAAATGTTCATTTGTATCACATGTCATTCTTATGAGCATTTTTCAAAAATGATACCAAAATCCCACAAGATCTAATAATACATTTACCCTCATATTGCAAAAGAGAATGAAAAGGAAGTTATAGAATGTGCAGGTTGTATAAATGTCACAGTAACCTCCTGTGTTTCTCGGATTATTAGGATGCATCTTTAGGAATTGAAAAGCCCCGACAAATCAAATCTCAAGCCTGGGGCACTGTTGATGAACGAGCCACAAATGACGGTGAAAGAAATGGTGTGCCTTCTTTGTGAAATGCACTGCTCATGCCGCTGACAGAAACACATCGACGTTGCATTGCAGGTGGCAGCACCACACCATTTCACTGTTTACCCCCTACTTGAAAGTTATTGCTCATTTTGAAAGAGCCACACAGACAGGTATGGCGCATAGTTGGAGGACTGGTAGGAGCTGGTTGTTTCTAACATTACCATACATCATGTAACGGGCCGTGCGTAAAGATGTACAAGGCCGCATACATGTCTCAAGTTGCTGATCACAAACAAGCTTGGGATAGAAAACATTCACCAAGATGAAGAACAAGAGCGCCAACACGCATGGGAAGGCTGCGTGAGATACAAATGAGTAAAAAAAAACTCAGTGTCAGCACAAGTGAGACGATGGCGCTGTGCAATATGAACAGCCCCCAAGGACCGGTAAACAGCTCCATATACATATCAATTGAGAGACTCAGTCATACCTTTTTCCCGACATCAAAAATCACTGTTTCCGTCAGAGCCGCTTCTCACAGGAAAAAAATCCGCTTCACCATGTACCCTAGAGATCATCCAAGTTCACATCCCTTTGTCCATCACCGTCACGGCCAATTACATTACTTCCAATTGCTGAAGACCGACCCTTCCTCGCAATCCACTCGCCAGGCCTCCGTAAGCAATGCATAGTACGCCATGGACCGCATCACATACGGCACGCTTACAAGTAAACAAAGAAGGTACCTTCTTCTAACAGATTCCCATGGCCATGCCGAATTTACAACAGTGCTTGAGAAAAAGAAACCGTTTTAAACTAACGGTTTGACATTAAAAAAAACCCATAGATTTCTGAGAGAAATATTACAGTATGAGTAAAAATAAAAATAAATACCACACAACAATAAATAAAACAAACAAGCGCAATTCAGTACTATTATTTATCCCTTTTCTTTTTCTGTTGTTGTGTAGATTTTTGAGAAGTAGGTGCAGTACTTGCTGCCATAGGTTCCACATCCAGGTCAGTTAAAAAGGCTTCAGCTTGCCTGCAATCCATAAATGAATGTACTCTGCCTTCAACCACAATACAGAGTATTGCAGGGTAGATCATATAGTATTTAAGATGTTTGCTTCTTGCTTTCTCCTTAGCTACTTGGAAGCATCTCCTTTTCTCCATAATGTCTTTACTCAAATCAGCAAAAATCATTATTTTGTGTACTGCCCAGGCAGGATCACCATTTTCACGGGATTTTCTCAGAATGAGCTCTCTTGTTGGGTATCAGAAACTTTACAATAAAATGTCTAGGTCTCTGGCCCAGGGCGGGCTTCTGACCAAGCGACCTGTGTGCCCTCTCAATTTCCAATGGCTGCTTCGGGTCCAAATTCAGCATGGAAACAAGTGCTTTCTCCAGGAATGCGATAGGATTACCATGCTCAGCATTTTCAGGAAAACCAGCAATCCTCACATTGTTGCGCCTTGAAAAATGTTCTTGCTCAGAAAGTTTTGATGAAAATTTCTCATTCACCTCTTCCAGATGTCTGACTCGATCCGCCAAACGAGTAACCTAGTCATCCACTGTTGTAAGGTGTTTCTCCATAGAAACTACCTTTGCGGTAAGGTCCAAGTATCTCTCTTCAGAGGTGATCAGCTTTGCATTGATGTCAGACATTTCAGCCATCAATCTGTGAAGCATGTCCAAGATCTTGTCATCACGTCCCTCCTCCTCTCCTTTCTGCCTTTTGGCTGGTTGAACAGTTTTAATCACAAGTGATTCCTCAGCCATAATGAAGATGGATAGTATTCAAATAGCTACAGTTGGCACAGGAGCTCAGCACCTAAGCAGCCATTCCTTAGACGATGGATACAGAGGACCTTCTTTCTATACAAATGAAAGTTCATAGTCACTTCCATGCCACGTTTGTGTCAGATTCCTTCTTGGACACCCTTGCAATGGCCAAAAGCAAGTAGAAAGTATACATTAAAAAGTTGCATCTTAATGAATTGAATTTATTGTTTATTTGTATAGCGCCTATACAGTGTTTCAAAGCGCTTCAAGGAGGGAGCGACCATGGGAGAATACAATTACATTCTTATAAGTCCTTGAAACAATTCAGAATGAGATTTTAAAAAACTATCATAATCAGCCTGACGACATTTCAGATAGTGCAAGGAACAAATAAGGTGAAAAGGGGAAGGGAAAAAGAGGAGACAAACTAGCAGTAACATTACTATGCCTGACGACAATTGATGTAGTGTAGGAGTATACAATGGGGGGGGGGGTGGATGATGTGGAGTTGAAGGGGAAGGGGAAGGAGAGGAAAGGTCAGACAACAGTTCAGAATAGTGCGGGGAGGGGAGGAGAGGACAAGAAAGGAAAGGAGGGGGGACAGACAAGCTGCTATCAAAGTCAGGGACAATAAGAGGAAGTGCTAAGGGCAGAGAAGAAAGGGGAAGGGGTAATAAACTGGCAATGGAAGGCAATGGGGTGGATGAGGGGAACAAAGACAGCACATCAGAGGGAACATGGGAGTGGGTAAGGGGCGAACACAAACAGGCGGGGTTGGGGGGGTAGAAGACAAAAAGACATGGGGGGGCGACAGGGTAGCAGGGTGAGGGGGGGGAGAGGGCAGGTGGCTGCAAGACAGGCGACTACGAATTACTATGCCAGACAGCAATTGGGGCAGTGTCGGACTTTAGCACGAAGGGGGGAGGTGTAATAAGAGGAGGGACAGACGGCCACGATTGCTATGCCTATTGGCAATTGGGGTAGTGTCCGAGATAAAAAAAAGGGGGGGAAGGGGCGGGCATTAGGGAGGAGTTGGAAGGGGGCAAATAGAAGTCATGAGGGCTAGTGGGTGGATGGGTGGTGGCACACTGACAGACATGGGTTCAAGGGGTAGAGTGGGGGGGCAAACAGATGGACACTGGTGCAAGGGGGAGGAGGAAGGAGGGGTGGGGAGGTAGTGGAGAGAGTAGGGGGAGAGGAGGTCAAGAGGAGAAAGGGGGTAAGTGGGCGGCACATGGACAGTCACAGGGGCACAAGGCCGGTCACAGGGGCACAAAGGGGTATGTGGTGGGCAGAGGACGATTACGGGGGGCAAGAGGCTGAGCGGGGGAGACGAGGACAAGGGCGGGCATCACGGTGGGAGGGGGGAAAACAAGGAAGGAAACGCTAAGGGGGGCTTGGGGTGGGAGGGGTGCACAAAACGGGCCATTGGAGGGGGGACATAACCCTGCAGCTAGGGACATCAGAGGGGGTGGAGGGGGCAGCACAGTACAACACAGGGCATCGGAGGGGGTGGGGGCACATGAGGTGCAACATGGGGCATCAGAGGGGGTGGAAGGACATCTTGTGCAACATGGGGAATTGGAGGGGGTGGGGTGACATCACAGTGAACACAGGGCATCGGAGGAGGTGGGGGGACATCGGGTGCAACAAGGGGCATTTGAGGGGGAGGGAACAATACACAATACAGCAGGGGGGAGGGAGGACCACAGTGATAAGCACGGGGCATCGGAGGGGCCAGGGGGACATCAGGTAATCTCCCTGGGTCCTTTCCCATCACTCACTCTTAAGGTGAGGGAGGTTCTTTTATTCTTCCTTCGAGCAGTCTTTCAATGGCGTGGGCATAGTGCAGAGTTTGGTTTCTGTGGTCTCTGCACCCAGAGGGTAGGGTGAAAGGTAGTTCTCAGAGGGCTGAGCGAAGCTTTCATTCCTATCCCGCTTGCCACAAAATGGTCAAGAGCATTGAGCAAGCAGGGGTTCAGCTAATAGTTTTCCATGACTTTACAGCAGGCCTCTTGTTGCCTCTGTGTATCAAGGGCCTGGCTCTAGTGGCCATTAGCCACACACTCTCCTCAATTTCTTGCTAGCTACGGATGTTTCTGTATCTTCTCGATGCGCTGCCAGGCTCTTTAATCTATCTAGCCCAGAGCTACCCCATTTTATTTGTATGGTTTGCTGCTCTCCCATGTGACTGCCTCCTGTTGATTACACTTTTTCTAATGCTCCTTACTCCTTCTCCTCTCGCTCATCCAATGCCAGGTATTTCTCCTGTCCTTCCCTTCTCTCCTCTCGCCCTCCTCCACTCCTATCGCTTACTAATGTTCATATTCCTTGATCTCCTCTTTTCACCTTCTGCAAATCTCCCTCTGATGCTCGCTTACTCTCTCTCCTTCTGCCATCTTCCTCCAGTCTTGACAAGATGTTTTTTTTTCCTCCCCACTTCTCAAGACATGCAGGAATATGTTCTCCTTCTACCACCCTACTCCATTCTCCAGTCTTCTGCCTCCTGCTCTGTCCCCTCCAGTCGTCTTGAAAACCCCTTGCTGCTTCCCTGTACACCACTTTAACCACTTTAAGCCAATCCGTTTTAGCCGCTGGTTGGGCTGTTGGATGGGGCTATAGATTCTGGGCCATCATCTTGGTTTCTCATACTGTTGGCATCTGTGCACAGATCGGAGTGCTTGCGCGCTGCTCTGCTGCAGCCACTCTCCCTGTGGCTCTTTCTCTTCAACCGTGATCCATTGTTTCTCTCTATCCAAGGTGTCTGTGACATAAGCGAGTGGGTGGAAGACTGCTCCTGCTCAAATTTTGTTTAACTCTGGTACGCTTCTGCTGGTAATCGTTGGTGAGCGTTTTATTATTGTTATTGGATTCTAGAGGGGATTCTGATTTTCAAAGGGGAGTAATGCCACCATGTGGCTATTCTCCAGCTTCCCGCTTGTGGCATTGCTGGGTTGGCGATGGGATTCCCCAAACTGCCACCGGTTCTTCATTATTCATTTTGTGTCAGCACTCAGAACCCCTGGTTACACCGCCATCCACTGTTCGGGTCAGGCAGGTGTTAAGATGGATTTCTGCACTCTGTCCTGGAGGGGCAGAGGTTCAGAAGGCCAGCCTAGTTTCTTGGAACAGGGTAACCTCTGGACAAGCCAGACCAATCAAGGTAGCGATCGCGGCGGTCAAGACTAGGACTCAAGAGGGGTAAGGGTGACTGAAAGCCTGCAATGAGCACACAAAGCAAGGACACTTACAAATTACTCCAAGCAGGTGTTATATTAAAAATAGACACCTTTATTACAAGGCCTTTGTAACATTGACCGTAGCGAGAAATCACAATAAAACTCAAGTAAACCAACACATCACAATCAAATACAATATATACAAATACTAAAGAGTTAGACGCACGAAATGTCTAGACCACCTACATGGGGAGGAAAACGGGCAGTGCGAGTAATAGTTAGACCCAGTCCGCCTTCAGAGGCACCTAACTAAAAGGAAGTCGGAGCCCTACGAAGAGTGGAGCCTTGTGCTCAAAAGTACCTGCACACGCTGGTGCCAACGGGCAAAGGGAAGTCTCTTCGAGGGAATCAGGCAGTTCAGTTTGATGTACAAATAAAGGTGAACAGAGTTCTGCGACTCAAGCGCAGCCTCCACTGTGGGCAGAAGCAGAGCACAAGTACGGAAAGGCGTGCTGTTAGACACAGCGGGGAAAAGCTATGGGCTACTGCAGGAGGGCGACCAGTTCCTAGCGATGCTACTCACCGGTCCCCGATGCAGGTAGACCCAGGCTTCTCCGCGTCAGTTTCAGTGCTGGCAGGTTCAGATACGAGCAGGGGACGTCTTGGCGTTGTGTAGATTCCGCAGCAGCAGAAGTAGAGTTGAGGATGTCCCAAACGCAGTGAACCCGCACAGTTTGTCAACACAGCAGGGCGACGGAGCGGCCGTTTGTATTTCAGCCCAATGTACACTGCTCACTTCAGACCTGGGAATGCCAAGTGTACGAATCGTGTGAGAGTGGCAGGGACTCGTAATACAACACAACCTGATGGCGGTTACATAGCAAGACTCCTGGGTAGGCTGGTCAGTCCACTGGATGGCCCAGAGACACTTCCAAAGGCTTACGTGCAGGAGATGGTGAAGATGCTGAGAATAGTTGTTCCCACTATTCCAAGGGGTCGAAGTACCAGTACAGGCCTTCTCGTTAGATCAGAGGTAGAAAGAGTTTCACAAAGCGACAGCAGTGCAGAGGAGCAGTCCTTCAGCGGGTCACCAGCGATTCCTCGGTTCAGCCTCGTAGTTGCAGGATACTTGGCTCCTGTATTCCTTCGTTCGTGAGAACTCAGGAGATCGACAAGTTAGTGGTGTTTCTAGCCTCCTCTTATCCACGGTTCGCTTCGTGCCAAAACGGAGGGGACCCAATGGGAGATCTGCTCACAAAACACTCACAACATACGTGGACCTATCACGGACCATGGCGGTCCCAGGCATTCACGACACACTAGACTCTCTGGCACCCAGGATGTGTATTGGGACCAGACATCCCAGCCCACATCCTGGAGGCACACACAAGGCCTGTAGAAGCCCGCGAAAGCATCTGTGTTCTGCGGGAAAGTACATGCCCAAATAAGGAAGGCCCTGGGTCGGCTCGACCTGGGGAAGGTGAAGGGGGCAAGACGGTCAGTGGGCAGGACAAAGAGCCTTGTGGTCTGGCCATTTTGGGAGCCAGGCCATCATTTTAGGCTAGTGCGTGAGAAATGTGCTTAAACGCCAAAAGGAGCTCAAAAACGCAAAGAAACGATCGCTGCCACCAGTCCCGTCCGTGATTCACTTGCACCGTTCATTAACAATCCAAAGAGAGTATCTAGGGCCTGTAGAAGACTAGAGACCCAAGAGAGCAGTAACTTAGCTTACGGTGCCCTCTTGTGTCATGTTGCGACAAAGCTGCAACATGATAAAAGAACTACGGAAAACCAACGTTTCCCGGTACTGACTGTTTTAAGGGCATGTCAGTTTCCCCGTAAGAATGGAGCGAAAGCCCAGAGGAGTGCGGCAGAAGGCTGCACTTCTCTGGCAAAGTCTAGATCACGGTGAAAACAGCAAAAAGTTTAGGGGTTGCCACATGGAAGGAAAATTACCAACAATTAAGAAATCTTTCCTAGCAGCAGGGTACTTTGAAATATAAATGCCAGCCTGGCAGTCTTAGTTGCTTAGCAACTTCATTCAAACTTTGGCATGCATGACATTGTTTATTAAAGTTTCTTGAGTTCATTCTAAAATAAATTGAAATGGAACATCATCAGTTACTCAGTAGGCTTACCAACCGGGAGAAACATACAAAATAGAGAAAATAACACTAAGCATTATTTTACTGGGGAATCATTTGTCTTCTGGGAAGAGTTGGCCAAATATGTATTTTCAAAGATAATCGAAGATGCTTGATCAAGCCATGTTGATATTATGGTGCTTAATATAGTCTTAGATTTTCCCAGCCTTTTAACCGCCAGGTAATCCTGTGCTAGGAGATGAATGTCATGATGCCATGGTGGTTCCAGAGATTGATTGGTCTCATGACCTCATGCATGCTCCGTGTGCTGTTTGTGTGCCTCAGACTGACGAGGATCCAGCATCACTTTTCCGATTCTTGGAAACAGAGTTGAGGGCATCAAACTGATCATACTTCTGTTTAAGATTCCCTCTTGGAGAAACTGGCAGGCATAGTGGACCAATATGAACACTTTGCTGTGATGGGCTCCTTTCCGTGAATCTCCTCACTCCAAAATTGTGACGATGGACTCATTCCTGATAGGATGAGCTGTCAACATGAGGAGAGAAAGTTCAGACTCTCCACATAAATCCCCTGAGTGTACTAGCAATCTTCAATATAATGGGAGCCTTCCTGCCAGTGATTTGGGGGAAGACTGGCATGGTCAGGACAAACAAAGCCTTTCCATTTATGCTTACTGGCTGTGTCCCTTCGGGATTTAGCCTTCGCCAACAGAATATTGCCCAAAGCAGTTAATCTTGCAGGGGATTTCAGTAAAGAGGCGGATCAACTGAGCAGACTCCTCCACTGAAACGCTTGAGTGAGAGATCAGACAAGATGTCATGGAGCAGATTTCCCAGCTTCAGGAACCATCCATTCATTGATCTGTTCACAACCAACCACAACCACAGAGGCACCCTTATTTGCCTCTTGAGAGGGAAGGGACACAGGTTACTGAGGACACTCTTACACTAGACTGGCAGGATTGGTCGGTTGATGTCTTCCCTCTGGTTTCCCTTCTTCTGATGTTCTTTCCAAATTTGCAATCAGCGTAAATTATTCCATGATTGCGATAGCCCCATTGTAGCCCCAATTCTGTTTTTCAGACATAGTAAAGCTTTGATCGGTAGGACTGGGTTGCTTAATGGAATGTCACAATTTCCCTCTTTAATAGATGGGGAGGGTTCTTCATCCCCACCTCAATCGATGTGCTTAGTGGGCAGATGTATGAGGGACTTTGGTTGAGGGATTTCTCAGGGACCTGCAATAGGCTACATAGGCATTTCTGACAAAAACCTGGGCATTGTCCATGCTGTTCGAAAACCTTCAACTCGTTCACAGTTTAAAAGCCAGCAGACTAGATATTGCTACTGGGCCCTCCAAAATCACATTAATCCTCTAACCTCTTCGTTTCTGGCATCCTCACAGATGCCTCCCTTCATACTATGATTATCCTATCAGACTACAAGACAATCTGTCTCACCCCTTCCCCAAAAAACTAATGGGAGCCCAAATTTGCAAGATAATTACTGACCAATATCAAATGAACTTTCCTTGCTTGAATGCATCAAATATCCTCCTCCTTAACAACCAATCAAGTACTTTGACCAGCCTACTCCCCAGGAAAGAGGAAATCATGTAACACTTTGACAGTCCTACACACCCACAGTTCTCGTTCTCCTTGGTTTATGACACGATTAATCACTGTATCCGCCTGCAAAGATTCAAATATCAAATGGCCATTGAAGGTATAGCCCTCCAGTGGATATCCTATTACCTTGGTGAGAGCAGTGCTTGGATTATAATTTGGTCATTTCAAATCTGCATTGTCCCCTATCCAATGTGGGGTACAAAAGGATCTATCATGTCCCCATGGCTAGTTAATGTTTACATAAACCATTGGCTGATATAATTGATCCATTCACAGTCATTCCTACTTTCCGTGGAAGACCTACAGGTCCTCTCCTTAACCTCGACTCTCAGAATGACAATCAACACATTAGAGCACTTCAAAACGGTTAGACTATATGCATTGACCTCTGCCTCAATTCCTCCAAAACCAAAATCTTATTCTTCAATATTCCAATCTCGTCCACCCTACCTTTCCCCTACCTCCCTCAGATGTATTAAGCCTGTCCCTGGCTGAACAGGTTGTGAACCAAGGTAATGTTTTTTTACAACACTCTTTCCAACCTCAGATCAACGCTGTGTTAAAAAGAATTCCACTTCCCACGACACTTATTTGGTTAGATACTCTTATACCTTGACATGATACCTAAAGTTCAAGTTTTCAAATCCCAGGTGCTATCATAACTATCATAATGCCCTGTATTTATGCCTCATAAAATGACAGCTGTGACAATTATAGCTGTTCCAAAATAAGACTGCCAAATTGGTCCTTGACCTTAAACGCTGGGATAACATCACCCCTGGATTGAAATCTCTCAATTAGCTTCCAGTGTAAAAAGGGCCAGACACAAGACACTCTGCCACTGCTTTCACATACAAACAAGATTAAGCCCAAACTAACCCCCACCTTACATGCATGAACCACAGAAATCTGAGATCCACCCCTTAGGTTTCAAAGCGGCAGACACAGAGCGATCCAGGTCAGTCCTTGGACCATCTCATTAGTGCATACTTCTCTCCACTGCAGAACGGATTCCACTTTTAAAATGTTCAAGAAATTGGTGAAAACGTAGCTCATCGAATAGAAGGGGTTAGCCTACTGGCACTTCTTTTTCATATTCTTAGTTAACAAGCTGTGGGCTAGGCTAGGCTAACGAGGATGTGGGCTAGGTCCCCTAAATCCAGCACTTTGCACTTAACCTCTGACATCAGCACAGCTCTCCTTGTACAATTCCTCTTTTTACTTTGAATCAGCCTCACTTGTTCTCCACCTAGTAGCTTGAACAGTTTCTGCTGATCTACCAGTCAGCTTAATAAAGATTGAAACAAACGGGCCCATAGCCCTACCTAGAAATGTTTTCCATTACTTATGGCAGGCTGCTCTGTTAGGTCACCTAATCATTTGATGCAGGTTGCTGTACCAATTCCTTAGTTAACCATTACACGCCAATTGTTTTGTACTTAATCCCCCTTTACTCTCTTCAGCTTTACCATTCTGCGATATTTACTTGACAACCCTACAAATCACTGCATCACTGAACACCCATCTCGGGCATGTAACCTGATCCCGAATTCTGTTTTCTGATTTGTATGCTTCCATGTTGTCTTTATCCTGTTATTTCCGGATTACAGTGCTTTGAAGTGGTACTGCCTCGGGTTGGCGCTCTACAAAACCTATAATGATAACAAAGTAACCTTTTTTTAAAAAAAAACTATCCTGAGCATAAGACACATGTACTCCATCTTCTTCAATACTTGGACTTTGTGGTGCATGTGCTGTTGCTGAATTTTGACCACGGTCACGCCAAAGGCATCAACAGACCATTAAAAGCCAGGAAATAGTTTTACCTTCCTTATTGGACACGACAGAAAAATAAATAAATAAGGGACTATCTGAGCCCATATAGTGCGTTTCGGGTTGGGCTACCAAAATGTTGGATTTCTCTTAGGACTATGGTCCTCTGTGTTGTATGTCTTATGTATGTATGCCTTGGCTGCTGAATGTTGATGTGAATGTTGGAATTAGTGTGTGGGTCATAGCGGAATGTGCAGGCTATGAACCGTGGCAAGGTTGCAGTGAGGGAGTCAGTTGACAGATGGGACCTGGGTGGTGGGTACTGGTGGGTCCACCATGTAAGATTTTATGGATTTATTAAGTAATCTATGTAACGCAATACAAAAACTATAGACCTACCTGAGTGATGCAGAGTATCATTACAACACTGTTCCCCTCTCTTCACTGAATGGTTTTGCCTTCTCAGCAATAAATAGTGTGAAGTCTCCTTCCTAACCATGGCAACCCAGTGGGGTGGTCAACTGGGACAGATACCACCCTGAGCCGGTGGATACTGGGTCCGGAGGCAGTTTCAAAATAACCCCCAACTGGGTCCCTGCACGAAGCCCTCCTACCAAACCTATAGATTATAGAGAGACTGGGGAGCTAGGCTGTTAGCCCCAGGGATGTGTCCAAACCTCCTAACCATGCGGAGAACCATCAAGAGGATAGTCATAGATCACTCATACCTCCGTGTTTCACGTGTTTCAACATGCGTCATGTTACTTCATGTCGAAACACGTGTCGGCTGACAACTTCTGTTAATAAAGAAATTCCACAATTTAGATATCTGCTGCATTTTGAACCTTGATTAGGAATCCATTTATGGAGTCGGACTTATCCCTAATCAGTGGGTAGAGCGTGATATGCCATTCAGATACTAGCCCAATCCGTCAGGATACAGTCTCACTTTGGAACTCTTAAAGACTTGCCACTTCTTTAGTTTAGTATTTAATCTAAGGAAATAGGTTTCTGACACAGTACCATGGACTCTTTATTTTGGACATTCTGACAGACTGCATAGTTATTTTTGTTTAGGCAGGAAACCCCAATAGGGCAAAATGGGTTTTCTTTTTCCTTTTATTCACTTGCATAAACGTCTTTGCCAACCAGCATGCCACCATTGTGCCAGACTCGTACTTCAGCACCCTTACACTTGTTACTGAAATTACCAGTATGTCTGCTCTTTGTGCATCCCACCCACCTACTGTATTACAGTATTCACTCAATCTTTTGGGTTGTGAGGGCCACATGCTTACTGGCATTTGATTGATTCGTCCTAGTCTAGGGTTAGTTTTGTTCAGATGTCATTTTGGTACCTCTGGACTCTAGCAATACTTGGCGCCACTAGCCATGGGGTAGCTGTCAACTCTGCTACCTACTGTATTAAGATGTCCAGATGCCACCTTTCTTTTACTTTCTGCACAGGCCTGATCAGCGCTACATACTGGCTATGGAGCATCTAGTTCTTTCACAGTGCAATCCTTGACAACTAGCAGCCAGGGCATAGCAAAGGCACACAGTGGCTCGCTACCTTCTTCCAAACCAGTCCTCATTCTTGGACAACCTGTGAACATCTACAGTGGCCATGTCGTGTGATGTATATCCTTTGACTGGGCTTTTACCACTTAGAGCATTGGTAGGCTGGCAAGTTTGCCATGGGTACCTCCTTTGGGGCCTCCACCATTGTGCAGGTGTTTGCCCATGGCCCCAAGTGTCCCACCAGCATCAAGCATACGACTTGTTGCACACCTCCGTGTATTGTGCCTTGGTGGTACATGCCTATTGTCTGCTCATTGCGTGTTGCATTGTGCTCAGTAGATCAAGTCTCCCTTACATTTCCCCCCAGTCACAATTACAGCAGCCTTGCAACCCCAATCTCAATGTATGATGGATCTTTCTTCAAGTCAAGAAATCAGTACAGTTTATCCTGAAAGATGGCTGAACAGGACCTACAATCTCATCCCTTCGACAGACAGAACTGCACCTTATTCAGGCTAGCCTTGGACTCTGTCTGGGCATAGGACTTTTCCAAGGTACTCTACCACTCTCACTCCACCACTGAATCTTTTTGCCCTTAACACGTGCCTTAAACTACGCAAATAGTCCCTCCTCACACGTAAGCCTGATGGCATCAGCCAAAACAGATTTCCTTTGGCAAAGTAGCCCAGTATGCACACTGCAAGGACAGCTACACCTGTTACTTTACACCTCCCTCCCTTTTGCAGATATCCCACTGTCCTAGCTTTGTCTCCTAATAGATGTTGCATTTTTTCCCACCACACTTGACATATGCTCAAGTGTGGGCACCACTGAATGCGTAGAACCATATGGCCACTTGGCACTGTGGTACTTAATATAACACTCACCAACGTGACTGGGTGCCCACCTACCTCCTCTGTTACTTGCAGAATCTTGAGTGGTCGAACATTGGGCGCAGGTGCACTTTGCACAAACATGCATCGCACTGATAACATTAGTTCACTCTTGCATCATTCACTGCACGACCTGCAAGTACTGTTATGAACTGTGTCCGCATGTGTAAGGCAATTGGGTGTTGAGTGTTGAGGTTCTCTGACTACATTGGGCATGACTGTGGAAGGGATCCCCACAAGTCATGTTGCACCACAAATGGTTATCACTATGTAGTTGGCATTGCTCTCTAGTTTAAGGTATGCATACATGACAAGAAGGCAATTTGCATTCTGAAGGTGATAGTTGTGAGAAGCCTGAAGGCACTCTCAAATCTAATTCCCAGGAATCTTCTGTTCAGGGGACCAGGGAAAAGCCATTGCTTTTGGATCCAGACCCTGGGGGTGGACTTGCGAGGGTGGATCACCTGGGCGGAGAGTCCTTGGGGATTGGGAGAGAGGGTGCCAGAGGGCAGGAAATGGTATCCCCCATTTCCTGACAATGATTTACCTTACCCTCCCTCAGCCTTTGTAGGATATTGTTACGCAGACCCTATTTTTCCCCTTGAAGTCAAACCAAGTACCGAGAAGAAACTAACCCCAAAAGTAATGAAGGTTACCCGTAGGAAACACCACTATAGTACTGGGATGAAGAAGAGGGAGCATGAAGACTATAGAACTGAAGGTCAGGAATGTCCTGTTAATTGGACTAATTGGGGACAGGCAAGTGAACCTGGGACTTTACACCTGCAGCCTGCTAGACTCACATGTGTATGAAAGGAGTCAACAGAGAATCAGAGAATTGGAGAGAGCAAGAAAGCAGCAGGAGAGCCACATCAACCCGCGGGAAGCCAGAGGAGAACGGGACGCTGAAGGACAGCAGAGTAAGAGAAGCTGTCATTCCGTGGCGAGGGAGCCATGTCTTCAAGAAGCCAGTCGGGAGAACGGTACCGTGGGTAGGCCAGTCCCTTTTACTCTGGCAGTAACCATCCAGGGGTGTCTGAGGGGCAGGCGGTGAGACCCTGACCTAAAATCCCAGAAGGCATCTGGTCGAAGAAACGTAAGAAAAGTAGGTTGTAGTGATTTTCTAGAGAATGTAAGGAAACCTGGTGCGTGTATGAAAGTTGAAGATTTCCATTGTAGCGGAGTGGTCGCGTGCGATTGGCATGTTAACGAAAGGCTCAGCATGAAGGAACGAATCAAAGCGAATGCAATATATGAAGGTTACCCGTGGGAAACACCACTATAGTTCTGGGATGAAGAAGAGGGAGCATGAAGACTATAGAACTGAAGGTCAGGAATGTCCTGTTAATTGGACTAATTGGGGACAGGCAAGTGAACCTGGGACTTTACACCTGCATCGAGCATCCGCCGGCAGGCGGATACGCCGGCCCTCACGAAGGCCACACTAAGGCCTGTTGGGTGCCTGTGTCTCCCCCACATCTCATCATCTGCCCAGGGAAGAGGGCTGGAGCCCTCTCCCCCTCCCTGAAGCCGCCAGCATCTTCGAGGAGGTCCCTAGAGACCTGCCTGATCAGGTCCTGGAGGCCTGCCTGACCTCTCCATGCCGGGCGCAGCGCGGCGCCAAAACGAGGGTGAGACCGCCTCTTACATCGATCGAGCATCCGCCGGCAGGCGGATACGCCGGCCCTCACGAAGGCCACACTAAGGCCTGTTGGGTGCCTGTGTCTCCCCCACATCTCATCATCTGCCCAGGGAAGAGGGCTGGAGCCCTCTCCCCCTCCCTGAAGCCGCCAGCATCTTCGAGGAGGTCCCTAGAGACCTGCCTGATCAGGTACTTGAGGCCTGCCTGACCTCTCCATGCCGGGCGCAGCGTGGCGCCAAAACGAGGCTGAGACCGCCTCTTACATCGATCGAGCATCCGCCGGCAGGCGGATACGCCGGCCCTCACGAAGGCCACATTAAGGCCTGTTGGGTGCCTGTTTGGAGCCATAGGAGCCAGGGCCAGGAACTCTGCCCCTACCGCTCTAGGTAAGCTAACGCTGCCACCTGACACCTGTTTCTGTGCCTGTTTACGCCTAAATCTGCCGTCTGCAATACCCTATGCCCACCTTATTCTAGGTAACTTTTGGCCTTCACTACTGCATTACTGCCAGCTACCATTGTCTCCAGCATCATGTGTGTCTGTGACACCCCAGGAAACCCCTGGAAATAGTAACCAAATGCATAACCCGTGTGCAGGACTGTTAGGTAATACCCCACTGCTTCACTGCCAATTGTGTCATTTGAATCTAGGTGATACTCCACTGCATTATTGCCTATTGTGTTATTTGAACTTAGGTAATACCCCATTGCATTACTGCCAATTGTGTCATTTGAATCTAGCCAATTGTGTCATTTGAATCTAGGTGATACTCCACTGCATTATTGCCAATTGTGTCATTTGAATCTAGCCAATTGTGTCATTTGAATCTAGGTGATACCCCACTGCATTATTGCCAATTGTGTCATTTGAATCTAGCCAATTGTGTCATTTGAATCTAGGTGATACTCCACTGCATTATTGCCTATTGTGTTATTTGAACTTAGGTAATACCCCATTGCATTACTTCCAATTGTGTCATTTGAATCTAGCCAATTGTGTCATTTGAATCTAGGTGATACTTCACTGCATTATTGCCTATTGTGTTATTTGAACTTAGTTAATACCCCATTGCATTACTGCCAATTGTGTCATTTGAATCTAGCCAATTGTGTTATCTGAACCTAGGTAATACCCCACTGCATTATTGCCTATTGTGTTATTTGAATCCAGGTGATACCCCACTGCATTATTGCCAATTGTGTCATTTGAATCTAGGTGATACCCCACCGTATATTCGCTGGCTACCACTATTCCTGCACATGCTCTGATTACATAGCCACCCATGTCCTCCCAGAGACTACTGAGCTCCTACCGCAACCCAAAGTTCACCCCCTGACCACAAACTGAATCTAGGCATTACTACCCTATCTGTATATTGCACCTTTACTGCCTTGCCTGAATTGAATGACACGTATTTGTACTGCTTCTTGCCCCTGCCCACCCCATCTCCCAAATAGTACCTATATTGCTACTACCACCCCCACATAACGCCAGCGCAGTACTGTAGAACATGCTAACCATTTTACTCATCTTCTGCGCAATGGCCACGCCCGCATCCCCAGACACTCCTATCCAGGAGACTGATTCAGGAGCCCCCCCCTCCCCAGCCAGGCTCCAATCTCACCTACAACTCCTACACAACTAGATACTATCCTGACCCTTCCTACCCAAGTTATTATTGCAAGTCAGGACCCAAAACCCTTGCCTCCCACCCCTGCCCTACCACCGAAAGAAACAACAAACTTCGCGCCAGACTCTCTAAACTTTATGAGCCGCCCCGAAGATCCCTGTCTGACTCCAAATGCGAAGCCAAAAGGTCCACCAAAGGCACCACTATACCCACAACCAAGTCCAAACCTATCACTCATACAAACATCTCGGTAAAAACGAATGTGCACTCCTACAAAGGAGCTCTCCTCAATACCAGATCATTGGTCGCACATGCCCTCGATATAGCAGACCTAATTATCACAGAGAAATTAGACTTTATTGCCCTAACCGAAACGTGGCTCCACAATGCAGCAGGCCCATCTCTAATGCTGGCCATCCCAGACGGCTACACTATATCTAGGCAGGACCGGGTAGGTAACCGGGGCGGTGGCATCGCCATCATATCCAAAACAAGTTTAGCTCTCAGACTAGCCCCGACTCAAACTCTGCAGTCGTGTGAATCCCTCACTGCCAAACTCCCCATAAATCACACCCAATCCCTCACTATCCACCTGATTTACAGACCACCAGGTCCACTTGGAACATTCGAGGAAGATTTACACAACCTAATCTCTAACGATGCGAAAACCACCTCACAACTACTGCTACTAGGGGACCTCAACCTAGGGTTCAACGACCCAGCAGATTCGCATGCATCTACCATAGCCAATACGATATCTTCACTCGGACTCTCTCAAAAAGTCAACCTACCCACCCACCTGAAGGGTAGAACCCTAGACTGGGTTGCTGATGCCAATTGCTCAGCGGTCATCACCGCCACCACACCACTACCCTGGACCGACCACTCGTTGGTCTCCTTCAACCTACTGACCTCTAGATCAACTACCACAACTGTGTCACTGGCACCACCCTGCCTCACAAGAAACAAGAAAAATATCTCAATAGAAAAAATCATCCCAGCCATCCTTCCAACCTTAAACGCATTACCAGACAATCTAGATCCCAATACACTAGTTCATGAATACAATAAAATCATGCTATCTACCATGGACAAAATTGCCCCACTCAAACTTCGCACCAGCAAGCCAAAAACCCATTTAAACAAATGGTATACACCCGAACTCAAAGCCCTCCGCCTAAAAAAGCGAAAATGTGAAGCTGATTGGAAACTATGCCCCTCCAGTGAAAGGAAAGCCATCCTTGACACGATTTCTCGTCATTACAAAGCTGAAATCTGTTTAGCCAAACGGAATTCCTATAACATCCGCATTGCCAACTCCAATTCAAGTATGAAGGAGCTCTTTTCCATACTGAAGGAACTTGAGTCACCCATTGCTACACCCGACACCTGCACTAAGAACCAGACCTGGTGCACAGACATCCAACTAGCAAATAAAATAAACACCCTACAAAACAAAATTCAACTAAAAAAAGACTCACTAAACCTCACTAACCCTCCCATATCTCCGCCCATTGCCTCACCAAGTACACACATCAACTCATTCACCTTTTCTAAAACCACCACCCTGGAGGTTGAGAAAATCATCCTTTCCCTTAAACCATCAAACTGTAAAGGCGATATCTGCCCCGCGCACATAATAAAGGACGCAGCCAGAGACCTGTCGCCCTTTATCTCTAAACTCATAAACGCCTCTTTCTCCTCAGGCAGCATCCCCGCCAACTTAAAACAATCTTGGGTGCTCCCCCTCCTCAAAAAACAGACGCTTGATCCCCTCATCCCCACTAACTACCGACCCATCACCACGGTACCCTTCCTACTGAAAATCTTGGACAAAGTTGCCTACGTCCAGATTCAAAAATACTTAGAACTACACAAGCTACTAGGCTCCAGACAATCAGGTTTCCGCCCACTTCACGGCACGGAAACAGCCTTTATCGATCTGAAAACCCAAATTGATGATCTTAGGGACAAGGGTAAGACAGCACTCCTCCTCTTACTCGACCTCTCCGCGTCCTTCGACCTCGTCGACCATAAGGTCCTCTGCAAACACCTTAACTCAGCTGCTCACTTCTCCCCAGAAGCTATCAAATGGATTGAGTCCTTTCTGAGCGAGAGAACCATGAGAGTCTTCTCCCCTTCAGCAGCAGCAGACCCCTCTCCTATTACTTGTGGAGTCCCGCAGGGCTCATGCGTCTCCCCCACACTATATAACATCTTCACCAAACCCCTGTTCGACGATCTGGACCATCTGGGTGTCACCTACACTAACTATGCTGATGACACTCAGATTCTCCTCCCACTTTCAGGGGACCACAGTAAGGACAGAGAGTTGGTGAATAGGGTATATCTCATCATTCAGGCATGGATGGCATCGCATGGTCTATGCCTGAATGATGACAAGACAGAGCTCATCATCCTAGGTTCCCCCGCTAATATCAACAAACTAGGCCTTGAATATGCCGAATTCAACATAGATGGCAATCTCATTAGAGTATCTAGGGAAGTAAAAACCCTCAGCTTTTATCTAGATGCCACTATGTCATTCACTAAACAGGTCAACTCACTAGCATCTACCACCGTGTACACCTGCAAAGTAATAAGGGCAGGCAGACCATTCCTATCCAATGACAGTTGCTTGATCCTGGCAAGAGCACTCATACTATCTAGGCTCGATTATTGTAATGCCCTCTATAGTGGCGCTAACAAAGCCATTATCCACAGGCTTCAAATCCTTCAAAATAATGCCTTGAGAGCTGTCCTCGGCATTAATAAGAGAGATCATATCTCTACCACCAGACGCCAACAGAAATGGCTCTCCACAGACAACAAAATCAAATTAAAGTTGGCCTCCCTAACCCATAAAGCCCTCAACAATGCCGCCCCCAGCTACCTGATGGACAAGGTAAAGAGAAAGTCCTCCATCCGACAAACAAGAACTATCAATTCCAACCGCCTGATAATTCCCAGATTAAAACTCTCCACCATTGGTGGGAACAGTTTCCCGGTGAAAGCTGCCATGCTCTGGAATTCGCTGCCACACAACCTAAGAGCTGACCAACCATACTTACACTTTAGAAAACACCTCATCAGTCACCTTAACTCCAATAACCCTTGTTTGTAGCTGCACTTTCTACACCTAGGTATAGATAGTGATACCTTGCTCGCGACCTCGCCCTCGCCTCTAACAGCCCTTAAAGCACACATCTGTACACTTTTCTCCTGTATAGATATTGACCTTTTATGTATGAAGATTTGTATACATTTCCATACCTCCTATTCCTGTAATCCTGAATATTTTTTCTCAGGAGTACCGCCTCTAACAGCCCTGTACATATTTGTATATCTGTATATTTACCCTTGCATAGATATTGACTTTGTATGTATGAAGATTTGTACATTTCTTATTCTGTAACTTTGGTTATCTCTATCACTACCTCAATGTGTATATTTCTGCAACATTGTAAGCTTCGAATTATCTTCTGCCTGCCCCCTGTTGCCCCTGGGTAAGGTGCGCCATATAAATAAATAAACAAACAAACATTTGAAGTGAAACTTGCTGAAACAGTGTGTCAGAGTGAAACACGATGGAGGTGAGGATCAGTCACCAGAGGGGAGCCAGTAAAGTGCGAGCAAAATGCAGTGCAGGCGAAATAAAACGGTTGTTGAAAATCAGGCAAGCAGAACTAAACAAGCATAAAGAAAGGCAACCCCTGAATCTAAGAACTGGTGAAACTCTGTAATTTGCCAAAGTGGTAAAAAGCTGGAAATGGGCAACTGGTTGCGTGACCTGTAATGGGTAGGCGGTGCAGCCTATTAACTGCACCTAGACCAGGACGCACCAACAAACAGAAGAGTGGAAGCAACTTTGAAATATACTAAACCTGAACAGTGGCATTGTGAGCATCAGTATTTGAAGTTTGGGGCAGGGAAACCCTGAGCTCCTCTGGAACCTTGTTGTTTTGTTGAAACGGCACTTAAGCTTGGGGAAGGGAACCTAAAGTACCTTTTCGACCTTTGTGATTGAAATTGTATCCTGAACTTGTGAAGGGGGCTAGAAACTGCTCCACACTTTATTTTGAACACTATTTGTTCGAGCATCCCTATACTACGCTTTTGTATTAGATGTGAGGGTAATCCTAGGTTTTGACACAGACCGACTTTTGAGTTGAACTGTGGACTTGGACATTTCTTTTGTTTCTTTACTCAGGGCTATTCCACCATAGCTGTAGGGCAAGTTAGGCATTGCACTCATCCTGACATTTAAGGGTTTTCAAACTGTTACATCTGTTGTATGTGTCATCTCTTGAAACCATGCCCATCTAACATAGTCCAATCCTGGTTTCTTGTTAACATTCTGGGATTTATAGTCCTGGGTTAGATATTGGTGGCTTAGAGTGTATAAGTCCAAGAATATGGACATGGTCAGCAATGCTACCTTCCACCTTGTAAGGGGCATGTTAGCATGCAAGTACATGGAGTGTGTCTATACTCGCCAAGGGAAATGAGGGATCCAGCACCCACCCCGGTTGCTGATGTCCTCCATGCCAGTGGTATCCCAGCCACCTTAGTACCAGTGTATCACTCAACATGGTCTCCCTCTGGCATTGGAAGTAAGAGGGGCAAAGGGGGGAGAACCCTTTTTTGTTGTTGAAGGGGGGGGCCTGAATCTAGAGGGTGGGTATAATGCAAAAGGAACAAGGAGGAGTCAAAGGCTACCCCTGTTTCAGAGACACATAAGAGGTAGTGCGGAATGCAGCAAATAGCTAGGTTAAGCAAACACTAGCCAAAAAACAAAGGTCACGATCTAAGGATGAATCCAAAGAGGAACAGTCTTTATTTAGTATTGGACAGACATCTAAAAAATGTAGGCCTCCACCTTTGTCAGCTGGCTTTTTAAGAAATGTGTGGTTTTTGCTCAAGTTATCGGGGTATCAGATTTGTTTGTCAAAAAGTAGACTGGTCTCTAGAAGGATACGGTTTTCGTATATGCTAAGATTTCGGGGCATACCATGCGTGACAAGGAGTGAAGTATGTCTCTCTTTTTTGACCACACCATTTCATTCAATCAGACTTATAAACAAGTAGGTAATCACGCATTCCTATTTCCAGATCCTAGCCACGGCAGGGCAACTCAGTCTCCACTTGAACGGTTTCTGCCTACTCAATCCTATTCACAAGACAACAGTACCAAGGTATGTCTTGGACCTGCAGCATTTTATTTTAATATAACCCACTATCCTAGGTCACCTCTCTCTCACACATCATGTCATCTCTCTTTAGGTACCTCACACTACCTGCCTTCCACCAGGTTTGTCCTGATGACAGTTCGGTTACTTCAGACAACTGGCCCAACCATAGCATCCTCTGTTGGGAATCTACATTCCGAACCGGAAACACCAATTGTTTGTGTCGACAACAATTGCGTACAACTACCAATAAGTAGTACATGAATTTGCACAAATAATGTTGCTCCTAACCCTCAAAAGAATGTGTAGCCAATTGTGTCAATGTACCTTTTTCTTTGGTTTATGTTTTTAAGGCCATACGTTGAAATATAGGCCTACATTATTTTAGATGTCTGTCCAATATTAAAGACTGTTCTGCTTTGGATTCATCCTTATATCATGACCTTTGTTTTTTGGCTAGAATTTGCTTAACTTAGCTATTTGATGCACTCCGCACTACCTCTTATGTGTCTCTGAAACAAGGGTAGCCTTTTGACTCCTCCTTGTTCCTTTTGTGTTATACCCTCCCTCTGGTGTTGCAATGCTAGGCACATGGCTCTCCCTCTCAGTTCATTCCACACATTACATAGGTCATCTGTGATGTTGGGTGTGATGCGACTGCTCCACCTTCTAAGCAATGCACAGCCATATATGCTTTTTCTTCACAGCAATTGCTTTTATTCTGAGGGCTCCAAACAGGTAGCAGTCATACAGGCTCATTCATGAGGCTGGCAATTTCCTACTGCGGAATGAGATCCACTTTTGTGGCTCATTGGCAGATATAAATGTTACAAATGAATGCCGTGGCGGACTCTCTCCTTGTGCCATTGAAAACTGTATTTTCAAAGAGTCTGCTGGAGTTAACTGTATTTTTCACCACGGTCTGTGGTAAAACTGTTATCGGGGTCAGATTTCTGAGGTTAGCACTGGCTGTGGTGATTTTTACCACCAGTTTACTTTTATCAGGGAATATAGCAGAGGCACTAATGTGGCCCTCATGTTGGGCTGAAGAATATACTCTTCGATTTAGAATCCGGGGTGATAACGTTTACATTTACCAGAAGTGCTGGGTGGGTGGGGTGAACCTTAAGGGTCAATCTTTGACTTTAGTGTCATGGAAAGTGACATAATTGGATACGGCATTGGGAGGCATGTGCCTATGGCTGACCCGCTGGCTAAACCTCATTATTCAGTGAAGAATGGAAGGTATAAATTAATCATAACCACTGTGATTGATCTGGGAAGCTTTTTATTTTGACTTTGACAGAATGCCATCTGCAAGCGTAGGCAATTCAGAGCTTTTTAGATTTGTGTTAGATCAAATTCTGCCTCAAATTGAGCTCTGCTAATCATGCCTCTGTTTCACATTGCTTCATGCTGAAAAAGTATAGTGCAAACGAGTATTGCTGCTGGCAGTGTCCGACATCCCGAGCCGCTGCCATACATTTTGTCAATGAGGCAGTTAGAGTAACGTGTGCATTTCTGTAAACATCCTGCTGGAACCAAATACTCCAAAAGGTCTAGAACATCTCACTGTGATGGATGTTTTGTGGTATTGTTTATGGGGTAAACTCTATTTTGTTGTGTTTTACTCACCATTCCCCTCCCCCACCTCCTCCCTGCTCTAAAAACCAAATCAAACTAAAACCCTTACTCTGCACCCCCCCCCCCCCAGCCCCAAAGTGGTGAAACGGAAACGGCCGGAGTGAGTTCTGCTGCTAATGATTCACAGAGACAAGGATTTCTCTTAACCGTGGGCACCCTTGATCTAAATTATGTGTAACTACCTCTGAAAGGCCTGGTGGCAGATTTGTTGGTAACATATAAATATAAAGCCATAAATGTTTTGAAATGGCAGTCTGTGGAAGATGGTTATAATGGTCAAACCCCATTTGAAGTAATGTATTGTCAACCAGGTTTCTAGCGCCTCACTAAGCTTTCTACAGTTTTGAGGATCACTGTCTAGGACGGAGGTTCACCCAGAACAGATGGTTGGTCCAACACTAGTAACGCCCTTTGTTTTCTGCTGGGATAGCTTGACACCTTCCCGAGAGAAAAGGACATACCCCAGTGATAAGGAGGGGCCAGTGCTTCAAAGGAAACCCCCCCCTTCCCCCTTGTCTGTCCCATTGGTTCTGGGGGGGGGCTGCATAGTGGTTGCCAATGTATTTGGGTAATCCCTTAAAATGATGTGGGCCCATTTTGGGACTGGGGATATGTTTGGCCCACAAGTACCCTATTTTCTCAAGGGTCGTCTTTCAGCGTGTCTGTCTGGACAGTGGGCAAGGGAGGTAAGGAGATACACATTTTGATTAAGGTCCTGGGACATTACAGAAGATGTAGTTTCTATGTAACTGGGCTTAGTAAGCAACAAGGCTGCAGTGTTTACCTCTGAGGCTACCATCCTGAAACTCATAGGGTTCCTTTGCCCCACTGTACTGTCAGCTCTCAAAGCCAAGCAGGGGACTTGGTTACGGCTGGGTAGAACCAACTCAACTGACTAGACACATGGGAAGGAACCAAGAAGCCTGGCATGATGCTGTTGAGCACCCTAAGAAGAAAAGTAATTTAAAATTATTTCTGTCCCACTGACTTGTCCTTAAGGGCCCTAGTGACAATGTGGGGCCCCATTCCATGCCTTTTTGAAGACATGGTCAAAAACGTGAACATTGCTGCAAAAGCGATTTCCAGTCTTCAGACCCACAGTGCCCCTTTCATCCAAAAGTCTACATATTGTGTCTCTCTCTTTATGGAGGTGGGTGACTTGTGTTTTTATTACTATGTTTGTATTTTTAGTTTATTTATAGAACCTTATTGGGCATGCCTGTTATTTTGGTGTTGCAGTACTATTGCTGTTTTGGATGCTTCCTTGCTGGCTCACACTGCTCTTGAGAGCGTAGTTCGTCCTCAGCCCATGCTACCTTAAAGAGCTGAAAGTCATACCATTCATGTTGTCTCTGTTTAACCTTTGATTGAGATAGCTGCTGGTTTAGTAGTAGTGTGGGGCTGAGTAGCAATTAAGACACTGCTAATGATCCCTGTACTCACTCACAGTAGTAGTAATTTCGTCATAGGGATGTAGTTTATTTTATACAATGCGGACAAGCTGTTCCATGGTGCAACTGGGAACAATGGTCATGAAGCAGGAGTAGGAAATGCAAGTGGAAGAAAATAATGAAAACTGTCAGTGTAAAGTACTGAGTGGCAAAAGTGAAACTGGAAAGTAATTTGATGCAAGATCAACAGCAGGAATACACTTTAAGCTGACAGACAGGTTTGAATAGGTAAGTGATGTTGGGAGGGGATTTCTGTAAGCAGCCGGTAAGGGTGTTCTTCCATGAATGTGAACATGCCAGAAGCATTTTAGCCTGCCTGCCCTATTGCACTAGGGGACCACCCATTCCAAACCTTTCTTGGTCCTGCCATCAATGGGAGCCACCCAGCTCAAACTGCTAGGCAGTCTGTTAAAATTGTAAGTAACCTCAGTCCGATTTTAATATGGCTTGGCTCCGCTGTTAAGCCAACCTACACTAATGATGATTTTACTTTTAAGGGTGTTAACTGTGTTGCATCCTGCCTAAACCCAATGAATGTATTGTTTTCTTAAAATACTACTTGCTCAGTCTTCCAGGATTTGTCTGAATTTTTGGGGGGCATTACTCTTAAATCTATATTTATAAAAGTGAAAATTTGTGGGTGGCTGGGTTTGTGGCAAAGCGTTGTTCCTTATACAATTCCACACTGTTTCACCAATCTTCATCAAATTGTGCATAGTTACCTGTTAGGACCCTCCAGACATTACTGTCTACATGACATTTGGATATCCCACCCCTTTCCTCGGAATCCAGCACCTTCATACATGAGACAGTTGCCTGACATCAGAGAAACATCAATGTGGTCGTAGAAGGGCCAGTCACGATAAAAGAAAAACAAGTCGATTTCCCATAGGAAAACCATGTTTGAAGGGCCTAGGTTTCTGAGATATTTGCACCGCAACAAACTTCACCACGCCAGGCTGCGGCGACAGATGGGGAGAGAGCACATAAGGTGCCAGTATGCAGAAGCACACCACTCTTGCCTCCCCAAAATGTCTGCTCCGGGGTATGTCGGCCAGCCGCATGCGTCCATTCTCAGTGCAGTTTACTTTATGGTGCAAAGCACATCAAGTGATAAGCGAATCGGGACAGCGACCTACAGGATAATTGATTGTGAACAATTGATGAATGTTATGATGTCTCTACAGAACCTGTTTAAAGAACGGGTACTGTTGCTAGTTATCTCTAAAAGCACCAATGTGACATATTTCAGACCTTTTTGCAGAAATGCAGATTGTAGTAAAAAGGCACATTTTACCCTCTGTGCTGTCTTCAATGAAAAACGGCAGCCTGGGGAGTCAGCACGCTAGAACCACTGCAATTGAAACAAAACCTTTGACCACATCTCAACTTGTGCACAAAAATTGTCTGACATTCTTTTTGCTAACAGTAAGCTAATTGTTAAGACATTTGACAAGTGGTATTCCACCCCAGGCTTTTTTTTGTCTAAGAATCTTTGGTGAATCCTGAGAGGTTTTGTTTGAGCTCTGTTGTTAAAGCAGCAAATAGCAACAGTTTAATGCTAGCCCACTTTAACAAAAAATATATATGTATATATATAGTTGTGGTTTGGTTTGCATACAACCTTATACAATCTAGAAAAATGTCATGATCAAGCAAATGCATTAACAAAAAATCGTACTTCAAATACATATTAATTGATTTGTTGTAGTACAGAATTTAAGAAATGGTAACGTGCAATGATTCAAGAAAATGTACCCCCCCCCCCCAAATCAGTCTCGACCAAAACAGATAATAACAAATTCAGAATCTGAACATTCCAAGTCTTTAAAAAAAACACCTTCTGGCCAAAAGAAAATAAGGACAGCCAGTGACCCAATGTCGCAGCGTTTCCAAGGGGGTCCACAACAGTAAAGAATCCACAACTAGTATATAAGCATGTGGCCTTGAAGGACTCCCAGTGTTTTGGCCATTCTTTGGTGGGGAGCTGATTCAGTCTAAAACGCATATAAAGTTAGTGCACCTTACTGCATGGAAATCGTATAAGGTAGAGAGAAAGTTGGTTTCTTTTACGAGGAAAACGTACATATTCTACTTAGGAAGAGTATGAGGTGATTGAGTCAATTGTCGACATCCAGTCTTAGCTAAATTTCGATTTTAGAGACCTGGGCCGATTGGTCAATTCTTTCTCTGTTGAACCGATTTCCCCCAAAGGTTCCTGCATCTTTCTCTTAAAAGACTAATTGAAGCAATAGAAGAGTCCTCTGCCAATTTACCCAAATCACAGTAGAATGAGTTTTCAGGAGGAAGAATAAACTTAGCATAGTTAATTAACCGTCTCCAAGAATAACAAGCCTTCAAAGATGTTCGGCTCATCTCATGGCGGATGATTGAGTTTGGTCTCCCAGCTCTATAAGAGACATGTAAAGGCCATACAACAAGACAGGTTCAATTTTCATCAGCTATCTCAAAACGGGAAGGACAGGAAACCTACACAATCCATGGAACAAACATTTACTATGTGATATTAGAGGACAGTTTACTCTTAAGAGTGGCCTTCCACATTACAATGGAAGACATGTTAGATAAGTTATAGCCCAAGTATCTTAAAGTTGGTACCCACTCTAATCTCTCCAGCCCCAACACCCAACTCAAAGTTTTTGGTTTAGAGTATCTAGAAAACATAACCTTAGACTTGGTTCCAGTAGCATGTAGATTATTATACAAATTGTATTGAGAAAATAAATGTAGCTTCTATTGTAAACCCAAAGCAATCCTGTCAAAAAATATCAAGTCATCAGCAAAGGCAAGCCAGTGTAATCGTAAATTGCCTAGCCTCGCCGACAAGATGTTAACAACCTGCCAAACATTATCGATGTCGCTGAGATTTATATTAAATGATGTGGCTGGCAGGATGCATCCTTGCTTTAAGCCCAGTGAGGTATAAATGGATTTAGAGAGGGAGCCCTGCGGAGTCAGGCAAACTTGCATAGAGGTATTCTTGTGCAATAAAGCCCAACAACTACACCAACTTGAAAGGGATGTTGTACTTAGTAGTTTGGTCCACAAGATAGATCGTATGACAGTGAAACGCTGACATGTCCAAAGAAGCCATCTATATTGAACCAATTGAACTGGGTTTTGCATTATGAAACAAATGGGCCAAAACAGTGGCATTCAACAATGTCCCCATATTCTTCTTTTTTTAACTATTTTTTTATTGTGAATTGGTATACATACAACCGTACACAAATTTAGAAACAAAATACAAAAAAGATAAAATATCATACACAATTCATAGACTTACAGAATGAGATCAATGGCATGCAGAAGATGAGCAAGTGTAATGATTAAGGATGACTTTTCACCCCACATGTCTCAACCATAGTAATTCTTTTAAATGTTCAGAGGAAAAACTCTCCAATTCCTTAGAAAAAGAAATAGTTCTGATTAGAATCGGAGCATTACAGTCCAAAATCCAATGTCTTCAATTTTTGATGCCGGTCTGAACATTACAAAAATGGCAAGTCAACAATGAGTCATCAGGTGGAACTATGGACCCGTGTTTAATCCTCTCTTTAGGGTAGAACTGATTCAATTTGTCTCACAGATGCATGTTACGCAACGTATTGCATGGAAAATAATTGAAATACACTGGTAGTTTGCCTCTCCTATGTGGAAACCAAACATACTCGAAATACAAAGAGTATGTAGACAAGACTTCGAGAGTCAATCTCCAACCATCCCTGAAGAGTTTAGATTTTGTCGCATCAGGGTTGGATATTAACTCCAGTTCCAACGAGCCAATTCGGTCCAACAGATTGTGCATGATGTCCCTGTACTCAGTAACTGATTTAACAGAGCAGTCTTCCAAGATCTGATGCAAGTCTGTAAAAAGCGAGTTAGCCGGAAGGGACAATCCCTGTGAAAGATCAACAATTCCCACCAGTGATACCAAGCCTGTAGATCAATTCAATTCAATTAATGGCATGTTATACAGTTTGGAATGGATTTCGAGTGTCCCACAATACTCTTCCAAATAATCCCCTGGCGGGGATCAAGATACGGGCCCAATTTTATAGATGCCATATCCAGCACATACAGTAGAACTGGCTCCATCTTACCCAGATAGTATTTTAGGAAAGTAAGAATGGATAATCTACACAATTCCCCCCAAATCCACTTCATGCAAGGTAATAGAGGTGAGAGCTTATCCTTTGACTACCTTCCACATAATTATAGAGCAAATGATCGATACGTTGTAGCCTAGGTAATGCAGAGATGCCACAAACTAAACCGTTTCCTTCCCCACAAACCACCACATGATTTTAGGTATCTTGTTTCTAGAAAAGATGACCGCCTTAGATTTGGTGCTATGAGCCACCAGATTATTCCTTGCAGTATAGGCATAAAAGATGTTACGTTTTTGTTGGAGATCAGGCAGAGTCTTAGTGAATAAAATAATGTCATCCGTGAAGGCCAGCCAGTGGACTTTCAAGTGACCGAGCCTTACAGGTACCACATCATTGGGACACCACACGTCCTCCGTCATTTAGGCCTAGTTAACGCCCCTTCCCGATTTAAACAAATTCTCAAGGTGGAGTTTTGATGCAAGAGGGCAATCGCTGAACTAATTTAGGTGGAACCTTTGAGCAGTTTGTCCCATAACTGCTCACAAACAGCACAGTCAAATGCTGACCGGTCCAGCGATGCCATGTAGATGTTGCCACCCTGGTTGGATTTTACATTATACAATAGATGTTTCAGTATGGTGGCGTTGAGGGACGTGCCCATATTTTGCCAGAAGTCCACCTGAAAGTGAGATAAGGTATCGGACTGCCTCAATAAGTTGTTTAGATCTCTCAACAGCAGAATGGCAAAAACCTTGCTTACCACGTCAATCAAGGCGTTAGGCCTATAATTACCCGGATCGCTCGGGTCTCCTTTTTTGTAGATGGGAATGATGGTAGGTCCGTCCTCGTGGTCCCAGTCTGTGTGATATGTAATCAAAATGTGGTTTTAGAAAATGGGCCCAGACAACGGGTCCTTTTTCAGTAGGAAGGGAGGAAGAGACGGTTTGAGTTTGTTTATAGCTCAAGTTTTATCCCCAATGTCCGAGGGACAGACACCGTGGATAACAGAGCTACCAAAAGGATCTGGGAAACTCATACATTTAGCCGGAATGCATAGTTTCTTCGAGAAAAGACACCCAGGTGTGTTCTTGAATGGCATCGCCCGAGGAAGATGTGATGGCTTCCACCTTGTTGTTACTGCGGGCCCAGAAATGTCTAAAATTAGATTTCAGTAAAGTTCTCAAGATGGACCGATTATCTCTCAAATAGAGATCTTACTTTAAAGATTTTACAACATTTCTGTGTGGCTGGCACACACGTTTCTTTTGCTTTGTGCAATCGACCACAGAGCGATCCTTACCTTTTTAGTCGCTTAATGTCCAGCCGATCTTGCTCCTTAGAAGTTTTGATTCTTACATCATACTTATGCAGATACATTTTTTTTGTTAATACTCCAGTCTCAAAGGTTACCTTTATTTTTTTACAACTTTATTTAAACTAGTTGCATAAGCATGACTCTTACACAATTAGAACATGGTAAACAGATCTTCTTTGTAATACATGGAGAATAAGCCCTCCACCCTCCTCTCGCAGTTGTTATTCTTCTTGGGACACCATTGTTGGGCTAGTATGTTCTATTAGGGTCTGACTGGTGGAGGGGGGGTGGAAATTGCCACCCTGTTCACGTTGAATGGGCCCAGGAAGAGTTTTGGCAATTGTGGTTAGCAAGTTTGCTCTGGGAAGTCCTGGTCATACTCAAAGATTGGGCCCAGATGTCTGTGAATCGGTAAAGTGTACCTTCTTTAGCTGCTGTGACCTTTTCCACAACCAATATATCCTGATCTTGACCCACCTTAGTTGTAGCTGTGAAACCTCCTGTGTTTTCCACCTGCAAGCGAGAGTGATTTTTGCAGCCAGGAGGAGTTAAGTAATTAGCTTGGCAGTCATTCCAGTTTTTGGGTAACTCTTCAGATGTCATATCCCTAATAGAATTACCTCAGGTTTGACGGCCTCAATTGATTTGGTCACTTCTTCGCAGAAGGTTCGCGCCAGAGGGCACTCCCACCACATATGGAAATAGGAGCCACTTGGGATCAAGAGAATTCCCAAAGTGGTGCAAGCGTACTGGGCGGTTTATTAGTAACACATTTAGAGGCTGTATTGTTCCTGGAACACATGTCGACCCAAGTTTGATCATCTATTGGTTGACCCGGGGCAGCCTCCCACAGATCCATGTATGTAGGTCGTATCACTAGCATATCGTCTTGCAGCAGTTTATATAGTTTTTGTTTCCTCTACAAGGGCTCTCCTGTAGCGTGAGTTCTCAGGAGCGGAGTTCCCTTGTGGCCCACTGTTTGATGAGTGGTTGAATAATCCAGTGACGGATTTGGGTATATGAGAATGTGTCTGATTCCAACAGGGCAAAGCTGTCTTTGCATTTTTCAAAGGTGAATGGTGTGCCATTCTCAAAAAGTTGAGACCGTCTGCAACCCGCCCCGACTCCAGTTATTAAAATTAGCCGCTCTCTGGCTGGGGGTAAAGTCAGGGTTTTGAAAAACTGGAGAACGTGGGCTTATTCCCTTGGGGGTTGCTTTTCCTTTTAATGCTGATTCCCAGATTCTGATGGTGGTTTTGGCACAGGAGATAATGTTGGTCCAGTATTTGCATGCTGCCAAAGAAATATGTAGCAGGTAGCAAACCGGGGGAAGACACCTAGATTGTTCGATGAGTACCCATTTCGGGGGATTTGCGGAACTGAACCAGGCGAGAATGTTCGTCAGTTGTGCTGCAACATAGTTGCAGAGGTAACTGAAGGAGTGGTTTTAGGGATTTCCACTGGAAGGGTAGAGCACAGGTATACAAATCTGGGCAGCAGGTTCATTTTACCTGCCGTGATTTTCCTCATAAGTGCAATCTCTTGGGCTGCCCATCTCTTGAGGTCAGCCTCCAGGTCACTGAACAGGCGAGGGAAGTTGGCCTCATACAGGTCTTTAGGATTTGCCGCCATGCAGACCTCCAGGTATTTAGTCGTGTTCATGCTGCATTCCAATGGGCAAATAGGTCGGAGGGAGCTTAGCATTTCTTTTGTCAGCCCAAATCCTAAGGCTCCTGATTTAGCATAAAAGCCTGCAACCCTTTCAAAGGAATTGAGTTCTGCCAGAGCCTTTGGTAAGGAGGATTGACTATTGGTGAGTGGGAGCTGTCGTCCGCATAAAGAGATACTTTATAATGATCGCCCTTTATTACCATCCCTTCATTGGTGTTGTTACAGATTTGTTGAGCAAATGGCTCCATGGTTAGAGCAAAGATTTGCGGGGAGAGCGGGCATCCCTGTCTAGTTCTACATGAGTGGGATGGAAGCTGAAAGCTTCTGGTTCACCTTTAGGATTGTATTTGGGGATCTATAATTAGCCAACAGCATTTTACAGAATAGGGGGCCAAACCGGAATGCTACGAGGGACAATCCCATAAATGTTCAATCAATCCTGTCAAATGCTTTAGTTGCATTTAGAGTAAGTAAAGCTAGTTCAGTGTTCTGTCGTTTCTACTTCTACTTTTACTAAATTAAGGGCCCGTTGAATATTGTCCCCAGTGTTTTTTCCTAATATAAAACCTGTTTGGTCAGCATCAACATTTTTGGGGAATACAATCGCTAGTCTATTTGCTAGCACTTTAGAAAAGAAGTTTGCGGCTATATTAAGCAACGAGATAGGCCTATATGAGGCACATTCTCTCAGGTCCTTTCCTGGCTTTAGCAACAAGATGGTGGATTCTTGCATAGAAGGGGTTGTGATACCTGTCTCCCGAAAGGAATTGAGAAGCTCTGTAAGGGGTCCTGTCAGGGATTTCCTAAAGAGTTTATTGAACTTGGAGGAGAAACAATTGGTCCCGGGGCTCTAGCTTTGAGGGATTTGATTACCGACTCAACTTCCTCTGTGGTGATTGGTAGTTGTAACGTTTCTCCAACTACCTCCAGTAGGTTAGGAAGGGCGGCCTCTGCAAAATATTGTTCCTGTTGAGTTAAGGTACTCAGGGTAGTTGACATCGCTTCAATCAAATGTGATGTTGCCAACTGTAACTTGACTACTTCTGAGTATTGAATCAAGCAGTGTGAGTCTTTCAGGCTTATAATCAGGTTCTGCAGTCTTGATTTTGCTAGTTCCTTGACCAGGAATTTGTTGGCCTTGTTGCCATTAGCGTAGTAACCTTGTTTAGTTCGTATAAGGGTTTGAGCGTTTTTTTCTGCATAATGGGCCTCTAATTCGTTGCAAGCGATGCGTAATGCTCGAGCAGCTCTGGGAGACGAGTCTTTCTTATGATTATGTTCGGCTTCTGCTATTTCGCTTTCCAATAGCCTTTTAGTTTTTAATCCGTTTAAATCCCCTCCTATCACGACCTGCCCCTCAAGGAAGGGAAGTAGATTGGACTCCAAGTCTGTTAAGAAGGCCTCCTGTTTTTCATTGGGGGCGTAGACTGAAGCCAGGGTATATATTAGGCTGAACAGCTTACCTTTGAAGCCAATATATCGCCCTTCTGGTCCATTGAGTACCTCCAGTTCTGTGATTGGGGTGCCTCTTCCCAGCAGGATTGCCTGTGCTGCCTCTTTTTGAGCCACTGGTTATGATATGATATGATATGGTATTTGTAACGCGCCTATACACAAGTGTTTCAAGGCGCGACGAGGCAGGGAGGGAGGGAAACAAGGGGAAGACAGACAAACGATCCTACTAGGCCAGGTGTCATTCAGATCGCGCAAGTGCAGAGGTAGGGGGAAAAAGGGGAAAGTGCAGGGGGAGGAGGTGGGGGGGAAAGTGCAGTACAAGTTAAGTAGCGTAATAAAATAATAAATAATAAATAATAAATAAAAAGGGCCAGCTGGTGGCAAGTGCGAGGTAAGTGCAGAGCAAGTGCTAGGAAGGGGGCTGTAGGGATACAGTGACAGTCCCACAGTGTAGGGGGAGCCAGGGAGGCAGTGCAAGTGGAGAGTGGCTGGGCCCTGGACAGAGGTCGCTGAGAGTGGCCCAGATGCAGGTTTAGTGCAGAATTCAGAGGGGAGTTAAGCAGGTTTAGCAGGGGAGAGGGAGAGAGAAGGCAGAAGCGAAGAGGAAGGTTTTGAGGTGCTTCCGGAACCGGAGATGGTTCTCCTCAAGTTTCAGGGAGGCAGGAAGGCTGTTCCAGAGGGAGGCCCCTGCTGCGGAGAGAGATCTACCCCCAGCTCGTTGCTTCGAGAAGCGGCTGACCATGAGGGAGTTGGAGACGGATGAGCGAAGGGCTCGTGAAGGAAGATATTTAGGAAGAGAGAGTTGAAGGTATTTAGGCCCCAGGCCCCAGAAGGCCTTGTGGACAATGCAGAGGGTTTTGAACTTAATCCTCGCAGCCACTGGGAGCCAGTGAAGAGATTTCAATCCTGGAGAGATACGGTCCCTGGGCTTGAGGCCAAGGATAAGTCTCGCAGTTCTGTTCTGGATAAGTTGCAGAGGGCGGAGAGTGGAGGCAGGGAGATTAAGATAGAGGCTGTTACAGTAGTCCAGCCTTGAGTGAACCAGGGCTCGGGAGACAGTGAGCTTCTGGGGGAAGGAGAGGAAGGGAAGAATACCTCTGAGGAGGTGCAGCTGGTAGTGTGATTTCTTAGAGACATCAGATATATGAGGAGAGAAGGAGAGTGTGGAATCGAAGATGACCCCGAGGTTTTTAGCCTTGCAGGTAGGGGCAGGAAGGGGGCCAAGGGAGGCCGGCCAGAGAGCTGCAGGGAAGGAGGGAGTGGGTGTGCCGATGAGTAGAATCTCAGTCTTACTGGCGTTAAGGCAGAGGTCATTGGCGGCACACCATTCCTGGATAGCAGACAGACAGTCGGAGATGAGGGAAGGAGAGGAGGAGGCCGAGGGTAGCCTGAAAATGAGCTGGGTATCGTCCGCATAGCACTGGAAGTGGGGGCAGAGAGCGGCGATGCGGTGGGCAAGGAGTGCCAGATACTGGTTGAAAAGCCAGGGAGAGAGGTTGGATCCCTGGGGGACACCACAGGTGGAGAAAAAGATGTCAGAGAGGAAGGAGCCCATTTGGACCTGGGAGGGTCGACCGGAGAGGAAAGAGGTCAGCCATGCCAGAGCCTGACCAGTGATACCCAGGTTATCACGGAGACGGTTGAGCAGGATGGCATGGTTGACAGTGTCAAAGGCAGAGGAGAGATCGAGAAGAATGAGAACACAGGGAGTGTTGGAATCGAGGTTCAGGAGCAGGTCCTCACGGATGTTCAGGAGAGCAGTTTCCGTGCTTCTGGCCGCTCTGAAGCCGGATTGATGGTCATGAAGATTACCAACAGATTCAGCATGGAGGTTAAGCTGGGAGATGGCCTGTTTCTCCAGGAGCTTGCCCAGGAAGGGAGTAATGGAGATTGGGCGATAGTTGGCCGGGCAGGAGGGGTCGGAAGAGGGTTTCTTGAGGAGGGGGTGCACAAGGGAGTGCTTGAGGGGGGATGGGAAGACTCCAGAGGCGAATGAGTGGTTGCAAAAGTCAGCCAGGGCAGGAGCCAGGGAGACGATGTGGTCCTTGATGGTTTTGGAGGAACAGGGGTGAACCTGTTTAGACGAGGCTTTCATAGATCGGACTTGTCTGGAAACCTCATCAGCAGAAAAAGGTGGAAATGCAGAGAAGGAGGGCGGAGGGGCGGCTACAAGAGAGCAAGAGGAAGAGCCGGGAAGAGAGGGAGGGAGGAGAGAGGAGGAGAGTGAGGACAGGATCTTCTGAGTTTTTGAGATGAAGTGCGAGGCCAGTGCAGTGCAGAGGGCCTGGGAGGGGACAGGAGAGGTAGAGACTGCAGCAGGGTTGGCCAGCTCCTTGCAGATTTTAAAGAGTTCGGCCGAGTTGTTAGATGCCTCAGAGATGCGGGCTTGGATAAGGGCTCTCTTCTTAGTGAGAACGGAGAGCCGGTATTGCCTTTGGAGCAGGCGGCAGGCCAGTTTGTCAGAGGATGAACATGAAGCACGCCATTTCCTCTCTGCCACCCTGCACTTGCGTTTTAGGGTGACGAGATCCGAGTCATACCAGGAGTTACATTTGGCTTTGGGCTTCAGGCGGATTCTCATGACGGGGGCAAGGATATCGAGAGTATCGGATATAGAGGAATAGAGCATGGAGAGGGCTGTGTCAGGGTGGGAGTCAGCCGAGGGGGAAGGAGGGGGCGAGAAGGTAGCAGCGAAAGCCTCAACTGACACGCGCTTCATGGGTCGGATGACCGAGAAGGTGGGTGGCAGTGAAGAGGGTGGCTTTGCCTGTGGGGTAGGGAGGGAGAGGTGGGAGGATAGGAGAAAGTGATCGCTCCAGGAGAGAGGAGTGGAGAGAGGGAGGGAGAGGGGAAGGTCAGAAGAGATCAGAGCATCAAGAGTGTGCCCTGCAGAGTGAGTAGGACCAGACGGGAGAATAGAGAGTGAGAGAGAGTTGCAGAGTTCGCGAAAGAGACCAGTGGGGGGACAGGAGGCATCGAGGTGGATGTTGAAGTCACCGAGAAAGAGGAGTTGGGTGGTTGAGGACAGGAGTGAGGAGGAGAGATCAGCCCACTCAGAGAGGAAGGAGGAAATTTGACCAGGTGGCCGATAGATGGTAGCCACGGTAAGGGAATGGCTAGGAGAGAGAGAGAGTCGGCAGACAAGACATTCAAAAGAGGAGTAGGTCTGCGTAGGAGTGACAGTGGCAGGAATCCACTCAGGGAAGATAAGGGCAACACCACCCCCTGAACGGTTGGGCCTGGGCACAGAGAGGATCTTGTAGCCGTCAGGTCGGAGTGTGTCGAAGCTGGTGGCAGAGCTGGCAGTGAACCAAGTCTCAGTGAGACCGAGGACGTCGAGGTCCAGTTCCTCAAGAAGGTTGCGAGATATTGTCTTGGGAAGGCTCTGCTGCGTAGATGTCAAAAGTCTACCGCGGTCACATGAGTTTCTTGGAGGAATATCATTAAGCTGCCCAAGTCACTTAGACGTCGGAGTGCTGATCTGCGTTTGTTAGGAGAGTTCAGGCCTTGTATGTTAAGAGTCACAAACCAAAATTTCTGGTGAGGAGGGGAGGCCTCCTCTGGATCCGTCCAGTCCACCGTGAGGGAAGGGTTCGGGCTCGGTTGACATTCAACTGCTATCGAGTACCAGGATCATTTCACACTGTTGTCACAACCTGGTTTTCAACTTTTGTAAACAAATATCAAAATTAAACTGAGAAACAAGAACAGAACTGGGCCTATAGGCCGGTTGGCCATTGAGCGTATGCACACTCTAGGCTGGCGTATGCTGTGTGGAGTCCAAGATCCCAAAGTGCCTTGTTAAACGAGCCACGGTTGGCCTTTCAAGAATTTGTATTACCACGGTATCTCTACTTGTGCCTGCAGGCTTCATTTATGTCTGTTGAGGAGAGTTTCCCAGTTTGTCCCTTTGCTACCTTCACCCAGGTGTTATGTTGTGGCTTTGGGACTTCTCCTTTTCTCCCCTATAGGCGATGCGGTTGTAAAATCTTTGTCCGTGGTCGAGGCCCCCCCCCATCAGGATGTCCTCCGCTTCTTCCAAGAGATTGATTGTTCGTGTCGGCCCCTAATATGTAAATTGGAAGGGTCCAGGGAACAACCAGCGATATCTTGGTCCTGGAGGAACGTTGTCAGGGGGTCTGAGTGCCCCATGCCTTTGCACCGGTTCCGTCGCCAGGTCTTGGTAAATTTGTATCGGCGCCCCTTGGAAGGTTAATTCGCCCCGTAGACGGAGCACAGCTATATCTCTTGTTTAGTAGAGTCGAAGTGAATAGGGGGTAATCACATCTGGTGGATTTTCTGTGGAGGCTCCTCTGCAGTTCCATAGCCTGTGGGTTCGATCTAGCAGCAGCATTGCCTTATCGCGATCTGGGTTGAGTGTTTGGAAGAGGTTGCTCATTTAGTCCTGTATGGCTTGATCTATGACGGAGGCGGGTACCCCTCTAATTCTCACATTGTTTCTTCGGGCTCTGTTATCAATATCCTCTTGCTTGAGCATCACAACTTTGTTCTTCTCTTCCAGGACCTGGATCTTCCTGTGCAGATCGGTCAATTGCATTGTTTGGTCCAGAGATTGATCTTCCATCTCGCTAACCCAGTGCTGTAACTCCACCATCCGGTTGTCTAAATGATCCACCCTAGTTGAGATTTCTGTCCTGCAATTCCAGAATTTAGATTTGATGTGTGCCAAGAGTGATTGGATATCATCTTTAGTGGCCCATTGGCCTACCGGCCTCTCAGGTGAGTGGATCAAGGAGCGTCCCATCTCCGGTTTCTTGCCTTTATCGTGCGGTTGCAGTAGGGTGGCTATATCCACAGATTTTGGAAGTTTTTGCTGCTTGGCCATTTTGGTTGGGGTTACCGTTTTCTACACAGGCCAGAGAACTCTAGGCCCACTAGTGTGTTATTGTTGGCCAGTGTTCAGCAATGATGCTCAACTCTGTGCCATGCTTTCCTTTCTCAACCCCTTGGTAATTGGGCTTTAAGTAGCGGAGGAGAGTGTTCCTACAGTAGGGTGAGGAGCAGAGGGGGTGACTCACAGCCTGCTCAGGCTGCTCCTGAAGTCCAGGTTTCTGACTCAGATTTGCGGTTGCCAGGACTGGCAACTGCATGTCACTGCCGGTTGTTGCATTCTCTCGAGTTGCACCTGCTTCTCCTGTGCATCAGGGGTGGTAGAGATGAGTTTCTGTCCAGGCCAGGGGGTCGGGGGAGACCGGGGTATTTGTATTGTGGGTTGATTATAGATCTGGCTGCAGATTCATGCCGTCCCCCGTAGCTCTGGAGGACACGGCACTGACGGTGAGTCGGGTCCTGGGCTGCTCCTTGCCCTGATCCACTGTGATCACATTCTTTCCCCTCCACGGAGTGTTCCATGCCTCCGCTCCCCTGGGCCCCATCTTGCCACCTCCTTACTTCCTTGCTGACTTGGAATTGTGCGGTGTGCCCGTGCTTCCTATCGTATCTTAAGTTGAGCGTCCCTGACGGAGAGATCGGTGCAGAATGCAATCTCATTCCCCGTTCACCGGAGCGGGCACCATCTTATGAAGCGCTGCTGCGAGTGGGTACTGTCGCACCAGTGATATCAAGGCTTGTGGGCAAAATAACTTGGTGTTGCTCTCTCCAGATCTCCCCCCCACCCCCCAACCCAGTCTCTTCTCAAGCTCTGCTGCTCAATAATGTTAACTCGGCTAAATTTCAGAGGATATTCACAGGATTCTCTGGCTCTCCACAGAGGCTCGCAAGGAAGCGACCACATTGCCGGTGCTTCAAGCCACAAACCCAAAGGATTCCTTTTTGATACACTAAATAATGCATGTATCCAAAGGTTTTAAACCAGCTTGGTCCTGAACCGTGGTCAAAATCACTGAATCTTCAGTGTTGCATATCTCCCTGTAATAAAAGCTTAATTATCTTGTATGTACTCCCATCCCAACGACTGGTCAGGACACTCCTTTCAGATGTAACCGGGACCAACATAGGCCGTACTTCATGCCTGGAAATTGAGCATTTCAGAGTAAAATTGATCATCAGGTGATCCCTACATGGGGATCATCAAAGATCCATTCACCACACATAGATTTCAAAGATGAAGAAACAAAACAATGGCCAATCCAAGACAGAGGAGCCCTTATACCAGGTGCAATAGGTACTGTTGTGGACTCAGTGGTAACTAGCTTTTGCAAGTCCCAATCTGGCATGAAAGCATCCAATGCACGACCCCACAAGAGATTAATTGGAAACGCAGGGGGATGAGAGGAGATTATAACCCTGACCTTCAGAACAATTAGCAATAAAATCACTCCCCCCACAATCCTTGCATGGTGATGGCACTCCACCAACCAGGGTTCATTAATTGACACCAGAAGTGAATGGAAGTCATGAGTGAAATGTTGCAATATTCCAATATACGTTGACTAGTAGAAATTCCTGTGCCGCATCTGGCAAGTTGGCGCGAACTGCCAGAATGCCTTCACATGCAAACCACAAGGTAGAAGTGATGTTTAAGTTGATAATCGCAATAGCCAACCCACTACTGGGTCGCCCTTTGGCCGAACGGGTGGGAGGAAAGGAAAAAGTAGAATACCCCTTTAAATAGAGACTCTCCATAAACATTATTTCCTGGATAAACAAAATGTTAGTTTCGTAAATACCAAGAACCATTCCACATGTGCCTAAGATGTGTAAAACCACATAGGTTCCAGGATAGAATCTTAAAATCCTGAAGTTTTGGGTTGATTTAGCCCATGGGTTAGAGAAACAAAGGTTTTGATGGCCGTCTCCACCCAGAACCAGTCTTGAACCTCTTTAATCCTGGAAATAAAAGCTGCCTTAGATGGCATAGAAGGTGGCAGACACATGGCCAAACTATCTGGGGTTGCAAGCGATTTCACAGTCGAAATGGGTGGTGGCAGGGGCAGTCAAAAACAACTTTACTGCATCACTAGATTTAAGGTCGTGCAAATCATAACCCAAAGAGTGAAGAATAGCCCTCTGGCCCCAGACCAAATTTGCCAAAATTTCGGCATGAAAGTGAAAAACCATGCAATTGTTGTTCACCAGGGGGAAGGGAAATAAACTCAATTTCCCCAGAATGTAGAGCTCTTAAAGGCAGGATCAGAGTGAATATGTCCAACATCTTTGACCTGTTGAGTAGTATTGAGCCATGTCTCTGCGTATTAACCTCCCGACCTAAGATCTTTGATGAACAGGTCATGTAAGGTAGATCGGTGATGTCTGAACACAGGTTATGTTCATTTGTTCAGTCGTTGAAGACACTGTCAGCAAGCTGGTAGAACCTGTGGCAAAAATGGATGACACATGGACCACAGGTGACTTGGGGGACATGACAACGGTTGCTACATTCATGGAAGGCAAAGAGTCCACGAGACAGAATGATCAGTAGGGTCCAAAGTTGGAATAGACCTTTGGGATGATTCAGATATAGAACAATTTGTTGAACTAGACATTATGGTGTTTGATGCCCAAAAAGGGGTGATGTTAGACTATTGATCTCTGACAAGTACTTCAATTCGTTTGGAAGGCAAAGAAGGAAATGGTCCCGTCGTAGGATCAGTATTGTTCAATAACTGAGCAATCATGATTGAGTGGGTCGGTGCCCATGTCTTTTGACCATGCAATAGGACTAGGTCGGTCAGCCACCTTCGCACAGGTAGGACCGAACCATCCCTCGCAACTTTTTCTTTTTGTTAATTGCCCATGCTCTTGGATTTTCAGAGAGTGAAGATTCTCATGGTTGGAAGCCTGTGAATCTTTTGATTAGTAAAAATCAACGATGGTGTCAATTGCCGAAAGCTGTCTCACCTGCATTTTGAATGCGTTGCAAGGTCTGGATTTAGTGTCAGGCTGATTTTTAGACTTTTTCCCCCTTGTTGTTTTTTTCTTGTTCGTGTGATTAAGTGCAGAAGTAGGAGGATCTTCTACCAAGGCTAGTGTGGAACCTCACCCACACTTAATGGGTCAGTGGGGGAAGTCATGGGGGCTTTAGGCGTAATTGCTCTTGTAATGCAGTCCACCAATGGAGACAGAGTTGGGGGATGCAGTCTCAATAATAGAAGCCCTTAAGTAGGCTGACTCCTGAACTGCAGATCTCTGGGAGATCTCATTTTTGCCAGTTGTCCAGCACATCAGTCTGTTTGGGTACAAAGGAATTTGGATCAAGGACAACTGTCTCCCTAAAAGAGAGCCCCCTTAAATACCCCTCAACAAAGGACAATTTTTCATTTGTGTTCAAAACAAGTGTTCGACCTGACCGCACAGAAGACCAGTTTGTGTTGCTCGTAAAGGGCAGTTAGCTCTTTGTTAATGTAAGGTGAAAATGTCCCCCAAAGATGCCCTTCAGTAGTGCGTGATGCTCCGTCAGTGGCGGCTTGTTCCAAAAGTCAGCAGCAGGAGATGTTGTTCCTGTCAGAATGAAGGAAAGTTCGAACAAATGATTGATTAAGTGACAGCGAGGCTGGAGTCTTGGATTCCCCATCTTTAGTTGCAATCATGGTTGGTAATAATGCCACATGGCTAACGATTGCAACAGCCCAAATAGACAGCCCCTTCATAGGGGGACAGGATAGGGCGGACGAGCCCAAATGTTTGTTGTACCTTGGAGGGAAACACCTGATCTTCTATGTCCCTCCGGTACACCTCTGATGGTCGAATATTGGTCTTGGACTGTGATATACACCAACCAACCAGCACTCCAGAACTGTATGCCTCGTCTGGCCGCAGCCCAACCACCGACATGGAAAAACTAGTTTGACCAGGTCACAACCGACTAGTAGTTCCAAATATGTGATTTCCTTCCAGATTCCATTGTTTTCCATTGACTGGTTTAAAAATGATTAATTGTGCCATTGCTGGAAAGAGGTTATGCCCGTGCCCTCCTCCAGAACGACTCACCCCTAAGTACAATGACTTACTTCCTCCTCACATGTGAGGTCTCCAAAAGTAAGTGACTGGGGCTGTTGAGAGACGAAAACGAAAGCTTCCCCTTCCGGGATGTGCAGATGCAGTCCCAGGGGGACCAGATTATAGGCATTTTGGCATCTTGAAGGACGATTTTGTAGTAGAAGCTGGGAGTACAGCATGAACGCAAACCTGCTTGCAAATGGGAGTGAATTTAGGAGCTGCCAACATGAAACACAAATTCTAATGGATTGTGTCCTCCAACGCATTCCACATCTTTTACATGTAATGTCCACAGCTGTGCACGTCGTAAACTTTTTCGGCAGAGTGCCTCCTGCGTCGATGGCGTCGGGTCCCTGTCCCTCGAGGGGCTCCGTCAAGGACGATGTCACAGGATGTTATAAATAGGACGCACAGCGCCTGTAGCCTCAGCTCTGTTTTTTGCGCGAACGTGTTAACTTCGTGAGACTTGGCGCGCCTCGTGTGTTTTCTTCATTGAAAATGTCTCTCTTCAATCCCTCCGACTCTGCGGTCCAGTTTCAAGACCTACCGGGACTGCAAGTCCAAAATGTCGCTCACCGACCCCCACTGCATTTGTTTGTGGTGCCTCGGCGAGTCGCACGACACCAGCCACTGCTCGAAATGCCAGTCGCTGACTGCCAAGGCTTTGCAGGAGTGGAAGTGGAAGCTCCAGGTAGGTAGGGGGTCGAACCCTGTTAAGTCCCAGACTTCCAAGTCCAACGGGGTTTCCACTGATGACTTGAGAGGCGACTCTCTGTGTCAGAAGGATTCCCGGGGATGTCGGTCCCGGAGTGGTTCCCACCACTCGTCCTCGTCCCGGCACTCGAGGAAGTGCCGTCACCGGTCGCCTTCCCCGTCCTCTTCAGAAGATGGTGCCTCAAAGAAGGTTACGTGCCTTACAAAGTCCTTGACACTGGAGGAATTGGCAGCATTTAAAAAATCCATGATGGCGATTTTTTCAATCGCAGGACACGGGTCCGGTCGGACCTTCAGATGAAGCCGGCCAGGATCGGTCCCTGTCTGTGGCTCGCACGCCTTCGGGCTTGGGTTCGCGACGCGACACACATCAGGAGCCGTCAAGGTCCCATATGGACAAGGTTTCGAAAGGTTGCAAGAGATGTGTCTCTAGGTCTCGGTCCTTGTTCCCAGCGAGACAGCAGCTACCTCTGGAGGGCTCGATGCCAGCTTCGACTCGGTCGGCGCTGTGTCCGTCCGACTCGGATGTCGACGCTTTGCCCTCATACCAGTTCACGGCGCCGTCGGCACCTGTGTCTACGTCGAAGCCCTTGGCGCTCATGACGTTGAGGTTGTCGACGCTCTCGACATCGAAGCCTTCAACGCTTTTGGCACCTTCAGGGAATTTTTCTCGGAGTGTGACTTTGAGTTCCGGGACATCGTGGATCCTCCAAGGAAGGCTACTGGAAAGTCTGTGCGGCATGTTTTGGCCTCCAGGCCCTCTTCTGTCCCCAGGCCTGGGTTTCATCTCCCCCTGGATGACTTTTATGAAGAGGAGGAAAGGTAAGCCTGAGCCTGGGGCTCATGCAGAGTACTTTTACAGGAGACTCATGGCGAGGGTCTTGGAATATCTGGGCTGGTCCAGTCCTCTTGAGGATTTTGTGCAGGATGATCTGACGGACATTCTGGATCAAGGTCCGTCCTCTGACCCCGTTTTGCCATTTCATCTTACCTTGCAGAAACGGGTGGCAGCTGCTTTGCTTTCCCCGGAATCTCTTCCGGCTGTGAATATAAATTCAACTAAGAAATACTGCACCTCCATTAGCGACCGCCAGCTATTTGTCTACTCACCCCACTCCTGAGAGTTCGGTGGTTCAGGCGGCTACGGCCACTTCGAGGCAGGCGGCGCACCCTTCCATCCCTCCGGATAGGGACGACAAGTGTTTCGACGGTTGGGCACGGGAGGTGTTTTCTGCTGGGAGCATCATGGCCTTGAAATCTGCCAACTCCACATGTACCTTGGCAAAGTTTACACACGCTCTTTGGAATTGTGTAGCTTTTGCGGCTGAGCGTATTCCTGAGGCAGAGGAAATGGATGGTTTCCTTGCTATCAAGCATGATGGCAAGGATGCTATGTGTGAGGCCCTTCAGTCGGGTTTGGATATGGCTGACAGTGTGAGCTGGTCCATGGCTGCGAGCACAGTTCTACGCAGATTTGCATGGTTGCGGAAGTCGGGGTTTGCTCCGGATGTTCAAGCCCGTCTTCTGAACATGCCCTTTGATGATGCACATTTATTTGGCAGCAAGGCTGACGAGAGCCTTGAGAGGTTGCAGACCTCAAAAGCTGCGGTGAAGTCTTTAAGCAGTGCGGTGCGTCAACCTCTGCCTTTTTGTCCTAGGGGACAGCAGTGGAGGGGAGGTTCCTTTTTGTTTCTACTCCTCCTTTGGTAGAACGAGAGGGGCCGCCAGTCAAAGGGGCCAGCAAAAAAGTACCTGTGGTGGTCGAGGAAATCGTGGTGCCAAAGCCGCTCAGGCAGCTGCCTCTTGGCCTTCAGGCACTGCCGCAGCCGCTTCCAAACAGTCGTGAGGCCATGTCCCATGGTTCGCCGGTTGGGGGAAGACTGTCTCAGCATCTCAAAGAATGGCATGCCATTACTTCAGATGCGTGGGTTCTGGATACCATAGCCGACGGCTACTGCCTTCCCTTCCTTCAGCGGCCTTGCGACAATCCACCGGGGAAACACTCTTTTGAAGAGTCCGGATCCGCTTTTTGCCTGCGCTCTAAGTACCAAACTCATTCATGCCATAAAACCCTTCCTTACCAAGGAAAATTGTCTCTCAATAGCCAGAGCGACCATAGGAGCGAAGCTCGACTACTGCAACGCTCTTCTAGCTGGCACTTCCATGAAAAATCTTAACAGACTCCAAATCACCCAAAGTATCTCTTTAAGCATCTCTAAATTGGGACCACAGCTCTCAAGTTAGAAAATCTGTCCACTGGCTCCCAGTTAAAGACCGCATCACATTCAAATTTCTCACAACCACTCACAAATGCATTAACTTTACAGCACCATCCTACCTTTCAGACACCATAGCTAGATCCACTTTAAGCAGGCCTAATAGAACAAACTACACCAACCAACTCATTGACCCACGCATCAACAGGGCCAAGGTAGGAGGGATAGGCTTCCCATACCTAGCCCCTAAGCTCTGAAATGCACCCCCTAACGCACTAGAGCAGAAACCTCTCTCATCCTTTCGAAAAAGCCTCAAAACTGCTCTCTTCTACTAATCGACCGCGACTGTCCTTTTCCCTACCCTCCCACCTTATACATGTCATGAACTGCTTTTTGAAAATGCACAGTAGCTATGCTTGTATGTTTTCTCATATATGTAACTAAGTGATGATCCTCTTCTGTAACAAGCACCACGATGCCTATGAGCTGCTGTGCACTCTACAAATACGAATAAATAAATCTTGTCCCTGCTGGAGAAAGGTGCCATAGAACTGGTGCCTGTAGTGGAGAGGAACAAGGGATGGTATTCCCCTTATTTTTTTATCCCAAAGAAAGACGGGGGATTGAGACCCATCATGGACTTGCGTTGGTTGAACAAACATCTCAGGAAGGACAAGTTCAAGATGGTCACTCTTTCTCAAGTCCTCCAGGCCCTTCAACTTAAGGATTGGTTGGTGTCTCTGGACCTCAAAGATGCATACTTCCATGTGCCGATCCATCCCGCGCACAGGAAGCACCTGAATAATCGTAATGCATTCCCTAAACCCAGAAAGCAATAGGCCAAAAATAGAAAGTATAGTACAAATGTTCCTGCAAATCAGTACGGTCCAAATTCAAAATCTTACCAGGAGAGGGCTTTGTCGGGCAGTGTCCGTTGCTGATACATGATTTTTTAACAAAGTTCCCAGGGTGTCCCCACTCGCACCAGGTAGATACAAAACTACAGGCTACACAAAAAAATGGATAAACAATGGTGTTGCGTGGCCACGCACAGACTACACTGACTGCCTCTTTCTCGAACGACTAATGGATCTTAAAGAACCCTGTAAACACACAGACTGTTCCAACCCAAATTTAAATGTGCAAAAGCGGGTGGTGGGCAGTTTCACGGTCATTGCTGCCAAGCAATGGAACTCCCTTCCTCCTGATCTAGGAGCAGAGGACTCATACTGGGCATTCCATATAGCCCTCTAAACATGGCTATTCAACTAAGTGCAACCTCTCACGACCCGACTCACCTACCAAATAGTATGTAACAATGTGAATATTTATTATTCTTGCCTTGGGCCACATGGAACCGGTGTTCACTAGCACTCTGATGCCTGAGGGTTTGTGTTGGGCTATACAAACGAAATAAATAAATAAATACAATATTTTGGTTTATAAGAGACCAGAATTTACCTCCATTATCGCATTCTTGTTGTTTTGGCATATCGTTTTCTTAGCAATCAGGTATTCACTTGTGAAAGTTCTTCCTTATTTAACAGTTTAATGCTTTTAAGCTTTAATCTTTTAGATGCCACAATTCTCGAATCATACCTGTGGGGAAAACGGGGAAAACTATTTATTCTTAGGAGTGGCATGAAGAGAAGTGATGGATTTCAAACATGACATAATAATATCATTCATTCGTCCAACCCTCTTATCCAGAGATCACTGGATATCAGACATCACATCCAAATTCGAGAGCCTCCCTCAAGGAGTACATAAACATATAGACTATTCTAGTGTTCTATTTCACAGATAAATCCGCCCTCTCCAAAGATAAAGAAGCGATGGTTGGATTTAACTCATAGGAAGCAAAGGGAAACAGAAATGCATAATATAAAATAAGTTGACCCCCAAATAATTGATCATAGTAAGAAAAGGGACCTATCTTGGCCTTCAAAAAATAGGACACAAAGATGTAATCAATCCTTGAGGATGACATTCCCGTATGACAGGTGTAGCTTAGAGAGTCTTTCAATGTTGTCTGTTTTAATTGGAGCAGTTAACACTCTGCAAACAAAATGGGCCCAATCCATACCTCTATACGCACTAATCATAGAAGAATGGGGAATATAATTTCGAGCGTTTAGTCTCAAACCCTCTGGGCAATCCGATTTGAAGTCACCCCCCACTATTATAGAGTGGTCGTGGCCAATAGCAACAGTTCAATGCTAGTCCACTTTAGAGGTTCATGCCAAATATTAGGGCGCCTTGCCTACAGCAGGTAGATAATCCTCTCCTCCTTAGGCTTGCGCGCATAGGTTGCGCTATGTAGAATTTGGGACTTGGGTGCTCTCTCATCCTTACTGACTCCAACAGTTCCAGCTGGTGTTTTAGGAGTATTGTAGCTATTGCAATTCCCAAATTGATTGTTTGCCCTGATGATGATGTCCATGGTATGTGTTTTCACTTTTGCGATCTACAAGCAAGTCACGTGTTCTTTTGAATTTGTTTGTTGATTTTACAATTTGGAGAGAATGGTATAATTTCACAAAACTGATTCCCGCTCATTCCTCTCGCCAATGCATTCTGCAGCCCTCTCACCACCCATGCCCCCCTTTCCGAGCCATACTGTTCTATTTACAATTCTAGTTTAAGGTGGTTCCGCCTACAATAAAAATATTTTCTGTACCCTTAATTTCTTCTCATTTGTGTTAGGTCTGTGCTTCATCTAATAGCTACCAGAAATGGTAGTATTAAGATCCATTGAGTGGTCGCAAGGCTTTACTTTAAAAATGAGCTGGATGATGAAATCTGAGGTGTCCTGTTAATTTTTTGGGATGAGCTATAGTTGTACTGATGCCACCCCATGGGCGAACGCCGATGAAGAGTGGGTGTACAGTCACTAGAAATCTATTACCCTCTGAAAGCTCTCAAAATAAAAAAATCCTCTCTGCCCTCAACATTCCTCTAATTCGCAGTGACCGACAACACCCGTGAATAGTAACCCTATTTTTGTATCTGGATCTCTTGCAGGTGTGCTGAAGTTGTGTGATGACCTAAGTGATTTATGAGTATGTGAAAACACGTTTTGGCTGACTTTTCACGCTCTGACATTTAGCTATAAAGCTTCTAAAGTTTAACGCATGTTTTTAATTCCAAGCATTCCACATGCTTGTGTATGGTAACTTGTTCTTCAAACCATAAAAAATATTTTAGGCGTCTCTTATGAAACTTTCCGTGATGCACCGGTGTGGATTTTTTGAAAACCTGAAATTAGCCAGTTTATGGTCTGATATTTATTGCTGCTGTTTATTGTATTTTATGGGCCACTTTGTTTAAGTTTAGCTTCGATATGACATTTTCCTCCAGGGAACTGTACGGCTGTAATTTTCAGTTGCATTCATATTATTTTGTGGTGATGGCGGTGGGAGGAGGGTCCCGGTTTTGTATGAATGATTATTTCGAATCTGTCTGTGCACACCATGTACTCGTTCAGGTGCAGGATGGTTTTCCTGGTGCGTATACAAAGCCAAACTTGATCATGGATTTATCCAGTTTCTACCAAACCTAAGCTTAATTATCACTTTCATTCCCTTTGCCACATTGTTGAAACTTTTGGAGATTCACTGGGTGGCGATTTCTTAAAGTAAGATTGTAGAGGGAGAATGGAGTTCAACACTTTATTTACAGTGGTTTCAGGAAGGTCCAGAACTGTATTGCCACCTTTTAACCACAGTTCTCATTTTCGCACTTTGGAGGATTTGTGAGGAATTTGGGTTCACATGCCAGTGTGAAAACTGAATCGCAGTTGTTGTATAGCTATGGGAAGTTTGACTTCAAATTGCAGGATGCAGTGCCTCTTCCCTCATACTTTCTCAATTAGCTTTAGAATTTGGCCCCCAAGTTCCCTGCTTCAGCGCTTGCATTTTCATTATTTTTCCAAATGTCTGTTTGGACTTTGCATACAAGTCCCCAAATTGAGATGTTCTCACATTAGGTTTGTCAGCTGGTCCTATGAGCTGTATCCGCAAGTCGCAGGATTAGCTTCTCCTTGCATTAGCTTCTCCTTGTATTAGCTTCTCCTTGTATTAGCTTTCTTCAGTGGTGTTAGAAGTTTGGCCTCCAAGCTCTGGTATTCAGTGTCTTGCACATGCATTACTTTCAAACTTTCCATTAGGACCTTTTTCTGCCCTCATTTGCATTTTCTCGTTTCTTAAGGAACTTTGTATCCAAGCTCCAGGACTCAATTATTCTCTCATAAATTGCTTTCTTCATTTGCACTATAAACATTACCTTAATTTTCCAGAGATCCATATTACTCGCGTAAATTGCACTCTGAACAGTTAATCCAAATTCCAGGATTGCGCACTTCTCCTTTTTTTCTCATGCTGCCATAATCACATCTACATCCTGTGGCCGCCTTCGCAGCTCTATATCTCCACAGCAAAACTGCTGGGAGTGGATCACTCTCCCCTTCGGCTCGGTTTGCCATTTTCATGCCATCTCTCTGTGCGGTCACTCATGCATCTCTACCAGGAATGAAACTCTGTAGCACCTCTGCATGGTCTCTGCATCTGGTGTTCCTCCTCCACCCCTTGCTCTTGGTACCTCTCAGAGGTAGCCAATGTTTGTTCTCCTTGGTCTGGTGCTCCACTTGCGTTGCAACCACCCACATGTTCCATGTCTGACATCTGTCAGCTTCATGGCACAACTTCTCACCACCACTGCTGTCCCATCTACTCTGGGAGACGATCAGGGCATCCTGTTTTTTATGATTTGCAGTGCTGAGGTCGAGATCAACTGAACATGAAAAGGGGAGATAGGCTTCCACTCTGGTGTTTTTATGTACTGTAGAGGTCTCTTCACCACAATTTGTAACTAAAGATGTTCTGATGTGTTTCATGTGCATTGGCGTACATTGTTCATGGTTAAGTAATACATTGTGTCTCACAGTTGCTACACTGTTTTCCGACTTGTTTAGGACTTTATCCCTCCCAAATGCCCAGTTCAGTAATGTGTGCATGATCCTTGATTTAGTTTAGTATTCAAAACTTACTGTCTAACCACTGTCAACAGTCCCCTCTAGGGAAAGAAAGAGTGACACCTCCATGTGTGGAGTGTGATTTGGTTCCCTGTTTGCCTTAGTGCTTTAGTCCATTTGCCCTAAAACGTCTCACTCATTCTTAAGCAGACAGTGCTTGCTTTCCTTTCTTTAAATTTGTAATATTTGAAACTAGTTGGCCTTACCGGACTGCATCATGTGTTTAGATGTGCCAGGTGTGGTTTTACATATATATTTGCCATATTTTGAGTCGGTTTCTTTTCCGAAAACAGTGCACATCTTGCTATTGTTGGAGCATTAACAATTTGTCAAAGAAGCTTCCTTTTAGACATTCAAATGGCGAAACTCAAAATTTTACAGGAGCAAATGTTCTTTTTTTAAACATGATCTGTTAGCTCATCACATAAATGGAACCAGAAAACCAATATAATGAATTGAATCTGCCTAAAATAACCTTTACTGAACAACTAACACACCCTATTTTAGGCCTGCATTGGTTTTCCAAAATGCACAGAATTTAGTCCCTGGCTAGCTTCATATGCACATTAAATCAAAGAAATAATTGCCTTATGCCTTCCTTGCTTCTGGTCCCCCCATGAATCGAACTGCTTTGGGCTCTGTATGGGAGGATTTCTTCAAAGCAGCTGACAGACTACTTCTGGGCACGCTTAACTTGTTTGATCTCTGTGGCATTTGGAAGATGACTCCTTCACAGTCTACCCAGTGGGGTCCATGTCTCTCCCCTCAGCGATAAAATAATTACAATAATTATTTTCTGACTGCATACAAATCAGTCCTGAAGAACTGGTTTTATCCAGCAACACAGTAGCATGCAGAGTTCCACATGGCCCCCCTCTCTCAGATCCCCCCTTAAACACCTCATGTATTCAATAGACAACCTTAATCTACAATCCCACTACCGTCTGCGGTCTCGCTCACTGGCAGATGCTGCCAAATTATGCTTAAGATTCTATAATCATTTTGCAAATGTGTATGCAGATTAGTCAAACTGCACAAAATATATAAGCCATCAAACATTTTGGAACCCCCTCTAATTTTGCCCCCTCTTGGTGAAACATCACCAAATTTTGCAGAAGCGTTCAGAGATGGGTCTACAATTATATTGCACCATTTCATTGAATGGCGCCAAAGTTATAAGCATCCAAAAACTGTTTTTCACCAACCCTATAATGCAGAAAAATGCATGAATGTCCTCAAATTGTGTCAAGTTCGCAAACTAACATCCCATCAATGTCCCCAAACATCCGAGATATTGGATTACTTCTGAGGAAAAAAACAACCTGATTTTTGGCTTTTTATTGTCATATTCCATCCAATTATCATCACTCCTCACCTCCTGTAGGGAGTTCCTTAAAATAATGGGCTTTTCCCCATCCCCTGGTGGGATATCACTCCTGGTGAGGTCCTGCTTTCCGAAACCCCTAGTGAGGGTTTTGCTTAGTGGGCTCACCTCTCTAGCCTTGAAGGCATCCCCTAAGGAGGAAGAGATGAAACCTCCAAATTAGTCCCCAAGTCCACATATCCTCATAAGAAAAACCCATTACCACTGTGCACACATTTTCTGGTCTGAATAGGCATTTGTACTCTGTCCATAGGACATATCTATAAAAAGAAACACAGGGGAGATACGTGATTCCCATTCATGCATTAGCCCCCCACCCCCGCCCTTACCCCTCTACCCGCCGGACAACAGCAAGTCAGAATCTCTCAAGTAACTGGAAAAGCCCTTTCTTCTAAATGGTTTGCCACATCTTACTAAATGATGCTGCCAGTTGACCTGCCTTGGGATGCAAGTTGTTTCTTGGTAATTGCTTTTTTCTAATTGCTCCCCTTGCTCCATCTTACTTTTTTTTTCCTCTAGAGTTCCATATGTTTCCTGCTCTTATCTAGTTATCTTTTTTGCTGCTGTATAAGATGTTCATATTGATCTCCAAGAAGCAGTCCATTTATGCTGTGTGTGCGATACAAATCGAATAAACAGTTTGATAACTGTATCTAACCATGTTTAAAGAAAATGAATGGTGAACTAAAGTATATTTAACATCAATCTAGAAACAGGTTTTGCATTGCATTTCTGCTTCAGCATTTGTGCAGTTTTCCCAAAATATCACATTGTCAAAACCAGTTGCTGAACTTCTTAACATTTTATTGCACTGTATAGACACTGCGATCTTGGAATAATATATATATTTAAATACATGGTTCTCAGCAACCATATTTGGGTATTTCTGGATCCCTAGGATACAAACATATTATTATTTTACCTCCTCTTTGTTAAATAACAAGCAATGATGAATCGTAAAACGTCCTGGAAGTAATGTTTATAAATGCTTCATATATCGGTGTGCATTTTATTTTTTACCACATCGCATATAAATGAAAGACCAAACTAGGCAAAAAGGTGAAAGTGTTTCTCAGTGTTTAGGAGAAACTATCAGATCCATATGAGATGATTTTCCCCTAACCTTTGCGCCCACTCAAGGGATGGGGGACAACCCAGCCTTGTCCCACAGGTAATCAGGATCGGATCTGTATGCCCTACGTTTACCTGCAGGGATGTCTTAGGCGAACTATAATTAGCCAGATGCATCTTATGAAAACTTGACCCAAAGCAAAAAAGCCTCTAGGGTGAGTTGCATAAAAGCCCAGTCAACTTTGTCAAATGCCTTAGTTGCATCTAGCGCCAACTGCACCAATGTATCCTTTCCTATAGCCACCAATTCCACTAGATTAAGGGTTCGATGGATATTGTCACCACTAGATCTGCCCGTTACAAACCCAGCTTGGTCTGAATTTATTACTTTGGGGAGAACTCCGGCTAGCCGATTAGCTAGGACTTTGGAGGAAACGTTGGTGTCAATATTAAGCAGGGAGATCAGCCTGTATGAGGCACAATCTCTAGGGTTTTTCGCTGGTTTCAACAATAGGATGGTCGAGGAAGTTTGCATGGAGGGAGTTATGCACCCTGACTGACGGAAAGAGTTGAATCCATGAGGGGGCCTAACAATTGAGCCCTGAAGAGCTTATAGAACCTGTTGGCAAACCCACCAGGGCCAGGGGCCTTTGTTTTCAAGGATTTAATCAACAGCTCTACCTCCTCGTTGTGATTGGCAACTCCAGGGCATCCCTTTCAGATTCAGTGAGGTGTGGGAGTGCAACCCCGTCCAAGTATTGGTTCTGATGGGCTAGGCTGTGGGGGGCAGCCAGCATCGTCTCAACCAAGTGGTACGATGCCGCCGAAGCAGAGTCTTCAGCCTACTGAATCGTCCATTGAGAGTCTCGAAAGCCCACTATTGTGTTCCTACGCTGTTTTATTTGCAGATTTCCTAACCAGGAATCTATTAGCTTTGTTACCCTGTTATCCCTGCTTTGTTGAGAGTACAGTTTCCTCAGCATAATGGGCTTCCAACTTATTCTGGGCCCTTTGCCAAGCAGTGTGCCTTGGAAGACCACCCTTTTTAATTTTTATCTTTTGCCACCTATACCTCCTTTTCCACCTGACCATGCACTACTAATCTCCCCCCACAATAGGCCGTCGTACAGGCTATGAGTTCCCCCCCTAATTACTGCTTTCACAGTCTCCCATGTGGTCTCTACTGAGGTGAGGCCTGCAGGATTCTCATCTCCGAATAGCTTTTGCAGTTCCATCCCTGAGTGCCATATCATCTAGAATAGGATCATACAGAGTCCACCGGGAGGATTTGTGGGTCTGATGGGGTACAGGATCATGGATGTGGGCTGTTCAGAATACTGGAGCATGGTCAGACAGTACCCTTCTCTCTATGACCACCAAATCAACATATGACATGAGTTGTGGGCTGGCCAAGAGGAGGTCTATGTGGGAGGGCGTGCGGTGCACATGGTAAAATAATGAGAAATCTTTTGCATTAGGGTGTAACACCCTCCAAGTAACACCCTCCAAGTATCCACCACCCCCAGGGATTTAAACAAGTGGAGCAGACCCAGGGCAAAACGGAAGTCATTTGGCGTAGGCTGGTGTGTTTTATCGATGCGAGGATCCGGCACCCCATTAAAGTCCCTTCCCACCACCACCACTTGGCATTCCAAAATGGGGAGCAGGTTGGACTCCAAATGAAGCAGAAAGGCTTCCTGGCCCTCATTGGGTGAATGAACCAGGGAGTAAAGCTGTGCAAACATATCCTTAACTCCTGTGTAGCGGCACTCCAGGCTGTATAGAGTCTCTAGTTCTAGACAAGTGGGGCCATGCTTTTCATCTTTGATCCACCAGAGGCCTAAGAGATGAAGGGAGGCTGTTCCAAAGTTTGGCCGTGGCAACAGAGAAGGCTCTACCTCCGAGATAGTCATCATGAAGGAACAGTCAAGCCATTGCTATTCTACGGACATGTATGCTCTTTAATTTGAAACGTTTTTGTCCCCCCGTTCTCTTAGGGACAGTTCTTGTTCCATTGTCCATGCGCTGTAAATCGCAGAGCAACTCAAACAAAATCAAAGGAAACTCCCCCAACAAACCCACCTCACATTTCAAGAGAAAAACACCCAATGGTGATAGGAACACTTGTAATGTCAAGACTGGGCAACTTATGTGCCCGTTTTGGTCCTCTACACCTATCAAATCAAAAGGTTGCATAAAGGCTAGACAGTTATGGGTAGGCTCCTCTTTGGCTTAAGGAAAGGCCAGCCAATACTGTTGCCCTCCAAAGACAGATTTTTTTTCATACTTTTTTTTATCCATTTCAAATTTGAAGCAAGATTGCCCATTTGATTACATTTTTAAGAATATTTGTCTGGCTCTCATTGTATTGCCTTATCCAGTGTTAAATATGTAATTAATACTTGTCTTTATTGCCTACGTATTACTCTACTACAATCATAGGGTAGCTTGACAAGTCCTTTTACACCTCCACACATGCTGGTTACTAATTATTTGTTATTTGTGAAGTTGATTTACACTGTAGTCTTTAACAAAATATGTACTCCTACTTCTTGTACTAATGAAACTTACCTTCGATTTTACTACAGAAAAGTTACGATCTTCACTCATTCTTGCTTTGCGCTTCTGGTGATGTCACATTTCCCTGTAATCCTGGGAATCATTATGGCCATTTGTGTTTCTACTCCACATGACACCACTGCCTGCTGAAAAGGGATCTTCATACGTTCAGCAGGAAAATAGCTGGGACATAATCTTTTTTGAGACTGAAATGTCAGGCTAGACATTTGTTTGTCACATATGATGGGCGGCTAATGTTTGCTTTTTCAAGCATCCATCAACAACTACTGCAAGTTGGCATGTGTTATGTTATGTTACTTGGCATTTATATAGCGCCTTATGTATCATTGATATGATCTCAAAGTGCTGGTAGGTGGAACGCCCTTGGGAACTGCAGTTCAGAGAGAGAGATATCATGTAAACACAGTATTCCATATGGGGAATTTATTAGATATCGTAGGAATTGCACAGATCTAGCATCCTTGATCATTATTGTGCCCTGGCGGCTCCGGATTTTGTTAAGCAAGTTATGAGTGCAGAATCATAGAATTGGCCTACACCAAAGCACGTGGACTATCCAGGGACCGTCTATTGTATGGCATTAAGCCTGCTAGAACTACTGTCAACGATGAACCCCGTCTGATTGTCACATTTGACAATGCTTCCAATCATGTTCGCAAAATTATAGAGCGACATTGGCGGATTCTCATCATTGACAAGGACTTATGTCCTCTGCTTTCCAAACGTCCTACTATCACGTATAAACGTGTACCCTCGCTCAGGGATAAACTGGTCTCTAGCTTCTTGCCACCTATCAATACCAATCCATCTCTCATGAAATCATTGATGAAATCTCCCAAAGGCTTTACTAAATGCTGCAAATGTAAGGCCTGTGCTCATGCCATTACATGTAAATTCTTTTTGCATCCGGTTACCCAATGCAACCAGTTAATCAAACATTCAATGAATTGTGATACCACTTTTGTGGTTTATGTGCTCTCATGTCCATGCATGAGATGGTATGTCGGGAGTACCACATGTAAGCTTAAGCTCAGAATACTACAGCATCTTAGGGCAATCAAAAACTCCGACCCCGCATACCCTATGGCCAAGCATTTTAAAGAAAAACACAACAATGACCTTTCTCTCCTTAAATTCTTCGCAGTGGCGCACATTCCGATCCACCCTAGAGGTGGGGATCGTGTGCTTAAACTAAGACATCTAGAGACCAGATTTATTTTGGATTTCGACACCAAGTTCCCCAATGGTCACAATCTCGACGAGGAGCTTTATACGTTTTTAGGTGCATAAGAGACTTTTGTTTGCTTATTGTTTGTATTGGATTGGCTTTTCTTTAGTTATTAATTCGTTTCTGATCATATTTAGATGATGGGACTGTGTTTTCTCATTAACGAGTGTTGTTTCTTTCGTTTCTTTTGTTTTCTGGAATGAACACGTTCTTCGCTTTTTACTTTTAGTCCCTGACCTGTGTTCTAGTCTCATCTTTTCCCCATTACCACTTTGATGGCTATATTACCACTAAGGTTTATAAATGGGATTGGTTTTACTGTCTTATTTTTCAAGCTGCAATCTTCACGACCTAGCAGGACATTTGACACTTTTTGTTTATATTTTTTTGCTGTAGTCTTTCATGTTTAATATCTTGGTGCTTTTTAACATCTTCTTCATTTTGGTTATCTGGTTGGACAAGATCATTTCAAATTTACATGCTTCAGTCGAGGTATACAGCTAGTTTTACAAAAGTGTTCATCTTTGTTAGCTGTGATACCATCTGCCAAATTGCTGCTAATTTTAGTTGCTTACGCGATTTTGCCTGTTTGCAAAACTTCTATGCTGCTTTTTGATTTATTTGCACTTGCACTTTATGTCAATATGGCCCATGTGATCTTGCCTGTTTGCACATTTTTTCATGCTGCTTTTGACCGACTTGCACTTTGTCATTACTGGTCAGAATATGTAATGCTTTTTGATTTATTTGTAACAATTATTGTTGCCCTGTATTTTATTATCAGAATTGTAATTCTGATTATTTTTTACATATCTCCGCATTCTGATCACCTTACAACACTGATGGTTCCTCCATGCCTATTTTATCGGCACTGAGCCGTTTGAACCGTCTACTATGACAATGTAATGCAATGTTTGCTATTTTTGCACATGTTTATGCTGCTATTTTGCTCATTTGCACAAAGCCAAATCTTGCATACTTATGCTGATATTTTGTAGATTTGCACAAAGCCTGATTGCACATGGTATCGCGTTGCCTTTTTAGCCTGTTTTACGGTTGACTGATTGACTTTTATAAGCTGTAATCTTATTTTTTTCAAGCGCACTATGCACTTATTCGATCTTTAAATATGCATTGTTATATCTTGTTTCTAAAACCAGTAACATACGTTGGAATTCGAGGTACAAGGGATTTGGCTCACATGGCTGTCTGTATAGAATCTTTTCTTTAAATTCTTTTCTTACGTTATAGATCGGCATAAGTGTTACACTGTTGGCTTATTGTTGAATCTCCATTCCAACATGGCCGCCAAGGAATCAGTCCTCTATTGTACCTCTATTCCAACTAACATAGATGATGGACTACATGTTATTCTTAATTGTGTCTTTGGCCTCTGTTGTGCTACGTGATCAAGCGCTCAGTTGAGTGTGAAACGCGTTGTAGGTGGGCCGTGTACCAGGCGTCCTGCCTCTGTTTGTCTTGCTGTTTCCCCAGCCTTTTTTGCTCTGTACAACTGTGCAGTTTTTTACTATTAAAAACTTCCTATTCTTACCGTGTGAGCATTATATAATTTTGGGTTCTCTTCCCATTTGGAATTGTAGGACCTTTTTGGGTCCACGGAGAGTGCGGTCCGTCCCTTCTCCTCTGGTCTTCTCATATATATATATATATATATATATATATATGCATATATATATGCATATATATATGCATATATATATGCATATATATATGCATATATATGCATATATATATATATATGCGTATATATATATGTGTATATATATATGTATATATATATATGTGTATATATATATGTGTATATATATATGTATATATATATATGTGTATATATATATATATATATATATGTGTGTATATATATATATATATGTGTATATATATATATGTATATATATATATATATATATGCATATGTGTATATATATATATATATGCATGCATATATGCAGCCGGTGTGGCAGTTGCATGATGGCTGCTTCTTAGCAGTAGGTGTGGTGGTGGGGAGGTCAGTTGTATGTGTTCATTCTGGAGGGTGGACATCCAGACTTTCTGGCTGCGTTAAACTTGGGACGACGCTTAAGCTAGCGGTGTGTGCTCAGCTAGCTGTGTTTATTTAGGATGATGAGTATGTAGCGGGTGTTAGTATGAGAACAGCTATACTGAATGTGTCATAGTATTGCTGTGTTCTAGTTGAGTGGTGGTGTATAGGAGAGAGTAAACGTTGTAGGGTGATATGGTGGTTATCAGTAAAGCGGTTGAGATCGAGCACTCATCTATACCATCTATTCTATCCGTTTTATTGACTCTAACCATTCATTCCGGTTCGTCTGTTCATCCATGACGTTTGTTACATCTATTTAATCTACTAGACCTTCTATCCATGCCATCCACTCGACCCTTTATCCACGTGATCTACTCCATTCATTCCCTAGACCCATTTCATCCTTTGTTTCATCAACTGTTTAATGTATTCCAGCCGTTCCATCGTTCCTATTCATTCGATTTGCTCTGTGTGTTCTACCCACTCCATTTGTTCCATCCATTCAGTCCGTTCCATCCGTTTAATGTGTTTTATCCGTTCCATCTGTTCAATCCACTCCATCCACTCCCACTAATCTTTCTGAACTTGGCATCCAGCACGCACACCCATCTCACACTGCTGGCATAACTAATGGATCTTAAGAGGCAGTACTGCCCGTAGATGAACAGGGACTGACAGCACCCCCAACGTACCAGGGTCCAATGGCTAAGGCCCAGAAGGAAAGTGTAATATTCATCACCCTATACCCCATTCGGGTGTAGAGTGGATCACCAAACACCTACTACAGTGTACCACAAGGCAATGCTACAGGGGGCACAGAGTAGCAGTGGCAGAGCTGGAACCAGCAGTGAGCTGTCAGACATGGGGAAAACCATGGAACAATCCAAAACCTTTGTGGACAGTGACTTACTGAGAACAGGAGCAGAACACATGAGAAAGTATGCAAAAGATGACATGGCAAGCTGGAAGGAAATGGAGGCTGAACAGGGGGCGAGACTAAAGGTCCTTATGAAGTCTCCCAGGAGTAATTCCAGCCCACAAGGGGAGGAGATGGAAACAGTTGCACCAAGTACCCAATAGAGGCTGATGGAAGTTTCTAGAAAGGAAGGGCAGAACTTTAGGAACACAAGTCAGTCGACAATGAATGGCATGATTGGAGAGAACAACGGTAAGGTGTTGAGATTAAGAAAGTGATACCAATTTAGTTTTACATATGGATGAGATTGAGGGAAAGGGGTCACATTAGGAGAGTTAGGAGGGGAACATGAGAGAAAGGAGTACATGGAGACCGGCGAGGGGAGTGGCAGATATGAGGAGAGTTGAGGACAAGCAATAAAACCAGGAAAGGAGGGGCGAGGGTAGGGAGAAATTTGTGATTATTTGTCAGGATTACAAAGACGACAACCCCTTTAGATACAAATGTTACAATGTTCCTTTTCATAAACTCAGGATAATAAATGGCAAGGGTCCTGTGATGCATCCTACAGATCCCTCACTCAAACCCTGCCTAAAGTCTCTTCCCAGGTGGCCAGGGAAAGGCAGATGCTTGCTGATCCTGACCTTGGGGTTGGTGTACTGGGGGAGGTTCACCTGAGAGGAGACATGGCCCAGGGTGGTGAGGAGATCCCGTGGGATGAAACGTTAAATTTCTCCTCCGAAAGGAAGTGCCTTTTTGGGTTGTCACAAGAGGTAATGGCATATTGTCATTATAGTCCCTGACACACATTTTAAATCTGTGACGTGGAGATGCATGCCTTGTCAACAGAAATAACTTTTGAGAATAAATACCATCCTTTCTCCCTAAGGTATAATGTTTAATTGTCTGGAGAAAATGCCTTCAATCTAATGTCTTCCTCTGTAACAACAAATTCTAACAGTCCATCTTTTAATGAGTTTAAGGAAAATACATCTGCCCTTAAAAGTAAGTCAATTGTTAAAGCTAACTTTGTTGAAAGGAACTACAAGTCCCATAATCCCAGAAGTACTGGGATGAGGAAGAGGGCTGAAGAGGCATGCTGTAACAATAATCAGGCAATTAAGCCAAACAGCCCGCACCTGAAGGGACCTGGCCGGCATAAAAGCCCCCCTCAGGTGCAGGCAATTGGAAGCAGCTGGAACTGTGAATGGAATGCATGTTGTAGTAGCAGAAGGAAGAAGCCATGAGGCTGGCATACCAAGCAGAAGTGAGAGAACAAACGGGACACCGGAACATGGAGACAGCAGATTTCATCTACTTGGTCTCAGAGGGTCCACTTCCTCCAAACTCTGAAGTGCAAAGGCTGCGCAGCGTAAGACTTGCACGAGAGCGGTCTTTGCCCATGTAAGCCTGATTGCTTTGATTGGCATGCTGCGGACATGCAGGAGACCGAGGCAAGAAGCAGTTGTTAATCTGTGGGTCTTGGGAGCGAGAGGGTCTCCAGGAACGTGTGGCTGGACCGGAGTTAACTTTACTGAGGAAGAGTGTGGGGGTCCTAAGAGGCCGGAAGCAGTAGAAGTTGGGGCAAAAGGTGCGGAAGGAGTGCGATCCGCAGAGCAAGTGACAGAAGCTGGTGATTGAAGCACAGCGTTCTAACACCTTGCGCAAGCATTGCCGGCAACAGTATCCCGTTCCATGTTAACTCTTGTAAGATTTAAAGCAAGTAGAAGTTTTTAGTTGAAGCAGAAATACCCGACAATGGAAATGTAGCACTTGCGTAGAACGTTGGTCATTAAACTCGCGTGGAAAGCTAACCTTGCTTAAATGCCTTTTTAAAATCTTTTTTAAATACTATTACTGCCTGAAGGAGTGGCAGTGTGTCCCCAATTAAGGAGAGGGAATGCTGTGAAGACCTTTACCGAATACCTAACCTTGATAATACACTTGTTAAAACTTGTAACAACTATATGAAGGAGTGGTCGCGTGTGCCCAATTGTGATGCCCAAAGGAGGACTTAACTCTTTCCTTCCCTTTCCACGGGAATACAATTCAATATACATCTTTAAACCTCTCAAACTGCATTGAGAAGTGGTTGTGTGCCTAATTGTGATTCTGAAAGAGACTTAATTCTGTCTTCTTATGTATGAAAGGTATGCCACGTTAAAGTAAAGAATAAAGTGTACATACTAGTGAAGAAGAGAACAAGCATTGCCCAAGGTCTCCCCATATTAACAGTGAAACCAGCCTTTCAAACAGTTCAAAAGCAATCTAACTGTACTGTGAAGTTGATGAACAGTTCATTGGCCTAAGATACAAGTGAGCAAGCATTAGCTGAAGCTAAGAGAGTTGAACCAAAGCTTCTGGGTAATTACTTGGGCTAATAACTGTCAGAAAGGTGCAGGTAAAGTTGGGGAAGGGAAAAGGCTGCTTGTAAAGACTATGGAATACAGAGTGAAGTGAGTCTTAAAGGCAAACAAAGGTTGTTATTGTGGCAGATTGACGAGAGGAAATTAAAGAGTTATTCAGAGGAAGAGTGCCTTGCCTACTTGAAGGTGATGAAGTTCTTTAGAGTATATCTTGTTGAAGCCTGTCTAGAAGTACAAATGACTGAAGGTGTGGTAATAATCCAAAGTATTGAAGCTGTGGGGTATATCTGGTTGTTAATAGATGGAACATTGTAGTAGACAAAACAAAGTGGAGTACTGGGAGACAAAGGTTCTCATAATGAACAAAGTAGGAGTCAAGTTGTTGAAGTGGAAGCAGCAGCACTGAGTAGTCATCATGAAAATATACCATTGTGAATCCTAAAACTGTAACCAAGAGAATACTAACTGTTAGCCAAACTGTGTATCACTGATAGTTGCGGATATTGCATTTCTTCTGAACTGTGGCAATTCTTCTTGAAGAGGTGATAAAGCATTGTGGTTGCGATTACCATTAGGGCTATTTAGTGGAAGTGGAAAGTGGATATTTCACCACAGAGATGAGATTTGCTATCATGTGTACTTTGGTTAACAAACGTATACATTGAGGCATTTCTTTCTTTGGTTGAACACTAACAGAACTGACCTTGAATCCTGGGGATGGGAAATCACACAGGACATTAGGTTACTCGGACTGTGAATGTTGGTCATGTGATTTTGTGTTGCCATATATTTTCTTTGTGTATTTATTGCTTAGTGTGAAAGTCAGTTTTCCTGTGTCAGTGTTTCACCTTAGCTTTGGTTAGGCAGGGAAATTCTCAGCAGAGTAGGGATAGTGAGGCGTTTTTTTATCAGATTTCTTAAGAATAAATTCTATGAATGAACTTTGAGAACGAACATTGGCACAAGCCACATGAATGCATAAAAGCAGTAACAGATAAAAGGTGGCAAAGTAGTGGTACTGGGTATACAAGGCACTGATGAGAAGTATCAAGTAATGTGTATCGATTGCGTGACCTGTAATGGGTGGACCGTGTGATCCGATGACTGTGCCTGGACCGAGGACACATACCTATTGAAAAAGCTATTCACCTAACGACAGTGAAACCTGTGGTTGGATCTAAAGGATGTTTTGTGTTTCATGCAAAGGAACTTTTGCTTTGTGAATTCTGTGGAATTTACCTTTGTGAAACCAGTGAAGAGTAACCAGATTAGAGGAGCTGGAGCTTATCCCTGAGACCTGTATTTTGACAAAGTTGAGAGACTTGGGGAAGGCACCGCCTTTGTGTTGCAAAATGTATTGAAGCTTGGGGAAGGGATTTCTTTGGTATTGTGAACCGTCTTGAAGTGTGGGAAAGAGAACCCTGTTGCAAGCCCAGAGCTGGGAGAAGCTCTGAACAGTTATTGAACATATTATTTAGATATTGAACATTGTGCACATTTTTCCAGGTGTTAAGTGAAGGCCAGGTTAGGTTTGGACACAGACATAACTTTTAATTTGGACATCCTGACGCAGACTTGCCTTTGTTTTTGTTAGGTAGCGAAAATTACCCTTAGAATAAGGCAAGTTAGGCCTTTTTCCCAACCTTATTTTCATTTAATAAATGTTCATAGCCAATACTATGCCTCCTGTCTGTCTACTTCATGATGCCGTCACACTATTTTGAAAAATTGATAGAAAAACTATATTACATTATAGAAGTTTCCATTCACAGCCATTTTGCAACAATGCTCCTTACGGGCAATTCCTACGGGACAGATGAAATTGTACCACATTAACAGATTTTTAAATCGAGGCAGATGTTCTTTTTCACACCACCACACTGTTCCGACAGGCATGTAAAAGGGCACAATACCAGGATCGGGAGGGGGTACTTTCACTCCAAGAACATTCTAAGATGGATAGACTTGTTTGTGCCCTGACATTTAACACACACCTCAATTCAATTAGGAAATTAATTCTGAGGCACCTTTTACAATTAGAAAATTATCAATTAACCCCCATCCCCTTTGCATTAAAAGAAAGGACGTAACTTCAAACCGTGTTTGACAAAGTCAGATACAGCAATCAGAGAAACCCACAATTTCTTACGCATGGGGTCTCCATCATGTGATTTGACATTCTCCCTGTGGAGGGTGTAGTGTTTGCAAGATCAGCTCTAGAATAAAATCTTTTTCCGTCAAGGGAAATGCATGGTCCATTAGGTCACATACCGCATGCATGCAACAGCGTATGTTGTTTGCTTGATAGAATGCCCTTATAATAAAGTATTCCTCGGTAAGACAGCTAGACCACTCAGGATTAGAATCCTTGAGCACAGATCCCACATTATTTATTTGAATTTATAAAGCGCACTACGGCCCGGGGGCATTGCAGCGCTATTACAGTGAGCTTGCTTGGTTACAGTTTACATGGTACGTGAGGAGAAAAACATATAGCATTACATTTAGGTAGATACAGTGGAGCATTTCAAACAGTCATATATCATGATTTAGGCAAGTCCTGGTGTTACAGTAGGACAATGAGATTGTCAGCGTGGCTAGTTGAAGAGCTTAGTTTTGAGTGCTTTTGTGAAGGCTGTGGGGGATATCTCATTCCTGAGCGAGGTGGGCAGATTGTTCCAGCTTTTAGGTGCTAGGAATGAAAAGCTCCCCCACCGCCCTCCCGGCTTTGGCTCTTTTGACAGTCGGGACGGGGAGCTGGTTGGAGTGTTGGGCTCTCTTGGGTCTGGTGGAGGTGGCTCTGTGAATTTTTTAAGACGGGTAACGAGGGGCTGAGAAGGAGAGGCACCTGTGAGTGATGGTCAAGGGTTTGAAGAGTATGCGCTCTCTGACCATTGGAATGGTTAATTTATCCTCGCCATTAGTAGAACACTTTCAGAATATGGGTCATGACCCTGGTGACTTAAAATGATGGGCTATTGAAAAAGTTTATACCCAGGACATACATGATGGATGCGAGGCTGGCAATGCGAGAAAAATTCTGAGGTACCAGACCAACAGCTTCAGAGATGAGCTACATTTACAAGAGGAATGGCTAGAACTTGGTGCAGTTTGAAGTGACATGTATCTCTCCGCTAACTGATTGCCGTTTATACCTTGTTTTCCAGTAAAATCTCTTTAAATTGTGCGAGGTGCCATTTATTCATGACAGAATGTTTTCATATACAGTGAAGCAGCACTTTGCTGGAATGTTAAAAACATTGCCATTATTGTTGATTGCTCTTGGGTTTTGTTTATACGTCTTTAGAGATCTTGTTAAAACTAATTACGTTTCGGGTATTGACATGAACCCTTGAAGTCGTGAGAACATCTCACGTGAGTTATGGGTTGAGCGTGCTTGAAGAGAGTTTGTAATTGGCACAGTCCCTTTAAGCCATGAGAACGTCCAATGTGATTTACGGGTTAAGCGCGTCCAAAGAAAGTTTACAATTGATGCTTTTTCAGGTCACAGAACTTGTGGACTGTGAACTGATATAGCGATGGTAGATGGCCGGAATGCTGGGGAATAGGTGAGCTTGGCGAGCTATGATTGTGGATGCTTTTTTAGAATATTTGGGACGATGTTGGAGAGCTTGCTTTCCTTACAATTAGCTTTTTGAACCTAGTATTCTTTATTTTAGGAACTTGCCTTGTCATTGACGCAGGCCGCTTCTTTTTAGATGCAGGCCAGCAACCCTTACCGTTTATGATGTTTTGACTAAGGAATTTTCAGAGAAATCACGCAGATTGTGGGAAGCTCTACCCTGCTGGGTGATGCGATACAGCTGAGAGAGGCATGAGCAGAAGGGAATACGATCAGCGCGCACAGGTTAATACGAAGTGTACGTAGCAATATTCAAATTCAATTATTAGATTGTAGGCAAAAATCGTGTCGGATTAAATTGGAGAAAATGTGAAATTTATTTTCACTGAGTTTTAATTTTGAATTCTCTTTGCATTAAGGAGAGGTATTTAGATGTGTTACAACTTTGGCGGGTTGTTCCCACACTAGTGTCATTTGAATTGACCTTGGTTTATGCTGTATGTTTTTTTAATTTTTTTTTAATCAAGATTGGTTGAGGTGTCCTGAGAGAAACTGTCACACTTTGGACATTGTTCCTGGATCAGTGGAAACTAGCACAGTGGGAGGTTGTGAAAACTGCTGTAAGGACGGCTTATCATTGAGGCATCCTTCAACCTCACCTAGTAGACCTTAAGAGATTTTTATTTTTCGTTCCTTAATTTCTAGGATTCATGATCTTTATGGATTTGTTTCCTATTTTTCTCATGCACTGACACTTTCTAAGAGAATCATTGTCAGTAATAGATGCAATTTGAATGATTTTATGGTATATGAATGATTTTTATGTTGTATGTAGTTGGTGTCCAGTTAGTGTTTCTTTTTGAAATGTTTCATTATATATGGGTGGGTTTTTATGAGTGTGAAATTTGAATCAGTTTCTATTAGTAAATGAAGTATAATTTGTCTATTTAGTGTGACTAATAGCGTTTATAGTAGTACATTGGTGTGTGTGAACAGATTGAATTACCCATGTGGCACCAATTTTAATAATTGGAGACCCCTTCATTTAAGTCACAGAAACCAAACCCAGGAGTTCTGCCAGGAACCGGTGCTCCAAAAACAGTGTTGACATAACAGGCCAATTCTCACACCAACCTGCTGAATACTGCAGTCCTTTTGAAGTCTGCAGACATCAGAAGGGTGGACTTGGACAGCACTATAGGTGAGATTTAGCCCGAGTGGAGTTCCACCATCTTGGATTCTGTTAAGAGCTCCCTAACCTTCCTTCCACCTCCCCACTTCAAGCAGACAAAGCACTTTGGATTTGGTATCAGAAGGCAAATGGCACTTGTTAGAGCAACCTGCCTTGGACCCTTGCTTTGCACCACTTTGCTGTACCGTTTTGCTTTTATAAGGGGGAGGGGGGAACTGTGTCCTTAGTTGATTCATCTTTGGACTACAAGGCAAGAAAGATTCACCTCGGACTCTGTTGAGGATACAGTCTATTCCAAAGTCTTCTACCATTGATATGAAGCCTGACGTTTCCAAGGAAGAGGAAGGCCCTCCATGCCTAGCGACATGCCACATTTGGGTTGACACTACTCTGGACCAAGACCTCTCTATTGCCTATGTTAGATTGGGCCTCACAGCAACTCGGAAGTCCAAACGCAACTGAGAAACTGGTTTACCATCTCAAGATCTCTTTGAGCTGGCTCAACTGTGCTTGACTCACTTTGAGCCACTGCTGGACCTGTGATGCTGCGTTTGGCACTTTACGAACTTTGAACCACTTACCTGCTTCTTCAAGCTATCTCTATGCTAACATGACCCAGTGAAACGCATCACTGCCACCACTCGACATCCAGCTTGTCGCTGTGGAAGTATGTAAATCATTGCACCCCGAGCACCACTACCCTCCACCCACCCCCCACGGCCCTCTCCCACAGAGGCATTGTCCCCCAACTCTGTCTGGTTCCACCTGCTGAAGCCAGTGACTCACCTGTCTTGAATGCTGATCCAGTGGATGCATTGTTTCGACTTCACACGATTGCGGATTCAAACAGTTGGAACCCAACGACTTGACCCATCTCTGAAGCTGACTCCATCCACAGACAGCCCTGATGTGATGTAGACTCGTCCTTCTCGCCTGCAGAAAAGCACATAGACGCCTGACTATATGCTGTTGAGCCCCAGTGACAAGAAACCAAAGATATTTTAAGAAGCCCTGTCCCCATGGTGCACCTTATTGACTTTAAATCCTTTCAAAAGACATGTAACTGGACAATGCACAAGTGAATTGCCTGTACCCCTGTCTTTACCCAGAGTGCCTCATTTATTTTCACTCTGCAGTCTGTTTCCTTTACAGTGATGGGTCTTCAGTTTTTTTTAACTAGTTCTCTGCATTGTTAGTTTTTTTTATTAAATTCCTTATTTTCCTAGAACTTTTACATTCTTTTATTCTGGTACCACCGTATACTATTGCTTTGTGTTGCAACTGTATCAGCTCACACCCCTCCTGAAGAGTATAGCCTGCCCTTGGCCCATGTTACCAAAAGGGGCGAAGAAGGTATACCTGTCAGAGTGTGGCTGTTGCACCTTTATAATTGGCATCACTCCTGGTTTAGTAGTAGGGTGGCGCTTATTATGCACTTTAGCAGAGCAGTAGTTCTGTCAAGAGCGCCAGGGGACCACCCTGGTGGTGATAGTGCGGGGTACAAACATCCTTTAACATTAACAACATCATAGCCTGTCCTAACCAACTCTCAAAGATCTTGTGAATTGAATAAAGGATGGTCTGGATGATTCCGAGTCTCACTAAAGTTTCACCCACATTAGCAGCGCAAGGGATGTCATTTTCCTTGGCGGATAGATGTTTCATCATAACAGGGGCAGGCAGTTCATTAGGGTGCATGCACCGAATGGAACAGGGCGTTGGGAAGGAGTTGATGGGGCTGTCTCTCTCAACTCCGGTGGGATTCCTGCCTAGCCCAAGCACTCCTAGCCCCAGTTGGTTTCTAGAGCATGGCAACACCTACAGTCTGTTTGCTACCTTGCTCTAAGCAGGAGTCCCTGAGATGCTGGCTGTCTTATCTCCCTCGTTGACTTGCTGCTTGACTCTACACTACCAAAGATGTTAGTCCTAGAGGGTGGTGGTATCTACGCGAAAAAAACGAATCCGAAATGTCCGACGAAAATGAACAAAGTGCATTTCTTCGTTTCTTACGAAAATGTCAAAAACGACAAATTAAAACAAGAATATCATTCAAACACATAACCACAACAAACGGGTGCAGGAATAACGCATTTAACGATGAAAAGAAAATGTGTACACATCCTCGAACATAACAAAGCGCTTACTTGTAAATGTGTTGCTGGTAAAGGGAGGCGTGCAAGGTATATATGCTAGATTAAGTGCAGAGAGCAAACCTCCAGGATGGGAAGTGCACGATGGGCACAGCAGAGGTGGAGTGATCCAACACTACAGCACATGCTCAAGTTCATCCCGAGAAGGGAGTGCTGGGTGATTTTGGGAAAGAAGAGGCTCGCAGCTTTTCAGAAGGATTCAAATACTAACCTTTTGAAAGACGAGTTGCAAAGGGTTCTAGAAGGGCCGAGTTGAATTGCCTGTTTGTGGTCACCAGGGCCAGAGTTCCAGAAAGCTCTGGTAGATGCATGGAGTCTTGAATTAATGCAGCCTATCACAGGAAGCCATGGTACGGAGCCAAAAAGAAATAAACAGTGCCCAAATATTAGCTAGGAAAAACAGGTAAGTTGAGCTTCTATTACGGTACATAATATAGACTGAATGTGATACAGCAGAGATATTAAGAAAGCATGCCTTTGGATGAATATTAAATTTTTCCTCAATCAACTAATTAAGCTCTTCAAACACGAACGCGAGCGCAAATGGAGTGGTAGAAATAAATGTGCAGGGGACGAGAACGAAGCATGTGAAGGGCAATTGAGATTGAATGCACGGACAGACAATAGTAATGAACTGGTGCAGCACAACGTGAATGAATGCATTGAAGTGCAATTGCGAAAATGTGAGGAAGTAGTCATATTAATAGTATGCTATCTTTTTTCGACATTTTCGGATGTATGTGATTTTAGTACAGCCGAAATGTGAACAATTATACCATACGATAATTTGTTTTCAAAATGTTTTTACTAAAACAAGAGTGGCACATGTGTGCCTTTTTGATCTCATCGACGCCTACCTCTTCACTATTCCACCCCCCCCACCCCACTCCCCTGTCCTACCAATTCCACCCACCTTCTCTGCTTTCCAGGTTTCTCTGATGGCACTACCTTTCCTTCCCACCACTTTCTCCAGGAGCATGGTTGTTATTGGGCAGATTCTGGGAGGCTGGCTGTCCATATATAACCATGTAAGCAACTGTCGTGATCCTTTATTCTTGTGCCGCTTATTGTAACCCTCAAGCAAGCCTTCTTAAGTATCTGTTATAGCGCCTCGATGCCTGTGGGCTGTAGTGCGCTCTACAAATCCAAAAATAAAATAAATATTGGACAGCCACCTCCATGTTTGAATGTTGTAAGCTTCCTTATTGGAGAGTAGGAGTAACCCCGAGCCTGAATTCTGGATAAAAGAAGGGGAGTTGGACCCAGATACTATGACTGATTGACGCTGGAGGACTGGTGCAGGACACAGCATTTGCTCAGCCAACTCTACCGTGTTTGTGAACCTCTAACTTCTAATCAACACAGGAGATCTTTCTAAGGCACCTCCTTTCCTTTGACTTTTGGAACTAACCAGTCACCTGTCCTGCTGAAGGTTCATCACCTTTGCTGGGTCCTAGGAGTTTGCATCTTTTCATTTCCACTGAAACGCACAGATTCAACTGTGCTCCTATGCAAGGACTTGCCTAGTGGCTGGAACTTAGTGGGCATCTTCAGGGATGTGCTGCAATGCTGGAAACCCTCTGTGCTGACCTTCACCGGAAGAGCTGCCTGTCGGGATCCTGATGTCCAACCGCCAAACTGCTGAGTTCCTCCTGACCTGCCCACGTCAATGGAAGATGGTTGTTGGTTGAGTCATCTGTGAGGGTCTCTGCTTTGCTGTTGGATTGAATCTGGGTGTCCCCCGACCATCACTGGTCTCCATAGAAACTGAAAGACAAACCGTGGTGAGAATCGTTAAAACCGTGGCCCGATGACATTGCATGGTAAGGGATGTGTGGCAAGTCCTCCCTGGCAATTTTCGGTTGCCTGGCACTGCCTCTACCTTTCTAGTTTTGGGTGCTGAAATCACGTCTATCTCCAACTACCCCCTCCCATTGGGTTTGTATTTGGTGCAAAGTTCTACATAGCTTAGGGCTATCTGGGGCTGGGTCAGCGTGTTGGTGTCCAGGTTTGTTTTTCCAGGGGCGTATCCTCTCGATCCCCAGGGGTGGTAGCAGCTTCCCAGAAATCTAAAATCGATTTAAGTCGCCTTTTTACTTTCTGATTTTCTTCCTGAAATGTATGATTCTTTACCCAGGATACCATGTATGAGTGGCCTCTCCTAGTGCTACTCACCTGCGACTCCTTCAGAACTTTTTGGGGCTTCTACAGACAGACTCTCATTAGATGGGATTAGACTTTTGAACCACTTGCATGTACGTGTCCTAAGCTGCCTTATAACTGTAACGCCTATGTGTTTTTGTATTAACCTTCTTTCTTCATAAGTATAACCTTCTTTCTTCATAAGTATTTAGAGTAAATAATGTTTACTTGTGTGCATAACCAAAGGCGCACCCATAGTAGGTTGGTTAACTGTGTTAATTGTCTATGTACATTGCTATGTTTACCTACCTTTGATTGCTTAAAATGTGCTTCTATTGTAAGCAATGAATACACAAATGCCTTTTCTGACCCTGCCTGCTATACAGTGGGTGCCTCTGGGTCAGTATGGAAGCAATCCTAAGAAAATAGAAACAGCTCAGACTGCAGCATAGCCCATGAGGGCTGTATTTCTTATAGCGATATTTCGCTGCACTCTTCTAAATATACTTCGAAGTGATCGGAAATATATGGTTGAGTGGATTAGTACTTCTTTTTATTGTATGTGTAGCTTTAAATATGAATTTGGATTCCTCATATGTAAGCTTTTTGCCCATTTGGGCTGCATGCGTTATAACGAGAATTCTCTACTCTTCACTGCAGTTGTTTGTTAGAGCAGATAAACAATATGGGCAGCAGGCAATACTTGGCCTCTTGTTTGCGAACAAGTCACGTACTATTCTTTGAATTGTATGTTATTAGGATTTTTGCACCTGCACCTTAGCTCTGTATATTTTGTTCAATACGAATTATTGTATCCTTCATTTTCTTATACAATTGTGTGGTTTGCACTAAGGTTTGAACATTCATTGGACTAAAGGTTTGATAATCCCATTGCAACTATTGCATTGTGGCTTGTTTTCTCAGTCCATGGCTGGACTACTGGTGAATTGATCAACTTTTTATGATTATTGAATGCAATCGGTCTGTTTTGCACACCTCACTTTATAAGGATGGAGTGCCTGGGTATTTCTTTGGACCATTTATGGCGTCTTGGAACTTGGGCGCTATGATGCAGTCTGAGCTGTTTCTAAACTAAATTAGTATTAGCATATATAATTTTGTCAGTTGGCAGATTATTCCTTTAGACAGAACAGTAGTACAGTTCTTCCTGCCTCTTCCTGCCTGTCCCCTTCGGGCCTATAGGAAGGTGTATATGCAGGAAGGCTCCTATACAATTGTGTATAGGCGCGTTATAAATGCCATATCATATCAGTCTGGCCCTAGTGTTATAGGTTTGTCATTAAATGTTAAGATAAAGTAGGCTGTACTTCAGACAATAAGAAGTAAGCATGGTTGTCCAAGCATACAATGTTCAATTCATTATATGCACCCTTTTCAGTAATGTGATGCTGCTGTTTTATAGATTTAGAAAAGTGTGTGTTTATCTGAAATGTTTCAATATGTATCCATGATTTGGACTTTTTTGCTTCTGTACCTATGAAACACTGAGTGTTATGTTTAATACTCTGTTTGAACTTTTGATGATGTATATTTTGGTTATTGTAAATCTTGAAAATAAATGAATAAAAAAATTAAAAAAAAAGTGTTCTTTTCCTTGTCTGCACCAAACCACGCCATCATCAAGGTCCACTAATATGAGCAGGATTGGGCAGATAGGGGAACATGATGTATTAGAACAACGTTTGTCTTAATATATTTTGTATGTATTTCACATGATTTATTTTGTACATTGACTGTAAGTAACGGTTCCATGTGATCTCATCGATCGCCTGCTTTTACATCACTAGACTTTTAAACGTGCACATTCCATCGAATGTGCTCAAGGTTTTTTTTTTTTTTTTTTTTGGGGGGGGGGGCGGTACCCCCAAGCCCCGATCCACACTTATTTTTTACTATTGCCCACCCGCCCAAACCCTTATTTGCCCTTCCCACCCCCCCTAAAAAATTCGATGAGCCCATACGATGTAATGTGCACGTTTAAAAGCCTGGCGATGTAACTGTAACAGTTCATTTTGCTATTTTGCATTTTAGTGATGAGAAAATCTGTTGTATTTTCTGCCTTTTTGAAACAATCTAAAGATTGAAAATTGCAAAAATAATATTGTGGAGAAAGTGCTAGAAGGAATATAGATTTTCTATTAAAAGGAGTAAAGGTGACATTCTAATTGCTTGATTTCATCTAGCTGTTTATTTGTTATTGGGGGGGGGGGTTCTTTTGTTTTGGTGAATTAGATTCCTGGCACACCCCATCATTAAAAAATGCTTGCTCCAGTTTGTGTTTAGGGGTAGTTGGAGGGTACGATGTCCTTTCATCGCCGTTTTTTTTTTTGCTGCATTTTTTGCCGTGGATTTTGTGCCGCAAAAAAACCCATCGAAAAATATGGGGGGTGGGTACAGGGATATAATGTTTCTGGGGGTTTAGGGTGCTAGATTCTAAATAGGTGGGAAGGGGGGTTTGGGAGGCTAACCCCCCATAAAAAAATTAAAAAACATTCAATGAGTATTTGCGGCAAAAATCAGTGAAATAAAAATGACTTGGAACTGAATTGAGCCTTGCAGTAATTAATAGAATACGCTTCTCTTGGTTGTAGGTTTGAGGGAGGCGTGTGGACTTTTTTGACGATCAACTTCGTTTTCTGGTTTAAAGCAGACCTCATCAAAGTTTGGGGATTACTGATTCTTTATGACTAAATTATTGCAATCAATTCTACTGTAGACTGGCAACTGTGATATACTAGACATTGGATTGAATGACCCGATATGACAAGGATCGTAAGTTTGTCATGTATTAGATCTGCTTGACAGTGGGAGGGGGCATAATCAATAACTTGCGCTTAATTGTCAGGCAGAGTCGGTTGACCATCATAAATGAAATCTTTATGGGTAACTAAAAAATCACAAAAGTCTTTTAGCCAACTTTTTCTCTCAGGATCCCACTTCTTGGCTTCTGGGGCTGCTCTAATTATTCACAAACTCTGGGCTAAGGTTTCTCAAACTCGTCTGTTGTCTTCAGGTCTCCCCCTTTCACCCAAATTCCACAATGTTCTAGTTGTCCTCTTTCAGGCTACTTGCAGACTCTTTGGGCTCTAAAGTAATCAGGGTTATGTCGGATGCTGCAGCATGTCCTAAAACCCTGAATGTGGGGCCATGGAAGGATTATGGGATGAGAGGGTAGCCAACTACCCTGCTCCTTTTATTCATAGGCGTTACCTAGATTCAGCCATTTATTTCTTCAACCCACCTGACCCCTCTCCTGCTTCTTGGTCTTCACCCTTACTCTTTCCAAATCCCTTATCAACTCCTCACAAGTCCTCACCTCATCGCTCTAATTTCACCTTTTACCTTCACAATCTCTCTTGAGGATTCCCTCCTTACTCCTTTTCTTTGGGCCCCCACTACATCCCAATCTACTCTTTCATGCAAAATGTCTGCCTCAAATTCCACCTCGTAGTCTCCGCTATCTGCCTCCTTCCCATTGTTCTTTTCATTACTACTTCCCGCATTGCTATATTACTTCTGATTGACTTTGTCTCCTTTCAAGCTTCTTCTCTCCCTATGGATTCAGGGGTGTTTTTTCTGGCAGTGAGACTGTCTGCTGCCTTGAGACAGGGACTAAGTGGGGATCCTTCCCAAACCACCCAAAGGCATTCATCTCATGTGTCCCATGGGAGTCACGCCACCGGATGTTCCCAGGACCAGGCAGAAGACTATCACAAAAATAGCTTCATTGGAGGTCTCTGAATGTGATAATAAATTAATCCTACGTCAGCAGTGGAACAAAAAAATTAAGTTCTAAATCCTGCATACTTTATTTATTTTGGATTTGCAGAGCGCACTGCAGCCCACGGGCATAGAGGCGCCATCAGGGATACTTAAGAAGGCTTACTTGAGGGTTACAATAACGGGCCCAAGAAAAAACACTTACTTTATACATATCATATTCATATGAATGCAAAGAGAATGTTTACTTAACAACTGTCCATTTCATTCTTGAATGGAATTAAAGTACCAGCTATTCTAGACCAATCTGCCAACATAAATTTAATTAGGAAGTGCATTCAGGAAAGACCATCAGAGTACATGGTACCTTCCTCTGGTACACCTTAAAGCCACAGGCTGGGCCATATTCAGCATGTATGCTTCAGAGATGACAATATCTGTCAAATGTGAGATTACCTGGGTTTATGATGTCGATACCAGGCTTTAGACTGCAATACCTTTGGGACCTGAGGTAAGCCAGAAGAAGGACTCGGACCAGAGTACATAGGTTTCAAGTGATTCAGTTTAAGAGATACGCCTCACTGACTAGATTGCTGGAGGGAGATTCCTCGTCGAACAAACTAAACTAAGGTGCTTGTCAATAGTCCAAATGAAAATAGTCCTCTGCCCAAACAGATCAGCTAACTGGCCCTACCACTTAAAATAAAACTTAGCAAAAATAGTTAGTGCCCTATACTGTTGGTTTTCAGAGAAAGTCTCATTGGGTATTTTAGGGACCTTCGCCAGGGTCTAATCCTCTAACATTTTTTGCAAAAGAAACGTTTCTTTTCAATCAATCCATGATTCACAAGCGTTCACCAACTCTCCACACAACGCAGAAAGTCTTGCCCCTGAGAAAACAAAATGTCTTCAGCTGGAGGGTTATTTCCCTGATCCTTCATCACTTATCTTGGCTTCTTCTTTACAACATTTAGAAATTGGGGGCCTCTGTGCTTCCCAGTTATCTGTTCCTTATGTTCCATCTTGGGATAGAATGACTCCCTTGGCTTCATGGTTAGGATAGTCTTTCCTTTCTCCCCACTTGCCCTCTCCTCTTTGTAAGTCTCTTGCATATGGGCTATCCTCTTAGCTTCAGGCTCATCGGTTATGCTCCAGGTGGCATGGGATTCTTCAGCAGCAGTGATGTAGGACACACCTTTCCGTTGTTCCTGGTGGGTACGAGCGGCTGTTGCTTTTACTCACATCTTGGTGTTCTTATTCCCCTTTGATTTATCATTGTGAGCGAAGCAGTTAGTCCACTCAGTTCCACAGTTCAGCGCAGCACTCCTCTCCGCTTTCTTGTCATGAGTGAAGGTGTCCCTTTTTACTTCACCATTGGTTTCAGCTGCCATTTGCGGGCACTTAGCCCACCACTTTCATGGTGTAGGCTTGCCTCCAGATAGATTTCGGCGGGGACCACCATTACTTCCCCGGTCCTGCCCCAGCTCGGCGTGCACGGCGGTGTCTTTCTCCGAGGTTCGCCTTCCTCTGCACCACTGCCGATTCCGTGGTTCATCATGACTCCACCCCTCTCTGAGGTAGCTACGTCGGAGCCTTGCCTCTACGTGTGCTCTTTCCTCCTCCACTCAGGCGTCGCTGGCTCTTTTTTTTTGTTCCTGTAACGAGAAGGTGTGTACTGTTTGTCACAGGATGTTACATGAATGTTCAACATTCTTTGAAGTCCAGCACGTAGTAGTTATGTCCAGATTAGTTACTCCCATGTAAGCAGATACAAATTTGGCTGTAGGGAGTTCCCCATGGGAATGGGAGTCCTTGCCGTCTGAAGGGGAGTCACTGGCAATGAGGTCCCACTTTCCCAAACCCCTCACGAGGGTTTTGCTTGGAGTGCTCACCTTCCTAGCTCCAAAGGGGTGACTCGTCACAGTGTTGGTACTATGGCATATGATGGTAATACCGGCCATATGCTTGCAGTGCCTGGTAAATGGTGGTGGTGCCTGGGCACAGAATGGCAAAACCTGGCATATGGTGGGAGTACTTGCACATATGTTACCAAGGATAGAAATTGTGCAAATCTTGTAGCCTCATATCACTGTGTCTCAAATGGTGGCTGTAGGTGGGCCTATAATGCGGATGATTGGGATATGATTGTAATGCCTCTCATGTGATGTGAATGTTATGTTAATATGCTTTTATACGCCACCAAATCCCACTGTAGTAGTATCGGAGCACTTCAAATTGCCTGTGGAGTGGCCTACTGTGTGGGGTTCAGACTTTAGTCTGGTAGAAGACATTAAAAAAGACGGAAGATGAGATTTGAAAGCATGAAATATATGCATCAAATACTAAAAAGGAGCGATGCAGTTAAGGGGAGAATGTTTTGTGATCGCATGGGTGCTTGTCAATTCTGATATGTGGACCATGGATCTGCAAGAAGGCAGTCAGCGGATATGTCATAAAGTGTTGATAATTGGGTTGTGTTTCCAAAGCAGATTTGGAAAACTAAGTTGGTACACAATAATGTTGGATGCATGAGGGACTTGAGAGTGGGCTCTGGCAATCTCGCAAGTTTGGTTGGTCATGGAGGGGTTCGTAGTAGTCTTATCGCTCATTTTCCTGAGTTTCTTGATACTTTGTACCCTAGGGCAAACTCCAGAATTTTAAATCTGTGACTGCCAGTCCTGAGCCAAGAGTGTCATAGACTGGAATTGACTATTTATAAAGGTGAATGTTGTTGGTAACAAAAGGTAAGGTAAAGGCCTGGCACATTGATGTCAAAAGGTTATGAAGGGTTTGTGCCATACCATGCTAGACTTTTCTTATTTCAATGTAAGACAGGGTGCTGGGTTACTTGGAAGTAGGCTGTCAAAGTTGAGCTCCCTATGCAGGATGTGTTAATTAAACTATGTGAAAGGGGCAGGTGGATGTACATCAGAACAGAGACTGTAGAGAGAGTAGGGCCAGATGTCTGTTCTGTATGCAGTGAGCAACTGGCATCCTTCTCTCAATATGTTAATATGCTTTGACTGTTACATGAGGCTATGACATGCTCTGTTACAACACTGTTTGCCACAGTAAAGCCACATCGCTGGTCAGAGGAGCAGGGAGATCTATTGGGTTATAAGCCAACAAACGTGAACACCAGTGCAGCACTAGGGAGCTCCTCAGCCGGCCAGCCAAAGTGCAAAGAGTGGGCATAAATAGAGGTGAATGTGCCCCAAAATGGACTTGCAGGCATGAGAAAAGTTGATCTGGGCAGCATATACACCTGAAGGCAGCCCTAAAATGCAAATGGCCATCGTTCCCAACAGTGCCACCTCCCCACCCATTCATGATAGAACTAATAGATCAAGACGGTTTTAACTGCACTTTCTCCAAGATTTACGGCGCAGTTCAGTCCCACTCCCCCTCCCAGAACAACATGAACACCAAATGGGAGAGAGACCTTGGGATGGTAATTGAGGACACACAATGGGCCACATATTGTCAATATACCAAATCTATATCGCTAAATGCTAACCTGAGGCTAATCGAATTCAAAATTCTGAATCACTGACATGTCACCCCGGGGAAATTTGCCAAATTTGACCGGTCCAAACATTCCTTGTGTCCCAAATGCCAGCTCCCGGAAGCCAACTGACTTCCATATGCACTGGGAATGCCCTCCTACAAAAGCGGTTCTGGGAAGAAGTGGCTTCCAGTGTCAGCGAAATCATTGAGATCCGAATCCCGGCCACACCATTGATATACCTCCTGGGGGACATAGGCAAGGCCCCAGTTAAGACTCAAAGGTTGTTTTCAGTTGCGACAGCAGTGGCCAAACGTAATATGCTTCGTCACTGGAAAGCGAAAACTACCCCCACAATTCAAATTTGGCTCTGAGACCTGATTGAGACATTCGACTGTGAAGTCGGATATGTAAGACTCAGTGCGCCAGTTAATCGCCCCAAAGACATTTGGGCTCCCCTCAGGAGATAACTGAACTCGGCCAACCAGCGCTCTGCAGCATCAGAGTAACATAGTCCCTGTGTTCCACTCTCGTAACACATTAAGTCACTGATCTAAATGCCTGTATACGCTCACCTGTCCCACGCAATACCATGCAATGTATGTTGTATCATGTAATGTTCATGTCAGCCGGAAAACAAAAAATAAAAATTAAAGTGCATTCATGATTCACAGCAAACCTTTTGCACTAATTCATTCAAACACCTAACAAAAACCGTAATTCATTAAATGCAGCTTACAATTAAATTTTAAAAATCCATCTATTCCGTTGAATTTGTGTATCCACACTCATTTATATAAAACATACAATTTTATTTACATGCACAAAGTCTTTAAACAAATTGAAAAATTATAAGAAAAATGACTTTCTTTTCGAGAATTGAATTGGTGCAATTATCAAACTCAGTTGTCTGCCATTAAATACAGTATGCCCACACATTTTCTGTGTTAATTGCACCTTATATGTGTACATATTTCGTTAAACCTCCTACCCTTGTAATACATTGTCCTGATTTAGGGAGTATAAGAATTTTTAAAGGCTCAAATTCCTGAGACTTCACATAAGTTACGTGTTCTGTTAAATGAAGCAATTTAAATTTTAGGTCCCATAATTTCCTTCGTCCAAAAAAAAATAAATCAAAACTAAAATTCTACGTAAACCTAATCTTCTTTGTTTATCTGGGAAATATGTAATATTAGGTTGCATCATCAGTCACATTTTAAGTACTTTTGAGTTCGTCATTTTAGTTTTGCTTTCTGTTTTAATTAATTTATTCTAACTCCTTAAGATAAACGTCCATTAAGAGAAACATCAAATCAATGGATTGCTTCCTCCCGCAGATTCCTCATCCCTTCCAGAGTCAGCTGCTTGGAAACTTTTTGGACAGGGGGTATAGTACGACTCAACTCGATCGCCAATTCCTCTTGACTGGACAGTGGCATTCGTCGGCTCCATATAGGACATTGGCTGCCATATATACAACATCACTATGCCTCTGTACCTCAGTGAATTTTTTCTGCGTGCTCTGCATGCTGCTTTTTGGAACAACCTTTGTCTGAGAATTTTGAATTCAAATAAATTCAACAAGATTGTCTGCATTTTGACTCGCTTTGTCAGAATGTCTGCTTCTAAGGCATCCAGGGTTCAAGCAGTGGCAACACTGCAATGCAAAGGTGTTGATCACCGACCGGCATCTGCGTGTGGTGCCTCTGTACTTATCAGATCAAGGAAGCACTTGAAATGGAGCGACTTGCCTCGTCGTGTAGATGACAAAGTCTTTCAAATAATGTACCTGTCTGGCTATTAAAATAAACAACCAGAATGGTCCAAATTCTGGGAAGACAGGAGACCGATGACCCAGGCGCCGTAGAAGAGTAGATACGATATACAAGAGAACACACCACCAGCTGAAAACAAGGCAGGTAATGCAGGCATCTGATGTCTAGGCAAAGAAAATACGGCAATGAATCACTTATAAAGGACCACTAACAGTGTAGCTAGGAGTCCCTAATAATGTTAGCAGTCTTACCGTGTTGGACTCCTGTCCAATGGTAACATGGAGTTTGGATGGGCACTAGACAGTTCGTGGTAAGATCCTTCGTTGGATTTCAGAAGAAAAGCAAACCCACAACGTACACCTGAAAGTCTCTAGTCTGTGAACTTGTGAATAACGAAAGCAAGGCAGTTCAAAGTTCTGTGAGGAACGAAGATGAAACAAAATCCCAAAGTGATCCGAAGTGGTCCAATGTCTTTAAGGTTATGGGCAACAGAGTTCAAGGTATTCCAAGGCAAAATCCAAATTCGGTCCAAGGTCGAGCAGGGAGCAGGCAGTGCAGACAAAATCAGTATCCAAGGCAAAAACAGGAGCGGTCCGCGGTCAGGAGGGAGAAGGCAACCAGATCCAAGGCGGATTTCCAAAAAGCAAAACAGAAGCAGTCCGAGGTCATAACGGAGGACAATGATAGGGAAACGGGGTTCAGGAATACGGGAATCAAAGTATCAGGAACAGGATAACAGAATCCGTAACGCCACCGAAGAAAGTTCAGAAGCGCCAGTGGAACCACAGGGAGGAGCTTATGAAGACGGTATCATGTGACTTGGTTTGCGTGATACCGTCAGAGCAGGGTGAGTGCTCCTGCAGTGTAGAGGACGCCAGCGTTGCCAGGCTTACCTTCCAGGCACCACGCTGCATCCTGGGTGAGCAGAGTATTCGTCTGCTTCGGTACACCTCTGTTTTGGGCTGAAGCCTGTTTTGATCGCGGATGCATCGGTGTTCAGCTGGCGACACCGTGCTTTCTTTCCCCGCTACCAGATTGGAATGGCAGAGAGATCTGACAGTACTGATCACATTGTTGAGGATTGTGGTTTCTGCCACAAAATGAACCCCAAGTCCTTGAGGGAACGTTCAGCGACGCTCGGCAACCCCCGTCGAAATATCAGGCTCGCTCAACGGCCAGGTCGTCGGGGCAAGAGACCGAGGGTCCTACACCTGAGAAAAAGGACAGGTGCCAAAAGAAGGCCAAGAAAAGGTCACACTCGCGGAGCCATTAATCGTCCAGTTCATCCCACAAAAAGAAACCAATGCAGGCACGACTCCAGACTCGTCGGAGCAATGGGGTAAGACTGGCCTCAGTCTGGGTGCATCAAGGGTAGAGTGAGAGGTGTTCAGCCGATGCTTGAAACACTCAAGAGAGCCGCTGCTTGAATGACCCCTGTTTCGAAGCAGCCGGTCTCCCATGGATCCATTTTGTGCCCAGTTAATCTGGCACCTAGAAAGCCAGGTCAGGTTTGGCGCCATTAGGTCAGGTGGGAAGCAACATCATCAACTTAGGCGGTTGACCGCTCCTTCATCCCAAAGTCTTGTTCGACATTTTTCGAGACAATGCAGTCAATTTTCGACAAAAGGCACCATGTGCCGTTTGGCTTTGGGGGTCACTGGAGACTATTACTTTGTTGATCAGGCTGACTTGGTCACCCTTGCAGAAAGGCTCCATGATGCTAGTGGTCTGGACACGTCTCCAGACCTGGATATGCAGCACGCTACCCCATATGGGCATGCTAATGCCTAGTACCGCAGAATGGTTGAGAGCGTGATGGAAGCTTTAGGTCTGGACGCCGTAGCAATGCCCCTGTTAACTTGTGAGTTGACAGTCTGGACAGAGGTCTGCCAACGGAAAGGGCATTTGTCCTTTAATTTAGCTTTTGCCAATCCCATTACCACTTTATGGTTGAAGCCTTGCTCCACTCTCGCAGTGGATTTGGAGCTCACCAAGAAATGCAAACCGTTAGGGGGCACCTGCAGTTTCTCTCTACTGACCCTACTCCTTAGGGTCTGGTGGTACAAGCCTCTACTGTGAACTCCAGACTACCCATATCGAACCTGCCAACAGACAGGGCGTCAAAGAAAACGGATGCCCTGGCGAAGAAAATATTTGCTTCGGGCAGCATGGCCCTCAAGTCGGTAAATGCATCCTGTGCGTTCACCAAATACTTGCATGGTCTATGGAGGCTGGTCGTGCAGGCAGCAGAGCACCTCCCTGCTGGCGAAATGAGGGATGCCTTTCTGTGTCTAGTGGATGACAGCAAGGTGGTAGCTTTCCAGGTAATGCAGTCGGCCTGGACACTGAATATTGTGTAGGCAGGACAACTGGGACTGCCACTGTGCTGAGAAGGGCACCCTATTTGCACAGTTCAGTGTTTACGCCAACATTCCGGGCAAAGTTACTGGACATAGCATTAGAGGGCGAGCACCTGTTCGGCCCTAGGGCTGAGGAGTCCTTGGAGAGAAATGTAAGGACTATAAACTAGCTGTTGCAAAGTCACTATGCCTGGCTGTGCAGCAACCGCCTAAGCAATCAAGGGGAAGAGGCTATAGGCAATATTTTCCCTTTGGGAAGAAGACACAGCTCTCACAACCCAGGCAAGAGTGAGGTGCTTTCCACTCTCCGGACACGGTGGGGGTGGGGGGCATCTAGGGGTCAGCAGATTGTGGCAGCTGCTTCCAAGGCAGCATCACCCGCAGAGCCATATTGAGTTCTCCCCTCATGTTTCTCTGGTTGGAGGGAGAATTTGCGAGCACTTGCCCCAGTGGAAGGAGATAACCTGACACCTGGGCATTGCAGCTTGTCGAATGGGGTGTAGTGTCTGCCATCTTTGAGCAAGCAGCAGACTGCCTGCCCCTCATAAACAACTGGAACAGGAGCTCCAGGAAGAACTGCAAGCCATTATTGAAGGGCGCCCTTTATTTCCTGAGCGCCAAGAAAGTCGGAGGACTGTCTTGTTTTGGACCTCAGGGCCTTGAACAAGTTCCTGAGAAAGGACAAGTTAAAAATGGTGACGCTCAATTCTCCAGGCTCTGCAACTCCAGGACTGGCTGGTGTTGCTGGATTTCCATGCCCCTTATTTTCGTGTGCCAATCTACCGGAAGCACAGGCATTCTCTGAGATTCGCTATAGGGAACACGCATTACCAACTCAAGGTGCTCCATTTTGGGCTAACCTCCATGCCCAGTTTCTTCACCAAACGGATGGCAGTGGTGGCGATGCACCTTTGGTGATCCGGAGTCCTCGTATTCCCATACCTGGATGGCTGACAGATCCAAGGGAGGTCACCAGAGCAAGTATTGTCCCAGCTCGAGGACACCTGCACACTGCTACACAGGTTGGGCTTCTCACTAAACGTCCAGAAGTCCCATCTCACACCAATGCAGAATCTCTAGTTCATCCGATCAGTAATGGACACATGGTTGGGGAAGGCCTTTCCCCTCCTGATGAAAGAGTCATCAGTGTCCGGCAGATGGTTGAACTCTTCCAGAACCTCGACAGCCTACCGGCGGCTTCCTTCCTCTGCCTTTTAGGGGGTCATGGCTGCATTTGTCTGGTGCCAGAGCCCAGGTTGCACAAGCGCTCTCTGCAATGGCGGAGGGATATATGGTCCCAGTACTTTGATGCCATGAAGTATTGAGGTTGGTGGGCAGTCGACCTATCTTGGTGGGCCAGCAGAGAAAACGTGAGGAAAGGGGGGAGGGGGTCCTTCTGGCCTCTGTGGCCCCAGGCTCAAGTGATTATGGATTCATCATTGAAGTGTTGGGGCGCTCACTGCAGGTGAGCGCTCTTTGGTGACCAATGGAGAGCTGGAGGCATATCAGCAGGCTGGATTTGCAGGCGATCAGGCTAGCCCTGATGGCATTTACACCTTTGCTCAAAAGAAAGCACGTCCTGGTCATGACGGACAATACAGTGGCCATGAACTACCTCAACCAACAGGGTGGCGTTTGGTCCCTTATCAAGGAGGCAATGCAAATATGCTTCTGGTTGCTGGAGAACCAGATCTCTGCTTCAGTTGTCCATCTAGTACGAACAGAGAATGGGCTAGGTAACGCTCTGAGCGAGCAGAGCACAGTCTCGCTAGAGTGTGAAGTATGCCAGGAAGTTGTCGAGCAGACCTTCACTCAGCGGTGAATCTGTTTGCCACCAGGTCCAACTCAAAGTGCAGACAGTTTTGCTTGAGGGAATTCCTTGCAAAGCGCACTCTAGGGGTTGCATTCCTAGTGGAGTCGGTCCTTGACCTCCACTATGCCTTCCCTTCTGATACCTGTCATTCTGGGTAGCCAGTAATAATATCGAGAAAAAAAAAGTCCAATGCAAAAATGTTGGGGAAAAAAAAATTCGAAAAAAATTAGAATGTTTTTTTTCACTTGTATGGTTTTTTTGGGTTTGGGTAGTAAATAATAAACAGGGGTTGGGGGGGGGGACCCCCATTAAAAAAACTTTAGAAAAAAACATTCTACATTTTTTTTTTGACATTTTTTTAAAAAATTTTTCAGTCGACTTTTTCACTATAAACCGTCTTTCTGTGGGTTCTCAGAGGTTGATGAGGTTTCAAGCCACCATGATATTGATCGCCTCTGGGCGAGGAGAACATGTTGCTTGGAACTGCTGGAATTAACCATCTGCCCACCTCTCCAGGTGCCTTGATGGCCAGACCTATTCCATTCGCACAGTCGGGTACTCCACCTGAACCCAGATTCCCTCAATCTACATGTGTGGCTCTTGAGAGCATTAAATATGACTTGCACCTCTCAGAAGAGGTACTTGAGGTGCGACTGGCTGCATGCAGACCATTTACCAGATCTCTATACGTGTGCAGATGAAGATTTGAGGCATAGTGCAGGGAATGCAGGATAGATCCTATTGCTTGTCCCACCACTTTAGTCATGGAGTTCATTTTATCAGTGGCTGCCTCAGGCCTTCAGGCTGGCACAGTCAAAGTCTACTGGGCGGCTTTGTCTGTAAGGGTGCTCCTGATCAAGGATTCTTCATCACCATCCTGGTCATGACCAATTGCTGAAGGGCTTTGTGAATAGGTTTCCGCCTACCCCATTTATGGTTCCGGACTGGGACCTTGACTTGGTTCTCATGTTTTTGGATGGCTGCTCGGTTTGATCCCATGCACTCATTTTCTGTTAGACTACTTACCTTGGAAACTGCCTTTCTGGTGGCAATGACGTCAGTTGACATGCAAGTTACCTGCATGCTTTATCCTGTAAGCTTCCCTTCCTCCTGTTCTTCAAAGAGAAAGTCTCACTCAAGGTGCAGCCTGAATTCCTGTCTGAAGTGGTCGCTGAATTTTACGTGTCCCAGAACGTTGACTTGCCAGCATTTTACCCTCCTCCGCATCCTTCCAAAGATGAAGAGCGGCTGCACACTTTGGACCCTAAGAGGGCTCTACGCTTTTATGTGGCAATGATGTGCAGACGCAGTGACAAATAATGACCTTTTCCTGGTCCAGAAAGGGGTTGGCTGTGTCAAAACAGACAATCTCTAGGTGCAAGTGTTACATGGGAGCAGTGAAAGATCTGCCACCAGGCATCAGGGCACACTCGACCAGCAGCATGGCAGCATCTTCTTTTTTGCAATGGGATGTTCCTGTAAAGGAAATTGCCTGGGCAGTGACATAGTCTACTGCCTGGATGTAGCACCTGGTGTGGGTGCCGCTTTCTGTAGGGAAGTGTTGCATAGTTTCCTTTTTATTAGGACTTTTATCCCGCTTCTGCACACTATACTGCTTTGGGAGTCAGTCTGATGAGGAATCTGCGGGAGAAAGCAATCCATTGAAGGAGACATTACTGACCGGTAATGTTCTTTCTATCGATTCTTCTTCCGACGATTACTCTTCACCTTTCCATCCGATCTCGCTATGAAAATGGTCTGCAGTCATCATGTAATTATCCTCTTCTTGTGGGAGATTTGAATGGTTATGTATCAGGCACAGCTTGGGGCCTTGGGAACACTGTCAGTCAGTAGCTTTCTGTGCAGTTCTGTTACTCTTTTAAAAAAATGTGTGCAGTTGGACCCCAGCCGGCCCGTAGAGCTGGGGGTTTCCCAGCAGCACTTTAAGATGAGCAGCAGCACCCTTGAGATGGATGGGGATGCAGATTAATACTCTTGCATCAAATCAATAATGACAACTCAATGGTTTGGTTTTGTCTGTTTAATGACAAGTACAAAAAACGGGGAGTTCATGAATAACCGCACTCGCTTGGTTTTCCTTCTCGCTTCAACTCCAATTAATTTCAGAAAAAACATTTTATTTATAACAAAAACTCGTCATCACTGAGGTGTAACTCTCAAAATTTAGCATGCTCTTCGATTGGTTCTAGGAAGGTAACTTTAATATAGGCACTATATCTGTATATGGTAACGGGGAGTGGGGATTGGATAAATACTGTCGGGTGGGGCATCTGAGCCTTTCCTTCAAAATGGCTACTGTAAACATCACTAAAAGTACGACGTCTCATTGGTTCTACTAACTATTCGACCCTAGATTACTTGGTCCATTATGATTGGGTTGGCAACAACCCCACTCATGCTTTTCAACTTGCTTAGCAGCGTGTAGAATAGCCAGCCAGGTGCAGGGAGTTTGTCTGCACCCCCAGCTTCCCTCCAATTATTGTTAGAATCAATCATCACTTTTGTGGTCGTGTCAATTTTTTCTTTGTGGTTGGCCTCGAGACTGCTTCTTGGTCTGGCAAAATTAAGACATCTGTGCATGGCACAGGTCCATGCATAGGTGTGAAAGTTTCATCCCTTCTCGCTCGTCTGGTCACGTGATTCTGACACTGTGAAATAGTCTTATTCTTCATACAATTTGTGTATTTGACTTAATTCTGCCAGCCATCTGCGGCTGATCTTGACCTTTCTGAACAGGATACTCTGTTCTTCTCTTCATTAATTGTATCAACTGTTGGTGTATTTCAGCCGATACGACCTTGGCTACTTAGCATGATTTACCTTTGAGTTTCTCTCTGTCTTTAATTCTCGATTTGTTTGATGCGGAGCTCTCCTCTTGAGACTTTCAGTAACCTTTGGTTGATTCTACTCTTGTGCATAGTGGAAGTATACTTTTATAAAGTGCTTCTTTTGAGGTAGATATCTATAGGTGGCGCTTGCCACAATCTATCTTGCTACGAAGCATAAGCAAGCCTCACGATTTCTGTACTACTTGCGGCTCCTTGCATATGTACACGTTTAAACTAACTGAATATTTTCATCGCGCATATGGCATAATTTCTGACATCTCAACATCAATTATTTCACTTTAGGCTCAGGATGTCACTTTTTCGTGGCGTTTCATCTCTTTTCATCATTCACTGGTCGTCATATCTTCTATATGTGAGTCGGTCTGGGTTCTTATGTCACCATTCGTCTTCCTTTGGTATCTTTTTAGCTTCTTCAGGTATTGTAGTCTGACAATCGTCATTCTGTCTCACTTGTCGATAAGGTTTTCTTAATGGGTGCCTTACTGTCCAGGTTTTCTTAGGTGTCGGTACTTCAACAGGTGCTGTTTTTCTGATGGGTACTGGACAGAGCCCAACTGCGGCTCTGCTGGTTTATTTGCTCATCATACATCACATATTTCGGCGTGAACGTTCCTGGTACTTCAAAATGGGCGGTTGGAGTGTGAATCGAGCTTGGCATCTCCTCTTCAAAGGGTTGAAAGAAACTATTCCCATTTCATAGCTTAATAATATCAGACTATTCTTGTACACTCCTTGACAAGAACCCCAACGTTTGACTTTCATCTTGTTAAGTTGGGGCTCCAAAACTGAGGTCAATGATTACAAGCCATAGATTTTGTCTGGAATTTACTTTAGTTTTTACAGTTTTAACAAAGGGACCAAGGAGAATCCCACCCATATTTTAAGGTTAGACCCTGCATCATCGCTGCTTTTATCTCTTTTGCATTATAAAGCTTTTTGATTCCTTGTTATTAGTTTACAAGCCTAAATATTTACTTTCATTCATTACCTCACATTCAGACCCTCCTTTTCACCAGGCAAATATATTTTGTTCTCTTCACCTACTGAGATTCATAACTATTCCCTTTTAATGTATTCATTATCAAATTATTTTTTTAAGGAAATCTCAGCTAGCACATTTAAACATAGATGGATCATACAGAGCAAGGCTTACAAAATCATCAACATAGGATGTTCATGCGGTGCAAGTGTTTCTTTTTTTGGGGAAATACAGTTTTAACCATTGCCAAGGTAATCTGCAGGTCAGTCATATAAACGTTAAAAAGAAAAGGGGGGATACAACCTTGCCTAAGGCCTTGTTGTTGTCTGAAATGTCCATTGCAGTCCAAACATACTTTGTCCAAAGTCGTTTGCAATATTTTTACTAGCTTTAATACGCTGGGGTCCAAACCCCCAAGTACCCAACTTCCTCCACAAACACTCTCTACACACTGAATCAAAAGTGGAGTAAAAGTTAATAAATGCCACATATTCCACATATAGTGCAGCAGATTATTTAATAAAGCAGTTTTGGTTAAACAATTTAATTTTAGTAGATTGTGTACCATTGAGCAGTTTCCCAAGAAACAAATTTGCTCATGGGCTAAAATCTTGTTTCTAATAGCCCAATTGTTCAGTCTTTTCATCCAAGCTCCTTTTTAAAAGTGTTATTAGTAAGGCTTCAAACCAAGAACTGGGAATTGTACATCTGAGTGCGATGCTATTCAATAAAGGCATGGGGAACTGACCCCACAATTCCAGCTGGTCACAGATGGGCATATTTGTGGAGCCATTTGACCCAGAGGCAAACAATCTCTTCATGCACTTAATTATCTCTGCAATTTCATCACACTTGGCTTCAAGACAATTTTCCTCCAAATTCTCCGCAAATGGCTTTAATTTGCATGCCTCACAGGGGAGCATGATATGATTCTTCCTGATGCCATCATTAATAAGGATACTTTGTCTTGAGCTAACCAGATCCTTGCTATTCTTATTCATTTCCAGAACAAGCGACTGACTAAGCTACCAGACCCAGCATGTTTGTCCGGTCTTGACTCAAACATAATTTTATAATTATTTAACCAATTTGTATAGTGCAGTTGTTTGCTATTCTTTATATGTTTATGATCTGCTTTGCTTAAGTCGCTGCATTGAGCGTTTTTTTAAGCTCTAATCGTAGCTACCTTTTCTTTTTACTTTTGGAGTCCCATCTAAAAGTCTCCTTTGTGAGGGTATGTAACACTCTTCCTAAAGAGACTGCCACTCCACAGAAAGCTGTCCTATGAACAGGAATAAAACGGCACACCCATTCACAACAGGAGTAACCTCACATCAGGGTTCTGCAGATCTAAAGGCCTTTGATTCATTCTATTGAGAAGGGGAGGTGTGTGGGGTAAGTGTAGATGGAGCAAGCTCTTCATAGCTGGTAGAAGGCTCCACCATCTTGTTTCTCTATGCCTCCATCTTTCCAAAGCACTTTGCCTGTGGTGCCAGAAAGCAAAGTCCACTCGTTTCAAGAACAGGGAGGCTGGTATTTGTTTAATCACTTGTGGACCTCTACCTTTAAAAGAAGGGGCCTCATTTCTTTAATTCACCTGATTAATCTCTGTACTTCAGCCCATGAGGAAGAATTTGTTTGGACCCTGTTGGCAGAGCACTCCTTTCCAAAGTCCTCCAGTTGTGAGGTGGAGACAGGTAGTCCAAGGCAGAGACTTGCTTTGCTCCCTAACAATACCCATGGAACATTGGCAGTAACCTGCTGCTAGCGCAAGTTCTGCCTCGCTTCCAGCTGCAGCGGTACCCATGACCACTCTGTTAAAGGACCTCTGAAGTTGTGTGCCAGTCTCCCCTGTGTTTGAGAGCATGAGAAAAGGACTCCTCGTGTTCATGCCTAGTCTGCAGGCTCTCCATCTCTCCTGGATTCTCTCACTGTAGCCACTAACTACAGGCCGCCTGGCCAGGTCACCCTCTTCCTCTCTGAGTGGGCTGACATCTCCTCCTCACTTCTTGCCTCTACCTCTCAATTTCTCCTCCTCAGAGACTTGAACATCCACCTGGATGCTAACAACCCTTCTTCAGGTCTCTTTCACAACCTCTGCCATTCTCTCTCTCTCTCTCTCTCTCTCATTCTCTCTCTCTCTCTCTCTCTCTCTCTCTCTCTCTCGTTCTCTCTCTCTCCCTCTCGTTCTCTCTCTCTCTCGTTCTCTCTCTCATTCTTTCTTTTTCTCTCTCTCTTTCCCTCTCTCTCCCTCTCTTTCAACCTCTTTGCCTCTCTCTCGCTCCCTTTCTCTCTCTTTCTCTTTTTCTCTCTTTCTCTTTTTCTCTCTTTTTCTCTCTTTCTTATGTATTCATCCATGAACAGGAATCGGGAAGCAAGAGCTTCTGATTACTGCGCGTGGGTGCTGAATCACCCCGCTCCAGGCTGCTCTGTCTGTATGTGCCAGGAGGCGCAGAAGCTCCCCTCGCACATACAGACATGCAGTTCCCCAGCCAGCATTTCCAATGAGCTATGCAAGGGTGGCAGAGCGAAACGCCCCCAGCCTTGCATGGCTCAGTGAGCATGCGTGGCTTGGGAACTGAACTGTCAAAGGGAAACAATGCTTCCCTTTGACAGTTCAGCCAGCCCAGAAGGACTCCCTCAGCTGGAAAAAGCAGCTGAGTGCTTCAGTGAGCTGGCTCCTCGCCTCCTCCATAATGGAAGAATGAGGCGCCAGGCTAGGACTGGTCTATAGGGTAATGCCTGAACCATAAATGTTAGTGTGGGCCAGTTTTTGGGCCAATGTGGGCCAGTTTGATAAATTTCTTCACTATGCAGCTAGTAATTTTGACCGTTGTTGCTGAATAAATATTCTTTAAATATCACAATTTGCTTACATTTTAGCAAAAAACACCTCCTTGGGTACTTTTCAAACAGTGTGTCACTAAAGAAATGGATTGCCATTTGCAACTGTGGGCCACTTTTTCATTGGTGCCTGAAACTGTTTTATGCTCCAGTCCGACCATGTAGGCTGCCCCTGCCCATATTCTCCATTTAAAAAACAATGTTTGAAGACCTCTGCGTTAGGCTGTTGCAGGGGAAGGAGCCTTTGTGGCGAAGAAACCAGCAGCTGGGGCTGCTGGGGCTGCTGGCCTGCGGGAGAGAGCGGTTAGGAGAAGCAGAGGAAGCCACCATGGAACCATGCCTCAGACCGGCGAGTGTCGCAAGCGGCACTTGGCGGCCGGAGGCGTTCAAAGCGGGTGGCGGAAAGATAATTCTTTACAGAACTGATGGAAAAATAAATGCATATTGAATACCGAACCAAATGGGAACTTGAAATTGAGCATATTGAGCATTTGTTAAACACCAAACTAAATGAAACCTTAAACTTGAGCACTTTTGAATATCTGGTGAATATCAACATAACTTGGTATTAAGCTTTTTTAATCTAAAACTAAGCACAGGTTGCAGGGGTGGGCTTGGGGGTGGGGGGACCCCTCCCACCCACAACAACAAAAATGAAACGTTACATGAAGCTGGCCAGGCCCGAAATACTTAGAAGATTTCAGCACTGGACAGCTCCATGTAACGTTTTAATCTGAAAAATAAATGCATCGAAATATTATCTTTTACATTTAAAAGTACATATCCATTGAAACTTGTCCATTCCTATATTCGATGGACAAGTTTCAATGAATACGTACCTTTACATGTTAAAGATAGCATTTCGATGGATTTACATTCAATGCATTTCCATCGATGGATTTGCTTTTCGATGCAGTTCCATCAATGGAAAGACTATAAACCAAGTTGGAATTTCTACCACCCTGACATGAGTTAATAAATTACTTTATTTTGAATCAGTTGTCTGTATCCTATTTCATGATACCTTCACGGCACTGACCCTCCTTTACCACAATTAACCAGACCCTGCAAGATCCTGTTCAAACCCTATTCTTACCCAAAGTGAAACTGCCCTCCCACCGTGTGTCAAGCAGCCAAACGCTTGTGTGGCCCAACACCCACACAGTTAGTAACTCTTGGATGTCTGTACCTTGGGAATTATGGTTTTCACCGTTGTAACACTGTTTTGTTTAGTGCACACAACCTACTACATTTTTTTTTAAACCTACTTTTGTTTGGATATCCATTTTAATTCACTTTGATAACCAGTTTCTTTATACCTTAAACCATTTGACGGCTCTCGATGGGCCTGACTGCTTGATTACTGGCTAGCACAGAGAGCTGAAGAAGCCCTTTCTGCCAGGAGTGTATTGAAGTGTACCCTAGATGTGGCTGTATGTCTTTAGAGTGAGGAAACTGCTGGTGTGTACACTTGATTGTTTGGAATGGAGTTCTGTATTACATATAGCTGTTTTAGAAGTAAACTATTTCATTGCACTCTTGGGCAGATCGTTTTCTCACATGGCTAAAACAGAAATTGTGTTCTAAAGTGTCCAAGGCAATCGGTTGCTAGTGCAGTACAGGATCATATGAGACATACCCCATTTCTTCCATTCCACTATTTTCCTGAGTTTAAGCAATGTAGTGTAAAGTGAAACAGTGTCATAAACTCCATCACGTTGGCCATCTCTTAGCGTTTGGTCCTGTAAGAGTGGAGAGTGTGACGAATCCCGGGTATTCACCCCGTCTCCCCACTGAGAAACCCCCACCCCATTTGAGGATAGAGCGATGAGCTCGCCCTGCAAGACTCTCCCTAGGGTTTGGGCAGGTAGGACCTCCCTGGGAATGACTCTCCCTTTGTGGACGAGAGCTCCCAAGCTAGAATAAGAATCTGAACCTGAAGTTGTAAAGATGTGATAGCCTTTGTATCTGACTGACACCACTGTTAAACCCTTCTCAGACTTGACATACAATTGAAGCCTGTTACCTTTTGGTTGTAGAAATCTCTATAAAAATAATGAAGTCCCACCTAGAGGAGGAGACTCACTGGCACACAGCGGAATGGCAGGGGAGGAGACGCGCAGAACGGATACTGCCTCTGGAGCGTGGGACAGACACTGCCTGGAGGCAGGACCATGCAGAGGTCCTGGTGGGCCTGAAGCCTGATTAATGCCACTGGACCTATAAACACCAGGATAAGACCTCCTCTAACCTTGCGCTGAGATCCTGAAGAAGAGGGGTAACAGAGTACTGGTGAGACCGTGAGAAGTCCGCCACAGCAAAAAGCAACCGAAAGACAGGCGGAGACCCACCCTGGCAAAAAATCCACAGAACTGCAGGTATGCAGGCCGCTCAAGAAGAAGGGATGTGGGTGGTAGATTTCTACAACGGCAAGATAGACGTCCTGAGCATTATTTTGTTGGCTAAGAAGCCAGAACAACTAAAGCAGACACGGTGAGTCCTAAGGGATATAAAACCTGATAAAGATGGCAAAGGCCCTGAAAATCAGATTCCTAAGTCCCAACAGGAGAAACTAACAACATTTCCTTTAGAAAGCCAAGTGAATCAGGCTGTCCAGGTCTAACAGAAGGGACACAGTCTTTTACAGGAGTTTGTAAACAAGAGAAACAAGGGGCTAGAGGGTCTGTGCCTAGCTGACATCTGAATCAAAGGGTCCAGAGGGACAAAGGAACTATTGACATTGGGGATTTTGAATTACCAAGTGTAAAGTCTCAGCTTCCCCCGAATGGTAAATCTCAAGGGAACGAGGTGGGCTTTCAGATTGGGCATTGGTGGAAGAGGATAAGTCAAATACTCCTCTGGACACAAGAGATAAAAACTTGGGTGAACTGAGTGACTTTAGCTTTTTTATTATACACGAGAAACCAAGAGGGATATGGATTTTGCTTATGAGAACTCTGAACTGTAAGGGGGATTTGCTGCAGGAAAGTGTTATGACCCACTCCAGGGAGAGTCCTGTAGAGAACGTATATCAGGAGACTGTTTGAAGAAAAGGAGGTCCGCTAGAAGTGCTGACCCAACCCCAGGGTGAAAGCCCATACATTTTTGTTTCTCCTAGTGGTATGGCCAGATAGTTGGACAGGTTAGGACCGAGGACTGTTTTCTTAGTTATTCTGACAATTTGACTAGCACTTCCAGTTTTTGTTTCATTAGCAAGAGAATCCCCTATTAGCAGTACGGCAAGATAAAACCAACTGAACCATGTGTGAGTCGTACTTTTGGTTCCCCACAGGAGGGATAGTTTGTCCGGGGGGCTGGGGGGAAGAGGGAGGATTGAGCTGCAAAACCTGGAGTTTTTATTCATGCAGAATGGAACAACCCGTTCTCTGTATTGTGGTGGGTATTGTGGTGGGTTGACAGAACTCCCCACACTGTCATGTGAGGAGAGCAGGCTGGAAGGTACTGGGTTGGTCCTGCTGCTACCCGATGTGCCTCGAGGGTTGATGGAGCGGTATCCCATAGTCTCGCAATCACCTCTAAGGCACAGTATGTTTACCATAGGGACATCCAAGGTCTGAAACCCCAACTAGATATGATTGCGACACCCCTTCAAGCCAGGCAGAAATGAGTTGTGCAACTAAACCACCAACTGCAGTAAATCATATTGTCTGCTCACAGACCTACAATGTTTGTGCGCTATCGGGGGAACATGTCTCAACCTTCACAAAAGAGGTGAATTAGAAATCAAAGCAACTGCGATCCACGCAAGACACTTAGCGAAGCGAGGAGGGCTACAAATCTGCACTTTGAACTTTGCGGAAATCAATGGTGCGCTCTTTTGACACCTCAAACTTGCAGGCACTTCAAACAAGCTTATTGCTAAGCTAGTCACCTGCTAGTCTGGAAGCAACTACTCGATGCCAGGATACAAACCAAAGCACTGGCAAGTCACGTGCCGGCTTGGACTGGGATTTCAACCACTGCTCGACCGAGGTAGCCCTTGAATGGCCGCCTCATCGGCCTGCACATGGACACACCCCAGATCACCCATTTGACAACCGCTGCCTGCTGACTTGAACTGCTGGAGAGTCACTCATTGACCCCTCCCAGCGATTAAAGCTGACTGCAAAGCGATCCCGGGACCGCCACAACCTGCATCCTTGAGAGCCACCCTTCTACTGCACTGAGTGACTGCATTCACCCCTACTCTGCTTGTTGCTTGGGCCTACACAATCAACGTACCCAAAAGGAGCTTGATCCTCTTGCATCGGTCAACCCACCAAGAACTAAATCCTAAATCCAGATACTGTTGACTGTGATCTGCTCCCTCTGCCGGATCTATGTGATTATTGCGACGGCCGAAAATGGCGACTTTTATTTTTAACCCCTTTACACCACATATGCGGGCGGAGACCCCCATATTAATATTTTATTCTATACCTGCCACATATTTAAGGGTGGGGTCCAAAAAAAAGTCCGCATTTTCAGCCGTCGTAATTGTGAAGGTGACATTTTGTACGATTCCCCTCTGTCCTCTCTGGCTCTAGGGACTGGTTAGGTGCGATCGCTCCTGTTATCACCAAACACATATCCTTTTTGTATCTAATAAACTACCTACTAGGCTCAAGAGTGCTATTTTCCTCATTATGTTGCATCCTCTCTATTCTTCCCTCAGGGTGGGTTTTTGTACAGTGTTTTCTATTCGTTCTATTGCAGATGTCGTATTTGATTAGAGTGTGTGTGTTTGTGGTGTAAATGTGCACCTTCACACCCCTCTTAAGAGCATAGCCTTCTGTGTGAGGAGTCTGGAATGAAACTCGGACACAAGTTTACCATGTGTTTGGTTAGACATTTAAAGGGGTTTTGAGGGTGAGGGGGAAGGCATCTCTGACTCTGCTCTAAAAGGAACTTCCCTGCCTAAACCAAAACTAAGGATCTGTCTGTGTCCGGATGTCAAAAACAAAACTGTCATGTGTCGAGTTCATTTCTGATCCTCACACTATAAACTAAACTCTAAGGTGAAACAGGGAAATGTTTTTTAACCTTATATGATATGGCATTTAACGTGCCTATACATAAATGAATGTGTTTAGAAAAGTGTTCAGAAAGGAAGAATACTTGGTTCAAACAAAGGTTCTTAAAGGAAGAAAGTCTTGGCTCCAGAGGATAGTTACCTTCCCCTGGGTTCTTCTTTACTCTTTGAGGTTTTTATACACAATAGTTCTTTGGGACTCAGTTGGCCAACTACCACACTTTCACACAAAAACTGTCTGGCTTTACATTTTTGGTTTCTTTGAGGACACCTGGTATTTCTTTCTCAGATGGTGTGGTTTCTTCTTTCTTGTTTAACACAATTTTTTCCATTGCCTGGTATACTCTCCTGCCAGGACTTCTATTAATTCAGGGCCTTTGCCTGCTCCAAAAGGATCTTTGCCCGCTCCAAAAGCTGCTTATATATAATGTTGAATAATGTATTCCTTTGATATATTATTTTCTATCTGCTTCTCAAATATTTGCACTGGCATTCAGACATCAGAATAGGGGTGGTTTGTGAGTTAAGCTCCCCTTCTCAATATGTCAATTCTTTCTCAGTTAAGTGGTTCCCAAATGTTCACACTTTGTATGATCGCTGATACCCCCCGGGGTCCTTGCTGCTTCTGTGGTGGACTCACCAGTTTTCTTTGGTGTTGGTGAATTCTCCTACGATCTGCAGATGAAGTATTTCAGTGTGCCTCCTTCTCGCGCCTGCCTTTCCTTCGTTCGCTGGTCCTTCGCAGCTTCCACTGGACACGCCTGCTTTCCTCTTGGCTCCGGTAAGTGAAACACTGCTTTCCTTCATCTTCTAACGCCCAGGGATCCCTCACCGACTCCTGGCATTTCTGCAGCTCGCTCGCTCCTCTTGGCTCAGCAGATTCTGTCTTCCCTGTCTGTGAGCCGCCTGGCTCCACCATCTGGTCCCCGCTCTTTGGTTCTCCACTACCTCGTTGAGAGGTGCAGCTCCCTCGCCAGTCGCCACAGCAGCTCTCATTGATTCGCGTTTGCGGCTACTTAAATTTCCTGGTCACAGGTGTGTACCAGGAAACACTAGAGCGCTCACTGAGCTTGCAGTCTGTTGCTCGATCTCTCTTCTTCATTGCAGTATTTTGGGGATTCTGAGAACCAAAGTCAATGTTTGACACGACTTATGAAATTTCCGTTAACATTTTTAAAAGGTTTTGATGGCAAGTCGGTTCCGATTTATTAAGTGGAATTGAAAAAGGTGATGGCATCAGAATCGCAAGAACGGCCAAAGGTGGAAGGACGGTTCATAGATTTGGTGAGGGAGGTTCCCTGCTCTTCATAATAAAAGGAGTAGATGCATGACAATAAGCCATGATGGTTTCAGACATGGGGATGTTATTTTCAAGGGAAAATGGGGGATACCATGTCTCACCCGATGGAGCAATGACATCTCCGCAGAGGCTGTCTCCCCCCCTGTGATCCTCCCTCATATAGCCGGCCCCAGGGTCAGGATCTGCTGCTGTCCCCTAGCCACATGGGAGGAGGTTACCGCCGGGAGGTCAGTGATGACTCCATCAGATTCATCACACTTCCATCGGCCCACGTTCCCACAAAAGGTGATGGAGGCTCTTAACTGTTCTGTTTAACCTTTGATTGCGTTGGGTTTTAGTTTGTAGAAGTGTGAGGGCCGAGTGGGCCATTTTACCTCTACTCATCCTTATACTGCTGTGAAGCAGAATCCAATCCGTCAAATGTTATCACATGGAGCCACTTGCACAACACCAAATGCAGTGCAGGAATAGCTTAACGTAACAGGTGGTTATTGTAGAGAATAAAGTCCAGGTAAACCAGACCAAATCCATGATATTTACAGTGGGTCAAGCTACTGACTCATCACTGAAGAAATGCTGCTGCTAGGACTGTGGTGTCCTTAAATGGACACATTTGAATACTTACCTAATGTGGCAGGTCAATGTAACACATGACCCATGCATTTCAAATGTTTTTATTTTTGTCTGGATGGGTATGGGATAAATGCATGTAGGCTCTATGGTTTTCTGTAGAAAGAAAAAAGGATGTTCTATTCTCTGAGCTATCTAAGCAGAACATGTTGGAAGGGGAGACACTGTTGTCAGGGTCTCCTTGTCTAGCAGGGATACTGCTTTCACTCTGGTTCTCCATCGAATCTGTCCCAATAAAACAGTCTAAAGCAAGTACCCTGTGCACATCTTCACAACTAAACACAGTCTCAGGGATATAGTGCTCATCCTGATTCTTGGATCTCCCAGGGATATAGTGGCCAGCTCACTATGTGGACAGTCCCACCAATGTTGTGTCGAACTCGGGATGACTAACAGTAACAAAAGAGATGATGGCTGGAAGTTTTAGAATTGATCTTAACCTCTGGCATAGGCATGGTTAACCCCCACACTTTGGTTTTTCAGCTTGCCAAACAAATACAGAAAGGGTAAGGACAATTTGCAAATCAGACTTGGTCCCACCCAAATGCTTTTTTTTTATAATGGCTTAGTAGGCTGAAGATCAATGGTCTGCAGGGTTGCCCACAGTGATGCCAGAGGGTAAGATTACTTATAAACTCTTCACCCATCATCTCTTCCAACTGGCTTCTATAGTTATAGTGCATAGCCTACTTGTAGAAAGGTAGTGTCCTTTACGCTCTCTCAGCCAGCACCAGATATTCTCACTATGTATTACCTTCTCAGTCACAAAGACAGTAATGGTCACCACAGTAACAGTGAAAAAAGTGGAACTGGTGGCATTTGGCATCATCTGTTCCATCAAAACCTTTGTTGGGTGCCTACAAAATTACATTCTGCAAAAGCAGAGGCAAAAATGTACTTGCTGCCACGGTTTGGAGGAAAGGGGCACCGAAACAAGTACACTGCAAAACATGCTTTGAAAAAACCTCCCACAAACATTCGCCAAATGTGGAAAGTGGAGGAAACGTTTGGACCAGATAGGTCAGACAAATGACCTTGAGAAAATGTTGCACTTGCTGAATAAGTCAGCATCCAACAACACCAAGAACATAGCCTGCTTCCTTTAAGAATGCTGCAAAGAAAACCACATGAAAAACAGACATTAGACAATGGCCCACAATGCCCACCACCCCATTTAATTTCCCCAAAAGAAGTTGTTCCGATGGTTCCATTTACTGTAAAAGGCAAGTCTGGAAAAATCAAACTATTTTTGGGCAGCTTTTTTTTTTTTCAAAATATGTTTCCACATACGTCTTGATATCCGACCACGCATCCATGTACTTTCATGCCCCCAGATGGCTTTAATGACAAACCTTGCCGATGGACACCCGGACTAATAGCGTTTAATCTTTTTCTTAGTTAAAAACACTTTGGTCCCTTGTTTTTTTCATGGACTTTTAAATGAATCTTATAACTGTTTTATAAATGTTTTGGACGACCTATGATTTGATATTGTACCCAATCAATCTTTTTTTATATGCATGCATACGCCAGAAAGACTGACTAATAATAAGGAAAATGCATAGTGAAACGAACATTGACAGTTGTGATGATTCATGGAATCTTGTCACTTCTCCCCAGAGGGGGGGGAGCCCTTCTCTGTGAGGCTAGAGAGATGAGCCTGCCAGCTAGCATTCCCCCTAGGGGTGGCAGAAAGTGGGACCTAACAGAGAGAGACTACCCTCTTGGGGACAAGGACTCCCCCTAGAACTCCTTATGAGGCGCTGACAATGTACAAAGACCCCTCAGATCACTCCAAAGTAGTCTCGATATGTTACTGCAATATCTCCAAGAATCTATCTCCTCAGCTCAAATGTACTGGGAAGAAGATAGCCCAAAGAGCCATGAGTCCTCAAGTGAACAAAGGACTGTGCATCTACTCTGGGGAGGACCCAGCGTGGTCTACCAAAAACAGAAGGACCAGTGAAGTTTGTCATTGCATCCTGGGAAATTCGAACCAGGGCTGAGGAAGAAGCAGGAGATGACATGTCCTGAGTGGAGAGGACGCTGGAAAACCAAAGCAGCAGACTCTGGATAGATGGTGTCGAGCTGGCCATCTGGGAAGAACCTAGAGGCAGTGGCACAACCTAGAGAGGGTAGACCTTGTGGTCCTCGAACAGCGCTGAGTCCATACTAGGAAGGACTCGCAGAGCTGCGTGAAAAGAAATAAGACCGGAACGACCGAAGAGGTTGTGCTAGAAACTGGAACCTGACCCCACGGGAAGAATCGGCGACTGCTACCAGATTCAAAAGAGGTAACGAACGGAGGGAGACCATTGTGGGGGACAGGACGGAAGGAGAGTTAAGATTAGAGGGATCAATCATATGCTCCCCAGTACAAATGAATGTTATGAAGAGAGTGAAGATTAACAAGAGATGAATCGTACTCGTCCCAGTGTATGTCAACATTGGAAAGAGAATATAGGCTGCCAAGGGACCAGTCAGACCCGTCCCAGTAAAGAGGAATATGAGAAACCAAGTAAAAGAACCCATGAAAGCCATCCAGGGTACTTTCAAGAAAATAGAGACATTGCGAGATTTAAAGGAGGATCTGGAAACAGATCTTTCTTTGTGGAATCAAGGAACTGTTTGTGTAGAGAACAAGGCAAAGCCTAGGAGGGGTAAAAGCCTCCTCGAAGAGTTGAACAAACTTATAAAGATCATTCTTAGAAGCCATCCTAAGGCAGAACTGTTAAGGCTGTAGAAACCAATTCATTCTCCTGGCCCCCTCTTGTTCTTTGCGTTTACATGACTAGTGGTAGGGACAGAGTAGGATAGTTTAGGACAGGGGACGAACTGTTGATTTGGACAACCTCACTGACGACGAGCACCATAGTTACTTTTGTGTTAGGTAGGGCAAACACCTTATTGCTAGGGATATTTGAATAAATAATCCTGCAGAAATGCCACCTATTGGTCGGTCTCCTCCTTCTGGCCTACCACATAGTGCTAATAGATTTGGTATTCTTATAGGAATTACTGGGGTGGATAGTAAGAAAATACCTTTACAACTCCAGCTCACCAATCGCCCTGTATGCTGTAAATCACAGCAAGAGGTGTCCCATACCTTGAACAAACATTTGTCTCTGAGAATTATACTAGGCTACCTTGCATGCATAATGGAAGCATGTAATGTTTGGAAGGCAGTGCTTGGTCTACTGGATCTCCTCAGTGCTCTAGAAGGTGCCAGGCAACACTTGGCAATTGTTGGCTGTACCACCCCTTGCCCAAAGCTGAAAGGGTCACTCTTAAGTAGTGTGACGAATCCTCCTTGGATGTTGTCTCTTTTCCAATGGAAGAGAACCCTTTTCGTGTGGCCAGGGCGGTGCGGCCACAGTCCAATAATCCCCCTGCGTGTGATGGACCGCTGGAGGATCACATGCGTAGGGAACACCCTCATGGAATGAGGGATGACACCCTCAGAGAGACCCCTTATATTTCTACCATGGGCCCTACTCCTTCAACCTCTTACCATTTCCAGAAGTTCTAATATCCTCCAGACTTCCAAATATGCAAACAAAGTAGAAGCTTGTCCTCCCTTCAATCACACTGAGACGAAGATAATGTGTGGAGTGCAGAAGAGCATCCCACGGAACCCCAGTGAGCCGACCAGCCTATTTAATCCCGGCGATCGAATGAAAAGGAAAGAAGGATTTCCGACGAAGAGCAGTCCTCCCTGGAGGAGTCGTGAGGAAAGCCACTGTCAGCCGGACACGGGAGGAATGCCAGGACGCCCAGGAATAAGCTGAGAGCTCCAGTGCCGGTCCTGAGATGCAGGAAGGGACGGCAGGCTGGCGGAAGCAGGCGCTAGGCTCTCCCGAAGCTTTGGAAGTGAAACTGGTTCCTGAAGGATGGTTGGTGCTGCAGAGACGCTGCACACCAAACCAAGCCTTCCAAAGCACCATGAGTCCCACGTCTGATCGAGGAAGCTGAGAGAAGACAGACGCCCAAGCAAACGGGTACGCAAAGGCGGAGGGAGATGCTGGGAGCTCGAAGAGGTGGTGGCAAGAGGAAAGGGGGAACAAATAGCCCGGACCTAGGGTCTGCGACCCTGATGATCAGAAGAGATGGTGGTAAGTGTATAAGTGGGAGGAATGCCCTGAACCTATGGTCTGGGACCCTGAAAGTAATACTGAAGAAACATTTAAGTATTTGATTATATCTGGTAGTGCTTAGCAGGAGAGTAAACCAGAAAGAGAAATACTGAAGACAGGTGAGTCTGGGACCTGCACCCATAACAGATACGTCAGTTGCTTTCTTTTCTTTCGAATAATTTTGTATTATTTTTGAAGGTTCATGAACAAATAATATAGGACAATAATTTGTGTGTACATATTGTAGAATAGATATAAACTTAACTCAGCTATCATAGTCGTAACATAAAAGGAGTAAAAGAAATTTTAAAAAAGGGGTTTGGGGAAATGAGTGCAGGCGTGGAAAAGAACAATAGAGAAAAAGGAAAACAAACACTAAAACCATCCACCTCACACAGATGTTAATGAGGAGTCAAACCAAGTAAACCTTAAGGCACAATTGTAAACAGTTCAGCATAAAGTGCTTCATAGTCACAGTGCCTGGGAGAAAGGTGAACCAGGTTGGCTGTGCAAAAGGTAGTACTTGGCAGGAGAGTACAGCAGGTCTACCTAGAAAGCAAACTTTTTAAACCAGGCGAGTCTGGGGCTCACATCCACATAAAGGACAGTTGTTGCAGATGGTAGTACGTGGCAGGGAAGTACACCAAGTCTATCTAGAAAGGGAATTGTTTACCAGGCAAGTCTGGGGCTTGCCCCTATTTAAGAAGAACAGTTGTGACTCCTCTTAGTCACAGTACCAGTGAGAAGCGTGAACCCAGTTGGCTGTGTATAACAAAGAGAAACCTGTAGAAGGGAGACAAATCCTGGGATTGTGAACATTTTGGCAATGCTGTGGGAAGGGAGATATTCTCTTATCGCCTTAAAGTGGAAGAGGAACCAAGGGGAAAGTAGGCACTTCCTCTTGGAATTTGTGAACACTGAGAAGTTAAGAGAAGGGAGACAATCTCTTGATCCCGGATGCACTTTGTGTTGTGAACTTTGAAAGAAGAACCAACTTAGCAGACAGCCCCTTTGCACCTTATACTTTTTAGTGTGAGGGTTTTCGACATTTTGATGGACCCATTTAAGATTTGTGTTGAGGCAGCGAAACCAGTCTTAGCATTAGGGCTAGCGAGGCCTTTTCCCCAACCCTATTTTTTTTTTTTTAAAGTCTGTAGCAACAATGACATCCGTATGTCGATCTCTCACTACTGCACTTGCACAGTAGGCATAATGATTTCAAATCATGTGGAAGAGTGTTCCAGTGTTCTGTCCAGCTGCCTTTTAGGATATTAAGTACCTTATTCATCCAGTCTCTAACAGTGGAAGTCCTATGTAATTTCCAAAAAATACATTTCTGATGAAAGATGTGGTGCAGTAATTCACTGAAATTGTCTGTGACTTGGTTATTGATTAAAATGGAAGTCTTGTTGCTAATTGTTTTGTCGTGTTTTGTAGTGTGTGTGCGCTTGTTTGAACCGAATGAAAAATTGTAATAAGTAGATGACTTTACTTTCATGCTATTTACCATGGTGCTTTCTTTATTCCTTTAGAAATCTGAGGGAGGCAAAAGATAATGCAGTTGCTGAAAAGGAACGAGCTGTGCTGGCTGAAAAAGATGCTTTGGGAAAATACGACCAGGTTTTAGAACAGTGAGTAGATTTAAAGTGTACTGATGCACCAATAAACCATGCATTGCAGACAACCCTTTAGGACTGTACAAAGTCATGTGTCAATGCAGCATTCTCAGCAATATGACATACCTGGAGAGATGAGCAACATTGGTAGAAAAAGGGTTGAGCGCCACTGTGCGATGGCACCACTAGTCAAAACATGAGTTAAAGGCTGACCCATGAGGAGATCGCCAGAAGGAAAAACCTCAAGGGGAAGAAAACCCCTTTTACTTCAGAGATGGCCCAGGAAGGCAGGAGGCGCCCAGGTCAGCAAAGTATGTCATGGACAAAGCAGTAAAAGGGATAGATGGCTGAACTGGAGGAAAGCTAAAGGCGAACTGGAGACAGAATGGGGGAATTTCCAGGAAGGAAGACTACTGTAAGCTACAGAGAGAAAACATAGAAGAGTTTTAGGCCTGTTTGGCACAACATGTCAGCTTCAGACGATACCTGTGTATCACAAAGAGAGTAGCCGCCAGAGAGAGTTGGAACATACTACCAATTCTGTATGTTGCTATTTAGAACAAGATAATGGTGGTGTTCTATGAATCACCAGTGGTCCATCCTTATGGTATAATCTTAGGATCCCTTGGGTGTTAAAACTCAATGCAAATTAATTTGTACATATGTGTAGTCTTGTTAGAAAGAGAGCTTTTATGTTATATATTAGTTTTATTTCATAAAGCTTGTAGTACCGGATATGCAACAGTCATGGTAGAGCATCCTAGTACATTTGCAAACGGGCAGACATCATTAGAGCATGTGTCTCAAGTGTGTTCTGCATCAAAGACATTTCAAAGACATAAACTACAGCAACATATTACTTGCATTCATTTTAACAATATCATAAAAGCAATAAAGGAATGAAAGATAAGACGAACAAAAGGATGAATTCATTTCCAACGATTTAGAAAATGGAACACAAAAGTAGAATCCAACATAATGCAAGCAAATCTAGTAGGCACTGGTTAGTGGTGCAAAGGCATATGGTGGGGGGATGAAGAGAACACTTGTCCTTCTAGAGTCAAAACACGCCCCATATGCTATATGATTGTCTGAGATCTATTGGTAACCAATCCTCGGTCTACGTCAGGAACATGGAATTCCCAGGAGTGTATACAGGACAAGCAAAGGTAAGGCTAGGTCCTAGGACGTTTCGGCTTCCAGGTGTGGTGCCTTCTTCTGGGCCATAGGATTGTGTCTCCCTTGAACTTGGCTCTGGGGGGGGAGCGTGAGGTAAGGTGACGGGTCAGTTTAGTTGAGCCGTGTTCAATCAGCAGGGGCTTGGGTATGATCCAGCTATGTTCTGTGATGAGCTGGGAGTAAAGCAGCCAGAGTCCATCTAATCAACAGACGCTTGTGGTAGAGCCTTGAAAAATAAGGGACTGAAGGCCTGGAGTACTGAATGCACATGTGCCCCCAGGGCAGATTCTCAACTGGAGGCAGAGGGCCAGTTGTAGCTGGTTGCTAAAAAACAGCGTAGGGTGCAGTCCCCCTGTAGTGTATCAAGGATACAAGCACTTGCTCGAGGGTGAATCCCGAAGCAATGGAGAACAGAGAATACCTGAGCGTTGCTACGCAAAGTGATGATCCACTGCAGTCCTTTTGAGCTTTGGTGGCACAGGAGGGCCAGAAGTGAGGCATACAGTTGTGGTAGTCACAATCTTTATGGCAAAGACGGCCAAGGGGGACACCAATCTTGGAATGGGCTCAGCCAGTCCCAGTGCAAAGTTTCTGTGCTGCCACAGCAACCAATGCTCATGCAGTGCCCACATGACACGCAGAGCATTTTCCCCACTCTGTAGAGCCAATCCTTTATGGAGCTATGTAGGCTTCACCCAGTGGTATACTTGGAACCAATAGGGTGACCAGACATCTTGGTTTTGGTGGGATAGTCCAGGTTTTTCGCACTGTCCTCCTTTATCAACAAACGTCTTCAAAACTGCCAAGTGTCCCGGTTTTAGGAAAATAATTATAAGCTAGATCTTTACCAGACGACTTCTGTAATAAAGTGTGAGCAATGGTCAAGTTCATGTGTTACGTTAAGTATTTATTCTGCACCCATCACCACCGTAGTGGTCTTATGGTGTGTGACCTTGTCCGAGAAGTGGAAAAGAGTGTCCCTGTCAGAGTGTCTTCAGACCTTGGTCTGTGGATATAAAAGAAAAGGGGTTCGGGGGGAGGAGGTGATGGGAACGGTGGATTAGCCAGTGGACATACAACTTAGTTGTGGGAAACATGAGGTGGTGAGGAGGGATCATGGTTGTGCTAGGTGAAAAGCTTGGTTCAAATGGATTGTGTTCTCCCACGTATTCCTCATCTATGATATATTCAGATATCCTGCTTGCAGCTCAGAAACTTTTCTCCGCATATGGCGCTTTGTGTCATCTTTGACATCCTTCGAGGGCCTCTGTCCTCCTCGAGTATGATGTTGCTGCTGGTAAATAAGGCCCACACTGTGCACGTTGCCTTAGTTCTGTTTTTCCACATAGTTGCTCGAAACGGTTCTTCGTCTCGGCTTGTACGATAACTGCGTAGTTAGCGAGTTTTATCCGAACATGTCGACCCATACCCCAAAAACCGGATTCAAAAGATGTGCCGATGTCAGGGTCTGGCTTGTCAGGATTCCATAGGAGCGGATGCTGGCCCCACAGACCCTCACCAGGAGTTCACCTCTCAACCGTAAAGTAAAAGATGAGCTGAGAACCCCAAGAAAGGGGAAGTGGAGAAAATAACAAACTAGATACTGCTGCCCTGCAACCTTCTGGTAGGCTCTGGTATCTGTGATAAAACAAATACACTTGGTTACTTATGCATTATGTAAAATTATCTTCTTAAAATATTTTTTAATATATGCTACCTTCTTTACATTTTTTAACCTCTGTTATGGCATAGAGGTTATATTTTTATGTTGAAACTTGCAACTATATTCTCTTTAAAACTCTAAAGTAAATGACTCTTGCAAGTGCTTAACAGTCTTGGATATTTTACACTTTTGCTTCATTACATATAGCTCTGTAAAGTCTGGACTCGTATGCTTTAATGAATGCAGTTTTTTTTTTTAACAGAATCTCTTTTTGGTATAAGAGTTGCGTGAAAATAGGTATTCTTTAAGTTCCTTGAATGCAGCTCCTCCCGTGCATGAGTTAGTAATTCACACGCGCATATTCGACGAGAAAAAATAAACACGCGCACACAAAACCTTGCGCTAATTATTTTCTCGACCCGCGCTTTAAATTCACACGCACGCTCTTATTTCTGATCGCACCGCGCTCTCCTTTTAAAAAAGTCACGCGCACAATTCATTTGGACACGCGCACTATCGCACACACGCTTCCATGAACGACGCTACTAGGATGCGAAGACTCGCGCTAGCCCTAATGCCGAAATTTCAACACGTGCAAAACATTACAAACTTGTCACGCAGTCTTATTTCTTTTTTTCTTATTGCTTTAAAAAGTGTTTATATAATCCAGTCATTATACAGCTTCAATTTGGTTAAATTCCTTAAATATTGAAACTAGACCAGTTGCTTAATGAGTTAACATCTTGATTAAAACCTTTTACACGAAAAAAATAAATATATATATATAGATGCCAAGTCTTCTCTCTTTCTGCATCACAGTTGTTCACATATGTCTCCTCCTTATTCTCTTGTCTCAAGGTTTCTTTCACAACGTATATATCACTTTAGATTGAAAATTCTCTGTGAAAGTCAATGACTTTTAAAGGTACAATCCCACCTGATGTCTTAAATTTCTCACAGGCACTGCAATCGGTTTTCTTACTTTAGTGGATTCTCTGAACTCTGGAAAAACCTTATTTAAGGAGCTTAATAAATGTACAGCCAGCCACTGAATTACTTTGGATGAAAGGCAGTTTAGAATCTTGCTCACCTCCCAAGAATCCAGCCCATTATCCTTCCACCAATCAGACAAAGCAAACCTATCATTGTTCCTTACACCAATCAGATAAGGTTTCCTTCTCTCCATCTTGACTTGGGCAACCCACAATGTTTATACTTATGGAAACAGCTTCCTATTCTATGTACAGGCCCTTCCCTGCTCCCTTTCCTGCTACCAGACCACCTACTCCAGCCAGCCCTGACAGCGGAGTGTTGGCAAAAATGACTATAATCAATCCTCATATGGTATGCCTTTGGTGCCTAGTGTTCGGGCCACATAGTCAACAGGAAACCCACCCCAAAATAACCCCCACAAAAAAATCATCCGAAGATAAGAGCCCAAGAGAGTGAACTCCACAAAAAGGCCAAGGGGCACGGCAAGAGCGTTAAGCATTCGAGAGCTCGTCATTCCTCTTCATCGTTTTCGAGGAGATCAAAGAAAAGGAGTCATTGCTCCACATCGCCCTCTTCGGTCCCTTCCCCGAAGGGAAATGGGTACGCTTTCCAAAGAAAGGGGCTAGTAAGGCAGAACTGGAAAAATTCTATCTGCAGATGTTGGAGGTGTTTGAGAAAGCAGCGACTTCAGCCCCTTCGAAGAAGTCGTTAGAGACTCCCGACCCCATTTCGCCGAAGGCCGACTTAGTCAGTGAAAACCGCGGACTGCGCAGCCAACAGCCTGGACAGCAGGTTGTCAAAGGATTTAAAGTCCTCAAAAGCATCTTGGGCGCCACTCACGGCCTCGTCGCCTTGAAGGGATACTCCTCCTCCGACCCACTCAACACTGTCAAAGACATTGAAGTCGAGTTCATCGATGTCGAAGTTGTTGGAATCGAGGTCTTCGATATCCTATTCGAAATCGTTGAAGGTTTACAAACCACAAAATTAGATTTTTTTTTAATCTATGGCCTCTATTTTTGAGGTGGAGGAGGAAAGCTCTGATTCCGGTTTTGGTCTGGAATGCGGCACTGGTGTTAGGAGCTAATATCCCTGGAATCAAGAATGAAGGACCTTGTGGACACCCTAAAGGATGCTAGTGGTCTGGATACTCCAGAAGTTTATTCTGGCACTCTTGAAGGTACAGGACACGCTGATGCTTCTTATAGATAAGTGATGGGAAAGGTAATATAATACCTGGGATGGGGCAGGTCAGCTGAATATGAACAGGATGACTTGACTGATATTTTGGATAAGGGCCACCTAACGCAGTCAAGAATAGGGTCTTGGAAAACTCTGGATTCCACTCCTGCAGTCCACAAGGACTTCACAAAGAAATACAGACCTTCATCAGTGGATCCAGAGTTTCTTTTGAAACATCCAAGTCCACAAAGTCTTGTTGTTCAAGCAGCCACTTCTGCTTCTAAGGGAGCAGCCTATCCCACGGTTCCTCCAGACATGGAGGATAAAAGGCTTGATGCTATGGGGAAAAAGGTTTTTTCGGCTGGGAGTATGCCCTTGAAAGCAGCCATTGCAACCTGTGCACTAGCAACGTTTACCTACACTTTGTGATAGGTGATTGCCATGCATCTGAGCACATCCCAGAGGGTGAAGAAAGGAATGGTTTCATGAGTATTATTCAGGACGGAAAAGACGTTATGTGTCAATGCTTACAGTCAGATTTGACACTGTGGGCTGTGTTAGCCGCTCTATTGCTGCTGGTACAGTGCTAAGACGATTCGCCTGGTTAGGGAAATCAGGGTTTGCTTCTGACTTGCAATTCAGGCTGTTGAATATGCCGTTTGACAGTTCTTATTTGTTTGGCACAAAAACAGACTAAAGCCTTGAGAAATTTCAGTCTTCTAAGGCAGGAGCTAAATCACTGGATCTGGCCATTTGGCAGCCCCAACAGAGTCAATCAACACAGTCCTCTAAGCAGGGTTGGAGAAACCATTTATTTTGGTACTATTCCTCTTTAGGGAGAGCAAGAGGTCAGTTTATTTACGCAAACAAGACAGAGAAGGCAACCACGAGGTGGCCGAGGTTGTACTGGCAGAGTTGCTACAGCATCCGCTTCCTTGTCTTCCACATTGACTGGTGACCCAAAACCGCTTTGAAGACTTACAGCATTTGTCTTGTTTGGAGGCAGGTTAACCCAGCATCTGAAGGAATGGCAAAGCATTACAACAGATGCTTGGGCTCTGCAAACTGTTGTCTATGGCTACTGCCTCCCCTTTCTGAAAACGCCAAACTGCCCCCCACAAGGCCAGTCCTTGAAATTACCAGGTCTGCTCCTCCTACAGGAAGTTCAGACACTGTTGGAGAAGGGTGCTATTGAGCAAGTACCTCTAGCGGAAAGAAATCAAGGCTGGTACTCTCCTTATTTTCTAATCCCAAAAAAGGATGGAGGGTTGCGACACATCTTGATTGGATATGCTTGAACAAGTTCCTCAGGAAGGACCAGTTCAAGTTGGTCACTCTTTCGATGATCCTCCAGGCCCTTCAGCTCCAATATTGTATGGTGTCATTGGATCTTCAGGATGCTTATTTTCATGTGCCAGTTCATCTCAAGCACAGAAAATACCACAGAAAATACCAGATATTTGCTGTTGGCAGTTCTCACTGTCAGTTTCGGGTACAGCCTTTCAGGCTAACCTTCGCACGAGGGTATTCACCAAGCTTATGGCGGTGGTGGCAACAAATCTACAAAGGCGGGATTCACATCTACCCCTACCTAGTTGATTGGCCAATCAGAGCCCAGTCAACCAGTCATGCTCTTGAACATCTGGACAGCACCTGTGCTCTCTCCACAGGCTGGGCTTCTCCCTCAACTTCAAGAAGTCTCACTTGACACCTTCCCAAACACTGCAATTCATTGGAGCAGAAATTGATTCTTCCCCAGGGAAAGCTTCGCCAACTGAGGTAAGGGCTATCCACACATCTCAGATGGTAAAAACATTTCAGAGTGCCCCAAATCTTACAGCCTTCGATTTTCTGAGGTTGCTTGGTCTCATGCCATCCTGCATTATTCTGGTGCCAGAGACACGCCTGAGAATGACGTCCCTTCAGTGGGCTCTCCGTGATCAGTTCTGCGGCAGGATGACGGATCTGGTTCAAATCCCAAGCAGGGTCACGCAGGATCTCCTGTGGTGGGCCTAAGGAGAATGTGTTAAAGGGGGGAAATCTTTTGGCAACCATGGCCAGAGATTACAGTGGTTATAGACGCCTCCCTCTCATGGGGGTCGTCACACCAACTGTTTGACGATCAGTGAATGCTGGTCTCTGTCAGAGTACAAACTGCATATCAATGTTTTAATGCTGAGGGCAATCGGACTAGCGCTGATGGCCTTTCTGCCCTCTATATGGGGAAAGAATGTTCTGATAATGACTGACAACGAAGTGGCCATGCATTACCTCAACAAGAGAGGGGGTGTAGGGTCACTACCACTGTGCAGAGGCGCGATGCCTCTTGTTTTGGGCACTGCAAAAAGGAATCCATCTGCAGTTAATTTGGCCGAACAGGAAAACACTGCGGTGGACGCTCTGAGCAGGCAGAGCACAGTCTCTCACGAGTGGGAGCTAACTGAGGAAATCCTTCAAGAGATCTTTGCCTTTTGCAGAACCCTGCAAGTGGATCTGTTTTTGTCCAGTGTCAACAGGAAGTGTGACCTGTTCTTCAGAGAATTTCCTCAGAGAGGAGCTCTAGGGGACGCGTTCATAGTGGACTGGGAATTTCCACTTCTGTACGCGTTTCCAGTGATCCCAGTAATTCCTCATTTTCTCAGGAGATTGAGGAAGTCGAAATCGATGATATTTAATTCCCCTGAATGGGCCAGTAGGCCATGGTACCCGGAATGTCTGGAAATGTCCATCTGCCCTCCAATTTGTCTTCCCCAAAGGGAGGATCTCCTTTCGCAAGAGGTATATTGCATTCTTCATCCAGAGATCAGGACCTTCATCCTCCACGCATGGTTTCTGAGAGTTTGAGGTACGAAAATTGGCACCTTTCAGAAGGCGTCATGGAGGTGTTGCTTTCGGTCAGAAGGACGGCAACAAAATCTCTATACAGCTGCTATTGGAACACATTTTGCAGCTGGTGTAAAGATGAAGGAATTGACCCATTTTCTTGCGACACCCCATCGGTTTTGGCTTTTCCTCTTCACCTAACCGATCAGACTACAGTTTGCTACAGCCAAGGGCTATCTGGCTGCGATGTCCATTTTAAAGCGCTCTCTTGAAAAAGGTTCCTACTTGTAGGATCCAATTGTCATCCAGTTTTGAAAAGGGTTGACATATCTTCCTGCCGGTTGCATTCATTCTTCTGGTCTGGTATCTCAACCTGGTTTTAAGATTCTTGATGGGTTCTTCTTTTGAACCATTAAATTCTTGTACACTCAGGAGGATGTATTTGAAAACAGTGTGCTTGATGGCTTGAGGGTTTGCTCTGCAGTACTTTAAGACAAGATAGCTACACCTTTGAGATGGATTGGGGTGCAGGTATATTACTCACAACACCAATCAATAAGGACAATTCAATGGTTTGGCAAAGGGGAGTCCGTTTAATGACAAGTACAAAAAACAGCGAAATATGGAAATCAATAGTGATGCGATAGTCCGTCTCGCTTCAACGCTCAAGAACTTCATACAAACAGTAACATTTATACCCAAAACTCGTCATCACTGACGTGTAACACTCAGAAGTTAACAAGCAATTCTATTGGTTAGGAAAAGGTAACTTTACTATAGGTACTATATCTATATATATAATAACGGAGTGAGGGGATTGGATAAACACTATCAGGTGGGTGTCTAAGCCCTTCCTTCTAACATTACTCTTGTAGACGTCACTAAGAGTACAACGTCGCATTGGTTCTACTATCTATAGGACCCTAGATTATTTGGTCCATTGTGATTGGGTTGGCTTCAACCCCATGCATAAATCTCCACTTTACTTAGCAGCACGCAGAATGGTCAGCCAGGTGCAGGATGCCCCAAGATTCACCCGGCCTCCCTTCAATCAATCCTTACTTTAGTGGCTATGTGTCAATTAGTTTGCTGTGGTTGGCCTCAAAACTGTATCATCTTGTCAGAAAATGTTATGATATCTCTGTCTGGCCGACAGCCATGCGTAGGTGTGAACCCGTGCGGTCACGTCCTGCTCACACCGTGAATCTGCCTAGTTTCCTTCAATGTATGCATTTAATTCTTGTTCGGCTTGCCACCTGCCTGAGCCTCCTTATCTCGGCCTTCCTGAGATGGACTGTTCTGTTCTTAAGTTTCGATTCCGCGAAGCTACTGTTCGCTCGTTCTATTGGTCTGACCTTGGCTCTTCCTGGTTCTCGATGCCTCTGCTGAGTTTCGATTCAGCCATCTCTTCTCTTTTTAGCTGGAATACTAATCCTGTCCTGTTCGACCTCTAGTAACCTGAGTTAATTCTGCTTTTGTGTAAAGTGGACTTGCACTTGTATAGTGTACTTCGTTGAGGTGGATATGTATAGGTGGCGCTTGCTGCGGTCTATCTTCTAAGTATCGCAAGCTGCACTGTTTTCTTAGCTTTCTTGCGGTTTCAAGCATATGTACAGGCGTTTAGCTGGTTTGAATGACTTCATCCTGCTTTACAGCTTATGTTTATATTTCAACATCGTCTCTCCTTCTAGGTTCGCGATATCCTTATTCATGGCGTTTCGTCTGTGTCTCATTTCCGGGTCGTCTTATCTTCTATCTGCAAGTCTGTCCGGGTCTTCGTGACGGCACCATTCGTCTTCAAATAAGACCTTTTGAGTTTCTTCCGGGACAGTGTTTAAGCAACCTTCATTTCGTTTCATTTGCTGGTAGGGTTTTCTCAATGGGTACCTTACTGTCCATGGTGTCTGGTTATTGGTACTTCAACAGGTATTGTTCTTCTGATAGGCACTGGGCAGATACTGCGGCTCTCTGCTGGTTTATTTGCTCATCATGCGTCCCGTATTTCGGTGTGAATGTTCCTGGTACTTCGAAATGGGCGACTAGAGTGCAGGCTTTATTTGGGACCCCCTCTACACCACTACATAAGCCCTCCAGAGAGGCGTACCAGTGCAGGACATCTGCAATGCTTCCACCTAGTCTTCTGTGCTTACATTTGCAAAGCATTACTGTTTATATTCGCTTTCGGGCCGGGAATCCAGATTTGGAAAGGCTGTTTTATACAGCGTAAATCAAAATTGAACTCTTCTTTCCCACTTCCTGCAAAGCACTGCTATGGGAGAATATCAAAGATGAGGAATACGTGTGAGGACACAATCCATTTGAAAAACAAATTACTTAAACCTGATAATGTTCTTTTGACTGGGTGTTCCTCCCACATATTCCTCATCACCCTTCACAGCCATCCCATCTGTCAAGGTGTTTCCGTGATTTATAGCTTCCTCTGTTAACGCTCAAGTATTTATCATCTTTGAGACTGCCGTGCTAATGAGAGGAAAAATAAACCTTTGCAATGGGCGCATTGCATGCCTTTATATATCTGTGTCGACGTCGTACTCAAGGAGGACGGAGGCCCTGAAAGGACAGGCGATGACGCATGGGGCCCTCTGCTGAGAAGTTTCTGAGCTGCAAGCAGGATATCGGAGTATATCAAAGATGAGGAATATGTGGGAATCCAGTCAAAAGAACATTACCAGGGGTAAGTCATTTGTTCTTTTCAACTGTGATTAGTTATTGGTAAGCATGAGAGAACGTTTTTATAATCAAGACTTCACTGTGATGGCAGTGTCTAGAGAAGGCGATAACTGGTGATAAATATGGTTGGTGTGTGGTTGCCTGATGGACTTCAGAGGTGCTCAAGCATACCCTAGTAATGTGGAGGCTTTAACCAGCTTAGTCTGTAAGAAACAATCCCTGTAATAAGTTAGAGAACTGTTTTGTCCAAGCCAGCTGATGCAAGTGTCTGCACCAAGAGTTGGACATGTATAGATGAATGTGTGGGGAAAACCTAAGGTAAGTGATGGGTAGGGGAAGAAGGCGAGACAATGAATTTGAGGCCAATAATATGTTCTTAAGCTGTGACCTGGGTAGAGTTCACCATAAATTTAAGGTGGCTGATTTCTATATAGAAGGATTGTAATTGCCTGATAATGCGGTAAAGCTTTGAAGTCTCAGAGCAGTGGGTGCAGGGAAAGCCTTATGTGAGGTAGACAGTGGGGCAGCTTGTGTTACTGCCAGATAAGCAGGGGTTCAGACAAAAAAAAGCAATAAAAGTTGAAAAATGTTGTGGCGATGGAGGAAACTAAATTATGGATAGAGGATAGAATGGATTTGTTAAGGAGATGAAGAAAAGATGACGCACAAGTGGAAATGAAAATCCTAATCAGCTGGCATAAAGTCCCATCAGTGAATGAAATTTTCTCTGCTCTCACCCTGGATGTCCTCTGACATGAGGGAAGCATAGGAGACTGTCGCCTGGCCCTGACCTGAGTCATGCTCTGCAGGGGGCCAGTAAGTATAGCAGACCTACAGTGCCCAATGTTCTAAAAGAGTTGCTTTCAGGGTTGTGGTGAAAACGAATGAAGAGACTGACCAAGTGGTGCCATAGTGGTTGCTATAGACTTTTATTGAATGACAAACCTATCCATCCCTAAATCTAAGGGGATTTCTCTACCTAAAATAAAGAAACTCTGGTGCTCGTCAGGAATTCTGTGGGAGTCAAAACAAAAAGACACTGTCCCGGTCACAAAGGCTCCATCTCTATCCCTGTTGCTACAACACAACACAATAAAGTCCAGCTACACTTCATAATCCAGGAGAATGTCTCCCTTCTCCTGGATGTATAGCATCCAAACGCCTCTCAGGTTCTTCAAAGCAAAAGTTCCAGGTTCTCCGTAACCCAACAAGAAAATCAAACAATCACTTTAGTTTCAAGTGGGGCTAGGAGAATGACTCCCTTCTCCTAGCTGGTTCCCCAATGTCTTTCACAGTTCTTAATATGTTTTGTAGCTCCCTTATGGAGGTTTTCCAAATCTCTAAGTTTTGCATAATTCTTGATCCACCCGACTCGGACGATTAAGCCGTTCCCAGGAGTCCCTCTCGACTCTCCGAATCCACACTCTGGAACTGGACTGTATCACAAAAATGGGTTTTCTCTTTTTCTTTATGGTTTACATTACCAACGGGTTTTCTATTTTCCTGGCTTTTCAACCACAAAGAAAATGACAATGAGGAAGATAGAGCTGCAAAGAGGGGTCTCTTGGCAGGATCTGGTGTTGACCAATCAGCAATGTGTAACAGACTGATGAGAGAAGATGATTGGGCTTTGGCTCAATGGACCAGCCCTGGATGATTCTGGGGTGTGCCCAGGAGGACCTCAACGTCTCACGATTGCCCTCCTGAGAACTCTGTTCTCGTTGATGATTGTTCAGAACTGTGGACGGCTTTCGGTTTCTTCAGATTGTACTTGAGAAGGTAACCCCTTGAATACGGTTCAAGGGACGTCTGGTTTCCGAACAGTACAGACAGATCTTTAATCACAACTGCCAAGGTGAGGGTTAACTTTTTGCTGTTCTGAATTCTTGTGTTCAGCCAACATCTCTTTATAGCCTTCTGGTATTACTAATGTCCTCTGATGCTCTTTTAGGCTTCCCTTGGCCCTCTCCCGGACTTGGATAATTCCTGTTACCCGGTAGTTTGTGTCGGGAGTCTTCACCGGTACAGGCTGGATTTTCGTGGTGGTCAGTGAAATTATTCCCACTCGTTTTAAGGTTTGGTTCTTTGGCCCTGTACAGCTTGCTGTTGAGAAGTGGACCAGGGGCTCGACTTTCGCTCCTTGTTTCGATTGTCTAGCCACCACCTCCCCGGATACTATTCAGGTCTATGTAGGTAGCTGTGCGAACAGGTGGGGTTAGTGGTTTCGGCGCAGTTGTTGGACCGCCTGGTCCACCCACTAGAGGACACACCACCATGACCCAATCTCCTTTCTTCTGTAGGGCTGACTCTCGGCTGACCGATATGGCACTTTCCCCACATCTTACGAACCATTTTATTCTGGTTAACCGTGGTGTTCTGGCACTCATTATCTTATTTGGCTTGCTTCTCACCCACTGACCACCGGCTTTCAGTCATATAGTGCCTGGGCACTCTGCCTCAATGCGGGACATTTATTTCCTTCTTCATGTCGGCTTTCTCTACAGCGAACACAGTGTCGGCCTGTGAGATGTCCTTGTGCATTCCATTGGACCGCAACCTCCCCGTCTCTTGCTTGAGCTTCTCGGGCCTGCTTTTGGGTGTTCTCTCTGCTTCGAAATCTCTGGTTCTCAATTTCTTTTTCCTATCTCTACAACTGTCTTTTGTTCTCTCTCCAGTTCTCTCCTCTGTACTCTCTACTACTATCCTCGGTACTCTTCCTGGTACTCTTCCTCCTTAATTTGTGTCCGATGCCCTGACCTAGTAGGGCCCACCCAGACGTCATGTCAATTTCAGTGATGACAGATGTTCTGGTGTTTTTCCCAGTCGCTTGTAGCATTCTCAAGAGTTTCTTCATCTCAGTACTGTGATGAATCCAATGAAGTCATGACTAATTCCCTGACAGTAACCTTCTCCCATGTGGCCAGGGTGCGGCAGCCACTACCTGATCCTGTCCCTGGGGGCGGCTATGTGAGGAAGAGTCACATGAGAGGAGACCGTCTCCGGGGAGATGTCATGGATTCATTAGACCAGGCATGGTATCTCCCATTTGCCCGTAAAGATGACCCCTTAATATCCAATACTCTCATGGCCTATTGCCATACATCTACACCTCCTCTTAGGGAAATTATTATTATAATTGGTCATTTATAACGTGCTTAATACAAACAAGAGGTTTCTAAGTGTGGGATCGGGATTCAAACCTGTGTTGCGCTGTGTTGCCTTGCTCAAGACAAACGTGTTGCCCCCTGAGCTATCCTTCCTCCCCCAGAGAAACCCTTTCCCAATACTCTATAGATCAAACTTCCATCAAAGGTCTAAAATATGGAAAGTCCAAGACCACATTTTCCAGTTCTAATTATTCAACATATAGAACTGATTTATCCTTTAGAACTTCTGAAAGTGATATTCCAAGTAATCTACATCACCTGACAACAATGGGCTCCTTTTCCCACAACCACCCAAATACTCTGAAGAGGGAAAGGGCAATGCAGAACCAGAGGAGTCACAAGCTCATTGAGAGGTTTAGTTGTTTTTAAAGTGCACCTGTACGCAGCAGATTTAAAGACTCGAGACCAAGTCATAGATGCTGCTCCTGTTAGGAAGATTATGTCTCATTAATCCGTGAGGATTGCAAAGCTTGAAAGAATGAACCGGTGTGGCGGAGCCGAGCGGCTCACCAGCAGGGGAGAAGAGAAACACTGCAAGGACTGGTCTCGCCGCAGACATGCCAGGAGCCAGTGGAAAACTCCCGAATATGTGTAATTGACACCTTTGCGGACCAGGACCCAGTGGCAGCTAGGTCTGCAATTTGAAGTTAAACTTGCACGTAAATGTTCTTTAAACCTCAGCCCTGCACTCAGTTTTCAGAGAGCAAAAACAATGACACCCCAGATGTTAAAATAAACACTGTAATGCATCACTAAGTATTCCACATAGTTGTTGTTAAACATGTCCCCAAAAAATGCACGACATAGTTCAAGGAATGGTTCCTCGTTTTCAAGTGCTGAAATTGAATAGCAACAGTAATATGCTTAAAGTAAATGCACATCTAAAGAAATAGTATTGAGCCAAAACAGTGGAAATAGAAAGTTAGTGCCTTACCTTTTGCATGATGATCTTAATGTTACAACGTAACAATCTTTCACATACTGTCTACACTGCTTGATCTGTAATATGGGATGTCTTTTTATAGTGAGGCTAAAACATTGCATGGAGTTTGATAAAGGCAGAAAAAGTCTGAATGATAAGTAAAAAGGGAATAAAGGAATTAACCCAAAATAATAAATCAAAATCTTTACACACAAATATTTGCCAGTTGGTTGACTCTTGGTCTTTTGAAGACTAAAACATTAGAAACGACAGGTGCAGACCATCGCCAAGAAGTTGCCACCCCTCCCCCATGGGCTGTTTGTATTTTAAAGAGTGATCCTCCTTTAGAATTCAAACAGCCCATTCAGGGGATTTTGATTGGTGGCAGCAGGAGGCTCACACTTTGAGAAGGCTGGAGAGCACTAGAGAGACCAGAGACTGAGGTTGATCAAAGAGGTTTGGGAGGTAACATGGGACCACTGATAAAGGTGGCGAGAGCTACAGCGGTGAAGGAACAGTTGGTAAGGTCGGAGTCTGAATGGAAAGAAGGTGGTGGGAAGTAGGAAGTTGATAGAGGAGGTGCGTATAACATGGAAAACATACAGAGGCTACCATGGAGGGGGTGGCAACATCTCAAGGAGGACAGATCCAGGAGGAGGGGCCAGTGCCAGGACCAATATCAAGACCAACGTATGGCGAGGTGAAAGGAGACACAGTATGGAGCTGGTGAAACCCAAGGGGCAGGAGGAGGTGATAATAGAGGCTGGAAGTGACACTGAAAAGGCATCATCGGAGGAACAGAATAGTATAACAGAAGTAGGAGGAAGACCACGAGATGCAGCAGGTAGTGGAGGTAGAGGTGTGGTTGAAATGGTACATGTGGAGCATTACATCAGGAAGAGAAGCAGATACCACAGGGAATATAACATCCAAGGAAGTGGAAGGAAAGCAGAAGGTGAAAGAGAGAATGAGGAGGTAGAGTACCTAGATGGCCAGAGCAGTAAGGTTACATAAACCCAGGTCAGCCCTAGACTGGGCCAGGCGGTGGTGGAAGAATTAGATGGGGACAGAGACACTAGAGTTGGATCAGAGGGGCAAAAGATCAGGAGTATCGGGCAGTATTTAATAACCCCTCCACCGCCCTCTCCTTGCTATATCCACTGAGCAGAGTGCTCAAGGAACTTTGTACTAGTACCAGTTGCTGGGAATGGGACTCGTAAGCCTGTAGTTAGTTCAGACTGAGGATAAGGATTGCATTACCCTTACGCCCACAATGCCAAAGGTATGGGTGAAGGAAACCCCTTTAATCTGTATGAATTGGAACACTTATTTCCAGAGACCCCCAAAGCCCTAGGCAGTCTCATCCTACTGAAGATACTTGTAGGGGAACACCATTCCAGTCGTTTCTTTTTGGAAGATTCTGTTTTACATTTAATTTGGTGCCTACTTTTAAACAGCCCCCAAATAAAGTTGTTGAGACACATTACACAATCTTCCTACAGTACACTCAATTGTAAAGAATGATTTTGGAAGACTAAAGAAGTGCAGGTCCTTCAATACTGAGGGCAAACATCAATTGGGAACCGCCCTAGCCTGGGGGGGGGTCAAGAAATGGAAAAACACCTACGGTGCCCTCCCATAAGGAGCTTTCCTTTTTGTAGCCCATGCCCTGGGTATTGGCTGCTACACACTGGGACACTGCCACAACTCATAGCTAACATATGCAATGCATTTTTAATCCGTACCAGAGAACCCTCTGCCATTAAATTAGCATGGATTACTCTTTTATGGAAGAAATCTGCAACATTAACAATACTCTAGAGTGTGCCCTGTTCTAATGTCACATTCAGAGGGGAAAAAGTTTGTAAAACCACCTACTACACTGACACCAGACAGGCTGGATTTCAAGATTGCCGTCGACACTAGGTGACGTGTCGACAGCAGCTCCTGACGTTTGGCGGTTCCACATCTCCCCTTAGCCCCCCACCTCCCGAGAGCAAGCGGTTTGCTTGGAATGAGGAACAGACCCTCGGGTGGAAAACCCGACCAGGCAGGGAGATCGGGTGAGGCGAGGAGTCTAGTGGAGCCAGGCAGAGGGAAGCTAAGGTGCTGTTGCATCTGTGGGAGTCAGCGCAGCTAAACAGAGGAGCATGCGACCCGGATCTGGGAGGAGCGGTGAGCTGCGTGTGTGAGGTCGGGCTGCATAAGGCAGAGGAAGATGAGGACTGCCAGCGGGAAGAAGCAAGAAGACAAAGCAGAAGGGCGCACGCCGGCAGCAGACCACACTGAGGAGAGAGGCAGAGTGCGTCCCGGAGGAAGAGCCGCAGAGGAAGGTCTGATGTCACCCCATGTAACGCTCACCTGGTATCCACGGGGACATCACTCCGCCTTTTCTGACCTCTTACGACCTTGAACCCTTCCCTGGAGGCTATTCGACTGGAGACTGGGCCTGAAACACAGGATTGGTAGAGTTTAACTCCCTAGTTTCTCTGTGTGCTTGAACCCCTTCCTCCCCGGGGTCTAACCCTTCCCTTTGATCCACAGTTCAACTTGTTTTCTTGGATAGTGTGCTCTCCGTCCTGCTTTCAGCACAGGGGTGTGCTGATTGATGCGGGCTCATTGCTGCCCAGTTACTTCACTGGCAAGAGTCCGACAGGATGCTTTTGAACAGTTCTCTAACTTTGTTCCTTTCCTTCCTTAGATGATGGCCGGCATTCGGGGATGGCTTCGTACTGCTGAGATGAGTAGCGCTGAAGGTGAGTGAGAGCGCGATGCACCCCTTTCGTATTTGTATTGAACGGAGTTCTTTTTCTGTGTCTTTTAGGTGCCGCAACGTTTTCAGCGTTTTTTCCAGTTATGAAGAACAAATGCGGTGAGAACGCGCGGTATGCGGCGCCTCTAGAGGTTTCCACGCTAACCTGGAGTGTCTTTTCCCTCTTGCAGATGGATGAGAAGTTCCAGAGACAGAGTTCCCCCAGAGCGGCTGGGAGTCAGGTAAACGTTTGAAGCTCGAACAGTATTTAAAAATAAGCAAAGATTTGCAGAATGATTACTAATGCCGTTTTTCTGTTCTTTTCCCTTTTCCTTAGGAAGCGGCGTGTCGGGATGGGAATGACACCGCCGAAGATGCCCGCAGAACAGAAGGAGCGATGAATGATGGGCAGAAGCGCCGCAAGGTAAGGCTGTTCCTAACAGTGTTCTTGTTCTTGCAGGAGCTGAGCGCAGAAGAAAGATGCAGGCCTACTGGAGACCGATCCGAACACAGTGAGTGTCATGCTGCAGGTGCAGAAAACACAAAGCATGTTTCTCAGCCTGGGTGTGGCTTAAATAGTCTCTGGGTATCCCAGGTGTCTCTGGGCTGAACCACACCCAAAAGACTAGACTGCACATGCAGTTCTGGGAACAGAAATATGTGGGGGCATCCATCTTGTCCCCATCAATGCACTACAGGTCCAATCCCCAATGTTGTCCTGTGGGAGTGAGTGAGTCTGGTGCCACAAGCGCCAAGTCTGACTCCAAGTGGGTCTTTGGAGGGATGGAGAGGCCCTTGCGGGCCATGTAGGTGAACGTGGCCTGGCTCCAGCCTGACATCTTGGAGGGCTGGGGACATGAGGGGCAGGAATCATGACACCCTGGTGCCATCTGGGAGTGAGCCGGCGCGGAGAGGCAAAGGCGCAGTCCTGAGTGTGTGGAGTCGGCCGGAAGGAAGGTGAGCCTTGAGGTGCTTGACACCAAAGCAGTGAGTCTGTGTGAGGAGCTCCCCGGCCCGGCACCAGGGATTGCCTGGGGAAGGGGCCCGCAAAGCTTTCGAGGCCTCTGGCCCGATCCCTGCAGGCCCCAAGTACGGGTGAACAAAGCACTGCATGAGGACAGAAGAGCCGGGGCCCTGGAACTGGGAGAGACTGGGGGTCCCTTATGTGGAGGTGAGAAACAGAGGACTGGAAAGCCCACGGCGTCCGCAATCGAGGCTCTTAACCCCGGACAGAGTCGGGAGGCTGGTACCCGACCCCTGAGCCCGGCCCCTTATGTACCAAACACAGCTACACGGGTGAAGAAAGGAGGGCACGAGGGCCTGAGTGGGAAGCGGGCCAGGGCCAATCCAGAGGAGCCCCCACAGGCCATTGAGGACCTGTGAAGATGGTTGACACCACCCCCAGGGGGGACACTGATGTCTATGTAATGGGCTACCCAGAGACAGGGAAAAAGGCTGGGAGTAGCGGGTAGGAGGGGAAGAAGGCCCTCTCACCCCAGACTGCTACTATTTGTAAACGAGGCCCACGGCCTGATCCAGAAGGAAGCCGCAGGAAGGAATTATTTGGGCCTGATGGGCGCAAATGACAACCAAAGCGATAGGAAGAGGCACGAAAGCGGCCCCCATAATGGGAGACCCATCAGGCACCTGCCCCACATTGTGGCCAGCCATATAATCAAGAGACATCGGAGGAGCAATCCGGACTGCACAGCGCACCACATTAAGGTCCCAGCCACAGGAGAATACTGATGACTAGATTTTCAAAGTGAAATGATGTCCCTTCACAAAACATTCCAAGAACAATTTCAGCTACTGCGCTCTGACCTCAACTCAGCACTTGTGGAAATGAGGCAAGATATGGGCCAGTTAGGGTAAAGAACGGACCTGCTTGAAGGAGGTCTCCTGGAGGTGGACAAAGAGGTCACGACAAATAGCGAGGCCATAGAAGGCCTCAACGTGGCAACAAAGAACCTTGAGTTACAGGTGGAGAACATGGAAAACCGTTAACAGAGAATCGACATTAGAGTAAAACTACTGCCGCAGTCAGTGCAGAATAGAGAGCTAAAGGAGGGGGGGAGACACAGAGGATATTTGCGGACATGTTGGGAGGAGTGGACCCAGAAACAGTCGAGTTTTATCGAATTCACAAGGGTGCCTGTCAAAGTAAGTGTCAAAATGCCAGGCCCAGGGATGTCCTGGCAGCATTTGCAATATATGGCCAAAAAGAAGTGGTCTTGAGGGCAGCCAGACTGCAGGAGCCAGTGAAATACAAAGACTTTCATATTTCATTATACCAAGACCTTGCGAATAGCATCCTAATTAAGCGCCAACAAATGGGCCCTATTCTCAAAGAGCTGAATAAAAGGAATCTGGTACAAGTGGACCTTTCCCTTTGGACTGGTGTTTTGGTAAGGAGTACAGAAGGCAGCGGACATAATATACTTGGACAAAGGAAGCGACCAGCTGGGAGAGGGGCCCTTCCCACCAGAGAACAGAGCAAGGCCTAGACCATGGGAGTGGTCGACAGCAGGGGAAAGGCTCAGAAATGAGCAACATTAAGAGGCCCACGCCCAAAAGGGTGAGAGGAGGTTAAAGGCGGAGGGGGAAGGATGGGTAGCACAGGCAGGGACAAGCCTATACACACGAATGGTAAAGAGGGTTGTGGACAAATAGGTTGGATTAGGGGCACTGGGGCAAAAGGTGCACAACATGTTGGAACCAGTAAGGGAAGATAAGTCTGGCGGGGGGGGGCTGGGAGAGGGAGCTCATTCCCAAGTTTGGGTCGGGATGGGAGGAGAAGAGGCGTGGGGGAGGTAATGGGTTGGGGGGTAATGGGGGGCAGCTAAAAGGAGTCAGGGGAAGGTGGAAAGTCAGAGGGAGTATCTAGGAGGGATGGCAATCCCACTACTAAGGGGCATGACTCAGAGGAGACATTGGGCAGGGACCATCGATGAGGGGAGGAGACAGCGGCCTAGGCCCTGGGAGACGGACAAAAGGGAGGTTACCTCAAGTAGGACCCGAACACCCACAAATTCAAATGGTTAACCTACAATGTGAGAGGGCTTACCACACCTCTCAAAAGAAAGAATTTGGAGAAGTTTACTAGGGAAGCAAGACAAGATGTGCTGGCACTGCAGGAAACACACCTGCAAAGAAAGGACCAAGAGCATCTCAAACTAAGAAGCTATTCCCAGATATTCTGTGCTTCCGGCCCTACGAAAACAGGGGGAGTTCCACTAGCTATTAAGACCAGAATGGATTTTAGAGTCTCCGAGATCAAAAAGGATAAGGATGGGAGATATATTTTATTTAGAGGTGAATATAAGGGCATACCATATACCATGGCATCAGTTTATTCTCCCAATACAGGACAGGAGCTATTTATGAGGGGTCTCATGGAAGTAATGTAGGTTTTCACAAAGGGTAACATTATCCGGATGGGAAACCTTAACATGGCATGGCACAAGACGTGGGACAGGACGTCCCAAGGAGGTCCGGGATGGGGAGCAGTAGCATCACCACAACTGCGGCATAGATTTGAGAATGCGGGGCTAAGGGATATTTGGAGGGCACTATTCAGGGGTTCATGGGTCTCAATCGAGAATTGATTATATATGGGTGTCAGCGAACCTACTGGGGAGAGTGGAGGATGTGGAGGTAGGCCCCATGGGGATAGCTGACCATAAAATAGTGTCAATGAAAATTAATTTGCAGGGACGAACATCGGGAGTATGGAGATGGAAAATCCCAGGGGAATTACTCAGGGATACAGTGACTCGGGAAGACCTTGGGTAGAAAATTAATGTGTTCTTTGAGCTTAATAAAAGGTCAGACACTGGGGAGGGCACTCGGTGGGATGCATTCAAAGCAGCTATGATGTGGGAATTCATAGCGGCAAAGGCGCAAAAGGTGAAACCGATGAAGGCCTTAAAGACCCAACTAGAGAGAGAGAGGTGGAGGAGGCAAGGAAAAGTGTGGCTGCAGCCCCCACCAGAAAGGCGCTTTGGGCATGCAGGCAGTAGGGCAACTGGGAGTACTTAGAACAAAGAAAGCGGAGGAGGCACTGTTGTTGTCAGACAGAAATATTATGCAAAAGCCAATAAGGCTGATACACTGTTGGCACACCTACTATGGGGACCAAGGGGTCAAAATACATCATCCCAAAACCCATTGAGCCAGCAACAGATAGACTTCATGGGAAAGATTCAGCTCTCCAGGGTGGACCCGAGCGCACAAGAAGTACTAGGTCGGGAGATAACTGAGGAGGAGGTGAGGAAACAAATTGCAAAACTCCCCTTGAACAAGGCCCCAGGACAGGGTGGCTACACAGCTGTCTTTTATGAAACGTATGCCCCACTCCTGGTTCCCCCAAATGACACAGCTCTTTATTACTTTTAGGACAACAGGACACATTGTATCCTTCATGGAGGAAGCCAAGATCACCCTTATACCTAAACCTAGCAAGGATCCCTCAGACTGTACCTCATATAGACCTATAGCACTTATGAACATAGATGCTAAAATCTACATAAAAATACTGACAAATAAGTTAGAGGGCTACCTCACCTCACACAAGACGACCACTCCATTGGTCTCGTTATCACTAGATGCAGAAAAGGCATTTGACCAAGTGGAGCGGTCCTTCTTGTTCAGGGTAATGGAGGAAATGGGCCTGGGGGGTGGGGGAGAGCATCTAAAAATGGCTCAAGCCAACTATAGCACGCCGACAACGAGACTAATGGTGAATGGGTCTATGTCACGACCTATTGGATTTGGTAGGGGGACCAAGCAGGGGTGCCCGATCCCCCCATTGCTGTATGCAATTTATCTTGAGCCTTTATTGCAATCAATACGGAGGCAGAGGAGATTTATGGCATTCCCTTTGAGGGAAAGCAACATAAGGTCGCGACATTCATAGATGATCTGCTCCTCACACTTACCAGGCCGGGAGACTCAATAAGAACGTGTAGGGAGCTGCTGAGAAGATTCGGGCAGTGTCAGGCCTATGGATCAGCCTTAATCAATCTGAACTGCTAAATGTAACATTGGGAGGGGAAGAAAAGGTGGAGTTGAAAACATCAACCCCCATTATATGGAATCCAGGGGATGGGGGGCGGGGGGGAATCGCATACCTAGGGGTAAAGATAACACCAGTACTGCCGGGGTGCTACGGAGCCAATTACCCACCCATATTAAAGGCGATAAAGGACTTTCAAAAGTGGCGAAAACTCAAGGTCTCATGGATGGGAAGGATGGCGGCGGCGATTAAAATGTTGACGCTCCCCCGACTGCTTTACCTTTTTCAGGCAATCCTGTTGGCTATACCCCCCAACTTTTTCAGGGAACTGGGGAAAGCAACAACAGAATTCATTTGGGAGGGAAAGAGGCTACGAATCAGCCATCTATTAATGGCCCTAAAGAGGGAGTGGGGGGGGCGGTTGGCTCTCCCCAACTTCCAGCAATATTGTGAGGCAGCACGACTGCGGGTGATGAGGGAATGGTTCTTAGTGGCCGAAGAGAAGCAATGGGTCATGATGGAAAGGGCAGTAGCACAACACAATCTGAGGGAGGTGCTCTGGCTGCCGAGACAACACAGGCCGAAACACTTGTACATGAGCGCCATAACCAAATTGCTAGCGGGACACCTTGGATAAGCTGGTGAAGAAACAGGGAATCGTGACATTACCCTCCCCATTTACACCAATCTTTAACCGGTATTTCATCCCGGGAATGGAGGAAGAGTCCTTCGACAAATGGTGGGAGGGGGGCTGTAGGTCGATTCGGGACATGTTTGCACATTGTGAATGGAACAGGATTTTGTGGTGGAGGAGGGGGGAGAGAAATGGGTATTTTCAACTAAGGCACTGGGTGATGAACAGGGATATTAGGGCAGCGGCTACCCGACAGCTTACCTCTTTTGAGAAATGTTTGGTAACACAGGATGGATCTAAAGGCCTTATTTCAAACCTATATAGGTTAATGGATGACGCCACCCCTCAAGCCCAGTGGCCCTACATGACGCGTTGGGGCAGGGGATTAGTAGAGTGGAGTGGGAAAGCCTCTGGAGGAAAATACCCAAAGTGGCGAGGGCGACACAGCTCCAGGAAATGTGGTATAAGATCTTGTACGGGTGGCACTACACTCCCGCCCGCATAGCATATATCCTGATGCATGTAAGGACTTCTAGAGGGGGATGCAGTGAAGAGGGCACAGCATCCCATATTCGGTGGAAATGCCTCAAAATCGAGCCTTTTTGAGAGATGTGTTACAGGCGCAAGCTCAAGGCTTTGGGGAAGGGGCCGGAAGTACCTCGGAACGAGTCCTATTGGGGCTGAGAGAGGCTGGGGAAGCAGGGTTAATAGGGGTCTGGAGAAAGCAAGGGTGCTATTGACATTAGCAGTAATGATCCTAATAGCCCAAAGGTGGAAGGGGGTGATAATCCCCACGACTCAGGAGTGGCTTCGAAAAATGTGGGCGTTGGTAGCGCTTGAATGGGCCACGTATGCAGGAACAACACTTTGGGGAAATTTGCTTGTGATTGGGGCGAGATAATGGTTTTCCTGAAAGACGAATTTAGGGTTCATTGGTGCCCCTAATGCTTGAAACTCCTGGACCTGCATTTATTTTTCTTCTGTGAGGACACTGCGTAAGAGGAAGAGGCTGCTGGGAGAGGGAAGGGGAGGGGTTAGGGGGTGGGGGGATGTTAACCGGACAGGTTGTCTTTCTCATACGAGTTTTGAAACATGCTTTCTTTCCATGCAAAACAAATCTTGGAAGGCACCAAATGAGAACAATTGGTCCCCGGACTAACCCTCTTCCCTGGTGCACTTGCACATTCTGAATACTCACAAGGTATAGTAGGTCTGTCCCTCCAATTTACCTCCACTGTGCTCAAGAAAATTTGTGTAATGTGTTTCACTGCCTTGTTCCTTCCCCTCGCCCCGTGGGCGCTTTGAGACAGTATTTTACTTGCTGTATAAGCGCCTAACAAGCAAACAAATACATTTTAAAAAGCAGTAACTCTTGGAGGACTTTGTACTAGGAGTACAATAGTCAGTATGGTGAGTAATGACAGTCAATCGCTCCCAGTTAACGGATAGGCTACATACTGGTATGGGAATCTGGGATCTGCCCTAGAATGGATAGCGTGTTTCCTTTAAGACTGGTCCACCCAGGTACAGATGGGGGATTTCTAATTTATTCCTTCCTCCCTTGGATTCCTCATTGTACAAATGTCCTCCATGCACAAGCATATTTATTTTTGTTCAATGCACTTGGCCCGCTGCTTTAAAACGCGCGATTAGCATTTTCTCGGTCTCAGTCCCGGAGTAGGTCCCGCCACTCCTCTGCCTCTTCGAGGCACTCCCGGAAGCGCCGTCATCGGTCGCCTTCCCCGTCCTCATCCACGGACTCTGCCTGTCGGCGGGTCGCTTATCCCTCCAAGCATGCAACGCCGGAGGAATGGGTTTCCTTCGGTAAGAAAATGCTAGCGATTCTCGAATCGCAGGGCACTGGTCCGTCCGCGCCTCCGAGTGGGGTCGGTCGTGATCGGTCGAGAGACACCGCTCGTATGCCTTTGGGCTCGGGTGGTCGGCACGATTCGCAGGAAAGGTCCCGCTCGGACAAGGGGAATCATTCTCGTCATGCCCGTTCCAGGTCCCGGTTCTCGACGCGCTCGAGACCGTGTGCACCTGTGGTGTCTTCGAGGAAGACGTTGACGCCTGTGGCGCCGAGGTCATCGACGGACTCTTTGGAGGCTCCACCTCCGAAGAAGTCGTCGACGCCATTGGCGCCCAGGCTGTTGAGGGACACGCTCGAGGCCTGTGTCGATGCTGTCTGTGCCACGTTCGAAAGCTGATTCACTCGACGCCTTTCGAGGCTGTTTCGACGGGGGTAGCCCAGGCACGGTGGAACCACCTAGAAAGGCTCTGGCCAAGGTCAAGCATGGCTTTGTTCCCCATTCTGTGCCCTCTCACCGCCATCTTGAGTACATTTCAGAGGTGGATGAGGGCTCTGATGATGGCATGGTTCCTGATACGGTGCCAGATGAGATTCTCTCGGGCCATAGCCAAATTGAGGACCTGCATCAGTCCCTGCATGACGCCAGTGGTCTGGACACCTCTTCGGAGGTGGAGTTTTGTAGGCCTGAGCCTGGCACTCATGCCGACTCCTCGTACCGGCGCCTTATGTCTAGGGTCACCGGGTACTTGGGGTGGTCTGCTCCCCCAGGGGATTTTCTTCAGGATGACCTTACAGATATCCTCAACCAAGGTCCACCGACTGACCAGGTACTGCCGTTCCATATGGCTCTACAGAGGAGGGTGGCGGCGGCTTGGACTGCTCCGCAGAGTCTCCCGGCAGTGAGCAAGTCTTTGGCGCGAAAATACTGCCCAGCCAGTAGTGACCCCTGCTACTTGACCAAGCACCCCACTCCGGAGAGTTTGGTGGTGCAGGAGGTTACGGCCCCAGCAAAGCAGGCGTCATATCCTACCATCCCTCCTGATAGGGACGGCAAGCGTTTTGATGGTTGGGCGAAGAAAGTGTTTTCTTCAGGGGGTATGGCGCTTCAGGCAGCCAACTCCGTGTGTGCCTTGTCTCGTTTCACGCACACTCTGTGGAACTGTTTCCTTAGCGGCTGAACATATTCCCAAAGGGGACGAACTGGATGGTTTCCTTGCTATGGTCCAGGATGGCAAGGATGCCATGTTTGAGGCCGTTCAGTCGGGTTTGGACATGGCAGATTGCGTCAGCCGGTCCATGGCGGCGAGCACCGTAATACGCAGGTTTGCGTGGTTGCGGAAGTCGGGGTTTGCTCCTGATGTGCAGGCCCGGCTCCTCAACATGCCCTTTGACCGGGAACATCTGTTTGGCAGCAAGGCTGACGAGAGCCTTGAGAGGTTCCAGACATCCAAAGCTGCAGCAAAGTCGTTGGGCGCTGAAGTTCGACAACCTCTGCTTTTTCGTCCTAGGTGACAGCAATGGAGGGGACGTTACTTTCATTATTACTCATCCTTTGGTAAAGCGGTGGAAAATAGGGTACTCGAGGTGCCAAGGCCGCTCGGGCAGTTGCCTCTTTGCCCTCAGGCAATGCCGCAGCCGCTTCAGCTCAGTCATGAGGCCATGTTCCATGGTTCGCCGGTTGGGGGAAGGCTGGCGCAGCATCTTGTAGAGTGGCGTGCCTTTACTTCAGATGTGAGGGTTCTGGAGATCATAGTCCACGGCTACTGTCTTCCTTTCCGGCAGAGGCCTCACGACAATCCACCGGGGAATCTCTCTTTGAAGAGTCCGGATCCGCTCCTTGCCCAGGAAATTCAATCCCTGCTGGAGAAAGGCACCATAGAACTGGTGCCTGTAGCGGAGAGGAACAAGGGATGGTATTACCCTTATTTTTTGATTTCGAAGAAAGACGGGGGATTGAGACCCATCATGGACTTGTGTGGTTTGAACAAACAACGCAGGAAGGACAAGTTCAAGATGGTTACTCTCTCTCAAGTCGTCCAGGCCCTTCAACTTCAGGACTGGTTGGTGTCTCTCGACCTCAGGGATGCTTATTTTCATGTGCCGATCCAGCCAAAGCACAAGAAGTACCTGGGGTTCGCGGTTGGCGACTCGCACTTTCAGTTTTGGGTCCTGCCTTTCGGATTGACCTCCGCCCCGAGGGTCTTCACCAAGCTCATGGTAGTGTTGGTAGCGCATCTCAGGAAAGGGGGGATTCACGTCTACCCCTACCTGAACGATTGGTTGATCAGGGCGCGCTCTCCCGAGCAAGTCCTGGATCATCTGTCCGTCACCTGCCACTCCCTCCACAAGCTGAGCTTCTCCCTCAACTTAAATAAGTCGGATTTGACACCAACTCACAGGCTCAGAGTACAACGGAGCAGTGTCTGACACGTCCCTGGGGCAGTGTTTTCCTCCCCAGGTGAGGGCTCATCACATTCAGCAGATGGTGTACAAATTTCAGCTTGCCCAGAGTCTACCAGCGTTCGAGTTCTTGAGATTGCTTGGCCTCATGGCATCCTACATTCATCTGGTGCCAGAGGCCAGGCTGTGGATGAGATCTTTGCAATGGGCACTCAAGCTCCAGTGGTCTCAGTCCTCCGGCAGGATGTCGGACCCTGTTCAGGTGCCATCCTCTGTCGCCCAGGACCTTCTGTCGTGGGCCGTCAAAGGCAATCTGATGAAGGGGGCTCCTTTTTGGCTACTCTGGCCGGAGGTGACGATCGTGACGGACGCATCCCTCACGGGATGGGGAGCTCATGCCAACGAGTTGACTGTCAGCGGTCGTTGGTCTCCGGAGTCTAAACTCCATATAAATTCTTTGGAGCTGAGGGCCGTCATGCTTGCCCTAAATGCTTTTTTGCCGACTGTGCGAGGAAAGAATGTCCTGATCCTGATGGACAACACAGTGGCCATGCACTACCTCAACAAAAAAAGGGGGGGGGGGGCAGGGTCCCTTCCTCTGTGTAGGGAGACGATGCTGCTCTGGTTCTGGGCAATCCAGCAGGAAGTTTCGATCTCGGCAGTTCATCTGGCCAGAGACGAAAACGAGACGGTGGACGCTCTGTATTTGTATTTGTATTTATTTATTTGTATTGCGCACCTTGCCCGGAGGCTTGCGGGCGCATATTTAGTAGGCAGTTACAAGTTGCAGAGGAGAAGTTACAGGTTCCAGGAGGAGGTTAACAGTTACATAGGTAGTGATACAGTATAACATGAACGGTGAAAATGACAATGATACAGTATAACATAACGGGTGAAAATGACATAGATAATAACAACAAAGTAGCAGTACCCAAGGTTACAGTAGAAGGGTACGCGCTGTGAGCAGTTACAAATTTACAGGATGTCTTGTTCCCGTAACCAAAGTTTAGCTTTGGTTTTGAATACGTGGCAAAGCGGAATGTTCCTTAGTGCATTGGGGAGTGAGTTCCAGAGCTTGGCAGCAAGGACCGGAAAACTTGACCCTCCTGCCGAGCGTAATTTGAAGCTGGGGATGTCCAAAGTGTGCACCTGGGCAGCTCTCAAGGGTCTGGTGGCTGTGTGATGCGAGAAACGTGATATTAAGTAGGCTGGAGCTGCATTGTTCTGTGCCTTGTGTGTGAGCACAAGTGATTTGAGTGATATGCGGTGCAAGATAGGTGACCACTGGATGTTGCGTCTGATAGTGGCTATATGATTCCGTCTAGGTATGTTGAATGCTGCCCTAATGGCGTTGTTTTGTGTGACCTGTAGTTTGTCCAGATTTCTTTGGCTCGTCCCAAGGTATAGGGCATTGCAATAGTCTATTTTGGATAAGATGAGGGTTCTCGCGAGGGTCAGACAATTGTCTGGAGTCAGGAATGGCCTGCAGGCTGTAATCAATTTGCAGGTGTAGGACGATGCAGAGACAACTGCATTGGTTTGTCGTGTGAGGGACAGGGTAGAATCAAGGTAGATTCCTAGAGTTTTGGTGACATTGGCCACTTTGATGTCAATCCTGTCAATAGTGAAGGAATTGTAGTTGGCGTCAAGTTTCGCGAGTTTAGTTTGGGAGCCCAGGATGATTAACTCTGTTTTTTCGTCGTTAAGGCAGAGCCCATGATTGGCCATCCAGGCCTGGATGACGGAGTAGACCGTATTAAGAGATTTTGAATCGGTTACAAAATCACCAGTGATAGGGATGAGTATCTGGGTGTCATCCGCATAATTAGTGTAGGAGACACCCAGATAATCAAGGATATCAAAGAGTGGTTTAGTAAACACATTGTAAAGGGTGGGAGATACACAGGATCCTTGTGGGACTCCACAGGGGACGTGGGAGGGGTCAGCCGCTGCTAGTGGAGAGAAGACCCTCATGGTTCTGTTGGCAAGGAATGAACTGATCCAAGAAGTGGCTGCTTCCGAGAAGTGGGAGGCGATTTTGAGATGATGACAGAGAATTTGGTGGTCAACCAGGTCGAAGGCAGCTGAGAGATCAAGGAGGAGCAGGAGTGCCAATTTGCCCTTGTCTTTCAGGTCCTCGATTTGGGTTTTCAGGTCCAGTAAAGCTGTCTCAGTGCCATGCCTGGGCCGGAAACCAGATTGTCTCAGCCCTAGTAGATTGTTGCGTTCGAGATACTCCTGGATTTGGAGATAGGCTGCGCGGTCAAGGATTTTAAGCAGGAAAGGCACAGTGGTGATGGGCCTGTAGTTTGAAGGGTTGCTGGGGTCAAGATTGGCTTTTTTAATTAATGGTATGACCCAGGCATCCTTAAGGTTGTCAGGTACGGTGCTTGATTCAAAGGAGGCATTTATGAAGGAGGTAATAAATGGGGCGAGCTTGGGTGCGGCTTCCTTAATGATGACAGCGGGGCATGCATCACCTTGGCAATTGGAAGGTTTTAGTTTAGATATAATGATTTCTACTTCCTTGATGGAGAGGGGAGAGAAGCTGAATGGTTTGAAGTTGTGTTTGAGTGCTTGTATTTTATAATTCAGGGTGGTGCTCGTTGAGCTTGAGAGGTAGTTTTTTTTTGCTTTGATTTTAGTTTGGAGAGTGGTGATTTTGTCTAGTAAAGCTTTTTGGATGTTTGTACACCAATCAGTGTCAGGGGTACACTTATTGAGAGGAGCGATAGGGGACTCCAGTTCCTTAAGTATCTTAAACAGTTCCTTAGTGTTAGAGCGGGCTTGGGTGATTCTTTTATTATAAGCTTCCTTTTTGGCAGCAAGGATGGCTTCTTTATAGGCCAGGGTGGCTAGCGTAAGATTATTTTTGTTGGCCAGGGAGGGGATACTTTTCCATGAGGCCTCTGCTTTTCTTTTTTCTTTGCGTAGGTCACATAGTTGCGGAGTGAACCAAGAGTTCAAGTGGGTCCGTGGTTTTTGTTTACGCAGTTTGATAGGGGCGATAGTATTAAGGGCTTTTAGCATAACACGATTATAAGTGTCTACTAATGCTGTGGGGTCAGTGCAGGACTCTGAAGCTGCGTGCAATAATGGGAGGATGAGTGGTAAGAGTTTCTCAACAGTGATGTCTTTTTTATTCCGTGTGCGCGTGGGCGGTGCGAGGTTTTGTGTGTCCTCAGGAGGGCTAGTGTTAATAGAGAACGAAATAAGATGGTGGTCAGACCAAGCGCAGGGGGAAACAGTAATATCATTAAGGGCACAGTTCATGTCGGCAATCCAGTCAAGAGTACGACCTTTGATGTGGGTGGGCTCTGTGACATGTTGTGTGAAGCCGAAATCAGTCAGGACATTTGCAAGATCTGAGGCTTTGGTGTCATTCTTGTCCAAGTAACCCAGGTTAAAGTCACCCAGGATGATGATTTGGGAACTAGGCTTCGCACTGGATGCTAGAATAGAGGAGATGTCTTCAACGAAGGTAGATGTGGGTCCAGGAGGCCTGTAAATTAGGTGAACAGTGGCTGTGTGATTGGGCGAGATAGATAGTTTGAGAGAAAGCGATTCAGCTGAGTGTAACTGAAGGCTGTCCGCAATTCTGATGTTAAGCGTATTCTTGAATATGACGGCTAAGCCGCAGCCCTTAGTTTGGTTGGTATCTCTGTCGCACCTGATTATGGTGTAGTTGTCAGGGATAGCGAGTGTCAGAGAGGGTCCAGAGGCTGCGTGCAGCCAAGTTTCCGTGACTGCAAGTAGGTCCAGGTTGTCTGAGACAATGAGATCAGAGTGCGATCTCACGAGTGGGAGTTGGCTCAGGAGATTCTCCTGGAGATCTTTGCCCTTTGGGGGACCCCTCAAGTGGATCCCTTCGCCTCCAGTGTCAACCAGAAGTGCGAAAGGTTCTGCTCGCGGGAATTTCCTCCAAAAGGAGCCTTAGGAGACGCGTTTGTGGTGGACTGGTCTTGCCCACTGCTGTACGCGTTTCCTCCAGTCCCCGTCATCCTGCAAGTGCTGCAGAGGTTACGAATGTTCGCTTCCCGGATGATCCTCATTGCTCCGGCGTGGGTCCAGAGGACGTGGTACCCGGGTCTTCTCGACTTGTCCATCTGCTCTCCACGTCGTCTTCTCTACCGAGACGATCTGCTCTCACGGCAGGGGGGGGTCAGGTTCTCCATCCAGAGGTCAGATCCCTCAACCTTCACGCTTGGTTTCTGAAAGGTTGAGGTATAAGGTTTGGGACCTCCCTGAAGACGTGATGGATGTGTTGCTTTCGGCAAGAAGGCCCGCATCTAAGTCCCTGTACCGTTGCCGTTGGCAAAAGTTATGCGACTGGTGCAGGGTTAAGAATGTGGATCCTTTTGCTTGTGACATTCCTGTGGTTGTGTCTTTTTTGCTTTTGTTGGCCCACAGGGGCTTGCAAGTGGGTACTGTTAAAGGTTACCTGGCGGCGCTGTCCATATTTAAGCGCTCGTCTGAAGAGTGTTCTTATTTTAAAATTCCTTTAATTTCTCAGTTTCTAAAAGGGCTCACTAATGTGTTCCTCCATCACCTTTCCAGGTGCCCGGTTGGGATTTGAACCTTGTCCTCAAGTTTCTGATGGGTGCTCTGTTTGAGCCTTTGCATTCTTGCTCTTTGAGACTGTTAACTCTTAAACTGTGTTTGGTTGCGGTCACTTCTGCTCGCAGAGTGAGTGAGTTACAGGCACTTTCAGTTAAGCCACCCTTCACTGTATTTCATAAGGACAGGGTTGTCCTTAGAGTTCGTCCTTCCTTTCTTCGGAAGGTGGTGTCGGAATTTCATTTAGGCCAGAAGGTTGTTCTTAAGGCTTTTCATCCCTCTCCACATCCTGGTAAGGAAGAGGAGAGGCTCCATAGGCTCAATCCTAGGAGAGCTTTAAGCTTTTATATTTCACGCATGTCCCGGGTCGGAGTGGATGATCAACTCTTCATTGGTTACGCTAGTAAGCGTTTGGGACAAGCTGTGACTAAGCAGACTTTGTCTCGCTGGATTATTCTGGCTATTTCTGAGTGTTACCGCTTGGCGGGTAAGGACCCACCGGTCAGCTTGCAGGCCCATTCTACCAGGGGTATGGCTGCCTCTACTGCCCTACAGAGGGGGTGTTCTTATTCGTAACATCTGTGACGCAGCCACCTGGGCTTTGGTCCGTACTTTTGTACGTCACTACTCCCTCGATGCCATCCGTGGGCAGGATCTGGCCTTTGGCAAGGCGGTCCTTTGCTCCGCAATTCGATTGGGCATTCTAAATTTCTTTTGCTAAATTCTTTTCCCACCGCGTTGCATTGGTACTGCTTTGGGAGTCTGTCATAGATATGGAATATGTCAAAGGACCCAATCCCCTCGAAGAACAAGTTACTCTCTTACCTGGTAACGTCCTTTCGATGGGATGGTCCGACGACGTATTCCATATCGCTCCCTCCCTGCCTTCCCCGCTACAGAATTTCTTATGCAATTGCAGCTTACGTTTCCGCAATGCTTTGTGTGGTCAGACTGGCAGAAGACTGGTGCCACATGTTCTGGGGGAAAAATCTACAACTGAGGCTACGGGCGTCGTGCGTCCTACTTATAACATCCAGAGACGTCGGCCATCGGAGGAGGTCTTCGAGGACGGCGTATCGACGTCATCGACGCAGGTCGCAGATGCCGTAAGATTTTCCGAAGCAGCACAGCTGTGGTGATTACTGTCATAGATATGGAATACGTCGTCGGACCATCCCATCGAAAGAACGTTACCAGGTAAGAGAGTAACTTGTTCTTCTATTCCCTGCTCTGAATTGATGGACCCAGGATACTAATTGTTACAGATGTCTCCCGCCTGCCCTGACCCTTGGATTTACCCTCCATCATAGGCTCTACATAGCTTGGTTTGGCAGGCTCAGGTTGACTACCTTTAAGACTGCATATAAAGGCATCAGTAGGTAGTTTTATGCCATGATGGTGGAACTTAAAGCTGGGTTGGTGGCTGTGAAATTGTCTTCCCTGCTGTAGTGAGCAGATGACTGTGTATTTCATGGACCACAGCACTGTCATCTTTTGCTATCCACCTTGGTACAGTGGCGGTAATGTGGGTTCTGGGAGATTTGACATATTCCATCATTCCCTACTTGATTATCAGATCATTTTTTTAAATTTAGCTCAAGTCAGATTACACTTGCTTTAGTCTAAGCACTGCAATAGTAGCAATTTTTAGTACCTAAGGTAATTGTACTCAATGTACTTACCGTAAAGGATTAAGGGCTGAGAGGGCCCAGTTGGTATTTGAACTTGAGGGGTGAAAGCGTGCTCCCTGTCCGACGGAAGCACTTAACCCATGAACTATTCAACCGACTGTAAATAGAAACTCAAAGGTGCATCACAGTGGAACTTCAGCAACTGAAGTCTTCCTAGGCTCACCTTTTTGCAGCAGGCTCAATTTAGCATGTTAGCAGTATGTCTTTAGTGGGCAGGGTTCATGTTGTATAGGAACATTCCTTGCTGTTAAATCAGTTGAAGATGTAATTGTATGCTTCCCCTCACGTCATTAGTAATTTGTAAATTTTCCGGGAACTGTGAAGACACACTCTTACAAACCTATGTCAGTCTTTTTTTTTTAAATGTTATATATGGTTAAAGAAGTTACAAAACTCAATACAAAAATATACAATAATGTTTCACATTATACATACACACATAAAAAAGAGCAATTTCAGTGCATTCAATTTGACTTGTAAAACGTATTACCTTTCACAGTCCTATGCATAAAATCTCAAAAATGTTTGTATTTAATTATTAAAAACGTAAATCTGAATATTCTTAAAAACACAAGTCAATTAAATATGAACAGTCAAGTAAAGAGTTTACAAAAATGCTGCCACAGCCAGCACATTCTTTGTGTTCTGGCTACCTAAACGTAGTCTCCACAGGTTTTCCTCATCCTGCCATTCTATTGAACAGAACAATCTCTCCAAAAAGGCCATTCTCTGCAGATTCAATGCGCTGCATTGCAGTAATGTCCGTTTCCACTGGGTCTTCATTTTTACAAAATCTCCACATTGCAATGTCTGCAGTAATCTGACCCCTCCTAAGGAGGATTTCCCTCGTCAAAAGCAGGTTCCAGCGAATAATTAAAAACATATTACTATAGTAATGGTTATGAAACTGGTTTAAAAAAAAGGGGCGGTGGTACCTCTTTTTATGTTCATGTGCCAAGTGTTTCATCGAGGCATAATCATGGAAACGCTCAACTGTGTGAGCCCAGTCCCTATCCCAGAGAGCATTTTTTACTCTTTCTGGATTTTAAATGAAGACACCCTGGTCCAGTCCTAGTTCGGATAGAATAATTACACACATTCCTCCCAAGTGAGCCATAAAATGTGTCCAGCCTCCCAGTGTAACCTTACATTCCATAAATGTTTTCATATTTTACAACCTATCACCTATCGGAGAGATTATTTTGCAGATCAATATCAATTGCCATTGCACTAGGGCCTTAAAGAGCAATCCTAGCTCATACCCAATTGCTGATATAGGAACTGCATTTTGAACTTTTGAAACACGCCTCTATGTCAAAGCCTGGAACACCTCCAACCACTTGAATGCCACACCTGCATACAGTTCCAATCCTTCTCTTCTTAAAAAGTAATGGCGACTTAATTGAGAATCGACTAAATTGTTTTCGGCCCATCTTCATCAATTGGTTAAAGTGGAGGCATTCTGGATTAGTGCTTGTCAAAAGTTACCATAGGCTGGTTGGGCCGTGATATGGACACCCAGATAAATTACACTGGTTGAACTTCTAATAGCGGTATTATCGAAGGACCAAGATATTGAGCTTCGTTTCTTGCCCCTTGATAGAGCAAGAATTCTGGTCTTCATTGGGTTAATTAGCAGGCCATTCTTCTTGCATAAACTGAAAAAGAGGACAAAACCATCTGCAGCCCCACCGTGGAGTTATCAAAAAGTAAGAAATCATCTGCGTAAGCAATGCATGGAATTTTTAATTTACCTAATTTAGGAGGGATGAATGCAGACAAAATTAGGAAATCCTTAATTTATGATGCATATAAATTGAAGAGACAGGGCGCCAAAGCACACCCCTGCCTCAGACCTGAGTGTCTTTCTATTCTGCTACACAAATTGCCTTCTTTGTTCATGCAAACCCTTATCCCCGAATTCTCAACGTCTCCTAACGAGGTTCAACAAACCCTAAGGCAGTCTCCACAATTCTAATTTCAACCAGAGTCTTGTCCGATCCACTGTCAAATGCTGCCAAGAGGTCTATTGATGCCACGTAAGTGGTACAAAAAGGATCCTCCCTTGCTAGTCCTTGGATTGCCCTTAAGACAAGCCCATTTATATTGGTGGAATGTCCCTTCCGAAATCCTGTCTGGAGTTTAATCAGCCTACATTCAGAGAGGGGCCCACTCCTCCAAATGTTGGAGTAACAGGGGTGCAAAGACCTTACTGTCCACGTCAAAAAAATTGAACATTAATTCCTGGGTTCGGTCCTTGTGCCCTGCTTATAGATGGGTATAACAAAAACGGTCTGTCAAGTTTCCCCAATGCAGCTACGCTCCTGAATAACGCAGGAAGAACATTTGCCCAATTTGTATGGTCTGCTTTCAGAGTAGTATTAATTTACTTGTTTTGGCCCGCTGCTCTTGATAGTTTGGAAGCTTTAATAATTTCCAAAACCATATTAATTTCAATATTAAAATGCCAATGAATTCCTGGACACTTAGCACCATTAGTGTTGGGTAGCACCCCACTATTAAGAGTAATAGTGTATAGATATGTAATAAATGGAACCCAACCCGGTTCGGGGATCGCCTTTGGAAGATGCATCTTGCACGTTCACCAAAGCCCAGAATGCGGCCACATCCTTTTTTTTTTTTTTAAGGATGATGTGTAGCATAGACTCAGCTGGTAACTACATTGAAAGACATGCTGCACAGTCTGTTCTTTATCGCCTTCCTTAGAGGGTGGAGGTTTGGGCATTTCTACTATATGCATGAGTATAAGGAGTGGGTTTCAGAAGCGCAGCGGACAAGCGCAGCGGGGAAGGGCTCAGCGTGCCAAAGTCTAGCTCGTCTGTGCGCAGGTCGTGCATGGCCTGCATATAGCTGCAGATCCTCTCTGGGAAGCCGGTCACTTGGTGCGCAGTGCCCTGTTATCCTTAGCCCCTTTTAACACCCACTGGCCAATGGGCTTCAAAAGATTCTCTAAAGCTAACAGTCACCCCAGTAGCGGGTCTTCAGTGTGGGCTGTTTAACGCGCGGTCGTTATTGGCTCACACTATGGAGTGTCACAACCTGGTGTCAAGTTTGCAACCTGATATCCTAGCACTGACAGAGACCTGGTTGAGTAAATCATCTGGCCCCACCTTTGTTCAGGCTCTTCCCCCTAATTATGAGCTGGTTCACTGGATCGTATTTCAGCTAATCCCAGTGGGGGAGTAACCATCATACACAAAGCGAAATATAAAATCTCCTGTATTGTGCCAGACCACTCCTTTAATATGGAGTGTCTTCTGGCCCGTGTTTCTCTATCCCCCTCCTCAACGCTAGCCGTTCTGGTAGTTTATCGACCTCCAGGTGCGGATGGCCCCTTCTGCATGGATTTTCCTGCTTTTGCTTTGGCGCTCCAGATTAAATATTCAAATTTGGTGATTGCAGGAGATTTTAACCTCCCAGCAAATGAAACCAAATTGTGTCAGGTAGAAAAGTTTCAGGGATCAATGGTCTATCGTAGCCTACCCATAGAATGGGAAATATCCTGGATTTTGTCCGCGCCCCCAGGTTGACTACTACTGTTTCCTCCCTGGGTCCATTAGTATGGTCCGATGATTGTTTTTTGGTACCTTTCTCCATTCTCCAGCGGCATCCCTTTGTACCGGTGGCTAAACCCACCGTCTTTGAACGCGTCTGGCACATGGTAGTAAACTCTGAGCAGGTTGTCCCTTGTTCTCTGAAGATTTTGGAAGCTTATTTTGCTGCAACTGCTGATTTGTTGCCCCCCCCCCCCCCCCCCCTTAGGCTTTGGAAACAAACCATCCTTCTGAGCCCTGGTTCTTCGATGAACTCAGAGCAAGTAAATTGGTGTGTAGGAAAGCGAAGAGGAGGCGGCGTGCAAATTATCATGCTGAGAATAAAGCTGATTTCCATTGCACCTTGATACTCCTATCAGAAGGCGATTATATTTGCAAAAAAAATCCTTCTTTAGTCAGAAGGTGGAAAACGCTGTTAATCAGCCGAAGGCTTTGTTTGAACTGGTCAAATCTTTCTTCTCCTACAAAAGTTGGACTCTTGGTGGTGCCATCTCAGGATTTCTGCGATTCTTTCCTCCTTCTTCCACACTAAGATGGAGACTATTGGGGACAATATCAGCAACCTGGCTGGTCAGTCTGTGGCTGGTCACGCCAACCCTCTTTTTTCACCTGTACCAAACTTTATTTGGTCTGTGTTCCCTACCTTTTCGGAGCAGGATATTCTCTGAGCTATTCAGCTAAAATCGGCCTCATCGACTGATGCTATTCCCCCAACCCTTCTTAAGGAAATCAGGAGACTTGATCTCCCAAAACACAGTAGCAGTAAATGCGTCATTCCGCAACAGATGCATTCATAACACCTTGAAACATGCTCTTGTGATCCCCTTGTTAAAGAAACCTTCTTTGGATCCTGCAGTGCTTGCTAATTATCATCCGATTTCTCTTTCCCTTCCTTATGAAGGTATTGGAGGCCCTCGTGCCTCATCTGCTCTCCTCTTTTTTTTGTCATCCTCAGGTTTTTTGAAAACTCTTTTCAGTCTGGCTTTTGGCCTGCAAGGGGTACAGTGTCAGTCCTAAACTCTGTGATGGACGACCTGACACGATTGGTGGATCACAGTGGAGTTGGAGCAGTACTATTGTTGGACCTATCTGCCGCATTTGACACGGTCGACCATTATACCCTGATCTCCCGGCTATCGGCAGCTGGTTTGTCCTGCCAAGTTCTGGAGTGGTTCATTGTCTTTTTGGCCGATGGCTCATAGTCCGTCTCTTTTCCTCCTTTTTTTGCTCTAAACCAGTAATGTTGTCATGTGGAGTGCCGCAGGGCTCTGCACTGTCACCCATTTTGTTTAACATTATATTAGGCCACTTCTCCATCTCATCCTATTCCACGGGCTCAGGTATTACTCCTACGCCAATGACACGCAGATCCTGGTCTGGTTAAATCTTACCCATTAACCAATCGGATACTGCGGCACGGTTTAGGAGTTGGCTTGAGGACATGGGTTCCTGGATGGTGGTGAACTGGCTAAAATTGAATGGAAACAAAATGGAGGTCCGGGTTGTTGGAACCTCCAGTCCTCTTTCTTTTTGGACGACTGAGTTCTGCCCAGTTTCTCTTTGCCCATTTCCTTTGCCGTCCTTGTTGGTAAAAAATCTGGGGGTGAAACTGACATCCTTACTATGGATGAGCCAGTATCTACGTTCTGCAAGGCTGGCCACTTTGAAAATCCTGTGAAAAGTCCTGTCTTTCATCCCGGCTAAATTTCAAGTTCCAGTGGTTGCAGCTCTTGTCCTTAGCGCTGTTGACTACTGTAACTCACTATACCTTGGTCAACCACGCTATCTTATAAATCACCTCCAAGTGCTTCAAAATGCTGCTGCCAGGTCTATTCTTAATTCCCCTTTTGGAGCGCATATGTCGCCTCTTCTTGGACAGCTGCATTGGCTACCTATTGAGAAGCATTCTTTTTAAATCGGTGTGCATTTTTAATCGCGCCTTCTACGAAGTGGGGGTGGAATATCTTCAAGCTAATTTCCCTCGGTACGTCCCCTTTTGTTCTCTCCGTTCTCAGTCATCCTTATTGGTCTCAGTGCCACGGGTTAGATTATCCCGTATGAGGGTGTCGAGCCTTCTGAGTGGCGGCTGCAAAGGCCTGGAATGCCTTTGCTCACTCCCTGCAAGCTACTTCCGACTACCTCATCTTTTGTCGCTCTCTTAAAACCTTATTGTTTTAAGTTGGTTGAAATAAATTGTGGGTCTTTTCTCTGCTGGTGTAGCACCAAGATGCCTTTGGACGAACGTGCGCTCTATAAAGGTATATAACATAACTCGGCATCATTCTGTAAAAGGCTGGCGTTTTTAGATTTACAGTAATTTCTAAATCTTTGTTTTACCTTCTTATATTTCTGTAGTTTTAAATCTCTTACAACAGTTGAACATTTAATATCGCTGATGCTTTTCCTCATTGTACGCTTTGTGGCCGCAAGCCGTTCATCATACTTATGTTGGTAACGTTTCACCCTCTCCTTGGACCTTACTGCGGGGTTACTCAGTCCCAAGTCCATTAATTTAGTCAAAAAAGGTCAAAATGGTCTTCATTAAACACATCAATTTTCCATTTCATTACTGTATGAAAGTTGCGTGGAGCCCGCCTATATGCTTTGCCATCCATCATATAGAGTTCCCACCACAATGTATTCTTGGATCTATTGGACCCCCTTTAATTCTAGCATTTAGAAACAGATTAAAATTTGCCTTCATAATTGAATGATCACTCCAGTATTTTCCACTACTTGGAGATCTATACAACAATTGAACAAGGAATGATCCACTAAAATGTAATTTAAAGTTGATTTACTGGAGCCTCAATGCCATGTTGGTGGGCAGGATTAATCACCTTGTACATTGCCATTCAGAAGTTGGAGCCCAGTATCAAAGCGAGAAACCACTTCCTACCAGTTTGGGTTTTAAAATCCCGGGTCACCTTATCAGCTGTTAAGTCCTAGGGCTCATTATCCAGATTTGTCAGAAAGCTATCCGCATTCAGATCCTCTGCCAAGATGATATACCTGTTCATACCCTGCGACTGCCTACAAAAAATGCAATCCAAAATTGTACCTATAAAATTGTCTCAAACACCCACAGCCCTGTGCCAGTAGATATTAATCAAAAGAAGAGAAAGCGATCATCCAACCTGGACATTGAAAACACCAATGCCCCAAATGGAAGATCCGAAGTCTCTTGTGCTGTTAGAACTTGGGCCGATATTATGGCAATAATCAGACCCCCAGATGCCCTGCCCCCATCTACTGGCTTTAGCTTGTTGAAATAAACGTGAAATCCATCTATTACCAGATGTATACAGTAAGCCAGGTTTCATTGAGAAATATAAAATTTGACTCAATATTATGCATTGCAGGTACTTTAGAAAACAGATGTGAACTGCCCCTGGAATTCCAAGGTGCTAACTTTAATCTAACTTTACTTGTTACAAGGCCACAGCTTTTGAACTGGTCAAGGATCGTCTCTTTGCTATGTCAGTCTATATATGTTTATCCATCGAATCTGGTTTCTAGATATTCTGCGTTTAGCCTGCGCTCATTTCCGTTTGATCGATGCCTAACCACATATCCCCAAAGCTATGTTCTACCATTACTTTTCTTACTCCTTTGGAACTAGTTTACACACATCGTGGTGTGGTTCAATTAATACCTTTAGGGCTAGAGGAGTTCCCTCTGGGATGGTGTAAGGTATAATGCATGGACTAAGGATGTGAACTGTCATGTCCTTAGCTTTGCACAGAAAAGTATGCGAGGGATGTCCATGTTCATGGCCTTCAGAATGAAGAGGTTAAACAAGTGTTGATAGTAACCAAGAACATATTTAACAGATTACAGTTCTAACTGAAGTACCTGAATTGAGTTTTGTTATTGGCCATCGAAAAATGCTAAGCCGCTCGCTTAGTGAGTTTACTCCTTGTAATTTGCCATTACCTTGCACAGCAAAATCATTGGTTAGGTTTCTTTATCAAAAGAGGCAAACTGCCTTTTAATCGGTTGTCCAACTCTGCATTGAAAATAACTTTGGTGGACTTCTTTATGTTCCAGAACTGATCTGAGCAAAAACAAAGAGGTGATGGCTGGAAGGTTTAGAATGAATCTTAACCACTGGCATTGCTCTGGGCAACCCTCCAGACCACCGTTCTTCGCCTGCCAAGCCATTACAGAAGGGAAAAGACCATATGCAAATCAGGCTTGGCCCCACCCCAAAAGGGGCAGTCCAGCCCGAACTGCTAGGTCACATTCCCTCTGCACGAGACCACAAGCATCCCCAAACATGTTTCGCCCTGTTGGGGCTCATCAGTGAGGAGTAGCTTGGGTCTCTAGGCCCAGCAGGCATTGGACCCATGTCTGGGCATACCCGTCCCACTCGGGGTGACAAAGCAAAAACAAAGAGGTGATGGCTGGAAGGTTTAGAATGAATCTTAACCACTGGCATTGCTCTGGTCAACCCTCCAGACCACCGTTCTTCGCCTGCCAAGCCATTACAGAAGGGAAAAGACCATATGCAAATCAGGCTTGATCTGATTCTGAATAATAATCTTCACTAAGCCTTCAGTTTTGGAAAAAAAAAGACTGATTCTACTTATCATTTGGACTTTCTGAACGTGTAGACATCCTTGTTAGTGGTCACATCAGCTTCTAGAATCTGCTAAACTATAAGTTCTTCTTCATTTGATGCTGCTTTTAACAGAGACTACGCAATGCTCCACACTCCCATATCAATTAGGATTTTAATTGGAGTTCTCTTCCAAAGGCACAATTTCTCTTATCCTTAGAAGCTAACTGAGCGCTCTGGACATTGGGCATGCTCTGGGTTTCTCCATTGAAGTATGAAGTTGTTAGATTCTATCGTAGGCCATGTGTAACCTATGGAGAAAAGGTGCCAGTCCAAAAAGCTGTGAATATCTGTTTCAAATGGATTGCTTCCTCCAATGATTTCCACATCTTTGACATGTAATGTCCACAGCTGTGTACTTGGGAAACTTTTTCAGCAGTGGGCGTCCTGCGTCGATGCCGTTGGGTCGATGTCCCTCGAAGGCCTTTGTCGAGGGTGACGTCACTGGATGTTATAAATAGGACGCACAGCGCCCATAGCCTCAGTTACTTTTTTTCTGCAAACGTGTTTGCTTCGGAGACTCGGAGCACCTCATGTAGTCCTTGTGAATGTCGTCTTCTTCAACCCCTCCGACTCCGTGGTCTGGCTTCAAGGCTTGCCGGGACTGCAAGTCGAAAATGTCGATTATCGGCACGCATCGCATTTGTTTGTGGTGCTTGGGTGAGAGTCACGACACAGACGACTGTTCCAAATGCCAGTCACTAATTGCTAAGGCCGCAAGGGAAAGCTTCAGGTCGGTTGGGGGTTCTAAACCCAGTAAGTCCTGTAAATCCAAGTCCAAGGGTATGTCCAGCGACTACTGGACGCAATAACCCCAGACCTTCCCCCAACGCTTTGTGTCCAAATTGTTTAGTTCCTGGTCCAATTCCTTCCAGCGGTTTTCTCACTGTGCGCTGGAGCAAACATTGACTTTTCTGTCTATGGGAAAATGAATAGGGACTAGGCTGAAAGTAATAGTTTCTGTATTTTTTAACGGATCTTTCCCAAAATTACCAGTCTGGGGGGGTGGGAGGAGTGATTGGTGGGGGGTGGAGGTGGGGAGTGGAGGTGGGGGGGTTGACAGTACAATGTTGTCTGTATGATTTCAGCTAAATCCATCGTACGAGTCAAAGGTTACTAGCAATTCATTTTTTTTATTTGTGTTTATTTATATGTATTTGTGAGTATCCTGAACGTGTTTGCACGTCTCTGTGTTGCCCTTTTATTGAGCCAGACAAAAAGGAAAATGAATTTGGCAACAGAAAACGTGACTTGCTTTCAGCAAAATCTGTTACTTTGTGTAATGGTGAGTCTACCCTTGTACCGGAATGTATGGTGTAATTAACTTGCAAGAACATTGCCCAGTTTACCTTAGCCTGTCATCTTCAAGGAGGACATTCCCATGAAATGCCCCGTTTCTCCTGTTTAGCTTAGAATTTTAATTTACTTGACAGATAGGTTGACTGTAACTAGGGGTTTGTTTAATCTCCCTCCTTTAGTATTGTTGAAATATTTTGTATTGCTTTGGAATGAGGGATGATCTGGTGTCTAGGTTACGATGCTCGCTTTAATCTTTATAATCCAATCCATTTCAACATTTGTAAAGTACAAGGAATGCCGTCTGTCCTGTACAGTGGTTAAGTAATGCCTCTGGCAAAGCTTGTTGCGAGGATTTGAAGCTAATACCTTATTTTCCAGTCAAGTGAAATTATTGTAATCTTTTTCATTGGTTATGGGATTAGCCAAGATGCACCCTTTTCATTTTGAAGAGGAAGTAAAATCTACAATGCGCCATTCAGATCATAGTTTTCCTTTCTGGCCGTAGTTTATTCAGTGTTTTGTCAGTCTGACGGAAATACATTTCTATCTAATAGTTACTAGCCTGGCTATGGTTTATTTTTGGTATTTGATTTGAAATTGTTAATTGCAAGTCACTTTGATGTAATTGGTGTAATGCATTTGTGGTTAACAAATGTTTGTGCCACTTGCATGAGATCTACACTATACCTTGAAACCAAAGCTGTACTTGGTGCTTTTCTAAAAACATATAAGAAATGTTGCCACCAAAGCCCTTCACTGAGGTTACTTGATGCCACTTGTATTGTATGGGCTTTAGAAGTGTCTGCCACGGTCCAGTGAAACCTTTACTGTGTGGTGTAACATTTTGCTAGTGTTGAAACTGATTTCAGAGCCCGAGAGATCTAAGTTTCTACTAAAGATTCGGGTATATTCAAGCAAATTAGTCTTTTTCTGTTCTGTGTTAACAAATTTGTTCATGTATTTTCACATATATTGGTTAAAATTGAATGACTTTATGGCATTTCCTGGCCTTTTGGTAATCAACATTCTGTGTTTAGGACCCAATAGGTTTTTCTCTTTACCTTCCATGATGCTTAGGACTTTGTGGTAATACTGCCCTTGCCATAGATTAAGAATTACAATATCAGTGACTACTCTCCTGCACACTTCAAATTGAATTTCGTTGTGACAGTAGCATGTCTTGCTCAGCTCAACATTACTTCTTCTGTGAGCCTCTAACCAAAGAGACTGAATCATTTCTTTGACATCCAAATCTGTGACCTTGCATGCATTCCATCAAATGGTTTATTTACCCTTATATTTTGTACAGAACAGGATGATCACACGATAAACTGTAAATTAAACAAATTGATGCAAAGCAAAATCAACAGATTTCATTCCACAGCATTTACTATTGTTATTATTAATATAGTAGTTATTGAACGCGGAGCTAGCTTTGTGAAGCAACAGAGTGCTTTACAAACCATAGAGGGAAGAACCCAGAGAGGGAAGCAGAGATGCAAGGGAGTGGGGAGCTAAGAGGGGGCAGGCTATTTGGCAGCAAGGGCTCTAGAAGCAAATCAGGGGAGGAAGCAGAGGGGTGCAGATAACCCACTCTTGGATTAGGTGGGGAGTGGAGGATGTGTTGGCCTAGGTGTTAGGTAGGGGCAATTGCTTGAAGAGAAGGGCCTTGAGCTCCTCCCTGAAAATGAATCCTAGTCAAACTGACAGAAGGCACAGTTAAGAATGGAACTGAGATTATGGCAATAGCAGCTGCGAAGTATGAGGGAGGTAAGGGCCTCTGTGTTATGAATCTCTGCCGTTTAGCATCCTTCCAGGCTGTAGGTGACTTGTTCAGCAATGAACCTGTCACTGTGTGTTGTAAAGGTTTATTGAGAAACCACACTCAACACAGGGAGTCATTTCCCTCCTCACGCAACAAACTGTTTAACAGATTATTATTATTGTTTTTTTTAGCCCCATCGCAGACACATATCATGCCCCTTGGATCCCTCTCCCCTGAGTGAACAATGAGCCAACAACCAGGCCGGTGTATGGGAAATATATTGGTATTTATTTAAATTAACAGTAATAGAATTTAGTACGAAAATATCGAAAACACCACTTTATCCGTGGCACAACACCATCAACTTAACACAGCACAAATAAATCACAAAAGTGAGTTAAAACGAAAATGACATAATTCTCCCCTTTCTGTAAATCTCACTTCATAAAATAATAACACTGATCAATAATATAATTTCACCCCAAACGTTTGGTTTAAAATAAACACAGGGTGATTTATCGCTTTCTTTCTCATACCCAAAGGCCTGTGTTGGGGAAGCTGGATAAAAAGTATGGACTGATTTAAGAACAAAGACACCCCTCTTCCTTACAGAAGTTAGGGTCAGCTGGACAACAAATATTACCCAATTAATTTATAGGCTATAGTTTTCAGCTAACACTGGGAAGTGAGCTTTGTTCATTTTGAATTTTAGCAAAATCCCCCCACCGTAGTGTTCTGCCAAATGGGGAATTAATTAAATTGATATTTATTTTTGGTTATATAGGATAAGGATCTACACAGTTCCCCCTCCACCATCCTCCTCCCCCCCTCCCCCCACTATAAAGGAAAAGGATTCCGGACAAGCCGACACCACCCCACCCGCCTTTTGGTTTTTCAGAGCTTAGTTCTACTTGCATAGCAAGCCTCTGTTGAAGGTTCAGGACAGCCAGCTGGCCTAAGTGATAATAGTCTTTTTAAATTAATTGTGAATGTTCATGTTCAGTAAATGGGAGGTCTGCTTCATCCAGCACAGCCATCTGTCTCCCTGGGCCAGCCTGTGTACAGAGGTTTTTTTATGCGTCTCTCTGAAGTTGGTAGTTGGCTCTTTGAACTGGGTGCCCCCATTTTCACACATTAGTCATGCTCCAGCCAAGGGTGAATTTCCTTGAAGCCCCTGCTTTCAGAGCCAGCCAGTCTGGAGGACACTGGGCTTTCAAAACCTTCAGCAGCACATTTTATTGTGGGCGGGTCATTAGATGGGAGATGTGCCATCCAGGCTGGAAGTGAGAGATTTCCTTAGTGAAGTTTTTACCACAGCCAGAAACAGGTTTTCCATGAAGACAAAGTGGCTCGTCAAATGTCACTGGAGTTTTGTAGTTAAAACATAATATACAGTTGCTTTTGTCAACCCACACATGTTTTGGTTTCCTGACATTTTTCTGAGAGCAGTGATATTTTCTTCCACTTCGGCTTTTTAAAGCCATTTTTATTTGCACACACGTGTGCAGGCCATTTTTGCTGGCAATGTTTTAAAATCCTGTTTTTCATGTCTCAGGGATCTTTGATGCCTCCCTCTTTTGTAAATTAAACTGCTGCTCATCCTTTGGTAATGACAGGTAGGCCCCTTTCAACATGGCTCTTTAGCTTTACTTGAAAAACAAAAGCAAAAGCCAGGCCGTTTGTGTTGCAGTCTTTAAATGCCAGCCATTCATGTGAAAGAGACTTCTGTTTGGGGCCTTTAAATGCACCCCACAGTGTCGAGGATCACACCTTGCTGCTGGCACCTATCAGGCAGTCTTCTGGTTGAACATGTTCTGGTAGTACTGGTATCCCAGTCTAGAGTGACGATAGTTGGTGGCAGAGAACAAACCACAAGCAAACCCACTAGAGTGCGCAAGTGCCTAAAGCACTATTCCACAGTGCAAGACGCAGTCCATTATTATTGTGAAGCCAGTAAAGTGTAAACAATATTATGGACGAACATGTAGTTTTCAAAGGCAGAGCAAAGTCCAAGGAATTGAGGGAAGAATACAAAGGAGGCCAAAAACAAGATCAGAAAAGTGACCACTGGGAGCGAACACCAGGAAATGGCAAAGGTAGTACGAGGAAAATTTGAGCATAAACGAGTCAGGAGGCAAGATCTCCCAGAGACCCTTTGCTAGAATGAGGCCATAGACAATATAAACTTGTGATGTCAGACATATTGGAAAGGCCATCATATGCCCCAGCCCATAACCCCTTGATTCCAATACACTGCTCTCACACCGCCCCATCGCTTTTAATGTCTAGGTGCAAAACATTTTTGAGGTACCCCCAACCCTCTCTCAATCTTTTCTGCTCCGCGTTTAATCATGAAGAATCCCTTGCAGTGTTGCAGCTTCACTGGTACTAAAGCCTGGTGCCACATCAAAGCCTGGTGAGTTTGTGCCTGTTGGTAGAAATGGAGGGATAATTTCCATTGCAGACTGTGTGAGAAGAGTTTGGTGCTTGAGGGAGACAGCATGGTAGACCTCTGGGCAAAATGACAAGCGATTCTAGCCCCTACCCGACCATTGCCTGACAAATGATTGTATTGCCCAGCTCAATACAGGCCCTGCCCAAGATGGGCATAATTGCCTGCAGCCACTGAGCACAGCACCTGAGCATGGTAGAGTGAGCTTGGAGTCATCTCTCAACCTGCCAACCAGCATGCTAAGGAAGTAAACATGGGTGACTGTGGCCCTACATTTCAAGTACCCCTTCCTTTGAACCAAAGGTTCTTTCCTCCCCACCCAGCCGAGGACAAGTAGGGACGGGAAAGTTCCTTTTACCAAGAAAATGAGCCACCTGCAGAAAATCGGGCTGAAACCCTCATAATTACAAGCAAGACAGCTTCATTTCGTGGTCTCAAAACACATGACCCAGCAGAACAGGCCAATCCCCATTCAACCAAGGTAGACAAAGAGGACTGTTCCCATGGAACCAGAGGGGAAACGTTAAGAGTGTTGCCCACAAACTGCCAACTGAATGCACTCTCCCAGGCTTAGGTGATCAGAGATGGCAATATTAGAGAACACATCGCACCTCCATGTTCATTCTCATCGCCTTGAAAAGGTACACACAGTTGGTAACCGTCCAGGGTCGCAGGGCTGGGAGGACACATTCTGCCCAATCCAGAATCACATTTCACGTGGGGATATAATTTGTTGCAAGGACCAATGGTCTCCCTGCGACCCTGCAACATTGTAGATTGACACCAGTAGAGGTGGTCCCAGCGGGAGCCACCAGATATGGCTACCCAATGGTAGAACTAACTCCTATAGCTCCTATATGTAGCTCACCCAAACTGACCAATGTGAATGTCGGATGGGTTTCCGGGATGGAACCTGGATTTGTGACGTCCCACCGGGATAAAACCGGGTGACACATGCTTGGAAGCTCCAGAGAATACTTGTTTTTCTGGTGTGACCCCTTTCATTGTGTTTGCTAAAAAAAAGACAGTAACTTTGCCCCATGGCTGAGTCTTCTGCTCTTGTGATGGGGAGTCTTTGATGGGCCAAAGTGTTCTCTGCTGATAATTGGGGTGGCTGCTAGAGAGTTCTCCTAGTGCCCTGAGAGGTGCTGGTGGGCCCCACCTCTGGCAGTGGTATCTGAGCGTGGCTCTGGGGCTTGTGCTCTTCCCCCGGTTCGCCTGTGCCTGCACCTCGACTTTTTAGAGGTCCGTTTCCACTGCGAGTCTCCTGAAGCTTTATGGGGCGTTGCGAGGACATACCTCGGGCTGTGGTGTCTGCTTGCTCGCTGCAGAGCCTGGTGTGTGTGTGCAGCCCTGTGTGCTCCATGACGGCAGCTGCATCTGCCCAGACGAAGCAGAGCCTGACCAAAGCGGCCCGTCCCTGAACACCTGTCCCTGAAGGTGGTGGTGTCTGCCCGCTCACTGTGGAACCTGGTGAGTGCGTGCAGCCCCGCGTGATCAATGTCGGGCAGCTACTTCTGGCCACATACAGCAGTGCCCTACCGGAGTGGCCCGTTCCTGAATGCGACTCAGCTGCGGAGTGTCTCCTGAGGCGCTCTGCTCACCGATATTACACGGGCCAGTTCCCCCAGAGCCTGTCAGGAGCGGCCGCCCTCCAACTATTGCCTTCAGTCCCACAACCCTCCACTGGTGCGCCGGCCTGCTCCCCCAGCGCAAAGCAGAGCCTATTATTAACGGCCCGCCCTGGATCTTGTGCCATCAGTCCCACAGCTCTCCTACAGTACGCCGGCCTGCTCACACTGTTTCTATCAGCCTCTGCTCCCTTCGACTGATCTGTACTTGCACCTCCTTCCACCTCCATCTGCTACCGCGACTGCCTCTCCACTTCTCAACCAGCACTCCAGCTAGCCTCCACCTCGCATGCAGTCTACCGCTCCCTCCGCCTGCAACTGCAACAAGTAAAAATGGGTGACTGTGGCCCTACATTTCAAGTACCCCTTCCTCCACCTCTGACTGCTGCTGCCTTCCTTCTAAGATCTGGCTTTCTCCACTGCCTACTACTACGCCAGGTCGGCCCTTCACCTTTACCTCTGGATTTATGGACTGCCTGGACTGTCCCTACTGCCTTTGTGTTCCTGCCCTGACTGTTTGAAACTCCACTCAACCCTGCTTCCTATCTTAGGAGACACGTTTCACCAACCTTCAGTCTCCTCTAGAGCTCACACTCCAGTCCCTGTGGGGGCGGGGGACACCCTCCTCCTCCGCCACCCTCATCCTTAGAGCACCTGCTCTGTTCTGCTTGAGCTTTCCCCCAGCCCTGCACCCCTCTCCTCAGCTTTCTGATTCTGCTCCCTCCGCCCACTCCCAGCTTCTATCTCAGTGGCTTGAATCTGTTAAGCTCACCTGGTATCCACGTGGAACGCCACCCAGCCCTGGTTGGATGATTTGCACTCTCTGACCCTCTCCCGGTCCCTTGGCAAGGCCTCTGGTTAAAGATGGGTCTGCAATATAGGGGAGCTGGATTCAATACCAGATTGTCTTTGTTTTCCCACCTCCCTTGGCCTCAACTCCTTCCTCCGCCTTGGGCCTTCTCCTTACCTTAATATTGTAAAAGGTGGATTCTCCGTCCTGCTCCTCGTGGTAGGGGCACGTAGATGTGGGAGGCGAGCAGCGACCAAGTTACTTCACTGGTGCAAGCCACCCTGTGGGAATCCAGGCCTGCTGCGACTCCGTAGGTTTGCTGCTTTACAGTCTTTATATGCAGTACTTATGTTCCTCTTAGTTCGAATAATAATGTCTTGCTTCTTTTAGGTATGGAAAGGTGTTTTGGTGTTGTCAAGCAGTTTGAAGATGAGCATGGGCTGGTAGGCGAAAGTGCGGTGTGCGCGATGCTGTCTGGTGAGTAATGCACGATGCGCGGTGCTGTTTCGCCTTTTATATTGCTAACCTGTGTCTTTTCTCTCCTTGCAGATTGCGATGTTCCTCGCCGAGCGTCGTAATGTTCCAGCAATTATACTGACCAGGAGATGACTACCCAGGTAAGAATTGTATGGCTTTCTTCATTGAACAGGAAACGTGAGTAAACGCTTACTAATGCTGTCTTTCTTTCTCCTCTTTTCAGGTTATGGTATTCCAGGATGTATGCGGTGCCGGATGATGGAGTTCGTACCTTTAGGTGAGTGGAACTGAAGTCCGCGATGGATTGAAGACAGGATACTGTTCCAGGTAAGTTTTGTAGTGTTCTTTCTCTCTCTGCAGGTCCTTGGTTTCAGGTAAGCTGGCATCAAAGAACTGGACACAGTGAGCGTTACGCTGCCCACAGCAGAAAACGCAAAGCATGTTCTGCTGTTTGGGTGTGGTTTAAATAGTCTCAGGTAAAGTAGTCCAGGTAAAATACTCCCAGGCCTGCCACACCCAAAGTAGTCCAGGTAAAGTAGTCCCAGGCCTGCCACACCCAAAAGACTAGACCGCATAGCTCAGTTCCTTGTAACTGAGTTGTGTGTGCCTCCATGTTGGCTGAACCCCCCCCTCCCCCCATGTTAAATAGTCCCATTCTAATGTTGGTGTTCATGATGGTTATGAGCCTGGCGTCAAAGTGCCAGGACTGACTCAAAGAGAGTTTTGGATGAGGTTTTAAGGCCTTTGACCTGGCCCTAACTGGAAGGGTGACTTGCCAGTGAGGGCCAGGGGCAAAGGTCATGACAGAAACACCATCTTCGTGTCACCTTCAAGAGATCACATATTGTTTCACTGAGCGGGGGTACCCTCCTAAAAAGCTTCACTTCCTACTCACCAACTCCTCGTCTTACTCCCTGATATGCTCATCTCCCTCCCTCCAGCTTGCCCCTCTCCCCTTCCCTCTTTTCTTTTCCCTACCCTCCATCAAAATACTCTGCCTTCTCCTCTGACCATCTCCTCTCTCAAACCACCCGTCACCTCCCAAACCCACTCATCCCCCTCTCCCCAATGCATCATTCCAACTCTGCACCCTCATCTACCCTCATCTAACTAACACTACCAATTCCTTTGATGTTTTCCTCTGGAATACCAGGTCAATTTGTAACAAAACCACTGCTGTCCTCGACCTCTTCCTACGCCTCAACCTCCAATTTCTCTGTATTACTGAAACCTGGACCCCCCACAACACCTCTGTTCCTGATTCCCTCACCTCCTCCTCTTCTTCTTTTGACCATGTCCCTCGATCCTCTGGCCGCAGAGGAGGTCTAGGCCTTCTCTTTCGACCACATTTCACATCCTCTCCCTCTCCTATTTTTCTACCTACCTTCCCTTCCTTTGAATTCATGTTCAAAATCTTTAATTCTCCTCATACTATCTCATTCCTAATCATCTACCGCCCCCCTGGCCCTGTCGGCTCCTTCTATGAGGACATTGACCATCTCCTTAGCCTCATTTCCCCCACCCCCACTCCACTAATTGTACTTGGCGACTTTAATCTCCATCTTTCCCCTAACCCTCCCTCCCTCCTCTCCTTTCCATTCTTGACTCCTACCTTCTCTCTCCCCTTCCATCCCCTCCTACCCACCAGTCTGGCTCTACTATTGATCTCATCTGCTCCTCCTCTCCTATTTCCTCCTTTCCCAACTACCTTTCAGATCCCTCCTTACTCTTTCTCCCTCCCTCACTCCCCTCCACTTCCTCCCACCCCATCATCCACCCTCTTCTCCCGGCGTGACCTACGCAGCTTTAACCTTTGTCTATTCCGCGCTTCCTGCTCCTCCTCTCTTCCCCCATCTCATACTTCTCCTCTCTCTCTGTATCTGAAGCATCCTCTGTCTTAACTTCCTCTCTCTCCTCCACTCTCAATGTCCTTTACCCTCTCTCCTCATTTTGCCCTTCCCACCATCCTGCTCAACCTTGGCTCTCATCTCTCCTCCATGCGCCGCCTCCTTAGGCACCTTGAACGTCTCTGGCTTAAACACCCACCCCCTCTAACCAATCTGCTTACTTCTCCTATCACACCCTCTATGATTCCTGCCTCAACTCAGCCAAACGCACCTACTTCTCTCACCTCCTCCAGTCTCAATCCTCCCACCCACGCTGCATCTTCCAAACCTTATCCCGACTTCTATCCCCTGCTACCCCTGACCCTTCCATTGCCTCTCCTCTCTCTGCCACTGATCTTGCCTCCTTTTTCTCTAATAAAGTCCTCAAGCTCCGACAAACTATCCTGTCCTCCCCCCTCTTAATCTCCCCCTCCTCGTCTTCCTCCCCCGCCAACCTCTTCCATGGCCTCCTTTGCTCCTGTCACTCAGTCTGAAGTTTCCCTCCTTCTATACCAAAACTCATCCTACGGCTTATCCTGCTGACCCCATTCCTACTCTCCTCATCCCCAAAATCTACCCTCTCCTTATACCTTATCTCACCTCCCTTTTTAACACTGCCTCTCAACTTCCTCTTTTCCTACTCCTTTTAAACATGCGACTATTATCCCCATTCTCAAAAAACCCTCTGCTAATCCTCATCTCGCATCCAACTATCGCCCCATCTCTCTCCTTCCCTTTCTCTTCAAACTTCTCGAACGCATTGTCTATTCTCAACTCTCTTCCTTTTTCTCTAACCACTCCCTCCTCCCCCCTACCCAATCCGGCTTCCGTCCTCTACATTCCAAGGAAACGGCCCTCATTTCTGTTCTCAACTCTCTCCTTTCTGCACGCTACTCTAAGCACTCCTCCATTCTTATTCTCCTTGATCTCTCTGCTGCATTTGATACTGTCGACCATCCTCTTCTCCTTAACTCCCGCTCGACATTTGGCCTAAAAGACTCTGTCCTCACTTGGCTCTCCTCTTATCTCTCTAACCACACATTTTCTGTCTCCTGGGGTGGCTCCACCTCTCCCACCTACCCTCTCAACCATGGAGTCCCTCAAGGTTCTGTCCTTGGTCCCTTTCTTTTCTCACTCACTCTACACTTCTTTTCTAGCTTCCATCATCTCCTCATTTGGTATCTCGCATCATTTCTATGCTGACGATACCTAGCTCTTCCTCTCCTTCTCTTCTTTGTCACCTAGTATTTATGATAAACTCTCCTCTTGCCTCTCTGCTATTAAATCCTGGATGTCTTCTCACTTCCTTACTCTTAACGCTGAAAAAACTGAACTCCTTTTCTTCCCTGCCAACACTCTTCCTCCTCCCTCCCCTCCCCCTTTCGTTCTCTTCCCCCCTCCCAACTCTCCTTCTCTCCCCACGCTCGTAACCTTGGCCTTCACATTGACCCTTACCTCTCCCTATCTCACCACATTTCTGTTACTGCCAAATCTTGTCGCTTTCACCTCTACAACATTCGCAAAATAAGACCCCTCCTTACCTTTCATGCTACTAAACTCTTGATCACCTCCCTCATCTTCTCCAGACTTTTCTACTGTTCCTCCCTTTTCTTTGGACTCCCCTCCTCTCACCTCTCCCCACTTAAATCTATCTACTACTCTGCTATCCGCTCCCTCTGCCTTCTCTCACCTGTTGATTCCATCTCCTCTTCTCTCATCTCTCTAGGTTGGCTTTCTTTTCACTCCCAACTTCAGGTTCCTCTGTCTTGTCTTCAAATTCCTCCATGGTCTTGCCCCCCTACCTTGCCTCCCTTCTTACTCTCTACTCCCCCTCTCGTTCTCTTCGCTCTGCTGATCTCTTCCTACTCTTCCCTCTTCCGCCTCCCTGTGCCTCCTCCTATTTCCGCTCTTTCCAACTCCTTGCTCCGTTCCACAGGAACCACCTCTCCCCTCCCCATCTGCTCTTATCCCTCCTACCCAACCTTTCGCTCTTCTCTAATATCTTCTCTTCCATTCCCCCCTAACACCTCTCACCTCTTCTACTTCTCTACGCCCTTGCCTCACTTCCTACTTCTCCACCTCTACACCCTTTCCTCCCCTCTACTTCCCTTTTATACTACCTCCTGCTCTTACCTAATCCTATTCTTCCCTTTCCTCTTCCTCTCACCCTCCTGCCTCCCACTTAACTCCGCTGACATCTCCTCTTATCCCTCCTATTCCCTCCCATTCATTTGTCCCTCTGCACTCCCTCCTCACCCCAGCAATAATGTAAACTGTTCCTCGTCCATTGAGTTGTGATTCAATCACCATCTTATATTGTTGTACCTCCCACTCCCTCTTAGTCCTTTGTCCCTCTCCCCTCCCTCCTCACCAATAATGTTAATTGTTCCTTTCACCGTTTCAATTTGTGTTTCAATTATTACCTGTTGTTTGTCTCTCCCCCTATCCCTTTGTCCCTCTGCACTCCCTCCTCACCCCAGCAATAATGTAAACTGTTCCTCGTCCATTGAGTTGTGATTCAATCACCATCTTATATTGTTGTACCTCCCACTCCCTCTTAGTCCTTTGTCCCTCTCCACTCCCTCCTCACATCAGCAATAATGTAAATTGTTCCTTATACTGTTTTCGAGTTGTGATTCAATTACCATCTTATGCTTGTTGTATTTCTTCCACTTCTTCCACTTTAGGATTAAAGTGCTATATAAATTCAATAAAATACAAAATACAAATAGAGAGCCTACGCCACATCTATGCAAGGGGGATTAAGAGGGGTAGTTATGTTTGTGAATGGATAGAGGGATGGGAGGAGTGGGTAGGTAGATGCAATTGAGGTACCATCCTGGAGAGCGCATAAAGTGTCATTGTGAGGGGAGGGAGAATGCAATGACTAGCATAGTGATCTGTAGCCACATTGTAGGGACTGCTCAGTTGATGCAGCCAGGAAATACATGTATATACAGGCCAGCTGTGGCCAAATAGTTATTAGAAAGGCTGGTTACGACCTAAACAGTACTCCGGAGGATTGTAACTAGAGCAACATAATAGGCTGGTTACAACCACTAATGGTTACTACATAGGCCTGTTTGACCAATAGAAATGTGTACATAGGCTGGTTAGGAGCACATTTTAAATATGACAATAGAAACATTTCACTCCAAATAGGTATCAGACTGTGACTACTTACTGTGTTGAGCATGTACAGAGGGGCTGAATTTATGAATAATCAACAGTATCCTTCTGTATAGCAACACCCCAGTTGATAATTTCTGATGAAAGTGGAAAAATGATTTAAGGATGGCTGCAGGGGTGGAAGTGCGATTTTGGCCTTCTATCAGTTTTTTATTGGGTGACACCTACTCAAGGCATTTTAATTCACCAAAAAAGCAAGAAAGGCACCAAAAAAGCAAGAAAGGCACAATTACTGGTATCAGATTCTTGAATAGATTATAGCAAACCCACTTTCTTTCTCATGGATAAAGTAACTTGTCACGGCATTCGCAGTCATCCAAATTGGGGCCATTTAATACATTAGTGATGCAATATCAATTTCATCTTAGAATATCACTGTGACCTTTTTATGATTTCCTTGTTTAATGTGTCCGTCTATATCAGACTATATAATAAAAGGCCAGATGTATGTTTGTCTGAAGCCATCCTGCCTGCTTCGCCTGTTGGCATCGCTATCGGGGAGCTGTTGATTTACGCAAACAATAAGACTTCAAGTTCATCTTCCAGGCGAACAAAATGTGTATTGGATTCCACTTTAACAGCATACATCAAGTTGCATACACTAAGAAAATATATACATTAAAAAAACATATAAACAAATTCATTTGATAAAGCACTATTTCTCTAACAAGAGAAATTACTTTTTTTTTTCAATGTACTTATTTATTATGTAACTAGCTTAACTATCCGGCTTCGCCCGGGATTTCAATTCTCAGATTTTTAAATCTCTCATTGGTAAGTTTCACTTCAGTTTTTCAGCAGTTTCTTTGCTTTGTTGTTCAGCAGCACTAATTCTCTTAACAGCAAGTTGTGTTTCAGTTACTCGAGCAGTTTTGTTGCTTCGTTTTTTAGCAGCACAAATTCTTAGTAAGTCTTGCTTCAGCTTCTTGAGCACGTTCATTGTTGTGTCTGCAAGCATCTTGAATTCTATCACCTTCATGGTCTTGACATCTACCTTCAGAATGTTTATCATGTTTCAGCTTTCAATGTTTTGTTTTGATTCAGGTGGGATTAAATACTGTTTTTTTGTGGCATTTTTGTAAAAATATATTGGATTAAAGCATTAATGAAAGGAGGGCATACAGAAGAAAAGTATTATTGTTAAACATGGAACCTGATTGAAATCAACTGATTTAACTAGGTCATCTCCAGATTGTAGCAAAATTCCATTTGATGTCATGAGGGTGAAGTACCCGTACTTTACACAATTTTGCGATGGACATTAATCAGGTGTTGATCATGGTTCTCTTCGATGCGCGATGAGCACTTTCTGCAAAGGACCTGTAGATGGCAGTGTAACACCACAAAATGTAACGCTGAAAAACTATGCCGAATAACCAAAAAGATTAATTATCTCGGGAACGGGATGACCTATGGAGCCAGAAATAGTTGCATTAATTTGGCAATGAAATGAACAATATGCCATGCAGAATTCATGACACCAAACTTCACCTTTCATGGGGAGTTACGTCCCCAAGAATGTTGCTTACAAACCCACAAACGTGACTTTATATATGCATATCTTATTCATTGTAATATTTCTTTATGTATTATATCAATAATATCCTTCATGAGCCTTTAAAACTTTGATTTGACTTCAATTTACTTTATTTTATGATCTCATGTCTACTTCGAATCATGCTGCACGTGAATCAATTGGCCATATGTACTATGTTGAACTTTCAACAGATTCTGATATTTAGTGTGAGGTCACTATTCCTCCATGTAAAAGGAGCAAAGAGCCTTTACAATTTTTTTTTCTTTCTATTAACATTCATTATGTTCAAATACACCACATAATATATTTGTACTCTAATAATGTCTTCCTTTATGCACATTAGCCAGTGTACACAGCCTTTTCCACCATTATGTATGTATAATATAATGCATTGAGTTGGGTTTTTGTCTTTTTAGATCAATTCTGGGGTACTCGCCAAGAGGGGAATCCCTGGTAATCACTGCAGCAGCCTTTAACATTTAGAAGGAGTTATTTAAGACTCTAGAGAAAAAATTGATTAGGGAATTTGCATCCAATCCCCTTTGAAGGATCAGTTATTTTTCATCAGATTGGTTAACGAATTAGTGAATTAGATTTTATAATGCACTAGCGTAAATTAATTTTTATTGTTGTACTATGTTATTTCATTGTGAAATATTGTAAGAATGGGAACAGGGAATGATTAGGAACCAACATCTTACTGCCTAGGGCAAGATCAAAGGAAGGTGAATGCAGGAGAGTTCCTGCAACACACATGCACAACAGAGGCACAAAAGAGGCAGGAATCACCAAAAAGATCAACAGTCTAAGCAGCATCTAGAACAAACAACGTTGCTAAGCACTGCCTTACTGAATCTACCCTACTTTAAAGTGCATAGACATCTTGACCTGTTTACACTGTCCCACACTTTGTCAGGATCCTCCCTCCCTGTCCGCCATGTCGGATTGGTATATTGTATCTTTTTGTGTGCTTCTCGCACATCCTCCTTTCCCCATTTATTATCCTATTTTTTTATTAGCCACCTCTTTCGTCTTTCTCCTCCCTTGTAGCGAACACCCACGAACCTGTCGTTCTCTATGCAGTTTGACAAAGACACTCTTTAGGGACATCAATCCAAGCAGATTACTTGTCGAAGTATCATTGCTAGTTATCCAACTCTGCATCTGTCATCTGTGATGTCTAATGCACACAGGGTTGACATATACAGACAGCCCTTGCTGCTGTGATAGCCTGAAGAATTAAGTTATTTATATTAGTACCCGGCACAGGTTTTCGTGTTGCTTGCAAACAAACCGATTGTTTTTTTTGCAAGCCTTGCCTGATGGTAAACCCATTCATGCTTTTGCGTTACCCTCGCGCCACTTTTTATTCCGCGGTGGACATTTAATTTACTTTACAGAAAAATAATAATTAGTTCCCCGGACTAACGGGCTGGAGTACCAATGGCAATAACTCCCTCGACTGCTGGCCATTACTGCATAAGGTAATGCCCCGGGGCCTTCTGTAATTATGGTCCCCGGGGGCATTACTATATGCAGTAATGGCCCGCAGATAAGGGGGTTATTGCCATAATAATCCATAAAGTTCAATACCCTCTTCAGTCTATTTAGTTCTAAAGGGATATACAATGTTTATCTCACTTGGATACTTTTATTTCCTTAGTTAAGAGGCAGTAGATGAGAACCGAGCATGTAGGGATCCCTCTTTATAGTCCTGCTTACCACCTGATCAATATCTAGGCTATCCCCAATCCCCCGGATGGCAAGACTCGTCTCTAAAGGGTTGCATGAAGTATTTGCTTTTTTTGCTTAAATGATCCAAAAAAAACACTTTGATTTACGAAATTGAATTTTTTAATGCAATTTTGAAAGAGGCCCAAAACATGCATGAGGGAATTGTTAAATGGGGAAGGAGTACCATCAGGGTGTATGTTATTTGTGTTATTTAAAGGATGGACTTAGCTCAAGAGCAGCAGAGCGCTGTACAGGGTGTGGGTAGCCAGCATAGGGGCTGGCATCTTTTAACAAAAGTGCAGTGCTGCAAGTTACGGTCTGTGCATTGGTCTGTGCATTCATTGGGATTAGTCTTTTGTAGGGTGTTGTTGAAAAAGACACGTTTTGATAAATTGGAGGATTGTGGAGGCATTCTAAGCCGATAGCAGGATCGAGTTCTAAAGGAGAGAGGAAGCCAGTGTAATTAGCGTAGGATGGGGTTGAATCAGTCCAATTTCTCTGCACTTGTCATAAGAAATGCTGCAGCGTGGTGCACTGCTTTTAGGGGAGCCAAGTGAAGGGCTGTGAGCCCCGTCTGGCAGGCATTTCCCCTATCAACGTGCTAGACCACAAGGGCCTGCATTACACTTTAGTTCTGCGGTGGGGTGAAGGTTTTGATTTTGCGTAGGGTGGAGATTTGGATCCAGGCCATTTGGGCCCTCTTGGTTATACATTCCCGAAAGGACACGTGGCTGTTGATGGTGGAGCCTAAGGACTTTGCTGAATCCGTGTGTTTCAGATCAAATCCTTCTAGGCGCCTATCATTGAGCCACTGTTGGATAATTTATTGTTTAACGGGGCAACCGATGAGGACGAATTTGGTCTGAGATGGGTTAAGTTTGAGGGTAGGCAGTTGACATACAGGACTGGATGATGGCTAGATAATCGCAGAGGCAACTCATGTCCTGTGGGCTTTTTGAAGTTTGAGCACTCGTATAACGAAAGGGAAGGTTTTGAAATAATGCAAATTCAGAAAACGCAGTATTTGAGTTATTCATAGATCATCTTTGCAGTGACTTGCATCAGCTGGGCAAAGGCAGAGCTGGACCTTTTGAATGTTCTCCCGAATCTGGGCACTGGATCAGCATTTGGGCACTAGACTTCACTCTAGTGGACTCTAGATCTGGTTTATGGATGTTCATTAATGGCTTCTCCTCCCAAATCCTGGCTTTGCCCAGGATCCTAGTTTCTTCTTTTTCACTCTGTTCTTGCCTTGTGTTTGGTGTTAAATAGCGTGATAATTCCTCCCACCTTATGCAGCCTCTTACTAGTAATGTTTCCATTGTCCAAAAGCATCTTAAAAACAATATTAGTATTAGTCTGGTTACATTACTCTGGGGAATAGTGTCAACATCCAGCCCTAAGAATTTTTGGCTTTGACCATATTCCTTTTAGACCGACCCCCCCCCCCCCTTATACCTTGGAGAATTGTCAAATATTCATTATTTTCCTCCACTTGAAAAAAATATTTTTCTCTGCAACATAAAAGGCTTACATTTTTTACAAGAAACATTCACTAACAGGATTTGCACACATTTCCCATTTTGTCAAACAAACAGCATATTTGTAGTTCTAGCAGTGAACCAGACATTTCTGAGACACCCATGAGGCAAGATATTCATGTGCAGGTAGAAATCTAATCAGATGTGTATCTCACTTGTATCTTCTTCTTATGCTTGCTGTGCCTAATCGAACTGTGCACTTGATAATCCTATAGCATTCATTTTGGACCAGTTCTGGATCTTTAGGTATTTCCAGATGCCATCTTAAAGTTAAACATTTTATTTTTCTGGACGCAAGTTAGCACTTTCGTCCTGTCATGTGTCACAAATGGTACAGAATCACTTCAGAGGCTTTTTATTGAGGGGTGTGTGTGTGTGTGTGTCTGTCTGTCTGTCTCCGCGCGTCCCCTTCTCTCTCGCCCTTCCCAGGTTAGCACATAGCGATTATTTCACCCTTGGTAGGGCAATCACTAAATGAAATGAGATGTTGACCTTAAGGCCCTGTCACTAAACTCCCTCATGGTCATCCTAAATTTCTCGACTCCAGCCTGTTGTTGTTCTAAGAGATTAGAGATGTGTGCCTTGCAGACGCCCAGTCTCTATTGTATTCTCCCTCTGTCTCTCCAGTGTCTCCTGTACCTTATAGACCTCACCTCCTCCCTTTTGATGTTACCATTCCTTCTTCCTTCACTCTACTACTCCCTCGTATACTCTATAGCTTCCTCAACTCCTCCCGCCAAACTATCCCTCTTCCCACCTCTAATACAGATAACTTTCACATATTTGGTTCACACTCACTCCCTACCCTTCTTCTAACCACACTTTGCACACTTTCACATACATTCACAGTGCAGTACCAGTTTCACTCGCTAGCCCAATACCTTACTACCTGCAGAGTGTGCCTCCATACTCCCCTGCTCTTTCATTCATTCCTTCCTTCGATTTGGTCTCTTGGCTCTCCACCTCTTCCTCCTCTGGCCTCACCAGAACAGCCAACACTTCCTGCTTCATGTGGTCCCTTTTTATTCCCGTTCCCCTCACTGGTTTGGTGATTTGACCATGGCCTATCTGGCGCTAGCCTCCCAACCCAGGAAGATGTGATGGTTGGAATAGTTAGAAGTTGCAGGCTAAGCCCCGCCCACTTCCTCCATTTGGGTCTACTGCGGAGAAGCAGTGACGACCCATAAAGCTGAAAGTCCTTATTCGTGTTAGGTCCCCCAGTTTCTGGCAGCCCTGTAGCAATTCCCAGAGTTGTGAGGATTTGTATTTCTCGAGCCAGTCGCTTTTGCTCTAGGGCACTTGTTGGCGGCTCTGGGTGCTTGCTGCTACCATCTGGCAGCACTGTGCATCTTGTCTGGCCACTGCACAAGGATAGTACTGCTCTTACCGCTGATGTGCTTGCAGCAATCTGTTTTGGACGCTGCTTCCTGGTGTTCAGGTCACAGCTTTCCTGTGCCTGGAGTGTGATAGTCAACACAGGCGCTCCCTTTGCTGGTCCTTGTTGTGTGATGATGGCACACCAGAAGAAACCCAGACTGGCAAGCATTTTGTCGAGGAGGTATGGCAAGAGATAAAGTTGGTCTGCTCAAATACAGACTGGCACAAGAAAGGGATAGGAATTGGGTGTCCCTCTTAACTGACACCGTCCACCCCATGGGTAGGACTGGCTCTGGAATTCTCCCTGGTAGGGTTCCCACCACCCTGGCTGAGAGTTTCTCGCTCCCTCTTCACAATGCCAGAGTAGTAGCCTTGTCACACCTGGCATTGGAAGGTTGGTCCACTGGAGGTCTAAATGATCTTTCCAGGTAAAGAGCCTCTTTTATACCTGAGACCCGTGCTAATAAATCTATTTAATGTGCGCACAATTTATTGCACAATTAATAGTTTTTTTGTAAACGTCCCAGCCGCATTCATCCAGTTAATTTGATTACCTGAACCTAAAATGTAGTTTGGTTCTCATGCCAACCGAGTGATTCAGAACAGTTTCCTAACCCACCTATCTCTAATGTACTGGTCTTGGGATGGTCAGCCATTTGAAAGAATATGGCGGCTGCACATTATGGGACAGTTCTTAATAATGTGACAAAATGTGTTTAATAAAACATATGTGATTCTAACAGGTTATAAGCAGCAGTTATTGCTTTTCTCTAATTTGTTGCTTCAAATAGAACAAATAAGCTGCCTTATTTCGTAATGTGAAACTAATTTAAAATTAGGGGCTACTACACTACGTTCGACTGTTCCCACGTAAACTCTCACAGTTCAGGGTAGAATCATGTTTACAATTTGATTTCTGATATTTGGTGTCTATTTTCAAAAACTCCATAACTTGATACTATTTTGACATTTAAGCAATGGCTTATATGCACTTCTCAGTGTCTACGGTACCTGATCTCCGTATATCCTCCTACTGTGCAGTAGTGTTGCAGAAATTAAGTTTAAGACTGATAAATTAAGCTGTGAGAAGGTATGGGCTCAGTACGCTTTCGATAGGCCTTTCCTATTAGGGATATGGATGGTGCATGGTAATAGCATCCATAAGACAAGATGAAGATTTTGGACTTTTGCATCCTCGAGAAAACTTGGGAAGCGGATCACCTTTGTTATCAGATTATCTGGATAGGGTAAACTGTATGCAGAAGGAATGCAGAATATCTCCTGGCCGCTTGCAACAGGAAGAGCTGCTTGTCCTTCTGTGGGACTCCAGGATGCTGAATCCAGTTCCAAGAGCGTGTTTGTACTTACTGTTCGCTTGTAACCACTTTAAAAAATTCACCAGCTGGCTCTACTTCCAAGGAGTACCTTAAAATTAGGTTGGGAACTTGTAGCACACGCCAATAAGCGGACCGAGGGAGTGTTACCAATATACTGTCATTTGTAGCCTACAATAACAACAAAACAGCCGGAAGACTGCAAACGGAACATAAGCAAACAATGTAATCAAAGAACCTGCTGCACCTCAGCGTGTGACTCCACAGAGTTGCACTAAGCAGTATTACAGCATGGAATCCCTGCTGGTGTGATTGAGGCACAGAAGATAATTGTGTGCTGGTACTCTCTCATCAGTAACTAGTTGCACAAGGAAGTGAGATCTCCTCTCCAATAGGAGATGTACTTCAGGGCAGTACACTTCCCTTCCTTCAGGTCATCTTTTCCTCATAACCATTGTTTCCTTCGTGGCTGCAGCCACTGAAAGGGACAATGCACCAGTGCAGTGTGCTTAGGACAGTGAATACCCTTTGTCATGTTTGCATGGGCATAATAAAACCACCAAGTAGCATGCATCCCAGACTACACTGCCCCTAACACCCCCCCTACCGACAAGAAACTGCACTGAACGGGAAGTCCCACTGCCTACTCCCTTCTGGTTTGCATTTATTTGGTTCCCCTTTTTTTTATCAGTTTAGCCTATTAAGTTGTGTTTAGGTGCCACACTAAGACAACACTATTGGCTTAGATGGCATGTGAGGAGGGAGACGCAGCATGTGAGGGTTTGGTTATTTACCAACCCACTGGCTTCCCCACCCACTACTTAGCCAAAACACATTTTTCTGGGATCTCTTTGAGTTACTGCTCTCAAGTAGAAATATGAAACCTTAGCCTGACAGTGTTTTTTCTTATGAGTCTGCTGAGAGTTAATGGCTTAACTGCAGCTGTGAATGACTACTGGTGCAATAAAAATATCTAAACCAAGTGGGTTTTATGGCACTTGATTTATATATCTTCCCTGAAGGCCTGTTCAAAAAGGCAAAGCCAACCATTTTAGCTTGAGGCATTAAGAAGAAATGTGTCCGTTATTGTGATATTATGCCCAGGTAATCACTCTTTTTACCAGCTGTTGAGATCTTATGGTGAGGTTAGTGCCATTATGCCTAGCAAATGCTTATCCCTTACTTACACAGAAGCCTACACTTTTGGCTTTGACAATGCTTGTTATGGGTGGCTTTCAATCACAAAAAGGTGGTTGAAGCTGAGAAAAAACGGCGCTGTCTTGACACATTCATGACGGATTGATATGGGAATATACCGTCCTGGATAACATTTCTTAAATGCTTACGAGGGTATAGGATAGGTTCTCGGCTTTTAAGTGCTCCTGAGATATCCCATATGAGCTCTGCCTGTGCTCCCAGACATTCGCACTGCTCCTCATGCTTACTTGCATTTCTCAGATGAGCTATGGGACATACCCTTCCGCCCAAGCGTTGGCCTGGTGCCTGGTCAGTCAAAAGATTCAAGAAATACGCGTAATGCAGTTTTGCCATGATAGTGAGTGCGACTACATTTTGATGTTAGACCGATTTCTCATTTGGCGCGATAACATTTGTTATTGGAAATGATTGCGGAAGTGCCAGTCTAGATTTGAAGAACTGGACAATCGAGGTATTCCTCGTCTCTCTTGTACACACCATGAACAGAAATGTTCCCATTATCTTCATGTGGGCGAGAGGTGGATTTGTTATGTAGTCATCTGAATCTGGTTTATTACGGGCCCCTGGTGAGAGAGTAAATCATGTATGTCTGTTCAACACCTCAAACGCACACAACCGAGGGGGGGGGGGAGGCAAGCAGTGTGCGTTTCCAGAAGACCTCCCTGCAGCACGGTTTTACCCACTCTCGGGCCCTTGACAGCTCTTCAAACAACTGGTTCTGTCCTCGTGCAGTAGTCACTCATGTCCTGGAGCGAGCAGGATTTACTGCTGCTGTTGCCTCGTATTTCGTTTGTTTACCTTGACACAATCGGCTGCGCCTGGAGTGCTACTCACTGTCGTGTCAAACTACCCGGCATGCTCCCAGGTGAAGCAGCGTTGGCCGGTGACCTTTGGAAACTGCCTTCTGATTAATGGGCCGATGTCGGTCGGATTTATAAGGGTGTCTTCAAAAACTTGATTGCAGCTAGGATGTGTTTGTGACCAACTTAATCCCACTTTCCTCTGTGATAATTGGCCTTCTGGTCTTTGAAAAAGTATTCTAATATGTTGTTTTAGTAATATACTTTTTACATAGTTTGTGTAGTGTATTCGTTAATGTGAACTCTCGCTGCTACTAAAAAAAAAAATGCACCGGATCTTTTGTTGATAAAAGTCGTATCGTGTGTGCGCTTTACTTTAGAAAATGAAATGTGCTTTTTGAACTAATGTAAACCGATAGTCTGTGAGCGACAAACGCCTTCTTTAGGATCAGTATGTAAAATGATCGGTGCCTGCGGAGAAAGGGTGCTTGGTACATTACAGCACTTAGGTCTGCATGTAAACGGGGTGCACTACATATGGCGAGCTCGTCTCGTGACATTGAGTTTTTATATATATATATCTACACACTCACACTCACACTCTGGGGTAAAAACTTTGCGCACGCCTAGAGCTCAAACCACTGGACGTATTTTCACCAAATTTCCGGCATGACGGCGACGTGGGTCCCGAAAGCGTGCTTTTGTAAATTTGGTGCCAATGCGTCCAGTAGTTTTCTTTAAAACGAACAAAAAGTATGTCTAAAAAAATTAGTGATATCTATGTCCGCTCTGCGGTCACACTTCCCTGTTCGCTCTGCGGACAAGATACCGATTGGCAAAGGGGCCCGCGTCATGACCGAGGACCCGCGACGTGTCCTCCGATTGGCTGGAGTGTGGCGTGATGTGCGTCAGTTTGTTTGGATGCGCCAGACACCTTGGATCCGCTGACAGCGCGGTGCAGACTAGAGGCGAAATGCTGTTTTGGGGAGTGTTTTGGTGTCGCAGTGCTTGGGCAGGTTCAGAGAGTAAGAGATGGGTGAAATACTGTATTTTTGTTTAGGCCGCAGGTGCTAATGACGATAGAATTGAATATATATAAGGTGGTTGTGGCCAGGGCCTGAAGTCTTGGGTGCATGGCCAATGGCCATGCACACAAGACCAAAATTCTAGGTACTAAAGTTATAAGCCACAATGGGTGTGATATGTTGTGGTGGTTTTGGCCAGGACCTTCAGTCTTCGATGCGTAGCTGAAGGCCATGCACCCAAGACCAAAGTTTTAAGCCCTGAAGTTATAGGCTAACATGGATTTCATATACTGCACTGGATTGTGTCCAGGACCTAGAGTCTTCGGTGCACCCAAGAACTAAGTTTTAAGTACTGAAGTTATAAGGCACAATGGTTGTGATATTCTGTAGTGTTTGTGGCCAGGACCTAGAGTCTTGGGTGCATGGCTGCAGGATGTAGGCCGTAGGTTATACATCCAAGACTGTAGGCCCTGCCCACAGCCCCTGCACCATATTACAACCATACATCACACTTATAGATTCGAATGTGTGAAATTATACTTACTGTTTAATTTGTTGAGATTCCATATATTTCTTACATGACTTTAGTACTTGGAGGAAATATTCTTCTTCAATTTCTGTGATAAAAGAAAAGAGCATATTAGTGTTTGTATTTTATAAAGACTTATTACATTGTATAATAGACATTTTAGTTTTTTTTACCCTCATATTTAGTTTACAAACCAGTGTACTGTGCATTTTGCTCCGTTTCTGTGTTTGTTTTTCAAATCATTGGGTCTGGGGGAAAAATCCTTGTCAGATTAAAAAAAACCTTTCTTTGCTATGCTAGAAACAATTTCTTTGTTTCCTTTGAGTGTTCACTTGTTGTTTCTGATTAATATTCTATATGTTGGCTTCTTGCAGATTTTTTAAACAGTTCGATATCTGCTGGCGTATTCTGTGTATTTTTTGTTACAAATCAGTGGTATTCATTTATCGTTGTGGTTGTTATACAGTCTTGGGCAGTTAGATACCTGTTGACGTATTCTAACTGTTTATAGTCTTTTAATTGAATTTTTGTTAATGTTGACATGCACATTAGTTATTAAATTTTGGCTTTAAGAAGATTAAATAAGTTTTTGTAAGATTTGCTGGTAATCTCTGCTTTAGAGTAATGCTACTATCATTCCATTCGACCCATCCACATTTCTTTTTAATATATGCAGTGTAGTGACCTGCATTGGTTGTGACTCCTGCGTGGTAGATTATACCTATTGTTGTGAAGGTTTTCTTACCAAGTGACACTTGACCGTGTGTGAATCCAGTCAGCTTGCAGTTGTTTTTGGTACCATCTGCATTGTAACGTAGAAGCATTACTATTATGTAGTTACTATGTGTTTGTATCAGTAAGGCGGAGCAATTATCTGAATTGCAGATAGTACATAATCTGCCATGGTTTGCATTTTGTAGAAGTTGCTGAAATGGAATGGATTCACAATTAGGTATGGATACATACACAAATCGCTCATTAGGGGTTTGTTCCTGTGTCACATTGTTGCAGAGAGTGCATGTATGTTTCCACATGTATGAAATCTGGAAGATTTCATTTATAGGTATGTTTTTGTTTTCGAGTACTTGTAGTAGGTACATTAGAATTTCTTGTGGAACTTCTTGTGAGTTTATAGTGAATCTCAACATTCCAGCACAGTAGTCCAATTCTTGTCTTATTCCGTGAACAGTATGCGTGTTGTCAGAATTGTTTGTTGCGTTTCTATGAAGGACTAACATTTGCAAACACAATTGGTCTGCACTGTTTAAGTAAATGCTGTTAACAATTGGTGGCAATTAAAATAGAATATTCATTGCTACATTTGCATAGCAATTTACACCAGTTTAATTTGAAAATCTGAATGGACCTGATTAGTTCTGTGTCCGAGTAATTTTTTCGGAGTTTGCGCTCCTTTTTTGATGAAGTACCTGATTTACTTTCACTAATAGGTTCTTCTTTGCTTGTGGTAATTGATGAAGTATTAGCTTGTTTTGCTTCCTTTGAATGATTTGCAGTCAGATCCTGTTGCATTTCTGTTTGAATTAGTTTTCTTTTACGTTTTTCTTTTTCTGGAACAGGATATGGTTTCAGATGGGGGTGCACAGTGAACGCACTCTATTGTATTCTAAAATTCAAGGAATATCAGCGTTCACTTTACCTGCATCAAAGTTGATTAGAAATAGACCGTCAAGTGTATGTAAGCGTGATAGTGCTACGTAGCTCATGCCTTCTTTAAAGACCGTGTTTTCAATATCTATTAATGCTTTGTCTAGGGTAAGACCTTGGGATTTATGAATGGTCATTGCATATGCAAGAGTTAGAGAAAATTGCTCTCTACGTACATACTTGTCTTTGAAGAGAAGGAATCGAGCTGTTGAGCGCCATATCCTTTTTACTTCTGAAAGTTTGTCAAAGAGGATATTGACAAACTGAATGTTGTTGTCACGTGGGTATGTTTGAAAGCCAACAACTGTACCCAGTGCCCCATTAACTAGTCCTTGCTCCACAGCAAGCTTACGTTTAAGCATTACTCTACAATTTAAGGACAATTTTAATATTTTTTCCAACCCAGCTGTGTTGGAGATTGAATTTTCTAAGGTATTTAGTCTTGTAGCTTGCTGACACATGGGTAGTGTCATACCATGTACGTCCAGTTTGTCAAGCAAATTTCAATTATTGGTTGCATTTCTTTTTTTAACATTGTTTCATTGAATTTGGAACAGCTTGCAAGAGTTGGCATTAAGGCCATACAATTGACATTTTTGCACGATAATTGTTCCATAACATCAGTAGGACATGCGTTATCGCCATAAAGTGCATGGATGTGCCGGTCTTTCAATATTGCTTGTGCTTCTTGAGATAGGACACCAATTCTAATACTTTTTAAAATGTTGGCGTAAGTGAGGTCTGCAGATTGACGCATGTTTTCTGTTAATTCTCTGTATTGGAAATGTTGCCAAAGATTGACATTTCCTATGCTGCCAACAGTTTTACAGCAGAGTTTCTGTCCTAAGGTTTTAAAAATGGGTTCACCTTTCACTGGTGTCAATTGTACAAGATCTCCGAAAACGATAATGTGTTTTCCTGCAAAGAGTTCTTCGTAGTTTGTTTTAAGTACTTCTTGCAATCTGAGGTGAATCAAAGCCAACATTAGGTTGGAGACCATGCTCACTTCATCTATTAGTAGCATTTTCATTTGTTTTAATACTCTGCATAGTTCCATTGCAGCTTCTGTAGAAAGTTTGATAGTCTAATTTGTTTTGGTGTTCTACTGGAAGGAGTAGTAATCGGTGTAAAGTGACACCGCCTATGTTGTAGGCAGCTAAACCTGTGGGGGCAGTGACAACAGCTGACAGTTTGTTTGTCAATTGTTGAAGGAACTAGCTGATTTTTATTAAGAATGTTTTTCCTGAACTAGCTTCACCACTGACGTACAGCAGTATAGGTTTGTATTTTTGGCAGGTACATTCTTTATTTTCGTGCTGTACACCATGTGCAATTTCTTTTGTTACTTCTTCAGAAATGGAGCGCTGGTCTATATGTTTTGATTGTAGTACAGTTAAGTCTTCTGTATCTTCTTCATAGTGATACATGGTGTTTTCCACTTCTGTCATAGCTAATTCTACCTCATTTGCTATTAGTGGCTGTCCTAGTGTTTCTGGACTTCCTGTTACAGAAGGTTGACTACTGTCGGAAATGTCCTTATTTAGTTGGGCCTGGAGTTCTTCTTCGAGTTGCTGTTCATTGTGCAACATTGTTTTGTACTGCGTAAAGTTCACATCAGTGATAGCGCTTTCATTTGCTTTGGAAGTGTCTTCATAGCAGTCATACTTATCTAGTATTTCTTCCTCTTTTCTCCATGGTTTAAAAAGTTGTAGCAGGGACATGTAATATAGTTCTTTCTGTTGAGGAGTTTTTAATGACAATTTGACCTGATTAATTAAGCTTCGTTTGGTAAGCTTCACTTAGATGCCTTCACAATCTGTCACTCTATATCTACCTTTGCTTTTATACTATTGTTGTATGCAAAGTTTTGGGCTATGTGGTATAGATACATGGTTTGCAAAGTGGTACTCCTGTTCGGGTAGTACATGTCTAGTAAATTGTTCTTTAAAATGTCTTGGCTGTTGGGATTATTTTTGGCTATTGTTTCTATGTCCTCATATGATTTGAGAACTCTTTTTCTAGATTTAGCAGGACCAAGACTTAGCCATACTATATTTTCAGATGTTCCATACAAAGCACTACCGGTCAAACAATCTGCAGCTTCATAGGCGCAACATTCTCTGAGAGGGCATTTTTATGCCTAGGCTGTACAATCTCTGAGATATTGTTTTGTCTGATGCTAGGTCATTCCAGAGGTCTTGCAGCTCTGTTTATTCTGCGTTTGTTAAGTAGGCTGTAACATATCGTGCAACTGCAATGGAATTTTCTGCAATGTACTGCACATCTATGTTTGCATTCCATAAGAGGGCAATGATTGCATTGTAATCATTGATATACTTTGATTTTTCTGTTCTTTTTATGTAATAAGTGTTCTTAGGTGATTTACCTTTAACACTATGTCGAACTGAAGACATGAAGTTGTTTACTTCACCTGTTTCTGTCACTGGTCTAGGGAAACCAAAGCAGCATTTGGTGTAGTATTTCCCTTTGCTTTTGTATTTGCAACGACAATATTTGCCACATTTGTGTCTTTGGAATTGTACAATTTGTCCATGAAGGTCACTGTGTCCTTTGTGAAGGGATTTCACAAGTGACATATTTTTAGATGAACTGCAAAACAGTGGCATCACTGTCCTGACCAAATTTAGGTGCACCTTTAATCCATAAAAGCATGTGGATATGTGGTGGTCCTCTGGCTTGGTATTTTTTTCTCCAAAAGAAGTGCTGCACTTCTCCGAGGGGAGGAACAGTTTTATTACAAATAAAGTGTAGCATAGAAATGAAACGATGGTGGAAATATTTGAAACATTAACAGTATATAGAGAGCAAAGTTCTCCGGATGTTAGTATATCTATGTTGGTTTTGTTGTTGTTTGATTTGCATAGGAAATCATGTAAATCTTCCCATGCATATTCTGCACAACTTAATTTAACAAACCAAGTAGGTGGTCCAAGGTTTCTGATCATACAACGTAAATCTCCGTCATGTCGGAACCAGTATTCTTTCGTACCACGCATGTTTGCAAACAGATTTGTTATGCTTGATTGTAAAACCTCATCTTTTTCTTGCACTTTTTGTATTAATTGCGTAGCTGACATATTTTGAAACTGGGTTCCAGATTTCAATATGTGTGCAACTCCGTAACATAGGGTTGCTAGTTCACTTTCAAAGAGTAGGTGGAATATGTGTATTCCCAGATTTAAACAAAATGTGGATCTTCAGAATACATTCGTAATGAGCGGTATTCTGATGCTGTTATCTGAGTGGGTCTATCATCGTATCTTCCTCCTTTGCCAGTAGGAAATAGTAGTGGAAAAGCACGTGCTTCTATACTTTTTTCCCATATGCTCATTGGTGACCCTTTGGTTTGTCGCATTTGGTAAGTTTCTAATGCATCATCTATGCTCTCACTAGAGTGCAATGGATGAATTGTATAATGGTCCAAAAGAGAGGATACTGCGGTAGGATCCAGAAGTTCCAATTGGCCAGTTTCTGATGAGTCTTCAATTATTTCACTTGTTTCCCTTAAGCTTTCTTCAATATTTATGTCTTTGTAGTATTGATTGTGTTTCAGATATTGCAAGGCTTGTCTAACTTTATGTAAATCCACGAGTTGTTGACCCATTTATTTTGTCTTTTGTTGGTTCACCATTTACTAAGACAATTAAAGAATGCTCTATTGGATGTTGCACCCCTAGAGTGTGCACATTTTCTGTCAGATCTAATGGCAAATAAACTACTTTGCCATGAATGCCTTTCATGAATTTAGAGGGAGGTAATTTTGCTGTTTTGGTTGAAGGCGTATTATTGATTGAAATGGGTGTACAGTTTGAATTATGATGCTCTCATACAAATTGAGTTGTTGCAGGGGTTTTGGTAGTGGGAATAATTCCAAATTATTTTTGATGGCACATGAAGGAGTTTGGTTGTTGTCAAGTTTTGTAGTGCAGTAACTGCAACATATTAGGGGTTCACTTATTTGGTATTTGTTTTCTGCTAATAGGTACACAGCTAATTCAAACCATTTGGAATCTTCATTGTCTTCTATTTTGTATGTTACATCTATAGTTTTTGTGTTTGTTTTGTAAAAAGTTCTGCAGCAACACACACACACATGGTTTGGTACTTCAGCGTATGTACGTTTACATTTTAGTATTTCTTTTTTGTATGTGTGTGATAGAAGGTTGCCATGTGCAGAATTGTTGTTAGTCTGTTCTAAACCTATTGTATTTTGTGCGTGGCTTTCACTTCCAAAATATTTTCTCTGGATACGGTCGATTTCTTCTTGTAGGTATTTGGGTGTACCATGCAGAAGAGTGTTATTTAAATTGGCTAGTTCTAAAGCTGGTCTTTTAGCATAGTACAGTTTACACACTAGATTTCTTACATTTGAATGATGTGTTGATATCATTTTGATATCATGGAAGATGCTTTTGCCAATAGGTCCTGAAATGCAGGCTAATGAGTGCCCTTGTAGTCCTGTGTATTTGCGCCCTGGACAGGTATCCATATTTTGCAGCACTTTCATTTTGATTTTGCCTTTACTTTTCACGTAATGATTGAGGAACTGGCGTAAAGATTTGAAAGATTTGTTAGGAATGTTACACATTGACGTGCACGGCCATTTGTAAACTGGACGGTCTGGTTTAGTCGAATGGAGAGGTAATTCTACGTTTTCCAGGGGTACTTTTGTAAGCAGTGTTTCTTGTTCCATGATGCTATTATTGATTTTTATTTTCATATCCTCGTCCACTGCTATGGATGGCAATTGTTTTTGATTTTGTTTGTATGCTTCTTCATTAAAATATGGTTCTGTGGTCGTTGTGTGACTCCATTCACCTCCACAAATATTTAAGAAGTTATTTTTGTTGACATTCCATTTATTGAGAAGTTTTTTGTAGTTTAGTACCTAGCTTTATTAGTGGTTTCATCCTGTTTAAAAATAAAATGAATAACTTCCTTTTGAGAAGGATTGCACTGTCTACGAGAGCTTCTAGAATTAATTTTCTGCGGTACATTTTAAGGGTTGTGTATGATTTCACTCCTTCTTATTAGATTCTGAAGGACTCTGTGGCGGAACATTTTTGCTACAATATTTTTTTTACTATGGTTATCTTGCTAGTATATCAGGATTTATAGGAGCACTGTTAGCAGTAGTGTTAGCCGAATTCTTGTTAAGCATTTTCTGTTTCGTGCCACATTTTGATAGCGGAGGCAAAGTTTCTGTAGTTGAAGCTTCATTTGTTTCGTTAAATGACTGCATTAGTTTTGTTTCAATGTTTTGTACTAACTCCGGTCGACATGGATGCTTACTTTGGACACTTTTTTATTTTAATTTGCTCTATTTCTGCGTTCCTTTCTGTGGACTTGCTTTTGGGTAGGCATTCTTTGGGGTCTGTTGAAAAAAAGAAGGTACATGTTGGTCTGTTTTACATGTGTGCTGTGTACATGCGTGTATTGGTTTGATGGGGAAGATGTATGTGGTGGTGTGTGAATGTGCAGTTACTTTGAGCTGGGAAGGCTATTCCTCTGTATGTTACTACACTGCGGTTCAGATGAGAGTACAAAGTGAGCTAGTGGTGAGGAGAAGCATTAATAGTAAAGGCAATGGTATAAAATTAAAAAAGTTCTGTTTTGTAGTACTAACATTCTAAGGGTTGAGTATGTTATTTGTGTTACAAAAAAACGGGGATTTGTGTGCCATTCTGCCTGCTAATCTGTTTTATAAATTGGGATTTGTGGGCAGAATGGATCAAAAATCGATGTTTTTTTTTGGTGCGCAAATTACATAAATAACCCACACTGTCTCATTGAGGAACAGTAAGAATATAAAGGTAGTTTTGTACTTACTTATTTTTGTGCAATGACCAGGTTTCTTCAGATATGTTTGTAGTGTAGATGCTGGTGATTTTCAGGAGAGTGGTCTTCACTGCAATTGTAAAATGAAGAAATTAGTAATTGTGTGTGTTTATAGCACTGATGTTAATGTACACGTTAATTTTTCAGCTTTTGTGGAAGTTTTCTCGTTTGATAACTCAACACAATGTATGCGTGCATTTCATTTGACTATGTGCAGCCTTTAAATGTTATTTGCAATATTTTAGTTGAACCTGCTTCGCAAATTAGTACAATTTTAAGTTCATGAAATTCCCTTGTTTTTTTGCAGCTGTGTTGTAGATAGCAGAGAGGTTTGGAAGTGATAGGTTATTATAGTAGATGGGGAAAAACGTGACTACTTTCATATTATAAGTAGGAATGCGAAAAATCGGGAGCACCTGAGAGGGAGATGTCACCACAGCAATCGGGGGCGTTTATTTTTATCGTACGATCGCATTGGAAGTAGCATTAATTTAGGGGGAAGGTATGTATGTATGTATGTATTGGCTATGCAGATTTAGTGGCATTAATTTGTTTAAATGAATCATAAGAGTTGTACATGTACTCTGAATAAAATATGCATACCTGTACTTTGTAATCATGCATGTGGATATGCATGGAGCTGTAAGTAGAAATTCTCGAGACTTGCACAGTAGGTTTTGTAGTAGGTGCTTTGCAATGATACGAGACTTGTATTCAGAGTGATCAACGGTACATTTGAAGTGCGGAACTCTGATGACGGAGTTCGATATAGAGGTCTTGGATGTGATTGGTGGATGGTTGTGTGACTGCTTAGCTGTGTCCAATGAGGGAATGGATTCGCGAGTGATGTGGAAATGGTAGAAGGGCCCGCTAAGAGTTACGTGCTGCACGGACACCGCACTTGTCCGCGGGTAGGATGTGCCAAATACAGGGTTTTCCAGAAAATCCAGCATGGAAAGGGGACTGTAGGGATGAGCCAATCAGATGTTGACATTGTTGATTTGTGTAAAAAAAGAGTGTGTGTAGTGAAGATGGCATTTGGCAAACAATTTCGATATTGGAGGAGTGAAGGTGGTGTGGAGGGCTGCGATGGATTGTAATGTAGAGGCAATTCTCCAAGTTTGCACAGATATGCGTAGGATGAACAGTCAACATGTGGTAGTTTTGCACTATGGTGCTTTCCATTTGGGCTATGTGAGTTCACCTACTTTGTTGTGAGATTTGGAACAGTTGGTTCAAGCAGTCATCAACATCTTTCCAACTGCGAAAGTAATTTTTTCTGGCTTACTCCCTAGAGCACAATGGGACAACAGTTCTGTTTTTTTGTCCTGATCAAAGTATTGGTAGGTGTGCAATCAATCGCGGCATGCGTGCTTTCATGTTAAGAGCTGGTATGTTTTTCTGCAGCCACAAGAACATTGTTTTCAGTAATTCAGCTTATTTTGAAGCAGATGGTGTTTCTTTATCTTTTTTGGGAAATGCCACGTTCTTTTGGAATGTAAGGCTTGCTTTGGAGAAAATTATGTGATGATTGTAGGAGTAAACTAAGAAGAGAAAAACCCCAAAAATACAAAATAACAGGTGTCTGTCAGGCATCTGCAAAAAAACCCAAAAAAGGCTCTTTTCAGATAACACCTTAAAGGGGAAAAGGGGAGCACTATTTAAATGTACAGTCGTCATGCTCAGATACTCTACATGTCTGCGGACATGGCGGTCGATTGCAGGCAGCACGTACTACATGCAGGGATTGGAGAGGCATGCAAATGAGAATGAGCGGAGCTAGGGATTGGTCAGTAAAGTTCAGTGGGTGTGTTGTGAATGGTGAGAACGTCTTTTTCCTACGAGGAGAACGGACAGTTATGGCTGAGTGGGCTCAAACAGATTATCTGGATTTTGGGAGACTCATGGATACATTGGTTGAAGGTGCATGCAGAACGTTGTGGTATATCTGCAGATCTTGTATTCCCTCATGTGGAAGTGCGCTGGCATGGAGTGCGTGGAATGAAGTGGCTGGACTTGGTACCTCTATGTGCTACTTTACAGACAGAGCGTCATCCTGATAAAAATTATCATTCATTGTGGAGGAAACAGTTTAGGGCATGTGTCTGGAATTGCTTTGCAATTTGCAATGAAGAAAGAACTTGAGAAGGTCATGGACATGTTTCCAAATTGCCAAGTCATTTTTTCACGTATTGCACAAAGACAAAAGTGGCTGCGTTCTCCTTTATATGGTCCACAAATGGAGAAAGCAAGGCGCAATGTCAATAAGGCTGTTTGTGCCTTTCTAAGAGCTGTTGGCATGCCCTCTTTCCACAATGAAAATATTATGTTTCGCAGCACATTCATTTTTCGCAGAGATGGAGTCCATCTTACATATGCTGGCAATCAGATTTTTCTTCAAAATGTACAAAATGCATTGCAACCTTTTTTGCCATTCTAGTCACCTATTTTGCATTACATGTTGGGGAATCCAAGTTTTTCAAACACACAAAACGCCACCAAAAGGCTCTTTTCAGAGCCACCACTTACTTCCAGAGAAAAGTGCATTGGTTTTGCTACGGTTGCACCCTAAAATTTTGTCTGTCCTAGGACTGTACGTGGACTTTTTGAAAAATGCACGGAGGCCTACACCGTTTACTTAATAGTTCAATTTTTAAACTCAGGCGGCTCTGAAAAGAGCCTTTTTTTATTTTAGTTGTATATTTTTTTGGATTTTTTTACACACACAACACTAGGAGAGGAGGGGAAAGGTGGGTAAGTGGGTGCCCGCAGGACACTAAATGCGCAGGAAAGGTCATGCACATGCGCGCGGGGGTGTTCTACGGACAGCGTTCGGGTCCTGGAACTAATTAAAAGTGCGACACACGTGAGTCGGACAGTTACGGACCGGCGCGATGTTTGCAGGATTTACGGGTGTGGTGCGCATGTGCGTAGATGTTCTGCTGACTGTACGGCCAGGTATAGTGTCTTTAGGACACCTCCATTTTGTTTGACTACGGACATGCCGGACACTGCAACTGTTCTAGGGACAGTTCCATCTTCACTGCGGATGGTACGGACAGGTATAGTGTCCTTAGGACACTCCCTTTTTGTTGATTTACGGACATCTTGGACAGCTGGTGTGTTCTAAGAACAGTTACTTCTTGGTTGCGAATGGTACGGTAGGTGTATTGTCCTTAGGACATCCATATTTTATTAATTGCGGACAGGCTGAACATGCGCACTGTCCGCGGACATTTTAACACTTTAAAAAATTAGACGCACACAATTCCATTAAAAGTAACATAACATTTTTTTTTATTAAACACATATACAGCAATTGAGAGAGAGGGGGACGCAGACATTGAAATAAATGTAGGGGAATTAGGGGTTTCCACAGGCTGGTTGTGAGGGTATGAAGTGATGGAAGTTTCGTCGAAAATTTTATGTTCTTCAGGGTTTGGGGATAGTTCACTGGCAAATGGAAAAGGGGGACAGGTACAAGTTGGACAGTGGTATCTAATTTTTCCCTTGACGTGGTCCTCCATAAATTGCCTTAATCGATTAAAATTCTCTTTTAGCATGTCCACTTTGTCTTCTATGCGTTTCAAGGTGTCTTGCACTGTCTTTTGGTGGACTTTCTTCTATTTTTACCTGGTCTGTTAAAAGTAAATATATATATGTTAAGTACCCATAACTGACTATTAATTTGCTTATGCAGAGAAGTGTGTACCATTATTATCGCTATCTTCTGACATTTCGCCATGCGGAAAATTCTCCTCCAGCCAGTCTAAAGTACGGCACATTTCTGTGTGAAAACAGCAGAAATACATGATTTGTTCTGCACCTCATACAAAAAGTGTACAAACATACAAGAAAAATGAAGTTCGCTTACTACTTTCTTGTAATTTGTATTCGTTGTGTTCGTCTACTGTCGCTCCTAGCTGTACAGTTTCTGTGAAGTAATTACGTTGGAGGCATATTTTTTTGTTAGGGTATAATCCATTTCATTACACATGGTATTTAAATGGATGGGTTATGTGTGAGACGTGTAGGTGCCAATGGTTATTTATTACTACTTATAATGTGTTTATGTTCTGCTTTTTAAACTTGTGCAGTTTTTATATGGCATGATGGAACAATTCCAGATACCCCCTATCTGACTGGGTAGTGTTGCTCTCGTCCGCGCCTGTCCGCAGACAGACGTTCAGTCTGTGCTCTTCAAATAACATTAGCGAGGGGGGTTCAGTATGTTCTATGTTACATGTAAACAGAGTAAGGGAATCCTAGTAAATATCTCCCAAATTCACATGATGAAAGTGTATATTTAGTAAAAAAAACTTTGTTAAAGGGATGTTATGCTTAAGTTGCGCTTCTAAAAACCTATGAAATTCACTAAAAAAAACTTTAACGGAACGTTATGGTTTGAAGTAAAACTGAAAAACCCTTGAAATTCGACAGTTTATGGTAAGCTAAGCAACCATAACTCGCGCCACCACCGTGCACTGCTAACACTAACACCCAGGACATCAAAGATGACATCACAAATATCATTGATGACATCACTGATGACATCACATGTGCATTTACGTTTCATACAAGGGGTTGTGAATGTAATGTTGGGAAAAAAGTATCAGGGATTATCGAGAGATGTCATAAACTACATACTTCATTATGCAATGTAGTGTTCTAAAGAACATTCCATTGCAGTATTCTTTCTAGTACAGGAATCTACTCATACAGAAATGTACGTATTGCCTGCAGCATACACCACAGAGGTGCTGTATTTGTACTTTTCCAAAGGTATATAAAGAAACGTTGAATGCTTCTCTGTTTCAGGGCTGGTTCTTCCCCTATATATGTACATCATAAGATGCAATTAAATTGTAAGGAAAGTAGTGTAAGAACATGTGAGAATAGCAATATGTACAAACGTAATACCTTTTGAAAGTTACATTTCCGACTGTCAGTAAATAAAAGCACCTGGTCTAGATATGGCAGTGAACAAAAAAGAAGGGGCTAGACATGTCATGTCATCAGCGATGTCATCAATGATATTTGTGATGTCATTTTTGATGTCCTGGGTGTTAGTGTTAGCAGTGCACGGTGGTGGCACGAGTTATGGTTGCTTAGCTTACCATAACTGGCGAATTTCAAGGGTTTTTCGGTTTTACTTCGAACCATAACATTCCGTTAACAAAGTTTTTTTTTTGTGAATTTCATAGGTTTTTAGTAGTGCAACTTAACCATAACGTCCCTTTAACAAAGTTTTTTTTTACTGAATATATATGGATATATTCAACCTTTATTACTTAACTTACAGCAATTCATGGGAAAGCGAAGGCACACTTCTCAATTGTTTATTGATTGATAATCCAGCTATCTATTGCTTTGTGTTAAAACCACCCCTCATTCTTCAAAATTCAAGGTAAAAGCTGATGCACCCAAAAACAAAATCTTGACGACAGTATTAAAAGTGAAAAGCAAAGAGGACAAACGGGTCGTTCAATGGGCCCCGAACAAATTCATCGGATACACACCTAGAAAAACCTTCAGTTTGCACAGTCCCCCTCTGGCAAATTCCCATGGGGCGGCAGATAAAATGGCACTGTGTTCCTTCAAAGCTCTGAAATTAGTCTATTGTACATAATCCCATCATGTTAAATAATTATAACCAATTCAGGCCAAGCTGTTCTGATCCCCGCGAGACATCAGGGTGGGAGAGTCCACATGGTCATCAAAAAGTTGTGGCGGTCTGCATGTTACCCAGCTTGTTCAACCAGCATTGGCAATGCCAATAATTTTGGCGTCTGCAGCTGTTTGTTGCTTTTTAAGTGTTCAGCTAAAAATGCAGTAACTACTTGGGCTCTTCAGTAATTCCAAACATGTCTGCAATTAGTGTTTTCAGACTGGGGAGTGTGGTTGGGGTGGGGCATGTGGGGGTGGTTGAGAGTGGTGTGTGGGAGGGTTGGGGCGGGTGGGTGTGGTTGGGAGTGGTGATTGGGGTGTGGGGTGGGGGTTCGGGTGACGGGTGGTCGGGTGAGGGGTGGTGGTGGTGTGGTGGTAGGAGTGGGGTGCAGGTGTGGGTTGGAGAGTGGAGAGATTGCAGGATGAGGTGGTGTGAAATAGTGGAGTGATTGGGTTGGTGGGGCTCTGGAGTGGATTGGTTGAGATGCAGTGGATCGTGTATTGTGGCAGGGGTGGGTGGTTGCATAGTGGGTTTACTGACAAGAAGATGACTAAAACATATCAGAGCAGGGCATGTGCACCTTCTGGCACCAGAAGGGAGGCTTGAGGTGTTTTTCGGACTGGTTTGCAGCATTACAGAAAAAAATGGAGCAGCCCGAGCTTTGAATCACAGCGCTGTTAAGGGGTGGGTCTGGGACCTTTTCTAAAACACAAAACCAAAAAAACACAGACCTGAGCAGCCAATCTTTGTTTTGCATCACAGAGCTCCTGCTGGAGGGAGACCAGAGAGGGAAGAGAAAGGGGTCATGCCTGTACTTGTGGTGCAGCAGGTGAATATCTGCAATGGAGAACAAAGGAAGAAAGTAAGGTAACTGTACCAGGCGCTCTTCATAAATGAAAGGACAGACACACAGCTTCATGTTTCAAAGCTTGCGATTGGGAGACAAAATGTTAAGCAGGCCCGCACTGTATTACATCGCGGAATGTACCAAAAAAATAACGTTTTAGTGGTTGAGCAAATTCCTACCACATAATTTCCAGTTGCTATGCTAAACAGATATCCCACCTCTTAACGACAACGTCCCCTCTCTTCCCAGTGGCAATTGTTTTGAGACCCAAAAGATTCTCCCTACTGAAAAGGAAAGCAAAAAACCTGGCCGCCCAAGGGAAGATTCTACACCAGAGATACTGTAGATTTGCCCTAATCCCACTGATAAAGTTCTATCGAATGAAAGTAATCCCAATTCTAGTTTACGGAGCAGAAACATCTTTTGGTCTGTCAGACAAACTGTACTATTCTAGAAGGAATATTTTGGCGGACGGTTTTACAACTGCCAGCATCGCTGCCAATTCATAACGTCACTAACGATAAGAGTCACTAAAAGCGGTAGTGGACTGGAAGATTATTTCTTTCTACCGGAAATGCTACGAGCAACCATGGCCATGAGTGGCAGCCAAAATTAGCCGCTCCAAAAATAGAATGGCGGAAAAAGTGTGAAGCAATCTTGGAGGATCTAAACGAGACGAAAGATGACCTTGTAAACAATCCATCCAAAAACAACAAAAAATAACTCTACAAAAAAGACTGGATGCAGACTCGAGGACCTGTGGAAAAAAAAGTTATGATGAATTTTGGGTGGCACCAAGAAAATTAAACATGATTCTGGGCTATCTGAAACTATCTCCAAATTGGTACTGGAGATCGCAATGGGTGCGGTTTCGTTTGAACATCCTGCCCTCGAGGGAAGTTTGCCATAGAAGACAGAAGACAGGTGGCACTAGCAGATGTAGAGTATGTCTAAACCCAAAGTCGGTAGAAACATTGAAACACGTGACACTGGAATGTAAGGGTTTAAGTGACGAGCAAAAGATTGGGTGAGATTGCGAAAAGCACTGTTAACAGAGAAATTTCAGTATAGTGGCATGTCTTCACCGAAGGGGAAAAAATATACATGAATTTGGCCCTGGTTAGACTTTTAAAAATGATGTCTCAAAGAATAGTCACATGAAGAGACCAGAAGAGAAAGGATACAAGTACACTCGGAATTAAACCTACGAAAGGGGTGGAAAAAAATTGAAAAACTTTTTTCGAAACGTTTTAGAAACGTAAAAAAAACAGTGACCTATATCTCTTTTTTAGACTTTCGTTTTTAAATATATGAATGTTATTTTGTAATGGCTTAAGGTTTTCAATTGTGAAACCATAAGATACCAATAAAGAATATATATATATATATATTTTGGTGGCTGCACCACCAAAATGAGCCAAATGAAAAATCCAACAGTATTTAATGGTGCTGTATGATTATGGGGAGATGGAATCCTAACTGTATTAACAATATTTAATTGAAAATAATTTGATGAGCGACCATCCTGGTATAGTGAATAGGAACAATATTTATTTTATAACAAAATGTTTGCATTGGCTGAGATTTGGGTGATATTAAGTCAGCAGTAAATGTCAAATAAGTTTCAAACATCTACTTACTTGCCACCAAGTTGGACTATCATGCAAATGGTACTTGCCTTTTATAAGACATTTCCTTGCCAATGGGCTTGCACTAGTAGATTTTGCGAGCCCTTGGATGGGAATGACACCTATGAGTACTAGGCATTTACTGTCTCAATACCACCGAACTTGTAAAGAGGGCCCATAATGAGTTCCCTTGTTTGGCTCTTTGTCTCAGGAATACATTGCATAGCTTGCTGCTTTCGGGATCTGGTTCACGTCTCACATCTGTAGGGATATAGTGACCAAACACACTTCTTTCAGGACTCTAGTGCTCAAATCACCCAGTAGCAGTTTCTGCACATCTCACTTTTCTAAAGTATTGATGTTCCTGTCCTGTTCCATAGCTCGTTCAGATAGTCCAGCTGACTTGGTTTCCCCAGGTCTCCTCCCCATGGCAACTTTGGCATTTCTTAGCTAAAGTTTATCTAGTCCTGTTCATACTATCTTCTTCTTGATGGTTGGTATTTTTCGTGGCCTTGTATTGCTGTCCCTGCAGAGGTAGTTCTATCAAGCTTGCCAATAGGCTTGGCACCTTAATTTGTGCACCATTTTCATCTGTGGTACCTCGACGGTCCTCCTAGGCCCTGAGAACATCGGCAGCCATCTTGGAACTGGGCGGCAGTCTCGCCTTTCATTAGCCTGAGTAGCATATCTCTGTCTCCTGTCTCCGCAGCTGTCCCATCATCAGCACCTTCTACATCTAAGTCTCTCTATTACAAGTTCCTACACCTTTTTGTGGGTCTCCTTTGACATACAGGTCCCAAAGTGAAGGCTGGTTCATCGCTCCAGATTCCGGAAGCTCATCTCCTCTTTCGTTGCTTTAAGTAAGGGTCACTTATTGTCATATGTGGCATTTGGGACCCACAGCATGGGCTGGGTTAAGTTCTTCTTTTGTGGATTTCTTACAAGTTTTGTTCTGAAGGTGGCATGTTCTCAAAGGCCCATGTTGGCATACAAGGGTGTGCTGTTGTAGGAAGACAAGTTGTGATGTGATTGGTGTTGGCACACCGCAACAGCAGCCTCAGGTCCCCTGAAAACCAGTGTTGCGCTTTGTCCAGAGCATGGCGTGCTAGTCACTCACACCGTTCATGTACAACTTGGGTCCAGGACCTATGGATTGGTGGTACAGTTAACTGAAGTAACATCCTCAGAATGTGCCCGACTCTTTTAGCAGCATTGTTTAGGAAGGGGACATTCTGACTCCTGCCCTTAAACATCTCTGGGTAGCACGCTGCTCGGACCCACAGCCGCTTGGAAGGGTCAAGGCCTGTATTTTGACACAAATCCGATCAGTATTGCTGATGCCTGACGATTTGATAGTTGAAAATTCCTTCATGTAAATCAGGATCGCTAATGCTGTAGACGGTCAATATTGCTAAAGCTGCTTATTGTAAATATTTTAAGTCCCATGTGTTCTGTCATTATTGCTGTTCTACTGCCTGCTTGCTAATATTGCACATTCCACTTGATGGCCCTTACTACTCCTAATCCTGGTGTTTGCAATTTGTTCTAAAGCTGTGTAATGTCATTAATGCTGTAAGAGGTAGTGTTTTGGGTCTTCATGTGATATTATATTTGTATAGCGCCTCCTGTCATAGGTAATGGCTTTGAAGCGCTGTTGGAAGCAAAGGTCATTCAGCAGACTGAGGTCTGATAGATTAGAGAGAAGCAATGCAATGCATGCAGGAGAAATTGTAGTTGAGGCACTGTATGGAAAGTATAGCTATCTAGTGTGGAGCGGCTAGAGAAGAGGCAGATGAGTTTTGAAGATGATAGAGACAATGTGACAGCTGGACCGAATTATTTGTGGGACTCCACTTTGTTATGGGGCACACTGCAATAAGAGGAAGGTAGCAGGAGTGTACAGTCTATTAACCCCCAGGGCTACTGTATACAGTTGAGGGTTCTGTTTTTCTTTACAGGCATTAATATGGGTATTGTAGAGGCTATTTATGATATATTTTATTTATATTGCGCTCGTACACAAGTGTTTCAGAGCTCGACGAGGCAAGGGAGGGGAACAAGGGAGAACAAAAAAACAACTATCATACTAGGCCCATTGACATTGAGAACGTGCAAGTGCATGGGAGAAGGAAAGGGGAAAAGTGCATGGAATGGGGGAGAAGTGGAAAGTGCAGAGCAAAGAAAAACATATAAATAATAAAGGCAGCAAAACAGTTGTAGTTCAGCCAGCAAGTGGCAAGTGCTGGGTTGAGGCAGCAGACAGGGTATGTCTGATAAGTGCAGGAAAAGAAAGGGGGGCGGGGGAGTGTATGGTTACAGATACAGACCCCAGTGCAAGGATTGCCCAGAGGCAGTGTGGGTGGGTGGCAGGGTGAGTAGGTACCTGGGCCCGGAAGACAGAGGGTAGGCCAGGTCCATGGTGCCGAGAGAGAAAAGATCAGCAGGGGAGACGAGGGGCGAAGGCAGAAGCAAAGAGGAAGGTCTTGGTGTGTTTTCAGAACTGGAGATGGTTCTCCTCAAGTTTGAGTGGCAGGGAGGCTGTTTCAGAGGGAGAGGCACCAGCTGAATGCAGAGATCTACCCCTAGCTTGTTTCTTTGAAAATCGACTGACCCTGAGGGAAGTGGAGGTAAAGGAGCAAAGCTTGAGAGGGGAGGTATTTACAGAGGGATGGCTGAAGGTATTTTGAACCCAGGCCCTTGCAAGCCTTGTGGACAATGCAGAGGGTTTTGAATTCAATCCTTGCGTCAACTGGGAGCCAGTGGAGAGATTTCAGGACTGGAGAGATACGATCCCAGGGCTTGAGACCAAGGACAAGTCTTGCAGTCCTGTTCTGGATGAGTTGAGTTGTAAAGGGCAGAGAGTAGAGGCAGGAAGATTTATAAAGAGGCTTTTACAATAGTCCAACCTAGAGAGAGAACTAGGGCTCTAGATACAGAGCTTCTAGGGATAAGGAGAGGAAATGCAGAGTACCTCTGAGGAGGTGCAGTAGGAAGTTTGTCTTTTTAGAGACATCCGAGATGTGGGCAGAGAAGGAAAGCGTGGAATCATAATGACCCCGAGGATCTTGGCGCCTCAGGTGGGGGTAAGAGGGCGGCCAAGGGAGGCGGCCAGAGATTGAGGGGACAATATATGTGACAGCTTGGCTGTATTTTATGTGGAACTCTTTATTCTATTGTGGCAGTGTTTCACACAGCGTAGGTGCACATTTGATGATATGCAGTCACATAAAAATATATATTGAGGGGTTTTCTTACCTTGATTATGGGATATGTTTGTACTTTACTACAATTTGATAAAAGCAACACATGACATGTATATTATCACAGACTTAAACTGCATCAATGTCTGTCCCTCATCCAACCCTAAATGTCGAGCGCTGCCTAAAGCCAAAGCCTCCAAAATACATTCCCCTAGGAAAACCAACCAAGCATGACCAAGTCCAGAATTGGCTGACTGACCCGAAGCTTGACGGATTCACGTCTCAACTCTCACACAGTGCAAAATCTCGCAACTTACTGATCGGTGTACATTCTACTTTGTGCAGTGGATGTTATCTTTGTAACGTGTGCAAAACCTTTATTACACAATGAAGAAAGCGAGCTGCCGAAGAGTAGTGAGTTGGGGAGGGGCAAACAGCTTTGGGAGTGGAGGAATGCAAGGTGGGAGCAAAAGGGGGACAGTGGCATGGGTTCCCAGTGGTGTCCCCAGGATAATGGAAAGGATGAGCTGGAGAAGGGCAAGAGGGGGCGGGCGGAGGAATATCGGGGGCAGGCGTAGTGGAATTTCATAGGCAGCACCCCAGTAACTGGGCGAGGAGGGGGTGAAGGGAGTTAGGCGGGTGTAGGGAAGCATGTGAGCAAGATTTCAGAAGTTCTATTGTGCAAAGAACAGAGCACAACACAAGTTTCAAAATGGGCACATTACTAAATAAGCACATGGAAGCTTACGATTCACTGTGACCTCTCATACGAAACACACATTGCAGAGAGGATCTTAGCAGCATGGTACCAACTTGTGCTCCTCCGCAAGGTAAAGCCTTGTATCTCTGCCTGCAGTTTCAGAACAAATATCAAAACCGGGTAATCTCCCAGCTGGACGCTGGCAATGCCCTGCTACCAAAAAATGGGTGACAGGCACATATGACCATGAGCCACTGCTTTCACTCAGAGCTCCATGGATATGTTTGGACCAGTTGTGCATGTAGTACTACAGGAAGAAACTGCTATTATTACTCCCTGATCGGAAGAATTAAACATGTGTCTTTTAATGTGAATGTATAGCTAGGTTCAAAGAAATGATTACAAAAACATTTCCATTTCCCAGTTCAAACATTTTTACTCACTTATAAGAAACACTTATTGGGAATTGGGCTTACATTTTTTACTCCCATAAAAATAATTTCACTCCCAACTTTCAAAAATAGAGAGTTCAATATTCCTGCTTCAAAATCTTATCTGCAGCACTGAGACACACTGCTCTACTTGGCAGAGAAACTCACCATCTCCAGTGGCCAGCGAACCACCAGAAGACACAGCGTTTTCAGGCTGCAAACAAAGAGCTGCAAAAGGGACATCAAGAGGAACCTGTCCATATCCAGCAATGCACCCCATCTCCGGAACAAGTTAGCAATGTAGATTGACCCCCTCCATCCTATATTTCAGGAAGGACCTGAATCCCCTGCTATTCAAAGAACATCTCTCCAGTCGCCCCACTCAACTTTCTAACTCTTTAGATTATCCCCCCAATCCCAACTCCTATGCTATACCTGAACCCCACTTGTTATTGTAACGCTCACCTGGTATCCATGGGGACATCACTCAGCCTGTTCTGACCTCTTACGACCTCAAACCCTTCCCTGGAGGCTATTCGACTGCAGACTGGGCCTGAAACACAGGATTGGTAGAGTTTAACTCCCTATTGTCTCTGTGTGCTTGAACCTCTTCTTCCCCGGGGTCCAACCCTTCCCTTTGATCCACAGCTCACCTTGTTTTCTTGGATAGTGTGCTCTCCGTCCTGCTTTCAGCGCAGGGGCGCGTTGATTGATGCGGGCTCGTTGCCACGCTAACCTGGAGTGTCTTTTCCCTCTTGCAGATGGATAAGAAGTTCCGGAGACAGAGTTCCCCCAGAGCGGCTGGGATTCAGGTAAGCGTTTGAAGCTCATACACTCTTTAAAAAATAAGCAAAGATTTGCAGAATGCTTACTAATGCCTTTTTTCTGTTCTTTTCCCTTTTCCTTAGGAAGCGGCGTGCCGGGATGGGAATGAGACCGCCGAAGATGCTTGCAGAACAGAAGGAGCGATGAATGATGGGCAGAAACGCCGCAAGGTAAGGCTGTTCCTAACATTGTTCTTGTTCTTGCAGGTGCTGAGCGCAGAAGAAAGATGTAGGCCTACTGGAGACCGATCCGAACACGGTGAGTGTCACGCTGCAGGTGCAGAAAACGCAAAGCATGTTTCTCAGCCTGGGTGTGGTTTAAATAGTCTCTGGGTATCCCAGGTGTCTTTGGGCTGAACCACACCCAAAAGACTAGACCGCACATGCAGTTCTGGGAACCGAAATATGTGGGGGCATCCATCTTGTCCCCATCAATGCACTGCAAGTCCAATCCCCAATCGTAGCCTATGGGAGTGAGTGAGTGAGTCTGGTGCCACAAGCGCCAAGTCTGACTCCAAGTGGGTCTTTGGAGGGATGGAGAGGCCCTTGAGGGCCATGTAGGCGATTGTGGCATCGCCCCAGCCTGACATCTTGGAGGGCTGGAGACATGAGGGGCAGGAATCATGACAGTTATCCACTGGGTACGTCCACTTTGTGCAGCATTCTGTGGCGTGCCAGATAAGTTTGTGCTTCATAAATGCCATACCTACTGCTCACTTGTGTCAAATGGCTCACCAATAACTATGAACGTTTCAAGCACTCTGCAATGTAGTGATAATAGTGATAAATTCCAGTGCACATTTTATGTGTGCAATCCTGCCCAGAGGTGTCCATGAAGGTGGTTTGGCATGCTGCCCTACTTCCCCTTCAAAGCCCATTGGCCACAATCAAGCTTATCCTGGCCAATGGGGGACCAGCTGGCTTTAGCCGGCCCCCTCATTTCAAAGGCCCACTTTCTAAGGCCCTGTCTGCTCCAAGTCCGCTTCCCTGCTGTGATCTTCTCCACCCCTCCCACGTTTCACATGAGCGCTGAGTAAAATTCCATGCTACCGGAACACACGGTAAGCACACACTTTCTATGCAAGACATTTGCTTTAACTATCCTCATTGATCCTTCCCTACACACCGGGACTGTTCAACCTCACTCCTTCTCATTCTGGACTTCCAACTAAACTAGCATTGCCCAGTCACTAATTGTATTTCAAATGCCCTGTCTAAAAGTCAATTTTAGCCTGCCCTGTGTCATGTATTAACCTGCCCCTGTGACCACTGATTTCATCTGATTTCATCTGCCTTGCCACGTTTTTCAAATTGTGCTGTGCCCAGTGACCCCTGTGTTTTACCTGCTGAACTGTCCCACCCTAGCTCTTTTGTCTCATCTGCTTGCACTCGCCCCCGCCTTTCTTCCCTCGCCCCCCTCTCTTCCCTGGCCCCCCTCCCCACTTCAGTTATGGTGCTCTGTCTCTCCTATCTTTTCCAACTGTTTATCTATCGACTACCCTTCCCATCTCACCAAGTCTGGTAGGAAGAAGATCAAAAAGGATATCCTGGTCTCCAACCCAGGTCTCCCTATAGCTGATACCTACACCAGCGCTTCCTTCAGACAGACTCTCACCGACATACTCTTTGTCCTTCCTTCGCTTGACCTATGGACTCGCCTTACTCCTCCTCTCCCATTAATGGTGGCACCCGGTGGGAGGTCCTCCTTGCCTCCTTCCACTCCTCTAAGGTCATCATTAATGTTTACCTGAATGGTACCATCTTGGTCCAAAGCCCTCAGGCCAACCTCCTCCTCTTTGACAGACGTTTCTCATGCCTTATCAATTTCCTTTCAGCTCCCGCTATCCCTTCTCTCCCTTCTTTGGCTTCATTGCCACCACCCTCTGCCTCTTCCCTGGCACCCTCTTCTTCCTCCTTGTCTACCCTGCCCTTTCCTCTTAACTCGTCTGCCCTCGCTCGAGCCCCTCCTACACCTCTGCATGGAGTACCCCGGAAGTCTTTCAAGGATGGCAACCTTCTCCACTTCGCCACTCTAAACTCTCGCTCAGCTGTTAAACACTCCTCCGTCGTCTGCCGTCTCCTGGAAGAACACAGCCTTGGTGTCCTTGGTCTCTTGGTCTCACCGAGATATGGTTCACAACCAGCTCTGTCACGAGCTTCGACACTCTCCTCCCTGATGGCTACAAGATCCTCTCCGCGCCCAGAGCCATCCGCACCGGTGGGAGTGTAGCCTTGATCTTCCCTGAGTGGTCTGTAGGCTTTCTCTCTCTCTCCTGGCCAATCTCTCACAGTCGCCACTATCTACCGGCCACCTGGTCAGATTCTCCTTTGAGATCTCCATACACCTGGATGCTTCCTGTCCCTCCTCTGGACTCTTTTGGGACCTCTGCATATCTCTCTCTCTCTCTCTCTCTCTCTCCCCCCTTCTCTCTCTCTCTCTCTCTCTCTCTCTCTTCCTCCTTCTCTCTCTCTCTCTCTTCCCCCTTCTCTCTCTTCCCCCTTCTCTCTCTCTCTTCCCCCTTCTCTCTCTCTCTCTTCCCCCTTCTCTCTCTCTCTCTCTTCCCCCTTCTCTCTCTCTTCCCCCCCTCTCTCTTCCCCTCTCTCTCTCTCTCTCTTCCCCTTCTCTCTCTCTCTTCCCTCTCTCTCTTCCCTCTCTCTCTCTTCCCCCCTCTCTCTCTCTCTCTCTCTCTCTCTCTCTCTCTCTCTCTCTCTTCCCCCGCCCCCTCTCTCTCACTTCCCCCCTCTCTCTTCTGTCTCTCTCTCCCCCCCCCCACAGGCCAAGCCAGCTCCAGCACTGCAACCTACCGTCTGTCATCCGCCCCATGAAGCGTGTCTCAGTTGAGGCTTCCGCTGCCACTTTCTCTCCCTCTGGCTGACTCTCGACCTGATACTGCCCTTTCTAAACTCCACTCTGCTGTCTCTGATGTTCTTGCCCCTGTCATGTGGATCCGCTTGAAGCCCAAAGACAAGTGCAACTCTTGGTACAACTCTGACCTTGTCACTCTTAAGCGCAAGTGTAGGGTTGCCGAGAGGATATGGCGGGCATCTTGTGCATCCTCTACTAAACTGGCCTGCCGCCTGCTCCAAAGGCAATATCTGCTCTCTGTTCACACAAAGAAGAGAGCCTGCGTCTCTGCGGTATCCAACAACTCTGCCAAATTCTTTAAAATCTGCAAGGAGCTGGCCAATCCTGCTGCAGTCTCTACTTCACCTGTCCCCTCCCAGGCGCTCTGCAAGACCGTGGCTTCTCATTTCATCTAAAAGACTGAGGACATTCTGTCCACCCTCTCCTCCTCTTCCCGCTTCTCTCTCCCCTACCTCCGCCCCCCTCAGCTGCCTCTCCTCCCTCTCCCTCTTTCTTTCCTCTGTTCTCCCCTAATGAGATTTCTAGACAAGTCCGATCTATGAAAGTCTCGTCAAAACAGGTTCACCCCTGTTCGTCCAAACTGATCAAGGACCATATTGATACCCTCGCTGCTGCATGGCCGACTTCTGCAATCACTCCTATGCCGCTGGAGCCTTCTCCTACCCTCTGAAGCACTCTCTTGTGCAGCCTCTTCTCAAGAAAAAGAAAGCCGACCCTTCCTGCCTGGCTAACTGTCGCCTGACCTCCATCACTCCTTTCCTGGGCAAATTCCTGGAGAAGTTGGCCATCTCCCAGCTTAACCTCCACACTGAGTCTGTTAGTTCTCTCCATGACAATCAGTCTGGCTTCAGAGCAGCCAGCTTACAGAAACTGCCCTCTTGAACATCTGTGAAGACCTGCTCTACAACCTTGATTCTAACCTCCCCTCTGTCCTCCTCCTACTCGATCTCTCCTCTACCTTTGACACGTTCAACCATGCTATCCTGCTGAACCGTCTCCGTGATAACCTGGGTATCAATGATCAGGCCCTGGCCAGGCTGATCTCTTTCCTCTGCAACCAACCCTCCCAGGTCCAACTTGGGTCAATCCTCGCCTCTATCTCACTCGCCACTTGTGGTGTTCCCCGGGGGTCTTGCCTCTCTCCCTGGCTTTTCAACTAATACCTGGCACCCCTTGCACACCCCAATGCTGCTCTCTGCTCCAACTTTCAGTGCTATGCTGATGACACTCAGCTTGTTTTCAGGCTCCCCTCTTTAATCTCTTACTGTCTCTGTCTGCAATCCAGGAGTGGTGTGCCGCCAACGACCTATGCCTTAATGCCAGTAAAACAGAGATCCAGTCTCTATGGTCGGCCTCTCTTGGTCCTCTTCCTGCCCCCACTTGTGAGGCTAAGAATCTCAGGGTCATCTTCGACTCAACACTTTACTTTTCTCCACACATCTCTGACTTCTGTAAGAAGTCAAACTACCAACTGCAACTCCTCAGGGGTATTCTTCCTTTCCTCTCCTTCCCTCAGACGCTCACTGTCTCTAGAGCTCTGGTTCTCTTAGGCTGGACTACTGCATCAGCCTCTTTCTAAATCTGCCTGCCTGCCTCTACTCTCCGCCCTTTCCAACTCATCCAGAACAGAACTTGTCCTTGGCCTCAAGTACATCTCTCCAGCCCTGAAATCTCTTCATTGGCTCCCAGTGGCTGCAAGGATTAAGTTCAATACCCTCTGCATTGTCCACAAGGCCTTCTGGGGCATGGTCCGCAATATCTTCAACTCACCCTTCGGAAATGCCTTCCTACTCAAGCTCTTTGCTCCTCCACCTCTTACTCCCTCAGGGTCAGTCGCTTCTCCAAGCAACCAGTTGGCGGTAGATCTTTCTTCGGCTGGGCATCCCTCTGGAACAGCCTCCTTGCCTTTCTGAAACTTGAGGCGAACCATCTTCGGTTCCAGAAGCACCTCAAGACCTTCCTCTTTGCTTCTGCCTTCTCTCTTCGTCTCCCTTGCTGATCTGCCTGTTTTTGCACTGGGCCCCTGGCTACCGTCTGAATTCGGGCCCAGTTCCCTGCCCACCCTGCCGCATACCAGCACTGCTTCCTGGCATCCCTTGCACTTGGTTCTGTATCTGCAACCCTACAGTCCCCTTAACTGCACTTATCAGACACCCGCCGCTTGTGCTTAATTCTTGCACTTGCCACATGCTGGCCGCACTATCAGTCGTTCTTTTGATCACTTGTTCAGCAATTTCCACTCCTGCCCTCCCCTGCACTTGCGCATTTTCAATGTCACTGGGCCTAGTAAGATCGTTGATTTGTCCTCCCTTGCCTTGTCGCACTCTGAAACACTTGTGTATGGGCGCGATATAAATAAAATATCATATCACGGGCACGAAATGTTTTCATTGTAAATGCACAAGCAGTAGCACTGCCTTTGATTTTGTATTTTGTTTGTATTCAACTCTATCAGGTTTTGAGTCGGGTTGAATAAGCTCATTAAACTTTTAGCATTTTCCAGTATCCAAATTACTTACTGGCTTTTCCTGTAAATGTTTGACACATCCTACCACAACTCATTAACTATTCATGAGAGCAGATAATATCATGTGAAGGCTTTTTCCTTTTGGAGAACATTTTTTCGAATTTTGAAAGCAACCTGTGAAAAGAAAGCCATATTTTCCAGCCCATTATGCATTGTGCTCATCATTAATAGGTACAGTTTGATAGGTTATGATAAACATCCTTGGAGAATGATAATGCCTTGTGCATTGATTATTTTGTCCAGCGTCCTTAAGTTAGTTGCCACAGATGTTAAGGTTTTTGTATGCATTTATGGCTAAATATTAGCGCAGAGCTATCCTCCTACATAAAAAGGTAATCGGTATGTCTTAAAGCCTCCAAAGTAAATTATCAAAGAAACGTAATGTAAGTGACAAACCCTTTGATGGCTAGGGTCAAGCATAGATACATATTTGATGCTGGACACACTGTGCTGAGTTTTGCCACACGTTTCTTTATAGTATCTTGCAGACACATCTGTTTTGCATCTTGTCGTGTTGTATTTTTGTGTCAAGGTATTTGCAGGACTTTCAAATCATAGTTCAGTGTCTTAGCAATCGGTGTCTGCTGATCAGTGTTTCTCCCTTACAGGTATCAGTTTGCTGGTTTATCTTTGGCATTTTTGTATTTTAGTGTCCTATAATCCCCTGCACGGATTTGTTTATTCTTCTAGACATTTATTTAGGTGTTTTATCATATGCCACACACAAAGTGAGTGACTTCACTGTGTACAACAGATAAGGAGAAGGCCAATGGCAAAGATTTAAAGCCGATCAGGAATCTGCGTTCGCTTATCGAGTCCTTGCCTGAGAAAAGTCCTTTGGCCGATAGGGGTGTGTGCGTCTTTGTAGGATGAGAAAAACTCTAACCATGTTTTGCAGTTGCGGAGACATCTTCAGTGTGGATCCAGAAATGCTGTGAAGGTCGAATTTTCCATGTTGCACTGAAGTATTTTAAAAAAAAATCTTTGTATTGATTTTCAACAGATGAACCATAAAACCCTTGAACACACCTTCGTAGTTACACCCACCTGCCCCCCGTTCCATCCTCCCTAACCCCGATTCACCCCATTCTGCAGGGCCAAGATAAACGTCTATCAGAAGGTAGCCATGCTTGTAGCATTCCATCTAGTAGAAGTCCAATCGTTTTAAACATTGGGGCACCATTTGACTCGATAGCCTTCCTTTAGAAAGGCAGGACCTCCCTCCAGTCTCTGGCAAAGTGTGTTAGGTTGTTGTTCATTGCGTAGGTTGCCCAGTCCAGCGCCACAAAGTCCAAATCCTTACAGAGCCAGTCCTGGAGTGTGGGGACCGCCTCGCCCCTCCACTGCTGTGCTGTGAGTACCATCGCTGCCAGTGTAAGCACCGTTCTTGCCTTCCTTCGGCTTCTGAGTCCGTCCTCGTCCATCCCCAGCAGCACCTCCTCTGGAGTCGCCCTTGCCCAACCCTTGCTCCCTGCCTCCACAAATAACTGAACTTGAGTCCTGCACCTCCTTCTAGAAATATTTGATTTTGGGGCATCACCTCCAAGTGTAGGACCAAGCACCTGCCTCCCCACACCCTCTCCAGCAAACCTGTGAGGCCCCAGGGTTAGAACTTGCGGAAGGGAGCCAGGGTAAAATGCCACCTAAATAATTTTATACCAGCACTCCTGCAGTTGGAGGGTTTCGAGGGGGGGTGGCCTTGACTACCTTTTGGAATTAGCCGCCATAGTCTTTCACAGTCGTCCCTGCTCATATCCCTCCCTATCATCTGCTCCCAGCAGTGCATATAGGGCCATGTTGCAGCTTCATCCAGGATTTTATAGAGATTCAATTTAAGGCCCTTCGAACTGCTGTGCGTTAGGAGGAACTTTATGAAGGGAGTGAGCTAGCGGGTAACCGCTGCTTTGACCACTGGGTGTTGGAGTCAGTGCTGTATTTGAAAGCGCTGCATCCTCTCGTTTTCACCCACCCCGAAACATTGTTTGCATTCAGTAAATGGTCTAATGGTTGAGCCCTGAAACATATCCCAAACCCTGTGGCAACCTCCTTGCCATTGCGTGAACGACCCCAGTTAAATTCCCAGTGAGAAGTTTGGGTTATTAAAAATTGGGGAGTGAGAATGGTGATGGGGAAGCTTGTGATCCTGTACCTCCCTGCCAATGTGTCCCTCTTGTCAGCCACCAGCCTTTTAATGATTCAAGTACATATGCCATACTTTGTGCTGGCGCAGTAGACACAGCACAATCCGCAGGTTGTGCCTGACCACTGCCCAATCCATAGCCACCCACTGCTTTCCCTTTTGTCTTAAAAACCACTCCTGTATGATCTGCAGTTACAGTGCCTCGTAATACAGTTTGAAATCAGCGAGTTCCATTCCTCCTACCTTCATAGGGGACATCAACAGGGAACAACTGATCCTTGGCCCCTCTCCCTCCTATATACTTAATTGCCTGTCGTCTTCCCCAGCTCTCCAAAGAAGCTATTCAGGACTGTCAGCGGGATGGCCTGGAATAGGTAGAGCAGCCGAGGGAGTGTCACCATTTTGACAGTTGCCATTCTGCCCATCCATGAGATCCTTGGGGACTTTCACTTTTGAAGATCCCCCTTAATGGATGATAGCATGGGCAGTTAATTAGCTGTGTACCAACCGGCGAGGAGTGGAGTGATTTTAATCCCCAGGCACCTCATCCCTCCCTCTGACCCCCTGTACCCAGGCTCCATATGAAAGGCAAGGAAGCCTTCAACTCCTCCACTTCCCTCCCTCTCACCATGAGATTTAGCAGTTCCGACTAGGTTATTTTCATCTTAAGGTCGGAGACCTCCCCAAAATATGCTAGAATCCCCGTGCATGCCCTCAACGACTCTTCCGGTCTAGAGAGCGAAACAAGCATGTCATCCACCAAGGCAGCTACTTTATGCTGGGTCCCCCCAAACGGTATTCCGTGCACGTCGCCCAATTCCCATAGGGACTGCAGCAATATCTCTAGATAAATTGTGTAAAGCAGGGGCAAAGGGGACACCCCTACTTAGTTCCTCCGATTAGCTAAATGAGATGGGACCGAGATCCGTTAATGAGGAGGCGTGCCACTGGTGTGTTATAGGTGACCTTCGCCATCCATAAAGTCCTCCCCTACCTCCATCCTCACCATTATTTTAAACAAGAATGTCTACTCCACTTGGTCAAAGGCCTGCTCGGCGTGGAGGGATAGGAGGACCGAGGGAGTAGATGTATTGTGGATCTTCCCCATCAGAAGAGCCACTCGCCTGATGTCCAACAGTTGCTGCCCATGTACAAACCCTGACTGATCCGGGTGGATCAGATCCGGAAGGAGTCGCTCTAGCCTATTGGCCAAGATTTTAGTATATATTTTAGCATCCACGTTTATCCGTGCAATTGGCCTATATGACGTACACCTGGTGTAATCTTTACTGGGCTTGGGGATAAGGATTATTATTGCCTCCTCCATTGATGCCGAGATTCTGCCAGACTCTTGAAAGTGATTAAACAAGTTAGGTAGATGAGGGGCTAGGGCTCCTGCAAACGCCTTGTAGTAGGCTGTCGTAAAGCCGTCTGGCCCGGGCGCTTTGTTTGGGGCAAGGGCCGCTATGACCCTCTGGACCTCTTCCGTCATTATCCCATGCCCTAGTGTCTCCCTGGCCTCAGCTCCCACCGCAGACAGTTGGACCCTATCCAGGGAGTTTTTCTGCCACTTACTCGACGGGCCCTGGAACCATTACAAATCTGTTTAATAGCTGGTGAAGAACTCCTGAATTTTCTCTGTGCAGGAGTGGCAGAGTCCCTGGTCGTCCATTGTAGCTGCAATTGTTGTACTACCCGCTACCCATCTCAGTAGCTGCGCCAGGGACGTGTCCGCCTTGTTGGCTTTCGCGTAGTAACGCTGGTGTACGAATAGTAATGACCTCTCTGCCCTCTTAGTTCCAAGAACATTAAGTTGACCCACTATCTGTCTGTATCCCCTCATGAGCCTCTTGGAGGGGTCTATCAACCACTCATTTTCTATTCTCTTCCACCTCAGCCTCCAGCTTGGACTCAGGCAGCCTCAACTGCCTTTCCCTCTGTGGCTATACATTTCCCCTGTATTGCGGCTTTGAACATATGCCATTTGATGCTTTCCCCTGTGTCCAAGACTTTGTTCATATCAAAAAATCCCTAATCTTTTCCTCCAGTTCACCCTTGATAACTGGGTTCCTCAACAACTGTAAGGAATTCATGCTAACAGTAAAGACAGATGAGTGATCACGGTTTAAGGGTGTTTATTAAACGGTAAATGCCAGGTGGAAAAACACCTAACCTAAATCTAAGATGGGAGCAAGCTTCGACCATCAAATGAAAAATAAGGCAGTCCTTGTGGTGTTTTGTCAAAGTAAAAGGCCTATACTAAAAAAAACGATTGCCAAATCCTTACAACTAATTACAGAAAGAGTGTGGGATAGGGTTTTCAATGAAGACGGAAGTGTTCACAAATAATAAGTCAGGATGTGATTGGCAGGGGTCTCCCTTCCCCACGTTTTGAACACTGGACAAGGTGGATCTCCTGAGCACAGCACACACTCGAGCTTTCCCAGCACGATGCGACTGTTTCGTACCAGCTATCCGGTTCTTCAAAGGTTAAGTCTTTTGAATAAAAAGCCTCATGCCTTCTAGGGCCTGATGTATTTAACAACAAACAAAGCGTTCCTTTCCAAATGGACTTTGGGTTATAACATTTCACCGCTGGATCTCCCTCTGCAGGGCTCGGACCTAAATGACAAGGGGGACAATTCACTTCCCCTGTTCTTCATTACTTCTTGCATTCATGAATCTTAATGTCTTTTTTGAAAATTTGGTTTTATTGAGTTTTTATAATCGTGACATGAATAAAACAGTGCTACATCATTTGGAAAAAGAAAAAACAAAAGATCATTGTTCACAACTTTTCATCCCACCTCCCATCGTTCCCACCCCCACCCTCTCCCACACCATGATACATTAATTAGCGATATCAGCAGGGTTCAGTGTGTCCTTTCACGAAGTTCAAACTCACAAGTACAAGGTGGCCCCCGCTAAGGGGGGGGTAGCTCAAACCGCCAGGGCCAGGCTGAAGGAGGAATGTCCCACATTTTAACAGGGCCCCGTAGGGCCTAGCGGAGGTGTCGAAAAGACAGTGTCCAGATCTAAAAGACTGTCCAGGGCTCGTCGTAGACTCAGGCCGTTTTCCTATATTTGTCGAAGAATGGGAGCCACAGGGCTTCGATGTTGGACTTGGATCCGTCTATCAAGTGGGTCAAGAATTCCATATCATAAATCGCCCATACTTTAGAAATCCATTCCCCCTCCCCCGGAGCTCGGGGTGACTTCCACTTTTGGGCCCAACAACATCTGGCCGCTACTAGCATGACGTGTAGCATGTGGTCATGTTTCACTTTTGGACCCCCCTCAACTTCAATACCGAACAGTATTAGCCAGGGGGATAGGGTCCTATCCATTCCATCTACCTCTATTATCCAAGAGAGGACTTCTCTCCAGTAGGTTTGTGCCGCGTGACATTTCCACCACATGTGTACATAGTCCCCTATTTCTGTGTGGCATTTCCAATAATGGGGATCATAACCCGCTCTCATTCTAGCTATTCTTTGCGGGGGGTAGTGCCATCTATGGATCAGCTTTAGAGCCTGGTAACGGTACTGGGGGGCGGCTGTGGAGCGGCTGGCCTGCCTACATATCTTGGTGCAGCTTTTCTCTGCTATGGGAGTGTCTAGGTCCTTCTCCCACTGTGTCTGGGAAGGTGGGGGGGTCTCGCGGGATGGAGAACAGCAAAAAGCCGTAGAGCCATGATATAGCCCCCTTCGTCCCCTTGTGTGTAATAATGAATTTCTCGAAATCTATTAGCTCCCTCCTGAGAGTGTCTCCCCATCTACCTTCGGTCAAGGCACCCTTTAGTTGTAGGCATCGAAAGGGGGAGAGATTGGGAAGGCCGAGGGCATCCTTCAGATCCTCCAAGGATATGAACGCCCCATCCGTCCAGAGCTGACCGGCTCTACAAAGACCTGCCTCGTACCACTGCTGAAAGGCCAGTGGCTCATTGATACCCTCCCAGAGTGGGGGAGCCCATATGCAACTCGGGGGCGAAGGCCATGTTGTGAGCCACCTACGATAGCCCTCTTCCTTCCATATAGTCCATATCACCCCTAGGACTGGGTGTCTCAATACCCTTTTTGGAATCCTAACCTTCGGGACCCAGAGCCATTCCTCTAGTGTGACCGGGGAAAAGAGCAGATTGTCCAGTTCTACCCACTGTTTCTTAGGGCCCGTTTTCAAGTGATCTACTAGGATTCGCAACTGGGAGGCTTTATAGTACGTGTCCAGGTCAGGGAAGTTAACTCCGCCCTCGTCTTTGGGCCTTATCAGGGTATCGTATGCAATTCTGTGGGATTTTCCCACCCAAAGGTAGCGGAGGAGAGTACGCTTGATCTCTAGGAGGAACGGCTTCGGGATCTGAGTCGGCAGCATTTGGAATAGGTATAAAAATTTGGGGAGGATGACCATCTTGATGGAGTTAAGGCGCGCCATCCACGAGAGGCCAGATTTCGACCAGCGTGCCAAGTCTCTCTTGACCGCCAACCAAAGGGGAGGGTAATTTGCAGTAAAAAGATCGGCCAGATCCGAAAGTATTTGGATCCCCAGGTGGCAGAATCCCTCAGGTTGCCTACAGAGCGGGAGGCCCTCAATATATTGTTTCTCTTCGTCGTTAAGTTGGCCCACTGGGAACGCCACTGATTTATCTAGGTTTATCTTGTAACCTGCGAGGGACCCATATTGTTCTAAGCTATCTAGTACCTCGGGAACTGATTGGGAGGGGTTGGAGAGATAGAGCAGGACATTGTCCGTGAAGAGGGTTATTTTACAGTTGGCTTTACCCATATTAACACCCTGGATTTTATAGTTTCCCCTGATGGCTATGGCCCAAGGCTCCATTACTAGGGTATATATAAGGGGGAAGAGTGGACACCCCTGTCTTGTGCCCCTTTCCAGTGGGATAGGTTCGGATTCACATCCATTCACTGTGATTTTTGCTGAGGGGTGCGAGTAAAGGGCTCTCATCCATCCTAGCCATTTGGGTCCCATTCCCAGAGATGATAGGACATTTTCCATGAAGGTCCAGCTTACTCTATCGAACGCCTTTTCTGCGTGTAGGGACAGAAGAAGTGCGCCCTTCACCCTAACTTCCTTTGAACTTAGTATGTGTAGGGTTTTGCGCATGCTATCGGCCCCCTGTCTATGCATCACAAAACCGACTTGATCTGGGTGGATCAATCGAGGAAGATATTTATCTAAGCGGGTTGCAAGGATCCTAGTAAAGATCTTTGCATCCATATTTAGTAGCGAGATGGGCCTATACGAGCCACATTCCGCTGGGTCCTTACCGGGCTTAGGGATCACCGTGTTTATGGCCTGCAGGAATGTCGGCGGGATAGTATCTGAAGATTTAATGTGGTTAAAGAGTTTGGTGAGCGGCTGTATCAACACTGATTGGTACTGTTTGTAGAAATCAGCCGTGTAGCCATCTCCCCCCGGGGTTTTGCCTACCTTCAGTTTCTTAATGGCCTCTTCCACGGTTATCTCTTTTTCCAGTGTTTCCCTCTCAAGATCCGTGAGTCTTGGGAGTGGGTGGTCCTTCAGGTAGCTCTTTATGCTATCCAAAGACTCGCCTTCCTGTTTGGTATAGAGTGCCTTGTAGAAGTTTGCGAAGGCTTCAGCTATAGGCCCTGTTTTTGTTTGGGTACTACCAGTGTCATCTCTGATCTTCTCTATTCTCCTACCCGCTCTGTTTCCCCTCAACCTGTGTGCCAAGAGGGTACCGACCCTATCTCCCTTTTCGTAGTATCTGTTTCGTGTATCTCATTTTTTTGACCACCTCCCCAATTAGAGTCGCATGCAGGGCTGGCTTGCCTCTTGTCCCTCATTTCACTCAGAAGGTTTTCGCGGTCTATGTTACCGTTCGTGAGCTGGGCCCTCAGGACCCGCAGGTCGTCGCAGATTTTGGACTCTATTAGTGCTCTCTCTCGTTTTTTGGCCGAACCCTCAGCAATTAGGAGGCCCCTGAAGGTGGCCTTAGCCGCCTCCCAGACGGTGGCCATTGGGATTTCCCCGGTGTCATTTGTCGTGAAGTAATTTTCCATCTCTTTCCTTAGGAACTCTTTAAAGACCTGATCTCTCATGAGGGTATCGTTACAGCGCCATCTATATGTTTTCGGGGTGTTCTGTAGTCGCCACTCCATGACAAGGAGTTCATGATCCGACCAGGTCACCGATTCGATCCTAGAGTTTCCAACCCCCCCCCCCCCCCCTTCCTCTGAGATCAACATTAAGTCAATTCTGGTGTATGTTTGATGGGGAGAGGAGAAGAATGTGTAGCCCCCCGGGGTAGGATTACATTTCCGCCAAACATCAACCCAATAATATTCCCGGAAGAGGTCTCTCAATGCTAGATTGCCCCTGGTGGGGGCTTTTGGCACGACCCCTCTGACCAACCACCAATCAAGATGTGGGTCTGAAATAAGGTTGAAGTCCCCCCCCCCACCCCCCCAGAATCATGGCTCCCTCCGCCCAATTATCCATGACTTCAAGGATCTTGTGGAGGAATTTGATTTGGCCCATATTTGGTGCGTACAAGGTGGCTAACGTAACCCTCATGCCCTGGGACAGGCCCTTGATCCCCAGAAATCTACCCCCAAAGCCCCTTTTCGTCTCTACATTGGTGAGATGGAATGATTTACCCAAGAGGATACCCACCCCCTCCTTCTTGGAAGACTTGTGTGAGGCCCAGAAGTTCCTACCAATATCCTTCCCCTTTATCTCCGATTCCGCCCCCCTCCTATAGTGTGTTTCCTGCAAGAAGAGGACCAGCAGCTTCTGTTTGCGAAACATGTTACTTGTAAGAGACCTTTTGTTGTGTGAGTTTAGTCCCTTGACGTTGAGCGTACCAATCCTTCCCTCAGCCATGATCGTCGCTGTCTTTACCCTGTGAAGTTTCAATAAGTTCCCCCCGCTTCATCAATTGAATTGAGTCCCCTTGCCATGGTGTGGTGTCCCCGTTTCCTATATCCCTCCCCCACCCCTTCCCTTCTACCCCATCTCCCTTACCCATTGTGTAAGGCGTTCGTCTTCCTTGCCCGACAAGCATCAGGATTGGTTAACGAACCACCAGGGCTGCTACCCAGACCCCGGGAGATTAGATGATACGGAACATGCCCGTCAACTTGTGTGTTAAGAATACCCTTCCCGAACTTGGTCAGGATTATGATCCCCATGTGGGGATCCACTCCGCTGTCTCCCCCCCCCCCCGTGCCGCTCATGGGGTGTCACCTGTGTCTTGCTTTGATTTAGAGCGGATGCCGGGGAGCGGACACCAACCTCGGGAGCCCCCGACCCGCCACCCCCATGAGAGGACGTTGAGCTGTCGACTCCCGCATAGGGGTGCCTTGAATGTTCAAATACATTAGTTAAACATGAACCTTGCCAACAGTGACATTACCCAAAAGACAAAACCCGACATTTGCCGGCACCGGAGGTCCATCGAGGGGACCCCATGTACTCCAGGATCCCCCACACCACTTCTCACCCCCGGATTCTCTCCCCCCAGATTCTCTCCCCCCAGAACGGACCCAAACAGCAAGGCATATCAATGAAGCAGACATTCCGCCAACCCTGGTGACTTCAACAGATAGTGCGTGGTTCCCTCGGAACTGAGGAGACCCCAATCGACCGTATTGGCCAATGCATTTATGCAAACCACCCTGTTATTCTCCTGGTGAGATCAAACGGGGTCCCCGTGATCGACCGGCGGGTGCCTCGTTTTCTGGAACTTCCGTGTGCCCTTCACCTTATGTTTCCCCTGCTTCGAGGGGGGACCCCGGGGAGCCCGGGCAGAGTCTTCGCCAGTCTCATTCCTGTCCCCAGAGGGGCCAGGAGAGTCTCCCACCAATTCATCTGTGGCTCTCAGGATATCCTCCTCGGTGATGAGACGTTGCGCACCCCTTGCCATTCAAATTCCAGGTAGAACGGGTGACCCCAGCGATATCGGGCCCCCTTCTCCTGTAGCCACCTGGTGATTGCTGAGCATTTTTTCCCTCATCTGCAGCGTGAGGGCGGACAGGTCCTGCTAAATTGTATGTCCCTCAAGGTCCTTGCCCGCTCGAGTATCCGCGCTTTGTCCCTGTAGTAGTGAAATTTGGCGAGGACCGAGCGTGGACCCCTTCCGCCTCCTCCAGCTCGGTGAACTCTGTCAATTAGGATGGACGCTCCCGAGTCGGAACCCAGGACGATCCTAATGATGTCTTGAACCTTTGCCTCCAGGCTCGGCGGGGTCTCTCCCTCGGGTTCTGCTAGACCAAAAATCCTGAGATTAGTCCTCCGTTCCCGATTTTCCATGTCGTCCACCTTGCGACGGAGTTCCTCCTCCCGTTGCTGTAGTTCCTTAAATCGTACATCCATTTGTGTTTCCAGGATGGCGGTGGATACCTGATTGTTCTCAACCCCCTCTATTCTGTCCTCAAGGGTAGAGACTTTAGAAGTGAGGTCTGCCAGTTTAGCCCCCATGTCAGTTCTCATTCCTCTAATTTCTTCGAGGATCATTTGGATGTTGTTTTGCATAACGTTCATGTCAGGGGCTTGGGCGGAGGGGGGTCCGGCCTCCATCTCCGGGCTCTCCGCTGAGAATTGATATTTCGCCAAGGCTTCCTTCCAGCTCATGGGCTGCTTCCCCCTTCAACGTCCCCGCGATCGTTCGGTGGCCTCAGTGGTCTTACTCCTGATCAAGAGTTCCCCTCCCGTCCCACTCACGCCAGGCTTAAAGTCTGATCCGGCCCGCGGGGACCTGAACTTGTTTGGACTTATTGGGGGATCAATCTGTCTCCTAGAGCTGACTCCGCCAACCCCTGTTCTGGCTTACTCCTTGGTGCCCTCGGAGCAGGTTCCCAGGTGGTGTTCCAGTGACGGCAGTTGGGCTATGCGGGGGCTTTCCCACGGTCCATTGAACTTTCCCCCAGAATTGGGGCTCCCCCGTCTCCATAGTGTCTCAGCTGCAGACCCCCGGCCAACCCCGAGCGGATCGGCTGCCCTATAGGGGGAGTGCGCCTCGCCTGCGTTGAGGGCCCGCTGTGGGTCCACCAGGGTCTTCTCCCCCACACTGGAGTTGTCTCGGGGGTGTTGGGGCACCGCTGGTCTTAAGCACTCACCCCTTGCCTTGTTGGCTCCTGCCGGTGGGTCAGGGGTGCGCGCTCCCGTGTCGGCCCAGGCCTAGAAGGGCGCCGGTGATAGTGGCGGTTGCGGGTCTATGGCGCTTCACTGTGGGGAGGGCCCGGGCGCGCTCCCGCGACGGCCCGGAATCACCAGCCGCTCCGGTAGTGCAGGTGCAGAGGGGGCCGGAGAGGCTCTTGGGGGCTCCACATGTCTCGCAGCCCGATGTCTTGGCCGCGACTCCCCCCGCTGGGCACTCGCGTCGGAAGAGGGATGGCTGGCCGGGATGGGCGCCAAGCCGCGTAGGTCACTTCTCTCATGCCGACGGCGGTGTGGCGAGAGGGCCTCTTCCCGCGTATGCCTCGGGACCCGATGGGGGAGGGGAGGGCGCGAAAACACTCCGATGGAGAACTCGGCGACGGGTGCAGCCCCAAGCTCCAGGAAGGTGTCTCCAGGATCACGGCAATCTCATACAGCGGTTTTTCCGCTTTAGTGCAGCGGGCGTTCCGTTATTTTTTCAGTCTCTGCGATTTTCCCGGGGCCATCAAGGGAGCTCACGGATCAGGCAGCCATCTTGCCTGCGCCCGCTGGTCCTTAATGTCTTTTTAAACAGTTCTTCAGGCTTTGTCCCTTTTTTGTCGGCTTCCAACTGCTGGGTTCACTCTTGCCAGCTTTTGCAGACAGTTCACTGTGGACCCCCTTGGTCAGCTTCACTTCAGTCAACAATCTACTCATCGGGACTTAAGGTCTCACCCCTTTTCGTTAGCATTCCTCTTCCGGTTCACTCTTGCCAACCTTTGAAACAAACTGTTCATGCGCTAGTTTCACCAAGCTGGATTCATCTCCCTTTCTTTCATCAGTCGTCTGTCGGTCAAAGACTTTCAACGGTACAGAGGATTTTACAGGACTCCTGTATGACCACTTTGACCTCTTCTCGCCTCTTTGCAAGGGCTTCTGGTTACGGTAGTTTCTACCATCGGGTAATCTCCCAGAGTTTCCTGCCTGAGCACCCACGTGGTGCCAGGCTCATCTGCTGCTGGCCCTCCCCCCCCCCCCCCCCCCCCCATTTACCCCTCCTTCATCAATAGTTTTTTTGAACCTTTAAAGTTAAAATTAGCCGCTGGCTACTTTTTCAATCAACACAGTTTGATTTCTGATCAACTCTCCCCTTGACTCACTGGCTGTATTGAATCACTTGGCTTTCTTTCTCTCTGGAGTCATGGTTGATACCACAGAGACAAGCGTCTGTCCCCGGCTTGGTAATCAGCGGAGGAGGGTCTTGTGTACCGTTAACATCTCCTGCAACACACGCTGGCTATTGTTTGCAGTCTTATGATTCCTTCTGCAGAGTTTTCACGGTCCTTGGTTGAAAAGGGCAAAGTCATGTCTCTCCTTGTCACCCTCTCGTATGCGCTATCTTTCTCCTCTTCTTGAACTGCTATGCTGAATTAGCTCTCACGTCGTGCGGTCTGCCTTGTTCATCCTGTGCTCTGGTGCTCCACCTTTCATTCCTGTGGGGGAAGGGAAAGGGCTGTCAGGTGTGTGCGATTCTGGTCAATTGCCTGACTGTGCCTGACCCTTGTATTGGGATATGTCGGGTAAACGTGTCTGGTGTTACCCGTTGCCCTTCGTGTTGTGCGAAAGTGTTTGTGTCAGAAAAGGGGGGTAGTGTTTTGGAATATCCTATGTGGTAGGATGGGGAAAAGGTGTTGAAAGAAAGGGGATACCGCGTCTCACCCATCTGTCTCCTACTCCCCTACCACCCCCCCATCCAGGTGATCCTCCCTCACTGGTCCACCCCCAGGAACTGGATCCAATGGTAATGGCAGTGTCCTGGTCCCCTATATGACAGATTCCTGGGGACTAGCCGAGGGAGACACCTTCAGGTTTCTCACACAACTCTCCCGGTACCTTCCAGACCCCTGCCCTGCACCCTGGCAGCTGCATTTCCATTGTGACCACTGCGTGGTCATCTATCCCGAGAGGGCCCGCCACAATGTCCTCCACTGCTCCCAGCGGGGGGGGCAACATCCAAACATAGTCAATGCGGGATTGCGTTTGATGCACACTGGAAAGGAAAGTAAAGCCCTCCCTGACCCCCTTCACCTCCCCCCAGATGTCTGGTAGTCCCAGGGCCTCAAATCAATCTCGTAATGCGGGAGAGGCCACAGCCCCTCCATACGAGCTTCTCACCAAGCTCCTGTCCAATTCCCAGGACCAGCCCAGATTAAAGTCACCCAGTAAGATTATATCTCAGCGAACCCCTCAAGTGTATTAAAACATTCCCTCAAAAAGACATCCTGCCCAGAGTTAGTCATGTAAATTGAGGCCAGTTTGTTGCTCCGAAGTATTCCCCCACTACCATCTCAAATCTGCCTCTGTCAGCCTTGCAGTTCTTAACCCTGAGGTCAATCCCATTCCGTGCAGCCAATGCCACTCCACATTTCTTGGTCGGGCTGGAGGGATGGAAGATTTGACAAAATCGCTGTAGTTTGCTTCATCCCTCAGAAGATGGGCCTCCTGAATCGTAAGTATATCCAGGCCTGATTTCTTATTTAACTGCCAGTTTTTGAGTTAAGCCATCTCACATTGTGCCTTGACTACTTGAATGGATGATATTCATGGGCACCCCCTCCTCCATTCTCTCTTCTGTGCCCTCGCCACCAGAGATGTGGCTGTACTGTTCCCTACCCCGCCCCCTTTCCCTGCGATAGGCCCCTTCTCTAACATCCCTAGCTACGGTCCCTAAACTCTGGTGCCCCCTCCTCACACTTGCCCCCTTCCCCCACCCTATTGATCCCTCCCCCCAACATCGGGATGTTCCTTCCCCCTTCCCCTCATCACCCTCCCCACCTCATCCTTGCACTACCCCCACCGGGTCCTCCATCCTCATTGAAACCAAGATGGAACGTCGTCCTGCACTCCCACAGCCCAATTTCCTTCCTTCATAGTCCACCACCTCTCAAGCAAAACTACTTGCAGGCTCATTCTCCCTTGTTATCCGTCATCTGGTTTTCACCCCACAGCCTCCCCTCCAGCTTGTGTGGCCCTCCTTCTGCGTCGTTCTCCTGCTGTTGCCCATTCCCGTAGCCTGGGCCTTGAGCGGATCACCGTCTAGAGGGGGTGAGGGGTGTTCTTAATGGAGGCCCTGGCTCACATCCAGCTTCAGGGGGTAGACTTGCTCTTGGGTATACGTAATGCGCGTTTGGACCCCCTTCCCTTCAAACACCAGTCCAAAGGGGAAGGTTAATTTATAGCGTATCCCTCTGTGGGCCAGTTTTTTCACCACCGTGCCCATCTGCCTTCTCTTGGGCAGGGTACTACCATCTAGGTCCTGGAATAGGAAGATTGACGTTTCCTGGTATCGCAACGGCTCTTTCCTCTAGCTGCACGGAGGACCACTTCCTACTGCACATAAATCGCAGAAGCCACTAAGACATCCCTCAGCCTGCCATTCGCCACCATACCAGTTCTGTGGAACCGGTCTAGCTCTATCTCCTCAGGTCTCTTGTCTCCCAGTAGGTCCGCAAAGACTCTCTGGATCTCTGCCTTTAAATCCTTGTCTGTGACTGTCCCTGGCAGTTTTTTGATACTTCTATTGATCCTCCTTGATCTGTTCTGCGTGTCTTCCATTTGCAGCTCTAGGTTTTGCGTTGCTATATTGATACTCTATGGCTTCACAGTGTGCCATTGTGTCCTTGTTCACCTCCTGGAGGCCCCTTTCAAGGAAGTCAGTCCTCTTCCCGCAGCTGGCTGACTTTTTGCATTATTTCTGCCAAGGCCATGTTGAGATCTGTTCTCATAAATTGAAATTGTTCCTGAAAGGCCTTTGTGAGCGACCTTTGCAGGGTCATTAGATCACTGTGAAGATCCTGTCTCGTTATGGGCTCGACTGCCCCTGTCCCTGCGGAATCTCTGTAGTCCGCCATGTCCTGGACCGGTTTAGTTGGCCCCCTCGCCTCACTCAGGGGCTAACGGTAGGGAGGGTGCTCAGTGTGTCCCCTTTGGTTGTTGCCTTCTTCGCTTTGGCCATCTGTGCAGCTCCCCTAGGCTCCAGGTCTCTGGCAGTCTTCTGTGTTGGTGGCGGGCCCCTCAGGGACCACTCCCCGTCTTGCTACTAGCCTCTCTTCCTTGGATTTGGGGGAGGTCGGGAGTCACCCTGCCAGGACTGACCTGCCGGAGACCCCCCTAAATGTTCCCCCAGCAGACTCCAGCCCCCTTACTCTACCAGGAGCCGTTAAATGTTAACCTCCTTGGGGCTCCCTATGGTGATGCTGCTGTACGAATGGCTAGAGCTTGTGTTTGTGGAGGAGTACTGTCCAGAGGGGTGCCCCAGGTAAGTCCACTCCTCATCTGTAGCACCTGCCTCACCTCTGACTTGCTGGAGCCCAATTGGTGCTTACCCACTGTGCTCTGTGTCCCCAGGGGGCCGTGCACCCATCATGTTTACTGCCTTGGCTCTGCAGCCACCCCCTCCACCATATGTGTTAACTGTGTCTCAATTGCGCTGCCCCAGGCTCCTTCATGGGGGGCGCTCAGCCGTGTACTCTTGTTCCTAGGCAGGTAGCAATACCCCTCTCAGGAGCAGCCTCCTCCTTGCTTCCTCTGGGTTCCCTGTGGACTACCTACCCTCTTCCAATGTGCTGTTGGGATTGGGATGAGGGCCTTCAGTGGGGGCCCTCCTGCGGGTGCCTGCTCCAACTTCAGTGTGTTGCTTCACTCAAATCCTCAGGCTTTTTCTATCCAAGCCGCTCGTCTCACATAATACTGCCTGGCCCCCACCTGCAGAGACGTGTCTCTCGCCAACCCCATCTTTCGGTAGGGGGCCCCTGCTTTGCTCTTCCTATGCGGTCCCCTCCTCCCCACCTTAGTTTGAAATGTCAATCTTGTGTAGTTCCTCCTGTGCCCAGACAGCTCCGCCCCAGACTCCAGGCATGTGCAGTTTCTTCAATGCGGCTTGCACGCCACTCTAGATGCACACCGCCCCGCGGGGCCGATGGGTGGGTACTGTCCGGCTGCCTCAGACAGGAGCAAGGCTGACGGGCTCCCACTTTGTCTACAGTGCTCCTCCCAACTGGCGGCCCAGCCCTCCTCCTCCCCCCATAGCGCTCCTCCCTTTTTGTCCAGGTACACAGTGCTCCCCTTGCAGCGATTGTGGTGCCTTGCTGCTCCTTCTGATGCAGCGGGGCCGGAGCCGGATCAGCACACCAACCAGGTTCTTTGGTGTGCTTATCGGTCACCGGGCCACTCCTCTGATGTGCTTTCCTGCCTTGGTGTCGGCTGAGGCGAGGATGCCCTGCTCTCATTCAGCACCAGCGGGGATCCGGTGCTCCTGCTCTTCACTGGCCTGGTTCTCTGTGGCCTCAAATCTCTCTTGCTTTTTCCGCCTGCTGGGGTTCCCTCCAACAATCATCGGTAGTTGAGAAGCCGAGGAAGTACGGCAGGCTTCTGGAGCAGCTGCGGAAATGTCTATCTGATGATGGCGCCCATCTTGCTCTCGCAGTGTTCTAAAATGAGGAATGGCAAGAGGATGTGCTTGGGGACCTTAGGCGGATTAGGCTTTCTGGAAGAAATGGGGGTTCAAAGCTTGCATGAAAAGTATCTGATTTTCTATGCGTCTGAGGTTTTCATGTAGACCATCTTTCCATAATTAATGGCCAAACATTGCTGGTCGTGGACCTCTGCTGCATATTTTATTATGGATTGGGGGATAAGATTTGTTTTAAATCCATTAGGCATTTTGGTGAACATCTAGGCCATTACATCTTTTGATTTAGGTGTGAAAAAATGTGTTGATAGTCATGTTTGGAAGTGCAACGTTTTTGTTTTGTTGGAGGGCATCCATTTTAAAATAAATGTTCCCAATTACATCAGCAAATGAGACTATACTGTTTTCTTCAATTTGGCTGTTGGACTCCATGTTCAGTGCCTGGTTTGGTTTAGCCACGTCGTTGAATGTCTTGAAAATATATGGTGATTTGTTGTTCAATTCGACTAGTTGGTTATTATATATATATTCTTTTTTTGGTTAACTTTCTGGTAGTCTTTAGTGTGTATATTGCGCTTAATTGTGTCTCTACCCATGCCTTGCAGGCCAGGATTCTGTGCAGATACACACCCCTTCTCTTCTGGTCAGCCAGTTGTTTTCAGATTGTTCAATTTGTGTGGCCTTTTGGGGCTAAAATGGTATCCAAGGTGTTTTTCATTCCCTGGAATTGTGGGGTTACGGGGGCGGGGTTGAGCCAGGCAGCTGGAACTAACTGGACATTGCCTCTAATGTGTGGTGGATGAAGTGTTTGGCCAACACGGACTGTGATATTTTTGTTAGTACTTAGTACTCTGTTGAAGGAGGTACGCCTGAAAGGCTTGTTTAACCAGTGAGGGTTTCGGAGGGGTAACAAATGTACTGGTAGTCATGTGGTCATCTGATCAGGATTGTTTGGCTGAGATGGCCTTGGTTATTACTATCATAATATGGTTTCTATGGTGTGCCAATTAATGTGGTTGGGACCACATACTAGTAGGTAGAGCTCCGGTTTCAATGGAAGTTTGGCCATTTTTGGGCACATCTGTAAGATCTGTGATCAATCCAGAGATAGCCTCGTGCGGCTGATAATTTGTTGAAGTAGTCAAGGGTAGGCATTGGGCCATATTGCCAATCATCAAAAGACTGCATATTCAAAACCTTCTCTGGAAGGCTGAAGGCCAGGACTATGAATAATGGTTCATCATAGACTTCCACAAGAGGCTTTTGAAGCTGGGTAAAGTGGCACAGTTGTATGTCTCAGAGGCACTAGGATCACACTACAGCCTGGCTTTGCTGGCCTGTTTGTGACACAAATCTTGAACCTTGATGGGAGCATGGAGTCCAAAACTGTTTTGGTCAAGCTATCTTGGAGATCCCATGTAGTAATGAGTTGTTGGATCCGAGGATATTGTGAGTACTGTTTTTGTGGTTGGTGTACTTGTTAAGTGACATGCATTCATCTATCAGAAAATGGTAATATATATATGGTATATAGTCCTCCAATATAGTTGTGATTTAAGTCTTCTTTGTACATTTATTGATTCTACTTTTCTTTGCTCTGAGCTACCATTGCTCTGTAGACGAGGCTGATGGGTTTGCTTGCTTTGTCCCAGTGGATTGTGGTGTGAGTTGCGATACAGGTCGAGCTGATTGTACCAGGTCTGTTTTGGAGAGATCAGGGAGATGGCAATGCTTCATATTGGCTCAAAATTACCTAGTTCCAATAGATGGTTTGGGATCCCAGTTGCTTAGACTATTGGAGGAATAGATGGAATGGTTTCTAACAAAGGTAGAAGACACATGGGTATAGGCTTCTTATGGAGAGTTTCTGGCCCTTTTTTGTGTAGTAATTCTTAGTCAAAAAGTTTAAGCATGGGGCTGCTACGGGACACGGACCAAGATGTCCACGTGAGTTTGTGGCTCCACACCACTCAGACATGAACAATTATAATAACATGTACAAACCCTACAGGTGCAGCCGCAAGACGGATGCCTGCAAGGCTAAGAAAGAGGAGAGACGCCCAGTGCCAGAAAGAGCCTGAGGGACTAGGCAGTGAGCCTGCAGTGAAGACTTGACGCTGCCGCCAGCGAGGCCGCAACCAAAGGCGGAGTGACAGTGGGCTGATCGAGTGCAGCGGGACGCCCACAGCTGGAGGCCGCCGGGATCAGAGCGGTGGGGGTTAGAGGAGCTCTCGGACGGTAACAGTCGGGCGTCTGAGGTGGAATGAAGAGCCTCATGCCTGATAATACAGCGATTGAGAGGTCCTGCCCCGAACCTGTCCGTGAGGAGAAGCAGCCAGGCACAGCAGACGGGAGAACCGAGGCGGACCGGAGAGGACCTGCCGGGCCACGAGGAAAAGGAAGTGGCAAATCCCACCACCCAGCCCGCCGGTCACCCACCCAAACCCCTATTTCACCCCCTTGAAAACCCACCCCAAACATTTCCCCGCAAAAATTAACCCTTTACCACACCCAAAAATAAATTTGATATACAGGTTTTTGTTATAAAATCCTCTGTTTCTCCATATACATTTTTGATATAAAGATTGGATACCATTCTGGTCAATATGGAAGGAAAATGCCACGCGGTGGCTCATGTCATGGCCCTTGCCACTAAGTTGCAGAGAGATCGGATTGACGACCCAGGTCAGCTTCAACTCTGGTATGAGGCAGGTTTGACCTGGGCTGGACAGATGTGGGCGGGAGACGTCCTGCCCTTGGAACGCTTGGAGGAATGCCTCCATGTAGGCAAACTTTCAGTATTTCGTTACCTACAACATTAAAGTGATGTTAACAGAGCAGAGATGAGGAAATAACTTGCGTGAACTCACATTTGAAAAGGCATTACTGCAGGGGTCTGATACAAAAGGGCTTATTGCACGGCTGTATGGGGACATTAGATGGAACAAAATGGGTGCAGCCCTGCCGGTGAGAGCCAAATGGGCGAAAGAAATGGGTAGGGAAATCACAGACCAATTATGGTCCACAACATGAAGAGGCATCGACATGTCTACAGTGTCACCACAGTATAGGATGCAGGCAATCAGACGTATTCACTGCTTGCACTACTTCCCAAAAACCCTAGTAAAAATGTACCTGGAAGCGGATTCGTGCTTTTGGAAGTGCAAACAGCCACAAAGTACCTACTATTACATGTGGTGGGATTGTTCCACTGTACAGCAGTTACTGGCATTCAGTGCTGACATGGCTTGGGCACTAGATGGTATACAGAGGAAGTTAACCCCCCTTCTGCTATTGTTTGGGGTGGAGGAGTAAGAGGAGGGGCGGGAGAGGGAGAGGGGCACATGGTATACACCCTGATGGTTGTGGCCAGATGCTGCATAGCACAGGGTTGGAAGAGAGACACAGCCCTCACGGAAAAGAAATGGGGCCTAAAAACCCGGGCCATATACGACATGGACTATTTGACACACTTGATAGAAGAGACTCATACAAGCATTGAGGGGGCCTGGATACTGTTATTTGAAAAATATGGACACTAAATAACCAAGAGAGACAAATCGTAGTAAACAAATGCTTTAATTTTTGAATTGAGCCCGCACTGAACTTGAATGGGAAGGCGTGAGGGTGAGGGTGAGGGTGGGGGCAGCATTGGGATGAAGATTCTGCGCATTTCACTGGAAGCATGGTTGTAATTTTGTAATGTGTTTAAAGTGTACTGAGAGAAAAGGATAATAAAACTCAATAAAAAAAAAGGTTTAAGTGTATGAGTGTCGGCTTAAATGATGGAGGTCCTGTCTTTCTATCATGTCTTTCAGCAATCTTTGCTGTTAGATTTGCGTACCATGTATCCCACCATTTAACATAATTGACATTGGTGAATTTGGTCTTCCAATGAAATGTAAGCCCTTCGCTCGATGAGCATTATGGCACTGCACCATTTTTAGTTATTACGTTGTTCACGTTGAATGCTGAGGGAAGATTCACAGTACATATACCCATCACCATTCTGTATCTCGGTGAATATTCTGTAATGGCATCTTAAGCCAAGTGCCAGATTCAATTCAGTCCCCTTCTACTAGATCGCCTCCTCCAATAGTTTCATCATATTTTGAAAGGCCTCCAGACCCAGTCTGGATCTGTAAATCTTTAATACCCACCAGGGGTAATATATGAGACTCCATGACTGACTTTGTAACACTATCTCTGGCTTTTGACAATGACATAGCTAGGTACATGTGGTAATGCTTGTGCTCCCATGCCTCTGTTTTTTCCATGCACAAGAGATGTTACTTGTGTTGTATATGCGCCTTGCAAATGTTCAATAAAGACATAAAATAAAAACGTAGCCACTCCGAATTAAAAAAGAATACACTCCTCAAAGGCTTCCAAAGTTAAAGTCTTGAAAGCAACAGTTACAAGTATTGAATTGCTATCTAGCTATATTCTTTTTGTATAGTGCCACTAACCCAAAAGCCTCAGGGCGCTCAGAGACAGAACATCAAAGGGGCAACAATAAACATACACAGTAAAAAAGGAGCTAAAACACATAAGCCAAGTTCTTTGTCAAAAAGAAAGGTCTTCAAGTGTTAGTGTTTTTTAAGAGGGCGATTGAGGCACTTTCCATAAGAACCAAGTAAGTGTGTTTTCTAATGTTAGCCTGGGAAGTCCCTACCAACAGACTATTACAATAGTCCAGTTTTGTATTTATGATTGCAGCACCAATCATTGCTCGGTTTCCCTCAGATAAGAAGGAGCAAATCTGCCATAACAAATGCACCTAATAAGAGCAGGATGATTTAAGATAGATACCCTGCTTCTTAAATGACAGCTGGGTGTCAAAAGACTCCCAATTTCTTAACAGAATTGGAGACTGGAATAACATATTCTGCAACAGTAAAGCTCATGTAGCTGGAGTCCAGTTTTTCCAATTTGTGTTGGGTGCCCAAGATAAGTAAGTGCTTGACATTACAACAAAGGTACGGGTAAGCAGCATTGACAATGGTTTGTTTTACATCTTGGTCATTGATTCTGACCCTACTGTCATTGTGGCACAGTATATTGTGAGCAGGTGTCTACAAACGGTTGTATCTGTAGGTCTCACTAAGGGGGAAAGGGGAATGCTAGTCATTTGGTGGGCTTCGAGCATCATGTACATTCATCTGAGTTAGTGACGGGTAATTTTGCAAGGGGTAGGCATATATCCTGGGGCTTGCAGTTCGCAGGTTGCAGTGAAGACAAGTGTTCTTCCATGTCTGATGCCTATGTAATGGCCCGTAGCCACTGCGCCCCAGTTGGGGAGGTAGAAAGCAACCACCACAACAACAGTATACATCTAATTGCTAATAACATACATAATATAAGCACAATTGATCAGGGCGGCCAAACGAGATTACCACACCAATATATTCAATGACTCATAGAGCAGATGCCCCTCTTGTGAAGGTTAGCAAATGAATTTTAGCTTCAAAACAGGTGATTTTAATACAAACATTTAAACAAATCAATATTCAGTGTAGCAACTGTACATGTAGTTGATCAAATTCAACGGACTTGTCAAAGTGTTTTGTGTTAAGACAAACATAAAACAAAGAGGTCCCACACAATCTTATGGGATCGTACAATCTAATTCAAGAAAATAAGTTGATATAAACAACTGCAGATAGTGGCAGTGTTGGCAGTAAACACTGGGAGGAAAATGTTGACACGTATGCGTTTCGGTGATTGGAAGCTAGTCTAGTGTGCTTGAAGTTGAATGGCCTTCATCAGGACAAACAAGAGTTTGGTGGTGGAGCATTGAATGTAGAATTCTGCCTTGCTCTGCCAAGGGAATGAACAGAAAAGAGTGTGTAATGGTATAGGTGGTTGTTTGGGTCAGTAATTGAAAATATTTGTAAAGCACTTGATGCTACCTATTTTACACGAGGAATCCCTCCCCAAGAGGGGGTGGTTCTTTCCATAACTTGTTCCACACCTTGTTGACGGAATCCACTTAAAACTTAATGGTGGGTTCCAATCAAGATACAACAATCAGACTTTGAAGCTTGATCTTGTCAATAAAGAAATTGCTGAAAAATAACAATGTCGTCCATGATTTTATGTAGTGTATCCAGTACACGTATGCAGCCACCCGTTTGTATTAGATTTAAACCAGGGCCATTCGTGTATAATTGTGCGATCAAAAAATGTATTCATGTTTGAGGTGCATAGCTCATAGTGTTTGGAGGGTCTGAACATGCTGCCAAACTCCTATCGAAGAATAAAAAAATACCAGCTGAGCAAATCGTCCCACTATTGTCAAAACAATTTAACAAAGACGGTCAATAAAGTTCCAAGCGCAGAAACACAAGAGACTAGGCAACACGTCGAGTTGGCTGGCTAAGGCACTGTGTACTTGCAACAGGAGCTAACGCCAGAATCAACAATCCGAGACATTCACTCTCATTGGATCATGGAATACCAGGGGATTCGTCCATTAAATCGTTTTGACATATGTCTCCAGGAAACTTGGTTAACTGCTCAACCGAGCGCTGAGGGATTCAACACTTTTTGGAACCCTGCGATAAAGGGCAAAAAGGGGGCGACCCATGGCTGGTCTTCCAACATTGATCAAAAAGAGAACAGGATTACGAGTAACAAATATTGAGAATCTGAATGCCTATATACAGACAATCATCTTGGAATTAGGTCCAAAGCCAAAGGTTTCGGGGAAAAAAATGGTAATCGTGAACCTCTACTGGCAAAATAAAGCAACGGGAACGACACAATTCATTGATCAAATAACCACCACGATCGATCATTTTAATCTTTCATTAGCGAATCCAATCCTACTTCTATGTGGCAATTTAAACATCAACTGCTTAATTGCAGGGGATGCCAGAATATACAAGACTAACATCAAACTGGACGCCAGAGCAAATCGAGCTAAGACCTTGAATGAAGAAATGGAAGCAAGAGGCATATGCCTGTTGAATGGCCTATACTAGGAGACATGCCAGCATGTCCAACATGAAGAGGCCCACAAGAATCCATATTAGACTACTTCATTTCATAAAAACAACACCAAGAATAAACTCACTCCATGTAATACCAATAAAGAACAGTGATTGCGACTTACTGGAACTTGAGTGTAACCTGGCAGTCTTCAACACAAGGCATGTGAAAAAAATTGTTGCTGATAGATTACGGTAGAAATAGACTTCATTTCAATGCTGCCGAGGTGTGTGAATTAGACTAGAGATTCAGAAAACTAAGCAGTCAAGGGAAAACCGATGTAGAATACCTGCCCCTATTACAGCACTAATCAGAAATCCAGCTAGGTCATCCAAGATGTGGATTGAAGACTAATCGGGCCTTTGATTGAGAAATATTGATGCGTAAAAGAAAGCTTTGAAAAGAAATAAGTCAAGCTCTCCATATATTTACTATGGAAGGAGCAGAAAATAAATTTCTAAAACAGAAATATAAAAAATTGGCTTATTTCCCACAAAGCCACAATTCAACAACATGACGCATAGTTGATAATGAAAGTGCTGTCTAACACCAAGAGTCTTCTGGGGGTTGTTAAATAACATAACTCACAGTAAGCACTTCAAAACAACATGGTGCCAGAAGAAACTTGGGTTTAACACTATGAGGTGCTAATAAAAAAGTTGTTTGCCGATCCAATACTCCCAAATGTAGTGGGAAATGGAATTTGACAGGGATCACATCTTAACAAAAATCAAAAACTGCCAGTTCTTCCAGAACCTCGTGCCATGCAGGTTAACTAACTTAATGCTGAAAGGATCACCAGAAGAATGGATTGACTTCTTTATGACTCTATTTTCGTGTATAACAAAAAATAAATCCAATTTCATGGAAGAGCGCGATTGTGGTGCCGTTACATAAGAACGAACAAGAACTGACCCAAAAACTATGGACCAATCGCGCTTTTGGACATACCTGGCAAAATCTTTGCATTTCTGATACAAATAAAAGTGGCAAACTGTATTCAAACCTTGAATTATTATGACTGTCGACAAACAGGATTTGTAAAGGGAGTTGGCTACGGGCTTAATTTATTCCTGATCAACCTATTAAAAATCAAGGCAATCAAACAAGGAAAAAGTATTTTTGGCTTTCATCGTTTTAGCCCAAGATTTCGCCAGCATTGATAGAGAACTCTTGTGGTTGAAACTGAAAAATGTGAATTCTGCTATAAGCCTTCTCCTGGCAATTGGAGCTCTACACTCAAAAACCCAAATCAGAATTCAGCTAGATCAATCCGGCCACCTCTCAATGCTGATTGACACATATAGAGGGGTCAAACAAGGATGCCCATTGTCATCCCTACTCTTTAACCTGTTTACATCAAATATTGGAGTAACGTTTACTGACTATAACTCGTTTGCGCCAAAAATCAATGGAAAACCGCTTGGATGGATGCTATATGCTGAGGACCTCGTCATAGTAGATCAAACTCCGATAGGTCTTCAGAGGAAACTGAAGCTACTATAAATCTACGTGGAGAGCAATGGCCTAAACATGAATGCAAACAAATACAAGGTACTAATAATGCAAAATCTAAAGGGAAGAAGGAAAATAAAAAAACATCTTGTTGGTGCCTGGGAAAAGAAATTCTAAATCCGGAGGAATCTACAAGATACTTTTGCATGTGTATTAACTCAAGTGCCAAAAACGCTCTGTGGGTAGTCACCATTAAGGCAAAAACCAAATAATTGACAGCACAGGGCTGCATAATTAACAAAACATTTAGCAAATTTTTAATGTATTTATTCGTACTTGTACAGTGCACAACTGCCCAAAGGCATTGTGGCGCTTGTTATAGACAGCATTCATAGTTACAGAAAAGGATGACATTTACATTTTTCAGTACAGGCATGAAAAGGGAGCAGTGCAATCAATGTATCAGTTCAAGAGCAAGTCTTAAGTTTTTTTCAGAAAGGTCAGGAGGGTGTTTTCTGCTCTGATATCTGTGGGTAGCGCTTTACAAGCCTTTGCGGCTAAGTGTGGGAAGCCTAGTCCGCCTGCTTTGGCCCTGTTGATGTGAGGTGGGTACAATTTGTTGGCGTAGCACGCCCTGGTAGGTCATGTAGAGGTGGCTTTTATTGTTTCTGATAGATATGATGGTGCTGTGAGGGTGAGGGATTTATGGGTGAGGGTGAGGATTTTGAAAGTGATGCAATCTTTAACCGGGAGCCAGTGAGCTGTCTGCCTGGCGTGGGAAATGTGCTCCCTTTTAGGAATGCTTAATTCTGCTCTTAGCGCATTGTTCTGAGTGACTGGAGTCTGTTTTCGATTTTTTGCAGATGTGCCTGCTATGAGGGCATTACAGTAGTCTAGTCTGGCGCCAATAGTTGCTCTGGCTATGGAAAGGCAGTTCGGCTTCGATAGGTGGGGTTTGGTGGCATTGATGTGCTTTGTGGTGTGTGCTGAGGCGTAGGTGATGGCGCTGACCTGTCTTGTCATGGATAGCGTGGTGTCTATGTAGACTTCTAGAGCCTTCACAGAGGTGGAGACTGGGATGATCGTTTTGTCTATGATGAAGTTGGAGTAAGGCTTGTCAAGTTTGGCTAGAGTGTTTTTTTTTACCTAGAATGATGATCTCCATCTTATCCCCATTGAGGCAGAGGCCACTGGCTGCCATCCAAGCCTGGATGGTGGAGTATATTAGGTGAAGTGCTTAGGCGTCTTTGCTGTATAACCCGGAAAGTGGTAAGAGTGCTTGGGTATAGTCAGCGTAATTAGTATACGCGATACCAAGTGCGTCAAACTTGTCGAAGAGGGGTTTCGTGAACAAGTTGTACAGAGTGGGTGCTGTTCATGAGCCCTGTGGGACTCTACAGTATATAGTAGTGGGGAATGCATTTGCTGTGTTAGAACAAACTTTCATTGCCCTGCCTTCCAGGAATGAGGTGATCCAGAGAGCTGCTTCATTGGAGAAGTTAGCTGGATGGGTGAGATGTGAGGTGAGTGTCTTGTGATCCACAAGATCGAAAGCAGCTGATAGGTCTAGAAGTAACAGGAGGGCTGGTTTACCTTTATCCATGATTTGAGTGATTTGGTTTTTTAGGTCCACCAAGGCTGTTTTGGTGGCATGTCCTTTGCGGAAGCCCGATGTCTTTTCCCAAGAATAGCGTGGATTTCAATGAAGTGTTAGATCTGGCTGTGGGCGGCTTTGTCTTGAGGAGGAAGGGCACTGTGGTTATAGGGTGGTAGTTATTAGGCTGTAAGGGGTCAAGGGTAGGATTTTTTTTAGAAGGGGCGTCACCCAAGCTTCTTTGAGGCTTGCAGGGATACCAGTTCTGAAGGAGGCATTAATGAAGGCTGTTAGCAGCGGGGAAAGGGAGCCGGCACAGTCCTTAATGAGCTTAGGTGGACAGATATCCCCTTTGCACATAGAGGGTTTTAAGTTTTTGAGGAGGTTGATGACTTGGGGTTCAGTTATGTCTCTGAAAGAGAAGAAGGGTTTGCAGGAGTTTATTGGGGAGGGATCCATTTCCTTGGGCCCAGGAGGGTGAGGTAGGGCTTTGTTATGCTCCTGAATTATTATGATCAATTTTGTTTAACATGGCAGATTGAATACTGGTGCACAGGCTTCACCTTTAACGATCTCGTCAGGGGTATTAGGAGGAGAAATGAGTTATTGAAGATGGCGAAAAAATTTCCTTGGATTGAGAGCTGGCATTTGAGATGCGAACATTGAAGGAGTTTTTTTTTTTTAACAACTTTATTTAACATTGCACACAGATTAAGCAGATACATTCGAGACATTCAATTTCAATGAGCATATAACATATACAGGTTAGTTTTGCTTTGCATTTGAGTCATCAAGGGCAGATAAATCCTCCAGATATTGCCTGTAACCGTGCCCATATATTTCTGGGTTTAGAGGGGGCAATCACTGAATCTATGTACAGTTCTTCATCCTCCCTCCCTTCTTCGGTGTCGCTGGCCCACAACATGTCCCTGTTCCAGTCCTCTATTGTTGGCGGTTGAGCGTTCTTCCACCTCATCAATATGACCCTTTTTGCTAACAGTAGACTTAAATTGAGCAGTTTTCGCCAAGTTGGGTTCATTTTCCCAATCGCACCTAGCATACACAACTGCATTGTCCATTTGACCGGTTGGTCTGCCATCTTATCCAGAGCTTCATAGACCTCAACCCAATATTGTCTCAATTCTACACAGTCCCACAACATATGGTATATATTAGCATTTTCAGAATTACATCTTGGGGAGTTGCCCGAGAGGGCGGGGTATAGTCGCTTGAGTTTCACCAGTGTGTAGTGGGTTCTATGGATAATTTTATAGTGGATCATCTTAAATCTAGAGTTGCATGATATCCGCTTGGTCAGTGAACAAATCTGGGACCAATCTTGGTCTTCTATCGGTTGGTCCAGATCTCGCTCCCAACCGGCCTTTGCCGTGTGAGATACCTTCGGGCGTGTTTGCATTATGGCTTTGTAGAGAGCGGAGGCCGTGACTTTCTGGGTCCCCCCTGTGAATATGTAACCTAGTCCCATGTTTATTTCGGGTTCATTCGCGAATGATGGGTAAATCCGTTGTGTAATTGCTACAACCCTATCAACTGCTGTTTATGCGTCTGTGTATTTCCCACTGTGCCTTTGATCTCTTCCCGCTTCAGAAAGCATTTATCCCGGAACAACTGCCCGCATTGTGTATGCCTCTGGCACTCCAATGCAACGCCACCGCACTGTCTATGGGGAAGGGTGTGTGGGGGTCGCCCCATATTGGCATGCTCGGGTGGTATAACTTACTGGCTCCAAATATATCAGCGATTTTGGCCCATGCAGTGATTGTGACATTGGATGGGTGTATAGTGTTGTATTGTTTAGGTGTGGGTCTAGTGATTCTCTGTAGAGCCAGTGACGCCTCCCGCTCTCTCGCAGGGGGGAGTGGGGGGCCAGGATTGAGGAAGCATGTTGCCCAGCCGGCAGCACATTGCGCCTACGCTGCCAGGTAATACAATTCCATGTCGGGGGGCCATTTGGCCTCCTCTAGGATATGTCATTTAGTACCCTCCAGCTCAGTCTCGAGTGGCCTCCCCATACAAACGCTATGCATGCACTGTTGATTCTGGAGAATAGAGCGCGACCCGGCCACACCGGCACTGTGCTGAAAAGATAGAAAAGCTTAGGCAAAATGATCATTTTAATTAATGCTATCCTCCCCATCATTGATATGGGTAGGGCGTTCCAGCGCTTCATCTTGGTGCAAAGTGCATCTGCCAATGAACTGTAGTTCAATGTTCGGGACAGCTGAGCGGACCTGGCAACAGCAGCGCCTAGATAAACAATGTGTACTGGGCTCCATATGAGACCGTGTAGGTTTTGGGGCTGCGTGGTGGCATCTGTGAGCAGGAATATCTGACTTATTGAGTTTCAGACGTAGACCTGAATATTTGCCAAACTTTTTCACTTCAGCCAGCACCTTGCCCAATGTGCGGTCCGGGTTCTTCGGATATAACAGAATATCATCCGCATATAGCGTTATAATATGCGATTTACCCTCAAGCCATATCCCGAATGTACTATAACGGGCTCTGAGAATGTCCGCAAGGGGTTCAATAACTAGAGCGAAGAGCAGCGGGGAGAGGGGGCAGCCCTGTCTGGTACCACCCAGTAGTTCAAGTATGTCTGTGAAGGACCCATTAATTCTAATCTTGGCATGTGGCCGTGTGTATAGAATTTGGATCCACTTTATAAAGTTTGGGCCAAATCCATAGGTCCGTAGCACCCCGAATAGGAAAGGTCATGAGACAGTGTCGTATGCTTTCCGCATGTCTAGGAAGACTGCTATTCCTTGGGTCTCTGGGGGTATTGTGGCAATGATTTGGTGACATCGCCTTATATTTGTTGCTGTAGACCTGCCCAATATAAACCCAGCCTGGTCCTCATGTACCATATATGCATCAGCGGTGTGAGCCTTGTTGCTATTATCTTGGCTAGGATCTTGGCATCCGTGTTTATTAAGGATAGAGGCTGGTATGACCCACATTCCCCAGGAGGCGTCCCTGATTTCAGCAGGAGAATTATTATAGCTTCCCTGGTGGTTTCGGGGAGTTCACCCGTGTCTAGTGCTTTCATCCATACAGCGTGAAGCCTGGGAGCCAGTTCACTACTGAACTCCTTATAGAACTCAGCACCCAGCCCGTCCGCGCCCGGCGCTTTCCCGTTAGGGAGTGCTTTTATTGCTTCAAGTATTTCAGGCTCGGTGATGGGTGCCTCCAATGATTCCCTAGTGACATCTGCTAAAAGGGTTGTAGGTATCTGGCCGAGATAGCTCTCAATTTCAGCATCTGTGACGGCGCATTGCGGAGAGTATAGGTCTTTATAGTAAGCATAGAAGGTTCCCTTCAGCATGTCCTGATCTGTGGACATCGTGCCGTCAGGCAACTGTATGCATGGTATAGTTGTGGGGCTGTTCTCTCCACGTACCGTTCTTGCTAATAACTTCCCCGGGCGTTCCCCTTCCCCATATCTACGAGCTGCAGCGGGTCGATCGAAGTCTCAGTGTTTTCGTCTAGTTTGGTCTTTAATTCAGAGCTGAGCAGAGGTGACGGGGAGGATGCGTACTGGGATTGCAGGGACGTTATTTGAGTTTCTAGTCCAGTTAGCCTATTTCTAATGTCTTTGAGGATTCCGCCCTCCACGGATATTGAGTGACCTCTGACGCAGACTTTAAACGCCTGCCATAGTATAGACTGGGTAGAGACCAAGTGTTCATTGTTATAGAAGTATTCCTGTATATATTGTTTCATAGAGTTAGCGTAAACCAGGTCTTTCAAGGCCGCAGTTTTAAATCTCCAAGGTGGCCCGCTGTTGATCTTAGTGGGGACTCGTAGTGTCAGTTGTATCGGCGAGTGGTCTGAGTATGTTCTTGGATGTATATGGGAGTCTGTGACCCATGCCATGCTGTCTCCGTCTATTAGCCATAGATCTATTCTGGAGTGCATGTCATGGACTGTGGAGTAGTAGGTGTATTCCCTCCTGGTAGGAGTCAACGTTCTCCAGGCGTTTTTCAGTTGTGGATCTGCCATATGTAGGTGTATTGCCTGTGCTGCTTTGGTCAGTGTTCTAGCTTGTGTAGATGTGCGATCAAGATGTACATCTAGAATTGTGGTGAAGTCCCCACCACATATCACCCGGGCTGTTGGGTATCTTGCTAATTTTTTGAACACTGAGGCATAGAAATCTGGTTGGTCAATATTCGGGCCATATAAGTTAAGAAAGACAAATTCTTTATCATAGAGATTGCCATGAAGCAAAACATATCTCCCCTCTGGGTCACACTCAACTTTAATACATTCAAAGGACAAGGTTTTGTGTATCAGAATTGCAACCCCTCTCACCCGGCTGGAGTATGTCGTGAAATACTGATGTGAGCCCCAGCTGGGCATCAATTGTTCACCTTGTCGTGGACCGGAATATGTTTCCTGTAAGAAGATTATCTTGGCAGCTTGCCTTTTGAGGTAGGCCAGAATCTTCCTTTTCTTGATCCTGGATCCCAGACCCCTTACATTCCAGCTGAGCACATTAATATTGTCTTTGCCTAGTTTAGCCATTTTAAATGGGGCAATCGCTGCCATGTAGACCCTGATAAGCTGCCGTGGTGTGCTGAAGTGTCTTTGTGCCTGATATCTGTGTGCTTTTTTCTTTACCAACATCCTATGATAACAAAACCCCGAACCTCCCATGTTAAACCCTCGCCCCTCCCTCAAAGTTCCCCTAACTTTAACGGTGCTATTAGATATCAATCCCTCCCATCCCAACAACATCTTGAGCACCTGCTACAGGGGGGGCTGCGGCGCCTCCAGTGCCCAAGCCAGTTTTACTTAGAAGTATAATGTCTGGTTCACGCATGTTGCTCTTGCACATCCTAAAAACTTTTGGGACGATGTTTCCATTGCAGATTGCCACATGTACATTCTTCTTTAACATCCCTGATGTGGGCCTCCAGAGGGTAAGCCTCTGAGGTTGCTGTTCCTCCTTACTTCGAGAACGTGTGTCAATGTTGAGGCCTCAGGCTTGTTTAGATCGCCCACACTTTAGGTCTGTCCATTGTTTGGAGGAATATGCGTTTCTATGAAGTTCGCCGCTTCTTTGGGAAATGTGAAGAAATATGGCTTGTTTTGGTATTGGATTTTGAGCCTGGCAGGGTAGAGCATTGCATATTGCACTTGCCGTTCGCGTAGCATTTTTTTTGACTCCTGTGAAAAGTTTCCTTTCTTGTTGGACAGCCAGGGTAAAATCTGGAAAGATGCGAATAACATTTGCCTCCCATTTTAGCTCCTGCTTTTCTCTGGCGGTTTTTAGGATCAAGTCTCTATCCCTGTAGTTTATCATGCGTGCTATGATGGGCCTAGGATATGTCCCGGGTTTTGGCTTCGGGGCCAGTGATCTGTGTGCCCTCTCCACTATGAACATCGGCGACCATCCCGGATCACCCAATAGTGTACGTAAGAGGTCTTCTACCGCCTTCTTCATTGAACCTTTTATGGCCCCTTCCGGAACACCAATAATGCGGATGTTGTTTCTCCGGGATCTTGCCTCCAAATCTTCACATTTGGATTTCACTGTGCCAAGTTCGATAGCCATTGTGGAGACCGTGCTCTTCAGGGCCTCTAGAGTGGTTGTCTTGTCGAGTTTTGTTTTTATATTGGTGACACTCACCCTGATACCATCCAGCTTGTCCGTGAGTGTCGCGAAGCCCTGCTGCATCGCCTGAAAAACGGCCTGGGGGTCCATCTTGGTGGCCGGGTGGGGAATCTGCTTCTCATGTACCGGCATTTCCCGGTCCCTCTCGGGCTCCGTTTCCTTCTGCATCGCGGTCGTGTATTTATCGATGGTTCCTCTGGCTTTCTTCGAGCCAAAGTTCTTGGGCATCGTCCCAGGTCTGGGAGATATAGCTTAATAGTTCTACAACATTTTACTCTGCGCTGTATCGTCTCGTCGTCCCAGGCACCCCGGACGCTGTGGCGGTGGAATCAGTGCCCAGCCGTAGCTTTCATAGTAGCCTCTGATGTTTCTTACAGATCCGTCATATATGGCAGAATGGAGCGCCAGTCACGGCGCACAGGCGTCAACAGTTCCAGGGGTTGAGGTTTAAATGTGGCTTGCGTAGGTGGTACAGAGAGGCCCTCCCACGGTCTTGCCAATAAGTGGAGCACAAGGAGCACACGGCTCTCGCTAAGCTGATTTTTTTTTTACTGCCTGTCTCGCAGCCCCCAAGCTCGCAGGGGGCCGTGGTGTAGCTCGCTGGGTCCGCGGAGGGCGAGGATTTGCACGCTGGGAGGGCCTACCTCTGCAGCCGCAGTTGGATTCGGGAGCAGACTGCCACTCGTCCGAGTCTCTGAAGTGATGAAGTCAGAGGGGGCCAGTAGGCCCTCCACGATAACCACGACTCTCCCCTGCTGGATGGATGACAAGAGCGGTCTGTTCCCGCCGCACCCGCCGCCTCGGGCAGGGCTCCTCTCCCCTCTCGCCGGCCACCGAGTCTCCGGCTGTCTCACCGACCATCCGGGTTATCATCACTGGAATCTCTGCACCGATCAGCCTGAAATTTCGTGTGGGCAATCCAATGATATTGTTACCCGTTCTCTGCAAAAATCGTGGAAAACCGGAGCCAGCAAATTATCTTTTCTGGCTTTGCGGCCCTGGGTCCAGCTGGAGCTCACACGAGAGCCGCCATTTTCTCGCGTGTGCAACAGCGCCCCCTGAACATTGAAGGAGTTTGATTTGCCTTTGGTGATGGCGTCTTTATATTGGTGGGAGATTAGGTTGAAGCAGTTCTTAGCGTTGTCGCTGGGGTTAGCCTGACAGTTTTTGAGAACCTCCCTTTTGCAGGAGCGTAGGGTCTGCAGTTCTTCAGTGAACCAGCAGTTAGAGTGCAGTGACTTCTTTTCTTTTTTGCATTCAAGTGGCACTATGGAGATGATGGCTTTGGTGAGAGTATCTTTATAGATGTCTGCTAGAGTGTTAGGATCATTGGATAAGGGGGTGGCTAGCGTTGGAATATTCAGATAAGGGCAAAGGTTGTCATTGAGTTTTTTTGAATTTCTCACTTGTGCTGCAGGGCAATGGTGAGCATTTTGGAGTTGGAGGAGATGGGTAGAGTGAATTGAATACTATTTTTTTTAATTATTATTTGGTTAGCTGATATAATCTTTTCAAATATGTTTCAATTAAACAGTTTATATACATACAAAACAAAAACAAAATATTTGTTTCACATGTCTAATAAAAAGTTTTAAAAACCATCAATCCAAATTAAAAAAACTCAGTGTCAGCAAGACAGGGAAAAAATGTAAAAACAGAATATAAACAAGTTCTCTCATGTCTTATGCTCATGTTCGTGGAAATAGAAATTTCAGAAAGTGTACAATCGCAATGCGGACTACTAATTTTGTATTTGAAAACAGAAAAAGACAAGAATTGAATACTATTGTGGTCAGTCCAGGGCTGAGCCGTGATGGTGGTGAGACAATTGTGGTCTGCGCCCCAGTCCAAGGTGCGGCCTTTGGAGTGCATGGGGCTGGTGACTTTTTGTGTGAATCCTAGACCCTTAAGTTCTTTGGCTAGGGTGGCGGCAGCTTTGTCTTTTGGATCATTGAACCCTAGGTTTAGATCCCCAAGTAGTATAGTCTTGGTGGAACTTTTTTTTTTTTTTTAACTTCTGTTTATTAGGTTTACAATACAGCAGTTCTACATAGGATCAAACTAACATTTCACTATTCATTTTCAAATGAGTCATGAGCAAACCATTTAAACCAAATCCAATAATAAAATCAACCATGCAAAACGTATCTAAATTAACCCCGCTAAATATTATACCTAATACACATAAAATACCACAAAGACAAAACCAAACATCACAAAGAGGAAAAGAAAAAAAAAAATAAATAAAAAAACACCCCCTTATCCTACCCTCTAATTATCCACAGAATACAAAGTCAATCATAGAGGGCATCAAATGATCCCCACAGCAACAAATATTCATCTTCCTTGCCTCTATTTTTCAACGAAACCTTATCATACCTAGATAAAACCCTCAAATCCATCAACCAATCCTCAACGCTGGGTTTCTTCCTAGTTTTCCAGATCCTGAGAATCAATCTAATCGCAATCATCAGTGCTCTATCAATCCAAAAGTTATGCTTTCTAATCTGGAAGTTTTGATGTTGTCACTGAGCAGGTGGGTGAGGTGCCCCTGAAAGTCTGATGGAAGGCCTGGGCGCGATATAGTATGTGGATATTGATGGCGCTGTTAGGGGACAGTGCGGGCTTAGCAGACAGAATGTCGGAGTGGATAGTCCATGGATGATTGAGAAGCCTGAGGGAGAGGGCTTCTTTGAAGATGAGGGCTACTCCGCCTCCTAGGCAAGCTGGTCTATCTTGTCTGAAAATTGTATAATCTAGTGGGAGTGCAAGAGCGATGGCGGGACCAGATGCTTCATGTAGCCAGGTTTCAGTAATGGCCAATAGATTGAGGTCATGACTGGATAGGAGGTAGTTTATTTCTAGGGCATGGGTAGGAAGAGAGCGAATGTTCAGGAGTGCACATTTGATAAGTGGTGTACGTACGGAGTTGGTCTCTCGAATGGTAGTGGTCTTGGTTAAGTTCAGAGTAGTAGGTGGAGTAGAAGTGCAGGCTCTTCGAGGATGGGAAGGTGTAGGTTCTGGTGCAAGTGGACGCTCGTAAGAGGTGTCTGTGGATAGAGCGGGAGACTAATCGAAGATTTCTAGATGCCGTGAGTAAGGGAATAGCAATAAGTTCCATTGGTTGCGTACATACTCTAAGTCTGGTAAGTCTGCTAGCTATATTAGATAGGCAAGGCATTATGCGAGCTGCATCTGTGTGAGCACAGGAGAGCTGTTGAGTGGTGGTATATGTGGACATTATGGATGGAGGGGAGTCCACGGGTGGTATTTTTAGGTTGTGTTTGTGCGTAAGTGGGTTTAGTAATAGTTGCGTTAGGACAATATGTGGAGAGAGTGAGTAGGAGAGCAATGACTAAGGTAATAGTGGTATGGCGAAGGCTGTTTGTCTTGCTAATGACTTTTGGCAGCATGGTGGGCATAGTTCAGGCCACGTGCACTAGTGTTCGTGGAGCAGAACGTAGATATGAGATAATCTATGGTGAGCACGGAAACAGCAGTAGGCACAGTAGTAAGTGTGGTAGTTGGAGGCTTTTTTTCAAGCAGGAGCTGGGACACCGGTTATAAAGCAAGAACTAGGATACGTGGTGCATTAAGAGATAATTGATAGTGAGCGTATCTAGGCAGTTGCGTGCTGGCAATTAGCTGTAGGTTAGTACATGTTATACGTAGTATACATTTGATGCAGACATTTTAAGGTACATTGATAGTCCGTAGGTGCACTTAGTTCTATGTTGAAGGAGCAGGGAGAGAGTGCAGGCAATATATGAACAGGTGGAACAATACACACTGGCTAAGTAAAATGATCTGACAGTACCACCATTTGCTCTACAGTAATCTAAACAGTTTCAGTAGGTGCAGGGAACACGTTAGATTGTGGGCAATATGCTGTCATACACAAACATTGAATGGCATGAAAGGAAGCAGGCAATAGGTTGCGAGAGCGCAAGTGCTAATGAGTGTTAATTACAGAGTGCTACGAGTGACACAATCTGTGTCTGCTGGGATCACGGTACTGGTACACACAGTGAGGCTGAGAATTGTTACGGATCATATACCCTCATATGGGGAACGCCTGGAGAGGTTTGTTCAGTAAGGGTTCTTATTTGGATAGCGCCAATTTGGATTGACAACAGTAATTTCATATTAGAAGCAGAAAGAAGTGCCGGCTATAATCCATGGCGCTGAGTATGCCCTAAGTTGTCCTTGGAGCTTGTGGTCGTCATTGGAGAGCAAATTGTGGAGAACAATATTGCACCTTCCAAAAAGTGTCCCCACTGTTAACATAAGACATGAGTATGGTATCCATAAATGCAATCTTGGCTGACACACCACCCAGTTTAGAATTTGACAATCTCTATGTAAATACAGGATGCGCTAATTCTAATAGAGTGGACTGATTGTTGTCTTCAAAATTTTTAAGATATTGTTGCCTCCATGGAAACGTTGCGAACAAATCCTGAGACCGTAAAGAGGAATTCATGGACTCGAGACTGGTCTAAAACAGATGAACAAAGAAAAAAATATAGACTTTTCAAGAACCCTGCTAGAGAAGCCAAAGCCTTAATCAACTTACCCAAATATTTGGAAATATTCTCCAGCCAACACCATCGGCACCTATTCATGAAATTTCATTTCAACTTATTCCATACAAAGGAAATCTTAGAAATCTGGGGAATTAAGTTGTTCAAGGATATTAAGTGCCGTATTTGTCAGGCTCCAGTTGAAACTTTGTAACACTTAACTCTATTTTGTCCTTCGTTAAGAAAAATGAGAACACGACAGGAACATTTCATCTTGGGAAGACTGTTGCTAAACGGACAAGAATGGTGGCATCTTCTGTGTGAGCGGCAAAATGTAAAACTCATATTTGTCTTGCCGAGATTCCCAGAGAAAATATCTGAACTTTTATCACAGATCGTAGCAACTGATTATACCATAACAATGAACTAGGAACAAACACGCAAGAAACATGATATTTAGGGAAAATTGAGGATTGGGCAAAACAACACAATTTATTGTGAATTTAAAATGTTAACTTTTTAAAAAGTTTGTAACAAACTAATTCAATTTTTATTTTTTTATTTTTAAAAGAGAAGCTGGCTTTCCTGTCAAACAAGAGTACAAAACATGTTGTTTTATGTACCGCGCTACAAGGTCGGTCGCCAGGTAACTGTACGCAAAGCAGTGTGCTTGCCAGGGACCATGGCCTCATGCCTTCACTTGGTTCCAAAGGCGCACCTGTACCCACGCCCAATGCAAGAATGGTTAGCCAAACAGTGGTCACAGTCAAGGGGTCAGTTGGACGGTCTAGGGGTTGTTTCACTAACCCTGGTACAGGCTGTTCGCTGGTGTTTCAGGGACAAACTGCTAAAAGGAAAACCCTTCTACTTTCCGCCAGCACAAGCGATCCTAACTACAGGCACCTCACTCGCCGGATGTGGTGCTCACTTCCTCCACCACACAGGCCCCGGCCAGTGGACACCTGCTACAGCCCAAAGACACATTAACTTTCTGGAACTTTTGGAAGTTCTCAAAGCTCTTCAAGCCTTTCAGAAACATCTTACAGGTCAAACAGTGCAGGTCTTTACAGGCAGCACCACTTCCATGTTCTACATAAACAAGCAGGGAGGCACACACGCTGTCCAAGCTATCCCAAAGAATATGGAAGTGGGCACTCAATCGGAACATGTTTCTAATCTCTCAGCTCGTTCCAGGGAACTCAATTCTCTGGCAGACACTCTAAGTAGATACCCTTTACCAGAAGTACACGAGTGGCAACTCAACAAAGATATCCTAGACTGAATATTCTCCCAATGGGGTCACCGCCCCTTTAGATTTGTTCGCCACAAGCCTAAACGTGCAATGTCCAGACTTGCGTCCCGATTTCCCCAACCAGGGTCCATTGGGAACGCTCTGGATGAAAAGGTCAGGGAAATGCTCTTGCGCACCCCCAACACCACTCCTAAGCAGGATAGTGCACAGGATGCACCAGGAACAAGTGACTCTAATCCTGGTTGCTCGTATGTGGGCGAGACAACCTTGGTTTCCACATCTGCTCAAACTGGCGATGTGCGACCCAATCCAGCTCCTGTGCCCATACAACATGCTAAGAACACAAGCGAGCATCCCTACACCCTCGGCCTCAATCTATGAACTTGGCAGCCTGGCTCCTGAAGTCATAGAATTCTGTAACGCTCACCTGATTCCCGCAGAGGCGCCGGTCTTGACTGGGTGAATGCCGTATCTTCAAAGGTGATGTGTAACACACGGTTGGCTCTTTGGGCTGGACCCCTCTGTGCACTGTATGTCTGACTCGAAGAGTAAGATGTCTGCAGATAGAAAATATGGGATTAATGAACTGGGGTTATTGGGTGCCTCTCTCCTCTTCCCTTTCTCTTCTCCTGTAGAACCCCAAAGGTTAACGCCCTCACCTTAGGTAAGTGAACGCCGAGCTCTCCATCTGCCTCGGGGCAGGGTGCCGGAACCAGTTTCTTCACTGGATAAGGGTGCAGGCCTCTTGACCTCAGAGGACTGCTGTCCGTCGTTAACTGCACGAACGGTAAGTTCTGGGCACTTCAAATGTCTTAAAAGTCTTTTGTAATGATATCTCTTGTTTTGCGGGGTTCCGGCGATGGCGGATGGCTGGCTGATGAGAGTTGAGGATCGAACCCGCGTGAGGAATAGAAGCGCCTGGAAGCACGTAAGTAAGCGCTTGTAGCCTGCTTCACGATGCGCACTAACTGTCCCTTTTATCTTGCAGGTACAAGTTCGGAGCTTTAGAGAAGCTGAAGGGTGCTGGAATACCCACTGGATTCGGCATGGGAAGGAGTAATGGCACGTGAGTAATAAAGTTGCCCAATGTCTTTAAACGCACCTTCTTTTGTCTTTCAGATGCGGGATGCAGCGCCGAAGGCCTCCGGAGCGTGCGAAGAGCTGGTAAGCTTTTGTCTTTCAGATGCCGGAATGCAGTGCGAAGACCTCCGGAGCATGCGAAGAGTAGGTAAGCCTTTGTCTTCAGATGCCGAAATGCAGGGCGAGGCGTTGGTGACAGCCGATGGACCAGGTAAGAGATGCGCTGCCACTGAAGACCGTAGTGCTAACCTGTTCTTTCTTTGTCTTTACAGGTGCTGCTGAAGACTGGATTCCAGGATGGTAAGCCTTTGTTCCCTTAGGCCCAGGATCAGAAGCAGAAGACACAATGAGCGTTCTGCTGCAGAGAATGCAGAATAACGCAAAGCAAGATTCATCCATCGGGTGTGGTTTAAATAGCCTCCTGTAGTGCTTAGGTGTCTCCTTCCACAGCCACGCCTAGGTAAGAAAAGAGTTCCTGCTTTCCAGAAGAGTTCCTGTGTTCTGAACCTAGGGAGTGGCTCCTGCCCCACCCAACAGGAAAAGTAGTCCCAAACAGAAGAGGATCAGGGGTTCAACTGGCAGGTAAGTAAGCAGCATGGTCTGCTGCAGGTAAGTCCACCCAAGCATTATGAGCCCGGCGCTTCCAGCGCTGGGACTGGGCATCTTTATGAGCCTGGTGCCACTGGCGCCAGGACAGGGTCCAAAAGGTCCCAATTGGGACTAGCTGGCACTCGGAACCGTGGTTATGGGTCTGCTTCCAAGGGAGTCGGGCAAGTCCTGATCTTTTGGAAGCAGAGATCATGACAAATTCAGCCACTTAAATCTTCCACAAAGGTGTATGGATATCCTACAGGAGGCACGGAAACCAAACCCAACATCAGACACTGCTCTTTTAGCAAGTGGAAGAGATTTGTGACATGGTGCAGGTCGCAAACCTTAAACCCAATCGAATGTTCACCAGCTAATATTCTACATTACATGCTTTACCTACTAGACTTCGGCCTAGGATTCATCTCCATCAAATTGCACCTGGCAGCTCTGTCCGCTAACACCACTAAACAGAACAAAGTGTCCTGGTGAAAGGTTCCTGTCATTAAAGCATTCATGAAATGGGTAAAAAGGCTATATCCCCCATATCTAACCCGCCTCCGAGTTGGCATCTTAATGTCATGCTCTCCAAACTCATCGGGCTGCCCTTTGACCCTATGTACAAAGCCAGCCTAAAACATTTGTCTTAAAAACAACACTGCATTCCTAGTAGTCCTCGCCTCTATAAGATGAGTCGGCGAGTTACAAGCTTTGTCCGTACAAGACCCTTTCTTCACAATCCACAAAGACAAGGTTGTCCTACGAACGCATCCAAGGTTTTCACCTAAGTTTATTTCAAAGTACCATCTTAATCAATTCATACAACTTCCTACATTCTTTCAAAATCCATCCAACTCAGCTGAAAGAAGCCTCCATACACTTGATGTATGGAAGGCGGTGATCAAAACTAAACCTCTAAGGAAAACGGACCAACTATTTGTTTGCATAGCACCTGGGAGTCAACTGCAGACAGCTCTACTATTCGCTATCCAAAAAGGTTTTACCTTTCACTCCCAGGGCTCACTCTACCAGAGGTACCGGAGCTACCTTAGCCTTCATTGCAAACGTCCCTCTAGAACCCATTTGCAAAGCTGCTACATGGAATTCCATTCATACCTTCACACAACATTATTGCATTGACACTCATTCTAAAGCAGATTCACAGGTGGTCAAACGGTTCTAAAACATCTATTTGCCGCTGTACCTTCTCACATGCCACCTCCTTCTCCAGATACTGCTTGCTAATCTAAGCAGATCCACAAGTCTCAGAAGGGATACATTACTCACCGTAATGGTATTTCTGATACTTGTATCTGCTTAGATTCACATGCCCCCACCTTTTCTCCCCTACTGGAGTCGAAGACGCATATATATTTTTCAGGTTTATCACTGTTTCTGCTTCATCACATCTGTACTCAAGCTACATTTCATGCAACTGTTAGTGCCCTCCCCTGTCTAACACGTGTAAAATAAATAAGACAGACACTCCCTGGACAGGGAATAAGGCACAAAAGCGCAGGCTGCGAGAGTTCCAAGGAAAGTTTATGTAAATCTCTGAGAGCGCTCTGACCACATACAAGTTATAACAAATTTATATAATGTTTCTACAAGTTGACATATGATGCTACATTGGACCAGGATTGGTCAACCGTGGTGGTGACTTAGGTGTGGGCATCATCTCTTCCTCCGGGTTGGTTGCTGAGTTGGTGAGAGGATTGACGTCAGACATTGTGCTCCGGATGGGTGAAGGTCAGGTCGCTGTGAAACACTGTGGTCACTATCTAAGCTAAGAAAATGCATTATGAATAATGCATGCACTAAATATCAGTTGATCAAAAAAACTCTTAGTAGTATCTCATGTCGTTATACAAATCACTGGAGGGTTTACACCATCTATATATTTGGGTTACACAGGTTACAGGTTTAAAGGCCTTGACCACTATAATACTGTCATTAAACTATAGGGTTAGTCTCACAAGAATCTCAGGTATGTGGCCCTTGTTAGTAATGGGCACGATATACTGCACCAAGGGTCTGTTGGGTGGGCTTTATAGCGAGGTTGGCAGTCTGGCACATGAAAGGGATGCCTTGCAAGGACACGGGGTTAGGATGGCAATATGTTTCAACTGGCGAGGTTAAGAGGGCAAGGACACTTTTGTGGAGATGGACGAGCTATGTGCTTAGCTCATGTTGGTTCACATGCAGGACAGTGATCTCAGAGGAAAACGGATGTGTTACATTTATTATTTGTTGCAAGCAGCTCCGGCCTCAGCGTGAGAATGGAGCTGCAGAGTTTTCCAGTTGGAGTGAGGACGAGGATGGGGGCCATGTGCTCCGAGCTACAGCGGCAGGCAGAAAGGGAGAGAGATGCATTTCGTACTATCGCAGTGAGGCCTAGTTACCAAGATGGAGTCAAAAGGGGGTACAGAAAATGAATGCCCTGTGTCCTGCTCGGTGGTCCCATCTACGCGAATATAACCAAAAGTTAGTATTGCATAAGGGCTAGGGGCGTACCCGCCACTAGAGGCACTTGGTCCAAGTTTTGTACTGAGAAGTGACAGTAGGGAGGGGCCCATTGGCCCCTCGCTCTCACACACAACCTCATGTCGGAAACAAAAAATCTGAGGGACCTCGATGTGTGAAGGACCATGGGTACAGTACAGGTCACACTAGGGATAGTATTACTAACACGCCCTGTCGACGTCAGTTTTTGAGTTTCGAAAACAAATCTTGCAATACTCCGCAACTACCACTAGATGTTGGAATATGCATAACATGTGACTCAAATCGGATACTAGCTTCAGAAATGCGATTACGGTGAGTGATGTATCCCATATTTAATTTTTTTTCATAAAAAGCCAAAAATGCCACTGTTGGAAACACCACAGTGAAAATAGCCACGTCGAAAACTGCTGCAATGAAAATACAGTAACAGACTTTAAAGATATGTGAGCGGGGGGATGGCCAAGATGGCAGGCTGAGTGGGCGTTCATTGGGGTAGCTCCGTCCAGGCCAGGTGAAATATGTGCCAATCCGACCACAGGCACACTAAGTAATACATTGTGAGCTGCAGCGAAAAAGCGGGAAGGATCTCGCTGGATAATAGCCCCACGGTACGCCGCCGACAAGATGTAATGGAGGAGTGCCAGAGCTGTGAAGGGGAAGGAAAGCGCAGAGGGAAAATGGTGGCTGGTTCCGTATGGGAGTGAAGAGGGGCATCGGTCCCGAGCCTGCAGATGTGGTAACTGCGTGGGAAAAGAGAGCGGGCAAAATATTAGCAGTGGGGGAGAACGGTCCACTACAGGAGTGAGACGGCGCCCCCCTCGGAGAAGTAGGATGACCGTTGGGAAAGCCACAAGAGAGAATGGCGGCTATCACTAGCCGGGAGTAAAGGGCACCAACAGTCTCTGTCCTGCAGGTCCAGGAGCAGCGACGGAGCAGTGAGTGGACAGGCAGCTGGTGCCTGGGGACCGACGCACCATGAAAGTAAGCTGATCCCTCTTCGGAACGACTGGCTGCATGAGCGAGGGTGAGGAGTTTTGTGGAGATTGCCTTGCGCTGGTCGGGAAGCAGTGAAGATTGGAGACACGGCCACGGGCAGGTGCTGGCAGAAGAAGAGCGGGACGCCACCCAAGAAGTAACAGAGCTTGGAAGGGGAGACTATGCGAGGACTGTGGAGGAAGCAGATATTGATAGGAGCAGGAGGGAGAGCCAGGAGTTGATCGCCACGGCAGACGGAGGAGGAGCAGCTGAACAGAAGGACTGCAAGCGAGATCTCAGTCGGAGCTGAGGCCCAATCGGTAAGGAGCGTGGGAGAGGACAAGGTAGCTAGAGGCCCACAGGCTCGAAGAAAGGAGGGCTATCAGAGAGCTGGGATATAGCCGCGAGGAGTCCCAGTAAGTATGGAGGGCTTCCGTTGGCATTTGAGAGGTACAGAAGCTCCTAGGAAGTCTCAGCACCGAGAGGGCGAACTGGGAAGGCTCTTAAATAAAGTGGCCCACACAGGTGGAAGCTGGGGGGCTCCGGGATAACTCCAGCAGAGACAAGGGTGCAGTCGAGCGCAGGGGCCCTCAGCAGACCACACCGATCACAGGGAGCGGGGGCACCAGAACAGATCCCAATTCTAAATTATTGGGGCTAAAGGAGCACTACTGAAACACAAGCCGGATAAAGCAGACAAGAGGTCTGGGGGACCCTCAGGGACGATCAGGGAGTAAGGTGGAAAGGCACAAGTGCATAAACCCTCAAGGGGAGAACCCCCGGGGCAGGAGTGCATAAGCACTCCAGGGGGAGAAGGCCCAGGACCTAAAAGGAGGTGAAGATGGTGCATCATGAAGATTAAAGGGGGTGACCTCAAGGGCCCCAGTCAACATCTAGACACTACTGAGAGCAGGAGAGCTCAGACCTCAAATATCAACGAAAGAGCCCATGTAGTGGGCGGAGAAGGAGCAGAGCAGAGGCCTGAAAAGGGTGGACTGCAGAGGAGGGAACAGTAACAGACTGGGAAACGGAAGAGGAGTACGAGCTGGGCAGAGGAGACACGCCTTGAAGCTGTCGGGACAAGTGGGGCAGTTATGCATCATGAGGGGATAATGGCAGCAGTGGATTAAGGAGAAGCTGATGGGACCAAAAAAGAAGACTCTCAATCTGGGTGAGCAAGAACAAGGACGCAACCAGGGCCACGTCCAAATGAAGCTCTCTTTTGCAGCTTGCGGAACAGAACGTTGGAGCAATGGCCCTCACCAAGCAGGATCTACTTGCAGCGCTGGCCAAATTCAAGGGCGAGCTGACGGACACTGTCAAGGCAGAGGGAGCAAGCATAAGCGAAGAGCTCTCGCAGGCTATCACTAACAGGAGAGAGATTGACTCAGAGGGAGAAAGGGTGGTGTCGATGGAAGAGCTGATAACAGAATTGCATGCAAAAGAGTCCGAAAGGACGCGTCATACGAAATAAACAGGAGAGGCTAAGAGCGCTTGAAGAGAAGTGTGAGGACCTGGAAAACCGGTCCAGAAGAGACAACCTTCGGACCAAGAACTTGGTCGAGGGTGCGGAGGACTCCGATCTAGAGACCTGCATAAGGGAAATATTCAGAGAGCTGGTGGAAGAGGAGATAGACCGAAATATGGGGAGAATGGACCCAGGGAGGAGACCCAGAGACATTGTGGTTAAGATTCACAACTACAAGGACAAGGCCCAGTTGATGTGGGAGCCAGAACAAAGGGCAAGATCCGAGTGAGAGGGCACAAAGTGCTGATATATGAAGACTTATCCCAAATCACGTTGGCGAGGAGGCACGCTTTCAAACCGCTGACGGAGGAACTGAATAAGAGAAAGTTACGATGCAGATGGCTCTACACGACATGGATCCAGTTCCGTATGGGCAACGAAGAAAGGACAGTCACCCAGGTTGATGACTGGCTGAGAGCAGTGGGCATAACCTCGGAGACTGGAGGCGACAATGGTGAAGCGCATCAGGAGGCAACAATGTCCGCAACACGACCTGACCCGCAGGGTTGGACTGTGAAAAAGGCGAGGGAGGAAGACCTGATGAAGAGTAATATAAAAGGAACTGTGGCTCATAGTAAAAGTACAATATGGACTAGAATATAGCCTAATGGTCGTAAGAAATTGGGGGTTAGGTGTGTGTGGAGGGGGGTGTGAGACCATGCGCGGTTCAGCAAGGGGGACCACGCGAGAACCTGAAGATCCAGGTATTGTTATAAGAGGGGAAACACGACCAGACTGACTGGTGGGATGGGGCGACTGGGCGATGGATCAGCAATTCAAATAGAACTCACAGTGCCGAAGTATACAAGGGGGCATCTACTTAAAGCGGAATGTATAAACTGAGAACATGAAATGTAAGTGGACTAAACAGCCCCAATAAGATGGTAGCAGTCCTGAGAGAACTAGACGAGGAGGGGACGGAGATAGTCTGTCGGCAGGAGACTCATCTGGCGAGGGCAGACGAGGGCCTTATGTGTAGCAGAAATTATGCACAGCAATTATATGCGAAGGGTGGCTCCAAGCGCGCAGGGGTGGTGATCCTTATCCACAACAGTATAATAATCGAAGAGACCAAGGTTAGGAGGGACATGGAAGGTAGGTATGTGATCCTGAAAGGGAGGGTGATACATGGGCCTCAGTGTACGCTCCCAATCAGGGACCAGATGCATTTTTAAGAGGATTATTGGAGGAGCTGGGCACATTTGGGGAAGGGGAAATTATTATAGCTGGGGATGTCAATCTAGCAACAGACCCTGTATTGGATAGATCGGGGGGGCTGAGGGGGCATGCAACAGAGGTGATGTCCAGGCAATTAGTGGGCAGGCTTTGGGAGGAGGGGCTGTACGATGTGTGGAGAGCATGACACACTCAAGAAAGTGACTACTCTTATGACTCCCATGTTCACAAGACCTATTCCAATATAGATTATATAATGGCAACAAGAGGAATATTCCAGGCCCACTGGTAATATCCAAATGGGACACATGACACTCCCGGACAATGCACCAATCACACTAGAGTGGGGAGGAGGAAATACCCAGAGCGGGACGGGGGGCTGGAGGAATACCTATTCGGGGACCAAGGGGTGAGGCAGCAGATAGAGAACGAAATACGAGAATTTGAGGAGGAAGGGGGACAGCCCAGGTGGGGGATGGGATGCATTTAAGCAGCATATAAAGGATTCCTCATAGAGGCATCCAAGAGGATACGAGAGAAACAGAGGGAAGCGGAGGAAATCCTGGAGAGAGAGGTAAAGGCACTTGAGCAAAGACACAAAGAGGAAGGTACAAATGAAGTAGCCAGGGAACTAGCCCATGCGAGAGGCCAACTGAGGCAAATGACAAACAAGTCTGAAGAAAGCACCCTGTTGTAGAGGAGGAGCCAAGTACCCCCACCTCAACTGTTCCGCCCCTATTGCCTGTCTGTTGGAAACCAGAGTATGTGACATGCACAGAGCAGTTGAAACCACAAAGGCAAAAAGGAATCCTAGAGGCTAGATTCCCACTGAGGAAACCATACTTTCGTACGAGGAAATATGATGGTTGTTTAAATGAGATTCCTGAAGAAAAAGAGCAAATGAAGGGTCAAGACGAATGATGACGTCACCAACCATCGCCAAGTAAACGTCACACAGAGCTGAGCTGACGTGCCTAGAAGAGATGCAGAGACCAGCGAATGCATATATTCTGTAAAGTATCAAGAATAAGTGACCTCTTGGGATCAAGGTGAATAAGCTTATGCCACAGAAACAGATGAAGACATCAAGTTATTTTACATGTGTACAGATGCAAAAGAAACTCGAGCAGATGAAGTAATATTAAGGCTGGCTTTATAGTGAATAGATTGTGGCAAGCGCCAATATATATGTATGCATATGGACAAGTAAAGGTTTGATGTTTCCACTACTACGCATTATAGCAGTACTGGACTTTAGCAAGAAGGCAGAGAAAGCCACATTTCCAGTGTGTCGCAGTTGAAAAGCAAATTGAATTATAAAGTAAATCCCAGCAGAGAAAGCTGGACAAGCCAAAGAAGCCGAGGTCTTATCAAATTGGATTAAACTGACATTGGATACAAATCGTGTGAAAGAACAGAGCTTCTCTTCAGAAGGCATGAACCAGACAAGGAAGACGTCAGAGTTCTATTAAAAAATAGTATTAAAATGCACTAGAAGCTCGATTCCATGGTCTCTGGTGAAATGGAAGGATGAAGTTGGATGAACGAGATGGTCACACCTATGTACGAGGGCAGAGCGTGCCTTCACTTCCTGAATTTCTCAGAGCTAAGAACACTCTCAAGGCAGAGCTTCAAAGCCTAATTGACAGTAGGCCATTGAGGTGATGATGGATTGATATGCTAATTGGTGGGAAGCAATAGTTAAAGCGAGCTCACCAGCACCTGGATGGTCAGCCTGCATGCTGCTAGACGTAGATGGAAAAGTACTGATGGAGGTTAGCGTGCCAACCAATTGTAGGGGACCGCGTAATTAGTGGCCCTATAGTTGTGTAAAATAAATGAGATGAGTATTTAGTGACGTTCATAGTGGTCATTTTTAGGGGAGGGCTTAGTTGCCCTTCCTGATAAGTAACCAATCACATATTCACACTTTTTTTAGACTGGTAGGGAGCGTATACTTAGATGTTCACCCAGAGCCAATTACGCATACTCGTAGGTTTTTGTAGTTTGCCGCATAGGATGATGTTGGTAGTGACGCAGTTCAACGTCATTGGTGGCGATTTTTGTGTATAAATTCTGTTTTTTCTAGAATGCATGGAGTAAGAGGGTTGAGCGAATTCGTTGATGTTCGTTATGCTCCCTGTTTTAGATAATTGATATTAAAACAGTCTTCCTTTTGGCAACTACCTGAGTCGTTTTCATTATTGATGTATGAATATAAATCTGCATCCCCGTCCATCTCCAGGGTAATTGCTACTCATCTTAAAGGGCTGGGTTATCCAGTTCACTGTTAAGGAGTAGGCAGAGGTTTTATGAACAGGGCAATAAAGTGGGAACAACACTAGCGAGACAATTGAGAGCTAAAGAACAAAAGGCATTTATAGAAGCGCTGGAGACCAGGATGGCAGGCGAGTGGGGGTGGAGGGGGGCAAGAGGGGCTTTGAGACAATTTCACGCAGAGCTGTATAACGAGGACCCATGGAGAGGGGGAAGCAAGTGGCATACTTGTAGGGCTGGGAAGGGTCAAAGCTCACATCTGAGCAAAAGGACCACTTGGAAGAGCCCATAGGGGTGGAAGAGGTGCGAAGGGCAATATCCCGACTAAAGATGACGGGGGAGGATAGAGTAACGGCTATATTTTATACCACGTTCAGGGACTCGCTAGCAGTAATCCTCACGGACCTATTTAATCACTTCAGAGAGAGCAGGGAGGTCACCACATCCATGAGCATGGCACATATTACCTTGATCCCAAAAGCGGGAAAGAATCCACACATGTGCTCTTCATATCGTCCCATTGCACTCATCAATGTGGATGCAAAGATTTATACAAGGGTGCTAGCGGCAAGGTTAGAAGAGATACTACCAGGGCTGGTGATGCAGGACCAGACTGGGTTTATACAGGGACGCAACACGTTTGATAACATAAGGAGGGTACTACACGTGGTGGACAAAGCAGGGAAGGGAGTGGCCACACCTACATGCTTAATGATGTTAGACACCGAAAAAGCATTTGATCGGGTCATTTGGGCCTTCATGGAACAAATACTGCAGAAGGTGGGAATGGGACCGACCTTCGTGAGAATGGAAAAGGCGAACTACCAACGTCTGCAAGCCAAAGTGAAAGTTAATGGGTGCTTAACCGATCCATTCTCAATAAGGAGGGGGGCGAAGCAGGGATGCCCGCTGTCACCACTTCTCTTTGCTCTAGTAATGGACCCCTTTGCACACCGGATAAGCAGTTGGGCTGGGACGCATCACAAGATAGGGCTGTTTGCGGATGATGTGATCCTAATTATCACAGAGCTCGGGAGCAATATTGGGGGAGATAAAAGCATACTCAGAGTTATCAGGGTTTAACGTGAATCTCGAGAAGTCCGAAATCCTGAATCTGTTCGTAGGGGAGGTGGAAAGGGCCCAATTGGAAGGAAGTAATCCTTTTAGATGGGCCTTGGGCACAGTTAAATATCTGGGGGTTAACATAACAGCGTCCATCAAACGAATTGTAGGAGCTAACTACCACCGCTGCTCAAGCAACTCGAAGCAGATTTAGCAAGGTGGAGGAGTATGTACATATCCTGGTTCGGAAGGATAGCTGTGGTTAAGATGAACGTACTACGTAGACTATTGTATCTATTTCAGGCGATCCCCCAGTAATACCTGGGAAGCTTATGAAGGAGATCTAGGGATGCATTATGAGCTTCTTATGGGGAGGGAAGAAGCTGAGGATCGAAAGGAAGGTGATGTTCAGGAATAAGGCAACGGGTGATGGGGGGAGGTGGCTTGCCCAAGCATAATAAGCGTTTGCAGAATGGGGAAGGCCAGACAACCAGAAGCAAAGGGTAGGTATGGAACGAGCGGTGGCGGGAGAGCATCTGTGGAAGGTAATGGGAGAGGGGAAGAGAGATAGACCCATGGGATTACTTGGGAACCCGATTACGAGCAACACCCTGAAGATCTGGGAAAAGGTGAACAGTAAGGTCAACCTGACGCCGTGGCCATCCCTGCAGACGCCTGTATTTGGTAACCCCGTCTTCCCGGCCGGGTAAAGACTATGGTAGGTTCAAAAGATGGATGGATGGAAGGTGATTAGTGACCTCTATGAAGGAACACAGTTTCAGACATTTACAGACTAAAAGGGAGCTGGGATTGAAGGAGGAGGACCAGTTTGCATTCCAGCAGTTGCAGCACTGGGCAGGAGCACCCACAGTGATGGAAGGGGCCACGAGGGAATTTAAGGAGAGGGAGAAAGTGGTGACAGCTATAGAGAACAATAGGGGGCTGATTTCGGCAATATACAAGGTCCTAAGAAAGGGGAGAGTGAAGCGGGAGGAGCTGCAAGGGCTAAGTGGGAGAGGACAGGAGGGAGGGCATTCGCTGACAGAGTGGAATAGGGCGCTGGGAGGCTTGCATACCTCGTACACGTCAGTACAACACCAGGAATTGCCGTATAAGCTCCTACATCACTGGCAATACACACCAGAGAAGCTTCATAGAATGTTCCCCACAAGATCAGAGCTGTGCTGTATGGAATGTGGGGAGAAGGGGACGATGGTGCATATATGGTGGGGGTGCCAACGATTTAAACACTTCTGGCAAGAGGGTAAAGCTTAATGTGTTGGAGATAATGGAAGTGGAAAGTGAGTTTGAGGGGGCGGAGGTACTACTAGGCACCATGTTTGATCAGCAACAACGAATAGGTGGGGGAAGGCAGGTAGGCTATGGGCGAATCTAATTATGGCTGCGTAGAAGTGCATAGCGAGACGGTGGAACCAGAAGGAACCTCCATCCGTCATACAGTGGTACTATGCGATCTGGGACAATGGTAGATGTGGAGAAAATGACTGTGATAGCACGAGGGACGCTAAAGACTTTCTTTCAAATTTAGTCTCTTTACATACAATATGCAATCAAGGACATGCATTTATATATCCCGGAAAGTCTACAGGTGGTGGGAATTTTGGAGTAAGAGGGTAATGAGCCAGAACATGAGAGATAATGCTATAGAATAGCCCGAGAGGACTGGGTGAGGGGAGGGGATGAGTAGGGGGGGGGAGGGAGGAAAAGTTATTGATCATTGAATTTGGAGTTGGAAACTTTGAAGGTTATGTACCACACACTGTTGAAAGAAGATGCAAGTTGTCGATGTATGTGAACTGAGCGGTTAAATAAAATGTTGGTTGGAAAAAAAAAGAGGTGGGAGCAAGAGCATAACCACCAAAAAGAACAAGGTAATATGTTCCAGAAGGCCACCATTCACACATGGATGGCTGAAAACTGTCTCTCCCTGAATGGGGGATAAGACTGAACTACTACTACTAGCCCCCACTGACTCACGCATCAAACTAGATGACCAGTACCTTTCCTTCACTATAGACAACATCACTATTTCCATATCCAAATCAGTCAAAACACTGCGAGTCTACCTTGATGTCAACTTAACCATGTCCAGACAAGTTAGCACAATCTCGGCCTCTGCAGCATGCTACTCTAAACTCATCAACACCACCAGACTGTACCTCTCCACCTCAAACGGCTTGACAATTGCTAGGGCCTTAATAGGCTCAAGGCTGGACTATTGCAATGTCCTCTTCACAGGGACCGCAGCTGAAAATGTTGACAAACTCCAAACAACGCCCTTTGCGCTGCACTAGCCATACCCAAAAGAGAACACATCTCAGTAGCCAGACGGCAAGCTCACTGGCTGCCTTTCCGCCAGTGCATCATATTCAAAACACTAGCCCTTGCACACAAATGCATCCACCGCACAGCACCTCTCCACTTCTTACACAGTCTTTATTCCACACTCCTCCAGACCCACAAGAACACCCTATGCCAACCTACTGTCTGTTCCCAGAGTCAAGCGCACCAGAGGAGGGAGTGCGAGCTACCCCTTCATTGCCGCCAGGCATTGGAACTCCCTACCACGTGACATCAGAGCAGAACCCTCTCATCTTGCCTTACACAACAATCAACCAGACTGTCTAAAACTACCCAGCCACCTCCATATCTTTAACTGTCTAACAACCACACTACTTAAATCTAACCCTAAATGTCCTAATTACAACAACTGGACCGAGCAACTGTACTAACTTTCTCTTTGTCTTATTGACATGCAGCCTAGCAGGTAACCTTGTGCCGTACATTCACCCTTGTAATCAATCCCATTGTCCCAAACTCATGTATGTTAGTGTATGTGAATGTTAGCATGTGCCACACTTAGATTGAATTCTTAGCCTTGGCTTGTGTCGTATCTAGACAAAAATGTGAATGCTAGAACACTTAAATGAAACTGTAAATGATAAAAAGTGCAATACTAGAATAGAATCGTGATCACTAGCCTGCCTCACATCTAGACAGAATACTGAAAATTAGCAAGCGCTACACTCCGATGTAATAGCAGGCATCACACCTAGACAGAATTTCAAGGACAGCAATGCCAACTAACCAATCCACTAACAATTTCATCCCTCTGCATACACCTCTCAAACTCTAACCAAACACAACCACAAGCATAAAACGCAGCAAACTGCACAAACTTCACTACACTGCAACAACAAAACAAACCGCACATAGACTTGCACAACAGCACACGATGACTATCGACCGTATAACACCCCAAACACAGTCAACGGACCCACCGGGCTGAGGCTGCCAACAGCACATCACTGCTCTCTTGCACTTTTTCAGCTCATTCCCACTAAGTCACCACCCCCCTCCCTCTTTCAGAGCCGCCACAGCGCCAGGGGACCACTCCGGTGGTGATAGTGCGCGGTACAAATATCCTTTAACATTAACATGTATGGGCGAATGTAATCAAGCTAAACATATCAATAATTGTAACTGTACATGCCATCAAGTCGGCCAATTGTAACCCAGCCGTATTGCCTCATGTTGTAACCAGGTCATCTCCATGTAACAGCCTCCGTGCCTATGGGATGTGTGCGTGCTCCATAAATGCAAATAAATAAAATAAAAAATAAGGCTGTTGATAGTTAAATTAGTTATAGTTTGGAGGCTATCAGTATATTCTCCACTCTCTGCTCATGCACCTGACATGGGCAACTTTTCTTTGCAGTTTCTTCTGATCCTTGATGCCTAATGCTGATTGTGTTCCTCCACTCATCCTACAACTGCCCTACTCCACCCTCCAGAACCTCAAATGTCTTTCCCAATACAGGCACTCTTTTGTCGAATCTGTGTGGTAACTCCATAATGCACATCTTTACTAGAAAGAAATCATCGGTTAAATCGTATTACCCATTATGTTTTGTAATTTGTATCCTCCTGTGATGTCGAGACAGCCTTCTGATTCACAGCCATCCCCATCCTCTCCTTTTGTGCTCACCGCAATGGCTTCATCTGCACTGCCCCCATCTGTTCACTCACACATTTTTCAAGTAGGTGTTCCCCTTCAGCTGAGGCCTACTCCCCCAAAGTGCTTCCTAACACATCTCGGAGGCCTGCAGATTTTCTGGGTCACACTGAAACCTATTTAACTTATAGGTTCAGGTCTCTGGTCTCAACTCACCTGGTGTGCCCTCCGTTTTGTCACGCTTCTTGAATGGACCTCCTGGGTCCAAATATTCAGTACTGTGCCGGAGTTTGAATAGGATAGTCGAGCTTAATGCCCACATGTAAAACTACAATGGATTTCCATTTAGAATGACAGACTTTATCCCAAGGAGACCCAGGTTCAAATAACTGATTTAGAATCGTTCCTTTCCTCTTTACAGCTCCCTACTTTTTCAGAAAACGGCATTTATGTTGTAAGGTCCCCCATCTCAGTAAGAAATGAAGAGGGCTTATTAATGGGTTTCAGGGTTCAAAGTCTGTGGGCGAGGGCAGCATCCCTCTCCAAGCATATAAAGTGTGCAAAAGATGTTGCACATTTCTTGGCTAAGGTAATAGTGGTAATAGCGCATAGTGGAAAGAACCCGGATTTGTGGTACAAAGCCAATCTGGTGGTTATTCTGATGAAAGGGAAGTATATCTGAATTACATCTTCATATTGCCCTGTACCTCTGCTCAGTGCGCCTGGTAAGAGATATTCAAATATATATGCAGATGTGTTCATAGTTATTAATACTACTGTTGGGCCATTCCAAAGCCATGCAGGGCAGCAAAGTTATCTGATGCATGCCACTAAATCAACAAAATGGCAGCTCGACGAAAATGAATGGTGTGTAAATAATGTTCACATTGGCCTATCTCTCTGCTGAATAGGTACACGTGTTATTGAAATGCCTATGTATGTAGGTTTCTTGCATAACGCTTATAGTCAGAACACCTGCGTTTGGGGGCATACAGGGCTGGAGACGGCCCACCAGCCTGAGCCTCTGGTAGGGTCGAGAAGAGTGAGGGCTCAAAGCCGTTACCATCTCTGCATGTCCCCTAATGTGGGGGCTAATTGCTATTCATACCCTTAGGGGGCTCCCTCTGTGGTGCAAACACTTTGACTGTGTTCATTTTTATCGGAAATGGCCTCTGCAGATATTGTGCATTCCCAATTTCCCATAAAAAAACAATTGTGGACGAAGCCATGGAAAAGGAAGAGGGCTTTCCTGTTTACTTATTTTTTTATTTTAAAAGGAACCCGTTCCGGAATGGTTTCTTTTTAAAATAAGTGTAGGAAGTTGACACTTGCACTTAAGTGCAATGCACCAAACGTTCCCTTGAACAACAGGTGCATTTGTTTAGGGGTGTGCATGCTGTGTCGGAAAGGGTGTGGCAATGGGGTTTTTGGGCGGCAGGGACAGGCCAACAAGGAACATAGTACCACTACTTCTTTTCGTACACTAAGACCACTGGGCGCTGGTGAGGGGAGAAGCACAGCGCCTCATGTAAATGCAGGAGGGACATGGACATGGGTGGGTGGGGGGAGAAGTGTGAGTGGGAACTGAGAAGAGGTAGGGAGAACCTGTGGGCAGGCGAACCAAAAAAACAAATCGGACCCGAAAGAAAGGCGCCACAGTCCAGAAGGGCTTGGGCAGTGATTGTGGATTCTTGCCACTGTTCCAGGCCTGCTACTTGGTAGTGCTTCTAACCCAGCTGTGAATATGGCCAGCATGCTTTCTTTGGTGATTCAGTCCGTTTTGTCTACTTTATTTGCTCGTTTTATTGATGGATCAAGCTAATTTGCTGGTTTACTAAGCAGTCGGTAATGGTGATGCATTGCAAAAGAGGAATAGACACTCACAGATGATCTGAACAAACGGCCCACAGTACTTTGACAGGGCCTGTTATTTTATGTATTTATTATCAAAAAAGGAAACCCAAGAATTTGCTTCATTGTACCTTGGAATTTAGGTAAGTAGAGTGGTATAATAATGTCCCGAAAGCCCAGAGAATGCCATCGACTATAACAAGATATTAGGGCCTGAATGCAGACTCTGCCCCATGTATAAGATGATCAAGAGCTCAGCAAGGTTGGGAGACAAGATCATACGAGCACAATATCTTGTACACCAGCCTTTAATTTTCTAAAAGCGGGCAGTATGAAAAGAATTAAGTTAGTTGTCATGTTCATATGCAGAACTGTCACATAATAACCCCACCACCCAATTCCACTTTGTTTTTTTTTTTATTTGTAGACAAATGTGTGTTGTTTCTTAGATGTGCCTTTTGGAAAGTGCACATGATTTAGGTATACTGTTTCTTATTAATGTAATGTTTGATAATTGGAATACATTTTGTTTTAACGTGTTTAATTGACCAATTTGTTTTGACATATGTCTAATTTGTTCCAAAATATGACACACCTGTAGAGTGTTAGACTTATTCTGGCGTCCTAGAAAGAGTTAATCGGGCTTTTCTGTTCTGTCTTGTATGAATTGAATTAAATGAGTTTGCCTAAATGATTGCATTTGTTTTGGTGGTTTTTGGTTTACCTCATCTGGAAATTGCTTATAAAATACTAAATCAGCAGCAGTAGTGTGTGTACACGACAAATGGGCATCAAAGGTTAGTAGCTGTGTGAAGTGTGCGAGTAAGGTGGGATAACTGCCAATGTACAAACTGGGCCCTGTTAACCAACAGAACGAAATCCTAATGGGCGCTTGCCATAGAAAATTGCTCAAGACTGAAGTTAATTTCAAGGGTGATTTTAAATTTAGGCACTCCAGTGCTACAGAAGAGTCTGCCTCGTGTTTAGGGGAATATATGTAGACTTCGAGAGACATCTGGCAGTATTTCTAGCTCCCCTAGATAACAAGGATTTACTACACACTATAAAATAAAAAAAACTCTGGCTCATCATGGGGGTAAACGTTACTCGAGACACTGGAATAGTTGTTGGATGGGAGTAAAGAGTATACCAGGGTTAGAGGTGCCAGACAAACAGGAGTCCGGTAAAGTAGACGTAAATCCACAATATCCAGCTGAGCTCTCCTGGCTTTTGGTGTCTTAACCTCGGGTCTGCTTTTTTTGTGTTCCTCCTGCCCCATGCTCCGCCCACCTCACGCTCCCTGCCCCTCCCGCCCCCGGTACCTCGTCACTTGAGTGAAGGGCCTCCTACCCCAACTTACATGTGCCTCCACCTCTGTGATCACTCTGCGTTTCCTTCCTTGCGCATAGACTATTTCCAGTGAGAAAAACACTTTAAAACAATGGGCGCCTAGAAAGGGAACTCCAGGGTAGTGGCAGTATAACTCCTGCATTTGGTAGTGTACAGACGCGGTTTGGGCCCTGAGCCCCTCACTTCTTCAGACATGTGCTTTTGGGCCGGTTTGAGCCCTGTAACCCCTGAACGCCGCAGGGACCAGTCTTACTTCAAGATACTGATCAAGATGGCCTCTTCTGTGAAGTCACTATAACTGGGTATTTGGCTCGAATTGCCAGCTTCTTTGTGGCTCCTCAAACTATCTATTCCAGATTTAAAATCCGTGAGCAAAGTCATAATTTCTAGATTTGAAAACTTCAATTAATCTTGGACCATAGAGGCTGATAATATCCTGGGCAAATGGCTTGTTATATAACCAGGAAAATAAATATTGCTTTGCTGAACTATTTACTGTTAAGACAACCTCGAGTTGTCCGTGGCTAGTTAAAGTCTAAAATTGTATTTCAATGGCATTACACCCCCTTTAAAGGTTGGTTGATAGTCAAATACATGCTCACATGGCCCTCGCTGTGAGTGAATATTCAGTGCATTTGCTTTCGTCATGCGCTGAGCTCCAGGTACTAGCAGCATGTCTTGTCAGCCATGATAAATATTTTTTCAGAAGACATAATGAACTGGATTCGTTTTAGGCAGCAAGACTTTTTTGTTTTTCTAAAACTAAAGCTTTGTGTGCAAAGTTTCAAAGGCAGATAAGGTAAGGGGGTTGCAGGTGTGCAATAGAATGAGTAGGGGAATGGAGCAAGGGAGGAAGCCATTGATCGGGGGTGCCATTGATGCGTAAGAGGAAAAATGAGCGACAAGGTGTGAGAGTGCGAGGGTAAGAAATAAATGGCCCAACACGACAAATCAATAAGGGGCTGGGAAATGGAAAGCATGGCTGACTTGCTTCTTACAAAGTTGCTGATTGGAGCAAATCTTAGGGAGCTCCTCATTGGGTAGCACAGTGGAGGAGTTTGGAAAATACTTTTTCTTGAGTTGGCCATTTCATGCCGTGGCATTGCTGGTTGCTACTCAATCCAGATATTCACAGTTCAGAACTCCATGTCCCTCTCTCACTCTTGTAACAATGGTTTCGCCAAAAAACGTCTGTGCAAAATGACATGAGATGGTGAAGGTTATCTGTGGAAAACCAATCGACCCTGTTGTGGTCATTTGCATTTTGGACGTGTCAGGGATCCCCAGGTGAATTATTACATTAATTAAGTTATGCCAGTGGGACTAAAGCAATCTGCATTTTGGTAAACTATTGCTGGCTGCCTATTACCTCTTGTTGCACTACGGCAATGCTGCTTCTTTTTCGCTTTATTTCTCTTGTGTGCGCATTAAAAGGTGGCTAATATATCTTATTTCTGTGTACTGCACAATAATCCTGAATTCAGCCGGCAAAAACAAATGCAAATGGTCGAAGTATTTACGTGCATCTTTAATCTGAATCGCTGTTGACCCGGTTCCACTTCTTTCTAAAAATGCCTTTACCTAGGGGTCTTTTAGTGCTACACGAAGTGAACTATGTTTCTTCCATTTTCTGCAACAAAACCGTCCATATTCTCAAGTGTTCAGCGTGTTTGTAATATTGTGCTTTAAAATAACGGTAAAAAAAATCCTTCTCTTTTCGCTATGATTCAGTTTTAATGAGCACATACAGAAACCCATCATGGTTGTAGCAAAATTGTAATTTGTAGTCCATTATTAAAGAGTATTTGCCTCTGATTGTATCAATAGTTAGTTGGCAAGCATATTTAGCTCAGGGACGTCATTTCACCAAAATGCCAGAGGTAGCGGAAGTGACGTAACATGACCCTTGACCCCATGATGACATCACATGAGGTGATGTCATTTGACCCCACCGCAAAGTAATATAGCGGGAAGCGATGGAACACCACCTTTCACCCGTTGACAAAACAGGGAGTGGCATCACATAGCATTGTAAACTACGAAAAATATGGTTACGATATCACTATAATGTGATGTACATTTCATACAAGAATGGATCGCCATATGTATCATTAAGATCAGTGTGTGTAGGCCCATATTGTTTTTGTTTTTGTTTATTTGGTATAGCGCAAAACCAAACCCGAAGGGGTACCTGGGCGCAGACAATACAAGGATACTTGAGAACTTGGTTACAGGAAAAAATACAGTTATACAGTTCACATTAGTAACAAAGGTGCATGTACAAGAAAATGCAAAACTACAGTTCAAGCTAGTTAACCAGAAATCAATTCATCTGGTTGCAGTCATTTAAGGTTTCTGGAGCGGGTGGTAGTGGGACAGTCGAGCTAAGTGTCATTGGAACGTATCCAGGTGAGGACTTTCCGCCTGAAGCTAGGTTAAGGTTGGTCCATTCTGAGATCCATAGGGAGTTTGTTCCAGGTTTGCGCAGCTATGACCGGAAAACTGGAGCCGCCCACTGTACTCTTTTTGTATCTGGGCACCACTAAGGTGTAGGCATTAGTCATTCTAGTGGGACGGTTTGAAGTTCTCTTGTTGACTCTGTTTACCAGGTAAGGGGGACTATATTGTTAAGACATTTAGAAGTGAGGGAAAGTGTTTTGAGGGCAATCCTGTCTTTGATATTTAGCCAGTGGATATTTTTCCTAGAGGTGGAGATATGAGCTCTGTTAGGAATATTTAAAGCTACTCTAATAGCGTTATTTTGGAGAGTTTGGAGTTTATCAAGGATATACTTGTTAGATCCTGCATATAGAGCATTACAGTAATCCAGCTTGGATATGATGAGCGCATTAGCTAGTGTAATGCAGCTAGTCTCAGTTAGAAATGGTTTACATGCTCGGATCAATTTGCAAGTATATGCCGTGGAAGATGCTAGTGAGTTGGTTTGTTTCTTGAAAGTGAGCGCTGAGTCGAGATAGACCCCGAGGGTTTTGACTGCAGGCATCACTTTGATGACATTATTGTCAATGTTGAATGAGGCATAGTTTGGGTCAAGTTTTTTGATGGCCAGCTCTGAGCCGAGGATCAGTAACTCAGTCTTGTCGTCATTCAGGCAGAGGCCGTGAGATGCCATCCATGCCTGGATGAGGAGATATATCTTATTTACTAAGGCCGTGTCTTCCAAGAAGTTGCCTGAAAGGGGGATAAGGATCTGAGTGTCATCTGCATAATTAGTGTAGATGATACCCAGTCTGTCCAACTTGTCAAACAAAGGCTTAGTAAAGATGTTATACATCGTCGGAGATACACATGATCCTTGAGGGACATCGCATGAAACTTGTGTGGGATCAGCGGCTGCTAGGGGGGAGAAGACTCTCATTGTCCGGTTTGCAAGGAAGGATTTGTACCCAGGTTATGGCATCACTTGAAAAATGAGCGGCGGAACTGAGGTGATTGCATAAAACTGCGTGATCTACCAAGTCGAAGGCCGCAGATAGATCAAGGAGGAGTAGCATAGCTGGTTTGCCATTGTCCTTCAACTCGTCAATTTGGGTCTTAAGGTCAATCAGCGCTGTTTCAGTACCATGATGGGGACGGAAGCCAGATTGCCGTGAGCCTAGTAGATTGTTAGTTTCTAAGTAGTCCTGAATTTGCAGGTACGCTACTCTGTCAATAATTTTAAGCAGAAATGGGACGGTGGTGATGGGTCTGTAGTTTGTCGGTATTGCGGGGTCAAGTGTTTGTTTTTTAGCAAGGGAAGCACCCAAGATTGTTTTAGGTTAATGGGCACTAGGTTAGACTTAAAGGATGCATTGATGAGTTTAGAGATGAAGGGGGCTAGGTCTCTAGCTGCATCTTTTATAATTTTGGCAGGGCAATTGTCTCCTTTGCAGTTGGAAGGTTTTAGAGATAGTATAATTTTTTCTGTCTCTATTATAGATATTTGTCTGAAGCAAAATGGGTGAGGGGTGTTAGGCTGGTTTGGTGGGAGCTGTGGCAGAGGTGTGGGCTCCGTTGGCAGGAGCAGGGAAGCTTTTTTATTGGCAATTTTGGTTTGGAGCAGGATAATTTTGCCCGCCAGGGCATTTTGTATATTAGTGCACCAGAGCTTATTTTTAGGAATGTTATCAGTCGGGGGTATGGGTGATTCCATTTCGCGGAGGATGGAGAATAGCTCCTTGGTATCTGATTTGGCCTTAGATATTCTATCATTAAAGGTATTTCTTTTAGTGCTTATGATTTCCTTTTTATATTGTTTGGCGAGAGTGGCTAATTTAGTTTTGTTCTCCTCAGTGGGTGAGTGATGCCAAATTGACTGCATCTTTCTTTTTTGAATTCTGAGGTCTTTCAAGTGTGGTGTGAACCAGTTGTTTAGGTGACAAAGTTGTTTGCTTTTACGTATTTTGGTGGGGGCAATCAAGTCAAGTGCCTTGATCATTGTGCTGTTATAGGCTTCCACAAGCGAAGTAGGGTCTGTGATGTTATCTAGCTTGTCGAGAGTGGGGAGGAGGTGGGGTAATAGTTGTTCTGCTGTGATGTCTTTTTTGCTTCTGGTGGGGAGTGGCGGGGCCATGAGTATAGGTTTGGGTCGGATATGGTCAAGTGAGGCATTGAATACAATTAAATAATGGTCAGTCCAGGATTGTGGCATTATGTTGGTAATGCTAATGTTGCAGTTCCGATCAGCAACCCAGTCTAGGGTCCTGCCTTTGACATGAGTAGGGGAGGAGACTTTTTGTGTTAGGCCGTAGTCATTCAGAAGTGAGGCAACAGATATGGCGTGTTTGTATTATCACATTACTGTGAATGCAAGCAGACGTCCATGACCAAATGCTAATGATGTGTTATTATATAGCACTTCCGCTTAAGCGCTTTATGTAGAAAAAAAATACACCCAATATCACCCAACCTGTGTTGGCACTCATTTTTCAACCTCATAAGGATGAAAGGCTGAGTTCAGGCGTTTAAGAATAGACAAAATCAGTGACTCGCCCTCTAAAGTGTGCCTGAAATAAACCTTTAATGAGTCTACCAATTATTGTATAGAATTCTAGAAAGACAGATTATTTGGTATTCCTATTCTTTCTTATTTAGGGTCATGCTGAAAGTGTTACACTTGTGGCACTCCTGTTCTTCTTTTTCTTCTTTTTAAAGGGGCCTGAACAAGAAAGCCAGCCACAGGACACATGGTGCTGGTCACAGCCCAATAGGTTGAATTACAAAAAAAAGATATATATATATATATATATATATATATATATATTCTTTTTTTTTTTTTTTTTAAGAGGTCGCAGTTGACCTCTGGCGACCCCTAAATAACGTCCCTGAATTAACTATTGTTATTTTGGACTCGGTCAGAGCTGTTTTGCATTACCGAATGGGATTGTAAAGAATGCGAAAGTTTGTCAGTCTTTCATTTCTATAATGTCCGTGTGTAAAATACCCCCTTTTCAGCCAAATAATCTTGTTTTCGTATTTTATAATATGGGGGTATGTGCGGGGTTTGGAGGGGTGAGGGATTGTGGAAAAGGGAACATGATGGAAAGCTTGACACTAAGAAGTCACACATTGCACTAGTCGTGTTGTACAAGTTAGTTAAATAACCTTCGATTTAGCCATTTACCTCTATGCCTGGATGAACTTGCACCATGCTGAACCCGTGAGTGGAACTTCAAATCATGCCTGAATACACTTAATTTTACCCATACACGTCTCCCCAGTTACACACTCGGTTACATCCACCGAATAATGGTCTCATGTCTCTAATCTACTTGGGAGTATCCTCCCTAACAATTGTCATGCGCATGTATGACCTGCATCGTGACGTCAGTGATTCCCCATCTTTAGTAGACCTAGCAAGATGAGGCGTGTATCGCACGCTCAGTTAAACCCTCTGAATGTAGTCCAACCTCAACCTACTCTGGGGTTGTGGTACAGAATGCCATCTGGAAAGGCATGCAAGCCTCAACCTTGCGGATTTGTGCAATGTGAAAGGGTGTTTTTTTCTTCCAGAAAGTACACCCTGATAAACGGACCTCCCTTTCAAATGTTCCATGCTGAAAAACATACTGAAAAGGTGTTTTCTGCTGGGCCTTGTCTGCTGACACACCAGGAGATGCAATATACTTCAGCCACATGGAAGATGGTGACATGCACCTTCCTGAAACTGTCTGCTGGAAAACAATTAATCCCAGCAGCCACTGGCATCCATGTTAAGCTGCCTTTAACTGTGCATCATCAATTGTTTGGTGACAGTGTTTTGGAAATATAAACAAACACCTATATCTAGTTAGAGAGCCATCATCTTAAGGTTGTCATCCACTGATCAGTCATGATTTGGCTCCATAGTCTGAAGTATTCTTTTTTTTTGGTGTTCATTATGTATCCCAATTTGTCATTTTCTAATCTCACCCAATGGTTGGTGGATCTGACTTTGAAGCTCATAAGACCCCTAATTACATCTTGGTGCCCAATTTGGATTAACTTTTTAAAACACTGAATGAGAACATTCTTGTGTGAAGCATCTCATCTAGTCTCGTTTGTGGCATTTCAGATTCTTCTGGACGTGGCTTGGTCATTCCTTTCTGCCTCAATTCTCCCCTGACTTTAGGCAGCTATAAAGACCGACCCTATAGGCCATACAGTAATAGTTGGTTCCCAGGAAGCATACACTATTGTGACCCTCTTTGTGTTGAATTCCTTTTATGTCTGTGAACAGTATGGACTTGTTCAATTTTACCTTCATTTATACATACATCCATCCATTCAGCTCGGACTTGGATGATCCCCATTATTCAACCTTGTCTCGGGAGAATAGCTCAGTGGCGATGTGTGCACCTTGGAAGCAAGACGCGGAGGAACACAGGTTCGATCCCCGGGTCCGCGCTTAGAAACCTCTGGGTATTAAGCGTGTTCTAAATAACCATTCACGATCACAACCCGCCTCTGGACATGAACACCCATTCTCTTAAACTGAAACTCGCAGAAGCTGGGCAGGAGACAGTAGCTATTTGTGGGTCAGGAATGAAAAATGTCTCCAATGCCGTGAACAAATCTGCAAGTCTCCGGGAACCAATACAGTCTCAATCACACTGTCTTGGAGAATTGCAGAGAAACCAAATGCATTCCGCTCCTGCCTTGTCTTATGCAGTTCCTCAGTGCAGGTATTCCCTCGCCAGGTCTTCACAGACCTTCTTCCTGTTCTTAAGGGCAAAGAGCTTGCACCTGGTATATTGGATGCCAGAGTATATGTTCAGCAAGAGTATAATTGACTCTGACGCTTGTTGGTCATTTAAACTCTCAACGAGAATGCTATTGCACATGAGGAGGTACTGTGGGATAGCACAGACCTTCTGGGATAAGGTGAGATAAGAGATCGATGTAGTTCTGGGCTCCCAAATTCCTAGCAGTAGAGATGTTCATCTTTGGGGTGGATCGGGACCAGGTAGAAGTTCTCCTCTGGCCATCTTTTCAGAAAGCGATGTAAGAGACTGATGTTTCTTACTTTGAAGAGGGGCACAGGTTGGGACTTTTCTGTCAGTGGTATCAGGTCTCTGAAGATGGACAAATTATTTGATAAATTTGAATCTTCAAGCTAGCCTCCGACGCTGTCCTGTACTGTGATCATGACAACCCCATGTTGACCCAAACATATTTGAGTAACTAATAGTGAGTCGTTATCCAGTTATGTGTACACCACAAGACTATATAAATAAAGCTTTAACATCACATAAGTGAGAATTTGTAACACAGTTGTCAGTGAATGTGGCCCCCAGCTTATGGATCTGTACAGTTTCTCTCCATGTATTAATTTTACGAACCATACATCTTCCCCACCCTCCTCTCAGCAAATCTAACCAGAACCCATGCAGCCACTGATAAGTCACTAATATAGAGATTAGTTCTTTACCTAGAGAGGGCTGTCCAACTCCAGGCCTCGAGGGCTGGATCCATGCCGGTTTTGCAGGGTACCCCTCATTAATATTAATGAGATACATTTTCATATGATGATGAAAAATGTAGGCACATTTTTCCTCATGAATATTGAGACATTCTGAAAACCCATTGGGATTCCGGCCCTTGAGGCCCAAAGTTGGACCTGCTCATCAGTGTCTTGCTCTTCACTCGCACCAGCAGGATGCCTTGTGTTCCCTAAAAGGGGTTTTCCAGTCCAGTTATCAGCAATGGCAGAAGTCTGCTCATCAGGGATGTCACACTTCAGTACTCTCAGCGCATCATCTAACTGTTGATGAAAGCTGGGAACACATGAGAGACATTTCACTTTGCACATTACATTGAATGGCGGCATTGCACGCAAACAACTAGACAGTAGCAGAGCGCATCATTGCACTAGGGCAGGGTTGTCCAACTCCAGGCCTCGAGGGCCGGCTCCATGTCAGGTTTTCAGGATACCCCTCAATATTCATGAGATAAATTTGCATACAATGATTCTAAATATATGTACATTTTTTCTCAAGAATATTAATGAGGGATATCCTGAAAACCATCAGGATCCCGCTTAAGGCCTACAGTTGGACAACCATGAACTAGAGGTTGATGATTGGTGCTATTGTAGTTAAAATTATCAATAAAGATATCCATCTATTCATACATGCAGTTATTTGTGTAGTTGTATTTTCCATGACGTTGATGTTATGTTAATTTTCCACCTAGTGTTTACTGATGGGAACCTCCTGTATCTTCCATCCCTGAATTATGGATGGCCATGCTGCTACTAATATTACTAATCAGCATGCTAATGGGCACGTTCTAACGTGTCCTACTTTTGAGCAGCAAGATTAGTGGCTCATTCTTTCCTTCTAAAGGCTCTTTATACGGTGATAGTCGCCTGGGAAATGGCTGCCATGGGCTAACATTTCCCCGGATTTGCACTCCAAAGCAAATCAAGCGCTTTCCCCAGGTATGCTGCGACCGGAATATATAAAAGAAAATGATACCCATCGTAGAATGTGTGGGGTAAGGCATTTAAGGGTGCAGGAAAGTCTCCTACCAGGCGACTTTTTCCACGCGACACTATCACATGGAACCCATTATAGACCATTACAAATGGAACCTGCAATTTACCTATTTGATACAGATCCAACACTGGTTTGATGCTATTAAATTTGCCCCAATCCCACACCTTGTTGCAGTACGGTATATGTGAGATTGTTGTAAAATAGCTCAGCGTGCTAAGTACTTGGGCCTTTCATCATCCCATCCTTCAAAGTTTGCTAATTTGAGTACGGTTAGTTTGGTAATAACACAGATTATTACAGCACTCAGAAACCAGAGGAAATCCACATGAAGCTCTCTATTAAAAAATCATATGAAATAAAACATGAATGAACAAACACCGTTTGCAAGCATCGTGGCCAATTTGAATGGTCGAGTAAGCCATATTCTTATGAAGATCCTTTATATGTGGATTCCAAGTGATTGATATTTCAAAGTTTTTGCATGTATCCCTCTTGCATAAAGCCCAGATCTAATGGGAGAAAGCCTGCCCCAGGCTAGAAAAACATTAGCCTGATGGATTCTCGCTACTTCTCCTAAGAAGAGTGACCACAGGAGTCTGAAAAGGGCACTTCACAATAGTTCAGGGCCTTCCCTTGGGTCTGCTGGGTTGTGTTCTCTTAACTTCAGCAGTTCTCGAAGGGTTCTTCCCTCGCCCATTTTTGGCTGCATGCTTTTGATGCCACGGTACCCAAACTGCAGCAATACTAGAAACCCTGCTCTGCCTGGCAGTATGCTATACTAGTGTAAGAGAGACTTTGCAAAGAGATGCTCATGGCATGGTTGTATGTGATATAATAGCTGGAAATGACATCGAGGGTGTCTCTATAGGCACTAAACACACTCAACATATTTTAGCACTGGGGCAATTATTTAAAACAAACTCCAGTCTTAGAATTTTTGGAGAAAGTGTTGGATAGTGCCTTTAAAGAAAATATTGAGTCTCCCTTGATGTTTTTCCCAGCCATTATATTACTGGATACAGATGGCATCAGGGCAGATCAAGGACACATGAATTTGGGATAACACTTAGGCCAGGATTGCCCCATCAGAGCTACAGATGGCTAAGTTTTGAGGCTGCATCAGAATGCTGAAAAATAACACTTGGTGTTCTCTTCTAAACATCAGGTTAAGTCTAGGAAAGGTAGCTGGGTCCAGTGGAAGTTGCTGACCCAATTCCTTTGGGATATCGACTTCCATTAGCAGAAGATGGAAAATAAAAACCCTCACCGGATTCTTACGAAGTATATGTTAAAGGTGTGTGAACTCCGTGAAATTGACCCGGGTTTGTTTTCTGAAGTCTTGATCTGGTTTAATTCCTTTGAATGTTCTGTTGACTGTCCCCGTTTCCAACCCTCTCTTGTGAGAGGCGGATCTATTTCTTTTCTGGCCCGACTCTGTGGAATGCTCTTCCTCTTCATATCAGGAGCACCCAGGCCCTATCCGTCTTGCGAAAGCAGCTAAAAACTTCGTTGTTTAAATGTGTTGCTCTCCTCTCCTCTCGTGTTTTTTCCCCCCCTAGCGCCTTGATGCCTCTGGGTCTTTGCCGCACTTTATACATTTTCATACAATACAATGTGAAAACACTGTTTTGACCCAATGGTATTTGAGTGGGGTGATGCATATGAAGGACCTTGGTGGCTATGGTTATTGAATGTCCTATGCCGAGCTGAACGACTGGAAGGGACTGCATCATTGCGCCTATGGTGGAAAGTGGAATCTTCTGAGAATGTTGGTCTTGTTGAACTTGGAGGAACAAGTGGGAAGGCCTACACATAATACATGTTATAGAAAAGACCTGAGACTTCTGGCTAGGAGACCACACAGCGAGCTGATGATCGCTGCCACACTGATGCTGGATGAAGATGTCGACAGGAGCTTGCTTGGGACCTGGTCATGGGACCTTGGAAGGGGAGCCACTCATTAGCTTGGGCTATTAGGTGGCACTTTAGTGCCACCTATAAGCTAAAACAATTGCATTAAAGTACAGATAAGGAGAAAGGACATATGAGGAGGGACACAAATCTTATGTGTCGTTTGTTTGCCCACCCATTGACTACCAATGTCCATGCTAATTACCACCCAGTTCCGGACCTTCCCTGCCCAAAATACCACTTCGTGGAAACACTTTGAGCTTGCTTTAATGAAGCCTTTCCATCAAACTTTGCACTCGAAGTACCTGCCAGTGATTTCTCAACGCAGTCTACTGAGAGCTGAGGACTTAATTTGACTTGTGACCGCACTACTGGTGTAATAAAATGAAAATGTCATAACCAGATCTGCCTACTGCCACTCGATTTAAAAGCACTTTGCATTTCCTTCACTGAAGTACTGTAAAAAAACGGTCATTGGCCAAGCAAACAGTTTCGACTTAGATATAAGTATTAGGCATTTGTCAGGCACTCCTATTAAATGCCCAGGTACGACCACAATTCTGAACATGCTACCTTCACTGGCCAGTTAATATCACTACAGCAGTGCCTGGCAAGTGCCTTTCACATGCCTACACAAAAGCCCAAACTGTTGGCATTGCCAATGCTTGTTTTAAGTGGTTAACATGGTGTTTGAGTATGAAGTCTCTTAGGACTAGGATGTGTGGCAGAAACTTTGCATCGGGCATACTGGACGCTAGAGTACATGTTCAGCAAGGGCATAATTGACTGACGCTTGGGCATTCAAACACGCAACAGGAATGCTACTTGCACATAATGAAATACTGTGGCAGTGTGCAAACCTTCTGCGATATGGTGAGATCAGAGATCAACGTACATCTGGGCTCCCAACTCCCTAGTCCTAGTAATCGGGAGATGTTCATCTTGGAGCTGTACGGGGTACCTGAATTGCATCCCACAAGTGATATGATGGAGCAGGGTGTGTTCTGATATGAGGGCAAAATTGATAAATTCCTAGGGTTGTGGTTCCACTTTGAGGATTACATTTTATGAGGTGTTCTTGTTATGTTATGTTATGTTATTTTGCACTTATATAGCGCCTTATATACCATTGGTATGGTCTGAAGGCGCTTGTAGGTTGAACGCCCTTGGGAACCGAAGTTCAGATCAGTAGAGAGAGTAGGGAGAGTCAAAAGGTGCATGTGAGCACCGGGTATGTGTGCAGCTCGTGCGGTACTCGTGTAATAGCTGCTTCTTAGCGGTAGGTGTGGTGGTTGAGAGATCAGGAGAATGTGTTCGTTCTGGCAGGATTTATCCAGAACGGATGTGGCTGCGTTAGGCCTGAGGAAAACGCCTGGCTGGGGGTGTGGAACCAGCAGTGATTACATAGAATGATGTGGAGTAAGCGGCGGAATGTTGGTATGAGAACAGTTATACCGAATGGTGTCATAGTATCTCTGTGTTCTAGTTGAGTGGTGATGTAAGGAGAGAGTAAGCATGGTGGTGTGGTATGATCGGTTATATGCTCTTTCACTGAGCACACTTCTAATTGCAACTTTCCCAGAGAGGGTACTGGGCGCACTTCTAAATACAGTTTTCCACAGAGAGGCTATTGGGCACACTTCTAGATTCAGTTTACTAGAGGCTATTGGGCACACTTATAAATGAAACTTTCCAGAGTGTCTATAGGATACAATTCTATAGTCAACTTTCACAGATGCTATTGGGAACACTTCTAAATTCAACTTCACAGAGCGACTATTGGGAGCACTTCTAAATTCAACTTCACAGAGCGACTATTGGGAACACTTCTAAATTCAACTTTACAGAGCGTCTATTGGATATACTTCTATAATCAACTTTCACAGAGGGTATTGGTTACACTTCTAAATGCAACCTTCACATTGATGCTATTGGGCGCAATTCTAAATTCCATTTTCTACGTAGTGGATTCTGGGCGCACTATTAAGTCAATTTTCAGAGAGGCTTTTCCAGAGAGGGTGTTGGGAACACTTCTAAATTCAATTTACTAGAGAGACTATTGGGCACACTTCTAAATGCAACTTTCCAGAGTTTCTATAGGATACATTTCTATAGTCAACTTTCATAGATGCAATTGGGAACACTTCTAAATTCAACTTTACAGAGCGTCTATTGGATACGCTTCTATAATCAACTTTCACAGAGGGTATTGGTTACACTTCTAAAATGCAACCTTCACAGCGATGCTATTGGGCGCATTTCTAAATTCCATTTTCTACGGAGAGGCTACTGGGCGCACTATTAAGTCAATTTTTCAGAGAGGCTTTTCCAGAGAGGTTGTTGGGCACACTTCTAAATTCAATTTACTAGAGAGACTATTGGGCACACTTCTAAATGCAACTCTCAGGGAGGCTATGGGTACACTTCTAAATTTCGCTGAGGGGATAATGGACATACTTCTAAATGCAACTTTCATAGAGTGTCTATTGGGAACCCTACTAAATTCACAGCGAGGTTATTGGGCACACTTCTAGATGCAACTTTCCAGAGTGTCTATTGGGCACACTTCTAAATGCAACTGTCACAGAGGATCTTGGGTACACTTCTAAATTCAGTTTACCAGACAGGCTATTGGGCACATTCTAAATTCATGGAGAGGCTATAGGGCACGCTTTCTTAATGCATCTTTCACATGTTAACATTTACAATTCCATCTAGATGCGACGCAGGCCGATATTCACAATTCCATCTAAGTGTGGATATGCTAACATTCACAATTCTATCCAAGTGTGGACATGCTAACATTCACAATTCTATCCAAGTGTGGACATGCTAACATTCACAATTCTATCCAAATGTGGACATGCTAACATTCACAACTCCATCTAAGAGTGGACATGCCAACTTTCACAATTCTGTCTAAGTGTGGACATGCTAACATTCACAATTCTGTCTAAGTGTGGACATGCTAACATTCACAATTCTATCCAAGTGTGGACATGCTAACATTCACAATTCTATCCAAGTGTGGACATGCTAACATTCACAATTCTATCCAAGTGTGGACATGCTAACATTCACAATTCTATCCAAGTGTGGACATGCTAACATTCACAATTCTATCCAACTGTGGACATGCTAACATTCACAATTCTATCCAACTGTGGACATGCTAACATTCACAACTCCATCTAAGAGTGGGCATGCCAACATTCACAATTCTGTCTAAGTGTGGACATGCTAACATTAACAATTCTATCCAAGTGTGGACATGCTAACATTCACAATTCTATCCAAATGTGGACATGCTAACATTCACAATTCTATCTAGGTGTGGACATGCCAGTATTCACAATTCCATCTGAGAGTGGGCATGCTAACAATCACAATTCTATCCAAATGTGGACATGCTAGGATTCATAAAACTTGAGAATCCGTGCTAACAATCATATTTCTGTCTAGATTTGGCGAAGGCTAGTCTTTGTGGTTCACTCGTGGTATGGTTAGCATTATACTGCAGGCAGTGTTTGATGTCCTGCCATTAATAGGTTTGGGCTGGTGGTCACATCTTTCTAATAATGCATGGTGCGGGTCTGTAGCGGTCTAGGCCATTGATAGGTAAGTTAGAGTGGCAGGAACTTTCTGGAGTAGAGTGATTACTCTACTCCCCACCCATGCCACACTCACGGTTTTTGTTGGTGTCTGTTGGTTGCTGGCTTCCTTGGCGTCGCCTGCGGACACCTGCAGACACTTTCTGGAGCCGCCTCTGTTGGAGCCGCCCTTGGCCTCGGGGCCCTTAGCCGCTGGGGCTGCCGGGCAGAGGGCTGCCCTGGGAGGACCAGTGATGAAGGTAGGGGATGGGCGGGTCGGGAGGCGGGAGCGGGACCTTGATGGGCGTGGGGCGAGCGAGGGAGAAACCAGGAAGGTTTGCATGCGCATATCAGTCCACGTGATATTTTCCTGTGCAGTGATAGCGATGTGTAACAGAATTTGTAAATCGAGTTTCATATATGAAACCTGGACAGTGTGTTCGTACCACCTTATCTTAAATGTACGAAATGCCAAAAAACAAATGCAGAGCGGAGGAGTTCCCCATGCCCTCATGATTTGGCTATGTGGGCTTCCTAAACACGGACTCAAATACATTGGATTCTTAATGTACACAATAACAATGCAATTTGCCTGGCTAAGGAAAGTGCATTGATATGATGTGGCATTTATAACACACCTATACACAAGTGTTTCAAGGCGCGAAGGCACAATGCCTTGAAACGCAAGTGTTTCAAGGCATTGTGTTCTATGAAGGCATCATGAAGCAAGACACAGACAACCGATTCAAAGTTCAAATTAAAATGCTTCAATAAATCAAATGCCAGGATTGTAAAAGGCTTAACTTGCTCTATGCTAACGTGGGATTTCCCTACCTGAATGAAACTAAGGGAAGTCTGAGTCAAAGAGTTCAACTTATGTCTGCCTGTGTCCAAAAACTATTCTTGCCCTCACGACTAAAGCTAACCAGTGTGTAGGGATGTCAATGAAAACAAAGGAAATGGTGCTAAGCTCAAAGTTCCTAGCTTCTCCGAGCTTTCTTTCAGCTGCCCTTCCCCAAGTGCAAAACAGTTCCACAAAATTCTCAAGATCACCTTTTGCATGTAAAAGGTATTACAGTTCCAAATAATCCTCTGGATTCCCTTCCCCAAGTTTCAAGCAACAAAGTTCAGCAGAAAAGGGTCTTGAGGCTTTGTTCTCAAGACAACAAATACCGTTCCTCAAATCTCGGGCCACCCTTCCCCAATACTTTAACTCTGCCACTTCTACTTTTTTCACTATTTTCACAAAGTTCAACATAACTTGAGGTTAACCTGACCCTCTTGCTGGCTTGCCTCACCAGTTCACTTACAGTGCTTCTCCTTGATGTGTTTCACAATGTCTTTGGGTTTTCGTCATTCCGGGCTCACTTGTCCAGGTGCAGCTGACGGACCGCACAGTCCACCCATAACAGGTTGCGCAACCAGGATCCCTAGGCTCTTCAGCCCACAGATGCTCTTCTATTCTTGCCCCTGTGTACCAAGTCACGTTCACTTAGTTCCCCTTTATCAGCTTCTTGGCAATATGTGCCCTTTTACACTTCTCTTGCTTCTCCTTGTTATTCTCTTGGCTCTGCCATACTGTGTCACACACGTCTTGCCAGTCTTTGACCTTGCCGCACTGCATTCACCCAAGTTCACTTTGTGGTGTTTTTTTTCATCCCCCACCTTTTTGTGGCACTGTTGAGCTCTTTTCCTTAATTCACTTTCACATGGGCACTTTGGCTGTCATCTGCTGTTTGTTTTTCCCATACATTTTATTCCATTTAATATTTAATATACTTATCTTCATGGTTTCATTCAATTCGTGTTCAATATGCATTCAATATCTTTAATTTCAAGTTTCTGTTCAGTTTGATATTTAATATGTATTTGATTTGCTGAATTTCACGTTTCCATTCGGTAGTCAAAATGCATTTGATATGGTAGTTTATTTATGAACCGCCTATACACAATGTGTTTCAAATCGCTTCATGACGAGGGAGGTAACAAGGGAAAATAAAAAACATTCTTACTGGCCATGAATAAAAAGAATGTGAAATTAGCTATTGTACCCGGCCTAGCGACATTTCAGATAGTGCAAGTGCTGAAACACAGATAGGAAGAAAATGGGAACAGACAGGCGACTACTGTACTAGGCCTGACAACATTTCTGGTTGAGTCGGAGAATTACACGAGGTGAGGGAGAGGGTAGGAGAGAGGAGGGAGAGGAACAAAACAAGCGACTATAGTACTAGGCCTGACAACATTTCAGATAGTGCTGGAGGGGGATACTTAATTTCAAGTAACATTACTTAAATGCAGTACCCTACTAGCGCCCTAGTGCTAGAGTGCCTCTTCCCAACACTCACCGGCTCTCTGCCTCCCCATCTGGTGGCTCCCACTGCTTCTCCTCTGCCTCTGGAGCCAGCGGGCAAACCTTTACGAGCTCTGCTCGTCTGCCGAGTGTTATCTTCTGCATGCCGGCAGTTCACATGCTTCTCTTCAGACGAGGAGGGCGTCCTTTCTTTTCCTTGTTAGCTCGCAGCTCCTGCTGCTTGCTCTGTAATGAAGAGGCTCCCACACCTTTGGCAACTATAGGGCCCACTTGTCTTGGGCCCCCACAAGTGTTCTGGGAAATCAGCCGGCATCATGGCTCCTTCTTAGGCCCCACCACGGCTGCCTCCTCATATAAACGGGTCCCCTGTTGTTCTCTCCCACACAGTCCTCCCTGTTGCTCCTCTTGAGGTTCTCTGGCCAGCTTTTTATACACCTGCAACCACTTGACAGGTTGCAGGTGTAGATTGCCTGACCATAATACCATAATTAAAAGGACATGCCTGACCCTCTCAGCACTCTGCAGGCATCTTCCTCGTCCCAGTACTAGAGAGGTGACATGGTTTAGTGTTCATTGCTCTTAGTCGCCTCTTCCACGTCCCAGTACTGTCAGATGTTAAATGTGAGGAAATGAAGGGGCTGGCTATAAAGGCTGGAGAAGGAGGCGGTTGGTCTTTAATAGGGAAAGGGGCATACCATATCGCTCTGTGGGCACCCCACTCCCATTCCTAGAGGACTGTTCACCCAGGTGATCCTCCCTCGCTTCTCCACCCCCAGGGTCAGGATCCAAGAGGGATGGCCAACTGAACAGAGGATCCAAGGGGACTAGGAGTGAGAATTACCCTTAGGTTTCTCACAGTACACAGTACAATGCGTACTGCCGGTAAGTATTGTTGCTATATGAAACATTAAGAACTGGGATCTCCACACATAGCGGACCCGACATGCAATACGTTGCTCTCAATCATTTTATTATGCATCTTTTGTTCCACTTAAAAAAAAAACAGAAGTAGCTGAAATGCCAGTTTCCAGTAATGTCTTTTGAATCGTTTTTTTCATAGTTCCGTAACCACTGGGTTCTGTTGCAAACCGTTTGACATTATCTTGCAATGTGAGGAATGCCCTTCACATTTTTGGTTTGTGCCAACTTGTGAACTTAATACAAACCTTAATATGTAATCCTTACTTTAACAACGTATTAAAGACTTAAAGGTTTGAGTTATAAAGAATGGCAGCTGTTAAAAACAAGATTTAATATAGTGGTGTAGAAAAGCACTGTGGATTTGTATCTCTTGTGTAATTGGAATGGAATGCACTGTTGCCGAACAATGTTAGGAGGGTATCCACTTTTTTCTTCGCAGTTGTATGTTCAGCGATCAAATACCTTCTCATCAACACTAAAAGTTAAACCTTATATAGGGAGTCGACTAGATAAGCGGTAGCAGGATGGCTAAACGCACCTTCCATGTAGTTAATGGTCTCAAACGTTGTAGATCCTATTTTCTGTGGTCTTGCGTTTTGGGTTCGGTGAAATCTGTATATTTTTCATTCTGTTACCGTGCGTGCCCTATAACTGAGCAGTTCATGCTTTCTCACTTCACTTGAGGTTTTCCTTTGTATCATTAATACTGTTTTTATTAAATTGATTGAAGTCTTCCCTATCACACAGGAGGAAAGCTGGTACCTAACCACAATATTCCTGTCCTATGTGCCAGCAGGGGTTGGAGAGGTCGGAGGGTGTGTTGGGGGGGGGGGGGGGGTACGGGGCGGCTAGGCATACTGGAAAACGTTTCTGAAATAGAAAGTATTATTGAGCAAAACCTAATGATAGAAGGGGGTGGTTAGAAAGGCATGTAATTTACCTTAAGTATGTCTGGTCATTGGGGTCTCACAGCAGAGTACAGAGGAATTCACGGGAAACCATGCTGTGTGGAATTTCACAATGGCGCAGTCTGTACACGCCATTCAAAGCGCAAAATACAGTGCCGTCCCACTCTTCACTCGTTGTTCACGTTCCCAATGCTGACACACTGACTCCACACATCCACCGCCAGAGGAATCTCCCTGATCCTCTGACTATCACGTTGCAGAATTGATGCTTTTTACGTGTACTACTAGCCAGGGGCGCCGAGTACGGGGGGCTGCGGGCCCCGCCACCCCCCCCCCCGCAGAATGAAGTTGGGGCTGAGCCCCACCCCCTCGTCGGAGAGAAGAGACGCAGTATGGATGGCCCTTTGTTCCATCCATACTATCTCTCTCTGGCGGCCCGGGTAAAAGCCGGGGAAAAACGATGTTTAGAAATTGTGGGACAGATGCAAAGCATGAGGCTCTTGCTTTGCATCTGTCCCTCAATTTCTAAAAATCGTTTTGGGTTGGGTGTATTTGTACATCTGTGCACCCCTCTTACTAAGAGGGGTGCACAGATGTAGAGGTACACCCAGCCCAGAAGGATTTTTAGAAATGGAGGCACCGATGCAAAGAGAGGGAGCGGGGAGGGAGCAGGGGCAGGGAGAGGGGCAAATAAGACTGTTTGCAAGTCTCTGAGTGTGCACGTGGTGAGGGTGAATGCTATGGGTGGGGTGCGGAGGCGGTTGAGCCAGCGCTTTCTAGTACAGCTGCCATATTTGAAATGGGGCAATGCTGGCACTCAGTTAGCTCGCTATACTCTTGATGGTATAGTACTGCTGTAACAAGGCTTTTATAATTGTTGAATCTTCTCAGCGATACTATGCTTTTGTTGAGGCAATGCTAGTTCATCTTAGTAGGGCTGCTATACTTTTGATGGGACAACATCAGCACTTCTCAGTTGAGCTGCTACACTCTTATTGACAAGGCCCCAGCACTTCTCAACAGATGTATTTCTTTTTATTTTAATTGGTTATTTATAATGCGTGTACTACCCAGAGGTTTCTAAGTGCGGACCGAGGGAGCGAACCGTGTTGCGCGGACCGAGGGAGCAAACCTGTGTTGCTCTGTGTCGTCTTGCTTCCAAGGCGAGCACGTTGCCCCTGAGCTATCCTTCCGATACTCTAAAGATCTGAAGTACATTTAATGATACAGAACCAGAACTATTGAGCAAGTCTGTCATCAGAATAACTCAACACTGTTGTGGCTATACAAGAGTTCATATATTTAAAGGGATGGAATTACTCAGAATGTTGCAGCACTATTCAATAAGCATAGTTAATGTGAACATACTACACTTCTCACCGTTGGGACAGTACTGCCACTTCTCACAGAGGCTTCTACATTTTTTATGGGGCAGCACTGATCCAGCCTCCTGCTCACATGCTCAGAATTGTCATTTCTCAGCAGGACTGCAACACTATACCATTGTGTTCTGTATGTTGAGTGCTTCTACATTCAATTGGCAACAGGCATGTCCGGAGCTGCCTGCTGCCAATAAGCTGCCGCTCAGGATGTTGAGAACCGTGATGGGGCAAGGGATAGAAAGCTCGAGCCTGTAGGATAGCAGAATCAGCAGGGTCTTTAAACCTGCTCACTCCTTCGGGAGGGGCCACGGGCAAAATGAGCCTGATCCCACATACAGGGGGTTGTTACCGCTCTATCTCTCCTGAATGAAAGCATGAGCTCTCTCAGACACAAGTTATCACCCCTGCACACACATTGAATGAATATGGTATGGATCTATAGATCGAGAAAACTGGAGTGACAATTCAGAGTGTTTTAACAGAAATATAATTATCTTCCCAGATGGGAGACTGACTCCATTAATATACATAGGGTCACTGAGATGACCAAGAGTGAAACTGTACATTCAGCTGTGAGATTACCAGCAACGGTTGATACTATGCTGCAAGGAGTGAGGTGCCCACTCAATATATCACACTGTTTATAGGTGTGAGACCCATCCTGAATGCTTGCCCAAAGAGCCTTGGCCAGAGTTTCACACTGAAGAAGTGAGCATGTGATCCAGGGTCTGCAGCCCACAAACACACAGGGGATTCCCATGCTCCCATTTGCGAGATTTGCACCAAATTAGTGAGATTGTGCTCTAAGGTAGGAAGCACACGCACAGTCTTTGCTCTGACGTTTGACATCCTCACAGGATGGGATGGCATTTTGTTCTTTCATCCTAGTTGTGTTGCTCTGCCTTTTGAGGGCTACTACAACCTGGATGATTATAGAGGGGTGGAGTAGGAGGAGTGATGGCCCACTGGAATGCAACTCGAAGGCTTAAATCTCCTCCTTACTTGACTTTAGTATATGCAGTACATGCTAACCAATGTTTTCACTGTTCCCCCCCCCGCGCGCCGTTTCACCAAGTTGGCGACTACATGCAAATGTGCAGTCCTTTAACTGCCAGTGATGTCACTTCCTGTATTTGCCCCCCCTTCCCCCTCTTTCCCCCCCCCACAACCCCCTGGGAAATTCATAAGTCAGCTCCCCTGCTACTTGCTCTTGCTGAAGCTGCTGTAAAGCCTTAGCCTAACCAGGGCATTCTCTACAAACTTCAGATTACCCAAAATAATGGCATCAGAGCGGCCCTCAATATCCCCTGTTCTGCTCGTATCTCAGAAACCGGGAAGAACCTCAATTGGCTCTGTCACCCAAAGAATCTCACTTAAAGCACTGGCCCTCACATACAAATGTGTAAACCATCAGGCCCCAACGTACCTTGCCTCACGATTTACACAACATATCTCATCGCAAGTACTCAGATCTGCACAATCCCAAGGCCTTGCGATCCGTAGATTCAAGCTCCAATCTGCAGGGGGGCGCCAGCTTCCCTGTCCTGGCAGCCAAGCTCTGGAACACCGCACCTCTCTCTATCAGAACCCTACCCTCATTCAACCTTTTCAAACACAAAGCCAAGCTCTGGCTAGCCTCATCTCACTAACAGTTCTTCTGATCATGGCCGGACAACTGTGTCCCTGTTATGCTTTGCTCCTCCACTACTGATCTGCTTGTTGCTCGGAACTGTAACGTCAATTGTATATTTTGTTCACAATTTATTGTAACCACTGTAACTGTCATGCCTGTAACGCTCTTTTAAGATATGCGCCTGGTTGCCCTTGGGGCCTGGTCCGTGCTATATAAATAAAATAAAACAAATACAAATAAATACCGTTGGAAATAATGATAAAGCCGTTGCTCTGGTGGTTCCTGCTTGAAGGAAAGTAATGACGTGGACACATGTACATGTTATCCCAGTGGTGCACCGCCAGGCATAAGGATGAAAGTCCTCGGCTCTCCTTTATGACATCTTGGCTCACATGAAATAATTGCAGGTAAGGACGGGGTCCATTTAACATAAGGCTACCAGTCACTCTGGCAATGTTGTATTTACCCAATTGTTACGCTACCCTTGCAATATCAAAACATAAGTATTCATGAATCCTCCCTGATATCAGTTAGTTCTTGGACGTCTTTTCAATGCACACTGTGAGAGAAGGGCCGTCTGGCGAGGGGCAGTGTTGGCCATGCTTTAACAAAATGTTTACTAACATAAAATGTCGCAGGTATCGCTGTTGCTGAACGGGGCTCAGTCCTCCCCTTCACAATAGCTCATGTCAAAATGATAGTACACACGTGCCATCGCTGAGACAGCCTAAAGGTGCCCCAAGCTCTGCAGCGCAACAGATCAGGATCAAAGGTCGCATGTGCATCCCTGAAAGCTTCTGGAACACAAAGTTCCTGCTGGCACAGTTGCATTTCTAATCTTCTTTATCTCTGATCTAATTTATAAAGTATTAAGCAAGCAACTGAGCCTCTTTAAGGCATAGAGAGCAAGGGGTCCACGTCTGGAGTATGCTTTGGGGGTGAAAGCGCATGGAGGAAAGCTGGGTGCTGTTTTTCTTGATAGAACCCATTAAAGAAGGGTAAGATATTTGTACACTTTACCAATTCAGTTTTTACCAATTATGGTCGTGCACTGCAGGGATGTTTCATTGGCATTTCATTTTTTCTTATATATACAGTGCTTTACAGATATTATTTGAGTGAGTAGCTAACTGCATATTCTCCAATTAGGTGTTGCATGTGCACACGCATAGAAGTCTGCCTAAATCCCTTACATAATTTATACCGTAGAGCCCCACTGGAGTCCTTGCATTTGTCAAAGGTGCATGTATACACATGGCCATATAGGAGCACTACAGAGTAGAATGTCCTTGACCGCTAATAAGGCACGCTTGAAACTGGCATTGCATGCTTTCTTTAAATCACTTTAGGAGATGGATTGTAGTATTTATGGTACTGTGGCACTAATGATGTACAGTTATTTTCATGTACTTAATTTCCATATTTATATATACAATGTACATATCATTTTCTTTAATTTCCCTGTTTCCACTCAACACTCCTGCCATGAACTGACAAATGGTATGTACTTGTTATTTATGGTGTGGTTAAATTGTTAATATCTCAATGTACATGATTGACTATACAAACTTGACATTTCTGTATGTATGGGGAACATTTTGATTATGTACAGCCTTTATACCGACTGAGGGGTCGAAACACGTGTCGGCTGCAACAATAAATCAAAATTGTCGGAAAACAATATCATCTTGATTTGATAACTTATTCAAATAAATGCAAACTTTGTAAAAGGGACTATTTATAGGTTCTTTGCGCAATCCAACAGCATACTTTCCTATTAATTGCAATTGTGAAGCGGGTTTGGGGAGGCTCTGTTTGCTGTAGCTGCTGCATAGGACCATGAATTATTAATTCGGAGGACTAGCACACTCCTACTTGTTCTACCCTGGAGCTCCATTAATTACTTCAAGTTCAATAATAGGTTGTTCCATTAGACCCATGGAACAGCCATGAGGGCCAGAGGTAGCTCCAACTCTAGCTCATCTCTATGTAGAAATAAGTAAAATCCTGACAGACAATCCATTTAGAGAATGTATTGAATTATGGAAGCGTTACATGGACAGTGTCTTGATGATCTGGAACGGAGATGTGCATAGTTTAGAACAATTCTTTCACTGGTTGAATGAACACAACCCTTTCCTCAAATTTACATCTAACCACAATAAATATGAAAGATTTTTTTTAGTTATTACAATTGTCAGACCCAGAAGCTAATGGCCTCGAGATGTGAAACCAGTCTATAAAAAAAATGACAAGAACTCCTTGCTACATTTCTCTAGCTTTCACCCCAGACATACTAGGGAGAACCTCCAGTTTGAGCAGTTCCTACGCATAAGACGTAACCGTACCACACGTGAAGCCTTCTACACTGAAGCTGCAAACCTAAGTTCCAAGCTAGTATATAGGGGCTACCCTAAAAGGATTGTGAAGAGAGCTGGTAATAACATAGATGCACAACAGAGAACAACCTCTAATAACAGAGGTGCACTTCTCCGGTATGAAAGAAGGGATGATAAAACTGACGACTTATTGTGTGTCAGTACCTTCAATCCTTTGTCCAACAAGATTGATAAAATAATTAGAAGAAATTGGCATATTTTGACAGGTGGAAATAACCTAGTGAACCAACCAGGTTGTGCCTACAAAAGAGGAACAAACTTAAGACTTATTCACTAGAAATTACATTTACGAACCTACAGAGAATCAACTATTCCGGAACAATGGGGTATGACGAGACCCATGGGCCATACACCCTGTGGAGGATGCAGCTGTTGTGCTCAGACTAAGAGATCCCGAGAGGTAGACATCAGCCTAGTAAAACCATGGCAACAGAAATCTCGAACCAATTGTAATACAACCATGGTTGTTGATGCATTTTGTTGCCCTTGTCACAAACTTTCCATAGGGAAGACCAAAAGGAAAATTAAGTTATGCAATTTGCAAATATAAAAGTTTTATAAGGAAGAAGTTGCTAACTGCTCCTCTAGTAGGTCACTTTATGTTCTCAGAACATCGATACAAAGAATTGTGATGGACCGCTTTGTTAAATATAGGGCCCAGCAATAATAAAAGTACAGATCCGCAAAGACTTTGAGCAGTAACGATGGCTAATTTTTCGAACAAAAAGTCATCAGAAAGGCTTAAACGAGTGTGTTGAGTGGCAGAGAGTCTGAGATCGAGTGACATGCCTAGTGCATGTTTACTAAGTGAACCAGAATACAGTGATAACATGTGATTAGAAGTACAAAGGATGTTCCTGCTTTTTCGCACCACTATGCATAGTCTCCAAAATATGCAAGGCAAGGTGTAATTCAGATTCGGCATATTCATAATGATGCTAGACCAGGTCAAGATGGCCGCTGTTGTAGAAATCAACATCAAGGTTCCGTAAAATAAACACATAATACGCGATGCGCCAGCACGTCATGTGTTGGCGGCACCATTCCATTTGTATGTGTACATTGGCTGCATTGCAAAGCTGAAAGTAGAAGTAAACCATGCGGACAAATGGATAACACAACATAGGAAGTAAGAACCTGCCACATAGCGTAAGTAAGGCTGGAGTATAAAGCGTGTAACTGACATCGGATGTATCTGATGTTGTAAATCATGTTGTTGAAGATTCAAGTGTTTGCATATCTGAACGCTTGAGAGAAACTGTGTTAAACCCAACAGAGCTGGATTATGAAATCTGAGTTGATGCGACTATCTGCCAGAAGTAATCTAGATAATTTATAGATAAAGCAGCTGCATGCAGGCACATTTTCATTAATATGACAATGAAACAGATTAATTATTGTATGGATGCATCTTTGTTTTCAGGGGAGTGTTTTGAGAAAATGATCTCTAAGCCATGCCTTGAACTAAGAAAATAGATGATGGTAGGCACCACATAGCATTTTTAAAATAGATGCAATTTGAGATGAGTGCTAGTAATTCTAATACCAACAGCACTAATATAAGGGGTTTGTTAATTTGCAGTACATTTTTTCCTTACAACATACAGTTGACACCTCGGCACAGAACTATCGGAACCATACACTGATCACAAAGAATTTGTCTTTTGACGTTAATATACTCATTATTATTGGATGCATTTGCCAATCTAGACCCTATTTTTTTTAAATAGGCAATGTGTTAACTGAAAAGTGTGAGTGATTTTGTGATGCCTTCATCCACTGAACTTGCGCCTTTACCCATTTACTTATCACAATAAGTTTGAACCTATAGCATCTTTTGTGGAAATTGCCTTTTTAAGACCTCTGAAGAAGTTCCTGCAATATTCAATGGAATGAAATATGTTGGGCTATGATACAGCTACAAGAAATTAGCTGTGATAAATTGGATATTTCAAAATAAAAAAATCAGTTTGTCAATTGAAATGGGGCGTTCATGTGTATATGTAATAGAAAATCATTGGGCCTCATTATGAGTTCGGCGGTAACCTGCCGGTTTTTCCGGCTCGGTTACCGCCGGACTCGTATTACCATTCCGCCTCCGTGATTCCCGGAATTACCGGGGCATTACGACTCCGGTGTCCCGGGAATTCCATAGGACTCAATGGGGAAGTGGAAACACCGGCACCATCTCGTGATGGTGCTGGTGTTTCCACGTCCGCCAGCAGGCGGGCGGGGTTAAACCCGCCAGGTCTGACCTGGCAGGAACGCCACCTCCCGCCTGCAGGACTCGAGATCGAGCGGTCCGGAATTAACAGTGGCAGCGGGTTTACCGCCACTGTTATTTCCGGACCGCCCAACCCGTAATGAGGCCCATTGTTTTCATTAGTCACATCACGGGGAGCACATAATATTGGAGTGCTTTATATATGATTCATGGTAAATAATGGAAATAAATATTTTTGAAGTAAAATGAGATAAGGTTATATATGCAGTCCAGATTGACATATAAATATATCTAGAAAGGGTAGAATAAACGTCATACTCGTGAGGGTATCTCAGAACCCATGATAGAATCCCTTAAATATATCAAGGCATACATTGGTTTCAAAAATTGATTAGCAGAATGTGCTAAAAAAATGTTCTTGATTAGCAAACAATCATATATGATTAGCAATGTTGTACTAATTTTTTAAGTCACCAGAAGTTATTTGTACTGTGAGAATTCTGAAGGTGTCTCCTTGACTAAGCCCCAGGGATCTGTCATCCAGGTGGCCAGGACACAGCCATCGCTATTGGATCCAGTTCCTGGGGGTGGACCAGTGCGGGAGGATCACCTGGATGGGGGCAGGGGGATCCTCAGGGAGTGGAAGTGGGAAACAGACTGGTGAGACGAGGTACCCCCTTCCTTATAAGACCTTTTCCCCATCCTACCCTGTAGGATACTTTGAAACTCGGCCCCCCACCCCCTTTTCCGACACCAACACTTTCTTACAGCATGAAATACAACAGACTAACACCAGGGTCGTTTACCTGTCATGTCCCAACACAAAGGTCAGGCAGAGTCAGGCAATTAACAATCACACAACCCTGACGACCCTTTCCATTCCCCAACGGGATAAAAGGTGGAGCACAAGAGGACACTTTGGGCAAGGCAGACCGTACGACGAGGCAGCTGTTCCATGAAGTCAGTTCAAGAGGAGAAAAAACGCAGTGTGAAATGAAAGGACGACAAGGAGGGAATCGCCCTTGCCCTTTTCTACCCGACCCGCAAAGCCTCTGAGAAAGGAATCACAAGGCCACAAGCAAGAGCCAGCATGTGACGTACCAGGTGTCCAGTGTCAACAGTGCACAGAACTCTCCTACGCTGATAACCAAGTCAGGGAGAGACGCTTGCTACCATGGTACCGCCCTTAACTCCGGAAACAAGAAATACCAAGCGGTTCATCAGTCGGTGAGTCTGATAGTGAACAGAACTGTGATTGAGCGAAGATTGCAAGTGGCAACGTAATGTGAATCAAGGAACAAAGACTTGGTGTGCTACAGAACTGTTTAGAAAACCCAGGGGACGACCAGGAGCAGAGGGGTCCAGCTCTCATTCAAAAGACTCTGACCGCTCCCCTTTTTGTTGAAACTACAGATACCACAAAGCCCTAGGAGGGCCGACACATGTGGTCATACAAGGGTCACGTAAAACCCCTTGTACCCTGGAAAGTCTTTGACCTGTAACCCAGAGGAAAGCAAACGGGAACAAATACTGCATTGTGTAAAGTAAGACAAACTGTACCAGTGGCAAATGGCTGAGGGATTCCTGCTGAACGGGGTGAGGTACAATAACCCTGTTATCATTGTGGTGCCAAGAGTGAACCCGGCTGAGGCCGGAAGAGGGGGATACCAAGGTGAAGTCATCACCCAATGTGCATACAGAAAGGAACTTTGTTATTTTTGTGGATACATTGGGCTCTCTGAGGAAGGAGACTTTGTGTAAAAGAGACTTGACCACAGAGGATCCCGATATAGCTGAGAAGAACAAGAACCTAGTGCTGGGAAAGCCCACTTGAGTGCTGTGCTCAAGACTCACCTTATCCCGTGCTAAAAATGTAGGGAAGGGAGACCTCGCTATACCATCCTGACTTATTGTTTGTGAGCACTTCTTTCTTTTCTTGTAAACATTATACCACACTCTTTTTTTTGTAAGTTAGCGGTAAGGATTGGCAATAGGCTTTTTAGTATAGGCCCTTTTATTTGCCTTTAGGACTGCCTGATTATTATTTGATGCTCGTAGCTTGCTCCCATCTTAGATTTAGGTTTAGCTTAGGCATTTTTCTCATCCATTTATACAGTTTAATAAACACCCTTAAACTGTGATCACTTGTCTGTCTTTACTGTTGCCACCACGAGTTCCTTACAGTAGCCAAGACATACAATTAGCAAAAAAACAGGCTTTTTCTGTACCACTGAAGTAAGACCAAGAGAGGAATGTCAGTAAAATGTACAAGATTAGGTGCATGAATGAACACAAATAAATAAATAGGATTAAAAAGGGCTCTGTTTTTTTTAAAATGATTTTATTTAGTGCACGGCTCTGTGCAGCTGGGTGCAGTCAGTGTTAGACAGGGCACTTTTCTTTTAATGTATGCTTGACTCATAATTTGCAGTGTACGTTAAGAGGTTTCATCAAAAACAAAAGTTCACAATTTTAAAGCATAACCATAGCCTGAGATCAAGTACATAGTATTGTGAGACTCCTGAGGCGTTTCTCCCATGCCATTCCCCGGGATCCTCGACTCAGGTGGCCAGGAGAGGGCCGTAGCTCTTGGATCCCAACCATGGGGGCGGACAAACGAGGGATGATCACTTGGGAAAGGGACCCTTGGAGACTTTGGGAGGTACTCCCTCAGGCGCGACATGGTATACCCCCCATGTTCCAATAATTCCCTACCCTTCGCTACCCGACATCCCCATAGTCATCATGGGATATTATCACCCACAACCCATTCACCTACAATACATCTGCCCCCTTCACCCTGACAAAAACCTACATGGTTTTTCCATGATCCCTAAGAAAAACTACAACTCCCACAATCCCTTCCTCCCGTATAAAAACCCAAAGACGGAGACTGGGAAGATAGCCTGTAATGATATGCAATGGCACTGTCCCACTAATAAGAACAAGCAGGGTCAGGCGTTCAGTGTCCATCACACCCACTCTGCCTTTAGGAAATATGTGCAGTGCCATTTTTGAAGAATACTAAAAAGAAGAGGAAAAAGAGAAAAAGAGAGCTATGAAGATTACCCATAGGAACCAATGCACAGGGATTCCTATGGGCAGTCGCCATTTCGTCCTGATAATGAGGCCAGGCCTCCCTCCACAATCACTCCCACCTGAAACCTGTTTAGCCTCCCAGTCAGTATAAAAGGCAGAGCACCCAGGCACACTTTGAGCCAGCTGGGGATGTTGGATGGTGCATAGAGGCCGAAGGAAGGAACAGCAACAGAAGAAACCCTGAAGTGCCTGCAAGGAGAAAGACTGCCTGAACCCTGAACCTGTGAGTACAGGGGAGGCAACAGTGTGGCGAGGGAGCTGTGACTCCAGGAGGCCAAACCAGGGACAGTTTGGGGCACCTGGAAGCACCCAAGCCAGAGCTCCTCCCCATGGTCACATACAGAAGCCCAGGCCTTTAACGGGGAGGTGGTGAGACCCTGACCTCCGAGACATCCTATTAAGACCCTCAGCAGTTCCCAAGATCATTTGGATGCCATTAAGGGGAGCTGGCGAAGTGGGAGCAATGTAAGAAAGCTGTATTGTGGGACCTGAAGTCCAGAGAATTCTTTTTTGATTGAACAATTATGCAAAGCGAGAGGGTCTGAGACCGCCTCAGGGAGACCCATGAGAATTGGAGCAGGGTGGAACATGAGAAAGAGCAGAACTCCGAGGGCAAAGGTGAACCGACAGGAGCAGAGTGACCGATCGAGGGACCAGAGCGAAGGGCTGGGAAACCCAGAAGTTCCCTGCAGGAGGTTGTTGCCTCCGAAAAACCAGGAGAGCGCCAAATCCCAGACAAGAAGACTGCACTGTGCTTCAAGGATGCTAGCGACCCACCTGGCAGAGTTGGCGAGGCTCGTTTTAACCTGGACTACTGAATTGTAGCCGCAAAGTGAATGAACTCTGAAATGCATAATCAAGATTAACCCTGGCAAATGGGGAAGTGAAAAGGTGAATGCTTGAAGAGAAAGATTTGTTTGAAGTTTTTGTTTATGGTACAGAACTAGCAAGACCAAGAGACATTGGGCTAAATAACATAAAAGGAGAGTGGAAGTGAAAGTCGAAGTGGTCCTGCAGAGGTCCATAGTAAAAGCCTCTCACATACGAAAGTCTTTGACATCGGTGAAAGGTCCGAGTCCGACTGCGGGAGACCTGGAATTTGAAATAATTTGGAGGAAGGGAGCCCCTAATAAAAGATAAAGCTTGGGGAAGGGAACCCTTGCAAGTGCTGTGATTGCTAGGTCTGAACCCGGCTGAGGGAGGTCTACGGTTGAATCAGGTCGTTTTTGCTTTGAAAGGTTTGAGCCTGACAGAGGGAGACCTATTTGAACTTTTTATTGAACTGTGAAAGAACGTCGGTGAAACTTGAAAGAGTGACTTTAACGAGGCAGGCCAAGCAGGCCTCAACCCACGGTGAGAACTGTTTCTCGATAACCTGAGACAGTGTGTGTCATCTTGCCTAGGGGGGCCACTTTATTCCATGCTGTCCAACGTGGGATGGAGAGCTGACTCGGCCATCTTGATTTTCTATGTTAGAACACTGACTTTTCTTTGCATCTCTATTAGGATTCAGAGCTGCCATCTGGGTTTCTGATACTTGTTTTGTTTGTTTTCAAGGGAACCAGGCTTTGCGTAATTCATGCTTTCCTTAAAGAGAAATGACCCATACAAAAGTATTTCCAGGACCTCAATGTGAGCAAGGTGGTGTGCAGGTGAGTGGGAAGAGGGTCCCTGTGTTGGATCTCCAGTGCAAACATGACCTGGGGCGCTGCCTCTAAGGAAAGGGGAAGGCTGGGCACAGGTGCAGCGGCCCAGCCTGAAATGCGGGCAGCTACTTGCAGATTCTGCCTGCATTGCCAGCCTCCGAATTGCCCAACTCTCTCCCACAGGTATGTAATTCATTCATAATCTTAAAGCAAAGCGATCTCTGGAGGCTAACCAACAATGTTAAGGTATTGAAGTACATCTGTAAATGTACAGACTGGATGGAACTATTGATCACTACTTTGCATAAACTTGTAAGCAACTAAGCAGAGTGGGTGGTGTAGCAGGAAGGGAACCGGGCAAAGAAAGTGAATATTGGAGTTTTGCACCATCTCACTTTCAGGGGAGCTGGTATAAAGCAACAGGGTGATAAGATAGAATGTCAGGCAGTTTGGGATCAGCTCATGGGTTGAGCACCAGTTGCACAGATTTGTGCAACCAGCAGAACACAGAACTAGGTCTGCCATGAAAAGCATGTGGTCGTATGATCATGTACATTTTCACTCGTCAATATGATGCACTTTTGCCAACAAGATTAAATCTAGTTTACACTGAGATTCAGATATGCTATCTTAAACTTTATTGAAAAACATGGAAAATACTGTAATTTTACATTATGTAACAACCTACATTTTTAGGAAGTTAACATATACTGGTCTTTGCGAGAAGGGATATAGTTAGGTTAATGAAAGTATCATAATGATTACTAAAAGGGAGTATGTTTCTTGCCTAGCACTCCCACAAAGGCAATTGTAATAGCGGAGGAAATGGTTGCGGCTGCACTATCTATCTCACATTAGCCTCTTTCAACTTGCAGTGAACCGATAGGATGGAGGAGGGAAGCCGAGGGCAAGAGAGGAATGTGTTTCAGCAGTACTTTTATTGAAGAGTAATTTAAGTAGCTACCTGTGCCACACTAGTGTCAATTTAATTAGCAAACCTACGGAATTGCGTAGCAAATTTCTATGCGACACCGTTTTATTTTGTTAAAATTTTTTAACACATTTTATTAGTTTCACTATTACATACACCAAAACACGGTGCACAACTAACAGTCCCCCAACATTTCTCCCTTCCCAAAACACCCCACCCCCTTCCGTTAGAGCCACTCAACTCTACAGTCTTCACTTTCTAATTTATGGACGGTGCGCCTTCCGAGGAGCTATCTTCCTCGGATTCCACTTGCACGGGCTCCAACAATGAGGCGACGACCAAATGTAGCCAGTCTGTAGGTGTGCTCGCTTCCTCTTCTCCCCCTCTAGCCACCGCCTCCCTCCACACAACCGTTTCCACATCCACCCATTTCAGGAGATTCCGCCACAGAGGGTCCACGTCTAAGTTTATCCATTTATCTGCTAAAATGTGTGCTACCTTTTTCCAATACCTCCCTATTTCCAGACATGCCCAAAACATAAGTACCGTCCCTGCATCAACCTCTCCACATTTCGGGCATTTCTGTGTTCTTGCGTTCTTAAATTTGGCAGTCTTCTTTGGGGTCATATATGCCCTATGGGTGACATATAACTGAATCTGTTGCAGTCTCACATTTCTTAACACTTTTATGATATCCTTGCATTCTGACCCATAGCCCGTCTCCTATTGTTTCCCCGCCTTCCTCCTCCCTGTCTTGCCTCATCTGGACCACTTCCCTCTCCACTCTAGACATCATTAGTTCATAGATTCGGGAGACCTCATGGCCTCCATCTGACACTACCTGAAACGTTTCTATGGCGACTTCCGGTTGCCGGGGCATCTCCACCTCCGACCACGTCTTCCTCACCAATCTTATCAGCCTAGCATATGCAATATATTGTCCCCCATGTAGACCTGTGTCCTCTTAGTGTACCGAATTCTATTTGCTCCCCTTCTTGCCACACATCTCCAATGGTTGTTACTCCCACTGGTTCCTAGTGTTCTCTGATAGTCCTCCTCAAATGCTCATTCACCCCCTGTAGCGCCACTAGTAGTACTTGTGGGGAGCACGGAAAGGGGCTCCCCATCACGCGGCAGGCTCTCCGCGACATCTTCCTCCCTAGGTCTAGTAATGTCGATCCTCTTCCCTTCGGAGGTTCCGCCAACCACATCCATTCATTCAAAAAAATAAGGTTTACTCTGCCCTCAACAATTTAGATTCTGGCATGGGGTCCTTAGATAACCATCTCGACACTTATTGAAGCTGGCCCACCAGGTAGTACACCTCAAAATTGGGCTGTCTGATCCCTCCCTGCTCGTATGGGTTCTGCAATTTCCACAATGCTATCCTATTCCTGGACACTGTTTATTTTATTCCTTGTATATTATTGCTCTCCATTTCTGCTTGACCTTCCTGCCTCTAATCTAACCCTGCTCCGCTCTGTCTTTAGCTCAGCTTTCCGTCTACTTTTTCAATTACCCCTTTGTTCTTACATTACTCCTTCGCTTCTCTCTGCCTCCCTCCTCTTTTGACCTTTTATCTTTTTTCACTTTCTTTGCTTTGTCTATTGAGCTCTCCATGGTGTCTCCCCCTTCTAATCTTTGTCCTCTTCTTTCATTTATACTCCTATTTATGTTCTTGGTTCCCAATCTTTTTATTCTTTAAGTCCCTAAACCTCAATGTACCTATCCACGCATTCGCTCCTTTTCATTCTTTGCCCCTAATCACTGGAACGCCCAATCTTTACCCATCCGTGCTCAACCCTGCTTTCATATCGTTGGCACTCAGCTAAAAAAAAAACTCCTTTTTATAGCTGTCTTAAATTAAGATAATCATCTTTGTTCATAAATATTTAGTACTGTTGTCAACTGTTTGTTAATCAACTTTAGCGAAAGTGCTCTTCATATGTAATAAATACAAATACAAGACGCAGTGTTCCGCAGGCTACTTCTGGTCCCTGCTTAGCATGCCGGGTGCCTGGCTCTCACCTTCGGCTCCTCGTGAGGGGATGGGACTTTCTCCTTTGCGCAGCAGTAAGCCAGTGTCTCTCGCGGCTCAACTCATCTCCTTGTTTCTGTCTCTGCAGGTCTATTTTAGGCTCTCTTTTTGAGTGGAGGGGGAGAACCCATTTGTTCTTAGTTTTAGACTGAGACTGTAACAGATATATTTCAGTGACCAAGCCATCCACCTTAAAGGTGCCCTGCACATGGCTACCCTACTCATTTCCCATGCTTGGGACTTTGTATTGAGGGGAGGTGAAAGGGAATCCCTGCTTCGGCACTCTCCAGAAAGGGGGGGCCACACCTAATGGGATCCTGCTTGCCCTGTTCCCTAGGGCAGCGTGTTGCATAGCGGGATCACCTCTCCAGTCCACCGACTTCATTCAGAGGGTGGACACAGTCCCCCCTAGCTTAAAGAGAAAAATTGGGTGGCCTCTTTGAGTTTGTGAATTAAAGCCGGCCTCAGGGATGTAACCGCAGTCGTCGAGTTTGTAGGGTGGACACTTCACCACTGCACTATATAACCTGTTGAAAAATAACTAAAGGGGAAACCCATCTGCAATAAATGAAAACAGTTAACATAGTTACGATACTACAGTGATAAAATGATGGCATTTTCTTATTATAGGTGAGTAGTGATAGCAAAACTAGCGAGTAGTGAGAACATGTTCAGGCTTTTGTGCAGATAATCCCTGTCAGACTGCAGCCACAGATTTGTGCTGCTATGCCCAGGCCTCTGTGATTTCCTCATTAGGCCGCCTGCCGGAAACCCCCCATGCCGCACTTGATCAAGCTTGGGCAGGGATGCCTTGCATTACTCTCCGTGCGTGGTTCGCATTCCTGTGGAGCCCAAGTACAGTTGTTGAGCATACTCGTCGCTCTTTACACAGGCAGAACACGGATGGCTCGCATTCGTCCGAGAGTAATCTCCGAGGCCAAGATCGACAGATGCGGCGCTACAGCTGAGATGGTAAAGGGGGTCGGGAAGCTTCCTAACCACCATCAGAAACCTACTCCATTACTCCATTCCTTCGCTATGACTTCCACAGAGAATTATTCCGGTCTGCTGCATTGTGCAAATACCACCGCGTGTCTCGCGCTGATGGATGAACAGCAATTATACAAGAGTTCAACTGCACGTGCCCATTATAGGATACCCGCGGGAGTGGAGGGGTCACGTTTGGGATGCATTTAGAGGCAGGGCCAGTGCCTCGTCATATCCTGCACAAGTGCCTTGGGCGGCCTGTGCCCACGCTGTAATGCACAGCCTGGTGGCAGTGGTTCGAGAACAGAGTGCCAAATCAACATCGTTTTTCGAATAGATGATCCTCCAGCGAAGAGGGAAATGTTTCGGATTCCATATTTATATTTAGAGTGCGTTGCACATGAACTATGAATGCCATCCATTCTCTGCAAATGTGGCAGATGTATGCACACTAGTGGCTGTGACCTGGCAACGAAAATGCAAATAAATACATTGGCGTGAATGGAACACGTTTGTGCGACACTCGCAGTATTGTTGTAACCTTTAGGCGGTTACGGTGTCCAAAAGCATATTCATGACGATGCCATTACATGCTTTTGTGGTTCTGACGTGGAGGAGAAACATTTACTGCACAGTACAGGGGCTTCGTGCATTCTCTTCAGAGGGATTTGTCAGTTTATCGTTCTTTTAAATTTATAAATAGGGACTTTTTTGCAGAGTAAGTGAGGCAACGTGATGGTTATAGAGCTAAGGCTATGCAGCCAAGTCAGCTTAGTTTATTTGGATAGTTAAAGCAACTTTAAAAAAAAAATACATACCCTAGTTCGAAACCTATATCTAAACAAAAAAACACTTCACCAAGCAGGTAACATTTACTTGTTAAAATAAGGAATGGGAATAGGCCATGTGTTAAACAGTTCAATTACAACCTCAGACACCCTAAAAATAAAAATCAAACTGTGAACCAAGTATCCATGTTTTGCCACCCCATTTTAGTTCAGTTTCAATATCCTTATCAAGAAAATTGAACATCCACACTTAACGGAGGGGAAAAGTTTTAGATCACAACAAACCAGGCTTCCTGAACTATTGAGGACCCGCTTCTTGCAGAAGTGATTTGGTGTAATAATCTCTAATTTACAATTTAAAAGTCAAACACATAAAAATAAATGGTATTGAGGACTTGCCGCAGTAGCCTTCCTGGTTTGCTTAAATGTAATAACTGTTCTGATGTTTGTTAATCTGCTTAGAATCACATGCTGTGCATAGTCCGACATCCAGTGGTCACTGCGGAGTATTGCATTTTGTTTTTCGTAGTCGAAAAGGGGACGTCGACAAGGCGTGTCTGTCACACTATCCCTATAGTGACGTGCAGTGTACCCACAAACCCTCGCGCGTCAAGGTCCCTCAGATTGTTTTTTTCCGCCCAGATATTGGTAGCCTTAACACGGAGCTCCTTTGAGAGAAATTGCAAAACATTTACTCGACCCTTTGGTCGTTATTTATTATACATTACATTAGATCCCTCCTTTGACGGCGAAGCTGTTTCACCGCTGAGTAAGAAATTCGACGGCAGTGACTTAGACGGAGGAGATCCTTCGGCGCTGCCGAACACGTGGCCTGGCCTCGCCGGCCTAAGACAGTAGGGAGAGTGGGGGTCGTGGGACAATTCTTCTACTTCTAAGAATGCCTTTCTCTTTCACCCCCCTTTCCTTCGGGGTCGTTATCACTCTTAATTGTATCCTCCGCTATGGAGAGGACTCCGTTTAGATTTTGCCCACGCTGTAAGGGCAAATTCACATGCAAAGATAAGCACAAGCGGTGTAACCGTTGCTTACCCCTCGACCACAACGAGGAAGGCTGTGCGGCCTGTAAACTTCTACGCCCAAAAAGTTAAAGGACCGTAGGGGTCAAGAGGTGGGCAGCCTACGCTATGTCTAGAGCTGATTCCTCACCCGCCGCCGCGTGTGACGAGGACAGTGATAAACCCGACCTCCGTTTCGGAGGTTGTAGACCTCTCTAAGGAGCGTAGCCGCTCCTCAGCGTCTGTCTCCGGCCCGACAAGTTCGGCTCACGCCCTACTTATGGGGATGAACACCCCGGCGACACTGACGAACACAGAAAACATAAACCTAAACACACAACCCACGCCACTTCTTTGTCAAAGACGAAGAAAGCTCTAGCGCCAACTGAGACGCCGGCCCACCGGCTTCCTCCACCGACCGTAAGGATCGCAAGCCCGCCCCGCCACCGCAAGCGCGACTAGTGGCTGGGCTACCTGCAGACAAGGGCGCTACCACCAAAACACCAGGCGACGCGCCTCGTAAGAGTGCGACCGTCGCCGAAAGAGACTCGGCACCGCCCAGCACGATGCCAGACGAACCCTCACCGGAGAAATTAATAGTCAAGAGCTTGGCTCATATAGTTTCCACTGACAGCCAGAGACGGACGGCGGCTGACAAGGCCAGAGAGACACCGAGAATGCCGCTCCTGCCGTTGAAGGAAGGCCCAGCCTACGAGAAGGCTTCTCAGAAGACGAAGGGACTTTATCCTCAACGTTATGGGACAGATCTAGACGGCTACAGGCAGAGGAGCCTCCTTTTTCGCCTCCAGACCGTTCTGGGTTACCACATTGGACATTTGAGAGTTACACCTTTCATTCTTCATTCTACGAGTCGACAGTGGCATCGGGGTCATAATGGCCATTCCAGGGACCCTCTCTTCAAAACAATGTTAAAACGACTACCCAATAGATATCTTACTCCTCCCTTTCCTTATATACCATTACTGTTGGAGTACTAATGGGACCTCTGGAGTCGTTTGAGAAACAGGTTTTCTGCAGTACGCAGCAAATCATGTTGGTATAACCCCAGTGTGGCACCAGGAAGTGGGCATTCCTCAATAAAAAATGTCAATTCCTAACAGGAGGAATGCATGTCTGGGCTTGTGGTCTATGGATTTGCGAGTTCAAGAATGTATATTTGTATAGTTGTAGCTAAATAACATAACATATTGAATTAATACAGTTCACGTGAACGAAACGGGCTGTTTGAAAAAGTTAATGTTGTTGAACAAAGTTATGAATTATGTGACTGTGACAGCCTGTCTCATAAAGGAAGGAGACCAAATAACTTATTCTGCTACATAGTGTCTGTAGCTCACTGTGCCTTACCAGAGGAGATATTTCTAGGTGCACATCCGTTCTGTCCTGCTGCCCGCAAGGACATTTCAGCACTGAAATGCTAAGCAATGCTCCCCTGTACAAGAGTACGAACAAGAACCCCAGATACTTGCTTATGCCTTGTTGGGTATCATCTGTGGGAAGTTCCTGTGGTTCTCTGTTCCGCAGAGAGCGCAAGGGTCTATGTCTACTGTATCCTTAGTTTCAACTCTTTCCAAGCATGTCGCCTGGTCCGGTCTCCCTCTTCCTTGGAGTGGTCTGACCTCACCTCTTCTCTGCTGGCCTCCACCTCCAAGCTTCTCCTCCTCACAGACTTTAATATTCACCTTGACTCCCCTGATGCAGTCTCTGGAATCTTCCGCAACCTCTGTGACTCTTTCCCTCTCTGTTCTTCCCTCCGGTCCGACGCACTCAGCCAGCCAAGCCTTGGATGCTCTCATCTCAGCAGACATCCCCATCTCCAAGCCTCTTACTACACCTCTCTTGGGCTGATCATTCTCTCCTGTCCTTTCACCGGACCTCCTGGTTTCCGCGGTTAAGCCCCCGCCCTTACTGCCAGTCTTTTTCTCTGTCATTCGACCAATGAAGCAAGTGGCAGTTGCTCCTTTTGCCACCACCTTCATTCCACCTCCCACCCCTGCCACTGAATTACATTGACACAGCCCTTACTAACCTCCACCTCTCCAGCTCCAACACTCTGGACATCCCTGCCCCTGTCATGAGGATCGCCATGAAGCCTGCATCCAAGTGCAACACTTGGTATGACTCTGAGCTAGCCTCTCTGTAATGCAAGTGCAGAGCTGCTGAGTGGAAGTGGCAGGTTTCGAGCACATCCTCTGACAGACTGGCCCGCCGCCTGCTCCAAAGGCAATACAGACTATCCATCTGCTCGAAGAAGGCGGCCTATATCCAAGCCTGCATCTCTGGGGTGGCTAACAACATGGCTGAACTGTTCAAAATCTTCAAGGAACTCACCAATCCTACTGCAGTCTCCATTTGTCCTCTGCTTTCCCTGGCCCTCTGCACTGGCAACTCACTTCATTACTAAAACTCAGGACATCCTGTCCTTACTCTCCTCCATAACATTCCTTTCTCTCAACCGCTCTGTCTGTCCTTGGCCCCCCTCTCCGCTTCCATCCTACTCTCCTTTTTCTCTGCCATATCACCTGATGACGTCTCTGGACAGGCCACTCTCTATGAAAGTCTCATCCAAACAAAAAAGGTGCTCCCCTGCTCCTCCAGAACTATCAAGGACAACGTTGACACTCTTGGCGGATTTCTGCAAATACTCCTTTGCCACTGACTCCTTCCCGCTACTCCTCAAGCACTCGCTTGTGCACCCTCTCCTCAGAAAGCCTTCTGCCATCCCCTCCTGTTCAGCTAACTACTGCCCTATCTCCATTGCGCCCATCCTGGGCAAACTCTTGGAGAAGCTGGCCATCTCCCAGCTTATCCACCACACTGAATCTGTTGGTTGACTCTACGTCAACCAGTCTGGGTTCGGAGCAACAAGAGGCACGGAAACTGAACTCCTTAACACCCATGAAGACTTGCCCTCTAATCTCGATTCCAGCTTTCCTTCTGTTCTCATCATTATTGACCTTTCCTCTGCCCTTTATTCAGTCAATCATACCACCCTTAAAAATCGGCTCTGTTATACCCTTAATCATGGACCTGGCTCTGGACTGGTTGACTTCCTCTCTGACCGACCTTCCCAGGTTCAACCGCGCTCTTTTCTCTCCTCCATCTCACTTTCCACCATTGGTGTCCCTCGGGGTTCTATCCTCTCGCCCTGACTCTTCAACATCTACCTTGCCCCTCTAGCACATTTGGTCTTTGCCTTCTCTCCTAACTTCCATTGTTATGTGGCTGACAAGCAGCTCTCCTTCAAGCTTCCCTATACTGACTCTTCTTCCTCTCTTGTTTCTAACAGTCTGCTGTTCAGGCATGGTACACTGTTAACGATGTCTGCCTTCATGCCAGTAAGACTGAGATCACATCATTGGGACCCCAGCTCCCTGCTACTGGCCGCCCTCCATGGGCCCCTCCCCTCTCCCTGTGAGGTAAAAAAAAAACATTGGTGTCCTCCTAGATGCCTCTCCCTCCCTCTCTCCTCCCATCAGACCTTGACAAGAAGGCCCACTTTCAGCTGCACCTCCTCAGAGGCATTGTCCCTTTCCTCACCTTCCCCCAGAAACTCATTGTATCCAGAGCTCTGGTGCCCTCTAGGCTGGACTACTGCAACAGCTTCCTCAATCTGCCTAATTCCCCCCTTCACCCACTTGAACTAATCCATAATAGGACTGGAAGACTTAAACTTGGCCTCAAGCCCAGGGACTGCATCTCTCCAGCCCTAAAACCTCTCCACTGGCTCCCTGTTGCTGCGAGGATCAAGTTCAAAACCTTCTGCATCATCCACAAGGCTTTCTGAAGCCAGTCTGGTGGTCGTGGAGCCAACCAACAGATTGTGTGGCGGATCAGCTGGGAGATGATCAGCTTCTCTGGGAGTTTATTCCTATTTGTTTTTTTACTATTTTTGTGGTACATTACAAAAATTACAGGTAACATGACTTCATAGGCAGCATGAGTTGTGCCTTTCTCACCAGTCTCGAGTCCTGTCTGTTGAGATGGATTTCTGAACTCTGACGTGGTGGGCAGAGGTTCAGAAGGTCAGACTAGTTTCTTGGAACAGGGTAACCTTCTGGACAAGCCAGACCAATCTTGGTATCATTGGCGGCGGTCAAGACTAGGTCTCAGGAGAGGTGTGGGTGATCGAAAACCCACAATGGGCACAGACGGTAAACGACACAACAAATTACTCAGTTGTATATCAAAAATATATATACTTCTGATGTTTGTTAATCTGCTTAGAATCACATGCTGTGCATAGGTCCGACATCCAGTGGTCACTGCGGAGTATTGCATTTTGTTTTTCGTAGTCGAAAAGGGGACGTCGACAAGGCGTGTCTGTAACACTATCCCTATAGTGACGTGCGTTGTACCCACAATCCCTCACGCGTCGAGGTCCCTCAGATTGTTTTTTTCCGCCCAGTTTCTGGTCGCCTTTCGCGGAGCTCCTAGAGAGACATTGCTATACTTGCCACGGACCTCGGTCCTTTTGTCATAACTTAATATACTGATAACGATCCCTCCCCCTCGACGTTAGCTGTGAAGCTGTTTCTCCGCCGAACTGATTTTCGACGGAGAGGAAGAGCGGAGGAGATCCTTCGGCGCTGCCGAACACGTGGCCTGGCCTCGACGGCCAACTTACAGTAGGGAGAGTGGGGGTTAGAACTTTGTCTTTTCTCTTTGAGAATGTCTTTCTTTCTCCCCTTTCTTTCCCTTGGGGTTGTTATCGCCAGCTATTACTGCCTCAGCTATGGAGAGGACACCATTTAAGTTTTGCCCACGCTGCAGGGGCAAATATACTTGGAAAGATAAGCACAAGCTCTGTAATCGTTGTTTACCCCATGATCACATAGAGAACAGCTGCGCAGCCTGCAAGCTCTTAAAACCCAGAACTCTTAAAGAACGTAGGGTTAAGAGGTGGGCGGACTACGCGATGTCGAAGTCAGTTTCCTCACCCGCTGCCGCTGTTACTGAAAGTGACGAGGAGTGCGATAACTCGACGTCCGTTACGGAAGTCATGAACCCCCAGAAGGAGCGCTCCCGCTCCTCGTCGTCCGTCCCCGGCCCCGACGGGCTCGGCTCACGCCCTGCTTATGGGGATGAACACCCCGGCGACAAGGACGCACACAAACCCCATAAGGCTAAACACACTACCCACGGCTCTTCTTCGTCGAGAACGAAGGATCCATCAGCGCCGAAGGGGACGCAGGGCACTCCGGCGTCTACCACAGACCGTAAAGGTCACAAGCCCCACCCGCAAACGCAGCCGCGACCAGCGATTGGGCTTCCATCTAACACGGGCGCTACCCCAAAAACATCCGACGCAACGCTCCATAGAGCGACCGTCGAGGTACAACGCGCAACGCACACAACGTCGACACCAGAGCCCTCGACGGACAAAATCGTGGTCGAGAGCCTAGCGAGAATTGTCGCTGAAGACAAACGTACGCGGACGACGAAACAAACGTCGAATACCGCGTCGAAAAAACATAAAAGTAGCCAGGAACTGCCCCTTTCTCCAAAGGACGCTTCCGAACTACCTGAAGGCTTTTCAGAAGGAGACGGGAACCTCTCGTCGACGTTGTGGGAGCGTTCTAAACGATTCGAAGGCGAAAACACTAATTTCCCCCCTCTAGACTATTCAGGGGTACCCCATGAGACCCTTGAAAGACTCCATTCTTGCATGGAGAAAATGGAAAAGTTTCTAGGAAACCAAGACCCACCCACTCACAAAAGACAAAGAGAATGGCCACAGGATGACCCTAAAGTCAAGATTCCTAGGCTGGTTGACCTCACTGAGGAGGAGCAATACCTCCAAGAAGATGAGGAGTGTTTGGGTGGAGAAGAAGAGGTAGAACTTGAGGAAGAGGGGTTCGAAGAAGATCCTTACACCACTGCTACAGGTTTTGAAGAGGATACAGCTACCTCGCAGCCCTGGCATTCACCGTCAGTGCAGCCTTGGCAATCCCCATCAGTACATTCAGACCCTGATGCCTTTCTCCCTTTTCCTCTCAAGGATTCACATGGGAACTCCTCTCCCATAGATGACCAACCTTCCCTCAATGCACTATTGCGCAAGGCAGCAGCGCATTTTGAAATTGATACAGGGGAAACTCTTCCAGACATTGACTTTGTAGAAAAAGTCATCAAAGAAAAAGCCCCTGTTAGCCAATCTATTCCACTCCTGGCTTCTATTAAAAGAAGAATTTCTCCTTCCCTTACTAACCCAGCTTTAGTAAGAGGGGTCAACCGTAGAATAGAAAAGCTCTTCAGCCCTTCATCCTCTGACCCTTTATACATCAGAGGACACTCTATTCCGGACTCCCTTGTGGTTACCAACACAAGAAAAAGAGCAGGGGTGCCACTATCCACTAGTGAAGCACCTCCAGACAAAGAAGGCAAAAAACTCTATGCACTGGGGAAGAGAATCACGACCTCCGCCGCCTTCTCTACTAGAATTGCTAATAACAACTCACTTTTAGCTAGCTACGCAGATGCACAGTGGAACAAGCTGCGCAGCGAAGCAGAGGAAGCACCTGAACCTCTGCGTTCTCGCCTGCTAGCTATAATATCAGAGGGCACACTGGTTAACCAGGGCATCGTTAAAAACTCCCTAGATGCCGCTGAGACGGCTGGCCGCTCCCTAGTGCAGGGAATACTTCTCAAACGCCACGTTTGGCTACGCAATTCAGGTTTTAAGCCCGAAACCCAAGCCTCCCTCATAAATAAACCCATTGAACAGACGCATCTGTTTGGGAAAGCAGTAGATGAGGCCCTAGAACATGCTAAAAAAGAGTTTGATACCATCAAGACTCTTGATCAAATTTCTAGGCCCCCTAACAGGCGAGGCTATGGTAATAAACGCTCCTTTCGTGGCCAAAGACAGCAGCAGAACCACCAACAACAACAATATTACTCTGGCTCCAACTGGCCCACTAACCAGGGTAACACCCAGTTCAGTCAAAGAGGCCAACGCCGTGGCAAAGGAAGAGGTTGTGGCTCCAGCCCCAGAGGTTCCACCCCCAATACCAGCAAATGACCCAAAAATTCGGGTCCCCTCCCATGCATCACCGGTCGGGGGCCGGCTAACATCGTTCCTTTCAGCATGGGAGGGAATCACGTCAGACCGTTGGGTATTATCCACCATAGCCCACGGATACTGCATCGAGTTCAACAGTTCCCCGAAGTACAAACCCCCACGGAACCGACGCATGACACCGCAACACCTCTACATTCTTCTCCAAGAGGTGGAAGAACTACTAAAGAAAGAAGCTATAGAGCCCGTCCCCCTATCACAGGTAACAGAAGGTATTTATTCAGTGTACTTCCTTGTACCCAAAAAGGACTTAACCATGCGCCCTGTATTAGATCTGCGCCCAGCGAACATATTTGTCAAACCCCAAAAGTTTCGCATGGTGACCTTACAGGAGGTAATCCCACTGTTATCACAAGGGGATTACATGACAACACTGGACATGAAAGATGCAGACTTTCATATTTTAATGTTGACATCGCACAGAAAATACCTCAGGTTCAAGATAGAGGACAAACACTACCAGTTCAGAGTACTACCCTTCGGGATAGCATCTGCACCAAGGGTATTCACGAAAGTACTGGCAGTGGCAGCGGCCCACCTGCGCAGATTATCCATCCCGGTATACCCTTACCTCGACGACTGGCTCATAACAGGGGATTCTTACGAAACATGCTTCTCCAATACCCAAAAGACCGTAGACCTTTTGTCCCAACTGGGCTTCTCCATCAACGTAAAGAAGTCCAGCTTAGACCCCAGCCAAATCAAACAATTCCTAGGGGCTCTAATTCGAACAAAGGACGGCCTCGTATTCCCCTCCAACGAGAGGGTCCAAAACATGCGGTTTCAGATTCCCCATTATGTAGCAGGCCGAGAGGTGACGGTACGCAAAGCAATGCGCTTGCTAGGGATGATGGCGTCATGTATTTATTTGGTACCTCACGCGCGCCTGCGCATGCGCCCAATGCAAGAGTGGCTCTACAGCCAGTGGTGTCAGGCCAGCGGACAATGGGACGATCTAGTGGTGGTCTCGCAGGCCTTGGTTCTCTCGCTACGGTGGTGGACAAAAGAAAACCTGTTATTAGGGAAAACTTTTGCCACACCTGCAGTGGAAGCCACTCTAACCACAGACGCATCCCTTACAGGATGGGGGGCTCACCTATCCCATCAGACGGCCCACGGAGTTTGGACTCCGAGCTTAGCATCCAAGCATATAAACCTGCTGGAACTACTAGCGGTGTTCAAAGCACTGAAAGCCTTTCAGAAACAGCTACAAGGAAAGACAGTGATGGTCCTCACAGACAGCACCACAGCCATGTACTACCTCAACAAGCAAGGAGGCACTCACTCTCCAGGACTGTCCAAACTGTCCCAGAATATATGGAAGTGGGCTCTCAGACACAACATGTTCCTACTATCACAACATGTACCAGGGGAACTCAATCTTCTAGCAAACAAACTCAGCAGAGACTTCCCCCTGCCCGGAGAGTACGAATGGCAATTACACAAAGACATCGTCTTAGACGTCTTCACTCAATGGGGATTCCCGGAAATAGAACTGTTCGCAACTCTGGAAAACTCACAATGCCAAAGTTACGCCTCCAGGTACCCCCAGAACCAGTCCAAGGGGAACGGTCTGTCGATTCTATGGTCAGGGAAATTTGTTTACGCCTTTCCCCCGACTCCCCTTCTCAACAAAGTGGTGCACAAGATGCATCAGGAGCAGGTTACAATGATACTAGTGGCCCCAATGTGGGCCCGGCAGCCATGGTTCGCTCACTTAATGGAGATGTCCCTATCTCCCCCAGTGAAACTTCCCTGCCCGTACAACATGCTGTCACAAGACAAGGGCAGAACACTGCATCCATGCCCTCAGACCATGAACTTAGCAGCCTGGCTCCTGAGATCATAGAATTTGGACATTTACAACTCCCACAGAGATGTATGGACATCCTCAGGGAAGCCAGAAAACCGAATACTCGACACTGCTATTCTAGTAAATGGAAAAGATTTGTTATCTGGTGTAGAGGTACTAGCATCAACCCAGTTGACTGCTCTCCTACTGACATTATTCTATACTTGACCCATTTACTGGATTCAGGTTTAGTGTTCAATTCCATTAAAGTCCACCTAGCGGCACTTTCTGCATACACCACTTCCCAACTTAAAGTGTCGTGGTGGAAGATACCAGTTATCAAAGCCTTCATGAAGGGGGTAAAGAGGATACACCCTCCAATAGCTAACCCAGCTCCCGGATGGGACTTAAATGTGGTACTTTCCAGACTAATGGGCCCTCCCTTCGAACCCATGCACAAGGCAACTCTTAAACATATCACCCTTAAGACTGCTTTCCTAATAGCTATCACCTCCATTAGGAGAGTAAGTGAACTACAGGCTCTTTCTGTACTAGACCCCTTCGTAACAGTTCACAAAGATAAGGTGGTTCTACGCACACACCCAAGGTTTGCACCTAAATTCATATCGAAATTTCATGTAAACCAAACTATAGAACTACCAACGTTCTTTCAAAACCCTTCCAGCTCGGGAGAAAAAAGTCTGCATACACTAGATGTACGCAGAGCTGTCATGTTCTACATGGAAAGAACCAGACCACTGAGAAAGACTAATCAGTTCTTTGTCTCGGTGGCAGCAGGAAGAGAAGGAGATGCGGTCTCAAAATCCACTATATCTAGATGGATTGTTCAATGCATCACTCTCTGTTTCTCTCTTGCTAAGAGAGAACTACCCTTCAAGCCAAGAGCACATTCCACTCGAGGCACGGGGGCTTCCATAGCATTCATTGCAAATGTTCCCCTTGAGTCCATCTGCAAAGCGGCAACCTGGAGTTCTGTGCACACCTTTACAAAACACTACTGTCTAGATGCACACTCTAGCTCTGATTCCCAGGTTGGGCAGGCAGTATTAAGACATCTTTTTTCTACTGTTCCTTCTCATAACCCACCGCCAACTCCGGGTACTGCTCGCTAGTCTATGCACAGCATGTGATTCTAAGCAGATTAACAAACATCAGAAGACAATGCATTACTTACCGTAAAAGCATTTCTGATGGTTGTATCTGCTTAGATTCACATGCGCCCACCCATCCTCCCCGCTCGGATGGAAGGAACATAGACATCCTTTTATATATATTTCTCTCTTTTCTGTACTCACTCACGGCTAAAAGGCTCCCTCAGGGCAGAAAAATACAGAGGGACCTCGACGCGTGAGGGATTGTGGGTACAACGCACGTCACTATAGGGATAGTGTTACAGACACGCCTTGTCGACGTCCCCTTTTCGACTACGAAAAACAAAATGCAATACTCCGCAGTGACCACTGGATGTCGGACCTATGCACAGCATGTGAATCTAAGCAGATACAACCATCAGAAATGCTTTTACGGTAAGTAATGCATTGTCATTTATTAAAGGCCTTTTAAGTCAAACACAAAGTAATTACTTAGCAGTAATAACAAAACAAACACAACACTAACCTAGCAAACATATATACAGTAACCAATGGCCAACAGGGATATTACTCAGTTCAGTTCCACAGCCTGCAAAGAAAGGGGTTATACAGTGTGAATATCACTGTGGCAGTTCTTCACAATTCACACCCTAGATAAGAGGCAGTTCAGTCCCTAAGATGAGTGGAGCCTTGAGCTCAAAAGTACTTTCAGTGCTGGTGCATGCGACAGTGTGGTTAAGTCAAAACGGGGTCTCTTCAAGGGGCTGTAGCGACTCGGGAAGAGGGGTGAGGCAGTGAAGAATAACTTCCCACTATTTGAGGAGGATCTCCCCAAGAGGGCAGTACAGGATCTAAGAGTTGGGAATAGCTTGGTAGAACAGGCTACCTCGATGAAGAAGAGTTGGCCCTCAGGGATTACTTGTGTGTAGAAATGGATGGATGTGCCAGGGGCCACCGGTAAGGGTTGTGAGTATACACCGATCCTCGGCGCACTCTGGACTTCAGCAGTTGAGTCCACTTCGGTCGCAGGTTTGAAATCCTGCAGGTGCGCAGCTCTGCGGATTTCAGGGGCTGCGTTCCAGGAATGATTCAGTGGCGGGCCAGTGGCGGTTTCACGGCTCCTGATGAAGGGATCAGGCCAGTTCCGCTGCAGCGAGTCTGAGGACACAGGGGGGCACAGCATCAAGGAACCCACGAAGTTCGTCACCACAGCTGGGTGACACGGTGACCGCGTATGCTTGGGTTCTGGCGTACTCTCCCGATTCCAGACCTGGGAATGCTACGTGTACGAAACTCGGCGGGAGAGTGCCTTATACCCAGAGCTTACAGTCTGCATAGGCTAAACTCGATACTCAAGACCGCGGCGGTTCCAGGGCAAAGTTCCCGTACAAGCTGGTCAGTTCACTGGGCGGTCCAGGGACACTTCCTAAAAGGCTCGCTTATGGGTGAAGTTGGAGGTGCCGAGTAGTTGGTCCCACTATTGCAATGGGCCGAAGCGCCCTTACAGGCCTTCATGGTTCGATCCGAAACAGGGGGTCCGACGGGACAACAGTGGGCTCAGGGTGCCAAACTTTCCAGCTGGTCACCAGCAGTTCCACGGATCTGCTTCTTTAATTCAGGATACTTGGCTCCTTTACTCAGTTTAGTGTGAACCTGGAATGGGTGTAAGATGCCTTCTCTTATTCAAAACCTCCTTTGTGCCAAAACAAAGGGAAACCAGTAGGCGATCTGCTCACATACAGCCATCCCAGACGTGGACCAATCACGGACCACAGTGGTCCCAGTCATCCCAGCACACCAGACATCCTGGCACCCAGGATGTGTATTGGAACTAGACCACTCCAGCCCACATCCTGGGCGCGCACACACGAGGCATGCAGAAGCTTGCAAAAGCTTTGGATTGCGCGGGGGTCTGAATGACCAAATAAGGAATTTCCCGGGTCTGCTCGACCAAGGGAAGGCAAAGGGACAAGCTGGTCAAAGGACAGAACATAGGACCTTCGTGGCATGGCCATTTTAGGCACTGGCACCTGTTCTGGGCCAAACACGTTAAGTGCGGTTTGGACCATTGAAAATAGTTGAAAACACATAAGAAGTAATAGCTGCCACCAGCTCTGTCCAAGGCACATCTGTATATTCACCAAAAAATCCTTCCAGGGTCTCTAGGGCCTTGAAAATGAGAAAGGTTAACCCAGCGCACTGTACTGTAAGGTACTTTGTGCACTGATAAAATGTTACTAAAGAATAGCAACAAAGTGAGAGACTAAGGGAAACAAACTCTCCAGTACTGACTGTCTTAAGGGCATGTCAGTTTCCACATAACAAAATGAGCGAAAGCCCAGCGGAATACAGCACAAGGCTTTGCTTTCACTTTCTAGCTTCGACGTACCCATGGAATTTGCTTGTACCATCAGTGATCAACAGGGCACTATTCAAACTTTTCAGTGCATATCCTAGGATAGATGCTGAACTGCATTCACCAGCTCCCCTCCCTCGTTCTCCCCCCACCCCTCTTGCAAGCTCCCTTGAGTTCCATGGTGCAACCTCTGTAAGTTCTTCGGTCTCAACTTCCTGCCACGCTTTAATAAAGGCGGTTTTTGATCCTGTGTTGAGGTCAAAACGTTGCACATTTGTCCCCAATCCATCCCTGCCCCCCCTCCTCCTCCTCCTCCTCTTCCTCCTCCTACTCCTCCTTCATATGCGTTCTCAATACAGAGATCTCTGCAAATCCCCAACTCTGCAAGTCTCTAATCCATGCTTGCACCTCCGGTCCCATGGCGTGTTTCCAGGATATTGCAATGCGCCATTTGGCCAGCATTAATAAAAGCTGGGTATTTTTTCTCTTGGTTCTGTCTCTTCTTCTTCCCTAGTAACAGCCCTAGCAAGCAAATATTCGCTGTACACCCATATGTCCCTCGCACCAGCGCATTGATCTTTTCCATCAATGTACCTTAAAGTGCCTTGATCACTGAACAGCCCCACACCATATGCCAACATCCCGCAGAGTTTTCTTCACATATAGGACACGTGTGAGGGGCCCCGCGACCCATTGAAAGCAACCTTATTGGGGTCATATGGACCCTATGTAAAATGTTATACTGGATTAGCCAGAAGCATGCATTTCTAGATATTTTCTTCTCCTTTTCACATATCCTAATCCATGTGCCCTCCGTTGCCTCCTGCCCTATATGCCTCTCCCACTTCTCCTTGACATTCACATTCAGCCTCGATATTTCCTCTGAGACCCCCATATAAACGTCTGAGGGCCCCTCTGCTCCCTTCCAATGTTAATGGGGCGTGCACCTCTGGATCTGTATAGGCTCATCCGGGAACCCCTCCCACATTGTTTCTATCTTTACCACCCGTGCGTACAATAGGAAAGATACACCGTGCATCACATATATCTCCCTCGATTGCTTAAATGTGAGCAACTGACCCCCCCCATCGAAATAATCACCCAGTGTGCAGCGCCATCCACTCTGTAGCCTGGGGAAACCTATATACTTCACCAACTCCCATAATTTGCCATCAAGCCCTAGGGAATTACATTTGCATCTGTTCTACACTGTCTTGATATGATATGGCATTTATAACGCTCCTATACACAAGTGTTTCAAGGCGCGACGAGCTAAGGGAGGGGAACAGAGGGAAGACAGACAACGATCCTACTAGGCCAAGTGTCATTCAGATTGCGCAAGTGCATGGGAAGGGGAGGGCGGAGAGTGCAGGGGAAGGGAAGGAGGACAGTGCAGTACATGGGATAAGAAAATAAATAACAATAAGTAAAAGTACGGTCAACAGGTGGCAAGTGCAAGGTTAAGTGCAGACATCAGGTGTCAAGAGCTGGTAGTGCGACTGTAGGGATACTGAAACAGTCCCCAAGTGCAGAGTTGGCAGGCGAGCAGTGCAGGAGTGCGACTAGTGAGGGAGGGGACCTTTGCCCGAGATCAGAGGGCGGCCAGGCAACCAGTGTAATATCTGTGTCAGCCAGGAAGTCAGCAAGGGAGAGGGGGAGAAAAAGCAGAAGCAAAGAGGAGGGTTTTGAAGTGCTTCCAGAATTGAAGATGATTCTCCTTAAGTTTAAGGGAGGCAGGGAGGTTGTTCCAGACGGAGGCCCCAGCCGAAGGAGATCTACCACCAACTTGTTGCTTGGAGAAGCTACTGACCCTGAGGGACTTTGAGGCAGATGAGCGAAGAGCTCGAAAAGGAAGGTATTTAGGAAGAGGGAGTTGGAGTTATTGAGGCCCCAGGCCCCAGAAGGCCTTGTGGATGATGCAGAGAGTTTTGAACTTAATCCTCGCAGCCACTGAGAGCCAGTGCAGAGATTTCAGTCCTGGAGAGATACGATCCCTGGGCTTGAGGCCAAGGACAAGTCTCGCAGTCCTGTTCTGGATAAGTTGCAGGGGGCGGAGAGTAGAAGCAGGCATATTTAGAAAGAGGCTGTTGCAGTAGTCCGGCCTAGAGAGAACCAGAGCTCTGGAGACAGTGAGCTTCTGGGGGAAGGAGAGGAAAGGAAGAATACCTCTGAGGAGGTGCAGTTGGTAGTGTGACTTCTTAGAGACATCAGAGATGTGAGTAGAGAAGGAGAGGGTAGAGTCGAAGAAGATCCCAAGGTTTTTAGCCTCACAGGTGGGAGCAGGAAGAGGGCCAAGAGAGGCCGGCCAGAGAGCTACAGGAAAGGAGGGAGTGGGTGTGCCGATGAGGAGAATCTCAGTCTTACTGGCATTAAGGCAGAGATAATTGGCGGCACCCCACTCCTGGATAGCAGACACAGTCGGAGATGAGGGAAGTAGAGGAGGAGGCTGAGGGTAGCCTGAGGATGAGCTGGGTGTCATCCGCATAACACTGAAAGTTGGGGCAGAGAGTGGCGATGCGGTGGGCTAGGAGTGCCAGGTCTTGGTTGAACAGCCAGGGAGAGTGGTTAGACCCCTGGGGGATACCATAGGTAGAGAAAAAGATAGCAGAGAGGAAGGACCCAAGTTGGACCTGAAAGGGTCGGTCGTAGAGGGAAGAAGTCCGCCACGACAGAGCCTGACCAGTGATACCCAGGTTATCACGGAGACGGTTGAGCAGGATGCCATGGTTGACAGTCTCAAAGGCAGAAGAATGATCAAGCAGGATGAGGACTCAAGGGGTGTTAAAGTCAAGGTTGGAGAGCAGATCTTCACGGATGTTCAGGAGAGCAGTTTCCGTGCTTCTGGCAGCTCTGAAGCCAGACTGATGGTCATGGAGACAACCAACAGATTCAGTGGGGAGATTAAGCTGTGAGATGGCCAGTTTCTCCAGGAGCTTGCCCAGGAAGGGAGTGATGGAGATTGGGCGATAGTTGGCCGGGCAGGAGGGATCAGCAGTGGGTTGAAGAGGGTGCACAAGGGAGTGCTTATGGGGGGGATGGGAAGACTCCAGTGGCGAGGAGTGATTGCAGAAATCGGCCATGCAGGATTACTTTGATAGCAAGGGATTCAGGGTGAGGTTGATGGGTTTTCTTTCTTGGTTTTCTTCTTTCTCTTTTTCTTTCTCTTTTTCTTTCTCTTATTTTCTCCTTTCCGTTTGTGGTATCATTTGTTGTCACTTGTGTTTGTGTTGTCTTTGGAATATTCGGGGTAATATGTTGAAGATGTCTCGCTTGAATTGGTCATTTGTTGGTATGAACTATTTATAATGCTTATGTTACAGTGTTGATTTTGTTCTTTTTTGATTAATGTGAGACATTGTTAATTTGCTGATCTATGTGTTCTGTGTGGAATTTAATAAATTGTTTAAAAAAAAAAAATTTAAAAAAAGAAATCAGCCAGGGCAGGAGCCAGGGAGCCAATGTGGTCGTTGATAGTTTTGGAGGTACAGTGGAGAACCTGTTTTGACGAGACTTTCATAGATTGGACTTCTCTAGAAACCTAGTCTGTGGAGAACAGGGGAAAGGCAGAGAAGGAGAGGTGGCTGCAGAGTGGCCAGAGAAAGAGCAGGGGGTGGGGCAGGGAAGGGATAGGAGAGAGAGGACAGGATGTCCTGAGTTTTAGAGATGAAGTGAGATGCCAGTATATATTCTAGTCGGTCAAGTGGCACAGCGAGTAGAGCGCTCGCTTTGACATCAGTGCAGAGTCTGCTAATGCAGGTTCGAATCCCGGCGGGGCCAAACTCAGCCTTTCATCCTTCCGAGGTCGATAAATGAGCACCACACACCATGGTTAATAATAAGTAGCGCTCAGATACCTGAGGGTTTGAAGCGCTATATAAATGCCAAATTATTATTATATTCGCCAATCCCGCCGATACTATAGGCTTCCATAGTAACTAGATTCTGTTTTGGGAGTGTTCTTAGCAAAAACCTCACTTACCCCTCCTCCGAATCATCCCATTTTCTGACCGCTTACAGTTGTACTGCCATTAAATAGTATTCCTAGTCCGGGAGAGACAACCCTCTGTCCCGATGTGGCCTCCGGAGCGTCCTCAAGGACACCTTCCGTCTCCCATTACCCCACAGCAATGCTCCTATTTTACTGTCCAACATCTTAAAGAATGTCTTTATTGGTTATGGAGTATTAAAAAAATTATGATATGGGAAGGATCACCATGCTACGCAAGGCCACTCTACCCATCAGAGGGATCAGCAAGGTCTTCCAAAAGTCAATGGGATCCCCCATGCCCGCTAATGCCCTTCCCATATTGTACTGAAATGTTTCCTCCATCTCATGGAAGGTCTGCACTCCCAGATATTGAAGATACTCACGGTCCCACTTAATGCCCCAATCTGGGAGCTCCTATCTCCTCAGCCTCCGAAGAGATGCCAGAGGGAACAGAACAGATTTATCCATATTTGAGGAATCCTGAAAACTTCTGATACTGCCCCAGCACTTCCAACAAGATGGGTACTTTTACCAGGAGGGTTGCCCACATACAATAAGGCGGCATCCACGTAAAGCGAGATGCTCTGTCGAATACATCGAATCTCTATCCCGGTTTCCAGCATACTCTTACTGAAATAACAGGCTAGTGGCTTCAAAGCCATAGCAAAGAGGAGTGGCAATACCGGGCAACCTTGCCTCATCAGCCTATCGAGCACCCATCACTGGGACACCCACCCTCCCGTTTTCACCCTCGCCATGGGGTTTCTATAAATCAATTGGATCCATCTCCTCATTCTAGGGCCCAGACCAAACGCCTACCAGACCTTGAATAACCATGTCCACTGCACCTAGTCAAATGTCTTGACAGCGTCTAAAGACCAGGCCATCTCCCCCTTTTCCTTGGGAGCATGCTCCATTGCATAGTGCAGCCTTCTCAAGTTCATAAAGGTATTCCTGCCTCTCACAAACCCACATTGGTCCAGATGTATCAGGCGTTGTGCTACCCTGGACAACCTGTTTGCAAAGATCTTACCCAGTGTCTTTGTGTCTATGTTTATATAGGAAATCTGTCTGTAGGAATGTCAAAATACTGATCTTTTTCCCTTTTCAATATTATAGTAATGAGTGCTTTCCTCATGGACTCTAAAAGCAGCCCTTTCTCGAACTCGGCATCAAGCACCCTTTTCAGTTGGGGAACTAGCATTGTTGCAAAGGTATCCTAAATTTCCACCGGGAAGCCATCAATCCCAAGTGGAGTTATTCCTCTGCTTGGAGCGTTTGGCTGTCAAAATTTCCCCAGCCGCTCGTTCTGCTCTCACGTCACTCGTGGCAACCCTACCTTGCGCAGCTCATCAGTTGCTTCCTCTTCCACACCTTGCTACTATACAGGGTCTGGTAGTACTCTTGAAAAGCGCTATTGATCCTTTACTACGATGACACCAAAGTGCCCCTCGAATCATACATCTGTGTGATGGCGGTTCTTGGCACATCCCTTCTAATTAACCAAGCTAGTAGGCATACCTCCTTATTGCCCTCTCCATGTATCTGTATGGTGTTGCGTTCCCTGTCACACCGGAGGAGCGCCTCCTGCAAAACTTGATGCCTCTGCAACTCCCTAGCTAATTCCTCCCCTACCCGGCGCCTGTCCATTTGTTCTACTTTAGGCATTTAACGTTTTGCTCCGTCTGCTTCAAGGAGTCAGTGAGGGTCCTGCGTACTCCCACCGATATATCTATCTCCCTCAGCGTCACATTGAAGGCGTCCCACATCCTCCACGGACCGCTCCTTGACCTTGAGAAACCAAGCTATTTCCTTCCTCACTGCCTCTCTAAAGGGCGCCTCCTCCAATGCCTCCACTGATAGTTGCCACAGTGGTATAGGTGGGCGCCTTCTCGACCGTTTGTATTCTGTAACCAACAGCGCATGATCTGATAATATCCATTAAAAAATCTACCTACGTACTCCCTTCCCACAATCAATCTAATTGGGAGTATATACCATGTACCTGGGAGTAAAAAGAGTACCCCTGCTCCTCCCCATGGGATCCTCGCCATAGTTCTACCAGGTCTTAGTCCTGTACAACTCCACAAAGCAAGTCACAGGACTTTCATCTCATCAGGCCAGATGCCCCTGAGCAGTCCCACCAGGGGTCCAGCCAGTAATTAAAATCCCCTCCCCAGATGAAAATCCCCAACCTGGCTTCTCTGACCCTCTCCCTCACCAAATTCAAGTACGTCTTGGTATCTGCGTTTGATGTGTAGGGGTTCACCAGGCAGAAGGGTTGTTCCTCCAGTGCCCCATGTAGTATCAACGTTCTGCCTTCAGAGTCCACCCACATATCTGTGATGTGTAGCAAAGTATCACTCCTTATCCAGATCAAGACTTCTCTCGCATAACAGGAATATTTGGACCCGAATACTCTACCCTCCCCCACTTACAATGGAGTTCCACCAGGCCTGGAGCTAACAAATGCTTTTCCTGGAGCATCGCTATCTGTATGGCATTCCTCTTCAGGAATGGCCCCACTTTAACCCTCTTTACCTGCATCCCTTACCCGCATCCCGGGACAACAAACATTGCAGGTCCCCCTCTCAATCGTTGTAGCACCTGGTAATTTCCGTCTTCGTATATGAACCAGTCTTCTTCCCTATGTCGTTCCTCCTTGACCCATGCTGTGTGTACCACATTCAACGTCATAATAGTTGCACCATAGACAATCCAGTAAACTAGTTTAAACTGTAACCTCCCAACTACTTTCCCTCCTCCTCCCCATACTCCGTCTGTGACGCTTTCTTGCTATTCCATCTGCCACAAATATTCCGCAACCAACCCCCTGTAGTGTAACTCATCCCTTCAACCCTCTATAAATCAAGCAGCATCCCACTGCTAACCCAGGCTCTCCCTTCCTAACTCCCCCCTCCCCCCTGTTGTGCCCCCTCTTCTCTCTTCCTGCCACTTCATTAGCACTCAACCTTTTCCAACTGAGATAACCCTCCATCCCACACCTGCTCCTGGGTGTGGTCAGCGGGATCCCAATATTGGGGTTCACTAGGCTTGTCGCCTGCTCTGCCCACCTCACTTTTTGCTCATTGTCTGCACGTCATGGTCACTCTACGCCGGATGTTTCCTGGTCCCTCATAGTGCCGGCTGCGGTTTCCTCTGTTCCAACCAATCGCATGCGGTGTGTGGAGATGTGAAAAAGTAAGAGCTGCCTCCATCCATGACCCGAAGTTTTGCCGGAAAGATCGGCATGTAGTGCAAGTTCAGCTCCCGTAGCTTGCCGGTGCATAGTCAAATGATCTTCTCTGTTTCTGGACCTCTTGAGTAAAGTCCAAAAATATCTGTATCCTGGCGCCACTGACCTCAAAGGGACAGGCCCTACACGCTGCTTGCAGTATTGTGTCCCTGTCTCTGAAATTCAACAGCTCAGCCACCATCGCCCTTGGCTGTCCTCCAGGTGGCGAGAGTATGCCCAGTACTCTGCTTTCTCCATCGTTTTAACAGCTTCGATAACCCTCACAGGCGTAGCTTATCCAAAATCAGGTTCTCCACGTAGAGCTCTGCACTTGGCTCCTCCTTACCTTCTGGGACCCCTACCAATTGGATGTTATTTTGGCGGGGTGGCCCTCTGAATCGTCTGCTTTCGCCTCCAGTTCCTTCGTTTCACTTATGAGGCTGTGCACCCAGTTCTTGAGCTTGGCTAAGTAGTCCCCCACTGTGCTCACCCGCTGCTCCACCTCAGTCACTCTCTTTTTTTCAAGTCTGCTCGTACCAGAGACACATCAGTTCCTACCTCCTTTGTCATCCCTTCCAGGGACACACTGGAAAGCCTAACGGCAGCAATACAGGAATCCAGTCTGACTCTGCCTTGCGCCTTTGTGCCTTCCCAGCTGCCTCGCCTTCTCCGTTGACTGACCTTGCCGACTTCTGTCTAATGGTGGCATAGTGCTCTATTGTCTTTTGGCCTTTCCCCATGATGTCCTGTTGGCCTTTCCCCATGATGTCTTCCTCCAGGGCCAAGCTGGAATGCTGCTGGTTAGATGGGTCCTGTTGGTCAGGTGTCAGTTATCCGGATACCCGGACCAGTGTATTGCAGGGGCTCCCCTGTCCTGCATGCTGTCCGCCCGTTGCACTCTCAATGTGCGATTCCCCTCATTAACCGCCCAGGCACTCTGTTACTGGGTACAGCTCTGTGCAGAGGATCACTCTGTGCTACCTAGGTGGCCTGCACCAGCAGTTAATGTTCTCTTTCGCCTTTTGCTCTGCTTTGTCCTCAGGCTGCCCTCTTGCCTTCACTCTTCAGTATGTGTTCCTCACTAGCTCAGGGCATCTGCTGTGTCTCTGTGGTGCACGCTCTGCCAGTCTGCTGCACCCCGTAGAGGGTGCCCTGCTTTCGCCCCTTTAGTTTGCATCTTTCCTTTACCTTTTGGCTGGATTGTCTCACTGCCTCTCTCCTGTCCCTGCTGAATTTTTCAGAGTATTTCTGTTGCTTAGCCTCCTTCACCCCTCTCCTGGGTCTTCCCCCAGTTGTGTGGGGCGTGCACCAAGCCTGTGTTGCAACCTGAGGAGCCATGCGACGTATCCCCTGTCCGTCTGCACCGGTCCTCTTCTCTCCTTGTGGCAGTTCTATGAAATCACTGACAAACACCCCGGCCGCCCAGCCACACACCAGGGCCTTCCTTTTCTGCACTATCATTTTGGGGTGTCTCCAGTGGGCTCCCGACGTGTGTGGTGGGTCCCTCGGTTGCAGCAGCCCACTGCAAGCCTCCCCGCACTTTCCTCACTAGGGCCTCTTACAGCAGGGGTGCCTGCTGCTGAACAGCCTGGAAGATCAGACCGTCAGGTTAACCTTATGCTCCTGTGCAGTGGCGGGACAGCGCCCTACCATCCCCAGACTGTTAGGCAGCTACAATCACGCACCGGGGTCCTGCCGCAGGTGCGCCTGCCTTTCCTTCTCAGTCCTCTGCCCGGTGCCAATAATGCTGCCACCAGACAGACCAGGCTGTAGAAAAGTGCCCCCCAAGCAGGTGTCGCAATTGCTGGTGTGCTGGTCTTCGCCTCACTCACTGCCGGGGTGCTTCGCAGCCAGCAGTCCGGAGATCTGCACCTGTAAAATGCATCTTTCAATCCCGGTTCCCGGGACACGATGTAGATGAGCCCTTTAGCAGGAACTTTTCCAGGATATTCACGGGCCGGAGCGGGAGCCACAGAGCTTCGCAACTGCATCCGTTGCTCGCTGGCCGTGCCCCAAGGATTCAGCTTCAAGAGTTTGCACAGGAAGGGGGTAATGGAGAGGTTGGCAGAAGGCTTTTTGAAGAGTGTGTGCACACGGGATTGCTTGAAGAGTAGCGGGAATGAGCCGGTAGCAAAGAGGTGTTGGCACAAATAAGCCAAGGCTGGAGCAAGGGAGGCAATGTTGTAATTGATAGTTCTGAGGAGCAAGGAAGAACCTTGTTGGAAAAGACTTTCGTAGAGACGACGTGTCTAGAGATCTCATCAGGTGATATGGGCGGGAGAGGGGCGGGGGCAAGGGAGGCCTGATGGCAGTTGAGGGAGCAAGGAGGGATGTAGAGCAGAGTGAGGACAGGATGTCCTGAGTTTTGGTTATGGGTCACAGCCAAGCCAGTGCTGCACAGAGGGTCAGGAATGGCGGAGGAGAAGTGGAGACTGCAGTAGGATTGATGAATTTGTTGCAGATTTTTGAAAAGTTCAGCCATGTTAGTGGCCCCAGATATTCTGGCTTGCTTATAGGCCTTCTTCTTCGATCAGATGGAGAGTCTGTATTGCCTTTGGAGCAGGCAGCAGGTCAGTCTGTCAGCGGATGTGCTTGAAGCCTGCCACTTCTGCTCAGCAGCTGTGCACTTGCGTTTTAGAGAGGCTAGGTCAGAATCATAACTGGTGGTGTGCTTGGAGGTAGGCTTCATGCAGATCCTCATGGTGGGGGCAAGGATCTCCAGAGTGTTGGAGGTGGAGAGGGGAAGGTTAGCCAGGGATGTGTCAGTGTGTCAGTGGCCAGAGTGGGAGGGGTAATAAAAGTGTTGGAAAAAGCAGCAACTGACACTCGCTTCATCAGTCTAGTCACTGAGAAGCAGACTGGCAGTCCAGGCAAAGATTTACCCAGGGGACCCAAGAGATCCAGCTGAGAAGACAGGAGAGCATGATTAGACCAGGAGAGGTGTAGTGAGAGGGTTGGAGATGGGGATGCCTGCTGCGATGAGAGCCTGTAAGGTGTGTCTGGCTAAGTGCGTCAGACCCAAGGGCAGAAGGACGCGGGAAAGAGTCAGAGGCTGCGGAAGAGTCCAGAGGCAGCATCAAAGGAGTCAAGGTGAATGTTGAAGTCTCTGAGGAAGAGAAGCTTTGAGGTGGAGGCCAGGTGAGAAGAGGTGAGGTCAGACCACTCCGAGAGCAAGAGGGAGACCGGACCATGGGTCTTGTAAATTGTAGCAAGAGTCAGCGAGCGGATTGGAGAGGTTCCAAGCCTGCAGACGTGGCATTCGAAGGAAGAGTATGACTGAGTGTGTATATTCGCACAGACCCATTCAAGGAAGATCAGGGCCACTCTGCCCCCAGACCGGTTAGGCCTGGGCTTGGAGAGGATCATGTAATCCTCTAGCAGGAGTGTCAAAAGTAGTGTAGTGAGAGAGCTACTGGCAACCCTTGCACTTGGGTCTGTATCTGTAACCCTATAGTTCCCTTACTTGCACTTATCAGACACCCCTTGTCTGTGCTTTAAACCTTGCACTTGCCACTTTGCTGGCTTCACTACTGTTGTTGTTTTTATCCCTTGCTCAGCACTTCCCACCTCTCCACTCTCCTTTGCACTTCCCCATTCCCTCTCTCTTGCACTTGCACGTTTTCAATGTCACTAGGCCTAGTAAGATGGTTGTTTTGTACTCCTGTGTTCCCCTCCCTTGCCTCTTCGCGCTCTGACCCCGAGTTGATTGAATAAGATGCTGAGACCTACTAAATAACATCATTTTGAATTGTTTTTACTAATAATACTGATTCCTTATTGTACTATATTTTTGTAGCCAATAGGATAGTCTCTAGCTTTCTCACATGTGGTAAGCATGTATAGACTGAACAAAAGACCTCATGCTGTGTATAGATTAGGTCCTGGTCATAAAATGCTGTTGAACCATTTTTTGCAAATTAAGCTGTATGATTTGCTTTTTATTGCTACTAATTTATACTGAAAGTTAGCTTACACTAGCTTGAATTTTCTGATTTCTTTTCTTTTTTCCTTTAAACCTAAACTTCAGGTCCTTTCTTTTTGTTTATTGCCTAATTTGTATATCCAGTATTTGCCATTTCTAATGGATTGTTTGTTCTAAATAATATGTAAAATGTACACAAATGCCTAATTCTAAGTGCAATGTGTCTTAGCTTCTTCATGTATGAGAGCTAATAAGAGTACAGCATGCCAGCTCTCCGGTTGTGAGTTAAAACCAGGATATCACATTAGGTACAAGGTACAAGTCATACACACAGTGTATAGTGTGTCCCCCTATTCAGTCAATCATTAAGACAGCCCACAGTGATTCATTCCACTGGTTTTCTTGTTGTGACCAACCCGTATTTTTTCGTTGAGCTCTGAAACACTTGTGTATGATCATGATACAAAGAAAATATATCATTATACAACATTCACTGGAAAATCCCTTTTATCATTGGGTAATTGTATTTTCGTTTTGTTTGTATTTGTATTTTATTTATTTGTAAAGTTCACCAAGCCCTGAGGCATCTGGGTGCGTTTCCTACATAAAACATGTTACGCAGGTACGTACAGGTTATATTAATACAACAGGTTAGATGTAACTACAATGGAGCAGTACAGGCAATTTAGTACAGAATAGAGAAAAAAGAAAGCAATACAGTAAGTTAAGTGAAAGTGCAAACAGAGTAGTAGTCAGTTTAGGCAAGAATTGAGACAAATTGCTAGGTCTCATGTGAAGTGAGCCAAGTTTTTATATTCTTCCTAAATATGTGGTAGGACGGTTCTGTTCTTAAAGTTGTAGGTAAGGTGTTCCACAATTGAGCTGCTAAAACAGGGAAGCTACTGCCTTCTGAAGCTTAAACCTAGGGATCTTAAGGCAGTGAGATTGTGCAGGTCTGGTAGGTCGATCTGAGATGTTACAGGAGAAATTAGTGGTGATGTATTTAGGCGCTAGATTCGAGAGGCACTTGTGTGCGAGTGACAAGGTTTTGAAAGCAATCCTTTGATTGATGGAGAGCCAGTGCAGGTTGCATCTAACTTCGGAGATGTGTTGGAATCTAGGGATGTTCAATGCTGATCTAATAGCATTGTTTTGTAATACTTGCAACTTATTTAGGTTCTGTTGACTTGTTCCCAGGTAAAGCGCATTGCAGTAGTCTAGTTTAGGTACAACTAGAGGTCTGGCTATGTATTAGGGATGTAACGGTATTACGGTATACCGTTAAAGATACCGTGAACCACTTAATTGAACAATAATAACCGTTCATACCGTTAAGTGTGCTTTTCAATCTGATTTGGAAAGGCTGCAGTAAGCAAGTTCTGCGCAGTCTTGGTCTTGCACTGTTGGATGTGCCGTCTGCCAAGTAGTTTCAGTTTGAGCAGTTTTTAATGCCATTCCATAAACCACACGTGCCTGACACAAAATCAACATGTTAGCAATAGGAAGAATAAATACAGTGCCAAGAAGGAAAGGGGTTTACTTTTTTTTATTTACATTTTTTTTTTTTAAAGCGCTCACACAGCCCCAGGGCATCGAGGCGCTGTCAAAGAAATTGGTTTTGTTTATTTTTTTGCATAATTGGTTTTGTCTTAGTTGCGTATTTATAATGTGCTTAAACACCCAGAGGTTTCTAAGCGCGGACCCAGGGATCGAACCTGTGTTGCTTCGTGTCATCTTGCTTCCAAGGCACGCACGTTGCCGCTGAGCTATCCTCCCGGGACTTTGGGTTGGCGGCTTTGGGGTTTAAATATTTATAATGGATAATGTTTTCTAAACATATGACAATGGCGGATTTCCCTGGTTCTATCATTGAATTTCCATATAAAAAGTCACACTGCGAAATTTAATCATCTCTGTGGGTATTTCCTGCTGCCATACCAAAGGGTAACATGTCCGTGATTACTGAACACCTTTTGGCCCAGAAGTAAACTAAAGGCTGTAACGTAAAGAGAGAGTGCGTGTGCGTGTGTATGCGCACAAGTGTATACTACCATCAGACTCCTTTGATCTGTGGCTTGCAGATTATCAATATGGCAACATGTTCATCTTCACCAGTAGCCAGTGGGGGAGCTAAAAGCCTTAATGACCACTTAAGAAAAGCTATTCAGTTTGCTTTGCCAGTCGCAGCAGGGCCCCACCTCCCCCTCCTCTCCACACGTGCGTTTGTGTTTGGTGCAAGCAAGGGGTGGCATTTCAGTGGAAAGTATGTTGAAAAGCCCAATTCTGGCCCTGGGTGCATGGTTTTGTTTGTGATGATAAATCTGACAATTTATGACCTTTTAGAAAATATTTGTTAAGATTAGTTAACTCCACCTGCTATACCGCGATAACCATGATATACCGTCATTTGGCAAGAAGGTTATTGTACCGTCATAAAACTAATACCGTGACACCCCTACTATGGATGTACAGTTAGCTGGGGTTAGGAATGGTCTGCAGGCGTTAATTAGCTTGCAAGTGTAAGTTGTACAGGAAGCTGTTGCATTAGTTTGTCTTGTCAGTTTTAGTGCGGATTCAGTGTATATGCCGAAGGTTTTCACATCCTTGGAGACCTTAATGATGATCCCGTCAATGTCAAAGGATTTGAACTGTCCATCTAGTATATTTAGTTTAGTTTGAGATCCTAGGAGAAGTAACTCTGTCTTATCGTCATTAAGACCGAGTCCGTGCTTAGCCATCCAGGCTTGTATGATAAGGTTGACGTCGTTAGGTACTTTGGAGTCAGTTGCGTATTCCCCGGTGATGCAGATGAGTATCTGGGTGTCATCCGCATAATTGGTGTAGGTGACACCCAGGTAGTCAAGGTCATCATACAGAGGCTTTGTGAACACATTATATAGTGTTGGAGACACGTAAGATCCTTGGTGGATGCCGCAGGTGACTGGTACAGGCTCGGCAGAAGCCATGGGTGCAGAGACCCTCATCAATCTGTTGTCTAAGGAAGACTGGATCCAAGTGTTGGTTCTGTCCGAGAAATGTGCTGCTGATGAGAGATGATTACAAAGGACTTTGTGATTAAGGCAAATGCAGCCAATAAGTCTAATAGTAGCAGCATGGCAAGTTTACCTTTTGTCTTTTAGGTCTTCAATTTGTGTCTTCAGGTCGATTAGAGCTGTTTCCGTACTATGTCTGGGTCTGAAGCCTGATTGCCTGAGACCCAGGAGATTATTTATTTCTAATTGTACTTGAATCTGCAGGTAGGCTGCTCTGTCCAGAAGAAATGGTAACGTAGTGATGGGCCAGTAATTGGAAGGGTTATTATGTTCTAGATTAGGCTTTTTTAATAAGGGAAGACCATGCATATTTTAAATTGTTAGGGACTATACTTATTTCAAATGAGGCATTGATAAGGAAGGTAATGAATGGAGCCAGTGCCTTAGCTGCATCTTTGATGATGGGAGCAGGGTATGTGTCCCCCTGGCATCTTGGTTTTAGTTTTATGATTATGTACCTCAGTTCTGGGTCGCCTGTTATGCGCCTCTGCCACGTTGTGGCCTAGTCCTGTGCTTCCTCCCGTGATCTGTAAGCGGGCGATTGTGTCCGGGTTTTTTTGTGGTCTTGGCCCCTGCACTCTGACCCGCTATGGGTGCAGTGGCATAATCCCCCTGCATTCAGCGCCATAATCCCCCTGCATTCAGCGCGTCCTGTGTACCTTCGTCTTTGCGGTGCTTCTCCTGCTCCAGCTGATCCGCAATCAGGGTGAGGCACCTCCTGCCGGCAGGGCCGCGTTGCTGTGCCCTCAGGGTAGCGGCGCGTCTCATTGACTACCCAGGCCGTCTGGAGCTGTTGATGGTCTGCCTCACCGCACTGGTCGGTGGCGGCCCAGTGCGTGCGCTCCAACGGTGCCAGTGCCTCCTCCGCTTCGTCACCTGGGGCTCCAGGCACCCTGCGCCGGTTCCGCCCGTGGCCTCACCTCAGCGCATGAGGGGGTCCGGGGCAGCCACAGCAGCAGATCCTTGTGCCCCCTCGCGTCCTCCTCAGTCACCGTCTCGGTGTGCCAGAACTCACAGCGCCGGCCGGCATTACTTGCTGTTGCGCGTCCCGGCTGCTCCTCCACCTCACCACCAGGCCGATGCTGCGCCGGCCATCTTGGCTCTGGGGGGGGGGGTCCCAGCTTTGTCGTTGTTTTTCCTCCCCGTCCGCCCTCTGTTTTCTTTGTTTGTGTGGACCGGGGGCTGGGGGAACGCTTGTTGTGTCCGCTGGTGTGGACTAAGTCGCACAGAGTAGTCTTTCCTCAGCATTTTCCAGGATCTAGGCAGGAGCCGCGGGTGAATGCAACCCTACGGCATGAGCTGCCCCCCCGGGAAAATGATGCTGCCAGCACCATTAAGGCCGCTAACGCCCTGGCCATTTTGTCCCGCTATGATCAGAACTATGGTATAAATTGGACCCTATTTTAGACTTCTTCTTTGAGGAAGAGAAGATAGAAGCTCTGGTGCAGTTCCAGGAAGAGGACATGGTTTTGGGACAATCTGGCATGTCCTCAGAGGGATATACCACCCCTTATCACAGTCTTCCCGCTCCACGACCCAAGAGGCCTACAGAGTTCCCTCACAGGCATACGGCAGCAGAGGACAGCATTGGTGCCACCGGCAGATCTCTGACCTTGAAACAGCCCTGAACCCGCTGTGGACTTTGGTCCCACTTGTGCACCTCAGTGGGGGGCCCCTGGCAAGGTTCGTCAACGCATGCAAAACCATCACCGCCGACTGATGGGTGCTGGATGCTCTGAAACAGGGGCACACCTTGGAGTTCCAATGCAGTTGTCCTCGTATTCCCCCTGTGGATTGACAAGAGCAACACATGGCACATCTACCGCAGGAGATCCACGCCATGTTAAAGAAGGGGGCAATGTAGCCCGTCGCCTAGCGACTCTGGAGTGTTCTCCAGATAATTTCTGGTCCGAAAGAAGTCAGGAGGTTGGAGACTGATCTAGGACCTGTTACGCCTCAGCAAGTAATTGAAGTCCTAGAAATTCAGGATGGTTACGTTGCAGCATGTGCTCGGTCAACTGGAGGAAGGCGACTTTCTGGCATCTCTGGAGGACAACTACTTCCAGGTCCCCATCCACCAGAAGTTCTACAAGTTCCTGCGGTTCATGGTCGAAGGGTGACACTATCGGTTCAAGGTGCTCCCCTTCGGCCTGAAATCGGCCTGAAGGGTTTCTAAAAAGTGCTTGGCTCTGGTGGCAGCGCATCTTCATCTCGGGGGGCATCCACGTCTACCCTTACCTTGACGGTTGGCGCCCACGCTCTGACGAGCCAGCACACTGTGAGCACCGTGCGTCTGCTGACGGATCTGGGATTCTCCATAACTTATCCTCAGTCCTGCTTGGAGCCATCGCAGGACGCTCTGTTTCTGGGATCCCAACTCAACACATTAACCTATCGGGCATCTCCTCGAAAGAGAGGGTTATAGCCATCCTAGGGAGGTGCAGTGGCTGTCGGCATGGTCGGCTACTGTGCGAGCTGTCAAGTTGCTGCTGGGCATGATGTTCTCCTGCATCAACCTTGTCCTACTTTGCAGACTACAGATGAGACCTCTCCAGGAGTTTCTGGATGCGAGGTGGCTGCAAGTCTCGGGATCCTGGACAGACAAGATTGCCCTCAATGAGGAGTTTCGACGAGCAATACAGTGGTGGGGCGTGCATTCTCATCTCGTGTCAGGAGACGCATTCAAAGTCCCTCCTTACCAGGAGTAAATCACCACAGATGCTTCTCTGGAAGGTTGGGGTGAATACACCAGAGAGTTGCATGCCAGAGACCTCTGGCTGCCAGAAGAAAAGACCTTTCACATCAACTTCCTGTAGCTTCTGGCCGTCTTCTGGGCCTTCAAGTCCTTCCTGCTGTCGCTGAGGGGCAAGGTGGGGAAGATCTTCACGGACAACACCACCACAATGCTCTTCATCCAGAAGACGGGTGGGTCGCACTCTCTGGCTCTCTCCAGGGAGGCCCAAGATCCATGGCGCTAGGCCATTCGTCAGGACATGTTTCTCATCTCTTCAACTGGCGCACACCAAGAACACCATTCGCATACTCTCTCAGCAGGGAACTACATTCTTGCCACGAGTGGGAGTTTCACCAGGACCAAGTGGATCTTCTATTCTGCGAATTGGGTCAACCCCAGTTTGACATTTTTGTGACAGCAGTGAATTTTAGGTGTCAAAAGTTCATCGGCAGGTTCCTGCAGCTGATGAGCATGAGGGATGCGCTCTCGTTCCCGTGGGAGGGACTTTGCCTATATGCGTTTCCTCTGTTCCCACTCCTGCTATGAGTGATCAACACACTCAACAGTGTCACTGCAAGATGATATTTGTTGCCCTGGCGTGGCCGCGACACATCTGGTATCCAGACCTGCTGCATCTGTCGACGGCTCTGTCCATTAGGCTGCCACTACTTTCTGATCTTTTCTGCAGAGCGGGAGGCGTGACTGTACACCACGACCCAACGTCGCTGAACCTGAGTGCCTGGCTCCTGCAGCCCTAGAATGTGGACATTGTTCTTTACCTGTGGAGTGTCAGGACATTCTGGCCAAGGCCAGAGCCTCTTCAATGTTGACGTGCTATGGCCACAAGTGGAAGCGTTTCTCTGTCTGGTGCTGTGCTCAGAAGATTACTCCTGTGTGTAACAGCCCTGCAGCTCCTACCATACCTGCTTTGCTTGGCCAAGGCTGGACTGGCTCACACCTCTATCAGGGTGCACCTGGCCGCCATATCCCGTTACACCAGGACACAGAATATGCCTTCCCTGTGGTCGCACAGATTGGTCAATGAATTCCTCAAAGCTTCTTCAGGGCTTTTCCTCTGGTGAAGGCTCCTTCACCAGCTTGTGAACTTCATGGGGTCTTGATTAAACTCATGGGGGCGCCCTTTGATCCGATGCATTAAGCCCAGCTCAAATTTCTCCCGTGAAAGACTGCTTTCCTCATGGCGATCACCTCGCCCATGCAGGTCGGGGAGATCCAGGCCCTGTCTTGTAAGCAGCAATAACTGTCCTTCCACACTTCAATGGTGGGACTGCGTACACACCCCACCTTTATACTGAAGATGCCGTCACAGTTCCACCTCAAAGAGCCTTTGGTGTTGCCTGTCTACTTCCTGAATCAGTTGTCGCCAGCGGAGAGGGCCTTGCTGGACGTTGCTCGTGCCTTGAAGTTTTACGTGGCAGGCACAAAGGGTTTTCCAAAGACTACTCAATTTTATGTCAATATTTCAACCTATGAATCATGGGAAGGCAGTGTCAAAGGCTTCCACTTCCAGGTGGTTCTCCAGCTGCATCATGCACGTTATCTTTGGCTAGCTAACAGACCCTTTCCAGTCCAGCAGAGAGCCCGTTCCACTAGACATCTGTAGGGCTGCTATGTGGAGGTACATGCACACCTTCACAAGTTTCTACTGCAACAGGTATTCCAGGGAAGAGTCCCAGGTTGGCCAAGCAGTGCCATGCAACCTGTTCCCTTGAGGTGAGTCAGTTCCAAGGGTGAGTGTTTTTTTACTTCTTTTGAGCCTTTTCACCTCCCGTGGTTGTGTATGTGTACTGCTATGTCATTGTGACTCCATGCCAGACCCTGTGCTGGAGCAGGAACAAGTTATTTACCTGTAACTCCTGTTCTCCAGCTTGTGCCTGGCATTGATTAACATGCAAACCCTCCCGCCTTCTCCTCTGTGACTCTTCTTGGTTCACAATGCCACTTTATGTCCTACCAAATCTGAAGATGGCTTCCAGGGGTGGAGCTTAGGGAGAGGACTGTCATTGGACGGGGGCTGTATGACCCAGAGGACAGTGATTGGTTTAGAGGAGAAATGCAGTTTTCAACCTAAAGTGAAACAGTTTTTACTTTTACCAATGATTCCCAGCCTGATAGGGAATACTCATGAGCATGTGAATCCATGCTAGACCCATGCCTGAACAGGAGTTAGAGGCAAGTAACCTGTTCCTTCTTCCTTGTACCAGGTAACACATGGTTTGTGCAATTACTTTTTTGTAATTTTCTTTGGCACATGTATGTTGAAGATTGTCTTCAGGCAGCTTAAGTGCTTCTAGTAGGGTCTTGCCCTCTGTTTGGGGGTTCTGAATGGTCGGTGAGATAGATCCAGTCTTGTGGGAGTGGTTGTAATTTTTTAAAAGATTGAGATGACTGCTTGATATCTTTGTGTTTAGTGTTGTTTGACTTTAAATGGGAGTGCTCCTTTCTAACTGTTATACAAACGTTTTTGTGTTGTTTGCCTTGAGTGGGCAACTCTTTGTCCAAAGTCGAAGTTTCTTAGGGTTCTGTGCACAAAACTCGGCCATTCAGTACTGTCTTCAAATGTTGGAAGAGGTGCTTCTTTTGCTGTTTTGGCGAACACTGTATTATTTGATTACAAATGTATAAGAGTAGAAACTGATCTCAAATCCCTTCAAATCATTGTTGGTGAGTGGGGGATTGGAATAACTGGGGCTACTTGTATTCTGCTTGTCCTTTAGAGTATATGGTTAGCTTCCCCTCCATCCAGAGTGCAAGCTCCTGTATATCTTTTTGAGTCCATGTCTGGTGTTTCTATGTGCATAAATCCCCATTAGCAGGGGTTCACCAGGTATACTGTAACCCCCATATACGAGTACCCTGGTTCCGAGTTTAGTCTCTATTGATGTAGGTCACTAACATTCTCACCTGGGGGAGAGCGCTCAGCCAATCAGGTGGCTGGAAACGCAGGCAGAGTCTGCCAGTGACCCCATGCATTTTCCAGGCTTCCATTGCACCTCTCCTGGCTGTTGTAATTCTTTCCCCACGCCAGCATTCCCGTTCCCACGTTAACCCTGCCACTGCCACCACAGCTTTCAACACCCCTATCCTCCAACCTCTCCACCCCTCACGGCTCCCTGCGTTCCTTGCCTTAGTCCCTTTTCTATTTTCCTTGGCGGTGGCCTTCATTTTTAAACTGGAGTTTGAGCACATGCACTATGCACAAAACCAATATCCCCTAAAACTATTCACACCCCAGAGATAGCCCTGAGGAGCAAATAGCAATCATCACCCCGTTGTTGGGAGCTGTATAAGGCCTGTTACAGCCGTGAGCACTCGCTGTGAGCCTTGCTTCGCTTGAGCATACCTTGTCTCGGGCTGGCTGGCTATTACCAGCCCTGTACGCCCGCACCTGAACACAGAGGTGATCACTTAAATCATACAACCGTCTGTCTTTCTTCTGAAACAGCAATATTTGGGGCTTCTCTCTGATATTATAGTACAGGCCTAGAAATAACAAAGAGCTGAGAGCTACTTTGCCTCAGCTTGCTGCTTAGATGAGCCTTTTACCAGGAGCTACTTCAATATTCAAGACCATTGGGTCAAAAATCTTCTATTCTTGGGGACCTTTCACTGCTGCACATCCCTGAGATCCCACCTGGGCTGCTGCAGGACCTTTTTAAAAGTCCTGAAAACTCCTTCCCTGTTTTGTGTTTTTAAAATACCAGGCTGCTACATTGATATATCATTCATTTGTAATGCTCCTGTACACAAGTGTTACTAGGCGCGACAAGACAAGGGAGGGGAGACTGAGGGAGGACAAAACAGACAACCTCACTAGGCCTTTTGTCATTCCGATCGTGCGATACGCAAAAGTGCAGGGGGGCAGGGGAAGTGCCAAGGGGAGGGAAGTGGGAGGTGCAATCTGGGTAAGTGCAAGGAGGTAGTGGACTGTAGGGTTCCCGATACAGCCCCTAAGAGCGCGGTCGCCCAGAGACAGTGCAGGGACTACTGGTCGTGGGGAGCCTGGTAACCAGTGACACTCACAGGGTAGCCAGGCAGCCAATCAGTGCAGCAGACAGGTTGGTCAACAGTCGAGAGAGAAAGAGAGAAAGCAGAACTGGAAAGGAAGATCTTGAGCTGCTTCCAGAACTTTAGGTGTTCCGGCTCAAGTTTGCGAGGTGCAGGGAGGCCATTCCAGAAGGCGGCACCTGCCCTTGCTTCATATTAATTAGGTGAGGTGTGTGTTGCACTGTGTGCCCATGTGCTTGGCGGCAGGGAGCTTCATCAAGGGCATTTCTGATGGTGACAATACTTTAGTGTTTGCGCAACATTGTCCAATTTGATGTATTGAGAATTTTGGAATAGATTCCCGATGCAGCTTGATAATCGTGAATTACAGTGACCATACACACTTAGATTGTGGTTGCAGTTTCATGAAAGTTATTTATTTATTTTTGATGTTTTAGTTTGGTGTCAAACTTTTCCATCATTGTGAGTCAGGTGTGAGATATTATGAAAAGAAGAGAGAAAGAGAAGAAGAGAAAAAGAAGAAGAAAACAAGTCTGGTGTCTATTGTCATGGTTCAGGTCTTTCTTCCATTGAGATCAAGGATACTAGAGAGGAAGAGGGCAATTGTGTATACATATTTGTTATTTCCGCTGAGGATGGCCGCCAATCTTTCTTCTGTGTTCATTTGTTACGATCTGAGATCGAAGTAGAAGCCAAATTGGTTGCGTTGGGATGCAAGAGACTGGCATTCCATCACCAGATGAAATATGGTTTCCGGTGTATTTTCAACTTTGCAGAGGCGACAAAAGTTTTGTGATTTGAGGATCTGTCTTGTTATAGCAGGATAAGAATTTGTTGGTAGGATGTTCAGCAAAATTCTTAGAAACGTTGAGCTGATGGTTTGATCCGGGAATGTTAACAAGTACGGCTGTGGTTGGTTTAATTTTCTGTTGTCTTTGCTACATTGGAGAGTCTGTTTATAGATGTTTTTCAGTTGAATGGTTTTGATCCAGTCGTTCTGTAATAATTTAATTTTGGCATGTTGAGGGCGCTTAGTTAGTTCTTCAGTGATTTCTTCCTGTTCCATTTCTTTAATGATAGATTTTTTCCATTTTTCCAACACTGTGTTGTTAAAGGTGTTTGGTTGGGTTTTCAGAATTTGAATTGCAGGAGTTTTCTCGTCCGATAGAATTTTACCTTTTCCAACATACGATAGATTTGATGGATTGTGTTGCTAGTTCGTATCTTATTCTCGGCATTGGGTATGAGTGAGGGATATGGAGGATCTTAGCAAGAAGGTTGATTAAAGTTTCATCCAATTTACTTTTTCTGTATTCAACATTGCTTCCGTTCCGTATGTTATTATCGGGATGTATTTTAATCTATAATAGGCAATGATCGGTTTGAATGAAAATGTTCCATATTTTCTGTGAAGTATGCATCGGTGACGTGCCAGTGTTTGTGCCTTTTGTTGCACTTTGTCCAACCATTGTTCTTCATTCTGGGATTGGTTGATTAGAATGCCGAGGTATTTAAATGTTGTGACATTTACCAATCGGATTCCACTGATGTTAACTTGTGGTTGGTGTATTGATTTTTTTATTTTTTATTCTTTTTTTATTGTTTTCATAGTCAATAACAAGAGAAAAGAAACACAGAAATGAACACAATTCATAAGCAACAACCCACTAAACTAATCCCCCTCCCCCCATATCACCAATGGATTCCCCCACTCAACCCTATCCCCCGCCAAAGATTATCCATAAATGTCCAAAAGCTTAAGCCTCTGAGGGCCCCATTGCTCCCTGAAGTCCCCTTTGAGGTGTGCCAGCGTCTCTCCCCAATCTACCGGGAATTTTTCCAGTCTGTTATTTACTGCATACAATGCCCATTCCATCAAAACTATGTCCCACATTTTCCTCAACCAGTCTTGCTCCGTTGGGATCGTAGGGCTCTTCCACCTCTGAGCGATGAGGGCCATTGCGGCCAACATGAAGATAACCTTTGCCTTGGTTCTACCCTTCCCTTCTTTCTCGCCCCCCAGACACCTTTTCCCTAGGAGAATCTCCCACGGGCCCTGATTGGCCCCCTCCCCCAATGTCTGGGATAGGGCCTGTCCTACCCCGCTCCAGAAAGGCCTGATGACGGGACAGTCCCACAATATGTGGGCCGCTGAACCCCCTTTCCGACATCCCCTCCAACATTTTGCCTCGGACTCCGGGTACATCGCGTGCAAGCGAGCCGGAGTATAGTGCCAGCCATACAAATATTTATACCACGCCTCTTGCAGTTGGGTCGCCCTTGCAGCCCTTGGGATCAACTTCCAGAGCCTCTCCCAGTCCTCCTGTGCCATGCCGAGCCCTGGATGTTGCTGCCAGCTCCTCATATACGCCCAAGTAGTTATTGGGCCTGCCTGCTCTAGTTGTCTTTACAGATCCGAAATCAACCCTTTGGAATCCTCATGAGTGGTAAGAAATCGCTCAAATTGCGTGAGGCCCCGTGTCGCAGCCTTCCTTATTTCCCCAGACATTACCCAGTGCCTAATCTGGAAGTAACAATGCCTCTCCCGTTCTCACCCCAAATTCCTGCTTACATTCCTCGAACGTTTTCACCCTATCATCACTAAACATATCCCTCAGAGTTCTGCAGCCCCCCTTCTCCCACTGTGCAAACGCCCCTTGCTCCAACCCCGGTGTGAAGTCCCTGTTATTAAAGATAGGGGTGAATGGGGACGGAAAGGTCGTGATCCCCCGCTTCGCCACAGCCCTGTCCAGTTATCCACCACTCCCTTCGTAATCGCACTTAAATATAAATGCAATGGCCTCAATCTTCGCGGAAGCCACAATACCTTCCCCAAATGATGCTGAACTACAGCCCTATCCATTTTTACCCAGCGTTTAAGATAAGTGTCCGAAAACCACTCTCTGATCACCCTTAGTTGAGCAGCTTCATGATAACGGCAAAAGTCAGGGAATGCCAGGCCCCCCCCTCTCTAGAAGCCACTAACAGCCGCCTAGACAAGCGCGGCTTCTTTCCCTCCCAGACAAACTCTTTGACCACTTTATCTAGTTTCTTGAAAAAACTTTGCGGGACTGGAAGGGGAATAGCCAGGAATATATACAATACACGAGGAAGCACCACCATTTTGAGGACTGCATCCCTCCCCAACCAGGACAATCGCAGAGCGCCCATCTTCTTAAATCTTTCTTAATATCCGACAGCAGCGGCTCATAGTTGGCCCTGCACCAACCCACCAATGATGGTGTGATCCTAACTCCCAGGTAACGCAGCCCAGTAGGGCTCCATTTAAATGGGGAGGTCGCCTGTGTCTCTTCCGCCTCCTGTTTCCATAGGGACAGATTCATAAACTCTGATTTAAAAAAATTGTCCCGCAATCCCGATAGTTCGCCGAATCTGGTCAGGAGTTCTATACTCGCTCTAATGGAAACCTTAGGGTTTGTGAGGGTAAGCAACATGTCATCGGCGAAAGCCGCCACTTTATGCTGCCTCCCCCCGAAAGGTATTCCCTGAATCTCCTCCGCCTCACAAATAGCCACAAGCAATGGCTCTATATATATTGCCTAGATTATAGGAGAAAGGGGGCTTTGTCTTCCCCCACCCCAATCTGAACGGCTGCGACACCTCCCCATTTACCAGGATCCGCGAAAGTGGGGTTCTTATAGTTAGCTGAGACCATTCGTATAAATCCCGTCCCGAGGCCCATCCTTTCCATCACCTGAAATGAGAACGACCACTCCACCTGGTCGAACGCTTTTTCGGCGTCGAGCACCAAAAGTACCGCCGGAGTGGACGTCTTGCGATATTTCTCCACCAGGTGAGCCACCCTCCTGATATTGTCAGCAGTCTGCCTCCCCATGACAAAGCCTGACTGGTCCTGATCGACCAAGAAAGGTAGATGCCTTTCCAGGCGCTTCGCCAGGATCTTGGTGAAGATTTTTGCCTCTGTATTTATAAGGGCAATTGGGCGGTACGAGGTACATTCCACTGGGTCCTTCCACACCTTGTGAATGAGAGAAATGTTTGCATCCTCCATCGAGGGGGTGATACCGCCCTCCTCACCAAACGCTTTAAACAGTTGCGTTAGGTGCGGAACCAGGAGGTGGGAGAAAGCCCTGTAGAAGGAGGCCGGGCAGCCATCAGGCCCAGGAGCCTTGCCGAAGGGAAGCGTCGCTATTATGGCCCTAACCTCATCATCTGTAATTGGTCGGCCTAAATCTTCGCCTTCCTCTTTGGATAATCTCGAGTGGGGGAGGCCCTCCAGAAACTCTTCTCTGTGGCTGGGTACGCGGGCTCTGTGAGGAGTACAGCGCCCCGTAGAATTCTACCAACCTCCCCTTTATATCTTCAGCCTGGGTAAGCCTCTGTCCTCCTGCATCTTTAATTGCCGTTATAATCTTCTGCTCCCTTTGTCCCCCTAGGAGGCGAGCCAGGAGTGAGTCTGCTTTATTGGCCCTAGTGTAAAATTTTTGCCTGACCATGAGCATAGCCTCTTCCGTTTTTTTAGTGCGCAAGATCCCCAGCTGGCCCTCTGCCAACCTGTATTTCCTATGTGTCTTCCTAGTTGGGGTCTCCTGCACGCGCGCCCTGGCCTCTTCGACCTCATTTTCTAGCTGAGCTTCCAGGCTTCTCAGCAATCTACTTCTCTCCGCTTTCATAGCAATGATTTCCCCCCTCAAGGTCGGTTTAATGGCATCCCACCTCACACTCTGACTAGTGTCCCAACTGTTATTCCTTTCGAAGAAATCCCGGATTCTGTCACCTAGCTCCTCTCGTAATACCTGATCCCTCAGGAGCTCCTCCGGGAACCTCCAAGTCCACACCCCTGGCCTACGCCTCCCGAGCTGCATGTTCAGTTGCACCACTTTGTGGTCCGCTATCCATAGGGAGCCCACCTCCACATCCTCCACCTGCCCCACCAAACTAGCCGAGATCCAGATGTAATCAATGCGGGACTGTGTTTTATGGACATCTGACAGAAAAGTAAATCCCTCTTCCTCACCCCGTATTGCACGCCATGCATCGTGCAGCCCGGCCTCCTCCCATTTCCCTCTCAGCTGAGGAGATGCAATGGCACCACCCTGTTCCCTGTCATATCGGGACCTGTCCCCCTTCCTGTCCCAGGCAAGGTTAAAATCCCCCATCACTATCACCTGTCCCCTAGCGAAATTACCTAGGGTACCCAAAGTATCCCACAGGAATTGGTCTTGGCCCACATTGGGGGCATACACCGAGGCTATAGTATACTGGGATCCCAATATCTCCCCTCTCACCATGATGTATCTTCCATTTTTATCCCTGAGGATATCACGGGGTTGAAAGTTAACTCCCTTCCCAAAAGCCAGGGTGACTCCCACCCCCCCCCTTTTAGTAGGGCCCGATGCAAACAGTATCAATGGGAAGCCCCTCGGGCACAAGCGACCTTGGTCTCGTTTTAATAAATGCGTCTCCTGCAGCGCCAGCACGTCTGGCCTTTGGGACTTAGTAAACAGCTCCAGCTTAGTACGCTTGAGGGGGGAGTTCAGTCCTCTCAAGTTATGTGTCAACCACTTGAAAGCTGTGTAGAGGAACAGCTTGCGAGCCATACCCCCATGTTAACCTTACTGCATCTCCCCTCCACCTCCTGGGAGAGATACCGAAGTCCTCCCCTGACCCCCGCCCCCTTCCTTTCTCTTCCGCTCCGTCCAGGGCTCCATTCCTCTCCATTGGCGACACCCCACCCCTCCCTCCCATCACTCCTCCCCCCTCCACCCTGAAACCCCAACTGTGGGTGGGAACTCCCCCCTCCCCCCCTGCCCACACCCCCCTTTCCCTCAGTTTGTCCCGCCCTCCCTCTCCAACTTAGGGCTAGGACTCCCTCTCCACCCCCCCATCCCCCAAGCCGGAGCCCCTTCCGCTCCTCCCCCTTCCCCCTACCGGGCCACATTGTCCTTACTGATCCCACGATGTTGCTTCCCCTTCCCCAAACTCATCTACCAACCTTTAGGTCCACCACCCCTTGCATATCAAAACCCCAACTCAGGTACTCTCCTTGCTGCCATTAATTCCCTCCACCCCACTCCCTCCCACTTCCCTACGGGAGATGCTATTCCCTCTCATGCCCTTCCTCTTATCTCCCACAGTGCACCATTCCCACGGCCTCTGCCTTGGCCTGTTGTCTCCATCTCGCCGAGTACTACTCGAGGGATCCTCCTCGAGGTCGATCCACAGCAGAACAGACCCCTCCTGGACAGACGTTCTCCGTTTCTGCGAGCCTTCCCAATCAAAGACAAGGCTGAATAGAAATGTCCACTTATAGCTAACGCCGCGTCCCTTCAACACCTTCAGTATCGGCGCCATCTGTCTCCTCTTGACTAGGGTGATGTTCGCCAGATCTTGAAATAGAGCTATCTGCTGCTCTTTATACACCATTGGTTCCTGTTTCCGCGCAGCCTGGAGAACAGCCTCCTTTTGTGCGTATCTAGCAAAAGCAGCTCGCACATCTCTCTGTCTCGAGGTGGGCCCCTTGGCGGACCTTCCAACCCTATGGACTCGATCTAATTCGATGGCATCTGGCTCCTCTCTTCCTAAAATGTTCGCGAAGATAGCCTGAACCTCCTGTTTCAAGTCCCTGTCTGAGACTGACTCCGGTAATTGCTTCACCCTAATATTGATTCTTCGTGACCTGTTTTCGAGATCCTCCATTTGGATCTCAAGATTCTGGGTCGCAACATCAAGGCGCTGTATAACCTCACTATTGGCTGTGGTGTCCTCGTCTATTTCCTGGAGACCCCTTTCCAGGAGGTCAGTCCTCTCCCCCAGTTGCTGTAAGTCCCGCTTGATCTCCCGAGTGCCTCATTGAGATCTGCCCTCATCAACTGAAACTGATCTTGGAATGTCTTAGCCAAATTGGCATGAAGCACTTGAATCTCGCTCAGTACATCCTGTCTAGCCGCCGGGGACGGCTCCTGCTGTGCCCCCACCGCCGCTCTTCCCCCCCCCTCCTAGTCCTCAGCGCCTCCATCCGAGCCCTCACCCATATCCTGCACCGACCACAAGGAGCGAAGGGTGCCCTGTGACTCCCCTAGGCGCTGCAACACCTTCCCACTCTTCCCCGTGTGGCGTGTAGCCATCTGTCCGGAGTGTGACCTGCCGCATGGGGGCTGGCTCCTCCTTGTGCTTGGCTCTCCTGCGTCCCTCCGGGGTAATCCCCCCACCAGTCGTGTCCAGTCGCCACCATTCTGCCGCACCTCAAATGTATTTCAGAGGGATGTCCACACCCGGAGGCCAGGAAACCACGAAAGGGGCCCAGCGCCAGTGATCTTCAGATGCTGGAAGCAGTAGGGATCGGTGATATAGCCCCAGATGGCACCCCTCCCGGGTGCAGGCACACACCAGGGATTACAACAAAATACTCTTCTCCCATGCAAAGTCTACAGGGTCATGTACTGATACCGTCACCGAGGCATAGGGGGTGGCCTCAGCCCACTAGACTCGCTGGGGGAAGCCGAGCTCTCCTGGGCCGCAATTACTGCCACTTCATGGGCCACCACATAAAAAAAAGGGCAGTCGGAGCAGCTCACGCCTCCCGCTCTGTTTCCTCTGCTACTGGACGTCTAGGGGCCCGCCCGCCCCCGTGCCGCTGCTACCCCTGCTCACCGCCGCATCCCGGGACTCCGGGTCGCTCCCGCTCCTCCTCCTCTGACCTTCGGGGGTAGGGGGGAGCCCGCCCTAGGCCACAAGGCCTGCCAGCAATCACCTCTTGCGGCGGCGCCCCCTCCACCACCTCCTCTGGCGGGGCAGATTTTCGGACGAGGCCGCCCGCAAGCCTCCCCGGGGCGCCGCTCCCGTGCGGTCGCCTCCCGTTGGCTCCGCAGGCAAGCACCTTCCACCGGAGGCCAGCCGGCACTCCCCTCTTCAGTCCCGGCCTCCTTCAGCAGCCGTCAGGCAGGCGCGCAGACTCTCCTCCTTCTCTGGGCCTCCAAACCGGCCCGGGGTCCGCCACGCTTCTGGGCTCCGCCTTTCAGAGTCCTGACCTCTGAGCTCTGCACAATTCGCTCCCGAAGGCTTCGGGAGTCTTGCCACTCCGCACAGAAGTTGCTCACTTTAGCGGGGTGGTGGACCGCTCTGTGACTGCTCTGGGGTCGGGAGCCTCGGACAGCACGTCTACTCCCTACTGTCCGCCATCTTGGAACCCCGGTGTATTGATTTTGATTGAGGTTTTGTTAGAATCATAGTCTTTGTTTTTGAGATGTTAATTCTTAGCTCATTGTTGTTCATATAATTGCTCAGTAATGTCAAGGCAACTTGTAGTCCAGATGGAGTTTTGTCGAGCAAGATGATGTCATCTGCATATGCCATAACAGGGACAGGTGTTGACTTTATTTTCGGCGGATTCATTTGGCTGCTGATCAAATATTGTTCAATGTCTGATGTGAATAGATTATAGAGGGTTGCTGCTAGGGGGCATCCTTGCTTTAAGCCATTTGATGTGGTTATTGGTTTGGTGGTCAAACCTTGTTTAGTAAGTCTCACTTTTATTGAAGTATCTGAGTAGAGTAAGATGATTGGTTCCAGGATGTCCGCGGGCCAGTTCCATGTTTTTAGCTTTTGCCGTGATATGGTATCGAAGGCCATCTTCAAGTCAATGAATGCAGCATATATTGTGGTCTTGGCGTTGATGGCTTCATGTTTGATGAGATGAAGTAACAGTAAATTGATATTAGTTCCAACATTAGGAGTAAAGCATGTTTGTCGTGTTGAGATCCGGCCATTGCATGTTGCCCATGAAGTTAGTTTTCTCAGAAGTGTTGTTGCGAATAGTTTTCCAAGTGGGTCCAACAAAGCAATTGGGCGGAAATTCTGCAGTTGGTCGCGGGGTCCTTCTTTGTGGATAGGGACAATTGTTGCCATTCTCCAAGAGGTTGGAATTTGGTTAAGCGTATTTATGATGTCTTTTATCTGGCACATGAAGTTTGCCCATGCTGGAGGATCTTGTTTCAATACGGCGTTTGAAAGTCCATCAGGGCCAGGTGTTCTCGATGTGTTAAGGTTTTTGATCATACATAGCAGGTCCTCGTAGGTAGCGCTTACCGCCCATTTTGCTTTTTTATTGATTGAGTGTTTTTCAGGTTGGAACGAACGATCCGCGTAGGTATTTGAAAAATGTGCAACCCAAGTTTCTTGCGGTACATTGGCCGTTAGCTTGTGCTGGTTTTGTGCATTGTCGTTAAGTAGATTCCAAAGTTCTCTTGTGGTGTTCGATTGGTATGTCTTCATTATGGTTTCTGCATCTGTTTGCAGCAGGATTTTTTGTTGCGACTTTTTCGAGTTGTTATATGCTTGTTTCAATTTCGAAATTTGCAAGATGGTTTCTGCTGTTTTTGTTTCCTTCAGCTGTCTAACGGCCTTCGCCAGGGCCTTTTTCTTTTCTGCTATTTCCTGGTTGTATGTATGGAGGTGAGTTTTTTGGGGTCGATTTTTGATTGTTTGTTGGAAAGGAAGGAGAATCCACTCGTAATTCAGTTTTTCAAGTTAGGTCTTATTTGAGACGAGAAGTTTTGTCGGTAGAAGAGATATCGCTTATTGTGGAATGCAGAGCCTTGAAGTTCCGTCAAGTTCGACTGGACATGATTTCAGAGTTGAGTCTTGTTTGATGATGGGATGTGAAAACATTGTTAGCTTGTTGTGGTCGCTATTATCAGAGAGTATCGTTTGGGCTGACTTGACCGATTCATACAGGGTTTGTGAAAGGAATATGTAGTCGATATTTGCAGATGAGGTTCCTCTGGCCCATGTTGGCACATAGGAGGTGGAGTTGTTCCTTGCTTGGTTTAAGAGGATGAGATCTCGGGTGAGTATTTCATTCATCCACCTTGTTGCTTTTGTTGACAGTTGATCATAGTTTCGGGGGGTGCCGTTTTGTGCGATTAAGTTAATGTTGAGATCGCCACAGAGTATTAATTCTAGGTGGTAATGGCTTCCAGCTATTTTGTCAATTGTGATGAATACACAGTCGATGAATGCCTCAGTTGTGATTGCTGTGGGGTTCCAATATAGATTCAGTATAGCAATTCTTGTTTCACCCATTTTTCTGGATTGGTTGTTGTCCATTGTCGTTATTATTGTTAATTGGATCCAGGGATTGATGTTTTCACTAGTCAGAACTTTCCATTGAGAGTTTATTTTGATTATAGTAAGTAGGCCTGATGCTGGTCTTCTTTGTTTTTTAGTTATGGCAGGATTCAGGAAGGTGAGGAATCCATCGCACGTTGGTGTTTCGCTGATCCAAGTCTCTTGGAGACATATGATTTGGTAATTTTCAAGATCAGTGGAGGACTGAGTGAACAAGTGCATGCTTCCTCTAGTATTCCATGAGCAAAGTGATCATATGATGTCTGGTTTCATTGATTGTTATGATTGGGCGCTTATTTATAGGAATGATAATGGCATAGATTGAGGCCACAAAATCAAACCGTTTTAGACCAGGAATGCTGCCATTTATTATCGACGACTCTTCGTGAAATGATTTACATTGACAATGCTGGGATTTGTCTTTGGCAAAGCTACATAAAAAATGACTTTCAATGGCAATGCTGGCATATATTGTGAACTCGGGCATCATGGCAATGTTGTCAAATGCTCCTTTGTATAGTTGGTTACATGGACTCTACTTGTATTTTCATGTGTTTCCCAAGGGACCAAATGTAAATTGTATGATTTTTTTTTTTTAACCCATTTTTCTCTGAAAATATTCTGTGAAATGCACCATTTCAGCTGAGCATTTGAAAAACATTTGCTGTCGGGGCTACGCCCTCACCCCGCCCTCCTTGCTGGGTGGAAGGTGAAACATTTGATGCAAAATCGTACACCTTAAACCGAGTGAGATCAGCAGCACTCCACCCCGGCAGCATGATCATAACCATAAGGCATGAGTGGCAGTGCTCGAAATGGAAACCACCCCAACCCTGGGCGCGCATGGAGTGGCAGATTGTCAGTGGTATGGGCGGGACTGAGGGGCGGAGCTAAGATCCGACTAATGTGCATGCTCTGAATATAGGATGCCAGCTTTGCATAAAAACAAAGTACATTTTGAGAACACAAGAATGACCACCAGTTAATCAAACATGTCTGTGGTAGTAATTCAAGTGTGTATTCCTTCTGAGCATGCAATGCACACATGGTATGGTGCTCATTTCCTCTGTCAGAATAGTCACCCTGACAGTAAAATGTGTGCAAAGCTTAAGATCTGTATGTTGTGGCGTGGGTGGGGCTGGGTCGGTGCGGGCAGCGCACGCACAAAGACACGGAGATCTCTTGCAGCACGTCTTCTATTTATTGTTCCCAACTACAACTGCCCTAATCCCTCTTCCCGCCACCCATCATATCCCCTTCCCTGAACGTCACTTCCCTTTACCAGCTCCCACCCCCACCCCCATGGAGACGTCAACATGACTTCTCCCCCCTTTTTAAACAGCTACCCGGATGTTCACAACAGGCAAACGTCTACGGTGGGCCGCTTAGCCCATTTCTTCCATCCAGCGGCGTGGCCGGTTCCTAGCCTGCTGCGGACGGGAGTTTATAAACTCAGGTGGGGTTCCACTGGCCTCGTGCTCCTGGGGACCTTCATGGTCTGAATCATCGGTATCTCCCTGGTCCCCTTGATAGGCATCATCTGAGGCATAGTCAATGGGGATGACTACACGTCCGCTGAGTCGATGCGTTCCCAGCGAGGGAATGCTCTTGAAATTAGAAGAGTTCCTTGTAGTAGGGCCTCCCAAGCCTTGCGCCGTAACCATGGACCCCTTCCTTTGCGTGACCAGCAGTGGTTCAGCTTGAAAGAAGGGGGTGTGTTTGTGGGTTTGTGTTTGTTGTATGGCCATGATGTCTCCTACCTCTATCTGGGGTGGCCGGGTCCTTCTCCGCCAATTGGCATAGTCCTTCATTCACTCCTTGGCGGCTTTATCTGGCTCCCGGATCTCTCGGTCGAGGTCAGCGACCTGGTCTGGTGACAGAGCTTTGGGAATTCTTGTCTGGACATTTCTCCTGAACATGATCTCTGAGGGAGTTTGCCCGGTGGTACTGTGAGGCATATCACGATAATCCCTCATGAGCTGGTTCAGTACTTGTTCATAGGGTTGCCCTGTTAATTTGGCTATTTGGAGCGCTCTCTTTAAGTTGGCCATGAAGCACTCTGTCATCCCGTTGGCTTGAGGCCACAGCAGCGTTATCTTGCGGTGATGAAAGCCTAGGTAGATTGCAAACTGTGCGCACTGGTGCCAATTGAATGAAGGTCTGTTATCAGTCTTGAGCACCCTCGGAACACCATATGCGGAGAAGATGTGGTCTAGGGCGGGTATGACATGATGGGCGGCCATTGAGGATATGAGGTGGGTCTCTGGATATCTAGAGTACTCATCCATGACTGCCAGCACATATTTGCCTCCCTCGATGGGCCCGAATAAGTCGGCCGCCTCGGCTTCCCACTCCCCTTGTGGAAGTTCTGACATCCTCATTGGTTCTGGGTGATCGTTTGGCGTGATGAGGCTGCAGGTGGGGCATGTCTTTAGGGCTTTGTCTACCATGGAGTCCATGTTGAGGAACCAGACTTTCTGGCGCAGCATACGTTTGGTTGACACCATTCCTCTGTGACCCTCATTAGCCAGCTCGATGATCCTTGCTCTCAGGGATAGGGGGATTACTAGTTTGCAGTCCTTGATCAGAAGATGATCATCTGAGAGTGCTAGTTCGTCTCGTACCTGTACCAGCCGTTCCACCTCAGTGTGTACTGGGTGCTCGGCTGCTCTCCCCTTTTCTCGGGTCCTTCTCCACATGCCTGACTGAAGACCCTTGCAGATGATTCGACAGGCTGGATCATTTTCTGTTTCTCTGGCTATCATCCCAAAGTTTAACCCCGCTGGGGTGGCTTGATGTATTGGGTATCTGAGATACCTGTCTGCCACTGAGGGTTCAGGTATGCACCCCTCCCGGGGTCTTCTGGATAAGAAGTCTGCAGGGTTGTCCCCTTTTCCCGGTTGGTGCACTATTTCAAAGGCGTAGTCTTGCAGCTGCAGCCCCCAGTGAGCTATCCGAGGTGGCATTTTTGCCTGGCGGTTCCCGTACAGAAATAGTAATGCTTGGTGGTCCGTGACTACTCGGAATGGTTTGCCATACAGGAAAAGATGGAAATGCTCGCACGCCCAGACTACGGCAAAGCTTTCCTTCTCTTTTTGGAGTAGGCTTGTTCCATGGCCGATAGACTCTGGCTGGCATATGCAACGATGTGTGTTCGTGAAGGATCACTTGGATCCACCTAAGCCAGTATGGCCCGGGCCCTCCCAGGCTGGCATCCACTGTTAGTTCTGTTTGACGACTCGGGTCGTAGTATGAAATGTTTCCCTGATAGCTTTGAACGCTTTTTGGCACTCATCTGTCCATTGGAAGGTGGCATCTTGCTTGGTTAACTGTCTCAGAGGTTCACTTACTGTCGCAAAGTCTTTGATATATCGCGTGCAGTAGCTCGCGAGTCCTAGGAACAAACGCAACTCTGAGACATTGGTCGGGGGCACTGTGTCATTCAGCGCAGCTACTTTATCTGGGTCTGGAGACATGTCCGATTCTGAGAATAAATGTCCCAAAAAATGTCAGCGTGTTCTTACGAAATTTGCCTTTGTCCCGATTAAGGGTGAGGTTGACTGCTTCCAAGGCTTTGCATACCTTCATGAGGGCTTCATGTTTGCTGACATTAGTTTCGAAAACCAGGATGTCGTCGCTCTAATTGAGGCAGTTTGGTATATGTTTGATAACATTGTGTATCTTGGCCTGAAATATTTTCGCCACCGAGGATACGCCGAAGCTTAGCCTCTTGTAGCGGAAGAGGCCTAAGTGAGTTACGAACGTGGTTATGTTCCGGCTTTCGGGGCTTATACCAATTAGTGATATCCTTTCTGTAAGTCCAGTTTCGAGAACGCCTTGGCCCCATTCAGGAGATGGATCATATCGGTGATGCGTGGGGCCAGGTGTCTCTCCCTCTGTATGGCTTGGTTCGGGCGCCTCATGTCCACACAAAGCCTGATTGCTCCTGATCCCTTTTTTGGGAACTGGTACTATTGGGGATACCCATGTGGTGGGGCCAGTGGCCGGCTCGATGATGTCTTGTTTGAGCAGCTTGTGTAATTCGTCCTCCACCTTCCTCTGGATATTGACTGGGATTCCTCGGTAGTATTGGGCCACCGGACGTATGGACTCATCTATGTGTAATGTTATGGGTCTGTTCTTGAGTTTCCCGGTGCCTCGAAAGATGCGGGGATACAGGCTACTAATCATTTCCACTGGGTCAATGTACTTGTGGACCATGACGTTAGGTCATGGTTAACACATAGGATGTGTTTGAGTCCCATGTCGGCCGCTGTTTTGAAACTAAGCACACATTCACTGTCGGTTTCAGTTGCCAAGACATAAATAGGTATTCTTTTTTTCATGCCCCTTGTATCTACATGTGCCTTCAAATTGTCCTAGGCACTCGAGGGGCGCTTTGGTGCCATAAGCATAGATGTCTACCATGGCAGGGCACAGTTTTGGTCTTGCAGGGAGTTCCTTGAAGACTGCTTCGCTGATGACATTCACAGTGGCTCCTGTGTCAGGAATTAAGTGGGCTGTTCGTTAAGTTTGATGATTAATGTGGAGCTGTGTACTGTGGCCGTGGGATTCCCTAGCGCTTAGACTAAGGCCTTATTCCTTTGGTCACTTCCCGAGGAGCTGGGGTCCGAATTAGATGGTGATTGCTCCACCAGGTAGCATACATGACGCTATGATCGTCGCTCGGGTCTAGCTCTCATCACGTATCACCTTCTGTCTCTCCACTCTCTTCTTTGTCGGTCTTCTCCTGAGTATCGTTCTTGTGAGTCTGGGTTTGCCTGGGAACCTGGCCCTTGAGACGAGGTACCAGGGTGGCTCCCTGAGGAGGGTTGAGGTTTTGTCCTGTATCTGGATGGTGTTTCCCTGGAACGATCTTTCCCCTTGTCTCTGAAGAGTCTGCACATCGATTTTAAAGTGGCCTTCTTCGCCACATATGGCACATCGCTGACTGACAGCTGGGCAGACCCCTTCATGAGGGTACTCAAACCCGCATTTATAGCAAAAGAGTTCCTCTGACCTTCTCTCGGGTTGTAATCTGTGGATACTTTCTCCTGCTGTGGGGTTGCTGAAGCTCTCCACTTATGAGTCTATGGCTCTCTCTGCACAAGCCAATGCCAGTATCTCATCCGGGGTGCGTTGTTTTAGGAGTAGTTTGCGCCTTAATGTCTGAGATTCACACCCAGCTATGATTTGGGACCTTGGCGCTTCGGTGTTAGAATAGTTTGCGAAGTCGCAGTGCTTCATCTTTGTGCGCAGACGTATGACATAAGCGTCCATGGTCTCACCTTTGTGTTTGGTGCTGTGGAACATGTGTCTTTCGTAGTCCACGTTGGTGTGGGTAGTGAAATATGCTGCTAGCACATCCTTTAGGTCTTGAATGGAGTCAATGGAGTCGGTGGGTATCTCTTCGATGTCGCAGAGCCCACTGCTAACTTTAGCAGGCATATCTGATGAGCATCTTCAATGGGCCCTGTGGCCCTTATGAACAGGTCAAAGTCTCTAATCCACTTGCTCCACCTCGGACCCATGTTGCTGGTCTAAGTGACATCAAATGCCCCTGGCATCTGGGCTGCCAGCATATCAGGCAGTCTATAGGGGACTTGGTCTGCCACCTGTGGCCCTTGTCCTTGGGCTTGTGCCCCTTGATCGTTGTCCTGACCAGACATCTTGACCGCCTGGTCTTTGGTTTATCTGGGTCAGTGGGGATTCCTATTGTCCTTATCTTTGGGCTTTGGCTGCCTCTATGGGCATGAGCACCACTCCTTGCAGGGCTCCCAGCCCTCTGTGTCACAATCCTGAGAGAGGCTGCCTCTACTCTCTCAGCTCCTTGGGATGGCCGCCCCTCTGGGCACGAGCACCATCCTTGTCTTATGGTCATGAGGGTGGGGCTTTGTCCTGATGTGTCCCTTTATCCCTGGGCCTGGAGCACTGGCCTACCGTGTTGTAGGCTGCTCCGTGTAATGGGCAGCTCCTCCCCTCTTCGGGGGCACGTGCCTATTAGCTGAAAGCCTCTAGCTGCAGTAATCACCACTGTGGCCAGGGAATGGAATCTTTGGGTCAGCCCGGAATTGCCTCTTGCCTCCGGGCCTCCGGCGTTTCACATGCGCTCCGGCACATGCGACTGATGCGGCTTTCTCCTCGGCCGTATGGGCAGCAGGCTGTGACGCAGCCCTGCCTTGATTTCTATGCCGTGTGCCCAGCAGGAGGCCACCCGCCTTGTCGCCAGTGTCGTGGCGTGGGTGGGGCCGGGTCGCTGCGGGCAGCGCACACACAAAGACCAGGACACAGATCTCTTGCAGCACGTCTTCTCTTTATTGTTCCCAACTACAACTGCCCTAATCCCTTCTTCTTCTTCTTCTTCTTCTTAATTATCGGATGCATGGGCGGACCCACGCAGGCGCTTCCCCATCCTGAAGGATGATGTGCACCAGACCCACCAATCAATACTTATCTTACATAAACTCACAACTCCTCCCACCGCCCTGTTTGCCTCACAAAATCCAACATCACACTATTCCTCCTCCTGCCTCTCTCCCCTTCACCTCCCAGCAAAGTCTTCCCACTCAGCTCAGCCACACCCAGCGCAGACAATCGAACCCTCATCAATTCTCTCTCCTCAACATGTCTCTCACACCTAAGCAGAAAATGTCCCACAGTCTCAGGCACACCACACACCGCACAATCTCTCGACTCGCGTTTCCCCACTTGAAACAGACAATCATTCAGTCCCACATGTCCTATCCTCAACCGATTCAGCATCACCTCCTCCCCCCTCCTTCATTCCAGACTCCCCGCATCAACCTTCACCGACACTTTCCCACGAACACCAAACATCCACCTGCCCTTCACCCCACTCACCCACCTCTCCTGCCACTCATCTGTGACCCATCTCACCACCACCACCACCGCCTTCACCTCATCCACACTCAAAGGTAATCTCACATGAACCGCTCCCCTTATCATACCCTAATCCCTCCTCTCGCCACCCGTCCTATCCCCTTCCCAGAACCCATCCCCTCCCCCCCCACCCCCACCCCCCCCCAACAACCATGGAGATGTCAATGTTACATCTATACTGTTTTGGACTGTTTCGTATTTACGTTTGGGCTGTTGAGCAAAGAATGACTTTCAGATGCAGTCTGTGAAGACGTTGCATAGTGTTGCTCAGCTGCACGCATTGAGGCAGTGTTCAGGACACTTGCTGCAGTCAGTGGCAGAGTTTCCTCAATTTGTTGGGGCGTTTGGGGGGATTGGGCCTCTCGCAGGGTGACCAGATTTTAATAAAATTAAATAAAATAGGCCAGGCCATAGGCATAGACGTAAGACCAAAGTAAAGAAATAAAAGGGGCGTCCTACTTCTATGTCGCTGGCTTGTTGCTGAGGGTAAGGAGTGGGGTGTTCTCACAGCCACACTCTGGGGGAAATGGGACATGAAAAGCATTCACGCCCACATTCGCACAGGAAGAGTCGTGCCAGGCCCGATTTCGGGATTTCGAAATAGTCAAAACCTGAAGAGTATAACATTTAAAAAATCTCCTGGGACCCTGAAAGAGAGGGTGATTTCCCAGGAAAACCGCGATGTCTTGGGGTAGCCTCTCGTCTACATGGAATGGAGCTTCGGCAAGATAGTTTTTGCCAGAGCACAGCTCCGTCTTGGTCTGGCCCAATTCCTCCCTAATGAGTGGTGGCTCGGCAAGCCTGCTTACCTGTGCCGCAGAATACCCGACTTTGAGGAGCTTGGTTGGGGTGCTCAGCACAGTTTGGGAGGGGGCAGTTGTTTTGTGATCTACCACTGGTTTCCCAACCACAGGCTTTTTAGTTTGAAGCAGTTTGTCCTACCTCACAGCCAAAGCAGAATAATGAACATCATGCACCTCAATTAACGAAGTGTACCTTACTTTCTTGCTGCTGGTGTTAAAGCGCTATCGCAGCGGTACGATAACACGTTACAGTAGTAAAATAGTACGTGCCCGGTCTGGCCAGATAGTACGGCGGCGCTTTTGCTCTTAATCTGTAATTTGGTGCAGGTAGAGGCCGTACAGCCAAACGGGCAAGGCCACGCGCAGCTCAACCTAATGTCCTGGGAAAGCCGGCCCTACAAAGCAAATGGTTTTGAAGCGTCCAATTTAGCAAAAAGTTTCCTGACATACATGTTGCCCGAGAAAAAAAAGCGCACACAAAACAGGTTAATCTAGGCCCATTGTAAAAATTATATTGTACACCGTGTGCTTGCCAACAGGGAAATAAATGCACCACCTGGCAAGGACGTGCCTGTTAAAACATGTCCAGTGATTCAGAATGTATAATGTACTTTTCCGTGCTGCTCATTCACTTAATACGCATGAACATACTTCACTAGGGATTTTCGCCTGTTTGTATTTTATCAAGCCGAGGGAAACGAAGTACAACTGCATTGTATGCATTTCTTTCATAGCAAATGGCCAAGCCAACAGAGCCCAGGGAAAGTGGACCTATCGGGGTAGTGGCACACCTCCTTCTGGTTAATTCCCGTATCTGCCCTTGTTTCCGGTGTCACAAATGCAGTGAGGGTGTTTGACAATTTCGTTTCAGTGGGAAATATTATAGTGTCCTATGGTGGATTTCAGCTTGCTAGCCCCAACAAGCTCTTGTCTGATTAACAAAGATGTGCGCAGAGCTCGTTTGTCAAAGGTCCTTGTTTGAGGGCAGCGAAGAGCTAGGCATGACCGCCACCAGTGGTGAAACATGGTTGAGCCGACAGGGCTTGAGCCGCCGGCCCACCTGCCCCTCTCCACACACTCTCCCCCTAAAATGTGGGGCTATGTTGACTAGACATGGCTGACCTGCAGAGCTGTGGCCGGACAGCACAGGGCACCGTTGTTAAACGGCGCTAGTTAACAAATGTGCCTCAATTACTAATGTAAAGCGTTTCCCTGTTGGCACCTGCATTCATATGCATATGTTTTTAGGCAATTGAAATCTGGATATGGGTTTAGTACTTGTATACCAGAGGAGTGATTGGAAGGATAAAGAGGGGGCAGAAGACCACTCATTCTCACAGCAGTCCTTAAGTGGGTGCTTGCAGACTTAAAGACAGTTAACTGCTTGTAACATTGAAGCTGCACTAGAATAATCTCATTAGAATGCGTAAAGAAGTCATATTCCCCCCACACAAGTATGTTTGCCCCTCCCGCACCGTCTCTTAAATTAGCACCTCTCCCAACATTTGAAGGATAAGCCCCCGAAATGTAGCTATCGTATGCCCCTGACTGCCACAGGGCACACCTTGGGGCTGGCAGACTCTCACACCGCTCAAAACGGACCTGTTGGGCTGCGCAATGCACTGCCTGCATCGCTTTGAAGATTGTGCACTGTCTACACAGACTATTGTCATTCAATGTACTTTAGTTCTAACATTCCCGTCAGTCAATTATAAATTAATTCGGTCAAGGTCCATAAACTTATAATGTACTTATAACAACAACCCCTTTGTGATGTAGATAACAAGTTGCCGTCATTAAAAGCTGGAATTTTTTTACAGCCTCCATAGTGCTTAATTTGTAAAACAGTAAATTTTTCTCAGTTGACCCACCACGGCCAGCCATATATGCTGTACCTTTGACAAGAAGTCTGGAGGAGTATTATAATGATTATTTTGTTTTTGTTCGGGGGCGTGTGACTTTCACACAAGTGAAACCTTCATATATACTATTCAGCATGTTAAAAATGGTGCCTTTTTAGAAATATCTCTGGCCTATTGAATTCGGCAAAAATGAATACTGTGAAATGGAGACGCATCAATCAGTATCTGATGGCTTAAATAACGCACGTCTTTGCCCCAGGGAACTTACATTAGTGCCCGAGAGGATGTTTCTATTCAGATTTTCTTTTTTATCAATGTTTTTAGAAGATATTTATGAGGCAACCATTGATGCAAGGAATTCTTTCCGTCCCCAATCAAAAACGCAACAACAATATTCCTTTAAGTTCAATCTAGCCCTGTCCGTGATTCATATTGAAAACCACATAGGTCCCCCATCCCTCTACCACATATGATATGGCATTCATAAGACGCCTATACACAAGTGCTTCAAGGCGTGAGATAAGCCAAGAAGCAGGCCAGTGTATAGAAAGAAAATACATTTTGTCCAGAATAGGAACATTTATATTTTTACATCATGGATCATACCACCTCACTCCGTGGTCTAAATGCCTTCCTTTCCTAATTTTTTACACACATTGAAAACAGTAGTTGGTTCAGGATAACCCAGAACACAAACTCGCTAGCCCCACAACAGGTACAGTCAACACTTTTCTTGGGGTTCACTTTTAACAGCATGTAGTACCTTGAATCATAAGGAGACACTACTTGATAAATAATATGCATCACTTTTTCTTGGCAAAAACGATTTCTCACATACAGCTCTCTTTTTAATCTCCCTGCGCACTTGGAAATGCTAGCAGTTTTGTGTAACTTAATAACATGTAAAAAGAATTTTGACTGGCGTGCGCTTAGCAATGTTGACGAACTTATAGATAGCACAACAACGATTCAGAACACACTTTCGAAGGGATTGTGTCCTCCGACGTATTCCTCCTCTTAGATATCTTCTTCCAGCTCTGCTGGCCTCGGAAAATTTTTTCTCTCTAGAGGGCGCTGCGCGTCGACGTCCTCCGAGTCGACGTCCCTCGACAGCCGCTGTATCGACGTCGACGTCATCCTGCCTATAAAGGCCGCACGCAGCGTCCGTTGCTCAGTTACGTTTTTCCGCGCTTACTCAGTGCCTCGGAATACCGTTGCTCAGTTCTTAGTCAGATTAATCCTATTTACCTCGAGTCATTCGATCCGTACTCGATGGCTTCCTCGTTGGAACCGACAACTCCTCGATCCGGCTTCAAAAAATGCTGAGATTGTGGGAAAAAGATGTCGTTGACTGACCCTCAGAGTTTGTCTGTGGTGTTTGGGAGCTGAACACCATTGTTCGGAATGCGAGTACTGTATGTCCATGACAGCTAAGGCCCTGAAGGAGCGTAGGGGGAAGCTGGAGAAAGGTAAGACTTTTAAAGCTTCTTCTTCTTCGTCGACGAAGTCGAGACACTCGTCTCCTCGTCACCATTCGCGCTCCAGGTCTCGGAGTGGGTCTCATCACTCCTCAAGATCGAAGCACTCGAAGAGGAGACGTCGAAGATCCCCTTCTCCGTCTTCCTCTTCCTCTGTTTCGCCAAAAAGAATCCCTTGCCCCACGAAACATAGTTCCCGGGCTGAATGGGAGGAATTCCGCAAAAATATGATGAGCGTCTTCGAGAAAGCAGCCTCAACTCCCTCGAAGACTGCCGAGAGCGATGCTCTGGTCGAAAGACCCGAAGGTCAAAAACGTCGCGAGTCGCAGTACCCGGCGAAGGAAACCTCTCGAGCGCGTCTCGAACCCTCGAGTAGGACTATGACCTCCAAACCTTCCTCGAAGGTTCCGTCGACGCCGTCAACGAGGGTTCCGTCTACGCTGAGGTCGATGTCTTCGACGCCGTTGTCGAAGGGACCTTCGTCACACGGGTCTGTCGATTCGACACCGGCGTCAACGCCAAGAAAAGTCACGGTTACGACACACCCAGTGACTATCCCCAGGTCCTCGACGTCGATGGCTTTGAGATTGTCGAGTAGAATTCCAATTCTGTCGAGGTCTTCGAGGCCTCCGCCTTTGTTTTCGACGCCACGCTCGAAGCCTTCGACGATGATGACGTTTTCGAGGCCGATAATGACAAGTTCGGCACCCTCTGCCTTGGAAATGGGATTTACTCCCTTTATGAGTTCAGAACAATTGAGAACTATGTCTTCAATTTTGGAAGAGGGTGAATTGTCTGAACAGGAAGACACATTTGATTTGCAGGGACCTGTAAACCCAATTAGAGAGGAATTTTCCTCTGAAGAACGCAGGTTAAAGGATCTTCATGATTCCTTACATGAGGCAAGTGGGGCCTCTGAGGTGGAGTTTGCTAGGCCAGACCCGGGGGAGCATGCTGAAACCCCCTATAGAGCCTTAATGGCCAGGATCACAGAGTTCATGGGGTGGTCTGCACCTTCACAATCTTTCCAGCAAGATGACCTCACGGATATTCTTGACAAAGGCCCACAGGAGGATCCTGTGGTGCCTTTTCATAAAGCTCTTCAGAGGAAGATCATGACAAACTGGGAAACCCCAGATGTAGTACCAGCAGTAAATAAAAAACTGTCTACAAAGTACAGGGTATCTTCTACAGACCGGGAGTTTTTGTCTAAACACCCATCCCCAGAAAGTCTGGTGGTACAGGCAGCATCCTCTACCGATGTCAAGACGGCTTATCCTACCGTCCCACAGGACAGGGACGATAAAAAATATGATGCTATGGCAAAGAAAGTCTTTTCAGCATGTAGCATGGCGTTAAAATCTGTTAATGCTACTTGCACCCTTGCTAGGTTCAGCCATACACTTTGGGAGTGTGCTTCTACAGCGGCTGACTCCATCCCGGAGGGAGAAGAAAGGGATGTGTTCCTGAATATTATACAGGACGGTAAAGACGCTATGTGCGAATCCCTCCAGACGGGCATTGATTCGGCTGACAGTATCAGCAGAGCAATGGCGGCAAGTACATCAACCAGGAGATTCGCTTGGTTGAGAAAGTCTGGTTTTGCCCCAGATGTGCAAGCCAGGCTCTTGAACATGCCATTCGATGGCTCTTCTTTGTTCGGGCAAAAGGCGGATGACAGTTTAGAGAAACTGCAAACTTCAAAAGCGGCAGCAAAATCCCTAGGAGCTGCAATCCGTCAGACTCCTTTTCGTCCCACAGGAACCTCTGCGAGGGGCAAGTCCTTTCGCTTCTACTCCGCATTCGGAAGAGGTAGAGGACGACGGGCTCAAAGGGGACAAAGAAGAACTACCCGAGGTGGACGGGGTAGATATTCAAAAGCCGCAGCAACAGCAGGTGCCTCTTTACCATCGGCATCTGAATCAGCCGCCCCAAAACCACTCTGAGGACTTTCCTCACAGGACACCTGTAGGAGGCAGGTTGACTCAACATCTGGCGGTATGGCAGGCTATCACGTCAGATGCTTGGGCATTGGAAACAGTTGCCCAAGGTTACTGCCTGCCTTTCCTACGTATACCTCAGAGTCATCCACCAGGGATCAGCTCTCAAAGCTCCAGATCCGCTCCTCTTGCAGGAAATTTTGGACCTGCTAGAGAAAGGTGCCATAGAACCCGGTACCTGTAGCGGAGAGGAACAGGGCTGGTACTCCCCTTACTTTCTCATTCCAAAGAAAGACGGAGGACTGAGACCCATCTTGGACTTGCGAGAATTGAACAAATTCCTCAGAAAAGACAAATTCAAGATGGTCACTCTTTCTCGGATCCTCCAGGCCCTTCAGTTCCAGGACTGGTTGGTATCTCTGGACCTTCAGGACGCTTATTTCCATGTGCCTATCCATCTCAAACACAGGAAATACCAGAGGTTCGCAATTGGCAACTCTCACTATCAATTTCGAGTGCTGCCATTTGGGCTGACCTCCGCCCCGAGGGTCTTCACCAAGTTAATGTCGGTAGTGGCTGCAAGTCTAAGGAGGGAAGGGATTCACGTCTACCCCTACCTGGACGATTGGTTGATCAGGGCTGTTTCTCCGGAACAAGCTCAGATCCAGCTAAATCACGTGTGCCACTTCCTTCACAGACTGGGCTTCTCCCTCAATTTAAAGAAGTCACAAATGATACCATCGCAGAGACTCTAGTTTATAGGAGCAATCCTGGACACTTCCCTGGGAAAAGCCTCGCCACCAGAGGTGAGGGCTCAAGATATTCTACAGATGGTTACCAAGTTCCAACATGCCCAACATCTCCCAGCCTTCGACTTTTTGAGGTTGCTAGGCCTCATGGCATCCTGCATTTTCCTAGTGCCAGAGGCTCGCCTGAGAATGAGATCCCTCCAGTGGGCACTGAGGACTCGGTGGTCACAATTCTCAGGGAGAATGACAGATCTTCTTCAGGTTCCCGGCAGGGTGGCTCGAGACCTTCAGTGGTGGGCCTGTCAGGAGAACATTCTGAAAGGAGAACAGTTTTGGCAACCCTGGCCGGAGATAACAGTAGTCACGGATGCCTCACTCACGGGGTGGGGAGCCCACGCCAACGACTTGACCATCAGCGGTCGTTGGTCTCCATCGGAGTCCAGACTACATATCAACCTGTTAGAGCTGAGAGCCATCAGACTTACACTGAAGGCGTTCCTGCCAGCTGTACAAGGGAAGAACGTCCTGATAATGACGGACAACACGGTGGCCATGCATTACCTCAACAAAAGAGGAGGCGTAGGATCACTACCCCTGTGCAGAGAGGCGATGCAGCTCTGGTTTTGGGCAATCCAAGAAGGAATCACTCTATCGGCAGTTCACCTAGCCGGAGAGAAGAACTTGACAGCGGACGCTCTGAGCAGGCAGAACACAGTCTCCCACGAGTGGGAGCTAGCTCAGGAAGTCCTTCAAGAGATCTTCGCCCTTTGGGGGGAACCCCTCAGGTAGATCTGTTCGCCAACAGCCTAAACAGGAAATGCGACCTGTTCTGCTCAAGGGAATTTCCCCCGAGAGGAGCTCTGGGAGACGCGTTCATAGTGGACTGGGAGTTTCCGCTTCTGTACGCGTTCCCACCGGTCCCTGTCATTCCTCAAATGATCAGGAGGTTGAGAAGATTCCGGCGAACCATGATCCTAATTGCCCCGGATTGGGCCAGGAGAACGTGGTACCCGGACCTTCTAGACTTGTCCATCTGCCCTCCATTTCGACTTCCACTCAGAGAGAACCTACTCTCACAGAAGGGAGGTCAGGTTCTCCATCCAGACATCAAAACCCTCAACCTTCACGCTTGGCTTCTGAAAGGCTGAGGTACAAGGATTGGGACCTCCCTGATGATGTTATGGAGGTGTTGCTTTCGGCAAGGAGGCCAGCAACAAAATCTTTATACCGCTGCCGTTGGAACAGATTTTGCAGCTGGTGTAGAGAACAGAATATCGACCCTTTTTCATGTGGTACACCAATGGTTTTGTCCTTCCTACTATATTTGGCAAATTCAGGCCTTCAAGTTGGCACCATTAAGGGCTATCTCGCAGCGCTATCCATCTTTAAGCGTACTGCGGAAGAACCATCCTAATTCAAATTACCCTTGGTAATACAGTTTCTAAAGGGGTTAACCAATGTTTATCCCCCAAGACCATTCCAAGTTCCCCTATGGGATTTAAACTTAGTACTAACTTTCCTGATCGGTACACCTTTTGAACCTCTCCATTCTTGTTCGTTAAGATTCCTTACCCTTAAAACTGTTTTATTAATAGCACTTACATCTGCTAGAAGGGTGAGCGAATTACAAGCTCTTTCTTGTAAACCCCCTCACACAATATTTCACAAAGACAAAGTTGTCCTGCAAGTGAAGCCTAATTTCCTCCCAAAGGTGGTTTCTGAATTCCATATCACTCTGAAGATTACCCTACCATCTTTCTATCCTCCTCCTCACCCGGGGAAAGAGGAAGAGAGGTTACACAGGCTAGACCCTAGGAGGGCTTTAAGTTTTTACATCAGTAGACTAGCCAGGATAAGACAGGCAGACCAGCTGTTTGTAGGTTACGCAGGTCACAAGCTGGGGTTACCAATAACTAAGCAGACCATTTCCAGATGGATCATTCTAGCCATTCTGGAATGTTATAAACTGGCAGGGAAAGAGCCCCCTCAAAACCTTAGGGCTCATTCGACCAGAGGTATTGCAGCTTCATCGGCCCTCAAAAGAGACGTGCCGGTTAAAGACATATGTGCGGCCGCTACATGGTCGTCTGTCCATACCTTTACACGTTTTTACAATTTGGATTCCTCCTCCAGTCAAGAGACTAGGTTTGGAAGGGCTGTACTGCATTCTATTCATCAATAGAAGACAGCGTGAAGTCAGTACTCCCTCCTCCGATAATAGAATACTGCTATGGGAGCCTATCTAAGATGAGGAATACGTCGGAGGACACAATCCCTTCGAAGAACAAGTTACTTCTTACCTTGTAACGTTCTTTCGACGGGATGTTCCTCCGACGTATTCCTCATCGACCCTCCCATCCATCCCCGCATTTCTACTTCCCTTGTTGTTGCAGTTTACGCTCCTTCAGGGTGATTAGTTTAGTCCAGAAAGTATTATTGTGGGCTACAAAACGGAACTGAGCAACGGACGCTGCGCGCGGCCTTTATAGGCAGGATGATGTCGACGTCGATACGGCGGCTGTCGAGGGACATCGACTCGGAGGACGTCGACGCGCAGCGCCCTCTAGAGAGAGAACATTTTCCGAGGCCAACCGAGCTGGAAGGAGATATCTAAGATGAGGAATACGTCGGAGGAACATCCCGTCGAAAGAACGTTACAAGGTAAGAAGTAACTTGTTCTTCTATATATGTTCGAAACCCTTTTTCTTTCACCAGAATGCAAGGCAAAACCTCCCTTCTCTCAGGAGCCACTTTCTTACTTTCAGTAGAAGTTATGTTTTTAAATCAGTGACTCTACTCTGTGAATTTGGGAAGACACTGTTCTGCCCCAGCACACAAAAACCTGGTATTCAGTTGATCATTTGGAAACCCTCTGTTTTAAGGCAGGGTTCAGGGGAATGGTAAGCAATTGGGAATTTTGTTTTTGATGCCCCCACACCGTCTTTGGGAATTTTGGGGTTTGAAAAAATAAATGAGTACCCAATTACTTTACAGAATAAATTTTCTCCATCATTGGATCTTTCATGGATTCACATGCTTAGAATATTCCCCGTCGTCAGGCTGGGAACCCTCGGTACATTTATAAAGACCTTTTCCATAGGAACAAATTCCGACCCTTTTGTGTCCTATCTACGTCGTTTTGGGCCGCTTACGCCTGACCCAATAGGAGGTAGCCGTTTTCAACCGTTTTCCAAAGTAGTGGGATCACCTGGTGTCATCTACTATTTTACAAGGTGGATTTTTTTTGTTTTCTTTCCCAATGTTTGGGAAGGCGTTATTCCGTCCGTGAGCTACATGCGGATTAAAAAAGGTGTACGAAGGAGATGGACAAATAGACTGTCTGTGTTGTCTCCATCTTCATAATTCGGCGGACAATTGTGAAATTTGTAAAGGCTTCTCGCAGAAGACCCTGAAAGACCGAAATAGACATCTGGTGACGTGGCTGAATGACGGAGCGGGAGCGTACCTTCCCCTCGGAGGTAGGCTCTACACATAGTTTGGCCTCGAGCGCTAAATCTCTGGTGGTCCCCCGCCGCTCTATCTGCAGAGCCGCTGGCGAAGAAGTCATATTCGGAGAAAAGTTCCTCTGAGAAATATTCTACGAGGGACTCGTCATCAAAAACAAAAGCTTCGTCTTCTTCCTCCTCGTCAAAAAAGGAGAGAAAAGACCTGTTAAAGACCTCCTCAGGTGACCATCATAGGTTATCATCGAGTCGAGATTCGTCGAAGCATAAGTCAAGCTCAAAAAAGGCGGCAACGCCTCAGGATTCTGGGCCACAACCACCGTTGTCGTCCATGAGAGTTCGATCGTCGATGCCCTCATTACCATCAACGCAGGGCATTCCTGCAGTAGCTCCGTCGATTCAGACGACGACGACTGTTGAGAAGTTGGCATCGTCGATGGTGGCTCCTCCGGAAAGGCTGGCAGACGGAGGTGTACGATCCGATCTTACCAGAGACCCTGTTGCAACAGGAGGCGGCCTTTTCCATATCATCCGTAGAAGATGACCGTGAACCGGTGGTTGGGCCAACGCAGCTTGGATTACAGGGGCTAGCTCGTCGAGTGGGCAAAGTATCCCAGTTACAACGCCTCTACTCAATCCCCAGGCGGTGTTATCCTTGGAGGTATTGTCCACATTACAGACTTTATTGAGCCGATTGGATGCGAAGTTGCCTCAAGTTGGTGCTCCAGCAGTGGTACATGCTACACCAGCCGACGACGAGCCAGGTCCTGCCCCCCGGTCAATGGCTAGGGTACCAACAGCCCTTCTGGTTGATGAACATCCTCAACGCTCACATCCGGAGGAAGGAGAACTACCAGAGTCCGAGTCGGAACGAGGAGAGTCTTTATCAGACTTATCCTCATCCCCTTCAAGAGCCCCGACATGGGAGTCGGAGGCTGAGATGGAAGCTCAAAGAAGTCCGGCTCAACCATCACCGCCGGATGACATCGGTTCCTTCCACCCAATGAGGGTAAGGCATGTACATAGTTTGGCCTGGCCCAGGAGGAAGAAAATAAAGACTGTTTCTTGTTTGATCATATGGGGAAGAGGAGGAAGTCTGTTTTCGGTCCCCATTTTAGATCACGTATGGCAAGGGGGGTTATGAACCATGCGCCATCTGTTTTCGGAGTTTGTGACTAAAGGTAGACTGGAAAAGAAATTTAAAGCTCCGGAGTCTACTCCAAAATGTTTGTCTTCTCAACCTTCTCCGGAATCAGTGGTATCGGCTGCTGCTGCAAGAAAGGCGAGGTCACAACATAAATGTACAACCCCCCCGGACAATGAGGCCTAGAGGCAAGATGCCTTTGGTAAGAAGATAGTGTCGATAGGAGCAACAGCGGTAACGGCAGCCAACTCTCTAGCTATTATGGCGAGATACGACAGAGAGATGTGGCATAGTTTAGCCCCCATACTGGAACATCTACCGGACGAGCACAGAAAATCTGCTATGTTGCTGGTGCGTTAGGGGGAAGAGGCTTCAAACCACTCAAACATCACCGTAGACCTGGCGGAATCAGGTTTTAAATAAACAATGGAGTGGTTTTAAGGAGGCAAGCCTTGCTCAAATGCACAAACTTTCAACCAGAAGTACAATATGAAGTGCTCGATATGCCATTTGAAGGGGAACAATTATTTGGGGAGAAAGTGACGAGGCCTTAAAAGGCATGAAAGAAGACTTGTACACAGCACGCTCTCTTGGAGCCCTTCAGAGTCACAGATGTTTTTGTTCTTTTCGTCCCTTTAGAGGGGCATCAGGAAATTCCCAATTTGTGTCATCCAGGGATCGGGGCTTCAGTAGGCCATCGTACTCCTCTCAAGGCTATAAGCGAGCTACCCAAACTGCTCAAAGAGGACGAGAATATCAAGATTCAAGAAGAGGTTATTCATCGTCCATGAAGGACAAGCAGTCCAAGACCCAGCAATGACGAGCTTCAGGACGTCCTGGGAGGCAGAGTGTCTCGCCGTGTCGACGAGTGGGAGAAGATAACATCTGACCGGTGGGTATTAGACAATGAAACTAGGCCACTCTTTGCAGTTCAAAAGCATGCCACTGCACATTCCACCTGTGTTTTCGGCGCAGCCCCATCTTCAAATATTACAACAAGAAGTGGTGCTTATGCTACAAAAAGGAGCTATAGAATTGGTCCGGTGGCCGAGAGAGGTCAGGGAGTTTACTCCCGGTACTTGTCTAAAAACCCAACGGCAAATGGCGCCCCATTCTAGATCTTCGAGATCTCAACAAGACACTAAAAAAATCAGAAGTTCAAGATGCTTACGCTTCAGGAAGTTATCCGATCTATCCAGCTGGGGGATTTTCTGGCGTCGTTAGATCTACAGGACGCATATTTTCATATAACAATGCGTCGACACAGAAAATGTCTGCGGTTTGTAGTCGGACGAACCCACTATCAATTCAAAGTACTCCCATTCGCACTAAAGTCATTGCCCAGGACATTCACAAAGTGTTTGGCTCCAGTAGCAGCTTGGTTAAGAAGACAAGGTCATCATGTTTACCCTTATCTGGATGATTTGTTGGTAAGGGGGTCATCTCCAATAATAGCGCAAGCAAGTCTGAAGGCCACCATACAACTTCTGCAACAATTAGGCTTTGCGATAAACTTCGAGAAGTTCTCCTCAACTCCCCCAAGGAACTTGGTGTTTTTGGGTGCGGAGTTCAAAATGCAGTCCGGATTGGTGAAGCCATCTGTGGAGAGAGTTCACAAACTCAGACTACAGGCAAAGGAGTGGAAAGTCAACACCAGGATGTCGATAAGAAAATATGTCACTACTAGGGGCCATGGCATCGTGTATCCCCCTTAGTAAACAACTGTCGTCTCTTTATGAGACCAATTCAAGAATTTCTGGCAGACCGATGGTCCCAGAGTCGGGGGCTTTGGTCAGACAAATTGACTATCAGCAACGGGCTTCTACGAGCACTGCAATGGTGGCAACTCTTCGAAAACTTATCAAGAGGGATGCCTCTGCAGGAACCAGAGTTTCAAATGACGGTTAGCGACAGATGCTTCTCTAACTGGATGGGGAGCGCATCTGGAGTCCCTGCAAGTGCAAAGTCTGTGGTCGTCGGAAGTGTCAACCCTTCATATCAACGTGCTGGAATTGAGGTCGGTAAGTTGGGCTCTGAAGACCTTTTTACCACACATAAAAGGATTGGTCGTGAGACTATTGACGGACAATATGACAACAATGTTCTACCTGAGAAAGCAGGGAGGTGCTCGTTCCAGAACTCTCTCGACCGAAGCTTAAGAAATGTGGCATTGGGCCCTCGAACAGAAGATAAGTATATTGGCTTACCATCTGCCGGGAGTAAAAACTGTACAAGCGGACTCTTTCAGCAGAGAGATGAATCAGCTGCACAAATGGGGGTTGAACGACCAACAGCTGGCGAATGTTTACAAAAAATGGGGCCAACCTTCCCTGGATCTCTTCGCGACGAGAAAGAACAAGAAGTGCGCACAGTATGGGAGCAGGTGGCCACAACCCGACTCACTGGGGGAAGCATTCTCCTTCCCGTGGACGGACAAGTTTGTGTATGCGTTTCCCCCGTTTCCACTCATACTATGAACTCTACAATGGATTCACAAATACCCATGTCGGGTGATCTTAGTGGCTCCTTATTGGGCGAGACAGTTGTGGTTCTCCGACCTGCTCCAGCTGTCGGTAGCCCAACCAGTGAGGTTCCAGAAGATTCCGAACCTTCTATCTCGAGACAAGAGGGCAGTGTGCATCACGATCCGGACACTCAGCCCGACAGCCTGGCTCCTGACTTATTGGAATTTGGTACTCTAACCATTTCATCGGACTGTCGTCGAATTTTACAAGCCGCGCGGGCTCCGTCTACGAACACTTCGTATGCATGTAAATGGAGAAGATTCTGCATGTGGTGCAAGGATCAACCAGGACTGGAACCCCTGAATATCGCGCCAGAACGGCTTCTTCCATACTTGCTACACTTAGCAGAAAGGGGTTTGTCTTTTTCTTCAATAAAGGTTCATCTGGTAGCCATTTCAAGGTTCACTCGTAAAAGACATTCAACACCACTGTTTAGTGATCGGTTAGTTAAACACTTCATGAAAGGCTTATTTCGTACTTTTCCCCCAACTAAAAAGTTTCCTCCGAACTGGAGTCTTAACCTGGTACTGGCAGAACTAATGAAAGCTCCTTTCGAGCCTATGTCGTCGTCCTCTTTAAATTTCTTATCATGGAAATTGGCCTTTTTGGTGGCTATTACTTCAGCACGACGACTTTCGGAACTACAGGCGTTAGTCATTGATCCTCCATATTTGAGACTTTTCAAAGACAATGTGGTGTTGGTAACCAACCCTCATTTCTTACCAAAAATTCCAACTGTCTTTCATAAGCATTCGTCTTCTGACGACATTCTTCGCAACTCCTTCATCTGTCACGGAAAAAGCTCGCCATACATTGGATGTGAAAAGAGCTCTAAAGTTTTGCCTTCATCGGACTCAAGAGTTTAGAGATACAAAACAACTATTTGTGGCTTATGGCCCTTCGGCAAAGGGAAAAGTAATCTCAAAACAAGCACTGGCTCGCTGGGTCTCGTCGACGATAGCTTTTTGCCACTCGAAGCCGGGGAAGCCGCAAGAAAAGCATCCAAGAGCCCATTCCACGAGATCCACTTCGTCTTCGGCGGCATTGTGGTCTGTGATTCTGCTGGGAGATATGTCAGGCGGCATCCTGGTCGGTGCCACATACATTTACCCGCCATTATTGCCTCGAGCAACAACCTGCAGAAGATTTACAGATGAGATGAGCAGTCCTACGACATATGTTTCAGTAAGGTAAGCCCTATACAGAGGTATATCCTTCTATCAGTGTATCTTAATGTGTGTTTTAATGTTAAGTTACAACGACTAAACGTTTTTTCCATGGCAAAGGGCATGTATGGCTATGATGGTATTGGTTTGCATACACACCTCCAAATCAGGAGTACTGCCATACAATCTATTCGGAGAAGGGAATAGTTTCTTACCTGTAACTCCATTTCTCCAGCATTGGTATCTTTCATGGATTTACATGCGCCCGCCGGCCTCCACTGTATGCAAACAATTGTACCCCAGACTACTTTGGGGGGTTAAAATCTGAAGGGAGCTTCAGGGGTGGGGATATTTATATGGCTACGTCCTATTGGGGCAGGCGTAAGCGGCCCAAAACGACGTAGATAGGACACAAAAGGGTCGACATTTTTTCCTATGGAAAACGTCTTTATAAATGTACCGAGGGTTCCCAGCCTGATGACGGGGAATATTATAAGCATGTGAATCCATGAAAGATACCAATGCTGGAGAAATGGAGTTATAGGTAAGAAACTATTCCCTTTTTTCACACTGGGAGCGATAATGTTAATTTTTAACTTCAAAAAATCACCCCATGTTAATTGGCTATGTGGGTATTATTTAAATTGTTTACTAAAAATACTAAGGATCTGCTTTGTGTGTCCACCCAGTCAATAATGGGAAAACTATACAATCAAACCACCCCCAGACTTGTTGGTGTTTAGACAAATTTACTTTCATAAATATCCCTGGGTTTGCGCTCATGAAAGTGGACATCAAGGCTCAGGTCATCTTTCAGGCACAGGACAGGGACAATCGGAATCCAACATCAGTCATTGATATTCTCCAGGCTCACTCCTTCTATTTTGCCTCTCGCTGGTCATAGAACCAAGCCTCTTTTAGTCCTTCCCGGGCCTCATCCAGCATTTTTGGCCAGCAGTTCCAACTCTGGTGAAATCAGGCAATCCTCTCTCAGACTCACATTGTGTGACTTCTTATAAATCCATAATCACACCCCAAATTATTAAAATTAGGATGTGCCAGCTTATTAGCTCTTATTTGAGATTGGACCATGATTCTCCATCCCCTTAACCCAGACCTAGTCCCTTTTCTTTAGTTTGGTCCGTTCATATACCAAGCCCACATTTGGGGAAGGATCATTCCAACCCCTTAATTTCCATATATATATAATCTCTTGAAAGCCTTGTACCACGGTGCAAGTTTGATGGAGTGCACTCCGGGAAGCAGTTAGAGCAGACGATCTACACCAAACACAGAGGCAGGAGACCAAAAGTTGCCAGTCAAAAAGTGATTCTTTTATTGATTTTATGCCATGGACAAAAGAAGAAAACACGAAAACGACAAGTTTCGCGGCAAACGGACTGCTTGTTCACGTTTAGGGTATAAACACTAGGAAGGGATTTATGAACTGGCGTCATCTCTAAGGTCATCGTGTATAGAGTGACGTGCACATGTAGACTGAGTTGTCAAGATCCACCATATTTGAATGGCGTACTTAGTGCAGTAAATCATGGCAATGATGAAAGCATCTTTAAAAAGGCATGAAAGTTAATAGTGTTCCTTTTTACCTCCGACAACATTTATAAACTGCACAACAATGTTTTATCCATAATTTATATTTAGCATACAGATTGTGTTCCATGAATATACCAGCTTGTTTAGATTGTATATTGAAAATCGTTTCCCATTATGTGCTGCCTGGCTGCATTTACTCTTCCAAGTGGGGAAAAGTAAACAACAATTGAGGTTTTGTATTCCTCTGCGCCATTCGGTAAGTAAAATACATGACTCGAATAAATACACAGTAATGTGTTTAAATGGCCTTTAGAAGATACTGAGTGTCTGTTTGCCAGACCTTTTGAAATCTGTCCTGACGCAGCATGATGTTGCAGGTTCGAGAGGGTGTTTTGTGATTCATTCAAAAAAGATGTTCAAGCTGAAATTTTCTATACAGAAATCTAATTTATTAAGCTATAACCCACTGTGAGACTCATGGTGACACAAGTAAGACAGACATAAGTGATCACAGTTCAAGGGTGTTTATTAAACCATGAAAGTGGTTTGCGGGTTGGAAAACACGCCTAAACTAAGCCTAAATCTAAGATGGGGACAGGTGTCTGCCATCAAATAAAAATAAGGCAGTCCGAGTGCTGTCGTGTCAAACAAAAAGACCTATACTAAGAAAACCTATTACCAATTCCTTACACTAAAAACAAAAGATGTGGGGTTAAGTTTCAAGAAAGAAAGGTTTTAGATATGGGGTAAGGTGGGAGCTTGGAGCACAGTACAGTCTCTGGCTTCTCCAGCACGAGACAATCATTCCAGTGGCAGCTCTCATGACGTCGATGGCCAAGTCTGGTTTCCTCTGAAAGTCTCTTGCCTTTGGGCCTGATGGGTTTAAACAACAAAACAAAAGTTCCTTTAACAAATTAAATTTTGTTTCCAAGGTTCGATGTGGGTGATGTTTTCACCCCTGGGCCCCCCTCTTCTGGGCGGAACGCTCTTTACTTTGTGTTCTCTTTCTTTAACTTTTATACAGTTCAAAGGTTTCGGGATTCACTTCCCCTGCTTTCATGTCAATTCATGAATCAGTCTTTCGAATGTACGGGGCTTTTGCTCAACCCTCACGTATGACCACTTTGCAATCTTTTGGCAGCCTTTCTATGGCCTTCTGGTTTCTGCGGTTTTTCACTATGGGGCTCGACAAGAGTCTCTAGAATTAGCACCCATGAGGTGCCTCTTTCCCTCTGCAAATGGTCTCCCCTCACACTTTTAACAGTTCCTATAAAGTTCCTTAGCCTTGGATCAAAACTTGCCACTTTTCGATTCTCACTCAGTGATTGATTCTCTCCTACACTCACTGGCTGTGATGAACCATCTGGCCTTCGGGGTCTCTGGAGTCGAGGTCGTTAAAACGGGCGCAAAAGTCTCCTCTGCTCCACCTATCAGCATAGGCTTGCCCCATGTTCCGTTCACATTTGCTGCAGGACACTTGTGCTATTGTTCGCAGTCTTAGTTTCCCCTCCACAATGGTTTCCTGGGTCTGGGACGAAAAGGGCAAGGTCACTTCTCTCCTTACCACCTTCTTGCCGCCCTTTCTCCTTTGTTTGAACTACCACTTGGTAGCCGTCTTGTCATGCTTTCTGCTGTGCTCACCTTCACCTTGCTAGCCTTTCTCTCTTGCTCCTTTTCCTTGCAGTGATAAAAGGTGGAAGGGCCGTCGGGTATGTGTGACTTGAGTCAATTTCCTGACTCTTTTGTCAGGACATGTCTGGTAAACAGTTTCATTATTAGACAGTTTTCTATCACAGTAAGAAAAATTATTCATGTTGGAAAAAGAGGGCGTTTATAGGTTTCGAGTTTCCTATGGGGTAGGATGGAAAAAGTGTATTGTCAGATTGTCAGATTGTCTGATGGGATGTGATGGGGAACGTTTGCGAAAAGTATGAGAATTACCAGGATATAGAACCAAGTAGAGGGAATTGTGGAAACGGTAGTGACTTGTCAAAAAAAGCCTAGGTTTTTTCGGAAAATGATACTCGGAGTGACGAGATTGCTGAGGTTTGTAGGGTAAAAATAAACCAGGGGAATTGTAGTATTTTACCCGAGCAGGTTGGGAGTGCTCATGGAACGTGCAGAAGAGTTTCTGTGAATTTTTGTGTCGAACGTAGGAAAATGGGGATTCTGGGGGGAATCGTCTTTGGATATAACTGGATGTTTTTGTGGTACGGATGGATCATTGGATTCGGGCAGGAGGGATTGATGGAAGGAATGGAAGGAAGCGGGGCAGATGTATGATACCATAGATAGGTTTGAGGGAGTTTGTCCGCCTCTCCGCCTCCCCTTCTCCCTGGCTTGGGTCATACCACGTCTCACCTGGGGCATTTCCCCAGGCATAACCCTGGGTTCCCCTATACAGGTGTTCCTCCTCCACTGGTCCAACCCCAGGAACTGGATCCAACAGCGCTGGCTGTGTTCTGGCCACCTGAATAAGGGAATCCCTGGGTCTTACTGGGAGAACACCCGCTGGTTTCTTACACCACGCTGAATTTCAGCTTTGTGAAATTTTCTGGGGAGCTAGGAACACATTTTAGGTTGTAACTCCTGTTCCCAAGGTCGAATAATTCTTTTGAGCGTTGAATCAGCAGATAGGCCTCTTTATAATCTTCAGTGATATTTGGGTTATTATTATGTGACCTATGGTTTCTGAGTGTCCATCTAAACTAATGGCAACCTCTACGCATATATGCATATTTTGGCTTCAGTTGCACATTAGATTTTTTTCCCTCCACTGAACAGGAGATCTGGACATCTGTGGCTTATCTTTGAGAGCAGGCGTCAACCCATCATAAATTGCTATTTAGTCACACAGAATCACTGCTGTGGTTCCAAAAGATGTTTTAGATAGATGAAAGATGGGGGCAGAGGGAGGTCAATGTTAGTGTTTTGAACAGAAACCAATGCCATTTCTCCTGAACAGAAACTCATATCACAATGTCTTTTACACAGGAGGCCTTTTAATACTTGATCTCAAATTATTGTCAAGACATCATTAAGCAAGACACGGACAACATATTAAGAATTCAAAATCAAATGCTTTATTTATTTAGGATGGAAACAAGGCATATCTTCCCCTGTACTAAGGTGGGATTTCCCAACCTAAATAAAACTTTAAAAAGTCTGAGTCAAAAAGTTAAATTTAGGAATCTGTCTTTGTCCAAAACCTATACTTGCCTTTGCAACTAAATCTGTACAATGTGTATGGATGCCATCAACCAAATGAAAACTGTGTTTAACACAAAGTTCTGAGCTTCTTCCAGCTTGCAGCATCTTTTCAGCTCCCTTCCCCAAGTGAAAAAACAGTTCAGCAAAAGTCTCCAAATTACCTTCCTTAGGCTGAAGATGAAATAGTCTTAATCAGGACTTGGGGGTTCCCTTTCCCAAGATTTAAGCACCAGAGTTCAAATACAAAGTATGCTTGTCTTCTACATTTTAAGTTCCACACTTCTGTTAATTTTGTTTTCAAATATTTGTTCTTATAGTTGGTAGATTTCACACAAGTTGATATCAATACTCCTTTAACTTTTAACCTCTTTCTTGCCAAGGACGAGCTATCTCATCCTTGGGATTACCTCCCTGTTGCCAAGGACGAGATAGCTCGTCCTTTTCGGCACCTTGTTTTGAGCTGTAATCCAACCCCCGGGCTATGTGAGGTGGAGGTCCCCCCCTCACTGCCAGGGGCCTGGATTACCTTCAGTTTCACGTTGGCGTGCGTAAAGCTTGTCGGCGTGAAACAAAGTAAATCCACCACAGCAGTCATTTTCGGCTGCTGCAGTAGAGAGAGAAGGTAAGAGCCCTTCTTGCTCTGCCTCGATCTCCGGCTGTATTTCAAGCCGGAGATTGAGGCAGGTATCGTGGGAAAGGGGAGATTCTCCCCTTTCCAGCGATACCCATTGTGTGGCATTGCTGCCCGCGGATTGGGTGCAGGGCGCGCGATCCGTGGGCAGCAATGTCGTCGGATCAATGCAGATCTGTTTGTGATGCGGGGGAGGGGGGGGACTGCTTACTAGGTAAGCGGCCCCCTTCCCCGCGTGGCCCCAAAGCATGGGGCCACAGCGTCGGAGACCCCTGGGGGCAGATGATCACTGCCCCCAGGGGTGAAAATGACAAAAAAATGTTTTTATAAAAATCAAGGGGAGGTGGGAGGGGGGTTGAGGCCCTGGGGCCCACTAGGCCACCAGGGATAGAGCAAAAAGTGGTGTCCATGGAAAGGGGAGGTTCTCCCCTTTCCAAGGACACCACTAATGAGGCATTGCTGGTCACGGATCAGCGCAGAGCGCTCGATCAGTGACCAGCAACCCACTGGACCACCATGGATCTGTTTGTGGCTTGGGGGGAGGAGGGCTGCTTCAAGTAAGCAGCCCTCTCCCCCCCATCCCCCCAAAGCATGGGGGCACATATTTGCACAACCCTGGAGGCAGATGGCTGATCTGCCCCCAGGGAAGGGGACAAACATTTTTTTTTTAAAAAAAGTGATGGGGAGGGGGTTTGGGGACCCTAGCCACCAGGGAGGGATTTTTCCGGAAATGGTGTCCTTGGAAAGGGGAGATCCCCCCCCCTTTCCAAGGACACCCTGTGTGACAGCATTGCTGCCTGCGGATCGGGCGCAGGGCGCTCGATGCGCGTGCAGCAATGCACACTAGACACAGGATGCCTTTGAATGGGGGGAGGTGGGGGCCGCTTCCAGTAAGCAGCCCTCGCCTCCCCTGGCCCTCAAACCATGGGGGCACATATGTGTTCAACCCTGGGGGCAGATGGCTGATCATCTGCCCCCAGGGAAGGGGGCAAAAAAATAATAAAAAAATGGAGGAAAAAACAGTGATGGGAAGGGGGCAGGAGGTTTGGGGGCCCTAGCCACCAGGGATTTTTCCGGAAATGGTGTCCTTGGAAAGGGGAGATCCTCCCCTTTCCAAGGACACCCTGTGTGACAGCATTGCTGCCAGCGGATCGGGCGCCGGGCGTTCGATGCGCGGGCAGCAATGCACACTAGACACAGGGATGTCTTTTAATGGGGGGAGGTGGGGGCTGCTTACAGTAAGCAGCCCTCGCCCCCCAGACCCCCAAAGCATGGGGGCACATATGTGTACAGAGGTCTGACTTGCGCGAAGTGGCCCAGAATTTATTACCCCCAACTACAGACAAAGTGAACATTGTGTTTTTTCCCCACCGAATATCACATTTTGGTGAGGTTTGTGGCTAATAAAAAATGGGGCAATTTGCGCAAGGTAGACCTCTGTGGATTCCCACGGGTGTCCTCTTTTGGGAAATGCATGGGGTTCCCTGTTTTCCTTGCTGGCTTCGGCACCCTAGGCCCAAATCTGTAGGTTGCCCACATGAACAAAATGGGCAGTGGCGAAAAGCTTGGGATTCCCAGTGGGTTACCCTTTTCCTTTTGCAACCCTGGTAGGTGCACCCACAAATGTGAGGTACCGTTTTCATCGGGACACCTGTGGGAACGCGGGACGTTAGGCCATGTGGTGTTTGGGGGCGTGTTTCGATGGGTGAGCCGAGCAAAATGTGCGGAAAATGCATTTTATTTCCCACATTTCGGATTTTGCTGGGGTGTCTGGGTAATAAATTCTGGGGCGACGTGCGCAAATCATACCTCTGCGGATTCCCACGGGTGTCCTCTTTTCGGAAATGCATGGGGTTCCCTGTTTTCCTTGGTGGCTTGGACACCCAAGACCCATATCTGTATGGTGTGCCGGTCGGCAGAGCGTCTGAAATTCAGGTCTGAAAACAGACTTGGGGTTACTTGTGTTTTAGGCTTTCCCCTTGGCGGCCAGGTAGGTGCACCCACACATGTGAGGTACCGTTTTCATCGGGACACCTGTGGGAACGAGGGACGGTAGGCCATGTGTTGTGTTTGTGTGGTTTTCAAAACGTTTTGACCCATTTGCTGCTGCCCTTTGTCACACAGCCCTTTCATTTCCCAAATGTGCCCTGCATTTTGTCGCTGCTTTAGGCACCATACACTTTTGTAACCTGCACAAGTCACCTACCCATGAAAAGGTCTGCCTGTGCTCTTTCAAAAAATGTATGCTTGCCGTTCCTCACCACATTGGTTTTCCCGATGTACACATACTAAGTGCGTCTGTTCAGGACATGAGCGTAAAACTCCTGTGTACCATGGTTCAGTGTTTGCCTTGTGGTAATGCTTGTTTTGTAAAACACTACAAAAAATGTGTGTTTTCCTAACTGCAAGAGTCGGGGGAATGTAGCGGAGCATTGCTTTTCTCAAAATTCACAGAAGCCATTGCCGTACCAAGCCAACCATATCCAACACATACCTTTTTTTCGGTCATTTTCCCGCTTTTCCCCCAATCTATGGCATTTTCCCCGACCTAGTGTTTGCCTGACCTACGCAAATCACCCCTTCCTAAACTTGGAATGTTGTGTACTTTTCAGAAATATATGCCTTTCCGTCCTCCAACCCTTTTCTCCCATTCCGTCCATGCATGTCCAATTGGCAAAAATGGCCAAAATCGCCTACCTCTCACAAAACGGTTGGTAACCACATCAAAATATTTTTTTTTCCGTTTCCACTCAACCTGTCTTGAAAGCCAGGAAATTGGGGAACTCAGCACAGCAAAACATTTGTTCCTAGCTCTTACAAGGAAAAAACCACAGGCTTCTTTGTACATCATTTTATTGGCATTTCTTGAAAAAACCCAAAATGTTCGCCCTTTTTGCTTATTTTCTCTCGCCCCCCTACAGCAACCTAGGAGTCCTGGGTGGCGTTACGACCGCCTACATGGGGAAAAAAGGAGCCAAATTTGGCCGAGATATCTCATGTAACAAGAAAGTTACAAGCCACTGAATGGCCACATACCGAAACCACCAAAAAAGGCCCGGGCACTGGGGGGAAATACCCATGGCAGTTAAAGGGTTAAAGTTCCACTGTAAATCAAGCTTCAGTATCTTTTGTTTGTATGCTCTTTAAGGTCACATTCATTTAAGAACTCGCCATACTGTGGTTTGCTTGTTGTTTAAAGTTATCATTTCAGCATTTCAACATATAATAGTTTGCTTGCATTTGAAGTTCTGTTCCCTTTTTGGGTTCCAAATGTCTTAATTTTGTAACAGGGTTTTGATTCAGTTCGGTATTTAATAGTTATAAGTTTTGCTTATGGCTCAATTTCGCTTTATCTGTTGTACAATAGTTGTTGTTTTGCTTTAATTGAATTGCCCAGTGTTCGGAGACCTTCGAAAAAGTGTTTTTTGACACACACGACCAATCTGATACAAAGTATTCAGCAAATAAAGTTCACAAACTCGCTGGTCGCTTTAACGGTTCTTACTGCAGCGCAAATCACACAACCTTCTGCTTTTAGTGTCAGGGCTGCAGCTCCTTCCCCGCAGACACTGCGGTGTTGGTCCGCCAAAACAGAGGAACGAGCATTTCGAGCAAAAGGGAATGTGGCAGCCCTCCCACATGGCTCACTTTACTTTGTTCAGCCTGCTCCAGGGAGTTCCAACTCCCATGCCACGCTTCCATGGACAGCTTCTCTCCGTAGTCCTCAGCATCTTGTCGTCCTGCTCCAGTAGGGTTCTCGGCTGCTTGCATCCTTCTCCTTGCTGCTTCTCCTGTCGCGCTCTTCCCCACTGGGCTGGTCTCCTTTTATAAACATGCAGCCTCTTAACAGGCTGCAGGTCAGAATATCCAATTAGCCCTGCCTGACCACAATCAAAGGGACATGCCTGACCCTCACAGCTCTTAACAGGCATTGTCCTCGTCCCAGTACCAGAGTGCTAAAAGAGCATAGTCTTCATTGCTCTTAGTTGCCTCTTTTTTGTCCCAGTACTGTCAAGTGTCAGTTGTGGAGAAATGAGGGGCACTGGCTTATAACAGCTTTGAAGGTTTGATTGTCAAAAGGAAAAGGGGATACCATGTCTTGCCCAAAGGCACCCCACCCCCAGTCCCCAAGGACCCTCCACCCAGGTGATACTCCCTCGCTTCTCCGACCCCCAGGGTCGGGATCCAATAGTGATGGCGTTTCCCTGGCCACCTGCACAGAAGATCCAATACCCTCAGCTTTCTCACATCATGCACAAAATTCTCCTGCACCATGACATTAATGTTCATCTTAAATCATACTTTATATTAAACTAGCACAGACACTGGAGTTTCACTGGTGAACAGCTCCTTTCAGTCCCAGATGCAAATGACTTTATTTTTCCATGCTGCTCTCTTTTTGTGAAAGTCATTAATTTTCCATACCGTAGTGTTAGATAGGCCTTTGATTTGAGTTGTTTGTTATTCACTCATCTGGCAGTTTTCCTTCTCTGTGTCGTTTCAATTTCCATGTCCTTGGTTTCAAGCTGCAGAATGCACACATTTTCCAGTTTCTTTGTTTTATCAAATGACACAGCGTTTTCATGTTTTGCAGTTCAACAATGAACTGCTGGCCTTTCAGTCTGCCAGTCAAAATTGTGACTTCACATTTCCAAGACAGTATTTCTGCATATTTAGACCCAGCGTAGCCAAATGCAGTTTCCTTTTTGCCTGGGGCTCCCTTGAACCCTCAGTGTGCAGCTATGGAAAGTTTGTAAGTATAGCCTATTCGGGTGCAAGTGCAATGGAGGATGAGGGGGAGCCACTTTGCATGCAAAGCAATCACATATTTGGGTGAAGTAGGCAAAATACTGCATTTTAAAGGATTATTTTTAACTGACTACGGTATCTAGAAACAGTAAAATTCACAGCAGGAAACAATGTAATTATGTACTCAGAAGCATTCTGTTTGGCATCAAAAGCATCTTTGTGTAGGGCGGGCTGAGACAGTTGGCAGTGCAAATGGCAGAACAAGCATGGTAAACACTACACGGCTCAGTCCCTGTATGAAAGTAAGTCCTGAGACTGAGCACCCGACAACTCTTGCACAAATTAAGCACTGCACCTCCTAAAATAACAATTAAACACATTTTAACAAAGGGAACAGTTCATGTCAATTATTTCTTGAACATTTTTAAAATAATTAAAAATATAAAATCTCACATGCCTCCGTATCTCTAAAAACCTAATCCAAATCCTAGCATATTTTCCAAATGCATTTTAAGTTTGCTTGCCTTTATTTTAGCATTCAAATGACTTTATTATTTCAAACTGTCCCTTTGCAGTCTCTAACACAGTCAATGTACTGACAGAAACCTAATTCTGTACCTGGCAGCTCCCTATTTCTTTTGTAGCATATGTTCACTATTTTATTTCTAAATGTCTTTGGATTGTATGAATGAGAATAGCATGAATTGTCTGACAAGCATTCTCTTTTGTCAAAGCCAAAGCTCCAGTCTGCAGCTTAGATTTGTGTGATGCTGGAAATGCATTGGAGGGACAGGTCCTCCATATTCTTGTCCTTTGTTGCTTTATCATGTATGTCCTGCATGTGGGACTCCTGGCAGTGCAGCTCTTCCTATTTTTGGTTTGGTGTACAGACCATTGGGATACCCTTATGGCACCCATGGGTGGGAGTACGACCCTGTACTCCTAGTGTATGTTTTTGGGCACTTGTGTGGGGCCCAAAGAGCAGAGTATAGGCTGGTGGCAGCTCCATGCTGAATTTGACAGGTGCTTCGAGTATCCTCCATTTTGGGATTAACCAGGCCCTGCTACCGGAATCAATTGATTCCTGATGGGAAACAAGATGGCCCCTGTGGCCTCTTGATTTCTATTGCCTGTTAGCTTGTATTTCCAATGTCCCGGGAACCCCTGACTCTGTCCCTTCCCCCCAGACTGGCTGTTGGGTGGAAGTTCCATATATGGTACAGTGGGGAAGTCCAGGCCAGAACGGCTGGAGCCTTCCCAATGACTGTATGTTGTGGGTACGCCCGTTGGGTGGGACCTGGGTGAATGGAGTGTGTGACAAATACGCATTTCATGTTATGGGTGTCTAGTAACTGGTGTTTGACACAATAACTGAGACAGCCCTGCCCGAAACTGGTATGAAAGCAGTGTGGAGTGCTGAATGGTAGAGTGCTTGTCCAAATCCACATTCTGTGTTTTGAGTGTCTGGATGGAGAAGAATGGCCTGAGTGCCAGAATGCCCTTCTGAACGATTGGTTGCCCGGGTGTGACCCAGCAGAATGCCCTTCTGTGCAAGTAATTATTCTTTGGGCAGTGGAATAACAAATGCATAATTTCCACTGCAGCACTGCAAGCAGACAATCCCATTGAATTGGTATACGATTTACACTTGATAGTTGCAGCTACTACAGGCAAAACCCCCAACCTGAACCTATATACATTCCTCCCGTTGAATGGATTCTTATTCTGGATAAGCTTCTCTACCTCTCACAGGGTTTTCTTATAAGGATTGAAATGCCATATTACGTCTACTGGCTCATTCCAGATTCCTCTCCTGAGATCATGCCTTATAGGCATTCATATAGACAAATATATCACTTCTTAATTTATTTTCTGGGTATCCCCAAAATACACTGAAGCTAATCATCTGAGTTTACTTTATACATATATTCACTATCTGCAGGCTTTGGTATAAGGTTTTATCCACTATATTTATTAATTTCTGCATTTGTAGAGCGCACAACACCTGTAGACATCCAGGTGCTGGTTAAAGAGGGAGGGGGAAACTGAGAGGGGGGTATCTGAGAGGAGTAAAGGATAGGGGTATCAGTTGAACAGTATGGTTTTCAGTTTTCTGAATTGCCAGTATGTTGTTTTCAGCCCTTCAATGGAGCGGCAATGCATTCCAAAGATGTGAAGCAACGGTTGGGAAACTAGCGCCTCCAGCTTTTGAGTGCTTGAATCATGGGATGGTTAGGAGGTTGCTGTAGTTTGTTCTGGTAGGTCTGGAAGCAGTGTGTCTGATTCTGTGCGAGAGATAGGATGGTGCAGAGTTTGAGTCAATGTTGGGTGATGGAGAGGATTTTGAAAGTAAATTCTCTCTTATGGGTAGCCAATGGGGGGCTTTTCTGTGGGTTGACACATCCATTTGGTTAGGTTCATGGCTGCATGGATTGCATTGTTTTGTATGGTCTGGAGTTTATTGAGGTTGTGCTTAGAGGTGCCTGCTAGGAGAGAGTTGCAGTAGTCTAGTCGGGAGATGATTACTGCTCTAGCAATGGTTAGCCGGTCTTGTGTGGTGGGGAAGGGTTTAGCTGCATTCAGGAGCTTGGTGGTGTGGTCAGCCGATGGGGCAATAGCATTTAGGTGACGTGTCATGCTGAGGTTGGAATCTAGGTAGACTTAGTGTTTTGACATGATGGGAGATTTGGATTGGGGATGGAGTCGATGATGGACTGAAAAGCAGGGTCCAATTTGGCTAGCCGTGAGGGGGCCCACTAGGAGGGTTTTGGTCTTATCTGCATTGAGACAGAGTTGGTGGGTTGCCATCCAGACTTGTATGGTGTCATAGATTTTCTTGATAGTGTACTGTGCATGGTCGCCTGGGAGTGGGAGGAGGCTCTGGGTGTTGTCGGCATAGTTTGTGTAGGAAATGCAAAGGGTATCTAGAAGCTCAAAGAGGGGCTTGGTATACATGTTGTATAGGGTGGGGGAGACGCAGGAGCCTTGATGGACTACACAAGGAGCTGGTCTGGGGATGGCAAATGCATGCATGGGAACATGCTGTTCTGTCTGCTAGAAATGATGCAACCCAATTGGTTTCTTTGGGGGAGAACCTGGCGGTGGTGGTGAGGTGGTGGCAGAGGATGTGATGGTTGACCAAGTCAAATGCTGCTGTTGGGTCAAGCAGAAGTAGAAGGGCTAGGTTGCTGGAGTCGCATATGTTGTGCAATTTCTTTTTTAGGACAAGGAGTGCAGATTCAATGCCGTACACAGGGCGGAAGCCTGACTGACGTGGGCTTAGGATGTTGTTGTTTTCAAGGTGCGATTGTATTTGGATGTAAGCTGCTCAGTCCCAGATTTCTAAGAACAATGCGACAGTGGTGATTGGGTGGTAGTTGTTGGGCATGGGATGATCAAGTGAGTGTTTCCTGATGAGGTGAGATCGAGGCTTCCTTGAGTTTTAGGGACCAAGCCGGTGCTGAAGGAGAATTTGACGAATGCTGTGATGGGTGTGAGGACTGCTGCACAGTCCTTGAGTGGTGCATGGCAAATGTCTACTTGGCAACGTTAGGGTTTGAGGCTGTGATGATTTTAGTGATCTCGTCTTCCAAGACCGGGAGGAAGCTAAATGGGGTGGTGGTGAAGGTGGGTGTGGATGTGGCAGGGTTAGGCGTAGGCTCCGGGGTTGGGGGCATCGACTGGGTGACTGCTTGCGTCTCTCGAATTCTTTGGTGGAGGATGGACGTGTTATTGGTAAGGGCATCTTGGATGTTTGGGATTGTAAATTGGCTTTGTCTATTATACATACTACCTGAAGCCCTTTGTGGATACAAAAAGGTGTCTATAGGTAACAATGTAAAAGAACAAAAAAAAATCAAGGCAATCCAGAGACCTCATTGTGGGTATAGCCCAGATCTCTACACCCAGTCAGATGCTACCACTGCTTGTAGGTCATCAGACATTGATACCATGGGTGAACACCAGAACCTTTACTTAGCCTCTCAACTGTTGAAGCATTTTGCTTTAAAGTAGTCTGCTTTAGGTCTGCTAGGGTGTAGATTTGCCATGAACTGCGTGTCCAAGTAGCCAAGGCAAGACCTGTTAAACGTTGCTCCTTGGACCACAATTTAAAGATTGTCTGACCATACCTTTTTGATTTTCTTAGTCATGATGATAATAGGTTTCCTCAAATTTTATAGCATTCTGACTATAATGAACAAAACTTAGGAAGCGGCCCTTTAGGGCAATCTTTATATGTTTTGATTTGTACTGCGCACCACTGCCTCTTTGTATGGTCTCCAAGCACTAGGATGGATCTGAAAAGGAAGGGAGTTGGGATGGTTGGTTAGGGTTGAAAGGGAAAAGTGCAAGAGAGCTTTGATGTGTTTTTGGTAGTTTCAGTTCAGAAAAACCGTTCACTGTGTGCGTGTATGAGTTTACTTGAATGGTATTTGTGTGGTGTTTTGTGGGTGGTTGCAGGTGTTTTATGTGCATGTTGGGTGTTGTGGAAAGTCGGTAGATTGCTTGTAGTTTTGGTGTGTTGTGGTAAAGGTCTGCATCATGTTAAGTTTTTGGTGGTGGGTAGATTTTTTAGCAGGGTTAGGAAGCTGTTTTTTTTTTTTAAACCTTTATTTATTTGACTCAACACGCGGAAGAACAGAGATGATCACATCGTATTCAAAAAAATACACCTTTACTCAATGCATACTTAACAGTACAATGCTGGCATTTTGTTTACATTAAGAGGGAGTGGGGTGTGGGTGATGACCCGGCTACAGGGGCTGAGAGTCACATTTCACAGGGAGACACCAGTGGGGGGAGAGGGTGGAGGGTGGAGGGTTCAGTGTCTGAGTTTGAATTCATAGCAGACATACAAGTACAAAATTTTAGCCAAATTTCTCTGTCTCGAGTGCGGATGTTGCATTATACCCCAGGCCTCGTCTGTATTGTTAATTGACTTCAAGTCAGCAATCCCACTAAGTCAGTGCCTCGTCTGGGACGCCCAAGGGAAGCCCTTATTTATATAATTTTATGACAAGTTATACTCTGGATGATGAACCCTTATATAACGCCCCTCTCTTTGAATCCCCCTGACCTCACTGAGCCAAGAAGTAGGTTTGTTTTGCAATTTAAAAGATTTATTGAATAATTAAACAATATATATATCACACTTTTATAATAAATTAATATTTGATATCACACTTATGAGTATAATGTCGATCAACAATGGCTAATGTTATACTAGTACACTTATTTTATTGCTTAGGAGTTGGTATGGAAAGGACAAGGTAGCTGAGAATACTTTTATGATTTCAAGGAATGCAGTGATGGAAAAATGCAGCACAGGAATAAACTGATATGGGTTCAACAAGAGCTAAAATTTTCACTTTTCCCCTTGTGGCAATTCACCAACCCCCTTTTGCAATATAAGAAGATGGAAAGGAGAGCACACAGTTTTCAGGAATACAATCAAAGGCAATTCAGTTCCCGTTCCCCCCAGCAAGTTTAGAGAAACAGGGATGATTTTAAACACAGGCAAAAGTACTTTAAATGTGGTATGCAAAGAAGGGAAAATTATTCTAAAAATTATTTATAATTCCCTATAGGAGATTCAGGGTAGATGATAGATATTTAAGATTAGTTCAAGTCACACTGCCAATGCTCAATGAGGGATTAGCAGGTTGAAAACGAATTTCAGCAAAGGAATGCAAGAAGCTACTATTTTGACAAGTGAAGAGATTTGAGCCAAATCGCAAATCGCGGCACTTTTTTCGAGTGCGATTATAGAAAATAATGAATAGAAAGTCGTTTGAAAGCCTAGAATCTTAGCTTTAAAATGAAAGTTAAATCTTGCTTCTAGCACAAACTGTTGAAGAGATACGGACGATTTCGTGAAGGTAGATTTTCAGAAATGAAATTACAGTTTCAGAATGACAGATGACAGTTTTCCAGCTGTGAACTCAAATAATAGAGACACAATTCCTTATGATGCAGTTCTGATAGGTTAAAATAGTTTGAATTAGATTATTTTAAACTAAGAGATTGGTTTTGCACAGTTCTGGCTGGGTACTCACACTATAAATTTGAAATAGGCCGTCAAGGTCTGGTCAGGTTGGGACTGGACTCCGGGCGGTTGGTTCTGAAGTCACAGCTATCTGGGTCATCTCTGCTCTGCTGGTCTGTTCTGGATCTCTGGTTCTGCTCACAGCGATCTGGTCTGGTCTCTCTGGATACAGCACTGCTTTATGGGTACTGGTTCTGTTCTGGATACACAGGACTCTTAGCAAGCAGCAAACCGCACCGCCCGGCGGTTGAATAGTTTTCAAAAGATTTTGGGGCCTGCTGAAGAGTTCAGCTCTTTGGAGTTTTTGTTCTGGAGTTAGTCTGGATCTCTGGAGTTCTGGATCTCTGGAGTTCTCCAGCAGCGTGCTGCGCAGGAATTCAGTTGAAGGTTGGAAAATGAATGTGTCTGTCTGGCTTCCAGTGGCTCTTTTTATGTCTTTTGAAAATGGTTGTGGATGCTAACTTTCTATGCCCAACCCACTCATGATTTGATAGGTCAAGGATTTCTCTTTGACCTGATTTGAGAAGGAAGCAGTGACTCATCCTATGTCATCATGTGTCATGTTTATGGCTCCAAAGAAAGAACACTGCCCTTTGCTTTTACCTTAGAAAATCATTTTCATAACTAAACATATTTCCCAAATACACAAGTGGTTGACATTACATGTACATATCATATATTACTTCGGGTAGGTCGCTGTTCCAACTCTGATGTTTCTAAGAGCCAGGGTTCAAAAATGGCAACTTATTTTCGTTTTGAGTTGATTTACCAAGATTGGATTTTTACCAAAAATTACACAGATGTATACCGCCTTTCTACAGATACTCCAGTAAATTTTCATTCTTCCAGCGTGAACCCCGTGTCTGCAATCTCCATAATACATGGGGTTTTGCCTCAGAACATGGTGCAGAGTCCCAACACCTCTTAAAATGTGCACAGAAAAATCACAAGAATAATGATATTAATTATATAATTTTGACAAGTCCGTACTATGAATTATCCATCTTTTTAAACTTATGATATGGCCCAGAGGGGTGTGGTTTCCCAAAGCATATGGTGGAATTTCTGGTTTGTCCACTTCCTCCAACTCAAGTTGCTCACAGAGGCACTGCCCCTCCCAGTTTCTCTCAAGAGGAAGCCATTTACGACCCCCCCTAATTTAACATTTGCCTGAGCCAAGGAAGGCTCATTGTTCAGTTTCCTGCAGTCCCCAGCTGCTCCTCCCCTAATCCAATCAGAGAGGTGTCATCTCCCTTTGGTGAGGGCAGCAAAAATGCAGCCAGGCCTGGGAAGAGTGGCTGAGCAAGTTTCAACTCCTGTCGGGGGTAGCTGCCGGGCAGAATTCACTCTCTTCGAGCCAGGCTTCAGCCAAATGTCACTTTGGTTCCCAGTTTTTCTTCATTCAAATCAAACGTACAATTTTTACACATGCAGCTAGAACGCTGATTCGAAGTTCAGAACTATGACATTTCAACGGTTACAAACTATGCGACACTCAACAGTAGGTCACTCATTTATTTTAAACATTTAGATTTTAGTGGTTTTAAGTCCCAATTTCACTTCAGCCGCTGACATCCACAGTTCAGCGAGATTTGTTATGAACCTTATTTTAGGCTCTTTCTTTTCACAGATTTTGTATGCACACAAGACTACATTCTGCCAAATGTCTGCTGGTGTTCAGTGAGATTTTTGAATATCTTGCAATGTTTAAAATAGGCATATTGAGCTTGCATTCAGAGAAACAAAGGTGATTTGAAAGTGTTTTTGAGCTAACAGGCACTTCTGTTTTTCCTTTGGCACACATTCCACTCATGGCACTCCTGGCCCATCACGCTCGCAGTGGTGGGTGGCGGGTTCGGCGACCATTTTGGTGTGCGCAAAACTGCGCGGTTCTCCTGGATTCTGGCGCAAATGTGGGCTTTTTCGGCCATGTTGGATTTTCTGAGCTCACAGCCCCAAATGTTGCAGCATAATAACTCGAACATGGGTCAAAACCCCTGACAGTATCATGTGCCCATGTGACTGTCCTGAGCCACTGTGCATATTTGGCTGTTCTGGGCTGAAGCCAGTTCATCAAGATGCAGCATACAGCCAGTAGCATGCAGAGTCCAACTAGCTTTCGTGAATCGCGCCACAACTGTGGGAAATCATGGAAGAGGCATCGCGCTGGAGATGGGTCTATCATGTGATCCAGTATGGTCGACAATGTGGAGCATATTTCTGTCCAGAATTGCATCAGCCGAGGGCAGGACCAGATCATATGAATGTAGGAATCATGGTCAGAACCACATCTAGGACAGCTGGAAGTGAGCCCACTGAACATATGGTGTAGTCTACCTGGAGTATGATATCTGTGCAACACTTTAAATTGTATTAGGTTAAAGCGAGAGTTATAGGAAATGTTGTGGGTGGGTACGCACATTTGGGACCAGCTTTCATCAGTGACCTCGACTTGGAGGTCCTCTCCCCACCTTTGTCTCAGTTTAGTGAAGGAGGGGGCAGCTCTGGTCTGCAGTACAGTATAAAGCCTTGATATTTTCCCCCTAAAAGAATCGAAGGAGCACAGCTCTGCAATTATGTGCTCGTCGGGTGGGATTGTAGGGAAGTTGGGGTATCTGGCTTTGAGATTTTTCCAGAGCGAGGAGTATTGTAGCCATGCTGATGGCTTCTGCTTGAGGGGCGGTGGGAGGTCCGCCCATTCAAGAAAGTTGCCCTGTTCGAAGGCATCTCGGAGTGTCAAGAAGCCTACGTCAGCCCATCGGGATACAATGGATTGTGGACTGTGTGGGACATCAGCGAAGAAGCTCCAGAGCGGAAGGTCCAGTTTCCAGATCTTGGGGAGGGCCAAGGGTGTGCTAGCTACTGGGTCCGCCGGGTCCGGGTCAGCTGGAACGGGTTTGAGAATTAGGGAGCCAATTACTCGGTCGCTGACAGTTTCTCGAGCCGGACATGAGGGGGGGGGGGATCTGTGGTGTTGAACCAGCGGGAGGCAAATTGGGACCGGGCTACCAACCCATACCTGATAAAGTCTGGGGCACCAAACCCACCTAATTCCATAGGAGCGGTCATTGTTGTTAATTTGAGTCAGACTGCGCTGGAATGCCATAGGAAGGTGTTGGTTATATGGCGTAGTGAGTGAAATAAGTCACAGGGGGAGATTAGTGAATCGGTAAAGGAGTTGGGGGTAACACCACCATTTTAAGTATTCCTATCCGACCCGCTAAGGAGATAGGAAGTCTAGTCCAGCTAGCAGTTTTGATAGCTAGGTTTGTGAGGTATTTCCGGTAGTTGTCCTCACGCAGCTGCTCCGTGTGTCGGCAGACCAGTACCCCCAGGTAAGTGATGCTGGATTTGGACCATGTAAATCCCCCTAGGTCAGTGGGGGGTTGTGTGCAGTCTGTAAGTGGGAATAGGACAGATTTAGAACAATTTACCCTCAGTCCGGGTATGTGTCCGAAAAGTATCACATCCTCCACGATGGGGGCAAGATTGGTTTCTGGGGAACGAATATAAAGGAGGGTGTCGTCAGCATATAGTCAGGCAATATCGGATTGGCCTGCAGTACGCAAGCCTCTGTTAGAGTGAGACTGGCGAATTATATCAGCAAAGGGTTCCATGGCTTTTGCGAATATTAGCGGGGAAAAGGGGCAGCCCTGTCGTGTTCCTCTGGCTATCTGTAAGGGGGCGGAGCACCTATCCTCAGTGCGGACCCTGGCCGATGGGTTGGTGTATAGCAGCTTAACCCAGGTACAAAAGTTGGGACCAAATTTGCATTTCTCCAGGACTCGCCACAGATATTCCCACGACACTGAGTCAAATGCCTTCCGCATGTCTAAGGTGGCTGCCACTGCTTGAACCTCTGGGCCGATCCTATTGATCACATTGAAAAGTCTTCTCAGGTTCAGGGAAGTGGATCTACGGGGACAAATTCTGCTTGATCAGGGTGAATGATGTGGGTCATGAATGAGGCTAATTGGGTAGCTAGTAATTTGGCATATATCTTGACATTGCAGTTAATTAGCGAAAGGGGGTGGTATGAGCCACATTGGGTGGGGGGGTTTGCCAGGTTTAAGGAGGATTGTTATTGCCTCGCGGAGTGAGGGGGGGGGAGCATGCTCCTCTCGCATGCCTCCTCCCATAGGGCCAGCAGTTGTGCAACAAAGAGAGATGTAAACCTTTTATGAAAGTCAATGGGGAGACCATCAGGGTCTGGGCCCTTAACCGATACCTACGATTCAATAGCTTCCATAAGTTCTTCAGGTGTGAACGGTCTCTCAAGGAACATGCTGGCATCAGAGGAAAGGACCGAGAGAGGTGTAAGTGATTTCAACCCGGCACGCCACCTAAGTCAATGCCTAGCATGTGATGCACAGTTGGAACCCTTAATCATATATTTTTGTCTAAAAGTTTTTATTTCTGAATTATATACCCCTCTCTTTGAATCCCCCTGGTCTCACTGAACCAAGAAGCTGGTTGTTTTGCAAAGTTAAAAGATTTATTATATGAATTTGAACAAGATATATGTCAAACTTTTATGAATTTGAACAATATCTAGATATCACACTATTAATATTTATACAATAATCACCAACGGGTGATATTACAATCAACAATCTCTTTAATCAGTAGTAGTATGGATGAGAAGAATAATGTAGCATAGAATAAAACTTTGTGTGGGTTCAGTCAAATGCAATGATAGGAAATGAATGCAGCACAGAAATAATACTTTTGTGTGTTCAATCAAATGCAATGTAATCATTCTTTCCCCCTGACACTACTCAATCCCCCCTAATATACAAAATAGAGATGGAAGGAGAGAAAACAGGTTTCAGGAATATACAATCTCAACCAATATAGTTTCAATCTCAATTGCCCGCCAGCAAGCAGAGAGAAACAGGAATGATTTCAAAACAGGTCAAATGCTTTTGAATGTGGTTTTGAATGAATGGGAAAAACACTGAAAAATGAATTTATGCAGGACTCCATATGTTTTCTGAGGTGCTGGCTTCAAAAGTGCTATCCAAGTTGTGGAAAACCTTCAGAGGACTAGGGTATTTTTGAACTAGAGAGGCTCAAGACGGTGCCCTATACAAAAAATTAAGTCAAAACAGAATAGTCTCAACACCTCTCAGAGAATCACCCTTAAGGATCTATATTCATCCCTGGGGAAACACTATGAACTAGGCTCCTCTTGTGATGAGGAAGATTCCTCCTAAGGCACTCTTTATCTGAGTCCTTTCTGGTGGTCACTTTGACAAAGGAGATTACTCCTGATATCGCCTTGATTCTTCCTTACTTCAACACTGGCACAGTGATGAGAGAGATTACTCTTGGTGTATTTCTTACTCTCTACATCTTCCCTATAATCTCTGTGACAAGGGAGATCACTTCCGGTGCAGCTTCCACTCTCTGTAATCACTGCGACAAGTTAGATTACTCCCGGTGCAACTTCCACGCTTGGTTTGTTTGGTAATTGCTGTGATGAGGGAGATAATTCCCATGGCTTTCTTGACTTGATTCTCTGGATGTTAGCACTGTGACGAGGGAGATTACTCCAGAGACTTTGACTCTTTGGTCTCCACGGACCCAAGCTGGGTCTCCTGCAGTTCTCGTTACCTTGTTGGTGTTGGGAACACGTGTCCGGGGGTTGTGGGCAGTTTGCTGTTCGCTCCATGCTTCTTTCTAGTTTGCCTGCTCAGCTCTGTGAAGGCCTAGGGCTGGCAGTCTCGGCGTCACTGTCGGACTGAATAGTCCACTTCCCAGATGTCACGCCACCACCTCGACGGCTTTAGCACTGGAGTGAGTCAGCCTTCTGCTGGCTCACAGTACTAATCTGCAACTTCTAATCTTCTCTGTCGTCTCTTCCAAGGACCAATTTATCTGCACAGCTGACAGGTTCCCAGGTTCAAATTTCACGGGCTTTGCTGGCTTCTTGCTGGCTTCTTTTCTTTCAGTCCTTACTCTGTTTTTCTCTCCTAGCTGAGCCCACCCCAGCAGAGTGTCAGTCTTTTGGTTTTTCCCTGAGGTACTCTTCATGCTTCCTTGTGGCCACCTCTTCCCAGTACTTTTAGAAAAAGGTATGTCATTATCCAGCATTGGATCTTTAATCGATTCGTCAGGCTGGGAATCCTCGGTTAATTTTTAATTACCCTTGCCAAGAAGAAACTAAATTGTATAGCCTAACATCCTTGTTATGGGTGCTTTTGGTCCCAACCAATTGGACCTTGAGTAACTGTAGTGTAGACCCTCCTCTTCCTTTCACATTCCAACCGCTTTGTTCAGCTGAGGGAGTCCTCTGGTTCACCACTGTTAGTAAAAACAACCTATTTCTTCGACAAAACTTAAAGACTTTCTTTTCAAGGAAATATTTCATAAGGTGAGGAGTTTTCGTTCTAAGGGGATGCACGGCAGAAGGAGACCCCTCTTTAGACCATGTGCCACTTGTGGCCTTAAAGTTTATGAAGAAGACTAACACTCCGACTGTATTTACTGTGTCTACCCCATCACACCATGGAAGGCTGCTCTATCTGCAGAGGTCTTAGCTCCAAGACCCTCAAGACAGACACAGACGGCTGGTATGCAGGTTAAACGAGGGGAATTATCCAGGGTATCTCTCCGACGTGGAGTTGACCAAAAGCATGGCCATTCTTGCAGAGAAGCGTCCGCGGTCGAAGGAGAGGGCCTGGTGCGAGGAGCGACCGGGGAAGAAGCATAAAACAACCCACAGCTACGAGCTGTTGGCATCGGAGAGACCGGGAGGTCCCGGTGGCCTGGCTTTGCCTGCGAAAGACCAACCGTCGCCTGCGAGGAAGTCGATGGAAACAGACCATCAAGGCCATAGGTCAAGGCCAGTAAGAGGGGGAAAAGCCCATTCCTCAGGACCCAAGGTCACATTGATAGCCGCTTCGAAGCCACATAGATACAGCGCCAGAGGAGCTAGCAAAGGGTGCGTAAATGACCACGGTCCACGAAAGGGGAGCAGAGGTCGGGGGAACACCAGGCTATGCACCTGTCCACTGCGCCCACTACAAAAACTACGTCCACTTATAAAATTGCCTCGTTGGCGGGGTCGCAAAAGGCAGGCGGGGCACATGAAGTCGGAACTGAGGGCAGCAAGGAACTGTCCTCAAAGTATAAAACCATCTTGTCGACGATAGCTCAAAAATCAAGCTAGTCTACGGTGGAACCTTTCTTGAAGCATAAAGCCACCTCGTCGACAACCTCTCAGAAATCTAGCCCATCTACGGCGCTGCATCATAAACATTCCCCAACGCACACGACCACCTCGTCGATGTCATCTCAAAGGCTGACCTTTATGGATACTAAAATCCATAAGTCCCGCGCACAAAAACCAGGCTCATCGACTGAGAAATCAAGTTCATCGATGCAGAAACATGCGTTGACGAAGAAGAGCTTTCATGAGGTGGACATACCACCAGCCCAGAAAAGGAGCAAGGAGACTCAGTCAACGACACCCTTGATGACGGTCCAGCCAATGACATCGCCTTCAGCAGCTTCTGTATCTCCCTCGACGGAGGAGCAACAGCAACATCCTCCAGAGGAGTGGCAACAGATGGTCTTGGACAAAAGCTCACAACCGCAGGTCACCCAGGTGTCTCCAATTCAATATACCAAGAACATGCCGGAGGACATCTTGCAACATTATGTGGATACCAACTTTGAGGTACAACACTAACAACCAGACTCAGAACAGTCTGTATTATAGCAGGGCGAAATATCAGCCAAACCGTATACACTGGGGAGGCATATTCAGCAAGGCAACACCCACAAAAAGGGAAGTTCCAACCAACAGCAGCAGGAGGTGGTCCCGTGTCCATCCGGGGGGCCACTCACACCAGCACATACAGTTGCAACAAGAGGACGCAAGAGCAATGCTCGCTAATATGCATGCCCAACTATCTATCCAGGTCCTTTCATCCCTACAAAGGGTCATCGCCCAGCTTGACGCAGCACGTACAGGACCAGGAGCTCCAGCCCTGCCACCGCAACCCTCCCTTCTGCAGGAGCCTCCACCCAGACCCAGGTTTGCATCCGGGGAAAGGTCGGCAAGGGCATCGCCTGCCAGAGCTAGGTCCACTTCAGGGAACAGGTCAATGCGCTCCTCCAAAGGGCGATCGCAGCCACGGTCCACCTCCACTGTCTGAGGCTACGACCAATCCGTAGAAACAAGCGATTCTCTGGCACCATTTTCTTTGTCCCACAAGAGGACCCATACACAGACCCAATCTGTGTTGGAGGAAGGAGAACTAGCTGGTACAGATACAGACCAGCCCCAGGACACCACGTCGTCCTCAACCACACCAAGACGAGACTGGCACATAGATTCCCCCCAGGAAGAGGAATCAGCAAAACGGTACCCTTGGATGACATCACAAAGTTCCACTCCACGGTCGTGAAGGCATGCAAGGAGTTTGGTCTCGTCCCCTCGGAGGAAGACCAAGAATGTTTTTTATTCCACCACATGGACAAAAGGAGAAAGTCAGCAGTTTCAATCCCAATCCTTGACTACTTATGGCAGAAGGAGGTAAAAGCAATGAAGCGACCGTTCACAATCCCGGCCATCAAAGGCCACCTAGATGAAAATTATAACCCTCGGGACAACGCCCCAAAATGCCTCTCCTCTCAACCGTCACCTGAGTCGGTGGTTTCGGCATTAGCAGGCTGGAAAGAAAAGTCAGACAAGCAAAAATGTACTGTACCTCTGAACAATGAAGCTTGTAAACAAGACACGCTTGGGAATAAGGTATTAGCTTTTGGCGTCACAACAGTGAAAGCAGCTAACTCCCTAGCCATCATAGCTAGGTATGACAGAGAAATGTGCCATAAACTTGCACCAATCTTAGACCACCTACCAGAGGAAAAGCGTAAGGAGGCAAAGGCAATACTAAAAGGTGAAGATGCCTCCAACATAGGGATCACCATGGCAATGGACATGGCAGAGACCGGTTTTGAAGGTGGGCTTTGATCCGCTGTACGGACTTCTGGCCAGACGTCTAACACAAGGTCGTAGACATGCTGTTTGAGGGGGAGGAGCTATTCGGTCGTAAAATCGACAAGGCCCTCAAGGCCATCAAAATGGACACCAACAAGGTCATGTCTCTAAGATCCCTGCAGAACCGACGCAATTTTCATCAGTTCAGGGGGTTATCCGGCAGAACATCAACAGCCTGCTCCTAAAAGGGCAGAGTTTCTCTAGAGGTGCAACATATTACTCACAGGGGTACAAAAGGGCGTACCAGGGGTATCAAAAGTCAAAGGACTTCCGCCAGTCCCATCGCTGCAAGCAACCATTCGGATCCCAAAGGGAACGGCAGGGTAAACCTCAGCAATGACAGCGCACAGGGCGTGGGGGGGCGAATCTCCAGATTCGCCAGGGTCTGGGACGCAACAACAATGGAAAAATGGGTGCTCGATGTGGTCCGCTATGGGCACTTGTTATAGTTCAATCGAGCACCCCTTCCCATACCACCAAACCCCCAACCTCAGACGCACAAGGCCACCCTCCTGCAAGAAGTCCAGCTCATGCTACAGAAAAGAGCCGTAGAAAAGGTCCCCAAACTTCAAAGGGGAAAGGGAGTGTACTCCCGATACTTGGTTGTCCGCATACTGGATGGAAAGTGTAAGCCCATTCTAGACTTCAGAAGGTTAAACAAGTTCATAAAATGTCAAAGTTTTGCCATGATCACTTTACAACAGGTCATTGAAGCTAGGCAGCACCACAAATTCCTTGCGTCCCTGAACCTCCAGAATGCGTATTTCCACATATATCCATCCACTGGGGCACCGATTTCCTCCTGTTCATCTGAAACCAGCATTATCAGTTCAGGGTTCTACCATTCGATCTAAAGACAGCACCACACACCTTCACAGAGTGCCTTGAACAAAGTGGCGCCCATGCTGTGAATACAAGGGCACCACGTCTACCCTTACTTAGACTGGCTTGTACAATCGCCACCCAGGGAGGGAACGCTACGGTCGATAGCGGCAACAGTGGACTGGCTGCAAGCACTGAGTTTCACCATCAATTACAAAAATTCTTCCTTGCGGACGTCGAAGAGGCTCTAATTACTAGGGGTGGATTTCTCCACAAACGATCCAAGAGTGTGCCCATCCAGCGACAGAATAAACACCCACAACGCTCGGCTACAGTCCTTTACACAGAATAAGGTCAAAACAGTGCAGCAATGCATGCAACTGCTTTAACAATGGCATTGTGCATACCAGTAATCCCATATTGCAGGCTTCACATTAAGCCACTGCAGGAGTTCCTGGCGGTCAACTGGTAGCAAACCATGGGGTCATGGGGAGACAAGGTTCAGATCCCTCCCAGACTGCACTCGCAGCTTGAGTGGTGGGCGGCCAAACCCAATTTCCGCTAAGGAAAGGTGTTTCAAGACCCTACACCTACCAAAATGCTCGTAACAGACGCCTCCATACAAGGGTGGGGCATTCACTTGGACGAACTACACATCAAGGGTCTATGGACGCCCAAGGAGACATCCCTACTCCTAAACGTGCTTGAACTAAAAGTGGTTCGATGGGCAAGTCCTTCCTCCCGGTACTACAAAATCAAACTGTCAAGGTCCCCACAGACAATACCACCACAATGTATTATCTGTGAAACCAGGGGTTATCAGGTCCAAGACACATTGTCCAGGGAAGCACAGCTGACCTGGAACTGGGCCATAGCCCACAATATCTGCATCCAAGCGTTTCACCTGTCGGAAATCTACAACCAAAAAGCGAACAGCCTCAGCAGGCAGCTATCCCAGAAGCGCAAATGGGAGCTCAAACGTCACTCTAATCAGTCTCTTGCCACTGGGTGTTAGGGAGAATTCTCTGTTTAGGCATAATTTCCTAACCTAGTGAGTCCCCCAGCAGCTTTGCTGGATTTCTGGAGTTTGTTTTTCTTTCTCCTGCCAGGAGTGAGACTCTTTTTCCTCACACTCTTGGACATGATTTGAGGTGTTTCTTTGACTGTTAATGTGTTTTATGGGCTATGGGGTCTTTTACTCCATAGGGTCTCATGTGTTTTTACTATGTGTGTTACACAGCACCCTCAGTGCAGTAACACAGGGGTGTCATAATGACACCCCACCATAGACTCCATACCCTGGGACTGACTACTGTCTCCCAGGGCATGTAAAGTCACCATTGGCTTTACTAGTCCCAAATTTAGTAACAGAACCAGTACAAACCATCATAATGTGGACGTACTGGTAGGGGTAATTCGATTGCCCCTGGGTCTGTTTTTCGAGGGGGTACTATGCAGTCCTCCCTCGTCGAGTTTCTGGCTGGTGGCAGTGGTTACCACGCGTAATATTCCTAAAGAATATTCTCTATGGGATTTTCCCCTGTATTTTAAATGCACCACTTTTTGGTGCAATGTTAAAGATACCGCCGGTTTATTTATTTAATATTAATTCACCGGTAGGGTCTTTGTGCCAGAACTAGGTTTTAAAATGGCGTTTGTGTTCGCCTCTGTAACTCCAAACCAAAGGTGGAGCCCTTTGTTCCACTTTTGGCAGGTTTCTACACAGAAGCCCTCCAAAGTGGTGCCACTCTGTCTGGGTACCAGAGGGGGTGTGGGAGGGGCTTTAGGCACCTTAGACTAAGTTGCCTTGCCAACCCAAGTCGCACTCTTGCGTGATTGGCCCAAGTGGTGAGCCACCCCGCTCACCACTTAGCATGTTCGATTGACAGCTATGCTGAATGAATGGGGGTTTCTTGCATAAAAGCAGGGCTTTTGGGACTGGAACTTCAGAAATCGCCACAGGACCTGAAAATCCGAAGAGGGAGAAGCTGAGCCGACCTGCAACGACGACACCACCGGTGGAGCCCTGCTGAACCGTCTCACCACTTCCCAACGACAGAGGAGATCTTCTTGCCGGAGAGTCTCTTCCCCTTGAGCTGGTGGGGACAACCAGTTCGGTTTCTTTTTTCGCCTACCAGGATGTCTAGTGGTCGAAGGCTGGTTTCTTCCCTGGCAGTGCAACGACCGTCTGTTTTCCTCCACGATGAGATCCTCTCTTCCCCCGGATGAAGCACCGACTTGCACCCACTGCCAGGAACAACTGCCCCCGCTGGAGCATTCTCCCCATTTCAAGGTACCGTGTCCGCCTGGCCTCCCTTTCTATAGATTGCTACAAGGTGACAGTAAATCCTTAACCTTCTGGACTGGGCTGGCCTCTTGACCATCTAACTGGTCCCTCTCTTTTGGTCCAACTCCTTTCTGAACCTTTTTCGAGACTTTTGTGCACTTTTCAACCGTGTGACCTTGGACACATTTCGTCCGGATCCTCTTAAAGTGGGTCCGGCCTTCTGAACTTTAACTTCATGGTTTTATTCTGCCTTCCCCTCGCACTGTGTTCTTCTGAAAGTGTTGGGATCTTTTTCAATCTATGCTTTGCCTTCCTCTCCCTTTTAAACCGAATTATTAGAGTGCCATCTGCGTTAAGCGCTCACCGCTGTCTGAAAATAAGTGGTGCTTTACTTAAGACTTGTCTAATATTCTTTTGAGGGAGTGTATATACTTTAGTGACTGTGTTTTTGAATGTGCTTGATATTAGTGCCAGTGTGTTTTAATAGATTTGTTTTTAAATAATTATATATCTTTTACACCAAAGCTCTGGTCAGTGTTTGCTTGTTTTACTGTATTGACCTGCCCTATTGTGTATGCTCTGTATACTGCCTAACTCTTCTTGAGAGAAGTCTGACTGCTCAGCCACAGCTGCCAGGTAAATCTGGGTGGTGCAGACTGCTACCAATTGGGTTTACTGCTAACTCCTGTGGTCTTAAACTTTTTGCAGTGGTCCCTAAGAGAACTGCACAGGTTTCTGCCTAACACTGGGGTGGGCCGACAATAGATCTATTTTCCACGGCCAGGACAAGAAATACACCAGATACGCCAGCAGGATCCCACATGGGGGTCCATGGTAAACGTGTTTGCTTTTCCATGGGACGGCCTCTTCTTATACGCCTTCACCCACCGTTCCCGATCATATGCTGAACGCGGTGACAATCAAACGATACTCCTGCAAAGCGATTCTCATCACTCCATACTGGCCTCGCCAGACCTGGTTCTCCGACATAATCCAATTGCCCGCGGACAATCCTGTCTGACTTAGCAATCAGTCAGACCTGATAACACAGGGCAAAGGGAAGATTCTACACCACAACCTGCAATCACTACACTTAACAGCATGGCTCCTGACTTGGCAGAGTTCAGAGGCTTAAACATCACCCAGGTCTGTAGAGAGGTGCTGGAGGCAACTAAAGCGTCCTCTCCCAACAAATCGTACAGCCTAATGTGGAATTCTTTCTGCAAGTGGTGCAAAGCACCAGATCAACACCAACGGGGTATTTTGAACCCTTTTCAGATAATGCCGGAGCAAGTCCTCCCATATCTGCTAGGCCTAGCCAAACAGGGCCTATCTCACAACTCCATTAAGGTGCTCTTGGAAGCCATCTCAAGATACACCAGAAGGGGCAAGAACATGTCCCTGTGTGGGCAAAGGCTCGTAAAACATTTTTTCAAGGGCCTCTTAAGAATTTTCTCACCACTAAAACGGCTCTCACCAGAGTGGAGCCTCAACACCGTACTCTCAGGGTTAATATGAAAACAGTTTCAGCCTGAGGCCTCGGCACCATTAAGTTTCCTTTCCTGAGAAGTTGCATTCCTAGTGGCTATTACGTCTGCGAGGCGAGTGTCTGAACCTTCGCTATCACCCACCCATACTTGAGGTTCCAAAGAGACATGGTGCTTCTCATGACCAACCCCTCGGTTCATCCCCAAGGTACCCTCAGAATTCCATAAAAATTCAGTCATATCCCTGCCAGCATTCTTGCAAGCCTTCATCACCGGCAGAGGTGGCCCTGCATTTGCTCAACCTTAATGAGTATTAAAGTACTACATAGAACGCAGTTGTTCAGACATTCGACACAACTGTTCGTTGCATATGGGCAGGCAAGAAAAGGCAATGCTCTCTCCAAACAAAGCATAGCAAGATGGATATCTTCGGCCATTGTTTTCTGCCATAAATCCGTGGGGAAGCCCCTCCGACCTCCCTATCATGCACCCTCAACAAGAGCAATAGCGGCCTGGGCAGCATGGTGGTCAGTGGTGCCAATCGCTGATATCTGCCAAGAAGCCACTTCGGCGGTGGTGCATACATTCACAAGGCACTACTGTCTGGAGAAACATGCAGAGAAAGTGCGAACAGGAAGAGCAGTCCTACAACGCCTGTTCCAGTAAGGTATGATCCTCGGATAGGTGGTAAGGTTGGTTGCTCAAGGTTTTCTTTCCCCATCAGACGACACCTATACCTGTGTACTGCTACGTAATCTATTCACAGCATGTGAATCTATGAAAGATCCAATGCTGGAGAAGGAGTATGTTTCTTACCTGGAACTCCTGTTCTCCAGCATTGGTATCTTTCATAGATTCACATGCACCCTCCTTCCACCCCATCAGGGGAAAAATCCCTTGCACCCCAGTAACTTCCGGTTCCACAGGTTTAGAATGTGAAGGGAAGGGAAGAGGAAGAGGAGGGCTTAGTCTACAGTTACTCGAGGTGCCATTGGTTGGGACCAAAAGCATCCATAACAAGGGTGTTAGGCTATAAAATATAGTTTCTTCTTGCCTAGGGCAAGGGGAATCCCAAATCAACCAAGGATTCCCAGCCTGACAATGGTGAATATTCGCAGCATGTGGATCTATGAAAGATACCAATGCTGGAGAACAGGAGGTACAGGTCAGAAACATATTCCTTCTTATTCTTCTTTGTCTCAGTGGTGTCAAGACTCAAGGAAGGGAGTGAAAGTTACAGTACAGTTGCACTCTCGCAGACTTGATGGTTTCTATGGGTGGAAAGGCGAGAGGGTACGTATCTCCCCATGAAGGGAGTCTTTCCCCGTGAGGTCCCGCTTAACACCAACCATAGGGGGACTATTGGATAGTGCCCTAGCCTCACAGGGAAGGCATCTCCCACTGTGGAGGAGTGACAAGAAGCCATGAATCTTCACAATAGTCTAATGTGTCTTTGGTATGTTTTATTTGTGTTGGTCGTAGTTTTTCCTTCATTCTTCGAGTTTTCTGTTTTTCTTTCTTCAGTACTTTGAGATGGGGCGTGCATTGTCTTTCCATTGTTTTCCTTAGTGAGCGGTGAATGCTTTTTCTGGTGAAATGTCATCTAGTGTTTTTGTGATCCATTTTTGGATTGTCTGTTTTTTCTTCTATGCTGGTTGAGTCTAGGATTGTGATTGATGTGTAGCTTCCAATCTCACATTTAGGTCTGCACTTTTGCTGGATTTCCAGTTTCTTTTCAGAATTGGAGGATTTTTTTGCAATGTTGTTGGGTATCCTTGTTTGTTGGCAGTTGGATTACAAAGGGCATAATGAGGTGGCCACTCAAGAGGTTTTGCATTGGAGGTGTAGTTGTAACCACATTTATTTGCAGAAGATTGCATCTTGTGTGTGGCCTGCTGTGTGTCATTAATTTCACCAGTTGTTGTAGGTGCATTGTCACTAGTTTATTAGTGTTTTGGGCGAGTTGATGCTCTCTTCTTCGAACCAGATGTTGAAGTCTCCAAGTATGACCAGGTGATTGTTTAATGGCGAGGGCGATGATGGCATCTACAAAGGTTTCTACAAAGGTCTGGTCGTAGGTCTGTGTCCTGTAGATGAGTAGAAACATTAGGTTGGCATGTGGCTTTAGAGTAAGGTGTAGGAAGAGTGATTTGCAGTTTGGGATGTTTAACAGTGGTGCTGTTATTTTTAGCTGGTCCCTGTATGCTACGGTGAGACTGCATCCTCTGTTTCCTTCTCTGTCAACTTGCTTAAGTTTGAAGTTTTTGGGTAGGCAGTCAAGCACCCGTTACCTTGTAGTTTTGAGTTAGCCAGGTTTCTGTGAGGAATAGGATGTCGACCCCTCCATCCCTTAGCAGTTTGTATGTGCTGAAATCGCGGATGCCGAAAGCGTGATATCTGGTGTTGAGTTTAAATCGGCCGGTTTGTGATCATTCAGGATTCTATGTGGTTATAGCAGATTTGCATAATTATATAGGAGATCAAAGAGTCGACCTAGTTCAACACTCAGTAATTTTGTTGCTAATTCACTTTATTGTGTAGGCGATATAATTATATATGAGATCAAAGAGTATATGTGTTAAACAGCTTATTTTTTGCTCTATGCATATAGTTATTCAATGAATCCCAGAGTTTATGACATACACGATCAATATCTTTTCATTTTGTATTTAACATTTTGTATTTGTAGCCACATAGATCATTTCCCCTGTGCCAAGATTGAACCCGAGAACCAGGCAGGGGTGTAGGCAGAATATATATTTATTTATAATTTACGTTCAATGAATCTTTAATGACGATACCTGCCACCGTTTCTGGGGCACACAACCAAACTTCAACAATAAACCGGTAAATAGTACTTAATAAAGTTTAGAGTAAAAACAAAGCACATTTTTAAAATGAGAACATGTTACACATTGTACATGCCGTTCTTTGTTTAATTTCCTGCTCACTTTAAAATACTTGCAGTTTTGGCAGCACAGATTTGGACAAATGCATGTGGCAAATAGCAACCGATTTCCTTTTCTCGCCAAAATAATCTAAAATCATTCTGCTAGCAGGGGCACTTAGTCGCTCTCAGGAGAGAGTGTATATTCAACGGAAATTACACTAGTTTCACTTTGCAAAGCACCTCTCCCCCAACAGCAAAAATCCAGGCATCATTCATGTGTGCCACCCCTCTGTTTAAAGGCCAGGTCTAGGCAGTGGGGACAGTTTGGGGCCAAAGGCACCCCTTTTGCTTAAATACAATGTTTAAGCAGTGGTGGCATTTGGGATTTTCATTTGAGGAAAAGTATACCTTTTACTTAAAAGCAGGTTTTGGGAAGGCCATGAAGGCATCCTGAAGTAAGACACGGACAATAGATTCAATTTTTTAAATAAAAGGTTTTATTTTCCTTAAAGGTTAGGATGGAGTAAGGCCTAGCATCCTGTATGTTAAGTTAGTATTTCCTGAACTAAAGAAAACTAAGGATAGTCTGTGTCAATAAGTTCAACTCAAAAGTACATCTGTGTCAAAAACCTATACTTGCCCTCACAACTAAATATAAATAATGTGTAGGGATGTCAGTAGCAAAAGAAATGGTGTTCAAAATAAAGGTCCAAGCTTCTTCCAGCTCCTGGCTTATACTCAGCTTCCCCTTCCCCAAGTTCAGAGCAGTTCCAAAAGGCCTCCGGTTCCCTTCCCCAAGAGTTCAACAGATCTTGGGATTCCATTCCCCAAGAAGTAGTCTCCTCCAGCTTCAAAATGATAGTTCAAATCTCCTGGCTTTCAAAACAGTTCCAATACAACTCCTTATTCATTTAGGTTTTTCAATAGTTCAAATGGGTTGCGTTCCGTCTGCCTTTCTCATGCACTCATGCAGCAACCGTTGCACAATATATGTTTCTTTACTTTTGCTTTCCTTTGCTATTTCCAAGTAGGGGTCACTCAGTCTAGGCACAGCTGTCGGACCACATGGTCCACCCATCACAGGTCACGCAACCAATAACCCTAGGCACTTTATGCTTCTGTATTCTTCAGTTTTTCTCCAACACAGGTTTTCTCTCTCTGAACCTGTGTCCTTGGCCAACACTTATTTCAGAATCTCCTTGGCTTTGCCACAACATGTATTTCATACAGTTCTATCCGTGGTGCTCACCCTTTTCCATCACCTTGCTTTCACTTTATGCATAAGTGTTCACCACTTGCTTTCATCTACAACTGTATTCATATTGCTCGTCATATCTATGATTTAGTTCGGTAGTCAATAATGCTCGTCTCACTTCTCCAAAGTATTTTTAACACTTTGCATCTTGTTCGTTATTCAAAAATACTTTGTTTAAACTTTCACAGCAATTGTTATCATTTTCAGTTTGCTCGACATACAGATATGCTTGTTTCCAGCCCGCTCAGCGCCCTGGTATGAGTGTTCCCTTCTTTACACTCGTCAGTATGCCATTGCTCCTCTGGACATCTCGGTTCTGCTTCGCGGCTTCTTTCCGCTCCGCCTTTTCCCTGCAGATGTTCCAGCGAGCAGCGCTCGTCCTGGAATCTTGCACTGTGTAGCTCTGCATTCCCTCAGTGGAAGCTATGGAGAGCACCTCTTGCTCTCTGTGCCCGGCAGCAATAGGGAGGCTTTGGTGCCCCTACAGCTCCTGCTGTGGACACCGGGCAGGGAGGATAGCAGGCTTCTCAACACTCTCATGGCCAGCTCTGGCCCCGGCATCTCCTTTGCAGTGCGGCTTCCCTTTGGCCCGCCACACTTTTCTCTCCCAGCCTTCTCTCCCCCACTGCCGGCCTGTCCCCCATTTTATACACCTGAGACTTGATAAAGGGTTGCAGGTTTAAGTCCTTCACTTCAATTGCCTGACCATGGTTAGGCCGATTAGCTGGACATCCCTGGCTATTCCAATTCAACTCCTCCAAAGCCCTCTTCCTTGTCTGAGTACTAAAGTGGTGTGAATGAATGAAAGTGTGCATAACTCCCAGTTGTTTCCTCCTTGTCCAAGTCTGTGCAATGTCTGTGGAACAAAAGGCAGGGAAAATATAGGGTTCCTTTTTCCAGGGGAAAGGGGGAAACCATGTCTCACCCAAAGGCATCCTCTCCCCACTCCAAGTTCCTTCTGCTCGGGTAATTCTCATTCGCATAGCCACCCCCAGGGTCGGGATCCAAGAGCGGTGGCCTTTCCCTGCCACCTGATCGGAGTATTCAGGGGGAGTAGAAGCAAGGATGCCCTCAGGTTCCTCACAAGGGATATCAGCTGGGAATTTCATTTTGGGGACAAGGACCTTTTTGTTTCAAAGGCAATGTTTGGGAATGGTGACTATTTATTAATAATAAACTATTAGCTGAGTGGCTTTGTATATACAACAAAAACAAAATACAAAACAAGTGAACACAATAACAATAATACAGGGCAAAGAGCAGGCATATGGCTAGGGATAAAAAAAAAGGCAGAGGAGCATTAAAACTAATCATGTACTGTTTAAAAAGTCAATAAAACATCTAATACGATCATAAATATTCAGTTAAAAACAGCCCAATAAACTTTTACTATATAGAATATCAGGTTATGATCGTTGCATTCAATAATAATAGACCAAAGCCGCAGCATGTCGGTACAATCATAGGAATTGTTCATAACAGCGAATATAGCTTTGCCTAATTAACATTAGACTCTCACATTCAATTAAGAGATGGACTAGGGTTTCTAAAACAGAGGTGCTGCATAGCCGACAGTGGCGTTCTGATCAAACAATCCCATAAAATGCACCTTTTAGTTGCTGGCACTTCGCTGATATTTAACTTTAGTGACTAGTACTGACGCATTATGGTGCTATTTGGGAACCATCCATATATGTTGGTATTGACGGACGGGCAGTTCGATATTCACAATAAGGGCCATTGTTACTTTTGCTGTAAAGATTCATCACATTTTGTTAATTGCTGAACCTGGTTAACAGTTTTCAGCTGCGATTTTACCAAATACAGATTGCCCGAGGGTGACAGATTCATACAGAGTCTACCTGCCATTTAGAATGTAGCGATATAATTGCACCTTAAGTCCCTAGAGAATTCCATTTATCTAATCGAAGGCATGCAGAGAAATAGGTAACCATTGAGTTACCATTATGTAGAACCAACAAGTGCTCACAGCACATGTCAACCTTCTGAACAAATTCACGATCTATACCATTGAGCTCAAAGTCCAAATATAAGTACTCGATGGATGGCGCATGGGGCATTCGAAAGAGGGTACGTAAAATCATTGCTTCAAAGCACTGAAGTTTGGTTAGGTAGTGATCGCCCCAGACTTAAATGCCATAATAGGGAATGGACAGGAACGTTGTTCGATATAATAACAAAACGGTTGAAATAGAGAAGCCACCCTGACGCCAAATAAACAAACTAATTGCTCTAACAGATTTCATGCACTTATGTTTCGTTTCAAGCCAGTGAGTGGAACTGTTGAGGGTATAATCAACACAGAGACCGATATATTTGTATGAACTCACACTCCAAGTTGGATCCATTAAGGATACATTGGATGGTCTTGCACAGAGGGTATTTGCGAGGAAATAACATTGTTTTACTCTTAGCAATGTTGATGGAGAGACAGTTTGTGGCTGCATACCTACTCAGTGCAGTTACCAGGGATTGCATTCCTTTTGGGGGTGTGGTCCATTAACAAGAGGTCATCTGCATAAGCTAGCCAACTAGTTAAATAGGAGCTTACTTACAACAGACATCTATGTAGTTTACAGAACAACTCAGGGAGATCTGCCAAATGTAGATTGAAAAGGGTTGCAGCAACTGTGCATCCCTGTTTCACCCCCCCCCCGATGTGTTGGCATAGAGGTTGAAAGTTTACCCTCAGCATCAAGACGTATCTTTACTGTAGTGTCTACATGGAGCAACATCAGCATTTTTAACAATCAAGGAGGAATATTCCACGCAGCCAGTTTTTGCCAAAGTCTATTCTGCAAAATGGAGTCAAAGGCAGCAGAAAAGTCAATAAATGCACAATATACGGCAGTATCTCTCTGTAACCATGCGTACTCAACTGAAGATAGAAGTATTAGCAGTTTGTGGGTAGTGGTTGCTTTTTTGATTAAACCCATTTGTTTCGGTGGAAGGATATCTTGATCATTACCAGCATTCTATAGTTGGAGTATTCCTGGCACCCTTTTTGTACACTGGCAGAATATGGCTTTCTCTCCACGTTACAGATGGATGCCATACCTGCCTATATGGATGAATAACCGGTACAGCGCATGTGCCCACATTCCGGATGAAAGTTTAAGGACAGCATTGCAAATACCATCGGCTCGACAGCGTGAGATGTATTGAGTCATTCGATAATCATAATGAGGTCAAGTATTGAGGCCTTTAAAGACCATATAGTGTTAGGGAGAGGAAAAGGGGTATCTGTGGGGATGGATAGTGCTAAGAGTGAAGGTAATTTGCTGAGACCATAGGGGTTCAGGAACATACTTAATTGGCAGTATACACTTTGCATTGCCCCCGAGTATGCTCCATAGCTCAGTGTTATTCTTTTTAGAGCCAATACGGGTGAGTTCTTCGTCGCTTTCACATTTACGTTTATATCTCTTTAACCAGATTTAACTCTTCAGGTACTGCAAGAAGGAATCTCTCTGTCTGTAGCTCATCTGGCTTGAGAAGAAAACACAGTGGCGGACGCTCTGAGCAAGAAGAGCACTGTCTCCTACGAGTGGGAGGTAGCTCAGGAAGTCCTTCAAGAGATCTTGACCCTTTGTGGAACCCTACAAATGGATCTGTTTGCTACCAGTGTCAACCGGAAGTGCAAACCGTTCTGCTTTTGGGAATTTTCCCTGAGACGAGCTCTAGGGTACGCGTTCATAGTGGACTGGGAATTTCCACTTCTGTGCGCGTTTCCGCCGATTCCCATCATTCGTCATATTATCAGAAGGCTAAGAACATTTCTGAAATCCATATTCCTGATTGCCCCGGATGGTGCCAGGAGGACGTGCTACCCAGAACTTTGGGAAATGTGCATCTGCCCTCGAATTAATCTTCCAGAAAGAGAGGACCTTCTCTCGCAATTGGTGGGACACAGTCCTCATTCAGAGTTCAAGATCTTCAATCTCCCCGCATGGTTTCTGAGAAGTTGAGTTACAAAGATTGGGACATCCATGATGTCATGGAGGTGTTGCTTTCGCCCAAAAGGCCAGCAAGAACATCTTTATATTGCTGCCATTGGAACAAATGTTGCAGCTGGTGTAGAGCTAAAGGAATTGATCCATTTACTTGTGACACACCATCGGTTTTGTCTTTTCTACTACATTTAACCCATCAGGGCCTGCAGGTTTCTACAATGAAACCATAGACATCCTTTTTCTGAAAGGGTTGACCAACATCTTCCCACCGGTTCCTTTCATTGTTTTGGTCTGGGATGTTAACCTAGTATTAAGTTTCCTGATGGGTTCTCCATTTGAACCATTACCTTCTTGTCCACTTAGGATGCTGTCTTTAAACACTGTATTCTTAACAGCCATTACTTCTGCTCGCAGAGTGAGCGAGCTTCAGGCCTTGTGTTCAAAACCACCATCCACAGACTTTCATAAGGACAAGGTAGTTTTGAGGGTTCATCCCTCCTTTTCTGCCAAAAATAGTGTTGTAATTTCATCTGACACAAAAGATTGTCTTACCAACCTTCTACCCTCCTCCTCATCCATCTAAAGAGGAGAGTTTACACAGACTTGACCCTGGAAGAGCCTTGAGCTTTTACATCACAGATTGATCTTACTTTGTATAGCTGAATGTTACAACCTGGCCGGGAAGGAGGTTTCTGAACGTTTAAGTGCCCACTCGGCCATAGGTGTAGCCACTTCTTCAGCCCTCCAGCGAGGGGTACCGCTACAAGACCTCTGCAATGCTGCCACCTGGTCTTCCATGCATACATTTGCAAAATATTTAGATTCCCTTTCGGGCCGGAATCCGGATTTGGAAAGGCTGTGTTACACAGCATAAACCAAAATTAAATAAAAATCACTCTTCTTACCCACTGCCTTCAACACCACACTGCTATGGGTGAATATAAAAAATGAGGAATATGTGGGAGGACCCAATCCATTCGAAGAATAAATTACTTTCCCCTGGTAATGTTCTTTCGACTCAATGTTCCTCCCACGTATTCCTCCTCCCCCTCCCATTCTTCCACTCCGTCAATAAAGAGTTTCTGTGGTTTATATCTTCCTCTCGATTTACATTCACGTATTCTGATCTTTGAGACTACAGTGCTGGTGAGAGGAAAAATATGAACTGAGGCAACTGGCACGGTTTCGTGCCATATATACCAGCGTCAATGTCATACTCTAGGACGGAGGCTCTCAAGGGATACTAGGACACCTACGCACGGCGCCCTGTGCTAAAAAAGGTTTCCAAGCTGCAAGCAGGATGTCAGAGTATATCAAAGATGAAGAATACGTGGGAGGAACATCCAGTCGAAAGAACATTACCAGGTTTATTGGTATTGATATTTTATTTCGATTGCGCTTGTACACAAGTGTTTCACAAGTGTACACAAGTGTAAGTAATTTGTTCTTCTCATTGTCAAGTTTTGGTGCCAAATAGATTTGTCAAAAATGGTTTATGAGCAGAGTAGTTTGATGATAAAAAAAAAAATCTTTTACCGTACAATGGTGGTTTCATCTACTGAGATGCAAGACAAGAGCCTGAGAGTGCTGGGCAATTGACGAGGAGTGGTTTCCTCGGTTTTGGAATATATAAGTATATGGATAGATTCATACTTATATTGTGACTTTGAGGACTCATCATGTTGTATGTCCATATTGACACATGAGGTATAATTATTTACAAGCAAAAATTGAGGATTCAAACAAATTATCAATGACATGCAAGAAGTAATGTGTGTGTTTGTGTGTGTTTTTTTTAAAAACATATTCTAAGAAAGATGCACCATCTTAAAAACTGACTTGTGTGATGTACTCCAAGTGCAGTTGAATATAAACTTTCTAATGTCTCCATGTACAAGCCATGGTTGTACTGGCTTTTGTTTGTGGCTACACGCTATGGTACCCAGTTGTACTATTTTTCACTCAGAGCGCTACCGAGACCCTTAAACTAACTGCAATCCCTTACAAAGCTGGCCTTTGACTGTAGTTCATTTCATCTAACTGAAACAATCCAAGACTAAACTCCCACAGTGCAATTTACTGCGTTCATGCCTATAAATCTAATGTGCAAAAAACTGCAAACTCCTAATCTTTTGGCTTTGTCGATGCTTGCTCATGTATTGGCAGACTTATTGCAGATTTTCTAGAGTTTATTTTTTCGGTTCTTGTATGAAATTGGTTGGTTAGAATTTTTGGACAATGACTTCAAAAAGGCCCTTGGGTACAATATATTAGAACGATATTTTGATAATGTATGTACATAAAGTGTACTTGATTCTAGATTACGTATAAATGCTAGGATTATGTTGTATTGTGTACAAACACTATTTCCCTTATCGTACATGCTGCCATGCCGTGTAAACAGTAAGTGGATGTAAGTGGATGGCTTTTTGGTTTTTTTACAGGGTTACAGAGTGGTGGTATTCTGGCCCGGACCGATATTGATCAAAGGTCTTTACCCCTCAGAGCTTTCTTTAATCGCATTACGTCATGGGTTAGTTGCCTCCCTTCATTTCCCAATCGTAGGTGTCATAACTAAAACCACTGTTGCAGTCAACACATCTGTATGAAGTGTCCACCAGGAAATCACGAGTTTAAGGATGATGTCTGAACTGACATATTTCCCAAATGTTAGAAACATGCATTAGTTTAGTTTGTTTATTTATAGAGCACACCTAACCCTTAGGTATCGGGGCGCTTGTGGACTACTTACATCTGAGTGTGGATTATGTAAAAGAATTCCCTTTTTCCGCTTTGTAAAGACATGTGCTCGGTTATAGTTGCAAAATGTTAATTAAAAGATGTTGCCACGCAAGTAAATTCAAATAGGCAATTGCTCCAACTGATGAGGTACAGGGGTTGCCGAGTTAGCAGTAGTGCCCGAACGTATACTTAAAGCTAAGTAAGGCAAATGGATAGTTTTGTTCAAAACTGTCGCTGCATCATTTGGGGGAATAGTAAGAAATTCTCTGAAACCTTTTAAATCTGCCCCTATAGGGCCAATTCACCAAGAATCACCCATGTAAAGAAAGCACCGAGGAAGCCTTTTTATTTGTGTGATTTTAAGAAATGTGCAGATGATTGGTTAGCCAGCATCCTTGCAACCCTTGGTGTTAAATACACAAACCCAACACTAATGTATAATAGGCTGCCTGCATCTACGTGGATGCTAGCAGTGCGTTCCACTGTGGCAGGCACTCGAATGCCCGTCATCCTGAACTGTGTGAAACAGAAAAAAACAAATGGATTCTTGTTTGAGATATAGAAATGGAAGTGGCACAGCAGATCATATCGCTGCCACCCTGCTTGAAATAAAGTGCACAGAAGTGAAGGAATTTTCCTTTCGCGCTTTGAAAACAGGAGGTTTAAGACTGGCACCACTTGAATCTGAATGGAATTCAATAAGTTAGGAATGCTTAATTGTAGTATATTTTTATCTTTTATTTATTGGGTATTTATAATGCGCCTATACACAATGTGTTTCGAGTTGCAACAAGACAAGAGGGTGGGGGAAACGGAGAACAAAACAAACACGATCCTACTACTGCAAGCGAAAATAAACGCTAAAAAGAATAACCTATCTGACTTCACTTTGCACACTCCATCATGAAACCTCCCAGCCCCTTCTTCTCACCCCCAAAACCCATTCAGCTTCTCCCCGCTATCCATTGAGGAAGTGGAAAATATTATCTCAAAGCTTAAACCTTCAAATTGCCAAGGCGACACCTGTCCTGCACCAATCATTAAGGAAGCTGTGCATGACCTTGCGCCTTTTATCACTACTTTCATTAACACCTCCTTCAGATCAGGCATCGTCCCAGATAACCTAAAGGATGCCTGGGTCATCCCTTTAATCAAAAAACCCACCCTTGACCCAAGCAACCCTGCCAATTTACCTACTAAAAATCCTGGACTACGCTGCATACCTGCAAATTCAGGCATATCTTGAATCAAACCAATTACTGGGACACCGTCATTCGGGCTTCCGTCCTAAACATGGCACAGAAACTGCCTTGTTAGATTTAAAAACCCAAATTGAGGACCTAAAAGATAAGGGCAAGCTGGCACTCTTCCTTCTGCTCAATCTCTCAGCGGCATTCGACTTGGTGGATCATAAAATTCTCTGCCACCACCTCAAAACTGCTCAGCATTTTTCTGACTCAGCGTCATCTTGGATTAGCTAATTTTTTGCAAATAGAACCATGAGGGTCTTCTCTCCTCTAACCTCTGCAGATCCTGCCCATGTCCCGTGCGGAGTACCTCAAGGTTCCTGTGTATCTCCCACACTATACAATGTGTTTACCAAGCCTCTCTTTGACATACCTGACTATCTGGGTGTCTCTCACACCTGCTACGCTGACGACACCCTGATACTCATCCCCATCTCTGGAGACTTTGCTCTCGACGCTAAGGCTCTTAATGACGTCTACTCTATCATCCAGGCTTGGATGGCTCACCATGGGCTCTGCCTTAATGACGATAAAACAGAGTTACTCATCCTCGGTTCGCACTCCAAATTGGCCAAACTAAATCCAGCTTACAAAACATTCACCATAGACGGTAACCTCATCAACGTGTCGAACACAGCAAAAACCTTGGGCATCTATCTGGACGCAACTCTTTCCCTAACTAGACAAACCAACGCCGTAGTGTCGGCATCTCCATATACCTGCAAACTTATCACAGCCTGCAGATCCTTCCTGAATTCAGAGAATTGCATAATCCTAGCTAGAACATTAATATTGGCTAAAATAGACTACTGCAACGCTCTCTACCTAGGGACCAGTCAAAAGAATATTGTCAAGTTACAAGTTCTACAAAACAACGCCATAAGGGCGGCCCTCAACATCCCTAGAAGATCTCACATCTTAGACATCAGACGTAGCCTTCACTGGCTCCCCGTCGAACAGTGAATATCCCTCAAAACCTTAGCCTTCACTTACAAGGTTCAGAACAAACTGGCGCCAGCTTACATGACTAGCCGCTTCTCGCAGCATGTCACAAGCAGACCGCCGAGATCAGCCTATGTTAACACTCTCACTATACCCAGATTTAAGCTGCAGTCTGCTGGGGGTTCAAGTTTCCCAGTTCTTGCATCTAAACTCTGGAACACTACCCCCGCCACACTCAGAGCAGAACCTACGTTCCTCTCCTTCAAAAACAAACTCTGGCTCCACAAGCTTGATGAGCCCACTACACTCGCTACATAGACACTGAACACTAACTACTTTAGCCCTGCGCACCTTCTCATCTCTCTTCTAATCCAGCTTCATTCCATTTCTTTATATATCATGTACTGTTTTTTTTAAGCCATTCTTTCAGCCTTTTGTATTATCTTGAATAAGACTACGTCAATGTTGTAACATACTATGCCTGCTTGTAACCACTTTCTTGTAACCACGCGCCTAGATGCCTTGGGGCAAGGCTGCGTGCTATAAATAAAATAAATACAAATACTAGGCCTTGTGACATTCAGATTGTGCAAGTGCAGGGGGAGGGGGGTGGAAGTGCCGTTAAGGGTGGCAGGGCCTGTCAGAAAGGAGAGTGCCAGGGGAGGTCAGGTGGACAGAGTCGGGGGGGAAAGCAGAGTGCAGGGGAAGGAAGGTCCACGAGCTAAGTGCGAGCTAAAGTGCTACATGGGTGCAGACCCAGTCAGGAAAGGGGGTGGGGGGACTGGAGGGCAAGTGCATGTTTAGGGGGGAGGAAGAAAAGGAAGGTTTTAAGAAGCTTCTGGACCTTAAGGATATACGGCTCAAATACGAAAGGGCCTGGGAGGCCATTACAGAGGGAGGCACCTGCGGAGGAGAGATCTACCCCCCAATCTGCTTGGAAAAGCGTCTGATCTGCAGAGTTAGCTAGATGACTGAAGGGTTCTAGCAGGGAGGTATTTAGGGAGAGCGAGTTGGATGTAGAGGGGTCCCAGGCCCCAGAAAGCCTTGTGGATGATGCAGAGGGTCTTGAACTTCATTCTCACAGCAACAGGGAGCCAGTGGAGAGATTTTAGGGCTGTAGAGATGCAGTCCCTGGGCTTCAGGCCAAGAATAAGTCTTGCAGTCCTGTCCCGGATTAGTTGTAAGGGGTGAAGGGAAGAGCTAGGCAGATTGAGAAAGAGGCTGTTGCAGTAGTCCAGCCTAGAGAGGACCAGAGGTCTGAAGACATTACATTTCTGGGGGAAGCTGAGCAAAGGGAGAATGCTTGGTATAGTCTTTATAATTGGCAAGGTCCGTGCTGTGAGGAGAGGAGGAGAGAGAGGAGTCAAAGATGACATCAAGGTTTTGCCTCACAAGAGGGTGAGGGGAGAGGGCCCATGGAGGGCGCCCAGAGTTTGGGAGGGAAAGAGGGAGCAGGTGTCCTAATAAGAAGGATCTCTCTCTTACTGGCATGAAGGCAGAGGTAGTTAGAAATGCACCGTGCCTGAATAGCAAGTAGGCAGTCAGGAATGAGAGAGGTGGAGGCAGAGAAGATGAGCTTGAAGGAGAGTTGTGTGTCATCCGCATAACACTGGAAGTTAGGATAAAAGGTGGAGATCAGATGGGCTAGAGTTGCCAGGTTGATGTTGAAAAGCCAAGGGGAGTGGATAGCGCCATACGTTGCTCCGCACGTGGAGAGTGAAATGGTGGAGAGAAAAGGGCCCAGTTGAACCTGGGAAGGTATGGAGCACTGCAGTAACAAACCATCCAAGGCACACAGACAGAAAAGCATAAAACAATAGATAAACCAAGAGTGACCTCCTGGTATTGCATGCACACCCTAAGGTCATGCATTCCTTAACTCTATTACCTGATATATTCATGAGTTTTGTAGACAAATGTATTCTTGTAAACAACAATCTGGTGATTCAATCTTTTTAATATAAAACAATTAAATGCGAAATAAGGAAACCAGATCCATATGAAACGTAATAAGACCAATGCGTTTCGGACAAAGGTCTGTCATACAGGGCGAATCTGTAAAAATATGTGCAAGAGACAGACGTTTAAAATCGTTAATACAATCCAAACACAATTCAGCGGTAACCTGTGCATATACACTAATAGCTAAACATAATGTCTACCTGTATCCAATAGCACTTGCCCTTAAATCACTGTGTGGATAAAAAAAGGACCAATGCAAAGGCAGATGGACCCATTTAATAGCATGCAGAAAGCAACCATTTAAATCTACAATGGTGTCCACGCAAAGTAATACCTGAATGCTAGCGTTTACTAGCTGGTCCTTCAATCTCCTATACCCCAACAAGCTGAAAAACGTACAAAATCAAGAAAAAGGAACACAATTCAAAAAGAAGTTGAAAAGTAACAATAATAATAGAATACTATTTTTCCCTATGTTCGCATTGGGGTTATAAGTATATCAGGCAGGAGACACAGCACTATTTTTAATGGGAAATTTGGGATTTTGCCCCCCTAAATCGGGAAGGTTGGCATGTGTAACATGTCTGAAATACATTTTATGTCACTAAATCATACGAATGTATGCACCCCCCGCATGTTCCATGCAATAATGTCGCCACAAAAAACCGCAATTTTTCGGCGATATTTTTGCATGGCGAGATTTTTGTGGCGACATTATTACATGGAACCGATTCAGAGGGAATGCAACATTGACAGTGCAACAAGGCACTAGGAGTTACCTTTGTCAGGACTTGAATCACTTCCTAGGATGGCTGGAAGTAGGTCCTTGTAGCTGGTAAGCTGTGGGTGCTGCGGGAGTTGCTTTCCTTCCGGATGACCCTCCGAATGATTCTTCTTGGCCACCGGTCTTGGCAGTGAGCAGCGGAGAGCTGCAGAGAGTGCCGTTAGCTTTAAGCTACGGTTTTATGCTTGCTGGCTATAGGCAGTGCTGGCTATTTGCCGCAATCTGGCCCAATCAGGCTGGTCAATGGGGCTTGTGAACACCCCCATGATGCGTGGCAAAGAGCCCTCCAATAGAACCCCATTCAACCAGTTCTAGAAACCTAACCCCGAACTACAACAGAAAACTCTAACCCCACCAGAGAGCCAAACACCCTCCAGCAACTACCTCGCCCCCACCCTTCTCTCCAACCATAACGACCCAATAGCTCTTGGCATATCCAGGTATACCTGCTTCCCACGTGCCCCCTCCCTCCTACCAGGTAATGCACAGCAGTGGTGCTCTTAACCGACACCTAGAAAGTCAGTGTCGGTCGACGCTGGCATGCCACAAATGAGGCAGGTGGCAGGCTGCCAGCCCCCGTAAACTAAGGGAACAAGGGCGACCGCAACAGCCCGGCGTGCCAATTTTTGCCTCCCGCAACTCATTCAACCTTATGCCCTGTAGATAAACAGTAATTGCAATTTCAGGCAGCAGGTGTCTCCGTCATGGTACCTTCTTTCTTCTCGTCAGCAGTTGAGCAATCCCCAGCAAGTCTATCCACAAGTTTGCCTCCCTAGAGTCCTCGAATAAATTTGATTGCCCATTGTGGAACACCTTCAGCTTCATGGGGTAAACAAGCATATATCTAAAGTTCGCTCGGCGCAGCCTCTCAGTGGGTCTAAACGTTGCCCTCAGTTTTTGCACCAGCTGTGTTTAATCTGGGTAAATGGTGAGCTTCAAGGACGCTCGCTCTTATCACCCCGCCTTCCCTGGAGAAAGCCAGTCTCGGTTGTCTGTCCTTGTAGTTTAGGATTTTGGTGATCATCAGTCTTGGAGGGGTTGGGGGGTGAGAGTGGGGCAGCACCGGTCGTCTTTGTCTCTTGGCCAAGGACCTGTGTGCCTGCTCCACTGCAAATCCCTGTGTTCCTGGGCTGACCTCTTGTAATAGGTTTTCTACTTAGGAAGTAGGATCCCATCCACACACTCCTTCGGGCAGTCTAAGGATCTGTGTGTTATTCTGCCGTGGTGTGCCTCCAGCGTCCTCTGCGCGACATACCAGCTGCTGTACTGTCTCCACCAATGTGGCGATTTCAGATTGGTTCCCAGAAACATTAGCTCTGTTCTCCTGCACCTGTGCTTTCGTGTTGTTGAGCTGGTCTGCCAATGATCGCACATCCTGTCTATGGAGGCCGACGTCTGAGTTTCGATTTTGTGTTCCAGGGACTCCTGCAGTGTTGCAATTGCATCCAATATCCGCTCTTGGCCCCGGGGGACTAATTGACGCAGCAGCAGGATCCCCACTGCCATGCAACTTTGGCTGGGATGCACCGCCTCCCTTCCTCTGGGTGAAAGCTTCCATGACTGTCTGCCTGTTCTTGCTTCTGTTGTTTGCCCGGCATCCGTAAATGTTTGGGCGCTCCAAAGGTCTAACAAGACGGAGCTCAGTCGCTCCCCCCAGCAGCACCCCTGTGCCTCCGCCTAGTCACTAAGGGCAGCTCGGCAACTGTAGACTGTCAGGCCAGCCCACCTATGCCCGTGCTGCACCAAGACAGTGCATCCAGTTCACAGTTTGCCCCTGTCAGGCTGACCAAGCCCGCATGTTTGCAGCCCCACCTGAAAATGCTTTCCTTCTCCAGCAGGTGAGTTCACTATGCAGGTTAAAAGCTGGATCCGCTGGGTTCTGCAGTGCCTCCAAGCCTGCTTCCGCAGCAGAGGCCCCTCACCAACAACCCGGATGCTGAGCAGGACGCCTCCGGTGGCAATGATGACCCCCTCCCAGCAGCCCGCTTATCCCTCGTCATCACCGATGGCTGCCTATGGATGCCTTGGGGATAATGCTGGTCCTGTTGCCGCTGCAGGTCGAGCCGCCCGCCAGCTTCAGTATCTCAGCTATGTGATGATCCAGCACGGCGGCCAACCAAGCGGGGGGGTCGGGCTCCCGCCCGCTCTCTGCTGCCCTCTCTCTGCTGCGGCTGGTGCTCTCGGCCCCCTGGGAGCCATGAGCCCGTCCAGGAGCAAGTATGCTCTTCACACGGCCGCGGGGCGCACTGTCCCTCCTCGAGCCACACCGTGCGCAAGGGACCACCTACCTGGCACTGTCTCCTGGGGCAACCTGCAATTTGCAGGCAGGCCGCTGTGGCCCCCGCCACACCAGAGCAGCCCAGCCATGCAGGGTCGCCGCTGTGTGAGCACGATCTCCCCCTGACCCATGCAGTGGCCCATAGGTCAGCATGCTCCCGGCCTTTGCAGCTCCAGGTCCCACCAGACCAGTATGGCAGTACGCTTCAGCGCCCCACCCATGCTACCTCATTCAGTGGGTGCCATGCCGGATCACTCTGGCGTTGCTGTTTGGAGGCTGTCTCAGGCCACCACAAAGCCCTTAGCTCAGCGCCTGGAGAATCGGTATGCTTCAGTCACACTCCGGAGCAGGAATTCTGTTTTAAATTGTATTTTAAAAGTATGATTGCGGGCAGATCAATGAAGGATCTGTTGGGAGCACAGAGAGGCTGCTTTTCAACACCTGGCTGCTGGCCAGGCCCCCGCAGGTGAGATAGTTATTGCCAGTTGAAAGTGAACTTGTTTATTCCCCCCTCAACCTCCTTAGTATCATATTGTTTGAAGTATTCTTGCAAACCATGTACAGCACGACAGAAGGTCCCAGGCCAGTCTGAACTTGTAATTTGTTTGTATGTGAATGTGTAAATATGTGATGATGTCATGACCTCCCACAGAAGACTCCGGAAAAGAGGGTGCTATGAATATGATCTGATGATGGTAGTTAACCAAAAGTGACCATTGAGAATGTGGGATTTAGAGATGATTGGATTTCTTTTGTATAGTTTTGACCAATCATGTGTGGGGGATGACTTGTAATAAAATATGTGGGAGTGTTTTAACTGTTGCAAAATGTATATAATGTGAAGTGTTTGTGTGGTTCAGGGAGACTCTGGTTAGTTTGACTCTAGAGCGTCATCTACCTCCTCCCGGCTGATTGTACAAAAAACGTGCTTTACCGACAAACATGCACTCTTCTTAAGTGGTAGGCCTATTTTGGGTTAAGGTGTTTAGAGGCCCCTCCACACAAACACTTACTGTGCTTTGTTTAGTTTTATCAAAATCTTCTGAAGAAGGTTGATGAGGCTCTTAATGTGCATTAACAAAATGTTTTAGGTCGTATGCTGACTCACACAACAGCTTAACCAGCTGTCTGTTCTAAACAGGCCTTTTGCTCCTTGTCTAAAAAATATGCCTTGGCCATATACTTTCAGGTACAGACAACTGCAGCTCAGTACAGAAAGCAAGGTGTCAGAGCTGCTCCATCAGTCGAAGCTGAAGTCCTTTGAAGCTGAGCGTGCTCATGTGGTGGAAGAAGAGACTGCCAGAAACCTCATGCAGTGTCAGCTGGAATGTGAAAAGTACCAGAAGAAACTGGAGGTATTCTGAAACATATGTATTCACTGGGTGCCATTATTTGATTCTTCTGAATTGCATTTCCATTTTTCTGTTAAGTCGTCTGTTTCTGACATTGTTTTTGAATATAATTTGGCTGTAATTGGCTCAGCCAGAACAGAGGTGGGCCCTATACCAAGTAACTGGATTTACTCGGTTTCCTGATGTATTGCGCGGGTTCTGGACCAACATGGGAATTGATCCATATATATAGTGGCGTCTTTTGTTATGACTAAATGCAATGTTTGTGTTTCATTCTTCTTTCTTGGTTATATGTTGGTGGTGGTGTACTTCTCAGATAGCTCTTATTTTTCTACATAAGAACTGCCTAAAGACAAACTTCACATTTCTTACTTTGGTACTGTACCCACGCTTTGGTCAACATTACTGCAATAATGATGCTTGTCTGCAAATTAATTCTGCAAAATCGGTTTCAGAAAGACATTTTTTGCACAACAAGCTACTTGCATACTTGATTGGTCCAGCTTGAATTTCTTACAGAGTGGTATCTCCATAAAAATTTATATTTGAAGAATCTAATGCGTGACAAATATGAGAAACTGTAGGCATGTGTCTCTAGACAATGTGCATTATTACAAAGGCTAGGCACAATTACACTTTTTCCTGTGCACTATAAGCCGAAAACAGATTGTTGCCCAAGTCGCTTGCACTATTTTTATTGACCTCAGCAGGATGAAATTCTGAGTAGGCCTGCTTCGATTAGTACCTGTGACCATGAGGTGAAGCAGAGATGTAATTTAGCGGTCGCCAGGGGTCGCACTGCGACCCTGAAGCCTCCCTTGCTACCCCTGTGGTCTTCCTTGCTACCCCTTTTTTCTTTTTTGCAATTGATGCTCCTTGGCTGTGGACAGCAGCATTTGGCTCTTTGTTTCTGGAGTGGCTGGGTTTCTGGTAGGTTCGAATCCCAGCAAGGTCCACTCAGCCTTTCTTCCTGCAGAGGTTGATAAATGAGTACCAACACAGGCTGGGTGATATTGTATGCATATTTGTTCTATATGAAGCAATTAAGCGTAAGTGCTATATAATAACACATAATCATTTGGCCTTGGACGTCTGCTTGCATTCACAGTAATTTGGTAATGTGGGCCTATAGGCACTAAAAATAATGATGCACATTGTGATCCATTCTTGAATGCAATGTACATCACTTTACAGTGATACAGTAACCATATTTTTCATAGTGTACTTAGAAACAATGCCATGTGATGCCACTTTCTGTTTTGTCAAGGGGTGAAAGGTTGTGTTCCTTCGCTTCCTTTGATTTCACTTTGGGGTGTGGGGGGGGGGGGGTCAGATGATATCACTTCCTGTGATGTCATCAGAGGTCAAGGGTCGTGTGATGTCACTTCCGCTACCCCTGGCATTTTGGTGAAATGACGTCCCTGAGGTGAAGTCTGATAGAATATATGTCCTGGTGACATAAGGTGCTTGATCAACAATGGCATATTTAATGCTCATTTAAAACAGTTTATCTTGACTACATCCTGCTTTTCCAAGCCACCCCGATTTAATCCATAATTTTTGATTTTCGTCATGTAATTTCTGTCCTGGGTTTATCCTCGTTTGTGCAGTGCATTGCTGAAAATTATATAATAATCATGCCAAGCATAATAATTAGTTTACTTTTCACTTGTGCATGGCATTACCATTCCATTTCTCTTTCTAGAAAAGTCAAATTACCTCCCTAACTCTAGTAGCATCTGTTCTAGCAGATATTTCCATTTTAATATGCTTTGAACTGTAGATATATTTGACAATGTGAATATTTCCATGAATGAGTTTCATGTACCAAAACCGTGGTGGTAGAGTGTGACAAGGCCAGCAATCTGGCCTTGTCAAGAGGCGATGGGAGCTTGCCTGGGAGAAATCCTTGGAGCCAGTACTACCTCTGAGATGGACTGTGGAAGCTGAGAGGGCCCAAACCCTGCCCCCCGCTATGCCCATCGTTTCTATGCAGACCACTTATCCTCCAACCTTGCCTCCATTTTCTTTTGATTTCAGAGCTCCAACCGCAGAATCAGAAGTGCTGAAAAAGCAGCGAATGGAAGAGTGATCGGGAGAATCACTTCTCCTCTGCAGCGATCAGCCACAGAGAACACAAGAGCAGCCGCCTGGAAGGGAAGCGGAACCACTGCTGCAAACATACACTAGAGGTGACAGTGCTTAGAGACAAAGAGAGAGTAATGCAGCTTCTATACATGCTGAGCTGCCGAACAAAGCAGGCAAGCCGGCACATCAACCAAGAGGTTCCCTACGCAACCGGGGACCAAGAGGGGAGAAGTTCCCACCCTCTCCTAATAGACTTACCGGTAGACTCAGTGAAACAGGGGCCTGTAACGTGAACATGAGCCACCATTTCCATTATGTGGCAAGCACCATTTCCAGTATGTAGCCGGTCAGAAAGCACAGCGAGTAGAAAGCTTGCTTTGACATGCGTGCAGAACTTGCGGATGCAGGTTCGAATCTGAACTCAGCCTTTTGACCTTCCGAGTTCAATAAATGAGCACCACACACCATGGGTAAGGAGTGCCCAGATGCCTGAGGTTTTCTAGCGCTATATAAATGCAACAAAACAAAAAAAAAGTGTGGGAAAAGCGGGTGGGGCTTTGTCTGCTACTTATACACATGTCCCGATTGGAGAAGACTGGGCCAGATTGGTCAGTGTGACAAATCCAGGGAATTTGTCCCCCCTCCCCTCTGGGGATCCACCTCCATTTGGGACTGGGAAGGTGAGCCCTTTTAAGCTTAACACCCACTAAGGGGACAGGGCAAGGGGGATTCCACTGGGGGGGTGCCCCATGAGGAAAGAAATTCCTGGAGAGGTTCACGTGTTCCCATTCCTTGTTTACAGAATCCCATACGTGTGTTGGCTACATGGGGATTGATGAATATAATAAGCTTTCAAAGCATGTATTTAAGAATGGTGTGGCTTCTGACCCTCGGCAGGCACCATACGCAAGTCAGCGTAGAGAACCAGTCAAAAGCCCTCACCTCGCTACAGCAGTAGTAGAGCGCCCATCCATGTCTTTGGTGGACCAGAGAGAGGCATGCAAAGCCACACAAATGTCCCTTCCTTGGACGGAATGACCTGATGCAGAGAAAATGCACCAGATGTAATGTTTGGGACTGCAGTTAAGCCAGTGGAAATCTCAGCTAACGGGAAGCAACAAGGAGGAAGCAGGTCCTGCGCAGGCAGCCCAGTGGGAAATGCCAGAGTCTCTGGATTGCGAGGAGACTCCAAGCTGCCACTGGGAATGCACTAGACGCTGGCGAGGAAGGAGCAGCCTCTCCCACGAGGTTGCCAGATGATGACCGGACATAGATCTGCTGCTTCCCCGAGCATAGGAGCACAGCAAGACAGAAAAAGGTATGCGTTTGTTCGGGGTAGTTGAGAGGTGGCCAGTACAGTTGAAGCACGGCGCAAGGTGCGACAGACGACCCTAAGAAAAGAAGGGGTAAAAATGAAGGTGTCTTAAAGCTGAGTAAGAAACAGACCCCAAGAGGGGGTGAAGGTGAAACTAGCCATTGTTTGGCAGAGAAGCAGATAACACCAGGGGGTGAAAGAAAAACGACCCTAAAAGGTGTATGGGTGAATCAAACTCAAGGTAGTGCAAGGAAGAAACCCAGAGACATGGAAAGAGGAGGAACAACCCTAAGAGGGGGGAGAGAATGAGACCACTTTAAAACAAGTGTAAAACTAACAACCCGAAGGTGGGATAAACAGGAGACCGCTTCATGGTGGAGTAAGCAGCCAACAAGATCCAACTGTGTCAAGAGAAACTCCGCTCCGAGCTGGGCTGGAGAAAGGGAAACCTCAATGTGGGGAGAAGGTTGTCAAAGACCCAGAGGGGAGCAACCACCGACAAGAGTGGAAAGGAATTTCTGGGAACCTTTCAAATACAAAAGCACGGAGACGACTCTGAATTATAAATATCAAAGCCTTAGAGTACCAAACACCTGCAACTGGAACACAGTCTATGACCAAGTTAAAGCCCAGGAAAAACATAGGGCGGGAAAAGACGCTAAACTAAAGAGTACACTTTATCCATTAAGAGGGAGGTGAAAGGGACCATTTGATTCAAAGAGGGCTCCCTGTCCCAATGTTAAGTCAACACAAAGACAGAACAGGGGGCTCATCGTTCAATTTCTGGGGCAGGAAGCCATTGCATTGTTTTGATTGATTTGTTATTTTTTCTGTATTAGTGGTAGGGACAGATCTTGGGGTAAGTTCGGTTCTGGACGATGGACAAAGCGTATGGTACTGAACCTTCTCACATGCACCCTTTTGTCATCTTTCTTTAGGCTAGGGCCTATACGATCACGGACAGAGAGGACTATTTGCGTGAATAAACCGAACAGTCATCAACATGTTACCTTGTCTTTCTCCTGATTCTGACTAACACACAGAGAAAGAGATCCAATCCTGGCCAAGAGAGGGCAATATAAACCAGGAGCATGAAGTATGTGTTATTTGGGTGAGGTCAGGGGTGGAGGTCGAGGATGACCAAGATACCAGCATGAGAGAGGATGGAGTGATAAACCGTGTAGGCGATTTGTGGAGCAAGTGAGGCATTGGCTAGTTTGAAGGGGGATGGGGATGGTGATGGAAATCACTGTGAGACCGTCTAAGGGTCTTTAATAACATTTGTGGGCCCTATACCTATCCCTCTCTAGCTCCAGTCTCCCTTGGGCTTCCCTCCTTAGCCTAGGCATCCATGAGTTCCAGTTAATGCTAATTATCTGCTCGAAAACCCCCAATGTCTAGTTCTGCTTGAGCTACAATGGTCACCCTAAATGGCGCATCTCTAAACTCTCTCGTACTTCACATCTGTCCCTACACTATGGTAATGTTTGCGATCTATAGAAAGTTGGGTTAGTGCCTTAGTCACTCAGTTTGATTTGGGCCAGTTCTTAGCTATATATCCCTTCTGCTATTACCACTCCTCCTCCGCCTACTATCGCCAGTACTCCCAATAATACCACTGCTCTTCCCCCTGTTACCCCTGCTCTTCCCCTACCACTCTTACTACTATCACTACTGCCCCTCCTCCCATTTATTTATACCAGGAGGAACAATGCTCTTTCGACCACTAAAGAACAGACAAGCGATACATCTGATCTGATGAGAAGCTGTGAGCTTCTTACAATGGGGCGAGTTCGAGTGACATTCTGACCAGGTTTGGGCGGGGGGGGGCTAAATGGAACAGTCACTGGGGACAATACTTGGGTGGACATACATAGATCAAGGACAACCATCATTAGACATTTTTAAGTGTAGTTAGGCAGTACGGCCAGCTGGGTTAAGGATGTGACCATGATGGATGAGATGCTTGAGTGGAGGCAGTAGAAAGTGAGGGACAGGGTAGAGGTGATGGGCAAAAACATTAGCTAGAAGGCAGATGAGAGGTAGGTTAAGAGGGTATCTCTGAGGCGAGGAGGTAGGCTTTTAATTTGGTTTTGAACAAATCATTATGGACGGTTTATCGGTTGTCTGGGGGAAGATAATTGCATGCAAATGGAGCACAAATAGAGAAAGAGCGGGAGTGACAGGAACACAGGGAGGGTGAGGTCCTACAAGGGTAGTAAAGGATGCAGAGCAAAAATTACGAGAAGGCTTGTACAGTTGGATAGATTAGGATAAATATGGTGGTGCCTTTATGTGGATAGATTTGTGAACCAGGAGCATAAATGTAAATCGGGCCCTGTTTTGCATTGTCAGCCACCCAGTCTAGTGACAGTACGAGGAAGTCGGTGTGAAGTGAGGGAGTTAAAAAAAAGAATTCTGGTAGCAAAGTTAATGATCTTGTCGAGAGGGCAGAAAGCATACTTGGGGAGATCGAAGAGGATGCTGGCACAGTAGTGCAGTTTGGAGATTATTTAAGAGATGCTTGGCTTTGTTGAAAGGAAGGAGGTGCCTGATTTCCCTAATATTTAGGCGGTGAGGCAAGCCGCCATTGCAGTTTTGGAGATGAAAGTAGGGAAGGTTTGAGAAAGGTCATAGATGACACTGAGGTTTCTAGCTGAAGAAGAGTAGGGGAGAGTGTCAGGTGGGAACGGGATAGGCAACGGAAGAGATGAGAGAGAGAGTATGTGGCAGGGAAGAGCACCTCTGTTTTGGTAGAGTTTAACATCAGAGAGTGCAAAGCTATCCCATATTTAATGGCAGAGAGACCGTTTGAAATGTTGATGGATAGATCAGAGGAGAGTTCAGGAAAAAAGATGATTTGGGTGTCATCGGTGAAAAGTTGGTACGAAAATCCAAAGGAGGAGATTAGTGACCAAGACCAGATGTGTAGAGTTTTAAGAGAAGAGAACCCAAGACTTAGTCTTCTGGAACACCAACAGTTGGAGGAGTACGTTGAGAGGTGCTTTTGCTCCAGGATGCAAAGAATTGGCGAGGTGCCTGGTAGGATTCAACCTGGGCAAGGACTTCATCGCGAATACCAAGAAAGAGTATATTAATGAGATCAGAGTATTCAACAGTGTCAAAGGGAGTGGACAGGTCAAGGAGAATTAGGATAGGTTGGAGTGCTTAGCAGAGAAGATGAAGTTGGAGACATTCATGAGAGCAGTTTCCGTGGAATGACAGGAGCATAAACCTGCTTGAAGGGGATCTCGAAGGTTGTGGATGTCTAAGAAATTGATAAGACGGTTGAATACAAATCTTTTGAGCACTTTAGACTAGTGCGGAAGGGGAGACACAGGGTGAAAGTTCGCCAGAATTTTTGGGTCAGTCCCTTGCCTTTTTAGGAGAAGGATGACCACGCTGTTTAAAAAATGGAGGGAAAACAAGCAGGGTAGAAGGATAGGTTGAAGAGTTCAGCTAGGTGGGAGGGCATTCAAGGGGCAATAGGCTCGACTAGCTGAGGAGCAAGAGGCTCTGATGGGGCAAGAGGGGTTAGCCTTCATCAGTAGAGATAATACTTCAGTATTAGTGTGACTAAAGTTGGAGATGGAGGCAGAGGATGTTGGTAGAGTAGGCGGAGTGTAGAATGTAGAAGTAGGGAGTGTGAGGAAGGTCAGGAGAGTCACTAATTTTAGAAATGTTTGCAGCAAAGTATTCAGCTAGGTCATTTAGCTGTGAGAGCGGAGTTGATAGTCATAGGTTTAGGAGTGATTTTAGGGTGTGTAGCCAGAGAGTCTGGTTGGAGTGATAGTCAATGAGGGTGCAGTAGAAATCTGTTTTCACTCTATCAATAGAGGTCTTGAGAGTGTGTGGTAGAGAGGTAAAGTCTCAGGTCCTCATGCGAGTGGGAATGCCTCCATTTGCGTAGCAGCCGACGCATGTCTGTACAGAGAGAACATATGAATGGGGTGACCCATGGTTGAGGATACTGAGAATTAGGGAGGGAAGTTTAGCAGTGGGAAGTGAGTGGAGAATTAATTGTATAGTAGTGATTGGAAGCTGGAGAAGGCAGTGTTTAGTGGAAGAGGCAACAGATGTGAAGGAGGGTGAGAACTGTAGTTCGGAGAGAAAGGGAGGAATGGCAGACAGTTTAAATGTCCTTTTAGCAATAGGTGAGGAGATGTCAGAGGGTGGAAAGGAGATAATGGTGGAACAATGGAGTGATCAGAAAGGGATGTGTGACAGTACTATTAGTGGATGAGAGAGAGGTAGAGCTGACTGAGATGCAAAGAGTTGTCCTGGTGTGGGTATGTAGGTTATGGGTAGAGTGGCGAGCGTGGTAATTAAGAAAAGACTGAAGTTCAGATTTCTGAGAAGTGGTTGGAGAGGTAAGGCTAAAGTCACCTTAGAGAATGAGGCATTGTTAAGTGGAAAGAGAATCCAGGAATTTCCCAAGTTCCTCAAATAATGGTCCAGTGGGACAATGCGGGCGATAGATGGAGAGGATGTGAACCAGTTCAGGGGGAGCAATAGTAGAGATGGTGAATTCAAAACCGGTAGGAGAGAATGTGGCATTGGAGATTTGCGAGGCATTGAGGCATGAACAGAGTAGATGGCCAACTCCTCCACCTTTGCCTATCGGACGAGGATAGCGAACGAAGGATAGTTTGGAGCCATGTAGGGCCGTTAGAGTGGCATTTTGAGATGGAGAAATCCAGGTTTTTTGGGATAGCGTGTGAAAGTAGTCAGTGATAAAGTATGTTTTGTTGCATACAGATTGAGCATTCCTTAGTGCAATGTTCAGTTGATGCGGTAAGGAAGAGAAGTTGAGTCGCAGAGGGAGAGAGGCGAGGTTGATGGGTGTTAGGGAAGGTATGGTTAGCTCATTGGCTTTGTTGGAAATATGAGCTGCAAGAGAGATGGAGCAGTGCTAGTTTCGAGATGTGAGTTTTATGATAGGAATAGGAAAGGAGGAAGTTGTAGCATGATTGGAGAAAGCATAGGGAGAGGGAAGAGCAGCAGGAGTGAAGGCATTGGAGGGGAGCATTGCAGTGTTTTGCGACAGCACAGTAACTGGCAATCTAGGTGCAGCAGGGAGAAAGGCAAAGGATCATAGGCCAAGTGGCTGTTCAGCAGCTGGTCTTCACCCTTCACTGTTCCACCCTTAACCCTTAACTAGACGCCCTTTGGGAGTCCCAAACTGATAACACACGCTCTCGTCACCTCATCGCCTAGTGCATCAGTGGTTGGTCTCTGATTTAGTCCCTGGTGTTGCTAGGATGAGGTGATTTTCATTTTTTTTTCCTTTTTCTTTTTTTTTCCATTCTTGATTGGTGTTCCCAGAGGAGTCTTCAGCTGGAGTGTGGGCCAACTCAAGATGGCTGCAGGAAGTGATGTCTTTCCAAGAGGGCCACTACTACATCTTCTCTCACTACCTCTCCTCCCACTACAACCACACTATTGCTAGGGTCTTTATCTGTTTGTCTCACACAAATGTACACTCCCACTGCAGAAGCTTTTTCCCCGAGGCTTTGGATGTAGGAAAATACAGTTCCACAGGTTTCTGTTCCTTTTTCCAGCTGGTCTCTTGGTCCTTAACCACAGACATCTGACCTCATCTGGTTTGCCCATGGCTTCCCCTTCCTGTTTCATGCTTTAATCCACCTCCCTGTGCCCTGATTGGTCAGCTGCCCTTAACCAAATAACAGGTCTTCCCCTTCCGTGAAGTGCATGTGCAGCTGGGAGTCTTCAAAAGGGGGTGAAGCCCTTTCCATTTCCTTTGCGACATCAGGCCTTAGGTGGAAATGTATGTCGGAAAGGTGGTGTCCTGGTACGTTTGCCCGTTAATATCAGCGGGTGGAGGTAAGACCTAGGAGGAGTGACGGCATCAAAGGGACAGAAGATTGGTGGGAGGAGTGAGGTGGAGTGGAGAACCAGTAACCATAGAAAGGGAGAGGTAAGAGTGAGCATGTTCGAATGGGCCTGAATCAAACAGCTTATTTGCAAGTTACTATCCAAACTTCCATTAGAACACTGACCACTGGAGAGGGTAGGGAGAGTTTGGAAGTCTTTGGGGGAGTCTAGCAAGAAGGCATTAAGCCTTTATGGTCTAGGCTCCAGCAGAAGATTGTTTGTTTGTTTATTATTTGTAATGCACCGAAATACCCTAGGGTAACAGGGCGCAGCAGATACAGGAATTTGCGAAACTTAGTTACAGCCAATAAAATATATACAGGGCATGAACACAATAATAATGAAAGTAAGCAGTAATATATACATATATCCAGTTAACAGTTGTGTATCTAGTATGTCCAAGTGACAGGTGGGAGATGCGGAAACCTGGCACAGTAGGTTTAGACAATGGCTGTCTTCAGCCAAGACATCATCTTGGAACGGACGTTTTGGTAGGGTAAGTCCATTCTAAGAGTGGGTGGTAGGGAGTTCCACAGTTTAGCCGCTTTCACTGGGAAGCTATTACCTCCTATGGTAGAGCGTTTGTAGTTCGGGATAGAGAGGCAGTCTCTGTATGCTGTCCTTGTCGGTCTCAAGGACGTCAGTCTGTGAAGTCTGTTGATCAGGAAAATGGGGGCCGTGTTATTGATGGACTTGTGGGTAAGTGAGGCAGTTTTTAGGGAGGTTTTGTCTATAATGGGGGTCCAATTGTTCTGCTGGCTATGTGCTGTAATGTGGTCTCTTCTTGAGATGCCCAAGGCCGCTCTGAGTGCGTTGTTCTGGAGGGTTTGTAACTTGCTAGTAGTGGCTTTGGAGGACCCAAGATAAAGGGCGTTGCAGTAGTCTAAGCGGGATAGTATGAGGGCTCTGGCCAGGGTCAGGCAGCTGGTGTCAGATAGAAAAGGTTTGGCTGTACGGATCAATTTACACGTGTAAGCCGTGGAGGAGGCTAGTGAGTTCACCTGTCTGTTAAAGGTGAAATTGGAATCCAGGTAGAAGCCCAATGTTTTGACTTCGTGTCCCACTCTGATAGTATTGCCATCACTTATGAAAGATGAGTAGGCTGGGCTTAATTTCTTTAGGCTGGCAGTGGTGCCCAAGGTGATGAGTTCAGTTTTATCATCATTCAGGCATAGACCGTGAGTGGCCATCCATGCCTGGATGATGATGTAAACCCTATTCACCAAGGCCAAATCCTTTCCATAATCTCCAGAAAGTGGAAGGAGGATCAGGGTATCATCTGCATAGTTAGTGTAGGTGATTTTGAGATGATCCAAATCATCGAAAAGGGGCTTGGTAAATATGTTATACAGTGTAGGGGAGACACAGGAGCCCTGAGGTACGCCACAAGTGATAGGTATGGGGTCTGCAGCGTCTGTAGGCGAGAAAACCCTCATGGTTCTGCCATCGAGGAAAGGTCTAATCCATGTAATGGCCTCGGGGGAAGTGGGCAGCCGTGTGTAGGTGAGTGCAAAGGACCGAGTGGTCGACCAGGTCGAATGCTGCAGAGAGGTCGAGGAGGAGGAGTAATGCTGCTTGGCCACTGTCTTTGAGCAGATCGATCTGTGTTTTAAGGTCGATGAGAGCTGTTTCAGTCCCATGTTGGGGTCGGAAGCCTGATTGTCTGGCTCCTAACAAGTGGTGTTCTTCCAAGTGCTTCTGTATTTGAACATAGGCGACCTTGTCCAGGATTTTCAGGTACCGTTGTCACGGGTCTGTAATTAGTAGGTGTGTCTGGGTCAAGAGTAGGTTTTTTTAGTAGAGGTAGTCCCCAGGATTGTTTTAGGTTGGTTGGGATGGACCCAGTGGAGGAGGCATTGATTAGCTTTGTGATAAATGGGGAGAGGTCGCGGGCAGCGTCTTTTATAAGCTGTGCTGGACATAGGTCTCCCTGGCAGTTAGAAGGCTTTAATGACAAGATGATTTTTTCAACTTCAAGTATGGTCACTTTGGTAAAGTTGAATCGTGTATATTCACTTGTAGTCTGCTTCTCGGGTGGCTTGGACAGGGCAGGGTTGTTCAAGGATGCTTTTTTACAGGATATTTTATTTTGTAATGTAGCGATTTTGTTGGCTAAGGCATTTTGGATGTCGGTGCACCAATTCTTATCTTTAATGCAGGTGTCTGGTAGTGCTATCGGGGTTTCTACTTCTTTTAGAATAGAAAATAGTTCCTTCATGTTTGAACTGGCTTGGAGATGCGGGAGTCAAAGGAGGTACGTATTGCTAGGAGGATTTCTTTTTTGTACAGGGCCACTAGTTTGGTGAATTTGATTTTATTGGCTACTGATGGGTCTCTTTTCCAGATGGTTTCACAATTTCTTTTTTGTTGTCTTAAGTTTTTGAGGAAAGGTGTGTACCAATTGTTCAAGTGTGTTTTGGGCTTGCTTGTCCTGAGTTTGAGAGGGGCAATTAAGTCCAGAGAAGGGGACATCATTTTATTGTATTCCTCAACCAGGCTCTCAGGGTCCAACTTGTCAGGGAGTGAGTTGTGTGGGGAGTAGGTTGGGGATAAGTCTCTCCACCGTGATGCTCTTTTTGTTTCTTGTAAGAGTGGGTGGGGCCCTACTGGGCTGCATAGGAGGAGGTCTAGTGGTGGACAGCAGGAACGATACCAGGTGGTGGTCAGTCCAGGCTAGAGGTGAGATGTCAGTAATGTTAGCTAGGCAGTTGTAGTCAGCTACCCAGTCAAGTATTCTGCCCTTGTCATGGGTAGGTTTTAGGCTTCTTCGAGTAAATCCTAATTCGGTGAGGGTGTTCAACGTGGTGATGGCAGCTTGGTCTTCGGGGTCGTTGAAGCCCATGTTGAAGTCTCCAAGGGTGAGCACCTGTGACATTTTTTAGGTTAGTGGATAGGATAGTGTTAAGATCCTCATCAAAGGTGCCTAATGGGCCTGCAGGGCGATAGATCACATAGATGTTGAGGGTTTGGGTATTAGTAATAGGGACTTTGGCTGAGAGTAGTTCGCAAGAAGGGACACTGATGGAGGTAGCTGCTCTTATGGGAAGGCTACATTTATGAATGATGGCAACATTGAATTGGATAGAAGGGGTCTACCTTTTTGTATCTACTAACCTGACATCAGGGATGCTTGGGGTTGGGGTGGAGGTTCTACATTAGACACATAGGAGAGGGATGGCCAAAGACCCTTCAAAATCTTCAATAAAAACCCTTGAACCACCTCTGGGGCTGAGAGTGATGTTTTAGCCACCTTTGACATGTGGTGTCAGAAGTGGTATCCTTATGCTCTGATACAGAGGTCACCCATTGCCATCTAAGATGAGATTGGTGAGAGTAACAAACACTGCCAGGCTTTTCCTTCAGGAACCGTCGGCTGTGACTTATACTGAGAGAAAGAAGTCACTATCTCTTCATGAGGACAGGCCATGGTTTGGACTGGACTGAAATTGGAGATAGTGGCCTTGGGAGTGGGAGCAGGTGTGATTAACCAAAATTATTGGGGAGAGGTCAAGGTGATCATGTTGAACCTTGGTGACACATTTAATTTGAAACCAGGCCAACCAATTTCCCAGTTGATAAGTGAACTGATACTCATCCACAATATCAAAGACGTTGCAACCCTGGAGAATATGGATAGAGTTGAAGCAGGGTTCTGGGAAATGACAGAATTACAAGAAATGGATAACCCGTCCTCGACCTACCAGGCCCTATGTCAGTGGAATATGTAGAGTAGCAAAGAACAGACCCTCTCCTAGACCGAGTTTTGGTGGAACCCGGTGACGGAGAGTGAGAGTAAGACATTAAAGACCCCACATTTCATAGAGAGGGAAGGGCTTTTGAATCGAGTCAGCATGACCTTTGATACAGCGGTGTCAAATATTGTCAATTATTGGCCCATAGGAACCTTCTGAAAAGCTGGTTGAGCTTACCTGCTCTAATCTAACTGCGGGACACCTAGGAATAGAAAGAACGTAGAAAACCTTGCTCAGGTGGTTCTTTCGGCCTGGAGGTATACAGAGACACCCGTTTAGTAAATCTTGCCAGATGTACCCAGGGCACCTCTGCAACAATTATCAAGATACCCTTTCCCAAAATCGGCATGGATATAGACCGATCACGAGAACTGCCTAAATTAGTTAATCTCCATATACCAGTCTTCGTTGATTACGCAACCTGATAGCGAAATGTGGGATATTTTGACCCATGCCAATGTGCCCCACTGCACCACTTTATAATGGGGAAAGAAACAGCCAAAAATGGATGCGCTAACCCCTGTGTGTGCAAAAATCTGCAAAAATACATGTGGGTCACAACCACAAAAGGCTGTACACCCCTGCCACACTCAAAGTGGGGGTGAAAACAGAATTCTCACTGCAGGAGCATGCCATTGGGTGCTGTTCCATTCGACATGAAGCAAGGCCGCAGAATTGGGCTAAAAAACAAAAATGTCTTTTAAAATGCAGCTTTGCAACCTTCAAAGTGCTGTTTTGGCGCTAGATCCATTTATTTTCCAGTAAATCATTGAAATTAAAAAGATTACAGATCATCCAGGTGGCCCAGAGGAGCCGGGCCTCATTGATTGACAGCAGCTAAGAAATGTATCTCATGAAAAACCAGCCCAGCAACATTGTTTTCAGTTCCATTGGAAAAATGCGGCTAAAAATGGCAACGTGTAACAATTTCAGCTGTGTAGAGAGAACTTCCAAGCAAGGGCTGGATACATGCATCCAGACTGCAGACTAATTCCACCACTCTAAGGAAGAACTGATGCTGAATAGTGAATATGTGCTACAGAGGAAAATGTGATGTAAAGAACTCCAGTTTTATGTGCTTTTTCAGGAAGGAAGTGCAAATTCACCTGTTTAAAAGTATGTTTGTTGAAAGGCCTAATTCTTTAAATGTCAAAATCCATCTATAATTGTGTTCATTTATGTTTTAAGGAAAGATCTAGGTAACCTAAAGTCAAAACCCAGTCTTGAGTTAATTAAAATATTTAATTCTGGACTGACAGCTTCAGCCTGGGAATGATTGACACCTCGCCACTGATGGGGAAAGGACTAATTGCTGCTGGAGGGTTTTCGCATACTCAGAACAAAGAACTCATTAGACATTCGTCTGTGGCCCAGCCAAAGACAATGGCAGGTTGAACACTCATCCCTTCAGGGGAGGAGCAGGAAACTTCCCTCTGGACCCCAACCTGATCAAAGCAATTTTACAGCTGTTGCCAGTAAAAGAAAAGTAAAAAAAAAAAAACTGCTAAAGGTCTTGGTGTTTAAATGCCTATTTGTAATTAAGCTTTAAAAACCTTTAACTTTGCCATATGAAGGCGAACAAATCTAAAAATTGGTAGTTGTAAATCTGATTTTACGCTCTTTCTGTGAAGACTTGATTGAATCATGTACTACATAAGGAACAAAAGTTACACAAAAAGAATAATTGTGCCAAAACTATTGATGCTGTAAATATAATATTGTATACCCGTGTCCTAGGGTTGATTGCACAGATATGTACTGAATTAGGAATTGTTAGGCCAAACCTTTATGATTAACATTGACAAAATTCCACAGAACAACAAAGCCAGCTCTCACTGAGATAGGAATTGGACGTAAGGGTAACCCACAAACTATGTAATGTATGTGTCCCATTTTATTAGAGGGCATAATTATAGAAATGTGTATTCATGAGAAAAGTTAAATTGTGGTTCAAATAATTGTGGGAGTTCCCAAGTCGCATCATAAAATATTACAGCTCTTTCTGTCATCCAACCAGAAAAAGGCAAGTGCCTGTGACCTATCCCAGCCTTGGGGGTGTGGATTGTAATTCTGCCCTACCATAAACTTAATGATGTCACTTGGCATGATAAATAGGGGAACTTCACCACTCAGACACACTCTGATTCCTGACTACATCCCGATTTCCTCGTGACGCCCTGTTCCAGAATTCTTCATCTTGTTCCTATTCCAGATTTCTTTACCAATATAAGGCCTCAGCAATTGCTGAACTCTTCCAGCTAGGCCCAAATCCTGAAACCATCCCGAAAAACTTCAGGGAAATCATTCTGATCCAGTTTGGCTTGCTACCATTCATGTTTGCCTGCTGAAACTCGCCATCCCGCTAATCTACAGTGTCCAGTGCCCAGAAGGGCCAATCCAATCTGAGGTGCAGTCCAATTGATCAGAACCACCCGTCTGACCATCCCGCCAGAAGTGCCCTGCTGCCTGTAGACCCGATCCGTGATGACCAGAACCTGACGGTCCAATCTTAAATTTACAGTGGACTGGAAGTATAAACAGGAATTATAGTAACCCATAGTATATTTGCCTTGTCCTCCCCCAATCTCAACCCATCCTTTCTTTAAATTAAGAACTTGTAATAGTGTCACACCACTTGCTTTGATTTCTTGTGCTAATAATTTCTTTAAAATCCTTTTGTCTTGTGAAAATCCCAAGCCCTTAAAATCATCCCAGAGGTAATCCGACTGAGTCCTCTAAGGCGGACACGGAGGTGCTGGGATTGGTTTCCGCGGACCACTCTGGAGCTTACTGTGTTTCAAACTGATAACCAGCCTGAATACCCTAGTTTAGAGCATAATTGTCATTATAAAAACTAATTTCTGTTTTCATTTTCATGCCTTTATTTTCAAAACTTTCAACTCTGAGTTAAACCTAGGACCTGTAGTTACATCTAAAACTAAAAACCGCATCACGAAACAGTACATTTAACCAGTTTTTATTAAAAATCGCATAGTGAAAATTAGGCGGGAATTTGCATTTTTGCAAAAGTTTTACACATGTTTCATTCAAAGTATTTCCAAACTTCGATTCTGAGTGTATGTTGTTGCTCATATTGTAGCTTATGTTTGTTAGGACCTGTTCAGTGTTGCTCCCATAGAAATGTATATCAATGTAAGGATCTTTGCACACTTTGCATTGTTTTTCTAAGCATATTTTCCACTGTCACTTTAAAAGTGTAAAAGTTCCAAAACGTTTTTCTCTCTTGTTTGGGGAGGGAAGATTGCATTCAAACCATATACACTGTTCTATACTCCTGAATACCTGCTACTTAAATCTGTGTAGAATTGCTTATTTGTGAATTAAGAACTTTGCAGGGGGAAATCTTAACCTAGGCGCTACCTTTTCACAAGCCAAAACTGTTCTTTTCCCTGTGTTTTATCTTCTGTGCTGCTCAAAAGTGAATTCAATTGCCTTACTTATTTTCTGATTTGTATTGTCACCCCATTGGTAATAGCTGCCCCATATATTGAAACTTATGTGTGATTTGATTTTTAAATAATAAATACACATTTACCTTTACCAACCAGCCTGATTCCTGGTCCAGTGTGACCTGGGGGGTATTTTGAGAAGGGTGTGATATGAGAGGTATATCACTCAGAATATTGAACCTATAGACACAATAAATAAGTATTTCTTTTGTGCATTGCATGATAGGCGAGACCCGGGTGTATTGCCTGATTGAAATCCTTAACAGAAGCAACAATACGAAAGCCATATTGAAGGCACTTCACAAGTGTCGGTTATCCAGTAGAAATTCTGACAGATCAGGGAAGCGGCTTTATGTCCAGATTGATTAATGAAGTGAAAGAACTGAAGAAAATCCATATCCTGCAAAACTTAGTTTACTATCCGCAGGCGGCCTGGTAGAACTGTTCAACAAGACTCTGAAGCATGTTCTTTGAAAGTGGGTTTCTGAAAACTGGCGGAACTGGGATGATTTGATACCCAGGGCTCTTTTCACTGAAAGCATCAACCGGGTTCTCACCTTTTGAATTGGGGTACAGGTGAATCCTCTGAAACGCCCTGGATATCCTCCCAGAAGAGTGGGAAGGCCCCAACAGCTGCTAACGCAGTGGTTATGCAATGATGAGAAATATCAGAGAATATATGGTAAGGTCCCCTATGAAGGAAGCCCATAGCAGACCATGGAGAACATGCAATAAAAAAGCCCAGTTGCATTCCAAGTGGGGTCTAAGTAATGGTCCAGTTGCCCACCACTCAAAACAAGCTGGCCCGGTGGCATGGACCACATACAGTGGACAATACACAAAGGTAGTCCCCAGTGACTTATAAGGCACAGCAGGCTGACAGACCGAAGCAGTCAAATCTATTCCACATAAACAAGCTCAAGGCCTGGTGAGAAAATAGCAAGCTTCAATTGCTGATTGATGAAGCCCCTAACTTTTGGAGGTAAATGGAGTAACCATTCCAACCAGATTAAGCATCGCAGCATATAAAGATATGTTGAGATATTCCCCACCAAGCCATAACGAGTACAGGGGATTGTCCATAAAAAACACCCCTCCTCCTCACTCCACCAGGGAGAGTAAATCAGCTAAAACTATACCTATTACTGGAGGCCTGAAAGGAGATCATCCGCGCAATGAATTAAAGAAAATGGTGTACAGCAAATGGTCATCCCCAGTGGTACTCATTCCAAAACCAGACCGTGTATGGAGCTTCTGTATCAATTTTCGGCAGTTGAACAAGATCTCCTAGTTTGGCGCATATCACATACCTAGAATTGATGAGCTGGTTTAGAGACTGGGACCAACGAGGGTTATTTCAATGCTCCAGCTCACAAAGGGCTGCTGGCAGGTACTCTTGGGGGAGGAGACTAAAACATAGATGGCCTTCTCAACTAGAGGGTCTGAATCAATTCACAGCATTACCCTTCAATTTCCCTGGGGCACCTGCCCTATTCCAATGACGGATAAACTATGTCCTGGGTCCCAGCTACACATTTACTGGTCTTATTTCGACTACATTGTAATCTACAGTACAAGCTAGGAAGAACATTTGAAGCACCTCCCAGCTGCCTGCAGCCAGTTTAGGAAAGCTCAACTGACTAACCCCAGTAAATGTCATCTAGTCCAAACCTCAGTAAAATAATTGGGCTTCCAGGTCAGGAACGTTAAAGTGTTACCACAACGAGCCATGGTCGATTCTGTGCAACAAGTGCCGAGGCATGTCACAAAGGAAGACATACACGCCTTTATGAATTTAGTAGGCTAATATCCATGTCTCATACCAAAGTTCTCCGAAACTGCAGGACCCCTGACTAAGTTAAAGAATGAACACCTGTGAGGAACCTGAGGGCACCCTCGTTTCTTTGCCCCCGGTATCCTCTTCTCAGGTGGCCAGGGAAAGGCCATTGCTTTTGGTTCATGACCCTGGAGTTGGATATGCGATGGAGGATCAAATAGGTGGAGAAGACTTGGGGAGAGGACATCCTTGGGTGTGACCTGGTATCCACCATTTCTCCTTTCAACACAAATCGTCCATCCCTCAAGCGTTTATTGGATTTTGTCAGCCCTTTCCCAGTGATTCCCCTAAAGGTTTCCCCAAATTGCATCAATATGGTACTGGGACGAAGAAGAAAACTAGAACAATACATCCTCATTTTGTGAAAGCGAACAATTTTCAGCCCCAACCAAGTACTGGGACGAAGAGGACAAGAGAAAAGCAGGACTACCGCTTTGCTGGTGAGCGTCTAGTCATTTTTGTAAATGGAAATGGAGGCAGGAGGTTTAAAAGCTGGAAACCCCGAACAAATGGTGTCAGCTGCGGGAGCAAAGTCACCTGTGTGCAGGGAGCCCTCTCTGGTTTAGCTGCATGGCAGGAGGAGCAATGGAGACCTGTGAAGCCATGCAGAGTGTATGCAGAAGGAAGTGGTAACACAAGAAGCTGGAGGCCGGTGGCAAGCCATGAGACGAAGACTGACAGGACTGAGGGAAGCTGTTGCCTGTATCCTGCTTCGCGGTAGAAGCACTGCTAGGTGTGCGCAAGCCACAAGAAGACTTCCCGGAGAAGACGCGAGCTACTGCATGGAGAACCAGGAACCCGTGGCGATGGAAGGACTTGCAACAAGCCGTAAGACCGACCAGTGAGTGAAACCAGAAAGGGGGAACACCAGACTGGAAGGTGGTGATATAAATTAAAGCAAGACATTTTGAATGGCGAACACCAAGTTAAAGCAGATGACTTGTATTTTGAGTACCGAACAAAAAGAAAGCAAGACATTTTCAATACTGAATGAATTGAAAGCATTTGGAAACCCGATGGCATCTTGAAAGGAGTGAAAGAAAGATTGTAAACATTACTGAAAGGAAAGTTGTGAACTACATTGAATTGATCAACTGCATTAATTGAAACAATTGCTAGCAAAGCTAAGAGAGCACAAATAGTTGAATGCAGGATATGAGAAATGAGACACTGGTCACAGCCAAGAAAGTGCAAAGTACTGTACGTTAAAAGGAAACACACATTGGCCAGAGCCAAGGTAACATAAAATGGTGTAAATAAGCACAAGATGGTTAAACAAGCTACCATTCAGTGTCAGGAGAGTGTTACACATGTGACTGAGGCAAACCTCACTGCTGAGGAGAAGCGGTGGACTTGTGTGTAAGGAGAAGCAGTAAAGGAAGGGTAACAGTTGTGTGACCTGTAATGGGTGGACCGTCTGGTCCAACAACTGCGCCTAGACCTGGTGCCCGTGAATGGAAAAGCCACTGAAAAAACCTATAAAGCAGCTTATTATTTTTTTAAAATGACCTTGTTGTTGTGATATTTAAGTTTATTTTGAAGGCTGGATGATTTGAACTTTTGGGGAAAGAAAATCCCCTGTATTGTTTGTTTAAAAGCTGGAAGATTTGAACTTTTGTAGAAGGGAACCCCTGTATTTTATGGACTACTTTGAACTTGGGGAAGGAGAGCTGATTACAAGCCCAAGAGCTATAAGTAGCTCTGAACTTTACATTGAACACATTTCCTTGTGATGCTGACATCCCTACATATTGTATGCACATAGTTGTGTGGGAGAGCAAAGGTTTCGGACACAGACAGAAGTTTTACTTCAGATTTCCTGACATAGACTATCCTTAGTTTCTTTTAGGTAGGGAAGGTCCCATATTAGCATAGGGCTAGTTAGGCATTCATCCAACCTGCATTTTAAGTTAAATATAACTTTGTTGAGAAAACTTGAACCTGTCATGATGCATTCACACACCCTAAGATTGTCAAATGGTATGATGAAGCCCAGAAGGCCTTCGATCAACTCAAATGGGCCTTGAGCAACAATCTGTTTCTCATGCTTGACGTCTCTAAGGAAATTTTAATTGGTGGCAGATCATGCTCCGCTGTCTATATGGCCAGGAATAAAGACACTAACCCAGCGTCCTGAGGTGTGGTTCTGGGCATTTTAGCCATATTCGTTCAATGGACAGCACCAGTCTGGAACTAAACCAGCTAACCTAGATTTTGTCACATTATTCCCAGTCAGTTCATCAACAGAGAGAGACAGAGGAAGAAGAGGACTTTGGAGAAAGGGTGGTGGTGGTGTGTGAGGTCCAGTAATCTGGCATTGTTAAGGTGGGATGCCAATCCTCTAAGCTGGTGGTGGGACGACTGCCGGAGAGTAAAACTGGGCTAGTCCTACCCCGTAGTTGAACAAAGGGAGTTGAAAGGGCCCCAATTCCTGCCCCCCTTGTATCAGCATGTGTCTGTGCATACTGGATTGTTCCGGATTCTGTGGTGGTGAGTGCTTGTATGTTACTTGGGGCTCCAGCTTTGCATTACCTCCTGCTGGCCTGATAACCTGTGCCCCAAGCCACCTGACGGCTGTTGCTGCTCCTTCTCTTCCCTTTGTCTGCTCCCTCCTTGACTCCTGATTTGGTATGCGGCCCGTCTTACGTGGTCCTGGTAGGGTAGCCCTCTCCCCATTGCAACCCCTGATGCGACGGCCCCTGAGGCTAAGGACAGTTCCATTGGATGCATCTCCAGATGGTGTCTGCCGGTGAAGCATGCAGCCTGCAGCCGTCAACCTGCTGTGACCAATCAGTAAGGGGCACAGCACTCACTGCACCCCACTAACTGATCCACACACCCCCTTAAAGCATTCCTACGTCATTTACCACACCACACATAAGCATCTCAGTAAATTGTATGGTTTAGCCTCCAGCATCTCCCCAGGAAAGTCATATAATTAGCATTGCTGCTGTGCTTAAAAACTAGGCCTTTTTCCCTCTTTTTTTCAGAAAGTTGCATCTGGTTTTGCTCTGTGGTAACTGAGGTACTGCTAACTGTGTCTCATTAGGCTTCTTCCACTCCCTTGTTGCCCTCCCCGTTGGGACTTCTTGTGTACTGTTGAGTGCATCTGCCTGCCGCTTCTGTCGGTTCACTACTGTGTGACCCCTCCTCACCCCCTCTGCGCATCCTGCCCTGTGTGGCGCTGGGCTCTCTGTCGCTCCTCTTTACTCCCTCCTCACTGCTTTCCATTTCCCCTATCTTCTCCAACTGCTACTGTATCTCCTATTCTATCCCTCTGACTAAGTCGGGAAGGAAGAAGTTCAAGAGGGACTTCCTGGTCTCCAACCCGTGCCTCCCTATCGCTGATACCCACATCGGTGCTTCCTCCAGACGCACTCTTACTGACATCCTCTGTCGTTCCCTCTCCAAACCTATGGACCCCTCATATGGTCTCTGTGTTCTCTCCTTAACGGTGGGACTCGGTGGGAGGTCCTCTTGGCCCGCTTCCACTCCTCTAAGGCCATCATTAATGTCTATCTGAATGGCACTGTCTTCCTTTTCGATAGGCATCTCCTGTATCTTATTTACTTCCTTCCTTCTCCTGCTCCTTCTTCCACCGCCTCTCTGGCACCCTCCTCTTCTCCGGCTACTTTGCCACCTCCTTCAACCACCTCTGCCCACTCTCGGGCAACTATCCACTTTCTCAGGGCGTACCTCAAGCCTGTAACCCTCCACGGAAGTCTTTCAAATGTGGCAACCTGCTCCACATCGCTACTCTCAATTCTCGCTCTGCTGTCAAACACTCCTCTGCCAACTGCCACATCCTCGAAGAATTTGACCTGGAAGTCTTAGCTCTCACCGAGACTTGGTTTACGTCCAGCTCTTTCACAAGTTTTGACACACTCCTCCCTGATGGCTACAAGATCCTCTCTGAACCCAGAACCATCCGTCCTGGATGTGGAGTAGCTCTGATCTTTCTGGAGTGGACCCCTGCTTCTCTCATTCTTTGGCAGGCCTACTCCTCCTTTGAATGCCTGGTCTGCGGGCTCCATCTCTCCTGGCCACCATCTAGAGGCCACCTGGCCAGGTCACCCTCTTCCTCTGAGTGGGCTGACCTCTCCTCTTCTCTCCTTGCCTCAACCTCCCGCCTTCTCCTCCTCTGAGACTTCAACATCCATGCTTCTAATCCCTCCTCTGAGCTCTCCCGCAACCTCTGGAAAATCCTTTTCATTCTACCCTCTGGTTCGACACACCCTGCTGGGCATACCTTGGGTGTTCTCATCTCCTCAGACATCCCTCTCTCGAACCCTCACCACTCCTCTCTCTTGGACTGGCCACTTTCTGCTATCCTCTCACCTCACGCTCTCCGTCCCCCACGCTAATCCCACCCCAGCTCTTCCCCCTACCTTCTCGGTCATTTGGCCCATGAAGCGTGTCAGTGGATGCCTTTGCTGCCACTTTCTCTGCTCCTCCTATGCCTGCGGCTGACTCATAAACCGGAAGAGAGATCAGAAGCATTACCCGACTGCTGTGGTGATAGAGAGAAAAAGATGGGGAGAGGGAGTGAAAGGGAACTGAAAAGGGAGAGAAAAAGCAGTAGAGCAGTGGCTGCAAACATACACCGGAAACCACAGTGCTTTGCAACAAAGATGTAGCAAAGCTGCTTCCACAGTTAGCAGTGGAGAGGACCTAGCTTCGCAGCTGAACAAGGCAGACAAGTCTGCACAACAACCCAGAGGTGTTCCCTAGACCATCGGGCCTGAGACTGGAGAAAGACTCACCCTCCCCTAATAGACTTAAACGGGGACTGTACAGAACAGGGTCACGGAACATGAACAATGGCCTTCCCGGACCACCATCTCCAGTACGTGGTGAGCCCATGTGTGTGAAAAGTGGGCGGCGCTAAACCCGCTACTTATGACTTTCCACATTACACATGCCCTGGAGGGGGAAGACTGGGCCAGATTGGACAGGGAAAGAGATCCAATCCTAGACAGTAGAGGAGCATATAAATCAGGAACAGGAAGCTGGTAGTGGGGGTTATTCGGGTGAGGTCATAGGTGGAGCACAATCACAAGACCAGCAGGACGTAGGAAGGAGCGGCAGACCGTAGGGGCAAATTGTGGAGCAGTTTAGGAACAGGCTAGAGTGGAAGTGGTACTTGTGTGTCTGTGTGGCAAAGTGTGTAGAAAATGCAGTGCAAGGAGTGATCGTAAAGGGGATGTTGAGTGAAAGTAAGGGTGCTTGAGTAATGTGGAGGGGAGGGATGAAACTGGGAGGAGGGCATAGGGGAGTGGATGGAGGAGTGAATGGAGGAGGCGAGTGAAGGCGGGAGGAGTTGCGGTGGGAGCAGTAGAGCGAGGATGTAGTACTCAATGGAGGAGGCAGTAGAAGTGTGGAGGCAGTACTAGTGGTGCGGAGGAAAAAGAATTAACATCAAACATTGGAGGCAAGCCCTAGGAGAAGTGAGAACATCGAAGGGACAGAAAATTGGTGGGGAGGAGTGAGGCGGAGTGGAGAACCGTTAAGTGTGAGTGTTAGACAGAGCCTGAATAAAAAACAGCGTATTTGTAAGGCACTATCCAAACATCTTTCATAACACTAACTACTGGATAGTGTAGGGAGAGTTGGGAAGTCCCTGAGGGAGTCTAGTCAGGTCCTCACCTCTAGCAGAAAATAAAAGTAAATTTTAGGGATAAATCGTCTGTATCTACTAACCTTGGGTTAGGGACACCTGCATTAGGGTGGAGGTTCTACACTAGATTAGAGCAAGTGGGACACCATAGGCACCCCAAAATCTTCAATTTAAAACCCTTGTATCACCACTGAGACTGGGAGGGGTTCTTGAGCCATCTGTGGCAAGAGGCAGTGATATAATTCACTTTGGACAACTGGTGCCATGACGGGAATAAATGACTTCCAATGACATCAAAGGAAATGACGAGTCTGAATTTTATAAAAGAAACTGCTATAAATATAACATTAATACATGTACTAAAATGTGTTGATGAAGCAGATGCATTTTTAATTTTACCTACCAATGTTTTAACTAAGGTTCAAGTACCTTGATGAGCCAGGGGCACTGCCCTCATATGCCAGGTACAGTTACTCAAGCCAAGGTTGAGTGGGTTCTTCTTTATTAGGTGCTGCCTCGAATACTGTGGTGCTCTCCAAGTCCTACAGTTAATTTGAAGTGAAAATATTTGACTCCCTAATTTCACAAATTGGGAGTAAAAACGTTTTTTGATAGTTAAAACAACATTTTCATACCCCACCCACCCCCTCTCGCTGGGTACTAGTATACAGGAGCGAAAATTAAAGTTGACATTGAGGTTCTCTGTGCCTTAAAGTGGACTAGGCTTCCTTTCGTGTCGTCATGGTATAAATGTAGACATTGAAATAAAGGTATTGATTGGCAGTAGTGAAAATAAACTCTGTTATCTGACAGCAATGAGTAAGGAGGGGCTATCACTGAGGACCAAGGAGCGTGCCGCAGATCTAAGTTCAACATACAGTGCAAGCTATTCCTTTTGTGCATTATATGTAACCCATTATACTTTAAGCTATGTTCTCATACCTTACTCATTTATGCTGTCACAGATGACTCAAGAAATATTCCAACGCACTGATGATTTAAGGTTTTTTGTTATGCGTTCAATGGGTCCTTCGGCCATCCCTCTTTTCTCTAATATGCACCAATACTCCCTAACTCAGGCGTCCCTTCTCCTTGGGTTAGTACATACAGCAGATTTCACTGTACTTTCCTAATATTGCTAAGTGTGAGGACCTAAAGGCAGAACACCTTCTCTATTTTAGCTCCCTCAGGGAATTCCTAACTGTCCCTACTCTATCCAATGCAGTTAATTAGGGGTATTTGATTCTGCCTTACAGACACTTGGTCCGATTCAGTTTGCTATCTATCACGCCCTTTGTACTCCTCTTTCTTTCACTTCCTGCTCTTCTCTCACTATTCTCTGCCTCTAACTCCTCCTTCATTCATTCCTTCTACTCCCTGCGTCTTCCACCTCGGTTCATCTATCCCTCACTCCTTCTAAGTCTCATCTCCACCTTCTGATCCTACTACTTCCTTCCAGGCACTATTATTCCCTTCTTAACACTACTACTTCTTTCTTCACACTACTACTCACTCCACCCATTTACTGAAACACCCTTCCTTTACTCACACAAACACTTCTCATGCATTCCCAATACTTTCTCCCCCAGCCTCCCTCGTTGCCCACTAGGCTATGTGCACACTCACAACACAGTACCACTTGTGCTCACTAACCACACCTCACTCTGCTGCCTTGCTTCCTCCTGCTTGTCTCGTGGTCTGCCTCCTTCTACTGACCCAACCTCAACAACCCACATCGTCCTGTTCCACTCTTTATGCTCGCTCTTCTCTTGCCATTTATTTACTTCCCCATGTCAATCTGGCACTATCTTGCTCCCTTGGTAGGTTACACAGTCAGCAAAACTGCTAAAAATAGGCTAAGCCATGTTCCTTTTTCGCCACGTGGCCGTGCCACAGAATAGTCATTGCACCCGAAGTGTTCAATGTCGAAGTTCACGTTAGGGAGCATCAGTCTACGCTTCCCTAAGGTAAGTGCAGTCTGTTTGGGGTCAGGGTCCCGTTTTTAAGTCTCTGCTGGTCTAGGGAGTGAACTGTGGTCTGCAGTGGGTTGGCACCAGCGCTGCAGTGCATTGCCCGGCTTCTCTCAAAGCCAATTTTTGACCTGCCGTTTTCTCTTTCTCCACTAAGTTTTATATCAATGGCAGAACGCTGGTCGTGCTCGATACTGGAGGGTTGCTTTTTCTTATTCACATCCAGGTCTCTGGTGACATGATTCAGATTGAATTTGGTGCTGGAGAGCGGCTTCTCCTGGTGGGTGATTGTTTCTACTCATTCCACATACCTTGACTCTAGAAAAATCTGAAAGTGTTTGTTGAGCAACTTGTTTATGAGGCATGATGTAATTTAAAGAGGTACTGCATTATAGTATTCCCAGGCAAGGGTGGGGGCTAGGAACTGGGAGGCACAACTGCCAGCATTGCCTGCAGTAGAAGGACTGGCTCTGGAACTCTCCCTAGTAGGCCTCCTACCCTCAGCTGAACGAGGTGCCCTTCCCCTTTAGACAAGGCGAGATTACTGGCTTTCTCACAATTGCCATTGCCAAACACAGTGGGTCTCACGTATGTTTGTATGCCACCCGTTGGCTGGCGAAGTCCAAAGTGCCTCCTAGTTGCTGTTTGTGTCAAGTTAACAAAGATTGTCTATGCTACAGACAGGTGTTAAATAGCTCCCAGTTATTCCAATCCCTATGAATGTGAACAATGGTTCTTTGAGAGCAAAGCAAATTTCCCAATTTAAGTTACGAAATGTTTGCCGATTTCTTCACATTATGTTTATTAAACGATTTGCAAAAAAGCTTAAACTGTTTAAATGTTCAGTTATGGTCAGAGGTGAATAAGATGGACTTGCCTGAATGAGTGCAGTGGAGCTGGGGAGGGGGTTGCCGGGCATGCCATTGCTGCATCTTCAAACGTTTGTTGATCTTAAACTTGCACTTCTGAGCGATTCGCTTTGAACTGTGAGTGGAGAAAGGACGGGATCCCGTTTCTCAGATTAAGAGGCAGGCACGCTTTGCTATCTGAACCAACAAGCTATATTTTTCTAAACTATTGCTGCAAGTGTTTGAAATGTCCACATGTTTGTACATAATGCAGACCTGCTCACCTGTAGATTTGTTCATTCGAACAATGACCTGCTCTCCCTCCAAAGACATTCTCGATGTGTAGTCGAGCAACGGGGGTATCTGTGCGCTTCATCCTTGGAACCATAGGTCAATTGAGATAGCCAAGCCAACACAGGGAGCTGCCTGGGGAAAGGGTGCAGAGGGTTACTGGGGTGCCTATGTACATTACATAGGGGAGTAGTGTTGTGGGTGAAGCTAAAAAATGGGTTCTGTGTCAAAAGACTTCATTTTCAAGCTCTCAAGAGAAAAAGACCGATTTACAATGACGGATTTTCAATTGCTCGTGAAACCAGCATTATAAAGGTTTTTGTTTCTCTCTTGAGAGCTTTAAAATTAGGTTGTTTTTGGTTTTTTAATATTAGGGGGGGTTTCACCCCCCTCCCCAGCACCCCATCCTTCGAGTCCATTGTTTGCATGTTATCTAGTTTAGACAGTGCACCCTTTAGTTTTTGGCTACATCTGCTTCAGGAGAATGGCATTTAGCAATAGCTGCACCATCTCAAAATGTTATCATGAAACATATATATATCTCAAAGAAAAGCAATGATGGTGGATGCTCAAGGTAACACCCTTTTTTATATGCATGGTCAATGTAACCTCTTAATTAACTACAGTTGGAAAAATCAAACGTAAAGAAAAATATGGGTGAAGCTGTCACAAATGGTGCTCCAAAGGGATAAGTGCCGGGAGGGTGAAGAGGGGGCCAGTTGTCAGTTTGCATAGGCAAAGTGTTGAGGAAAGGAAGGGATGGAACCTCAATGGTAAAAGGTAGGAGCAGAAGATCACCTGAGGAGTGCTGGTAGTGATGTTTGAGGGTGCCACGTCCTGGGGAGGTAGGCTGGAATCTAATTTATACATTTGTTCCTGAGTTATTCCTTGACTATAAGGTGTAAACAAGAGTCCCCCTGTGGTATTCCCTTCACCCTTGTAACCAGCTCCCCATGCTCTTTTTGTACAGCCTCCCTTAAAAAGTTTGTTGTTGCTTAAGAGGTGCAAATACAGCTTCTGGTTGCGTAGTTCTGAGAAAAGACCCTACTTCAAGGAGCTAAAGGGGTGTGGGCTGCCTTGCAGGTATAAGGCTCTTTTGTGGACATTATAGAGTCCTTATTCTTCAAAAAACTACTCCTCGTCTTCCTCCTCTTGCACTTTTTACGCTTAAGCTGCATCACTGCCAATAGAAAACCAATGACAAACCTGCAAGTGGAAACACAACACTTTGTACATTACCCTTAAAACCTACTCTTTCAAAGCCAGTAGAAAACGTAATACTTTAAAAGAGTGGAAGTGACCTGAAAGAGGTACATAGTACAGCACAGTAACCTACCCTGGACAATGAGGAGGACTTTCATTGTCCTTTACGGCACTGAAATGTGGCTTTTTTGGGGACCACTAGACAACAAAATAATCTGTAGCACTCCTAAAGTTAAACTAGTTTAAGAGTCTTTTATATGAGTTAGTGGGGTGCAAGGGAGAATTACCGTCCCTGGCACTGGGCGGTTTCAACCTATGTTAGAACAGATGTCCACCAACTGGTGGATCTCTCCCATCCCTCGCACACCCAATTGTGTGTACAATGACTACAGACAAATTCTTCAAATAAAGTGCATTTTATATTATTAAACCACCATTTTTTACCTTTTTGGCAAGCAAAAACCGTGTCACACATTAGTCAGTATAATGATACAAAAGTCGTTATTCAAAATGCATGCTCAAGAATGTATATTCACAAGCATATGAAAAATAGTGCTTGTTTTTGTAATTAAAGGATAATGATCAACCATCCAAACACAATTCCTTTTGTCTATATTGTTATTAAATTTAAACCTGTTGCTCAACGCGTTTCGGGACTGCTTTCCCTTCTTCAGGAGCTATATCTTTATATTTTCAGTATTAATACTTCATACTGTATTCTGTATCTACAAAAATTTAGAAAAGAAGCCATAATCAATCTTTATGTTCTAGTTAGGAAACTGTTTTGCTCATCTATTCTGGCATTTCCAACACATATTTACCTGGATTATCTGCCTGCTTGATAAATTGTCGTGCAATGTATATTTATGATGGTTCTACAACTCGCTACCATAATTCGAAGAATCTATTTGTATATCCACTATTTTCACAAAAAAATAATAATAAATAAAATGTTTTAATCTGGGGGTAAAAAGATAAAAACGTCAATCATAGCAATAGCCATTTTATGAAAAAGGTAGTCTTCCTTAGAATGTCCGTCTACAGGAGACAGTCCAATAAGGTCCTATTGACTTTAAATGGCACCATATAGATCCACTTCAGTAGTGCCCTGCAAAAAAGCGGCACATGTATTCATTACTATCTACCAGTTAACGCAATATTTAAAATATATGTAATCCTGGGATATTCTGATGTATCACTCACCTATTCTTTTGTGAATCCTGTCATTTCCTTTAAATGGATAAAATTGCTCCACTGTCCTCACGGTCGGTGTATCACTGCCCACATCCGTGTGTCAGATGGGAAAGTATCAATTGGCTCTATTGAAAAACAGAGATTGTGGTGTAATTCCACTCCTATTTATATCCCTATCTCCTATGTTTACAAAGAACTGGTTTTGTTATACTTTACCTGCTGCCGTTTGTTCCCTGGCGATCGTGGTGCTGTTTTGGAGCCGAAAAGCAGCTTTTTTAAAAATGGCGCTTATTTCTCTGGGCGCGTCATCGCGTGATAACGTGAATGCGTCATATGTTTACTAACGTCACACTTGTGACGCGGCCGATTTCTACGGCTCGTTTTTGTACCTTAAGTAAATGTCAAAACACATTCATTAGTGCTTTGCAAAAACTGTAATTCTGGTATCCTAGTTATGCAAGCTAAATTTGTATTTTTTTAAAAACTGCAGAGTATGAAAGTTAAGCAATAGTAAAATGTTTAAATTACCACCAGGTGTGATCACAATTATGTAGATCTAGTGCTCAGTATGTTGTAGTCTATAAAGTGACATGATCCACAATTGTGGCGATGCTTTTTACATTTAGTGCTGGGTAGTTCCATCCTAATCGTCCGCTAACCACTCTCTAGACTTAGATTCTATTGTAGTCCTTTTGGTGTCAATCCAGGTAAGTATGCATTTATATGCTCACAATCTGATTTCGTATACAACCAGTCCATTGTATGTAATCTCATACGTAAGCAGTCTGATTTCTAATGGATGCATATTAGAACATATTGTATGGTGTCAAAATATGTACACAGATTGATGTATTATCAGAAGTCATAATGATAATAAACTGTGGTATAATCTGTCTCTCTGTTTTCAGTTCTTCCCTGATGTATAGTTTATTCACGGATACAAACTTTCCATGCTATCTGTTTTTGAAAAAAAGGGAATAGAATTCACCTAGATTTTGATAATCTTAGAATTTCAGAGAAAACAATTCAAGCTGAACTCCTCGTTCATGCCTTCCGGCGTCATACTGTTAAGGGTTTCTATCCAATGAACTGCCCTCTGATCCAGGTGCTTTGCATGGTTTCCTCCTCTGGATGCTTTTTTGACCACTTCCAGAATTATTACTTTCAACTGGGCCACAGTGTGTTTCTTTTCTTCAAAATGACAAGCTACCGGTGACTTCGCATTGTGTGTTCTAATGTTGCTCTTATGCTTGTTCCATCTTTCTTTTGCTTTCCTTTGCGTTTGTCCCACATAATATATGCCACAAGGACATCCTAGTGCATAAATTATGGATTTTGAATCACATGTAGCATAGTCACGAAGTTTTATTTTATTCCCCTTCTTGGGGTGCCTCACCTACCCTCCTTTCATTATGTTGTTGCAATTACAACAGCTGAGGCATGGGAAAGTTCCAGTTTTTCTTTTGGTTAATGTCTGTTGTTTGACATTTGGTGGTCTTTCTGCTTTAATCAATTGATCTTTAAAATTTCGACCCCTTTTGGACGCTATTATTGTTGCATATATTATGTGGGACAAACGCAAAGGAAGGCAAAAGAAAGATGGAACGAGCATAAGAGCAACATTAGAACACACAATGCGAAGTCACAGGCAGCTCGTCATTTTGAAGAAAAGAAACACACTGTGGCTCAGTTGAAAGTAATAATTCTGGAAGTGGTCAAAAAAGCATCCAGAGGAGGAAACCATGCAAAGCACCTGGATCAGAGGGAAGTTCATTGGATAGAAACCCTTAACAGTATGACGCCAGAAGGCATGAACGAGGAGTTCAGCTTGAATTGTTTTCTCTGAAATTCTAAGATGATCAAAATCTGGGGGAATTCTATTCCCTGTTTTTCTAAAACAGATAACACGGAAAGTTTGTATCAGTGAATAAACTATACATCAGGGAAGAACTGAAAACAGAGAGACAGATTATACCACAGTTTATTATCATTATGACTTCTGATAATACATCAATCTGTGTACATATTTTGACAACATACAAAATGTTCTGATATGTATCCATTAGAAATCAGACTGCTTACCTATGAGATTACATACAATGGACTGGTTGTATACGAAATCAGATTGTGAGCATATAAACGCATACTTAACTGGATTGACACGAAAAGGACTACAATAGAATCCAAGTCTAGAGAGTGGTTAGCGCACGATTAGGATGGAACTACCCAGCACTAAATGTAAAAAGCATCGCCACAATTGTGGATCATGTCACTTTATAGACTACAAAATACTGAGCACTGGATCTACATAATTGTGATCACACCTGGTGGTAATTTAAAAATGTACCATTGCTTAACTTTCATACTCCGCAGTTTTTGTAAAAATACAAGTTAAGCTTGCATAAGTAGGATACCAGAATTGCAGTTTTTGCAAATCACTAATGAATGTGTTTTGACATTTACTTAAGGTACAAAAAGAAGCCGCGGGATCCGGCCGCGTCACGAGCGTGACGTTAGTAAACATATGACGCATTCACGTTATCACGTGATGACGCGTCCAGGAAATAAATGCCATTTTGAAAAAAGCCACTTTTCGGCTTCAGAACAGCACCACGATCGCCAGGGAACAGACGGCAGTAGGTAATGAATTAAAGTATAACAAAACCAGTTCTTTGTAAACATAGGAGATAGGGATATAAGTAGGAGTGGAATTACACCACAATCTCTGTTTTTCAATAGAGCCAATTGATACTTTCCCATCTGAGACACGGATGTGGGCAGTGATACACTGACCGTGAGGACAGTGGAGCAATTTTATCCATTTAAAGGAAATGACAGGATTCACAAAAGAATAGGTGAGTGATAAACCAGAATATCCCAGGATTACATATATTTTAAATATTGTGTTAACTGGTAGATAGTAATGAATACATGTGCTGCTTTTTTGCAGGGCACTATTGAAGTGGATCTATATGGTGACATTTAAAATCAATAGGACCTTACTGGACTGTCTCCTGTAGACGGACATTCTAAGGTAGACTACCTTTTTCTTAAAATGGCTATTGCTAGAAGTTTTTATCTTTTTACCCCCGGATTAAAACATTTTATTTATTATTTATTCAGTGAAAATAGTGGATATACAAATAGATTCTTGGAATTATGGTAGCGAGTTGTAGAACCATCATAAAGTATACATCGCACAAAGATTTATCAAGCAGACAGATCATCCAGGTAAATGTGTGTTGGAAATGCCAGAATAGATGAGCAAAACAGTTTCCTAACCAGAACATAAAGATTGATTATGGCTTCTTTTCTAAATTTTTGTAGATCCAGAATACAGTATGAAGTATTAATACTGAAAATATGAAGATGTAGCTCCTGAAGAAGGGAAAGCATTCCCGAAACGCGTTGAGCAACCGGTTTAAATTTAACAATATAGACAAAACGAATTGTGTTTGGATGGTTGATCATTATCCTTTAATTACAAAAACAAGCACTATTTTTCATATGTTTGTGAATATACATTCTCCAGCATTGGATCTTTCATAGATTCAGATGCTTGAATATTCCCCGTCGTCAGACTGGGAATCCTCGGTGATAAATTTAATAATAAAATTGTTTTTTTTTTGTTTTTGTTTTTTTTAAATATATACACATTGCTACCTAGCAGTGCATGTACATAGCCCATTATGGCCTATGAGCCATTTCATTGTGTAGTCCCTCCACCTCACTTCGGTCCTTTATGGCCCCAGCCAATGAGGTTGCAGGGCTTAAGCTCCGCCCCCGGCAGCCATCTTTAGATTTTTCACCGCAGTCCAACAGACACAGGGAATCCTCAAGCTCTCTGAGCTTTTTCAAATTCTTTCTACTTTTGTGTGGAATATATTTGGAAAAATATATTCCATCTTGTTCCCCTTCTTAGGGGCTTTGTTTTCAATTACCCTTGGAGACAAAACTTGTTGTTTTCCTCTCAAAATCGTCGACTGAACTTCTCTTCAGAAATGGAGGCACCTCAGGCTGTCAGGAAGCCTTCCCTGTTCAGGGACTGCACGAGGTGTAAGAAGAAATTGGTTTACTACAAAGACCCCCACGAGCATTGCATTTATTGTCTGTACCCGCATGACATTAAAAAATGCGAGATTTGTAGAACCTTTTCCACCAAGACCCTTCATGACAGGCATAGAAGACTCCTTTCATACCTGGAATCCAGGGATCAATCTTCGGACGAAGAGTCTGTCAGAACAGCTCCTGTCCAATCCAGCACTCCATCTGAGAGACAAACTTCAAAGAGAAGGGCCTCTTCAGTGGAAAGGAGTTCCTCCCCCAAGTCCAAAAAGAGGAAGCTGGAATTGATACCCTTTCTGCCTCCAGTTGACTTACCAAGCTAGAAAAAGTCAGCAAAATCTGCCTCCAGAGGTAAGGAGGAGTTTGCAAAAAACGGGGGGGGCAGTCGTCGGCGGGTAAACCGTCCACGAATGAAGGGAAAGGTAAAGGCCCGTCATCGGCCATACCGTCGACGAAACCATCATCATCGACGACGACGACGCTTAAGACATCGTCGACAATTAGATCGTCATCGGACATGTCGACCACTAAGCAATCGTCGACGAGCAAGAAACACCACTCGTCCACGAAGCATTCATCCATGACGCAGTCGTCCACGGAACATACTCCACATTCGTCAACGAAGCCCTCGTCGACGGGAAAATGTCAGTCGTCGACGAAGCCCTCGTCGACGGGAAAATCTCAGTCGTCGACGGGGAAATCTCAGTCGACGACGAAGCCCTCGTCGACGGGAAAATCTCAGTCGTCGACGAAGATAGCATCGTCCATAACACCTTCAGAGGCACCACAAATTTCGGCAGTTACGGAGGAATTACTGCCGTCCACATTTGAAACTCCTGTCATTGAAAGCAATATCATTGAGAAGAATACTGAGACTGAACCACTGGTACAGCAATTTTCACCTTTGGGGCACATGGCAGAACTTCCGGATGTAATTCTTCAGGGAGAATTCTCTGATGCGGAAGTGGTGGAAGAGTCCATCGGTCCCTTACCGAAACAATACAGCCCTCCTTGGCACCCGTCCACGGGAGAATCCGAATATCCTCATGACCCGATACTCACGTTATCCGTGCAGAGGATTGTAGAAGAATTTTACAAACGGCAAAGGGAGAAGCAAATCCCGATTAATCCCTTAGAAGCAGGAATTATTCCTAGAGAGTCATCTCCGATTCCAGGCACATCTGGTTGCTCTCCTCACAAGAGTAGACCGCAAAAACGGATGAGATCACCTGCTCGAAGACCGAGGAGCAGCACCCACAGTGCTTCACCTACAAGAGTCCCGTCACCACAGTCATCGCACAGACCGCGATCTCCGGACGTGGATCCTACGATGGTACCGTCCACCATCTCGGTATCAGACTGGCAGGAGGATCCTTTTGGAGAATTCTCGGAACCAGAAGGAGAAATAACACAGGAGCCAGACGCACCCAGTGAGTGGGATGACTACGTAGTCGAGAAGCCCAGGAGGAGAGACTCGCCGGGCAAGGCCTCACCGCCGGATGATCTCGTCTCTTTCCACACCATTATAGGTAAAGCCGCAGAATTGTTTAAAATTCAGGTTTCTTCGGAGGAAAGGCTATCAGTGCTCTATGAGCACAGGGACAAACGAAGGAGGACAGTGACCACAATTCCTCTCCTCGATACCATCTGGGATTCCGGATCCAAGATCCTATCCACGCCCTTATCGACTCCGGCGTTGGTGTCCAGGCCAGAAAAGAAATATAAAGCTCCGGATTCGGCACCGCTTTGTTTGAGGGGTCATACGAAACCAGACTCTGTTGTTACAGTGGCGGCCAGAAAGAAACTCGCCAACCCCTCCTCACCGTTGTCGGCGCCACCGGATAAGGACGGACGTAAACTGGAAGCCATGGGCAGGAAAGTATCATCTTCTGCATCCCTTACAATCAGAGCGGGCAATGCGCTGGCCATGACCGCAAGGTTCGATCGCGAGCTTTGGCTCCGCATGTCCAACTTGGCGAAGCAATTACCACCGGAGCTCCAGGAGGAGGCAAAATCGATAATCGCGGATGGTGAAGCAACATCGGATCACATGATCGACGCAGCGGTTGATGTGGCCGAATCAGGCTTCAGGCAGATGGCGCACGGCACAGTGCTCAGAAGGCAGGCCTGGATGAAGGCTACTAACTTCAGACCTGAAGTCCAGGCACAGATATTAGACATGCCTTTTGATGGCCAAGATCTCTTTGGAAAAAAGATAGACGACCATTTGAAGGCAATCAAGACAGACACGGACACAGCCAGAGCCATCAGTTCTTTAAAGGACAAAAGTAAGGACCATCGGTCTTTTCGTCCCTTTAGAGGTTCATCTTCCAAGTTCAGAGGATACAGTCGTTCCTCCTATGGTCAAAAAGCACAAGGCGGCACGTACCAAGACAATAAATATCAGTCATCCAACAGATACGCCCATAGAGGCAGACGTGGCTCCGCCCAAGGGAAGTCACAAGGCAAGCAAAACTGACGACCAATTTTCTCCCCCCCTTCACCACACCCCGGTGGGGGGGAACGGTGAGCCAGTTATTCCAGCGCTGGCAGTCAATTACATCGGACAGATGGGGGTTGCAGGTGATCCGAAAGGGTCACACCTTAGAATTTCTGGACCAACCTCCTTCTCTGCCTCCAACATCTCGCAGAGTGCATATGCTAAAACAGGTCATGTCCGAAGTGCAAAAACTGCTCCAGAAGGCAGCAGTAGAACCAGTACCTTATTCTCAGAGGGGAAAAGGTTTCTACTCCCGATTCTTCCTCGTCAAAAAGAAAAACGGTCAATGGAGACCCATCTTGGACCTGAGGGCACTCAACAAATTCATCAAGCGCATAACATTCAAGATGGTAGCTTTACAAGGGGTGCTACCTTGGTTAAACAAGCACGACTTCTTGGCCACTTTAGACTTGGAGGACGCATACTTCCATATTCCGATCCATCCAGCGCACAGACAGTTCCTCAGGTTCACAGTGGGAGAGCTCCACTTTGTTTCAAGTGCTCCCGTTCGGGCTAAAATCGGCTCCGAGAGTTTTCACAAAATGCTTGGCACCGGTAGCGGCAAGTCTCAGGAGGGCAGGAACGGACGTTTTTCCATACCTGGACGATTGGCTGATAAAGGCAAGTTCCGCTGCAAAGGCTCGCTCGGCAGTGTCGAGGACTGTCAACCTCCTAAAAGAGTTAGGTTTCTCCATAAACCAGACAAAGTCCTGCCTCGTTCCCAGCAAGTTAGCTCTCTTCCTGGGAGCCGAACTCGACACCAGCATTCCCAGAGTGAGGCCATCCACAGAAAGAATAGCAGCGATTCTACGCTCAACTTCGAACTTCCTACAGAAAGAGACAACATCCGTACGCTCTTACAAATCCCTATTGGGCATGATGTCATCATGCATATTCCTCATACCGAACTGCAGGCTTCGCATGAGACCGGTTCAGGAAGCTCTGGACCACCAATGGAAACAAGCTTTCGGATGCTGGGAAGAGATTGTCCAGATTCCATCGACGTTGCACAAGGCCCTTCGATGGTGGAATGTTCCGAGGAATCTTCTGCAGGGAATGCCGTTTGAAGCACCGACATCGACCCTCCTGCTGCGGACAGACGCTTCCTTATCAGGCTGGGGCGCTCATCTGGCGGTCCTCCAAACCAAGGGGTCTTGGTCGGCACAAGAGTCCCAGCTCCACATCAACGTGTTAGAGCTCAGGGCCGTAAGGTTAGCGCTGAAAGCTTTCCTACCGGTTATAGCTGGTCAAGTTCTTACAGTCCAGACAGACAACACGACCTCCATGCACTATACAAACAAGCAAGGAGGCACGAGGTCTCAGATCCTGTCGCAAGAAGCCCAACAGCTATGGGCATGGGCCTTGCGCTACGGGATACAGATCAGGGCAGAGCATCTTCCAGGAGTGGACAATGTCCTAGCGGACAGACTAAGCAGAGAGTACACAGCGTCACACGAGTGGGAGCTGGACGAAAAAGAAACCCAACGGATCTTTGCCTTATGGGGCCATCCGCAGATCGACCTTTTTGCCACCAGGAACAACAAAAAATGCAAGAGATTTGCTTCAAGATACCCGGAGCACCAATCACTGGGAGACGCGTTCTCAGTGGATTGGTCGGGGAAGTTCCTCTACGCCTTCCCACCCATTCCCCTCATGTCGAGGGTACTTCGCAGGGTAAAAGAACAGGATTGTTCTTTGATTCTTATTGCACCGGATTGGGCACGGCAAGTCTGGTACCCGACGCTGAGGCACCTATCCTGCCGACCCCCGATTCGTCTCAAGTCACATCAATATCTACTGACACAACAGAACCGCAAGGTCCTCCACCACGACCCGAGGAGCCTGTCTCTCAAAGCATGGTTCCTGAGCAGCGCAAACTGATGCACCTAAAGTTACCATCGGAATGCTGGGATATCATCAGGGCCGCTAGAGCCCCGTCCACGCAACTTACCTACACCAGGAAATGGACCAGGTTTTCCAAATGGTGCGAGACCTCTGCGATCGATCCCCTCTCGGCCTCGGTTGATCAGATTCTGCCCTACTTGTTGCACCTGGCTAAGTCAGGGCTCTCACTGTCCTCTATCAAGGTCCATCTGTCAGCCATAGCTGCCTACACAGTAACCGCGGAGACGCAAGCCTTACTTTCCTTACCAGCGGTTAAGATCTTCCTGAAAGGACTGATGCGTACTTATCCGCCTACACCAGTTCCAGACTGGAGTCTCAACACCGTCTTAACAGCCCTCATGCAACCTCCCTTCGAACCCATACACAGATGCGATATGAAATTCTTGTCCTGGAAGACATCTTTCCTGATAGCCATCACTTCAGCCAGAAGGATCAGTGAGTTGCAAGCTTTGTCTTCAGAACCTCCGTTTACTCTGTTCCAGAAGGACCGCGTCATCTTTTTTTTTTTTTAAAGCTTGTATTTATTAGTTTTACATCGATATTACATAAAGAGATAACATTGAAACTTATAACTTTCCCTTCCCCCGCCCCCCTCCCTCCCCTCGGGTCGGATGGAGTCATTTTGTCCCGGGTTCCTGTTATGCGTTGAATGTCTGAGATTTTTATGTTATGGGGGCACCATTGCTCCATAAAGTCTGACTGGAGGTATTGCAGGGTCCCTTCCCATTCTTTTACAAATTGGTCTCCTGTTCCTTGAAGTTTGTGAGTAATTTTCTCCATTGTTAAATGGGCCCATACTTTCTGGAGCCAGGTGTAGGTCAGTGGGGTATTTTTGTTTTTCCAGTTCTGTGCAATGGTGGTCCATGCTGCTATAAGTAGTCCCATGAAAGTTCTCCATTACGTTTTGCTGTATTGCCTCGCTGTATCGTCTCTAATTCCACAGAGCCACACTTCATCCCCCATCAACCCCACATCCGGGAATATTTTGCCCATCTCATTTTTCACTTCTTCCCAAAAGGGTCTAATGCTTTTACAGTCCCACCATATGTGTCTCCTTGTTCCCGCTTCGTCACATCCTCTCCAGCAGTGATTGGGTGTGTTTGGGTACATTGAATGGAGCCTCTCTGGAGTGTAGTGCCACTGTGTCATAACTTTGACCCACATCTCTCTAGTTTGTGCCGATCGGGTCATTCTGGGGATCTGCTTCCATAGGTCTTCCCATTGTTTATCCGTTGGCTCCTCCCTCAATGTTCTGCCCCATTTAGTTCTGTATGACCATTTAATGCTTTCCCCTTGTGAGTTTATGTATTTGTATAAAGTTGATACCCACTTTTTTTCCCCCGTGTTGGATGTGATGTATGTTTCGAACCCTGTAAGGTCCCTGGTTGCTGCCTCGGTGATTATCGGAGAGTTTAGCCAGTGCTTTAGCTGTTCATATCTATATCTATCGCTTTTGGGGATTCTCATACCTGCCAAGCACGACTCTAGGGAGATGATTTCCTTGTCCTCAAACATCTTGCCTATTTTAGTAATGCCCACCTTCTCCCAGCTGTCATATGCCCCTTGTTCCATCCCCGGTGGAAACAGTGGATTTCTACAGATGGGTGTAAAGGGTCCAATCGCCGTGGTCATTGTGCCTTTTCTGGTTTGGCTATCCCATGCTTCCAGCGTGGTTTTCATGATTTCGCTTAATCTTAAATTTTCGTGCCTGTGCTGCCTGTTTCCAGAGGAGTTCTACCAGTGGGGTCCTGGCTACTGCTCTGTCTTGTTTGGCCCAAATCTGTTGGGGATTCTCCCCCACCCACTCCCTCAAGACTTTAAGCTGTGCTGCCTGGTAGTATTTTCTAAAATGGGGGAGCGCCATTCCTCCTTCTCTGGTTGGGGCCGTGAGGACCATCCTGGCTATTCTCGGCGTTTTTCCTTTCCATATAAAGGACGATACCAATTTTGTTAAGGTTTTGAGGAACGTGTCTGGGACACCCACCGGGAGAGCCTGAAAATAATATAGTACCTTTGGGAGGATGGTCATCTTGACTGATTGTATTCTGCCCCACCAGGATATCTGTAGTGGAATCCATCTATTTAATTCCCTTCGGATTTTTGTAATTAGCGACGGGTAGTTTTCCCCATAGAATTGTTCTATTTTTGGAGGTACAATTATTCCCAGGTATTTTATACCTTCCTGTACTATCTTGAGGTCCAGTATTTTTGCTTCCCTTTCTATGTTCATTCTTTCCCCTGCCAGGATGAGGATCTCTGATTTCTTTCTATTTATTTTTAGACCTGAGATGGTCCCATAGTTTTCTAATTCTCTAACTGTAGCTGATAATGTGGATTCAGGGTCCTCTAAGGTTATTAGCATATCGTCCGCATACGCAATTACTTTGTGTTGCTGACCTGCCATTTCTATCCCTTTGATGTGAATTGACTCCCGTATTTTAATTAGGAGGGGTTCTAGGAAAAGAGCGTACAATAGCGGTGATAGGGGGCAACCCTGTTTCGTTCCTCTCGTTATCGTCACCTTGCCAGTAAGCTCGCCATTAATGACTATTCTGCTAGATGGGGAGTTGTAGTTTGCTCTAATGCTCGCGATAAATTGTTCCCCAAACCCCATGGATTCCAGGACCCTAAACAGTATTGACCACTCCACTCTATCAAAAGCCTTCTCGGCGTCTACTGACAGTAGTATCGCTGGGGTGTGGGTTATCCCTATTTTTTCGACCAGGTGGGCTAGCCTCCTAGTATTATCGTGGGTTTGCCTGCCGGGAATGAAGCCTGATTGATCCCCGCTTATCAGTTTAGGGAGGAGCGGGGATAACCTTGTTGCCAGGATTTTCGTATATATTTTTGCATCTAGATTGATTAGGGAGATTGGTCTGTATGATGCGGGGTTTATTGGATCTTTGCCTGGTTTGTGAAACACCAGCACCTTCGCTTCATTCATTGTGGGGGGTCACGTTACCGGTGTCCTTGAATGAGTTCAGGAGTTTTGTTAGGATCGGAGTCAATATGTCTGCATATTTTTTATAAAATGGGGCCGTAAACCCATCTGGGCCTGGAGCTTTGTCCCTTGGGAGTCCTTTTATGGCTTTATTGACTTCCTCTTCACTGATAGGAGTCTCTAGTGACTGTTTGTCTTCTTCTGAGATTTTCGGGATCTTTAGGGCCTCTAAGTATGAAGCTTGGGCGTTTATATTGGGGTGTTCTGTGGAGTAGAGCATTTGATAATATTGTCTGTGTTTCCCCCATGTCATGCGTGGAAGTTTGAATGACCCCTTTCGCATCGCATATGGCCTTAATCGTTGTTTCTTTTTGTTTCGCTCTTAATTGTCGCGCTAGGAGTCTATCCGCTTTGTTCGCTCTTATATAGTATCTCTGTTTCAGATAGAGTAGGTTCCTTTCTGCGCCCTTCGTGCGTAACATCTCTAGTTGGCCTTGTGTATGTTTTAATGATTTTTTTAATGTCTTTGTGGGTTTTATCGTCAATTTCTCTTGGATCTCCTCGATTGTTTTTTCCAGCTCTTTTTCCCACATATGCCTTTGTTTATCTCTCGTGATTTTCATCGCTATCATTTTTCCCCTCAAAACTGCTTTGAACGCATCCCAAACTGCGCTCATTGCAACCTCCCCTGTATCATTTTGTGTGAAGTATTCCTCTATCATTTCCCTTATGGCCTCCCCTGCAACTGGGTCTTGGATCAACTCCTGCGGTAGCCTCCATCTCCATAGCCCCCTCTTCCTCCCTGGGAGAGTCACGTCCAACCATTGAGGGGCATGGTCCGAGAGGGCTATTGTGCCCTTATCTATCCCTTGTATCTTTCCCAGTAGCCCCACCAACACCCAGAGATAGTCGATCCTGGACATAGAATTGTGAACATGTGAGAAATATGTGTATCCCCTCTGTTCACCCTTCAGTTCCCTCCAAACATCATTCAGAGCCATTTGGTCCATTTGTTGTTTCAGACGTTTTGATGGCGCCCCCTGTCCATGTATGTTTCCTGTGCTCCTATCTAGATGTGGGTTCCACGCCAAATTAAAATCCCCCCCCCAATATCACTTCCCCTCTAGCGAAGTCTTCCAGTTTCGATAATGCGTTTCTGAGAAAGCCATCCTGTCCCTGATTGGGTGCATATATTGAGGCGAGTGTTATGCGATATCCTTCGATTTCCACGTTGGCGAAGACATATCTCCCTTCCTTATCTATTATAGTGTCTAGTGGTTTTATGTGTTTTCCTTCTTTTATCGCTATCAGGACTCCTGCTTTTTTCTCCGTTGTCGTTGCCTGTGCCCATATTTTGTATCCTTTTATCCGCATTTTTTGCTTATCCTTAGTTTTGATATGGGTTTCTTGGAGGAGTAGTATTATCCGCCTTCCCCTTTTTGAACTGTTTCTCCAGTTTCGTTCTTTTTGTTGGGTGATTCATGCCCCTAATATTGTAGGTCAAACAGCGTATCATCCCCATTCTATTTTGTCTGTATGCCGTTGCATTCGGTCCCCTTCTGTTCTCGATTCAACTCTTTGATTCTTCCGATTCCTTCCCCTCCCTTGAACTTCCCTTCCCCCCCAACTTTGAACATTAAAACAACCAAACTGTCCCCGGAGTAGGGCGAGGGTTCCTATTGACACTAGGGCGTTGCGCCCTTCGCTCCCTGCCCTCCATACCCTCGGGGGGTATGTTTTGGGGATTCCTAAACCCCATTGAACCATTTGTCTTTAGCGAGTTCCAGATCGTTGGGTCTCGACCAGACCGCCGTCCGTGAATTGTCCGTTCAGCTCCGTTCCCATGCTCCCCCCCCGACAGGGTCTCAGTAGCAGCGTTTCCATGTCTGTTCCCCAAGTATATGTTTTTCTTGTGTTCTTCATGGTACCTTTCTCCGGGTGTCCCACCCTGGATTTGCCTTCTTCTGTTTGGTGTATTCCCAGCCCATAGGTCTTCTCGTTCGCTCTCTTGTTTGTGGCCTCCCCCTGTTCCATCTCTTCATCTTGTAGTCCCATCGTACTGAGGCCTTCTTCCAGCGTGGTCACTCTTTTCTGTTTTCCTTCCCATGTAAATAGTAACCCAAATGGGAAGGTCCATTTGTAGCGAATTTGTTTTTCTATGAGCACTTTCACCAGTGGGGCCATTGCTCTTCTTTTTTGGAGGGTTATTAGTGCCAAGTCCTGATACAATTGGATGTCTTGCCCATTCATTTTAATATGCTCCAATTCCCTGGCTCTCCTGAGAATCTGTTCTTTCTGCGGGTAGGAAGATAGAGCCACCAGGACATCTCGAGGTCTTTCCCCTGGGGCCCCCGCTCTTTTCGGTCCCACCCTATGGATTCTGTCGACTCCAATATCTTCAATGTCTTGTGTTCCCAGAATGTCTCTGAACACCTCTCTCACTGCTCCCTTCAGTTCTTTGTCTAGCACTGATTCCGCCATGTTCTTGATTCGGATGTTGGAGCGTCTAGAGCGGTTCTCTAAATCCTCACATTGTAGTTCCAAGTTGTGAGTGAGTGTTACCAGGTGTTCTTGCGTTTCGCTTGTTTGTCTCGTGTCTTCTTCCAGACTTTGCACCATTTTTTCCATTATATCTGTTCTTTCTTCTAGGTTGTTTATATCAGTTCTCATGTCTTGTACCGCTTGTTTCATTTCGTTCTTCATGGATGTAAATTGTTCCTTGATGTAGACATGAATTTTTCCTGCAGGTCCATGAACCAGGTTTGCATGTCCTCCCTGGTCAGTGGTTGCTGTTGCTGGGATAGTGGTTCTGCCTCCCCTGTGGAATCTCCCTGGTTTCTCCCTCTCGGTTGTGGTGTCCCCTCTGTTGACCACATTTGTAGGATATCGGCCCCTTGTTTCGCTGTTTGGGGAGTCTGCTGGATGGGGTTCCCCTTTCCTTTTGCTCTAGACATGATCGGGCGCTCCGGCAGACAGTCTATGGGGCTCCTGCGCCCTCTTGTAGCCCTCCGGTGGGGCCTCCTCGCTTTCTTGTCCTCCGAGAGGTTCTTATCTGTTGGGAGTTCTGCAGTAGTGTGTTTCTCCTTCCTGGGTTTCCCCCCTCTCCTCACCCCTGTCTTGTGGGCCTTGGATCCTGCCTGCGTGGGTGGGGGGGGACTTGTGTTGTGATTCCTTGTGTCCCCGGGGGAATCTAGTTGGTGCCGGAGAGAAAGGTGTGTATATATATATATATATATATATATATATATATATATATATATATATATATATATATATATATATATATATATATATATATATATATATATATATATATATATATATATATATATATATATATATATATATATATATATATATATATATATATATATATATATATATATATATATATATATATATATATATTTTTTTTTTTTTTTCTTCTTGTTGTCTTGAGTCCCCCCCGGGGTGTGTACGCGCGGGCGGGCGCCTTGTTTCTGGTCCCCCCCCCGGGCCGGCTCACCTTTTGCGCTTCGTCCTCCTTGTGCGCTCTGTGCAGGGCGGCCCCCGCTGCTCCTCTCCTGTGGTCCACCCTGCTCGCGCTGTTTTCTCCCGGCTCCGCAGCGGCTCCGCTGCACACCTCTCTCCCTTCACTTCGGGGCGGTGTGGGGTGATGTGAGGGCGGTTCTGTCCTCCGGGTCCGCTGTGTCCCCGATCCCGCTCTCTCGCGGCCGGTGCTTCCCGGTCTCCCGATGCCGTGCTGGATGGCCCCCTGCGACGTTGGAGAGTCTCCTCCGGCGCCGATGGGGGAGGGGCTGTCTGCCTCACTCTTTGGATTTACGGCGGCGCGCGCTTCGCCGCAGCGCCTGCTTCCTCGCTGGGGGGGGGATGTATGGGGGGCAGCTTTGTAGTCGGGGGGGGGGCGGAAGACGGTCCGTCACGGCTTCGGTCGTGCTATTTTTGGCGGCCCGGGCGGACCGCGGTTTAGCTGCGACTCCTCACCCCGGCGGCCATCTTGGATCTCCGGACCGCGTCATTTTAAGGCCTCACCCGAAGTTCCTCCCCAAGGTACTTTCGGAGATGTCGTTCACTGAGCACATTGTTTTACCAACCTTCTTCCAGAATCACGCTTCTGAAGCGGAAAAGACATTACATTCTCTAGACGTTGCTAGAGTGTTGAAGTTTTACTTGCAAAGAACCAAGGAGTTCCGCTCCTCAAACCGGCTATTCATTTCGTTCTCTGGCCGTACCAAGGGTCAGCATATATCTAAACAAAGTCTGGCACGCTGGGTATCGTCCTGCATCACCCACTGCCATCAGTTGAAAGGCGACCCTTTAACTAGACCGCCATCTGCGCACTCCACCAGAGGAAGAGCGGCGTCAACAGCATTCCACGCAGGGGTGGCCTTGAAGGACATATGCAGAGCCGCCACGTGGAGCACTCTGCATACTTTCGCGAAACACTACTGCCTGACTGAAGATACCAACAAAGAAGCTGCAGTTGTACAGGCAGTGCTCCGCCATCTCTTTGTATAAGGTAGAATCAGCCTCCTTTCCCACCTTTCCCGAAGTATGTAACCGTTGTGTTGCTGCATGGAGTTTTTTCTGTATTTATGCATATATATATATATATATATATATATATATGTGGCATGTTTTAACTGCTTGGTATTCTATTCAAGCATCTGAATCTATGAAAGATCCAATGCTGGAGAAGTCTTAGTTACTTACCTGTAACTGTATTTCTCCAGCATTGGTATCTTTCATAGATTCACATGCGCCCGCCCGCCTCCCCTGAGAGGCTGCTTCTAGGCTCGGCATCCATCATACTGTAATCTCTACGGTTCAAAATCTAAAGATGGCTGCCGGGGGCGGAGCTTAAGCCCTGCCACCTCATTGGCTGGGGCCATAAAGGACCGAAGTGAGGTGGAGGGACTACACAATGAAATAGCTCATAGGCCATAATGGGCTATGTACATGCACTGCTAGGTAGCAATGTGTATATATTTAAAAAAAAAAAAAAACAATTTTATTATTAAATTTATCACCGAGGATTCCCAGTCTGACGACGGGGAATATTCAAGCATGTGAATCTATGAAAGATACCAATGCTGGAGAAATACAGTTAGAGGTAAGTAACTAAGACGTCTTGAGCATGAATTTTGAATAACGACTTTTGTATCATTATACTGACTAATGTGTGACACGGTTTTTGCGTGCCAAAAAGGTAAAAAATTGTGGTGTAATAATATAAAATGTACTTTATTTGAAGAATTTGTCTGTAGTCATTGTACACACAATAGGGTGTGCGAGGGACGGGAGAGATCCACCAGTTGGTGGACATCTGCTTTTTTGGGGACCCTCGGTTTCTCCTTTTAGTGGCAGGCACTTCCCGCCTAAACACTGTATAGATGAACTTCAACTATTTACAATGGCATGGTTTGGCTATTGTACAACTTGTTGCTCTCCATTCAGATCTCACTGCTGTGATCAGATTGGGTTTTGGCATAGACTGTTCAGACTTGAACAGACGGTAATGTCAGTACTTGGAATCTCTCCCTCTTTTAAAGAAAAAACATACAAGGGCCATTTTCACATCAGCAGCAGTTGTAACTTGCAAGTTCCTTCATTTTCTCCATTTCAGGTGCTGTCATGCTATGGGAAGGGTGGATGGGCATCAATGTACTCTCTCCATGGTAGGTAGTGCTCTTTACTTGTGACGTACGGCAGCCCAAAGTATCTTTACATGCTCGAATACTGTTCTTGGCAGAAAGTCTAGTATGAAGGGGATAAGGTGGGGACCGTAAAGTGCGCAATGTTTGATGGTTCAACAGCTGTGGGGCAGGTGTTTCCAAATCAGGTTAGCCTCCCAGGAGGAGATATCACTCCATGGGACCCAGAAAAAATGACATAGCTTCACCAAAGCATAGGAAAGGGAGCAATGGTTGCCTAGAGGGAGATCACCTGGACAGATTATATGGCATGACTTGGCCTGTTTTCACAGCTAGCATTGGCCATCTTGGTAGGATTCAGTGGAGTAACTTTGCTGAAAATGTTGGGGGGGGCATGGCATCTGATGAAAAGGTGCCCCAGCCAAATGAATTGGGACAAAATGGTGTGCCATGAAAGTTGGGGGGGCCAAACACCCCCGTTCCCCCCTCAAATTACGCCCATGGTAGGATTGACCTCGGTAATGGCTAAATGTACAAGATACTGTATGTACAAGTTAGGCCGGCCAGTGCCTCTTGAATATAGAGACGCTGGCTAATTCAGCGGTTCAAGTTTTGAATACCTACTGTAAACACATTCACTAGATTGGAGCCCTATATTTATATCCTGAAAAATTGCCGAAAGTGATTCCAAATTATACAGAACAATTTCAATAAGGGATAAATCAATAATGAATCGTACAATTATTTTTATTCTAGAACTTATGACAAAAAACCTTTGTATCAGTTAAAAGTAACAATTATACAAAAGCATTAAACAATCCATCAACATTCTGAACACCATTTCATGTATATACCCACAGAACAGATCTTAATTTCATAAATATATTCAATGTATCAAATTACATATATCATTTACACAATTTCATAAATATACATAGTGTAAACACATTTCAGTGGCACTGATTGAGCAATAATGCCACTCATATTTAATTCTTGATGCAGCTCGATTATGTCGTCATACAATGTAAACAACTTTTTTAGTGATGGAAAAAACGACGAACATCTTGCCGCCATCTAATACTATTTACATGTAACACCAGCGGTGACAGAAACAATCATACCATCTTGCCACAATGTAACACTTTCTGCCAATAACACAGACTTGTTTCGACGTGTACAGCTGACTTGCGCCACATCAGTGTGACCAATGTTTAAACATCAATTCAAATGCATGTACCTAAACCGTAGTTAGACTCATTAATTTTACAGGACCATAAGATCTTATCTCAATTTTATGAAAACATTATTTTACCGATTTATTTACTTAAAATTTTACACTAGGATGATGAATTAGTCAGCCTGTGTATGAGAGATTAAAAGTAGATTATTTTCGAGGGGATTGGGTCCTCCAAAGTATTCCATATCTATGACGGGTAATGTCCACAGCTGTGCTGCTTCGGAAAATCTTCTGCGTCTGCGTCGATGACGTCTATGCGCCGTCCCCGAGGACCTCCTCCGACGTCACCCGATGTGATAAGTAGGACGAACGACGGCCATAGCCTAAGTTCCATTTTTTCCGCGAACGTGTTCGCTTCGTGAATCTCGGTACGCCTCGGCTCTTTGGAGTTTGCTGTATTCTTCTCGGTTCGTTGAACCTGTTAGGTTTTTTGTGAAGACCTGTTCATTGCGATGTCTACTTCGTCTTCAACCCTGCGTCCGGGCTCCAAGAAATGCAGGCACTGTGGGTCCAAGATGTCGGTCACGGACTCGCACAACGCCTGCCTCTGGTGCCTCGGGGAGGCCCACGATACGGACGACTGTGTCGACTGCCAGTCGCTCACGGACGAAGGCCTTGCGGGAACGCAAGAAGCTGCTGTCGGTAGGTCGGGTGTCTAAGCCCCGGAAGTCGAGGTCTACTGGGCTTTCGACGGATGACTCAAGAGGCAACTCTCTGCGTCCTCATCGGAAGTCCAGTGGGTCTCCTTCCAGGAGCCGGTCTCGCCACTCCTCCGCCTCTTCGAGGCATTGCCGGAAGCGCCGGCATCAGTCGCCTTCCCGTCCTCTTCTGAGGACTCCGCCTGTCGGCGGGTCACTTATCCCACAATGCAAGCGACACCGGAGGAATGGGCTTCCTTCGGGAAGCAGATGTTAGCGATTCTTGAATCGCAGGGCACCGGTCCGTCCACGCCTCTGAGTGGGGTCGGTCGGCACCGGTCGAGAGACACCGCTCTTACGCCTTCGGGCTCGGGTGGTCGGCCCAGCTCGCGGGAAACGTCCCGCTCGGACAAGGGTAGCCGTTCTCGCCTTGCCCGTTCCAGGTCCCGGTTCTCGATGCGCTCGAGACCACATGAGCATGTGCTGTCTTCGAAGAAGACGTCAACGCCTGTGGCGCTGAGGTCGTCGAGAGACCCGCTCGGAGCTCCAGCTTCGAGGCCTGTGTCGACGCCGTCGATGCTGGCGGCGCTGCAGCTGACGTTGACGCCGATTTGCTCGACACCGATTCTCTCTACGCTGGCGCCGACTCATTCGGCGCCCTCAACGCCTTTCGAGGCGGTGGTGTTGGAGGGGCTCCGTGGCACGGGGTTAGCCCCTAGAAAGGCTCTGGCTAAGGTCAGGCACAGCTTTGATCTTGGTCCCCCCACTGACCCGGTATTGCCGTTTCATATGGCTCTGCAGAGAAGGGCGGCGGCGGCTTGGACTGCTCCGGAGAGTCTCCCGGCAGTGGGCAAGTCTTAGTCGTGAAAATACCGTCCAGCCAGTAGCGACCCCTGCTACTTGTCCAGGCACCCCACTCCGGAGGGTTTGGTGGTGCAGGCGGCTACCCCCCAGCAAAGCAGGCGTCGTATCTACCATCCCTCTGGATAGGGGCGACAAACGTTTTGACGGCTGGGCGAAGAAAGTGTTTTCTTCAGGGGGTATAGCGCTTCAGGTGGCCAACTCCATATGGGCCTTGTCTCGTTTCACACACACTCTGTGGAACTGTGTTGCATTAGCGGCTGAACATATTCCCGAAGGGGACGAACGGGATGGTTTCCTTGCTATGGTTCAGGATGGCAAGGACGCCATGTGTGAGGCCGTTCAGTCGGGTTTGGACATGGTAGATTGTGTCAGCCGGTCCATGGCAGCGAGCACCGTAATACGCAGGTTTGCGTGGTTGCGGAAGTCTTGGTTTGCTCCTGATGTGCAGTCCCGGCTCCTCAACATGCCCTTTGACAGTGAACATCTTTCTGGCAGCAAGGCTGACGAGAGCCTTGAAAGGTTGCAGACCTCCAAAGCTGCAGCAAAGTCGTTGGGCGCTGCAGTTCGACAAACCTCCACCTTTTCGTCCTAGGGGACAACAATGGAGGGGAGGTTCCTTTCGCTATTGCTCGTCCTTCAGTAAAGCGAGAGGAGCTAGCAGTCAAAGAGGCCACCGTAAGAGTGCCAGAGGTGGAAAACAGGGTACTTGAGGTGCCAAGGCCGCTCGGGCAGTTGCCTCTTTGCCCTCATGCAATGCCGCAGCCGCTACCACTCAGTCATGAGGCCAGGTCCCATGGTTCGCCGGTTGGGGGAAGGCTGGCGCAGCATCTTGTAGAGTGGCGTGCCATTACTTCAGATGTGTGGGTTCTGGAGATCATAACCCACGGCTACTGTCTTCCCTTTCGGCAGAGGCCTCACGACAATCCACCTGGGAACCTCTCTTTGAAGAGTCTGGATCCGCTCCTTGCGCAGGAAATTTAAGCCCTGCTGGAGAAAGGCAACATAGAACTGGTGCCTGTAGCGGAGAGAAATAAGGGATGGTATTCCCCTTATTTTTTGATTTCGAAGAAAGACTGGGGATTGAGACCCATCATGGACTTGCACGGTTTGAACAAACTCCTCAGGAAGGATAAGTTCAAGATGGTTACTCTCTCTCAAGTCCTCCAGGCCCTTCAACTTCAGGACTGGTTGGTGTCTCTCGACCTCAAGGACGCTTACTTCCATGTGCCGATCCATGACAAGCACAAGAAGTACCTGAGGTTCGCGGTTGGTGACTCGCACTTTCAGTTTTGGGTCCAGCCGTTCGGATTGACCTCCGCCCCGAGGGTTTTCACCAAGCTCATGGTGGTGGTGGCAGCGCATCTCAGGAAAGGGGGGATTCAAGTCTACCCCTACCTGGACGATTGGTTGATCAGGGGGAGCTCTCCCGAGCAAGTCCTGGATCATCTGTCAGTCACCTGCCACTCCCTTCACAAGCTGGGCTTCTCCCTCAATTTAATGAAGTCCCATTTGATGCCAACACAGCGGCTCCAGTACATCGGAGCAGTGCTTGACACATCCCTGGGGCAGTGTTTTCCTCCCCAGGTGAGGGCTCTTCACATTCAGCAGATGGTGCACAAGTTTCAACTTGCCCAGAATCTCCCAGCGTCCGAGTTCTTGAGATTGCTCGACCTCACGGCATCCTGCATTCTTCTGGTGCCAGAGGCTTGTCTGTGGATGAGATCTTTGCAGTGGGCACTCAAGCTCCAGTGGTCTCAGTCCTCTGGCAGGCCGTCAGACCCTGTTCAGGTGCCGCCCTCGGTCCCCCAGGACCTTCTGTGGTGGGCCGTCGAAGGCAATCTGATGAAGGGGGCCCCATTTTGGCTGCCCTGGCCGGAGGTGACGATTGTGACGGACACATCCCTCACGGGATGGGGAGCTCATGCCAACGAGTTGACAGTCAGCGGTCGTTGGTCTCCGTCGGAGTCCAGACTCCATATCAATCTGTTAGAGCTGAGGGCCGTCAGGCTAGCCCTGAAGGCTTTTCTGCCGACTGTGCGAGGAAAGGGTGTCCTGATTCTAACAGACTACACGGTGGCCATGCACTACCTCAACAAAAAGGGGGGGCAGGGTCACTTCCTCTGTGCAGGGAGATGATGCAGCTCGAATTCTGGGCCATCCAGCAGGAAGTTTCGATCTCGCCTGGTCATCTGGCCAGAGACGACAACGAGACGGACGACCTCTGAGCAGGCAGAGCACGATCTCTCACGAGTGGGAGCTGGCTCAGGAGATTGTCCTGGACATCTTCGCCCTTTGGGGGACCCCTCAGGTGGATCTCTTCGCCTCCAGTGTCAACCGGAAGTGCGAAACGTTCTGCTCGCGGGAATTTCCTCCAAAAGGAGCCTTAGGAGACGCGTTTGTGGTGGAGTGGTCATTCCCACTGCTGTACGCGTTTCCTCCAGTACCCGTCATCCCGCAAGTAATGCGGAGGTTACGGATGTTCGTTTCCCAGATGATCCCCATTTATCCGGTGTGGGCCCGGAGGACGTGGTACACGGACCTTCTCGACTTGTCCATCTGCCCTCCACGTCGTCTTCCCTACCAAGACGATCTGCTCTCACAGGAGTGAGGTCAGGCTCTATCAGAGGTCAGATCCATCAACCTTCACGCTTGGCTTCTGAAAGGTTGAGGTATAAGGATTGGGACCTCCCTGAAGACGTGATGGAGGTGTTGCTTTCGGCCAGAAGGCCCGCAACAAAGTACCTGTACCGGTGCCGTTGGAGGAAGTTCTGCGACTGGTGCAGGGTTAAGAATGTGGATCCTTTTGAATGTGACATTCCCATGGTTCTGTCTTTTTTGCTCTCCTTGGCCCACAGGGGCTTGCAAGTGGGGACCATTAAAGGTTACCTGGCGGCGCTGTCCATATTTAAGCGCTCGTCTGAAGAATGTTCCTATTTTAAAATTCCTTTAATTTCCCAGTTTTTGAAAGGGCTCACTAATGTGTTCCCTCCGTCACCTTTTCTGGTGCCCGGTTGGGATTTGAACCTTGTTAAGTTTCTTATGGGTGCTCCGTTTGAGCCTTTGCATTCTTGCCCTTTGAGACTGTTAACTCTGAAAACTGTGTTTTGGTTGCGGTTACTTCTGCTCGCAGAGTGAGTGAGTTACAGGCACTTTCAGTTAAGCCACCCTTCACTGTGTTTCATAAGGACAGGGTTGTCCTTAGAGTTCGTCCTTCCTTTCTTCCGAAGGTGGTTTCGGAATTTCATTTGAGCCAGAAGGTTGTTCTTCCGGCGTTCTATCCTCCTCCACATCCTGGTAAGGAAGAGGAGAGGCTCCATAGGCTTGATCCTAGGAGAGCGTTGAGCTTTTATATTTCGCACATGTCCCGGGTCAGAGTGGACAATCAACTTTTCATTGATTACGCTGGAAAGCGTTTGGGACAAGCTGTGACGAAACAGACTTTGTCTCGTTGGATTATTTTAGCTATCTCCGAGTGTTACCTATTGGCGGGTAAGGATCCTCCGGCTGGCTCGCGGGCCCATTCTACCAGGGGAGTGGCTGCGTCTACTGCCCTGCAGAGGGGTGTTCCTATTCGTCACATCTGTGATGCAGCCACCTGGGCTTCAGTACATACTTTTGTACGGCACTACTCCCTCGATTCCATCTGAGGGCAGGATCTGGCCTTTGGCAAGACAGTCCTTTATTCCGCACTTTGATTGGGCATGCTAAATTTGTGTTCTAAATTCTTTTCCCACCTCCTTGCTTGGTACTGCTTTGGGAGTCTGTCATAGATATGGAATACGTTGGAGGACCCAATCCCCTCGAAGAACAAGTTACTTTCTTACCTGGTAACGTTCTTTCGATGGGATGGTCCGACGACGTATTCCATATCGCTCCCTCCCTACCTTCCCCGCTGCAGAATTTCTTTTGTGATTGCAGCTTGCGTTCCGCAAGGCCTTGTGTGTCTGACTAGCAGAAAACTGGTGGCACACGTTCTGGGGGAAAAAACTACAACTGAGGCTATGGGCGTCGTGTTTTCTACTTATCACATCGGTTGACGTCGGCTGTCGGAGGAGGTCCTCGGGGACGTCTCATCGACACGGGACGCAGACGCCGAAGATTTTCCGAAGCAGCACAGCTGTGGACATTACCTGTCATAGATATGGAATACGTCGTCGGACCATCCCATCGAAAGAACGTTACCAGGTAAGAAAGTAACTTGTTCTTTGGAAACCCTTTTCCATTGACTATCACCTAACACCACACGCATCTGCAGTTCTACTCGCATTTGGTCTGGCAGAATTCTCTTTAAACCTGTGGAACACAACCTGAATTCATAATGTTCTAAAAGTTTATAATTAAGCAAACTATGTGTTCACCTTACAAAAATGTTAACTCTTACCTAAAAGGTAGTTCTTGGTTAGTTCAAAAATCAAAGAAACGTCAACATGCTGCCAAGCATCAACACAACTTTATTTTAGCACGACCGTGTGTATAGATTTTAAGGCAGTGGTAGCCGCATGTTAGCGTCTTTCCAACTGGTAACCGCGTTACTTAGTTCATGCTTGCCAGCTGATAATTTCACAGCTATGGTGTTCGTGTAAGCGCGGCGCCCTTCTACCAGGCGTCCACATTGCTAAAAGACACATTAAACGCGGTTATCTTTACCTGCATTAACATCACAGCGGCTATGTGTTGGAATTCCGAACACATACTTTACGTGCCACAGCCTACCTGAATTATAATTGTGGCGGCAATCTTTAAATGGAATCAAATATTCGAATCCCATTCCTCCATCACATTTAATCCTCTTTCAGAAGATATACGGTTGTACATTTTAAAGTTGTTCTGTATAAATTTGCTTATTTGTCATATCTTCTATGACTGAATTGGTTTGTTCAATTACAATCCAAAAGATGTCATGTTCTGCCTCGACATAATGGGACACTGAAGGTGCATTCGATTTTCTTGTTGTAGGTTTTTGAACAATGGTCATTAATCCGAACACATGCGAACTGTCGGGATGTTTTTCCTACAAATAACTTTTTGCATGGGCAATAATATCAATTGCATTTCTACTTTTACAAATACTATGTGTACGTAATTGGCGTACTTTATTTTCATGTTCATACTCAGTCATTTTCTTTGAGAATGTACAGGCCCTGCAATCTGTACAAGTCACGTGTCCTATGAGTGGTGGAATATTCCACATGCTGCTTGAATCAATTTTTGTTTCAAATTCTTTACTTTTTTTCAGCGCAAATAATGGTTTCTCCAGCATGGGGTCTGGCATGGATTCACATGCTCATGAATATTCCCCGGCGTCAGGCTGGGAATCCTCAGTAAAGAAAAAAAATCAGTTTCAGTTTCGTTTCTGAATGGTCTTTCTACTAATAACCAATCATTGGTGTCTGGGTCATACTGTCCCCAACCAATGACTGCCCTATACCTAAGCCCCTCCTCTGGCAGCCATCTTCGGATTTTTACCGCACGTTCAAGTGTTGGGAGTCCTCGTGCTTCGCTCTCGAGCTTTTATTGCGTTTTTGCATTTTTTCATAATTTACTGTTGATTTTTCGGTCAAATCGAGCCTCAAGCTCCACCGATTCTTCTTCTGATTAACAGGGACCCGTTTTCGGAATTTTCTACACCCCTCAAGGGTGAAATTTTGGCGAATTTCACTTCCTTGGAGGATTCTGGAAGATCGTTGAGGCCTACCCCGCGTGGTCATGGCCCAAGACAAAGGAGACTCGATGCCTGTTGGATCCAAGCTGTTTAGGAACTGCCCAGGATGTGGACTACAGAAAGTCTTCGAGGATGAGCACTCCCGGTGCCTCTACTGCTTGCACTCCTACAAGTCGCACGTGGAGGAAGACTGCGATCTGCAAGAACATGTCCGCCCGGACCATGAAGGACTGTCGTTCATGACTCGCTAACTGGCTGGAGGCGAAGAGCCCAGCAGCAGTTGAGAAGAAGTCTGAGCGGTCTTCTAAGACCTTTGACGGTGCTCTGGCGACAGGGGCCCAACAAAAGACAAAGCACCGTCAGTCCGCAGGCACCAGGAGTGCCGTTGGTTCGGGCTCGTCGGCTGCCAGGCCGGACGCAACATCGCCGACGCCGTCAACCACAAGACAACGCTCCGGCTCGACGAATAGGAAGTCGGACACCCCGGGTAAGCTTCGAGAGAAGCCCTGGTCGTCTCCGACGGAGAAAGCCAAAGGGGAGCAAGATGGTGACCCTCCCCCCACAGTGAAGGCCTCAGACGCGCCTAAGGTGGTGAAGGCCCAGATTCACCCGGCTAAGGCCTCGATTGAGGGAGTCGTGGCGGCCCTGGCGTTGCCCGCAGAGGCGCCCCAGTGGAGATACCGCCAGGCCTAGAGTTTCCCTGCTATCCCAGAGGGAATCGTCTTTCCAGCCTATCGAAAAGACCCTTGTGAAGCCCCGGCCCAAGCAGGGGGGGGCGTGATAGACCTAACGGACTCACTTACCTCCTCCGAGGACTAGCTGTCTGGCCCCAAGTCAGTCCTCGACAAGAGGTTCGTCGAAGTCCGAACCTACGGGAAGGATCCCTACGAGGCGGACGTGGAGAGCGACGGTGGAGCCGACGAGGAACCGGACACTACGCTGCTCCCGTCGCAACCGATGCCACTGCCGTCTGACAGGTTGGAAGACCTCTTGATGGCACTACACACCGTGCGCACTGAGATAAGGACAAGGTTTCCCTTACCTCCGGCGGATGATCCAGCGGCGCCTGGAACATCGGGGATTCCTCCAGCTAAGCGGAGGCAAGTCATCCTCTCCCACCCTTCCATCCTTCACCTCCATACCCTCCGCCGAAGGATGAGACGGACAACGGTGGCGACGACGGAACCGATCTCCCATCGCCCCCTCCCCGGGTTTCCCTTCACAACGAAATTGGCTCCTTTCACGCCATGATCGCCAGTGCTTCAGGGCTTTTCCAGCTATGCCCTGAGGAGCAGAAGGAGGGATTCCTTTACCAACGACGGGAGGCCAAGAGGAAGACCGTAGTCTCAGTCCTGCTGTTAGACGACATCTGGGACGAAGGGCTGTCCTTTCTGAAGAACCCATCCACGGCCCCTGCGAAGAGAGACCGGTACAAGAAGTTATACCGGGTCCCAGACTCTGCTCCTATGTGCCTCAGGGCGCAGCCGTCCCTGGACTCAGTGGCCTCTGCGGTGGCCAAGAAGAAATCGGCAGGGGCGACGGCATCATCTTCCACTTCCCCGCCGGACGGCGAGGTGAAGAAGCTAGGCACCATTGGACGTCTGGTCATCTCATCAGCAGCGACGATCATCTAGGTGGCCAACGCTCTCGCTATCGTGGCCTGCTATGATAGGGAGCTGTGGTTCAAAATCGTTCCTCTCTTGGACTTCCTCCCGGATGACAAGAGGGTGCAAGCCTTTGAAATCCTGCAAGAGGGCGAGGTGGCTTCGGACCACGCCATCACGGTAGCCACAGACATCGCTGGCGCCGGATTTTGCCAGATGGGCAACGGCCTTTGCAGGAGATTCAGAAGACACTAGAAGACATAGGATTACCTAAATTAAGTGAGCCAGGCAGGGAGAACCTGGATGCCCCAATCACAACAGAGGAATTAGAGACAGTGGTAATACATCTGCCAATGAGCAAAGCCCCAGGGACAGACGGGCTCCTGAGTGAATTCTATAAAACGTATAGACAAGAAGTGCTCCCCCCGCTACTGGCAATGCTAAACGAGGCCTTCGAGAAAGTGAGACTGCTGGAATCTCTGAGGGAGGCGGTAATTATTCCGCTCCTTAAACCTGACAAGCCAAGCACAGACTGTGGGTCGTACAGACCACCATCTATGCTAAACCAGGACAGTAAAATCCTCACGTCTGTGCTGGCAAATAGCGGGTAATAAATTAACGTATACACCCCAATCAAACCGGATATGTCCCAGGTAGAAGCATATCCAATAATCACAGGAGGCACCACCATATTATAGAACTGACAGAGGGCGACCCAAGCGAAATAGCAGTAGTCTCGCTAGACGCAGTGAAAGCCTTTGACTCAGTAAGGTGGCCTTGGATGATGGCAGCCTTGAAAGAATACGGGATGGGACCAGGGTACCTGCGGTGGGTGAAAATGCTATAAAGCTCCCCAACAGCCAGGGTCAAACCAGGAGCGATAATCTCAGATAAACGGCAACTTAGCAGAGGCACGAGACAGGGCTGCCCATTGTCCCCGATGCTGTACATCCTTGCTCTAGAACCACTGGCGATCTGTCTGAGACAGCAGTACGAGGAATTCGGGGTCTACACCGGGGGGGGGACCGCAATTGATATCACTGGATGCGGATGATATGCTGCTATACCTGCGGTACCCAGAGGAAAACTTTCAATACATCTTGGAGGTGTTGGATCGCTACGCGACTCTCTCGGACATAGCGGTGAACCCCAAAAAATCGAGCATGTTCCCGTTGGGGAGGTACAGGGGAGTCCCACAGGAGAATATACCCATCTTGCAGATAGCCTGGCAGACCAGAACATTCAGATACCTGGGCATTAACATATATCACACGATCGCAGAGGAGCACAAATACAACACGGAAAGGGCAGTAGAAGGAATCAAGAACAGCATGGGGTTTTGGGCAAGGCTCCCCCTTGCCATGGTGGGAAGGGCGGCCTTGCTCAAGATGGTAGTCCTGCCTAGTCTATTACATTTTTTCGTGAATATTCCGCACATGCTGCCGAAAAATGTTTTTTTATTAAACTCCAAAGTTTATGCAGAGGTTTCCTGTGGAACAACTCCAGAAACAGAATGGCCCTATGGAAATTACAGAACATGTATGACAGAGGGGGTATAAACCTGCCGAACTTTGAGACATACCATTTGGCAGGGCAGTTACAATGTGTCGCCAGGTGGCGGTCAGAAGACGAGACAGAGGAATCTAGATTGCTGAGTGGTGACTGCAACCCTTACTTCCTAAAAGAACTGATATGGCTACCCAAACCAGAGATGCATGGGAGATCGAGATTGCTGGCACTGCGCTGGAAGACTTGGCACAAAGCGTGCCGAGCTCTGGGAAACCCGGCCCCATGCTCCCCGCAGGCGCCACTTGAGCAACTAAGGAAAGGGATCCGCAAACACTGGGAGCCGGTAGGCCTAGCGACCTTGGGAGATATATGGCAAGAGGGGAAGGCACTGTACTTTCAAACGATGGTGAACGAAACTGGGATACATATTGGGCAACATATCACACATAATAGAATAGTTAAACGGGTTAAAGAGACGTGGTATGAAATAGTACTAGCAGAGCAACTGGATACAGTCATAGAAACGATGTATGATATCTCGGAAGGAGGGCACGAAATATCACAGATTTATGAATTGGTGATGTCTAGAGTGGGTAAGGAGCCGCTCCAAATGAGACGGGACTGGGAGGAGGAAGGTTGAGAACCAATGCAAGACGGGCAGTGGGAAAGAGCTCAGAGATATCACAAAAAGGTGTCTGGATCTGCTGTAGTCTCGCATTCCTAGTTATGTCACTCATAGGGCGTACATGACCCCTCAAAAGATCGCCGGATTTGGGAGCACATAAGTACAAAAATGCCCCAAGTGCGGGGAGGTGGATGCCGGGATGATCCATATGTTTTGGGCGTGCTCACAGGTCGGAAAATTCTGTGAGGAAATCAAGATACGACTAACTGAAAAGGTAATCAAGCTGGATGTGAAATTCGTGTGGGCATGCATGATGGGGGGGGATTTACCAGACCACGCAACCTGAAACATGTATGCAAACTCAAGGACCTGGCCTACATTCTGGCCAAAAGGAGAATAGCCATGAGCTGGAAAGCTGCCTATAGACCCAGACTAGAGGTATGGTGGAACGATCTCCTGAAATGGGCAGACGCTAAGACAGTAGTATGGTATGAGGCAGTCAATAGAGGGCAGGATGATGAAGGGCGACCTCTGATGGCATGGAGACAAATGGTAGCCACATTGTTGGGGTCCTCCCGTGCCAATTCCAGTGAATATGACACGCCCGATAACGGCGAAGAGGATCAACCCCAAGAGGAGGGAAGTCTGAAGAATTGAGTTGGAAGCTCGAGTTAAAGGGGGGGAGGCGGGAAGACATTAATAAATAACACGCACATGCATGCTAAGAAACTTGTAACTGAAAATGTCGGGTGTGATGGTTAAGTTTCGTTTGTTGTAAAAACCAATAAAAATTATTTTTTTTTAAAAAAGTGTACCCACTTTCCACCGGTGACCAGGAAAGAAAACCACATTCCACAGCTGCTTCTGGAGGTACAAGCAATGCTGAAGAAGGGCGCGCTAGAACTCGTCCCAAAGAGGCTCCGGTGCTCCGCAGTATACTCGCGGTACTTCCTCGTCCTAAAAAAGACCAGTGGCTGGCGGCCCATCCTAGACCTCTGCAGCCTCAACAAATTCATAAAATCCCAGAGGTTCCGGATGGTCACTCTTCAGCACATGCTGGGACAACTGGAGGAAGGTGACTTCCTGTCGTTGCTGGACTTGGAGGATGCCTACTTCCACATCCCCATACACAAAGGACATCGAAAATGTCTACGCTTCGTGGTCCAAGGGTAGCACTATCAGTTCAAGGCACTGCCCTTCGGTTTGAAGTCGGCGCCAAGGGTCTTCAAGTGCTTGCCACTGGTAGCGGCACGGCTGCACCTGCAGGGGTCCACGTCTACCCCTATCGGGACGATTGGCTCATCCGAGCAAAGTCAAGAGAACTTGCCGTCAACCACACAGTGAGGACCGTCCACCTGCTCACGGAACTGGGTTTCTCGATAAACTTTGTGAAGACCTGCTTGGTGCCATCACAGGACACCCTGTTCCTGGGAGCCAAACACAACACAGTGGCGCGGCTGGCTTCACCGTCTGAGGAGAGGATGAAAACCATCCTGGGCAAGGTACAATGGCTGTTGACCATGGAAGTTGCCAGGGTGAGGTCCATCAAGCCCCTGCTCGGCATGATGCCGTCATGCATCTACCTTGTGCGACTGTGCAGGTTGCCGATGCGGCTGCTGCAGGAGTTCCTCGACGCCCATTGGCTATAAGTGACGGGAAGCTTTGAAGACAAGATCTCCCACAAAAAGACTTTCCGTCAAGTGATCCAGTGGTGGGGCACCTGCGCGCATCTCACGGCGGGCATTGACTTCCAGACCCCAGCGCATCAGGAAACGGTGATGACTGACGCCACCCTGGAGGGATGGGGCGTGCACACCAGAGATCTCCACACAAGAGGCCTTTGACTCCCGGAGGAGAGGTCTCTGCACATCAACCAACGTCCTGGCACTCCGGGCCGTATTCTGGGCCCTCAGGTCTTTCCTTCCGTCCCTCAAGAGCAAAGTGGTATGGGTCTTCACCGACAACACCACCACGATGTTCTAAATCCGGAAGCAGAGGGGCACCAGATCCCCAGCTCTATCCAAGGAAGCGCAGGATCTGTGGCACTGGCCCGTTGCCCAGGGGATGTTCCTGGTACCCTTACACCTGACAGGAGTAAAGAACACTGTCGCCGACTCAATCAGCAGGGAGCTGCGCTCTTGCCACGACTGGGAGCTTCGGCGGGATCAAGTAGATCTCCTATTCAGACGATGGGGCAATCCCCAGATCGATCTGTTTGCGACGGCGACGAACACCAAGTGCTGGAGGTTTGCCAACAGGTTTCCCCAGCCCGGGGAGCATGGCCGATGCATTCTCCTTCCCCTGGGACGGCCTGTTCCTCTATGCCTTCTTGCTGTTGCTTCTGCAACTCATCAGTCAACTCAGACGGTCCTGGTGCAGGATGATCCTCATTGCAACGGTGTGGCCAAGGCAGATATGGTTCTCGGACCTTCTGGACATGTCAGCGTCCCCCCAGCCAAGGTATCGACGGACGCGGATCTTCTTGCCAGGGAAGGAGGCGCGATCCTGCATCACGACCCAGGATTGCTGAACCTGCATGTCTGGCTCCTGCAGCACTAGAGTTCAGAAGCTACTATATCCCGGCAGACTGCAAGGAGGTACTTGCCAAGGCCAGGGCGTCCTCAAGTCTTAAGGGCTATGTACATAAATTGAAGAGGTTCTCTGTCTGGTGCCGTGCAGAGAAGATCAACCCTCTTCGGGTACGGCCCCTCAAGTGCTGCTGTACTTGCTGTCGCTGGCCAATGCGGGGCTGGCACATGCCTCCATCAAAATTCATCTGGCGGCTATCTCCCGCTACACCAGAACTCTGGGGCGGTCGTCGCTGTGGTCTCACCGCCTGTTGAAGGAGTTCATGAAAGGACTGTTCCGATCGTTCCCGCCGGCCACGGCGTGGGACCTCAATGTGGTGCTGACCAGGCTCATGGGCTCTCCTTTCGAACCTTTGCATTTGGCGCCACTCAAGTTCCTATCGTGGAAGACAGCGTTTCTTGTGGACATCACCTCCGCACGATGAGTTGGAGAGATCCAGGCCCTCTCCTGTAAGCCTCCATATCTGACATTCCAAGAGAGGGTAGTGCTGAGGACGAACGCCTCCTTCATGCTCAAGGTGCCGTCAGACTTCCATCTCAAAGAGCCCTTGGTGTTGCCTGTTTTTTTCACGTCTCCTTTGTCGCTGGCTGAGAGGAATTTGCACTCGCTGGATGCAGCTAGAGGGCTGAAGTTCTACGAGGACCGCACAAAGAGATTTCGGAAGACATCACAGCTGTTTGTGAACTTTGGCGTTGGGAACCAAGGGAAGGCCCTCTCCAAGGCTTCCATTTCCAAATGCCTCTCCGGCTGCATCATGCACCGTCACTGGTTGGCAAACCGACCGTTGCCCGGCCGTCCGAGAGGCCATTCAACCAGAGCGATCACTTCTACAACGGCGTATCTGTCAGATTTGCCTCTGCTGGACATCTGCAGTGCTGCTATGTGGAGGTTGACGCAAACCTTCACGAAATTCTACTGCGTCGACCGGAATTCCAGGAAGGAGTCCAGGGTCGGCCAGGCAGTGCTGTGCAGCCTGTTTGCTTGAAGGTGAGCATGGTGAGGAGGTAAGAGATGCTTAATGTTGCGTTGTTGAAATGCTTAATGTTAAGCCTTGCCACCTCCCATGGTTGTTCATGTGTGTACTGCTATGTATTCTTGAGCATGTGAATCCATGCCAAACCCCATGCTGGAGAAGGAACAAGTTACTTACCTGTAACTGTTGTTCTCCAGCATGGGTCTGGCATGGATTCACATGCAAACCCTCCCTCCAAACCCCTCTGCGGCTCCTCTCTTGGTCCTACTGCCACTTTACAAATTTGAAGATGGCTGCCAGAGGAGGGGCTTAGGTAGAGGGCCATCATTGACTGGGGGCACTATGACCGAGAGACCAGTGATTGGTTATTAGTATAAAAACCGTTCAGAAACTAAACTGATTTTTTTCTTTTCCCGAGGATTCCCAGCCTGATGACGGTGAATATTCATGAGCATGTGAATCCATGCCAGACCCATGCTGGAGAACAACAGTTACAGGTAAGTAACTTGTTCCTTCAGGACTGGGGGGTTAACATCTACCCCAATTTGAACGATTGGCTGGTCAGGGCCCGTTCCGTCAAACAGGTCCTGGAGCATCAATTGCCACTCTCTCCACAAGCTGGGCTTCTCCCTCAATCATCCCCACATGATAACTTCTCAAAAGCTTCAATTCTTTGGAGGAGTCCTGGGAAAGCCTCGTCACTCGAGTTGAGGGCTCATCATATTGAGCAGATGGTTATGAAGTTTCAAAATGCCCAATGCCTACCGCCCTTCGACTTTCTTTGGTTGCTCGGTTTCATGGTATCCTGCACTTTTCTGGTGCCAGAGGCCCATCTGACAATTGAGGTCTCTTCAGTGGGTCCTCAGACCGCAGTGGTCACAGTTCTCCAGCAGAATGAGGGATCTACTTCAGGTCCGAGCAAGGTCGCAGAGAATCTCCTGTGGTAAGCCTGCAAGGGAACGTGTTGAAAAGGGAACCGTTTTGGCACCCAGGGCCAAAGATTACAGTAGTTAAGGACGCATCCCTCACAGGTTGGGCAGCCCACACTGGTGATCTGACAATCAGTAGTCGTTGGTCTCCATCGGAGTCCAAACTACACATCAACGTTTTAGAGCTGATGGCAATCGGACTAGCGCTGATGGCCTTTCTTCCCTCTGTACGGGGAAAGAATGTCCTTATAATGACAGACAACGCAGAGACCATGCATTACCTCAACAAAAGCCGGGATGCAGGGGGTCACTACCACTGTGCAGAGAGGCAATGCAGCTCTGGTTTTGGGCACTGGGAAATGCAAAGATTGGGTTCTCACAGAAGGAGTAATGTAGGTGTTGATTTCAGCTAGAAGACCAGCAACAAAGTCTCTGCACCGCTGCCATTGGAACAAGTTTTGCAGCTAGTGCAGAGCTAAGAATGTTATTTTTTTTCCTGACACACACTGGTTGTCTTTTTTAAAAAAAAATTTTATACTTCATTTAGCCTATCCGGGCTGCAAGTTGCGACTACAAAGCATTACTTGACAGCGCTGTCTATTTTTAAGTGTTCGCCAGAACAGGGATTGTATTTTAAGATTCCTGTCGTGATCCAATTTCTGAAGGGATTAACTAATGTTTTCCCTCCTGTTTCGTTTGTTGTACCCAGTTGTGATCTGACCTGTGTACTAAAGTTACTCATGGGTGTTCCATTTGAGCCCCTTCATTCATGTCCTTTAAGGATGCTAACCCTCAAGACTAGCTTCTCAACAGCCATTACCTCGGCTCAAAGTTGGTAGTTTACTAGCTCTGTCTTGTAATCCTCCATTTACCACCTTTTATATGGAGAAGGTTGTGTTTAGGGTCCTCCCTTCCTTTCTTCTGAAGGTAGCTTCAGAATTTCCTCTGGCACGAACGATTGTGCTTCCTACCTTTTACCCCCCACTGCACCCCTACAAAAGAGGAGAGGCTTTATAGTCTTGATCCTAAGAGAGCCTTGACCTTCTACATCAACAGAATGGCGAAACATAGACAAAATAACCGATTGTTTGTGGGATATGCTGTAACCAAGCAAACCATGTTCCGCTGGATTATCCTATCCTTTGCATATCAGAATGCTACAATTTAGTGGTAAGGACGTCCCTGTGGGTTTACGAGCACACTCGATCAGAGATGTGGCTACTTCAGCTCTGCAAAGAGGGGTTCCAGTGCAGGACATTTGTAGTGCTGCTACTTGGTCCTCCACTTCATTCTTTCATAAAACATTACTGCCTGGATTCTGCATCGGGTCAGAAGGCGATGTTTGGGAAAGCTGTTTTGCACAGCATAAATTATTAGTCTCTGTTTCTATCTGCTGCCATCATATTGCTATGGGAGTTCATCATAGATTAGCAATACATGGGGGGACATAATCCATTCATAATGTTCTTTCGATTGGATGTTCCTCCCATGTATTCCTCATCACTCCTACATCTTACCCTTCTTCCTTCGGGAGAATTTCTGTGTATTACACCTTCCTCTCTTCCAAGGTCTGAGCGCCATATGATCTTACAAACATCTGTGCTTAGAGGGGAAAAACTAAGAACTGAACCAACGGGTGCAGTGCGTCATAATATACAGTCAGTGACATCATGCTCAAGAGCCTACAGAGTCGATGACGCACAGTGCCCTCTTCTGAGAAAAACAGTTTCAGGAGCAGATGACGCTGGATGGAGTATAATCATAGGTGAGGAATAGGTGGGAGGAACATCCAATTGAAAACCATTAACACAGAAGCAGAAATGACTTATCCCTGGTAATCCATTCACCATAGTAGCCCCACCATATCCTAACAAAAGACGAACCTAGACTTGTGCAAAGGGGATTGAAGGGAAGAAGACAATGAAGAAGGTGCATGGCAGACCAGAAAACTGGTGTTTTGAGAGTTGAAGGTGGCGGAAGCAGGATAGGGCATGCAGCTGAGCAGAGTGAGATACTGCAGGTAAAGGGCTTGATTTCTTTGGTGAGATGGTGTGCAAGGATTAGTAGTAGCAGTGATAGAGTAAGAGGGGGTGAAATGAGTTAACATCAAAAGGTGGAGTGAAGCAGCAGAGAGACAGGAAGTTGATGGGGGTGGGGGGGAGGGGAACAAGGGAAAATAATGAGGTACAGTAGAAGGGAGAGATGAGAGTGGACGTGAGTGGAGCCAGGTGAATCTTACAGAGAAGCAGTAACACACTCTCCTACTTACTTTCAGGGAAAACACTAATAAATTAAAAAAGATAATAGTAAGGGTCAACATTCTCTTGCACTAACCAGCTGCTACGGACGTCTGGGTTACGGAGGAGTTTCATGGGGAGGTGAGGGGGAGCAGGACGGCTGTAGGCCCCTCACCAATTTAATAAAAGACCATTGAAGTGTCCTTGAGGCTCTGTGTTTTCTGTGCTAACTGTGACATGCAACAGATCCTACAAGTGGCAAGCACGGGAAAGCATGAAACTTTGCTAGAGGAGAGCATTTGAAAGTAAAAGTTTTTCTTGAACCCCGTTTCTGTTTGAGTAATTGTTGGCTGCTTTGGAGCAACAGGCTTGGGTGGTAGATTTATTTTTCGGTAATGGAAAATTAAGCAACTTCAACTAGTAGGCACTGTTTGGGGGTAGTCCATGATAAACAAAAATATAGAAGTTCGGCAAGCGTAGGCAGAGTCTGGCCCAAAGACGACGTCATGGACTGTTCGTATTTCAGCAGTTTCGGTGGTACACTCGCAGAAAACCTGATGGTGGGTTCTTAAGAAATTGTCTGTGTAATGTGTAAAAAAGCTGAAGAGGGTACAGCTTGAAGGCCGGTTTACCAGGATGCATTCTAGCAGTGCTTCTTTGATTGTAAAAACGAATGAGCTTTCTTAAAACATTAATTAAAAATAAACATTTCTAAAAATCGCTTTTGCTCAGCAGAAGATATGCTTGTGTGGTATGACTTTGTTGTGTCTGAAGTTGACACTTTCAGAAACTGCATCAGATCTAACCATTAGAAATTCAGGTGTCTACTGGTAGGGTGCTATTGATTTCTTTTAATTCTCTAACATACTGCATCTTTTTAGTAATTCTTTAAACATTTTGTGTGTAGGCGTGTGGGGTCCGTAGACCATGTGAATAGTACAATGACAGCAAGAGGTATGTCCAAGGCTAAATCAACTGGCAACCGAAATTAAACCTTTTTACAAAACCAGTATGTGTGATAACAGTGCTCATTTTTAGGACTTGAAGTGATTATATGTGTGGTTTACACTGAAACACTACTGCAGCTTTTTCAAAATGTCGCTAAGGATTCATTATCTTTTCTAACATTTTATTTATGCAGCCAAATCCTCTTTGGAAGAGAGATGTCCAAGAGAGGTAATGCTGATGGGCAATAAATCACTTTGTGTTAAGTTTGCACTCTCTTAGGAAGAAGTTCTGAAGATAAATAAGCACGTTTTCAGAAACTCTTAGAAGTTGTATGTTTATCATGTTCCAGTGACATGTGATCATCTAAATTTAGTATTGGGTCTTTTATCTTGGTCTCAAAGATTATAATTCAAACCGATTATCCCAAAAATATGAGTATCATGTAGTATTAGAATTCTTGTGATCAGTCTCCATAATTTCAGGCGTGTCTATATTTTTCTAGATCTGTTTGTTATTCCAACTTTCACTGTTAAATTAGTGAGTGTTCGATCATTCTTGCCTTTGTCTGCTGACCTGCAAAGATATAATCACATTCAAGGGGAAATGGCCGAGAATGTCGCCCTCACAATTGCGACGGGCAAAATGCCCCTTTTTTTTTTAAATTGTTTTTATTTATTTATTTTAAACACCCCCTTTACACCACATATATATGTAGGGTGTATGGGATATTATATTAATATGGGGGAGGGCTGCAGGGGTCTCCTCCCCCCCCTCTGCATAGCTATGTGGTGTAAAGGGGGTTTAATAAGGCTGCATTTGTGGCCAACGCAATTTTGTGTGGTTGCAGTGATCACATAGATCCCATTCAAGGCACACTGATAGACATCCATTTGAAATACTACAAAAAACTCTTTTGTAATGGCGAACCCGTAACTGAGGGTAGGGAGGGCAGAAGTATCAATTTCTTCTGCCGCTTCCACCCAATCTTTGACCATGGAGTTCCTCTGAGTATTTAATTTTCAACCTGTTATAGCAGAAAAAGGGGTTTCATGTAAAAATGGTGTAAAAAATAACTTTACGCTCCATAGCTGAATTAAGCACTAGCTCCTAGGCTTTAACATTAGATGAGGGAGACTCCAGATAAGATTGCTTTTTGACTGAGGAGGATTGGCAGAGATCCTAACCTTGTTATTGAAAGCAGAGGGTACGAATTGGTTGTGTGCCAGCTTGAATACACAGAAAAAAGCAAGGGGTTCCTCCTTGTCAGAATGAACAGTGGTCACATTGAACAAGGCTGACCACTGAGGTCCCCTGAGTGCGAGAGCATGACTGCAATTGTCTGAAAATGGTTGAGAATACCTAGTCTGTTATAACTGCCCATTACCCAAGCCTGGCTTTCCCTGGATGTGTCTGTGTGGCCTGCAACCTCGAGTTTGAATCTCAGTAGAACTGACTCTGCCCCTTTATTCTTTTGAGATTGAAAAGTTTAGGACCGTGACCTTGCGTAACAAGAACAGTTCTAATTAAAGCTCTATAATGTGGCAGGAATCCAACATGAAGCACTACATAAAGATCTAATTATTACGATATTGCAGTAGATTCGCATGGCTGTTTCATATACAACTGATCAGTATTCGGTTTGTGGTCCTGGTTGGGTTTTCTCCGGATTCTGATTTGGTCTTCTCTGTATAAAAGGTGATGATTTTTCTATGTGATATTTAACTGTGCATGTAATCTTGCATTTAATTAGCGGATAGCTAGTCCATTTAAAAGCCCCCAAGTGTCTCAATATGATGCATGGCCCCTTCAGCTAATCCTTTTTAGTCAGCAGCCCATTGCATGTCTGTATATGTAGGCCTCTGCTTATACTAGGAATAACGAAACTAAAAGTACCAAAATGCGACTGGCCGCCAGGGGGCGCACGGATGGCCAGCTCCTCCGCGTGCGCTCCGTCCTGAGGTCCTCCAAAGTGGCTTGAGCCCCCACTTCTGGACCCCTCCGGGGTAAGAGACTGATCCGATCTGGGACACAGAGCCCCCCCGCCCCCATACTTCGAGCCAAAACGGAGGCTGCTTCGCTGAGTTACGGCCTGTGGGACTTGACCGAACCGAAACCCTTCAGGCCTCGGAGCTCCCGCCTCCCACTGTTTGTCGCCAGCCTGCCAACCTGTGCCTTCAGCCCACATCCATACTCCAGCGGCACCGACGGGACATACCCCTTGCCCCACTGCTGCCGTGCATCGTGTACTTGCCCCTGGAGCATCAGGAGCGGGCCCGCACGAGCGCCCGTTGGAACCTCCATCAACCCATAAAAGGCGCGAATTTCGGCGCGCCTGCCAGCCTCCTCACAGAACCCCATCGCAGGGTGCCTCGCTTTTGATCCCAAGGCGGACTTTGCCTTGCACCCCCAAGGTAAGGTGCCATAAACGTGGAAAGAGAGACGGAGCAAGGCCACCGTCCTCGGCCTGTTCGTCCCGGGCAGCGCACCATCCAGCACCTTCCAGGCCTGGATCAGACTACAAGGCCCTGCGCCCTACTTCCACGTAGGGATCACCTCCCCCACGATCACGCATGGCATCCATTATAAACTAAAGAGTGGGGAGCCGGCTTGGAATAGCCTTCAGATACACAACTCAAATACAGGAGGAATCCTCTCCATAAGGAAGGGACTAACCCCCCTCCCTGACGGCGCAAGCTACCCCGAGAGCTGGGCCCCTACACCGCAGGGCGTGTGCCCTTCTCGGATCTTCCATCTCAAGGACTTCCCGCCCCACGAAACTCTAACGCTGTGGTAGGGTCGACCGCTGACGTACTTAAGTGCTATACGAATCCTGCCCCCCCAGCACTCCGGGCCCCCCAACATGGTGCCCCCCCAACTGGCAAGACCACACGCTCTCTGGGGACTGTAATACCGTGAACTGACCCTCCAAGCAGCTACTAACAACACCCTTGTGAGAGTCACACAAATATTACCAAATACAACGCATGAATGCCAAGGAGAGATTAGCAGCATACCAGTTCGCACCACCGCAAGATAGCCATTGAGAAAGCTATCGACCGTATAGAACCACAAATATGGCATCATCGAAGCCTGAGGCAGCCTCAACAAAAGCGGACGTTGCTGATATTCTCAACGAAATGAGGAGCATGAGAGCAGACATTGGTGGCAAAATTGATAAAATCACCCAGAGGATGGATAAAATGGAGGATAGGCTTGAGGAAGTCGAGCACAATCAATCATCCTTGAATACTCTGGAGACGCAAATGGACGTGTGAATTGCTGAACTTGAAGCCAGAGAAGAGGAATTCCGATTAAAGATTGATGACTTAGAAAACAGAGAACGGCGCAATAATATACGCATTTTTGGAATCCCAGATAAGGAAGGCGAGACTGAGTCGGACCTAAAGAGAACATTGCATGGCATAATGAAAACACTCTTCAATGATGACTCGGTTGACGAGCCCAAAATTGACCGTGTCCACAGAGCGGGTGGAAGACCGGGAGGTCCCAGAACGGTGCTCGCTCGCTTTTATAATTATGCAGACAAGGCTAAGGTCCTAGACAAAGCCAGAAATGCCCCGCAAATCACGCTGGGATCGAGGCATGTCTCCATCTACCAAGACTTGTCATCCCTCACACTTGCAATGCGGAGGAAGTGCCTCCCTCTCACTAAAATGCTAAAAGAGAAGGGCGTGCGATACCGCTATGGGTACCCCTTCTCACTCTCCTTTGAGTGGGATAGTAACACCATAAAGCTGGTCACTGAGAAGGACATCCGGTGTTGCATTGCTGACTTACTGGGCGCCTCAGAAGATGAATCAAACCAGAGCGAGAAAAGATCAGAGACAACAGACTGTAACACTAAAGGCCCGTGTAGAAAGAGGATGGAAGGCTCTAGGAAATATAGAAGGATGAACACTTCTCAGGAAGCCGAACACTAACTTCATCATGTCTCCTTATCTGCCCTATCTTCCTGCTGGTGCACCGAACGACTTACACCGGGCTGACCGGCGGCCCTTGATGTTGTCGGTCAGTCGCTTGTTGAGCACCAGCGGGCAGTTGTCACACCATTGCCCTCCCTCTTCCCGCCCCACCTCACGCAGAAGATGCACTTGCGAAATGGACAAGGGTAAGAGTATGCATGCGCGCTGTGGGACATTCAGCTTTTGGGATCAGTAAGGAAAGTGGAGGTGGGCGGACAGTGGGGGCAAATTATGGAACGTGGATACACAGGTGATGACCAAAAGTAACAGAGGAACATTAATAACCCGTAAGGTGACATGTCTGAAGCCTTGAATCGGGATCGCAAGTTTAAGAAACAAATGTACAAATGCAGTTCAGTTTGTTAATGTGTGCCTATATTGCAGGGGGTGAGTTGGGGGCTCATGGTTACGTTGTATATGTACGAGAACGGGACCATTCCAGGTACGGTTCCCGCTGGTGGTCCGAGAACGATGGGGTGAACATAACCCAGCCGGATCGGACGCCGCACAGTTTTGGGGGTTTGGAGGGAGGGATAATGCAACCTAAAGGGTCAGAGGGGATAGAGGTGTACTGGGAAGAGTGGGCAGGAGAAGACGCCCTTTAAACCGCTGACTGCTGAGCACCAGAGGCGCTTAGCGTCTCTCAATGACAGGTGAGACTCGGTTTACTAATATGGAGGCAGGCATATGGCAGGCACCTAGGATAGAGGTAACGAGGCAGACGTACCTAGAATACCACTTCACACTGGTTGACCGTAATGGCGACAAACTTTAGACCGCAATGGCTACGTGTTTGCACACTCAATGTAAAGGGCCTCAATTCCCCCACCAAGCGTTCCCTAGTCGCGAGAGAATTCAAGAGGTCCAATGTCGACATTATGTTCCTACAAGAGAGGCAGTGAGAAAGGGATCTCCAGCAGAATGATTGGGCACACATTCTGGAGTTCAGGTATCTCCAAAAAGGCTGGGGTGGGAATCCTAATCCGAAAAAGCATCCGCATAAAGATTTTGAATTCCTGGTCCGACACAGAGGGTAGGGCCATGCTGATAGTTGGATCCATCAGGGACACAATTGTAACCCTTGCCACAGTCTTCGCACCTAATCAGGGCCAAAATAGATTCCTACACAAGATAACCGAGTGGATGTTTAACAAAGCACAAGGCCACACCATCCAAGGGGGCATTTTCAATACATGGATGGACAGCACCATGGACAGGCAAACCACACCCGACCCCTCCCAAACCTCTCAGACACAGGCACACGCAGAAATCAAAACCACCCTTGCCCTTTACGGCCTCGCTGATAGCTGGCGTCACTTACACCCTTTAGACAAGGGATTTACTTTCCGGTCCATCCCCCATGAGATGCTCACAAGAATAGACTATGTTCCTCTCCGAGGGTCTAATGAGAATACTCCAAGGTGCGGACATACACCCCATTTCATGGTCTGACCATTACATGGTTGTGGTTGATCTGGACTGGGAAGATCTCCCCCATCGCAACACGAAGTGGAGGTGTAATGAGACTATGGTCGGACACGGCCTTCAGAGAGGAACTGGAAAACTAAATTAAATAATTTTTCATTACCAATGATACGGGTGAAGTCACGAAAGTGAACATATGGGAGGCGGCTAAGGCTACCTGGCGTGGGATTTTGATCAGGGAAGGTGCAAGGAAGAAGCGGGAACGTACCTTAATTGAGACCAATATCAGACAGAAACTAGTGGCCGCAGAAAGCCTGGTCCAGACGTCCCCGCAGAATAGATCCACACATCTCGCAACAGTTAAGGAATTAAGGGACGAGCTAAAAACCATGGAACTGGGCAAGGTGTCACCGACCTTACAATATCTCAAGCAAAAGTACTATGAGAAAGGAGACAAGGCTGATGCCCTCCTTGCAGCAAGGCTCTGCGCACAAAGACCAGAAAGATGGGTGGACATGTTAGAAAGGGCAGATGGTACTCTCGTAGACATGGTCGAATCTACCCCGGAGGCATACAAGAGGCATTTGCCTTCTTCTATGAAGACCTATATACCTGTGACCCCCATCCCCCAGTGGGGAGCGTAGATGCCTACCTCAGAGGGGCAGAACTCCCTAAACTCACTCGCTCTGAGGCTGGAGCCCTTGACACACCGGTCACAGGGGATGAGGTCTCAGAGGCCATCAAACGCCTTAAGTCTGGGAAGGCACCAGGGGACGACGGTTTCACCCCCGGCTTCTACAAAACGTTCACCGCTTTTCTTACCCCCTTCCTAGTTACCCTGTTCAACAGTATATTTGACATGGGACAAGCACCCCCATCCTTCACCCAGGCCCTCCTAACGGTCATCCCAAAAGAAGGTAGAGACCCAAAGTATTGCGCATCATATCGCCTCATATCTCTCCTCAACATAGATGCCAAAATCGACGCGAGAGTAATAGCGGCCAGACTAGAAGCACACCTCCCCAAATTGATTCACACAGATCAGGCCGGCTTTGTAATGGGACGGCAGGGAGCAGATACGATGAGGAAAACACTGCATTTGATACACGAGGCACAAAAGAGGGCTGATGACCCAACTCTCCTGTCTCTTGATGCCGAAAAGGCTTTCGACAGGGTGGACTGGGAGTTCCTGGAGAGAGTCTTAACCTGGATAGGTCTTGGCCCTAAACTCTCCCGCGCTATTAAGGCTCCATACTCCACCCCCAAGACCTCTGTGGCCGTGAACGGTGGCTACTCAAGATGGTTCGCACTGGAGAGAGGAACCAGACAGGGCTGCCCTCTATCAGTCATTCTATTCGTACTGTCCCTTGAACCACTTGCGCAGAAACTGAGGCTCGATAAAAGGGTGGAAGGGATTAAAGTAGGCGACCAGGAATACAAACTAGGCCTATATGCGGATGACATCCTCCTCCAGACAGTCAACCCCCTGAGCTCGATACCAGCGACCATGGAAATAATTGAGGAGTATGGTCAACTGGCAGGCCTGAAAATCAATACCAATCGACAAGAGCAGGGACCTAAATGTAGAAAGATTTGCATCTCTAGGGATGAAGATCAGTCTTACCACTCTGCGGTATCTGGGCGTCAATGTGACCCGAGACCTGGGCGGCCTCTTTGAAGCCAATTTCCCCCCCATACTACACACGATTCAGAAAGATATCGAGCGATGGACAAGACTCACCATTTCCTGGATGGGTCGCCTCAATACCATCAAAATGGTGATCCTCCCAAAACTACTCTACCTATTCCAAATGCTTCCTATCCAAATACCCCAAAACTTCTTCACAACCACCAAAAAAATCCTACATACCTTCCTGTGGCAAAATGGGAAACCCAGGGTTCCCCTGGCCCTACTACACCTGCGTAAGGATGATGGTGGGGTAGGCCTCCCAGACATAGAGCTTTATTACAAAGCTGCCCAACTCCGAGTGCTAATCCCGCACTTCAGGCAACAGAAAGAACCCCAATGGATAAGTCTAGATAACTACCATCTTTGACCTTTTATTTTGGGAGAATGGTTATGGGTACCAAGCTCCCAACTAAGAAACAGTATTAAAAACCATCCCATCCTTGGGACTATATGGGCGATATGGAAACCAAACAAAGGAATGAAAGGAGTCACGACATGGCCCTCCCCCCTAACACACCTGTGGGCGCCAGGGATGATATCCCTAATCCAGGCAGCTTCAAATCATGGTACGAGGCCGGGCTTGAGAGGACAGGGCAACTGCGGAGAAACAATGCATTCATTACCATCCAAGAGCTAGAAGATGCCCTGGGCATAGGCCCACTCTCAGTCTTTCTGTATCTGCGGTTGAAAGGCGTGATGACCCGAGAGGTTTGGAAGGAGGCCTTACAGAGAGACCTCACACCGTTTGAGAGAATTTTAGACCTGTACGTATGTTCCAGGGGCCTCATTAGCACAATGTACACAGCACTAATTGGTATTAACACAACCCCATCAACCACCCTGAAATGCAAATGGGAAAAAGACCTTGGAAGAAATCTCCCTCCAAAGACATGGCTCAAGATATGCAGAAGGACCTCGAAGTCATCTATCTCCTGTCGGTACAAACTGCATGGGATCAAGTTACTGTATAGATGGCAGTATGACTCGATGAGACTAGCCAGGATGTATCAGGAAGCGAGCCCGCTCTGCTGGCGGGGGTGCGGCCAAAAAGCAGACTACTGGCACATGTGGTGGGGTTGCGGGGCAGTTCAAGCATATTGGGACGAGGTACTCTGCTGGATCAAAGAGCTTGATGGGGAAGGGAGGGAAAAGCAACCACTATTGATTTTGTTTGGTTTGGAGGAAACGGAAGAACATATACTTAAAGTACCCAAAATGATACATGGATTCTTGCTGGAGGCCAGGGCCTGCCTCACTTACGTCTGGAAAAGAGCAAGTTTACCGTCAAAATCTGAGCGGATTAATGTCTCCCGCAATATCTATACTATGGACAAGCTGACGGCTGCCATTCACGGTGATCGCACCTCCATTGACACTGAATGGTCTGAGTTCTGAGCCAAATACAGTAACTGAAGTCGAGTGTGCACCACGACATAGCCGGAGTACTATCCTGTTAATCTGCCGTTAATGCTTTTGTTGATCCAAAAGAGAATCCAAATGTGGTACCAATGTCTGCACCAGTGTATTAGTCAATGATCTCCTCCCATGCTCCAAGTTCAGTAAGGAGATCTCCAGCTGCCTCAAGGGTTGCGGGGTGGGGGGGTAAAGTTTGGATTGGAGATATGTTATTTTAAATTGAACGCATTGCATCTAAAATTGTGTTATGTTGTATGTAACAGAAAATGCTATACCCTTGTTGAAAATCAATAAAACCAATTTTCAAAAGTACCAAAATGCTAAGTGTTTTTGGATATTTTGTGAGGCCTGCCAGCTATGACACAAGGCCATTTCAAAGTTCTCTTTTCAGCTGTGAGTCCAATTAAAATGTGCGCTTCCCTTCATTCCACTCGGAGAGTTGAATTTACAGTAATGTCTTAAGATATTCTGAAATAATACATGTAACAAGTAATTTGACCTTTCCTCTCGGTTTATTAACTTACTAGCTGTACCCGGCCACGCGTTGCTGTGGCTCAGTCTGGTTAAATGGAAAAGAAAGATATATTGTGTGTTCTAGAGTCGGAACATGCAACATATAATTGTCAATGTGAGAAGCAATCTGTGTCTGGATCTAAACCGCACAATTCTAAAGATTGTCCTTGAGCTTTGTTGATGGTGATAGCAAACGCAATTTGGCATGGCTTGAGCTGTTACGATTTCTGTGCCGAACAACATCATTTGGAAGCATGAGTTGTATGTCCTGATGTTAGATAGGAAATGCTTTGGTTTGGTGGTATATCCAGCAAGCAAAGTTTTTAATGGCTCTGGCGGTTCTCCAAGTTGAGGCAGTATAATTTTCCTGGTGGCGCAACACATTCCTTTTGTTTGTCCGTTAAATTTCAGAGCCTTACAATTAGGACACACTTCAGTCATAGTGCCGATGAGAACATGCCGGCTAAAACTATAATAATCAGCTGGGGGTTGTACCAGAATGCAAGGCGATTGTAATTGCGTGATTGCTGAGCACAGAGTCTTGTTTGACGCTGATTTGCTGTTTCTCGTTGACTTCTTTCATTCATTCCCAGCTTGTCGCCTTCATTCTGTTGAGAACGAAGCAGATCTGAAGCTGCAGAACGCGATTGCCGTGCTCGCAACCGTGCATTCTGAAGTCTGGCTGCACGTCGCTCTGCCGCTTCCTTGGCACTTATTTGAGCCATTCTATATCGGAAACCTTGAAATGAAATCATTAAATATTTAGTATAGTGTGTTGCTTTTACGTCCACCATCCAAGATGCAACTGTTTTTTGGAAAAAACATGTTTTTACTTGTCACAGGTGTGACATTTATGTATGGTAGGTATATAAAAACATGCGCGTATTGGAATGAAACGTTTTGTCGAAATTTCAAAGTAATTGGTGAAGAACTTTTGGAGATTTAAGATTTTGAACAAACAAACATTTACATTTTTATTTATATAGATTTCACACACATATTCATGCGCTTTTCTGTTGTGATATTCTTTTTTTCAGGTTTTAACAAAAGAAATTTATAGTTTGCAAGCATCCACCGAGAAGCGTGTTACCGAACTGCAGTCTCAGAATTCGGAGTATCAGGCACGGTTAGAAACATATGAAAAACTGGAGCAAGAACTTGATGGTGTGATCATGCAAGCTGCAGAAAGTATGTATGACCCACGTTTTGGTTTCTGGAACTGTTAAAGCCAACACAATGCTCCATGAAAGCACATTTTCCTATAGATTAAATAATTTCGGTATCTTTAAAAGAATTCAGTACATTAAAACCGATGCAGTATCATTTTGTTAACTTGTGACTGCTCTTTTTCTCTGGTGGACATTTGGAGAATAGAAAACAATGTAGCAAATACTCAAAATTAGTCATTTGGTCTATGTACCAGATATGTATAGTTGGGGGTTCCTGTTTTATTTTAATAGTTTTTTTTACTTCCGGTGGTGGTTTTCCAGTGTTTTCAAAATGTCAGTCTTTGTTGAACAGTGTTTTCCCGTTTGCCCCCTTCAAAAAATCACGGATAAGTTTTTCCAGCGTAAACACACAATTGCTTAATGGCTTAAGTAGGGTAATATCTCTCGGAGCAAGATGTTAAGGATGCTTTCTGGAGAATAACGATGAAGGTGTTAATCCAGTAATATCTAACATTTCTACAAGTCAAAATATTTCTAGTAAATCGTGCAATACATTTTTAGAGTCTCCTTGCACTTTCTTTTCTTCCCATAAAGACTTGGTTTGTGAAAATGACCTTTCAACATTGGCACTTGAGATGGGCAAGGCCAACGTGTGCATCTGGCCACTGTTGGTGGTTTTGCACCCAATACTGATGTGCCTGAAGATGCAGATTCTCAGGCAGAGGCTCTGCCAAATAGGCATTAAACTGGGTGCACACAGTCAATGAGTCATTAAAATGTTGGAAAATAAATGCATTATTTTCAAAGTCTGGACAAAATTAGTTTTTTGTCGAAGGGGTCAAGTACTTGCATGGCATACCGCAAAGAAGCTTGACTCACTTCGAATGACATGGTGGCTGATGGTATGTTTCTACACAGCATTGCTTGCCATTTTTTCATGCATTGTGGAATAAAATATACAAAGCATCTTAACACTCCTTTGCCAAGCGGTAGACATTCCATTAGTGCACATGTTAAATCAATGGGCGAGTAAGGGTACCCATGAGCACCATATACACATGGTCTTTTGTCACTAAGCCAGTATTATCACACACATTTCAGTATAATGCCTTTTGTTAAGTTGTTACCTTTTTTAAATTTGATTCTGTTAGCCTAATGCAACCATCGCTCAAAGTTGTTAATCACAGACTGATTTTGTCCTGTTTTGACACTGGTATTTGTAAAAATAAAAATGTGAGCTCTGAAAACTCACAATTCTTTTAGGCAATGCACAGTGAGATCACATTATTTGCTAAAGATCACACTCTTCGGCCCATTAAAGAGCAACCCAGCGAACCAGTTACACAACAATGGTGCAGGTCAGAAACATCAAAATAAAGGAAAACTACTATTCCCATCATGTAATGTGCAGGCGGCTGAGCAGCTAGGAACGTATAATAATGCTGATGACCTCATCAGGCCAGTTGTCCACTCTGGTGCCCAGAAATGTAAACGATTGCAAACTTTCCACAATCATATACCTATGCCTTATAGCGTGGGGAGGGGATAGGGACACACGCTGTGTGGGTCAGAGCAGCCGCACTGCAGGACTCCCACACTCTAGCTTCAGGGAATTCAAGCAAACGCTCAGAATAATGTCACATGGTGAAGGCAGTGTCTTTTTAAATGTGCCTTTGCCAAAGGACAGTCATTGCTCGAGGATGTTCAACAATCACAGACCTGTTTATTATCAAGGCGAGACGTGTTTTTCAGATAATGTGGATCAATATGCGTCCCATCCCCATGAAATAAACAATATTCATGGGTATTAATTCCTCAAAAACTCTCGTCGCCCCCCCTGCCCAAAATCCCAAACTACACCCCACCCCATAAATAAGTATTACAATGTGCTGCCCCAGGTATGACACTTTGTATTGCTACTTAAGCACCCCCCCTCGTCCCCACATCACCATTACTCACTTTGACCAAGTATGGACTCCTAACGCCACATCCTCACATTGCCATCTGCTCCCAGAAATGTCTGTCTGATCTCGATCCCAACATAGCCTAAGCACCACACCCTCACCGCCACAACCACATCACAAGCTAGGGTCATTTGCACCGCCCACCCAAACACCCCAGACATAGGCATCTGCCCCCAATCTGTATCATGTCTCTGCGCTCCCAGGAACCTTCCTTTTTTTACTTGGCATCTAACCTCTATATTTGCAGGACTGACCCTTCTGTACACCAAGCATTCAGGCCCGGCTGAATATCATTTGGGCCCTCTGCTGAGAGTGTAAACAGTCTTAAGCACACATAGGGTGCATACATTACAATGGCGACAAATATAACTTGAATAGCCGCCGATTATCATGTGATGGCCAGCCAGCAGGGAGCTTAAACACTAAATGCCCACCAAAGAGCTCTGAACCCTGATGTGGAGGAACTCTGTTAGAAGGCATTGGGGTGATGACACTTATGTAAATCCTGTGGGTAGAGAAAAACCCTTCACAAGAATGCTGCCCCTCTAAATCAGTAGTAGGCGCTTAACCCTTTGAGCTATCTTTACTGTCTGTGGCAGTGGCATTCCTCCCACAATGTATCTATGGTAAACCATCCTTTTAGTAGCCCTGGGTGGATGGAGAAAAACCTTTTACCACGTGTACACCAGTTAGCACAATCACTCTGGTTAGTCTGCATTAGCACATGGGGGCGATAAAACTGCTCTTACTGATGGGTGAATGATGAACTCCTAAAGACAGGGTTATGAGGGGTCAGAAGTAAGACTCTGACACTGTGGTGGCATCTTTGTGATCCAAAACCTTTATTATATGAAAAGGGTTGGAAAAATACCTCCCTTTCCCTAAACCTAAGAGGGGTTTCACTGCCTCTAAAAAAACTAATGAAACTGTCAGAATGTCCAAATAATAGTCCGTCCCTGTTGCGTCGCAAACGCCTACTTCTGACCCTCACACTAACAATACTGCGCAAGGATGACCTCTTCCTTCTGGTTGCACACAGAAAAGTCCCCCGTCTTTTGGGCAAAAAGTGTCAAAAAAAGTAATGGTCAACAATTGGGTCCAATGATTAGGCTCGTGGCGCTTTCCCCTAGGATCCTTATGTGTTTCTCTCTTTATAAGTGCCCTCAGACCTGTACTTGCTTCCACAAATGTCAATGGGCAGTTCACAAGAGTATCCTATTTATGCTTTTCCTATCAGTCCTATCACCTTAGTCTGCCTCCTCTCTTTACACCTAGGTACGGCTACCCCTCCAGCTTGTACACACAGAGCATCGCGTATCACTACATCCAAGACCCATCATCCCATTACACTGTACTCGACCATGAGCCTCGTCTTCAAACCCTTGATTCACCATACTACCACACCACCATGCCCACCTACAGCAACACCAAAAACTCAAGCCCTGCCCACATAACCAACCCTTATCTCAACTCGCCTGCCCTGTGGTTACAGCACTTTGCAACCAAACCCACCCCTAACAAACCTTGCTCACTTCACTTGAGAAATCATAGATTGAAATCCAGATTCCCTCATATACCTTGCGCCCATCATAATACTCACTGACATTGTACCATCAGCCCGCCTCCAACTGTGCACGCACAGCCCGACCACCCTATGACCCTTCCCAAAAAAGAGGTAAAAGGAGCTCTTATCAATGCTAGATCCCTCCCAGCCCAGGCTCTTGACATCGCTGATCTCATTACTTCACAAAACCTTGACTTTGTCGCCATCACGGAAACTTGGCTACATGCAGCCTCAGGTCCTCTATTGGCTTTAGCTATCCCAGACGGATACTCCATTATCAGAAGCGACCGCCACTCTAACCTCTCTAAAGGAGGCGGTGTTGCTTTTATACACAAAGACGACATCAACATGAGACTAATCCCTAACACAATTTAGCTCTGCCGAGTCCCTGTCAGTCAAACTCTCTTTATCCCATACCAGCACAGCCTCACTGCACCTCATCTACAGACCTCCAGGCCCTCTCGCCTCATTCTCGGACGACGACATGTCCATGCTTACCGACAACACCAAACCCAACTTGCCGACCTTAATCTTGGGCTATCGGACCCTAAGGACCACCATGCTGGCGAGATTGCCAGTAATAGCTCCAACCTAGGATTCTCTCATCGCCTTCTTGAACCAACACATAACAAGGGAAGAAAGCTCGACTGGATTGCCAATCTAAATTGTAACACGTCTTTAAGCTCCAACTCCGTGTGTGCATGGTCTGACGACTACGTCATCATCTTTAACTTACTTGCCAATGACCCACATCCCGAACCGAATATTGCACCCTCCATATCCACAAGAAACAAAAGGACATCACCACGGACAAACTGCTCCCTCTCATCTTGCCGATACTTAATAAATGTGCCTTGCTGCATGATGACCCAACAGTCCTAGTTGACAACTTTAACCAAACCCTGCTCAAAGCTATCCATACCATAGCCCCTCTCAAATTAAGGAGATCTAAACGGTGTGTCCACCATAACACATGGTTCACCCCACAGCTGAGAGTATTACGTAAAGAAAAATGTAACGGAGAAGCTCTCTGGAAAAGTCTCCCATGCGAGACCAATAAAGACAACCTCTTCATAGCATCTCTTAATTACAAGGAAGCGATTGTACAGGCAAAAAAAAGAGACGTACAACCAACGTATCTCTCAAGCAGAATCCAACATGAAGGAGTTATTCAAAATTCAAATAAATGCAAAGCAAAGTTGCCTACAAACTAATTCCCAATCGAAACTCTCGACCATTAAGACTACTACCGCCACATTCACTCATACACCATTCAGCTTTGCTCCTCTAACCATTCTAGAGGTAGAAAGCATCATTAGCAAACTGAAACCTTCCAACTGCTAGGGTGACTCCTGTCCTGCCCCTATCACCAAGGAATTCACGCATGAACTTGCCCCGTTCATCACCACCTTCATCAATTCCTCATTTTAGTCAGCCATTGCCCCTGACAATCTCAAGTACGCTTGGGTCATCCGCTTGCTGAAAAAAACCTACCCTGACCCCTGCATACCAACTAATTACAGACCCATCACTACGGTCCCGTTCCTTCTAAATATATTGGACAGAGTAGCATATCTTCAGATCCAGAAGTACTTAGGAATTAATAATTTACTCAGCACCAGACAATTCGAATTTAGACCCAAACACGGGACAGAAACAGCCCTATTAGATCTAAAAACTCAAATTGAGTACTCAAAAGATAATGGCAAATTGGCCCTACTATTACTCCTTGAACTATCGGCAGCCTTTGACTTAGCCAATCACCAAATCCTCTGTCGCCACCTGAAATCAGCTGCCCACTTCTCTGAAAAAGCCACCAAATGGATCAGTTCCTTCCTGGACAACAGACACATGAGATTATTCTCACCCACTTCATCTGCGGATCCGACACCAGTGCCGTTTGGGGTGCCGCAAGGCTCATGTGTCTCACCAACGCTCTATAATGTATTCGCCAAACCTTTGTTTGATGTACTTGATTATCTGGGTGTCACTTACACCAACTACGCGGACGACACCCAGATACCCATTACCATCAGTGGTGCTTATGAGGTTGACTCTAAAGCATTGAACGATATCTACCAAGTCATTCAAGCCTGGATGGCCCAACATGAGCTCTGTCTTAACGATGACAAGACGGAGATTCCCATCGTGGGATCCCAACAGCGACTGAATAGGCTTGACCCATCGTTCAAAACCTTCAATATTGATGGCAACTCCATCAAAGTGTCCTCTGACACCAAAACATTAGGAATCGATCTTGATTCTACGTGATCACTCAATAGACAAACTAATGCGGTTGTCTCTGCCTCTGCGTACACATGCAAGCTCATCACAGCATGCCGCCCATTCCTTTCCACATAGAACTGCATTACTCTGGCCAGGACACTGGTTATGTCTAAACTTGATTATTGCAACGCATTATATCAAGGGACTAACCAACATAACCTACACAAACTCCAGGTTACTCAAAATAATGCCATTAGAGTGGCCCTCAACATCCCCAGATCCGCACACATTTCTGAAACAAGGAGGAGTCTACACTGTCTTTCAGTAACACAAAGAATATCTCTGAAATCTCTAGCCCTTAGACACAAAACCAGGCCCCTATCTACGTAGCCTCTCGCTTTTCTCAGTATGCGCCCACCCGACCACTTAGATCTGCTCAAGCACATTGCTTGACCATCCACAGATATAAACTTCAGAAAGCTGGTGGTGTAAGCTTCCCAGTTCTTGCCTCCAAACTCTGGAACTCGCTTCCACTAACCATCAGATCTGAATCTTCTCCAACCTTATTCAAACAAAAAGCCAAACTTTGGCTATCCTCCACACAGGGCTAACCCATACTTGCTCCTGCATCAAATATCCATCTCTCATCTCTAAGACATTATTGTATCTTTATACATTGACCTCGATGTAATAGTCTATTGGTGCTCACCCTTACTAACACCAATAACTACCTTGTATATTGTGCTTATTATTTACTGTATTTATTTTGCCGATTCTGCTCTCAGACATCTTGATCTTCTCTATAACCTAGGTTTTCTTTATGAATAATCTTATGAAACCCTCTGTAACTGCAATTGTCCAACCTGCACCTTTTTTGTACCAAGCTATGCGCCCGGATGCCTTTTGGGCCTGGCGCGTTATACAAATAAAATAAATACAAATACAAGTGTAGGATTGGTTGTACTGTGCTATCGTCTCTTGTTTTGAGTGCAGGTCCCAGACTCACAGTGTAACTGCTTGGTTAATTGTCCTGCAAAGCATTTATCCTTTCATGAAACTTCTTATCTGGGGTCAACATTCAATTTGACTTGGTGTACTCTCCTGCCAAGCCTTTGTCCTTTAATGGACTGCCCTGCAATAGGTGCGAGTCCCAGACTCCTAATGTTCGCAATTACTTGGTTTACTCTCCTGCTAAGTAACACTTCAAATATATGCTCTCTTTGGGTGCTACACCCAGTATCCCAAAGTTTGTATTGGCTTTTAACTTTGTATTTTCAATGAGTGCGTGTCCCAGACTTGGACTCAGCTTTTAGGGTCACAGGCCCCCTTTCTGTAGCATCCACCTTCACCCCTTCTCTCTCCCAGACCTCCTGTACCACTCGGCTAACCCACGTACCTATTTCCTCCCAATGGAAGGTACCAGTCTCTGGAGACTCCGACCATGCTTAGGGCTTCGTTGCAGGCAACAGCGGCTTCCCAGACATCTGGTTCTCCCCGTCGGTGCGTTCACTTTGCTGGGTACTTTTTTGGAGCTCAGGAGGCTTGGAGGATCCAGGCAGTAAAAACAAAAGCAGTCCTGGCTTCCGGGACCTTTTTCGTGTTCACCTCTTCTTCCTCTCTCAACTTCCTCCAGCTAGCTTTCATCCTCCTGGCTGCTGCTAGTCTTGCTGATTTCCTCTTTGAAGGATCGTCTCCCTCCGACATCTCAGCTGTCTGAGATTTAAACGTGCGTGTTTGGGGAAAAAAGGAGTTGCTTTGGGCCAATTGCATCCATTGGAAAACTAGAAAGATCATTCTGCTTTTTGATAATGATCATTGGACTCCTGATCATCTTCTTCATCTCAGTCTTTGAGACGCTAGAATACTTATTCTGTTTCCCAATGGTAATCCTGACCATCATCATCTTCTCAGTATGTCAGTGTCAGATCTAAGAGACTTAACATTTTCTCTGTTTTGAAATGTATCAGGTATATTAGAGTGACTAACATGACTATAACAAATATTGACTTTGTAAAAAGGGAGGAAGGGAGGATTGTACCCTGGAGAGGAGTTAAGGGGTACTACTGCTGGGGCATACCGCGTTCTCTGAAGATAGTTGTCCCTAATCCCATAAGGAGGTTCCTCTAGCATGTGATCTTCTCTAGGTGCACCACCCCCAGGGGGACTTTTGTCCTGTGGACTGTGGGGTTGCTGTTGGCACTCTTGTTCAAAGGAGGTTTGCCTAGCATTTCGTTGCTGGACTGTCCTTGTGGGCGGGACAAAGTCTGATATGCAAATGGATATTCCTCCTTTGTGAAAAGTACAGTTAGCTAAAAGCATTGGCTGCGGACTCTCAAAGTGGGTAAAAACCGCAGAGCAGGTTATCATGCCTTGTTCTTTCTAGAGAGGGGCGCCTGCTACCTTTTTTGTATGTGCTGTGGACGTACCACCGTCGCCCCATGGAAAAGCTCTCCAGGCGATTTTGGGGCTTTTGCAAAAGCAGCAATATTGTCAGTCCCATAGCCCGTTTCATGCGGTCAGTCGGGCAAGTGCAGTAATGAAAGTATGGTAAGTGGGTGCGCACGATTTTCTGAAGAATGGATCAGCAATCGCTCTTGTATTTACTAAGCTGCCTGCAGTGCACACTAATTACTCCCACTTCACCTCCCCTCATAACAGAATGTAGGCATGAAACCATTAAGTTACCAAATAAGTCATCATTACCAATTTCATGCTCTCCATTCTGTATGACATGGCTGGTCTTGGCTGCAGGGGTAAGTTAGCTATTTTGTTCTTGTGCAATGAAGCAGAGCAGCAGGGGCTGGCAGCTGTGGTGGTGAAGTGAACAGCTGATATGGCAACACTGGCTGGGAGGCACAAAGACCTTCACTTAAAGCTGTGTTTTTCCGGATTACCCCAAGGAAGAGAAGATGACTCAGAAGCACCGTACAGGAGAGGTAAGCTCTAGGCATTTTAACCCACTGCCTTGAAGCCCCTCACTGCACCCCTGATCTGCGCTACCAGCTCTTAGGTTTTTCCCTGACATCCACAATCTTCTAGTCTTTAACAAGCTACCTGCATTGAAGTAGATACAGATTTCCTTTCTGTGATCCATTACAAACCACAAAGCAAAAAGCTTCCAAGATGGCCGCCACCCAGATTTGAACTTTTGCCTGATCTTGTAGCAGTGTGTGCCTGTCCTCACTCGCACCGGATTGGCTGCTACATTTGTTTTTACTTTGGCCCAATAGCCGGCCTATGAAGTAAGGCCTAGGAAAGAAGGCCTGTGCTGACGGAGCTGACAAAGTGCCACAGGAGCCAGGTGCCATGATTCTCTTTGCACTTGAACCACCTTGCAAATACTACTTGGGTGAGTCCAGCCCATGCTCGCCACAGCGTAGATAACTACAAACTCTACCACGTAAATCCTTTATAAACTGACTATCATCTTGCTACATGCTTAACATTCGCTGCGTTATGGACATTGATAACAAATGTCCTCTCTATGCCTAATTTAGCAGAGTCATTGGTGCCTGTGCCCACCACGCTTAGCTTTTGCACATTAGCGTGTGAAAATGTGTTCACCACAATGCCTATACGAATAGCACATGTATGACATCCATAACCTGCTTTCTATCCACTGTTTTTGAATGCCTGCATTTACAAATCGCCTTTGTTGATTATCAATCCTATTACCTATAGTTATATCTGACTCATTAATACTGGCAATCTTTACCTACATTATCTAGAGCTACTACAATGTTCATTTTATGGTAACTATACCCTGCTACCCTAGAGATCCTTTAACTCAATTACAACTGCCTATATACTGTTTAAGTTTGTTTAGTTTGATAAGCCCATTGACTTAATCTAGTTCGTACCAGCGTGCATGCCTGATTTACTCATTTGGTCCATGTTCACAATGTTTATCTTCCTTCACCTGACTGCCCTTAGGTTGAGAATGTCTCCTATGAGCACACACCCCCTAAATATGCCGACTGAAATCCCCAAATGTACTTTTATACTAGGCGTGACCTCCCTAAGGATGGAACAGACCTTAGGAAAGGAACTTACTCCTAAACTTATTATAACTAACATTCCATGTGACCTTACACAAAGGAACTCTACCTACGCTTGAGATTACCGATGATATATGAACAGCCTGCTAGATACCTTATTACCTGTGCTCATAATAGGAATCATCATGAGGAAACTGCTAAATTAAACTACTTCTCTGTAAGTACTGCTACCAACTACAAAGATAAAACAGACAAACACTACAAACGACACACCAGCCTATCCAAACATAATAGATCTGCCTTACCTAGCCCCACCCTTAAAGGAGCACTCATTAATGCCAGGTCATTAATAGCCCATCCCACAGAAATTGCTGACATTCTAGAAATAGGTAACTACGACTTCTTAACCATTAATGAATCTTTGTTAAACTAAGCAGCCGGCCAAGCCCTAATGCTTGCTGTGCCCACCAATTATACCGGTTTCAGGGAAGACAGAACTGATTCCCGTGGAGGAGGCCTAGTGTTAGGGAGAATTCTCTGTTTAGGCCGAATTTCCTAACCTATTGAGTCCCCCAGCAGCTTTGCTGGATTTTCTGGGTTTATTTTTTCCTCTCCTGCCAAGAGTGAGACTCTTTTACCCTCACTCTGGGACATGTTTGAAGTGTGTTTCTTTGGTTTGCCTTGTGTTGAATGGGCTATGGGGTCTTATACTCCATAGGGCCTCATGTGTTTTTGTGAATGGGTTACACAGCACCCTCAGTGCCGTAACCCAGGGGTGTCCTAGGGACCCCCCAACATAGACTCCATACCCTGGGACTGACTACTGTCTCCCAGGGTCTGTAAAGTCACCATTGACTTTACTAGTCTCAAATCCTGAACAGAACCAGTACAAACCATCATATTGTGGACGTACTGGCCGGGGAAATTCCATTGCCCCGGGGTCTGTTAGTCGAGGGGGCACGTCTCCGTCCCCCCTCATCGAGTTTTGGCTGGTGGCAGTGGAAACTACTTTTTAAATTCGACCGCGAATATTTTCCTATGGGATTTCCCATTGTTTTAGGCTAATACCTTTATTTATTTATTTACGGTAGCCTTGAACATACCGCTGGGTTATTTCTTTATTATTATAACTCCGGTTGGTATTTTTTGCCAAAACTTGATTCTAAAATGGCGTTGGTGTTCACCTCTGTAACTCTGACCCAAAGTGGAGCCCTTTGTTCCACTTTTGGCGGGCTTCTCCACAGAAGCCCTCCAAAGTGGTGCCACTCTGTCTGGGGTACTTAGGAGGGGTGGAGGGGGATTTAGGCACCCTGGACTGAGTTACCTTGGTAACTCAAGTCGCACTCCGTCCTGATTGGCCCAAGTGGTGAGCCGGCCGGCTCACCACTTAGCATGTTTGAGTGACAGCTAGGCTGGGTGAATGGGGGTTTGCTGCATAAAAGCAGGGCTTTGGGGACTGGAACTTCAGAAGTCGCCACAGGACCTAAGAAGCCGAAGAGGGAGAAGCCGAGCCGACCTGCCAAGACGACACCACCGGTGAAGCCCTGCAGAACCGTCTCACCACGTTTCCCGACGACAGAGGAGATCTCCCGCCGGAGAGTCTTCTTCCCTTAACTGGTGGGGACAACCAGTTGCTGCCTTCTTTTCGCCGTCCCGAAGCATCTCGTGGCCGCCTTGCCTGTGCCAAGCACCCCGGCAACCGGGATACCACTTTTTACCTCAACCGCGAAAGAGGGGTAAAAATCCTTTGTGACCGGAGAACTCCACGGCTGGCCTCATCCCTGGTAGTGCAACGACCTGCAGCCTTCCTCCCCGTCGAGATCACCTCTTCCTCGGGACGACGCCGCGACTTGCACCCACTACCAGGAACGACTACCACCACTGGAGGAATCTTTCCACGTTTAAAGGTACTGTGATCCGCCCGGCCTCCCTTGCCACCGATTGTACGGGGTAGATTTAGCCCTCGGCTCTCGAACCTGGGTAGGCCTGGGTCACCCTAACTAAACTTTTCCGAACCGTAGTAAAACCTTTTCTCTCACCTGCAAAGACTGAGGACATTGTGTGATCTTGGGCACATTTTTCGCCTGGCTCCCTCTAAAGCGGGCCCCGAACTAATTCTCCTGGTTCCACCATTGACTGCCTTTGCTAACCTTATGTGAAAAGTGTTTTACCTTACTGCTCTCTTTATTTCTGCCTTTTCCCTCCCTTTTGGTAAAACTTGTTGGAGTGTCATCTAACGTTAAGCGCTCACCTCTGTTTGGAAATAAGTGGTGTTAACTGTCCAACAAATGATTAGGGATGTACATATGAGTAATAGTAACTGTGTTTGACTTTCTTATCTTTTCTAGTGTGCTAGTGTAATTTATGAGTGTACCTTTAATAAATAAGTCTATACTTTTACACCTAGCTCTGGTTAGTGTTTGCTTGTGCTACTGTGCCTCTGTACCTATTCTGTATCCTCTGTATACTGCCTAACTCTTCTTGAGGGAAGTCTGGCTGCTCAGCCACAGCTACCACAGTGAATCTGTGCGGTGCAGACTGCTACCAAGTGGGTTTACTGCCAACACCTGTAGTCTTAAATCTTTTGCAGTGGTCCCAGAGGGAACTGCACAGGTTTCTGCCTAACACCTAGCACTCATTGCCAATACTGATTTGTCAATTAAAATAGAAACACTCCTGCACACCAAATCCTGTGAGTCCCTAACTGTTAAGCTGCTAACTTCCAACTCACAAACCATTAACATACACCTATCTATAGGCCACCAGGACCCATTGGTTCTTTCGAAGAGGACATCGCTGCGATACTCTGATAACTTAAAAAATACTTCTCAAGCCATTCTATTAGAAGACCTGAACCTGGGCTTCAATGATCCCAAAGACGCACAAGCCACAAACATTGCCAATATCCTATCGATGCTCGGCTATACCCAAAGAGTGACGCAGCCTACTCACGTGAAAGGCCCAACACTTGACTGTGTGGCGGACCATAAATGCAACACAACTATAACCTCCATCAGTACACAAGCTTGGACAGACCACGCTCTTATAGCTTTCTCTATAGATGTTAAAATCCCCCAACCCCAACAGAACAGTATAGCACCTCCAACGCTAACAAGGAACAAAAAAAACATAACCACAGACAGGTTAGTACTGCTAATTCTACCTACCCTAAACTCACTGCCTGACAATCTTGATCCCTCATCGCTAGTCAACGAATTCAACACAATTATGGCCAATGCCCTTGACAATATTGCCCCGCTAAAAATGAGAAACCGCAAACCTAGAGCACACCTAAATGCCTGGTTTACTCCCTATTTGAAAATCACTAAGGCTAGAAAAACGCAAGTGCGAATCCTCCTGGAGACTACTCCCCAGAGAAGCGAATAAAGCTACCCTTACCGATATATCTACAAAATACAAATCTGAAATCAAGTGAGCTAAAAGAGAAAGCTTTGACACTAGAATAATGCAAGCCAAATCAGGAACTGAGGATCTCTTTACAATCCTAAAGGAACTCGAGAACCCTATCCCGGTACCTGATAACTGCGTCAAAAACAATGTATGTTGCTCTAACATACAGAAAGCCCTCAGTGACTAAATCGCCACACTCCAAACTAAAATTGACAAGAAAAAACTAAATTTACCTTCCACAACCACCCAAACAACACACCTCACACTACGGCCAAACCTGAATTAAGATTCAACTTCACCAAAGTGTCCATACTGGAGGTTGAAAAAATAATCCTATCACTTAAACCATCAAACTGTTGAGGTGGTAACTGCCCGGCAGAAATTATAAAAGATGCTGCTAGAGACCTAGCACCATTTATCTCAAAACTCATCAGCTCCTCATTCTCATCAGATATTATGCCAAGTAATCATTTTTTTTTTATCTAAAAAAGATTTTATTAATTTTATGCAAACAAAACAATACAAACCAAACAAGCAGTATAATTGCAACAGTTCCATTACACACCGTCTTATCTTAGTCACTGCTCCCCCAGTCCCACCCCCCTCCATGAACCTATTTGTTATTCACATTCAGTGTCTGCTACATGCGGAAGGGTCTCATTTTCCTCGGATTCTGTTGGATCTGATATTACTCTGAACATTTCTGCTATTAGTGATTTCCATGCCATCAAGGTACCCGCCTCCCCCTCACCACTCACGCTGCTCGCTTCTTGCCATACCACTGTTTCAGCCTCCACCCATTTCTGCAATTCTTTCCACCATACTTCCACCCGTGGCTTGTGGCATTTCTTCCATCCCATGGCAATCCTCCGTTTTGCGAGCACATATGCCAGATCTTTCAGTTTCCCCACATGCTTGAGTTTCTGTGATCTGGGGAACCCGCCTAGTAAACAGGCCCAGGCCGTATCTATGACGAGCGTGACCCCCTTTCCTGCCAATTTCTGCGCTACTTCTCCCCAAAAGCACTCAATTATTGGGCATGACCAAAACATGTGTGTCATGTCAGCGTTTTCTTGGTTACATTTAGGACACGCTTGTCTTTCAGTATTACGGAACTTAGATATCCTCAAAGGGGTCATATGTGCTCTATGCGCTATATACAGCTGTATTTGTTTTAGTCTGGCGTTTCTCGACACCTTCTTGTGATAAACCCAGGGCACGTTCCCACATCCCATCCTCCATCGGGGCCCCCACTTCCGCTTCCCAATCCAGTCTCAGATGTGTCAATTCCTTCCCCACCTTAGTCATCATCATCTCATATAATCTAGAGATCTCGTGCCCCCCCCCTCTGATATGTCATATATTGCCCCCACAACTGCATCTGGTTCCTCTGTCAATACTTTTTCCGGACATATTTTCTGGATCTTCTGCACCATCCTATTATACGTAACATATTGGCCCGTATGAAATACTGCCTCTTCGTTAAGTTCTTTAAAATCCCTGATGGTCCCCTCCTGCCAAACGTCCCCTAGCGTTACCAACCCCACTGATTCCCAGTAGGTCCTGATAATCTCCCTCATCTGTTTATCCCCTCCCATCAAAGCGACCAGCGGTATCTGCGGGGAGCATGGGAATGGATCCTCCATCATCCGGCATGCTCAACACCAGATTTTCACTCCAAGCATCATCATCATCCCAGGGCGCAGTCCTGCCCAAACAACCTGAGTTCAGGGGTCACTTCATCAGAGAGACATTTAGCCACATATTGTAGTTGACCCGCCAAATAATAAACTTCGAAATTAGGCAGTCTGATATCTACTTTTTCGTAGAAGTTCTGCAATTTCCATAACGCCACTCTATTTCGGGTGCCATGCCACAGGAAGTCCCTACACATACTATTCAACTTAGTAAAGAATTTCTTGGGTATCATATATGGAATGTTACTAAAGTAATGCAGGAGCCTGGGTAGGACCACCATCTTGAGCATATCCCCCGTCCCATCATTGCTAAGGGCAGCTTCTCCCAAAACTTCATGCTGTTCTTAATTTTCCCAATGGCTATTTTGGTGTTGTATCTATGTTCCTCTTCCACCGTGTGGTACACGTCTATTCCAAGGTAACAAAAGGAGCCAATCGCCCATGGTATTTGTAGTACCGGTAACTTATCTACAGGGGTTCCCCTATAGCTACCTAGCGGGAATATGCTGGACTTTTGAGGGTTCACCGCTATACATGACAACTCCACATACCTCTCCATCACTTCACGTATGTATTGGAGATTTTCTTCCGGGTATTGCAGGTATAATAATAATCATCTGCGTGCAAGGATATCAGGTGTCTTTCTCCCTCTACCTCAATACCCATCATATCATATTGTTGCATGAGGTATATTGCCAGGGGTTCCAGGGCTAGAATGTAAAGCATCGGGACCAGGGGCACCCTTGCCTGGTGCCTCTGCTAAGTTGCCATCTCTCAGATATCACCGATCCTGTTCGGACTCTGGCTAGCGGCTCGCTGTACAGCATCTTTGCCCTCCTGATGTAACCTGGCCCCACTCCGTACCCTCCCAGGGCTGCCAATAGCCATGACCACTTAACCGAGTAAAAGGCTTTTACTGCGTCTAAAGACGATCGCCATTTCACCCTCATTCCTGCCACCCCATTCGACCACCCGGTGGAGTCGCCTATGGTTGTGAGTTATATTTCGAATGGATTGTGTCCTCCCACGTATTCCTCATCGTATATATCCTTACCTTCAGCTTTGCTGCTTCGGAAATTTTTTCTCTCTCCACTAGAGGGCGCTCCACTCGAGGCGACGGCGTTGATGTCCCTCGGCGGCATCCGTCGAGTGTCGACGTCATCTGTAGTATAAATGCCTCGAGCGTGCCCGTTGGCCTCAGTTCCGTTTTTCCGTTAGCTTCGCATCGAAATAAAACGGCGCTTCAGTCTTAAGCGATTATGTTGTCTTCCTCGAACCCATCTACTCCGAAAACGGGGTTTAAGAAGTGTCTAAGGTGTGGCAGAAAAATGTCGCAGAGCGACCCTCGCCGTAACTGCCTCTGGTGTCTCGGGTCCGAACATCGGATAGATGACTGCAGTTTGTGCCAATCCATGACCCACAAGGCCTTGAAAGAAAGACAAGGTGAACTGGCGGTGGGGGAGGAATCCTCAAAGTTTTCTTCGAGAGGGAAGAAAGACTCGGCTGAGTCTTCGGCAAAACACCATAAAAAATCACGATCGAGGAGTAGATCAAGGAAGTCCTCTTCTTCTTCATCCAAAAAGGCGAAAAAGAGAAAACACCGATCTCCCTCTTCTTCTTCTTCCTCGACTTCGCAGGAAGTAATTACTTGTCCAACAAAACACGACTCCCCTAGGAAGTGGGAAGCATTTAGAGAGTCCATGATGAAAATTTGTGAGAACGAGGCCCAGACCCCCTAAAAAATGTCTGTTGAAAGTCATGCCTCCAGTCACAAAAAATACAGAGGAAGGTCTAAAACTAAGAAGTCAGACAAGAAATTGTCGAGGGTGTCTTCTAGGGACTCTTCCCAGACACCTAAAAAGACAGACTCTACGAAAAAGATTTTCGACGTCGATAAGTCATTGAAGACTTCGACGAAAACATCTTCGAAGCCTCTGTCGAAGACTGTCGAGTATAAAGGGTCGACGACCCAACAGAAAAAAGGCACGTCGGATATTTTATCGACGACCTTGAAGATTTCTTCGACGGCGCCGAGTGTTCCGAAGACTACTTCGACAACATCGACTGCCTCGAAGATTCCTTCGACGCCATTTGTAGTGCCTTCGAAAACATCGAAGAATACCTCGACAACATCGAAGATAGCGGCCATGACTTCGACGCCATTGACGCTTCTGTCGACGCCAACACCAATTACAAGGTTGAAGCCTATTCCTGAGAAAGTATTTCAACCAGAAAGCAGACTTGATTTTTTCCAAACTATGTCAGCTGTATATGGAGAAATGTCCTCAGAAAATGAGGAGGATGAAGAAGATGAACCTGAAGTTTCATCAGCAGGAGTAAAATATGGTACAAGAGAAGTTCCTGAGGAATTAATCAATCCTCAATCAAAAATGCAGGACTTGTATGAATGTTTACAGTCTGCAAGTGGGCTAGATATGTCCCCTGAATACGAATTTGAAAGACCAGATCCAGCAGAACATGCTGATTTAGGTTACAGAAAACTTATGAATAAAGTAAGAGTTTATGGGATGGGGTAGGAATTCACCTGTATATCAGGATGATGATATGACAGATATTTTGTCAGGAGGTCCTCAACCAGATCCTATACTTCTCCAGCATGGGGTCTGGCATGGATTCACATGCTCATGAATATTCCCCGTCAGGCTGGGAATCCTCGGTAAAGAAAAAACCAGTATCAGTTTCGTTTCTGATCTGTCTTTCGTAGTAGTAACCAATCACTGGTCTCTGCGTCATACTGACCACAGCCAATGACTGCCCTCTACCTAAGCACCGCCTCTGGCAGCCATCTTCAGATTTTTACCGCACGTTCATGTGTTGGGATCCTCGTGCTATTGCTCTCGAGCGTTAGTGCTATTTTTTCACGTTTTTTGCTCAAAACTTCGTTTTTTCGGTCAAAAGAGCCTCAAGCTCCACCGATTCTCCATCCGATCAACGGGGACCCGTGTCGGATTCGTCTGCGCCCCTCAAGGGTGAAGATTTCGTCGAGCTACGCTTTGGAGGACTCCAGAAGCTTCTCAGGCCCGGACATGGCCCAGGAGAAGGGAAGCTCGATGCCCGGAAAGCTGTTCAGGGTCTGCCCTGGATGCCAGCTGCAGAACGTCTTTAAGGAGGACGAACACTCCTTTTGTCTCTGCTGCTTACATGAGGACAAGACGCACGTGGAGAAGGACTGTGCGTTTTGCGGCAATATGTCGGAGCGGACCATGAAGGACCGCCATCAACGTCTCGATAGGACCCCCGTGAAATCCCCGGCGGGGAAGAAAAAGGGGGGGCAGGGCGTCGTCGTAGATTCGGCTTCAACCTCAGAGGAAGAGCTGATCGAGGTCTTAAGCCACGGCCTTGGCGTGGAAGAAGACTGGCCCGTCGGGATGGATCCCGACGCAGGTGACGACGACATCGTCGAGGGTGCCGACGGGGCCCCTGATCGCCCGTCGGATTCCCCTCTGCCAGCGCCGCAAGACAACTCGGCGGCCATTTTGTTGGCTATACAGTCCTTATGCTCAGAGATAAGGACGAGACTACCGTTGCCGACGGAGGAACCTCTCCCGTCGGGGGATCCTGAACTGGGACCTTCTGGCGTTCCCCCGCCCAAGAAAAGAAGGATTCACCCTCCACCTCCTTTTCAGCCGTCGCGCACCGTCCAGCCCTCCTCCCCTTCCACCCGAGGGGATGATACGGGGACTGACACGGCAGCGACGGGTACGGACGACGAGGTATACGACGAGGATCTACAGTCGTCACCTCCCACCAGGGCTTCTCCGCCGGACGAGATTGGTTCGTTCCACTCCATGATCGCCAGGGCATCCGAGCTTTTCCAACTCTGCCCTGAGGAGAAGAAAAAGGAAGGATTCCTTTATCAACAGCGCGAGGCCAAGAGGAAGACGGTTCTCGCGGTGCCTCTACTGGACGACATTTGGGATGAGGGCCTCGCCCTCCTCAAGAACCCTTCCACTACGCCAGCTAGAAGAGGCCGGTACGAGAAGAAGTACCGGGTCCCGGACGCGGCCCCCCTGTGCCTCCGGGCGCAGCCTACCCCGGACTCCGCCGTCTCCGCGGCTGCCAGGAAGAAAGCGGGGGGGGGTGCGGCCTCCACATCGACTTCCCCACCGGACGGCGAGGGAAAGAAATTGGACACTATGGGACGCAGGGTCATCTCGTCTGCAGCAACGACGATTAAAGCGGCCAACGCCTAGGCTATCGTGGCCCGCTACGACAGGGAGCTATGGTACAAACTGGCTCCCCTGCTGGACTTCCTACCGGACGACAAGAGGGCGGATGCCCTGGAGATCCTACAGGAAGGTGAGGTGGCGTCGGACCACGCCATCACTATTGCGACGGACATCGCCGACACTGGGTTTCGCCAGTTGGGCAACGGCGTGTGCCTTAGGCGGCGTGGATGGCTCAAGGCTACAGACTTCCGTCAAGACGTACAGACCAGAGTCCTGGACATGCCGTTCGATGGGAACAACCTGTTTGGGAAAACAGTGGACGATTCCCTTCAGGCCATTAAAGCGGACACTGAGACGGCCCGGGCCCTTGGGGTTCTGCAGCAACGACGGACGCCCTTTCGGAGCAGCGGAGGCAAGGGCGCCTCCAAAGGTTCCGGTGGCGGTTTCTCCACCTACCGTCAAGCGGCCCGCTCGTCGTCTCAGGAGGCCTACAGAGGACGAGGCAAGTCTGGCGGACCCCGCCGTCGTCGCCAAGGAGGTCAAGGCGGCAAAGCCTCGTCGAAACAGGATTGAACCGACCGTGGGGTCGGACCCCCACCGATGCACCCCGGTGGGAGGCTGGCAAGCGAGCTTCGTCAGCGTGTGGGAGTCCATCTCCACCGACCGTTGGGTGCTGGACGCCTTAGCCCGGGGCCACGTGCTCGAGTTTCAAAGAAGGTGCCCGCGCGTCCCCCCCGTGGCCAGGAAAGAGCTTCACGTCCCTCAGCTTCTCCTGGAGGTAAGGGCGATGCTCAGGATGGGCGCCATCAAACTCGTCCCAAAGAGGCTTCGGGGCTCCGGAGTTTACTCGAGATACTTCCTCGTGAAGAAGAAGACGGGAGGATGGCGCCCCATCCTAGACCTGCGACGTCTGAACAAATTCATCAAGGCGCAGAAGTTCCGGATGGTCACCCTCCAGCACGTCCTGGGTCAACTGGAGGAAGGAGACTTCCTGTTGTCGTTGGATTTGGAGGATGCCTACTTCCATATTCCCATCCTAAAGGGGCACCGAAAATTCCTCAGGTTTGTGGTCCAAGGGCGTCACTACCAGTTCAAAGCCCTCCCCTTCGGACTACGGTCGGCACCCAGGGTATTCACCAAGTGCCTTGCACCGGTGGCGGCGCAGCTGCGCCGCGAGGGGATCCACGTCTACCCCTACCTGGACGACTGGCTCATCCGAGCCAAGACGAGGGAGCTCGCCGTGGAGCACACGGCAAGGACCGTCCAACTTCTCATGGACCTGGGATTCTCCATGAACTACGCCAAGTCCCACCTGGTACCCGCGCAAAACGCACTGTTTCTGTGAGCGAAGCTCGACACAGTGTCCCTTCTGGCCTCCCCGTCGGAGGAAAGGACCAGGTCCATCCTGGGCAAGGTACAGCGGATGTTGGCTTCCGACGCGGCCAAGGTGAGGTCCATCAAGTCCCTCCTCCGAATGATGTCTTCTTGCATCTACCTCATTCCCATGTGCAGGCTCCGGATGCGCCCGTTGCAGGAGTTCCTGGACGCGCGCTGGATCCAAACGACGGGCGGCTTCGAGGAGAGGATCACACTCGACGAGAGTTTCCGCCGAGCGGTCCGGTGGTGGGGTACCCGCGCGCATCTGACGGCGGGCATGGACTTCCAGACCCCAGACCACCAGGAGACAGTGACCACGGATGCCTCCCTGGAAGGGTGGGGAGCGCACACCGAAAATCTGCACGCGAGAGGCCTTTGGCTCCCGACGGAGAAGTCCCTCCATATCAACGTCCTGGAGCTCCGTGCAGTGTTCTGGGCCCTCAGGTCCTTCCTTCCCTCCCTCAAGGGCAAGGTGGTGAGGATCTTCACCGACAACACCACCACCATGTTTTACATCAGGAAACAGGGCGGAACCAGGTCCCCAGCACTGTCCAAGGAGGCGCAGGACCTGTGGCATTGGGCCGTTGCCCAAAGGATGTTTCTGGTGCCGTTTCATCTGGCAGGGATATAAAACACCATCGCCGACTCACTCAGCAGGGAGCTGCGCTCGTGCCACGAGTGGGAACTACGGCAGGATCTAGTGGACCGCCTCTTCCGACGGTGGGGTACACCCCAGATCGACCTGTTCGCGACGACGACGAACTCCAAGTGCCGGAGGTTCGCCAGCAGGTTTCCCCAGGCGAGGAGCATGGGCGATGCTTTCTCGTTCCCCTGGGAGGGCCTGTTCCTCTACGTGTTCCCTCCTTTGCCACTGCTAATCCGGCTCGTCAACCAGCTCAAGAGGTCACGGTGCAGGATGATCCTCGTCGCACCTGGCGTGGCCGAGGCAGATATGGTTCCCGGACCTTCTGGACTTGTCAACGTCCCCGCCAATCAAGCTGCCGGTGGACGCGGATCTACTCTCCAGGGAAGGAGGCGCCATCCTCCACCACGACCCGAAATCGCTGAACTTGCAGGCCTGGCTCCTGCAGCGCTAGAGTTTGGAGGATACGACATACCGGCCGACTGCAGAGAGGTTCTTGCAAAGGCCAGGGCGTCCTCGACTCTTAAATGCTACGGACACAAATGGAAGAGGTTCTCTGTCTGGTGCCACGCACAGAAGATTAACCCTCTACGGATTACGGCTCCCCAGGTACTGCCGTACCTGCTGACGCTGGCCAAAGCTGGACTGGCACACGCGTCCATCAAGATTCATCTTGCTGCGATCTCCCGATACACCAGAACCACGGGGCGGACGTCCTTGTGGTCTCATCGTCTGGTGAAAGAGTTCATGAAGGGACTGTTCAGATCGATCCCGCCGGTGAAGGCTCCGGCCCCGGCGTGGGAGCTCAACGTGGTGCTGACCAAGCTCATGGGACCTCCGTTCGAGCCTCTGCACTCGGCCCCGTTGAAGTTTCTGTCGTGGAAAACAGCATTTCTTGTGGCCATCACCTCCGCACGACGGGTGGGAGAGATCCAGGCCCTTTCCTGCAAGGCCCCGTACTTGACTTTTCACGACACGAGGGTAGTGCTCAGGACGCACCCCTCCTTCATGCCCAAGGTACCGTCGGACTTCCATCTCAACGAACCCTTGGTGTTGCCTGTGTTCTTCCCGTCGCCTTCTTCGCTGGCTGAGAGGACTTTGCACTCGCTGGATGTGGCTAGAGCACTGAAGTTCTACGTGGACCGCACGAGGTGTTTTCGGAACACGTCACAACTCTTTGTGAACTTTGGACCTGTCAATCAGGGGAAGGCTCTCTCGAAGGCTTCCATTTCCAGATGGCTCTCCGGCTGTATCATGTACTGTCATCGGTTGGCAAACCGACCGCTGCCTGGCCGTCCGAGAGCCCATTCCACCAGAGCGATTGCAGCTACCACGGCGTTCCTTTCTGGTGTGCCCCTGCTGGACATATGTAGGGCTGCTACGTGGAGGTCGACGCACACATTCACGAAATTCTACTGCGTCGATCGGGATTCCAGGGAGGAGTCCAGGGTCGGCCAAGCAGTGCTGCGCAACCTGTTCGCCTGAGGTGAGCCTGGTGAGGAGGTAAGATGCTTAATGTTGAGTTTGATGTGATGCTTAATGTTGAGCCTTTGCCACCTCCCGTGGTTGTGCATGTGTGTACTGCTATGTATTCTTTATTCATGAGCATGTGAATCCATGCCAGACCCCATGCTGGAGAAGGAAGAAGTTACTTACCTGTAACTGTTGTTCTCCAGCATGGGTCTGGCATGGATTCACATGCGAACCCTCCCGCCTACCCCTCGGCGGCTCTTCACTTGGTCATACTGCCACTTCACGTGCTTCCAAATCTGAAGATGGCTGCCAGAGGCGGTGCTTAGGTAGAGGGCAGTCATTGGCTGTGGTCAGTATGACGCAGAGACCAGTGATTGGTTACTACTACGAAAGACAGATCAGAAACGAAACTGGTACTGGTTTTTTCTTTACCGAGGATTCCCAGCCTGACGACGGGGAATATTCATGAGCATGTGAATCCATGCCAGACCCATGCTGGAGGACAACAGTTACAGGTAAGTAACTTGTTCCTTCCCTTTCATATTGCCCTGCAAAGGAGAGTAAATGCTGCTTGGGAAAGACCGGAATCTATTCCAGCAGTGAATAAAAAATATGTGGCAACATACAGACCTTGTAACTCTGACCCAGAGTATTTGAGTAAACATCCTTCTCCTGATAGTCTGGTAGTTCAGGCAGCCACATCAACAATAAATTCTGCATTCCCCATTATACCCCTTGATAGGGATGACAAGAAAATAGATACTTGGTCGAAAAAGATCTTTACATCAGGTAGCATGGCTCTGAAGTCTACCAATGTATCTTGTACATTGGCTAGATTTAATTATACTCTCTGGGACTGCATGTCAGCGGCAGCTCAACACATCCCGGAAGGAGAGGAACGTGATGGTTTCCTATCCATAATTAAGGATGGTAAGGAGGCTTCGGGAGAATGCCTTCAAGCAGGTTTGGACACTGCTGACAGTATCAGCAGGTCCATGGCGTCTAGCGCAGTGCTACGCAGATTTGCATGGCTAAGGAAGTCAGGTTTTGCACCAGATGTTCAATCTAGACTCCTTAACATGCCATTTGATGGCTCGAGGTTGTTTGGCAGCAAGGCGGATGAAAGTTTGGAGAAGCTGCAGACCTCCAAGGCAGCGGGAAAGTCACTTAGTGCTGCTATACGACAACCTCAGCAACGCCCCTACACAGGCTCATCTTCCTGGAGGGGTCGTCCCTTTCGTTTTTACTCCTCATTTGGGAGAGCAAGGGGACAGGCCAATAAAAGGGGGCAAAGAAATGTCCTCGGGGTGAGGAAGAGGCGCTAGATCTGCCCCAGCAGCAGCATCTGTCCCTTCAGCCGCTGCTGGAGCTGCCGTAGAACCACTCTGAGGTTTTGACTTACAAGACCCCAGTGGGAGGCAGGATCTCACAGCATCTGAAAGAATGGTGGGGCATTACTTCAGATGTTTGGGCACTGGAAACTGTATCCCAAGGTTACTGCCTTCCTTTTCTAAAGAAACCTCAGAATCACCCACCGGAATGCAACTCTACCAAAAATCCAGACCCGCTCCTGTTGCAGGAGGTTTTAACCCTGCTACAGAAAGGTGCAATAGAACATGTACCTGTAGTGGAGAGGAACAAGGGTTGGTATTCCCCATATTTCCTCATTCCAAAGAAGGACGGAGGACTGAGACCCATCTTGGACTTGAGAAACTTGAACAAGTTCCTCAGGAAGGACAAGTTCAAGATGGTCACTCTTTCTCAGATCCTTCAGGCTCTCCAACTTCAAGACTGGTTGGTATCATTGGACCTTCAGGATGCTTACTTTCATGTGCCAATCCATCTCAAGCACAGAAAGCACCCGAGGTTCGCGATTGGCAACTCTCACTATCAGTTTAGAGTTTTGCCTTTCGGTTGACCTCCACCCCAAGAATTTTCACCAAGTTGATGGCGGTAGTGGCATCGAGTCTCAGAAGAGGGGGGGATTCATGTCTACCCCTATTTGGACGATTGGCTGATCAGGGCACGTTCTCCAGAACAAGTCCAGGATCATCTATCCAAGACTTGCCACTTCCTTCACAAACTGAGGTTTTCTCTGAATTTAAAAAAGTCAAACATGATACCATCACAGAAGCTCCAGTTTATAGGAGCAGTCTTGGATACTCGTTCGGGCAAAGCCTCGCCTCCCGAAGAGAGAGCTCACCACATTCTGCAGATGGTGACAAAATTCCACAATGCCCAGTATCTACCGGCCTTCGATTTTCTCAGGTTGCTCGGCCTCATGGCATCCTGCATTTTTCTGGTGCCAGAGGCCAGATTGAGGATGAGATCCCTTCAATGGGCCCTCAGGACTCAATGGTCCCAATTTTCAGGGGAAATGACAGATCTCTTACAAGTTCCAACCAGAGTAGCTCATGACCTACAATGGTGGGTTTGCAAAGAACACATCCTCAAGGGACAATCTTTTTGGCAGCCATGGCTGGAGATCACTGTAGTGACGGACGCCTCACTCACGGGGTGGGGAGCCCCACACCAACGATCTGACAATCAGCGGTCGTTGGTCTCCATCGGAGTTCAGACTACACATCAATCTTTTGGAGCTGAGGGCGATCAGACTAGCGCTGAAGGCCTTTCTGCCCTCTGTACGGGGAAAGAATGTCCTGATCATGACGGACAACACAGTGGCCATGTACTACCTCAACAAGAGAGGAGGAGTAGGGTCACTGCCACTGTGCAGAGAGGCAATGCAGCTCTGGTTCTGGGCAATACAAGAAGGGATCTATCTATCTGCCATTCACCTAGCAGGAGAGCAAAACACAGCGGCGGACGCTCTGAGCAGGCAGAGCACAGTCTCTCACGAGTGGGAGATAGCTCAGGAAGTCTTTATGGAGATCTTCGCCCTTTGGGGAACCCCTCAAGTGGATCTGTTCGCGACCATTGTCAACAGGAAGTGCGAACTGTACTGCTCAAGGGAACTTCCCCCGAGAGGAGCTCTAGTAGACGCATTTGTAGTAGAGTGGGAATTTCCTCTTCTATATGCGTTCCCTCCAGTCCCTGTGATCCCTCAGGTAATCAGGAGGTTGAGAAAGTTCAGGAAAACCATGATCCTAATTGCCCCGGATTGGGCCAGGAGAACGTGGTACCCGGACCATCTCGACATGTCCATCTGCCCTCCAATACGTCTTCCAAAAAGAGAGGATCTTCTCTCGCAAGAGGGAGGTCACATTCTCCATCCAGAGGTCAACATACTCAACCTTCACTCATGGCTTCTGAGAGGTTGATTTACAAGGATTGGGACCTTCCGGAAGATGTTATGGAGGTGTTGCTGTCAGCAACAAAATCTTTGTACTGGTGTCGTTGGAATAAATTCAGTAACTGGTGCAGGGATAAGAATGTGGATCCTTTTGAATGTGACATTCCAATGGTATTATCTTTTCTATTACATTTAGCTAATCTGGGGCTCCAGGTTAAGACAATAAAAGGATATGTAGCAGCGCTATCTATCTTCAAGCGCTCATCAGAAGAAAGATCTTATTTTAAGATACCCTTAATAATACATTTTCTAAAAGGTTTAAACAATGTTTTTCCACCAGTACCTTTTCAAGTTCCTGTGTGGGATTAAAATTTGGTACTTAAATGTCTGGCATGTGCACCCTTTGAGCCTTTACATTCTTGTCCGTTAAGGCTTCTTACATTAAAAGCTATACTTTTAATTGCATTGACATCAGCCCGCAGAGTAAGTGAGTTGCAGGGACTTTCCTCCTCACACCATCTTCCATAAAGATAAAGTTGTCCTTCGAGTCAAGCCCTCTTTTTTGCCAAAAATAGTTTGACTTTCACCTGTCACAGAAAATAATTCTACCTATGTTGTACCCTCCTCCTCACACAAGTAAGGAAGAGGAAAGACTGCATAGGCTAGATCACAGAAGGGCTCTAAGCTTTTACATCTCAAGATTGTCAAAGATACGTCAGTGTGATCAACTTTTTGTGGGATACACTGGCCGTAAATTGGGACTAGCCGTAACCAAACAGACATTATCAAGATGGATAATTTTAGCCATAACAGAGTGTTATAGGCTAGCCGGAAAAGATCCCCCTGAGGGCTTAAGAGCCCATTCAACTAGGGGCATAGCAACTTCAACAGCACTTAAGAGGGGTGTCCCTGTGCAAGATATTTGTGCAGCAGCCACATGGTCATCCATGCATACTTTCATCAAACATTATGCTTTGGATTCACCTCTCAAGGAGGTTTGTTTGCCAAATCTGTACTACATTCGGTACATGACTAAAAGGCATCTGTACTCCCGCCTCCAATACAAAACTGCTTTGGGAGTCTAAGATGAGGAATACGTGGGAGGACACAATCCATTCGAAGAACAAGTTAATTACCAACTGTAACGTTCTTTCGATTGGATGTTCCTCCCACGTATTCTTCATCGACCCTCCCATCCTACCCCACAGTACAGTTTACATGGTTTACACTCTACATTCTTTCAAGGCTTGGGTCAATAAGAGGCACGCCTTTGTTTATAATACATAGGCTCTGATACGAAAAAACAGAACTGTGGCCAACGGGCGTGCTCGAGGCATTTATACTAAGGATGACGTCGACACTCGACGGATGCCGCCGAGGGACATTGACGCCGTTGCCTCGAGTGGAGCGCCCTCTGGTGGAGAGAGAAAAAATTTCCAAAGCAGCAAAGCTGAAGGTAAGGATATATACAATGAGGAATATGTGGGAGGAACATCCAATCGAAAGAACGTTACAGTTGGTAAGTAACTTGTTCTTCTATTCGGGACATAGCCCGTTTGGTCAGGATGTATTAATCTACCGATTACTTTCCACAGTCTGTTTGCCAGGACAGCCGTCAATATCTTGCTGTCCTGGTTCAGCATCGATAAAGGCCTGTAGGAGCCGCAGCTATGCCCTGGTTTGTTGGGTTTGGGAAGCAGTATTATGAACGCTTCTCTGAGCGACTCTGGCAACCTTCCCATCTCAAACGCTTCATTAAGCATTTCTAGCATTGGGGGGAGCACTTCCTCTTTGTATACTTTATAAAATTTGCTAGGGAACCCGTCTGCTCCTGGGGTCTTACTAGTAGGCAACTGCTTCACAACCTCCTCTCACTCCTCCAAGGTAATTGGCGCATCAAGCTCCTCTCTCTCCTCTTCACTGATTTTGGGCAGTCCTATATCTTCTAGCGTTTCGTTTATCTCCTGTTGGTCACCCCCACCTCGTCCCCCTATAGCACCTTGTAGTAAACCGCAAACTCCTTGTTGACCCCTTCTTGAGTGGCCACTACATCCCCATCTTATCTAGTTATTGTCCTAATCGGGGGCCTAAGGGTCTCGTTTTTGTATAGCCAAGCCAGCAGGCGGCCTGTTTTATCTCCACCCGCATGCTGCCTCTCAATATACTTTTTGTAATTGAGGTTACAGAGCCTTTCCCAGTGCTCTGCACACTGCTGCTGTAGTTTGAGTACCAGCTTGGTGTCCACACTATTCTTTAATGCAGTTTCTAGCTCATCTTCTGTCCTCTGTAGGTCAGCCAAGACCCCTCCCTGTAGCCCTTTGGACTTAGCAATGGCAACCACCCGTATCACCACCTTAAAGGCTTCCCATAATGTGCCCGCAGAATCAACGCTACCAGTATTAATCTCAAAAAAGTTAGTGATCTCATCCCTAATATCTTCTCTAAAGACTGGATCTTTAAGCGCCTCTGCTCGGAGACGCCATGTAGGGATCCTCGCCCTCGGGGGGGGGGGGGCAATATTGCCATCCCAGAATCAGAGGCGAGTGATCCGAGAGGACACTTGCCTTATATTCGATTTGAGTAATCTCTGCCATTACATCTGCTGTGGGAAAGACATAATCAAGCCTTGTATGCAGTTGATGCGGGGCCGAATAATGCGAATATTGTTTGTCATTAGGATGTTTCATTCTCCACACGTCCGTCAAGCCAAAATCCACTAGCAGTGTCTGCAACGCTTTTGCCGCTGGGGTGAGCTTATCCATCCCGCTATCAGATCTGTCCACCATAGGGTTTAACACACAATTAAAGTCCCCCCCTCACCCCCCCAAATCACCGCACTCCCCACACACATACTAAGGTTGGTGCACAGAGTTCTGAAGTAAGCTGCCGTGTTTTGGTTGGGGGCATACGTATTTACGATGCTTACTTCTTTGTTTTCTACCAGCCCTCTCAGTATGACCATCCTCCCATCTGTCTCAACCACTTCTTGTGTTGGTTGGAACGGGACATGCGGCGCCACCCAGATCAACACTGCTCGAGCGAAGGCGGAATATGGCGAACCCACCACAATCCCCCTCCATTTTTTCTTAACCAGTTCCAGCTGCTCCCGTGTCAAGTGCGTCTTCTGTAATAGTGCAATATCTATTTTTTGCCTTCTTAGATATAACATGACCTTATTTCTTTTTAAATAACTGTTAAGGCCCCTGACATTCCACGTTATTATCTTGAGATCTCCCATAGGTCGTTAATATCCTTCTCCCTGCTTTCCAGCTGATCCTGCCCATTCATGTAGTGCAAATACAACATTCTGACTCTTCCATGTAGGCTCATGACAAAACTTAAACTCCCCATAACATACACTCAACTCTCTGTCCCTCCCCCCGCCCATTCCCCAACTTCAAACCCTTGTGCTCCCTTTCCTCCCTCCCACCCCCCCTCCACCTATCCCAACCCCAACAAGTGCCCAGCTCCATCCCTGGATCTCAGGCCCGCCTGTGTTTGGTTCTGCCCTATGCTCCTGCCCAGAACCCAGCAGGGTGTCACTGTACTATCAGTGACCTAACTAAACTATTCACTATGGGGGTGTGAGGTTATGCTTCGTTTAGCTCCTAATACTATATCAAGGTTTACAGTGCCACCGTGTCATATTTAGAACTGTGGCTCTAAGCACATTCTTTGCCAGTATTTGCAATGCTATATTCAAGTCCCACTGTCATGAGCAGCAGCACCCAAGGCACCTGTCGACGCATGTTACTTATCTCCGCCATCTGCTCCTTGGATATCCGGTTCCTGGGGACAGCTCTGCGCATCTAGCCATCCCATGGCGTCCTCTGGGGTGTCAAAAAACAAGGTTCTATTCTTGTAGAAAACCTTCAATCTGGCCGGATACAGCAGCATGTATCTGTGGCCTGCTTCTCGCAATCTTCTTTTCACTGACCCAAAGTTCATGCGGCTTCGCTGTACGTGCAAGGTATAATCCGGGTACGGCGTCATATTCGCAGAGCCTCTATGTATCATACCACCCTTCCGAAAGTGTTCAAGGATTTTTTCCCAATCTCGGTAGTTTGGGACTTTCGCTATCACCGGTCTGGGGGGGTTCCCCGGCTGTGGTTTCCTTATCAGGGCTCTATGCGCCCTCTCTACAGCGAATCCCTGGGACAGGACTCCTCCGGTTATCTCCTGTAATAGCATATTCGAGGGGATTGGGTCCTCCGACGTAGTCCATATCTATGACAGGTAATGTCCACAGCTGTGCTGCTTTGGAAAATCTTTGGCGTCTGCATCCTGCGTCGATGCGCCGTCCCCGAGGACCTCCTCTGACGGCATCCGATGTGATAAGTAGGACGCACGACGCCCATAGCCTCAGTTCCGTTTTTTCCGCGAACGTGTTCGCTTCGTGAATCTCGGTACGCCTCGACTCGTTGGAGTTGCTGTTTTCTTTCTCGGTTCGTTGAACCTGTTCGGTTGGTGTGAAGACCTGTTCGTGGCGATGTCTTTCTCATCTTTGACCCCGCGTCCGGGCTTCAAGAACTGCGGGGACTGTGGGTCCAAGATGTCAGTCACGGACTCGCACGACGCCTGCCTCTGGTGCCTCGGGGAGGCCCACGATACGGACGACTGTGTCGACTGCCAGTCGCTCACTGCGAAGGCCTTGCGAGAACGCAAAAAGAAACTGTCGGTAGGTCGGGTGTCTAAGCCCCGGAAGTCGAGGTCTGCGGGGCTTTCGACCGATGACTCGAGGGGTGACTCTCCGCGTCGTCATCGGAAGTCCGGTGGGTCTCCTTCCAGGAGTCGGTCTCGCCACTCCTCCGCCTCTTCTAGGCATTCCAGGAAGCACTGGCGTAGGCCGCCTTCCCCGTCCTCTTCCGAGGACTCCGCCCGTCGGCGGGTCGCTTATCCCTCCATGCAAGCGACACCGGAGGAATGGGCTTCCTTCGGGAAGCAGATGCTAGCGATTCTGGAATAGCAGGGCACCGGTCCGTCTGCGCCTCCGAGTGGGGTCGGTCGGCACTGGTCGAGAGACACCGCCCGTACGCCTTTGGGCTCGGGTGGTCGGCACGGCTCGCTGGAGAGGTCCCGCTTGGACAAGGGTAGCTATTCTCGCCATGCCCGTTCCAGGTCCCGGTCCTCGACGTGCTCGAGACCGCGTGATCCTGAGCCGTCTTCGAAGAAGACGTCGACGCCTGTGGCGCCGAGGTCGTCGAAGATTTCTCTCGAGGTTCCGTCTTCGAGGGGGTCGTCGACGCTGTCGGCGCCCTGGTTGTCGAGAGACACGCTCGGAGCTCTGGCTTCGAGGACTGTGTCGACGCCGCAGATGCTGGAGGCATTGCAGCTGACTCGCTCGGCGCCCTCAACGCCTTTTCTGTCGACGCCGACTCGCTCGGCGCCCTCAACGCCTTTCGAGGCGGTGGTGTCGGAGGGGCCCCGTGGCACGGGGTTTGCCCCTAAAAAGGCTATGGCTAAGGTCTGGCACTGCTTTGGTCCGCAGCGGTCTTCCTCTCCCCGCCTGGGGTACATTTCAGAGGGTGATGAAGGCTCTGATGGCGGCCTGGTTCCGGTTCCGGTTCCGGATGACCTTATCTCGGGCCATAGTCAGTTTGCTGACCTGAGGCAGTCACTGCATGATGCCAGTGGACTGGACACCTCTCCGGAGGTGGAGTTTTGTCAGCCGGAGCCTGGCACTCATGCCGATTCGTCATATCAGCACCTTATGTCTCGGGTTACCGAGTACTTGGGTTGGTCAGCTCCCCCAGGGGATTTCGTTCAAGATGAGCTCACGGACATCCTTGATCTCGGTCAACCCACTGACCCGGTTTTGCCTTTTCATATGGCTTTGCAGAGAAGGGTGGCGGCGGCTTGGACTGCTCCGGAGAGTCTCCCGGCAGTGGGCAAGTCTTTGTCGCGAAAATACCGTCCAGCCAGTAGCGACCCCTGCTACTTGTCTAGGCACCCCACCCCGGAGAGTTTGGTGATGCAGGCGGCTACGGCCCCGGCAAAGCAGGCGTCGTATCCTACCATCCCTCTGGATAGGGACGACAAATGTTTTGACGGCTGGGCGAAGAAAGTGTTTTCTTCTGGGGTTATGGCGCTTCAGGCGGCCAACTCCATATGTGCCTTGTCTCGTTTCACACACACTCTGTGGAACTGTGTTGCATTAGCGGCTGATCATATTCCCGAAGGGGACGAACGGGTTGGTTTCCTTGCTATGGTTCAGGATGGCAAGGATGCCATGTGTGAGGCCGATCAGTCGGGTTTGGACTTGGCGGATTGTGTCAGCTGGTCCATGGCGGCGAGCACCGTAATGCGCAGGTTTGCATGGTTGAAGTCTGGGTTCGCTCCTGATGTGCAGTCCCGGCTCCTCAACATGCCCTTTGACGGTGAACACCTTTTTGGCAGCAAGGCTGACGAGAGCTTTGAGAGGTTGCAGACCTCCAAAGCTGCAGCGAAGTCATTGGGCGCTGCAGTTCGCCAACCTCCGCCTTTTCGTCCTAGGGGACAGCAATGGAGGGGAGGTTCCTTTCGCTATTACTCGTCCTTCAGTAAAGCGAGAGGAGCTAGCAGTCAAAGAGGCCATCGTAAGAGTGCCAGAGGTGGAAACAAAGGTACTCAAGGTGCCAAGGTCGCTCGGGCAGTTGCCTCGTTGCCCTCCGGCAACGCCGCAGCCGCTACCACTCAGTCATGAGGCCAGGTCCCATGGTCCGCCGGTTGGGGGAAGGCTGGCGCAGCATCTTGTAGAGTGGCGAGCCATTACTTCGGATGTGCGAGTTCTGGAGATCATAACCCACGGCTACTGTCTTCCTTTTCGGCAGAGGCCTCGCGACAATCCACCAGGGAACCTCTCTTTGAAGAGGCCGAATCTGCTCCTTGCGCAGGAAATTCAAGCCCTGCTGGAGAAAGGCGCCATAGAAATGGTAGCGGAGAGGAACAAGGGATGGTATTCCCCTTATTTTTTGATTTCAAAGAAAGACGGGGGATTGAGACCCATCATGGACTTGCGCGGTTTGTACAAACTCCTCAGGAAGGACAAGTTCAAGATGGTTACTCTCTCTCAAGTCCTCCAGGCCCTTCAACTTCAGGACTGGTTGGTGTCTCTCGACCTCAAGGATGCTTATTTTCATGTGCCGATCCATCCCAAGCACAAGAAGTACCTGAGGTTCGCGGTTGGTGACTTGCACTTTCAGTTTTGGGTCCTGCCGTTCGGATTGACCTCCGCCCCGAGGGTTTTCACCAAGCTCATGGTGGTGGTGGCAGCGCATCTCAGGAAAGGGGGGATTCACGTCTACCCCTACCTGGACGATTGGTTGATCAGGTGGAGCTCTCCCGAGCAAGCCCTGGATCATCTGTCCGTCACCTGCCACTCCCTTCACAGGCTGGGCTTCTCCCTCAATTTAAAGAAGTCCCATTTGACACCAACGCAGCGGCTCCAGTACAAAGGAGCAGTGCTTGACACGTCCGTGGGGCAGTGTTTTCCTCCTCAGGTGAGGGCTCTTCACATTCAGCAGATGGTGCACAAGTTTGTTTGCCCAGACTCTCCCAGCGTCAGAGTTCTTGAGACTGCTCGGCCTCATGGCATCCTGCATTCTTCTGATGCCAGAGGCTCATCTGCGGATGAGAACTTTGCAGTGGGCACTCAAGCTCCAGTGGTCTCAGTCCTCCGGCAGGCTGTCGGACCCTGTTCAGGTGCCGCCCTCGGTAGCCCGGGACCTTCTGTGGTGGGCCGTCGAGGGCAATCTGATGAAGGGTGCCCCATTTTGGCTGCCCTGGCCGGAGGTGACGCGATCGTGACGGACGCATCCCTCACGGGATGGGGAGCTCATGCCAACGAGCTGACAGTCAGCGGTCGTTGGTCTCCGTCGGAGTCCAGACTCCATATCCATCTGTTGGAGCTGAGGAACGTCAGGCTTGCCCTGAAGGCTTTTCTGCCGACTGTGCGCGGGAAGAGTGTCCTGATTCTGACGGACAACACGGTGGCCATGCACTACCTCAACAAAAAGGGGGGGGGCAGGGTCACTTCCGCTGTGCAGGGAGGCGATGCAGCTCGAGTTCTGGGCCATCCAGCGGGAAGTTTCGATCTCGGCAGTTCATCTGGGCGGAGACGACAACGAGACGGCGGACGCTCTGAGCAGGCAGAGCACGATCTCTCACGAGTGAGAGCTGGCTCAGGAGATTCTCCTGGAGATCTTCGCCCTTTGGGGGACCCCTCAAGTGGATCTCTTCGCCTCCAGTGTCAACCGGAAGTGCGAAAGGTTTTGCTTGCGGGAATTTCCTCCAAAAGGAGCCTTAGGAGACGCGTTCATGGTGGAGTGGTCGTTCCCACTGCTGTACACGTTTCCTCCAGTCCCCGTCATCCCGCAAGTGCTGCAGAGGTTACGGAGGTTCGGTTCCCGGATGATCCTCATTGCTCTGGCATGGGCCCGGAGGACGTGGTACCCGGACCTTCTAGACTTGTCCATTTGCCCTCCACGTCGTCTTCCCTACCGAGACGATCTGCTCTCACGAGAGGGGGGGGTCAGGTTCTCCATCCAGAGGTCAGATCCCTCAATCTTCACGCTTGGTTTCTGAAAGGTTGAGGTATAAGGATTCTTTTCTCCCCAAGGTGGTTTCGGAATTTCATTTGAGCCAGAAGGTTGTTCTTCCGGCGTTCTATCCTCCTCCACATCCTGGTAAGGAAGAGGAGAGGCTCCATAGGCTTGATCCTCGGAGAGCGTTGAGCTTTTATATTTCGCGCATCTCCCGGGTCAGAGTGGACGATCAACTTTTCATTGGTTACGCTGGAAAGCGTTTGGGCAGGCTGTGACAAAACACTTTGTCTCATTGGATTATTTTAGCTATCTCTGAGTGTTGCCGCTTGGCGGGTAAGGTCCCTCCGGCTGGCTTGCGGGCCCATTCTACCGGAGGAGTGGCTGCGTCTACTGCCCTGCAGAGGGGAGTTCCTATTCGTCACATCTGTGATGCAGCCACCTGGGCTTCAGTACATACTTTTGTACGTCACTATTCCCTTGATTCCATCAGAGGGCAAGATCTGGCCTTTGGCAAGGCAGTTCTCTATTCCGCAATTTGATTGGGCATGCTAAATTTGTATTCTAAATTCTTTCCCACCTCCTTGCTTGGTACTGCTTTGGGAGTCTGTCATAGATATGGAATAAGTCGGAGGACCCAATCCCCTCGAAGAACAAGTTACTTTCTTACCTGGTAACGTTATTTCGATGGGATGGTCCGACGACGTATTCCATATCGCTCGCTCCCTGCCTTCCCCGCTGCAGAATTTCTTTTGCGATTGCAGCTTGCGTTCCGCAGGGCCTTGTGTGTTTGACTGGCAGAAAACTGGTGGCACACGTTTTGGGAAAAATCTATAACTGAGGCTATGGGCGTCGTGCGTCCTACTTATCACATCGGGTGACGTCGGCCGTCGGAGGAGGTCCTTGGGGACGCCGCATCGACATCATCGACGCAGGACGCAGACGCCAAAGATTTTCCGAAGCAGCACAGCTGTGGACATTACCTGTCATAGATATGGAATACGTCGTAGGACCATCCCATCGAAAGAACGTTACCAGGTAAGAAAGTAACTTGTTCTTTTCATTAATAATACAGGCAAATTAGGAAAATTAAAAAATTCAGCATCCACTACTCAGCTGTGTCAGCGTGTGCTGAAGTTCAGTTGGATGTCTGGGGTGATGCTTTTTAGTGTACTGTGATTGAACGTACATTTTGAAGGGATTGGTTCCTTCGACGTATTCCACATCTATGCCAGGTAATCACCACAGCTGTGCTGCTTAGAAAAAATGTCTGCGTCGATGACGTCGACACGCCCCTTCGAGGACCTCCTCCGACGGCTGACGTCACCCGATGTTATATGTAGGACGCACGATGCCCGTAGGCTCAGTTCCGTTTTTTCCGCGAAAGTGTTTGCTTCGGAGATCTTGCCACGCCTCGGTTCTTTTGATTCTATCGGTTCTTCGAACTTGGTTTGTGAAAGTTATGTCTTCTTCTACTCCGCGTCCGGATTCAAGAAGTGTCAGGACTGCGGTTCAAGATGTCACTTACGGACCCGCACGACATCTGCCTCTGGTGCCTCAGCGAGGACCACGCCACAGATGACTGTGACGAATGCCAGTCTTTGACGTCCAAAGCCGTGCGGGAGCGAAAGAAGAAGCTGTCGGTTGGTAGGGTTGCCAAGACCCGTAAGTTGAAATCTGCTGGGCTTTTGACCGACGCTTCGAGGGGTGACTCTCCGCGTCGTCGGCGTAAGTCCAGGGGGTCTCGGTCCCGGAGTGGTTCCCGCCATTCCTCTGCCTCTTCGAGGCACTCGCTGAAGCGCCGTCACCAGTCGCCTTTCCCGTCCGAGGAATCTGCCCGTCGGCGGGTTGCTTGTCCCAACAAGCACTCTTCTCCTGTGGAATGGGATGCATTTCGTACGGAGATGATGGCGATTTTTTAGTCGCAGGGCTCCGTTCCATCCTCTCCTTCAAAAGAAGCCGGCAGGGAACGTGCTAGGGCCACCGCTTGCACGCCTTCGGGCTCGGGCGGTCGGCGCGATCATCGGGAGCCTTCGAGGTCCCTATCGGACAAGGTGGATCGCTCTAGCCATTGCCCGCTTCAGGTCCCTCCCAGTCCTCGACGCCCTAGAGACAGGCAGAACCTGTGAGGTCTTCTAAGAAGACATTGACACCATCGGCGCCATGTCCGTCGAGGGACTCTCTCGAAGCTCTGCCTCTGAGAAAGTCGTCAATGCCATCAGCGCCGAGGCCATCGGAGGACACGCTCGGGGCACCGCCCTTGAGGCCTGTGTTGAAGCCATTGGCGCCACGCTCAACGTTGACGCCGTCAAAACCCTCGACGCCTTTTGTGGAGGATTTACCGGAGGTACCCCGTGCATCGGTGGCAACTCGTAGGAAGGCCCTGAAAAAGTCAGTGAGGCCGGTATTTGAGCCTTTTTCTGTGCCCTCATCCAGGGATTTATTCCAGCCTCTGGATTACATCTCTGAGTTGGATGAAGGGTCTGAGGAAGGTTTGGTGCCTGATGAGGTTCCTGATGACCTGTTATCTGGCCATAGCCAGTTGGAAGACCTGCGTCAATCTTTGCACGATGCCAGTGGTCTTGATACCTCGCCGGAGGTTGAGTTTGGCAGGCCTGAGCCTGGTATGCATGCTGAATCTTCATACAGGCAACTCATATCGAGGGTGACGGATTACTTGGGTTGGTTTGCACCACCAGTGGATTTTCTGCAGGATGACCTGACCGATATCCTTGACCAAGGTCCACCCACTGACCCGGTGCTGCCATTTCATATGGCTTTACAGAGAAGGGTGGCAGCGGCTTGGACTGCTCCGGAAAGTCTCCCGGCAGTGAGCAAGTCGTTGCCGAAAAAAATACCGTCCAGCCAGTAGCGACCCCTGCTACTTGACGACGCACCCCACTCTGGAGAGTTTGGTGGTGCAGGCGGCTACGGCCCCGGCAAAGCAGGCTTCGTACCCTTCCATCCATCCTGATGGGGACGACAAACATTTTGATGGCTGGGCGAAGAAAGTGTTTTCTTCAGGGGGTATGGCTTTATAGGCAGCCAACTCTGTGTGTGCCTTAGCACATTTCACTCACACTCTGTGGACTTGTGTTTCTTTGGTGGCTGAACATATTGCTGAAGGGAAGGAACGGGATGGTTTCCTTGCCCTCGTTCAGGATGGCAAGGATGCCATGTGTGAATCCGTTCAGTTGGGTCTGGACATGGCAGACTGTGTCAGCCGGTCCATGACGGTGAGCACCGTGATGCGCAGATTTGCGTGGTTACGGAAGTCGGGGTTTGCTCCTGATGTACAAGCCCGGCTTCTTAACATGCCCTTTGATGGTGTCCATCTTTTTGGCAGCAAGGCTTACGAGAGCCTTGGGTGGTTGCAGACCTCAAAGGCTGCAGCGGAGCCGTTGAGCGCTGCAGTTTGCCAACCTCTGCCTTTTCGTCCTAGGGGATAGAAATGGAGGGGAGGTTCCTTTCGATACTACTCGTCTTTTGGTAGATCGAGGGGAGCGGCCAGTCGAAGGGGCCAACGTAGGAGTACCAGAGGTGGAAAACAGGGTAGTTGAGGTGCCAAGGCCGCTCAAGCAGCTGCCTCTTTGCCCTCAGGCCCTGCCGCAGCTGCTTCAGCTCAGTCATGAGGCCATGTCCCATGGTTCGGGGAAGGCTGGCGCAGCGTCTTGTAGAATGGCGTGCCATTACTTCAGTTGTGTGGGTTCTGGAGATCATAGCCCACGGTTACTGTCTTCCTTTCCGGCAGAGGCCTCACGACAATCCACCAGGGGATCTCTCTTTGAAGAGTCTGGATCTGCTCCTTGCGCAGGAAATTCAATCCCTGCTGGAGAAACTCGCCATAGAACTGATGCCTGTAGCGGAGAGGAACAAGGGATGATATTCCCCATATTTTTTGATTTCAAAGAAAGATGGGGGATTGAGACCCATCATGGACTTGCGTGGTTTGAACAAGCTCCTCATGAAGGACAAGTTCAAGATTGTTACTCTCTCTCAAGTCCTCCAAGCCCTTCAATTTCAGGACTGGTTGGTGTGTCTCGACCTCACGGACGCTTACTTTCATGTGCCGATTCATCCCAAGCACAAGAAGTACCTGAGGTTTGCGGTTGGCGACTTGCACTTTCAGTTTCGTGTCCTGCCGTTTGGATTGACCTCCGCCCGAGGGTCTTCACCAAGCTGATGGTGGTGGTGGCAGCGTATCTCAGGAAAGGGGGATTCAGGTCTACCCCTACCTGGACGATTGGTTGATCAGGGCACACTCTCCCGAGCAAGTCCTGAATCATCTGTCAGTCACCTGTCACTCCCTTCATAAGCTGGGCTTCTCCCTCAACTAAAAGAAGTCCCACTTGACACCTACCCAGCGGCTCCAGTACATCGGAGCAGTGCTTGACACATCCCTGGGGCTGTGTTTTCCACCGCAGGTGAGGGCTCATCACATTCTGCAGATGGTGAACAACTTTCAACATGCCCAGAGTCTCTCGGCGTTCGAGTTCTTGAGGTTGCTCGGCCTCATGGCATCCTGCATTCTCCTGGTGCTAGAGGCAGACTGCGGATGAGATCTCTGCAGTGGGCTCTCAAGATGCAGTGGTCACAGTCCTCCGGCAGGATGTTGGATCCCGTTCAGGTCCTGCCCTCGGGCGCCCAGGATCTTCTGTGGTGGGCCGTCTAAGGCAATCTGATGAACGGGGCTCTATTTTGGCTACCCTGGCCGGAGGTGACGATTCGACAGACGCATCCCTCACAGGATGGGGAGCTCATGCCAACGAGTTGACGGTCAACGGTCCTTGGTCTCCATCGGAGCCTCAGTTGGAGCTGAGGGCCATCAGGCTAGCCCTGAAGGCTTTTCTGCCATCTGACGGACAATACAGTGGCCATGCACTACCTCAACAAAAAAGGGGGTGGGGGCAGGGTCTCTCCCTCTGTGCAGAGAGGCGATGTAGGAAATTTCGATCTCGGCAGTTCATCTGGCTGGAGACGAAAACGCGGCGGCGGACGCTCTCAGCAGGCAGAGTACGGTCTCTCACGAGTGGGAGCTGGCTCAGGAGATTCTCCTGGAGATCTTCACCCTTTGGGAGACCCCACACGTGGATCTCTCCACCACCAGTGTCAACCAGAAGTGCAAAAGATTCTGCTAGCGGGAATTTCCTCCAAGAGGAGCCTTAGGGGATGCGTTTGTAGTGGAGTGTTCCTTCCCACTGCTGTACGCGTTTCCTCCAGTCCCCGTCATTCCTCAAGTGCTGCGGAGGTTAGAGGTTCAGTTCCCGAATGAGCCTCATTGCTCCGGCATGGGCCAGGAGAACGTGGTACCCGGACCTTCTTGACATGCCCATCTTCCCTCCACGCTGTCTTCCCTACCAAGACGATCTGCTCTCACGGGAGAGGGGTCAGGTTCTCCATCCAGAGGTCAAGTCCCTCAACCTTCATGCTTGGATTCTGAAAGGTTGAGGTATAAGGATTGGGACCTCCCTGAAGAAGTGATGGAAGTGTTGCTTTCGGCCAGAAGGTCTGCAACAAAGTTCCTGTACCGTTGCCGTTGGAGGAAGTTCTGCGACTGGTGCAGGGTTAAGAATGTGGATCCTTTTTCATTTGCCATTCCTGTGCTTATGTCTTTTCTGGTTTCGTTAGCCCACAAGAGCCTGCAAGTGGGTACCATTAAAGGTTACCTGGCGGCGCTGTCTATATTTAAGCGCTCGTCTGAGGTGTGTTCTTATTTTAAAATTCCTTTGATTTCTCAGTTTCTGAAAGGGTTCACTCATGTGTTACCACCGTCACCTTTCCAGGTGCCCGGTTGGGATTTGAACGTGGTTCTAAAATTCCTCATGGGAGCTCCGTTTGAGCCTTTACATTCTTGCCCTTTGGACTGTTGACCTTGAAAACTGTATTTTTAGTTTCGCTACTTCCGCTCGCAGAGTGAGTGAGTTGCAGGCACTTTCGGTTAAGCCACCCTTTACTGTTTTCCATAAGGACAGGGTTGTCCTTAGGATTCGTACTTATTTTCTTCCGAAAGTTGTCGGAATTTCATTTAAGCCAGAAGGTCATTCTTCCGGCATTCTATCCTCCTCCACATCCTGGTAAGGAAGAGGAGAGGCTCCATAGGTTGGATCCTAGGAGAGCTTGAAGTTTCTACATCTCAAGCATGTCCCGGGTTAGAGTGGACGATCAACTCTTTGTAGGATAAGCTGGAAAGCGTTTGGGACAAGCTGTTACTAAACAGACTTTGTCTAGTTGGATTATCTTGACAATTTCTGAAAGTTACCACTTGGCGGGTAAGGACCCTCCGATAGGCTTACGGGCCCATTCTACTAGAGGTGTGGCTGCCTCTACTGCCCTGCAGAGGGGTGTTCCCAATCGTAACATTTGTGAAGAAGCCACATGGGCCTCTGTCCATACGTTTGTTAAACACTACTCCTTGGATTCTAACCATGGGCAAGATTTGGCCTTTGGCAAGGCGGTCCTCTATTCTGCAATTTAATTGGGCATTCTAAAATTCTAAATTATTTTCCCACCTCCTAAAGTTGGTACTGCTTTGGGAGTCTGTCATAGATGTGGAATGCGTCGTAGGAACCCATCCCTTCGAATAACAAGTTACTTTCTTACCTGGTAACGTTCTTTCGATGGGTTGTTCCGACGACGTATGCCACATCGCTCCCTCCCTGCCCCTCTACAGAATTTCTTATGCTATTGCAGCTTTCGTTTCTGCAAGGCTTTCTGTAGTCATTCTGGCAGAAGATTGGTGCCACATGTTCTCGGGAAAAAACTACAACTGAGGCTATGGGCGCTGTGCGTTCTACATATAACATCGGGTGACGTCAGCCGTCGGAGGAGGTCCTCGAAGGAGCGTATGGACGTCATTGACGCAGGACGCAGACGCTGAAAAATTTCCGAAGCAGCACAGCTGTGGTGATTACCTGTCATAGATGTGGAATATGTCATCAGAACATCCCATCGAAAGAACGTTAACAGGTAACAAAAAAACTTGTTCATCTTCTCAGAAGTGCGTGCTGCAGACACGGAATCGATTGCCCCTTACGCCATCCAAGACATCCTTGGCTCTGCTTTCAATTTAGGACACTGGAAATCCTCAGTTTGAGCCATTTTCTTATTAAATTTAAATCTTTGGAAAAACCTGCAGGACTGTACTTTGACTTTTAGCATGGCTGTTATTTGTGCAAACCAAAACGAAAGAAGACATTGTTGGATTGTCCTTAGGATCTGTTAAAGAAATATAAATAAATATTCCAAATAGAAATATCACCGTGATTAAACCAAACATTCACATTCCTTTTCATAATAGTAAAAAATATTTACTTTATTAAAAAAAGGCGCATAAAGCAAACATGCATTGAAAACATGCACTACGAAAGATTACATTTGGAAAAAATACTCTGTAATTTTATGTGCCAATTATAGAGATAAAAATGTGTAGGACGGTTGATAATGGTGTAGAATTTTTCGAATCAAATAAAATGTGAATAGGGTGAACATTGAGTATAAAGCAATAGAAAGTGGCCTAGCACAGAAAGTTGACACTACAGAAAATTGATCTAAGTGGACTAATTGTTACTTAGAAGAACAGATGGTCCGATTCAGCAAGCAAGGTAAAAAGTGGAGAGATGGCGATATCCATTGTCAATTTCACAGATGTTTTCTTGGTCAACTTTAAAGTGTTTATAAAGGCTTACAGAAGTGGTGTGTATGTCAATGTGTGACATGTTTGTTCACACCCCCCAGGTCTCTATGACAATGTTTGACCTTCTCAATCCCGCCAGTGCAGCCCACTTGCAAGCACACAGCCACAAGTGCGAAGTGCCATTGATAGCGGAGGGGGATGGATGTGGATGAGTGGAGCGTGATAGGCCCGGAACACAGTCAATGGACACAGGCACATGCTGATTGCAGGGACGGGTTCGTCAAAGGGGAGACTGGAAACCTCGGAACTGGGGTGGCCGTGTGGAAGTGTCCCCAGGCGAAAGAACCCTTTGAGGTGTACATGGTATTAGGCACCTTGCCCATTTCCATCCACATAGACCCCTTGAGAGCACACGCCCATAGTTGCGAATTGTTATTGATTGGGTAGACTGATGGATGTGGATAAAGGGAGCACGATAGGACAGTAAACTTGTTAAAAAAAAAAAAAAAACACTCGTAGATGTTTGGACGTGTTGTGGATGTTGTGGGCTTACTCAATATTTCTAACTACTATTCAGCTAAACTGATTTATTATTATTTTTTTAGTTTGGTAAAGTGGATGGCAATGACACTACAAATTATACTGCTGCTGTCTGCATCAATCCACGGTATTGTCCGTGGTCACTGGGGAATTCATCATGAATGTCTCAAACCCCACACAGGCAGGTATTACTCGTCGAACTCGAAATCCCAGTGTTCCATGAATCCACCATGTGAAGGCACGATATGCCACAAGCCTGTAACACCTCTGTAAGAGATACAGAAATAGTTTACTTGAATGAACCCAATAATTGCATTTTCTTTGTTTGCTCTACCTTGTAAAATATAAGGCATTGTTATGCTTTAAAAATTACAGAGAGATACTGCCAAGTGAAAGAAACTTAATTGTTCAGACGATAAATCTAAAGATGAACACTTTGGTTTCAGGTTAGAATGAGTATGTTATTTAATTTACAGAAATATTATTTTGTCAGTGATCCGATGAGCGGGTCCTGCATAGTGAAGGGAGGATGGCACAGGGCCAACTCACTGGTTCTTGAAGCAATACCATGCAGAGCAACAGAGGTTCAATTCCCGGTTCCGCGCTTACAAACTGAACTCTGGTACGGTATTAGGCGCGTTATAAAAAAATAATTCAATAAATAAATCCATTGAAGTAATATTGATGTTTGGGAACAACATATTATGTTAGCCATCTCGGGTTTCAAACACACAACATATATAGAGTGAACGTACTCATTAATTGAATTAAGGGGGCAAACTGTAGCTCGAAGTTTGTGCATAACACCAACATCATTTGCAACATGGATCTTGTAAGGCAGGTGGCCCTGAAGTCAGGCAGCTCGGTAATGCATAGCACTGGTGTCTCTTCTTCGGCAGTGTAGGCCAAGCAGCCAGAGTTTTCTCTGCAGCAGCAGTTCTCCACCAGAGTAGGCATAAGCTCGCAACGATGGCAGGTACACCAGGTAGAGAAACCTGTTCCATGCAACTGGATTCAGGCTATGACGATTGATCCTCATGACTTCCATCAGATTCCACATCATCTCGACTATTTTCTCTCAAGGATTTCTTCTTCTGAACATTGGGGCTCATGCAGGTAGGACTGAGTTGTTGCCATACTTCCTTAATAGTGAAGAAGCGCAGAATGAACAGTTAGGTAAATACAAACGTTTTTGTTTGTAGACAGTAAAGAAAAGGTTTCCCATTAACTTTGAAGTTAAAGACAAGCGAAGAAACAGCCATTTTGCAAAAACACTTCATGAACAGACAAGATTAATAGGCTCAAACCTTAAAAGTTCGTATAGACATGTTTAAATATTGTTTGGTAAAGACATTTGTGCATAATATAAGAAATGAAAAGCGACAGCTGAGTTAATTAATTTCAGGTTGTGTAAGTACCTCTTTCCAGTGCATCCTACTGGGAAGATGGCTGAACTTTTGTGGTCAGTTTGTTTCTCCTTGTGAGAGAGGGTATGCCCAGACGTGGGTCCCTTGCTTGCTGCGCCACAGGGAACCAGGCTGCACCTCACTGAGGATGTCCAACAAGGCCGAAACATGTCTGGGGTTGCTTGGTTTTCTGTGCAGAGGGGACCAGGCCTAGCAGTTCGGGCTGGGCTGCTACCTTCGGTGGCGGCAGCTGCTGACTGATTTGCACATGGCTGGTCCCCTTTAGCAATGGGGCAGACGGGCTAAAAAAATGGTGGTGTGGAAGGTTGCCCAGAGCAATTGCCAGTGGTTTAGATTCATTCGAAACCTTCCACCCATCACTTTTGTGGTCAAGATGGCTGAACAGAGAGGAAACCAGGCAGGGAAGCTCGAAATGAAATACACTGACACGAAAGAAAGAAACTCCAATGTTGTGCAAGCAGAAAGGGTTTGTCTATGGGGGTGCTGTTGTGCAGCCGATGAAGGTGGCTGCCTAGCTTTCAATATGTGCAAGTCGGCACGGCTATCCTTCGGGCTGTGGCGGATCGAACAGCCTGTCTGGCCCGATACTAGTTGTCTGGAACCTCCTGTGTGGCCTGGTGATGGCGACATCTACAATATTGTGAACTGCAGTGGCCACCGCCGACGCGTGGCGGGGCCAGCCTTGCGGCAAACGCGCAGTAGGGCCGGAGAGTCTTGGCAAGATGCAAGCTCCGGGGGAAGGAGGAAGGGGCCGTGCTGCTCTTCTGGCCAGTTTAGCGCTGAAGGACCCCCCGGGGTGGGATTCTGCATCGCAAAGCCGTGACTGCAATGTGCGTGCTGTGGACGCTGCTGGCCTGTGCCCCTGCCGTGAGGGAGTGCCTTGCTGTGAGCAGTGCACCCGACCTCTGCCTCCATTGGGCATTTGCTGCGGGCGGGCGCCGGTGCGGAACTGGCTGCTGTGGGCCAGGCTGCAGAGGAGTGTCAGCGGCTGCAGGGGCTGTATTGGGACCGGCCCCGCTGTCACAGATTTAAAGACAAGGCACACTCCAGACCAGGACTCTTTCCACTGGCAAGGGATGCGGCGCACAATAAAAACCGTTTTCAATTTGATTAATTTCGAATTCTGCTTTGAGAAGGCAGCCAACCCGTCACACACCCCCCTTGACAACCTCCCCCTGTTGCAATGGACCATGAACCAAGGCCGGTGTGTGATAATGAAATATTTATTTTAAAATTAAAATGAAAATCAAACAGACTCAATATAAGGCAGCAATCACCAGTGTGGTGATAATTACACAGCAAAGTGATATTTAACTTTCTGACATCCGATACATCAATGCAAATAGGAATGGAAGCAAGATCACTTTTTGGTCATACTTTTAGATGGCACAACAGTTATGCATTCCCCCTGCAACACTCCCCCAAGCCCCTGTTAACCAAGTTGTGTGTGGGTGAAAAGGAGCAGCGGTGAGTTAGAAATAAGAGGGAGAAATTGGATTTTAAATTCAATCTACCACCTCAGAATGAGAGGCCAAAATTAAATTAAAACCCTTGAAAAATAAGCAAAATGGCACACTGAATTCACTGGATAGCTAGAGGTTAGTTTACATGTGCAGTAGAATGGCCAAGACAGGAATTTGTGTGGCTGTACTAAAGAGGCAAGAAAGCTTACAAGTTACAAGGCAAGATACTAAACCACACATATAGAGGTGAGAAAATCAACTTTGGGAAGGAAAGCAGTGCAGCAAAATCACACGTGGCAGAATTGCAATTTATTTTTCACTGGTTTAAAACAAGCAAACAGCTTAGGAAATGAGCTAAACAGTCAAAATCGGAAATTGGATTTTCTGCTGAGGTACAAAGGCACATAATGGGTATGAGACTGGGGTGAAAGGATCACTTTTTATGGCTAACAGTAGGGGATTCTTTATAGGAAAAGAAAATCGGATTTTAGCATGGAAACAATTTTTTGTTTGTTTATTAATTTCTAATGCACACCAGACCCAAGGGTAACAGGGCGCAGCAATATGGGAATGCACAGCTTACAAAGTTACAGATAGAACATAATATAGATCATATTACAATCAAAACAATATACAATATAGTTACAGCAATGAGTATAAAGTGAAGAATATACAAGTGTACATGTTATATACAATAATACGAAATAGAATTTCACATGAAAATGTGGTTTTGTTAGCAAAATGATTTGTTCTACTGCAACCTGTAGCAGGCCTCAGGGCACAGGGGGGACAGCAGCAAGGAACCTGCGAAGTTCCTCGCCACGGCTGGGCAACATGGTAACCGTGTGCACTCCTGTACGGGCGCTCTCTCTTTACTTCAGACCTGGGAATGGCAGGTGTATGAAATTCGGTGCGAGTGCCGTGAACACAGAGCTTCTGAGGTATCAAGTCTCCTCGAAATGGCGGCGGTGTCAGAGCAAAGGTCCTGCGCAAGCTGGTCAGCCCATTGGTTGGCCCAGGCACACTTCCGAGAAGGCTTACTTGCAGGGTTTGATGAAGGTGCCGGAAATAGTTAGTCCCACTATTCTAATGGGTCCAAGCATCTTTGCAGACCACCTAGTTTGATCAGATGCAGAGGGGTCCAGCGGGACAAAAGCGGGCTCAGGGTGCCGAACCTTCCAGCGGGTCACCAGCGGTTCCTCGATTCTGCTTCCTAGTTGTAGGATACTTGGGTCCTATCCTAGGTTCAATGATAACTCAAAAGATCAACCTGGTATGGGTGTTTGGAGACCTCTCTTATCCAGAATATCCTTCACGCCAAAACGAAGAGGACCCAATGGGAAATCTGCTCACATACAGGCACACGAGATGTGGACCAATCACAGACCACGGTGTTCCCAGTTATTCACAGAACACCAGGCTCTTTGGCACCCAGGATGTGTATTGGAACCAGACAGTCCAGCCCACATCCTGGAAGCACACACACAAGGCATGCAGAAGTCAGCGAAAGCTTGGCGTTTCATGGGAGAATGCATGCCCAAATAAAGATTGACCCGGGTCGGCTCGACCTGGGGAAGGTGAAGGGGCAAGATGGTCAAAGGACAGCACAAACAACCTTGTGGCATGGCTATTTTGGAGCCAGGCCACCTTTCTGTGCCTACCGAGTAAACGCGGTTTGCATAGCAAGACAGGGTTAAAAATACATGGAAGGATAAGATTCCACCAGCCCTGTCCAAGGAATATCTGTACTTCTCCAAAAAAAAAAAGTCCTTTGAGGGTGTCTAGGGGCTTTGGAAATGACAGGAAGACCCAGGTGTACTGTACTGTAAGGTACATTGTGCACTTGTAACATGTTGCAGAAAGATTGCAACATTGGGAAGGACTAAGTCTCCCAGTACTGACAAAGTCAAACTATAGTGTTTAAAAAGCGCCAAAAAGTTGGGGGGTACACAACAGGAGGGAAAACTTCACCTAAATGGGAATCTTTCCTAACAGGCACCCAAGGCAGAAGAAAGCTCTGCTTCCTAAACATCCCCATGGCAAATTGGGGTTGAACTACTGTGGTCCCAGGCCCACCACTCTGCCTGCTGTGCTAGAGCCAGACTTTGCACCAGAGGTGAAGGAACCCTTGTAGCTGCCATACAAACTCTCTGAACTGAGAGAGCAGAGCAAGGAGTGCTCTTGTGCTAGAGCTCCTGGATTGCTACTCGGAGGATGTAGGTACTCCAAGAGGAATTGGAATCCCGTTTATCTGCTTCTAATAATCTTCGAACCACTAACACCACATTCAATGTCTTTAAAACCGAGATGTGCTCCGCAGTGTTGCTTTTGGCACGCTTTGATTTCAAACCACGTGCTGTGCTTCAAGCCATCCAGACGCCAGCTTGACCCATTGCTACGGAATGTCTTGAGCAACCCAAACTGCAGGCTCGATCTTGCAAGACATCAAATTCTCCTTCGTGAATGCTGACTAGTCCCTTTGGGAGCCTGCACCATTAAACCGACTCAGTGCCAACCACAGTGGGATTGCTTGACTCAGACAATCTTGACATCTTCTCAACCACAGCTGCAATGCCAAGAAGAATGGTTCAACGCTGTATAACCTAAAAAACAAGAACAAGGTACTGTTAAGAGGCCATGTCCCCAACTCCCCCATGCCCACTTTTTGTGACCTTATTGACTTGTACCCCCGTCTTCATCGTGTGTCTCAAGCATATCTTTTTGAAGAGTGACATTTGGGCAGTTTTGTTCTTGAACACCCATGCACAAGTACCCAGACTGCTAAACTACACAGTCTGCATCTTTTGTTTTCACTTTATAGGGTTGGGGTTTTGCTTGTGTTTTAAGTTAGTTACTTGCATTTTCATTGTTTATTTAAAATATGTATATTGTCATAGAACCTTGATTGGACATTCTTATATTTTGGAGTCTTTGTACTGTTGCTTTTCGGTTTGCTGCTGTTCTCACCTCACAGCCCTCCTAAAAGTATAGCCGGCCTTCAATCCATGTTAACACAACAGGCAAAGGAGGTATATCTGTCGGGCTGTCTGTTTATGATCGGGCTATCTTGAGATGTAGTGAAGTAGGAGGTTTAGCCACTACTCATCCATGTACACCTGCAGAGTAGTAGTCATTTCTTAACACTTGCCCTCTCTCATAACTATGGAATGTGTAAGGCATGAATGACATGTTCTTCCATTCTTCACTTCATTTTGGGTCTGTATTGTGACAGGGATTCCTTCTACAGTTATGCATTTAAAAGTGCCATGCAATATTCACAAACAAAGGCAATATCGGAGTATTCTTCTGTTTTTGTATCTCATTTTTAAATCTGTGTTCATATCGTATTCTTATTGGTGGTCTGAATATTAAAACACATGTTCTGTTTACAGTGGAAAGTGAAGATGAAGCAGAAAGAGTATTATTTTCTTATGGCTATGGAGCCAATGTACCCACGACAGCTAAAAGACGATTAAAACAGAGGTACTGTAAATCAGAGTACATACCTTTTTAATGCTTCTCTAAGTAATTTGCGTTTCGAGGAAAATGTAACTTTCAATTTTGTGGCTTTCATTACCATTAATGTTCTTCTAGATGGCTATTCCTTTTTCGCTGCTCTGTAATTTAAAATGTAATGCCAGTATGGCAGTCATCAATCTGCCGCCATCCCGATCGCAGAGACAGACTCTGGAGACCAGGAAATGGGGCCTTTCAGAGATATCGGGCCAGTGCTGTGAGCGACCTGGAGGGGGCACTCTGAGGGATCTTGATTGCTCTGCTCCATATAAGTATGGGGGTTCTCTTGCCCATTGTCAAGATAGGCCTCCTATTCTATGGTATATCCCTTTCTATGACTCGCTTTATGACTCTATTTCTATTTGATTAAGCACACACGTGCCACACAGTGGTTTGCAGTTACAGAGCTTAGGAAGGTATCAGCAAACTGATTAGGGCTAGTCACCAAATGCTGGTGGGAGGAACCTCATTTTAAGATGCAAGTATAAAAGAGGGGGGGCAAAGAATTCCAGAGGGTTTGGGCCAATTGGGAGAAAAAGCGACCACTCATATGAGCTTGAGCAAATGTAACACTAACAGGGAGTGGCTGGTCAACTGGTTGAAGCCAGTGGGAAGGGATTAAACATTTCAATTTTCTTGCAAAGTGGCCAGGGCTACTGATAGTACCTGTGTAGATGAACAAAAAATCTTGCATGTAATCCTGTTAGATAAACAGCAAATTAAGTTAAATTCGAAGTGTGAGAGGGCACACACAGAACTGTTCAGGCCAAATATCAGGTGTTCAGTCAAATTCAGATGGACCACAGGAAAGCCAACATAGTTGGCAAAGTCCAACGACAATAGGACAAAGGCACAGGTGGCAGAGATGGAGGCTGAAATAGTGTGGAAAGAAAAGAGCTGGTAGAAGGTGCAAATAAAAAGAAATACAATATCTGGTTAATTTGGGGGACCAAAAAAAGGGCTTTGTCAAAACGAAAAGCAAGCATTTCAACAACTGTCAACGGTACCATACACAGGCCCATAGTCAAAGGCCATTTGGTTCCCAACTGCTGTGAGGGACTAGAAGCAGCTGGGAAGCAAGTGTGAGCTACAGAAACTGCAGATTGGAAGATATGGTGAAATTCAACATTGCAGGGCCTTGCTAAATTAAAATATCTCTCATGCCCAGAAGAATATTCAGTTTGGTAAGTCGGGCTCAGGAGGCAGACAAGAGATGTCACTAAGGTTTATTGAGCAAAGTAGATCAAGGGCTAGCCTTTCCCTAACTGTGAAAGGGTTCCTTGCCGTGTCTAAATGAAAACAGTAAAGGTTGCCCGTCAGGATGTCTCATAAGCATAACGCAGTCCTCTGCCTAAAACCTAATCCAACATAAGTTTTGTCCTACCACTAACATAAAGGAAATAACATAAACTCAACCAGAATAGGTCTGGAAAGCAATTTTGTCCTAACCTATGATATGGTGGCAGACTTCTGACCCACACCCAAATGTCCCTCTGGTTTCTCCCAGGCCACATGCCTGGTTATACAGTTAAAAGCTCTGCTTCAGACAACTAAAGTGTCTCTCTATTTTTCCTCTTCTTTGATCATTATAGTCTCCAACTCTTGCGATCAAGCTATTATTACTCTGCCCTGGCCTATAGATTTCCGAACCCCGGTGTGTGAATTGTCTCTCTCTCGAACCCCCCAACCCCCCTTGGAGTATTGCTCCTCTCACCCCACTGTGGGTGTATTGTTTCTGGTGCCCGGCCTTGGGGTTGGCTTACTGCAAACCCAGGCCTGGGCTTCTGTTTCTTCCACCTTGCCTTGGGGTCCTGATACTTTTAACCGCCGTGGGGTATTGTATCTCTCACCCAAACTTGGGCTCTTAGATTTCCCCCTGCCTTGGGGTGTCTCCAGGACTATGTGCCCTCTGGATGGTCAGTCTCCTCTGCTGATGCATAACCGTGGTTCAGCTTCTTCCTCGGTTCTCAGTCCTGTGGACAGCAGGCTCCGGTCAAACACTTCTGCTGTGGTTGTTACTTCTCTTCTCCTTTGCTTGAGTTTCCCTGCCTGTGGACCGTTTCAGGGAGAGTGGCATTCTGCAGGCTTCTCACTTAATCCGCTTAAAACTGCAGTTGTCTGCTTTCTGTCCCTACTTGTATGGAACAGGTCTCCTCTTGCATCTGGCCCTGCAGGGTTTCCACTCTCCTGGTGGCTCTGTGAAATTTCCTCTCTCTCCTGTTGGCTCTGCTGGATTTCCTCTCTCTCCTGCTGGCTCTGTAAAATGTCCCCTCTCGAGAGCTGGCTCTGCGGGATTTCTTCTCTCCCTTGGTGCCGCTCCTATGGCCACTTTATGGGTCTGGCTGAAATATAATTGCACAATCTGTCTATTCTGCAATTCTCATAATGATGGTGTTCTCTAGAGGTCAGAAACTACTCCAGCCATTTCTAAAGGGCTATGCACGCAATTTCCTCATCAATCCCCATATAGCCAACAAACACCTGGGACTCTTCACCTGAGGGTGAAGGACTAAAATCCCTTGCTGGGATTCCTTTTTCACTAATTTGACTCCCAGTTGGCTCCTGCTTGCCCCCGCCCTCTGAGTTGGTGTACTGCTTGGTGTGCTCACCTCCCTGGTCCCAAAGTGGGTGGGCTCCCCTTTGGGGAGAAGGGACACATTCACTGGATTCATAACACCAGCCACTGGATCACACTTAAAATGCAGAGCTTGCATTCATACACTGCTGTAGCACCTACAAGCCATCAAGAATAGATCTGAGAGGACTAGCACAGCTGCAGAGGTCAGGACTTTCATCTGATTACAGAATGTCAGCTTGCTGATTTTAAACCCTTGGTGACGCATATTGGACACTCTTGTGAGCCTACTTAATTTATTAAACTGAAAAACACTGGCCGACTCCTTCCTGAGGATTGTCCAGTACCTAGCAAGCTTATAGGTTCATGAAAACGCTTAAAGGCTGAGGGGAGCTAAATATGGCAGAAGAGAGCAGAAGAGAGCTGAATGTTCTAAGAGCGGAAGGGTAGCTGGGTGGGCAAAGAGAAAAGAATGTTATTCATGTAGGTTGATCTAGAAACCTTCCCACGGGAGTACTGGTTGCACAAAATTAGAAAATACTACAATTCAAACGTAATAGACTATTTTAGTTTATTTCACAAGTCTACATCTATAATTATCATTCATTGCAGAACGAATGCCCATAATGTTAACGGAATAGAAATGTGCAAGCAGGCAACAGTATGGCCTCAAATGCATTTCACAGAGGTCATTGAACTCCACATAGGGACGTGGATATTCACAAAAGCTAAGGTCTGGTAAAGCTAAGTAAGATTGTAGCAATTACTTGACATTTTGCATAATGTTTTGTTTGTAGAGTTAGGTTACTTAATGGATGTGTCTTTCTGCACCATTGGATCTTTCATGGATTCACATGCTGTGAATATTCCCCTTCATCAGACTGGGAAACCTTGGTAACTTTAATTTAGTGTTTTCCTATGGAAAAGTTTGACACTTCAGTGTCCTATCAACGTCCTTTTTGGGTACTTTAGGCCCCACCAATAGGACGTCTGGTATAAATAGCCCCGCCCCCGCGACTTGCCTTCAGATTTCAACCGTCTCCAAACAGTTGGGATCACCTTGTGTTCTTCGTGTTGTTGCACGTGCGTTTTTGGTATCGAGAGCTACGATGGCATCAGGGGGCTCAGAAGAAGTCTTTTTCGGCCTTGTGCTACTTGTGGCTTGAAGAAGGTGTACGAAGGTGACGGATGTATGGTTTGCCTCTACCCCCATCACTTGGCAGAGACCTGCGAGATATGTAGGGGGTTCTCGCAGAAGACTCTGAAGGACCGTAATCGACAGCTTGTGTGTTGGCTCAATGAGGGCACGTATCTGGCCTCGGAGGTGGGGTCGGCCGGGGGAAGTCTGTCTTTGGAGCGGCCTGTGAAGTCGGCGGAACATCGCTGAGCGGCGTCGGCCGAGCCTCTGGCGAAAAAACATTGTCTTGCTTTGCCAGCGTCGGAGGTGGGGAAAGGCAGTAAGTTTTCATCGAGCAAGCAGCTGTCGAAGGGTGCGAGTACCTCTTAGTCCAAACATGGTCGGTCGGACCATTCCCATGGGTCTCGTGTTAGGCCCGAGAAGTCAATGGCACCAGAGAAAGGCTTAGGCAAGCCGAGGGAGCCTTCATCAAAACCTTGTCATCCAGGGACCATCACCGGTCGTCGTCCAGCCGGGAGTCTTCAAAACACTGGTCCAGTTCTTCCAAGAGATCTGCATCTCCGGTGAACTCGATGCTGAGGGAGGTGGTTCCAATGACAACCTCATCGACAGTGGATCCGTCGTCGCCGGTTGGGCTGCAGTCTACGGTCCCGTCGCCAGCGCTGTCCGCGACAGTCATAGACTGTGGGACAATGCTGTTCTCGTCTACACGGATGGAATCGGAAGGATTGTTGTCGATGAGCGAGGCTTGGCAACCCGCCAGCTTTGATTCTCTTCGGTCAACATTCTGCATCAGGATACTATTTTTTTTGGTTTCCTCAGAGGTTAAGGGTGATCAGGATCAGGTGCTGGGCCCGTCGGCTTTGGGTCTGTGAAGTGTGGGGCCTTCGTCGAGTGGACTGGTAGCTGGTCCGGCCGGTTATTCGCCGGTTAACCCGCAGTCTCTTTTGTCATTACAAGTACTGTCCTCGCTTCGATTGTTGTAGGGGCAGCTGGATGCAAGGCTGCCTCCTCCGCATGCGAGGCCAGCAGTGCCGGTGGTCCAGGTGCCTGGTGAAGCACCGATGAAGTCTCCTCCGGCAAGGTTGCCATTGCCGGTGGGGGTAGGTCGGCCACAGTCGCATCCAGATGAGTGAGCTGCCAGTCTGAGCCAGAGAGTGTTCGGCGGGACACTTTGTCTACTGTTTTGTCTTCACCGACGAGGGACGATGCGTGGGACACGGACATGGGGAAACCCTGGAGTCCGGCCCAACCCCCTCCACCAGATGGTATTGGGGCGTTCCACGCCATGATGTCTAAGGCATGTGTGGAGTTTGGGTTGGCTTCTGAAGAGGAGTATCAGAAGGACTGCTTCCTATTCGATCATATGGGCAAGCGGAGGAAGGCTGTCTTCCCCGTGCCTATTCTTGACCATGTGTGGCAGGAGGGCCTGCGCATGATGCGCCACCCTTTCTCGGAGCCGGCTGTCAAAGGTCGTCTTGAAAAGAAGTTCAAGGATCCGGCGTCTACCCCAAAATACTTGGTGTCACAGCCCACGCCCGAGTCTGTGGTGTCGGCGGCGGCCAGCAGGAAGGTCAGAAGTCAACGAAGTGCATTACGCCTCCGGACAGTGATGCCAGGAGGCAGGACGCCTTTGGGAAGAAGGTTTTCACGATCGGAGCGACGATGGTTAAGGCAGCGAATTCCTTCGCGATCATGGACCGATATGATCGCGAAATGTGCCATCGGCTGGCCCCTATTCTAGAACATTTGCCGGAGCAGCACCGCAAGGATGCCATGCTGTTGGTGCATGAGGATGAGGAGGCCTCCAACCACAGCATAAATATTGCTGTGGACCTGGCAGAGTCGGGATTTAAACAAATTAACAATGGGTTGGTGCTTCGATGACAGGCTTGGTAAATTGCACTGACTTTCGCCCTGAGGTACAATATAAAGTCCTCGACATGCCCTGTGAAGGGGATCACTTGTTCGGTGAGAAGATCGATGAGGCCCTTAAAGGGATGATGGAGGATACAGAAACGGCTATGTCCTTAGGTTCCATACAGAGTGGGTGCTCTTTTCGCTTCTTTCGACCTTTCCGAGGGGCTTCAGGTAATGCCCGGTTTGCTTCCCCCAGAGACCGTGGTTGCAGTCGATCCAGTTACTTCTCTCAAGGGTATCGACGGTCGGCCTAGTCGGCGCAGAAAAATAGACACTTCCAGGCTCAGCGAAGGGGTTTGCAGTCCTCTGCGTCTAAGGGAAGGCAAGCAAAACTGCAACAATGACTGCCTTATGGACAATCTGCTGGGGGGCAGTGTGGCTATGCATGTGGGTGAGTGGAGAAAAATAACATTGGATCGTTGGGTGTTGGACACGGTGCATCTAATCCACTCGTCGGAGTTCAAATGTCCCCTGGTTCCTATTCCACCGGTGTATTTCTTACAGCCGCATCTTCAAATCCTGCAGCAGGAGGTGGTTCTCATCCTGGAGAAAGGGGCAATAGAACCGGTGCTGGTGGCAGAGCGGGACCAAGGGGTTTATTCGCACTACTTTGTGGTGAAGAAGCCCAACGGCAAGTGCAGACCCATTCTGGATCTTCGGGTGTTGAACAAGACTATGCAACGCCTGAAGTTCAAGATGCTCACTCTTCAGGAGGTCATCCGGTCAGTGCAGCCGGACGAGTTTCCGGCATCGTTGGATCTACAGGATGCATATTTTCACATCCCTATGCAGCGACGACACCGCGAGTTTCTGCGGTTTGTGGCCGGCAACAAACACTACCAGTTTTGGGTCCTCCGGTTTGGCTTGAAGTCGTCTCCCAGGATGTTCATGAAGTGTTTGGCACCAGTGGCAGTGTTCCTCCGACGGGAAGGTCATCATGTATACCTACCTGGATTACTGGTTGGTGAGGGGTTTGTCGCTGGAGATGGCGCAAGACAGTCTGTGGCAACCATGCGGCTTTTTCAACGACTGGGATTCTCCATCAGCTTCGCAAAATCATTTTTTACACTGTCCAAGGAATTGGTGTTTCTGGGGGGCAGAGTTTCTCACCCGGCTCAATCTGGTGAAACCCTCCAGCGAGCATGTCATGAAGTTGCAGCAGAAAGCAGGCGAGTGGAAGGAGGGCACAGTGATGTTGGTCTGAAGTTACATGTCGCTGTTGGGGGCCTGTTACGCTCACCTGACTCCCATGGAGGCGCAGGTCTGGTTTGGAGTGTTGTTGCTTCTTCTATGGTGAAGCGCAGGACCCGGAAGATGGACTGGACCGGACCTTCGAATCTAGCTTGTCTGGCTCGCAGGAATATCTTTCTTAGGGTTTGAAAGGTTGAGCTCTCCATCCTGCTTCTCATGCAGGGGCGTGTTGTATCCAGTTACTTCACTGGGATTTTGATTGTAGAGGGTTCAAGTTTTTGTTTTCCCGGTATAGTACCGTAAGGATTCTGTTAAGGAGTATGATTCCGCAATAATAATTGTTCGTTGTCTCTTTTTCAGTTGCGGAAACTATTCCGAGAAGAGCTGTGGAACCGAAGAATGAGACTCTGGTGAGCTTGAAGAGAGTTCTCTGTGTCCTTGTATTAATGCGCTCACTAACGCTGATGTCTTTTTTTCCCCATAGGGGCCGGGGTCCGGAAATGCCAGGATGCGGCACCGACCCGAAATTAAGTTGGAATAACCCAACAGGTAAGCTTTGTAACGGAAATTGAGATTTCCTTGTTTTCTTTCCCCTCTCACCTTTATTCTTGTCTTTTTCTCCCTAGGCGCGGTGATGTGGCTGCGAGTCCAGATGTCGCCGTAGAATGTGGTGGTACCTTGTACAGGTGAGTGAGATGCAGCGCTGCATCGATAGATGCAATGTGCTTTTAAATGGATGTCTTCCTTTTCAGGACCGTCGGCGAGATGTCTTCGGAATGCGGATTTAGCAGGTAAGGACACTTTTTTACCCTTTTCTCTTCTCTTCTCTCTTTGCAGGTGTTCCAGGAGTGGCAGAAGACAGAATGCAGGAGCAAACACGGTGAGCGTCCAGCTGCTAGATGCAGAACAACGCGAAGCGTGAGTTGCTGCTTGGGCGTGGCTTAAATAGCCTTCAAAGCAGTTGCAGGTATGTATCCTTCCTCTCAGGTATGTATTCCTCCCCTGACCACACCCGTGTGGTTAAGTAGTTCCAAAGATAAAGTAGTCCCATTCAGGCCTCAGAAGGCCTGGATGTTGCAGCATGGTCTGCATCAGGTAAGTTAACACTAAGCACCTTTAACACAAAGTCCCCTTTTATGAGCCTGGCGCCTATGGTGCCGGGACTGTGGCCCGATATGAGCCTGGCGCCAAAGGCGCCAGGACTGAGTCCAAAGAGCCCCTACTTGAGGCTGTTGTGACTTCCCTTGAAGACATGATGTCTGTCTCTGGGGTAGCTGGGTCTTGTCTGGCACCTTGGAGGTAGGCATCATGACAGGGCCGTGGCTTTGTGTATCCTGCTTCTGCCCAATTGTCTCTTCATGAGGCCGGTGCAAGAGTTCCTAGTGGACAGATGGGCGCAGAGTTGCGGGTAATGTTCGGACATGTTGGTGGTGAACAGAAGTCTGGTGGACATGCATGGCCAATCTGTTGCGGGGCATGCCGTTGCTGGAGCCTGAGTTCCAGGTTACGATTGTGGCAGACAGTTCTCAGGCAGGATGTGGGGCACATCTCAGCTATTCACAGGTGCAGGGACTGTGGTCTTGGTGGAGTCTGTTCCACATCAATGTGCTCGAGTTGAGAGCAGTGCACTGGGCCCTCAAGTCGTTTCTGCCGCGCATATGCAGATTGGTGGTGAGGGTGTTGACGGACAATACCACCACAATGTTTTATTTAAGGAAACGGGGGAGGGGGGGCACACATTCCAGGGTCCTGTCAAAGGAGGCGCAGGACGTTTGGCATTGGGCTCTGGCTCAAGAAATCAGCATTGTGGCTTATCTGGCCAGGGTGTTGAATGTTCAGACAGACACACTCAGCAGGGATGCCAGCCAGCCGATGATCTTCCGGCGATGGGGGCATCCTCCGTTGGATCTTTTTGCAACTGCAGAGTCGGGGGTTCGCCAGCAGAGGGGCTCATCCCGAGTCTCTGGGGGGGGGGGCGTTCTTGTTCCAGTGGACGGGCCGGTTCGCATATGCTTTTCACGCTCATTTGGCAGACCGTCCAGTGGATTCGGAGATACCAATGCCGTGTGATTCTGGTGGCCCCGTTTTGGCCCAGACAGATGTGGTTCTCCGATCTGCTGCATCTGTCGATGGAAGAGCCGATTCTGTTGGGGGCGGCTCCTGATCTCCTGTCTCAGGATGTGGGCAAAGTGTGGCATCACGATCTGGGGCTCTCTCAGCTTGACGGCTTGCCTCCTGACCACTCTGATTTCGGCCAGTTAGGTATTTCCCGGGACTGTTGACGGATATCGGAGGCCGCGAGGGCACTGTGCACTAATATCTCATACGGACTTAAATGGAAGAGATTTTGCGAGTTATGCAAGGCCCGCCATGGGGTTGACCCTTTGAATGTTTCTCCGGCACAGGTTCTCCCGTACCTGTTGCATTTGGCGTAGAGGGGCCTGGCATTGTCATCCATTAAGGTGCATTTGGCAGCGATATCTAGGTTCACAAGGAGGCGACATGCTGCTCCTCTGTTCAGTGATCGGTTAGTGAAACATTTTTTGAAAGGGTTGTTTTGAACTTTTCCTCCTGTGAAGAAGTTTGAGCCTGTGTGGAGCCTTAATGTGGACCTTTCGGCTTTGATGAAACCACCTTTTGAACCAATGTTGACGAGTCCCTTAAAGTTCCTGTCATGGAAGGTGGCGTTTCTGGTGGCAATTACTTCGGCCAGGCGGATATTGGATTGGCAGGCACTGGTCACTGAACCTCCATACTTGAGATTTCTGCAGGACACGGTTATTCTGGCCACTAACCCATGCTTTATCCCTAAAGTGCTGATGGCATTTCACAAACTCGCTTCTGTTGCTTTACCCTAGATTTTTGCTACGGCATCCACGCCAGCAGAATGGGCCCTGCATTCTCTGGACGTTAAGAGGGCTTTAAAGTTTTATTTGAATCGCACTCGGGACTTCAGGAAGTCTAAGCAGCTGTTTGTGGCATATGGTCCGTCTAACAAGAGACAGGCTATCTCCAAGCAAGGACTCTCACGTTGGGTTTCCTCTATAATTTCGTTGTGCCACTCGAAAGCTGGGAAGCCTTTGAGGAGGGATCCTCAGGCTCACTCGACGAGGTCCACGGCTGCTTCGGTGGCATTGTGGTTCGGTATTCCGCTGGTAGATATTTGCCAGGCGGCCTCCTGGATGATGCTGCATACCTTCACCAGGCATTACTGTCTGGGGCAGCAGCATGTGGATGATGTGCAGATGGGACATGCAGTCCTACAGCACCTGTTTCAATAAGGTAAGCCCCACAGCTTTAGGGTGTTTATTTTGAACTTTTTCACTTGATGGGTTTGTTGTCGCATGTATGTAATTAAGTGTTGTTTATTGGTTTGCCTATTACACGCCACCCTTCATTGGTTGTACTGCTATGTAATCTATTCACAGCATGTGAATCCATGAAGGAGCCAATGCTGGAGAAGGGAGTAGTTTCTTACCTGTAACTCCATTTCTCCAGCGTTGGTATCTTTCATGGATTCCCATGCGCCCACTGGCCGCCACTGCCGGCAAACCTGGGTCTGGCTTCCTCTACTTTGGAAGTTAAAATCTGAAGGGAAGCCACGGGGGCAGGGCTATTTATACCAGACGTCCTATTAGTGGGGCCTAAAGCACCCAAAAAGGACATTGATCGGACACTGAAGTGTCGAGGTTTTCCATAGAAAAACGCTAAGTTAAGTTACCGAGGTTTCCCAGTCTGATGACAGAGAATATTCACAGCATGTGAATCCATGAAAGATACCAACGCTGGAGAAATGGAGTTACAGGTAAGAAACTACTCCCTTATGTTTACATATAAATCCCCTTGTTGGACCCTCACCTAAATATCATTGGCTTGCATTTTTGTCTGCTGGCAAATGTGTAATGTGTTACATTTATGGACATTCATTCTGCCATTCATTTTATGGATGTGGACTTGTGAAATAAAACGGAATGTATTACCGCAGCACTTTGTCTTTTGCCATCTTCTGATATTTCCTAGAAATGCTTTCCTATGTTGGTATGCAAGTGCAACCCAACCGTGTAACGAGGTTTGGGCTGTGCAAATTATATTAGCAAGAAGAGCTGGTCAGTTACTGTCAGTATTTTGCCATTTGGTTTGGCAGGTCTGCTCACCTGTTATTTGTAGTTGGCATTGACACACTTCAGAGATCATCACAGAGCCTTACACGGTCAAAGAAGGAGCAACAATGTAATAACATTGCTTATTATATTTAGAGGTTAGAGCCAGGGCGTTTCATAGTTTTGTAGCTAGTAGTGATTGATTATGTTCTTTGGTTGCATTAAAGGGATCTTAGAATATGCTGTTTTATTTGATATCCAGGAAGTCTTTTGGGAGCAGATGAAAAGCTAGCTGAAGTGTCCAGTAGTGAGATAGGATAAGGGGCGTGCTGTAGTAACATAAGGGCTGTGTGCCGCGTGAGCAAGAGTTTCGCCATTATGGATTTGGCCTCATTAGAAGTTACTGCTTTTGGTAGTTAAAGAATAAGGCGGCCTTTTGAGCTTTTGTTCTGTCCATTTAATTAGAATATATGCATCCATCCCCCCCAGTGAGTGTGCAGACAGCCAAGGTTATGAAGGAAGGGAGATGCGCAGCTAGCAGTTAATTGTGCCAGGCTGAACAGCTCACAGGAGCTGAGAATGGAATGTTACGATTAGATCAGTGCTGTCCCTGTGAAGGATGCATTGCATGAGAACAGACCCTGGTGTCTGGCAGTGCCATAGTGTTGAGCTAGGTTTGGAATAATAATGCCCCTGTTGAGAAGTGGCCGGTCCATTTGAACTACAGGTGGCTGAGCAAATAAAGATACTAAATTCATCCCCAAGAGTGGTGCCTTGGCTACGTTTTTTATAAAGCACCTGGTTCCCAAGAGAGAGAAGGTGGAAACCGTGATAAGGAAGCAATAAGTTGTAAGACGGGGAGTATCGAGAGGTGATACCAAAGAGTACAGCATACAGCTGCAAGGTCGAAGGTGCTATGTGGAAATGCCAAATTGTCTGGTCCCATGAGGAAGCAATTGTAATACCAGGCGGGGTTGACATTGTTCGCATTCACTCCTTCATTGGGTCCTGTCGGGGGTGGGGGGGGCGTGATCTGCGCATCACGAGTTGGCGAAAGTTACCTCAACCAATAAGGAGAGTCTATTGTTGCAACAAAGTATCTGAATATAGTGGACCAGTCACATCAGTGTTTTTTGATGACTGCACAATTAGGCCTTATTATAAGGGGTTGTATTTAGATATGCACGACCAATGAGTTCATTAACTACAGGGGATGTTTAGATTTCTGTGTAGGTGTTAGCCAATGGGAATGTGGGATTATGTTGTATGTGATAGATTTTGCTTATGTTAATTTGTGGTTTTCTGCTATAAAAGATGTAAATTGACACAGGTGTGCTGAGATTGTTTTCAGTTCTCAGTTCCACAGGACTGACTGACTCTCCCGGCCGTATTTGCATGTAATACGTCTTTCTTGCAAACTGTGCACTTCTTTTTGATCCCCTTGGAGTTGTTATCGATCTGTTTTTGGACCTACCCTACACTCGCTAGTGTGAAGAATCCCTAGATGTCATCCCTTCTTCCCATGGGGAGCCACTTCCCATGAGGTCCGAGTGGGGAGGTTGCTACCCAGCATTCCCTCTTGGGGGGGGGGCGGGGTACACAGTGGGCGGATCTCACGGGGAGAGACTCCCCTTCTGGGAACATGGACGACCATCTAGGGTATGGCCCAGGATACCACACCACAACTACACATCCTCCCTCACCTTTCTCCTCTTCTGAGAGCTCAGTACCTTGTAGTGGCATGTGCTATTGTAAGACCCAAGACATGTTCTATCTGGGAAGTATTGGGATGAAAAATAACATATTAAACCCAAGTAGATCTAGGACTGAGACGAATTGACCCAGTGGAGCGATGAAGGTCACACCCGGGAAACAGAACGAGGACTTAACCCTTTAACCAAGAGTATGCTTTAACATAGTATAAAGGTCGACATAGGATTAGGGGCCTCGTTATGAGTTGACGGTGGGGTAAAAATGCTGGAGTAATACCGTCCCCACTGCATTACCACATCGCCCAACTATGAGTTGGGTGGAAAGTTGGAGGATTCACCTTCAGCTCCGAGCTGGAGGTAAATTGGTTGACTTTCTGCCCATTTTTGGCAGAATTGCTGAAGCGCTATAATTCTGCCGAAAATGCCCCATTGAGGCCTGTGGACTCAGAAAATATGGAGACTTGCACTGCCAGTTGTAATCCGGTGGTAATACCGCTGGGCCAAGTGCCAGTAACAGTAATTGCGTTGGGTGGTATTCTGCCAGATTTACCGCCAGAATACCACCCAACTCGTAATGAGGCCCTAGACCTTTTGTCAAATACAGTCAAAGGAGGCATCTGGTGCAAGGGATCTCCTGCACGGGAGATCTGAATCCTGTCTGGGAGCTGACGCAGAATGCAGAGAGGAAGCCGCAAGACTTCTCGGAGGGCTTTGCAGGAGCAGTGGTGTATCCACTGCTCAGAAGAAGGAAAGCTGAGCAGCCCGGGAACAGGAGATGCCAGATGACCACAGATGCCACGGACAAGAGCGCAGTGAATAGAGAGGCGGAGACCAGCCCAGGAAGTACGGTCAGGGTACAAAGACCTGAAGCAAGGTAACAGGTGATACGGGAAAGCCACAGGTGGCACAGGGACACTCAACAAGCGGGCGGAGGCAGTTCCCTCATGGCCTTGTAGAAAGCAGGAGGTTACAGGCTCACCGAAAGGGCAGGAAGGTGCTAATCTGGCATGCAAAACTTCTAAATGGGGTAGAGGAAACCCCAACAAACAGAGAAGAAGGGTCTGGGACCCTAACACTTACACAGAGGCAAGTCATCGTCCTTGTGGCAGTACTTGGCAGGAGAGTGAACCAAGTCTACCAAATTACAAGGACAGAGAAATATGGGTCTGGGACCTGCACAAAAACCAGGAGAAAGTTGCAAGTCGTCTTCCTCGTGGCTGTACTAGGCAAGCCAGGAGACCAAGTGGGCTATGGTGAGGCAATCTGGGTCAAGGATCATACATGTACATGAACGGTTAAGAAAAAAGGAAAACAGTGAAACGAGGATCAGGAGAATGGATTCATTCCCCCCAGGTATTGCTGGGGGGGTAAAGTGACTGTGAAGATACCAGGAGAAGGGAGTCATTCTCCTGATAGGGCTACATCCACAGGGAAAAGCCAAGGAGCTTTGGGATGGGAGTCATCCCCCCCCTGCTTAGAGTAGAGCCACAGTCAAGAGAAGGGAGTCATTCTCTTGGCAATTAAGAGAACTGAATCTGAACCATCAGGCCAGGGGAAGGGAGGCATTCCCCCTGCATTGAAGAAACTGTGAACTTTCTGATACAGAATATTATAGGATTGGCAGTACTTTGTGAAGTATTGGGACCAGGGAAAAGGGTGTCATTCCCCCCTGGTTAAGAACTTGCAACTAGAACTGTGCCACCCAGTTCAGGAGAAGGGAGTCTTTCTCCTGGCCCAAGAACATTGAGGCAATCTTTGGGTTTTGTTATAAATGTAAGGGACAGAATTGGAGGTTTTGACACCTAATGGGGGACTCTTAGTTTACAAGGACATTCTTACAAACCCCTTTAGGTTTTTTCTTTTATTTTCTTGGCTAATAAAGTCTATAACAATCACTATGCCACCTGTGTGTCAGTCTCCTCTTTCTGCGTCCTTCTGTAAGAATGACTTTTCAGACGTTTGATCAGACACATACTTACCAACTTCCTGGCCAATCATTAATTGAAGTGTCCAAGTGGTGCTTCAGGAGTTGAAAAGGTTTCATTGACAAAATCATGACAATCACATTTTGACAAGTAGAATACACAAATCCGAGGCTTTTGTGGAAGGTTGACATATTTGTGCCAGTTTTTAAGCACCAAATGTATAATTGCATATTATCCCACTGTACCTGGCTGGCTTCAGTGAATGGGTTCTTGAGGAGATAATCTTTCCAACCAAAATGACCCGAATTACCAGTAATATAAAATGTTACATTTGAATTGGACGGAAGGCTTTATGCTGCTGTGCTAGTATACCTGGTCACAGCTTTTTCAAGTTCAGCCTTAATTTTAGATTTCCTTTTATTGCCAATGTTACCATAAATTAGTTATCTTACAATTGAAATGCCACAAAGGGTTACCTTTTCGGTTTCCAAACAATGTATTGATGTTTTGCAATGACCACAGGTGGAAATGAAGTATTCTCCTGCATTTCATGTTTCATAACATGCTTCAAGTGATTCACGTCGTCGGGCTTTAATCTGCAATATTTTCCCATCCTCCATATCACAGTTGTCTAATCATATTGAAAATAAGAAAGTCTCACAAGTTCCCAAATCACTTCCTCTTTGAGAAAACTCTGGAAACTCTTTCCAGTTTTTACCAAATCAAACTGAATCAGTAAGTAATGTAGGAGTCATCGGGTCAGGCAAAATAAAATCTGAGTCTGTCAGCACCTGTAAATTCTCAGATCTCTTCAAGCACCTAGGCCAAGAAGGCCTGCAATGCATCAGTAATCTGCTCTTTGGTATTGACATGCTCTCGGTGGCAATTCGATGCTAGCTTCAGTCGGTCATTCCCTGTGATTAGGTGTTGGAGGTTTCTCTCAAAATATCAATATAATTGTGGCACTTCGACAATTGGAAGCCCTGAGGAAGCTTTCCCACTTTGTGAAACACATGTTGGCTTGTTTATTTCTAGGTTTGGATTCATGTAAGTGCCATTCAAATGTGAAGGCACAAAACAGACTTGTGAGAATATAGGTCTTTCAATGACTGCACTTCTCTAGTTACTGCAAAGTTGATGAAGAACAAATGTAACAAAAGTAGATGGTGTTGCATGTTTGAGCATACATTTAAACTACTTTCTGCATCTGAAGAACAATTTTAAATGCCTCCTTCCGGCTCTCTGTCTATCCTAGTACCAAGTGGATGGCGCTTTTTTTCTTAGCTAAACAAATCACACAAGTCTTTGGCAGTCCAATAAAAGCAGTAACCCACTCTTGCCCAAACATTGGCCTCAGCTCAGAATCTGTCCTCTGTTATCCTTAAGAAAAATGTGTTTGAACTCTGGATGATCTTGCTAGCCATTGTCCCATTGCTGGTCTCCTACTGCAAACAAAATACTCAAACAGGCTGCCTTCTTTCAGAGACCCGTCAGCATCAGGTATAATCCCACCACAGAAGTGGCCTTGGTCTCCATTTGGGGCAACATCCTTGCAATCGCAGCTGAGTGGTAGCTGTGTTCTCTGTTCAGAGAAAGGAACTGGAAGGTTGCCCGGCTGTTGTTTCTAATAGTAGGATGATCGACATGCATTATCTGAACCATTTTATAGCACTAGTTAATGTACCATGCAATATTTCCGTAAGAAACGCACTCTGGTAGCCACCCTTAACCTTTCTTCCCACTGCCCTAACCAGTAGCCTCCATTCCTGCAGTACTCGGTACCCTGGGACTATGGCCTATGCAAACGTCCGAGCAAAACTTGCATTCTCGATAAATAATTGCCGCTCCCAGCTATGCTTTATGCTAAACGCCCCAGTAAATAATCACAGTAAGTACATTCCTACTCAATACTTGCAATCTGCCAGTTCAATCCTATACTAACCTTCTTTGAAAGCAGTGCTTCCTTTCCATGTAAAGAACATACTTTGCCACAGAATCGATTTGCCACTGTGTAGATCAATACAATCTGTATGCGATTACTATGGCATAACCTGACAAAGCTGTGACACATGGGAAAGTCAGCTTTGATTGCAAAAGATCCTTTAATCTGTCAATGTTTGCTTTTATTTTGCTTGAATCTAGGTGTTTTATCTAAAATAGACACCAAGACGCTTTTGATCGTGTCTCTTTGTGCCTATTGGGGCAGAATGTGTACACCAATATAATTCAAATACCTGTAATGCAGAGTGGCTAGATTATAAAACCTTACAGGTGTGTTCATTTGGGCAAACAACAATGCTTTAGACTAAGGCACACTGAACAATAACTCTTAACATTTCACATGAACCTGTTTTGTAATCTTTTGTTAGAACCGATGTATTTGCAGCACCTAGATAAGGTAGCAGTGCTCAGCCTGGGTTGAATAACACTCATGTGGTGTTTTATTCTGATTTTTCTGTTCCGCATTGCTGGTTTTTTACGTCTCTCGTATATTAAAACATTCCCAAACCAGAGAATTGCGGGTGCCAGTAGCCATGCCCTTCGCACTATTGCAGAAAGAAATGGGCCGAGAAGTCGATTTATTAATAATTAGATGCTCGTCAGCGTCTGTCATCCTTGCTTTGACAAATTGGAGCCGTGTTTTTTTCTTGAAGCAGCTGTTTCTTAAAGGCGTATTTAAAACCGTTGTGCCTACAACCTTATTGTCGGGAAAGTTGTCCACTGTTATCTGTTTGTCCTGTCAACAAAATGCAATGCATGCATACCATCCAAACGGGGGCTTCTCCTGCTGTATGTTATAAACACCCCAAAACTCGTTTAAGTGTATGGGAAACTGATAAAACAGCAGGCAACATTGTGAAAAACTTGACTGAACTTGAAAGGTGCCGGTCTGTTTTTTTCCATACCCTTTCATGCTCACCTTGAAAGTAGGAAACACGATTTTTCTGTTATGTTCGAATGCATAATTGCTTGAGTAGCTCTGGCCCAGGAACGAAATGAACAAATACTGAACCATCACTGCTGTTTGGGGATCAGCCTGTGCTGCCTTTTTTTTCAAACCTTAATATAAGACTTTTCAATTGCATTGCACAAATAAGTTGGTGGTGACATGCTGAATACTTTCTCATACATCGTTTAAATTTGAAAATCACGGCAAAGAAAGCACCTTTTTATCTGCAGATCTCATGCCACAAAGAACTCCTATCCAGGATAGTCAATAATAAAAGTGGTGTTGAATGTGTCGTTAGGTGCTTCATAGTACTGCCTTTCAACTGCTTCGAAGCGCTCCGGCACTGTAAGGATAGTGCAATGGCAATTCAAAGGCATTGTTCAGGCAGCCGCAGTAAACGGCGTATTAGAGCGCCAAAGTGCCTGCCTGTTCGGATGTGCCAGAATCCTGGCCTATGCAGGCCTTTAACACCCACACGTGCCTTGTTCTATTGTTTGGTAACTAGGCGACCCAGAGTGTACAGACTAGGGTGAGAGTGGGTTTAGGTTGTAGGTTCCCAGTGCAGTTTACTGCCTCTTGTGCAGGCCGTCTTTACATCCATATGTAGCACTTAGGGGGTGCCAGTGACGTTGAAAAGAAGGCATCGCTCCCAAGTTCAATGCCAGGCTCCTGCAGGAATGTTATGCATTTTCTACTCCTTATCAATCGCTCTCTATGTGCTATATTTATCTTCTTGCATTAAAAAGTTGCAAGGTGAATTTCTAATGTGTTCATGAGGGACTTATTCGAAATTTCTGGGAAACGTGATCTGCACACAATTCACATCTAAAGACCACTTCATGGGCGGCTAGAAATCTGGAGAAATACCCTAAACGCACATGGTCCAACGTGGGACATGCCTATCCTGTGGGGTAAGAAGACTGGCATTGTCATAGAGCACACAAGTGAGAAACAAAAGAGAAGGTCATGCTGAAGGTAGATATGGGAGATGAAAAACCAAATGGCTGATGTCTTTTTATGACCTCTGCCTTCATGTGACCTGGTTGGGGAGGCCAGGTTCCATTGCATCATACCTGTGAGGGTCAGGAGAAAATGTAAGGAGCTCCTGTACCAATGGAATCTTGGTACATACATTTAAAGGAATACCTTAAGAAGTCTGCATATGTTCAGTTGGAGATCTTTGGCAGCCAGCACGAAGCAGAGTATTGGAGAAGATAGGGGACCCCAAAAGAGAACCAGTCTGCGAGACAACCTGCACTGTTGTCCAATCTCATGAGACAATGATGGGGATTACCTCCGTGCACTACTCGTTTGGATAAGCTGATGAGATGTGCGGAGGAAAAATTATCTGAGCCACGAGGCTGACCAAACCCATTAAGACATTGCATCCCATTCCGGATAAAGCCAATAGTCTGCCTAACACCATTGACAAATGGTGTAATGAACCTGAAATAGTGAAGTTAAAACAATCGAGTTCTCATAATCCACGTCCACTTTCCCCATATTATAGAAGATCCCTGCTCAGCCTGTGTGTGTGCACAGCTCAGTCTTTACAGAGTTAAAATGTACCACTGTAAGAGGCTGTGTGTACAAAGGCGTTATCGACACCGGTCTCAACCCTCCTTTCCCTTTCTATGGGTGTTGGAGTGGAACATGCATGTTGAGTGTTGTGTGTGCGCTCCTCCACTCCCAAATCATTCCATGACCAGCAGGCCTACCCATTGTGACGCGAATCCAGGGAGTTTATCCCTTCTTCCCAAGGGGGATCCACCCTCTTTGGAATTAGAGAGGTGTGCCTGCTATGCAAGAACCTCTCCAGGGGACAGGGCAAGTGGGACCCACTGGGGGTGACTGCCCCACCACTCTGGGGACAAGGAATGCCCTACTGACAGCAACATCCCGCCTCCCCTTTCCTTACAATCCAACAAGTTTGTAGGGTATATGGAAGCTAAGCAGGACCATTATGTACAGGTTACCTGGAAGGTGAGAGGCTGGGTTTCTGACCTGGATTTGGTGCCGCCTTTCACTGAACACCCAGACCAACCATGTTGTTTTTCCAATCCACTGAGGAATTTAAAATCGGCCAAAGAGTCAGAGGAGGGGGAACATCCGCCAAGCAGGACGATGCGCAGCCGAGTTGAGACGCTCAAGGGAGGAGTCGCACACAAGACGTGCACGGAGGTAGGAGAAGGACATCAGAACATTGATGAAGGCACAGTCCCTGGGCACCACAGGACCACTGAAGCAAGGAGCAGTGTCCTCACCGCCAACTAAGGGAAAAAGCGTCTGAAGACACCAATGCTGCCAATTCCCAACCGGGGAAGCTGACCCAGGCCAATGCCCAGCACCGGTGAACCAAAGAACAGGGTCCGAGGAGCCCATAGCCAGAGAAGGGCCAAACGAGGAACAGCAGGGGCGAGACACGCCCATAGCCCATGAGGGACAAGTCAGGAATCTGCCGGGGCTAGAAGAACCCATAGGTGGTGTGCGGCGCAGTGTGTTGGGAGTCGCAGTGTTGGTTGGAGACTTCGGCTCGGCGTCCCTGCTTTGGAGTCTCATTTCACTTTCTACAATAGAAGGAAGTACTCAACCTACATATTCCCAGCCTCACTGTGGAGCGTGTGTGGTGTGCGGCGCAGTGTGTTGGGAGTGTTTGAAGTTATGGCGAGTAGTGAGGACGACAATTCTCCGACTGAGTTAACAGTATCTCCACACGTACGTTTTGTGCACGGGAAAGGAGGTGAGCCACCTTTTTCTTGCTGAACTTTGAAAGCCTAACCAAACATACCAATGCCACAATTGCGGAGCAAATGTTTGAAATGGCAAGAAACTTGCCTGGACGATTTCTCTGCATAAAGGAATAGTGGAGGTAAACACGGCGAATCAATGCAATACCAGCGCCCAAAGTATGCGTAATCAAGCTGACAGTGTGACCAGCGATTCGCCAAAGAACACCTTTGAATTATCTGACAAACTGCTGAACCTGATTGATATCAGACCTGTTCGGGAGCCCCACCCAAACAATAGACCCAATGCATTGAACGCACTTTCTTCTCCGCCTATTTATTCAGACTCGGAGGAAGTGGATAGCGACTTGATACTGCAGGCACTTCATACGTTTCCACTCCGCACCCAAGGTTGCACGAAAAGTTGCTGTTAGGCGACTGAAACTATATGAAAGCATAAAGCAGGGGATGCAACTTCACGCTATTGCTCTTCCTTCTATACAGAAGAAACTGGATTCCGATTCAAACGAAGCAGACTTAAAGGCACATTTTCTGCTAGAAACCTGAATCAGAAAGAGGGAATGACGTCGGATTTATCACAAACCATTCAAAGTTGTGTGACGCAGAAGTTTTGCCAGCAACAGAACCCAAAACAGCGAATACGTTATCCCAGGTCCCAGTACCTACGAATGAAGTCTCGACATGTACAGGTCTTCAGATGCAGCCGAGCACTCCCATAACTAACGCCTTTATGTACCTAAAAAAGCCAAAATGCCTAATGATTTTTTTTTTAAACTAAGCAAATGTATTTGAAATTTAACAATAAAAGATGCTTTTGAAAATCTCAAACCCATCCTGCAAAAGTTAAAAGGTCTACTGGTGAAACATCCCGCAAAGGTGATAATATACAGTTTTTTGATGTATTTAATTATTAGTATTATACATTTAACATTGATAACTTTTAATACAAACCACTCGAATCAATCAAATAAAAGATCAATAAACTAAAATATTAATCTAAAATCAATAATTTCTGAAAAACATTTCTCCAAAATTTTGTAAAATGTATAATACATCTTTGTGCCAGAAATAAAAAGTAAACCAAGATCAGCTGTAATGCTCCCATCGACTCCTGCAGCTCTGATAGCTCTGTATCGCAACACATCAAGTGCAGAGCAAACACAAAGAAGGTGGGGGGACAGACTCCATTTCAAGTTCACCACAAAGACGACAAAATCTTTCATTCCTCAGGATTTTAAGCCATCCCTCAATAACCTCATATGTTTTCACAGCATTGAATTTAAGACACATGTAGTCCCAAACCAAAGAATTTCCAATCAAGTGCTTTGTGTATTCCGGGATCGCCTGCCGTTCTAGGATATATGGAATAAACCATTATCCCGTGGATTTGGAGGCAAGATTAACCATCAACTGTTAAGTAATGAAAGATTTTAATGAAGACTGAAGTATTTCTTTATATGAAGTCAGTCATCGGGAAAACGTCACCCTGTGTTCTAGAATTCCACTTATCAGCTTCCCGTTTTATCAGTGCTAACACACTAGACCGCATGAAAGACGTTTTGCTGATGAGTGCTTCAAATAACCAACCCATGAGAGTACTATTTTCAGAATTAGCCAATTTCCAATAGAGAATTTAACAACTGAGCGTAACTCGTTCTGTTATTGGAAATATGTTAAACTCCAAGTAACACATTTCAGGTGTGTGGTGTAAGAGGACAACCTTAAAATGTTGTTAGTCATAATTTCCAGTTTAGAAATTGATTCAAGACCTTCTAGTGCTTACACTTCAGCCGCATATGTGATGACGGGAAACATTTTGGTGGAGTAAAGCTTAGTCAATATCCCAACAGAACAGCCTCGTCCTTTATATGAGAGAGAGCTAATACCACCAACGGTTTGTGCCGTTCTTATCCTAAGATGATCAAGTTGATTGGAACCATTGAGCTTACTATCAAGGGTGATGCCAAGATATGTATAATGTGTGACTACCTCGATGATCTCCCCATACATTTATCGGTCGATTCTCGCCTTTTTTAAAATTTGTAATAAAAAACCATGATTTTAGTTTTAGATTTATCAACCTATATATATATATTTATATTTGCTGGAAAAAGGCTGTGGCAACATTATGTATTGACCATTTGTGAGGGCTGCAGGGCTGTCCCCCTCTTGCCTTAGGTGGGAAATAAAAAAAAAAATTAAAACGGGGGCTGCAGGGGTGTCCTCCACAGGTTCACAGTGATAATGTGGCTGCAAACCACGCCTTTTTGCAGCAACTTTTTTGCCACACAGCCTTTTTGCAGGAACATTATCACATGGAACCGTTAAATTGAGGACTATATCATCTGGGGGCTCGAGTTTCCCAACAATGGCGGCCTCTCTCTGGAACAAACTCCCAGATCAGATCAATAGTCTCATGCTGCCTTCCGCAAGGCCTTAAAAACGAAACTCTTTGTCTGATAGGGCATATCCCCTTGCACAATATTTTACATATGCTACCTCACTGCACTGTATGGCACATACCTTGCGATGTAGAATACTGTATTCTGTAACTAACATTGTAAGCAACTGTCTGTAAGCTTTTTGTTACTGGGCCGCTTATTGTAACCCACAAGCATGCCTTCTTAAGTATCCTTTATAGTGCCTCGATGCCTGTGGGCTGCAGTGCACTCTACAAATCTAAAAATAAAATAAATCCTCATAACCCTTTCCACTGTAGCACCTCCGCTCCTAATTTAGACAGTATGAAGCTTAATCAACCAGTGCTTTCCCCATGTCTGATAAATACAGATTAAAAAGCATGGTTGCCAAATTACAGCCCTGTTTAACTACTTTTTCAGTGTAAATCCAACGGGCAATACCCCCATTACCCTCCAGCCGTACTTTAACCCTAGTATGGCAATGCAACATCACAATCATTTGTAATAAACCCAGAGGGATCCCCCTACTGAGTAGCTTCCTCCAAAGTCCTGCTCTATCAACAGTGTTAAATGTGGCACTATAGACTATTAAGCCACATAGACCGATCTGTTACGAATAAGCCATGACTGCTGTATGACAGTCGTAAGAGTATTCATTGTAGTGCTGCAGTCCTTCCGATAGCCAGTTTGGTTTAATGGAATGATGTTTTCAGCCTTAACCCATTGACGAAGTTCCTCCAGAAGGACCTGAGCAAAGACCTTAGCTGAAACATCGAGCACTGCTAGAAGACGGTAGTTGTGGGGGGGTGAGCATGGGAAAATGTCTTCACTACAGGTGCTAGAATGCTGTCACTCCAAGATTGGGGAATAGTCTGGGTGATCTCAGTACAAATGAATAGCTGGTCCATAGGTTAGTCACTGCATCGGCCATCGGGGCCTGGAGCACGGGAGGATTTGCTGGAATTATTCTGTTTCGCAACCTCCTCTCGATTAGAAGTGTAGGTCCAGACTCCAAGAACAAGGTCTACACTAGGTTCTCCTAGTTCTTGTCCTCCTAACGTACTGTTGATGTAGGCAATCCATTCTAACTCGGCAACCCCATTGAAATCACTATGATGTGTATGATACCCATACAATGCTCCAGAATGTACAAGTGTCGCTGCTTAGTGTGGTTTAGACCAGATCTCGCCACCGTTGACCCTCCACCAAATAATGATGGAGTTTCAACCATCTAACATATTTGACGTAATTCACTTACAGCCAATAGCATATTGTATTGGGTCAGGGACAGAGTGAGCCAAAACACGGATCTCTCTGCGATGGTCCCTTTCTTAGATCACTATCGTAACCATATTGATGTTTTTTGTTTTTGCCAGTGGCCCTCCTGTTAACCACTGCTTTTGGTAAAATGGTCTTTCGGATTGACTGTAAACACCTTTCATACCTCATCAAGATGAAAGCACCTAACAATGGGCTAGAATGTAACTCGGACATGCACTCAGTGTGCACAAAATCTTTAAATACCTTCCGTGCAGAAGCAGAAGCCACTTCAATTTTGGTGGATGTCCAGATAACTCGATGAGACGCTAGATTAATCGAGAGGTCCCCAAAAGTATGTCCCGGGAGGATAGCTCAGTGGCAATATGCACGCCTTGGAAGCAGGACAACACGAAGCAACACAGGTTCGATCTCCAGTCCACGCTTAGAAACCTCTGGGTGCTTAAGCGCATTATAAATACGCAACTAAGACACACACAAAAAAAAAACAATTACGCAACTAAAGAAACAATTTGTCTGTAACAGCGCCTCGATGCCCGCGGGCTGTGTGAGCGCTTTAAAAAAATGTAAATATGTATGTATCATGAGTTCAGAGCCATCTATGTCAAGACTGAGTATAATGGGAAAATAGTCCCTCTCGTTAAAATTATGTATACTCATGTCAGCCACCAGAGAGAGAGAGAGAGAGAGCGCGCGCGCATTGGCTACAAAGACGTAGTCATGGATATTTCAGATGTTGAATTAAGTTCTGGTGAGCTGAGGAGGGCAATCCGAGGGTTTTGCACTATTGATCATACTAAACCCCTTTGAGTAAAGCAGGGCTGCCTAACTAATTTCACGTGGGCAAGTACGATCTAACCTGGACTCAAAAACTGCAGAAGAACGAAAAAGTGCCATGAACTTGGCCTATGATGTTTGAATTTCTGGGGATCTTAGAATTAAAATCACCATGTACCAGAGTCGGTAGAGCAGAGGCCACAAGACTGGACAAATCATCCGACTCTTTTACAACAGTAGCATGAGGTCCTGCATAAGGTGCATCATTTACATTGAGCAACTTTTCCTTTCTTCCATCTGCTTCTAAATATGCCATTTTGCCTGCTAGAATATTAGGAGAATCGCAGTGGATTTCAGTCAACAGAAAGGGTTTCTTTACACATAATACCACCCTTGGGCCTGCCAACCTTTCCCTTAACAGCCAGTTTATTGATAGGACTCCATCCGTCCAGCACCATGGGTTCAACAAGCAAGGTCTCCTGTATCGCATCTACTCTAAAGTTGTTGATGTGATCAAGGAGACCATCTTGCTCATACAAGTGCTGGTGACCCCTGGTGTTCCAACACATTAACAAGAAAGGTAAGCAATGCGCATTGCTGTTACTTTTGTGTTACCATCTCGGCCAACCATTTCCAATAGTTTGTATCCCCGTCAATACAATGCCCCCTACCCGCCAAATTTTGCAAAACAGAATGATCATTCGAAAGGCTAATGCCATATGTTGTAGCTAATTGCACGGGGAAGAAATCTGATTAAAAGATTTTCTTTGGGACTATGGTTGTATCTCACGGGTGGTGAAAGCATCCCGCACGCCCAAATTTACAATCCCTTTGTTTCACAACAGTGCACTCATAACCAACTCGAAAGAATAGTTGACCGTGTTCTGCAATATAATCAGTCATTGCATCCGTAAAGAAATATACCAACAATGTAAGAAACTCCCCTTCTTCGCACTGATGAACTATTCAAATGTCGCTGCTCTTGATGATAAGTAGTGGAATGATCGATTGTAACAGATCCATTATTTGTGAGCGGTTCAAGTAATCACGCCGATCATTATAGAAAAGACTTATGACTTGTAGAGCGTTCACCATAGTGTCAGTGATACTGTCGGAGAAATGCTCATGTAGACTTTCCTTGAAAGGACATGCCTCTGTTTGAACTTCAACATTCACAACAGATTTTTGTTCCGCTACAGAGGTAGGTGCCCCATTTGATAGAATGGCAACAGTGGTGAACAATTGCTTGAAGGGTGTACACTGGCGCTTAGAACGACTGGTCCCATTCAAATGCATTTTAGACTGCTCCCAACCTTTCTTTTTACCAACACTTGTTTAGTCAACAGTTTTGAGTACATCCCTTTGAGATTTTACTCTTTGTAGGGCACATATGGAAATCAGATCATTATAGTTCAGAGATTCACTTTCAGGCTCTACTGCAAAAGAGGTTTGCACAACACATTTGTTCTGGAGTGCTACCCTGCCCGGTCCTGCTCCCCAAGGCTAACGGAAGCTCCCTTTTTTGCTACATGGGTAATGCTAATAGAAGCATTAGCAATGGAAGCGATGGCTGTAGGTGCAGTCAGAGCCACAACTGAAAACTGTCTAGCAGTGGCAACATTTAAAAACACCATAGACTCTTTTTTTGAACATTTCTTGTCTGAGTACATTTTTGCCTGGTGTATAACTTTTCGCTTTTTTCTTGCATAACAAGCAACTGACTCGACAGCATGAAGAGTAGCAGGAAGAGTAGCCAAAGGGAGGAGCGGCGAAGCCACGTCTCTTACTTAAGTTGGAAGGATTCTCTCTAGACAATTAGACTCATCCCGAAGAGTGGACTCTAATAGAGTTAAAGAACCAGCATGGTTTTCTGTTAACATTTTCCTGTTTTTTCAACTGATTAAAGATCACTTCAGATTTAGCAAGGAATTGCATTCATAGGTTTTCCAGAACCCCAACCATGGAAGCCGAGTCACCCCTGAGATAGTTATGTCATGACATGTGAGGAAGTCAATAATTTATGTGTATAGACAGTTATTCCGTCGCAGAAGATCTACCTCGATGGCCACACACTGTCTTTGCCTGAACGATGGGAAGACGGAGATACTTTTGGTGGGCACCCCCCCACCCCCGGTAGTCAAGAGGCTTGATCCTCGATACGGGGCCTTCAATAATTGACAGTATCCCGAACTGTCTCTCCTTTTGTGAAAACCCTGGGAGTATACCTTGACACCACCCTGTCTCTCTCACAGCAAGTTGGGTTCATCGCCTCCTGCAGCCTGCATGACTAAGCTTATCCACGCCCCCAGACCTTTCCTATCCTCAGATAGCTGCTTACCATGGTATGAGCCACCGTAGGCTCGACGCTTGACTTTTGTAACGCCCTTTTTGCAGGTACCACCGACAATAACATTTGCTAACTGCAGGTTATTCAGAACAATGCACTGAGAGCAGCTCTAAATATCCCCAAAACTGAACACATCACTGCAGGAAGAACAAAAGCCCATTGGCTTCCTGTTCTTGAACGGATACTCTTTAAACTTTCCATCACACTCAAATACTTGTCCATGTATGTCCCTCCATACTTATGTCAAAAATGCACAAAAACATCTTCCTCCAGACCCACCAGGGCAGTTTACGCCCACCGCATCTCCCAGCCCAAATGTAAGCAGGAGGCTCTAGCTTCCCGGCAATTACAGCCGAACATTGGAACCTTCTGCCATCTACTCTGCAAGCTTAATATTTGTAATGGACCATCCGGAGAGCTTTAAAAATGTTGATGTTCACCTAATCTCAACCGCCAATGACCCCTTCCATCTTAAGGGTACTGGGAAATGCGAATTCGGGTGCTGAATCCACACTGTATTTAACATTGTTGGACTACCCTGAAAGTAACTGGTCATGTAACATCACCTTGATGCCTCGGTGCCTAGCACGCTCTATAAATGTAAACATAAATATCTGAGATTGATTCTTCGACGATCACATCTGTGGCGTTTTCTCAGGAGTTACCCTTGGGTTTGAATAGGAAAACTCTCATGGCAGAACCAGAGCTTAACCAGCAGCATTTGCCTACATTAATAAACCACGCTAGAGAGGTTGTCACTGCATCAGTGCAAACAGATTCTAGTAAGTTGGTCACAGAACTGGAAGCCTCTGCTCAGAAAACTTGATTGGCATGAATCAGCTAATGGGCTTACCTTAAAGAAGTCTGCAACAAATGATAGTAACACCAAGTGAATTATTCGTGAAGACTCTAAATCGTATTACTTCAGTACAAACTGATGATGCTCCTCCCGTTTTTCAAACTCAAGCAGAGCACATTGTGGCTTATAAGTCAGCCAGCTTGCTAGACCAACGATGGGAAAGTTAGTCGGGTGTCTTTGATCCATTCACTGGAAGGCTCAATAGCACAAAGCTCCTTAACCGCACAGCCCTTGAACACTTCACCAGGGCATACGGGAACAGCTGACTCTTTACATTTGAAATGATGTGCCATACCTAAACAGTCAGTCACTATTGGCAAATGTGGGGAAACAAAAAAAAAACATGCAGTTTTCCGTATCCTCGAGGTGGCATTAGGTGGTAATCAAAAGGAGGTTGAAGGGGGAAGTTCCAAGTGTTTCAATCACACAATTAGTGCAGTAACTAACTTAGATGGTAGGATTGGGTACAAGATACAGTCAAACGAGATGAAGTGTTTTCAAGGAGGATCCTCGACTGATTTTAAACCGATCTGCCATGAGATCCCTAATTTATATAGTCTAAATACCTGAGACTTTGATTGTGTGGAATGGTCACTATTTCCAGATTAATATTGCAATGATCCATGTGGCATCTGTGAGACAGTCATGGTAGCAAGAGAGACACAGACGCTGGTGATATCGTTTTTAAACCTTTAGTCAATGACTCAGGATGGGTGAAATGCTGATCTGGCCCTATCGCTATGGCGGCATTGCCCTGCCTGAATAAACTAAGGATCGTCAAAGTCTGTGTCCAAATCAGACTCTGCCTGTGTCCAAACCTATGGGTGCCCTCACAACTAAGAGACCACTATAGTGAAGGGATGGTTCAACTGAAGAAGTGCATAACATAATGTTCAGAGCACTGACTAGCTCCCTTTCCCAAGTCAGGTTACAGTTCAAATAGTAGGATCATGCAAAGCTCGTACCCTGTGGGGTATAGTCTCTGGTTATAAGCCACACATGGTTTACTGGCAAAAGTTCTGTTTAAAAAAAGGAGGTTTATAAGAAGTTCAGGCACCCTGCCCCAAACCTCAGGTACCAGTTCATGAAGTATCCAGTTATCAAAAGCTCACAAGAAACAGTCTTGTTGTATTCATTGAAGGTTCCCTTTCCCAAGCTCAATAAAGTTCTTGCTCACAAAACAAAGTTCACAGATTCTTCTGACCTTAAAACTCTTTTGTTGGGGGCGTGGCTAGGAGCGCCAGCGATGTGGCCGCTCCTTTAATGGCCTCTGTTTGGGACCCGCGGCATCCAGCGAAATAATAGCTTGTCCACGGTTGTTCGGAGATGATTTCACCACTGATAGCTGTACCAACGGCAGGGGCACCGTCGACAGGCGTGGGGAGCGCCTGAGCCTTCAGGAGCCCCTGAAATATCCAAGTTTCGTCCGCGTCCCCTGCCCCTGCAGGCCGCTTCCAAAATGGCAGACGGGAGATTCCGACTCTGTGGGTCGAGTGTTGGCTCGGAAGCCGGCGTGTAACCCGCGACAGATGTGGAACTGCTTGGGAGGGTCCCAGAGAGAGGGAGAGCTGATCGTGGGGCCCTGCGGATCCAGATGAGAGCCGGCGACCGAGCGTGGTGACGGGCTGCCCCGTCCCCCTCTTGCAACGCACCTGTGTCCCGACAACCTGTAGACTCCGCCGCGAGGCCCAGAGAAGGCCTGCAGACACCGTCGCGGGGTCCGGAGGGGGAGAGGGAGGGGGAGCGAGAGGGGAAGGCCATCGGATCCTGCTTGCCTCGACGCCTGCTCTTCTCGCCGGGAGATTGCCACTGTCAGCTGCTGGGACCCAGAGGTCTCCCCCGAAGACGGACCGCTATCTTCAACCTATGCCACTAGCTGCCCGGAGGCCCGGGAGAGCAGCGGTTCTTGAGGTGAGAGCCCACTAGCGGGGAGACCCACGTTGCCAAAGGGTTCCCCCCCAGCTAATCCTGGCTCCCTGCGCCTTCAGAGTAACCCTAATTGGCGATGGAGGCTGAGAGGCAGATACTGCGGCAATACGGCGGCACTTGAGAACCGCACCTACGCCCCGCCGCCGAATACGGCCTCTAACTAGGCGGCACTGGGTGTTACCCAGAGGGTGAGCAGTGCTGCCATCTCCATACCCACTAACGCTGTATGCCTCCTCTGATCTGTTGGCATCCAGGGGCGCCACGGCCCATATCCCTCAGTCCGAGGCCGCCTCTCAGCCCACCATCACCTACAGCAGCCTGAGTTTCCCCCCTCCCCTGAACCTTTCAGTCACCCTCAGCTATGCGACTGGACTGAAACAGAGCCTCTTTTTGAAGTGCACTCGGGGGGGGGGGGTGGGGGGTGGGGGGGGCCCGACCTAGCCGCTCCTGGGGCACCCCGGCTATCTCTCCCCCCCCCCCTCCCGGATCTGAGGATAAAGCGTTCTACCCCCACCATCAGAGCCCAGGTTGCAGCAGGGGAGGCCCGACCCCGAGAAGTGCGCGACGATCCATTCCAGGCTGCTGCTCCTCATTGGCCACCCGTCCCCCTGACAGACCAGGACCCTAAAGTGCTACTTGCTGGTACCCCCAGGAGGGCATTGCTGACTTTGAGGAATCGGCGGCTAGGACACCCCCGCTAACATTGGCCGCCAACGCGCAGGCCCTGGGGTCAAGCCCTCCCGATAATAAATTCCCTCGTCCCGCTAGAAAGACATCAACAAAGGGGAGCTAGCGCTGCCTATCCCCACCCAACGTATAAAACCACTCACGCCCGGGGAGCGCAGGATTGAGGTGGGTTCTCCTTTTTAACTGATCGGCCCCTCCAGCGGAACTAAAACAGACGCAAAGTCCCCTGAAGTAAGCATCAAGAACAATGACGAAACCCGTCAAGGGAACCAAGTCCTCCGACATCTCCACTAGGTTGCTGGCAGCGGATAAAACGAAGAGGCCAGACCCCCCTAAACTCACCCCACAGAAATCCTCTGAGGAGCAGGGAAAGCTGGCGACCAAGGAAGATATCCAGAGCTACATGCTGGACATTAAGGCAGAGTTTAGATCCTGCATGGCAGAGCTTTCTACGAAGCGGCAACAAACAGACCAAAGGGTCATAGAGGCGGAGCAGAGGTTTGGCGAGGTCGAGGACCTGACCCAGAGCCATGATGCCACCCTGGTGGAGATGCAAAAAGCGATCCAGGCCCTACAGAATAGGAGCGAGATCCTGGAAAACAGGGCTCGAAGGAACAATTTTCGAATCCGAGGGGTCCCTCCAACAATACAAGACAAAGATCTGCTGGAATACATTGGCACCTTCTTTCAAGCCCTGCTCCCATCCGTGCACAAGTCCCTACTCATCCTGGACCGCACCCACAGGCTACGCCCGAGGCGGGGAGTGGACTCTGAAGCCCCACCGGATGTGATCACGAGGGTCCATTTCTACTCAATCAAAGAGGCCATCTCAGCGATATGCCGCACGAGGGATGATCTGTCATTTCAGGGTTACTCGCTCCAGATTTATCAAGATCTCTCCCTGATAACCTTACAGAAAAGAGCCCTCAAGCCCTTGACCCTATTCCTGCAGAACCAGCAGATCTGGTACCGATGGCTGTTCCCCACCTCCCTCCAATTCACCTACCAGGGTACCCAACGCTCAATAAGCCAGCTGGAAGATGCAGAGTCCATTTTGCATCCAGTTGCTCCCGGGAGCTCGCCCACTAGCGGTCCACAATCCACGCCGGAGAAGCCGAACCAGCCTCCACAGAAGCAATCTCATCCTGCTTGGTCCAAGGTGCAGAGGCGCCGGAGAATGAGATAGTCTTACGATGACCTACGATCAGGAACCAACTAACCGCGGAACTACAAAAGAAAATGACGATGCTGCGGGCCCCAAGCAGCCCATACCCCACTCCGGGGTGTATGCCATCTACCCACCCTTGGAGGAGAACTATGTTATGTTCTACTGTCCCAGCCCCGTTGGCTAAAAGGACAGAAAAGGCCCGGTTGGCCATGGGAATCGCTGAACAAGAAAATACGGCCTCCCGCATTATTACAAGGTTACCCTCCCGTTGGAATGGTCTTAAAACTCAACCACAGGGAACCCCGTTCCCCTCCCCCTCAGGCTCCGTTTCAGGTACCAGTGGAGGCTCGTGAGGCGCCTCAACCTCATAAAAAATTGAAATTCCTCACAATAAACATCAGAGGCCTAAACTCTCCGCAGAAGAGGAAATCAACGCTACAGCGCCTGCAGAATGAAGCAGCTTCGGTCGCCTTCCTCCAGGAGACCCACCTGATCCCAGCAGATTTCACCCGGCTCCGCGATAGGCAATACCTGCTGCAGTTTTTTACATCAAATGGCACCAAGAAGGGGGGGGGCGGCAGTTCTCTTTGCTAAGGGGCTCAGACCACAAATCCTGGACACTTTGCTGTTCCCGGAGGGCCGCTTTGTGGCGATCAAATGCTGTATCTATGACCAACTTTACTTGTTGATTTGGGTTTACGCTCCAAATGAAAAACAGGAGGAGTTCTACTCTGCCCTAGAAGATGCCCTCCCACTATTTGTGGCGGGCCAGACAATTATCGGTGGAGACTTCAACGGAGTTCCAGACCCAATCAAAGACAAGTCATACCCCCCAGCTCGCAAAGACTTTTGCTTAGCGGCAGCCCTACTCAAATTACTCAGAACCCTGGAGGTGGTAGACACTTGGAGAGTTTTGCATCCAGAGGACTGAGATTATTCATTCTACTCTAATGTGAACAGAACATACTCTCGCATCGACCTTCTGCTAGCCTCCCCTCAAGCTTTGGCCTTCACTGATGATGTGGTCATTGGTCCTAGAGTCTTATAGAATCATGCCCCGATCACTCTAACACTTAGAGCTCATGACCCTGACCCGGCCCAGAGGCGCAGATGGGCCCTATATGACCCAATATTAGGGGACATGTCGCTGAGAGATGCGGTAGCGAAATCGATCAAGGAGTTCTTTAAGGAAAACAAAAACGAAGACCCCTCCCCAGCTAACACCTGGGATGTAATGAAGGTGGTGGTGAGAGGGGCCTTAATCTCACATGGAGCAGCTTACCATAAGAGGAAACGGCAAGCCCGCCAGACCCTGGAGGATGAAGTACAGAAAGCAGAAGCGCTGTGTAAGGCAAGGAATTGGACCCAGAGGGCCCACCGAGCCCTGCAAGTAGCCTGGAAGAAACTCGAAGCGCATTATGCTGAGGATACGGCCCAGCTCCTAGCCAGAACAAAACAAAGCTACTACGCCGAAGGAAATAAGGCAAACAAATTTCTAGTGGAAAAGCTAGCGAAGGTCAGAAAGAGAAACACCATTCTAGGCCTCCGCGTCCCCCGGGGTAGAGTCCAGTTCGCGGATGGTGATAAGCTACGGCTAGCGGCAGCCCACCTCACAGACACAATGTCGGCATCCCCAAGATCACTTGAAGAGCAACAAGCTTACCTGCGGGACGCAGCCCCCCCCCCCACGGATCTCTCCCACGACCAGAGCCGCGCTAGAGACCCCGATCACAAGTGAGGAGGTTGATGTGGTGATCAAGAGCCTCAAGCCAAGGGCCCTGGGACCGATGGGTACTCGACCCGCTTCTACAAAACCTTTCGTCCTCAGCTTCTGGTCCCCCTAGCAACACTCTTTCATTCCTTCGCCGTCTCAGGGTCGATCACTCAAACGATACAAGAATCGATCACGGTCCTCGCCCTCAGACCTGGAAAAGACCCCAGGGATAATGCGGCGTATAGACCCATCTCCCTCCTAAATCTGGACGCTAATATATATTCGAATGTTCTGGCAAACCGACTAGCGAAAATACTCCCGGACATTGTTGACCCAGACCAGACAGGATTCATAATGAATAGAGCTACTGCAGATAACGTACGCAGTGTCATTAATTTGATTGAGATTGCAAACCGGGACTCCCAGAAATTAGCAGTGCTAGCCCTGGACGCAACCAAGGCCTTTGACAAGGTGGACTGATCATTGCTCCGACTCACCTTGGAGTCCTTTCACTTTGGGCCCACATTTCAAAAACTGATCCTAGCGAACTATCCAGCCCCAAAAGCCCTCCTCCGGGTCAATGGTTTTCTGTCCAGCCCAATCTCCTTGACGTGCAGAACTAGGCTTTGTCAGGTGTATTGACCCATGTTTGAGTCATTAAGCTGCAACATTTGGTGCTGTGGGCTTAGAAAATCCAAGATGGCCAAAAAGCCCACATGTGCGCCAGAGTCCAGGAGAACCGCGCAGTTTGTGCGCACACCAAAATGGTTGCCTAACCTTCCACCCACCAGTGCGAGCGTGATGGGCCAGGGGTGCCATGAGTGGAATGTGTGCCAAAGGAAAAACAGCAATGCCTGTTAGCTTAAAAAGCGCTTTGAAATCACCTTGGTTTCTCTGAATGCAAGCTAAAAATGCCTATGTCAAACATTGCAGGATATTCAAAAATCTCACTGAACACCAGCAGACATTTGGCAGAATGAAGTTTTGTGTGCATACAAAATCTGGAAAGAAAAAGAGCCCAAAACAATGTTCATAACAAAACTGGCTGAGCTGTGGAGGTCAGCAGCTTAAGTTAAACTGAACTGAAAACCACTAAAATCGAAATGTTTAAATTAAATGAGGGACCTACTTTTGAGTGTCACATAGTTTGTAACTGTTGAAATGTCATAGTTTTGAACTTAGAATCAGCACTCTAGCTGCATGTGTAAAAATTGTCAGTTTGATTTGAATGTAGAAAACTGGGAACAAAAAGTGACATTTAGCTGAAACCTGGCTTAATGAAACTGGATTCTGTCTGACAACTACCCCCGACAGGAGTTGAAACTGGATCAACAGCTGTGTTCCCAGGCCTGGCTGCATTCTGCTGCCCCCACAAAAAGGAGGTGACACCTCTCTGATTGAATTACCTGGGGACTGCAGGAAACTGAACAATGGAGTCAGGCAAATGTTATATTGGGGGGGGGGCGTAAAGTGGCTTCCTCTTGGGAGAAGTGGGAGGAGAAGTGCCTGTGAGAGCCAGCTGAGCTTGAGGGAAGTGGATAAACCAGTTCTTCCACCATGTGATGTGGGAAGCCACACCCCGTTTTGACCAGGGCATAAGTTAAAAAGATAGATAACTCATAGAGCGGACTGGTCAAAATTATATAAGTAATATCATTATTCTTGTGATTTTTCTGTGCACGTTTTAAGAGGCGTTAGGACCCTGTGGTGTGTTCTGGGGGGGTTGCTAGCAGAAAATAGGGTCTCACTCCAAATGTCTGCATGTTAAAAATCGGACACTTCATCAATTAATGTCCATACTCCTTGCGCACATGTGTGTAATTTTTGGTAAATGTCCGATATTGGTAAACCAGGCAAAAAGCGCAAAATGTTGTCATTTTTTAATGCAAGCCCCCAGGAAGATCAGAGGCGGACAAGCATGGACCATAAGGAATATATAATGTGTACATGTAATTTCAACAAATTGTGTATCTGGGAAATATGTATTTGAATCAAATATAGATTTATGGGCAAATTGACATGGGGAGGATCCTCTGACCCATAAACAGACCTCATCACTCTGACTCACATTTCCTTCCCCCAATCATGGGAGAGGGGAGAATTGGGCCAATGACAAGTAGAGAGGGGCAGGCTCAGTTATGCCACGCACACACCCACTTCCAAAACACATAAAAAGAGACTGCTGGAACAGGTAGAGACATTCAATACCATTTTCTGCGGGACGCTCTGCCGGGAGACTCCAGACTTCACATCCATCAATCTCCAAAGACCAGAACTTTACTTCAGAACTTAAAGCAAGGGCCTAAACCCACAAACTGAGAACTCTTCTCAGCAGGCCTCAGCATCCTTAAAATCATCTGCAAACTATTCCACAGCCGGGCAAGCTGTTTGAATTCTGTGCCAAGAACTTTTGCCGGAACCGCAGACCAGACCCAGATCGCTGTGAGCAAAACCGGTGCCTGATTGACCCGCCGAGCAGAGAGAACCGCTGCTGGACGTGTTGACCAGATCCGTGACAAGGCCTATTTCAAATTTATATTGTGAGTACCTAGCAGAACTGTGCAGAACCAATCTCTTAGTTAAAATAATCTAATCCAAACTATTTTAACCTAAGTAGAACTGCCTCCTAGTAATCCTGTCATCTGTCATTCTAAAGCTGCGAGCTGTCATCTGTCATTCTAAAGCTGCAAACTGTCACCTGTCATTTTGAGTTTTACTTTAAATCCGAAAATCTACCTTTATTAAATCGTCCGTACCTCTTGAACCGTTTGGGCTAGGAACGTAGTTTAACTTTCATTTTAAAGCTGTGATTCTAGGCTTTCCAACAAACCTAGAACCGACTTCCTACTTTACCGCGATTTGCGATTTTGGCTCAATTTCTCCACTTGTCAAAATAGCAGCTCCATTCTTTCCTTTGTTAAAATCCGTTTGCAACCTGGTAATAACTCATAGAGCATTGCTAAAGTGAGCCTGAACTAATACCAACAAGCATCTCTCACTCACCCTGAATCTCTAGAGGGAATTAGAATCAGTTAGCACATTTTCCCCTCCATTGCCATCACATTTAAAAGCATTTTGGGCCTGTGTTTCAAACTTCTACCTGTTTCCTCTAAGCTTGCTGGGGGGGAACTGAATTCCGTATTGTATTTGATTGTATTCCTGAAGACTGTGTGTGTTACTTCCATCTCCTTGTATTGCATATAGGGGAGGTGAATTGCCACAGGGGAAAAGTGAACATATTATCTCTTGTGAAACCATATCAGTTTATTTTCTGTACTGCATTTATTCCACCTTGCATTTCCTTGAAACCATCAAGCATTTTCAGCTCCCTCATCCTCTACACTACTCCCAAGTAACCAAATCAGTGTACCCCTGTAACATTATCCATTGTTGATCACGGTCATATTCTGAAGTGTGATCTCTGGGTCAGCTATTTGAGAGGAGCCAACCGCTCACTTTCGAACAATGTAAGAGCTCCTTCCACTTAGCGGAGACTGATAGGTTCTCATATGCGCAACTACGCCATTGGTGTTCACACCGTTCAACCCACCAAGCGGCTCACGGGGGGTAGACTCTATAGAACTGACAATTGCTGATCCGCCGAACCGAGGACGAATCTCAACAATATATAAGCTAATGCAGACAAACTTTCTTGTCACTAAAGCAACTTATATGCATCAATGGGAAACAGAACTAGGACACCCGATGTAAGACCAGTCCTGGGTGGACATTTGGTCTCAAACAGGGTCATCCTTCTTCTGCATTACTAACCGAGAATGCGCGCATAAACTCCTTTTGAGATGGTATTACCCACCGCTCCGACTGCATCACTTCAATCAGGACCTGGACCCGCGATGCTGGCGCCGCTGCGGCCATCAGGGATCGTACATGCATATGTGGTGGTCTTGCCTGGTGGTTGTGAACTTCTGGTCCCAATGCATTGCCACTGTAGCTGACATAACCGAAATAACGCTGCCACTGGAGCCAGAACCTATTCTATTGGGAGTCTCTGTCCCTAGTATATACCCATACCCAAGATCAGGCAGAAGGGCGACCCTCATAACTCATCTTCTCCTGGCCGCTAAGCTAACAGTGGCCGGAACTTGGAAATCCCCGGAAGGCCCCTTAATGATCTTATTGTGGCTGAAACTCTGAGACATCTTCATAGGGGAAAAAATAACAGCAGCAAACCGAGGCCTCCTCCACCACTTCACGAACATATGGTGCCCAGTGATAGACTACGACCAGAGCTACCCAGCTCTAACATATAAACCACGTTTAAGTGGCAGAGGCCCTATTAGCCGAGAGCAAGGACTCAGTACGAAGATCGGAGGAATGGGAACTTGACGATAATTGAGGGGTAGAGTGGGAGGGGGGAAAGCGTAAGGGAATGTGAATAAATGGCTGAATATGTGGCAAAGATTTAATGTCTGTAAAATATGCTGAACCTGTGTGTTGACCAAAAATAAACAATTAAAAAAAAAAAAACTCTTTTGTTGGAGCCCCCTCCGGGTCGTGGCACAGTTTTATACCGCACGGTCCTCCCGTAACAGGTCGCACAACCAGTGGCGTTTTATCCTTGGCATAAAGTTGGGGATTAGGCCCTTTCTTTATATATTAGGGCTTCCTGGTCTAGGCACAGTTTTAGACCACACAGTATACCCATTACAGGTCATGCAACCAGTCACCCCAGCGCTGCCATCAGCCTCTTCTTTCACATAATCCTGGGCACTTCCCTGGCCCTATTAATGATTCAAGCACTTCAGACATTCTACAGTCATTATCGTTCTCTTTATTCCATCTTCGTGCCCCCCCCCCCCCCTTTTAAGACACACACTTTGCTAGGCTTCTCTGCCCATTTCTGGCTTCCACAGCCTGTCTGATGTTCTTTGCCGGCTTTTGCTCCTACTTCACTAGCTCCCCTCGGCAGCTTCTCACTCAGCGGTTTCGGGAGATTCAGCCCTGTTACAATGTTAGGTTACTTTCCATTACCGGTCAGGTGGTCTCCTTCAGTTTCACACTTCTACAATTTAGCACTCTGCCACACTTGACTATGCGGTCACAATGAATCTTCATATTAGACACACGCTGGGATTCATTCAGCCTCTGAAACTCAGTTGTTCTCGTCCTGATCTCTCGAGTTTTTGTTCTTCCTCATGAAAGGCAGGGCTGCTTCACCTGCCCCGGTGACAACTCTGGGCTGACACCCTCAGCCAGAGTAACGAGGAGTTCTCGGTCTTCACCACAGGGACCGCCTGCAAATGCGGCTCCCTGCACGCCTTCTGAATGACTCACTGGAGACACAGCTCCCTCGTCACACTGCCGACTTTCCTGTGCAGACTTCTGACGACTCGCCACTCCATTCTCTCAGGGACTCCCTCGGACACACCACTTCCTGCTGCTCCTCGCGCTCTGTTCCCTGTTCTCTCTCGGTTTTCTGACTGTGTCCATTTTAAACTCACAGCAAAGGTGAGGGTAGTTAGTTTTAAGTGCCAGACTTTGCCTGACCTTGTTAGTGGACACATGTATTGAAAGTACTGTTTTGCCTCTGCTTGCATTTTCTTCTTAGAACTATATATGTCGTCAGCGGGTAAGGTACTGTCACAGTAGCCTACAAAGGTACCGGGGGGCGGGGCTAGGGTGAATTGTCTTCAGGACAGGGAGAATACCATGTCTCGCCCTTTGGAATTCTCTCACCAGTCCCCAGGGACCCTCTTCCCAGGTGATCCTCCCTGGCTTGTCCACGCCCATCGTCGGGATCCAAAAGCGATGGCCCTTCTCTGGCCATCTGAATAGAAGTTCCCAGGGAAATAGGTGAGAATGCCATCGAGTTTCTCACACATCTAACTTGTTAGCTGAGGCAATTCTACGAGAATCGGTGCAATTTAAAACTTGGGTTTTGAAGTTTATGAAACTTTCTCCTCAAATGTTTTAAAGGAGGTGGAACAGGCCCATGTAAAACAACACAATAGAAAGGACATTGTTTCTGTTGAAAACATTGAGGGGACCCAGAGAAGAGTACATTTGACTGAAAGCGATATGTGAGGGAATGGAGACGAGGCGGATTGCTCTTGTTTTGCTCATGCTATTACAAATGACAGGGATGACCATGATAGAAACTATTCCCACTAGCTACAACGCCTACCTTCAGATTACTGACTTGGAACTTGCGGGGTCATTCATAACTCATTGTTTCGAAACCCTGAGCTCCCTTTGTTCTTGCAGAGGCACTTAATAGTTTGTCTCTAGGAACACTGGCTTATTAACCCCCTGAGTGTGGATGGCGCTTCTGTATTTTTTCAGGCAGCTACTGGCAGGGTCCTGGGTAGACCTAAAGCGGGTCTCATGACACTTTTAAAATCAGGGTGTGGGTTTAGTGACTTAAAGGACTGGTGTCCTGGCTACTGAATTTAGGATGGCCCCTCCTGGGTCTGGGTCTGATCCATTAACATTTTACTGGCAAGAAAAAGTGAGGTCCTTGGAAAAATTCCTAGACTAGTTAGGGTTACTCGTTGATTCATGGAGAAGTGCTATGAATTTGGGACATGTGATCATTGTCCGAGACCTTAATTGTAATATACCAGATTACAATACTGATAATACTCGTTTAGAGTTGAACAGTGGTTGCTGCAAGAGGACGAAATGGTACAATTTGATGTGTTCGCTGGGTCTTTTTAAAGTGAATGGCTCGGTAAATGGGGATGAAACAGGGAAACGCACATGGTTTAGGGGGGGAATCAAAATCCACCATAGACTACATTTTTATGGATCATTGTTTAATTTCTGCAACGAATTACGGGTGGACAAAACTTCTTTGAGCGATCACTGTACATCGAGTTGTTTATTGAATGTTGAAGGTTCTGAAGTAGTCTACGATTCAAAAATTTAGTTCGACACGGGGGAGCAACAGAGTTTCGTGGAGTAGGCGAACCATTAGTAAATTTAATGGGAAGATTCATTTGATAATGACCTCAAATGATTTACAACAGAAAATGGGCTTGTTCACTTTAGACACATATTAAAGATCTCTCTCTGTTTGGTCTTCAAATTTCTCCATGACCTTGCTCCCCCTATCTCTCTTCTCTCCTTTCCTTCTACACTCCCTCTCTCCGCTGACCTCTTTCTACTTATTGTACCCCTGTGTCCTTGTGCAGCTTCTCGCTTCTGCTCCTTTCAGCTCATGGTCCCCCCCTACATTGGAACTCCTTACCTCTCGCTATCCACTCCACCCCCACATACACCTCCTTCTCCACCTCCTTGAAAGCCCTTCTTCTCCACTCCCCCTTGACCTCCTACCTTCTCTCCTCCCTTCTCCCCATACCTCCCCTTCCTCTCACATCCACTTGGCCTTATATCACACAATTGAATCTTGTGCCCCTTTCCGTCTCTACCCCCTCTCCCTTCCTTCTCACTTTTCCCTCATCTCCAATATCCAAGGAAACTGTTCTACATATTGGTACGCTGGTTTGTCTCATGTTTGTATCTTTATTGTAAAGCCTTTTGGATAAAAGCGCTATATAAACTTAATAAACATAATAAGATCCAACTTGATTTTTTTAAAAATCAGAAACCTCAATCAGCTAGAAACAAACTCCCATATTTTTGATACCTTGCATGGTACTAAAAAGTAAGAAATGAGGGTGGCACTAGGATAAGAAATCTGGTATATATGCTATTGATACGCAGAAAATTATCACCAGAATAGTTGTACAATTTTGAGACTGGACTAAGACAGAGACCACATTGCAGGCCCAGGACTCGTTGCCCCAAATTTTGAGAAGGCCACTCAAATAAATGCAGTGACAGAATCTGTTTGGGTCACACACTTTGTAAAATTATTCTGAAGACCTTCTAGAAGAATTCAGGCCAGTATACGCTTGGATTGATGAGGCTTACCACGATGGCATTGACTTTTCGTCTAAGAGAATTCTGAACATAATAAAAAGATCAATATGGATATATGAAAAAAATATTTGTTTTCCCACCTCATGGAGGATTTCTTAGATGGTCCAAGTTTATAAACTCGGCCTTCGCTCTGATCCTAGGAATGACCGCACCATATCAATTTGTGACGCTGATGGGAAGATTTCTGCAGCGGTTCTGTTGGAACTTTAGAGCAGTGACCGGTGAGCGAGGGTCGCCTCAGCCTGTGGCAAACAGGTTTCCATAAATCACATGGCACATTGCTGAATGGTTTTATTCTGAAACTCTGTCAAGACTTGCTTTATGAAGGGAGATAGAAGTCTATAAACATCGCCATTATAGATCTTAGTTTTGCTTTCGACCTCATCAGCAGAAACAAACTTTGGATAAAGCTTAGCGAATGGGGAATTCCCCTGCGGTTGTTAAAGCATAAAAGTCTTCATGAATCTACTGTGATTCAAGTTAAAATGAATTAAGATGGGAACATGTTGCAAGAAATCCCAGTAAAGAACAGACTAAGACAATGGTGCACCATGGCACCCTGTCCTTTCAATTTATGTCTCTGATGTGTTGGACATTTTAAATTCATCTCAAATCTTTCCTAAATTTGGTCATGTTTGGGTATCCTATTTGGCTTAGGCGGACAATTTTCTTTTGGCCGATTGTACCGTAGTGGGCTTACAGAGGCTATTAACAGCCTCAGAGGATTTTGTTCAGAATTTTTTTGGGAAAGTGAACATCTCGAAAACAAAGATCTTGAACCTCAATGCAGGAAGTAAGAAGGTTAAAGGGAAATGTTTTTTAGGAGGTAAACGACTGTAGAATGTTAATGAGATAAATTACGTAGAGTTCTTCCAATAAGGCAAGCATTAAGAAGTACTTTAGCACATCATCCTATAGGATGGGGAAGCACCTGCGTGGGTCCACCCAGGCCTCCGATAATTAAGAAGAAGTACTTTAGGCAGAAGACACTGGTGTTTATTCGACGGATGCACCACATAAAAAAACAGGTATTGAAGATTCTTGGTGGTACCATTAGTTAATATTTAAGTCGACACGGTTATACCGAAACTGACTTATGGAGTCGAGATTCAGCCCAATTCGGTTCTGGACTTTCTTGCTAAGATGGAAGGCCAACTCTGGAGAAGAGTTTTGGGATTCCTAACTTCTGTGCCCACTTCAGCTATTCTATTTGATATAGGCCTTTGTAACAGAATTTGTGTGTTGAAGTGGAAGAATCTTTAATTGTACCTTACATTACTGTTACCATGTGTGAACACAATCTGCTCAATTCATTCGAATTCTGTACACAAAGGAGGTGCTTATGGATTTTTGTACATCTTGAGATCAACTGCTATGCGACTTAAACCTGTCAAGTATGGACTTCATGAGCAATCCAAGTATGGTGACCTGGGCCTTGAAACAAAATGAATGGTGTATACTCACAGATAGATTCGATCAACAGAAGAGTTTAAAGTTCTTGTCTCATGAGCACAAGTGCATGGGGCAGTTGGAGCAGTATTGGAGGCTCTTCCTGTGCCAAAAACTGAGACGAGATTTTGATCGGTTTCGATGGAACCTGTTTAAGACTCGTGAAGTACTTGGGAAATATAATCTTGCGGACTTGAACAGAATTATTTGTTGTTTTTGCCAGGCTTCTGAAACAATTGAAACTTTGAAGCATTTGGTAACGAAGTGCCCAGTTAACCCACAAATGAGATCTATATTTTGTTAAATTTAAGAATAAGGTCTTGTAGTTTTGGAAGAATTGTTTGAAAGGTAATCCATCATCTTTAACAATAGCATTGTGACCTTTAACTCTTTAGGACTGCACAACGATTTTGAAGTAGGTGTGAGAACCCTAGGGGTATTCTCCCATGTAGACCCCAACTTTCCTCTATTCAGGTAGCATGGGAAGGGCTGTCACACTCTGATTCCAACCCTAGGGGTGGTTCTCAGGGGAGCACCCTAGACAAGACATGGCTCCCCCCTTTCCAGTCATCCATCACCCTACTCTCCCTCAGCCTTTATGGGATATTGTAATTACTGTACCGTTTCCCCTCCCTATGTCCAACAGGTACTTTGATAAAGAGAAGGCGCCCGAGAACGGGGAAAAGGGAATCTAGCACATTACCCAGATTTGTACACCGACATGTTTTTTCCGCTTTTGCTCACTGTAATCTCCCCAATTTACCCACAATCTCTAAGGAATACTACAACTCCCATAATTCCTTTTCCCTACTGAGTTAACCATTTACTGAGAGGAAGAAGAGTCCACCAGGAGTGATGAAGATTACCCATCGGGATAACATTGAAGAGAGAAAGGTACAAAGAGAAGCAGCCCTACCTACTCTATGGCCATGTCCCATTAACAAAGCCAGGCAGAGTCAGGCATGGGATTTCAATTACCAACACCTGAAGCTTGTTAACTCCCTAGCAAAGTATAAAAGTTGGGGCCAGAAACAACAATTTGAGCGAGCTGGGGATGCAGTGTGTGTACCAGGAGAGCCAAGAAGCAGGAAGCTGCAGAAGTAAGTCTGGAGAGTCCAGAGGAGAGCGCTGTGGCAAAACGCTAACCCGGTATGCGAAAGGGGCTGCTGCGTGGCTAGAGAGCTGTCTTCTGAGAGCCCAAGAAAGGAAGACTGCAGCCTGCTGGCCACTTTCACCGAAAGACTCCATTCCCTGAGCATGGTATTGAAGCCCAGATGTCAGAGGGCAGGCGGAAGAGACCCCATCCCAATGCTGAGTGAAGTAGAATCCCAACCAGAGGAGTGCGACGACCGTTGAGATTCTAATGTGGAGAAAAACCTGATGCATGTGCGAAGTTAAAAAAGTAAAGAAAGAACGAGTATGAGCTGCCAAGGGGTAGCTGGTGAAGTGGGAGCAAAATCAAATTTTTGAAATAAAGACAAAGATGAAAGACATTATGGGACTTGCAGTTTGGGTAAGAAAAGCAAGATAATAAATTAAAGAAACAAAGGGGTGAAATATTTAAACATGCAAGGAAAGCTACAATTATTGCATGCAAGTCTACGTATTGAAGGATAAAGACATTGAACTGAAAGATTGAATGTATTTAGCCAGCGAGGGAATCGATGAGAAACAAAGTAACAGAGCGGGACCGTGTGAGAAGGCACATTGTTAAGCGCTTCTTGAAAGATAACAGAACGGTGAACATGAAAGTGAAATTAGTTGAAAGCCATTGAAGGGAAGGGCATGAGGGAAAGAGATTGTGCAGAGATCCTGAAAGGCTTATTTGAAAGTGAATTGATATTTTGTGAAACGAGGTACGGAGTGGCTGAGGACCCGTTCTGTAAAACCAAGTGCAAGAGGCATGGATAACAAGAAAGCAGCCATATTGTCAGAGTTTTCACGTATAGGGGTGAGAAACTATGCTGTTGCGAAGGTCTCCGACAGGTGACCATTGTGAAAAAGAAGTACAAAGTTTGGGGAAGGGAGTTCTCCCTGTGAAGCGGAGCTTTTTAGCTGGAAAGTGTTTCAGCCATGTTTAAGTGTTTGAAGACTGGCAATGTCAGCCTGTGACAGTAACTAAGAAGGGACTTTGTGAATATGTTTGTTTGAATATTATGCAGTTGGGTGGGGGAAGCCCGAAAGAATCCATTGAAGAGAACTGTGATGCATATTGAACTGACATTGAAATAGGTGAGGGAAGTCTAACAAATTAATGGGAAATCCTTGAACAGTGCATATAATCCACCTTGAAGGGTCTTTGTAAGAACCCCATTTGACTGAATTTGGGGAAGGGAGTGGTGAGCCACTTTCATTGCCATTCTGACATTATTTTAATACACTCTTTATTTTCATACATTTTCCCACACTTAGTTATTGTGAAACATGAGTGCAAGTATAGGTTTCTGAAAGACCTTTTCCTTTGTTTGACTGACTGATTTGGACCTTTTTGTTTTATTTTGATGGTCGAGACTACTCCCATTATAGAATTGGGGCTAGTTAGGAAGTCTCCAAACCCAGTCAAACCTAATAAAGGTGTTGAAACCTGTACCTTTGTGTCCGTGTCCTTACTTGTGATACCATGCTTACCTGACATAGGTGTCAGCGGATAAGTAGTTTTGATATTTTAATTTTATTGTAATGACTTGAACTTGGAAGGATTTGCGTGTTTTAATGGATTATCTTTTTTTTATTTAAAAATGGTGTATGTTTTCTTTTTGTATATGCATTGTTAAGGTTAAACTATGTTTTTTGCCATGAAACAAATGTTCGAGGGGATTGGTTCCTCCGACGTATTCCACATCTATGACAGGTAATCACCACAGCTGTGCTGCTTAGCTGTCTTAGATGTGGAATACATCTTCTGAACATCCCATCAAAAGAACGTTACCAGGTAAGAAGGTAACTTGTTTGTTAAAAAAAAAAAAAAAAAGCATAGCCTGAGAGGGACCAAACGAGGAACCGAAGAAGCGAGAGACGGCCGTTGTCGACGACAGATGAACCACAAGACCAGGATTGCTGCCGATGTTGTAGCATGAAAGAGGCTAATCAAGGAACCACAAAGGTCGGGAAGACCCGTGGCCCATGAAGGGCGAAGCAAGGAGCTGAAGGAGCGAGAGATGCACGCAGCCCCAAAAAGTCACCACAAACTGGACCAAAGAAGCCCACTGCCTCCCCAAGGCCAAAGAGCGAGAAGCACACAACCTGCCAGAACTGAACCAAGAAACTTCTAGGATTGCAACAGCAGGGGCGAGAGATGCCCCTACCATAAGAGGAACTAACTTGGGTACTGCATTCTTGTAATTTGCCTTCCCAAGACCTAAGGACAAACTCTGCTATCCCTGTAGACTGGAAAAACACAGGTATCTGTCAGAGGCCTTTTTTAACAAACTTGCTTGTGACATTTTGTTTATTTGAAAAGATGCTCTCCTTTGAACTTTAAGAGACACTAAGTTCATCTTGAAGAGGCCCTACTTAAATCTAGAGACTTCATGCAACAGTGGGTCGGGGTCAGAAACCAGCCTCCACTTAAGTCTCCCTAGTTGAAGTAACCCTGAGAAAAGCATCGGCTTAGAATTCTTTTCCATCTTCTTTCTTTCCAGTGTAGGTTAGTGAACAGGTAAGTTTATGTTTTGGAGCAAGGACTTTACTTTTGTTCTGACATCCTGACAAGCACCCTTTTACTTGTTTTGGTAGTATAGGGATTCCATTTCAGCAATGGGGAAGAGAGGTTATTGTTTACATGTTCTAATAAAGGTCTGGTTCGATCATGTCTGTCTCCTAAATCTGGTTTACCAGACTGTTCTCAGGCAAGGTTTTGCTTGGCCTTTTTGGGTTTATACTCAAGCTCTCCAGTTCAAAGCCATACTTAGAATGGATTGTGTCCTCCAACGTATTCCTTATCTTTGATAATCACGTCGAACTTCGGCTGCTTTGGAAAAAAACTTCTCAGCAGAGGACGCTGTGCGTCGATGACGTAGAGACGATGTCCCTCGAAGGCCTCCGTCGAGTGCGACGTCATCGTGTGTATAAGTAGAATGCCCGGCACCCATTGGCCTCAGTTCTGTTTTTCCGCAAACGTGTTTGCTTCGGAGACTCAGCGTGCCTCGCCAGTATGTATTTGCTATGCAATTCCTAAATAATCGAAGTTAAGCGAAGACAATGTCTTCGTCCTCTACCCTGATGACTCCTCGCATGGCCTTCAAAAAGTGTAAGGAGTGTGATTCGAAAACATCAATCATGGATCCCCATCATTCTTGCCTGTGGCGCTTGGTTGAAGGCCATGACACTGATTCCTTCGCAAAGTGTCACGCTATGACGGGAAAAGCCCTGCAAGAACGAAAGGAGAAGTTACAGGTAGGGAAATTGCCCCGTAAAACTAAAACCGATCGTTCCTCAACTGTCGACACGGCTACATCAAATAAGGCAGCATAGCCTACCATCACTCCAGATAGGCACTCCAGATAGGCAGGGACACATTTTGCAGCTGACACAGGGAAAAGAATGTTGATCCTTTTCTATGTTCCACTCCGGATGTGCTTTCTTTTCTCCTTTCATTAGCACAGAAAGGCCTTAATATGGGAACCGTTAAAGGTTACCTGGCGGCGCTGTCCATATTCAAGTGGTCTTCGTAAGAATGCTCTTACTTCAAAATTCCCTTGGTGATTACATTTCTGAAAGGGCTCACAAACGTGTTCCCGCCTTGTACTTTTCAGGTTCCAGTTTGGGATCTTAATTTGGTTCTAAAATGCATGTGTTAATGTTAAAGGATATTTGTACCGCACACTATCACCATCGGAGTGGTCTCCTGGCCCTCTTGTGTGCCCCATTTGAACCCCTGCACACATGCCCATTGAGGTTTTTGTCCTTCAAAACCATATTGTTGGTTCCATTTACATCTGCACGTAGAGTGAGAGGGTTGCAGGCACTCTCCTCCAGGCCACCCTATACCGTATTCCACAAGGACAGGGTAGTGTTGAGGGTAAAACCCTCCTTCCTACCTAAGGTGGTAGCTGATTTTCATATTTTGTTCTGCCAGCGTTTTACCCCCCGCCGCATCCCAGTGAAGAGGAAGAGATGCTCCATAGTTTGGACCCTAGAAGAACTTCAAGCGTCTATATTTCAAGATTCTCCAAACTAAGAGTGGATGACTAACTCTTTATTGGCTACACGGGAAGAAAATTAGGACAAGCTGTTTCGAAAACAGACTTTGTCAAGGTGGATTATACTTGGTATCTCAGAATGTTACAAAATGGCAGGCAAGGACCCGCCAGAGGGTTTCAGAGGTCATTCTACCAGAGGTATAGCCTCTTCTGCAGCCCTTCAAAGGGGAGTACCTATTAGATCCATTTGTGATGCTGCAAACATGGTCCTCGTTGCATACGTTCACAAAGCATTATTGTCTGGATGCTTCCCATTCTCAGGATGTCGCTTTTGGTAAAGCGGTACTGTGTTCGGCCTTCTTAAAAGCCGACAATTCTAAATTCTCCTCCCTCCTCCTATTCTACATACTGCTTTGGGAGTCTATCAAAGCTGAGGAATACGTTGCAGGACACAATTCATTCGAAGAACAAGTTACTTAACAACTGGTAACATTCTTTTTCGATTGGATGTTCCTCCACTGGTATTGCTCATCGCCCTCCCATCCTACCCCTCTGTAGAATTTCCTATGCTGTTACAGATTTCGTTTTCGCAAGGCTGACTACTGCTTGCCTGCGCTAACAGACAACATGAACAGGAGGGCAAAACAGAACTGATGCCAAGGGGCACCGTGCGTGCTACTTATCCACCCGATGACGTCACCCTCGACGGAGGCCTGTGAGGGACATCGACTGGACGCACGGCGCCCTCTGCCAAGAATTTTTTATTTCCGAATCACCTGAAGCTGAACGCGATTATCAAAGATGAGGAATATGTTGGAGGAAGATCCAATCGAAAGAATGTTACCAGTTGATAAGTAACTTGTTCATCTCCTGCATAATGAGTTATTGTGGTGAATTTAAACTGCCTCTGCCTGCTGTGCTTAGATTCAAACCAGGTCTGGAACGTTTTCTTCACATGAGGTTTATTACCAACCCTCCTCCTTCACAGGTTCTAGAGTTTGAGATGCAATACCTCAAAGGTGTGTAATTAAATTTTTACCACACTCCTGGGTATGGTGACAAGCTTTGGCTTCACCATAATACTTGAGGACTCCACGGCCCTTGTTTTCGCACCAATGTTTGAGTGGTCCACAGGTTCTACAGTTACAGCATCTCTGCCGATATGTCTTATAGACACACGTTCACTTACAACATATTTAAGGCGTATGCTCGGCCTATAGGCTTTCAGCACATACTGGTCACCAGTCCGAGACCATCTATAACAGTTCCATGGTGCTCCTGGATTGAGCTCTAGAGGCAGGTGCCAATTTTCCAGTATGTGCTAGTTTGCAAACCACAGTGGAAATTGGTGACTGTGGGCCAGTAGGATCTCTTGGATTGAAAGCCAATTTTCCAGTATTTCCAGATTGAAAGCCTGGAGTTTAATATAGCCTCTCACCTATTTGATTGAGAATCGTATTTTCAACAGATCCATCGAATCTAAATCACTGAAACACCATTTTCAGAGAGGTCAATTTAAGTTTGCTACAAGAAGTATTGGATACAATGGTAATTTGGTTACCACACGGCAATCTCATCAAGGGATTCCACTCTAAAGAAATCAGTGGGCCTTGAAAACGACCAGGGGGTCGAAACACGCCGGCTGTCCAGAACACTGTTGAGTAAAATATTAATTCATCAATCATTAGAACTATTTGTAGTGACATATGTCTCACTTCAGCGGACTTTCTAATCAATAGTTTTGGGATTTGAAGTGCGCGAAATACCTTCCCAATTCAATTTGATGTTCATTTACTTTCAAACTTAGTGGGAAGTTTGTTGGAAGCAGGTCCTCGCTGCCACACTTGCTTTATCAATATTGTCAATATTATTGAACACATGTTCAGCGATACTTTTTTGAGTGGAAACTAGCGCACATCCTTTAGATAGATCCCACGTTACTAATAATTCAAGATATATAGTTAGGTTTTATTTGATTGGATGTAATGCTCTTCATTAAATAATCGAGATTCAGAATTACTTTACATTGAAATACCATATAATGAATGTTGAACATAACACAACAAAATATTTCTGTATGTATGCTGCCATGTTAAAAATGGAATCTAAAAACTGCAAGGAAATGGACAGAATGTTGATTGCAAATCACATTCATGTGAGAGGTTTAATATAATTATGAAAGGAACAATTTATTATTTAGGATTTACAAAGACAATTCAAATAACACTTTTATCTTCCATGGGACAGAAAATATCTTGTGTAGTTTGTATGCACTGCAAACCTAAGCTGTAACCTTTGGGTCACCTAAACAGTATTTTTATGCATGGCTTTCATTTGAACTAATGCACACTTCTTTGTTTGCCAAGGCATATTTTAAAAATGGGCCTCATTACGACCCTGGCGGTAAGTAGCCGACATTACCGCCATGGCGTAATGAACGTTTACGCCGTGGACCGATGGCGGAAAGAGCGCCACATTCCGACCCATCGCGCACGAGCATTACGCCATGGCGGTAATGTAAATAACTCCATGGCGGAAAGGGCCCTTACCGGCATCGTAGGCCGCGCAAGGTGCACTACCACCACCCATCTCAGCGGCCACCGTAATTAGCGGCCACCGTAATCAGCGGTGGCCGCAATTAGCGGTCACCGTAAAAAGCGGAACTGGAAATAGCGTCATCGCGGCGGAACGGGAAACAGCACGGCGGCCATCTTTAAAAACACAATCCATTGCCATCCTTCCCAACAACACCAGATCCAACCCTGACACCTGTCCCAACCCATCACCCACCCACTTAACCGCCCAAAAATGCCCAAAGTTGTCAAGAAGGCATGCGACCGCCAGCGCCAGGACAGATTTTCCCGGGAGGAACTGAGCATGCTCGCGGAGACTCTACAAGACAATGCAGCCGTTGTTTTTTCGCCGCAAATGACCAGGCCGGCGATAGCCAAAAAGAAGGCCATATGGGCCCTGGTGGCAGAGCGTGTCAGCGTGGTGGGGACCGTACCCCGCACCCCACAGCAGTGCAGGAAGCGGTGGGATGACGAGTAAGAAGCATCATCTCTGCCAACCGCAACCTTGCCCTGGCTACCGGTGGAGGTTCTGAATCCCCACTGAAACTCCAACCGTGGGAGGAAATATGTGCCAGCACGATTGGCATGGAAGGCATTGAAGGCGTCGGAGGGATGGAAAGAGGAGTACCGACATCCGGCGATGAAGGTAGGTGCCTCAAATCAAGACATGCCATAGTCACTGAAGTCCATTCATGTGTAGCACAATGTTGCCCTAGAGTGTAAATGCAACACATTAGCTGGACACTGCCCACAGCCACATGCGAGCTCCACCCTGTATACATGTAGCATGCACAACCTAACTGCCGGCACCCACATAACTCCATCCTCATTCCACACAAAAAGGAGACCACCTGCATGCCCCTGCCTCAAATGTGCCTCATCTACTGACCAAAATCATGTCAATCATTGTCATTCCAATGTCCGCAGACCCATCAATAATGCTCTCCCTCCTTTGCTCCACCACAGGCTCAGAATCACACCCCGAGGACGAGGACACCCCTACGACAAAAAGAGCCAAGAAGGCCAAGACAACCATTCACGCACCCTCAACCTCAGCTGCAGTGAGCCAGACCCCACAGCAAGCACAATCCACTGCCAGCAAACAGGACGGCCCACCGGCAAGCACCCCAGTAGGCAGCAGGCCAGCAGCAGCAGCACCACCTGTTCCAACATTGCCTGCCACAGAAGGCGCCGGTTCTGCGGCCAGCAGCACCATTGGAGAATCAGCTGCCATTGCAGCATGCTCAGACTCCGACATTGAGGAGCACGACGTCAGACGCCCCACTGACCTTCCACATTCCCCCTGTTTGTCCCATGCCAGCCCCCATGAGGATCCCACACAGGGGCACACAGAGGAAGAGGAGTGGCCATCTACCCCATGCCCAGCTCTAAGTCCACAGGAGGGGAGCAGCCCCTCCATCACACCACCAGCAATGGGCATGGCCCAGCAGGGGCAACAGTCCCTTGAGGACATCATTCAACGGCAGCAACAGCTGTCCACGCTACTCACCGAGCATGCTGCGGAATGTGTGGGGGCTAGGGCAGCCATCGAACAGGCTACGGAGACCCTAAGGGCCGAAATTGCGCGGAGCACTGACACCCTGAGGGATGCAATGCAGTCCATGTCAAGGGACATTTGTGGCGAACTTGCCAGGGTGCGCCGTGTGCTCTCAGAGCTCTCCCACACCCTACAAGACATGCATGCATGCATGCATGGGAGCAGGCAGGGACATCCTCCGCTGCCAATTCTACCCAGAGCAGCCCCGTCCGACGTTCAGGACGGAACCTGCGCTCCACAGGCAGGGGTGCCCCGGGGGCCGGGAGAGGGGGCTTGTAATAGCCTGTGCCCACTGTTACAGGCATCTGTAGACACTCACAGGGGGTGTGTTGGGGGAGGGGGGAGGGGGTGTGTTGGGGTGTGCAGGGGGGAGGGGGTGTGTTGGGGTGTGCAGGGGGGAGGGGGGGAGGGTGTGTGTCACGACAATTTATGATTAAAATACACTTTTTCCTTTTTCCGAAATGAAATGTGTGGACATTTTCATTGCATATGTGTGCTTTATTGGTGTACAGTCCACAGTGTGCATGTCCCAGAGACACACAGTGCCCCAAGTGCCGTCTCCATGTGATACACACCAGCCGTGTGTGCTAGAAGCATTGGTCGATGATATTTTGACGCATTTCACGCCCCTCCTGTGCATCGCCTCCTCCATGAGGTGCGGCCCCATCTGCACCCTCCTCATCCTCATCGTCAGGTGGTTGCAGTTCTGCGTCAGGGGGCAGGGGCACATTTCGTCTGACGCACATATTGTGTAGCATGACACATGTCATGACCATCTTTGCCACCTTCTCATGGCGGTACAGGAGTGCCCCACCAGACCTGCTGAGGCATCGGAACCGTGCCTTCAATAGGCCGAATGTCTGCTCAATGACCACACGGGTACGTGTATGTGCACGGTTGAAGTCCTCCTCGTGCTGGTTCTGCGGGTTCCGGACTGGTGTAAGGAGCCACCTCTTCAGGGGATAGCCTGCATCACCTGTATGTAGGCGAGAATGTATGTGTCAGTCATGACGTCTGATCAAGAACATGATGTGCCACCATGGCTTGCATCCAACTGTTACTTTGGACCACTTCTAAATGCACTAATTGATTCACACAATGCAACCAGTATATGCTCATGGCTCTCATGGCCTGTTTTGCATGCCATCACCCAATGTATGCAGAGGGGTGGAGTGCACTGTGAGTGCCCATCCACTGTGTCCGTTCATGCCGTTTGTTTTGTTGGCCTGGCACGTGTCCTGTGATGTCAATGCGCACATCATTGCAACATTGCTGTGGGCCTCATCATGACCCCAGTGAGCAATGCTGATGTTGATACGGACATTTTGGGGGCCCTGCTGTCTGTGTAATGGTGTGTTGATGTTTCTGTCTGTCATGTGCCTCCTTCATGGGCAGTTATGGGGGACAGGCCTTTCGGTTGATGGTGTTTGGTGACGTGCATGTAGGTACATTTCATTGTTGACAATGTGGTCTGAATTGGTAGAATGCACTTGTAGATGGTTGTCATGGTTGGGACACAACCTCATTCACATGGTAGGGCTGCATACATTGGGTATTGGCTTTACTGGTGTTGGGTGGAGTTTGGGTTGCTTTAGGGTATCATCTGTCTCCGTTCTCTCAGCTACTCACAGCCAGGTGGAGTATGCATCATTCCCTCCCCCTTTCAGCCAGGTGGAGTATGCATCATCCCCCCCCCCCTTTCAGCCAGGTGGAGTATGCATCATTCCCCCCCCCCTTTCAGCCAGGTGGAGTATGCATCATTCCCCCCCCTTTCAGCCAGGTGGAATATGCATTGGTACGTCCTTCACCTACCCACTTCACATTTCCATGGTCATGACATTAGACTCACCGAGTAGCCAGGATCTTGGGCCTGCATGTCGCTCCATGTAGCGTGGTATTGTGGAGTTCCTCAGGACCATTGAATCATGGGTTGATCCGGGGAATCGGGCACAACAATGTGTGATGATCTTGTTGGAGTCACAGACCATTTGCACGTTGATTGAGTGGAATTGTTTCCGGTTGCGGTATGGTACCTCCATGGCACGTGGAACCACCAATTCCACATGGGTGTAGTCGATGGCACCAATGCAACCAGGTATGCCGGCTAGTGCATGGAAACCCACTTTGGTGTTTGCAATCTCCTGGGCAGTCCGTGGTAATAAGATGTGGTCGTCTGTGTGCTTGAGGAGGGCATTGAGCACTTGGATAAGTGTACGTGAGAATAATGGTTGTGAAATGCCATGCAAGTGCCCCACTGTGTGCTGGTAGGTGCCTGTGGCCAGGAAGTGGAGTACAGACACTACCTTCAGTAGGGGTGGGATGGCGGTTGGACTTTCTATCATGCTGACGATGTCGTTGATGGTGTCCCCGTCCAAACGGTACAGGGTGTGGATCTGCTCAGCAGTGAGGTTGAATGGGCTGGCTCTGATGCCTGGGATTGGGGGCTGCCTGCGTGGTGGCACTGGCTGTGCTGGTGGGGCTTGCTGGCCCTGCCTTGCCCTCCTTCTCCTCCTGCGTCTCCTCTGTGCTGCCTGTTGTTGTTGTTGTTGTTGTAGTAGCACTTGCATTGCGATCAGGTCCCCCAGCCCCAACATTGCAAGTCGTATTGGTATCATTGTGGAGTGTGACTGGGTGTGGGAAGGGGTGGGGTGTGCTCTTTTTGTACTTCCTGAGTCTGTATTGCCTCCACCTGTGCTGTTTCTGTGCACCTGTGGCTGCTGGATTCACTTTACATGGCCATTTAGGTTAGTTTGCGATGGCGTACTTAGCGTCATGGCGGTAAGGTACTTAACGGGCGGGGTGATGGCGTTAGGTGCTTGTCCGCTTGGGTCGGCATTCGCGTACCTTTCCGCCATGGCGCTAAGTACGGTGTGGGAGGTCGCGTGTGCGCGTCCTAGGCGCAGATAGCGGCAGCGTTGACTACGATGCCGCTAATGGCATCGTAGTTAACGGTCAAGGGTCATAACCGGACCTAGCGGAAAACGATGGCGGTAATCATTTACCGCCATCGTTTTTCGCTTAGCGCCAGGGTCGTAATGAGGCCCAATGTGAAAAAGCAAGTCAAAGTGAATTATAAGATAGGTATTTTCATGGTCTTAATTTTGCAAGCTTATTTTGAAGGCCACCCTGGTAAGAGATTGTTTAATGCATTGTCAGGCAGTAATATCAACTTCAAATAAGCATTTGTCTGTTTACACAAACTCTGACCCTCGTTCTGGCAGAGCAGTAAGACCGTCCAAACAATTGGGTACTTCCACCAGTTTTATTTATATCTGGGTTCAGTTTCAAATGTGGGAGGTATAAGACATAGAAATATCGGATAGGAAACTGATTACCCCTCCCTTACTTTTTTGTAGTGGCCCAATGGGTGCTCATCATTTCTTATGGTTTACTGCTTGTTTCCATTTGTACATGCAGTTGGAGAGAGACAAATGCCAAATCAGGTGGTCATATATCACTTAGTTTATTTAGATAACAGAGACTCACGTAGGCGTCAAAAATCAATGTTTAAAATTAGGAGTCAACATATAAGCTGTATTCACACTATCTCAAAAAGATATGTTAGAAAATTACATATATCTAACAAAAAGCCTTTGGTATTGAGGTGACTGGTGGTTAGTGTGTAGTGATATTACACAATATAGTAAAACATACAATCTAACATAAACACAAGAAATTTATAAATCTTTTATACTCTAATTTAATTTGTTCTTTCTGCACCAGGTTAATTTGCAAGATTACAATCAATTACTCATGTTCTGTGTGCATGTTTATGGGAACAACAAAAAACGCCCACGTGTTTCGGCTCTTTTTTTTATTTGTCATGCACTTCGACCCATGTGCTCACATAGTTGCTAGTTAGAGCCATCTTCAGGACATGCATGTGGTTTTGATTTAAAGTAACTCCTTCTTACGTGTGGAACTTCTTCTTACGCGTTTCCTACAATACAAGGACAATGCGTCACATTTTGAAATAGTCTCTCCTATATATTTGGCTTCAAAGCCATCTACACACAGTAACAATGTACTACCTGTATTTTCAGGCAGACAGTGTAGGGACGGGGGCGGGGGGATATTGCTTCCACCAGTAGCTCTACTTGGTTCAACCCCAAATTCTCATTAAGGGTAAATTTGCTTTCCTCTACAGAAAAAAACAGCAGCAAGATGGGGAGGACCCTCAATGGGTGTTGTCTTTATCTAATATTAATTACTTTATCATATAGTCATTGCTTCTCAGATTTAAAAACCAAATGGTTAGTTAATACTTGTTACTAACCTATTTACTTCTGAATGCTTTGTCTTTCCAATTAGAATAGGAAGTGCAACTTGGGGAGACTATTCCTTTTACCTCTCAAAGTTAGTCTGTATAAGGAGAACAGGAAGATCGATTCTTCGTGTGTTTCTATTACCGATTTTCATAACCACATTACATATTTCATGATGTATTCAAATATCCTGGTATTTATATTGCTGCGGGTAGAGGGTATTAATAAGGAACAGAATTTACTTTCAAGAAGTCCTCATTTATCACTCTACTGCGGGAGCCGGGACTGGTGCGCTTCTGTCAGAGGTGGGGGAATCATAGAAAGTTTAACGTCTAGATATCATACCTTGTTAGGAACTTTCCCTCTTATGAGACGGCAGCAGCAGTGAAATGTCCTGTCCTTGCTGGGCGCTACAGTAGCATTTAGTGCTAAATTTGCGTCTTTCGCTTGTTCTGTGTTCAGTGCAAGCAAGCTTTGCGGTCACAGCAAAGTTTGGAGTAGGTCAGCCATTTTTAAGTTGTTTAGTGTTGTCATGTCAACAGATGGTCTGTGGAATCTCGAGATAGGTGGGATATGCTCGGTTTTTGTTGTCTGATATGGAATTGGTAACATATTTTTATGTTCCTATGTTGGGCATAGGATAAAGACAATTTAAATGCATAAAAATGACAGCCTTTTTTCCAACTAGAACATTAAATACGGTGTATATAGGTTTAATTTTAGATATGCAGTGTTTCTTCTTTTTCCTATGTCCAACAAAGGTACATAAAAATAGGTAGCCCAATCCATGGAGGTCTTGTCCATGGACGACGAAGACCAGGTGTCCTTACACACGGTCCACGAGGACATTGCAGAGAGGGATGACGACAGCGCAGGGCCTAGTTTTCCCATTCTGCCTTCTCAGCCGAGGGACATTTCCTTGGATATTCTGTCAACCCTGCACACCTTGGTGTCAGAGAGCCAGGTGAGGATGCCTCCGGCACCTCTGGTCCCCCAGGTCCCCAATCATCCTTCAGCGAAGAGGAAGCGTCACCGGACGCCCCCATTTCAACCTCTGCCACCACGTCGGCTCCCTTCTCCCCCAACAGACCCAGATATGTGTACGAGGACGGATTCGGCCACGACGACGGATGGCGAGGATATCGTTGCAGCAGATGGTTAATCTCCACATTTGGATGCTCCACATAGGGTCTCCAGAGTCTCCAAGCTATTCCAGCTGGTGCCTGAGGAAACCAAGAAGGAGGGATTCTTGTAACCGAGGCGCGAGCCTGAAAGGAAGACTATCCTGGCAGTGCCCCTTCTGGACGGCGTTTGGGAAGAGGGCATGGCCCTCATGAAGAACCCTTGCACAGCTCCAGCCAAACGGGATAGGCTGGAGAAGAAATATTGGGTGCTGGACTCCACACCTAAGTGCCTGAGGTCGCAGCCATCGCCGGATTCAGTTGTATCGGCGGCCGCGAGAAAACGATTGTCCACCCCGTCTTCATCGTCTTTGGTCCCTCTAGACAACGAGAAGAGGATGGTCGCTTTGGGAAAGGTTACAATGCAGAGTCCACTATAAAGGCAGCCAACGCACTGGCGATCCTAGCCAGGTATGACAGGGATTTGTGGTGCAAGCTGTGGCCTATTCTGGAGTTCGTCTCTGGTAAGAAGATGAAGGCAATTGCTCTCTTCCAGGAAGGGGAGGTAGCATCTGATCATGCCATCAGTGGCATTGGACATCGCCGACACAGTATTCTGGAAAATGGGGAACAGTGTCTGCCTTCATTGCCAAGGCTAGATGAAGGCCACAAATTTCCATCAGGAAGTCCAAGCAAAGGTGCTGGACATGCCCTTCGACAGAACCTATTTGGGAAGGTGGTCGTGTCCCTCCAGGCCATCAAATTGGATACTGAGACAGCCCGTTCCCTGGGCACTCTCCAGCAGCACTGCTCTTCTTTTCGCTCCTCCCCGGGAAAGTCGATTAGGTCCTCAAAAGGATTCTCCACATCCTTCCGTCAGCCTTCCAGATCCATAGCTCAGGAAGCCTACATACAGAGTGCGTTCCCTGGCATTCGGTCATGGAGGACCGCATAGCCCGCAGGGCAGGACGCCAGTACCGAAGCAAGCCTGGACTGACCGGGATGTCAAGCCCCCACTTGTGCACCCCAGTAGGAGACCGGCTGACGAAGTTCGTCAGCAAGTGGAGAAAGATTACCAGCGACAGATGGGTGCTGGACGCTCTTGCCCAAAGACACACCCTGGAGTTTCAACGCAGGTGTCTGTGGATCCCTCCAGTTACTTGTCAGGAGCAGCACATCCCTAAGGTCATGGAAGAGGTATGGGCCATGCTGCGAAAAGGGGTGATGAGAGCCAGTTCTCCCAACAGCTCTTGGGCTATAGAGTCTATTACAGATACTTTCTGGTCAGAAAGAAGATGGGGGGGGGGGTGGGATGGAGGCCTATCCTAGACCTACAGCGTCTGAACAAATACCCAAAAGTTTGGATGGTCACGTTCCAACACGTGCTCAGCCAACTGGAAAAAGGAGACATCTTGACGTCATTGGACCTGGAGGACGCCTACTTCCGCTTCCCATTTCACAAAAAGCATCAGAAGTTTCTACGTTTCGCAGTGCCTGGACAGCATTACCAGTTCAAGGCTCTACCTTTCGGTTTGAAGTCGGCCCCCAGAGTGTTCTCGAAATGCCTGCCACCAGTGGCGGCCCATCTGCATCTACAGGGCATACACGTAGACCCGTACCTGGGCGACTGGCTGATTCGCGCCCGCTCGCGGGAACTGGCCGACGGACAAACGGAGATGACGGTCCAGCTACTGATGGATCTGGGATTCTCTGTCAACTAACGAAAGTCCTGCTTAACGCCATCACAGAACATGCTGTTCTTAGGTGCCAGACTCAATACGATGTCTTGCCTGACCTCACCCTCGGAAGAGAGGATAGCAGCCATTCAAGGAAAGGTGCAACGACTGTCGTCGACTAAGACGGCCACAGTGCGGGCCATCAAGTCGTTACTGGGCATGATGTCATCCTGCATCTACCTCATCCAGCTCTGCAGGTTGCAAATGCGACCCCCTAGAGGAATGGTTACAGGTGTCCAGACATTTCACAGACAAGATCTCTCTCAACGGCGAGTTCTGTCAGGCGATAGGATAGTGGGGCGTCAGTGCCAACATTGCCCAAGGCACAGTATTTCAGAACCCCCATATCAGGAGTCGGTCACAATGGCTGCCTCCCTGGAAGGATGGGGAGCGCACACCGGTCGTCTGCACGCCAGAGGCCTGTGGCTGTGGGAGGAGAAAGATCTTCTCATCAACATCCTGGAGCTACGGGCATTGTTCTGGGCCTTCAAGTTTTTCCTACTGTCTCTGAAAGGCAGGGTGGTGAGGATCTTCACTGACAAAACCACCACCAGGTTCTACATCAGGAAGGCACTAGATACAAAGCAGCGCAGGACTTGTGTTGCTGGGCCGTCGGACAGGGAATATTCCTCATCGCACTTCGCCTGGTGGGAGTCAAGAACACCATTGCAGACTCCCTCAGCAGGGAACTGCGCTCCTGCCACCAGTGGGAGCTTTGTCAGGATCAGGTGGACTGCCTATTCATCAAATGGTGCAGGCCCCAGATAGATCTGTTTGCGACGGTGGGGAACTCCAAGTACCAGAGGTTTGCCAGCAGATTGCACCAGCGGAGGAGCCCGGGGGGCACATTCTCCTTGCCATGGAAGGGCTGCTTTTGTACGTGTTTCCTCAGTCCCTCTCCTGCTATGAGTCATCAACACACTCAGTGTCCATGAAAGATGATGCTCCTCGCCCTGGCTTGGCCGAGGCAGATTTGGTACCCTGACCTTCTCAGCCTGTCAGGGTTACCTCCAGTCAAGCTGCCAGTGGTTCTAGATCTAGAGAAGGATGCGCAATCCTTCATCACGACCCAAGATCGCTGAGAGGGTGGGCTTGTCTCCTGCAGCCCTAGAGTTTGGAGGATATGAGTTGCCTGCGGACTGCAGGGTGGACTTCGCCAAGGCCATTGTGTCGTCGAGTTTGAAGTGCTACGGTCACAAGTGGAAGCGTTTTGCTACGTGGTGCTGATCTCAGAAGATTGCCCCTCTCAGGGTCAAAGCCCCGCAGATCCTTCCATACTTGCGATCCTTGGCCAAGGCCGAACTGGTGCACACCTCTATCAAGGTACGTCTGGATGGCTATATCCTGCTACACCAGGTCTCCAGGACGATGGGCGCTTTTGTCCCACCAACTCAAGGAATTTCTCAAAGGACTTTGGGATCTTTCCCACCGGTGAAGGCTCCTGACCCGACGTGGGAACTCAACATGGTTCTGACAAGGATAATCCGGGGGGAGGGGGCTTCAAACCTATGCATCAGGCCCCACTCAAGTTCCTCTTGTGGAAAACGGCTTTCCTTGTGGCCATCACTTCTGCCAGAAGAGTAGGTGAGATCCAGGCCATATCCTGCAAGCAACCATACCTGACTTTCCACAAATCGAGGGTGGTGCTGTGGCCGCACCCCTCCTTCATGCAGAAGGTTCTGTCATTATTCCACCTCAACAAGCCTTTGGCGTTATCTGTTTTTTCCCCGAAACCTTCATCGCCGACGGAAATGGCCTTGCACTTGCTGGACGTTGCGCGTGCCCTGAATTTCTACATTACACGCACAGAGTTTTCGGAAGACCTCACAACTTTGGTCCCGTTAACCATGGGAGGGCCTTGTCCAAGGCTTCCATTTCATGGTTGCACTCCAGCTGCATCACACACTGTCATCGGTTGGCAAACTGACCACTGCCCGGCCATCTGAAACTGTTTTTTTCTTTTTACCGAGGAGTCCCAGCCAGACAACGGGGAATATTCATGAGCATGTGAATCTATGCCATACCCATGCTGGCGAACAATAGTTACAGGTAAGCAACTTAGACCTTTTACAAGTATGTATACCTGCAGAAGGGAAAATTCATTCCTGTGGTGTATTCGGTGTGTGCAAGAAAGCATGGGTATTTTTCACTTATCCATTGTATCTTAGTGTCTTCAGCCCATGTGGCAAGGAACAATGGCATTCAGTCAGGCTCTCTAATTCAGTTGACCTCTTTGAGTCATAAGAGGGCACTAAAGGAGATATTAAAGATTTCTGATGCCTAACTGAGTATGTCCCAGAGCGTAACACCACATGAAATTTGCGTAAATTGCACCACGTCATAGATAGTATTAATCACCTAACGGGAGAAAGTGCAGTGGCTTCATTGGACGCAGTCAATGCCTTTGACTCGGTCCGTCGAGACTGGATGTTCACAGCCCTGGCGCACTTTGGAATTGGAAAAGTATGTTTGCGATGGGTAAAGTTAACCTATACAGCGACCAGGGCTCGTGTGAAGACGGGTAGACAGAGCTCTGTGGTATGCGAGGTGCACAAGGGGCACTAAGCAGGGCTGTCCACTATCGCCGATGCTGTACATTCTATAATTGGAGCAAGTGGCTGTGTTCCTTAGAAAGGAGTATGCGGAGGCAGCAACAATGCTGGACGGAGTGGTACACCTGATCTCCCTGTACGCAGATAATATGCTGGCGTATGTAAACAGGCCAGATAACAATTTACCACACTTGTTGGAAGACATTGACCATTCGACAAGCTATCGGGGATCAGGGTGAACCGGGAGGAGTCCTGCCTGTTCCCGTTTGCAGGGATCAGATCTCGGTGAACAGCATTTGCCCAGATAAGGACTCTGGTGGGAGACTAACAACTTCTGCTACCTAGGCATGAACGTGTAGCATGACCCAGTGGCTTCGCTTAAGAATAATATATAGAAGGCCATGGTTAACGTGGCCAGCTCCATGAGGTTCTAGAAGAGGCTGCCCTTTGGAATACCAGTAAGAGGGGCTCTCCTGAAGATGGTCACACTGCCCCGCCTCCTGCACTGCTTCACCAACGTCCCTTATAGCATATCTGCAGCCTTCTTCCAGAGGCTGAACGTGTTGGTGAGAGAATTTGTGTGGGAGGGGGGGAAGAAACAGAAGGGCAATGAGCACCCTGCAGAAAGACTATGCTTCGGGTGGGATGAAAGAAAGTGCCTCACTTTGAGTGCTACTATTTGGTGGGGCAGTTGCAAAATATGGTGCGCTGACTGGAAGATGAAACTTCACAGGACACTTTGCTATTACAGCCGTTGCTGAGGCAATACTTTTTGAGGGAAGTACTGTTTGTGAAGGAGCTCGCTCTAGACCAACCTCCCTGCTGTTGCAGCTGCGCAAAGACATATGGCATAGAACCTGGAAACTTTTAGGAAACCCATATCCCTGCTCGGTGCACTTCCCCCCTGGCTGGTATCATTAGTGAACAGCAAGGTGCATTGGGGCAGTATAGAAGACACTGGGAAGACAAAGGAGTAGCCACGGTTTGGGACCTGGTAAGAGATGATAAAATAATAGCCTTTCAGGCCCTGGTCAGTGAATATGGCATCCATGAATGCCAATTCCTGCTATATTTGGGCATGTTGAAGAGAATCGGGGGGGTATGGGGGGGGAGATGGCTGGGCCCGCGTGATGAAGTTGGAACCAATGAGAAATTGAATACCATGTATGATGTGTCAGAAGGGGGACATATGGTCTTTAGACTGTATGATTTGTTCTTGGGCAGTTTAGGAGCAATAGAACTGAAGGTGCGCAGTAAGTGCGAGGCAGACATATGGAGAGAATTTACAGATACGGAATGGGAGAGGCATTGCTTTACACCAACCGACTATCCAGGAATGACAGGTTTATACTCACCCAATTTTATGTCACAGAGTATATATGACTCCACACAGGTTGTCTCTTACAGCGGGACAGGGTGACCAGGCCTGTCTAAGATGCACACGGGAGGACGCAGACTTGATAAACATGTTTTGGGAGTGCTCTGTAATACGGATATTCTGGGGGAAATAGCAGAGAAGGTGGCATGGGGTGGCATCCAGATGCAGATGTGGCCCCCAAAGTACTGTGTGTTGGGATTGATATGGTACGATTGGTTATTTATTACATGCTTAATACCCAGAGATTTCTAAGCGCGGATCTGGGGATTGAACCTATGGTGCTCCGTGTCGTCTTGCTTCCAAGGCGAGCACATTGCCCCTGAGCTATCCTCCCAAGACCAATTGTTCCCTAGGTGCGGGAGGCATGATGCTCACCTTACTAAAATTAAAGATTTGGTTTGTGTATTAGTGAAATGCTGAATTGCCATGTCGTTTAAATTGACTAATGACCCTAGAGTAGAAGCTTGGTGGGCAGATTTAAGAAGATGTCACTAAGGGAGACAGCTGTATGATATAGAGTGCTGCAGAAGACAACACACAAAAGGAGTGAAGGAATTGAGGCCTGGAACACTCCGACACAGAGCATGTTCACCCCTGAAGTAGATGAGCCTTTGTGTACTTAAGCACCTGGCGGGAGGTTGATGCAGGTTCCCGGAGGAACAAACGCAAGAGGGGAACATGCGGATCGATGGGCGGGAAATGGTGTGGGAAGCGTCCGGCCTGCTGGAAAGCTGAGAATGGGGAGGAATGTTGACGCCCCCTAGGGGATGCTCAAATTGTTAAATGCCTGCATCACTTCAATGACACAGCGAAACTTGTCTGTACTTGTTTGTCTGTTGAATAAATGAAAACATGGTTTAAAAAAAAAAAAGAAATATTCTGCCTGGTGTCACAAGTTCAGTATGCTGATCTTGTTAAGAGGGGGTCAGAGCCCCTCTCAGCTAAGGAAGGGACGCATGAGCAGAAGGCCACATCCAGGGCTTAGCCTGGAAAATGGACTGGATAAGAGGATCTCAACTCCTGGCCCCTCTTTGTGCCAGCTTGCTCATTTGCTGACCCTTGTCTCCAGCCCTACCTTGTTTTCAAGATACTTGCTAGTATCTTTCCTTTAATTTCAGAGCTCCGATAGCAGATGAAACGGCCCTAATGAGAGAGAAAACAATACCTATCTATGGACCTTGGGAGAGATCGGCCTGGGAGAGAGAGATGCTAAGAGGAAACTGAGTAAGAGCACCACTGCTCAAGAATGCCAGAGGTACCGGCGCTTCGCGATCAAGAGAGAGATGGTGTTCTTGCGTGCCGACATAGAGCTTTGCAGAGTGGCCGAATGGAACCGGCAAGCCCATGCATCCACTCCTAGACTACTTTGACCAATAGTCAGCTCGGGGAAGAAGTACCCAACCTCCCCAAACAGACCAGCATTTAAGGAGCCATCCTTAGTATAAGACAGTGTTTAGACAGTAGGGGGTCAACATTCGGTAGCACTTATTAGGATTTATGGATGCCTGGGTTAGGGAAGAGGGTCATAACAAGAGAGCGAGGGGTGACCCTAGGCCCCACAAAGAAAATAAAAACCCTTGAACCTTCTCCAAGACTCACAGTACCATCTGCGACGTCTAGTGCTCAACAAACTGAAATACTGTGCAAGCCTGTTTCTTGATCTACCCTTTGTTCCATCTACACAGCCTTCAACTTTGCAACATGTTCCCTGTTCGATCTAACCTGATTCCCGCCCCCAAACCTCTACCTACACACAGTATGCTGGATGGCTATCCATGCAAAATCGCTCTTTAAATTCCTGCTACTCATTTATGAACTCATGATCTTTCCGCCCACTAACGCACTGAATGCATCTCACTGTACGCTCCTTCTCAAACTCTTCACTCCTAGAATCTTCGTGACCCATTGGTTTCCTGCCCCTCCATATGCCTCCTCCTGCTTTTACATCTTTCCCTGACTTGCCTTACTCCATTGGAATGCTCGCCATCAAAGCCATCGCTTTGGTGGAACTCTTTAAAACAAGGCTCAAAATCCACCTTCTAGCAATAGAGCACCCCAAGCTCCTCCAACCTCCTATCCAGATGAACCGCACAACCCAACTCTCCTGCCTTCTGCCCTCAAACTACTCAATGTAATTGGTAAATTTGTGAATACTGGCCTTAGCCTCCCAATGTGAGAAATGTATGCTTCTCTAGTCCTTCTCCCTGGCCTACGTTACTATTCTTACCCCTAGACCGCCCGGCATATGCCGTTCATTACAACAGTGCTCCTAGGTAAAGGCACCGTACCCTAAGACTGCGCTGCTCTCTGTTGCACAATTTTAGTTTTTTTGTTATTGGTTTGGCTGATAATTTCAACCTTTCAATATTTAAAAAACAAAAGAAAAATAATGTTGTACAGTTACAATTCACAATTTACATCAACACCATTAAACCAATTCTATTAATTAAGCATACGGCATTCCGAGACATTTCCTAGTTACAAATCTCTATGAACTCCCCAGAAGCCATTGGTAAAACCTTTAAATCCAATAGAAAAATCACCACCGCTAGAATCGACGAAACATGTTGCCCATTAAAAATCATATTCCACAATTCATATAGAGTTAACAATCTAAAATCTGTAAAATATTGATACAATATAATCTCTTTTGGTGTAAAAGCTTTGGGCAAAGTACTAAAATATGTTTTAATGTCTCCATTTAATTTCTGTTCTGACAAAATCTGCATGATTTCTGCTCATCCGTCCAATTTAAACAAATGCCCACCACCACTTCGCTCGTCAGCCATAGATTGAAACAAAGTCTTAAAAACAGCCTACAATACTTGTAGCAGGGAAACATTTCTAGGTATTTAGGATTATGGTTCCATGGTTTGATCGCGAAGTATCCAGTTTTAAACAATGTAAACTCCTTACATTCTGCCCAACTCTTTCTCCAGTCGTAATACCATAGTTTCATTTTTGCCCGATCTGGGTTTGTCAATAACAACTTTAGTGCATATCGGCAGCTAGGATCATTCCCAAGCTATCTTTCTTCCATGCTGCCAATGACTTATCAGTTTGTTACAAAAAGTAATTACAAAAGTAGTCAAAAAGGAGTGTACCTCAGGAAAGAAGTAACTCAATTTTATTCAGAGCCCTGGACGCCGCTGGGACAGCAATATTCAAACAGAACAGGGAACAGAACTGCATGAAAAGTCGCTGTCAAAGAAACGCCCCATATCGAAAACTTTTGTATTCCTTTAAACCAATTAACATCAATCATCTTGCAACATTGAATGTATCCCCACAAGAAGCTGATTGGTGAAAGCATATCATAGCTTTATAGAATGGCACACATTATCTTCTATGATTGGGTCCCGCAAACCTTACCACACCACGCCTAGCTGCCCATTGTGATGTCACAATCCAACACCCAATTCCCACATCATAGTGCCAATTCATTGAAACATTTGAGATGACCAGCGGAACTTTATTCATCTGTCCGGGTCATCTCATCTATGTTCTCATGAGAACATTTTCTACCATGACACTGTCAGAGCCTTGAACCGAGAACATGTTACTGTGTAAATGTTGCACATTAGGAACTCTTAGAACTTCTTCCCAGGTCGACATGTATTCAGGGGCAATTCGAATCTGCCATGGGCTTTCTGAAACAGTCAGTAGATCAGGCGTCGTAAAGTAATATACCAACCAGTGAAATGACTGTGCATTGATTGCCTTTCGGTGGGACACATGAGCTCTGGTTTATGACCTAAAAGTAACAACCGTTGTTTGCTTCATACTGTGCGATCCTGGGATCGTGGGATTTGTAATGTGTCATCAACCGCTGCGACTACTAGCAAATTAATGAAACAAGCACACGTTTCTGAAAAAGGATGCTTTGAGGACTGTTTTCTGCGCTTCAGCCTAATGCTAAATTCTGTATAATTACTTTAACTCATCTTTATTATCTGTTTCTTTGTGAGCCACTGTTATTTGGGGCATTCTCCAGCCTAGGTCAAATTACTTTATGACTATCAAGGAAGCCACCTCCCCATACGGAGTGCTTCTCCCACAGCTAAGTTTGCATCTTTCTACTGTGCTGAACTTGCATTTTTACAACATTATTTCCCCCTTTAACTAATCTATCAATTACTATCTCATTTTCTCTTCCTCATTTCCCTTTCTGCTACTTTATTTTTATGAATCCTTATGTTTTCTAATCTCGTCATATCACCCCCAGCTTCTTTCCAACCATCCAATGATTTCCTCACCCATATTGCACCCCTGTCCATCCTTAAAACATGAGATCCAAAATTGCTCATCGTTTTCTAAATCCTCAGGCTGTGTTCTAACCCAAACATCAATGTCATCTGCATTTTACCCAGTTAGTTAATTAGTACCCTTCTCTTTTTGATTAACCTCATGAACACTCTGGGGCAACATAAATCTTTTCCTTTCTTATTATAAAGTCTCCAAAGATGTTTGCCAGTGCAGAAGGTGACAACCATGAGGGTCAATGCAGGGACCGTCACTCTAAATACTCCAGGAAGCAAGGTGGGCACCCATGCGAAACTGTTGTGCAGCCAGTTACTTGACGGCACTCCATTAGCTTCACTTGTCATTTTTTTCGGGGAATGTCTGTATTTCCCTGATAGCTGCTTTCAATGTTCCTTTCCAAGCCTCTTCATCAGGTATTACAGTGCAACAGCTGCTCGCAAACCTGGCACAGACACCACATTCTATAGTAGTTGAAGGTTAAGAACGTAAAGATTTTGGAGGGCCACCAAACGTAGTGCCCTCAACTCTTCCTTTATTGCATTTAGGCCTTTTACTGTTGATTTGGCCAATTGCAGCAGCTCATAACGCGTAAATTGAAGCCATTTCGCGTTGGCTGCAGCCTGCACACCTCGAAGCAACAGGGATGTCAAAAATGTGGCAACCTTGAAAAACAACTGGAATTCATCAGGGAGAGTGGCCACATTTTCAACACTGTTTTCGGACCAATAATTATTCTCCCTTCTCTTTCTGCTGAGCGATTTTTGCTTCCCACTTTGCTGTGCTACTCTTTCCTGTAGCGCAAGTTCCATGGCAGTTCTGTTAAGAGGCACCACCAAGGCAGGGCTGTGCAGAGTGACGATTGCACAGAGCCCACTCCAATCAGACAGAAGCTGGGCGTAGGTATTTGAACCACAGGCCCACCACACGTCCATGTTAGCCGCTGTCCATTGTGTCAGCGCCGCACTCATCTCCTTGGCACAGCCTGTATTAGTCTGCAGATGAATTAGACCCAGACGACCTGAAACAGAGAAAATCATATAACGCGCTTTATCAACTGGTTGGTGCCTTTGATTTGACCAGGCCAATGCATGTATGCGTTTTCCCCAAGCTGCCTTACAAATGTCATTTATCTTGGAGACCACATTTTGTTTGGGCCCCACCAAATCTTCAGAACGACATTGCTTTATTCTCCCCTCCCATTGGCGATCATACCACACTGCCCCTTTTATTCTCATTAATGATCTCGTGTGACACCACAGAATGCTTTGCCTCTTGTTATTTATGCACTGCAATTTTTTGTGTTGACTTATTTTTCTCCAGCATGGGGTCTGGCATGGATTCACATGCTCATGAATATTCCCTGTCGTCAGGCTGGGAATCCTTGGTAAAGAAAAATCAGTATCAGTTTCGTTTCTGATCTGTCTTTCGTAGCAGTAACCAATCACTGATCTCTGCGTCATACTGACCACAGCCAATGACTGCCATCTCTCTAAGCCCTGCCTCTGGCAGCCATCTTCAGATTTTTACCGCACGTTCAAGTGTTGGGATCCTCGTGCTATTGCTCTCGAGCTTTAGTGCTTTTTTCGTGCTTTTTCTTAGGAAATTTTCTCTTTTCGGTCAAAAGAGCCTCAAGCTCCACCGTTTCTTTAGCCGATTAACGGGGACCCGTGTCGGATTCTTCTACGCCCCTCAAGGGTGAAGATTTCGTCGAGCCACGCTTTTGGAGGACTCCAGAAGTTTCTCAGGCCCATCTCGATCATGGCCCAGGAGAAGGGAAGCTCGACGCCCGGAAAGCTGTTCAGGGTCTGCCCTGGATGCCGGCTTCAGAATGTCTTTAAGGAGGACGAACACTCCCTTTGCCTCTACTGCCTGCATGAGGACAAGACGCACTTGGAGAAGGACTGTGCGTTTTGCGGCAATCTGTCGGAGCGGACCATGAAGGACCGCCATCTGCGTCTCGCCAACTGGCTGGAAGGGAAGAGCCCGTCAGGCGAGAAGAAGTCCGAGCGGTCTTCTAAGACCTTTTATGGCGCCCCGGCGACGGGGGTCCAACAGAAGGCCAAGCACTGCGAGTCCGCTGGCACCGGGAGCGCCGAACGGTCGGGCTCTACGGTCGCCAGGCAGGGCGCATCCTCCCCGGCGCCATCAACCACGAGCCAACGCTCTGGCTCGGGTAAGAGGAAGGCCGAGCACCCGGCGAAGCTCCTGGAGAGACCCCGGTCGAGCTCAAAGGCCCCATCGGAGGGGGAGCGAGGCGGTGACCCTCCCCCCCCGGTCGAGCTCAAAGGCCCCATCGGAGGGGGAGCGAGGCGGTGACCCTCCCTCCAAGGAGAAAGCGGTGAGCGCACCTAAGGTGGTGAAAGCCTTAATCCATCCGGCCAAGGCCTCTATCGAGACAGTCGCGGCGGCCCTGGCTCAGCCTGTGGAGGCTACACCAGTGGTGGCGACCTCGGGGCCCAGAGTCTCCCTGCCACCACGGAGGGAGTCCTCTTTCATGCCCATCGACAGGACCCCCGTGAAACCTCCGACGGAGAAGAAAAAGGGGGGGGCAGGAGGTCGTCGTGGATTCGGCCTCAACCTCTGAGGAGGAGCTGATCGAAGTCTTAAGCCACAGCGTTGGCATGGAAGAAGACCAGCCTGTCGGGAGGGACCCTGACGTAGGAGACGACGAGAACGTCGAGGGTGCCGACTGGGCTCCTGACCACCCGTCGGACTCCCCTCAACCAGTGCCTCAAGACAACTCGGCGGCCATTTTGTTGGCTATACAGTCCTTATGCTCGGAGATGAGGACGAGATTGCCGTTGCCACCAACGGAGGAACCTCTCCTGACGGGGGACCCGGAGCCAGGCCCTTCTGGGAGCCCTCCTCCTAAGAGAAGGATTCATCCTCCACCTCCTTTTCAACCATCGCGCCCTGTTCAGCCCTCCTCCCCGTCCACGACCCGTGGGGATGATACGGGGACTGACACAGCAGCGACGGGCACAGACGACGAGGATCTCCCGTCGTCACCTCCTCCCCGGGCTTCCCCGCTCGACGAGATTGGATCGTTTCATGCTATGATCGCCAGGGCATCCAAGCTTTTCCAGCTCTGCCCGGAAGAGAAGAAGAAGGAAGGTTTCCTTTATCAACGGCGCGAGACCAAGAGGAAGATGGTCCTCGCTGTACCTCTACTGGACGATATCTGGGATGAGGGTCTCGCCCTCCTCAAGAACCCATCCACAACGCCTGCGAGAAGGGATCGGTACGAGAAGAAGTACCGGGTCCCGGATGCGGCTCCCTTGTGCCTTTGGGCACAGCCGACCCCGGACTCTGTCGTCTCCGCGCCGGCCAGGAAGAAAGCGGGGGGGGGGCCTCGGCCTCTACGTCAACCTCCCCGCCGGTCGGCGAGAGAAAGAAATTGGACACGATGGGACGCAGAGTCATCTCATCGGCAGCGACGATGATTAAGGCTGCCAACGCCTTGGCTATCATAGCACGCTACGACAGGGAGTTGTGGTACAAAATCACCCCCCTGCTGGACTTCTTACCAGACGACAAGAGAGCGGAGGCCCTAGAGATCTTGCAGGAAGGAGAAGTGGCGTTGGACCACGCCATTACGATAACGACGGACATCGCTGACACTGGATTTCGCCAGTTGGGCAACGGCGTGTGCCTTAGACGGGTTGGATGGCTCAAGGCAACTGACTTCCGTCAGGACATGCAGACCAGAGTCTTGGACATGCCGTTCAACGGGAGCAACCTGTTTGGGAAAACAGTGGACGATTCCCTACAAGCCATCAAGACGGACACGGAGACGGCCCGGGTTCTTGGTGTTCTCCAGCAACGGCGGCCGCCCTTTCGGAGCGGCGGAGGCAAGCAGGGTGCCTCCAAAAGTTCCGGTGGCGGATCTTCCACCTATCGTCAAGCGGCCCGTTCGTCATCACAGGAAGCCTACAGGGGACGAGGCAAGTCGGGCGGACCCCGCCGTCGTCGCCAAGGACAAGGCGGCAACGCCTCGTCGAAGCAGGACTGAACCGGCCGTGGGGTCGGGCCCCCACCGAAGCACCCCGGTGGGAGGCCGGCTGGCGAGCTTCGTCAGCGTGTGGGAGTCCATCTCCACTGACCGTTGGGTGCTGGACGCTCTGGCCCAGGGTCACGCACTCGAGTTTCTAAAGAAGTGCCCGCGCGTCCCCCCCGTGGCCAGGAAGGAACATCACGTCCCTCAACTTCTCTTGGAGGTAAAGGCGATGCTCAAGAAAGGCGCCATCGAGCTCGTCCCAAAGAGGCTTCAGGGCTCCGGAGTTTACTCAAGATACTTCCTCGTGAAGAAGAAGACGGGAGGATGGCGTCCCATCCTGGACTTACGACGACTGAACAAATTCATCAAGGCACAGAAGTTCCGGTTGGTCACCCTCCAGCACGTCCTGGGTCAACTGGAGGAGGGCGATTTCCTGTCGTTGTTGGATTTGGAGGATGTCTACTTCCATATCCCCATCCTAAAGGGACACCGAAAGTTTCTCAGATTCGTGGTCCAAGGGCGTTACTACCAGTTCAGATCCCTTCCCTTCGGATTGAGGTCGGCACCCAGGGTGTTCACCAAGTGCCTCACGGCGAGGACCGTCCAACTACTCACAGACCTGGGATTCTCCATAAACTACGCCAAGTCCCACCTGGTGCCCGCTCAAGACGCACTGTTTCTGGGAGCGAAGCTCGACACAGTGGCGCTTCTGGCCTCTCCATCGGAGGAAAGGACGAGGGCCATCTTGGGCAAGGTGCAGCGGATGCTGGTTGCGGACGCGGCCAGGGTGAGGTCCATCAAGTCCCTCCTCGGAATGATGTCTTCTTGCATTTACCTCATCCGTCTGTGCAGGCTCTGGATGCGCCCGTTACAGGAGTTCCTGGACGTTCGCTGGATCCAGACGACGGGCAGCTTCGAGGACAGGATCAAACTCGACAAGAGCTTCCGACGAGCGATCCGGTGGTGGGGCACCCGCGCGCATCTGACGGCGGGCATGGACTTCCAGACCCCGGGCCACCAGAAGACAGTGACTACGGATGCCTCCCTGGAAGGGTGGGGAGCGCACACCGAAAATCTGCACGCAAGGGGCCTTTGGCTGCCGACGGAGAAGTTCCTCCATATCAACGTCCTGGAACTCCGTGCAGTGTTTTGGGCCCTCGGGTCCTTTCTTCCGTCCCTCAAGGGCAAGGTGGTGAGGATCTTCACCGACAACACCACCACCATGTTCTAAATCAGGAAGCAGGGCGGTACCAGATCCCCAGCCCTGTCCAAGGAGGCTCAGGATCTGTGGCATTGGGCCGTCGCCCAAGGGATGTTTCTGATGCTGTTTCATCTGGCAGGGATAAAAAACACCATCGCTGACTCGTTCAGCAGAGAGCTGCGCTCGTGCCACGAGTGGGAACTACGACAGGATCTAGTGGACCGCATCTTCCGACTGTGGATCACGCCTCAGATCGATCTGTTCGCGACGGTGACGAACTCCAAGTGCCGGAGGTTCGCCAGCAGGTTTCCCCAGCCGAGGAGCATGGGCGATGCTTTCTCATTCCCCTGGGAGGGCCTGTCCCTATATGCGTTCCCTCCATTGCCGCTGCTGATCTGGCTCATCAACCAGCTCAAGAGGTCACGGTGCAGGATGATCCTAGTCGCACCTGCGTGGCCGAGGCAGATATGGTTCCCGGACCTTCTGGACTTGTCAGCGTCCCCGTCAATCAAGCTGCCAGTGGACGCGGATCTTCTCTCCAGGGAAGGAGGCGCCATCCTCCATCACGACCCGAAGTCGCTGAACTTGCAGGCCTGGCTCCTGCAGCGTTAGAGTTTGGAGGTTACGACATACCGGCCGACTGCAGAGAGGTTCTTGCAAAGGCCAGGGCGTCCTCAACTCTTAAATGCTACGGACACAAATGGAAGAGGTTCTCTGTCTGGTGCCACGCACAGAAGATTAACCCTCTACGGATTACGGCTCCTCAAGTACTGCCGTACCTGCTGACGCTGGCCAAGGCTGGACTGGCGCACGCTTCCATCAAGATTCATCTTGCTGCGATCTCCCGATACACCAGAACCACGGGACGGACGTCTTTGTGGTCTTATCGTCTAGTGAAAGAATTCATGAAGGGACTGTTCAGATTGTTCCCGCCGGTGAAGGCCCCGGCCCTGGCGTGGGAGCTCAACGTGGTGCTGACCAAGCTCATGGGACCTCTGTTCGAGCCTCTGCACTCCGCTCCGTTGAAGTTCTTGTCGTGGAAAACAGCGTTTCTTGTGGCCATCACCTCCGCACGACGGTTGGGTGTGATGCTGGAAATGCATCAGAGGGACAGGGCCTCTGAATCCTTGTCCTTTACTGCTGTTTATCGTGTGTTCTGTCGTGTTTTCTGCCCAGGAGTCCATGTGGGACTCCTGGCAGTGCAGCTCTCTTTTGGTTTGGTGAACAGACCCATGGGATACCCTTATGGCACCCATGGGTAGGGGTACAACCCTGTGCCCCTAGTGTATGTTTTTGGGCACCTGTGGGTGGCCCACAGAGCAGGGTATGGGCTGGTGGCAGCTCCATGCTGAATTTGACAGGTGCTCTGGGTGTCCTCCATTTTGGGATACCCAGGCCCTGCCATTGGGATCAGTTGATTCCTGTTAGAAAACAAGATGGCCCCTGTGGCCTCTTGCTTTCTATTGCCTGTTATCTTGTTTTTCCCAAAGTCCTGGGAAGCCCTGACTCTGTCCCTTCCCCCTGACTGGCTGTTGGGTGGAAGGTCCATATATGGTGTTGTTGTGAAGGCCCAGCTAGACTGACTGGAGCCTTCCCATTGACTGTATGTTGTGGGTACCTCCTGTGGGTGGGACCTGGGTGAATGGAGTGGGTGACCAATATACACTCCTTGTTGTGGTTGTCTGGTTTCTGGCATGTGAGACAAAGACTGAGACAGCCCTGCCCGAAACTGGCCTGAATGCAGTGTGTAGTGTTGAATGGCTGGGTACTTGCCCCAATCCACATTCCTTGTTGTGAATGTCTGAAAGGGAGGAGTGTGGCCTGAATGCACTGTGTGCCTGATTGGCTGACTGACTGCATGAATGCCCTTCTGTGTGATTGGCTGCTGTGTGTGTGCCAGCAGTGTGGATGAGAGACAGGATAGTATATCTGGGGACCTCTCACCACTGGAAATTGTTCAGAAGCGTTCAGAAGCTGAGTCTCCACTCAAGAGTAACTGGAACTGCTGATCCTCGACGCCCAGCTGGAAGAAGACGACTTGCTGCTGCATTTGCTTCGACCGATCCGAAGGCTGCCGTGTTCGTCGAGGACTGATCCGAGAGAGGACCTGGCTAGGCGCCCTCTTCCCGTGCTCCGAGGGACCATCGAGCACCGCTGAACTTTCGCCGAAGCTCCCTGGACGCCAGACCATCGAAAGGCTGCCGACCGGAGAAGGGGACCGCCGAGGAGATCGAAGTGAAGCACCCGGACATCGACGCCGTCGAAGTCCATCGCCGTCGACCAGGGTTCGCAGGTCTGTGTAACCGATGGAGGCCCGTCGAAGTTGTGTTGCCCAGCCGTGGGAACCACTTGACGCCGTGCCGCCGACGACCGGAGCCGTCCGCTCCTTGCCTAAGAACATTTGACTCGAAGGACTCCCTCGTCCGCATCGTCGACCGCTTTTGTCCTGCCGGAGAAAGTCGAGGACGACCAACGCGCCGAGGAGAATCCGCCGGTGGGTTTCCCGCCACCTCACGACTCCAAAGACTCGAGCGACTCGACGCCCTTGCTGGGCCACCGTCATTCACAATCTTTGCGGTCCAGAACTAGTGTCGCCGAGGTGCCCCGCACGCCTCCTCCTCGCAGGACGCCGACGTCTCGACGCCGACGAGCACCGCTCGGATCGAAGCCTGCCGCCTCATCGACGCCGTTCTACCCTGTTTGTTGTCGGACGTTCGACGCCCCGTGTCTCCCGCTTGAAAGGGAAGACATTCAAGAAGGGCCGTCGATTCCCCGACACCGAACACCGAGTTCCTCGACGCTTCTCGACGCCTCTCGACGATCCGTGACTCCTGCTTTAAAGGGGGTCATTCAAGCAGGATCTGTCGACGCCTCCTCGAAGAACTCGACTCCACCAGGTACATTGGGGGGGTAAAAACATTGTAGGAGAGAATAAGACTATTGAACAATATATGGACTGGGCTTGTGTTATATCTCTTTATTTTACAGGTTGCCCAGGTGGGGGGATCTCCACACAGAACTGTGTCCAGTAGCGAGGGCCAGTCTTCTGCCTATTGTTTCAACCATCTGTTATCTCTCCTCTCTCTATTGCTGGTTTCCTTCTTATTGATCTGCGTGCCATTTTTACAGTATTAGGAATGCACTTTAATGAGGTCTAATATTAGTGGTACCACTTTAGAATTGTAGATATTTACCATTATTGATTTTCCTGAGCACAAAGTGCGTTGTTGTGATAAGTGTACATAACCCTTGAATATTAATTATATAAAGACTGTGTTTTCAGTAATACAGTGTGTGGACATTCCTTTGTGGGGGTTTGGGAATACACTGTACTTAAGAACCAGCCTGCATCACCTCCTGAGAAGCTAGGCCTTGATTGCTCGTCCATAGCTACCATAATAGAGAATCTTGGCTGGGGTCCTCTGTGCCTCTCCTCTACCATATAGAGAGCGGAAGTACAGACCCCCCCACCGGTCTTTACATTGGGAGAGATCCAGGCCCTTTCCTGCAAGCCCCCGTACTTGACTTTTCACGACACGAGGGTAGTGCTCAGGACGCACCCCTCCTTCATGCCCAAGGTGCCGTCGGATTTCCACCTCAACGAACCCTTGGTGTTGCCTGTTTTCTTCCCGTCACCTTCGTCGCCGGCTGAAAGGACTTTGCACTCGCTGGATGTGGCTAGAGCGCTGAAGTTCTACGTGGACCGCACAAAGAGTTTTTGGAAGACGTCACAACTTTTTGTGAACTTTGGACCTGTCAATCAGGAGAAGGCTCTCTCGAAGGCTTCCATTTCCAGATGGCTCTCCGGCTGTATCATGTACTGTCATCGGTTGGCAAACCGACCGCTGCCTGGCGGTCCGAGAGCCCATTCCACCAGAGCGATCGCAGCTACCACGACGTTCCTATCTGATGTGCCCTTGCTGGACATCTGCAGGGCTGCTACGTGGAGGTCGACGCACACCTTCACGAAATTCTACTGCATCAATCGGGATTCCAGGGAGGAGTCCAGGGTCGGCCAAGCAGTACTGCGCAACCTGTTCGCCTAAGGTGAGCCTGGTGAGGAGGTAAGAATTGCTTAATGTTGAGTTTTGGATGTAATGCTTAATGTTGAGCCTTTGCCACCTCCCGTGGTTGTGCATGTGTGTACTGCTATGTATTCTTTTATTCATGAGCATGTGAATCCATGCCAGACCCCATGCTGGAGAAGGAACAAGTTACTTACCTGTAACTGTTGTTCTCCAGCATGGGTCTGGCATGGATTCACATGCGAACCCTCCCGCCTACCCCTCTGCGGCTCTTCACTTGGTCATACTGCCACTTCACATGCTACCAAATCTGAAGATGGCTGCCAGAGGCGGGGCTTAGGGAGATGGCAGTCATTGGCTGTGGTCAGTATGACGCAGAGATCAGTGATTGGTTACTGCTACGAAAGACAGATCAGAAACGAAACTGATACTGATTTTTCTTTACCGAGGATTCCCAGCCTGACGGGGAATATTCATGAGCATGTGAATCCATGCCAGACCCATGCTGGAGAACAACAGTTACAGGTAAGTAACTTGTTCCTTAGCTCCGCCCTCTCGGAACCTTCGTTTTATATATTCCATTATATTTTTTTCTCTTTTTTTGGGCATTTTGTTTAGTTTCACATAATTATCGGCATAGGCATTTCCCCCTTCATCCACCGACTGTAATGTGACATTTGCTCCTTTGAATAAACCCCTAGTTTTGCAGAAGGATATGCGCATTAGGCATCCTGCCTCTTCATAAGGCACACCCGTACGCAGTAAAAGCTTGGGTGCCCCTATTATGTGTGGGATGAGTGAGCAGACTTAGCATGTGCCATTCACCCCTTCCCTTCCCACCCGTAACAGTTTGTCATACCAAACGTTTTCAGATGATAAACTTTGCCCTTTTTCAGTGTCATGATGAAAACCCTCTTCATCAATGAAACTTCTCTTTCTGCTGTTCACACTGATTTAACAGTGCACCACTTTTTCTTTCAAAACCAAATACAGCAAAAATATGAATTCTATACTAAGACATGTTAATATTATCGCACTCCCAAATAAAAATGATTGCCGTCTCCTCCTAATTGCTGTGTCTTTAAAAACATTCTCTCCTTCCTCCTTTGCTGGGATTTTATAAAGTCTGATTGCTGAAAGATAAGTTACCGAAAGTTCACAAATGCTTCCCATTATGCTATGCTCAGCTCCTCTTGTCAATAGGAGCTGGTGCTCCTGTCTTTGCGTGCATTGGTGATGTGGACCCATCCTTGGCACCCCTCAATCTTTATGGCCGTCTGTGTTGAGTAGGTTACTGCGTGGGGCCCAGTAAAGCGCTCCTCTTGTCACTTCCTGATGTGTTGTTTTACTTACACCTTGTCTCCTGGTTAGAGAAGTGCTGCTTGCAGTAACTGTCCTCCTTGATCATTTATTGGCTATTCTGGCGCTCTCAGCCTTTTCTGTATATATTGAAGTGGTGATGTAAGTTCTGAGAGAGAGAGATGAAATTCCCCCAGAATGCTTGAAGAGGACTGAGCGTAGAGATTGTACTTGACGGAGGTATAGGCACATGCATTCTCCCTTCCTGTAACAATCTCATGTGGAGTGAGATGATGATCTCCAGGTGGATTGAGTAAAGTGAAAAAAGAGCAAGAGGCAAGCAGTGCAACCAGGATTTTCCAAGCGTTTGCGTGAGCTTAGCGAAGCACATTTTTAACAGGCCATTCATCTTTTCAACTAAACCGTTGGCTTGAGGGTGATAAACTGTGCACATTTGGTGCCTTATCCCCAGGATGACCGTCATTTCTTTAATTAAATCATTTCCGAAATGCTGACCATTGTCGGAATGAATTTCATCTGGGATCCCCCACCTTGGGACACTCCTCTCTCACCAAGAATTTCACTGCTTAACGGGTGTCATTATGGACACAGGGACCAGCCTCAAGCCAATGTGAAAATGGACACACAGCTACAAGCATGTATCTGTAAGAGGTACATCTCTCTTGCAAATCGACAGTCGATATGCAAGTGCTGGAAGGGCCACTCTGGGCAGGGCAGCATTCCCCATACTACTCTTAACGTGTGACCTAGTAGGAACTTCTGGCATATCATGCAATTATTTACAAATTCAGAAACATTCTTGTATAAGTTTGGCACAAACCAGTCTTCACTTATCCCTGCAGCCACAAGCTCTTTGGATTTGTGGGTAGGGTAGTGTAGCTGCTCTAGTGCCACTTTCAATAACTTGTTTGGCATTACCACCTTGCCTGTGCTATCATGTCGCCAAATTAAATCTGTTGGAGACAAAGAACATACTCTTTTCTTCCATAATTGTTTTTCATCATATGGTGCTTCTCCATACAATTCTATTATTCTTACTATTGGGGTTGCATTAACATTTTTGGGCAGTGCATCTTTTTCCTTGCTAGTTTTTATCAGTGCCATAAGAGGTATTTTTTCTAATTCGCCAGGGAAAAGCGTGTGTGCCGTCTGGCATATATTCTGCTTCTTTTGCTACTTTGTCTACTTTTGCGTTACCCAATTAAATTAAATCTTGCTGTCCTGTGTTGGCCTTGCACATTATTAAAGGCAATTCTACTGGGAGTGGTAACACTTCTTATAAGTTACTCAAGAGTGTATTGGTGTGCTATCACTTCATTTGAACCCCCTCCTTTCCCACCTTGCCAGCCCTGAATGCACAGTGGATGTTATGTATGCAGAGTCAGAACACATGTTAACCACCTGTCCCTCTCGCATATTTAGTGACTCAAATAATGCACTCATTTTGCTGCTTGTGCAGAGTAGTTTGCTGGCAATCGTGTCTGTGAATACACTATCAACCCCTCTTCCTTGTGTATTCCGTGTTTGTGTCCCACTATTACTGCACCAGAATGTCTTTGTCCTGTACTTTGGTTGATACTTGAGCTCCCATCAATACAGATCTTGTCCCCCCGTCAATCACTTCCTCTTTTACAAAGGGGTTACCTTCATTTCTGTCTATGCATGCAACACAATCATGCATGTAATCTCCCGCCTCCATTTTTTTTTTTTGCAATGAATTCTGCTGAGTTTATTCTGCACCTTACCACCTCTATTGCAGGGTTTGTCAGTATTACTTCATACCCTAAAGATCTCTGAGTTGTCAATGTTGATTTGGTGCTTCTAATATTGCGAACAGTGCATGTTCCACGTACAAAATTACAGGGCACCCCATTGTTATTGCGGAAGGTTTCTCAATTGAAAATGCAGCAGCAGCAAGTGCTTTCTAGCATGGGAAGTGTCCCAGCATTACTTGATCTAGTCATCCACTATAATAAGCCAGTGGCTTGTGTCCCTTCTTTTGTATTAGTGCAGCTGTCATTCACTTGTTGTCCCATTCAGATGTTAAGGTAAACTTCTCTTTGTGATTGGGTGTGGCCAATACTGGTGCATGTGCTAGCTAGCGTTTGAGCTCATCAACACTTTCACCCATTTCAGCTATCCATTTCATGTTGCTTTCGTTTTTCTGAGCTCCTTTTAGTGCTTGCACTAATGGCGTGGTGTAAGTGGATGTCACGACCCTCACCCCTGACCCCCCCACTGGCAAGCCCACTTGCCAGGTGGAATCGGGGCTCGGGTTTGCATCAGGGCCTTGAAGGCCTGCCATCCACTCACAAGGCTCTCTTGGGGCCAGTCCTGGCGCCTATGGCACCAGGCTCATGCACCTTGAAGAACATGTGTGCAGGGAACTACTTTTTTCATTTGGGGCCTTCAGCCAACATGGAGGCATCCACATAGCTTGGCTGCTAGGAACCAAGCTATGCGGTAGTGTTTTGGGTGTGGTGGCCTAGGGACTACTTTATCTGGTACTTTGTTGAGTCTATTTAAACCACACCCGAACAGGAAAGCACACTTCACATTACTTTGCAGCGTGCAACGTGATGCTCACTGTGTCCTGTGATACCCACGCGCCTCGGAGCAGCAAACCTGCAAGGAGACAAAAGGAACATCGTTAGCAGCATTTTACCTGCAATCTCCATCTTATTATCCACTCCCAGCTCCAGTGAAAAGCTTCCTCTGGATCTGCATGCCACCCTGACCGAAAGACCTGAAAGAGGAATGGAGAGGACAATATTAAAGAAGGCATATTAGACATTGCAAAACCATGAACTGCACAAGAAGCTTACCTGTCTGGTCGCCTCCCGGCCGTCATCATTACGGAATTCCACACACCCTGGGAAAACACTGCGACCTGCAAGAAAGGAAGAAAACAGGTTAGCAAAGGCAAGATAATGCAGCGCTACGCATAGCGCTTACTTACCACATCGTAGCGCACATCACGTGCCGTCATTTACCAGCGAGGCCCAACTCAGCCAGTTCGCCACTCTGAAGCTCCGCACACCTAAGGGAGAAAAAAAGTAATTATTCAAACAAAGAAGGGCATGCAAGAATAACAAGGCTATACAAAAGCTGCAGTAAGACCTACCTGAGAGACACCAAACGGGCCCGTGCCAGTGAAGTAACTTGGCCGCACAAGCCCACACAGGCAACGCGCCCCTGCCAAGAAGGCAGGACGGAGAGCACACCTAATTCCACAACAAGGTGAGGAGAGGGCCCTGAGGGATTGAAGTCACACGGGGTGGTGGGAGGATATTTACCTCAGTCGGCCAGTCTTGAACACAGTCCTCCTGTATTTTCAGGCGGAATCTTCCCCGCAGGCCCTACCTGGGGTAAAAACTGGGAAGAGGATACCAGCAACTAACTCGGCTGAGTGGCATCCCCGTGGATACCAGGTGAGCGTAACAGTGGAGTAATCAAAAACCCATGCCTTGCAATAATTGCTCAGCCCTAGAAACTGCTGCATTTCTTTCTTTGTCTGTGGCCTGGATGTTTTATGTATTGCCTCAACTCTTTCTGGTGCTCTTTTTCTCCTGTCTTCTGACACAATCTGGCCCAAGTAAACAACTACTTTTTGACAATACTGCAATTTATCTTAGTACACTTTGTGCCCTTTGTCAGCTAGCAAAGACAGTAGTGTCACGGAGTGCCTTATGCATTCTTATTCTGTCGTGCTACACACTAAAAGGTTATTCAAGTTTTGTATCACTGTGCTTACAACCTGTAAGTTGCTCAAATACATTACTCTGTTGAATATGCTGGATCCCTGAAAGTAGCCTTGAGGCATTATTGTATGTTCGAATCTGGTTCTGCCATAGCTAAACGTGGTGAGATACCTGGGATCTGGATATAGGGCAATGGAGAAAAAGCCATCTTTCAAATCTACAACTGTGAAGTAGTGTGATTCTGCTGAAACACTGCAAGAAATAGTTGCATGGTTTGGTACTAATGAGTATTGCACCTCGATATTGTTAAGGGGCATACATCCTGTATGAAACGCCACACCCCTTCCTTTGATGTATCGATCGGATAGATATCTGTGTTGCAAGGTGATACGGATTCTTGTATTATACCTTGTTGCCATAGGGAATGCAATGTCTCATATATGCCCTCATCTGCTTCTCGGGAGAGGGGCTATTGCTTCACTTTCGGTACCAGGGCTCCTTCTGTTAATTTGATGTCTACTGCCCTAGCCCCTTTTAGTATGCCTACATCGTGTGGTCCGTTTGTCCATAGGACCTTTGCAACCTTCTCCAGATCCTCCTGCTAGTATTGTATTTATTCATTGATTGTGTAATCTGAGACACTGCTCTGTCGTTTGTTCATTGGACATGGCATGCTTAGTTCCAACACTACCTGTCCCTCCTCGTCTTTGATAGCAAACAACTATGTGTCTGTTACTCCTGTCAGGGTGGGATCGTTGCATACGGTGGATCGCCACTCCATATTGTCATCAGTAGCAACCAGTATAAGCATGTCTTTTCTCACCACTACTTCCTTTAGGTAGAACAGTTGACATGTGCCTGAAGTAACAGTAGAGGGGCACTGTGGTCTGAACAGAAATTCATTGGACAATCATAACACTTTTCCTTCAATTCCTGGAATCCATCCCAGTAGCACCTGTACCCTATACAAAACACTTGTGTACGTGTGGGTATCCCTCTCATACTGCTGTGTGCATAGTATGCCTGTATCAACACTGCCACCATGGCTGGGTACATCCCAGGTGTGCTGCACACCATCCCTTTCTCTGAAAATGAAATTGTGACATTTAGTTTGATTAGCAAGTCTCTTCCTAGAATGTTGGTAGGTGTGTCTTTCGTATACAATAATGACATTACAATCTGCTGCGTCCCTATTGTTAGTGGCAAATCTTTGGTTAGAGGAACCTTCAAATTTGTCCTCCAAAAGACTTGTGTGCCCAAATTGGTGTTGGATAATCAAAATCCCTCTTCTTTTATACATGATCTGGTGGGCCCAGTATCAATTGGAAAGGAAAATCCCATCTGTCCTATTTGAGCTGCTACCTCAGTCTCATCTTCAGGGGCTTTAGTTACGGCTAGGACAGGACACACTTGCACTTCCCGAGGGCACCCCTGTTCAGAAAATGTTTGCAGAAGGCGTGAATGGATTGCCGCCCACCACTGCCACTCGTGTGTATTGGGGCAATGCATTATGTCTCAGTATTGTTACTTTATCATCTACCTGTGTCTGTGCTTTTGCTTGAAGTATGCTCACTGTACCTTGCGTTCCTGCCATCTCCCCACCTTGCACTTGTGATTGTCCCTGAGCTGGTATAACCTGTGTCTATGTGGGCAGCAATTGCAGTTGCTGTTGAGGTGTTTGCGTCTGCATATATGCCTGCTGTTGCTGCACTCCTTGCTGCTCTGCTTGCGCAATAAGTGGGCATGTTCGGGCAAAATTACCAAAGTTGCCGCACGCAAAACGTTCCTCTCCAAACTGTGGCCCCATACCAATGTACCCAACTCCCTTTCCTCTTGGATAATATCCTCTTCCTGTCTGGTACTGCCCAGCCTGTTGTTGCTGTATCTGCACTGTCCCCCAATACTGATGATTATAAGGTGTTTGCATGGATCCTACTTGCTGTGTTACCACTGCTACTGAGAGACTTCCTTGTTGGGCGGGTGCGACAACAACTGGTCCTGTGAGCACTGCTCCTTCCATGCTTCTTTTAGCCATTTCTTTCTGTACCAATTAATGTTTCTTTTTTACTGTGTTTTCTGCTCTCACTTTATCTTTCCCCTGCTTCTTTTTACAATAGTGAACAATTTTTGCCTGTATCTCAGGACATCCTTTCGCTTCAATCTCAACAATTTTTTCTAGGGATACCTTCACATCCACAGGGAGCCTAGTCACTAAGATGTGATACCCCAATGTATTTTGTAGTCCCAGGACTGTTCTCCTGTGTTTACATCTGTTGTATGGCTCGTATATACTCTGCTGGGTCTTCACCTGGCTTCATTGTTTGTGCTAATATTGTCCCCATATCTAACGTATCTGGATACAGCTCTCTCATAGCTTTCCAAACATGTGCTTGATAATTATTAAAGGGTGCTTGGTCATGTATCTTAGAGCTTAATTTTACCCCTGCACATCCCTCTTGCTGCCAAATGTCACCAATACCGCCAATAAACTCTTAATGTCCCCTATGGCCAGCAGAATGCCTGCTGTCTCCTTCTCAAAAACATAAATCGACGTACTTGCTCCCACCATTAGTGAAGGTAAACTCTAGACTAAATTATCCCTGCCCATTGTCTGCGAAGGCACGCAATGCACCCCTCCCTTTGTTTTCTGCAAAAGGGGCACCTGCGTATGCGCTCTGGGTATATTCCTTCGCCCTGGTATTTTCACTACTGCTATTCTTGTCTTCCTACTCCAAAGCCTATTTCCCCAGTCCCCCAATGATTCCTCTTCGCTCTTCCTCCCCTTCGTTTCTCCTCCTTCCCCTGCTTAGAATGGTTAGATTGCATGTGTCGTATTCGTCATCCCTATTGGCTCTATCGCTGCTGTCCTCTGATAGAGTGCAATCACCCTCTGTTGTATCTATTTTGCTGTCATCCATGTCATGTCCCCATTTATCAATTTTAATTTGTATGCTTCCTGCTGTCCATCCCTGCTGGTCTGCTGTCTTTCCTTGTTCCTTCCCTTTTTTATCTATCTGGTCTTGCATTACTTTTTCTGCTTCCCTGAACACTGAGTTAAGTTGCTGCTGTGTGCTCTGTTTAATGTCCACTAAATGTTTAATTTTCCCCTTCTCATACTTATTCCCAGAGATAGGTTTGCACTCATCTTTCTTTTTGATCGTTCCCTCCTCATCTTGAGATACCCACCTAGGATTTGTATATCTTGCAGCTGGTTTCAACAGTGGGTACATTGCGTAGGGAGGGGGTGGTGCACTCCCCTTCTCCCCCTCTCCCTTCTCTTTTTTTTATTTTCTTCTTACAGCTTCCAGAGCCCTAGGATGTCTTGCCTCTTTTTGACATTGGCTCTTTAATGGGTAGCCGACAGGTATGAATACATACTGTCGATTAATACTCTTATTGAATGTTCCCTCTCCAGGCCATTCCTAACAGCACTTCCCCACTATGTCGTTTGCCCACTGAAAGTGGTGCTTTATTATTTTATCGCAATATTGGGGCAATTCTTTGCACATGTGATCAAGGGGTGCATCCATCCAGTAGGACATTATCGCACCCTCTTCCTGATTGTTAGAGTACTCTTCCCTCCCCCTTTTCTTCTTTCCCCTGTTTATTTAAACCTTACATTTTTTAATCATTAGTCACTCCCTTCCGCTTACTCAATCTTATACTTACCGCTTAACTCATTCACCCTATTTAATTCACACTGGTCCTCGCCACAGGCCCCGCCCTCTCACCTCTGGTTCCACTCTTACATACAATGGCCTTCTCCACAGGCCCATCCTGTTTGTTTTTATTCGTACACAAATGGCCCTCTTCACTGGCACACCACCTTAACAATGTCCTATGTTAGTATACTGAGAGCTTGGTTGGTCCTCCCTTTATTTGACCGCGCCTCCTGCATGCGCTACACCACTCTTTCAATATTTACATGTTAGTTCGGATCTGGTCCTTCCGTAATTTCCACAAACACAATAAATAGAAAACTGCTACAACTTCCTCTTTATCACAATAAACTGCAACTACTCGCATACGCTTCTTCCTCTTTTCTCTTTACTTGTTCGAGCTCTTTAACTGAAAAGAATATAAAACGGACATAACTGTTTTTGCCTGCACTACAACCAACTGCTGTCTAATAAGGTCTGCCACTTACTGCGCACCCTCTGCTCTAGTGCAGATGTGCCACGGCCCACTTACTCCCTATCTGATAAATTGACCTAAAATCTAAGACTAATATGGCCGTTCGCCCTCCAACTCTTGAGGGTTTGTCCTATACAACATAAAAATAATCCCTCCCGCTCCCTATGTGTTCATGCACGGGTACACTCTTGTATCCTTTTAGGAGATTCTCCACTCTTCTCAACCTCAAAGTCTCCCTTTAAAGGCCAGTACCCCTTCAGAGCGAAGGTAGCGCTCTGACCAGACGGACCTTCGGAAACTTGGTGTCTGCTGGCCTCCTCCATATTTGAACTCTTAGGACTGGTCAGGGAGCGCAATCCCAAACTCCTCCAGGAGTATGGCTGGAATTTCCACGCCTGATCAGGAAAGCTGATGGATCTTTCTGTGGCCTCCAAAAATGTTCAGTGGGTTGCCTTTGAACTCCCCAGTAAAAAATTACAAAAGTAGTCAAAAAGGAGTGTACGCCAGGCAAGAAGTAACACAGTTTTATTCAGGGCTCCAGACGCATCTGAGACAGCAATATTCAAACAGAACGCAGAACAGCATGAAAAGGGGCTGTCAAAGAAACACCCCTAAGTCAAAAGCTTTTATAATCCTCTGAACTAATTAACATCAATTATTTTGCAACATTGAATGTTTCCCCACCAGAAGCTGATTGGTGAAAGCATATCCTATCCCTACCACCTTGAGACACTTGTGTATAGGTGCGTTATAAATGCCATCTTTTATAATTCGGTCCTGCCACCCTTACCACACCACCCCCAGCTCCCTGTTGTGACGTCAAAATCCAACCCCCAATACCCACATCATAGTGCCAATTAATTTAAACATTTGAGATGACTAGGGTGTCCTGAAGGAAATCTTCATCAAGTGGACTCTTCCTCAAGTGGACCTATTCGCCACCCAGAGCAAAAGAAGATGCCACCGGTTTGTGTCCTGGATGGGGCAAGGCAGGGGCTCTCTGGGGGGGGGAGTTCCATGTCATAATGTCGCCACAAAAATCTCGCCATGCAAAAATATCGCCAAAAAATGGCCGTTTTTTGTGGCGACATTATTGCATGGAACATGCGGGGGACACCCCCGCAACCCCCAAACTTTTTTTTTTATTTATTTATTTTAAAAAAATGTTTGCTCCTGTCCCCATATATATGGTCACCCATATAATATCGCTGCAACCTTTTGCCAGTGATATTATTTACGGCGACGATATATATGGGGATAATATTACCTGATACCCTCTGGGGGATGTGTTGCATATTCAGTGGAACAACATCAGTGCATACTCTTTCCCCTCTACCCCGTTGATTCACAGGGTCATCTGCAAGATTAAAGAGTCGCAGAGGCTTTGTCTCATTTTAATATTGCTGCAGTTGCCAGCCAGACCTTGTTTCTCACAACTCCTCCGACTGTCAGCTCAACCTCCAGTCCTCCTTCCATGGGGACGAGCCCCCCCCTACTATCCCAGCCGGGCGGTACAGTGGTTCATCCCACTCTGCAGAAGTTAGCGCTGGAAGCCTGGTTCCTGAACATGTCGCCCTAGGACATCTGCACCCGTCTCAAGACAATGTGGCTATCATTCAAAGGGCAAGAAGCAGCTCTACCAGGAGGCAATAGAAGAGTAAAGGTTATGTCACCGGGCCATGACAAACGATGTAGACCCTCTGGCATGCACACTAGACTATGTGCTGTCTTTTTCTGCTCATCTCCAACATTCAGGCGTGCAAGTAGACACCTGTTGTACCTACCTGGCTGCCATAGGGGCTTACAGAAATTTCAGAGATGACCTCTTCTCCAACCAGGTGGTCAAAAAGCACTTGGCGGGTCTGACCAGATTGTGCCCCCCCCCCCTCTCAAGCGCCCACACCCGGTCTGGGACGTTAATGTGGTGCTGGCTGCCCTGGCATATAAGCATTTCAAGCCCATGGCATCAGCAGATATCAGGCTGGTTACTATAACAACTGCTCTACTGGTTGGCCTTACCTCGGCGCGCATGATCAGTGAGATATAGGCGCTAGTGGCATCATAGCCGTATACCACATTTCACTGGGACAAGGTGGTGCTAAGGACGCACCCTGCATTTCTCCCAAAAGTTGTGCCATCTGTTCACCTCCATGAGGAGATGTTGGATTCTTTCCAGACCCTGGACGAGGCACAGAGGGTATTGCACTGTCTGGATGTTAGACGTGTGCAAAGATTTACCTGGATAGGACTAAGAGCTTCCCTAAATCGGATGTCCTGTTTGTCACGTTTGCAGGGTCAAAACCAGGCTGTCAAGCATCCAGGGCCTCAATAGAGAGGTGGATGGTGATGGCCATCACAGAGGTGTACGAGTGGCAGCACATGTCTTTGCCAGCAAACGTGCACGCCAACACAGCCAAGGCCATGGCTGTGGCCTTCCAGAGACACGTTCCATGGCAGACGATCAGCAACGCAACCACTTGGGCTTCTCCATTGGCCTTCTGCAAACACTGCTGCTTGGATGCTAGCACCAGATCAGATGCAGCATTTGCCAGGCGGTTTTCTTAGAGGGGCAACTCTCCTCCCCGGGGCTGCATTCAATTGTAATCGCCCCTACAGTATGGAGGAAAGGACGTAGGAGTAATTGTTACTCACCGTAGTGACTAACATACTCCTATTCCATAGTCCCCTTTCCTCCATATTTCCCACCATCCTCCCCCTTAATAAACCTCTGTCATTAGGCAATTGTAATATAGACAACTATTCAAAGGGGACTGAGGCATGGCACCGGTGCGCAGAGTCAGAGGAGCGCATGTTCCTAGGGCCACGCTCCTGCGCACATCTAAATTTAACAGGGAACACAATCTTCTAGAGAATAAGGTTCAGTTTCCCGTCCCTAGAAGGGATGCCCATGTAGTATGGAAGAAAGGGGACTAAGAACTACGAGTACATTAGGCACTGCAGTGAGTAACACATAATATCTCTAGGCACGTCTTCAAACTTCCTAATCTTGCTTCTGTCCATTTAAACCTATTTCTTCCCCCAGTAATTTCTAATTTATGATGATAGTATGATCCGCAGGAAGGAATCACAGATGGTTCCCAAATTAGTACTGAGAGATTGTGGTCACTATTCTGTTGCAATAGCACCTGAAGTTCAATCACATCAGGGAAAATATTTCTTGATACAAAGACATAATGTATTGTAGCAACCTGGTATAATTGTCTCCTGGTTGAATGTAGAGGTATATCCCCTTTTAGTGCTCAATTTAAAATTATGAAACCTTTATTCTCCATTAGCCATCTAGATGATCCAGGAGATAGCAAGTTACCTTTTGTATGCACACATTTAATACTCCAATCTCCTGCAATAAATACTGTACTAATGTTCACATCACCCATACTTGGCTCCAACATTGCTTCCACTACCTGTATAAGTGATTGCTAGAGGACTCCGATATACATTTAAGATTACATAGTGCTCCATCAGGTAGTCTTTTATCCTGGCGGATAGAAGCTTTGTTAATTGAATAAATGGATAACGGGAAGCCCATGGTTTTAATGTTAGCCCTGTGTCTAACTTGCAGGCCGCCAGCAGACTTGCTGATGGCCTCTTCTTTAAAGCTTTAATAGCTGTGATACAGCATGTCCCTCCAATACCGGTGGATCAAGGAGCCATGTTTCCTGCAATAGAACAATGTCAAACAATGGCAAGGCATTATTTTTTGTCAATAACTGCTTCAGTCACCTGTTATTCCAGGAGGCCATTGTCGGCTCTCTGCATTTGTTATTAAGTGGGCATTCATTTTGTAGATAATTTCTATCCCCCAATAAGGCACCTTTTGTAACCATGACCAATCAGATTCCTTGTCAGTGTTTTGGAGGTCCAGAAACTCAACTTCCCTCACCATCTTGCCTTTATCCCCTTGACCGAAGATTCTTAAAGGCAAGAAGGTATGCAGTTTTCTCTCCTTTAGCAGTGGTGTTCGGTGTAAATCAGTTTTTTTTATAATTGATTTTTATCTTTATCTAGCCTGAATCCTAAGTGTTATTTTGTCCCCCCACAAATTTCTGTAACCAATTGCGAGGGAATCGGCAGGCTAACGTTATTAAGCACGTGGTCATCAGGAAATTTGATCTGCTCAATACGTGGTCATCAAGAAATTTGACCTCCTCAATGTCACTAGACTGGATGGCCCTTAAACCAGGAATACTTGCCATTAATCTTAGAATGTTAGTTCTATTTGGGATCAGATCTTCTTTGTCTTTCCTTCATATCCAAATATAAGCAGTGATTTTTGGCTGACTGTCCCTTTCGTTTTCTTTGAGTGAACTGTGTCCTGCCTACTTTCCTTATGCTCATACAAATCCCTCACGCTTTTGCTTGAGGAGTCTCTTCTCCTACTGCTATCTGTTTTTTATCCTTTGGCAATCAGGTCCTCTATAGTCATCTCTTTCGTACTGTAAATCATCGACATGATCCTGCAAAGTACAAAGCCTTCTTTGTTGTAGCATACCAAACCTTACGGTCTGCTTCTCAGTTTCCTTGTTGGATTTCCCTAGTTGACACTTTGCCTGTTCGAATACCAGAATGGGTTTGTTCTCAGTATGAATGCTGAGATTTTGATTGGCTAGCTCACTAGCTATTAAGTGGAAAGGTTTGCTAAATCCTCCTCTTGAGCTGAGATCTCCTCTAACTTACTTTGCTACTCAGTAGTTTCCGGGTCATTGATCATCCCTTCAGTCATGATTTTTAACGATTTATGCTTTTTTTTTGTCATCTAGCTTGTTTGCTGGTTTTCGTTTTTCTTTTTAGAAAGATCTTGAGCTTGAGGAGGGGTAGTCAATACAGCTATTCTACCTTGCTGCACTTGCACGTTCTGAATACTCACAAGGCATAGTAGGTTTGTCCTGTTTCTCCCCTCCCTTGACCCCTCACTGCTCTTATATATTGTGTTTTTAATGTATTTCCCACTCCTGCTCCCTCCCTTGCCATGTGGGTGCTTTGAAACAGTATTGTCTTATTGTATAAGTGCCCAACAAGTAAACAATACTTTTTTTTTTTAAATTAAAATGAACTAGAAATGTTCTCGAGCCATAGATTGATTTTTTTTAAAAAAAACAATTTTATTGATTTTCACAACTATGTAACTTATTGTCATGGTCATGAAGTCAGGGGCACAGACATGCAGAGGTTGCATGCACAGGAGACCTGGGGGGCACTGTCCTGGCGCCTTTGGCGCCAGGCTCATGAGCAAAAGTAAACAAGAAAATCCATTTAACACCAAAAAGCTTTTATTATGGGCAGAGCACTTCAGATGCATTAACCTTGAACATTCCATCCATTAAGCAGGATGCATTAACCTTGAACATTCCATCCATTAAGCAGCCCCAAGTGTATTCTTGGGTGTGGCTGCTAATGGATTGCCTTTGCACGTGCTCACTCTCTAGGAGTGGCAGGGTGTGGCTGGTAAGCCGGCCCTAATGGGAGTGCCCACAATCTCAGCTATATAAACTGCCTCGATCCTCAAGACAGAGGCTTCGTGTTATTCTGCACTTGCAAGCAGCGTAACGCTCACCGTCGCCTGTGGTCAGACTTACCTTTGTAGATCCTGCTTCCTGGACATCCTGCTTCCTGCCAGCATACTTACCAACTGGGGGAAGCTGTTCTTACCTGTACATCTCTTCGGTGAACCAAGTATTAATCTTTACACTTTACGGAACGCCGTAATCTTCATCTTGGCAACGCAGAACGACACGCTCCATCGTCGACAGCAGCGCCTGCAAGGAAAAACAGAAGACAATGTTAGACATCGAAAAAACAGTCGGTTTAAGGTTGAGCTTCGCAATACTTGGCGCTTTTCCTTAAACCATCACTTAACTTGCTGTCGAACATTGCGGTACCATCCATCTTCCATCCGGCCACGTCTCACAGCTGCATTGAGGCCGAATTTCCCTCTAAGGGAAGAAAACAGAAGAGAGACATTATTGCGGGCATGAATAGGAGCAACATATAAAGACATTAAACAGAACGAACAGCATCAGAAGAGCTCAAGAAAGACTTAACAATCATAAGGAGAAGCATAGTCTCAGCTGGACTGGACTAATCCTTATCAGTGATCAGTGAAGGAACTAGATCCCATTCGATGCTCCCCTGCCAGAACTAACAGGATGGAAAGCTTATCTTCCATAATTCACAGGTGAGCTTTATGGGCCGGCATTTGTTCACAGAAATAGTACTTTGTGGTGAAGGGTTCGAGGGGTACAAGAATCACAGATTGGCACACTCACACACACTTATCTCCATGCAGGAGCAGTATCACCACGTACCACCACGTACCACCGCTCACAGCTTTTCTACTGAGGGAGAGGCCTGAAGGGGGTGATTCAAGTTCAGGGAGGGCTGCAACTGTGCCCCAACGCCTCCGCAGAGACCAGGTGGGCGTAAAACGTACTTATCCATTCACTGAACAATCCTATAAGAATGCGTCTGCTTGTCCCTTCCCCTCCCCCAATACCTCAGCCTAGTCCAGCTACATTTCCTCTACCGTATTACAACTGACTGTACTCTGTCCACCTCAGCCTCTAATTCCTCATTGTATCCCCACCCGCTCACCATCTTCGATAGCTCTGTGGCGGGAGGCCAATAATTCTACTAACCTGTCTTTCCAAGAGTCCAAATCTACGTTTTGCTCCTCCTGGCCTTAGTGGACTGTCTCTTGCCAGGGACCTCCTGGGCCCATGGGGGGGTCTGAATACTGCATTACACTTCTCATGTCTGGGGGCCTGCTAGCGGCCCTCCGCCCTATGACCTGCCCACAAGTTATGGATGCGCATCTTCATGCTATTTACATTTGCGTCCGGTGCCTCTCTAGGTCGTCCTCGTTCCAGGGCCCACTCCCACTGCTGCAAGTATCTTTTGCCAGCCAGCCTGTGTCACCCCATACCATGCTTCTTCAGTGCTAGGTACGTGTTTTCTGGGCGGGGCTGGTTTCTCTATGGGTGTTACTCCGCTATATTTATTTTGCTGCTGCTTGTTTGCCCCTTGGCATTCCTGGTCCCACCACCTTTCTCTGGCCTCTTGTGCTTTATGGGGGTCCCACCTCGACCTCCTGGCTCTCAATGGTCTGCGCTCACCTTTACATCAATGGCCTAGAGACTACGTCGGCTCCTTCCTTCCTATTGGGCCACCTAAATACTTGGGGTTAGTCCTTCAGTTCATTGCGGTCTCCTTTGCAGTTCGTCTGTATTTTTTGAGGTGTGCAGCCTATTCCAGCGCCTGGCTTGTTTGTGCAAATGGCTCACAGGCTGCTTAATGCACCCAGGTGGGAGTCTCTCCCCTGTATCTTCGCTTATTTCCTGTGTTCGTAGTTGCTGAACCATATCAGGTAACTGCATGTTTATGGTACCTGTTTCAGGCTTCTGGCGTGTAATTGTAGTTTCAGGGTCTGTATTTCTTTCCCGGCCAGGAATTCACTAGCTGCATCAGCTGCCTGTATGACTGGGCATCCACCATTCGGGTTCTACGCCGGTGTGGGCCTGCACTTTTGCTCTCCTGAGCACAGCCCCTGCCCCAATGTGTCCATGGATTCGTTCGGCACGTCTCCTGCTTGGTAGTGATGCTTCCTTAAGGTGCGGCTCGAGTATAAAACATTCCTTTGTGGGGGGCGTGGCTTGGAGCCACCATGAGTGGAATGGCTTCTTAGGAGCTACTGATCGCGCCGTTGCTGAAATCGCTGCGGCCAGTCCCCGTTATGGAGTGAAACTTAAACGACAGTCGTATGAATACTGCCTGCGGCTGTCTACTGAGCGGGACCCATGCCGTGGCCGGATTATGACATTTCGGCAAGTTCTTTCGCACGGGTCCCTGCTCGTATCCAAGATGGCGGCCGCAGAGCACAAACAGAGGAGTTCCTCCGTATGGGGGTGGAACTGGCGCGCTAAAGCAAGCGAAGCCGCCTAGCGCACACAGCTCTCCAGCCCGCACTGACTCTTCAGCAGTTTCTCGCCTCGAAGCAAACCGCGAACACCAACAGCCCCAATCCTCCCGCACAGCCCCGGAGACCATCGCAAGTATGACTGAGGGCCAACATTGAACTGCGCCAACCATCAGAAGCTGCTTCGGAACCGGTGTGAGGCCCTTGAGGTGCCTCCCGGCCCCGGCTCTCTCCCCCACTGCCGGTTCTCCGCCTTTCTTCCATCCTGCACGGGGGCACTGGCCGCGCCTCCTGCGGACGACCGGGACGGAGCTGCTCTTCCTCCGGGAGGGGGAGGCGACAAGCGGAGAACATCGCACCCCTGCCTGGGGAGCTCGGCCGCTCACCCCCTGGCGACCACTCCGGCGGCGACTGGCCCCTGCCATCCATTTCGCCAAGTTCAGCCAGAGGAATCAGCTACGACGCATCCCCCACCACACTCTGCAAGCCACGGCCTGATCGCACCCAGTCCCTCAGCCCAGCATTCTTCGGCGCACAGTGAAAATACACCAGCACGGAACGCCCAGAACATATCCCACTGGGTCTGAAAAGCCACATCCTTGCGGGACGACACAGAGCCCTTGTAACTTGTCGGAAAACACACCAAACCAGCACTGACAACTTTAAGGTGAGGAGGGGGGAGAAGCAGGGATTGCCCGCCTGAGTCGGCCGCTTCCTGCGGTCTTACCAATATCGGGCCCCCAAAATACTACAACACCAAATACTGCGGGCCCTACCCTCCTAGCGGCGGCCTCACCTCCCATTCGCCTCTGCCTATAAGACTGCCGCACCGCCTCAGGCCTTTGGGATCCTTCATACTGCACACCGAGTCCTGCCGCATTTCGCCCCCCTGTGATATCCCAGCAATAATCCCACGCAGAAAGATCTGCCGCAGAGACCTACCAGCACCAAGATGTCAAAAAGCGACAATGCCTCTAGGCAAGCGGGCATTGTCTCCCTATTAGCAAACACGACTGCGGAGAAATCCAGAAAGGGGGACCTACCAGAAGATCCCCCCAACACCCCCATGTCCGCAGCTCCAGCATCAACCCAATGCCCATCCCAATCGGTTACTAAAGCCGACCTGCAAGACCTACTATCAGCCATGACCAAAGAAATTCAAAAAAGGGCAGAAGAGGTCACTAAGAAGATTAACTCTCTTAACGGGCGGGTAGGAGAAGTAGAGCACCGAACGGCCGAGCTGGAAACCGAGGTTTGTGACCAAAGATTTGAACTCGATCAGGACAGGGACAGGATAGCGGCCTTAGAGACAAGATGCAACTTTCTAGAGGCAAAACAGGAGGACGCAGAAAACCGCTCTCGGAGGAATAACATCCGCCTACGAGGGATACCATCCTCCATCCCAGATGCAGAACTAAAAAGTTATGTCACAAACCTACTTAGATTTATAATTACACTTCCAGACAGCGCACCCTTGGAGCTGGACCGGGTGCACAGAACCTCCCCAAGAAGAGAATCTACATTCCCACCGGATGTACTAGTCAGAATCAATTTCTTTCAACTGAAGGAGGAAATTATGCGTGAGACAAGGCAGATGCGCCAGGTCACGTTCCAGGGCTCCACAATCTCACTCTATCAGGACCTGGCCGCCTCCATGCTCCAAAAGCGGAAAATCATGCGACCTCTAGCGGAATGGCTATGAGACTGGAAGATCCCGTATCGATGGGGTTTCCCGAACTCAGTTAAATTTAAATGGGAAGGTGCCCTGAGGCAAATTCACACGCCTAAAGAGGCGGATAGATTCATGGGCCTCAGAAAGTCAGACGGGGAGTCGGAAACAGAAGAACCATCCTGCCCTCCTCTGGAAAAGCCTCCCACAGGAGAATGGTCAAAAGCCGGCAGAACACAAAGACTTCGGGGTCCCCCTAAGAAAAATACCTTGCTGGGATGACCATTTGAGCAAGAACATAGCCAAACCCTGGCAACTCAATCTTAAGCTAACACCCTGTTCAGGTATCCGCTCCAAAAGAGTGGCACATCCCACAGCTCATAACTACGCAAAACCCTTGTGGAGAGAAAGCCTCCAGAGACACCTACTCTCATTTACACCAACAGTGCGGGAGCAAGGATGAGCTCCAAAAGAATTCGGATCAGCGGCCCAGTTGGCCATCGTTAGGGACCTTGGTGCCACCAGTTCCCCAGTGGCAGCAGGACAATGGTTCTACTACCATTTCAAGTTGGCGGGGGGGGAGTATGTAAGGGGGGAGATAAAATATCATGGCAATCAACCTGGAGAGGAGCAATCCGTGTCCCACAGGTTCTGGCCTCAGTCATCTTCACAGCACATTGCACCAGCAACTAAGCTTCCACCAGACCAACGCAGCAAACGAGCGCCTCTAACAAACTCTTGGCACAGGAGAGAGAGCAAGGCCAATGACACACCGGACGTTAAAATGCAGACCAATGGCCAGTGCAAGTGAAATAGTGATACTCGCGTGGAATGTCCAAGGCCTGAACTCGCCAAGAAAGCGTAAATCGGTAGAGCACAGACTGGGTCAGTTATCGGGAGACATCGTACTGCTCAAAGAAACGCACCTATTGCAGGAAGACGAATCACGAGTAAGATTCATTAGATATAAAAACAGAGCCTACTTCGCCTCCTCCGGACAGAAGAAGAGAGGAGTTGCAATTCTATTAAGTGACAAAGTCCCACTATCAGAAATTTCCATAAAAAGAGACCTGGAAGGCCGCTTCCTCCTTCTAAAGGGCCAGTTTGAAGAACTTCCTATTACCATTGTGTCAGTCTACGGCTCTAATACGTCTCAGGCCAACTTTATCACAAACTTAATTCCGACCATTCTAGCCTTCCGCAAAGGACATCTGATCATAAGTGGTGATTTCAGCTGCATGCCAAACCCACAAATAGATAAAACTCTGCCCCCTACGAACACCGACTTCACACAAGCACTATCAATAGCCAAATTGCTAAGAGAAACCAAATCCGTCGATGCATGGAGGCTATTTAATGGCACCGCAAGGGACTACACTCACTACTCTGTGTGCATAAAGGCTTTTCAAGAATTGACCTGATACTGCTATCGGGAGTCCTGTTCCCATGTCTTAACAACACAGAAATCCACACCTGTATGATATCGGACCACGCTCCAGTATCCGCAAATCTAGTTATCTCAGGCCAAAAACAGACCGTCCAAAGGCATTGGAAACTTAACGACTCACTGCTATTAGATGAATGCATACGAATGGAAACTGAAGAAAATACGACGGAGCATTTCCCCATCAACATCATCTGGGATGCCTTGAAAACGGTCGTCAGAGGCACACTGATTAGTGCCGGGGAAGAACAGAGAAGAGTCTCGAACATTATGGCTGCTAAGCTGGAGGAAAAAGTAAAGCAATTAGAGAACGAACTGAAATCACACAACTCCAGAAAAACGGAGAGAGCCCTGAGAAAAGCGAAAACAGCACTGGAAATGCATTGCGCCGACCAGACAGCGAAAGCCTTAGCTTTTACAATGCAATTCTATTACAGCAAAGGGAACAAAGCAAACAAGATCCTAGCGCAAAAACTTTAAAAAGTCTGCACCCGAAACAACATCTTGAAACTAAAAAGGGAACATGGACAAATGCTCTGATACAGAAAAAATCGAAGAACTATTGAAGCACCACAAATCAATCATGTCCGGAGAACCCACGGCACTAGACAACCTAGCAGAATATCTAAGCCCCATACCCTCCCGGGACACAACCCTGCTGGACTCCCTAGAATCACCCATCTCTTCTGAAGAAATCATAGATGCCATCAAATCTCTCAAATCAGCTGCCCCGGGCCCTGGCGGCTTATCTGCAAATTTCTACAAAAAATATGCCAGAATTCTAGCACCTCAGATGTCGGCCCTATTCAACTCTTTCCTTACCTCAAAGTCAACAACCGACTCAGTGGTGGAATCCATCACAATCCTGCTACACAAACCTGGAAAAGACCCCAAACTGGCGGCCTCTTACCGTCCTATCTCACTCCTAAATAACGACGGGAAGATTTTTGCCAAAGTACTGGCCAATAGACTGGCACCAGCCCTACCAACCCTAAATGATCAAGACCAAACGGGATTCATCCCTGGGAGAAGTACCCACAACAATATTTGAAGGACGATCAACATTATCAAGAATGCCGACAAATTAAAGGTAGGAACGGCCGCCATATCCTTAGACGCACATAAGGCCTTTGACCTGGTCGACTGGGGTACCTCCGGGCAGCCCTGACGCACATGGGCTTTGGGCCTAACTTTATCACCTGGGTAATGGCCAACTATCATTCCCCCCCACCACACAGCTGCGGGCCAACGGCACAAGGTCCAGCAAAATCCATATATCCAGGGGTACTAGACAGGGTTGCCCACTCTCTCCTCTAATCTTTGCTCTCTCTATGGAGCTCTTTGCAGCAAGAATCAGGCAAAATCCTAACATAAATGGGTTGTCCGTGGGAGGCCATGAATATAAAACTGCGCTATATGCTGACGATGTTCTAATAATGGCAACAAGCCTACCATTGTCCCTGGGTGCGATATGGGAGGAGATCTCAGAATTCGGGGCTCTATCAGGGTTCAGGGTAAACCTTTCCAAATCCGTAGCACTACCGGTGAACCTCTCTAGACAGGAAAAAGACACCCTCCGCCACCTAATGCCAATCCCATGGTCAACAGGCCCAATCGACTATCTCGGGGTTCACATCCCCAATGACCCATTGCGCCTATATTCGAGCAACTTCCCGCAACTGATCAAAGATCTTCAAAATGATCTCAAAAGGTGGAAGCCACAAGAAATATCGTGGTTTGGCAGAATCACAGCCATCAAAATGAACCTAATCCTCAGATGGCTATACCATTGCACAGCACTCCCAATCAGTATCCCGGGTCCTGCCCTGGCAGCCTTGCAAAAGCAAATCCAAGCATCTGTATGGGGGTGGGGGGAACCTCGTATAACCAAACGAATAATGATGAAGGGAATTCCACAGGGAGGTCTGGGAGTACTGGATCTTGCTAGATGCACCCTAGCAGCGCAACTTTCTCATGGGCCCAAGAGACAGACAAACCGAAGTGGACACATCTCGAAGAATCCTGGTGTTCGGTGGCACCATCATCCCTCCCACACCTTCCACCCACAAAACCACAAGCAAACAGTGGTCAGCTGCTACCAACAATATCGACAGTCCGCTGCTGGAAGGAAGCAGCCCGGAAATGGCACATCCACGGCTCGCTAGGCCCCCTAACTCCCATCTGGAATAACCCTGATTTCTCCCCAGGTCCAACGGCGCAAGACTTCCAACCCTGGATGGCAGGTGGCTTACATAAAACCAGGGATTTCCTGGAAGCAGGAGCACCCATCTCATTTGAAAGATGCAAAGCAAAATTCAGAGTGAATGAAGGGGAGAGATTCCACTACGCCCAAATCCGACACTGGATGTCCCACAGAGTAACCAAGGAGAAATGCTCCAGAGAATTAGCAGCCTTGTAACTATCATTAATAACCCCTACAAGCAAAGGCAGGATCTCAACCCTCTAGCGACTCCTACACGGGGCCGACCCCTCGAAAAAGGAAAGATACATGTTCGAATGGGAAAAAGACCTGGGAAAAGAAATTGAAATCGAGGAATGGGGGAAGATCTGGGCCAGGCTACACAAAAGCTCACAATGCATTACAACCAGAGAAGGGGGCTAGAAACTCTGCTACAGGTACTTTATAACCCCCGCCCAAATCAACAAGGCCAATCCAACCATACCCGGAACATGTTGGCGAGGGTGCCCGACCACAGGCTCACTGCTGCACATGGTATGGTCATGCCCGAAAGCGGAATTGTACTGGAAAGAGGTACTTAAACACATCACGGAGATCTCGGGCCTCACCATCCCATGGGATCTCTGAATCATCTTGCTGGGCAGCACAGGCGATGGAGCATTCCCGTTATCAGGCCAAATCCCCAGGCTATGTACGCATCTACTTCTAGCAGCAAAAATAGCAATGGCCCGGGTTTGGAAAAATAAAGAGGGCCCCTCCGTGGCACTTTGGTGGACGAAATGCTGGGATATAGTGGTGGCTGAAAGAATCACTGCGATCCGCGCAGGCTCGCTGAATAGAGCCCTAAATATATGGGACCCATTTATGGACTAGGCCGCCAAATTCCCGGCCCTCACCAGGAGGCCTCCATTAACAAGATGGCTCCAAAGCAGTCCGCTTTACTGAACCACTGCCACACACTTTAGCTACCCATCGTCCCACAGTCCACTCGGCGAAAAAGGACAGGACAGACCATGATCAGTAATGGCCATTCTAACATTTCTGCTCCTCGCACCACGACCCTCTCAAGCGTCGCTTTGCTAAGTCATACTTAATGATTGCTGTTCTGCGATTGCTGTTATGATCTAAGTACTGCATATATGTAAAATCAAATAAAGTGTTATGAAAAAAATAAATAACTTTCCTTTGTAGTTGCATGTAGCTCCGTTGCATCTACCGCACCTCTCGCAAGTGTAGGGACCTTACTGCTTGGTTTGTACCGAGTTCACAAACTGTGTCCCGCCCGGCATATAGTCCTCCGCATGTAACTAGTTATCCTTTGTTTCACTCCGATCACCTCTGCGGGTTAATCCGATCTAGCCGCGGTTCCTTATTAGGATTCTGATCTGTCCGCTTTACTCCATCAGTGACTTCCTCGACCGTTCCAGCTCGCTGCAGTGTCCCATTCCAGCCTGGCTCTGTTTCACAGCATCCACCATCTTGCTTCACCCTCTCGTTGCCGGATGACAAACTTCTCTTGGCTCGCACACTGTGATCTTTCTGTGCACAACCTGCAGGTCACTTCCATGCATGCAAGGCCACTTTACATGTCTGGTGACATATTTATGTGCAAAAACTCGCACTATAGCTTCTGTTGTGGCACAGGATCATTTCGGATCAGCCAGAGCTCTCTGGATCACGTCCTACTGCGTGGCCATTTAACTACGGACCCACCCCCTTCCCGAATCATAGATTGAAGATTTTATTAACAAAGGTTGGTTTTTAGATTTGTAGACTTTGTGAGCCCCTTTTTTATTAGTAAATATTTTAAATAGAGGCTCTTGTATTTCCACCATATTCTCATCCATATCTTGTGAGCAATATTGCTGGGATGGATTCTGTTCTATCACAATATTAGTGTGCTCTTGAACCAATGAAGGGATGCCATCTTCTATATCGAAGTCTTCCTCAATAGCAGATCTGGTCTGAATCACTTCTGGCATGAAGCGATTTAATATAGATTTCCCTCCAGATGGTCTCCCCCACCAGGCATCAGATCTTGTCAACAACATTATCCAGTAACGGGGTAACCACCGGATTCAGACCAAATGACCGTCTTGAGGCAGGTTTAGCAAAGGATATAGAGGAAATTGATGAGGAGTTTAACGTAGAGTTTAAACATTCCAGATATAATATAGGTGATCCCGATAGATTTAAATGGTGGGCCATTATTCCTTCCATAGGTGGTGTTTTGTGCACCAAAACTGGCTTGCTCGGAGATGGTGCTGAAGGAGGCACAAAGGCAGACTGGGATTCAAACCCTGAGCAGTTGGGGGCTCCTCGTGTTCTTCCTCACTGGAGGTTTTTGGAGTCCCTGATAAATCTTGGGAGCATAGACTCACACTCTCAAAGTTCTCTCTGAAGTGGACCTGAGCTGCTGTAGAAAGGGGAGGCTGTACTCTCCACCCCCTTGCCCCAATCACCTCCTTCCCCGGGGCTATGTCATTTAGCGGAATTACTATATCCCTAATGTTTCAAATTTCGTCGGCGCCTTGCTCCATATGTCTAACTACCTCGACCAGGGCCGAATCTGATATTTCCTCAAAATGTATCAAAAGTACCTCAGATTCTCCCGCCAACCCCAACTGTTGAGCAGGGGTATGTGAAGATAGCAGTGAGTCTTTCGTTCTCAGGAAAAGTTGTTTTGTTTCATCCCTCACCTTGGGCCAGTTATCTCTAATGTCCAAGGTCAGAGATTTAGACCAGCACTCATAAAACCCTGGTTTTAATTGTGAGAGTATCTGCTTCCTGATACACTGTCCCTTTACTATGGGAACATTGCCCATGACCTTCTCTCCAATGCCCGGGGCTCTCTTTGTGTCATCGTTGATTTTAAAGTATAAGCAGAAGACCTCTTCGGAGGCTTTCAGGATGGAGCCCAACGCATGTGTTTAATTACAGGTGACTGAAAATGGATGTAGGGTCAAAAAACGTACCCCAAAGGATTGAATAAAAAAATCACGGAAACCACTTGCCCGTATGTTGTCATTTGATCTTTTGGGATTTTGCCAGTTTGTCACCCACACTGCCATTAATGTATGTGGAGGACACCCCTGCAACCTCCGCAGCCCATAATACCGAACTGGGGCAGCGGGGGAGACCCTCGCTCCCCTGTTCGGTATTATGGGCAAAAGATATAAACTACTATGCCGACTGCACACTAAACATGCATTCGACATTTTAGATTCGATCTTTTTGTTCATTGCCACAGAAAACAGCTATAGCTTCTTAACAATATAATGTTAATAAAATCACCAAACCTTGTAAAAAGATTCACGTTTCTCGGGAACTTGTTCCCCCCGCCACCCTCTCAGCTACTATATTCAATCCAAGGTAGCAAGCCCTTAATTTTAAGCAAAATATACACAATAGCGCTACTTACCCACTGCTCGCTGAACTGCTGAACAGCACTCGTGGTTGCACTCCCGGGTGTGCGCAGGTACCTGGTTATATACGTTATGGCCAAGGGACCATGGCCTTCAATACAATGAAGTAAATAGTCCACGTATAATGTCTCAATTTAAGTAAATCTCACTAGATTTGAGCAGAGTCACACAGCAGAACAACACTCGTGGTTGCACTTCGGGGTGCAAGCCGCTGCCCACTTTTCTCTGTTAGAAATGACATTCTGTTCTTAAATAAATACAAATACAAAAAAAAGTTCTCTTGGCCTCCTTTCCATTGAACATAAAGACTTGTGAAACCCTAGCGTATGCAATATCACCATATAATTCTGATGTCTCACTATGCAAAGAGGTAAAAGCAGACTGAACTCATTCTTTTGGAGCGAAGGCCTTTTGTTGTTCCACTTAACACTTGATAGGATCATTAACCGTAGTCCTGCTTTTAATTAAGTTCTTTCATTTATGCCCCACCTTGCTGAAGTCAGAAATCTGTAACTGCGATTTGGTGTTAATGAGGTTTATTTATTTATTGATTGGGAATTCCTTAAGCTCAACACACTGTTATCCGATTCAGAGTACAAAAGAAATCCACTCCAGAGAGGTCTGCTGCTGGTAAAATAAGTAGTTGGACAACTTTTGATGGCCTTCTGCATGTTTCCTCCGATTGGCATCCTGATCAGCTTGATTATCCAGGTCTTTTAAATATTGTTTTCGCATTTTTGACAGAAGTTCAAATGGTGCGTCTGTCAACAACTAATAACTTTGTATTGGTTTCAGAAAAACGCCTTTTTGGATTCAGTTGGCCAGCCAAATGAATTGCAAGCATTTTTAGCATGAAGATCGTACTTCACATCATCTGATATGTGATAAGTCATGTATAATGCACCTGTACAAAAGGGTTTCTAGGTCTGACAAAAAAAAGGGAGGGAGCGAGGACAGACGGACGATAAGACAATAGATCTTACTAGGCCTTGTCATTCATATCATGCAAGTGTGGTAATGCAAGGTGCACGGGGGAGGGAGAGGGAAAGTGCCAGGGGAGTGAAGGGGGAAATGCAGCCAGGGCAGCCTGGCTCTGGGTAAGTGCAAGGAGGCAGGGGACTGTAGGGTTCCAGTTACAGCCCCTAAGTGCGCGGTATGCCCGGAGGCAGTGTGGGGGCTACTGGTCATGCATGAGCATGGTAACCAGTGAGTATTGAGGGTAGCCAGGCAATCAATCAGTCAGCGCAGCAGACCAGTAGGTCAGCAGGGGAGATGGAGAGAGAAAAGGGTGAAAAGGAAGGTCTTGAGCTGCTTCTGGATCTTCAGGTAGTCCGGCTCAAGTCTGAGAGGGTTAGGGACGCCATTCTAGAGGCAGACACCTCCAGAGGAGAGGGATCTGCCCCCTACTCTCTGCCTGAAGAAGCGTCTGACCTTCAGAGAGTTAGAGGTGGCTGTGCGAAGGGCTCAAGAAGGAAGGTGTTTAGGAAGAGAGTTGGATGTAGTGTGGGGCCCTGGCCCCAGTAAGCCTTGTGGATGATGCAGAGGGTCATGAACTTCATCCTTGCAGCCACCGCTATCCAATGGAGAGATTTCAGTGCTGGAGAGTTACGGTCCCCTGGCTTGATTAGTTGCGGAGGGCGTAGAGTAGAGGAAGGCATATTGAGAAAGAGGCTGTTGCAGTAGTCTAGCCTAGAGAGAATCAAGGCTCTTGAGACGGTGAGCTTCTGGGAGAAGTGAGAAAAGGAAGAAAGCCTCTGAGGAGGTCGAGCTGGTAGTGGGCCTTCTTGTCAATGTCCGTGATGTGATGAGAGAGTGGAGTCGAAGATGACACCAAGATTTTTTGCCTCACATGAAGGCGCAGGAACAGGGCCCATGGAGGGTGGCCAGAGAGAGGGAAAGCGGGAGCAGGAGTCCCAATGAGAAGGATCTCAGTCTTACTGGCATTAAGGCAGAGATCGTTGGAAGCGCACCACTCCTGAATCGCGGATAGACAGGAAGGAATGAGCGAGAGAGGAGAGAAGGCTAAGGGGAACCTGAAAGCGAGCTGGGTGTCATCCGCATAACACTGTAACCTAGAGGAGAAAGTAAAGATTAGGTGGGCCAAAGGGGCCAAGTAGACATTGAAGAGCCAGGGTGAGGGTCTAGAGCCCTGGGGAACACCGCATATGGAGAAAGCAGCAGTGGAGAGAAAGGACTTCAGTTGGACATGGGTGTGTTAGTCCAAGAGGAAGGAAGTCAACCATGCAAAGGCCTGATCCGTGATGACCAGGTTCTCACGGAGACGATTGATCAGGATGGCGTGATTGGCTGTGTCAAAAGCAGACGAAAGGTCAAGGAGGATGAGGACAGAAGGAAGGCTACAATCGAGATTAGTGAGCAGATCTTCACAGTTATTCAGGAGAGCAGTTTCGGTGTCTCTGGCTGCTCTGAAGCCAGACTGGTGGTCATGGAGACAACCAATAGATTCGGTGTGGAGAGTAAGCTGGGAAATGGACAGCTTTTCCAGGAATTTGCCCAGGAGAAAAGTGATGGAGATCAGCAGTAGTTTGCCAAACAGGTAGGATCGGCAGAAGACTTTTTCAGTAGGGGGTGCACAAAGGAGTGCTTGAGAGAGGGTAAAGTTCCAGTGGCAAAACAGCGATTGCAGAAATTGGCCAATGCTGGAGCGAGGGTGTCAATGTGGTCCTTGATGGTTCTGGAGGAGCATGGGAGCACCTGTTTGGACGACACTTTCATAGATTGGACTGGTCTAGAAACATCATCTGGTGCGATCGCAGAAAAGGAGGCGAAAGGAGAAGTGGGAGAGGTGGCCAGAGGGAGGCTGAGAGAGGGAGAGGGAGAGGAAGAGGAGAGGACAGGATGTTCTGAGTTTTAGTGGTGAAGTGAGAAGCCAGAGCCATACAGAGGGCCTGGGAGGGAACAGGAGAGGTGGAGACTGCAGAAGGATTGGCCAGCTCCTTGCAGAGTTTAAAGAGTTCGGCCATGTTGGAGGCCGCTGAGACGTGGGCTTGGATGCAGGCTCTCTTCTTGGACAAGACAGAGTTTATATTGCCTTTGGAGCAGGCGGCAGGTTAGTTTGTCAGAGGATGTGCCCGATGCCCGCCACTTCACTTGAGTTTCAGGGTGTCGAGGTCAGAGTCATACCAAGAGTTGCACTTGGAGGTAGGCTTCAGATGGATTCTCGTGACTAGGTCAAGGACATTCAGAGTGCTGGAGATAGAAAGATGCAGGTTGGAGAGGGCTGTGTCAAGAGTGTGAGTCCGCTGTAGGCGTAGGAGGAGCAGAGAACGTAGCGGAAAAGGCATCCAGTGACACACGCTTCATTGGCCGAATGACAGAGAAGGTAGGTGGCAGTGCTGGTGTGGGCTTTGCCTGGGGGACAGAGAGCTTCAGGTGAGACGAGAGCAGAAAATGGTCAGTCCAAGAGAGGAGTGGTGAGAGGGTTTGAGAGAGGGATGTCTGAGGAGATGAGAACCTCCAAAGTGTACCCAGCAGAGTGCATTGGACCAGTGGGTAGAATGTAAAGAGAGAGAGTGTCGTAGAGGTTGCGGAAGAGCCCCCAGGGATTTGAAGCATCCAGGTGGATGTTGAGGTCTCGGAGGAGAAGTTGAGAGGTAGAGGCAAGGAGAGAAGAGGAAATGTCTGCCCTCTCTGAGAGGAGCAGTGCAACCTGGCCAGGTGGCCTGTAAATGGTGGCCACCGTCAGAAGCCAGGAGAGATGGCGAGCATTCAAGGAGGAGTAGGCCTGTGTGGGAATGACAGAAGCATGGACCCACTCTGGAAAGATCAGAGCTACTCCACCTCTGGGATGGTTGGTTCTGGGTTCGGAGAGGATCTTGTAGCCATCCGGGAGCAGAGGGTCCAAACTCATGACTGGGCTGACCGTGAACCATGTTCCGGTGACAGCGAGGACATTCAGGTCAAGTTCTTCAAGGAGGTGGTAGATGTCAGAGGAGTGTTTGACAGCAGAGCGAGAGTGAAGAGTAGCGTGGTGGAGCAGGTTGCCACATTTGAGGGACTTGCTTGAAGTACGTCCTGCGGATGTGGTGGAGGGGCTTGTGAGTGGGCAGAGGAGGTTGAAGGAGATGGAAACGAAGCCAGAGAGGATGAGGAGGGTGTACGAGAGGTAGCAGGAGTGGTGGAGGAGCCAGAGAGGTGCTGGTAAGAGTAGCAGGAGAAGGAAGGAAGTTGATTAGACACAAAGACGTCGATGAAAAAGGAAGAGATTGGGCTGAGGGACCTGGACCAAGATGATGCCATTCAGATGGACCTTAATGATGGCCTTGGAGAAGTGGAAGGAGGCCAAGAGGACCTCTGACAAAGTGCCACCGTAATGGGAGAGGAGGAAAAAGGAGAGAGAACAGAGACTATATAAGCTCTCCAGAAGTTTGGAGAGGGAACGACAAAGAGGATGTTTGTAAGAGTCTGTCTGGAGGAAGCACTGATGCAGGTATCATCGATAGGGAGGCCTTGGTTGGAGACCAGGATGTTCCTCTTGAACTTCTTCCTTCCTGACTTAGTGAGCGGGATAGGATAGGAGATAGAGTATCAGTTAGAGAAGATAGGGGAGACGGAAAGCACCATAGAGTGTGTGAGGAGGAAGTAGGAGGCAGAGGGTAAGAAAGAGTGATAGGAGAGAGGCACAACCTTTGCAGCGAATGATGCGTGGGGGGCCGGTCACACAGTAGGGAGCAAACAGAATGAGCAGACGAGTACACTCTACCGTATATACGATACCCCCAGCAGGGTGGGGTCCTAGATAGTGGGAGAGAGCCTAAAGGACACAGATCACAGTAAAACAGTAACCACGGTTGGGAGGGGTCAGGGGGTATCACAGATCATAATGTTCCCAGAAATCTGGACATGTGCGTCCCTACCTTCTAATTAAGATCACCCTCTTTCAGGGTTAACCTAGGTGCTCTGGCTTTGCATGCTTTATTTCTGATTTTGGCTTCCCTAATTCACAACACATACCCATTTCACCCAGTAGCACTTGCAGTTAGGATATCAATTGGTATGGTATATGAATGTTAATGAACTCAACTACAGGGCACCAAGGTAAAGCCTGGGGGAGAAGCCATGGGCGAGTGGAAACGAATCTTGGTTGCCTGTGACCTTAGTAGCCAGTTTTGACACATTTTCCATGAGGTGGTGGTACTCGTATAGATTTTGAAAGGGGAGTAAGGATTAAGTATGCATAAAATACGGTGAGTACCGCTTTTCCATGCATCTATTATCCACTGGAATAGAAGTAACAATTTCGCAATGTATGTAGAATAAAAGCAATCACTAGTTCTATCTGAATGGACTCGACTGCGTGTTAATTCCTGGCCGTTTAATCCTTCTCAGCGTGGTAGTGGAGGAGGCCCACAGTGTGGGCATTGTGCTAGCGTGAAGCCGGCGTGCTGCGTGTCTTCATCATCTAGACCTCCTCACTGGCCGTGCTGCTGCAGTATGAGCGCCTGTTTGCGAATGCACGCTTTGGTCTGTGTCGCGCTTGACTTCTCGCTTTCTTCTCTTGGCAGTGTTCACTTGGCAAGGCGGCTGCTGCAGCTAGAAAAGCAGAACTCGTTGCTTGTAAAGGACCTGCAACAACAGAAAGGCCAGGCTGCGCAGATTTCACAAGAGGTAACCGAGTCAAACACCGAGTCAATACATGAAATGAATACACAGGACGGTGCTGGCAAGGATTATTTTCCTTTCTTCCCCTTAAGCATCTTAAATTGTATTTCCTGTCTCTTTCTAAAGGACCCGCCGCATGGTGTAAGTGCTTTCATGTTAACCCTCTCCTCTGCCTTTATATTGTTTTGTAAATCCATCCGAGATCAAACGAGAGATCTGCTTTCAGACTAAACACACACACGGTTGAGTCCCAAAACTATAGAAGCGAGCAAAACCAGTTTTCATGTTTTTCAGGGATTTCTTTGGAGACCCTCATCTATCCAAAGTAGTTTGAACTGAATTGCCCTTTTAGGACTTGTCGAGGGTAACAGAGTTGGTATATTGCATTGTGATCATTGTAGGTATTTGAGCTATAAAAGACACCCCTGATAAATCGCCATCTTTTGGAGTGCGCACCTTCAACCTAAGGCCTCCCCCACCAAGCAGCCGGTCATCACTCTCCTAAAAATGTTCATCTCTGTTGGCTTTGGAACTTCTTGAGTGTTACCCTCCTTGGAGAATCAACACGCGAATAGGTGGTGTGTATGCCTCCCTACCGTCCCTACCGTGCCCGCAGAGCGCTTCATAGAACTTTATCCTTGCAGGAGTCCCCCCCCCCCCGCCCCCCGCCCCTGTGACCATCGTTGACCAGATTACAGAAAGCAGGATCTGAGAGCTGGCGGGGGCGGCCACTTGGGCAGTATCAAGCGGCGTGGTGTACATGAGTTAGTTCTTTAGCATCCATTTTTATTATTTATTTACTGTGATATAGTTTGATACAAACGTTTCATACAAGACAGTAATACTAATCCAATTAAAAATCAAGTAAAAAGAAAAATACATATATTTATTTACACTGCACATATGAGCAGTTTCAGACTCTCTGCAATACATTTGTTTGCCCTAATTTTTGTTTGTTGTTCAAGTGGTGAATCTTAAACAATGAATCCATGTATCCAGTCACCAAGATGAACAATTTAGTTAAACAAATAATGGTGATAATGTGTTATTGATAGAGCGCTTTCGCCAAAGCACAGTGCATAGAACGTTTTTATATGCAGTATGTTTACCCGCCCGAAGTTGTCCTTATTGCATGGCCTCGTGAGGATGCAAGGCCGATTTAGCCCTGCTCGGAATGAAACCTGCAGAATCACACGCACCTCAGCAGTGAGCGTTAACCCACTGAGCAATCCTGCCAGCCTTCTTTCACAAGGCACCATCTTCCTAGAAATCATCAAGCAACTGTTAAAAGCTTGATTTACTTGTAAGTATTCGCATGTTCAATTGCTCTGGGAGTACGTGTGTAAAAGGGTTGTACTGGGTCATTAGCCAGTTTACAGCGTGCTCTTCAACTAGAGGGGCAGATCCAAGCCAGCCAAGGTCGCCTCCCAAAAACCTGGATAAATGTAAGATGGTGGTACTTAGCTGGGCAAACGAACCTTTGTCTTGCTACCAGTTAGTGTTTTTGTCCCTTGAAACGAAACACGATGTAAAAGTATTACATTGAACATCTCACTCTGCTAATGAGAATGCGCCTAAAATGAAGATGTTAAGGCTGTAGCTTGCAGGGACATTCATATTGCTTTCTGGGAGAATGATTCTAGATTAACAGGTGCTTCACTTTCTTGCAAGCACTGCTGTCTACTCCACTCTCTCAGGAATTCAGACTTGCGCGAAGCCAGGTGGGAGATTTGCCTCACCCTCTGCCCCAGACAGGTGGCTGACTTCGCCTTCTGCCCTAGGCCCTAAGTAGCCTGACCACTTTGCCAGCCTGTCTGTCCCCCACCTGTACCCAGCCTAGAGGCTACAGTGGCCTCTCTCTGCAGCAGACCTGTAAACAGCCTGATGTCTGTAACCCGCCCTTTGCCGACCTCGGTCTCCCAGCTGCTTTCAGCACAGGTGCCTCTGGTCTGTGGTTTGCATTTGGCTTCTCGTACTAGTGTAAACCTTCACCTACTCCTGAACGCCTACCAGGCGGAGTGTATTTCCCCCCTGAATCAGATCTGTAAATAACCCTGTGACTGTTTTGACCCTCACGGTCATGCATTTTACTGTAACGACCTTCATAATGCAAGGCTCCTCACTTTTTGTAGATCGCCTTTGTATAGAGTTTGGCGGTTATTCTACTCCTGTCCCAAGCACATCATAACATGTTTTTCAAAATGAGGGAAAACCGGGCGAAACGTGTCTATGATCGTTCGCATCTTTGAGCAATGACGATGTTTTCCAGATGACACCGCCGAATAGGACTTTATTCCATATTTCTTCAGAATGATTGATTCCACCTAGCTTGTCCCTCAGCGAGTGCGTGCATGCAATCAGCTGGTGCAGTGTTCTGTAGGAATATCTTTTGCTGAATGGATGAAGGGGCCAAGTGCACACCTGGGGTGCATGCTCTTTGTCATTTTGTTGATTTGACATAACTAACAAAAGCTCAGTTATTTGGGGGACTGTGGGAGGGGGGCTTTTCTCACGTTCTCACATAAAGCTCCAAGTTGAGTGAACCAATTAACAATTATTATCTTGGGTAACCTTTTTCAAGTTTGGTATAAATCGGTCCTGCCGTTTTTGGGAACACCTTTTTCAATAATACTGTATTATTATGGGAACGCTGCCTCTGACTTGGGTCTGTATGTTTCTCTTTGCCAGTAAAACATATGGGAGACTGATATGTGCATCTATTTGATTGGGATATGTGTGGGGAAGCTTATGTTAACTTGCAGATTCTTATGCAAAATTAATGTTTCAGTCCCTTGCCTTGGAGCCATTAGAATATAAAACGTTGGGAAATAGAGTTGGACTTTGTCTTTGAAAGGTAGGAAATATATTGGGTTTCACTGGTTGACTTGTATATTGTGCTTAGATTCTACGTGTATAAACAGCACACTGCAAATCGCCATTTGGAGAAGGTGGGGAATTGATGGCCATAATGACAGTATTCATTATTGTGCTGGGGAGAAACCGACATAGTGTTCTTTGTGTCCGTACTCTTTCTTTTTTATTTTTTGTATTTTTTTTTTTACACTCGGTGAACTTGCAAATGGCTTTCATTATTTCTTCCCTATTCGTTAAGCACCAGTCCATCAGTTACTTGCAGGGGCATGTGTGTAACACCCATTTCTAACATTCCAATGCTTATACACTATTTGAAATATGAAATGTGGGTCTGCCTCTCTTCCTAGTCCCCTAACAATCCTTAAGACTCCTACCCTGTGTTTATTTTTTCAAAGGTCTACTCGTTAGATCACAACATTTACGTATTTGATCACCACTCCTAGATCAGGGTCGAATGGGCAATCATCCTATTAGCTTGTGTCAAGGATCGATGTTTTCAGATCTACCGCCCCTACTGACACCTTCTCCAACTTAACATGTGGTGGGAGCCCATCCGATCCATACCAATATGTTGCAAACTGCACCTGGGCAGCCCACCAATCTATCTCCATGTGAGGGTTAGTAAACCCTGCTTTATTGCATGGTCGCACCATGGCCTTCCTTATTTCCAAACGGCCCCAGATTGCCACAGGAATCTAGACCTGTTGCAGCACAATTCTTTAAAGTACTGCTACTCAGGCCAGGCTATAAAGCAACATTCACAAAAAAGTACAGCAGTTTGGGCACCGGAACCATTTTAATCAGGGCCAACTGCACCGCTAGTGACATTGGCACTCGTGACCAAAGGTCAATTTTTGTATGCCCATATGTAGCATGGGAAGTAAAGTTGTCGGTCATCTGCGTACCTCTGTCCCTGGAGACCGAAACCCCGAGGTATTTGAACTTGTCCAGTGCCCATTGCAACATTAATGCCCAAGAGGCCGTGGTTTATCGTCCGTCAAGGGTAATGCCTCAGATTTGCCATAGTTCACAGAGAACACTGATTGATGACCAATGTGGGTGATGTCCTCCATGATGGGGTGTTCATTTGTTTGAGGATCTCTGATCTATCATCGGCGTACAGGAAGATGATCTCAGGCTATCCCACCATCCGACTTCTACGCCTCCTTTGGCGGTGGTCGGATCAGATGTGCCATAGGCTCGATCGGCAAGCAAAAAGTATGGGCGACAACGGGCTGTCTTGCCCTCCCAAGCTGGAACGGTTTAGGTTGTACAGCGTTGACCCGAACAGTGGCAGTCGGGCTTGAGTATAGAAGTGTGATATAGTGAATGAGTCTCTCACCATCTAGGTAACATTTACGCAATACAGCAAATAGGAACAACCAGGACACCATGTCAAATGCTTTTCGTGCTTCTAAAGACACTGCATGGGCAGTGGGTGATATACAGGACATGTTAAATAACCACCTAGGTCAAATGACATGGAACTACCTTGTTATAAAACCCACCTTGTCATGGTGTATTAACGCGGACATCAAAGGTAGCAATCTGTTGGCAATGGCCCTATCATACACGTTTATAGGAGAGTGTGGCCTACAGGTGCCACATTCCTCACAGGGATTCCCAGGTTTTAATAATACAATAATAGCTTCCCGCAGCGTCTCTGGACCGATTCCTCCCACACTTTCAACATGTAGGGCGCTAGGAGAGCCCCATATTCAGTGTAAAAGTCGGCAGTGAGCTTGTCCGGGCCTGGGGATTTATTTCTCGGTAGGTCCCCTAATCGCCTGCAGGAGCTCTTCTACAGTGAAGGAAGTGATTATCTGCTCTCTGGCACTCTCCGATAAGACAGACATCGGGATAGTCTCCAGTAGCTGCTGCAGACCCTCATAGTCCGTCCCATCCTGTGCCATGTATAGTGTTTCATAACATTTAACAAAGACTTCACTGATAACCATGATCAGAGTATTGCATCTGCTGGCGCACATCACGCACCCCAGTCACATAGTTTGGGCCCCTCTGCATCTGAATCAGTTTAGACCGTGTCCTGCCAGGGTGCTTCCTGTCTCGTATGTCCTAGCCACAGTTGGCCTAGCAAAATACTTCTTCTCCTGCTCCACATGCAGCTTTAACACCTCCGGTTGGACTTAATGGCAGCCAATATAGTGTGGGTGGGAGCAGACGCGTACTGGCTTTCCAGAGCTTAACGTTCACCCTCACTAAGGGCTGTATCCCTGCAAATGGTTTTAAGCATTGCTCATCTCTGAACCCTTTTCCCCATTCATTTTTGTCAAAGGGTTCGACTGAAACAAATACATTATTAAAGTTCCCTTTTCTATGTAGAACATCATACTCCTTTCCTTGTGTTAATTTTCCTTTAAATGTTGCATCCCTTGCAACACAGGAATAGGGTTGCTCTTAGCAAATTCTCCTTATGTAATTATTTTCAATTTGATCACTAATGCTTACTAGGATATGGCCATCTCTGTATAATCAATCGGCTTTATTCAACAGTTAAGCCCAATAACACATATACCAATACTGTACAAAAATAACAATATAAACTTAAATGTATAAATCCAATCAATAAACAAACTCCAGACTTGCATACAATTAAACCATACCTCAAAGTTGATATAACTTTTTCCCCTGCAGGGTTCGGATCGAAATGCTGTCTTTGGCTCCAAGCACTGCCCAAGTATTATAAAGTGGCGCAAATCGCAGGAAGGGTGGATTGCTTTGAGCGTCAACATTATGACTTCTGCAAGTCTAGGAATCCTGGCCGTTCTGAGAATGGGCTCCAACCAGTAGGATCTCAACTTTTAAATAAATGTATGAATTCTCTAATTATTTGAGGTACAGACACTTCAGATCTTTCTTCTTGCGCTTTTTTCCACTTAAGTCAGTACAGGCGAGGCACATGACCCAGCCAAGCCAATGAGCAAAACGCCTGGTGTTTCTTATCTGGGATTTAGGAGAAGTATCCCTTCATAACAATTGCCTGCTGCCCTCTCAAGCTACTCGGTCCCATTGAACATTTTGAAGGCTTCCTAAATCTGTCATTGTGCCTCTAGTAATAGTTTCAGGGTGTCATCAGAATTGGGTGAATGCAAACTGCCTCAGAGAATCGTTGCCATATGCAATAGCCAGTGGGCCTCCGCTTTCCTGCCCGGCTGTCACTTTGTCACCACAATATTGGTCTGCGTTTTCATTATCCTACACGCAAGTCCACATCATCAGCACCTTTTACTGGATTACATCATGCTATAGACTGGACAGTCAATTATACCCTCATGGAGGTCACTGGTGTCTGTGATAAGATAAGATTTTGTTTCCATGTTCACAAGCATGTGAATCTGCTAATGGATCCTCAGGGAAAATAAATAGAAGAGGGCCACAAAGATGCAGGGTCTTTCAGCAGGATAAGGTTGGAAGTAATTACAGAGAGAATTGTGTGCATCTGGGACACCGATAGAACTCTGCACAGCTGAGTCATTTAGAGTACAGCATGCCGTTAAGGCGCAGATGGTCAACACTATGCAGGGAATGAGCGAAACACAAACTGACCTCATGGACAGGTATCACCTGAGGAAGATGTCTGTGTCCCTGATTTTGGGCAAGTGCTCTGGAAGGTGCAAAGGAGTTTGTAAGCAAATTCACAGAGATAGGAAATCCAGGCTGCCCCTTGGGAGCAGAGAGTAAAAGCAGTTCCCAGAGTGCCTCAGATACCGACAAGATGATTAACAACACATCACCACAGATGGCCAACTGTACCAGGCAGCAATTGAACACTGGTGAATACAAAGGTACTGAACGGGTGGGCGGGTGAGGAGGTGGAGAAAGACTGCAGAGGTGTTGGGTGACCTCTGGGCAGAAGACTGGGAAAACGCAAAGTGAGAGCCAAGTGATTCCAGTGTTGTGAGGTGTGGTTTTTACTGCCTGTGTCAATACAGAGTAGTGCTAACCACCAAAAGTGACCTAGGAAAAATGCATGTTGGGATTAGTCGTTCTAACACTTAAAGAGCATAACGCTGATGCTGACAAGCAAAATAAAGCCCTGGACAATTGTATGTTTGACTTGTACTTGCAACACTGCAAAAGCATGGTGGAGGGGCGTTTAAAAGTAAGAGAGTAAACATTGTGCAAGGCTTCAAGATGACTAGGTCAGAATCGTCTGTTACCTTTGGTAGCAGTGCGGCATGATGCTTCGGAACCATTGAGGGGTCCTTTCCTCTAGCTGTTTCACCTCCTTGCTGTCCTGATTAACTATCCTCGAACTGCAGCACCGTAGTGCTTCAGGCGTCCTGGGTGTCTGTGCCTCTGTGTTTGTGCTCCCCCACGCCGACTTTGGTGAGCTTGTGTCAGCCCCGGGGCATTTTTGTTGCTTGCTGTTTTGTTTTTCAGTTGTTGTCAGGGGTAAGTGGCATTCTCCCGCCTGCGTTCTTTCTCCAATACTTTGTATTCTTTTTTATGTTGGTGAGAAGCCACAATCTGTGGCAGAGCCCCACTTCAATAATAACATCTGTGGTGACCTTAGGCATGCTGGTAAGCACCATTATTAGGTTAGGAGTTGGATGGAGCTGGAGTTTTTGGCGACCTGTCGGGGTTTGGATTCTCTCTTGTCTATTTTCGCTGATCTTGTTTTCGTGTATGCACCTTGCAGGAGAGACATACTTTCCTGGGAAATTTGAGAGATATTTTATTTCATTGGCAAGTTTGACTTATTGGAAAGTCTGAATTACACTATACATTATGCCTGTCACAAGAGCATGTCATGTGCCCCTAAAAAGATACCCAAACCTCTGGCTAATCTCTCTTCCCTATTCACACACCCTTTATCCACGTATCTACCTGAACTTTCTGCCCTGTCTACCTGTTCTGCTCGTCTTGGTTCAGGGAGAATAAAAGAACCGGTTAGAGATGACCTAATACATGAGACGTTTGAACCTGCATCTGTAGAGCATGGCATAATGGCCGCTCCTCTAACACCTAACAAGTCGTTTGACTGAGGTCCTGGCACTTAGTGTGTGCAGGAGACACAGGCTTCAGGATAGGAGAATAGATCTTTCCTTAGATGACAGCTATGAGGATGTCTCTGGCCCGGCTCTGGACACCCGCAAGACAGGTTTGAAATTGGGAACAGGCTTTGTCTGTCAGGCAAATAACAAAGCCAATTTAGGGGTTACTTCTACAGAAATCCCACCGGGAGATACCATTGACCCAACACTGTCTTGTTTTATTGCCACACAATCTTTGGTGGAAAGAGTGGAGAAGGGTTCTCAAGAGTCAGCGACACACCTTCTTCCCCAGCCTTTGCTGCGGTCGTGGGGTGGGGGAACACCGGATAAATCTATGCTGCAAAAAGAGCACATTACCCCTGAGCAATGGTTGTGAGTCAAGGCTAATATAATGTTTCTGCACATGGGTGGGCTAGCTGGACAAGTGCATACCACCATACCTTCTGGAAAAAAGGACAACTTCTGCCAAATGGATCAAAATACAGAGTGGACCATTCTTCACTAACACCTTTGGGAGTTGGCTGTCAGGGGTTTGAAGATTTTTCCTATACGCATGCTATTATACAATCATCTTCCTTGGTAACCGGAGAGCGATCACAAGCCTCGAGTGCAGTATCTTCTGTTCCGGTTCGTAAACCAGCATTGGTCTTCTCGGCCCTAACCCGACTGGCTCACTTTAAGATTAACCCTGTCACTACTCATAGTCTGAGGTTGGGGTAAATCTCAGATGCCAGTGATAAGGGATAAGACCATAAGAGGACTCCTTATGTATCAAATACATTTCATCATTACCAACATAGAGATGTCTGTTGTGAATGAATCCAGGGAGACCCTTCCTAATGAAGTTCTGGTATAGCTTCACCAGAGAACAGGGCCGGGGGTCATTGACCTGAAGGTCCTACGTAGCTTCAAGTTGGACTGGTGTTCCCAGAAGAATAGGGATTGCAGTGTTTCAAGTAATCTGCCACTTTTTCTGTGTATGTGCCATTATTTGCCAAAGGTTTCTTCGACCGTGAGACTGGTAGTTGATCTGAAGGAGGACTAACAGATCTTTCTTGAATGGCTGTCTTGCTTATTAGGATTATTTGTACATTTTAGCTACGTTTTCATTACTGATTTGCTCAGATCCTGTTTTTTAACTTGGTATTATGTTTGTCTTTTTATTATGGTAGCGCTATGAAGCCTCAATGCTTGTAGCACTTTATAAAAACTAAAATTGAGAATCAAGGAGATTTTGTTTGGTGGTGGGGGGCTTTACTCTAAGATTCCAAAACCAGTCTTTTGGTACTGACAAGCAAAAGGGAACCTAGATTGTCGTTTTAACCTCCAATAAGACAAACACATTGGTGCTAACCACTACTAAAGAACCAAGAGTTGAATGCTGACAAGTGTGGTTCTAATCACCAGTGATTCCAGCACAGTTTCTTTGAAATCTACTAAAGAAGCAAGACACAGGAATGCTAGGAACCTGGTTCAAAACCTCAGTGGCAGTAGCGCTGAGGAACTGATAGTTAAAGAAACAAGTGAAATGATTGCTGATCTGATCTCAGAGACACTGGCACCAATAGAATCAAGAGAAGTCTGTTACTCACCCTGAACAGGGTGTCCTACGGTACTTCCCTGGAGACAATGGCGATTGGTGATGATCCGTGTTACCAGAGTGGTCCTAGTGCCGCTGGAGGAGCGCTGGAGGAGCGCAGATGCTGGTGGCAGAAAGAGAGTGCTGTGTAGGAGTGGGCTGGGATTCTTATGGGTGCCGGGCCCTGCCATCATGAACTTGATGCTCAGGCACTGGGCTGCAAGTCTTTCTTTCCCTACACACGCAAAGTGGCTGACATCTCTGTTCCCATGACATGTGCTGCGGAACATCATTCCGACTCTAATGTCCTACTTTAACCGATGCTGGTAGTGATCCTTTGTTTAGTTTATTTGTATAGCGCAGCCTAACCCTGGGGTATCTGGGCGCATTAAACTTAGAACATAACACAGGTTACACATACAGAGTACAATGCGAGAGAATAGTTACAAGTGATGGGTATAAATACATTGTGAAGACCAGGTTACAGAGTGGTCATAGCAAAATGTCACAAATGTTAGAGATGCAGTAATTAGAGCAGGCGGGCCATTCTAGACTGGCTGCAGAGATGGCGAGTTTGAGATGCAAAGGATTAGCATTGCTGGGTGAAAAGCAAATCCTTCACCTTGGCTCTAAAAGACCAAAAGGAAGATTCAGCTCCAATGTCTGTGGGGAGCAAGTTCCATCACTTTGCTGCTAGCACAGGGAAGCTCGCTCCACCAGCTGCTTTCAGGTTAAACTTGGCAATGTTCAGTTGGTGTAAATATGGGGCTCTAGCAGGTCTGGTGGAGCATTGTCTTGACAATTTGTCAGATAGGTTATGGGGTGATGTTGTCAGCAATAGGCATTTGTGAGTATTGACAAGGGTACGTAGTTTAATTCTAACACATTGGAAGCCATCGAACATCATTTCTGATGGTGGAGATGTGGGTGGTACATGGTAGGTTGAGGGCGCATCTAAGGGCACTGTTCTGGAGAACTTGTAGTCTGTTCAGGTTTTGATTAGTGGAGCCGAGAAATAATGTATTACAGTAATCCAGTTTGGACAGAATCAGTGCCCTCGCTAGGGTGAGGCAGCTGTTAGTGGACAAAAAGGGTTTGCATGCATTGATGAGTTTATTAGTGTAGGCCGTAGTGGAAACTAGAGTTTATTTGGTTTTTTAGCGATAGAGTACAGTCGAGATAGACACCCAGGGTTTTGACTTCTTTGTTGACTTTTATGATGTTGCAGTCAATAGTGAATGACTGGTAACGGGGGTCATGCTTGTTAAGACAGGCCTGGGATCCAACGATCAACATTTCAGTCTTGTTGTTTAAACATACTCTGCGTTTAGCCACCCAAGCCTGGATTTTATGGTAGATTTCATTTAGTTTCAGAGTATCTATTTCATAGCAATCAGAAAGTGTAATGAGGACCTGGGTGTTGTCTGCATAGCTCGTGTATGTGATACCCAGGTCGTCAAGACGATCAAAAAGGAGCTTAGTAAAGATATTGTAAAGCATGGGAGAAACACAAGACCCTTGCGGGACTTGGCATTAGATAGGGACTGGGTCAGCCGTAGGTGCTAACTTTGTGTTCACTTTTTCTCTAGTTACCTGCTACTATGCCCTTGTTCCTTTCATTTCGTCTGCTGTCTGACCTCTTACCCCTTCCCTCAGTCTCGGTTTTCCCTCTGCTTCCCTGTTCGCTGCTGCTCCTGCCACTCTTCCTTGCTTGTCCTTTGTCGCCCTGAATCCTTATCTGCCTCTACCTAGTCGCACCATTTCCTGCAGTAGTTTGGACTTCGGAACTCTGCTGAATCCTGCATCTTCATGATTGTGACTCCCTTCATCTTGGCACTGGTTTCGTCAAGGACATCATTCACGATACTCTGGCCAGGACTTTATGCTGTCGTCAAACCCAAGGGAGCTGCTCTGAGGTTTGGATAGTCGATTCTGGGCCCCTCCCTGGGTCCCCACCCTGGAGATTCACTCTCAAGGGAAGGTTCAGTGTCGGCTCCGGGCATTACACCAGCCACTCCCCCAGAGGTGACAACATGGATCCCTGCCAATAAGCACCTCACAGGTTCTCAGATACAAGGCACAGGAAAGATGTGCATCTTGACAGTTTTAGTTGATCGACCTGTTCAGCCATTAATACTAACGCAAACCAGACTGAGAGGATGAGAGAAAGAGATCTTGACCACTCTGAAATCTTGATCTAAAGGCATACGTTTAAGTAAACCTGAAGATTCAATCATTGTTCTTTTAAAATAAAACTGGTTTTCTGTATTTTTCAGTGGTCATTGAATAGCATACTTTGTAGAACCTTACAGGTTCCTTGAGACTCTAGGCAGAACCACACAGAAAGGCGTTGTTGTCCTGGTCAATGCTGGTGCCTCCTTGTACTCCAGACCACTTTTTCTCTGCCAAGCCTCTCCTGTTACACCACACACATTAGTTGGCACTCTGACACTCTGCTCTTAACCAAGTTCCAGTGCTCTGCCATAATGCCTGGAATCTCTTCTGGACAGGTTTTATGTGTCATCCCCAATTTGTGGGTTATCTAAATCTTGGCTACTTGACCTTCCTTATTGAAGCAGGCAGCAAGTCACTCTTTACTAGCCTGATTGGAAACAGTTTAAATATGGTCCTAAGCTCCTTCGGCAAACTTGACAAAGGAGCCTTGCTTCATCTCAAGGTTGGTATTAAGACTCGAAGGAGTCCAACTGGTTTTACACGGTACACACTTTATTTTTGGTCACTAGTTGAGGATCCCCAATCTAGATCCCACTGACATTAATCTATGTTGTGGAAGTGGGAAGTTATATGTCCCCTTCACAACATGGGATTATAATAGGATTCCACTCTTGGCTACTGCCATATTGTGCGCCACAGTCCTCTGGAATGACAATACAGTGAATAACGGAGTCTGTGTCCCACACTACCAAAGTAGGGGGAACAGGGGAGTTGGGCATTATATGGTCATTCACACATCTTAATCTTGGACCTTTTGCCAACTTCAAAAATTCCCCCATTCTATCCTGCTATTGTCCTTTGGAACTCCAAGGGAACCTCTTCCCTGTTGTCCCACTCAAGTGTATAATTTGCCATTGATGGATGGTATTAAAGTCACCCTCCAAAACAATCAGTAGGTTGTCCTTTCCACTGAACGTGTCACCTATTCCATTAGGCAGGCTTCATTGTCCTAACAGTCTGACTGCATTCTTGCTTCCCCTATGGGGGCGACAAGAATGTATGACATGAAGGGTCATTCCTCTTAATAAATTCACTTTTGTGTATAAAAGCATGGACCCCTTCGTTCCAAAGGGAATTGTGGATTTCCCCAATCTGGTTCAGATTAGAATTGCCATTTTCAGCGCCCTTTACTCTATTTTTCTGTCGATACCAACAAAGATTTTTCGTTACTATGAATCTTTGCTGAATTAATTCTACCGATCTACTCTTTTGCCGAAGTTGTTTTGCAGATTTTACCATTTTATTTAGCCGCAAAGTGAGGGAGAGACCCAAACCCCCCCCCTTTCATCACAACCTCCACCTTACCTTAATTTACCATCTACTTTTTGTGGCAAACAAAGTGGAAAAATATTATGTAAAAAGTAATTCACAGAAGGTCAGCCACATTGGAGTACAGCGATATTTGCAGACCATACTTCCTTGGCTTTCAGACAACCCTGCAACACCAGCAAGCTTGTGATCCCATTGCGGTGTTTGGCAATTATGCCTGTCCATTGAGGCTTGATCAGTCTATTGTGGAGCTCTGCATGGATGGCATTAGTGGAGCCTTCGCCAGATCAAGTATCCTCCAATCAAAGGCACTTTTCGAGTGGATTGTGTCCTCCAACGTATTCCTCATCTTAGATGTATTCCATCCAGCTTTGCTGCTCTTCGGATGTATTCCATCCAGCTTTGCTGCTCTTCGGAAATTTTTTCGGCAGAGTGCGCCGTGCGTCGATGTCGTCGAGTCGATTGTCCCTCGAAGGCCTCCGTCGAGGGTGACGTCATCGGGTGTATAAGTAGCACGCAAGGCGGCCGTTGGCCTCAGTTCCGTTTTTCCGCAGTTTACGTTGCTTCGGACATTCAGCGCGCCTCGAGTTCTGTGAAGAATAATATATAATACAAACGAAATATGTCCTCGTCATCAACCCCGACCACGAGATCAGGATTCAAAAAGTGCAAGTCGTGCGGCTCAAAAATGTCGATCTTGGACCCGCACCGAGAGTGTTTGTGGTGCCTCGGAGAAGGCCACGACATGGAGGCCTGTACGAAGTGTCAGGCGATGACGGGGAAGGCCTTGCGAGAAAGGAGAGGAAAGCTACAGGTAGGTCGAAAAACCGATCGTAAAGCCTCTAGCGTCGAGTCGAGATCCCGTGAGGAGAAATCTCCTCAACGCGAAAGGCATCGATCTAGGTCCCGAAGCGATTCCCATCGGTCATCGTCTTTGTAAAAAAAAACGAAGAAATAACGCCACAGGTCTCCCTCCACCTTGTCATCAGACGAGTCTCCGAAAAGGATGAAATGCCCCGCGTAACATTCGTCTTCCGAAGAGTGGGGAAGCATTCAGGGTCAAAATGATGGAGGTGTTTGAGAAAGCGAAGCCTCGGTCTGCGCCTTCTTCAGAAGCCGGCCGGGAGTGTCCTCGCTCCGACACTTGCACGCCCTCGAGCCCGGGTGATCGAAAAAGGAAGGATGGGGAACCTTCCAGGACGCCAAGCGAAAAACGCTCGTGTCGAGTCGACCGTTCGAGGTCACCGACGCCGTCCGAGACCCATCACACCTTGAAGGAAAAATCTTCGAAAACCGCCTCGAAGCAGACCCTCTCGACGATCACTATGTTGTCGATGCCGTCGACGCCCTTATCGACGTCTATGCCGTCGACGCCCTTATCAACGTCGACGCCCTTATCGACGTCGACACCGAAACCCTCGGCGCCAAAGGCTCCAGTCAAGCCAGGAAAGCCAGAAAAAGAGAAGGATAAGGTTACAAAACCTGCAATATCCTCAGAGCCTGATACTACACCTATTCCTCCTCCTCCTCCTCTCCCAGAGAAGGTTTTCAAGCCTCTCCCCAGGAAGGAGTTTTTCAAATCCCTGACCTCAATTTTTGAGGAGCAAGAGAGGTCTGGTGAGGAACATTTACCTTTTGGGCTAGAATATGGCACCCCAAATATCCCAGAATGCCTGATCTCCGAGGAAAGCAGAATGAGGGATTTGGTGGAATCTTTAAACAATGCAAGTGGCATTGACACATCTCCTGAGAATGACTTTGGTAGACCAGAAACAGGAGAGCATGCCAGTCCATCATACCGTCAATTAATGACAAAGGTAGTAGATTACTTAGGATGGGCTAGACCACCAGCCCAATTCATCCAAGATGATTTAACAGATCTATTGGACCATGGTCCCACCGAAGACCCAGTAATACCCTTTCATGTAGCCTTGCAAAACAGGGTGGCCAAGAATTGGGAAACTCCGGATTCTATTCCTCCGGTAAATAAATCCCTCGCCTCAAAATACCGCCTGGCCAGTAGCGACCCCGGCTACCTGTCAAAACATCCAACTCCGGAGAGTCTGGTCATACAGGCAGCCACAGCTTCTAACAAACTTGCGAACCCTTCTATCCCTCCAGACAGGGAAGATACGCATGTGGATGGCTGGGCACGGAAGGTATTTTCAGCTGGGAGTATGGCTTTAAAATCTGCCAACTCCACATGTGCGTTGGCAAAATTTTCGTACACTTTGTGGGAGTGAATCGCAATGTCGGCAGAGCACATACCAGAAGGGGAAGAAAGGGAAGGGTTCCTAGCCATCGTTGGAGATGGAAAGGAAGCCATGCAGGAATCCCTTCAATCTGGATTGGACACTGCGGATAGTGTAAGCAGGTCCATGTGCACTACCACGGTAATGCGCAGATTTGCGTGGTTACAGAAGTCTGGTTTTGCACCAGACGTACAGAACTGCCTTCTGAACATGCCTTCTGAACATGCCTTTTGACGGGTCTCACCTTTTTAGCAACAAGGCTGACGAGAGCCTTGAGAGGTTGCAGACCTCAAAAGCAGCTTTCAAAACTTTAGGAGCTGCTATTAGGCAACCTCAGCCTTTTCGTGCGCAAGGACAATCGTGGAGGGGACAATCCTATCGTTACTACACCTCATATGGAAAGGCGAGAGGAATGGCCAGTCAAAGGGGCCAGAAAAAGGCCACTTGCGGAGGACGAGGAAAACGTGCAAAGTCAGCTCCAGCTGCAGCCTCACTGCCATCAGCGGCTGCAACATCCGCCACAAAACCACTTTGAGGACTTGCATCACAAAACACCTGTAGGAGGCAGGCTGTCACAGCATCTGCAAGAATGGCGAGCCATTACGTCAGATGTTTGGGCTCTAGAAATAATAGCCCAAGGCTACTGCCTTCCTTTTCTAACGCAACCTCAAAGCAATCCACCAGAGAGACACCCTTTAAAGCCTTCGAACCCGCTCCCACAGCAGGAAGTTCTAACCCTGCTGGAGAAAGATGCTATAGAACCAGTACCTGCAGCGGAGAAGAACAAGGGATGGTACTGCCCGTATTTTTTGATCCCCAAAAAGGACAGAGGACTGAGACCCATCTTGGACTTAAGAAACTTGAACAAGTTCCTCGGGAATGACAAGTTCAAGATGGTTATCCTTTCTCAGATCCTTCAGGCCCTTCAACTTCAGGACTGGTTGGTGTCATTGGACCTCCAGGATGCTTATTTTCATGTGCCGATTCATCTCAAGCACAGAAAATACCTGAGGTTCGTAGTTGGCGACTCACACTATCAGTTTCGAGTCCTGCCATTCGTATTGACCTCCGCCCGAGGGTCTTCACCAAGTTAATGGTAGTGGTGGCAGCGCACCTCGCGTTCTGCCGAGCAAGCACTGGATCATCTGAAAGTCACCTGCCACTTCCTCCACAGACTGGGCTTCTGTCATGATGCCTACCTCCAAGGAGCCAGGTCCGACCCAGCAACCCCAGAGGCAGGCATCATTCCCCCCAGGGAAGTGCCAGCGGGCCCAAGCTGGGGCCCTTTGGACACAGTCCTGGCGCATTAGGCGCCATGCTCATGTTGGACCCCTGTCCTGGCGCCTTAGGCGCCAGGCTCATAAAGCTAGACATGTGTTCAAGTGTTTTAATGTGCACTTACCTGATGCAGACCATGCTGCTACATCCAGGCCCTCTTGAGGCCTGAATGGAACTACTTTACCTGTGGGACTACTTTCCACCTGGGTGTGGTCGGGGAAGGATACATACCTGATCGGTGGAAGGATACATACCTGGAACTTCTTCCAAAGCTATTTTAACCACGCCCGATCAGCAACTCACGCTTCGCGTTGTTCTGTTCCTCGCAGCTGGACGCTCACTGTGTCAGCTCCTGCATCTGGACTTCAGCCACGCCTGTCAGCATCCTGGGTCATCTGCTAAGAGAGAATTGGAGAGAAAGAAGACCTTACCTGCTAAAGCTGCATCACGGAGACATCACACCGACGATCCTGAAAGGGAAGACATTTTTAAAAGCATTTCGCTTCGATCGCTGCAGCGCTGCATTTCACTCACCTTTCCTGGGCACCTCCATCTTCAGCAGCGATCATCCGGATCCGCAGCCACATCCCAGAGCCTAGAGAGAAAAAGACAAGAACACAAGGTGAGCGAAGGAAGGGAATAGGAAAAGCTCAGTTTCCTTCTAAGACTTACCTGTTGGGTCATTCCCATTTCATTTCGGGTCCTGCCGCTTCCTGGCATTCCGGACCCCGGCCCCTATGGGGAAAAAAGACAGACATTGAATGAGCGAATGCAAAGACATTACCCGAACGCTCATCCAGAACTTACCTGTCATTTGCTGGAACTGCAAGTTTCACTTCGGTCGGCGCCATATCTCCGGCATTCTGAACCCCGGCCCCTAAGGGGAAAAAGACATAAGCGTTAGCGCTTGCTGCAATAAGACAATGAACATTATTATTAAGCTTGAACTTTTGAACTTGCTACAGAACTCTTACAGCGCCTTACCTGAATAGTCAAGCTTATTTGAACTCCCATCAAACCTCAATCCAGTGAAGTAACTGGGTTTCAACGTGCCCCTGCATCAGAAGCAGGATGGAGAACTCATCCTTCCAGACCTTAAGGGGAATATTCCTGCGAGCCAGAGAAGCCAGAGTAGAGGGGCCTTACCTGTCCATCCTCAGAGTCCTGCGCTTCACCATTGAAGAAGCATCAGCACTCGAAGCCAGACCTGCGCCTCCGTGGGAATCAGGTGAGCGTGACAGCTTCTCCCTCAATTTCAAGAAGTTGCAAATGACACCTTCCCAACAGCTTCAGTACATAGGAGCTGTATTAGACACATCCTTGGGAAAGAGCTCGCCTCCCAAGTCGAGGGCTCAAGACATTCTTCAGATGGTTTCCAAATTCCAAAATGCCCAAAATCTCCAGGCATACGACTTTTTAAGGTTGCTCGGCCTCATGGCAACCTGCATCTTCCTGGTGCCAAAGGCACGCTTGAGGATGGATCCCTTCAGTGGGCTCTAAAGACTCAGTGGTCCCAGTTCTCGATTCAAATGACAGATCTTCTTCAGATTCCGAACAAGGTCCGACAAGATCTTCTAAGGTGGACCTGTACTGAGAACATCCTAAAAGGAGAACCTTTTTGGCAACCATGGCCAGAGATCACAGTATTGACAGATGCCTCACTCATGGGGTGGGGAGCTCATGCCAACGATTGGACAATCAACGGTTGTTGGTCTCCATCGGAGTCCAAACTACACATCAACCTTTTAGAGCGAGGTCAATCAGTCTAGCGCTGAAGGCCTTCCTGCCATCTGTCAGGGGAAAGAATGTCCTGATAATGACGGACAACACAGTGGCCATGCATTACCTAAACAAAAGAGGAGGTGTGGTGTCACTACCTCTGTGCAGAGAGGCAATGCAGCTCTGGTATTGGGCAATTCAGGAGGGAATCTCTTTAACGGCAATTCATCTAGCCGGGGAAGAGAATATGACGGCAGATGCTCTGAGCAGCCAGAGCACGGTGTCCCACGAATGGGAACTGCCTCAGGAAGTCATTCAAGAGATCTTCGCCCTTTAGGGAACCCCTCAAGTAGACCTATTTGCAACTGGTATCAACCGAAAATGCGAAAGGTATTGCTCAAGGGAATTTCCCCTGAGAGGAGCCCTGGGGGACGCATTCGTGGTGGAGTGGAATTTCCCACTATTGTATGCGTTCCCTCCGATTCCCGTCATTCCTCAGGTCATCAGGAGGCTGAGAAGCTTCGGGAGCCGCATGATCCTAATTGCCCTGGATTGGGCCAGGAGAACGTGGTACCCGGACCTTCTAGACATGTCCATCTGTCCTCCAGTACGTCTTCCTCAGAGACAACCTTCTCTCTCAAATGGAGGGTCAGGTTCTCCACCCAGAGGTCAAAACGCTCAACCTTCATGCTTGGTATCTGAAAGGCTGAGATACAGGGATTGTAACCTTCCAGATGATGTTATGGAGGTGTTGCTTTCGGCAAGCAGGCCAACAACAAAGTCTCTATACCGTTGCCGTTGGAAAAAGTTTTGCAACTGGTGCAGAGAAAAGAATGTCGATCCTTTTCTATGTTCTATTCCGGAAGTACTATCTTTCCTTCTGACCCTAGCACATAGAGGTCTGAATATTGGAACAATAAAAGGTTACCTTGCAGGGCTTTCCATTTTCAAGCGCTCGTCGGAAGAATGCTCCTACTTCAAAATTCCTTTGATAATACAATTCTTAAAAGGACTCACAAATGTGTTTTCCTCCTCACCCATCTCAAGTACCGATTTGGGATCTCAATTTAGTCCTAAAATTCTTAATGTGTGCTCCTTTTGAGCCTATGCACACGTGTCCATTAAGATTACTAACATGGAAAACTGCCTTATTAGTTACTTTAACATCAGCAAGAAGAGTGAGCGAATTGCAGGCACTGTCTCTGGGCCACCCTATACTGTGTTCCATAAGGACAGAGTTGTGTTGAGGGTTAAACCATCATTACTACTGAAAGTAATATCTGATTTTCATTTAAGTCAGAACATTGTTTTACCCGCATTCTATCCTCCACTCCATCCTTCTAAGGAGGAGGAAAGATTACACAGGTTAGATCCAAAAAGAGCTTTAAGCTTTTACATCTCTAGACTTTCCAGACTTAGAGTGGACAACCAGCTGTTTATAGGTTACACAGGAAGGAAACTGGGTCAATCAGTGACAAAACAGACCATTTCACGCTGGATCGTACTTTGCATTTCAGAATGCTACAGACTAGCACAAAAAGACCCACAAGAAGAGTTAAGGGCTCATTCCACCAGAGGCATCGCCTCTTCGACAGCCCTTCGAAGAGGTGTTCCAATAAGGTCCATTTGCAAAGCAGCAACTTGGTCTTCACGACACACCTTTTCAAAATTCTATAGCCTGGATGCTCCCCAGTCTAAGGAGCTGACCTTTGGAAAAGCAGTGATTTATTCCGCCATCCAAGGGCATTGAAAAAATCTAACCCCTCCTCCAGAGAAATTATACAAAATACTGCTTTGGGAGTCCATCTGAGATGAGGAATACGTTGGAGGACACAATTCGCTCGAAGAACAAGTTACTTACCAACTGGTAACGTTCTTTCGATTGGATGTTCCTCCAACATATTCCTCATCGCCCTCCCAGCCTACCCCTCTGTAGATTTTTCCGGGTTATTGCCATCTCAAATCTCGCAAGGCTTAGACCTGTCTACCGGCACAATCTACATAGTACAAGATCAAAGATAAAAAGGGGAAAAACAGAACTGAGGCCAAGGGGTGCTGCACGTGCTACTTATAGACCCGATGACGTCACCCTCGACGGAGGCCTTCGAGGGACCATCGACTCGACGACATCGATGCACGGCGCCCTCTGCCAAAAAAACTTCCGAAGAGCAGCAAAGCTGGATGGAATACATCTAAAATGAGGAATACGTTGGAGGAACATCCAATCGAAAGAACGTTACCAGTTGGTAAGTAACTTGTTCTGCTCTGTTTATTGCTGCAATCTTTAAGTTTTGTCAGCTCGGGTATTTGAACACATGTAAGTGACCATTCATTAATTTGATTTAAGTATTCCAAATGCTTAAATGTACACTTGTACATTCTGTTTATATTGTTTTGTAGGTTGATCTGCATCCATGATTGATCATGTACTACCTTTGAAGCTTTTTCAGAATCCTTTGGAACGCCATCATTCACTACCATCTGTCTTCAAATAAACCTATACTTTTCTCTTCGTCTTTCTAGTTGCATTTTATGTATATGATTAACAATTTTTCAAGACAACAAACCACAAATGAGTCATGCCAAGATAACTACAAGTCAGACAAAGGTTAAAGTTTGCCCTTCTCTTTTGTATGCAGTTGTACACCAAGGTCTAAAGTAATTCATTGGTTACCAGAATTTTTATATTTACCATAATAGTGTACAGTTTTAATATCGCCCTTTGTGTGACCTCTAAGAGCGTGTCTATTTTATGAATAGCACAGTATCGGGTGGACGTAAGACTTGAGTTATATGAGAGATTTTCAAATGGAGATTCTTGATTTACCTCCTTAGTCAAATATTTTCAGATTGCAGATGTGAAATTTTAGGTTGGTCAAAGTAAGCCTCTACAACTTCCATTTTGGCATCCTCGCACTTCTCATGATTTTCAACTCTGTTTGTTTCATACCTTGTTTATGAAATAAGGATCTTTAGCATTGAACCATTACACCTAAGGCAGAGATGTGTTTTGGCGGCTAGTCTGTTCAATCTTTATCTTGCTGATGTAGACGATTCACTGAAGTCTTCCGTTTTTGTATCACCTAAATTGAGCAACCTAAGGGTAAGATCCTTGGTTTATGCCGATGTCATTCTTTTTGATTTTACTGTGGTGGGCCTTGAGAGATTGATTAATTCTTTTGTTAAATATATTGAGGATCATTCTCTGAAGGTCAACCCTGAGAAGACAAAGATTATGCAACTTTCCAGACGGAATATCTAAAGATCCTTTCGATGGAAGATACGTGATATAAAGCTTGACACTGTAACATTCATGGCTTATCTAGTCATCATGATCAATGCAAAACCCTGTATTGGGAAATTAAGACTGTGGTTTAAAGATCGAGTACATGCTCTCTCTTCCCAGTTACTAAAGATCAACCAGAAACTTTGTTTTCCCTGAAACCTGCTATCAAATTTTAGGAATGCAAACTTGTACCAAAGTTACTCTACGGTATTGAAACTTATCCTTGCAACGTAATTGACTATCTACCAATTTTAGAAGCTATATTTTGGCAAAGAACTATGAGACTCCCAAAATCGCTCCCTGTGAGTCTTATAAGAAATGAGTTGGGGATTATATCTCTTAAAGCAAGAGCCGACTGGAGAATCCTGTCCTTATTCCGTAAGATTCTGTGTCCCATTAAGGGAAGAAGCATGACTATTTTATCTGATACTGACTGCACAATTCAAGATCTGATGCATACTCCTGTTTGTGCTAAACTATCATTATATGATTCTGACTGGATATGAACAAGCAATGTTTTACACTCATACGCCTCCTTGAGCCATCTTCACGCAGATCATAAGAAGCTGGGTACCACAGCTCCCTTTCTATGTATCTATCCTGATAGGTTACCAATGGCTATCTTCTTACGATTTCACTGGAATCTGATATTAACAAAACCGATTCAAGATAGGTGTGGTCGAATTCCAAAAGAACATGTGTGTAGATTTTGCATCTTGGAGGGCTCCTGCGAAACTATGAGATACTGCTTGACTGAATGTAATCCTCTGTTGGGTAAACGTCAATTATACTTTGAGAGATTTTTGCCCTCAAATCCATACTTGGACACAGAGCAATATTTGAATATCTTCTTAGCTATGAGAACATCGGTCGTAGTGGCTGTGGTGGGATTTATCCAATCTCTTCAACTGGCAGCAGAAACTGGCTCAAACGACCTATACATTTAATGTAGACTGGGAAGAACTGTGAAGAATTAAGTTTTGATACATTTTATGGTCCCTACCTTTTATTAGATTTTTTAGCAATACTATATTATGTGCTGATGTCTAGTTTTTATTGGCCCATAAGGGGATACAGAATAACTTGTTTAGACATGCTTAGGCTTGTTTAGACGTTTGACTGTAATGGAAAACAACTTTCTCAAACATTTTAAATGTGTATTTTATTAAAGGTTGAATGTTTTTAACAAACAATAAACAAAATGTAAAAGAATTACACCTAATGCGGTTGGACATTTAGTGTGACTAATACCTCTCTAATTGCCATAGGCTCATGTAAATCCTTAATGTTTTTCTACTGCTATTTGGGAATTACAAGCTCTGCAAAAGCCTGACCACAGGCACAGAATTGCTTCAAAAAGCCATGCTGTGGCCCACATTGCTTGATTATTTTTGGGGCTATGTCCCCTGATGGAACATAAGTTTCCTGGGGACTTCTTTTAGACTGCAAGTTGTCTCCAGATCAGGGCATTCGTGCATGCTTTCTGACCATTTTCCGAGTGTTGTGCAACCCACTGTCTCTGACTTGAAAAGCATGGGATGTCTGTCCCCTAGAATACCTACCTGTCTGGAGGTCTTGTTGTACAGGTCAGCTTCTATGGTGACTGTCCCATCTAGCATGGAGGGCGGTGTGATGAATTGCAGGATTGTCCCTTCTCCCCAGGGGCGAGCCTTTCCCTGAGAGGCTAGAGAGGTGAGCCCACTGCGCAATAACCTCATTAGTGCTAGAGGCAAGCAGGACCTCACTGTTTGAGACTCCCCCTCTGGGGACAAGGACTCCGGTGTTGAGAAATAACTCCCTAAGCACTATGGTTTTAACAATCCTTTAATTCGTCTTTTGAAGAAAAGGATGATTAATCAATCAGTCTGCTGTTGTCAATCAAATGCATTTTTGACACCTACAATAATAAAACCCATTTGGTACTGGGATGTAAAAACGCAATGGAGGAATACAGAATAGCAGTTCAACAGAGAGAAAGGACTTGGACAGTCTGCCAAGGAAGTTCTCTGATGTCATAAAAATAGAAGGCGGACACACCAGAGTGAAAAGCCAGGAAGTTCGAATCAGCTGTTCGAGCTACGCGGAGGAGAGACAGGACGCACAGTATCCGAACCTTGAGAGGTTTGTAGCTGTGGAGCCAAACGCCTACCGTGAAGCAATCCATGAGACTCTGGAAACCGAAGAGAACCCATACCATCCAGAGACTGAACTGGATGGTGGTGTGACTGCGGTAGACCACAAGGTCTGGTCACAATGCCAAAAACCCCTACGGTAAAACCGCGAAGAAGGACGCTATAGCAGAACGAACGGAGAAACCGTTTATGGCGGCGGGTGTGATGAGATGAGAAAAGCCAACCTGACAAGAGCAGGTCCCCAATGCTTGCGAGTCCCAAGCTCCAGGTAACAGGGAAAGCGAGAGACCCAGGAGGGAATCCTATAATCATTATTGCAAAACTCCTATTCGTCCTAGTGAAGAGGGAATACTGAGAGTCAGAAATGTAGAAGGGTAAACCCAAACCCTGATGCGTTAAAACTCAAAAAGAGAGTGAATGCACGTTGCCGGAAAATAAAAAAATGTTACATGCAAACGCCTGGGAGTCTTTTTCCTAAATTTTTAGCTATTCTAAATAGTTCTAGTGCCAGAATAGACTAGATTTGAGACTGCCTTTTGGTTTTGGACTCACTGACAACTGACAAGCACCCTAGTTTGTTTTTTTAGGTAGGGAAAGCCTTGGAGCGTAACGAAAGTCATAATTTTTTTGTATATAATTTAATGGTACCCGGCGAGGGCGTAATCAGAATGAAAGAGCCATTCTGATTGGCCCTTGCCGAGTCGTTACCAGGCCGGGAATCCCTCTGTCGGGATTACACGGCCTTTGTCCCGACGGGGGGCGTGGCAGCCCCACAGCCAATGAGGAGGCTCGAAGCAGGGCCAACACCGCTCCAAGCCTCCCCAAGGCTGAGATGCTCCTTCGCCCCCCGCCGGGGACAGAGGTAAGGCTTTTTTTTCTCCTTCGCTCCCTCCTCCCACCTCCCTGCCCTCCCCACCCCACTTACCTTTTATGCCTTGGTCCCCGGCGGGGGACGATGAAAGCCTCCATCCGCGTGAAGACTCTGAGCGGGGCCATCCCAGCTCCGAGCCTCCACACGGCTGGAGACTTCCATCGTCCCCAGCCGGGGACCCAGGAACGTTTTACATTTTTTAACTTTTTTTTTTCCCTCTTTCCCCTCCCTTCCGCCCTCCCAACCCCACTTACCTCTTTTTTTTCGGGAGCAGACGCGCTGGATACGCTTCTGTTTCCAGCGCGTCCGCTCCCGATGGCCGCCATAGAAAGACAAAACGGACTCTGTTCTCCCTTTCCATGGCGGCCATTTTGTTTGACGTCTTTTTTTTTTTTTTTTTTTTTTTTTTAAAACACTGCAGCGTTTCGGGAAAAGAAATAAAGCTTTTAATGCCCCGGTCACGCAGTTTTTGCAGGCCGGGGTACTAATAGCTATATTCCCCTTGTGGCGGGGGCATTACCGACTCTGGTAATGCCCCAGGGCCTTCATTAAGGCCCTCACTTCACTCGGGGCCTATAACTATGCGATCCGCGGGAATTACCTGAGTCGGTAATGCCCCCACTGCTCGGGGCATATTGCTTAAATAAAACACCAGTGAGATGTCATTCCTTCCGATCCACCACAGTGGGAAGAGCTAACATACTGAACCTCCGGAAACCATTGTGATCGGTGCTTAGGTCTGTATCTTGAGGTGCTGTAAGTGAAAAATAGGAGTTGAGGTCGGATGCCTCCAAGTACTTTCGCTATAGGACTGTAGAAATATGTATTAGATTGATTCATTTATAGGTTCAGCTAAGGCGGCACAACTTATTTAACAATTCTGATGTACAATCCCACCCCACAATTCTGGACAATAAATGTTTATCTCCAAACTCTATATTTATTTAAAGAAATAGTCAACTTAAACAAAGGTGGTCTCCAACTTTACACCAGGAAAATCACTACAATGATATGTTCATTAACACTTGGTTAACCAAATGAAATTCTCCCTGTTTGCATGAATCTCCCTACTGGAAATCACGCAAGCATTCACTTACAGAATCAATTTTGTATATGTATTACAGGGTGTGCAGTAACGACCCTGTAGTCATAGTTAAGCTGATGAACCCATAGGAAGAGCAGTTTTTGGGCAGCTTATAACTTTGGCGCTGTGCTACAAATCTGCTCGAAACTTTGAAAACAATTATACAGGCACCTGAATTATTTTGTGAAGTTTCGTCTGATTTCATCAATCATGGGGGAAAAGTTATAGAGGGGCGGGGTGTCACAAAACATTTGAAATCTGGATACACATGAATGGAAAAATGTTTTGCTTGTGGTTACAGCCCCAACCCGTGGACGGATTTGTACCAAATTTGAGTGAGGAGCAGCAGCCTGGTCCCAAAACCATGCTTTTGCAAATTCAGTGTTAATCTGTCCAGTCATTTAAAAAAAAAATTGCCCAAGAGTAAGTCTAAAAAAATGTGTGATATTTCTGTCCGGTCCTTGGGCACACCTCCTGATTCGGTGTCCGTGGACGCCTCTGAGCAGATCGGAGCACTGCATGACGTTTGCGGACAAACGTGCGGTGCACCAAAACATTTAATCACACACTAGCTTGGAATTGCGAACTGCACCTGTAGTCTGCAGACATCGTAGTACAAAAAATCTCTGAAAAATACGTTTCAGGTTATTTGAGGATGAAAGAGTGTCTGCGGAGGGTGGGGAGAGAAGAAACTGAAAAATGCATGCATTATTGTGTATAGAAATGGCTGTGGGTTTGTCACAGGGTCCGCAGCCATTTTTCCAGTCTGTGGTCAATAAGGTAATCACTGTGTCCAGGGAAATTGATTTAGAATGATAGTTATGTTATGTCTGCAGTCTTTCCTCCTGTCTGTGTACTTTGGAGGCCAAAACGGTCTGTTAAGGATGTAAAAAAATTCAGAGAAAAACAAAGAATGCTAGTTGGAGTTGTGGCAGGGTAAGGTTTCAACTTGAGAGTTGGTAGAGTGGCTGCAAATTGGATTTCTAGATGTATGCGAAGCACAGATATTGACAGCGTACATGTCATCATGCTACACGGATGTGATCACGTCATGAGGTGCGCGGCTGCCCATGACCCCGTCTGCGAATATTGGCGCACCCAGGTGACCGCACGTGGATGCGCTGCAATGACTGTGGCCGAGCCCTGATGCTCTCAAACTAATTGAAAGTGCTTCACATAGTTGCGCAGCATGTCCACGCAGCAGGGTCAAGTCACTCGGGCATGCTTTTGGGACCGTGACCGAACTGTGATGTTTGCGAACTAATTAAAAGCGCGTCACTGTCTCTGCGGACGTAACGGTCTATTTGTCAACGTTAGCACACAACGTGACATCACTGTAATACAAGGTTGTGGACACGAACATTTATAAAGTCAGCAGACTTCAAATTGGCTGTTCCTTATTTATATCTTCTTTTGGGAAATATAGCTGTAGCTATTCCAGAGTGCTTGCCATTTCTATTATGATGTTTATATTTAGTTGTGTAACATTTTCACAATTACATGCTGCATGTTTATAGATCAAATGCAAATGTACTGTTTACTTACTAAACTTTTGAACTGATCTTCCGCACTACAAGCAATATTGTGCTTCAGTGCCTGTCAGGTGATGAAGTGAATTGTTTACACAGGGTGTACAGTTTTCTTCAATATTTGGTACAATCTGTAATGTGTGATTTTGAAAACAGTATTTAGTTACAGTGGATGTAAAACATGGCTGTACTGATTGTTTGGATTGTTGCCTTACGTATAATTATTTGGGTAATATTGATGCCACGTGTCCCTAGGTACGTCCACGGACTAGCGATCCTGTACATGGACGTCATAGCTATTATGTGTAAAGGGAGAATGATTTTAAGCATGTGAAGAGAAATTATGAAATTGCTGGTGAATTAGGTTAGGGTGCATTGGTAAAAACCTATGAAATTCAGTGAACAAACGTAGTTAAAGGGATGTTGTGGTTAAGCTGCACTAATAAAAATCTATGAAATTCAGTGATTTTTGTTAATGGCACGTAATGGTTGCAAGGTAAAATAGAAACACCAAAGAAATTAGCCAGCTATGGTAAGCTTTGCAACCATAACTACTGCTGCTGCCATGTCATGCTCTGCTAAAACTAACACCCAGGACATCAAAGGTGACATCACACACATCTACTCTGAGGTGCTCAGCAGGCCATTAGCGAGGGTGGTTTGTTGTGGATGTTGTAAAGAACGCATGGTATCAATAGTAAGACAGGCACAAGTGACCACAGTTCAATGGTGTTTATTGAACTTTAACAAGACTGTGATAAACGCCTATTTAATCCTAAATCTACAGATGGGAGCAAAGCTGCGACCATCAAATAATAATGCAGTCCTAGTGGAGGCTCGTCAAAATAAAAGGGCCTATACTAAAAAAAATTGTATGTTAGGATGTTCAGGCCATTGGCCTACCTCCCCACGTTTTCAGCATGGACAAGGCGGTTTACTCAAGCATAGCACACTCTCGGGCTTCTTTGGCACAGTTCCATTTACCAGCATTCCGTGCCCAAGTCTCTTAAGTTATCAAAGTCTCTTGATTCAGTGGGTCTGATCTACCAAAACAAAGAATTCCTTTCCTCTTCCCCCTCAGCCGGGCTCAGATCCCTATTTATACCACAATCGTTACTTTGGATCCCCTTCTTCCAGGCTCAGATCTCCCTTCTCCAATGTTCAGCGAATATCCTTTCTCGGGTGACTCACGGTTCACCCCAGACTCCCCTCAGCTGGGCTCAGATCTTTCCTCTTACACATTCAGTCTGCCTCAGCCAGGCTCGGACAAATTGCAGTTCCTATTACCTATCAAAGACCTAAAAATGTGCACAGGGTTTAGCTTGACCCGCTGCAGGACCACTTTGATTTCACATTTGCCACCTCTCATTTGCATACCGAATAGAGGCCTTCAAATGAACACCCAAGTTCAGCCACTCCTTGGATGTTCAATCATATCCACATCATTCATCACATACGCTTCACACACTGTTCTTTTCAAATTTCTCCATACAATGTTGCTGCTTGCAACCTTTGTTCTAACACAGACCAGTCTGCTCTCAGTCTCCCCAACTCACTGGCTGTGCTGACTTTACTGGCGCTGCTTTGTTTTAGGAGCCAAGGACAGTACCACAGCGGCAATCACTCCTCCCCGCCTTGGCTATCGAGGCGGGAGAGCCCCCAGTGCCTCCGACACACAATGCACATTTCTTTAGCTTTAATTCCAGGTCTTATGTTTCTTGTTCTCGAGGGCTCGTGAAAGTAGTGATTTTTCTCCGAAAAGATAAAGGGCACATCCCTCCATTCAACCCTCTCTTGTCTTGCCGTCTTTCTCCCCGTATTAAACTGCCATCTTGGAACTGCTGCTTCCTTGTATGTTTTGCCTTGCTTAGAGTGTGCTTTCGTGCTCTGCCTTTTATGCGTGTGGGGAAGTGTGAGGGAAGTAAGGTGTCTGTAATGATCAGTAATTGCTTGGCTCTGCCTACCCTTGTTTTGGGACATGCTTTGTGTCTGCCATACATTGCTCAGACTAACAGCAAGGATGTCAAAGATGACTGCACAAATGGCATTGATGACATCACTGATGACATCACATACAACATCACTCATCTGTAGCATACCTGGTGGAAAGTTCTTACAAGTGGTTATATTTAGGGTATTGCTACCAACATATGATGCATGGCAGATAAGCTTCTCATGAACTACTCCAAGCATCTCAAAATGTACTTTCAAACAAACGTTCTACTGAAAATCTTTTAATAATAGAGCAATATCAAAATACATTAACATAGGCAATGTATGCAGCATGGACCATAGTAAGGAGAGTATCCTTGATCTATTTAATTTGGCCAGTAAAATTATAAATCCAAGCCTATCAGAATCTTGAATAATTAAAATGTTGAGCCAAGGGTTAAGTATACAATAATTTCTAGAAGTGTGCATGGGTGTAATTTTAGGGGGGACAGTGGTGTGTCCCCCCCAACTTTCATGGCACACCATTTTGTTCCCATTCATTTGGCTCGGGCACCTTTTTTTCAGATGTCATGTCCCCCTCCCAACATTTTCAGCACAGTTACTCCACTGGACGTGTGCGTGTGTGTGTATACACAAAGTATACTTGGAGCATCAATGCATACAAATCTATTGCACACAAAGGGATACTATAGTAAAAGAGAACAAATACCCCGACACCTATGCCATCACGTCGCCTCCCGTGCCACCTGACTAGCTAGACGCTGTCCTCCACTCTCCTCCCTGCCACCCTGTACAGTTGTACCCCTCTTTGCCCCTCTCTATCCTACCTCCGCTGTATATCTGTTCTGTTATATACCTATTGAAAGCACTGCGTTGTCTATCTGTATTGTTGTATACCCATGTAAAGTGCTCCGTTGCTTCTCAAAGCTAGGTCAGTGCTCAATAAAAACTGTAATATAACCAGAGAGAGAACTCCATAAGGGTCTGGAATAAATTGGCACTCTCGCTCATGGGGAGAGCTGCTCTGTTAAAAATGGTTGTTCTGCCTAGGCTACTTCATTATTTTGTGAAAGTCCGTATTATATCCCCAAAACCTAATTCAGGACGCTAGACTCCATTTGTAGTGGATTCCTCTGGCAAAATAGTCGGAGTAGGGATAGCCCTGACCTCTTTACGGAGACCTTACGAAGAGGGCGGAATTAGGGTTCCACACTTTGAATTGTACTACATAGCGGGACAACTGCAATTTGTTTTGGACTGGTTAGTGTATTACTCTAATCCAGACACACAGATGCCTTTATCCACTGAGCCACGCTTTTACTTGAGGGAATTGTTCTGGAATAAGAGATCCCGCGCCCGCCACAGTTCTCACTTGGTGACTCTAGGTGTGCAAATGTGGGATGGAGCTCTCAGACAGATCGGACTCACTGACCCGATCTCAGTACAGATGCCCTTGGTATCGGTGGTATTGTCCACCACGCAAGCGCGACTGCAGATGCACGCAAACTGGGAACCCAATGGCGTTACTACGATAGGTGACCTCCTTTATACCCTTTAGTTAAGCGAACACACAGGCCTACACCGAGGACAGTACCTGCTGCACTGCACTATCAAAAAGGAGATTGTAGATAGGTGGCCGCATTTGGCAAAGCACTTGATTGTAGACATCCTGTACGACATCTCAGAGGGCGGTCATACTATATCTAGGATATATGACTTCTAACGGGGGACCCCCTCACCAAATTGGCTTTAAGACCCAAGTGGGAGGAAGACCTCAAAGCACCCTTCTCAGATACACAATGGAAGGAGATCCTAGGATATCACGAGTGTCCTAGAACGCTAGATTGCAGCTGATATAGTTGTTTGTGACACACAGGGCATATATGACCCCCTTTGAGAATCAAGTTTTCCTTGCGCAAAGACTCAGCACTGCCCCAGATGCAAGTCCGAAGAGGCTGGTATTTTATGAGCATGTCCCACGGTGAGAAAATATTGGCCAGAATGGACAGGGGGAGGGCTGGTATTGGACGTACTTCCCCTGGGACTTGTTTACTTGGTCGATCCCCACGCCCCAAACGAGCGAAGCACATCCATAAGATGAAAGATATGGCGTACATTTTAGCTAAACGCAGGATTGCTATGGCATGGAAAGCCCCCAGGGGTCCTAATATAGAAGACTGGTTGTGCGATCTGAAGAAGTGGGTGCAGGCCGAGACAGCGGTTTGCAGGGGGCGTCACACTTTGGCCTATCTGTGGCCAATGAGGAAGTTACGGCATGGGACGTCCTAATACAACGTTTGTACGCTCCGTTGGCTATAGACGCAGACACGATGAACACACCCCCATGAATATCATAAACCCTATACTTATCGTAGGCATCACGACTCTAGCGAACCGAGGTTTACATCAGGTACAGGCTTGTGGTAAAAGTGACAGGGGAGTGGAGCTAGAGAGGGGTGAAACTGTTGGGGTGGGGTGAGGGCTTGGGGGGGAGAGTTATAATTTATTTGGTTAATCTGATAATGTGCAAGATTGTGTTATGGAACGTCTACCTTCTAGTATTCAAATTATTTTATCTATCTGGGGTCTGCTTATTGTTCCATGTATGTGCACCATGAGCTTATGCAAACCTCTTAAGAAAGTAAGGTAAAAATATTGTTCCAGGTTAAGGTCTACATAAATTGCACCTTTAGCATATGTGTATAATGTTTGCAATGCAGTACTTCCAGGTGAAGTCATGTGCTTAAAATGCTTACTGTTACAAAAGAAAAACAATTTCCCATGGTATGTGATGCCATCAGTGATATAGTCAATGATGTAATTTGCAATGCCATCTTTGGTGTCCTGGGTGTTAGTCTGAGCAGTGCATGGCAAGATTGCGAGTTGTGGTTACATAGCTAACCATAACTGGTGATTTTCTTTGGTTTTTGGATTTTTGCGCTGCACTCATATCATCCCTTTAACTTTTTTTTCTGAATTTGCAAGGTTTTTATTAGAGTAACTTAAACATAACGGCCCTGTAACAAAGTGTTTTCAACAGTGTGATGATTTGAGGAATGAAGGAAAATGAATATCAAAGATTATTCTGATGTTTCTAATGTTTGCATTAGTGAAGATTCATAATAAGATTTCAGCTTTTGTACCATTGTCATGTGACTGAGGTAACGCACAACTAATGATACCTGAATAAAGTTAAGGGCTTTGTTAAGCAAAAGTAAAAACATTAAAGTATTCCATGGACATTGTTTCAGGGTGACTGTAACGTACAGGTTCTTGGGAAAACCTAGTCCTTAAAAGTAGGATTCTATATTAAGGATGCCAATTAAAAAGTGGTTCCATGTCGTTTTGCCGACAGAAATTACTTCGAAGTAATTTACATCGCAGTATTTCCTTTGAAAAAACACATCTAATTTTTTTTTTTTATTCAGAGAGGCCCCCCCAGTCCTCCCTTACCCTATACTGGTACCGCTACCCACCCCTTTTAACCCCTTATTCCTAATCCTCTATATAATTCAATGATTTTTTCGAAGGAATTACTTCAAAGTAATTCTTGTTGGTAAAACACTGGGATACGTAAAAAGGCATACAGAAAGTTGGAGACAAGATGGTCTCCTGCTTAGTGATTCCTAGAGCTCTGATGTTCTCTTTTCTTATGGGAGCCACAAAGCGCCTCTGCCTCTCAGGATTTTAGGGCTTACTCCTTTTGCCAAGCGTCACAAAAATCCTCCTCTTCTTGGGGCTCCCCTTTTTTCTGTTACTTCCATCCTCTGAGCTCAAGGGGGTCCCCCTTCTTTTACACATCTCCTCCCCTCAGCATCAAAGTCATTCTTCTCCCTCTTGCTCTCCAGTCTAGCACACCTCACTTCTGGGCCTATGGGGCACTCTCCCCTCATTGGAGCTCACCTCACTCTGGGGCACAATGAGAAGGGGGTTTGCGACAGTCAATGGGACTCTTCCGTTACACATCACCTCTTCTGGGGATCAAGGTCACTCTCTCAATTACTACTTCTCACCCCCACCCCATTCCCTTGTGACAGGGGTGTCTTTCTTCTGGTTTTAAGGGGCTCTCCTCCCCCTCACTGGAAGACACCTCTCTTCTGTGGTCACGGGCTCACATCTACCTCACTGGAGCACACCCCTCTTCTGGAGTTGGGTTTATGCTTCTTTGCCTCCATTCTAAAGCCCTCAGTGTGACCCCATCGACTGAGGAAAACCTTTGAATTTGATCATTTACTTTCTATTCCAAGGAAGTCGAACGTCTTTTATAAGGCTTGCTGACATTTTGGTTTTCTTTCACTCTTTTTCCAGTGCAGGAGTTTGGGTTTGCCTACTGCTCTGCTACTACCTTGCCACCTACCTGCCTCCTTGCACAGAAGTTTTCTTTGTGGGTTTCTGGTATTGAAAGGCCATCACAAAGACAGGTAAACCTCTAGTAAGTTCCCACCTGTGCAAAATAGTTTTTCCTTTGGGAATGGGAAGGAAGTATTTCTCTCCTTGAAAGCATGCCTGGGGATGGAGAAATCCATTCTACTACACAAGCACTGCTGATGCGAGGACAGCGGGATTGGGATAAGTCAGTTTTTTCCTTCAAATATCTGCCCCTTCAGACCTCTTTGGATGTGCTAGTGTTTCCCCATAGCATATATTTTTCTGTATCCCTGAAAGACATTCCTGAGGCCGTTCCGGGTTTGGGTTGTCTAAGCCTGACGCATCTTGCGAGATGCAGTCCCAGATACTGTTTCTTTGGGGTCTGGTAGTTCCTAACTAGTTGCTCTCTGGGAGTTTGGGAATAGTTCATGGATGGTCCTGTCAGTCCAACTCTGAGACTGACTCTGGTCTGAATGGGATGTTGGCACTGTGAGTTGTCACAACATTCAGGCAAAGACTGCTGTCAATCATGCTATCCAGAATGTCTTCGGGCTTCCGGTTAGCTTTAATTGGTTGATGCCATTGCTTCCAGCTCATTCAAAAATGTGGAATCATCTGTGTATAGTTGTGTACTTTGATTTAGAATACTATAGTTCTAAGGACGGGCCCTGGGACAGGGAGCTCAGTAAATGGAAGGTATTGTACAGAAAGTGGTCGCCCGCCACTATGGCGTGCATTTGAAGACGGAGCAGTCTGTTTCGGTGCGTTTTCCTGGATTGTGATTTGTTGATGGAGGCAGGTTAAGAGTGTGGCATTTAGGCTGCCATTTTGAAAATAAGATTCCCTACTGTTGGTATCTCACACTAGATCATTTACATGTTATGTACCCACTTGTTTACCCTCATTGCCGGAGAGAGTATGTGGAGGTCGGATCCATGGGCCATATCTGGTGCCATTGCCATATTAAACCCCACTGGGCAGCGGTCATCACCTTAATCCACCAAACTGTGGGTTTCCAGCTTCCGTTGGATCCCTTAGTGGTTTTGTTGGGGATGTAGATGATCAAGAAGTCTTCGCCAACGCCCCTCCCCCCCCCCCGCACTCAGTACTATCCACTCACATGCTTACAGCAGCTAAATTAACTATTGCCCAATATTGGAGAAAGATGGAGGCTCCCTCCCTTAACATGTGGTGGGTAAAAATGTGGTATATTTGTGCCATGGAGAAGATTACAGCCACCCTCTCTGACTCGTTAACTAAGTATAAACGCATATGGTGCCCTTTTGTAACTTAAATGACCTTAAATGATTATAGCCAACATGCCCCTCACCAGTGTAAATCATTTTCGTTACTATAAGATAATTGACACTATTGGTGGGAAAGATGGACGCTATCCTGAGGCCCTGCTCCCCTTCCTTATTGGCCTTTGGGCAACCCAGCCTTGTACAGAAGCAAATTATTTCGATGCTTCTTTCTTAATGTATGGATTTGAACCCCTTTCTCATTAATTAGCACGTGCGGTTGGAACGATACTATGGATGTCGCGATTTCTTTGCTATACCTCTTCTTCATTATTTGTTTAATTGGATATATTGCCCGTTTTGTTTTTTCTCACTTGATAAACTGTAGAAACCAATAGATGTATGGTTAAAAAAACATAATTTGCTGCACCAAATAGATGCAAACAATCCTGTGGCTGGGACTGTAACTAGGGTCGCGTGGTTGAGAGGCGAGACTCTTAACCACAAGACCACACAAGTGCCTTGCCAAAAAAGCTGTGTGGTTGCTTTCATAAGACTGGATGAAAGAGACACGCCAGTCTTGTGGAGCTAGTTGAAGTACAGTGTTCTTTGGAGTTCGGTTCTGGGGCTGTAGCGGGCATGTCCTGTTGAGATAAATAGGAGTAAAAATTCAGCTAAACAGGACATGTTTGCCAGGTTTTTGGAATTGAGTTCTAGAAACACAGCAGTGGAGTTGCTTTCATGGGACTGGCATGTCTTTAGTATTCAATTCTGGAGGCGCGGCAGTCGTATGAAAGCTTTATTTGAACTTCTATGTATTGAGTAATGAACAGTAAAGTGCCTTCAAAGCAACATATTTCCACAGTTTTACCAGTACAAAATGTCAGTTTATACAATATGCAAGTAAAAAGCTAGCAGCAGAAGGGTTGGTGTTTGGGTACAAAGTGCAGCGGGTCTAGCACTAATGGCTAGATTACACATTGGTTGTTGACCCTTGTGTCTTTTTTCCCAAATTATGCACAGAATGTCACTAAGTAATCTCTAGGATGTGCAGCTAAGGTCCTAATTACACATTCTTGATTATTGCACCACAGTAAGTATTTCAACCAGGTATTTCGTACAGAGCCTTTCATCCATGTTTTTGCAATCGGATATTTTGCTTTTAAACATGCACGTCCCAAAATAATGAGTGTGGCATTGTCTATAGTGTTGTTTACCGGCATCGGGACAATGTCAGTGTTAAATAATGTCTCAATAATGTTTTCCCTCATGTCCTTCACAGTGAATTCTCTTCCTCTGGACAATCTGATTGCAGACTTGCATTTATGTAGTCCGTGGTTTCACTGAAATTCTATAGTTGCTTTGATTCCTTGAATGGTTTTACTTTGAAGTTTAAGTTGGCAATTGAAGTTGGTTATATCGACAATGTCATAAATTGCTTTTTTTTCAGTGGGCTGAGTGTCGTGGTGTTTTGTCAGGGTGGGCAGCATTTAGGAATCCACTGATATAATGTGTAATTAATTTACACTCTGAAGTGCTAGTGCTGCTTTTTTTGTCGTAATGGATTATTTCCTCCCACAGGTTACTCATCTTGTAAATATACTTCAGACATATGTCTGGCGTAGAATGTTTCTCAGCCACAAGGTGGTGCAAATTGGCGCTGCTTGGTGTTCTTGAAGCCCTTGTCTCTGGATGTGACACCATGGGTAATATATGTAGAGTTGGTTGCATCCCAGAAACTGTTCCTTTTTTCTGCCCAGTGAGCTCTCCACTTCTGAGACATCCCACTGCTTTACAGCAATTGTCCCTGCATTATGTCTCCCTCCACCCCCTCACCCCCTGAAGGCATCAGGCTTTAAGTCATACAAGTACTGCAGGAAAATAATGTCCCTGTCATGCATCTGAATTATCTGTCACAGCTTTGGGCTATACAGAAACATACACCAAGAATGTAGAGATTCAAAACTTTTTTATTGATCGATTTTACCCAAAATCAGTTGGGTTGGAAAAACTCCTACATGCTTGGGGAATCTAAACCTAAATATGGGATGGTGAGTCTGAAATGGCCAGGTAAAAATAATAGATAAGTGTTTATGAGTATAGATTGTCAATTTTAGGTTCATCTGGGGCTCTTTCAATGGGTAGGAGACAAGTCCCTTTTAAAGGGGGGAGAAAAATTGTTAAGGGTTTCTCCTGCCTCGTTATGTAGTCCCAGAGTGTTGTTTAGCTAGTGGAATCAAAGGTTTTGAAATTCTCCTTTTCCAGATCTCACCACTGGACAGCGACATGCCTTCAGTTGTCTGAACACATTGTATTTACTCCTTGGATATCCACCTTTTGGTTAATATTAGTCTTTGGCTTATCCTCCTGGCTTTGAATTCTCATCTCCTTAGTTAGCTTCCTTCGAAACTTTGGTTAGGCCTCAGCAATTCTGGTTCAGCAGTAGGCTTTTGGGAACTTTGGCTTGTTTGCTGGCTTTGTCCACTCAAGTTCGATTGCTTGCTTTTTTCCCCCATTTCCTTCTGACTTTGCAGTTCACTTGCAAAATTGGTAATACATTCCAGGTAGGAAGTTATTGGAGTGTTTCTTTTTCATTTTTACACCAGTGTTATTTTATTAACACATTGTTTGACTAATGGCACTGCATAGGTACTTGCAGATGTTTTTCCCCTGATGGCGTGAACTCAGAAATACATTGGAGCAACATCCCCTTTGCCTGTGTTCCTGAATACAGTTTCAATTTGCTCTCACTTCAGGTCTGCTTTTTGTATACTTGGTTTGTAGCAAAGTTTACAGAAAACACCTGTTAGAAAATGGATATTGAAGATTGAAATAAAAACATAGCACCCCCAAGGTGCTCCCAAGATGGTAAATGGATTTGGAAGAGAATGGCAAGTTGGTGAAACGGTAGTAGTGAAAAATCCACACTTGGTGACAAAAGGGCAATTTGTATTTACCCCACAGACATGGGAGATGGACAAGAAGTCACGTTTCTCACTTGGTATGCTTTATTAAAGGAAAGAAAGGGCTCTCCTGCCCCTACTTCTGAGAAGACGGTCTATTCTACTGAAGAACCGGCGACCTGGTTCCCTTCGGGTTTGAACCCATGGGCTTTCCTCGACATCCTGAAGAGTTTCAGGATGAGGGAAACAAGCTGTCTCATTTAGCCTCTGCCCTGCAGGACACAAGTGGCTTGGACACCTCTCCTGAGGTGGAATTCCCACAGGGAGATCCTAAAGCCCTTACTGATGTTGCATATAGGATGATGATGGCCAAGGTAACGGATGCCTTTAGGTTGAGGTCCACCACCTGGTGACTTACCTTATGTGACCTGACTGACATCTTAGGCAAGAGCACAGCCGTTGAACCCGTCCTTCCCTTTCGTAATGCCATCAAAAATCCCCTCTGGAAGACTCCCTGCTCGTGGCCAGCAGTCCACAAGGATTTTACCAAGAAATACAGACCAGCCATATCTGATCCAGATTTCCTAACCCATACATCCAGCACATGATAGTCTGGTTGAACAGGCTGTGACTGTGGGAAACAAGGCTCACTCCTATCCATCCTTACCCCCCACAAGGGGGATGACAATCATTATGACGCTTTAGCAAGAAAGGTTTTACCACTGTTAGTATGGCACTTAAATCAGTTAATGCGTCATGTGCACTATCTAAGTATACACCTACACTGTGGTCTGTAATAGCTGAGGCATCCAAGCGCATCCTGGAGGGTGAAATGATGAAAGTTTTCCTCAACATAGTGGAGGATGGAAACAAAGCCATGCGCCAAACCCTGCAGTCACGACTCGACACGGCTGATTGTGTCGGGAAATCTATGGCAGCAAGTTCCGTCATACAAAGATTCGCCTGGTTCAGAAAGTCGGGGTTTGCCCAGGACGTCCAAGCAAAACTGCTTGGCATGGTCTTTGACATCACACATCTGTTTGGTCTAAAGGCAGATGACAGTCTTGATAAGTTGCAAGCCATCCAAGGCTGCAGCAAAGTCTTTAGGTACAGCGATAAGGGAACCTGCTCAACCTTCCACTTAATGGAAGGGAAAACCTTTTGGTTACTACAATTATGGACAAAATGGTAAACGGCCCGCAGCCTGTCAAGGTCAAAGATGCTTCTCTCGACCGTCCAGAGGTAGTGGGAGGGTAAAAAACAGACCGCCTTTGCATCTGTTCCCTCCAGTGCGACTCCTGCAGCAAAACCTCTTTAAGGACTTCTGCCACACTACACGAGTAGAGGACCATCTGTCACACCATTCGCAACAATGGTGCACCATTACTTCAAACACATGGGCGCTTCAGGTAGTCTCCCAAGGTTACTGCCTTCCATTTTTAAAGCGCCTGCCAGATTGCCCCCCTCTGACCAGACCACCTCCTGTTCCAGACCCACTGCTCCGGCAAGAGGTTTCCTCTCTTCTGGAGAATGGTGCCATAGAGTTGGTACCTATACAGGAAAGGAACATGGGGTGGTACTCCCACTTTTCTTTGTCCCAAAGAAGGATGGAGGTCTGCGACTTATCATGAACCGGAGGCGCTTGAACAAGTTCCTCAGGAAGGACAAATTCAAGATGGTAACATTCTTGCAGATCTTCCAGGCCATAGACATTCACGATTGGTTGGTGTCACACGACTTACAGGACGCTTAGATCTATGTGGCAAACAATCCAAAGGATAGGGCTTGCTTGAGGTTCGTCATAGGAAACACTCACTGCCAATATTAAGCTGTAGCTTTCGGGCATACCGCCACCCCAAGGGTTTTTACCAAGCTGTTGGCAGTGGTGGCAGTCAGTCATAGGAAACTATGGATTCACTTCTTTCCCTACCTGGACAATTGGTTAATCAGGGCTTGGTCTCCGGATCAAGTCCTGGGTCATCTCAATCACACCTGCCACTTCCTCCACAAGCTGGGCTTCTACCTCGAAGTCCCATCTGACACCTTCTCAAATGCTCCAGTTCATTGGAGCAGTCTTGGATTCTCCCTTGGGCAAGACTTTTCCTCCTGAGAGGGCTCTACACATCCTGCAGATGGTCACCAAATTTCAGAACACCCAATACCTGCCATCCCTTCACTTCCTACGGTTGCTTGGCCTCATGGCATCCTGCATCTTCATGGTGCCAGAGTTTCGGTTGAGAATGAGATCGCTCCATTGGGCCCTCAGATCTCAATGGATGCAGTTCTCTGGCAGTATGACAGGCTTGATTCACCCGAGCAGAGTCGCTCAGGATCTCCTGTGGTGGTAGGAGAACAGTTTTGGCAACCGTGACCAGAGACAAACGTAGTGACGGACGCACATCTGAAAAGCTGCGGCACCCACCTGAACAAGCTGATGGTGAGCGGGTTATGGTCCCAGCAGAGTCAATCAGACCTCGCTGATTGCCTTCTTGCGCTCCATACATGGTAAAACTGTCCTGATCATGACAGACAACACAGTGGCCATGCACTACATCAACAAGGGAGATGTAGGGTCACTCCCCCTGTGCAGAGTTGTCAATTTACCTCGCCGGGAAGGAGAATATGACTGCGGACGCCCTGAGCAGCAGTGCTCAGTCTCACAAGTGGGAGCTGTGTCAGGAAGTTCTACCATAGATCTTCACCCTCTGGGGAACACTTCAAGTGGATCTGTTCGCATCCAGTGTGAACAGGAAATGAACATTCTTCTCCAGGGATTTTCCCCGAGAAGAGCACTGGGGGATGCGTTGGTGGTGGAATGTAACTTTCTGTATGCATTCCCACCGATTCAAGTCATCCCTTGAGTGATAAGGAGGTTCTAGCAGTATGAAGCAACCATGATCCTGATTGCCCCAGACTGTGCCAGGAGAACCTAGTACCCAAGTCTATCGGACAAGGCAATCTGCCCTCCACCTTGCTTCCTGGAGGCTAGACTTTGTCTCGATAGAGGGGGAGCTGGTTCTTCACCTCAGCATACACACACTCAACCTGCACGCCTGGCTTCTGAAAGGCGAAGGTACAGGGATGGAGACCTTCCGGTAGTCTTGATGGGGGGGGGTTTGTTTTCGACCTAAAGGACAGGAACTAAAGCTCTATACCTTTTGAAAGAAATTGTGGATCCCTTTTTATTCGATACCTCAGTGTTGTCTTTCCTTCATTTGGCAAGACAGGGCCTTCAATTCGCCACTATCAAGGGCTATTTAGCAACGCTATCCATTTTTAAGCGCACGCCAGAAAAATGATCGTACTTCTCAATCCCATTGGTGCCGTTTTTAAAAGGCCTGACTAACACCTTTCCTCCAACACGCTTGGTGGTACCGGCATGGGATGTAAACTTGGTATTAACATTTCTTATGGCTTCCCCATTTCAGCCATTACATTTGTGTCCTCTGGGGCTAGTGTCATCGCTTACTGAAGAGGATCACCGCGAGACCAGAGACCACACGGGCACCCAACTGGCCAGAGATACCATTGAGTACAATTGCTGACAACTTGACTCACATTCACCCATCCGGGAACCTACAAACTTTACAATTGCCTTGAGAAAGACGTTAAAGGTTGAAACACGCATCGGCACTAATGAAATTAAAGCATAATTTGAACTATAGGTAAGCCTTGAGCAACTAATATGTCTGTCACAAGAGTGACAATCTATGATTACTGCACTTTAAAAGCAATAAATCGACAACTGTTGCAAACACTTAACAACTGTGGAAATTAATACGCATTGGATATCAAGGAACCCCTGACCAGCGGCAAGGTACAAATCATTGGATCTCAGTCACCCAGAACAGCTTTATCAAACACTGGGACATCATGTGCTTTGTCCCTCAGAGATCCACCTAATGGCGGCAGGCAACGCAACGAGGAAGCAACACAAACAATAGTACAAGACCCACAGTTCCAACAAGCTCTAACATCACTTCAATAGTTTCCTGGAGGACTCCCTTTTTGGTTGCCTTTTCCTCTGCCCTAAAAATGAGCAAATTGCAGGCCCTGTATCCACCTTTTACAATCTTTTTCAACGGCAAGGTGACTCTTGGAGTGCGCCTTTCGTTCCTTCTGAAGGTCATATCAGAGTGCCACTTGTCAAACAGTTGATTTGACAGCCTTCCGTCCTCCTAGTCATTTATTCAAGGAGGAAGAAAGGCTGCATAGACTCCACCCTAAGAGGGCTTCGAGTTGCTACATCACCAGAACATGACAATTCAGGCTGGAACTTAAGCTATTCATTGGCTATACCGGCCTGAAAATGGGCAAAGGAATAATAAAGCACTATCTCTAGATGGATAGTGCTTTGTGTTTATGAATGTGACACCAGCGTGGGGCAAGGAAATTCCTCAAGGCTTCAGGGCACATTGCAGTAGAGGTGTGTCAACTACCTCTGCTCTCCAAAGAGGGGTACCTGTAAAGGATATCTGTCAGGCTGCGAGGTGGTCCTCTATACACACGTTCACAAAACTCTACTGCCTGGACACAGTGTCCGCAAATGAGTCTCATTTCAGCAAGCCTGTTCTCCAACAAGTGGCATCATAATCGCCATGGAGTCTATTACTTCCCTCCTCCTCCCTCCTCCATAATGGTCTTACTGCTATGGGAGTCTACCTACAATTAGGAATCTGTGGGAGGACACAGTCCATTAGAAGAACAAATTATGTAGCCCTGGTAATGTTCTTTCTCCTGGATGTTCATTCCATAGATTCCTCATTGCCCTCCCAGCCTAGCCCACAGCCACAGAGCTCTCTAATACAATTATACAATTACTCTCCTTTAATGCTTAAATAGCTATCCTTGTCTCTAATCCCTAGTGTGGCTGGGCAAGGTGTTGAATATATTCATAGGGCAACAATTAATCAGGAGTTTCGTCCCTTCCTCCCCCATTTATACTTACCACCTCCTGCCCCCACTCAAGTGTGCCACACCAATAGAAAATTAAATCAGATTCTTGACTAACTCTGCCTTTTAATACCTGGAACTCCTCTGTACTCCCTAACCCCTTTTCTAATGTGCAATCCAAGAGCTAGGCTGGTCTGCAAAAAGAATATATATATTTTTCTTTTGTTAGGAGACAAAATCATTATTCACACAATGATTATCAATAGGCACATCACTCCACTCTGTGGCAGAAAGCTTTTCCTTTTCTGACCAGCCTCTCATTACCAACAAGCTGAAGACAGTTTGTTCTTAAAATCCAAAGTCACTTATTAGGCACAATCACATATACAGTTTTCCAGCTCTTGTTTCTTGGCCCCATGCAACATATAAAGAGAACACAGGTATAATGAATATTTAAGATAATTGGGCCACTCAAAAGAATACCCCTAATTGGAAGAGAATTAATGCAGCCCCCTGGAACATGACCAGACAATTCTGTTTTAGCGTGTAATTTGTATGTGGTCTGGTTAAATAACAGGTAGTGCCTTTTAATTGGACAAAACCAATGAAACTGACAGCGGGGAGTGTTGAACAATTTGGAATAATACTCCTCCCCTATATGGGGATTTTTGGGGTTGGCAAAAGTGATATCGGTGAACCCCAATTACTTTAAATGACTAAATCATTCTCCAGCATGGGGTCTGGCATGGATTCACATGCTCCTGAATATTCCTCGTTGTCAGGATGGGAATCCTTGGTAAAAGAAAAAAACGTTTTGCTGTAGCCTGAAACAGCATTTTACTCTATAACCAATCACTGCGCTTTGGGTCATATTGCCTCCATCCAATGACAGCCGTCACCCTAAGCTCCAACCCTGGTGGCCATCTTCAGATTTTTACTCTGTGTTTCAGTGTTGAGTCCTCTTGTCTCTCTCTTTGAACCTTTTTTTATATTTCTAGTTTTTTCTACAAAATTAATCTTTTTTTGACCAATGTTGTTCCAACGGCAGCAAGGACTCTTTGTCAGCGAAGATCACCTTCTATTGTGGATCTTCTCTTCAAAGATTTTGAAGGCCTGGGTTTGGGCCTAGTTCGCAACTCGATGTCAGAAGAGAAGAGGAGTCTTTTCAAGCTCTGCGCCCAGTGCACGCTTCGGAACATCTACGTTGAGGATCGGCGCCTCAAGTGCCTATATTGCCTGCATCTGGACCATGATGAGGAGGAATGTGATATTTGCTGCATTTTCCCAAAGACCAGGAAGGACCGTTATCTCAGATTATGGGGGTGGGAGGGAAGAGGCCTCTAACATGGCCTCTGGGCACAGCCATGCCTCACGCATGGACTGGCTGGTCCCATGAGCGTGCTCCCTCTGACAAGAGGTCGAGCTCCTTTGAGGATGCCTCTGGCCGGAGGATCCAAAAGAATCCCAAACACCATGCTGATAATCCTGCTAGGGTCGATGCTGGATCCAGTTTGGGAAGGGCCCGTTCTCCGTCCCCTTCTCGGTCCACGGTGAGCCTGGTGGTGTGGGGGGTACCTTCCGCAAGGATGTCCCCAACCCCTTCAAAGTACCGTTCCTCTTCTAAGGACAAGGGTGCGAAAGAGAGGCCCGAAGACTGTCGACGACGGCTCCATCTGCCAAGGCTTAGTCTTCATTGACAACTATTTCGTCTTCCAAGGTCTCAGTCGATGACAGGGTGGCCACATCCTTTTCAACTGGCCCGTCGACTTCATCATTACTTTGACAGTGGGAGGGGCCATCACGACCATTGTGTCCACGGTCCAGATGATGGCTGCGCCATGGTTGTCTTTACCTCCACGCCCACTGACTGCTTCATCTCCTTCTTCCCTAAGGGTTCATGCAGGTTGAGGGAGCTGCTGCCTCCTATGGATTTTCTCCCCAGGGGTGGGGAAGGTGGTCCCAGGCAAGCCTGTAGGGTTTTCCAAGGAGATCTCCATAGCTATGCACCAGCTCTGACAACCACCACCACCTGCCCAAAAGGTATTATTTGGACCATGAGGGAGGGCTCAGCCCCATATCCCAGGGAGGATCACCGAGAGGGGAGCCGGAGCTGCCTTCTGGTCTAGGTTTCAGCCTGGCGCTTGCAACTAAGATCCCGGTCATGCCTCATCCAGCTCAGAGGAACATGTCTTTGGACATTTTGATGACCCTCCACACATTGGTGTTGGAGATACAACAGAGTCTATCTGCTGCCACTGTTCCTGAGCCAGTTACTAGCCCTCTGAGCTCTCCAGTGAGTAGTCATCCTAGGAAGAGTCCAACAAGGTCAAACCGCTTGTCAAGCACTGCCAAACCAAGGCAGCAACTTGGCCCTGCAGAGCCAAAACACCATTCCAATTACCCCGCCTCCAGCACTGCCCTGGATACCCCACCCCAGCACTGCCCGGAGACCGTTGACCCCAGTAAGGGAGATGCCTACACAGATCGACACAGGCATAGACATGGCATCAACCCATACTGATAAGTACGACTGTCCCGGCTGATGATGAGCCCCTGGCCATGTTTGAGCCTGCCAGGGCTTTTCCCCCTGACCAAGTGGGCTCCTATCATAGCATTCTGTCAAGGGCCTCCACCCTGTAAAATGTGGTCCCGGAAGAAAAGGAGGAGGGCTTCCTTTTTCAGCGACGCGAGTGTTGACGGAAAACGGTCATGTCCATTTCAATGCTGGACAATGTTTGGGAGGAAGGGCTGGAGCTGTTATGCTATGTACCACCCCTCCCAAAAGGAATAGACTGGAGAAGAAATATAGGGTGCCAGACTTGGCTGCCAGAGTTTGCAGCCTTCTGCAGACTCTTTGATGTCTGCCGCTGCCTGGAAGCACTCGGCGAACCGGTCATCCTCGTCCATGGTGCCTCCGGTCCAGGAGGGGAAGAAGCTGAATACGATGGGGAAGCGCATCATTTACACCGCGGCTTCCACCATCAAGGCCGCCAGAGCTCTGGCCATCCTATCCCGGTATGATTGGGAACTCTGGTACAAGCTTGGCCCGATCCTGTACTTCCTGCCACAGGACAAGAAGGCTTATGCCCTGGCCCTATTCCAACAGGGTGAGGTTGCCTCGGATCATGCCATCACAGTGTCACTGGATGTTGCAGACTCTGGCTTCCACCAGATGGGCACCAGCGTATCCCTTCGACGCCAAGGTTGGCTGAAGGCTACAGACTGCAGGGCAGACGTGCAGTCCAAGGTGGTGGACATGCCTTTCAACTGGAACAATTTGTTCGGAAAGGGAGTGGACGAAACGCTGTAATCGATTAAGACCGACACAGAGAAGATCATCGTCCTTTCGTTCCTCAAGAGGGAAATCAGGCAGATCCTCCAAGAGATACTCTCCACTCTACCACCAGCCTTCCCGCTCTACCACCCAGGAGGCCTACAGAGGGCGCTCGCAAGCCTACAGCAGTCAAGGTCAGCATTGTTGTCGCCCGCAGGACATAGACGCCCAAGCAGGCCTGAACCACCCTTGCATCCGTGCCAACACTTTTGCACCCCAGGGGCAGCCGGCTAGCGAAATCTGTCGACAAGTGGAAAACCATCACCACAGGCAAACTGGTTCTGGACGTTCTCCATCAGGGGCACACCTTGGAATTCCAATACAGGTGTCCTCGCATTCCTCCTGTGGCGTGTCAAGATCTACACATGGCCCAGCTGCTGCAGGAGGCTCTGGCCATTTTAAGAAAGTGGATGATACAGCCTGTTCCCCAGTGGCTCTGGAGTGTACTCCAGATACCTTTTGGTACGGAAGAAGTCAGGGAGGTGGTGGCCAATCCTAGACTTAAGACGCCTCAACAAGTACTTGAAATCCTAGAAGTTCGGGATGGTCACGTTGCAGCACGTGGTGGCCAGCTGGAGGGAGATTTCCAGGACACCTTGGACCTGGAGGATACCTAAGTCCCCATTCATGCGAAACATCGGAAGTTCCTACAGTTTGTTTTCCAGGGATGGCACTATCAGTTCAAGGCCCTGCCCTTCGGTCTGAATTCAGCACTGAGAATGTTCACAAAGTGTTTGGCTCCGGTTGCAGTGCTTCTACGCTTTAAGGGGACCTACGTCTACCCTTCTCTAGACAACTGGCTGATCTGCTCCTGCTGTCACACGCTGGCAATACAACACACCACAGAGACCATTCACCCTCTGATGGATCTCAGATTCTCCTTCAACTATCCAAAGTCCTGCATGGAGCCATTGCAGAACGCTCTGTTTCTGGGCACCCGCCTCAACATGGTCACATGCTTGGTGACCCCCTCAAAGGAGAGTGACAGCCATCCCGGGGAAAGTGCTGCGACTGCCGACGCAGAACGCAGCAGTGCAAGCTTTCAGGTAATTGTTGGGTATGATGTCCTCCTGCATTCATCTCGTCCCGTTGTGCAGAATTCAGATGAAACCACTTCAGGAGCATCTGGATGCGCAGTGGAGGCAGGTCACGGCCACGACGACGGACATGATCATTCTCAACCAGGAGTGCCGACATGCTCTACGATGGTGGCGAGCACACCTACATCTCACGAAAGGGGCTCCTTTCCAGAAACGTCCATTCGAGGCCATGGTCACCACAGTCACCTACCTGGAAGGGTGCCCACACCGGACAGTCCCACGCCAGGGGCCCTGTCTCCTGGAAGAAAAGGACCTCCACATCAGCATCATGGAACTCCGGGCAGTCTTCAGGATCCTGCTCTGGCATTGGAGCCTAACGCTGTGCTGAATAAGAAGATGAGGGCCTCCTTTTGAACCTTTGCATCTGGCCCCTCTGAAGTTCCTCTCATGGAAGTCTGCTTTCCTAGTGGCTATCACCTCGGCCAGGCGGGTCGGGTAGATTCAGGCACTCTCCTGCAAGCAACCAACCATATTTGTTTTTCATGTCACGAGGGTGGTGCTACAGACCCACCCCACCTTTATGCCGAAGGTTCCTTCTGAATTCCATCTCAATGAGCCTTTGGTTCTGCCAGTCTACTTCCTGAATCATTCGTTGCCCACTGAGAGGGCATGGTATTCACTGGATGTTACTTGTGCCCTTAAGTTTTATGTGGCACACACAAAGGATTTTCAGAAGACCTCTCAACTCTTTTTATTTTTTTTCTTTATGAACTTTGGACCTGTGAATCACAGGAAGGCCCTGTATAAGGCTTCCATATCCAGGTGGCTCTCAGACTGCATCATGCACTGGCATCGTCTGGCCAACAGACCGGCCGAGAGCCAATTCCACCAGAGATATTGCAGCAACAATGGCATTTATCTCTGGTGTGCCGCTGCTCAACATCTGCAGGGCTGCTACGTAGAGGTCCACCTACACCTTCACTAGATTCTACTTCGTCGATCGGGATTCCAGGGAGGAGTCCCGGGTCGGCCAAGCGGTGCTACACAACCGGTTTTCTTGAGTGGAGTCTGTTCCAGGGGTAAGTTATTGCTTCTGTTGAGCCTTGCCAACTCCTGTGGTTTTGTATGTGTACTGCTCTGTGATCTTTTTCATGAGCATGTGAATTCATGCCAGACCCCATGCTTGAGAAGGTGTGTTACTTATGTGTAACTATTGTTCTCCATGATGTGTCTGGCATGGATTCACTTGCAAACCCTCCCTCCTTCCCCTCTGTGGCTCTTCTTGGTTCTTACTGCCACCTTACGTGCTCTACCAAATCTGAAGATGGCCACCAGGGGTGGAGCATAGGGAGACTACTGTCATTTGATTGGGACAGTATGAGCCAAAGGGCAGTGATGGTTATAGAGTGAAATGCAGTTTCAGGCTACAGTGAAACTTTCTTCTTTTACTGAGGATTCCTAGCCTGACTGGGAATATTCATGAGCATGTGAATCCAGGCCAGACCCCTGCTGGAGAACAGAAGTTACAGGTATGTAATTTGTTCCTTATTCACACTTGGAGAAATGCCGGAGATTTCACATTCTCCCCAAAATCACGCCAGTGTTGGATTATGTGGGAATTCATTATATTATTCATTAATAAGGAAATTCTAGGGATCAACTTCTGGATGCCCATTCCATTAATGTCTATATAGGGGGAATATTTTAATTCAAATACTTCCCCACCAATAAAGGTAGAATAATGCAATCTCTCTGGGTTCTGCACATGAGCAGTCAGCAGAAATACTGGGTTATCTCATAGGAAGCAATGGGACCTGGTGATGGATGGCACTCCTGCCTTTAAGGATGGCCCCAGCCTCAGCCCTTCTGTCTGCCTTGCCTGGTCTCTGTCATGGATGATACTTCAGGCTCAGCCCTTCCCCTGTTTTTCTCTCCAGATTTGAGTTCCACCTTTCTTCCTGGGCGATTTAGCTCTCCCAGATTTCTCCTCTTCTCTCTGGTCTGCCCTTGTCAGTCCGATCTGTCTGATCCTTCTAGTCTAATCTTCCCTTTTTTCTGCTGTGCGTCCCATTTTTAAACCTGCTAGCCACCCCCCAAAATATCACATTTAGGATGTATTGGCTAATTATTCTGATTTTACATGTATTGTTCTTCCCCCTCAAGGCCTCGCCTCTTCCCAGTGATTGGTCATCGGGTTTCCAGGCCTCATTTCTGGGAGTTCTTACTCCACCTATCTTAAATAAAATTTCTGACCAGCTGAATTATGAGGTAAAAAAACTTTAACATGGCACTTTTCTCCAATTTTCAAATAAGGGGCACAACACATATATTTCTAAATTGGTCGGATTATACCGATTGCAATCAACTGTGACTGGTATCAGCAGATGGTTGCCTGCGCAAATGACAGATTTCTGCAATTTATAAGGACAAATTAATGTTAGAATCATGGTATTTTACAGACAGATATTTGATTCCATAAGCTACCATATACCAGGCCCTCCAATCGATAACTTCTTCTGTAAAGCCGCAATAATATTTTACCTTGTAACTTTGGTTCCCAGGGTCCAATTATGAGGGGAGACCTATCAACAGATAGTGTTCTTCATGTGCTTTTCAAGGACGTATGATGAAACATCCCTGTGTCCATTACGGTTCCCCAATTTATGAGCAAAATATGATTTTCCATTGAAGACTGATATCCTCTTAATTACATACTTCAATGAATACAATGTTTCTGTTTCCAAGCTCTATGGCAGTCCTGGTTTCTCCCTTCTGTTGACATAGTCTGCATTAAATCCTCTTAACATTCTTCCAGGGCTAATGACCTGACCATGCATTTCCTGATTTCTTTGGGCTCATGAAACCCAACTCTGCCCCTTGGAACCATCTGTTGCAGGTCACACTGAGATCAAGCCCCCGGCCTTCCACAAAACTGAACTCAATTGCAGGTATTTTAGAAAGGTCAAATCAAGTCATTTCTGGCTTCCCTAAACTTCAAAGGGGTTGACCAAATGGAGAGGTGAAGAAGTATCTGACCTTTGTGATTTCATGGGGGAAGGTTTCCTTGTGTATCCCAGCACAGGTTTACTTCAGTTGTTATGAAAAAAACATGGTGCTTTTCTTTTAGAAATGCATACTGTTACATTAGGCCTGTTGTCACATCTAGCATTAAATCCAACACAATTTGCTTTATTTTCCTTCATGCTGCTTATCGCAATATTTTTCAACAGGTTAACAGAGTCACAACCATCATTAAAAGTGTGCCTTTGAATTACTTCTGGCAAATTGAGTTTTTTTTTTATATATGATATATGTCCAATCAAAGATGAGTTCTTTATGGCAGTTCTCTGATTTGTGTGGGATTGGCATCACGGAAGGAGACACAGACAACAGATTCAAAGTATCACAAATGTTTTTATTAATGAAAATGTCAGGATGGATTAAGATGAGTTGGGGAGGCACTGGGCGCTCTACCCACCTGGGACGAGAACTGCTTGTTTAGAGTTCCGCCAGAGACTTCACCGGTGGTGGATGGGCAGTGGATGAGTGATGGGTCATTTTCAGGGATAGAGGTACCTCCTGGCCTCATCTGTCATAGCAACAAATAGACATTATGTAGCTTTGTTGGTTTCAGTTCTCTTACAAGTATCTGTCCCTTGACCTTGGTCTCTGTCACATTTTGAGACAGGGTGCCTGGGTAGAATAGATGAGATATAGCATTTGGTGACAAGCTGGCTCATAGAGATTATCGACTATTCCAGACTGAGTACAATGAGCTACTGCATTGTTTTTCATGCTCACTTTAATGAGGTACTATTGTACCTTTTTGTTTTGCCCCCCACTTCCCTCTATTTTACAGTCTGCGGTTGTTCGATATTCATTACTAGGAGGTGGAGCCATATGTTTTTCTGACTCGCAGGTTATCAGCCACCTCTGGTCAAGTAGTAGCATTTCTTCGAGTTCCCTTATATCAGAGGGCTCTGTAGGCTATTGTTGCTGTCCATGAAGTGAGCAGGTAGAAAGGGGCGGACCAGTGCCGCACCAGTTTTCCTCTGTGGATTGTTTTAGCAGGAAAGCTCTTGCCGTACACTGGTAAGTCTGATACTTGTATACTGTGATATTTAGGCATAATTACATTGGTGCTAAAATGGGGAGTATGCGTGTAATGCGAGCGATATTCCTGTATTGACCCACGGATTTAATGTAGCCGGGTTTGCAGTAAAGTTGAAATGCCAGCAAGAGCTCGCGTGCCGGGCAGCTGCCGCCCGCGGTGGTGGATTTTTCACTGAGATTGGGAGTGAGCTGCTCCGGCTAGCCATAGCCTGCATACATATAGGGATGCTGAATGATGGTGATTCACAGGCGGGTATATGTATTCACGCGAGTGAGCGGGTTTACAGGCGCAGGGGGATAGAAATATGAATCCCTTGTGGTGTTTAGTCATGTTGAGTTGGATGGCCTCTTACAAAAGGGCCAGCAGGATAGGGTGTACACTCTAGAGGTGACAGGCAGCATGTGTCTGCCAGTTTTGGGAGCGGTCTGTGCAGTCTATTGGACTGGGAGATGTGGCCATGTGGCTAATTGGTTAGCTTTTCTGTGACCACTTTGTTAGAATTTGTTGCTCTATACCTGGCAATAAAGGCTATTATGTGTGCCTGTTGTCTCTTGTAGATTTATTCAGGCCCGGATGGCCTTAGAAGCTACTGTGGCTGTAGTGAAAGCGGTGACTAGCAGCACCTCACCCGTGGTGGAGCAATGCTGGTGAACGGATTTCCCAGTGAGCAAGTAAGTATAGGAGCCAATGTAGCAAGTAGTGGCATGTATGTAGCGAGTAGATGTATTCAGTGGTGTGTTTTGGTCCCATTGTAGATTGGAACCAGACACGGGGCTGATTGTTGACAACCCGCAAAGGGCAAGGTGGCAAGTGCTTCACATGCCAATTGCAACTAGAAAGCAGAAGTTGCACACACCAGCACAGAGGCTTCAGGTAAGGCAGATAGTAGTAATCCCTGCTTGTGGAGAATACTGTAGGTCTCAAGGGTAATCATCCACAGGTGTTTATAGTTCTTTCCCCTGTATCTCACACATATAGGTGATACCATATAAAAGAAGGTCAGGCACCATAAGAGATCCGGTAGAAGAGAATTGAAGGAAACTAGTATGACAAATAGAGGTACGCACTACTATGGTTTAATTGATTTTTAGTGAAATTGCTGAGTACGATTTAGTCATTAGATATAAAGTACAGACAGCGCTTGTAACTCCAATTAATTTGTTTCTATTGTAGACCCACATCAATACAACATTTGTTGTAGGAGTGGTGTACCATTTATATTCGATTCCTGTCCTAATGAAGGCCTGAGCAGTGTTTAGCCCTATTGAATGGCTAACGAGAACCAGTTCATACACGTGTCGACGGATAGATGAAGCAATAGGCACATTATTAGTTTTAGGTGTAGTTGAGCATTGTACTTGTGTTAGACTATTTTCCCAGCACTTTGACCGTGTAAGGTATTATATGTGATGGTTTCTTTTCCTGTGTTATTGTAACGCTCACCTGATTCCCACGGAGGCGCGGGTCTTGGCAGGAAGGTGTCTGTGACTCGAAAAGTGATGTGCAGGACTCGATTGGCTTCTGGGGTCGAACCTCGTCGAACTCGAAGGGTGAGGTTTCTGCAGGTGAAAGAATATGGGGATTAAAGGTCTGGGTTGTTGAATGTCCCTATCTCTCTCTCTCTCTCTCTTCCCAGCTTGTCTGTAGAGCCCCCCTCCCAGGTCAACGTGCTCACCTTAGATAGGTGAATGCTGGGCTCTCCATCTGCGTCTAGTGCAGGGTGCCGTTGCCAGTTCCTTCACTGGTGAAACATTGGCCTCTTGACTTCAGAGGATGGTTACCGTCGTTGTCTGCACGACCGGTAAGTTTCTGGACACCTTTTGTCTTTATAGTCTTTCAATGCATGGCAGTGAAGCGCCTGGAAATTCGTAAGTATGGCAAGCGCTCTAACTGTCTCTTTCCTTGCAGATTAGTTTGTGTTTAAGAGACGCCGGAGTATTCGCAGGCGTTTGATTGCGACGAGCGTGATGGGCGTGAGTAAGTACCTGCTTAATGTCTTTTTCTTTGTCTTTACAGGCGACGATGCAGAATGAAGAAATCCGGAATTCGCTGCGTGCCGGTAAGTGTAACAATGCTGTTGTCTTTGCAGGTGAAGATGCAGCGTGAAGAATCCGGAATGCACAGCGTGCCGGTAAGTATAACAATGCTGTTGGTCTTTGCAGGCGAAGGTGCAGCGTGAGACATGGCCGCTGCCGATGGATCAGGTGAGTAAGCACTGCGTGTAAAGTTCGTCTTGCTAACCTGTTGTTTCTGGTCTTTTGCAGGTGCTGATGTTGATCGGGTACAGGAATGGTAAGTATAATTCTTGCAGGTTCAGGATCAAAAGAAGAAAGGCTGGAACAGACTCGGTGAGCGTTCTGCTGCAGATGCAGAATAACGCGAAGCACGTTTCATCAATCGGGTGTGGTTTAAATAGCCTTGGAGTGATGAGGCGTCTTCTTCCACGGCCCCGCCTAGGTAAGAAAAGAGTTCCTGCTTCCAGAAGAGTTCCAGTGCTGTATCCAGGGAGTGGAGCTGCCCCACCCAGGTAAAAAAGTAGTCCCTGTTCAGAGGGCTTCTAAGAGGCTGGTAAGTAAGCAGCATGGTCTGCCGCAGGTAAGTCCACCCAAGCACTTTCACACCAATGATGAGCCCGGCGCTTCCAGTGCCGGGACCGATGATTCTGATGAGCCTGGTGCCACCGGCGCCAGGACAAGGTCCAAAAGGTCCCTGTGGGGACGGGCTGGTGCCTAGGATTAGGGTTAGGGGCCTGCTTCCAAGGACGATGGGCTGGTCCTGGCTCCTTCGAAGCAGTGATCATGACAGTTATAGTGAATTAATGTGTATGACTTGGGTGGTATGCATTACAATAAAGAGGCGTCTATATATATATATATATATATATATATATATGTATGTATGTGTATATATATATATATTATAATGTATACTCGGAATTGCTGTATTTTTTTATTAACTGAATAAAAACAGATTATATATGTTTTTAATTAGAAAGTGCATGAAATAAACTGTGTCGAGCCCTGTCTGTGACTATTTTTATTTATTGTATTTTATTGTTCATTTATAACACGCTTAATACCAGCGAGTGGTTTGTAAGCGCGGATTGGGATTCGAATCTGTATTGCGCGGCGTTGTCCTGCTTTCAAGACAAACATGTTGCCCCCGAGACTATTGGCCTTATTAATAGTTCTATATATAAATAGGGTGGAGTAAGCCCTAACTTGCCCTATGCTAAGGTGGGATTTCCCTACCTAAAGAAACTAAGCAAAGTCTGTGTCAGTATGTTCAACTGAAAAGTCTGTCCGTGTCCAAAACGTATACTTGCCCTCACAAATAATACAGAACAATGTGTTGGGATTGCAGCTATGAATTAAACAGTGTTCCAAAAGTTAAAGTTCAGATCTATTTCCAGATCAAACATATTCTTCTTCTGCTTTTCCCCAAATGTCAATAAGTTTATTACAATGTTCAGTTAAAGGGATAGTTCACTCTAAAATTTTATTGGCTCAAAAGATGGGCCATGACCAAAAATATATATAAAAACATGTTTTTAAGAAAGTTCCTATGTAAACTTTTGAGCAAATGAGGCTGTCAAACATTTCAAGCACTAGGAGGCATCCATTTTGTGAAATGCATGAGCCTCCTTTGCTTGTGTTAATTTCTGTCCTTGCGGCACTAAAGAAGCAAAAGCCACCTGCTGCTAGCTTTTTTTACAGCAGCTTTTTCTTAATTAGTGCCGGAGAACAGAAAAGGCAGGCAGGAAGGCTGCTGCCGGTAAGCGCTTTAATTTCTATTTTTTAAAACCACTGCACTCATAAATACAACTTTGTTGTATTTATAATTGCCGTCATTTTCTTTCTAAGTTTCCCAGGGTCCTCTGAGCCGGGGGAGCCCAGGAAACTTAGAAAGAAAGACACGGCAATTATGAACACAACCGCATTTTATTTCTGACTACAGCTGATTTTGCTTTGTCTCCTGGGCTCCTCTGCCGCGGGGGAGCCCAGGAGACTCAAAGCTGAAGCCACTGCAATCATGAATACGTTGTTGTATTCATGATTTCCTTGGTTTTCTAACCACGCCAATCATAAATGCAACAACTTTGTATTTATAATTGCCGTACCTTTGCTTGTAGGGAAGCCCAGGCAATTTTGAAAACTCCGCTGGTGAAGTATTTATAATTGCTATGCCTTTCATTTTACATTTTCTGTGTTTACCTGGGCTTGGGGAACACCGAAAATATAAAATGAAAGTTAAGGCAGCCTCTTCTCCATCTTCAGCTCTGCTCTGGCGGCAGTAACGAAAAGCTCCCGTTAGGGGGCTTTTGCTGCTTGATTAGTGCCACCAGGGCAGAGCTTAACGTGAACAGAGGAGGCTGCTTGAAATGACAAAATGGATGCTCCAATGTAAACACTTTGAGTCTCGTTTGTTCAAAGGTTTACATAGGAACTTTCTTTAAAAATATGTTTAATATATGTTTTTGATTATTGCCCATCGTTTAAGACTAACATTTCTGAGCGCACTATTCCTTTAAACTTCTTTGGGACTTGAAGTAGTAAAGATCCACACTTTTATAAAGGTCAGGACGCTCTTCCCCAATGTTCAATAAGCGCTAAAACTCCACACTTTGGTAAGTTCAATATTAACGATGATACAAAAGAAGTCTTTTAGAGCTTTGGTCTCGTATTTCAACAATTCTTTACAATTTAGGGTTCCCTTCCCCAAGTCTAATACACAGCATGAGTTGGTTTCCTTCATCTGCCAAAGTAAACTTCCTTGTTATCATATAGGTCTTGGCGCAGTTTTAGACCACAGAGTCCACTCTTTCTCTGCTCTCCCATTGTGGTTCAGCCTTCCACCTTTTATATACCTGTTGTCCATTAATGGGTGGCAGGTGTTTACCATTAACCATTACTGCCTGACCCAGATTACATGGACATGTCTGATCTTCAAGCATCTAATTTGTCCCAGTACCGGAGTGGTCAGGGGAAATGGTATTCATTGCTCTGTTGATTCTTCCTCATCTCAGTACCATAGTGGGGAAAGTGTGTTATCCATACCTCTGTGTTGGTTCTTCCTCGTCTGGTACTCCAAAAGGGGAACAAGAGGGAACTACCTTATAATTACCTAAAAACGTCTGCACAGAGTTAAATTGATTGTCATAAGGACACAGTATATACTCTGTTTTGGTCCATGTTACCTTATTCCTAGTCGGTCTCCCTTGCTATCTTAACCCTTCAGGGATGACGAGATCTCCTGTCCTTTTCAGGGAAACATGGTTAACAATATCCCATGACTACTTCTGGGATAGATGTTCCCTCCTGAAAGGAGGATGCGGAATACTGTGTTTTAGCTAATGGTATCTCATCTCCAATCCCCAACAAGGACCCTCTATCCAGGTGGTCGTCCCTCGCTTGTCCACCCCCAAGCGCAGGATCCAAATGTGATAGCCTTTCGCTGGCCACCTGCACAGAGGATCCCGGGTGAGTAAATGTGGGAAAACCCTCGGGTTTCTCACATTTTGCAATAATGCACTTTGGGGCATCAGGCATATAGCTTTTCTTCCTTTTCACTCACACAGGGCACAGTTAGTATGTTTTATTTTTCTATTTCTGACAACAATAACTGAATGTTAGACAGTTGAGTTCAATGCTGAGTATTTGCTGGGCGTTCATCTGACAGCCAACAGTCCATATTTCTGCACCTTTGGGCCTAACCTAGCCTCATGCAGATTATCTATCTCCCTGGGCTGAAAATACCCCACAAAGGGGGAAATAATGACAAATGAGGTCACAGGGTGCCTAGCGCGCTATTTGTACCCCCACATCAACGTCACGTCCGTTCATGAAGATGACTCTGCGGCAGTGCACACGACGCCCCCTGCTTCCGAAAGTTTTCCAGAGAACTGCAAATCGGGAGAATATATATCTAGGATGAGGAATCTGTGGGAGGAACATCCAGTAGAAAGAACATTACCAGGGGTAAGTCATTTGTTCTTCACACCCCTTCGTGGGGTTCTGATTTCATCCCGCCGGCTTGGGCTATTTGGCTTCTCAGCCCTTCTGGGCTGACTGGCTTTCTCACCACTTCATGGGTTTTCTCCAATCTCAGCCTGACTTGGGCTATTTGGTTTCTGGCTCCTTTTTGGCTGACATGCATTCTCACTCTTTCGAGCGGTGTATCCCAGCCTTTCCGCCCTCCTCCTGCTTCTCAATATGTACCAAATACCTGTTGCTTGGTGGCGTGGGTCTGCAGGATAGGCAGTCTCTCGGGTCGATGTGGAACCGCAACTCCAAATTCTTTTCTTGCCTCTCCATGGGGTCTTCGGCATCAGTTCCTCCCGTCGATACTCGACAGTACTTCGACGTAGGTTATGTAAGACACCGGTCGGCCGTGCCTGGGACAGCTACAACTCTTTTTCTTCTTAACTGCTCTGGGCGTTTTAGGCTCACAGCCTTGCTGGATTTTGGAGTGTTCTGCAGGCTTCTACACTGCCGTCAGGCTCCTCCTGGAAAGTAGAAGTATTCACCCAACCCCTTTCTGCGCGTCTACACAGGCTTGAGTATCTAGTCCTCTGGCTGGTCCTTCCCCTTGTGTCAGTCTAACAGGACCTTTATGTTCTTCCCTGGAACAAGATGGGCTAGTCCATTGATACTGTGCTTCAGGCAAAGCTGGTAACAATGAAAGGTCAGAAACTACACCATCTTTTAAAGGGCCCTGTGCAATATTGCCATGCACAATTCCTATTTATCCAACAAACGATTGGGACTTGGTACATGAGCGAGGATGATTAAAAACCCTGCTTGAGGCTTCCTTGTCCCACAAGAGGGGTCACATTCAGTTTGATTCTGCTTACCCTGTACTCTGGGGGGGTGCTAAGCATTACAGGCTCACCTCCCAAGTGCCAAAGGGGGTGTCTCCCCCTTGGTGAGAAGGGATGAACTCCCTGGAGTTGTCACAGTATACAAGAATGCAGCGATTGAAAAATGGTGAATGTTGCAGCATGGCTCATGTGCAGGGGTCTCAAATGTTCCAATTCCATGTTTGAGAAAGCCCCACAGTTCCAATTTTCTTCTTGGATTTGTAGTCCTATATGACTTGCGCTATGCTGATTACAGTGTCTGTGTATTACCCTCAAGGAAGTTTAACACGTATATTTGCTAGTTAATTTTAGTATATGTTAACTGGTGCGTTGGGTAAGATATGTTATATTGCTAATTACCATGGGCTTTACTCCACACTTGTTTCAATTGGAATGTGCTTCTTCAGGGCTGTGGCGGTTTGAGGTAGTGTGAGTTGGAGATGCATGTTGGGAGTTACTCAATATAGCCATGATTAACTTTACTTTCTTTAATGTATTACTCCAGTAAGGATGTTATATGCATTTTCTTCATGCAGAGCTAGCATTAGTCAATCCATGGTAAGTCTTTCCATTAGTGTATCTCTTTGGAATATATGTTTTGCTGTACCTACTGATTTGACTTTAGTTCAGTAGCAAAAGTAGGATGGCAGGTTTTTCTAGACAGGTAGATGGACTGTTATTCTTGACTGTCAATTAAGGTTTCATAAGTGGATAATTTGTGATCCCTGCATCAGGTTCCAGTTGCCTTGGTTATTAAACAGTGTTTGATTTAGAGTTCATAATTTATCAGGGCCTGGGAGCTTGCGTTAGAAATCTTGCTGGATTCTTTTTGAACGCTGATTGAGGGCGATCCAAAATTCAGTAGTCTATGGTCTTGGATGTTTGGGTGCATAGGCAGGAGATTATGAAGGCGAGAGCACTGAATTTAATTTTTGGCACTGTAGGTGTTAGTCAATCTGACCCACGTATTTATTGGACAAGTGACTGGATCAGTTGGTATTCTTCCCTTGGATGTCTTTGATGTAAGAAACTGTCAGCAAACTGTTTTCTCTGTGGCTTTCAACTTTTGCCAACCCCTTATCATAGTTGGTGGTGTCTTTGGGGAAAGAGTCAGCTTTAGAAGTAACAATTTGCCTTTATACATATTTAAGTGGTAGATCTAACCACTAATACTGTCAATTTCTTCCTACTATTTCTGCATTTGAAGATGTTGGGAGACACCATTAAAAAGTATTCTTAAACATTCCATTACATGTACAGTATCCAATGTACTTTTTTGGGTTAATGCATTCCCCTTATGGTCATAAGATCAGTCTGTCTATTTTTTTTGCAGAATTTTAGTTTTCAAAGCTATTGCATGTTTGTTTTAGAAAGAAATATGCAGCTGTTATTATTCACTTGTCTAGAGTGTATTATAAAACAATCTCTCAAAGGCCTATCCCACATGTGTGAACAAGTTATTGCTCTTTAAAAAGTGAAAATAATTAAAATGGACAAACTATATGTGAAGTGTATGTTTTAAACATGCATAGGACTTTGTAAAGTAAAAATATAGTTTTAAAAAATTGCCCGACCAAGTCTTGCAATTTAAATGGCAATTAGCCTAACATATGTTTTTAAAGTAATTTACTCACTTGGATTACAAATAATAAAAATTTCCTCTTAAGTGGGTCACACATCACAACAAACCAGCATAAACCAGCAGTACTGATAACAAATGTAATATTGAGCATTAGGAAGGCCAGATCTCCAAGTACGAATCTAGCATGATTTGCTCAGATGTTCATCCTCCCAAGGAAGAGAAGTACCAGATAAGTTACGAACAGTTATCGTCCATATCCAACTGTAAAGTGTATTTCTGCTATTTGATTCTGCAAAGTGTTGTCTCCAAGTAAGTAGGTACCCTGTTCTTTATTTTCTAATTCGGTGCCAAGGCAGGGCTTTTTTTCAAATGGGCTGATGGTAGGCATGTTGCTGTCTGGTTTGAAATATTATACCAAAAGTGGAAGCCTCTTGTATATGTAAGCTTCTAGAGACCTTAAGATTACAGCATTTGTATTCTTGCATACATTTCTTTATAGATCTCCAATTGCGAGCATCTCATAAGCAAAACACCTGTCCATATGCGCCACTACCACGAATGTCTTTTTATTGGCATTTCTCAGTTTCTAAGAAACCTATAGTTAAACTAATTATAGTGTGTCACATACAATACTTATTGTGCAGCCTCTTTTTCTGATTTATAACTTTGGAAAACATTTTATTTGTATTTCTGGTAAGCCTTTAATAAACCTTTTGCCACACGCAAGCTCTGCTTTAAAAAAAAAATAAAAACCTGGTCTCTGCATATTTTACAATAAAGTGCCATAGAGAGAGTTGATTTCTTTTTTTTGCTTGAGAATTAGAGCTTTTGTCTGTGTTTATGTTAAGTATGCTTTGATGACAATAGACTGTGAAACTCAGAGGTGACAAAACATTGTCCATTGTTACAGATAGTTGATTTCCAATGTTTTATGTTGTAGTAGAGAAAGCTCTGTCTATTTAATTAAAAAGTAAAACAACCATGCTTGTATGACCGTGAATGTAGCAGTATTTCTAGTTATACTGCCTTTTTAATCTAAATAATTTTACGTTGTTGTGGTTGGCCGAATTGTCTTAATCTCAAATTAATCTGGATTCAACAAATCGGATTATTTAAAGAACAAACATCCTCAGATCCACAGAGCCTACGGTAACTGATCGGCAAACTGAGCACTCCCCAACCAACCAGTTGCTGATCCTGAGACTCTCCAACTGTCATCCCCATCACAACCATTTAAGTCAGCAGCATGAAAGTCGTTATAACCGGCCCACATGTAATGACATCCTCCCCAAACTCCTCGCTCTGAGAAACATCTTCACCCCACACACTAAATGAACATGTCATTCAAAGAAGAAACTGTCACCGTCCCCTCAAACGAATGATTGTCATGCCCTGTCACAAATGGCCACACCCGCCCCCAAACATGTTATCAAACTGAAAATGTGCAGTGCAAAACATAGCCGCCAAACTACATACACACTTAAACATCCACAATCTCTTTGCCCTATAGCCATTCGGCTTCTACCACAGATATGACATGTTGATTACGCGTAGTAAAGTCTGGGAATAAACCCCCTCCTCCCCCAAAAAGCTGGAGATACTTGCCTGTTGGTACTTTGGGCATTTTAGATCACAACAACCTTCAGAAGTAAACTTCATCAATGCGTTGAAAGCTGCCCGTTCCTCATAGAAACATGGATAGCGACAAGCTTCCAAAGCCAAATAACTCCAGAGCAATTGGTGTTGCTTAACCCGAAGAAAAACACCATTGGACAGAGGATCTGTTTTGGTAGCCTGGCATATTGCAAGAGGCCTTTTAGAAGACGGTCTCTGCCACCTTCTGTCCTGCATTTATTGACGGCAGCAAGCCAGAGTGCTACATCCAAGCAATATTGCCAAAATAGTTATTGCACTGTTTGATAAAGACATGCCTAGGAGGTAAAGTCTTTGACTTATGGAAGACAACATTGTAGAGCCCTTTTCACCCAATGTTGAGCAGTTTCCTCTGATCTTTTAGTATACGTGCCTTTTGGTCCGAAAATGGCCGTTCTTTTGACTGTCCCATAAACGAACATGCTACTTCGGATAACCGGTTTCGTTTTTCTGATTCGACCTGTAATCAATACGAAAGGTACTCTTACGTCCCCTCCCCTTTCCTCCATACTGTATGGGCATCCCTTCCTAGGGACAGGAGACGGAAGCTTTTTCACCAGAAAAACCTTCTTCCCCTTTAAATTTCGAGGCGCGTGTGGGTGCAGCCTTGGGAGCATGTACTACCCTGACTGCGCCCACCGGCGCCACTCCTCAGTATGCTTTTCTGCATCGACAGGAACCAGTGCTCTTGGGTTTGGCCTTGCCATGTAATTCCACCGGCTCTTCCCCAGATTCTTCTCATCATTTTGTCTTTATTTGTCTGACCCCCTTGTTGTCCCCTGCTTCCACTTTTCAACGTGGAAGCAGGTAAGTGGAGGTGCCCCTGCGACCCCATTTTGGCCTCAAATGTTTAGAAAAAGAACTCCAGCCCCCGTGTGCCGGTGTAGCCCAGCGACCGCTCCCTGGTTTCCCTCCCGCATCCCAACCCGCTCCCCGACTCCCATTGGCTAAATGCTCCCGTTGTTGTTGGGTCTATTTACCCCCTTGCTACTCTCTGCTTCAACTTTTCATCATGGAAGCAGGTGAGTGGGGGTGCCCCTGCGACCCCATTTTGGCCTCAAATTTTTTTAAAAAGACCTCCAGCCCCCGTGTTCCGTGGCAGCCTAGCGACCGCTTCCTGGTCTCCCTCCCGCCTCCCAGACTCCCATTGGCTGACTCATCTGGTCATAACTGACCCTCCCAGGGCAGCCCTCTGCCTGGCCGCCCCTGCGGCTAAGGGCCCCAAGGCAAAGGGCAGCTCCAACAGAGGCGGCTCCAGAAAATGTCAGCAGGTGTCCGCAGGGGAAGCCAGTAGCCAGCGACCCAAAAGCAAGTGTGGCATGGGCGGGAGTAGAGCAATTGCTCTTCCCCCTAAAACTCTGCCAGTCAACATTACCTTACTGCAGAACTGTGAATGTTAGCAATGCTGTTAGTTTTTTAAGCACTTAGTCAGAATTTCAATCATTGGCCTGCGTCATATCTAGATATGATTGTGAATGTTAGCAATGCCACACTTAGTTAGAATTATGAACATTAACCTGCATCACTTATAAACAGGGTTGTGAATGGTAGCAATGCCACACTTAGCTAGAATTGTGAACATTGGCCTGTGCCAGACCCAGAATGATTGTGAATGTTAGCAATGCCACACCTGGTTAGAATTGTGAACATTAGCCTCCGCCGGACCCGTACAGGATTGTGAATGCTAGCAATCCCAAACTTGGTTAGAATTGTGAACATTATCCTGCGTCTCATCTAGATAGGACTGTGATTGTTAGCAATGCTGCACTTATTTACAATTGTGAACATTAGCCTGCCCCGACCCAAACAAGATTGTGAATACTGGCAATGCTGCACTCAGTTAGAATTATGAACATTAACCTGCACCAGACCCTGACAGGATTTGGTACTCCAAACACAGATATCTTTCTGGACACTATCTTTTGGTGTCTTAATATTTCTTATTCAAGTTATTTTCAAAATCAGGCTTCAAATAGTAAGCCTAGTATCTTCATGAATACACAATTGTATCCCCTAATTTGTCGAAATAAGGTACAAATCCCATATTTCTATATAAATAGTTATTTAATTCAATTTAGTATAGTCTGTATTGTTAACTCATATACAATAACAGAATCTTTTGTCCAAAGTCAAGAAGAAAAAAAATCTCAAATTAAACGATAAAGCAAAATCACAAAGAAAAGAAAAGCAAAGAAATAAATATAACCTGTGTACTGGTTATCTAAAAATCACATATTTGGGTGGGTTAGTATCATTTGTGTGATACAGTTTACATTATACAACAACAAATTAGAACATGTAGAAGAGAAAACGGCAGCAAGAAATTAGCACTGTATTGAAAAAATTATTTAAAAATGATTTGGCATTTACACATCAAGATTCGAGAGGTAAGGGCACCGAATGTTAGTTCCCAGATTATTAACTCTGGTTGTTTGATGACCTGATTCACCTCTAAATGCCTGTAGATTTATTTTAACGAACTGAACTATGTTTGATCTAGGTTCGAGGTTAAGAAGAAAAACTGGTATGTCTGGTCTCAGATGTAGCGAGGCCCACTCTGCTTAGCTATGCTCTGAGAGCTGTAAAGATCAGACCAGGGTTACTGTTGGTTTCTAGGAACAGAGGACCAAAACCATCGGTCTACGCCAGGAGGAGAAGCCCCCTATCTAGTTGGAAAAGGTAAAAAAGGCACAATGTGTGCTTAGTCCTGTGGCGTTTCGGCTTCTTGCTGGAACGCCTTCGTCTGGGCCTCCGGGTTGGGGATCTCTGTGAAATCAAAAAAAGGAAAGAACAAGGGGTGTGTGTGAGATCTTGGAAAAGTCTCAAGTGCTGTTAAAATTACTTATAAAACGGGGGCGGGGTTTAGCATAATGCCTATTGTATAAACATATTAAAAGATACTATTAAAGTAACATAAACCATGTAGACCATGGTCTAGTATAGGTAATAGAGGGAGCTGCGTAAAGGCCAACCTGTAGGGAAGGCTCCGCTTGGCAATGCTGCAAAGGGGTGGTGACCTGTGATCATTAGTAATACACTTAAAGTTAGGGTCCTGCTCGACTGCTGGCCAAAATCATTCGGTAGCCAACAGGTCTGGAGCAGAATGCTCTGAAGGTCACCTTGGGTAGGGCGTACCTGTGAGGGATCAATAAAACAGTATAGTGGAGAATAAACACTGAGTGTCTGACACTAGTGAGCAATGTACAGGTCAATAAAAAGAAAGGGTATTGGAGGAAGTTAGGCAGTACCTGTGTGTCACATGTCTGTAGGCTCGAATTCCTAATGGGTGAGGTATGATGCGTTCTTCATACACTTGTAAGCTGGATCGTCCTCTGTTGCAGTGCGATTAATGCGGGCAAAGAGCAGAGCTGTAAGATAAACAGTGCAACGCTGGCGTAAGGATTGTGGTGCAGTCAGACTTGCTATAGAAGTCTGAGTAAGCGAGCGAACTTGGTCGGACGCAGAGCTCATGGAGTACTCACCGAGAGATGAGTTCCTCGACAACCTTTCAGCTGTAAACACGGACTGCAAAGCGTCAGACCGCTGTGGACTCCGGCACTCGCAGGAGAGCTGTGTCCGGAAAAGATGCTGAACGCATGCACGGGAGAGTAATGTAGGAGGCCTCGCACATGTGTAGAAAGAACTGGTATGTTCCATTGTCATGACAGCCGATCGCAACAGCGATTGTTGAGCAGATTGCAATGAAGCGCGGACCTAGTGAATCCGCTGTTGCGGAGGGACCTGTGATAGACTTGCTCAAACATGGGGGAATTGGTAATGTGTTCAGATGGCAAACTTGTCTATGTTAATGTGTAACGAAAACCGACCCGCGGGGTTCGAATTGTTGATTGTAGGCAGGCGGGAGGCCTGCTGTATCCTCATCGATCTTGGAGAGGGAGGAACGCTCCATGAAGCGCAAAATCAGGGGCCTCCCACCGTTAATGGTAGACCTATCCATAGAGAGGTAAAAGGTATGCATAATCTCATGCTCCCTAGGAGAGCTGGGTTGAATCTGCAGTTGACCTGTGTAGCCGTAGGCTGCATCTCAAGCTGGGTGGTTGTCAGAAGACCCTCATCTGTTAGTGGTACGACTGATGGTAACATGAGGAGCTAAATGCTCAATCCCACGTTACCCTAGCCTCGTTGAGGCCATGAGTTATAGTTTGAAGTCTGAAAATCCACCATGCTTCCTTATGTTTTAAAGCGTTTTTGATGTTAGTATTCCCCTCCACTTTGTCTATGACGCACCAAGTGAAGTCATCGGGTCCATGTCGATGTTCAAGAAAATGTGGGACCATTGGAGCATTGTGGCTTGTACATCGAATTCGTGAGCGGTGCTCACTAATTCCTTTGTTGACAGACCTTTGTGTTTGGCCTACATACCTTAGACCACATGGACATTCGATAAGGTAAATTGCATTGTTGGTTTTGCAATTTGAAAGATGTCTGAGAACCCAGTCCTTTGGGCCAATTTTGAATGTTTTTACCTTTTGGGTAAGTTTGCATGCTACACATTGGCCGCATGGGTGATGGCTCGAAAGGTCCCTCAGGTTCCACAATGTTGTGCGTGTGGTTTTTTTGAGTTGAGCATGGGTAAGATGTTCTTTGAGATTTCTGGCACGTTTGAGTGCCATTCTTGGTAATGCTTCACTGGGCAGACTCGACTGTATTAATGGCCAGAATTTTTAATTATTTGTTGTACTCTTGTAGTATTATGGCCAAAGGTGGTGACGCATGTCATTCTTTCTTTGTCCTCAATCCTGTTCTTGGAGGATGAGTAAAGCATCCCTTGGAGTGTACAGTGCCCTTTTGTTTGTATTTCTTATGTTTTTTTTGGGGTAGCCCCTTGCCCTTAGTCAAGCTCTGCTGCATGTTCTTTGTATGATCCTGAGGATCCTGCAGAAGACACTGGACTTCATCCCAAATCCTCATTCAACCCAAATGATAACGATATACCAGACTCGGTAATCACATTTGAGAAATGCATTCGCAATGAAGTTAACAAACTCCAAAAGAATTCAAAACCGATATGACACAATCTGTCCAATGCTGAAAGAAAGGCACTCAAAGATTTAGAAAACAATACAGAGATTACCATCAAAAGTGCCGATAAAGGAGGGGGTATTGTTGTTCAGAGTACACATCAACACAAATCAATGGTGACAGCACTACTTAATGATATGACTAATTACAAGAGAATCAAGAAAGATCCCACATATGAAATAAAAAACAGCATCCAAGAAATAACCAGGTTTGCACTTGAAAAAGGATGGATTACCGACAAAGAAGAAAAATATCTTAACACCTCAGAGGGCAGAATTCCAGCTTTCTATGCCCTCCCCAAAATTCATAAAAATATGACCAATCCCCCAGGAAGACCAATTGTCCATCCTGGAACCTATATGTATAGACCACTTCTTGGAGCCATTGAGCCAGACCACAAAGACATATTTGAGGGACACTATGTCCACCATTAACAAATTTTAGAATCTTATGTTCAACAATACCACAGACATTCTGGTGACAATGGATATTGCTGCACTCTAGCATTCCACAGGAAGCAGCAATTGAATGCATAAGGAACCATCTTACTCATCACCTAACAGACCGAAGGGTGCCAGTGAATTTCATCACTGAACTCCTAGACCTAGCTCTCACAAAAAACTACTTCACATTTAATGATGATTTCTTCATAAAGACAAACGGGGCCGCCATGGGAGCTGCATTTGCCCCGAGCCTTGCGGTCATCTTTATGACCAATTCTGAAGAACAATATGTATTTACACAACAGAATCCATACGCGAATCAGATCCCCGATTGGTACAGGTATATATATTACATTATCGTCATTTGGCATGGGGAGATTAATACTCTTAACAGCTTCCATGAATGGTTGAACCATCAAATGGTGGAAATCCAATTCACCCTTAATAGCAGTACAGAAAGTATTAACTTCCTGGATCTTAAAATCGAAGTGAACAATGACAGACTGTCCTGCAATTTATTTAGGAAAGAGAATGATCGGAATACTCTATTGCAATACAGCAGCAACCATCACAGAAATTTACAGAACAACTTGCCCTACGGCCACTTCTTTAGGGTACGTCCTAACTGTACAGGTACAGGAAAATACAAAGAACATGCAGCAGAGCTTGAACAAAGACTAAGGGCAAGAGGCTACCCCAAAAAATTGGTAAGAAATACAAACAAAAGAGCACTGTACACTCCAAGGGATGCTTTACTCACCCCCAAGAACAGGATTGAGGACAAAGAAAGAATGACATGCGTCACCACCTTTGGCCATAATACTACAAGAGTACAACAAATAATAAAAAATTCTGGCCATTAATACAGTTGAGTCTGCCCAATGAAGCACTACCAAGAATGGCACTCAAACGTGCCCGAAATCTCAAAGAACATCTTACCCACGCTCGACTCAAAAAAAACACGCGCACAACATTGTGGAACCTGATGGACCTTTCAGGCCATCACCCATGCGGCCAATGTGTAGCATGCAAACTTACCAAAAAGGTAAAAACATTCAAAATTGGCCCAAAGGACTGGGTTCTCAGATATTTTTCAAATTGCAAAACCAACAATGCAATTTACCTGATCGAATGTCCATGTGGTCTAAGGTATGTAGGCCAAACGCAAAGGTCTGTCAACAAAAGAATTTGTGAGCACCGCTCACGAATTCGCTGTAAAAGCCACAATGCTCCAATGGTCCCTCATTTTCTTGAACATCGACATGGACCCGATGACTTCACTTGGTGGGTCATCGACAAAGTGGAGGGGAATACTAACATCAAAAACGCTTTAAAACGTAAGGAAGCATGGTGGATTTTCAGACTTCAAACTATAACTCATGGCCTCAACGAGGCCAGGGTAACATGGAATTGAGCACTTAGCTCCTCATGTTACCATCAGTCATACCACTATTACCCCTTACCCCCTCCTAACTAATGATGGTCTTCTGACAACCACCCAGCTTGAGATGCAGCCTACGACTACACAGATCAACCGCAGATTCAACCCAGCTCTCCTAGGGAGCATGAGATTATGCATAGCTTTCACCTCTCTATGGATAGGTCTACCATTAACGGTGGGACGCCCCTGATTTCGCGCTTCACGGAGCGTTCCTCCCTCTCCAAGATCGACGAGGATATAGCAGGCCTCCCGCCTGCCTACAATCAACAATTCGAACCCCGCGGGTTGGTTTTCGTTACACATTAACATAGACAAGTTTGCCATCTGAACACATTACCAATTCACCCATGTTTGAGCAAGTCTGTCGCAGGTCCCTCCGCAACAGCGGATTCACTAGGTCCGCGCTTCATTGCAATCTGCTCAACAATCGCTATTGCGATCATGAGTCATGACAATGGAACATACCAGTTCTTTCTACACATGTGCGAGGCCTCCTACATTACTCTCCCGTGCATGCGTTCAGTATCTTTTCCGGACACAGCTCTCCTGCGAGTGCCGGAGTCCACAGCGGTCTGACGCTTTGCAGTCCGTGTTTACAGCTGAAAGGTTGTCGAGGAACTCATCTCTCGGTAAGTACTCCATGAGCTCTGCGTCCGACCAAGTTCGCTCACTTACTCAGACTTCTATAGCAAGTCTGACCGCACCACAATCCTTACGCCAACGTTGCACTCTTTATCTTACAGCACTGCTCTTTGCCCGCATTAATCGCAACGCAACAGAGGACGATCCAGCTTACAAGTGTATGAAGAATGCATCATACCTCACCCATTAGGAATTCGAGCCTACAGACATGTGACACACAGGTACTGCCTAACTTCCTCCAATACCCTTTCTTTTATTGACCTGTACATTGCTCACTAGGGTCAGACACTCAGTGTTTATTCTCCACTATACTGTTTTATTGATCCCTCACAGGTACGCCCTACCCAAGGTGACCTTTAGAGCATTCTGCTCCAGACCTGTTGGCTACCGAATGATTTTGGCCAGCAGTCGAGCAGGGCCCTAACTTTAAGTGTATTACTAATGATCACAGGACACCACTCCTTTGCAGCATTGCCAAGCGGAGTCTTCCCTACAGGTTGGCCTTTACGCAGCTCACTCTATTACCTATACTAGACCATGGTCTACATGGTTTGTTACTTTAATAGTATCTTTTAATATGTTTATACAATAGGCAGTTATGCTAAACCCCCGACCCCGTTTTTATAAGTAATTTTAACAGCACTTGAGACTTTTCCAAGATCTCACACACACCCCTTGTTCTTTCCTTTTTTTGATTTCACAGAGATCCCCAACCCGGAGGCCCAGACGAAGGCGTTCCAGCAAGAAGCCGAAACGCCACAGGACTAAGCGCACATTGTGCCTTTTTTACCTTTTCCAACTAGATAGGGGGCTTCTCCTCCTGGCATAGACCGATGGTTTTGGTCCTCTGTTCCTAGAAACCAACAGTAACCCTGGTCTGATCTTTACAGCTCTCAGAGCATAGCTAATCAGAGTGGGCCTCGCTACATCTGAGACCAGACATACCAGTTTTTCTTCTTAACCTCGAATCTAGATCAAACATAGTTCAGTTCGTCAAAATAAATCAACAGGCATTTAGAGGTGAATCAGGTCATCAAACAACCAGTGTTAATAATCTGAGACCTAACATTCGGTGCCCTTACCTCTCGAATCTTGATGTGTAAATGCCAAATCATTTTTTAAATAATTTTTTCAATACAGTGCTAATTTCTTGCTGCCGTTTTCTCTTCTACATGTTCTAATTTGTTGTTGTATAATGTAAACTGTATCACACAAATGATACTAACCCACCTAAATATGTGATTTTTAGATAACCAGTACACAGGTTATATTTATTTCTTTGCTTTTCTTTTCTTTGTGATTTTGCTTTATCGTTTAATTTGAGATTTTTTTTTCTTCTTGACTTTGGACAAAAGATTCTGTTATTGTATATGAGTTAACAATACAGACTATAATAAATTGAATTAAATAACTATTTATATAGAAATATGGGATTTGTACCTTATTTCGACAAATTAGGGGATACAATTGTGTATTCATGAAGATACTAGGCTTACTATTTGAAGCCTGATTTTGAAAATAACTTGAATAAGAAATATTAAGACACCAAAAGATAGTGTCCAGAAAGATATCTGTGGTTGGAGTACCCTTTTTGTTCTCTATTTGTACAACAGCCCTCCCAGCCTTCCACAGTAGGGGCTATCCCTTCCGTTACCAAGGATTTAAATGTTAGCCTGAGTCTCTTGTAGATAGAAATGCAAATGTTGGCATGTCCCACACTTGAGTGGAGCTGTGAACATTAACCTGAATCGCATCTGGATAGAAATGCGAATGTAAAGGCTAACATGCCCAAATGTGTATCACTGTGTACCCTGCTTTCCTGTTCCCCATGCTGTTGATATATATCCGTATCTCCCCTAAGCCCAGCCCCCTGTCTCTGTGTCGCTCTGTTCCCTGCCACCCTGGTTACGTGTCTGGTCTCGGGTGCTTTAAAGATAACCATCATATCACATCACTATGCTTACTCTCTACTATACACCACCATTAAACTATATCACAGCTATATACCTGATTAATTCAGCCTAACTGTTCACATACGAATACGACCCCATAAACACCTCATCACCCTCATAAAACGCAACTAGCCAAACACATTCCGGCCTAGTTGCTCACATATGCTTCCTTCCGGCCTAACGCAGCTAGAGCCCAGTCTGGGTATCCACCCACCAGACTGCACACATCCAACTGATATCCTCAGCACCACACCCAACGCTAGGATGCAGCTACCATCCGGCAATTACATCAGCTGCACACATATCTGGTGCACCCATGCACCCTACACCATCTCCCTCTACTGACCAGAACTACGGTTCCCGAGGGCGTTCAACCTACCAGCTCTTTGAGGTCATACCAATGATATATAGAGCGCTATATAAATGCCAAGTAACATAACACAAGATAACATCTAGGTACTTGGTCCTCCGGCGTCACGCTCCTCCCCGGTGCATGTCGACTCCAGCCGGTTTCAACAGGTGTCCAGCCTGCAAGGGACTCTTTCCTACATCTGACCCCATGCTCTTTGCCTCTGCTGCCTTGGCATTGACCACGGCTGGGAGAGTTGCACTGCGTGTGACTCTGATTCCACGCGCACTGAAGAACAAGCTAGCCAGGTGGTGGGAACTCTTCAAGCGTCGCCTCCAGAGGACTTGAAGTTTGTCCAGCAGAGATCGAGGCCCAAGGGAGGGCCGTTATTGTACATCACACTGCGGAAGGGCGACTCTTCTCTGAGCAAACGCCCAAGCGGGAGGAACCTCTTGGGTTCTGTTACCAGCACACGCACCAAGGCTAACCCAGCTACCAGCCTTATGGCCGAGGGGTCTTTGGACCATACCGGCATCAGTGCTGAGGGACTGCAAGGTTCTTCTACCTGGTCTACACCCAAGGGGCTTCGCCCTAGTACCGGCGCCATGTCAGAGGGGGCGCCTGCATGCAGCACTACCGGCAACAATGCTGAAGGCGATACGCCTTCCAGGCCTAGTCCTGAGGGGTGGGATAGGCCTAATTTTCTAACACCAAGAGTCTTGGAAAAGGCTGTGTCCAGAGGGCCATGCACCAGGACTCTGGCATGTGGCACGCAGCCTGACAAAATGGCCACCGTGCCAGACAACATGGCCGCTCGTCCGATGCCACTCCTAGGAACAGAGCATGCGGGTGAACGAGTTTCAAGATGGACGGGTGTCAACCAAGTATGAGGCCTACAGTGTATCCATCAGTAGTGCAGGGCAGGTTCGCCCTGCAACCCAGACTGAGTGTGCTCCGGCCCCAGCAGATCCCAGCCACTCTGTCAGTATCCCCTGCCCCCTCTTCAGTCTCTGAGGACAGGTTCTCCAAAAGGTTTTTGGGGCTGGTGCGAACCACCCAGATGGGGGCCATCCTAACGGGTGCAGTCAGGGACTTGCTCCCTCTGGTCACTCTTCCAGTCCCTTTAGTCATTCCTCCCATGGCTCCTGCACCACAGGCCCCAGCGCAGCTCCCGCTGCCGGCTCCTCCGAATACGCCCCAGTGCAGCTGGTTCCGAGCCAACCTCCGCAGCAGCCGCCTGCTCCGGTCTCTACACCGTAACCCATGCCGTCCAGCACGACCAGCTGCTCACCCAGGCGGATACAGACGAGGAGGACCCTGACACGCCATCTTCAGTGAAGGCCTTTCATGATAGGCTTGCAGTTTTGGCAGAATATCTGGGCCTTACTCATCCCGAGGTAGAGCACCCTGTGGAGGGGGTCTTGCCTGAGGTCCTCTCCCTAAAACCCTTACCAAGATGGACATCCCGATGCAGAAGGATGTTGTCGCTCTGGCCAAGAAGTGTTGGCTCAAGCCACACTCGGCCCAGCCTGTCAATTGGCGCCTCAATGTGAAGTATAGACAGATGGGGGGGGGGATACACTCTTGCTATCAATGCACCCCCAGCCACACTCGTCGGTGATAGCTGCAGCGTCACTTTACATACCGCCTTCTCTCCACTTGGACCTCACGTAGTGGTCCAAGGACTGCAATCTGCGGGCAGGTAGGCCATTTCATTAGCCGACTCTCTAGGTCACCATTACTATGTACTAGAGGACTGGGGAGCCACTCTGGACAGCCACACCATCCATGGAGTCTGGACATGGCAGGAGCAGGAGTTGCATATCTGCTGGCTGGAGCTCAGAGGCATTTGGCGAGCCCTCGGGTCCTTCCTTCCGCTCATCAGGGGCAGGACCGTCCTGATCCAGACTGACAACTCCACTAGCATGTACTATGTCAACAAGCAGGGGTACCAGGTCCCCTCCGCTCTGCAACCTAGTGGTCAGCATGTGGGAATGGGCCCTGGAAAACCACATCTACCTCGGGCCGTCCACCTCCCGCGGGAGGCCAACTTTGAAGCAGACAGACTTTCAGTCTGGGAGCAGACAATTATGAGTGGCAATTGAACGACTAGGTGCTGCAGATGGTCTTCAACACATGGGGTCATCCTCGGGTGGATCTATTTGCCTCCTGGACGAACAGGAAGTGCCATCAGTTCACGTCTTGGCAGGGACTAGGTCCAGGCTCCCTGGGCAACACCATGCAGATTCAATGGGAGGGCATGACTGCCTATGCTTTTCCATCCACACCCCTGATCCCCAGGGTACTCGGTAAGATAAAGGAAGCTTGTCACCTCAGCATCATAGTGATAGTGCCTTGGTAGCTGGCGAGACCGTGGTTCTCCGAATTGCTCAGCCTCTCAGATCGACCACCCATTCGCCTTCCGCTGGGCCCAGCAGCTGTCCTGTACCAGCAGGGGGGTAGGTTGCTCCACACTGCTCCTCAGAAGTTAACCCTCGCAGCGTGGTTCCTGAGCTGATCACCCTCAAGCACCTGAACCTATCTCGGGCTAACCTGGAGATTATCCAGGGCACTAGGAGCAAGGCCACTAGGAGCCAATACAGGAGTAAATGGAGCAGGCTGTCACTGGGCAGATTCTAAGGAGATCAACCCACTGACGTACACACTGGACGATGTGCTCTCTTTCTCTGCACACTCACAAGTACAGGTGGACACATGTCGCACCTATCTCGAGGCCATAAGGGTCTACAGAAATTTGGAGGAGGTGGTCTTCTCTTCCAACCCGATAGTCAAGAAACATCTGGTGGACTTGTCCAGGCTTTACCTGCACATCAAGAAGCCCACACCCTGTGTGGGACCTTAATGTGGTGTTTGGCGCCTTTGCGCACAAACCCTTCGAGCAAGTGGCATCCGCGGACATCAGGCTGTTCACCATCAAGACAGCTCTACTAGTAGGCCTCACCTCCGCTCGCAGTCAGTGAGATCAAGGCTCTGGTGGCTTCAGAACCCTATACCACTTTTCATAGGGATAAGGTTGACTGGCGGACTCACCCGCCGTTCCTACCTAAGGTACCCTCTCCGTTCCATCTAAACAAGGAAACCGTCCTACCTACATTCTTCGCGGACCCCAAGGACGAGGCTCAGAAAGTCATGCACTATCTGGATGTCAGACGTGCTCTGAAATTCTATCTGGATAGGACCGAGGGCTTCCGCAAGTCAGACTCCCTCTTTGTCACCTTTGGGGACTCCAGACCAGGTTATAAGGCATCCAAGGCCTCCATCGCGAGATGGATGGTTGCGGCCATCAAAGAGGCCTATGAGGGACAGGGCAAAGCGCTGCCAGAAAACATGCACTCCAATGCGGTCAGGGAAAGGGGTCTAAGGACTAAGTATGTTAATCACTATGGTGAGTAACTTGTAATTTATACCGCAACTCCCTGGACAGTTCCACAAGTGTGGTGCTGGAGAGTAGAGAGGAACTCGGGGAGCTTCTTGGTTGCCCCAGTGGGGGCAAGAAAAAGGGAACAATAAAAGCTGAAGGTGTTAGACTCTCTTCGAAAGAACAACACGTTTTGTTAAAGGAACATTGGGGAAACCAGCTAGGAGAAGGGAGTCATTTTCCTAGCCCCATGAGGGTCTCATAGACTTATTTGGTGTGAAAAGCTTGGAACTTTTACTTTTGAGAAGACTTGGTATCTTTGGCATCCATTAGAAGGGAGTCCACTCTCCTGGGTCACGATAGAACCAGAACTGTAGTATTAGTTTGTTTTGACAAGGATAGCTTAGTAGCTTTTGACTAGGACGGTGCCTTTCGATTTGGACTTTCATAGACTTCCTGATGAGCATCCAAGCTTCTTTAGTTTAGTTTGGGAAGCCCCATTAGAGTTAGGATTACATAGGTTGGTATTTTCTTTCAATAAAAGTTTATAGAACCACTTTGTCACCACTTGCTCTCTCTCATAATTCCTTGTCCCAACAGTATATAGTAGTTTAGTCCAACGTATATAGTTGGGGGCCAAAGCCCAATTGCTCCATTACTGCTAGATTCATCCTTGTGGCTTGCCTCGGTACAAATCCACATCGATCTGAGTGTATTAGGTTCCCTATAAACCCATCCAACCTCATTGCTAGTACCTTTACCAGGATCTTGACTTCCCCATTCAACAGCGAGAACGACTGGTATGATGCGCATTTTTCCATGGATTTCTCTTTATGTATGACTACTATTGTCCCCATTCTCACATCTTCGGGAAGCAAGCCCTCCCTCAGCTTTCATTGAACTTGTTTAGCGCTGGTTTGGCCACCTTCTCCCCTGTATACTTTCAGATTTCAATTGAGATGCCATTTGTTCCTGGGGTGTTCCCTGAATTCAAACCGTTAATTGCTTCTTGTTACTCTTCCTCTGTGATCTCCTCATCCATTTCCTGTCCTAGTTGTTTTTGGATCCTGGGTAGACGTATCCCTTCTAGGTACCTTTCAGTCTCTTCCTCGGTTGGTCCTGCCTTCCCCTCTTTGTCCCCTCGTTCATATATTCTCGCCTTTTTGGTCCAGTAGGCCTGTTTGACCACATTTGTAGCCCTTGCTTTATATCTTCCTAAGGCCCTTAACATTTTCCCTTTAGATGCTACCGTTGGTGTCATTATGCAGCCTTTCTGTTCTGACCACTTTTTCAAGGTTTTACAAATCTTTTTCTTTCTTTCCTGCGGTGTCCAATTGCTGTTTGTGCCCTGCCACTCACCACTGATTTATATGCCTCCCATACCATGCATTTGCTATTCACTGTGCCCTCATTTAATAGAAAATATTCTGTCATGCACTCTTGCATCTCTGTCTGTATTTTCTCTATGCTCAAGTAACATGCGTTCATTCTCCACTCTCTGGTTCCCAGCATCCCTTTTCCTCTGAAGTTGATATATAACGGAGAGTGGCCCGAAAGTCCCATTGCCAGATATTCGGCTTCTACTACCCTCCCCGTGATCGAGCATGGGACCAGTAGGTAATGTAATTTTGCCATGGATCAGTGGGCCCATGAGCAGTAAGCCAATTGCATGTCCCTGGGGTGTAATCCCCCTCCAAACATCCTTCAGTCCTGTTATGTCTCTGAATGTGGCTAGCTTAGTATGTGCCTCTCCCGGGGCAGAGCTCATCCTCTGCAGAGTTCTGTCTTGTTCACGGTGCAGCACAGCATTAAAGTTCCCCCAAACTCCCCACTATATTTAATTTTGCCCCATACATTGCTCACAATGTTTGTAATTTTTCCAGTAGCTCAGTTTGTAATGGTGGATGTGCATATACATTTATAATGGTGATCGTTTGCCGCATAATTTCCCTGAGACCACCACATATTGCCCCTCCCTATCTCTTTCCACTGTAGTCAATTGAAATGGTAATGACTGCGAGATCAGGACTGCCACCTCCCTGGAACCCCCGCATTTGAAGAATCTGCCACCTCCAACAATTAAACTCTCGCCATTGCCCTCAACTAGGGGGCTGTGTAAGATTTCTGTCCCCCCCCCTCCGATCCCTTAGCGCCCATATCTTCCCCTATTCGGGTCCTCGTTAGAGTGTCTGTTATCCCCATTCTTCTGTTACTCAGCTTCCCCATCTGTATTTACTGTATGCCCTGTGTCCCACAGTTCTTGGGAGTCCGATCTTTCACTGTATAGTGCTTCCTAGGAATTGACTGCTCCTGCCTCCGATTGCTGCCACTTGGGTTTCTTCTTTAGTTTCTGGCTGATCGTCGCCACCCAGTCCCATGCTTATGTTGGTTGTGTGAAGAACCAGGGTTAACTGGTATATTGTGGCATACTTTATCTCTGTTTCTCTCAGTTTCTTGGTACTGCATCGAAGGATTGCCTCGCTTTTTCTACCGCTTTGTCCAGGTGTATAGCTAGATTGCCCTGTTGTATTCCATTGGGCCTCTTTTCCTTGCTGCTTGTAGGATCACATCCCGATCACAGTAATTTAGTAGCTTGACAATGATTTGTCTTGGCAGGGCCCCCAGTGGTGGTTCTTTACTCAGTACTCTGTGTGCCCACTCCATGGAGAAAAACTTAGATAACTCCTGAGACTCCAGCCATCTCTGTATCCAATCTTCAAGGAATTGTTCCATGGAGGGCCCCTCTGTCCTCTCCGGCAGCCCACTTGGGTGTATGTTGGTTCGTCTTGCTCTTCCTTCTGTGCTTTATCGATCCTTTCTTCCATTTTCTGTGTCATTAGAACTTGCATATCCTTCCGTAGGAGGAGGAGGGGTGTCACCTCGTCTTTGACTGCCGGTATATGGTTCTCCACCTCCCCTTCCTGACACTTTGTGCAAATCTTGTCTTAATAGACTGACATCCCGGCCTACTTCCTTGATGTTCTGCTCTAGTTGTATCGTATCTTGTCCTCTCGAATAGTATGCAGGATTTTGAGTCTCCCCCACCCCCTTCCCGTCCACTGCCTACATTTTCCTGTGCTCTTCTTCCTGCACATCTCTCGGCCCTCCCGTAGTGTAGGCGTCTAACTTTGGTGGACTGCCCAACCTTTTCCCCTTTTTCCTACTCCCATGTCAGTGTTCTGTGGCCGGTGTATCTCTTCCCCGTTTTGCTGCGTGTCTCAGCTGGCCAATTTCTTTGTGTGCCCGTTCACCCTGTATTTCCTGGTGCTGTTCTGCAGATGTCTTTTCTACTCTTCTTCTTCTCTTCAAGTCTCCATTTGTTCATCTTGCGTCTGTGCTGCAGGCATGTTTTGCATGTACACCTTACCATCCGAGGAATATTAGGTGGGGGCTGGGCGGAGTCCCTAGCCCATCCCTGAAGTCAGCCCCATTTTCCCCTTGGTCCCTTCCCCCAGCTCCTTTTCAGTTTGCTTCCATAGCATCCTCCTCTTTCCACGCTGCACTGCTTCTTCTGGCTCTCGCTCTCTTCTCTGGGTCTGCTCCTGCCCTTCATTTTCGGGCACCCATCCTTCCATTTCAAGCAGCAGGGTTCTCTTCCTCCTTCCCCTGTACTGGGTCACTGCAAGCAGGTCAACCGGTTGTGAACGGAGAGCCCTGCGTCCCGTTTGTCGGTCCCTTGGCTCGATTGTTCTTGGGTGTTCTTCGTGTGTCCCTCCTGTGAGAAACCAAAAGGGTGCCTCACCCCTAGTCCTCAGAACTTGTCATCCAGGTGGCCAGGACACAGCCATTGGTTTTGGATCCAGCTTGTGGGGGCAGCCCAGTGCGGGAGGGTCATCTGGGTGAGAGGTCTTTGGGAGTGGGGGTGAGACAGCCTGCGGTGAGACGCGGTATTCTCCCATTTCCCGTATATCTAACCCATCCTATTTCATAGGATTTCTCGATGTCCAAATTTCCCCACCCCCTTCCTTTTCCACAAAAACACTGGGGCGAGGATGAGGGGGGCTTAGAGTAATAATGCTAACTCGTATACATCGCATTGGACAGTCCCGCTAATTGGGTCAGGCAAAATCAGGCACTTGATTTTAAATGTATACATCTGATACCAATTGGCTTTCCTCATACTGATAAAAGAGGGAACATAGAGAAACACTCTGAGAAAGGTGGAACAGGAGTAAGTGCAGAACTCCCGGGGCAGAGGCGTATCTACTGGAGCCACCATATTCCCAGATCATTTCTCTCTGTTTCCGTCCTGCTGTCTGATCTCGCCCCCCCCCTCGTTTTCTGGGACAGCTATCTCTACCAACTAATCTCCTTGGTCCCCCGTGTTTCTTATCCCTTCTGATCCGTGCTCAGGAGATGGACTTGCTTTTAATCTGCATTATTCCCGCTTGGAACTTCAGTCTCGAGGTCGGAGTGGTCTGTTTCTGCAGCTACTCCATACACCAACAACCCCATAGATAAAATATTTTAATGTCTGCTGTTTTTTCAGCTCTCTGAGACCTCTGGGTGTGTAGCGCTATATGAGAAATACAGTATTATTATTAGTGCCTATTAATGCCATTTTAAATTACTTTCAAAAGCAGGTTGCTATCAAACTCACTCTGGTCTTATTGGCTTCTTGTAAAAAAACAGATGCATGTATGTTCTTGTGACAACCTATGTGACGATATTGGTGTGTGTTCTCTGTATCTTTGAATGATCGTGGGACTTTAGAAGTAGTGATTTCAGGCATAAAGGAAGCCTGTCGTGTAAGGAGGCTTGCCATGCTATAGTATTTTTACTATTGTTTTTATTGCCTTTTAATACCTCTTTAAGCAGGAATTTACTGGGCTTTGTAGATACTTTGGGTCAAGGATATATGTAGATTCAGTGTTTAAGTGCATGAATGAAAGCTATCTTAAAGTGTCTGTTATAGAGAGGTGTCCACCGAGGGACTAAACTATGTTTAACCTTAATTGAATTAAATCATTAAAATAATAGTCTGTGGTGCCCCAAGTTAAAACATTTGGGAGCAATGATGAATTATAAGCAGGGAACCTAAAACAATCTACATTGTTACAGTGACTAAATTATCACCTACCTAAACTAAAAGAAGCAATATAACAAATATCTGAACACACAGATCTATTTGCTGACAAAGTCCTTCGAAACCTACTTTGACTGCTCAAGAGCCTGTGTTCAACTAGGTACATACGATTTATGAATTGACAATGGCTCACCAAAAGCTTCCTTTAATGGATTGCATTCTCCTGCAGATTCCTCATCTGATAGATATCATTTCCATTGCCAGCTGCTCAGCAACATTTTTGACAGGGCCTTAATGCGGCTCGGTGTCGACAATGCTACTCCTTCAGGACTTCACTGCACAACTCCTCAACTCCGGATGTGATGTTGGCAGTATATATATCATGCCGCTGCACCACCCCCAATACCCCAGTTCCTTTTTTCCACACACTTTGGAGGCTGTTTTCAGAAAAAGAAATCTTCAGTGAGAGGTTTTTCAATCAACACCAATATGATGGGCCCTAAATCCTCCGGTTTCAGGAGCTGGCAGGACTCTGGCTCGAAGATGTCCATCATGTACCCGCATAGTATTTCTGTTTGGTGTCTTGGGGTGGAACACGGCATTGAGTAGTGCGTTTACTGCCAACAAAAGAACCTGAAGGCAATTGGGGAACGTTCAGTGAAACAGGCCCTCCGGTGGCCTCCGTTGAAGTCCACGATGCGATCGACTGTCCGGTCGTTGGACAACAAAGGCCTTAACGTTGCGAAGGACAGGCACCGTAAGAAAACAAACAGGCACTCAAACTCTGTGTGTCCTAGCATTCGTCGTCCTTGTCCTCCCACTAGAAAAAGACATTATGCCGGTTTAGACACAACTTCAGTTCATCGGAGGAGTGGGGTAAATTTTTCCCTACTACGAGTGCCTGAGAGGAGAGTGTGAGGTGTTTAGGAGTCAGATGCTCCAACTCTCTGGAAAAACAACTCTGGTCTCGAAGCCACAGGTACTCCAGGCACCAGTTGCATCTGGAGGCACCAGCGCTAAGGTGACTGCATCAGGTCCTATGCCCTTGAGCTAGACCTGGATGATCACAAAGCAGATAGCGCAGTCGAGAAGCCTTGTCAGAATGGTTCAGTCTGTGCTGATGGTCGACCGTCAATTTGCCCCAGAGTCCAGATCTGAGTTTTCTCACTCCATGAGGTTGATCTTCAATGAGGAAGGGGATCCTGTGCCTTTTGGTATGAAGCTGGTGAGTGGGGGAGTTGGCAAAGCCAACTTATTTACAATTTCAGGTCTACTTCCTGGCCCTGGCTGCATCAGTTAAGTGTGCTTTGACACCTCACCTCGACCTGCAGCAGGCATCCCCTTAGGGACACCCCACTGCCCAGTACTGGAAGACTGTGGAGAATGTGGTTCTTGCTTTGGGGCTGGTTAACCCAGCCAAGCCACTTATGACCTGCAAGCAAGCTCAAGGTCCACAGACAGAAGGGAGCATTGCCTTTTTAATGTGGCCATATCTGGCCCCATTGGTACGACGTGGCAGAAACTTTGTTCCATGTCAGCCGTGGATGCCGAGCTGACGAAGTATAAGCCAGCCAGAGGGGGACCTGCCTTTCCTTTCGGCTCAACCTCCCCCAGAAGCATTGGTTGTCCAAACCACCACGGCAAGTTCACGGCCAGCCATCCACTTCCAACCTGACTATGGCTTGAGAGTCCAAGAAGACTGACACTTTAGTGAGGAAGACCTTTGCGTCATAGAGCATTGCTTGAAAAGTAATCAATGCCAATTGTGCCTTTGCTTAATATTCTCACCTGTTGTGGAGAAAAATAGCTGAGGCAGCTAATCTACTAGGAAGCGAGGTGAGAGATGGGTGAACAATCGTTGAAGGGGCTTAGCTATCAGCAAGGGAGGAGAGAGATGGTTTTTAAATATGTTCAATGATGGCAAGGCGGTAGCTTCAGGCTTTGCAGGTCGGTCTCGACAATGTGGAAGTCATATGCCGTCCCATGGAAAGGTCCACAATATGGAGGAGAGTGGAATACCTCCACAGCTTCGTTTTCTCACTTAACGTTCAAGCCAAGCTTCTACACATGCCATTTGATGGCGAACATCTGTTTTTTGAAAAGCGGACGAGTCGCTAGAAAAATGTAGAGCGTTAAAACTGGCTGCCAAATCTTTAGGGATAGCTGTGCAATAGCCTGACAAGCAGTCCTTCACCTCCTCTAGAGGCAAGTGCTACCGGCAGTACGTTCCTTTTGGAAGGAAAACACAACTGCCGCAGGCCAAGTCAGGCCAGAGGCGTTTCTCACACCCTGTACCGGACAGAGGGCCTTTAAGTGCCAGCAGGCTTAAGCAGCTGAGGGGTGGCACCCGCTAAGCCACTTTGAGTTCTCCCCACATGTTTCACAGATTGAAGGGAGGATCTTCCAGCAGTGGGACAGGTGGAAAGAGGTTACGCCAGACGCCTGCAGTCCAACTAATCAGATGGGGATAGTGTCTGACCTTCTTTAAAAAACAACCAGACAGACCACCCCACCTCCTCCCCATAAGCCATCGCAGGAGCTCCAGGAAGAACTCTGAGCCCTGCTGTTAAAGGGTGCAGTGTAAGAGGTCCACCCAAGGAGAGAGGATCAGCTAGTATTCCCGTTCTTTTCTGGTGCCATAGAAAGGAGGAGCACTCCGGGATCTCGGGCCCTTACGCAAGTTCCCGAGGAAGGACAAGTTCAGGATGGTGACATTTAAAGAGATTCTCCAGGCTCTACAGCTCCAGAACTGGTTGGTGTTCCTGGATCTTTAGATTTGTGCCGATCCATCGAAAGCCCAGGCGGTTCCTGAGATTAGTCATCAGGGACACTCACTATTAGTTCAGAGTGCTCCCTTTTGGCTTAACCTATGCGCCCAGAGTTTTCACCAAGCTGATGATAGTGGTGGTGGCACACTTCAGGAGATCCAGTGCCCACGTATTCCCTTATCTGGACGACTGGTTGATCTGGTGAAGGTGCCCAGGACAGCTGTCAACGCAGCTCAAGGAAACTTGTTCCCTCCTTCCCAGCATAGACTTCTCTCTGAACTTCCAGAAGTCTCATGTTACACCAACACAGAAACTCCAATTCATAGGAGAAGTACTGGGCACCCGGGCAGGGAAGACTTCACCCTACCCCCTTGGAAAGAGTCACCAGTCTGTGGCAGATGGTCAGGCTATTCCAGAACCACGATAGCTTGCCTGTGGCTTCCTTCCTCTACCTCCTGGGCCTCATGGCCTCCTGCATTGTTCTGGTACCATAGGCTAAGCTGTGAATGCGATCCTTTTATTGGCTTTTGAGAAATCAATAGTCCCAGTACTTCGACACCTTGAAGGACGTCCTGCGGGTGTCAATCAGTGGCCTCTCATGTTCCTTGGTAATGTGCTCAGACATGTTATATGGTGTTTGCGTCAAAGAATAAATGACCCACCCTGTCTGCATGATTGCAGCAACATGGCAGTCTCCACTGACCGGCTCTGACATATCAGAACACACCAGATCTTCCTCTAGTTTATGTAAGTTGGGAGGAGTGCTCTGCACCACTTAGAGGTAAATCGGTGGCAATTTCACAAAGGGTCCAAAGGACGAAACTGAACCGGCAAACAGACTTCAACACACTCAAGTGATGAAAGGAAAACTACCTAAACCTGTAAATACTGTTCGGTTTGTAGTTCAGCAACATCCATACAAAATCACTGAGTAAGCTAAGGAACTAGCAAATCCATCAGCAGTCTCTACCTCACCTCTTCCCTCCCAGTCCCTCTGCACTGCAGTGGCCACCCACTTCACTGCTAAAACTCAGGACATCCAGAGTTCTCTTGGTTCCGACCTCCCTCCCTCCTTCACCCTCCCCCCCTACCTTCCGCCCTCCCAATCCACTTTTTCCTCCTTCTCTCCCATCACATCGGACGAGGTCACTAGAGTTGTCCGCTCTATGAAGGTCTCTTCCAAACAGGTCTCCCCCTGTTCTTCCAGAACTATTAAGGACAATATCGGCGCCCTTGCCCCGGCACTTGATGACTTCTGTAATCACTCTCTTGCCACTGGGTCTTTCGCTTCTGCCCTCAAGCACTCCCTTGTGCGCCCCCTCCTTAAAAAGCCTTCGGCCAACCCCTCTTGTCCGGCTAACTATCGCCCCATCTCTATCACTCCCTTCCTTGGAAAATATCTAGAGAAGATGGTCTCTTCTCCCCAACTGAAATAGCATGCCTGACTTGTTGGTTGCCTGCACAATCATCAATCTAGATTCAGAGCATCCAGAAGGCACGTAAACTGCTCTCCTAAACACCTATGAAGAATTGCTTGCATCTCTTGACTCCATCTCACCCGCTGTTCTCATTCTACCCGATCTCTCCTCTGCTTTTGTCACGGTCAACTATTCCATCCTCCTAAAACGGCTCCATGATACCCTTGGCATCTCAAATAGGGCACTGGACTGGCTGACCTCCTTCCTCACCGACTGTCCCTCCCAGGTTATTCTGTGTTCTTTCTCCTCACCCTCCCCCCTCTTTAACATCTATCTCACCACTCTTGCTCACCTTATCACCACTTTCTCCCCCCACCTCCAGTGTTATGCAGATGACACCCAACTCTTCTTCAGACTACCCTCTGCATCTCTTCAACTTCCTCCATCATTCCTGATTGCCTGTCCACCATCCAGTCTTGGTGTACCACCAATGATCTGTTTCTCGATGCAGCAAGACTGAAATTCTTACTATGGGGTTTCCTGTTCCCTCTAGTCTCCCTTCACTGTGGCCACCCTTGATGGGCTCTCCCCCGCTCAAACTGCTCTGAAACCAGAAACCTGGGAGTTATCTTTGACTCCTCTTTCATCCCCCCATATCTTGGACCTTGCCAAGAAGGCTAATTTCCACCTCTACCTCCTCAGGGTCATCCTCACTTTTCCCCAGAAGCTGAATGTCTCCAGAACTCTGGTACTCTCCAGGCTGGAGTACTGCAACAGCCTCATCCTTAATCTACCTTCTTCTCCTCTCTGGCCCCTCTAGTTAATCCAGAATAGGGCTGCAAGACTTATCCTTCGCCTCAAGCACTGAGACTGTATCTCTCCAGCCCTAAAATATTGGCCCCTGGTTGCTGCAAGGATCAAATTTAAAATCCCTCTGCATCATACATAAAGCTGTCTGGGACCGGGAACCACGCCATCTGCAACTGGCTCTCACCAAATAATTTCCTTCCAGCTCCCTCCGATCCTCTGGCACCAACTCTCTGCTTGTCAAGCGCTTCTTTAAGTAGAAAGTGGGCGGTCGCTCCCTTTCCTCGGCTGACTCCCTCCTCTGGAACAGCCTCCTCCTTTCTCACTGTCTTGAGCCAGATCTCCAAAAGTGCCACAAGCACCTCAAGACTTTCTATTCTCGTCCTCTTCTCTCTCTGTCTCCCGTGCTAAGCCCCATAGGGGCTGTGATTGGTGGCCTGGGCCCTAATGTGTCCTGGCCATCTGTCTAATCGCCTGTAGCATCTGCCCTCCCCGGTGCTTGCCTTCAAGCACTACTGGCCTTTGTTGTCACACAGGCCCTGCCCTTATTGTATTGGTGGTGAATCCTCTTCAATCAAGTGGTCACTGCCTGGCACTTACCTGTTGCCTTTGCAACAGACGCTCTGGCACTCCCTCCCGCCCCCCTCTTTTGGAACCTCTAGCACTTAACCGCTCCCCCTCCCTCTCTCTCTCTGCACCTACATGCCCTGAATATTCACAAGGCCTAGTAGGACCACTTCTGTACTATATTCATCACTATCATCAGATTCCATTGTTTCACTGTTTCCCTTGTTCCCTCCCCTTTGCCCTGTGTGCGCTTGGCAACACAATTTCTTGCTGTATAAGGGACTTACAAATGCCCAATAAAATAAAGGAAATCGGTCCAGCCAAAATATCCCTACATCCACAGATGCAACAGTCACAACCCAAAAGATAGTTTAAAAGCAGTCCAGATTCGATGCATAGAAAGGGGAGTAACATAGTTGAGACTACCTATCCTACCTCTCCCAGCACATTTCCATGCCCACCTCCACCAGGCCGCCTAGGCTAGCCTACACCAACCTGATTACCAAGCCGCAAACATGCAGAGTGCGTGCTGGAGGCTCTAGTTTCCCAGCTATCGCTGCCGACCACTGGAACGCACTCCCCACTCACATCAGGGCTATCAACTCCCACTTGGCGTTCCGCAAAGCCATCAAAACCAGTCTGTTCGTCTGTAATGTTCGTGCCTAGCATTTGCTTGGCACTCGACTGAAATCTGTCTGCTTAATGTTCTTGCAACTGACCGCCTTATGATTTAACTAAGTAATCGCATGTCCCAAAGTCGTATTTTTGCCTACTTACACCTTCTTGAAAAAGCGCCTCAATGCCCGTGGGCTATATTGCGCTATACAAATGTAAAAAATAAATAAAAATTAGCAGCTAGCAGTCGGTGAAGCAATCCCAAATTCAGCAAATGCACGGTCAATCTTGTAGCAATGGAAAGAATTGGAAGGGGGAACAGAAACAACACCACAAAGGTGAGTTAGGAAGCAGGAACATGATAACTACCAGGAGGTTGCACCTGATGAGCACAGGAAAAGAATGTATAAGCAGAGGGAGGACAACAAAGAAGAGCTACCAGTGCCTTGGCAACTGGAGACAATTGCATCAGGAATTACATTGAGGAGCGCTGAGACTACGACTTCACTTCCTCATAACTTGACTGAATGCAGATCATGTGAGTCAGGACGGCTGGGAATTACATTATCTGCACCACAGGAACAAAAATTATTGTGTTCCTAGCTGCCATTCTTGTCATGGGTACCGGTAGCTCTGTACACCACAGGGCATGACCCACAGGTGATAACAATGGTCACCTTCCTCCCTTCCCCCCACGAAGCAATAGTAGATTGCACATTTTCTGTGTGTTTATTAGTCTTTAGTTGAGAGAATATTCAAGTCTTCATTATTGACTTGCAGTGATGTCAACAGATTTTTGACTTTGCCCATCACCTTCAATATACCCAATTGTTCACAGGTTTATTAAAGCTTCAGGTCACTCCTCCCAAGGTTCTCCGCGCTTAGAACGCTACCACTCTCCCCATTGTTAGTAGAGCTTCATGTTCCTTTTCCCAGGGTTTATAGAGCTTCAGGCGCCGCCACTCTTCCCAGGGATCCTAGAATGTCAGGCCACTTTTACAAGTGGCATTGGAGCTTCAGCTCTATACTTTGCAGGGTTCGCACAGCTCCAGAACATCTTGCCATTTCCTATCACTTTGTGTTCATGCCACCTTCAGGGATGCCCTACGTCTAATAGCAAAAGCTCCAATGGATTTGCCCGAAAAGGAAATTCTTAAACCTGATCCTTATGAGTCCATAGCCTCCTCGTAATCCTAAGATAAGAACGTAAAATTCTCAAGGTTCTGGCCCAAAGCAAACAGTTTTCAAACCTACACTCTAAGGTCTGCCCCTATCCTACTGCGTATATCGCAATGGCTCCTCTAGAAAGGTTCTGGTAGGAGAGACTCGGTCTGATATCACGTTTTGGCCTCTTGCTTTCACCTTGCTTCTTCAAACATATTAGGATTCAGGCTATCCACCTTAAGGCTTTCTTCAGAGTTATCACAATCCCTTGTGGACCTCTTCAGACCTTTGCTTTATCTGTAGCTTTCTCACAGGTCTTAGACAGCCCTGTTTGGATATTGGGTATCTCCTATGCCCGGTTGCTCACAGGATACTAAACGGGTCCCTTCTGGACCTTGGTGGTTTCAAGATTCACACTCTGGTCTCCTTCCAGAGCTTGTATTTCAGGGGTCACAGGAGGTCTGCCCACGCCTTGGATTTCAGGCTAGTACCACCTTACTCTAGGCTGCCAGCCTTTCATAGATATGGTTGCCAGGACCCACCCTGTGTGCCAGTTTTTAAGGCTTCCTGCCTTTCTCCAACCAGCAGGTTTTTCCTGGACAGTGGTTCCAGGACACTCACCTAGTGTCAAGAGTGAAAAGGCTTCCTGCTTTCATCCATCCATCCAGCCTGGTTGTAGCCAGCTACCATTATGTTACGGGAACATAAGTGTATCTCCAGCTTCCTCAGGGTCCATGCCACTAACTGATGTTTCCAAGCCTCTTTGGTACCCATAGGGCTCTGGTTCTCTATCTAACACTGTTACTTATAGGTGTTCCCCATGTGATCTTGTGTTCCACTCTTGTATTGGGTTTTCCCTTGGCTCCTCCCATAAATATATTATTTATTCAGGTCTGTGTGACAAAGCAAGCAACCTGGCATTGTCAAGAGGTGATGGGAACCCTCTTAGGGTGGTAGGCATACCAGGGAAAAATCCAGAGCCAATCCTTCTGCAGAGGTGGATCATGGCAGTTGAGATGGTCCCAGTTCATGGCACCTTTGCCATTCGGAGTAGTCCACATGTATGTCCTGCCATACATCCTGTGCAAAGTACACTCAACAGTTTCCTTCTCATAGAGACAGCAGAACAATTGTGAGCCAACAGGAAAAGCACTCCAGTGCCACATGCAGCCCCGAAGATATGGTGGACATGAGAAGAGCATAAACATCCAGTTTCAACATTGCAGGCAGCCCGTACAGGGTGGAAGAGACGCAGCAGGTGTGAAGCAGATTAGCACAGCAACCGTTATGCAGAAAGGCAGGTAGTTGCTTGACGCTCTTCGCCACTGGCAGAACCACGCTGCAAACTATAGTTTCACTCCCTAGACCTTCAAGGACTGATCAACAGGGCCATAAACTGTAAACTGATAAATCCTCACCAAGGTGGAGTCAAAAGCCAAAACCCCTAACCTGGACAGGAACGCCGACCACCCTGGCTGTCATCATGCCCCCTCAGCAAGCCTTTGCATAGAAAGTGGGTGTGCTTGGCGCTCTATTTCAAGTCTTCAAACATTGTAAAACCTTGCAGGTCGAGGAAAGAGCAGCTAGATTGGACAGTGGAATTAAACGCAGGAGGAGGGGCAGCACATAAAAAGAGGAACAGGAAGCAGAAAGGTGTTGGTTGTTTGGAGAGGTTTGAGGAGGAGAAGATAGACAAGTGGAGTATGGAGGGGTTTTCTGGAGTAGAAGAGGCATTGGCTAGGGAGTGAAAGTGTTACTGCAGTGTGTGTGCGCGTGCCTTCGTATGACAAGTTGGGTAAATTAGTTAGTGTAAGGTGTATCTTTGATAATGTTACTGAGTGAAAGGTAAGTGTTTGAGTACTATTAGCAGGGAGTGAGTAGTGGTGCAGTTCAGGTGCATTGGAGGGAGTAGTGGCATGGAGGAGGTGGAGTAGTATGAAAGAAGAGACAGTGGTAACATCAAAGGGGTGGAGGTGAGAATCAAAATAAGTGAAAGACTTTGGAGGGACAGAACATTGGTGGCTGGAGTGAGAAGTGTGTAGAGTCGAGAAATGGCAGTAAAAGAGAGCATAGGAGCGATAAGAGTGAGCATTGCAGGAGGCGGATTAAATACAACAGGCTGTAAGGCATAATTCCCAAATCCCTGTAGAAGCCAAACCAATGGATACAGTAGGGACAGCTAGGAAGTCCTTGAGGGAGTTTTAGATGGAGAAGGCAATCTGCCTTTTGGTCTTCACATCTAGTACAAGACCGACTTAGTTGTGGGAGGCAATCTTTTGTATCTACGAATCTTGGGGTCAGAGATGCTTGGGTTAAGGAGTACGTGCTATACCAGATGACCGGGAGAATATTGGCCCAAGGACTCGTACAAAATTCAAATAAAACTCTTGAACCGTCTGAGGTGTATATGATTCTTGAGCCATCTGTGATATCTGGCATTGGTTCGTTATTGTATCGTTCTGATACTAGATGATGCAAGGGGCTGCAGGCCTTCAAAGGTGACCGCGACTTGTGGCAGGCACCATCTTGGATTTATGTGTGCCAGTGTCTCTGTGGTTTTCCATGGTGTAGCCCAACTTCTCTGCTAGTCCTCTCAGATAAGCGGGCGCCGTTATTTCTCAAAGGTTCACACAAACAGCGGTAGGTTTTGCTGGTTTGCAACCCATCTACATGGTCCCATACTTTACATTCCGGTCCACAGATCGTTTCTTCCTAATGTATTTTGGACACCCACTTCTAGGGATTTTTTTTCCAAATTACAAATGTCGGTTTTGTGATGTTACTACTCAAAGTAGTGTACATATGCTGATGTATTAATCTGATTTAATTGATCACAATACGAAGTCAAGTGTGCTCTGTGTTATTGTTGGTTTCCTTGCTCTTCGTATTTTCCGGGACCCTGTTGTATTTTCTCTCCTGGACTAAGGCACGGCATCTCTGGTAAAACTATCGGCTGGTCTGGTGGGGCTTTTGGGTCATGCTTTCCTGGATTCTGTGTGGAGGTGTCACCTATTGTCCTCTGAGCTAGGGTCCCCCTCCCTAGCCCTGTAGGCTTTTGTATCCTGCACTGGTGCTACACTGTATACCCTTGAGCCGTTTTAGGATGGGGTTGACCCAAACGTTGGGGTTCATAAGCCATGCCTTGGTGGGATTAATGGGTTTCTAGAATCCCACCTGGTCCACTCTCGGGGAGGCACATTGGGTAGCGGCCAGACCAACCATGTCCATCGCAGCCTGCTACTCGCATAGGTTAGCATGGGAAATTTGAATTTGGGGAGTTCACCACACTGGTCCTTAAGTTGAGAGGTTTTGGTATAAGCTTATCAACGTAGTTTAGAAGATTACTCAAAGGAATAATATATGCTGTTTTGTGTCATTGATTTCATGTTTTTATGAGTATCTACGTATGCGAACATTGACTGTAAGGTTTTAAGTATGTAGTTTTACATTGTTGTATGAAGTTAGTGAATTGGGGGTCTATTTTTTTCAAGACTCTCTAGATCCCTCTGTGTTCTTGGCTGAAATTGATATTGTACACACTCTGCAATACCTTCCTTTAGTTGTAGAATCCATAGTGTTACCCACTCAGTAGGAAGGCATTGGGTTCACAGTGCGAGTACCGTTGTGAGACAGGTTCTTGGTATTGTCCCCAACATGCAGCGTTTCTTTTCCATCAAGATTCTTTCCCTCGTTGCGGCTTTGGGATTGTTTCAGAAATGTTCACTACATTTTCCAGGCTGCACTGTGGCTTGTGCAGTTTAGTTTCACAGGGTCACTGCTCCTTGAAGATACCCTAGGTTCAGTGAAACGGTGCTTTTTCACCGCGCAGGTTCATAATATACAGAGTTGCAGTGACCGTAATTCTTAACAGCACGACTATTGAGTGGCCTGTATTTGATTTGCATTGGTGAAGGGTCTGGAGTCTGGAGCATCTCCTGTGTAAAGTGCTGACAGCCTCCTTGCTGACACAGTTGCAGCCATCCAGACCTTTGGATTGTGAGGAAACTGCACACGGTTGCCCATATTGCACTTTCTGGGTCTTTGGGATGCCTACAACCTCCTGGTGCCTTAGACCTCACAATACCTCAGCATCTTCCCAGTTGCTTGCTGCTTTGGCGCTCATACTCTGGGTTGTGGTGTTCATGTCAAAGAGGGGTGGTTTATCAAAATACATATTTTCCTTATTTCCCGAACATATCCATTGTGTCTACCAAAAGATTCACATGGGAGCAATCATTTTGTTCAGTATCGAGGAGGTTGCATACATTTTCCCTTTACCTCAAGTAGTTACCAAAATGTACCTTGTGGAATGGTGGGAGTGCAGAGGAATACTTGACCTTGAGGCACCTCATCCTTAAGCCAGTATGATTGCACCCCAAGTATCCTCAGTTCTTACATTATACTGCAGGCCTTTCAAGTAAACCCTAGGAATCAAATTAATGCATATTTGCAGTGCAGTATATAGGTGAGACATGTTCATTGTATTTATGGTCTTTGTAAAGTGCTTCATGCTGCAACAGGGTGCACCAAAATTGAACTGCACGAATTGTGTGTCATGCTTATTTTCATATTGCTCTTTTTGTAGCGAGTCCCTGCACAATTCTACTGCATAATCACTAATCGTTAGTTTCTAGAGTAGTATTTTTGATCTTTAACTTTAACGGGCATGTGCATTAATCTGGAGATGTATTCAGTTTTGACTTAAAGGTTCATATGTTTATGGGGTTTGTAGGCTTCTGCCAACCTCGGTTTTGCTTCATGGATTTTTTAAAAGTCTAATAGTTGATGACTTGTGTTCCAGGCCTTTGCGCTCTGCAGGTTACAGCGTAAGGCATTCATTACAGTGTTACTTTTACACCCTAATCAGAATGGCTTCGCTTTGCCAGGCATCCCCATAATGTGTATATTTGGACAAGGCAGCGGTTCTTAATGACTCCCAATAAAGATGCCTAATTGATTAAATACTGTCTCCTTACTCCATGTTTTACCTGATTCATTATGGGTTCTGCCAACCTATCTGCTGCTAGAAAGGTTACTGCAGGGTTCTTTGCATGATTGTATAATTGAGTAGGTTATGCTGATGTGTACTGTGCACCACTACAACCCAAGGGCAGTCTCCAGGCGCTCTATCAATGTGTTAACCTAATTAAGCATATATAAATAATTGGCAGGTGTCCTGCTCCTTTCAGTGCAGTGTTCACACTGATATATTTTCTCGCCACTGCCTTGTGTGACTCTTTCCTTCTGCTCAACACAATGCGTTGATACCCTGCTTGCTCCCAGTAGAACCTAGCACACCCTTTTCATGCTACATGCCTGTAATCCATCCATAGTTTCGAGACAAACGATTTCCTCTCTTGCAATCTGCTCTCGCCACACTTAGCTTCACATGAGCTGCATGTGCAGGCCAGGATCCCACTGCTGTTCTCCACAGGCTGTATGGAACTCAGTTACAAGTCGCACAATGGAGTGATCCAGTGCAGTGTCCACTAACTGCAAGAATTCAGGAATATGGGCCATGAGGGTTTCTAAATATACAATGGGCGGTCCGTTTCTTGATTTGTGCCCAGGCAAACTGACTGAACAGCTATCCTTGCGATGGCCAACATTTTTTATTTATTTAGCATTTATTTTTGCGCACAAAACCCTGAGGTATCTAGGCGCTAGTTACAGAAAGTGCATACATGGTACATGGTAGGTGCAAATACACAGAATGGGAAAGCTACGCCTCATGTAACAGGCAGCTACATGAGGTTGCATGAGTGGGACAAGGTAAGAGCAAATGTACAGATTGGGGAAGCTGTTCCTCAAGATATGGGAAATCTACAACACGTTGCATACATAGGATATGTAGGTATAGATATACATGTTACATACATGTGACATGGTAGGAGACGAAATACAGACTGGGGAGGCTACTCCATGCGTTACGTTGAACTACACTAGGTTATATACATAGAATACAGTGAGAGCATGCAGTAGTTCGTTAGAGGTGGTTGATACATGTGCAGGGAGTGGATCTGGTATGGTCACTTTAAGCTAGTTTGTGGAGAAAGGTGTGCACAGGCTGGTAGAGCCACGCTTCGTGGTGCAAAGGCTACATCCGACGTGAAGACTGTTGTAACCCGGGTGAAGCTGGGCAAGTTCAACATGAGGCAGGCTTCAGAAAGTGTTCAGATGTACGTAGCTGCTAGCGATAACGATAGTATCAATATTGTAAATTAGTTAGAGGCGGATAGGTAGAGAGCGGCTGACGGTAGTGGAGGTCAAAATCGGAGGAGATGGGGATGAGGTAGAGTGCAAGAATTGGGGCGTTTGTCACTCAGGCTGTGGGTAGCCTCCTGGTGATTGGGGCTGCGTCGGTTTCGGAACGCAAGTTCCAACAGGGTTAGAATGGGCAGCCACAGACACGCCTTGCATAGCACGTGTAATGGGCATCAGATAGCCCCCAGATTGGGCAAGGGAACAACAGGTAGAAGGGTCAGCACATTAACGACTCTTACCGGAGATAGGGTAGCTGGGTGTACTGCTAGGTGCTCAGGCGAGGCAGGGCACGGTTAGGCGTCCTGCGGCAAAGCTGGCTGAGACCAGCAGAGAAAAATGTGAATGGCCTTAACTTCAGGCCTTGCCTTAAGGCTGGCTGCACCTCCCAGCTGGGTCGCATGTAGGTAAGATGTCCTAGTGCAAATAGGTTATCTAGTTTGATTTGTTTTGTTGTGCTAGTTGGTATTTGCATTTTCCGTACTATTCCATAATGTCACTTTTATCCATTCCGCTCTATTGAAGCTGCCTTGCTCTATGTTGCTAATTCTTTACTCTCCGCTTGTCATGCTAAACTTCATTCAGTTCTTGTTCTTCTGGATCTTTCTGCTGTTTTTGATACTGTTGATCATCTAACTCTCTCTTGTTTGGGCTTTTCCAGTTCCGTACTTAAGTGGTTTTGCTCTTACCTAACTCCCCAGAGCTACTCGGGATGAACACTTACCTTCCAGCTTTCCACTTTGTTTCAGTGTCTGTCAAGAGTCAGTTCTTGGCCATCTTTTCTTTCTCTATACTATTCCACTTTCATTTATTATGTCTTCCTTTAATTCATCTTGTCATTTCTATGCTGATGACTCTTAGATGGTCCTTTCTCGAACTCTCTTCTTGCCATTCAGTCATGGCTTTTTACTGCTTAACTTTTCGAAGGCTGAATTACTCATTTATTTATTTTCCAACTTTGACTATTCCTCCGCCTTGGACTCCTGCATCCCTCCTATCTTTTCCACCCTCTTTCCCTTCATCATCTTCCTCTGCTCATAGTCCTGGTGTTAGTTTTGATTCTACATGTTCATTTTCTCACCACATTGCTAACACTGCTCACGCTTGTCATTTTCACGTCTATAACATTTGTAAAGTTCTCTGCCTTTTTCTTTTGTGGTGCCAAACTCCTAATCTCTGCTTTCGTTTTCTCTTGTTTTGGCTATTGTTTAGTGCTTTTGATTGGGCATATTGCCTACCATTTAGCCCCTCTTTGCTAAATCTATAATTCTGATATTCACTTTCTTTCATCTCCTTTCTTGACTCCATTTCTCCTTCTCGTGTTCCCTTCTGTCATTCGATTCCTGCCTTATTCATTTTCTGTGTATTGTATTCATGGTCTTGATCCTCCTTGTCTTTACTCTCCTGTTTCTCTTTGCATGCCTTCAGATCTCTGTCTTCGGCTGGGGCCTCCCTCTGGAACAGCCTCTCTGCCACTCTAAAACTTGATGCAAACCATCTCCGTTTCTGGAAGCACCTCAAGATCTTCCTCTTTACTTATGCCTTCGCTCTCCATCTCCACTGCTGATCTGTTCTCTCATGGCACAGTGCACCGGGCCACCCTCAGTCCTCCGGGCCCAGGTGCCTGCTCACCCTGCCACCCTCCTGCACTGCCTCCGGGCCACCCCTTGCACTGGGGTCTGTATCTGTACCTATACACCCCCCCTCTTTCTTCCTGCACTTATCAGACCTACCCTGTCTGCTGCCTTTAACCCAACACTTGCCACTTGCTGGCTGCACTACCCGTTTGTTGCCTTTATTATTTATTTATTTATTTATTAATATTGATCTGTTTCTCCTTTCCACTTCTCCCCCCTTCCATGCACTTTTTCCCTTCCCCTCTCCCATGCACTTGCTTGTTCTATGTCACTGGGCCTAGTAAGATCATTGTTTTGTTCTCCCCTGTTGCCCTCTCTTGCCTGGTCTGCTCTGAAACACTTGTGTACGAGCGCGATAGAAATAAAATATCAATTCAATTCAAGCAGCCTATTTTTTCATAACCCTTTTCAACTAAAGGTTGCTAAGCCTTCTTGTGCTTAGTCTCGTTTGTCTTTTTCTCGTGTTGCTACCAATCACTGGAATTCATTACCCGTTTCCGATTTTCTGTCGTTTGTCCGAATCTGAAAGTAGTCCATCAGTCCTCCTTTTCATTGTGACTTTTAGATTGTTCTCATTATTGTAATTTAATTATTTTGGACTGCTGATCATTTACGGCGCTTTGCAAAACCGCTTTATAAATTCAGCCAAATACAAACACAATGCCATTACAGGTGCATGACGAATGTGGTCATGCCCCACTGGTCTGGGTGGTCTCTGCCGCAGTAGCCAATGTGTACTGTTGAGCAGGAAACTGGTAGGATAGCTCTTACCCAATGACGAGTTACCCATAGAAGATGAGTGTTTGCAGAATTTAGTGGCAACAAATGTAGTGACCTCGGGTAATATACACATGCTCAGCCATCTTGCTGAATCTCATTCTTGACCCCCTTGCTTAGCCTTCTAGATCAATAACATGTTCGGCTGTTGGACAAATCCTAGCTATTACACTTACAATTAATATAATGGTACACATGTTCTAGTGAAAGAACGAGAGAGTGGTAGTTTTGCATTCACAAACTCATGTATTTGATTTTTATTTCTACTTAGCAGTGAAGTAATATAAACAGCATCTCAAGCACATAAGCAACCACTTGCCTCCCTGTTCCACAATCCCAAGTCATACCTCTGCCCCCTGGGAGGACTATCCCCCAATTAACCCCAACATCAAATAAAGTTCAGATCTGAACAAAAAGCACATTTGTTTTTTTGAACTCCAGAGACATGTTTTAATAATAATCTAAAATAATAATAATAAACTAACATGCCCTGGCCCAGATAACACGTTTAGGGCTGTTTCACATGCTCTCTGAAGTCCTGTTCTGCTACCTTGGACTGATTCCCACATTTGTCCTAGGGGTGTTGGCAGAGTTGGAACTTCAGTAACTTGGCCACACTGTTAAGATTGTTCATATTCCCTTGCCCCCTCGCCAAAAGTTCATCGTTTCTTTAATGCCCGTAGTTTGTCTTGCCGAATGGAGTCACGTTGTTCTCAAACAGTGTGCCCATGTTAAAATGTAGTACCTTTCTTGCTAGTGCAGGGCAGTCGCGCTACCAACTACAATCTTGGATCATTCTAACACACGGCGGTGTTGCATCTAAAGGCATTAATTCGCCCTGTTAAATGGCTTCTGCTTAGAACAGAGCACCATGAATGAATGGCGATGAACAATGAAGAAATCTAGTGATAATGGCTTGTGGGCTACTGCAGTGTGAACTTTGCATCCTCAGGGCCATCTTGAGCAATTTTGGGGCCCATGGCAAGGACGTCTTTGGAGCCCCCTCCACCACATCAAAGGAATTAAGAGATTGCACCCCCTAGCCCCTTTTGTCGCGATCACAACCTATAGGTTGATATGCTGCCTCACAGCATTCAAAATAAGCATGTTTACTCCCTTTAAGTCCCCTTACCCACTTCATTCCTGCTCTAATCAGAATGATAAACAAGTAGCATTTGAAGGCCAACATTAGCAGTCTGAAGAGGTTACTTTTGTTCCAGGACACTTTATATCAAAAGCATCCAGGAAGGTATGCAGCCTGTAGTATTAATGCAGGACCGTATGTAAATGGTACATTACATGTAACCCAGAATAGAGAGCTCACATTAGCTGCCTCAAACAATGCAAAATAAATGGATACACGAGACCATTTGGCAGGAAGGAGAAAGTTACACATAATCATAGCATGGATAGTGGATGCAGATTAGAAGCTAGCAGCAAGGTGTCTGTATCCAGACAGACTGAGATTAGAAGTGGGACATGGTTTTCAAATAGTGTTGCCATTAGAGATCAAAGGAACGAGGGTCTGTTGTGTGCAATATATCAGTGCTTACTATTGTAGTGGAAGCAACACTATAGCCAGTGCAACCATGAGTGAGGCTTCTTTGCAGATAATACCCTGAGAAGGAAATCCCTCTGAAGGGCTGACAATTTTGAACGGTGTAGGGTCTGACATTTTTCTGAGGTTAGGCAATACTAGATTAAAGGAGTTGCCCAGGATCTCACATTGGTCAAGGGATGCAGCTGGGATTTGTGCAAACTCTGCAATTTCTGCATTTGAACGCTTTATTTTCCAGTTCTTAACATGAACTAAAATAATCTCATTTTATAAAAACGGACTTGGAAATTACACAAATCCCATTATCAAACATGACCTTTTTTAAAAACAAAATATTATAGAAGGGTGTTACGCAAAATGGGAATGATTCTAGCTTCATTCTCTCCATCGTCAAGGGAACTATACAAGTGCCTGCATACCAATCAATGTGATTTGAAAGATTTAATCTAGGTTTGTCTTTTGTATTTTAAAGCTATAAATACTTTGCAAACACTGGTTTGTAAAAATGTCTATTATAAACTTGCAGAAAAACCTTTGACTTTCACAAAAAAGCAAACAGTTTTTTGTGTCCAACGAGCAGACATTAAAATATGCTTGCCCGAGACCTGCAACATCTGGTCCGCTCTCTTTTGTCTACCGCCACTTTCACTCAAATGGCTTGCATAAGAGCGAGCAAGTAATGGGTTAAACTATGCCACCAGCATGCGAGAAGGCAAATCTCACTGAAGACAGCACAGTGTAATGTAAGCGATATTAGATGATTTGACCAGGATCACTGTATCGTCTGCTGGCAAAGCCAGGATACAAGCATGAATGCTTTCGTTCCACAGTCTTGAATTTGGATACTTATTCACCCCTTGGACTAACAGTCTTAGCTCATCGTTGGAGGTGATTGGCTAGGTTTTAGAACACCCCATCTGAAACAAACCAATTTCCAAGCCTTCACCATACGGATAACATGTTACTTCTTATAACAACCCCTATCCCTGGTACAGGTATATTGCTGATAATAGCACCAGTCGTGCTGCAAAACCAAGTACATATGCAGGCAGGTTTATAAACCTCAGACATAGGAAAGGCTCAGTCAGCCTTGCTGCAATGTGCTCTTCTGAAATGAGCGCTTAACACACTGAGCTAACCACTGAGCCATTGTGGCACTCAGTTTATCAATATGCATTTCAACTTTGGCTATTGCACATGATTAGCATAATTCCTACAGGAAGGAAAGAATGCTACAGGAGTTGTGCATTAAGGAACACACAAACTATGTATAGCATAGCACATTGAACACAGAAAGCATTACATGATGGCAGAATGTACTTGTCAAAACAGACAGGCAATGGGTTTAGCCCCTCAGCAGCGATGCATGAAATATCCTGCGTGTGCTATTTAAGTCTGGTGAACAATGGAATCTTACTTCTTTAGATCAGGCAGCCTCGTGGGGGCACCCCTCCAAGGTGGGGGCCCGGGCAAATGCCCGTTTTGCCCTCTCATAAAAACGACTGTGCATCCTCAAGAAAATTTTACATGACCTGTGCCTGCGGTTTTTTTTTTTTTTGGAAGCTAGAAAGGATTAGCAGGTAAGACTATTTTGTATCGCAGGTTACCAAAATCATTCCCCGTCACTCAAATGCTGGGAAGTTTTTCTGTGATTATTACTGGGAGTTATTTGACCATTAGGTGTAGCTAGGATTGGCAATTAGACAGATTTTCACATGGTCACTGGTGGGGTATTCTGTATACTTAGCAGAACCTGCTTAACACTTCATGAAGAAATGCTTTGTTCTGTCTAACACCAGCTGACTAGGCTTCTAAGCAGTCTCGGAGGTTATCTAATCAAAGCAACCACACATCTGTAGATTTGTAACATAGTACATATATGACACTGAGCCTTACGGTATGGATACATTAAAGAATAAAAATGTAGTCTGAAATAAAATTCAAATAACCTATTAGCTTGGAGCAACTAAAATACAAACAAATGTATATTTCCTTGATGCGCATAAGTTTGGTGTCAGTGCACTGTTTATGAATGTATGACTTTATGCACATCATCATATAGTTAGTGGAGCTTCCTTGATTGTCTACTTGGATTTCTCGCAAAGTAGTAATCCATTAAACAGAATGTCTAATTCCACCACCAACGCCCCAAAACCTCAATTTATCAGTTGGCTTTTCTCTCACTTCCTCCTTTTGCACATCTGTGGGATGTATTAAACCACTTATGCTCTGCCCTGCGGCATCACTGTGTGCTGATGGTGCCAGAATTATCAAAATGGCCGCAAAACCCCTGGGCGTGCCAAAACCTATGGAAATCACGCTTTACAAAGCAAAATATGTCTGCCAAATCTACCATGTATGTTGTCAGTGGTGGAACCGAGACCACACTCCTGAAACATGTCATTGAGCTGCCCAACAAGTAAAAATGGAGCACAGATGAAAAGCAGTGCTTTACTGAAAGGAATCCAGAATCTTCTGTTCAAATCTTTTCTTGGTTGCTGAAACGGCAGAATGCTGGTACAAAACACCATCAAACATTCAATATTCTTGCTGGGTGTTACAAGTCACTTCATTCAAGAAATCATTATGAACAGACAATGTCCAGAAAAGCAAAATTTGTCATCAAAACATTCACAGAAAAGAAAATGTGCCTGCCAGTGAAATCTGTCAAAAATGGGCGCAGCACCTGCTGCCGCCTGTATAACAGCTGTCAGTGGATTGCATCATAAGAATTTAAACTTGTACAATTGTAATCTAATGTCTGAAATTTAAGTGACCTGTCATTGAGAGTAACATAGGTTGTCACTATTTAAACCTCATGGCTTAGAAGCTGGAATAAGTGGTCTAGCTGCTTGTTTGAAAATTGCAAGTTTGTTTCAACCAGGAAAAAAAATGTAACAAAATGACATTGAATTTAAGCTGGACTCAAAGCCACTAAACCAGTATAACAAACTTCCCCCAAGAGGCCAGGCCTCTCTCTTCCCCAGTAACCCACACCCATGTGGTGATTAAGGGGTGGGAGGAGAACTTGGGCTGCTGTGGGAAGAGCACGATGGACTTCCTCCAGCTCAAGGAGATGCTAATCAGGAAGGATCGTAAATGGCCTCTGCCAGAAGGAAGGGGGCGGAGATTGCTTCTGAGCTGCAAGAAGAGGAAGATGGCGGGGAAAGACACCCGTTTGTTGATTCGGTTTGACATGGTTTAAGAGATGCCAGAACCCTGTGCTATGTTCTGGGAAGTAGTAGTGGAAATTATGGTTTTGCACCAAATGTATTTGTGCCAGAAGTATGAAACGTTATACCCTTGTGCCCATGTTCAACGCGCATATTTGTACAAATTTTCAGATAAACTGGACAATGTGTTCAGCTCAAAAAGTGCAAAATTCTGTCAAAAGCAGACCCAAGATCCTACAGTGAAGGGGCTTGGAAGAGTATCTGCTCCACAAAATATGTGATCTAGATATGCTATTGTTATAAAGGTTGCACAATTGTAAATATGTATTGTACTAAAAGAAGATTTTATGTTCAAAAGGCAAGAGGAGGATTCTCTGACTCATAAAACCACATCATCATGGTGACACCCTGTTTTCTCCTCCAATCGAGGGAGAGGGGAGACTCTAGCCAATAACCTGCCCAGGGGGCGCGCTTAGGATAAGCCAGCATACACACCCCTTTACCATATGCTTAAATAGGTAAAGCTGAGGACTTAGAAAGGACACACATATTCACCCACTAACCGATTTTTGGCAGAGCACCCTGCGAGAGAACTTGACATCTTCCCTGCTCCAGACTCCAGAAACTTGGCAAGCAGAAAGGCCCATTCTATAGCTGATGAACACACGTAGGGGAGTCCCCCGAATGAACCATTCAGCAACTAATTTGATAACCCAGTTTTAGCTCATACTAGCCCCCATTCCATATGCTGTTTTCATCACCACACAGAATGTAAAATATAATACACAGTGTTTGTCATTTTGTACAAAAAAGTAATAATTTATTACATAGGCCATTGGTCCTACGTTTACACAAATATATAAAAAAAGCCACATGAATACATGAATACATATATCAATATGGGAGATGTGTATATATACATCTGATGGCATTTTAGTGATTTAATCCTGAAACAAAAGGTGACACAAAGACAATTCTATAGTATGGAGGAAAGAGGGCACAAACCACTGTCTTCCTGGCCCTACCTGGCTAATAAGTAAGAGTTGTACTTGACTAAAAATACACATGACCTGGGATGTGTATTTTTAGTCGAGTACAATTCTTGTCATGCATAATCAATTTTAGAATATGTATTAGGTGACACTATGTTTTGGAGGACTTCTGTGACTTATTAGCCAGATAGGGCCAGGAAGACAGTGGTTTGTGCCACTTGTGTGGTAAGGTACCATTCTATAGCTGAACCATTCTCAGCTTGGCCTTAAAATTCCAGAAACCAGAATTTACCCCAGACACCTAAGGGGAACAAAAGAAACAGACGGGCTGTGCAATAACTGCTTTCCTGCAAAAGAATTATTACCAGAATCAAAAGACCCAATCCAGTGGTGCCGTGCTGTGACCAGATAGCTGTGACCAGATAGCTGTGACCAGAGCCATTGCTGACCCAGTCCAGTCCGGTGTGCCCAGCAGAATTTTTGAGCAGAATCCCTGATCTTGACGGACCAGAATTCCTGACGGTTCTGTTCAAACATATATAGTGGGTATCCATAGTGTAGAACTGTGTCACTAGCCTATGTACTGTCCCTAGTAATCACTATCTAAACCCATCCTCTCTTATATTTAGAACTGAATTGTTGGAAATCTTTTTGAATTGCCTGAACTCTCTATCTCATCCCTACTATCCTCCTTTGGTATAAGTATTGTTAAATATCTTTGCGCTCATATGTTTCATCTGAAGAAGGCAAGCTCCTCGGCAGGCAGTCGCATGATCCAGTGGAGCCCTGGTCTAGTGGCTGTGCTTCCGTGTGGTATTTGCTTCTTCATAGTCATCCCCTAGTGCAAAGAAATCCTGTTTGTCTTTTAAAAGCGCATCCCTGTTTTGTCACTTTTGCGTCTATTTGAAAAAAAAAACAACATCGCAAATCCATATAGTTTTCCCGCAATCGTGATTACCGCGCACGGAAGAGTTTGCTGTGAATTTTGTTTTAGGTTAAATTCTATCACGTGTAAAACAGCTTTCAATTGCACCAAACCTCAATTTTCAGTTTGCACCTTGCTTATTAGTGTCAAATCATTGCTAGTGTTTGTCTATAACCAGATAAAGCAGCTCCCATTAGAATGTAAACAATTTCAGTGATTTAAGCCATATTTAGTGTTTTACCCAATTCATTCTCCAGATAACTTTAAAACCATTTTGACAGTTTGCCAATCAATTCTGTTTCTCTTGTGTTTGCTGGCGGGAAATTGGGATTGACATTTGTTTGAATTCTGCATTCCTGAAACCTGTTCACTCTCTCCTCCTCTCTACATTGCATATTTGGGGGGGGGGGGGGTTCAGGGGTGTGCAGGGGGAAAGAGTAACCACATTGCTATTTGTGTTGAACACACACCCACAAAAGTATTATTGCTGTGATGCATTGTTTTTGCTCATTATTACTCCTTGTGATTAAAGAGATTGATTATTGTATCCCCATTAAACATAGTGTGGTTATATTGTGAATACATAAAGAAATATTTTAACTTTGCAAACCAGCCTGATTCCTGGTTCAGTGTGACCGGGGGATTCCAAGAGAGGGGCGTGATATAAGTGGTACATCGTTCAGAATAAAACAACTTTTAGACACAAATAAATAAGGGTTTCAGTTGTGCATTACACGCTAGGTATTGACTTAGGTGAAGTGCCGGATTGAAATCACTTACAGATCTGACCTTGCCGTTGATGACATATTGCTGGATTCCAGACTTGGCCCTCCCCTAATTTCTTTTACAAGCCATTAAGACTCTCTGAAGCCGTCCTAAAAGCAACCGGTCCGCTGGAGCCATGTTTTTTTACAACTTCATCAACTCTACTCTCAGAAGAAAACTACTAAAGATTTTAAGAACCTCCATTTAATGTAGGTGCCATATTTATAATCTAGGGATGGAATTACAAGACCAGTGTTCATTGATCAGGTCTTAATTTTTTCAAATATTAATTTTTATGTTTTAGTTGCAACCATTGACTGCAGTTATCGAAGGTGTTACGCAAAAGAGATCTACTATCCTCCTGATGCAAGTGCTTCAGTGGTTTAGACCTTCATTTGTGTTTCTGTCCATGCCAGCAAAAAGACTTTAGTTGAGGGTTCTACAACCTTTGGCTGTCCAGATGTTTTAGACTGCAACTCCCATCATCCATAAACAGCATAACCAATGGGGAGCTATGAGTTGTAGCCCAAACCACACGGAGAGCCACAGGTTGCAGACCCCTGCAGTTTATTTCAGAACGCAGTATACTGACAAACTGCTTGATACTGTAAGAATCCGAAAGGATTGAGAAGACCAATATTATGAACACCTCGAAAATACAGGACACTTCGAAAATACAGCTGATGAAGAAATTAGGCAATTTAATGCATGGTGGCATCTCTCCTTTTGGAAACGGTGCCATTCTAAAAAGAAATTGTGGCAGATCATGAAGCTGATGGGGAGAGCTCAAGCAGTAATTAGCTTCAGTGTACAAAATCCTAAAGTACTGGTTTGAAATTACAAAAAACCCTGCTTCTTTTGCAGTAGCCCTAATGCTAGGAGGCTGTCTGGAATATCCTACCTCAAGGCCACAACAGTTTCCTTCTCCCAGGACGCCTGTTGCAGTCTCGATGGACACAGTGATATCTTGCTAGTGTCTCTCGTCCCCATTGTAAGATGGCTGCCGCGCTGCAACAATGCGGCATACTAATATTGTCACCCTGTATTCTACCCATTGCCATCATCAAGATGCCTGCAAATGCTGCTTTGCGTCACGCTTTGGATCTTGCAATATATAAAGATGATTGCAGGCATTGAACGAGCATCTTGCAAACCTCCTTTGCAGTATCCAGAGATTCGCTTAGCCTCATCCACAGACCCTCGTTTAAGGAGCAAAGACTTTAAGTCATATTAGGTAATTAGATCTTCATTTGTTTTCCTATTTTTGTTTTGGAACTTTGTTCACTACTCCTCATGTCTCTCGGTTTTTTGTTGGAATGGCTGAGCAGGTTGACAATGGGCATCAGGTTGTAATTGGTTATTTATAACACGCTTCATACCCTGAGGTTTCTAAGCGCAGACCCAGGGATCAAACCTGTGTTGCTCTCCCTCTGCATGCTTCCAAGGCGAGCATGTTGCCCCTGAGCTTTCCTCCTGGCCCAATTATGATTACAGGGTCTGCTTTCCCATTCCCAGGTAATCCACTATCACAAGGGAAAGGGGGATCTTCTGTGTTTAGCAATCAACCTCATTATATAGTATTATCTCATTCCAGTCCTTACCATTACGACTCTAACACCCGGAACTTCACATCCGTTGTTCCAGCATGGCTCTGCAACACGTGGGGAAGACGGATATCACCTCTCCTGTTTCCAAGCCCCCCACTCTAGGGGAGAAAGAGGAACCTGAAGCCCTGTTATATTGGAGTTTTCAGTTCCACTTACTCTTAGTTGTAATAACTGCATGGTTCTTGAGAGTCCAGGTTAGTGATCTTAATTTTTTAAATGTAACAGGATGCATCCATTGCGCTCTGTTTTCACTGAAGATGTTGACAGAAGATGTACGATAACTTTGATTTGAGTGGAAATAGCCACAATGGAAACTGAACTGGACTTGAGTAGGTGCATCAATCCAAACGATGCTCATGCATATGACTTACTCCTACATTCTGTCTCCTTTCCTCCATACTGATGGGGTCCGTCCCACAAGGACGGGACTGGAACCTTTTTCACTACAGAAAAGTTAACTTCCTTTTTAAATATGTTGCACGCACGAGTCTCCTTGGGCACGCTTGCCCACGCAGACTGCTTGCACTGGCCTCACCCGTCAGCCCTTTTTACCGCTGGATGGGACTGGGCGCTCTACACACCACTAAGACAGTTTTTTTCTAAAGCTTCCCCTCATAAAAGATGTTTTCTTCTAAATGCCTTACATTGTTGCACTTCTGGCTTCACTGCCATATCTTCATTGTATGCCGGTGATAACTGGATTCATCTCTTGTGCCTCCTGCTTCAGGAAATTCCTGACCTCAGACACACATATCCTGTGTTAGCGGTGTCTGGGCACTGACCACGTCAGCGATTGCCCGTTGCGTTAGTCTCTCAGCTCCCACTTGCTTCATCTACAACTTGAGCCAGTGGAGGTAAGACCCTTTTTTCCCCATGAACCCTGGTACAGCAACTCCTTCCCTCGGACTGCCGCCTATGGGTTGGGTCTTCCTGATCCTCCAAGACACACCAAGGATGGCCCCGACGCCTGAGTGGCTTACACCGGCTCAAGAGCTGAGGGTTCTTCAGGGCCTACTTCCAGATAAAGTTACTAGGAAGCAGGTGTTACCTGCGGCCTCCTCGGTGAGTGTACTTTGGTACCTTCTGGCCTACACTCAAGACTAGTGTTGTCCTTACTACCAGGATCCATCCATAGGTTCTCTTGAGACCTTAATCTAAGGGCTCCACTCCACGTTGGCCATCAAAAGCCTTAGTGTCCCTAAATCTGTAGGGCGCTGTATTCACAATATGACCAAAACAAAATAACACATAAGGATCCCACCAGTAACTCAAGGGAGCACATGCACACGTTTTCCAACTTGACTCCTGCAGCTTATCCGGATAACTGTTCCATTCTTCGGCGGGGGAACTGGCAACGAGGTCTATGCCCAGAAACGGATGCCGTAGTTCTCTAGTGCCTCTGTAGTCTACATTACCGTACGGGTTATTTGTGCCTTGTTTAGGCTGGCATGGCAGTCCAATGATTGGCGCACTTCCTATCCCACCTACATTTCTGGACCACCACCGTGGTCCCCTATGTCCTGGACAGTTTGGCACAGGCAACTGTACTGCGTCCCATCTACATCGTAATGGACTCTTCTTTCCCCTGTGCTGCCAATTGCCACATGGACCCCAGCAAAAGCCATGCAGCCCCAGACTAGCTCTGAGGACAGGTTCTTGGACCGTTTTAAAACCCTCATGAGGTCTAGACCCATGACAAGAGTATTTTAAGGGGATGATCAATGAGATGATGCCTCAGCTGCTTGCATCTCCAGTCACTCGGCTTCAGTGACACCCCCAACGAGGACCACTACTACAGCAGTGCCAACCTCCCCCAGGCTTCATTTCCTTCCCCCATAAAGACGCCCACCACACCGATTCCATCCAGTGCTCTTCCGCTAGCTCCGCAGAAGCCAACAGCTACGACCATGGATCTTGTCGAATCTCTGGGCAAAGATTCATCGTCACGCAAAACTGAGGATGACATTCCTCATTGAGCTAAGGCTTTCCTCAACCAGATGCTTGGACAGCTGAAATTCTTAGGAGGTCCACTCCCGAGGAGCCACAGCAAGAATCGGATGTCCTCTCCATGGTCTTGCCCATCAGATCTTCTGGCAGATGCAGATGCAGATCACAGATCCAGGAAGATAATTTGGCACAGGCTAATAAGATCTGGCAAAAAGCCCCACATGGTGAAAGCCACCAATGGGAAGCTTGAGGTGCATTACAGGCCCCTGCTTCTGAGAAATTGTGCTCACCACACACCCACAACCACACTCTACGGTGGTAAATTGTGGCACTCTACGCTAAACCTACTTTAAGCAGTTAGTCATGGTCACTAGTCTTGTAGAATAAGGAAGACGAGCTTTTGGAGGCCTATGGTCGCAAGGTATATATCAGTGCCTACTTTCGCCTCAGACCGGGTAATGTAAACGCTCTTCTGGCTGCTGCGATCTAGAAGCTTTGGAGGGGGATCAGCGATTTGCAGGCTTTCCTTCCCACGGGAAAGCAGTACGCCTTTAAATCAGACATGGTAGTGGCCAAGCTCATTGACCAGGTCCTCTTTGAGGCATTTGTACACTACATTGATACCTCCAGTAGAGGTGCTAACATGTGCAACGTGTCATGGATGCATGCTGTCAGATTCTCCAAAAAGGTTCAGGACAGAATTCTGGGATTACGCTTTGGCAGTCATGATCTTTTGCATCTGCTCACAGACGAAGAACCAAACAAGAGGAAATGGTCTTCCCAGACCGCCAAGTCTCTAGCGATCCTCTCCAAAGAGACCCACAAGCCCTTTCAGCAGTACGCTTTATCCAAAGGTGCAAGACAAAAAGGTCCCTTGCTGGGTTTTGTGACTACCTCGACAGCATTTCAAGAAAATCTGATGGGCCTCCGAGCAGCTTTAGAAGGAAAGCTGCCTCGCTCCTTCTAAAATTTCTTCACCCGATTATCCTCTATAGCTACAGCAGACACAAAGAAGCAATGACTTGACTAGCAAGGCCCACACAACACCGGTTGGCTGCAGGCTCCCCCATCACTGTGCACACAGGCAGACCATTTCTAAAGGTCCCCTGGACGCTATCTGTAGTTTCCAAGGGCTACCATCTTTTGGTTCCTCTTCGTCCTATTGGCGGACACACACTTCAATCTGGGATTTGCCACCGGAAACTAACCTTAGTCTGCTTAGTGTCTCTGTTGGCTTAGGTATGCCAGAGGTCTGGGAGTTACTATAAGCGTACCCTTTCAGCCCCCAGGGTCCAACAACCCTCCCGAATAACAAACAGAAGACTTGGCCAAAAGCAAGTTAGAACTGTTGTTTGTAACACAAACCGACTGGGATCCTACAAGACATTTGGAAATTGCCAGATTCTCTGCTCCCGAGCCAGTGTCCGGCCGTTTTGTTGCCCCCTTTTGTAACAACATGGCCCTTCCCTCAAAAACCTCACTCCTTCTGCTTGTGTGGTTTGAGTGATATCCCTTAAGGATAGCACCAATGGATTGTGGTTGATTGGCCCTTACATGTCAGGTGGCTGGCCTGCCCCTTCGCTAAGAAAGGGTTGCAGGATTATCATTGGCCCTTGCCCTCTGCCATCCACCCCTGGTTTTCTGTTCTGTGAATGGCTGCAACTGGTCTACCCAGGCCTTGGACCCACCTCTGTTCTCAGAGCTCTGTGCACCTTCTCAAAGTGATGAGAATGACTGTGTTCCCAATGTAAAAGTTAGCAGTACCACCTTTTGCCAGTGAGAGTGCCCTCAGCGTTGTTAAAGATTCCATGTTTCACTTCATTGTCTAGCTCGGCTGCATCACGTGGTGGAGCACCACAAAATCAAGCTCTTCTGGTCTGCAATGTATTAGGATTGATTCTGTTTTTCTGCAAATGGCCCCTTGCTGTTTTAGGTTTGGAATGTGTTGCTTGTCTCTGACCTTAGCCGAAAGCCCTGGCCTGCTGTTCTATGCAGCCTGGTTCTACTTTCCCTCACCTCTCATCCTGTGGCTTGTGGCTTCATGTGATCCTCATTATACTTATACTATGATTTCTACATATCTATACCATGCTATGTTTCCCCTAGGTTAGTTGTATTTGGTCCTTCCAGGCTCCTTGCGTGACCCTGTAGTTCTATAGGGTTAGTTGCCATAAGCATCTGCAAATTTGCTCTGCATCTCTTTGTTCGCCTTGCGTTCAGTGTTTCTGCAATTGGCTAATGAGAAAAATAATAAAAGCTGACCATTGTTGAAGCGCCTATATCCATAAAGACATTGACTGGATACAGTTTGAATGGCTATCTAAGAGAATATCTTTCTGCACATGTAGATGTTGCTGACCCACCTGGGGGCTGTCCGAATAGCGAGTGGCTTCGTGCGTTTTTTACTCTTCGGGCTGTCATGTTCATGGGGGGTGAGGAGAGCATTCCAGGGACCCTCTCTTCATATCACCTTTCTGGGATTTGCGTGGGACACAGGTCACAAAGGGTCTTTCCAGCCCAGCAGAGAATCTTGGACATCTCGGCTGCTGTAACCCATTTACTGCAGAGGTAGGTGTCTTCCTATTTGTGGTTTCAGAGGGTCCTAGTGTTGATGGCTGCATGCATACTTTGCTTTGGGCTAGCATTCATGAAAAAGAGACACCGCCAGTTGTATTTAGCCAATTCTTGGAACCAATCTACAGGGAAAATAATCAGACCAAATCCTTTTTAGGAAAGGATTTGACATTGTGGAGTCAGGAGCTGGATCCAGAGGAGTGTGACACCACAGAATCCTCCCTCTGTGGATGTGGAGCCACTTTGGGTCCTCCCAAAACACATGGCTTGTGGTCCCAAAAGGAGAGCCATATATATATATATATATATATATATATATATATATATATATATATATATATATATATATATCCTCAAGCTTCATTTAATTTTTCAATGCCCTCACAGCCTTTCTTCTGGTACATGAAGAGAAGAGTCTCTTTCAGACCAATAGTTTAAACTTCATCTATTACCTGTACAAACAAGGAGGTGCAAAATCCCCCCCCCCCTCCATGCCTGTTGGCAGTGAAGCTATGTTAGATGGGCCAAAAAAATTCCCATGCAGGCCGTTCATCTGCCAGTACTGCTCATTCTAATCACAAGTGGGAGATAAAGCGCTCAGTCTTGGAGACTGTTTTTGCTCAATGGCATTACCCACAGGTGGACCTCTTTGCTTTGGCTGAGAGCCGCAAGCAACCTCTTTTTGCCGCCAGGAAAAGAGCGTCTTCCGAGATGTGCTTTTGATCAAGTGGTATTTAGGGACTCTATATCCGTTTCCTTTGATCTCTCTTCTCCCTAGGGTCCGGAAGAGATTCCCCATCAGCAATGGCTCCACTCTCATTCTGATAGCCCTTCAATTACCAGCCCGCTTCTGGTTCTCCAACCTGATGCAAGCCCAGAGGGACAGTCAGATTCTCCTTCCTGCAATACTTCTTCATCGGCAGCAGGAGAGAATACTCCACTGCTTCTCTCGATTGCTCAGCTTAGCAGCATGCTTCCTGAGCAGCTGACCTTCGGCCGTCTCGGGTTATCTGCTGAAAATATGAAAATAATTCAGGCAGCCAGGAAGGCTTCTTCCTGGGCCCAGTACAAGTGCAAGTGGACCAGGTTATGTTACTGGGCTCTGGACATGCACATCAATCCTTTGACCTGCCCTTTGAACAAGATCCTCTCCTTAATCTCACAACATGCAGCCTCAGGTATCTCTGGGTGACTCATGCCAATCTTATCTTTCAGCCATTGGTGCCTACCTCACCACTCAGGACATGTCTTTTTCCACATCAAACCAACTTGTGCTCAGACACCTTGAAGGTCTCTCTAGGCTCTATCCCCATTCAAGAGACCTCATGCGGTTTGCGATTGTCCAGACCGTTGATGAGGCTCCGGGCGGGATGCAGACTCTTAGCCTAAAGGACAGCCACTCCCCCACCCCGAGTAACTGGAATAACACAGGGGAGTCTATCCCCCAAGGCGGGAGTTCTATGGGACACACCCCCTACGATGATGGCAATAGTAGCAGGAGCTGTGAGGCGACAAAGGAAGATGATTAGTACTATAATAAAGAGTGGTCAAACAAGTTAGGGGGTTTGATAGTTGGTCACCTTGGGATTTACTTGGAATTATCTGTAAATCCAGCAGTGAAGCCTGAGTGTAGGGAGCCAGGGTTACAAGCATGGAGAAGGAACAGTAAAAAAAAAAAAAAATCTGAATACCCGAAAGACAATGATTCTGGTAAGTGTCTGGGCGTAGGGTTAAAACTCTGTTGCAAGAACACTTGAGTCGTGTTCCTCTCCTTCATTTATACTGTCGTCGGGTGGTTTAGGAACACTGACAGTTTCTGCCTAGAGGGAAAGGACTTTGTGCTTAACCCCTCACACATGATACATGTAGAACGGGACTACACCAGGGTCTGTTCCTGCAAGAGGTGCCTGGCGCAGAACTGCTGGTCTGTCAACCATCATGGGTGGTGAAAAGCCATCAGGAAGAGGCGGCACAGGTGAGCGGGGTCCAGAGGCGCTGGGGCCCAGGTTGAATCCTAGCAGCGATCTGAACGTTGTCCTATCATCATTGACTCTTAAACACTTAAAACCTATCATTTGCACCAAGCTGAAATTTCTATCATGGAAGGTGGCTTTTTTTAGTGGCTCTCGTGTGTTCGTGTAGTTGCGAGGTTCAGGATCTATCCGCTTCTGAGCCCTATGTTATTATCCCTGAGTACAATGTGGTTTTCCGCACTCACTCTGCATTTCTTCCCATGGTGGTGTCCTTGTTCCACATGAATCAGGAAGGTAGCATAGCCTGCCTTTTTTCCAGACCCCCAGTGTCCAGCTGACATTGCTCTCCGCTCTCTCAATGTCATTAAAGCTTTACCTTGATCATGCTAAACAGGTCAGAAAGTCACAGGTCCTATTTATTACTATGTGGTCAGCACCCAGGCTCACATCCCTCTAAGGCCACTATCACCAGTTGGCTAGTCACAGCCATCAGGCACTGTTATTACATGCAAAAGCATGAGCCTCCTAAAGGCATTCATGCTCCTGATATCTGGGCCAAAGCATTTCAGAGCAACGGCCTTGGGACGCGATTAGGCTGCCAGATGGTCCTTCACCATCCTCTTTCTGTAAGCATTATTCTCCAGCATGGGGTCTGGCATGGATTCACATGCTCATGAATATTCCCCGTCGTCAGGCTGGGAATCCTCGGTAAAGAAAAAACCAATATCAGTTTCGTTTCTGATCTGACTTTCGTAGTAATAACCAATCACTGGTCTCTGCGTCATACTGACCACAGCCAATGACTGCCCTCTACCTAAGCCCCACCTCTGGCAGCCATCTTCAGATTTTTACCGCACGTTCATGTGTTGGGATCCTCGTGCTATTGCTCTCGAGCGTTAGTGCTATTTTTTCACGTTTTTTCTCAAAAACTTCGTTTTTTCGGTCAAAAGAGCCTCAAGCTCCACCGACTCTCTATCCGATCAACGGGGACCCGTGTCGGATTCGTCTGCGCCCCTCAAGGGTGAAGATTTCGTCGAGCTACGCTTTTGGAGGACTCCAGAAGTTTCTCAGGCCCGGTCATGGCCCAGGAGAAGGGAAGCTCGACGCCCGGAAAGCTGTTCAGGGTCTGCCCTGGATGCCAGCTGCAGAACGTCTTAAAGGAGGACGAACACTCTTTTTGTCTCTACTGCCTACATGAGGACAAGACGCACGTGGAGAAGGACTGTGCGTTTTGCGGCAACATGTCGGAGCGGACCATGAAGGACCGCCATCAACGTCTCGCCAACTGGCTAGAAGGGAAGAGCCCGTCCGGCGAGAAGAAGAAGAAGAAATCCGAACGGTCTTCTAAGACCTTTGAGAACGCCCCGGCGATGGGGGTCCAACATAAGGCCAAGCACCGCGAGTCCGCTGGCACCGGGAGCGCCGAACGGTCGGGCTCTACGGGCGCCAGGCAGGGCGCACCCTCCCCGGCACCATCAACCACGAGCCAACGCTCTGGGTCGGGTAAGAGGAAGGCCGAGCACCCGGCGAAGCTCCTGGAGAGGCCCCGGTCGAGCTCGAAGGCCCCATCGGAGGGGGAGCGAGGCGGTGTCCCCCCCCCTCAAGGATAAGGCGGTGAGCGCACCTAAGGTGGTGAAGGCCTTAATCCATCCGGCCAAGCCCTCTATCGAAACTGTCGCGGCGGCCCTGGCTCAGCCTGTGCAGGCTAAACCAGTGGTGGCGACCTCGGGGCTCAGAGTCTCCCTGCCACCTCGGAGGGAGTCCTCTTTGTGCCCATCGATAGGACCCCCGTGAAATTCCCCGAGGGGAAGAGAAAGGGGGGGCAGGGCGTCGTCGTAGATTCGGCTTCAACCTCGGAGGAGGAACTGGTCGAGGTCTTAAGCCACGGCCTCGGCGTGGAAGAAGACCGGCCCGTCGGGATGGATCCCGACGCAGGTGACGACGACATCGTCGAGGGTACCGACGGGGCCCCTGATCGCCCGTCGGATTCCCCTCTGCCAGCACCGCAAGACAACTCGGCGGCCATTTTGTTGGCTATACAGTCCTTATGCTCAGAGATAAGGACGAGACTACCGTTGCCGACGGAGGAAAATCTCCCGTCGGGGGACCCAGAACCGGGACCTTCTGGTGTTCCCCCTACTAAGAAAAGAAGGATCCACCCTCCACCTCCTTTTCAGCCGTCGCGCCCCGTCCAGCCCTCCTCCCCGTCCACCCGAGGGGATGATACGGGGACTGACACGGCAGCGACGGGTACGGACGACGAGGTATTCGACGAGGATGTGCCGTCGTCGCCTCCCACCAGGGCTTCTCCGCCCGACGAGATTGGATCGTTCCACTCCATGATCACCAGGGCATCCGAGCTTTTTCAACTCTGCCCTGAGGAGAAGAAGAAGGAAGGTTTCCTTTATCAGCGGCGCGAGGCCAAGAGGAAGACGGTCCTCTCAGTGCCTCTATTGGACGACATTTGGGATGAGGGCCTCACCCTCCTCAAGAACCCTTCCACGATGCCAGCTAGAAGAGACCGGTACGAGAAGAAGTACCGGGTCCCGGACACGGCCCCCCTGTGCCTCCGGGCGCAGCCTACCCCGGACTCCGTCGTCTCCGCGGCGGCCAGGAAGAAAGCGGGGGGGGGGTGCGGCCTCCACATCGACTTCCCCACCGGACGGTGAGGGAAAGAAATTGGACGCTATGGGACGCAGAGTCATCTCGTCGGCAGCGACGACGATTAAAGCGGCCAACGCCTTGGCTATCGTGGCCCGCTACGACAGGGAGCTCTGGTACAAACTGGCTCCCCTGCTGGACTTCCTGCCGGACGACAAGAGGACAGAGGCCCTGGAGATCCTGCAGGAAGGTGAGGTGGCTTCGGACCACGCCATTACCGTTGCGACGGACATCGCCGACACTGGGTTCCGCCAGTTGGGCAACGGCGTTTGCCTTAGGCGGCGTGGATGGCTCAAGGCTACGGACTTCCGTCAAGACGTTCAGACCAGAGTCCTGGACATGCCCTTCGATGGGAACAACCTGTTTGGGAAAACAGTGGACGATTCCCTTCAGGCCATTAAAGCGGACACTGAGACGGCCCGGGCCCTGGGAGTTCTGCAACAACGACGGACGCCCTTTCGGAGCAGCGGAGGCAAGGGCGCCTCCAAAGGTTCCGGCGGCGGTTTCTCCACCTACCGTCAAGCGGCCCGCTCGTCTCAGGAGGCCTACAGAGGACGAGGCAAGTCTGGCGGACCCCGCCGTCGTCGCCAAGGAGGTCAAGGCGGCAAAGCCTCGTCGAAGCAGGATTGAACCGGCCGTGGGGTCGGGCCCCCACCGAAGCACCCCGGTGGGAGGCCGGCTGGCGAGCTTCGTTAGCGTGTGGGAGTCCATCTCCACCGACCGTTGGGTGCTGGACGCCTTGGCCCGGGGCCACGCGCTCGAGTTCCAGAGAAGGTGCCCGCGCGTCCCCCCCGTGGCCAGGAAAGAACTTCACGTCCCTCAACTTCTCCTGGAGGTAAAAGCGATGCTCAGGAAGGGCGCCATCGAACTCGTCCCAAAGAGGCTTCGGGGCTCCGGAGTCTACTCGAGATACTTCCTCGTGAAGAAGAAGACGGGGGGATGGCGCCCCATCCTGGACCTGCGGCGTCTGAACAAGTTCATCAAGGCGCAGAAGTTCCGGGTGGTCACCCTCCAGCACGTCCTGGGTCAGCTGGAGGAAGGAGACTTCCTGTCGTCGTTGGATTTGGAGGATGCCTACTTCCATATTCCCATCTTGAAGGGGCACCGAAAATTCCTCAGGTTTGTGGTCCAAGGGCGTCATTACGAGTTCAAAGCCCTCCCCTTCGGACTACGGTCGGCACCCAGGGTATTCACCAAGTGCTTCGCACCGGTGGCGGCGCAGCTGCGCCGCGAGGGGGTCCACGTCTACCCCTACCTGGACGACTGGCAAATCCGAGCCAAGACGAGGGAGCTCGCCGTGGTTCACACGGCAAGGACCGTCCAACTTCTCACGGACCTGGGATTCTCCGTGAACTACGCCAAATCCCACCTGGTACCCGCGCAAGACGCTCTGTTTCTGGGAGCGAGGCTCAACAGTGTCCCTTCTGGCCTCCCCGTCGGAGGAGAGGACCAGGACCATCCTGGGCAAGGTGCAGCGGATGTTGGGGGCCGACGCGGCCAAGGTGAGGTCCATCAAGTCCCTCCTCGGAATGATGTCTTCCTGCATCTACCTCATTCCCATGTGCAGGCTCCGGATGCGCCCGTTGCAGGAGTTCCTGGACGCGCGCTGGATCCAAACGACGGGCAGCTTCGAGGAAAGGATCACACTCGACGAGAGTTTCCGACGAGCGATCCGGTGGTGGGGCACCCGCGCGCATCTGACGGCGGGCTTGGACTTCCAGACCCCAGCCCACCAGGAGACAGTGACCACGGATGCCTCCCTGGAAGGGTGGGGAGCGCACACCGGAAATCTGCACGCAAGAGGCCTTTGGCTCCCGACGGAGAAATCCCTACATATCAACGTCCTGGAGCTCCGTGCAGTGTTTTGGGCCCTCAGGTCCTTCCTTCCGTCCCTCAAGGGCAAGGTGGTGAGGATCTTCACCGACAACACCACCACCATGTTTTACATCAGGAAACAGGGCGGAACCAGGTCCCCAGCACTGTCCAAGGAGGCGCAGGACCTGTGGCATTGGGCCATCGCCCAAAGGATATTTCTGGTGCCGTTTCATCTGACAGGGATAAAAAACACCATTGCCGACTCACTCAGCAGGGAGCTGCGCTCGTGCCACGAGTGGGAGCTACGGCAGGATCTAGTGGATCGCCTCTTCCGACGGTGGGGCACACCCCAGATCGACCTGTTCGCGACGGCGACGAACTCCAAGTGCCGGAGGTTCGCCAGCAGGTTTCCCCAGGCGAGGAGCATGGGCGATGCTTTCTCGTTCCCCTGGGAGGGCCTGTTCCTCTACGCGTTCCCTCCTTTGCCACTGCTAATCCGGCTCGTCAACCAGCTCAAGAGGTCACGGTGCAGGATGATCCTCGTCGCACCTGCGTGGCCGAGGCAGATATGGTTCCCGGACCTTCTGGACTTGTCGGCGTCCCCGCCAATCAAGCTGCCGGTGGACGCGGATCTACTCTCCAGAGAAGGAGGCGCCATCCTCCACCACGACCCGAAATCGCTGAACCTGCAGGCCTGGCTCCTGCAGCGCTAGAGTTTGGAGGATACGACATACCGGCCGACTGCAGAGAGGTTCTTGCAAAGGCCAGGGCGTCCTCGACTCTTAAATGCTACGGACACAAATGGAAGAGGTTCTCTGTCTGGTGCCACGCACAGAAGATTAACCCTCTACGGATTACGGCCCCCCAAGTACTGCCGTACCTGCTGACGCTGGCCAAAGCTGGACTGGCACACGCGTCCATCAAGATTCATCTTGCTGCGATCTCCCGATACACCAAAACCACGGGGCGGACGTCCTTGTGGTCTCATCGTCTGGTGAAAGAGTTCATGAAGGGACTGTTCAGATCGTTCCCGCCGGTGAAGGCTCCGGCCCGGTTTGGGAGCTCAACGTGGTGCTGACCAAGCTCATGGGACCTCCGTTCGAGCCTCTGCACTCAGCTCCGTTGAAATTTCTGTCATGGAAAACAGCGTTTCTTGTGGCCATCACCTCCGCACGACGAGTGGGAGAGATCCAGGCCCTTTCCTGCAAGGCCCCGTACTTGACTTTTCACGACACGAGGGTAGTGCTCAGGACGCACCCCTCCTTCATGCCCAAGGTACCGTCGGACTTCCATCTCAACGAACCCTTGGTGTTGCCTGTGTTCTTCCCGTCGCCTTCGTCGCCGGCTGAGAGGACTTTGCACTCGCTGGATGTGGCTAGAGCGCTGAAGTTCTACGTGGACCGCACGAAGTGTTTTCGGAAGACGTCACAACTCTTTGTGAACTTTGGACCTGTCAATCAGGGGAAGGCTCTCTCGAAGGCTTCCATTTCCAGATGGCTCTCCGGCTGTATCATGTACTGTCACCGGTTGGCAAACCGACCGCTGCCTGGCCGTCCGAGAGCCCATTCCACCAGAGCGATCGCAGCTACCACGGCGTTCCTATCTGGTGTGCCCCTGCTGGACATATGCAGGGCTGCTACGTGGAGGTCGACGCACACCTTCACGAAATTCTACTGCGTCGACCGGGATTCCAGGGAGGAGTCCAGGGTCGGCCAAGCAGTGCTGCGCAACCTGTTCGCCTGAGGTGAGCCTGGTGAGGAGGTAAGATGCTTAATGTTGAGTTTGATGTGATGCTTAATATTGAGCCTTTGCCACCTCCCGTGGTTGTGCATGTGTGTACTGCTATGTATTCTTTATTCATGAGCATGTGAATCCATGCCAGACCCCATGCTGGAGAAGAAACAAGTTACTTACCTGTAACTGTTGTTCTCCAGCATGGGTCTGGCATGGATTCACATGCGAACCCTCCTGCCTACCCCTCTGCGGCTCTTCACTTGGTCATACTGCCACTTCACGTGCTTCCAAATCTGAAGATGGCTGCCAGAGGTGGGGCTTAGGTAGAGGGCAGTCATTGGCTGTGGTCAGTATGACGCAGAGACCAGTGATTGGTTATTACTATGAAAGTCAGATCAGAAACGAAACTGATACTGGTTTTTTCTTTACCGAGGATTCCCAGCCTGACGACGGGGAATATTCATGAGCATGTGAATCCATGCCAGACCCATGCTGGAAAACAACAGTTACAGGTAAGTAACTTGTTCCTTGTTTGGGCTGATGTCAGTTTCGGACAGGCTGTTCTATGCAATGTCTTTGCTACACAGTTAGGGCTGCCCTTTCCCCAGAAGACTTTTTCTTGCTGTGAAATCTCCCATTAGTATGGCGGAAAGGTATGAGATGTCGGAGTAAGAAACAGCTACTCACTGTATTAACTACTGTAGGCCTAGTCCTTGGTCCCCTTTCCTCCACTTGAACCACCCTCCATCTCCCGTAAATTGGTAAGATAGTAATAACTGTTGGGTGGTCAAGGACTGACTGGCATGGCTGGTGGAAGGAGTCAGCTTGGGTGGCATGCCCGTGCATTCAACAAATTTAAAGAGAAAGTTTGCTTGTCTGCTGTGCAAAAAACTCTGGTCCTGTCCCCGTGGTATGGACTCCCGTCAATATGGAGGAGAGGGGACTATGTACAGGAGTATAGTAGTCACTATTGTAAGGGTGTCAAAGAAGGATTCTGACACAAGTGTGGCATGGTTTGTGTTAGACTTTTATTTCTTTAGGTGAAAAAGATCCTCAACTATCCCCAACAGCTACACAGGGTTTTCCTGCCTGAAAACGCACACTGAATGGGTCTGTCAGAACGTCCATCAAAGTAAATTCCACCGTCCTGTGTTGCAAGCTACTTCTGTCCCTCACACTACAACTAAAAAGGTAAACTAACCGAACGTTCCTTCTTTACGGAGAATGGATCCCTTCTCCTGCTTCTTGGATCGGTATCAACAAAATTGTTCTCTCAAAACAATTATTCCAGGGGGAATGACTCCCTTCCCTTGGCCTGCGGGTTTCAGTCAGTCCTTACACAATGTTCCCTCCAGGAGAATGGCTCCCTTCCCCTGGTCTGGCTTGGTACAATTCACAGGGCATGAGGGAATGACTCCCTCCCCCTGGCTTCTTTAACTCCACTCTCAGTTCTTGACCAAAATAATGTCTCCCTTCTCTAGGTATGCTTTAGCACAGTGCAGCAGAAGGCCAGGGGGAATGATTGCCTTTTCCTGCTGTTTTTCTCAAAACCTCTGATTTGGGATTTGAATGACTTCCTTCTCCCGGTATTGCTTGATGCATTTCTTTCTCAATGCTTCCAGCTTGACACACACTTTGCCATTGGGACATGTTTTCAACAATGTCCCAAATCTTCTTAGGGTCTTAAATCCTTCTCTGGGCTCTAGTGATCTCCTCTTGACCACTGTGACAACGAAGAGTCCCTAGAGAGTTTCGCTCATTCACCTTGGGGTCCCAGACAATTCTCTTGTAACTAGTGGACTTATCACTGCCACTACAATGAGAAAGACCTCCTCTATGCTTTGGTTTACTTCTGTTGGGGAGTCCAAGACCCTTCCTGTATGGCCAGTGGTGGTCTTTATCCCACTGTTATGGTGGACAGGGTCCCAGACCCTTCCCTGGTGACCAGTGGACTTCTCTACCCCACTGTTGTGGACATGGTCCCAGACCCTTCCCTGATGGGCAGTGGGCTACTCCTCTCCACTGTTACGAGCAGGAGGAGGTTTGATAGACTCTCGACACTTCGAGAGTCTGTCAGTGGTGTGCCTAGTACAAAGCCAGGAAAGGATTGCCTGCGCCCCTTTCGGGTCTCCCATACTACCACCCTTTATCTGCAGTCATACTTCTCGGTTGGCTCAGCATTCCCTGTCGACTTCTGCAGCTGCTGGGCCACCTGACTCTTCTTGCCCCTGGTATTGTGCATGGGTCTGCTCGTACGCAACCTGTGAGGATTGTAAGGAAGGCATGGTATCAAAGTAAGACAGACACAAGTGATCACAGTTCAAGGGTGTTTATCAAACTGTACAATGGGTGAGATGAACCCCTAATCTTAACCTCAATCTACGATGGGGGCAAGCTACGACCATCAAATCATAATACCGTCCTTGTAGTGTCTAGTCAGATAAAAAGGGCCTATACTAAGAAAAAACCTATTACCAATCCTTACCACTATACTACAAAATAGTGTGGGTTAATGTTCACAAAGAAAGAAAGACGTGTTCTCAAAATGATAAGCCAGGATGTTATGGCCAGGGTCTCCCTTCCCCATGTTTGAAGCTTGGGACAAGGCGTGACTCTGAAGCACAGCACACTTCAGGGCTTGTCCGGCCCGAGTTTACTGTCCTTTCTCCTAGATCAGGGCCTTCTGTGACCAAGTCTTTCTTGTGCAAAGTCTCTTGCTTCAGAGGGCCTCATGCATCACAAACAACAAACAAAAGTTCCTTCTATTAATCTTCACGTCTGGCTATTACTCTTCACCCAAGGATCCCCCTCAGCCAGACTCTGATCCCCTATACAACGTCAGCCTCCCTCAGTCGGGCTCAGACCGACAACTCACTGTGGACATCCCTCAGTCGGGTTTTCGTTTGTCACCACAATGCAGTTCACTTAGCTTTTCAAGTCACAGCATCACCATCTTGTAATATTCAGGAATCTTGATATGTTTTTAAACAATCGTCTAGAATATATTCTCCACTTTACTTGGGTCCCCCTCGTTCGGGCTCAGACCTTCCTTCAATGCCTCCCAAAGTATTTGCCAATTCACACAGAGACTTCCGAAGGGTGGTCATGTCTCACCGGGTCACTCTGTGATTCTTTGGCAAGTGCAGGTTTCACACTATCACAATTTTCATGGTATTCCCCTCCGTAACACAGTTCACTTCATTTTCACAATGTGTCAAAGACTTTCGACTGTACAAGGGGTTTGGTTTGACCCTTGTATGACCACTCTCACGCAAGCCTCCCCGAGGGCCTCTTGATTTTTGTAGTTTTTCTCACTTCAACATATTCTCCTTGTTTGGGAGCGGGGCATTCATTAGCGTCTTTCGAATGAGCACCCACGCGGCGCCGGACCACTCTAATCCTGATACATCTGTTATTCACAAAAGACCTTTGTCTATTATTTTTGTTTCTTTTACGCAAATGTTGCCACTGCAACTTTGAGCTAAACACATTCCGGTCCACTATCAGTTTCCTCTGACTCACCGGCTGTGTTGAACTCGTTGGCTTTTCTTCCACTGGAGCCTAGAACGGTACCATAGCGGCAAGCTCTTTTCCCCACCCTAGCTATCAGTGCTGGAAAGCCCTGCGTACCGTTGGTATTACCCAAATTGTTTGTTTACAATTGTTTGAATGACACAATTTTTCGAATAATAGGGGTCCTAATTGACCTTCTGCACAATTGACCGTATGGTCATTTTAATATATATTATGGGTTGGGTTGGTGTAATAATAATATAAGGGGATTGGGAGGGGGGTTGGGGTGGGGGTTGGATTGGGTGTGGGGCTGCGGGGGGTTTCCCCCCGCATATATATCCTAATTGACCTTTTAAATTCGGTCAATTGTGCAGAAGGTCAATTGTTATTTGAACAATTGACATTCGAACAATTTGTATACAACCGTACCGTTGATATCTGTCACACCAAATGCCAGCTGCAATTCTGGGTCTTGATGTTTTTTTTATCGAAGGCTTTGCAGCTCTGGTTTGAAAAGGGCAGGGCAACACCCTCTTTGTCGTCCTTTCGGTTTCCACCGCCTTTCTCCTTGGTTTGAACTGCTGTCCCGGAATACCAGCTTTCTCGTGCGTTCGGCTTTGCTCAAAGTGTACTCTTGTGCTTCGCCTTTTATCCCTGTGGGGAAGGGAAAGGGCTATCAAGTGTGTGTAGTTATCGAAAATTGCCCGACTCTGCCTGACCCTTGTGTTGGGAAATGTCAGGTAAACTGCTCTGGTGTTTGTCCGTTGTCTTTCGCAATGTCAAAGTGTGTGTGGGAAGTGGGGGGAGTGGGTAGAGTTTCTAAATATCACATGGGGTAGGATGGGGAAAGGTGTCATAAGGAAGGGGGTACCGCGTCCCACTTCCACTCCTCGAAGATCCCTCATCCAGGTGATCCTCCTGCACTGGTCCACCCCCAGGAACTGGATCCAATAGCGATGGCAGTGTCCTGTCCACCTGGATGACAGATACCCGGGACTAGCAAGTGAGACACCTTCAGGTTTCTCAGAGGATTCATGCAGCCGACAATGGCATCCTTGGATGCTCTTCTCCTCGAGTCAGCAGCCATGCTTTGGATTTCCTGCTTCTACCACAAGGCGCGGAAGCTGAGCTCCGCACTGGGATCGACCAAAACTGTTGTCCATTGTGTGTATTTTATACATTGTATTAATGTATTGAGTTATCTGTTTATACTGCATCAAAAGCAAGCAGGCATCAGGGTGCACTATCAACGTATGGCCTAAGTATACTAAGCATTCAACCCAATCTACTCAATTAAAAAGTTTTCATGCGTTTTCTAAAAACCAGTGGCATTTTTCTCCTGTCGTAGGTCCACCGGTAGGGTATTCCAAGCCTGAGCTGCCAAGACCTGAAAAGACCGGCCATTGCCTCTTGCTTTTCTAACTGGGGGATGGTTAAATAGTGTGTGGAACTGGAATGTAAAGATCTAATAGGTTCCTACAACTTCAACTTCAAATGTTTCAGATACAGTGGCGCTTTCCAGTAGAGGCATTTATGGGTCTGAGATTGCTTTGGAGCGCATCCTGGTGGCCACAGATAACCAATGTAGCGCTTTGTGATCTCTTCTTGCAACATTCCTAGTGACCCTAATTGCCTCATTCTGTATTACTTGGACTTTCGGTATACAGCTCTTGCTAGCGCTAGGAATTACAATAATCTAATCTCGGCATAATAATGGCTCTAACAAGTGTTTCACAGTTTTTGCCTGTTACCAAAGGCTTAATCTGCCTTCGAATTTTGAGGTGGTAGTGGAATGTTTTTATCATTGCATTCACATGAGTGTCAGTACCAAGGGAGGCTTCCAAGAAAACACCTAATATTTTTACTTTGTCAGACACCAGGCTATGACAATCTTCCACCTAAAAAGCCTTATACTTGCCCTTACTTGCCTTGATCCATAGACCACTAATTCTGTCTTTGTACTATTAAGGCATAGCCAGTTTGTTGTCATCCTCCAACACTCAATAGTTCTATAGATGTTTGCCAAGTTTCCTGAGTCTTTCCCATAATCCCTGCTTTGTTCCATCAGTAGCTGGATATTATCTGCATAATTCATAAATGTAATCCCCATGTGTTCCAATTGGTCATACAGAGACCTAATGTAAATATTGAAAAGGGCAGGTGTTTAACAAAAAATGGGGTGTTTGTAATTGGCCTGAGATTCAATGCCTCTTTGTGGTTTAGGCTATTTTTATTTTTACTAATTGGGTCACCACAACTTCCTTAATATAATCAGGTACAGATTTGTGAAAATAGAAGAGTTTACAACCCTTGTAAGAAAAGGGGAAACTGACTTAATTTTTCCTAGAATTAATTTGGAGGGGAGAATGTCACCAGGACAAGTAGTGGGGTGCATCTTTTGAAGGGTCTTTTCCACATCAACAGTGTTGATAGTTTTTAGTTGATATTTCACTTCTTTAATTTCATCTAGCCTAGGTTGGCCAAGGATTGCTTCTAAATTTAATTGGTTAATCTTGTTACAAGTAAGATTAACTTTATCTAAGAAGGTTGTTGTAAGCCGTTCTTGAGAGGTGGGCTGTCAAAGACCCTTGTTACTTTGGACAGGTTGATCTCTATGCCTCCTCAGCCTTAGTACCCGTATTGGGAGTAGACTTTGTGTTTTCTGTGTTCTTCCTCGTCTTGGTGTTGGAGGCAATTCGTTTATTTTGTATCGCAGTAGTATATGGTTCTATTTCCTGCAAAAAGGTTGGGGATGGAAGGATGGGCTAGAGAATGTGGAGATGTTTTATTATTCGCTGGGCAATCCCCAAGATGGCTGTCCTTGTTCCCAAGGAGGGAGTTCCTCCCATGAAGTCCTCCTGCTTTAAACTACCCCTATGGGGGCTATTGGGTAGTGGTCTCCCCTCCCTAGTATCATGAGAAGGTGCTCCTCCTTGGGGAGAAGCGACGACATCTTGTGATTCATCTCACTATGTCAGAGTAACTTTTTCTTTGGATATAACCAAGAATGCTGTGTGAAAAATGTACACAGCATCTTGCGAAGTGCAGAGCAACCTACTGAAACACCACCAACCAAATTCCACCAGCAGAAACAAGTTTCAACATAAATTTAAAATATGAAGGGTCTACATCAGGCTGCTAAATTGCAACAACAAACTATCCTGGCAGAGAAGTGGAATTTCACAGCTTCATCATACAGAACAAAGTTACAAAAGCAATATCACAGAAAGTGTTATCTTTTTTCAAATGTTGTACAGGTAGGAGAAGAATGAATGCTACCTTTCAGTCTGAAAAGACACATTTTCACCAGAAGGCTTGTGCGGAGAATTAAAGGCAAATTCAGAATTTCTGAAGTAAAAGTGCGAGGTGCTGGAAAACTGCACTGTTTCTTCAAGTGTGATGCATATGATATTTGAAGGAATATTGTGCCAACCAATTGATTTGATAATGGACAGACAACACAAGATTGTCTCACTGTAAAGCTAGAGGTGCCAACAAAAATCATTTTTAATTATTCATAATTTCACCCGTTAGTTGCTTCCTTGAGTGACAGCACTGAGAACAGGGGCACTCTGCCCGCCACAATAGAACTGCACACTCAAGAAATATTCAGACCCAAATGTGTCAGAAATGTAATTCAGCTAACAGGAGAATTCAGCCTGTGTTATGAAATACATTTTCAAATGACGAAAATAGAATGGTGGGATGTTGTCAAGTGTTCTGAATGGCACGCTCATGTGGTTTTCCTACTGTACATTCAGTTTTCCTACTATACATCAAGTGAAGAAAATTAATGATCATTTTATTCAGAATCTTTTTAATGCAATATTCATTTCCCCCACAACTGTCACATTATTGTAGAGAACTTATGATAATATAGTGTATTTTATAGAATTATGTCTTGCTTAAATATGTTGAAAAAGCAATGGTTCCATTGTTTTGGATGGCACTTGTACTCATTTCACACAGCTGACTTCCCGTAGACCTGAGTTTCAACTCTGAGCCATTTAGCAACCAACATATAGGAATATTATCCAATAGCATGAGGTTTGCTGTGTATGTAGAAATCAACATATACGGACAAAAACATGTTGTTCTTTATAACCCAACTTCACATTTTTTCTTTGCACTTGGGATGGCACATTTTGAAATCTGGCTGGTAAATAAACTAGCCATCTGCATGCTAATGCAGTGAAAACAAGCTTGTCATTTTTTGTCAATTTAATCATTTACCTAAACACATTAAATAATTGAGATCTTGTTTACAGTGTTAAAACATCCATAAATCGCAATCAATATTTCTACATAATACATTTTGACCCATCATTTTGAGACCACACCAGCTACAAGCATGGGACTGGGTGCATTTCAATTGAAACAATGTTCAATAATTGATCAAATCATTAATATAAATACAATTATGAATAAGCATTACATTCATGTCACATATCCAGACATGCATATATGATGACAGATTACAATACACTTAACTTAGCATATTGCTGCCATGAATTAGGAAGAAAAAATAAAGTAGTGTAGGAGTGAACTAAGCCCCTTACTTTGCTGATTTCAAAACATGTAGAAATGATATTCATCCAATAAAGATTGGTGGGTGTATTAAATCGGACCTTCTAACTATGAGGTAGGCCAATGGGAAGTTTGGGCCAATCCCATACTGTGACATAATTGACATAAACCTGGGAATTTTGGAAACTTTAAAAATAGTGTGAGCACAGAGGAGAGGATTCTGACACTGGAAAAGTGGCAGGGGAAGAACAAAACTTGTACCTATTAGATGAGTGATGAATCTGGATACCATCTGCAAAGTTGCGCTTTGTTCATGAGGGATTGAAACCAACTTAACCTGAGACCATCCTTTCATAGAAGTAACAAAGATGAGTCTGCTGATTGAGTCGTACCTGGGAACACTTGAGGGTTTCTCCTGAAAAATTCAAATATGAGTATGACAACTCCCCAAATGTGTAATTGGGTAAGTCTCATGGAATTGTTGCCCTTAGTACTACCTGGGGTCCAAAGGAACTGGGGTGGTGGTTGCCATTAGAAGGCATCATTGAGATTTGGTTGCATATAGAGCACACCATACATGGAGGAATTGACAATGTAATAATCACAGAAAGTGAACAGGATATTGTAGTTTGTGAGGGTACGTCGTCCTGATCCGATTGTACTTAAGGCTGAGGGAGATCATACTTTACCGCCTGTGGCTTGCAAATCAGTAAGATTAATAACTGACGAGCTGTGAAAGATTGACTGGTGAGATAGCTGAAAGGAGTCAGTATGGGTGGGCACGTCCAGGCACACCCGTGGATACAACACATTTAAAGGGAAAGTTGGCTGTTTTGTGGTGTAAAAGGTTAAAGTCCTGTCCCTGTGTGATGGACTCCCATCGGTGTCTTGCAAAATACAGAAAAATCTCCTGAAACACCACCAAAAATAGGGATTGTTTCAGAGCACTGATAGTGTAGTATTTAATAAATATTTGGAACAGACCCATTAACAGATATAGCCAACGTTAGACCATGGTTCTGACTTGAACTAAGACTAATTTCAGCTTAAGACTGCTTTCAGATCTTATACGACCTGTAGCCATGGTAGTGATGAAAGATGTTCTTCAAAAATGCAGCACACTTTAACATAGGAAGTTGGTGTGCAACACTTGCTGAACAAATATTTGTAGGCTCTGCAAGATCAGCCAACGTCCGGGAGATGGTGCTTTCCTGTTCTGGCAGATCGGCCGACAGCTAACAGCCTGTTTTAACAACTTGCCAAGGATTGGAGGCACTGAGTAGGGACAATCGGATGCCCCTCTACGAAATAGAAACGTTAAAGTACTATTTGGAGGAAAGGACAAGCCCCAGTTGAATAAGGAAAAAGTAAATGCAAACTTAACCTTGAAATATACCCAGAAACAAATCTTGGAGTTCCTAAGGATTCTCTCCCGATGAGCCTCCTATAAAATAGGGGTGAAACACAGGTTGAGAATTAAATGAGTATGGAAGAATGAATATATATATATATATAGATATATATCATGGCCACAGTAGTGGCCATGTAGTTATGGTTAAGTTGCTGTTTCAGCAAAAGAGCACTTTTTGGGTGGCTTATAACTTTGCTCCCCCTGGACGAATCCTCACCAAACTTTGCAAAAAAAAGTATATCACCCACTGGGGGTGTCCCAAAACTTTTTTTTTCCCATAGACTGAATGGGAAAAATATTTTGCTCGCGCCTACAGCCCAAACCGCTGGATGGATTTTCACCAAATTTGGACCAGGAGCAGCGGCTTGGTCCCGAAAGCGTACTTTTGCAAATTTGGTGAAAATCCATCCAGTAGTTTTTTTTAAAATTACCAAAAAGTAGGTACAAAAAAATTAGTGATATCTGTGTTCGGTCAGCGGACACACTTCCCTGTTCGCTCCGCGGACAGTGCCCTGATTGGCCAATCGGCTTGCGTGATGTCTGCAGACATGCGACGTGTTTGCTGATTGGACCGTGTTAAGCGTGAAACGCGTCAGATTTTCGGTAGCGCCCGCCATCTTGGATTCGCGGACGTCCGCGGACAGTGTGGTGAAAGTTTGTTCAAAATGTGTATTTAGTAGTGTGTGTTTGTGTGTAGGAGTGTTTGGGGAGGATGGAAGGGTATGAGATAGGTTAAATTGTGTGCTTTTTTATGTGGTAGACATTCTTTTTGTGTTTGATTTGTCTGCGGACATCACGGGTGTTCTGAAATGTTCAGTTTTGTTCGCAAGCAAGCTGAAACTGTTCTAAGAACACTCGCGGTGTCCTGAAATGTTCGTAGGGGGTGTCCTGAAGACGCTCTGAGAACACTCGCGGTGTCCTGAAATGTTCGCAAATAAACAAAATGGGGGTGTTCTGGGGACGCTGTCCGTATTGTTCTGTGGCAAGTTGAATGTGTTCTAAGACCACTCGGGGTATCCTGAAATGTTCGTAGGGGGTGTCCTGAAGACGCTGTCCGTATTGTTCGATGGCAAGTTGAAAGTGTTCCAAGAACTGTCTTGGTGTCCTGAAATGTTCGCAAATAAACAATATGGGGGTTTGTTCTAAGAACACTCGGGGTGTCCTGAAATGTTCGCAAATAAACAATATGGGGGTCTGTTCTAAGAACTCTCGCGGTGTCCTGAAATGTTCGTAGGGGGTGTCCTGAAGCCGCTGTCCGTATTGTTCACCGGCAAATTGAAAGTGTTCTAAGAACACTGGTAATGTCCGCGGACATTAAAAGTTTCCATAGGCCATAGTTGAAATGTTTTACTCTATGGGTGTGATATGCTGCGGTGGTTGTGGCCAGGGCATAGTGTTGGGTGCATGGCCACATTTATAGTTGCTTATAACTTTGGGTCAAAAACAAATTTATAAGGAACAAAGTTATAAGATACTATGGGTGTGATATGCTGTGATGGTTGTGGCCAGGGCATAGAGTGTATAATATACTTACTGTTTGGTTAAGTAACTGGAGTACATGCATTTCTTGTTAATTTCTGTGATAAAAGAAAATAGCATGTTAATATTAGTATTTTGTAATGACTTTTTACATTGTATAATCAACATATTTTTTTTGGGACCTTCATATTTAGTAGATTACAAACCAGAGTACTGTGCAATTTGCTCAGTTTCTGCGTTTGTTGCTAAAATCATTGGGTCTGTGGGAGAAAAAAAAATCCATGTTAGATTAAAACTTTTTCTGTTATGCTACAGTTTGTTTTCAGTGTTCATTTGTTGTTTCTGGCTAATGCTTTATACATTGGGTTGTTGCATTTTTTTTGGAGCAGTAACATATTATTTATTTGTTTGGATATTATGAAATTTTGGAGCAGTTAAATACCAGTAGGCGTATTCTAACGGTCTATTTTTTGATATATTTTAGTGGTATTGATTTATGTGATTAATTGTTGTAGAATCTTTGGGCAGTTGGATAGCTTTTGGAATATTCTAACAGTTTATATTTTTTACAAGTTTACTTGAGGTTTAAGTACAGTTTAGTTATCAAGTTTTGGTTTTAAGAACATTAAATAAGCGTTTGTAAGATTTGCTGGTAATCTTGGGTTTCGAGTAATGGTACTAGCATTACATTGAAACCATCCACATTTCTTTTTTATATATGCAGTGTAGTGCCCTGAATTGGTTGTGGCTCCTGCTGGTAGATTATACCTATTGTTGTGAAGGTTTTCTTACCAAGTGATATTTGACCATGTGTGAATCCAGTCAGCTTGCAGTTGTTGTTTTTGGTACCATCTGCATTGTAACGTAGAAGCATTAGTATTACGTATTTACTATGTGTTTGTATTACGTGGAGCGATTATCTGAATTGCAGGTAGAACATAATCTACCATGGTTTGCATTTTGTACAAGTTGCTGAAATGGAATAGATTCACAATTAGGTATTGATATATATACGAAGTGTTCATTGGGGATTTCTTCTTGTGTCACATTGTTGCAGAGAGTGCATGTATGTTTCCACATGTATGAAATCTGGAAAATGTCATTTATAGGTATGTTTTTGTTTTCCAGTACTTGTAGTAAGTACATTAGAAATTCTTGTGTATCTTCCTGTGAGTTTATAGTGAATTTCACCATTCCAGCACAGTAGTCCAATTGTTGTCTTATTCCATAAACACTATACGTGTTGTCAGGATTGTTTGCTGCATTTCTGTGAAGTACTAACATTTGCAAACACAATGGGTCTGTACTGTGTAAGTAAATGCTGTCAACAATTGGTGGTAATTGAAATAGAATATTCATTGCTACATTTGCGTAGCAATTTACACCAACTATATTTGAGAGTTTAAATGGACCAGGTAGTTCTGTATCTGACTGCTTTTTTTGGAGTTTGTCTTCCTTCTTTGAAGAAGTACCTGGTTTACTTTGCCTAATTGATTCTTTTTTCCTTGTGGTACTTGATGAAGTATTACTTTCTTTTACTCTCTTTGGAGGATTTGCAGTGACATCCTGTTGCTTTTCTGTTTGATTTATTTTTCTTTTATAACGTTTTACTTTTTGTGGAACAGAATATGTGTTTAGATGGGGAGTGTATAGTGAGCAAAGTCTATTGTATTCTAAAATGCAAGGAATATCAGCGTTTATTTTACTTGCGTCAAAGTTGATTAGAAATAGACCATCAAGTGTACGTAAGCGTGATAGTGCTACGTAGCTCATGCCTTCTTTAAAGACTGTTACCAATACCTATCATTGCTTTGTCTAGGGTAAGACCTTGTGATTTATGAATCGTGACTGCGTATGCAAGAGTTAGAGAAAATTGTTCTCTGCATACATGCATGTCTTTCAAGAGAAGGAATCGAGTTGTTGAGCGTCCTATGCTTTTAACTTCTGAAAGTTTGTCAAAGATTATATTGACAAACTGAATTTTGTTGTCACGTGCGTGGGTTTGAAAGCCATCAACTGTACCCAGTGCTCCATTAACTAGTCCTTGGTCCATGTCAAGGTTACGTTTAAGCATTACTCTGCAATTTAAGTATAATTTTAATATCCTTTCTAAGCCTGCTGTGTTTGAGATTGATTTTTCTAAACTATTTAGTCTTGTTGTGGCTTGGTCACACATAGGTAGTGTCATACCATGTACAGCTAGTTTGTCTGTGGCGCTAATTTCCATTATTGGTTGCATTTCTTTACTTAACATTATTTCATTGAATTTGAAACAGCTTGCAAGAGTTGGCATTAAGGCCATACAATTGACATTTTTGTGGGCTAATTGTTCCATAACATCTGTAGCACATGCATTATCGCCATAAAGTGCATTCATTTGCCGGGTTTTCAATATTGTTTCTGCTTCTTTAAAGAGTATACCAACTCTGATACTTTTTAAGATGTTGGCATAAGTGAGATCTGCAGATTGCCACATGTTTTCTGTTAATTCTCTGTATTGTAAATGTTGCCAAAGGTTGACATTTCCAATGCTGCCAACAGTTTTACGGCAGAGTTTGTGTCGTAATGTTTTAAAAATAGGCTCACCTTTTACTGGCGTCAATTGAAGAAGATCTCCGAAAACAATAATGTGTTTTCCTGCAAAGAGCTCTTCATAGTTTGTTTTCAGTACTTCTTGTAATCTGAGGTGAATCAAAGCCAACATTAGGTTGGAGACCATGCTCACTTCATCTATTAGTAGCATTTTCCTTTGTTTCAATACTCTGTGTAGTTCCATTGCGTCTTCTGCAGAAAGTTTGTAGGAGTCTAATTTGCTCTGGTGTTCTACTGGCAATAGTAGTAATCGGTGTAAAGTGACACCACCTATGTTGTAGGCAGCTAAACCTGTGGGGGCAGTGACAACAGCTGACAGTTTGTTGTTTGTCAATTGTTGAAGGAATGTACTGATGATTTTGATTAGGAATGTTTTGCCATAACCAGCTTCACCACTGACGTACAGTAGTATAGGTTTATAATTATGGCAGGAACGTTCTTTATTTTTATGTTGTACACCATGTGCAATTTGTTTTGTTACTTCTTCAAAAATGCTACGTTGTTTAGTTTTGATTGTAGTATAGTTAAGTCTTCTTTTATCTTCATACTGACACATGGTGTTTTCTACTTCTATCATAGCGAATTCTGCCTCATTTATTATTAGTGGTTCTCCCAGTGATTCTTGGCTTCCTGTTACAGAAGGTTGACTACTGTTAGGAGTGTCTTTATCTAGTTGGGCCTGGAGTAGTTCTTCATGTTGCTCTTCATTGTGCAACATTGTTTTGTATTGTATAAAGTTTACATCAGTTATAGTGCTTTCATTTGCTTTGAAAGCATCTTCATATGAGTCATAGTTTTCTAGTATTTCTTCTTCTTTTCTCCATGGTTTAAAGAGTTGTAGCAGGGACATGTAATATATTTCTTTATGTTGGGGAGTCTTCAATGACAATTTGATATGATTAATTAAATTTGGTTTAGTGAGTTTAGCTAAGCTGCCTTCACTGTTTGTCACTCTGTATTTACCTTTCTTTTCATCAGGTTTTATATTATTTTTGTATGTGTAGTTTTGGGCTATGTGGTATAGACACATGGTTTCCAAAGTATTACTTCTGTTTGGGTAGTATGTGTCCAATAAATTGTTTTTTAAAATGTCTTGGCTGTTGGGATCATGTTTCGCTATTGTTTCTATATCTTCGTATGTTTTTAGAACTCTTTTTCTAGATTTAGCTGGACCAAGACTTAGCCATACTATATTTTCAGATTTACCATACAATGCAGTACCAGTTAAACGATCAGCTGCTTCATATGATCCACATTCTCTATGGGAGAGCATTTTTATGCCCAAGTTGTATAATTTCTGAGACACTGTTTTATCTGATGACAGGTCATTCCAGAGGTCTTGGAGCTCTGTCTTTTCTGCTTTGGTTAAGTATGCTGTGACATATCGTGCAACTGCAGTAGAATTGTCTGCAATGTACTGCATATCTACGTCTGCATTCCATAAGTGGGCAATGATTGCATTATAATCATTGATATATTTTTCTTCTTCTTTTCTTTTTATGTAATATGTATTTTTAGGTGACTTACCTTTAACACTATGTCTAACTGAAGACATGAGGTTGTTCACTTGACCTGTATTTGTAACTGGTCTAGGGAAACCAAATTGGCATTTGGTGTATTATTTCCCTTTGTTTTTGTACTTGCGACGACAATATTTGCCACATTTATGTCTTTGAAATTATAAAATGTGTGCATGAAGATCACTATTTGTGGATTCTGATGGAATTTCACAAGTGACATATTTTTCAATAAACTGTAAAACAGTGGCATCACTGTCTTCACCAAATTTAGGAGCATCTTTAATCCATAAAAGCATGTGGATATGTGGTGCTCCTCTGGCTTGGTATTCTTTTCTCCAAAAGAAGTGTTGCACTTCTCCAAGGGGAGGAACAGTTTTATTACAAATAAAATGTAGCATAGCAATGAAGCTATGGTGAAAATAACTTGAAACATTAACAGGATCCAAAGAACAAAGTTCTCCTGGTGTTAGTATATCTATGTTTGTTTGTTTTTATTTGATATGCGTAGGAAATCATGTAAATCTTCCCATGCATATTCTGCACAACTTAATGTAACAAATCAAGTGGGTGGGCCAAGGTTTCTGATCATACAACGTACATCTGCGTCGACACCAGCACTCTTTAGTACCACGCATATTTGTTAATAGATTTGTAATATTTGATTGTAAAACCTCATCCTTTTGTTGCACTTTTTGTAATAATTGTGTAGCTGTCATATTTTGAAAGTGTGATCCTGATTTTAATATGTGTGCAACTCCGTAACATAAAGTTGCTAGTTCACTTTCAAAGAGTAGGTGGAATATGTATTCCACATTTTGTCTAAATCTGGGATCTTCAGAATACACCCGTAATGAGCGGTATTCTGAAGCTGATATTTGAATAGTTCTATCATCATACCTTCCTCCTTTGCCAGTAGGAAAGAGTAGAGGAAAAGCATGTGCTTCTATACTTTTTTCCCATATGCTGATTGGTGATCCTTTTGTTTGATGCATTTGGTATGTTTCCAGTGCATCTTCTATGGTGCCATTAGAGTGCAAAGGATGAATTGTATAATGGTCTAAAGTATTTGATATTGTATCAGGATCTAGTAGCTCAAATTGACCAGCTTCTTATGTTTCTTGAATTATTTCAGTTGTATCTTTCAAGTTTTCTTCAATATTAATTTCTTTGTAATATTCATTATTCTTTTTAAGATATTGTAAGGCTTGTCTAACCTTATGTAAATCTACCAGCTGTTGCCATATTTTTTTGTCTTTTGTAGGTACTCCATTTACTAAGATAATTAAAGATTGCTGCGTTGGACGTTGCAGTCCTAGAGTATGCACATTTTCTTTTAGATCTAATGGTAAATAAACTACTTTTTCACGAATGCCTTTTACCAATTCAGAGGGAGGTAATTTTACTGTTTTTGGTTGAAGGCGTATTATTGCTTGAAATGGGTGTACTGTTTGAATTATGATGCTCTCATATAAATTAAGTTGTTGTAGGGGTTTTGGTAGTGGGTATAATTCCAAATTATTTGTGATAGCACGTGAAGGAGTTTTGTTGTTGTCAAGTTTTGTAGTGCAGTAACTGCAAAGTATTAAGGGGTCACTTATTTCGTATTTTTTTTCTGCTACAAGGTAGAGAGCTAACTCAAACCATTTAGAATCTTCATTGTCTTCTATTTTATATGATAGGTCTACAGTTTTCGTGTTACTTTTATAAAAAGTTCTGCGGCAACACACACATACATGGTTTGGTACTTCAGCTGATGTACTGTTAAATTTTAGTATTTCTTTTTTGTATGTGTTTAGCAAAAGGTTGCCATGTGTACAATTGTTGCTAATTTGGTTTAAAGCTATTTCATTCTGTAAATGGCTTTCACTTCCAAAATATGTTTTCTGGATATAGTCAATTTCTTGAAGTAGGTCTTTTGCTGTACCATGTAGAAGAATGTTATTTAAATTTGCTAGTGCTAAAGCAGGACTTTTAGCATAGTAGTATATAGACTAGATTTCTTATAGTTGAATGATGTGTTGATATTCTTTTGATATCATGGAAGGTGGTTTTACAAGTAGGTCCTGTAATGCAGGCCAATGAATGTCCTTGTAGTCCTGTGTATTAGCGCACTCGACAGGTATCCATATTTTGCAGTAGTTTAATTTTAATTTTGTCTTTGCTTTTTACATATTGATTGAGGAATTGGCGTAAAGACTTGAAAAATTGTTTAGGAATGTTACATATTGACGTGCATGGCCATTTGTACACTAGACGTTCTGATTCAGATGAATGGAGGGGTAATTCTAATTTCAGGGCATATTTTTGTAAGGAGTACTTCTTGTTCCATTATGGTATTATTAACTTTTTCATAACCTCGACCACTGCTATGTATGGCAATTGTATTTGTTTGCTTTTGTTTGTACGCTTCTTCATTAAAGTATGGTTCTGTGCTCATAGTGTGACTCCATTCACCTCCGCAGATACTTAAGATGTTCTTTCTGTTGACATTTCGTTTATTGAGAAGTCTTTTTTGTAATTTAGTTATTAGTTTTGTTTCATTTTGTTTAACACTAAAATAAATAACTTTCTTTTGAGAAGAATTGCACTTTATCACCCATTTCAGGGGCTGCAATGGACAATAATGGTCCGTAGCCCTCCTTATTTATTTATTTATAACGCACCAATGCCCGCAGACATCAGACTGTGTGGTTACAGTATTTGTTGAGGAAGATGAGGTGGAGGAAGACCGCTTACTACTTGCTGAGAAAGGAATAACCTTTCTGAGAGCATTGCGGTCATTGGATTTGGTGTGGCGACGCATGGAGGTGGTCCCGTAGGAGTACTGTCCAGGTAGTCTGCGACATAGTACAAAATTGCACTCAGTGCATTTCACTTTGGTAGCTTTAGCCTTTGGTACACTCCCAACAGTAGCAAAGAACTGGTACACCCATGATTCGATCTTGGTGCTAGAAGTAGGCACTTCCTCTACCTCATCTTCTTGGTCCTCTTCATTGTCTTTGAAAGTACTGTACTTTTTTTTGTTGTGAAGGTCCCCCAGCTGGTGCTGGTCGTGGTGGTGGTGGTGGCTCTTGGGGATGAGGGATGGCAATAACTGATGCCATTTCTAAGATACATAGCAGTTTTGATAAAATTCTTCCAAGTATGTACTGTGTACTAGATTGGTAATGGATAATGAGTACGAAAAGGTGTCGGAGGTGTGCAAGGGAAATTTTGAAGTTGAAAGTTCCTAGATCAGTAGAAAATGCAGTTTCGAACTGTCCGCGAAGGACGGATCTTATCGTGAAGTGCAGACGGGTTCTCGGACACGTCATCATGCCGTGCGCCAGCGTATGGTCATGTGGCACTGTCCGTAAGGTCCGCAATGAAGTCAGATGTTCGTAGATATCTACGGATGCAAAACTAGTTGAAATAGTTGCAAAAAGTGTATAGAAGTGTTAACAATGATTCTAGAAGGTGGGAAATGGCAAAGTTTTAACGTGACACTCTGTAAATTGGACACAAATATTGTTATATTTGGTAAGTATGATATTATTAAGTTGTTGGAAAATAGCATGCACTGGTAAAAACCCATGAAATTCAATGAAAAAACCTTGTTAAAGGGACGTTAACGTAAAGTTGCACTAATAAAAACCTATGAAATTCTGTAAAAAAAGTTGTTAAAAAGACATTATGGTTACAAGTAAAATCGAAAAACCCCTGACATTCACCAGTTATGGTAAACTAAGCAACCATAACTCGCGCCACTACCGTGCACTGCTAAGACTAACACCCAGGACATCAAAGATGACATCACAAATATTGATGACATCACTGATGACATCACATGTGCATTTACTTTTCATACAAGGGGTTGTGAATGTAATGTTGGCAAAAAAGTATCGGGATTATCGGGAGATGTGTAATAAATTACATACTTCATCACGCAATGTAGCATTCTAAAGAACATTCCATTGCAGTGTTCTTTCTAGTACAGGAACCTACTCATACAGAAATGTAGGCATTGGCTGCAGCATACACCACAGAGGTGCTATATTTTTAATTTTCCAAAGTTATATAATAAAACCGTGAATGCTTCTGTATCAGACTTTTCTGTACTGTGAAACATGTACTAAGTAGCTAATAATGCATCACTTACTACATATTTCTACTAATACACACAAAACATAAATAGACTACAATGCATACAAATATGGGTGTCACGGAATTCCCCCTTTCTCACCTGGGAGCGATCCTTGCAGGATTTCTTGGGCGGTGTTTTCTTACGCACGGACCTGGTCTTGTATAAGCCCGCGTGAGCCTCTTCTGGCTCCAGCGTGCGTTCAGAGCTCCAGGATTCAGACACTCTGGGATCCAGGAACGAAGAAGGTAAGCACACAGCAAACAAGTCCGGGAAAAAAAGAGGAAGGAAGAGGGTAATGGGAATGGAATTAGGAGGTCCAGGAACAAGCACAACAGTGTAGCGAACTACAGAGCACACGTCTAGTCGCTGCTTGCAGTAGCATTGAGACGCGCGGGCCCACAGGGGCGCGGCCTATTTGTAAGTACTGCGTCTGAAGTAAGGACAAGGAAGGTGTTGCATGTTAGATGGCCATGTTGGGAGTATCAAGGAGTGCAAGCCCCGTTGTAACAAAGGCCATGAGGTCCAAAAGGGGCGTGTTCTGTGGATCATGACAGCATGCTCCCTCCGAAGACTCGTTCCACCAGGTTTGCCCAGGTGTATGAGATGGTATCTTCTGAGCAATCGAGGGGTATTCAGATTAGAAGCTGGTTCCCAGGTTCTTTCACTTGGAGGATAGCCTTTCCATTCAACCAGGTATTGAAGCTGACCCAGTTTATACCTGGAATCGCATATTCGGGACACTTCATATTCCACTTGGTCGTCCACCACCACCGGAGGGGGTCTGCAAGATTTCCGGGAAGATCGGATGTAGGGTTTTAATAAAGAAGTGTGAAACACTGGGTGAATCTTCTTCCAGGAGTCAGGTAGCTTGAGTCGGTATGAGACAGGATTTATGATTTCCTTGACGGGAAATGGACCATAGTACCGGGGGGCCAGTTTGTTTGGCCGTAAGGGTCGGGGTAATAGCTTCGAGGATAACCAGACTTGATCACCAACTGCATATGAAGGCCCTGGTCTTCTTTTAGAATCAGCATTTTGTTTAGTTTGTATTCTGGCCTTCTTTAAGTGTTCTTTGGCTTTCTTGTGTACATTGATGAGTGTTTCCATCCAGGAGTCAACAGTAGGAACAGGTCTGGGATGTGGAAGAACAGAGGGTAACACTGATAGCTGGAATCCTTGACTGCAATAAAAGGGGCTGGTGTTGATTGCCGAATGATGGGAATTGTTGTACGCAAACTCAGCCACGATATTAGGAGCGACCAGTCGTCCTGAACCTTAGTGGCGAAACAGCGAAGGTATTGTTCCAGGGTCTGGTTTACACGTTACGTAGCTCCATTGGTTTGTGGATGATAACCTGATGAGAGAGCGCGTTGGATTCCCAGAATGCGACAGAGATGTTTCCAGAATTGTGAGAAGTATTGAGGTCCTCGGTCTGATATGATCTTGGAAGGAAGTCCATGTAGGCGGAAAATGTGTTCCAGGAAGATTCCAGCTAACTCTGATGAGGACGGTAGTTTATGCAGGGGTGTAAATTGAGCCATGTGAGTGAACAAGTCAATGGTAACCATGATAGTCGTCTATCCCCTGGAAGGTGGCAATTCCACAATGAAGTCTGTAGCAATGAATTCCCATGGTCTTGTTGGTAGAGTAGGTTGTAGTAGGAGACCTGCTGGTCTCTTGTTATCGTGTTTGTTCTGACTACAAATAGAACAGGCTTGGATGTACAGTTGTACATCTGTCTTCATTCTAGGCCACCAAAATCGTCTTTGTATAAGACAGAGGGGGGGTCATTACGACCCAGGCGCTAATTGCGCCAACTTTACCACCATGGTGTAAACTACGTTTACACCATGGTGGATGGCGGATTTACCGCCCCATTCCAAGGTGAGTGGGGCGGTAAATCCCCATTTCCCATTTTCCCTTCCCCCATTCCCATTTTTGCCCCATAGGGCATAATGGGAGTGGGGAAGGCGCTAATTACGCCACTGTAAATTACGGTGGCGTAATTAGCATCATGGCAGGTTAGCGCCATGGATTTTAACGGCTGCTAAAAGCAGCCGTTAAAATCAGAATCAGGCGTTAAGGGTTAACGACAGCGTTAACCCTTAATGCCTGGGTCGTAATGAGGCCCAGGGTGTTGGTGACGCCACGATGTCCAGAATGAAGGGTATCGTGGCAGAGGTTGATTATCCTTTGTTGTAATTTCTGTGTGGGGATGACTAGAGCATTAGCCTTGAACAAGTATCCATCCTTGATTCTTTGATTCCATTGATTCTTCCTTGAAATATCCTTCCAGGAGGCCACCAGGGGGTGCACAGGCAATGGCTGCCTGATTGCGGAGTTACCGCCGAGGCTGGGCCTATTCAGGGGATTGAGCCCCCCCCGAGACCCACCCGAGCAAGCACAACTGGTGGCGTGAGCTGGTGACACCCCCCGTGACGGCCCCGCTCAAAGGAACGGAACTCCAGGTCCGAGCGGAACCAGAGTTCGGGGAGTGTCGGTGCGCAGCTGGGCAGGCGCCGTTCCCGGCGAAGCTGGAGGTGGAGGAACCCTCCGCAGCAAGGAGGTCGGGGAGAGGATTCCGGCCCCCCCCCGGCCCCGGTGGCGGAAGGCGCGTGTCAGCGGAGTGGCGCTCCCCAGGCGGGGACCAGCGGCACCGCCCCCACCCGCCCTCGGACGAGGGAGACGGACAATTTCGGATCCGGCTCCGGGCCCCACGGGGCTGCGGCGCAGGCCCCAGGAGACAACGCCGGTGGCCAGCCCTCACCAGAGGGGGCCCAGGAGCGGAGGCCCCCATTAACGCGGAGAGGCCCCACAACTCGAGCTGGCCCCGGGGTCCTAGCGGGGTGTGCTGCCCCTGCCTGGGTCCCACCCAGGGTCTCAACAACGACCTCCATCCGGAGAGCCAAAGACGAGAAACCTCACGACCTAAGGAACAGCAGGGGGAGGCCCTTGGGCAGACAACCCCGGGAGGAGACAGGGATTTGGCAGTGACTGCTCCTCCATCCTGAAGAACGCCGCTGGCAACGACCCGCACCCCAGGTGAGAGGCCCCCGTCCTCAGTTGGCGGGGGGAGTGCCCGCTTGGGGGGCTACCCCAACCCCCACAGGGGTTAAACCACCGCTTACAAGCCCCACTTGAGCGACACAGAACTGTCTGGCCCCGGGACAGCGCAGCCCCCCCCTCCCAAGGGCTTCCCAGGCCGCAGCGGACCACACAGCTGGGGGTCAGTAGGTCCTCGAACTGGCGGAAGACCCTACAAGCATACTGCTTTTGAGAATCGGAGAACGCCTCTGGGGTCCCTAACTTCTCCAGAATCGCAGCCCACCCTGAACCCGCAGGCTATCCGCGACCCAGGTGAGAGGCCCCTGTCGTCAGCTGGCGGGGCGAGTGCCCGCCCGGGAGGCTGCCCCGTCCCCCACAGGGGTTAAACCACCATTTACAAACCCCACTGGAGAGACGCAAAACTGTCTGGCCCCGGGGCAGCACGGCGCCCCCCAAGGGCCCCACAGACCGCAGCGGACCCCGCAACAGGGGATCAGTAGGACCTCATGAGCTGGCGGAAGACCCTACAAGCATTCCGCTTTCAAGAAACAGAGAACACCACTGGGGTCCCCAACTTCTCCGGAATCATGGCCCACCCTGAACCCGCAGGCCAACCCGCAATGACTAGGGAGAGGGGCTTTGCCTCCATCCTCCAGGAGATCATCGAGATGAGATCCGATATCGCCCAGAAGTTTGAGAAGATGGACCAGAGAGTAAACAAAATTGAGGACAGGCTCCTACAAGTGGAAAACTATCAATCGTCCTCTACATCTCAGGAGGTCCAATTCGGCACACGGCTTGCGGCCCTGGAAAAGAGGGACGAGGATAGAGCCAGGCTTATGGACGACTATGAAAACAGGGAGAGACTGAACAATCTTAGATTTTTTGGGATCCCGGAAACGGAGGGTGAGACGGAGAGAGAGTTGACCCGAGTGGTGAGAGACATTATCACCCTCCTGTGTGCAGAAGAAATGACAACAGAACTCACGTTCGACCGGATACACAGGGCCGGGGGAAGGACGGGGAGCCCCAGATCGGTTCTGGCCCGATTCCACTATTACACCGAAAAAAGCCAAAGTTCTGGAGGAAGCGAGGAAGGCGGGGGTGATAACCTACAACAACGCCCAAATCTCCATTTTCCAAGATCTCTCTGCTTACACCCTTGCCAAACGAAGGATGTGCCGCCCCCTGACACAACAACTGAAAGAGAAGGGAGTGCGTTATAGATGGGGTGGGGGGGGTTACCCCTTCACCCTGTCTTTTGAATATTCAGGCCAACGCACAATGTTGGTAACAGAAGAAGATATTAAGGGTGCTATCCAGGATTATGTGCGTGAACCCGCCCCCCGGAGTGGGCCGGTGGGCCCTGAAGCCCTCATCAGGGGCACCCCCGGCCAGTCTAACTCCAGAAGAAGGAAAACCGGCTCTAGGAAGTTCAAGAAACTGAACACACCACCGACCCCAATGGAGGAAGAACACGTCGAATCGGAGGGGTGACAATAGCGACCCCATGATGGTCTCCGGAACTAGAAAACAGGAGGACTCAAATGACGCTTTGTTCGCTGCACTCCCTTGAACAGCAAGGCAACGGGGAGGGGGGCATAACCATGGGTGTTGAGAGAAGTATCATTCCGGGCACAGGGGAAGGACGCCCATTGGGCGGATGGGAAAGCCCGGTCCATCCACAGATCGGGCCCTGACAACTGGGTTGGGGAGACAATTCTAGTACCCACTCAAACAGCGACCTAGCTGGGGTGATCGGGGGGGGCAAAATGGGGGGAGGGGGCTCACGTTAGTGTGCTTTGCTATCGATGCCTGGCCGTAGGGAACAGGCTGGTGGTCCGGCCATAATTCCAGAAATGGAGGAACTACTTCGCTGGACGCCGGGGAGGGGGGAGGGAGTTCGTACAGAAGTTGGGGGTTCAGGGTTGGGGAATGAGTTGGGGGGTAAATTGGGGAAATTTTTCAAACATTTCCAAACAAGGAAATACAGAAAGCAGGGAGGGAGCGACGATGCAACATTGATGATCAAAGGGGAAGGTGATAGCGACTATGGCTGACGACCGACCGGCCCTAGGAGAGGGAACCCTGAACGTACGGGGCCTGAATACCCCCACGAAAAGATCTCTAATCTGCAGAGAGTTTAGAAGGGCAAAGTTGGACCTACTCTTCGTGCAGGAAACACACTGGGCAGGGGGGAGGAGGGAGCCCAGAATGCGGGGGGGAGGTATCAAGGAGATATTCCATGCATCCCACAAAGGAAACAAAAGAGGGCTTGCAATCCTGATCGCTAGGGGGTTGGGTTTCGAGAGAGACTCCATCCTGAAGGACCCCGAAGGCCGCTACCTCTTTGTACGAGGCTCCCTACAGGGCTCGCCCATAACCTTGGCAGTAGTATACGCTCCGAACGAGGGCCAGGCCCAATTCTGGGAGGGAGTGGGTGAGAGGCTAGAAACTTTTGTCCAGGGTCCAATGGTGGTGGGAGGTGATTTCAATATGGTCCTCGACCCAACCAGAGACAGACAGCGGGTGGGCGCTTTAAACCCCAGACCCGCAGGAGACACCATGGCACGCAGATTTCAGAGGGTGAATGGGAGCCTGGGCCTGGTGGATACGATTCCCACCCCCCGAGCAGGGACTCCCTTCTTTTCCTACTGTTCCTCCACTCACAAAACCTTCTCCAGGATAGACTACATTCTTGTGGACGAGGTCCTCCGCCCCTACGTAGCGGGTTACAGGATAGATCCTGTTCCCTGGTCGAATCACGACCTGGTCAGGATCACCCTGGCGGGGGACTGGTGTAGAGAACGGAGGGGACGCTGGAGATGCAACAATGCCATACTTGGAGATGAGGTACATGCCCAGGCCGTCCTGGATGCAATTTCAGAGTTCTTTGAGCTCAACGACAACGGGGAGGTGGGCACGCACACCCTCTGGGATGCCTTCAAGGCGACCCTAAGAGGAGTACTCATTAAAATAGGATCTCGACCGAAACGAGACAGGGAGACCCAGGGGAGAACTCTGAGGGGAAAAAATAGCGCGTCTCCAACCGGGGGGTTCTCTGGTACAGACCCTAGAGAGCGACCGCATGGCGACACTGGAGGACTACAGGCTCCAATTAAAAGACCTGCTCCTCCACAAAACAGAGAGGAGCCTCCTAATGGTTAAACAAAAATACTATGAGAAGGGGGACAAAGCGGATAGGATCCTGGCCTGGAAATTGAGGGAGATCCAGAGAAGCAGGATGGTGAGGGAGGTGAGGGACATCAGGAGAACACTAGGTTGCGACACCCCCCATATAAGCGAAGCTTTTCGCCAATACTGCAAGTCATTATACGCCTCAGAATATGACAGTGGCGATACCCAGATTGTGGAGTTCCTCGACTCTATACAGATACTGTCCCTTCCCCGGGAACTGGCAGAGGGGCTGGAGGGTCGGGTGACCGAGGAAGAGGTTGACAAGGCGATCAGCGGGAAGAAGGTGGGGACCTCCCTGGGGGAAGACGGCTTTTCGGTTTACTTCTACAAGAGGTTTCGATCCTCCCTGTCTCCCTACCTGGCAAAAGTTTTCAACTCGGTGTTGGAGGGGGGCACCCTCCCCGATTCCCTGATGGGAGCCATTATAGTGGTCCTTCCCAAGGAAGGTAAAGACCCGAGGGAATGCGCGTCCTACCGACCCATATCATTGCTCAACATCGATGTCAAGATCCTGGCCAAGGTGGTGGGCAGGCGGATGGAGGGAATAATGCACAAGCTAGTCCACGGGGACCAGGTGGGTTTCATCAGGGGCAGACAAGGGTCGGACAATATCCGTAAAACAATAGATTTGGTACATTTTGCCCAAAACTCAGATCTCGACGCATGCATCCTGTCCCTGGATTTGGAAAAGGCCTTCGATAGTCGAGTGGAGATACATGACCCTCCTCCTCCAGCAAATGTGCTTCGGGACACACATCCTGAGCTGGGTAGCCGCCCTCTATAGAGCCCCCACCGCAAGGGTCCAGGTGAATGGATTGCTGTCCGAGCCCTTTCCTCTCAACTGTGGGAGAAGACAGGGCTGCCCACTCTCCCCCCTGCTATATGTCCTCACGATGGAGGCTTTGGCCATAGCAGTTAGATCCCACCCAGGCATCAGGGGTATGAAGGGGGGAGGTGGAATTTAAGCTCTCCCTGTTTGCCAATGACATCCTGGCATATCTGGTGGACCCGGGCTCCTCGATCCCTCCCCTCCTGTCCCTGGTCACCTCCTTTGGGCGTTTCTCGGGCCTGAAAATTAATACATCTAAATCCGTTCTTCTTCCAACGCGTCTGGTGGACCCGGTGCTGGACCCCCTGACCAGGTATCAAGGGATAGCTGTGGGCAAAAGCACCATAAAATACCTGGGCCTCCTCCTCACTAGAGACTTATCGGAACTGGGAACCTCCAACTACGACCCCATATTGTCCGAGATCACTTCCGACTTGAGGAGATGGGGGAAGGATGATCCTCTCATGGTATGGCTGGATGACGGCAGTCAAAATGAACATACTGCCCCGGCTTCTGTACCTCTTCACTGCCCTCACTACCCGGGTACCCGCCCAAACCTTTATAGACTTACATAAGGGGGTCCGAGACTTTGTTTGGCAGGGAAAAACTCAGAGGGTTGGGAGTACCACCCTGACGCTCCCGAGGGAGATGGGGGGGATTCGGTCTTCCAGTCTTCCAGCTGTATTACCACGCTGCACAGCTGCGTGTCCTCCTGGAACACATGAAGGAAGGCCTGCGAACATACTGGTCATACTTGGAGGACATAGGCGTCCACCCCCTCAAGGTCTGCGACCTCTTGTGGGCCCCTCGCAGGTCAATTCTGAAACAAGTACTGACCCACCCGACCCTGGGTGTTCTCTGGGATGTTTGGAGCGAGAGCCCCCGGCAGCTCACCTTTCCACTTGGCCGTCCCCTATGACCTCCTTATGGGGGCCCCCCCTGAAACTGGGCAGCAGAGGGTTTAGGCAATCCCAGCGTTGGTCTGACGCGGGCCTGGAATGGGCGGGCCAGCTGTTTAGGGAGGGAGAATTTCTGAGTTATGAGGACCTCAGGGATGGGCTGGAAGGCGGGACTCTCCATTTTCGAATACCTCCGCCTTAGGGCATCCTGAACGACCTCTCATGGGGCCCAAACCTGAGGAGACAACTAACTCCCTTTGAGAAACTCCTTGATTCAGAAACTTCTAGAAAGGGCGCGGTCTCCTGTATGTAGGCAATCCTAAAAATTCATATCCTTCAGGCTAGGAGGGGCTTCTGTGGGTTTTGGAACGATCTGGCGGGAGAGGAGATATCAGAGGACGCCTGGGCTTTCAGGATATCGTTTCATGGTAATCTTTTCAACTCGGACATGGAACACAACTTTAAAATCCTGCAGGGGTGGCATAGAGATCCGGCAAAACTGTCAAAAATGTTCATAGGGGTGTCACTAGAATGCCTGAGGGGATGCGGCCAGGTAGGGACTAGAGGTCACATGTGGTGGCTATGCCCGAAAGTGCAGACCTATTGGGAGTCAGTGAGAGATTGGATAGCGGAGGTAACGGAGGACCCTCTACCCCTCAATCCGCTGACCATGTTGCTGGGCCTCCCCCCGGAGGAAGCGGAACTGCAACGGTACCCAAGGATGTGGGAAACTATGTTGAGAGCGGGCAGAGTAGCCCTAGCCCAGAAATGGAAGAGCCCGGAAACGCCTTCTAAGGAAGATTGGATAAAAAAACTCAAGAACATGTTTCTGATGGAAAAATTGACTGCCATGGTGAACAATGATTCTTGCTCATTCCTGGCTGACTGGTATGGGGTCCAGCAGACATGGGGATGGGACGTCCATTAGTTCCAAGATCGTGCCCCCAGATGGCCGGGGCGTGACAGTCACCGAGAAGGACAATACCTAGTAGGGGGTCCCACGACCCGGGGCAACGTCGGCTCCAAGCCAGCTACTGAGTTGGTCACATATCGCATCGCTTATTGAAGGGGGGGCCACAGGGTTATGAAAAAAAAAATTCTGTTCTTTGTATCACAAAATGCTAATAAAAACCAAAGTTTAAAAAAATAAATATTCTTCCAGGGCTGAGAGCATTGGGTTTGTATCCGAATTTCTTCGAGGAGACTGACTGCTTGAGCTACAAAAATCGTGTGGGGAAACATCTTGGGATAGGTCCGGTCTTCAATTGTTTCGTAGTCAGGACGTCAGGATAAGGCATCAGCAATTATGTTCTGTGATCCGGGGACATGATGGATGTGGAACTGGTACTGGGCAAAGAAGAAGGCCCAACGGGCCTGACGACTGTTCCTACACTCCAAGGATTGTAGAACTTGAAGATTCCGATGGTCCGTGCGGACCTGGACTGGATGTCTCGCTCCCAGGAGTGTCGCCATTCGGTGAAGGCTTGACGGATGGCTAACAGTTCCTTTTCCAGGACAGAGTAATGTGTCTCACTGGGAGTCAGAGTTCTTGAAAGATAAGCAATGGGGTGTTCCATCTTGTCCTCGAACTCTTGCTTCAGCACTGCTCCTATGGCGTAGTTGGAGGCATCCGTCTTCACTATGAATGGTCGATTTATGTCGGGTTGGGCTAGGATGGGGGCTTCAGTAGACTGTCTTTAAACGTTGCAATGCCTTGTCTTGAGGTGTAGACCAGAGAAAGGGAGTGTCTTTCTTCAAGGGGGCAATGATCGGCTGAACAATCTCAGAAAAGGTGGGTATGAACTTTCGGTAGAAATTGGCTAGCCCCAGGAAGGATTGAATTTGTTTCACAGAAGTGGGAGCCGCCCAGGATAATATGGCTTTTACCTTTGACTGATCCATACCAATTCCTTCTGGACTAAGGACAAATCTTAGGTAATGACAGAGGTCACATTAAACAGGCATTTCTCGGGTTTGGCAAGGAGTCTATGTTCACGTAGTCGTAACACAGCCTTAACATGTTCTTCATGCCTTAGTAGGTCCTTGGAATAGATCAGGATATCGTCCAGGTAGACGATGACGAAGATGAACAGCATATTGGAGAAACCCTATACATGAAACATTGAAAGACGGCAGGGGCATTACCAGATATTTGAAGTGTCCAAAGGGTGTTTTCCATTCGTCTCCTTCCCTGATACGGATCAAATGATAGGCACTCCTGAGATCCAGTTCCGTGAAGATTACAGCTCCTCTCACCACTTCCAGGATATCCGAGATCCAGGGTAAAGGGTAGCGGTCCTTGAGGGTGCATTGATTTAATCCACGATAATCGAGGCAAGGTCTAAGTTCCTTGGTGTCCTTCTTGGGAACAAAAAACAGGCTCCAGCTGAGGATTTCGATGCAATGGTGCCATTTTCAAGGTTGGTATCCAATTATTCTCGTAGGGCTCTCTTTTCAGGTTCGGATAGGATGAACATCCTCCCAAAGGGAATCACTGCTGAGGGTTCTGTGTCTATGGCGCAGTCTTCAGGTCTGTGAGGGGGTAGAGCCTGGACTATGGCAGTTGAGAACACATCAGCATAACTCTGATAGGCCTTTGGAACCGATACAATATTGTAAACCATGAGTGGAACTTCCTGATCTATTGATGGTTCTTTGGAAGGTGTCACGGATGATTCCAGGAATAGACAGTGAGACATACAAAACTCAGATCCAAGAAATAAGGATCCTGCTGCCCAGTTGATATAAGGATTATGCTTCTGTAACCAGGGCATACCCAGGACCATGGGATAATGAGCAGACCTAATGATGTCAAATCTGATCAGCTCTTGGTGATGGTTTATTGAAAGTTGGATCTCTTTACTCTGCAGGCTTATAGGCCCTAAAGTGAGGGTTCTTCCATCGATCACTTCCACCGGTTGCATGGTACTTTGTGTCTCGTATGGAATGTGGTGACACGTAACCCAATCTTGATCAATGAATCCTCCCATAGCTCCGCAGTCAACCAAGGCCAAAATGGAGTAGGTCTTATTCTTGGATGGCGATAGAAGGGCCTGTACAATCACTAGGCTGTTTTGTCCAGGAGAGTTCAAGGATGGAATAGACGTGGAGCAAACATCTCTCTCCCGAAGCCTTGCTCCATCTAGGACCGGGAGCTGGCGTTTCCCGAACGCCGAGGAGGGGCTAGAGGGCATTCTCTAACCAGGTGTCTATCCGAGGCGCAGTACATGCATAACCCCGTATGAATCCTTCTCATCCTTTCTTGCGGGGATATGGGTCCACGGAAGGCTCCTGTCTGCATAGGTTCTGGTTCAGCAGCTGACCCTGGATTTGTGTCAGTCCTGGAGGTGATCTCGAAGGATGCCTTCGGGGGGGGGGTTACTTTGGATTTCCTTTTTTCTGCCTTTCTTTCCTGGATACGAAAATCTATTTGCATGGCAAGGTCCAAAACAGCCTGGAACGAGCTTGGGCGAGCCACTCTGGCCAACTCATCTTTGATCTCCTTATTCAGTCCTCTTCTGAAAAATGTAAAACTTGCTTCAGGAGACCAGTCAGCTTCCTTGGTCAATTATTTGAATCGGGTTACATACGTAAGCATATCCTGGGATCCTTGTTGAAAGTCTAGCAGGCGCTCCTGGGCACTATAGACCTGCTCAGGGTGGTCAAACATGTTTTTAAGGGCTTGTATGAAACCGTCGTAGTCATCCGGGAGGGCATCACCAGAATTGACTAAGGGCGTAGCCCAGGTTAGAGCATTTCCGGAAAGGTGTGAAATTATGAAGCCAACCTTAGCCCTAGGGGTTGAAAAGTAGCAGGGCTTAAAAGTAAAGTGGACCAAACAAGAATTAAGGAATCCACTAAGGGTTTTTGCCGACCCATCGTATTTGTCAACAATGACGCCCAGCAATACGCTTTACTTTGTGGCAGAATAACGGGATAGAACTAATTGTTTGAGAGCGGCGTTTTCCGCCTTTAAATTTTGTTTCTCGGTCGTTAGTTCTTGCATGCCACGCATGAGATCCTGAACAGTCGCTTCCATGTCGGCTTTGACTTCGGTCATTTGGCGTCTCAAACTGTCACGGAATTCCCCCTTTCTCACCTGGGAGCGATCCTTTCAGGGTTTCTTGGGCGGTGTCTTCTTACACACGGACCTGGTCTTGTATAACCCCCGCGAGCCTCTTCTGGCTCCAGCGTGCGTTCAGAGCTCCAGGATTCAGACACTCCGGGATCCAGGAACGAAGAAGGTAAGCACACAGCAAACGAGTCCAGGAAACGAGGAGGAAGGAAGAGGGTAATGGGAATGGAATTAGGAGGTCCAGAAACAAGGACAACAGTGTAGCGAACTACGGAGCACACGTCTAGTCGCTGCTTGCAGTAGCATTGAGACGTGCGGGGGCGCAGCCTATTTGTAAATACGCTGCATCTGACGTAAGGACAAGGAATATGCCGCACGTTAGACGGCCATGTTGGGAGTATCAAGGAGTGCAAGCCCCGTTGTGACATGGACCATGAGGTCCAAATGGGGCGTGTTCTGTGGATCATGACAGCGGGGCTTATATATGGAGAGTAAAGAAAGCAAACAAGAGGCAGTACCATTAGCAATTGTATATAATCTACTTGATTGTATTCACGCACTAAAATGATTGCTGTGTTTCAGGCCTGCTTCTACCCCTATATATGTACATTATAAAATGTGATTAAATTCTAAGGAAAGTAGTGTAAGAACATGTGGGAATAGCAATATCTATAAATGTAATACCTTTAGAAAGTTACGTTTCTGACTGTCAGTAAATAAACCCACCTGGCCTAGATATGGCAGTGAACAAAAAATAAGGGGCTAGACATGTGATGTCATCAGTGATATTTGTGATGTCATCTTGGATGTCCTGGGTGTTAGTCTTAGCAGTGCACGGTGGTGGCGCGAGTTATGGGTGCTTAGCTTACCATAACTGGCGAATTTCAGGGGTTTTTCAATTTTACCTGTAACCATAACTTCCTTTTAACTTTTTTTTACTGAATTTCATAGGTTTTTATTTGTGCGACTTTACCATAACGTCCCTTTTACAGTTTTTTTCATTGAATATATATATATATATATATATAATAGCTCAAAATAAAAAACTATTGCAAACATAAAAGAGCGTGGTCCATCTGGAAATTAATATTCCCATCCATTGCAGGATGGTGGTCTTTCAATTGGCTTAGGTTATCACACTGTCAGGGAGTTAATATAAACTTTACACTGGCGATCGAGCAACTGCAAGAGCTACCGCTGAATCGTTCTTCACTTACTTGAAAACCCTAGCCAACAAGGTAAATAACGTGTATGCAACTCTCCTGATAAGGGGAGACTTAAATATCATCAAATATCGCCCATAACAGTTTCCTAAATTGTTTTCAACACATACACATCATGACAACTGGTTTGGAGGTAATCTAGTTTTTCCACAAACCCTGATAGGGTTGCAGGGCCTTCTGTATAGATTGGATACCTATGCAAAGGATAACGATCTTGCGATCAATCCAAAGAAATCAAGGATTGTAGTCTTCAAACATCCACTCAAGAAGATAAACTTTCCAGATTGGCAGCATGGGGGAAAGAGCATCCTAAGAGTAGAAGAGCTAACCTATCGGGGCTACAAGGTTTATGTTGCACCTTCACAGAGTAAGGCTGAACAGGATGTGCAACTAAATATCTCGCAACTTGTTCCTCAAATGAAAAAGATCTCATTAAAATTCTGTAAGTTCTCACTCATGCCACTAATCAAATTCTATATTGCCAAAGCCGTTCCAATAATCCTATTTGGGTTAAAAGCAAAAACATGTCTATGGAACACAGATTGGCAAAGGTTGGAGGGGCTAGTCTGGAAGAGAGTATTGTGCCTTCCATTGAGCCTTTCAATGTCCTCTTAGATTTGAACTGGGCCTAAGATCACTCAAAGCCCAGGCTGAATGGAAGCTAATCTCACTCTATCGACTAATAATCACTGCTCAGAAGGATACCCTGTATTTTGATATCAAAGTCCATCTTGAGGCAAAAAAATCGAAAAACTCTCTCAAACTTGGAAGAAAGAACCCTCTATGGCTTGGAAAAAGCAGGAACTGATTTAGAGACGCTTATATCCAACCCTTTAAAGGCAAAAAAGCTTCTAGAAGAAACAGACTGGATATTGACAATTGATAAGATGCGATCCCACACCCCAGAAAATCTCTTCCTAAAAGCAGAAAAAAAACAAGGAACTCTGGCCTAATAGCTTCGAAAATTCCCAGATTGGAGGATCAGAACGAACTTCCTTAGAATAAGGCTTTATATAGCACATACAGGAGAGATTCTCTCAATTGGGGGAAAAGGGGAAGAGGCAATCGCTTTATGTAATTTCTGCAAAACACCCTCCAACCAGTCGTTGAAACACCTATTGTTGGACTGTGAAGGGACCTGGCCCACAAGACTTATTCTTCACAAAATTCGGAGTTGGTGGGGAGGACCACATTGCAGACTTGTTCTGGAATGGATTAATTGTTGGACATTCAAGCGCTCTAACAATAGCGGTGGTGAAAGTCCTCGAGAAATTTGACATTGTGAAGAAAAAGATCATAAAGGCCTCTTAGGAAAATTGGTACCCCTAAGAAAACTGCTGACAGTGGAATAACATTATGTGGGACCAATACATTTGTATTCGTATTAGCCATTATAGCAAACAGGCTTGTTCTTTTTATTTTATTTTTTTCACCAACTTTATTTAATTTTAAAGAGCATATTTCATAGGCATGCATGTATCAATAAACAGTGGGTAACAAACAGTAATTGTTTTGCTCATGCCAACTCTCTTGCCCCATCCTGGGAGTTCAGTTCAACTCTTTTGCTCATATATAGTAATTGTCAAACTATCCCCTGCCCCCCCAAACATAACCCCCCAACGTTTGGGTGAAGAATTGCACTGTTCTTATTCTGAGAGTTCAGCGGATTGGTTCGCTCTTCCAGCTCGAAATTCGTATTATCAGATGACAGATATTGCATGGAGCAGCCTAGGTTTAAAGTACATCTGTTCTTTATCGTCTGTAAACTCGTGTAGTGGCAGCCAAGTGTTCAGATATTTTGAGTAGGAGCCATGGGCTATTGCCGTCACCTTTTCCATGGCCATTACTCCCCACAACCTCACCCACCAAATGGCTACTATTGGTCCTTGCTTTGTCTTCCATGCTTGCACCATGGTAATTCTGGCCGCGCTCAACATGTGAGTGATAAGCGTAGCTGTAGGTCCTGAGTTTGCGTAGCATCCTTCGGCTGCCTCTCCCAGGAGCACCACAAGCGGGTCAAAGGGAAGCTCCGCCCATGTTATTTCTTTAATGTGACTTAAGATCTCCTTCCAGTAAGCCTCTGCCAGTGGGCAGGACCACCACATGTGGATGAGATCCCCAGGGTGTCCATAATTTCTCCAGCAGGCTCCAGGTTATTATGGATTAATGGAGTGCATACGTACGGGTGTCATATACCATCGTAGGCAGAGTTTGTATGCTGCTTCCTTGATTGAGGCACATTTAGCGCTCTTAGCAGTTATATGCCAAATGCGGCCCCAAGTTTCCCCAGAGATTGGTCTCCCTACATCCGTCTCCCATTTCTGCATGTTTGTGAAGTTCTCAACAGGGTCCATCACCCCCATTAGACGATAGTTTTGTTATTCCTTTATCAGGCTGGCCCTCTTGTACCGTTAGCTCCAATCCTATTGGGTCTCTAGCTGCCCCTTTCCTTACCCTTGCATTTGAAACCCAATGCCTAAGTTTGATATAATGAAATCGCTCTCGCTCCGGTATGTTAACCTTGGCCTTATAGCCTTCAAATGTTATGGGTGCTCCCTCTGTATAGAGCTCTTTCAATACCATGTTTCGTTCCCTGCCCACCCAATGTACCCAAAAATTGGCTTGCATTCCTGGGGTGAGTCCGGGTTATAGGCAACCGGTGTGAGAGGTCCCCCCCACCCCCCACTTTTATCTTTCTTTTTCTCAGTGTTTAGCCCAATACCACAAAGTAGTTTTAGTTGATTCTAGAAGTATACCTCCTTTTTCTCTGTCATGTGGTAAGGAAGCCTAGGTTCCCCATGGGTGTCTTGGTTGCTTTCACTTTCTAATATTACCCACTGATTTCAGTGTTTCCCAGATGACCATTGTAGCATCGGTGCTATCTGTGCTGCCCATAGGTACCTACGAAATTCTGGGACTCCGAGTCCCCCCAAGGCTTGTGGTCTGAATGGTACTTTTTTGGGAATTATCGGTTCCCCCGCCCCCTGATAAAGGTCATCACTTCCTTCTGTAATGTCTGGATGGCTGGGCCCGGGATTCGTATTGGGAGGGCACCTACTACGTTCAAGAACTTAGGGAGTAGGGTCATTTTAACCGCTATACTCCGTGCCAGCCAAGATAATTCCTGCAACTCCCACCATTTTAGGTCCCTTGCTAGTGTTTTCAGGAGGTCCGGTATATTAGCTCCGTATAGTTTGTCATATCTGGGGGTCAGTTGTATTCCCAGATATTTTACCGATTTATGTTCCCACTTCAGGGGGTATTGGTTCTCCCATTCCGGGATTTGTTCTGCCCTTTCCGTAATGTTAAGAGCTTTAGATTTGGGGTAGTTAATATGAAACCCTGAGACCTTCGCAAATTCTTCCAATAATAATATGGCCGCTGGTAGGGAGTTTGCGCTGTCTTTCAGAAACAGAAGAATATCATCCGCGTAGAGTGCCTCCTTCTGAGGTCCCCCAGCACCTGCTTCAACCCCCTGGATTCCTGGATTGTTATGAACCCTACATGCAAATGGCTCCATAGCCATAGCAAAGATCAGAGATGACAATGGGCACCCCTGCCTTGTGCCCTTCTGAATGGGGATACTCTCTGTAAATTGACCATTGATCATTAATTGTGTGGATGGGTATGCAAAATTGGCCATTACCATATGAGCGAAGACCTGTCCACACCCAAATCTTTCCAGAGTTGGCCGTAGAAATCTCCAGTGTAAGCTGTCGAAGGCTCTGGAGGCGTCGAGTGTCACCACCGAAAACCTGTGACCCGTCCCCAGTCTATCGTGTCAATGGCTCTGCGGATATTGTCGTAGGTGTGCCGCCCCTTCACAAAGCCCGCCTGATCTGAGTGTATTATCTCCGGAAGTATCACTGCCAATCTCCGGGCCAATACCATGGAATAGATTTTTGCATCCCCGTTTAATAAGGAGATAGGGCGATAACTTGCACAATCCGTTGGGTCCCTGTCTGGTTTTAACAGTAGCAATGTAGTCGCCGGGCTCATGTCTCCGAAGACTCGCCCCGTGTCCGTAATGGAGTTAAACAGGTTTGTTAGGGGGCCTATCAAGATGGTCTTGAATGTTTTGTAGTACGCATTGCTTAACCTATCCGGGCCCGGGGTTTTATGTCCTTTTAGTGCTCCTATTGCCTCTCCCATTTCCTCCTCTGTTATGGGAGCTTCCAGCTTTTGCCTGTCTGCATCGGTAATTCGCGGTAGTGCTATCTGGTTTAAGAATGCTATCTGTGCCTCCCCCTCCAGATTTTCCCCTTTCAGGTTGTTGGTGTAATATGAGAGCATAGTCTCTTCTATTTTTTTCTACCCCCTCACTAGATTCCCATCTCCATTACAGTGTTGAATTATACGATTCCGGAGCTTCTGTTGCCTCTGTTTAGCAGAGCAGCAAGGAATCTGTTAGCTTTACCCCCATTTATATAGTAAAATTGTTTGGTTTGTACCAGAAGGCGTGCTGCATCATCTGCTAAGTGGGTTTCTAAGACCGCCCTGCCCCTTTTTAAGTCGTGCCACGCTTTCTGTGAGCCTCTATCTTTATATTCCACCTCAGCCCTGGATACATTGGCCTCCTTGTCTCCTCACCCTCTCACAACTCTTGATATAATTTGATGTCTGCGCAATAGATTCCCCCCTTACTACTGCTTTGCTGGCATCCCAAATAGTCGACCAGTCAACTCCCGTTGTCACATTTTCCCGGAAGTAGTTCTGTAAGGTTTGCTCTATGCCTATTCTTACTGTTAGGTCTTTCAATATTATCTCATTTAGTCGCCATGGTTTACGGGGTTGCTGCTGCTAGTAGCTTGGTTCTATTTTCAGGAGTACCAGAGCGTGGTCTGATGGGCATCGCACTCCAATTTCTAGGTCTGTGACCTGCGGGACCATTGTTTCTGAGATAAGGACCATATCTATACGGGAATGACTCCTGTGTACTGCTGAATAGTGGGTATATGCCCTATCCTGTGGGGTAAAGAATCGCCATATTTCTAATGGGTGTAGTTCCCTTAAAAATGTAGCCAGGGCTTGTCTAAATGTGGGATCATTGGGGGTGGCTGGGAGAGTTTTGTCCATTGCTGCGTCCATCACCCCGTTAAAGTCGCCTCCAATCAAGATTTGACCTATTCCCCATTGTGCAATTTTGGGCAGTAGACTCAGTAGGAAGTGGTCCTATTTCGCATTAGGGGTATAAATTGAGATCAACGTAACAGGGTTGGCCCATTAGTTTCCCCCCCAATATCAAATAGCGCCCTTCCGGGTCTTTCTTTATAAATCGTTTCTCGAAACTGATACCCTTTGCCAATAAGATGCCCACTCCCCGCTTTTTAGTCCCGCTGGAAGCTAGATACTGCGCAGGGAAGGCTCTTTCTCCGCCTATGTTCATCCTCCGGGAGTAAATGTGTTTCCTGCAACCACACCACCGAAGTGTGCATATCTCTCAACCTAGTTTTCATAGATTTCCGCTTGATTGGGGAGTTAAGCCCCTGAACATTTAATGAAACAAATGTTAAATCAGTCATTATTGTACTTTAGCCATTTGTCCCCCTCAATGCATTCCAGCCCGTGAACTCTTTTAGATGTTGTGTGTGTGCCATGTACCTCTTCTCCCCAAAAAACGTAACTCCCCCCTGGCCCCCAACTATTAAATTTGAACTTCCCCATAATATTCTCACCGTAATATCTTCACAGTGATTCACCGGGCTCATTAATCACCCGGGAGATTTGGGATCTGATTTTCGCCCCCACCCCTTCCCCCCCCCCCATTTCCTTCGCCGGATGGCTATTTAGATTATTTCTTGTGTACCCAACCTAGCCTGAGATTACGCTCCAGATTTAGGCCTCTCCTTTCTCATTACTTTCAACCCCTTTTTCCAGTTCTGATGGGCTTGTCCTGGTCTTCCGGGCGTTTAGCATTTGTTCAGGTAGGATCTGTGGGTTTAAGTTCTTTGTTGCGCCCTCATGGACGAGGACGTCCTAGTCTCCCGTGGTCCTTTCCTGATCCACCTTCTTTCTCTTCATTTCGGGACTGGGCTCCCCCTTTGTCGGTGAAGTCACCTCCTTCCTCCTCCTGCATGAGCTCTGCCATATCTTCCTCCTTGGAAACAGTGAGCCTCTGGCCTTTCCATTCAAAACAAAGGCATGTCTGGTATCCCCATCGGTATCGCATATCCCTGGCTCTCAACCAGTCCGTGACTACCCTCAGCCGTTTTCTCCTGGTGAGTGTAATTTGGGCTAAATCTTGAAACAGCTGGAATGATGTGGATCGGAAGCTGATAGGTTCCTTCTTTCGGGCGGCCCGCATAATGTCCTCTTTCAGTTGATATAGATGTATCCGGGTTAGTACATCGGGAATTAGATTCTTTTTGAGCTGATATGCGGTGTAAATTCTGTGCATCTGGTCTAGCACGATTTCTTTGTGTTCTCCCGTGCCCAGGATGTGTCGGAATAGATCTATCACATATTCTTGTAGGTCAGAGTCCATTACCGAATTTGGGATTCCACAAATCCGTATGTTATTTCGTCAAGATCTGTTTCGGCATCTTCCTGTTTGTTCTGCACACGCTCCATTTGTTAGTCCAGCTCGTGCACTCTGTTCGCCAAGATGTTATGTTCATGGCCTTATTCCGTTACCACTGTTTCAACCTCCTCGATCCTTTTTTCGACTGCCAGAACTCCTTTGCTGAGATCAGAGATGGATCTGGCTAGGTTACTTGTGCTATCTTTAATCTCTTTCTTAAGCTCTTGCAGCATTTCTAGTAGATCCGATTTTCGAATCGGTGGGTCTTCTAAGTTTCCTGACCCCTCTGGGGGAGGGGTATGTACTTGGGCCATTGCTTGCATTTGGTTGCGTTTCTGAAATTCTGCAGTCTGCATCAGGGCCTTGATATCGCTGGAGCCCTGGCCGTTTGCTTTCGTTGTTTGTTTGGACATGTTGGTCAGTGTTTTATGTGAAGCAGCATTCTTGCTTGTTGTCCCGGATTAGATTTATTGAGCCAGGGCTAATGTTGCTTGCCACTGTTGCCCCCTTGACGGGTTTTCCACTTCCCACCTCCTATTGGAGTCCTCTACAGGACTAGGTCTGCAGTTTTGGGTTTAGCCCCGATGGGTCCACCCCCCCTCCACTTTTGCCCCTTTTAGGTTGTGTGCCTCCGGTTATTATACTACAGGACGATCTATTCCTTTCACTTCCATACAGCTTCTGCCACCCATTCCTGTTTGTGTCTAGCTGCTTAAGACGTGCTTCATTTGATAATCCACCTTCTTGCAAGCCCCCTTACAGAGAGGCGGTGGAGCATTGCAGTTCAGTGGTCGTCCAAATCTTGCCCTTTGCCTGTTTTTGCGTTCCCTGGCACCCTGGCAATGCTCTCCAGATGTCCCGATGCACCACTAGTTCACTCTTCTCTCCCCTTCATTGGCGCCTCAGAGGTTGGCATATGTCTGCTTCGTGCTGCGCTGACGGCTGCCACCACGTACCTCAGGCAGTATCCATTGCTTTGGGTCCCCATCGGAGTGCAGGCCACTCTATTTCGTGCCAATGCCCGGCTTCTTAATGATCGCCCTGCGTTATACGGGGTGGATGAGTCCCGTGCTGGGATCACAATTGACCCCCCAAATGGATCCCGGGCAACTCGGCCACTGTTCTCCTCTTCACTCCATTTTGCCTCCCCTCCTCGTCATTCCAAACGCTCCCCCGCTAGAGCCAACCCCCCCAGTCCAGATAGGGACACAACCCGCGGGATCTCGGGGGCAAAAGGTGGCTTCACTTTTTTATTGTCCATATGTGTGTCAGGTGGCAGCCGGCGCCCCAGGTCCCTCCTGCAGCGCCAGACCGCATGGGCCGTTACACTCCTAACCAGTATCTGCATGCCTCTCCCCGCCCCCCAGCCCCGAGAGGGGCAGGCCGCTTAGTGTGTCCGGAGTATTGCGGCTACGGCCATCACCCCACCGGGCATCCACACCCCCACAGCCACTTTACCCACTCCCGGACTGGGGACTCTCCTCTGGGTCTGACGGCGTGAGGATGATCCCTGGAGGCATGGGGGGCGGAAAGGCGTGCACAAGGCGGTGCCTGCGCCTCCGGTCCAGCATTGGAGTTTCACGCTTCAGGGTTCAGTATGGCAATTCAAAGGCAGATGTCCTGGCCCCTCTGGAAACTTGCTTAGCCGAATTTGCCTTGCGCCCAGGTCCTTATTTACGGGCAGCAGCCACGCTCACAGGCACCACGGGGAGGCCTCCAGGTCCCGTCCGCCATTTTGTCCGCGAGCGTCAGATTCTAAACTTCGTCATATGGGCTCTGATGTTTGCCCAAATCACACCATCTGCTCTCGCTTTCTTCCGATACCCGCCGGGGTATTTTGGTTCAGATTACACTTTTTTAAGGGGGTTTAGGGGCCTCGGGAAGGGACAGAAATCGCGGAGCTCACCGAGGAGGCATCCGACGGAGTCCTCGGATGACCACACACCCCTGTTCTTCTTTTTTTATGATTTTTTTTTTTTTGCTCTGAATATTTATTTGATTTCAGCTAATGAATTCAAGATTAACAGCAGTACAAACAGTTAAACCTTCTAAAATACAATTCCCCCCACATTTCCCTCAACAATTCATCAGTAGTGTACATCCATTAGCTTACCATAACAGCAACTGAGTCAAACCCTTTACAATGCTAAGTTCATTATACGATTTCAATTAATTATCAGAGGGTTGTAGGGGAACATAGCGGGAAAGCAAGAAGGAAAATAATAAGAAAGGGAAGAAGGGGAGAGATGAAAGGAAAGAAGGAAAAAAAAAAGAAAAAAAAAGAAAGTTGAATTAATTGGGTCCATCATCCATATTACAATACATAAGTCTAAAATCCTTGAAGTAAAATCACCTATCAAAAGTTCATAATAATAATTTCCTTGGGTCAGCCTTGTATAATAAGGGGTCGTAAACTTGACATCTGCAGTCCTACTACGGGTTCATAAAGTGCTTTAACAGCTGCGGTTGGAAGAACATCTGCTCTCTGTCAGAAACTTATTCTAGGAAAGGGTCCCAGGTCCTCTGGAATCTCAGGAGCCTACCTTCCAATATGGCTGTAAGTTTTTCAAGACCCAATAGCTCCCATACTTTAATCCACCAATAGGCAGGTTGTGGGCCCTCAATCGATTTCCAGAATCGGGCTCTAGTAATGCGAGCAGCAGTGAGCAGATGCAAGATCAGAATTGCCCTATGCCCCGACATAGGAAAGGTCCCATCCTCTGGTACGTCCCCCAGCAGGATCACTCTTGGGTCCATACGGAGCAAAGAACCTGTGATGTCTTTTAATTTTTGATCTAATCTCCAACCAAAATGTTTGTATGACCGGGCAATACCACCACATATGAGCCAAGTCACCCCGCTCCCCACAACCATACCAACACGAATCCGGGTATTCTGGATTAATTGAGTGGAGTCTACTTGGGGGCAGGTACCACCTAAAGCAAATTTTGATGGCGCTTTCTTTTACAAGCGTGCAGCGGGAACTGGTTTGAGCTCTGTGCCAAATCCGCTGCCAGGAGTCATCCGCAATGTCTAACCCTAGCTCCCCCTCCCAAGCTTTCATGTACGGGAGTTTCTCGTCTGTTGAGGCTCTCTCCAATAGTTGATAGCACGCGGATACTCTGTGTGACTGTTGACCCTCGAGTATTCTAAGTTCGATGCCCAGTGGGGCCCTCCCGCTTGCCCGTCGGGTCCCCCTATTAGTGAGCCAGTGCCGCAGTATATAACGGAAGCGTTCAGACTCCGGGAGACCAAATCTTTCCTTGCATTCTTGAAAGGTCAGGGGCTCTTGGTTAACATATAGGGGTCTCAGCCGCAGCGTGGCATCCTGGCTCCAAGCACGATGTGCCACGGCTGCAAGACCAGGTGTGAAGGCTGGATTATGAGTAACGGGAGACAGCGGGCCCAGGCCCAAAGGGATCCCTCTCTGTGAGAGTGCTTTATCCCAACATTTAAGCGTACATAAAGTAGTTGATAACAACCCTGCACCATAATTCCAAACCTCCCTAGCCAGGAATGGATAATAAGCTAGAAGGAGTGGGGCCACAGCTTGGTCACTCCCCAATCACCTAGGAGGGTCTGGGGAATTCCCCCAGGAGAGCATTACAGCCACTTGAGCTGCCCGGTAATAACGTGGGATCATTCTACTCCTTGTCAAGATCCTCCCAGAGACCCGGGGTCTTTTCTTTTGCCAGATAAATCTGTGTATCTCTTTTTGGATATTCAGAAGTTCGAATTCTGGGATAAAGATCGGCAAGGAATGGAACACATATAACAGTTTCGGGAGCAACGACATCTTGACCGCTGTAACACGGCCCAACCAGGAGATCTCCTGGGAGTCCCAACGTTGCAACCACTCCCCTGCCTCCCTAAACAAGGGGGGGATATTCTCCCCATAGAGACCCGCAAATGTGGGAGTCAATTTAATTGCCAGATAAGGAATCTCTGTTGTCGACCAGGGTATCTGTGACAGTCCTCGTAGTACTACTAGTCTATCGGGGCTTTCAGTTAGTATCATTCCCCTCGATTTAGCCGGATTAACCTTAAAATTCGAGATCGACCCAAACCTATCCAGGAGCTCCAGGAGGGGTGGGAGCGAACGCGGGGCATCGTTCAAAAAGCAGAGCAAGTCATCGGCGTACAATGCAATTTTATGGCACTGACCCTGCCAGTCAAAACCTAAGATATTAGGGTGCTGTCTAACATGTTGCGCCAAGGGCTCCATTATATGATTTTATTTCTATGCGATTCCAGAACAAAATATAAAGTATGAAGATCCTATTATTTTAATTTTGCTGGTTAGCATGGCGTCAGATAGCTATGCCTAGGGCCTGGAAAAGGAAGTCTGTTTCTTGGAAAAAAGTTATTTCTTTTCTTTGTTTTATTATTTGATTGTTTTAAATTGAAATTTGAATTAGAAAGTGTTGTAAAAGGTTTTCATCCAACCAAATACAAATAAAAAAAAAAAAAATGTATCCACAAACAAATGCTAGACATGGACCGTTGGCCACACTCAACCTGTCACTTGCATGTATAGCCTGGTTTCATCCAAACTGCATAGACCCCTTTCTACAGACTATCAACTACTGGCTGCACATTTTGACACTGTACTTAACCTTGCATTGCAATATACTGTGCAGCATGGCATAGCGCCTGCCCAGCAGCCACACAGACAGATAGACGCAGGAGGAATACAGCTACAGACATTGAGAATTATATTAGGGTCCTGCCCTTCCAGAAATGAGGACATACTCAAGTGGTATTCAGAAAAGCTAGGACAGCTGCAGGCAGCCTATCCCCAGGTTACACCACAGCATATGCATAGGGCACTAGCCAGGTTCCTTCCCTCTGGCTGCACACCGCCTTTAGCAGGCTGTGACAGCTGGATCTCAATGTATAGCTGGCTTTATTTACAGCTTTTAGGCACTCAGTCTATCACATCTTTAGGATCAATATTGGAAGACATTATGGGAACACAGGGCACTGCTGCCGCCATGAACTAGCATCCAATAATTATCAAATGGTTGAGAGCATAATTCTACCCTTATTAAAAGGAGAGCCTGGAAGGTTAGATGTTCATAGACAATTGTCCCAGTTAAATGAGCAAGAAAACAGGGAGCAATTTGGGGACATAGTGACATCCAATTATCAATCGCTAGGCAGAGATCACCTAGGCAGGAGATCTGCAGAGACACAGAAGAAGGCTAACAAGGATAGTATGTAAGTAAATGGTGGTAGATCACACAGACAACAGCTTTCACCAATAGAGGAAGAAAGATGTCCAAAGCATGAACCAAAGAATGGGACAATTACTAGAGATGGGGATGCCTTGCAGTACCAAGGCACTCACAAGGGTAAACTATCTTGGGGTGAACCTAGGGGGCAGTCTCAGTTTTGACCAATAGACTATGATTTCAGAGACAGAAGACAAATAAAAAGTCCACAAAAGCATGGCACTGATGAGTTAATCTCATTCCTCACAGGCAAAGCCGCCAGACCGTTCTAAAACTGAGGGGAAGGACATGAAAGTTGAGAAAAAACACTGCAGTCCTATACGTTTTACAGAATGCAGTGTCCCCGCACTCATCGAATCATTCTCAAGACTAAGTGATACACTGACTGGATAGAGGTCCTGTTAGACTCTGGGACTGATATTTCCATATTGGAATGCAGCCACAAGGCACTGTTGGAGCATACAAAGGCACACAGAAATGCACACACAACTACACCCACAGGGCAGACATTAGCAAATAATGAAGTGTATTTTGTAACCATTCACCTGGAAGGTGAACATCCCAAAGAGATTGAAGCACTGTTTTGGCCACCGTTAAATATCCAATGAAAAGGACTTTTAGCATTTCAAGTCTGGCCACCATTGTGTGCGAGACAAGCACCAAGAGGTGAAGAGGTAGTGATGCCTGGCTTTTCAAAAGAAGTGAGTGGGGAACTAGTACGAAAAGATGCACAAGACTGGGCAGCACTGGCAGCAGTGCAGCTGTTTAAAAACCACATAGGGCATGATCTGGAATGTCAAGCGCATGTGATTCCAGTGCTGAAACGACCCCACCACAGAGGCAGTATCCAGTCAAGCCACAAGCAATTGCCCACATGCAAACCATAGTGGACCAACTAATGGACCAGGGGGAAATTATAAAGCAAGCAAGCCCACATAACAGTCCAGTGCTGCCCGTTTTAAAACCTGATGGTACTTATCATTTTATTGTGGACTTTAGAATTTTAAATGCACATTGTAAGACAGAGGTAGTCCAAAACCAACACACCTCTGGATTTTTAGCCAATTAACACAGATGCAAATATAAAACAATCCTTGATCTAGGCACTGGGTATTTCACACAACCTTTAAGTGTAGAAAGCCAGAGATACACTGCATTCACTTTTAAGGGAACGCATTTCCAATTCACTAGAATAATGCAGGGGTATAAGACTTTGCCAAGCACATTCTCAAGTAGAATACAGTTTTCTGGCAGACATTCATGTTAGCAATATGTAGATGACATTTACATCGCCCATGACAATCTCAATGAACACTTGCAACAAGTAGACGTAGTCATTCACACATTGGCTGCAAAATGGAACCTGATTAAATTCAAGAAATCAAGAATAGCTCATTGTGAGGTTACCCTCTTTGGGTTCACTCTTACAGATGAGGGCAGAGGCTTGCCAGCAGATTTTCTTGATAAGTGTGTCAGGATTCGGCTTCCTAACACACTTGGGCAATTGCAGTCAATTTTAGGGCTTTTGAATTTTGCCAGCTCTTGTCTCATTTTGCCGAGCTAGTGAAACCATTGTATGCTTTGATAAAACCAAATTTCAAAGCAGCTCATTGGTTTCCAAAACACACGCACATTCTGCACCATGTGTACTTGTTAATGACTGGTCCTTTGCAAAACAGAAATATATAAAAAGATTTAGATCACATACTAGATGAATTCAATGGTCAGCATCTCAACATGCTCCCGATGTAAAGTATGGTTATAAAGCAGAATTGCAAAGAATGAGTGGATGGACTTGGACAATAGTTACAGAGCCAGACACCCTTCTGCCTGTCATGCCATTTATTTGAATTTCTCTGGATAATTTACTGTAATGGCTCTGCCATACCAGCTGTTGGAACACATTCCAAATATGCTGCTGCATGTGCAGCAGTGGTAGGACATTTCACACATGAAGTATGTATACATACTGATATTGCAGTAAAGCATCTGGGAGACATGTCTGCCCAGACTACTGAATTGCATGGATTGTTGCTTGCATTGCGTCAAGCAGACTCGGAGAAGCCCACACTAGTCTCAGATTCAGGTTACATCGTCAGGGCTTATAATACTGATTTGCATTGGTGGATTCAAAATGACTTTAGAGACAAGAGGAATAAAACTATTGCTTCTAGGCAACTCTGGAAACAAGTTTGGGACCTTAAACAGACCTACCCTTTGCTATGGGTGATGCACACAAGAGCACATACTAAAGGGCACATTCACAGCATTGGCAATGTATTAGCAGATAACCCAAGCTGAAAGGTTTCCCAAGTAATTACATTGATAACATTGAGAATAATAAAGCAGTGGTCATAATTCCTATGAAAAAAGGAGATCCTATTAAAAGATTAATCCCTAATAGAGCAAACCAGGAAAAGCTAATAGCCGCCACACATGCTGGACTTGCAGCTACCCATTTTGGGGTTACTGCAACTGCACGGACATGTATTGGTGGCACCCTCCCCACCCACCCTCCTCCTCTTCCCTCTCAATCTGTGCTTGCTGCCCCTCCTTTAGCCACCCTCCCACCATCCTTCTCGTCCATTCCTCTTTTCACCCCTGACGAGGTTGCTAGACAAGTCCGATCTATGAAAGCCTCTTCAAAACAGGTTCATCCCTGTTCCTCTAAAACCATCAAGGACCACATTGACACCCTCGCTCCGACCCTTGCTGATTTTTGCAACCACTCCTTTGCCTCTGGATCCTTCCCCTCCCCGCTGAAGCACTCCTTTGAGCATCCTCTTCTCAAGAAACCCACAGCTGATCCTTCTTGTCCAGCTAACTATCGCCCAATTTCCATTACTCCCTTTCTTGGCAAACTCCTGGAAAAGTTGGCCATCTCTCAGCTTAACCTTCATTTAAATTCTGTTGGCTGTCTCCATGACCACCACTCTGGCTTCAGAGCTGCCAGAAGCACGGAAACTGTTCTCCTAAACATCCGTGAAGATCAGCTCACCAACCTTGACTCTAACATTCCCTCTGTCCTCATCCTCCTCGATCTCTCTTCTGCCTTCGACACGGTCAACCATACCATCCTGCTCAACCGTCTCTGTGAAAACCTGGGTATCACTGATCAGGCTCTGGCCTGGCAGACCTCTTTCCTCTCAGATCGACCCTCCCAGGTCCAACTTGGGTCCTTCCTTTCATCTATCTTCCTCTCTACCTGTGGTGTTCCCCAGGGGTCTAACCTCTCGCCCTGGCTTTTCAACCAATACCTGGCAACTCTTGCCCACTTCATTGCCATTTTCTGCTCAAATTTCCAGTGCTACGCAGACGACACTCAACTCATTTTCAGGCTGCCCTCTGCCACCTCCTCTCCCTCTCTCATCTCTGATTGCCTAACTGCCATTCAAGATTGGTGTGCCGCCAATGATCTTTGTCTGAATGCCAGCAAGACGGAGATCCTCCTCATCGGCACACCTTCACCATCCTTTCCCCTCACTCTCTGGCCGGCCTCCCTTGGCCGCCCTCCTACCCCCACCTGCGAGGCTAAGCTCAGCTGGAAAGCGAAGGATCGCTTTATGTTGTACTGTGTGGAGCCCTGCTGCCTGTTCTAATCGGCACTGCGAGCCGTTGCTCTTGCCGATATTCTCGCCGCATACCCGCTTCCTGGAGGAGGCGGAGCTGCGTGTGGCACGTGACGGCACACGTGATGGCACACGTGACTGCCTTCTGCTTCTAAAGCAGCTGCGAGCCGCCCGAGCGGCGTATTCAGCTGGAAAGCGCAGGATCGCTTTATGTTGTACTCTGTGGAGCCCTGCTGCCTGTTCTAATCGGCACTGCGAGCCGTTGCTCTTGCCGATATTCTCGCCGCATACCCGCTTCCTGGAGGAGGCGGAGCTGCGTGTGGCACGTGACGGCACACGTGACTGCCTTCTGCTTCTAAAGCAGCTGCGAGCCGCCCGAGCGGCGTATTCAGCTGGAAAGCGAAGGATCGCTTTATGTTGTACTGTGTGGAGCCCTGCTGCCTGTTCTAATCGGCACTGCGAGCCGTTGCTCTTGCAGATATTCTCGCCGCATACCCGCTTCCTGGAGGAGGCGGAGCTGCATGTGGCACGTGACGGCACACGTGACTGCCTTCTGCTCCTAAAGCAGCTGCGAGCCGCCCGAGCAGCGTATTCAGCTGGAAAGCGAAGGATCGCTTTATGTTGTACTGTGTGGAGCCCTGCTGCCTGTTCTAATCGGCACTGCGAGCCGTTGCTCTTGCCGATATTCTCGCCGCATACCCGCTTCCTGGAGGAGGCGGAGCTGCGTGTGGCACGTGACGGCACACGTGACTGCCTTCTGCTTTTAAAGCAGCTGCGAGCCACCCTTGCGGCGATAAGCCCTGTGGCGTCAAGCCCATTGCCTGTTATGCGGCTGTTCTGCGGATGGTTTGAAAAGTGACTCACCCATTTAAGGTACTGTACGTAACTAGTGTTATTATTCAGTCCACACCTTGGAGCCAAAACCTGTGATGAACTCAGGAACATTATTTTAGATAACAAAGATAATAACAGCTAAGGTTGTCATTTTATAACTTTAAAGTTTACATAGTATTGTTCTTAAGAAAGAAAGAGTATTTTATACCTTATGTTTACCTTACGAACAGGCATGCCATCTGAGATAACTAGAGATTCTGACTACTACATCATCTATCATGCCTAATACACTGGACTTAGCGTTGCTTCCTCAAACCCCCATTAATCAAAATTTAGCCACTTCACTTGAAAGGACTAAAAGTCGAATTCGTACATCAAAAAAAAAATATCATTTTGACACCTATTAATAAAAATTCAAATGATATTCGCAATTTTTATGCTGCTAAACCACAAGTTTTAATGAGTTCTAATTTGACTGCGCTTGCTCCGCCTGTTTTGATTAGAGCAGAAACGGTTTTATCTAATGGTGATATGAATGATGTGATTCCTAAATCAATTCCCAATTCAGACAATGAGGTTTCTGCCCCCCCTTTGAGTTCCTCCGTATCTGACCTAACTTTACTAACTATACCCCATTCACCGATTAGAATAATTAAACCTATGCGAACTTGCACTACTGTTTTAGAAGAGACAACCTTAGACCCAAATGTGATGACAAATGAATGTCAAATTTCATTATTGGAGAATGTTACATTAGCTTCAATAATCATTGAGGACGTGCGACATACCTCTAATAATAAGCTTCTTTCTGCTCTTTCACAAAATTCTTCCGAGTGTAGAGAGCTTGAAAGTTCAAGAGTTTCGATCACGACTGATTATGCACAGGCATGTTCCATGAATTCAACAAGACAAGACGAGGAGATCTCTTTTTTGCAACCTACCCCTCGTCGTTGCCAAACTTCCGATAGGAATCGACAACCAACTGACCCTTTACTGAACCCGGTTTTATTGGAAGTTACTTTGGGAGCTATTAATACAACTATGGCTACTCTATTTAAGCTTTTTAATTCTTTGGATCAGAAGCTAGCTATCCAAACTGATAAATTAAATCAAATAAGTGATTGGATGAAAGACACTTCTCTTAAATGTTCCAAGGAATTATCTTTGGTAAATTTGGAACAAAGGATTGGAAAGCTTGAATCCAATTGGTCATCTTATCAAAACTTAAATGTACACTCAGGCCTTTCTATTCTTCAGCGTATATCACATTTAGAGAGGATGATGCAAGACCCCCTAATAACTACGCCATCTTTACCAACGTTTCCTAATATAATTCGACCTATTGAATGTGATGATGTTGAAGACATAGCTAAACCTAATGAATCTTGGATTAGTATTGATTCCCCTGTGAGAACTGAGGGTCAACCAACACCGAGCCAGACATGTCGAGAATTTATCCTAAAACCACAGAAGCTGGGAGGTTCTTTGTTAAATAAGAAAAAAATTACACAGTTGTCATCTAAGCTTATACAAAGAAATAAAAAAGCTCTTTCAGAGTTAAAAAAAAAAACATCGCAGATACCTCTTCTTCCAGATGTTACGACGTCTCTTCCTCATAAATCTGCTGCCCTGCCAGCATTAAGCAATGAGATATCTAATAATGACTATGTCAATATACCCGATAATACGTGGGCTGATGGAGCTGTACAAGACATTCCTCCTCCCTCTCATATTGCTCCCGCTCACCGGATCCTAGTAGAAGTTCCTAAATCATTCCCCAACTATGATCCATTGAATGAGCTGGTCTCTCTTTTGACATCTAAATCTGATAACATACCGACAACACAGGCCTGCTCGAATGTACACACGAAACTAGTAACCCAAAATGAGGTTGATTCGACAGGTGCTACAAAAGTATTTCTTCCCAGTGCTCCGATAGAAAAAGTAGAAGATCGTTTAACTGCTTTGAGAAATGCAGTCGATTCCTATCTACTTAATAGAAGATCTGAAGCGCTATCTGATACTTTACATACCCTTGAACAGCCCCCTCATACACATAATGTTAATAAAAACCCACAAAATGACGTTAATGTTCTCAAAAACCGATCTGATAATTGTATGAAAATCATGCCTCCTCCTTCTAATATGCAGCACCTCCGAAATCAATCTAAAGATAGAAATAGGTGTAACATGAATATACACAATGGTAGTAATAAACGTTATGTAAACGACGATAGTGCTGCCTTTTTAAAGAAACTTAACCAGTATCACACTTTGATCTTAAAGTGCCGGGATGGTTCTTTTCCAAAATATGATTTATGTCGTGCAAGTGTCTTCAATATATTTGGAGACATAGAGGGCCTAGAAGCCATTTCCTCATCACATGTGGATCAAGTGGAGTTTCTTTGTGATAAAAACCTTTCTATTGTTAGGCTATGGATAAAATCTGGTATTGTTCGCAATACACTATGGAATGCCAGAATGGAACTATTTAATCTGGGTTTTTTGTTAGCCCAAGACCCAGCACGCCAACAATTTAAAGAGACTGACGGAAATAAGTCTATTAGTGGTATAAATTCTGAACCTTCGTGTAACTGCAATTATTGTACTAATTATTCATCATCTGATCCCAATGCAGGACCCAATGTCTACTCGTAACCACGAATAACCGTTTCCATCAATACTTTTTCACTTGCTAGTTGGAATACTAGAGGGTACTCTCATTTGCAGTGGAATTTAGATAATAATTTGAATGGTTATGATATTGTAGCCCTACAAGATACATAGTTACTAAATCTTCCCATATGGGCCGATCATGAGATTAGTTTACTACCAGCAGCACATGGTGGTAAAGGTAGACCTACAGCCGGGTTGTTAGTAGCAGTGAAAGTGAGCAGGGGATTGAAAATCATACCCTGGCAAACACCAAATAAATACATTCAATTGGTTAAGATTCTTTTCAACTCACAGATATATGCACTTATTAATTTATATAGAAACCCGGTAGGCATTACTGATGATAGCTTTTATGATGCCCTTTACTGTATGTTTGAGCTTATCTCAAATGAAACTAACATTGTTGGAATATTGCTAATGGGCGATTTGAACTTCTCCTGTTTCTATTCTAATAAGAGGAATTGGAGTCGAAGGTGCAAGATGGAATTCCTTTATGGAAGATCATGGATTAAGGTTGATAAATGGTGCTATCACAGGTGATATTCCACCTATGAATACCTGTGAAAGAGGCTCCTCTAAATCTACCATCGATTACATCTTTGTTTCGAACTCCATATTTACAAACATTAGCAAATTTGAGATAATCAAAGAAATATCTAGTGATCATCACCTTCTATCTTTACATTGGTTGGTGGATAGTGGTGACCACACGAAAACTGCAATGTACTATAAACATACTCTATCTGTTAATAATGGCAGAAATCGATTCAAATGGTCTAACAACAAACTACTGGCATTGAATGATGTAATACTAGAAAATCAAATTTTACCCAGGTCCAATTCTTATATAGAAATTCTTAGCACCTTCGCGAATCCTCTTCCTGTTCATAGTAAACCAGGTAAAAGACATGTTCACAGCTTTGATCTGCTGCTATATGAACGAAAGAAAGCCTATAGAAGAGAGATTAGAATTGCTCAGAAATTACCTTTAATTGATCAAAATAAGGCTGTTAAAAATGCTTCTTCGAAATATCACAACTGGGTACGAGCAAGGAGAGCTACCTTGTATCAAAAAGATAGTGAATGTTTTCTATCAGCTTGCCGGGGTAAAAATTCAGGCCTTGTATGGGAACTCCTGAATAGATGTAACATCTCAGCCCTACCACATGTGCAGCTCAATGGCGTACCTGAATCGATGTGGGTTACACATTTTTCATCCTTGTATAGTGATCCTATGATGAACCATTATATTTACAACAGTACCGTTGTAAACAGTTGGTCTTTACATTTTACAAAAATGACCATTCAAACTTTCATTAAAGCTTCTTCGTCATCTAGAGCAGCAGGCTTAGACGGACTGACCAACGTAATGCTCAAACAAAATATACTGGGGTGGTCATTAATTTTGAATAATATGTTTCTGCAGATACTACAAACTAAAAATATTCCGCAATCATGGCGTTCTTCTGTAATCATTCCAGTCTATAAAAAAGGTGATCGGACTAACCCGAAAAATTATCGTCCAATAACGTTACTAGACGTACCGGGCAAAATCTTTTGTAGACTGGTGTTAAGAGATTTTATTGATTGGACAAAGAAAGTAAACCAGCGCGACCCAGCACAAACTGGATTTGTAGCAGGGCTGGGCACGAGCATTAATTTAATAACTTTAAACGCTATAAAACAACAAGCAATATACAAAAAGCAAGCCAGATATTTTGCGTTTGTAGATCTTCATTCCGCATTTGATTCGGTCTCAAGACCAAAACTGATAGATAAGTTAATCAAAGCGAATTGCCCATCCACTCTTACTGACATTATTTTTGCCCTCCATTCACAATCCAGGGTTTATGTAAGGCTAAACTCTGAGGGGCTTCTATCAACCCCTATTCTAACATTTAGAGGGCTGAAACAGGGATGCATTTTGGCGGCTGCCCTATTTAACTTTTTTATTAATGATGTGCAGGATATTTTTCACAAAGTAATCGCTGACGCTCCTAAATTGAACAATGTAAAAATCTGTGCATTGTGGTATGCAGATGATCTTGTGTTGGTATCAAAAACCCCAAGTGGTTTACACAATCTCTTGTTAGCTTTATGCTCCTATTTCAAAGAAAATGAACTTGTAGTAAACACGAGTAAAACACAAATAGTTACATATGTTCCTAAAGGCGCACGTAATCATCTAATGAACTGGCAGATTGATGGAATATCCTTAAAAACGGTACCAAATTATGTTTATTTGGGCCTGATTTTTGAGGGCACTCCAACGTTAGACTCACATCTGAATAAAATTAAGCAGAAGCTAATCACAGCAATTTGTCAGACACGAGTAATCATTTCTAAATATGGTAAATTTTCCATCAAAGCTGCCATTATTTATTGGGATCAGAATGTTGTAGCAACCATTCTTTATGGTATGGAAACACTAATTGTTCCTTTAGGGTTTTTGAATTTATTGGAAGCCAAGTTGTGGCGTACAATCTTAAATCTACCTCAATGTATTCCAGGAGTGTTAATAAGATACGAATTGGGATTAATTTCTCTAAGTGCACTATATAATTGGCGCTTATGTGCCCTATTTCGTAAATGTTTACTATCTACATATGGTGACTCTACATTATCCACTATTTCAAGTTACCTAATTAATTCTACAGAAATGTTCCCAAAATACTGGACTATGAAAATTTTAAAAAATCATGATACATGCTGACATCTCACTAAAACTGCTTATTGCTCATCCAGAGGTGGCAAAGAAGAATGTGTATATGATGGACTGGATCGACACCAGAACTTTGTGTCTAACTTATAAAGACTTTGATCCTACAATCTTTGGTCCAAAACGCTATAAAAACATTGCGTCCTATTTGCTTTTAGCACCATCTGCTGCTTTAAGATCTGCGATTCTTCGCTTAAGGTTTAACATCTGGCCTACCGGTGAGGTCAAAGCAAGAAGGAAACAAATTGCTTTTTTTTATTTTTTTAAAAACTTTTATTTTTGGTGGCAGAGGTTTGCAGTAAACACATACATCATGGCAACAGTAGTATGTAGCAAACATAAAAATGAAAAGGGAAAGGCAATTACTGGAGCAGTACAATAATCATAGTACATTAAACACAACAATGTCCATACATCCTTACAGAGGTGAAGAAGATACAAAGGATCATGGAGTGGGGGTAGGTCCTGGGGGGGCAGGGGACAAATCGGATCCGGGTGTACCTGCACTTAGGTTGTTGAGATACGTGTTGAACGCAGTCCATATATTTTGGGGACGGGACCGGGTCGGGAGCATGGTTAGGTATTCCTCCTCACAGTTTCGCGACCAGGCAAGCAATCGTAGCCATTTCTGATAGGCTGGCGGAGAGGAGCTCCTCCAATTCTGGAGTATGCATTTTTTAGCTACCATGCAGCTTATGTTCAGGAATTTAGCCGAACGTCTAGTGTCCAGTGTTCTCCAGATCCCAAACAGGACTGCTAAAGGATCGGGGTCAACCACAGCTTCAGTGATCGTGGTGAGCGTTTCTAAAACACTTTCCCAGAATTCAGACAATTTGTTGCAGGACCAGAACATGTGTAAGTGATCAGCTACTTCCTCCCCACATCGGGGACAGGGGTGTTGTGAGTTGTGGTTGAACCTCGAGGTTCTATACGGAGTATAGTATAGCCTATTTAGAAGCTTATATTGCATTGCGCGGTAGCGGAAATTGAGGGAAACCTTTTTAGTGTGTTGGCACATCTTCCCCCACATCTCGTCGGGTATTTCTAGGCCCAGTTCAGCAACATACCCATCTCTTGCCCCAAGGGCTCGCACCGGGGTGGAATCCTGCGTAATCTTGTACAATGAGGAGATGACTCCCCGGGCACCGCCCGAGTTAGCAATGTATGCAATAGCAGGATTATCAGGGGGTTCATCCGGGAAGGATGGCCATCTGGAGCGAAATGCGGCCCGGAGACGGTAAAATTGAAGGGTCTCTAGTGCGGATCTGGTATGCCCTTGTTTCCAAGTTTGGGGGTCAATAAACCTACCCTCGGGGTAGAAGTCTGAGAGCGCCCGGTATCCCAACGCCCCCCAATGTCGGGCCAGAGCAGCGTCATGCGTGGGCTCCAGACCAGGGAAAGACCACACTGGGAGCCACTTATAGTATGGGGAGGATTCTGGCGCTGGGTTCAGTAGGCGCGCCCAGGCTTGAAGAGTTGTGGCAACAGGATCAATAGGAGAGTCGGGTGTATAATGTTGATGCAGTATAAGGGACATTATATTAGTGCCATTGGTTGCCATCCTTTCCAATTTAACATGCGGATGCGCCGGGGAGCCCGGGTACCAGTGAGTGGCGTGTTGGGCTTGGGCCGCAGTCCAATAATGTGAGAAGTCCGGAGCCGTGAGTCCCCCTTGTTCGTATGGTAACGCCATGTCAGACCACTTCTTGCGGACTGCGCCAGAGTGCCATAGGAACTGTGCACATAGTGTATGTAGTTTGACGAAGTATTCCCTCCCAGGCCATACAGGTATGTTGTTGAAGGTATAGAGTAATTTGGGAAGTAGTATCATTTTAATGAGGGACAGCCGCCCGGCCAGGGATAATGGGAGAGTGCGCCACCGCGAGAGTTTAGTATCAACTATTTGTGCCACCGCAAGGTAGTTGTCCGCAAGCAAGGCGGATTTGGTAAGGGATATCCTAGCGCCTAAATATCTGACACCGTGCGGGGACCATCGAAGAGGGAATTCGGTGGCAGGTTGTTGGGTAGACTTAGTGAGAGGGAAGATCTCGGATTTTGAATAGTTGATTGTGAACCCGGAGTGAGTGCTGATGCGCGTGATGTCACGAAGTATGGGGTCAAGGTGATTCGCGGGATCCCTGATGTATAATAGTACATCGTCCGCATATAGAGATATGATCTCGGGGTCGTCCTTCAGTCTAATTCCCTTGCGGGCGTGGTGTGCGCGAACATAGTCCGCCATTGGTTCTATTGCTAAGGCAAACAGGATCGGGGAGAAGGGGCAACCTTGACGAGTGCCCCTGCAAAGTGTAAAGAGGTCAGATGTCAGTGAATTGGCTCTTACGCGCGCCACTGGTGAGGTATATAGAAGTTTAATGTAGCTAATCATTTTTGGCCCAACACCCATTGTCTCCAATACCAACCAGATGTACTTCCAAGAGACCATATCAAAGGCCTTCTGAGCGTCAAGTGTGACCGCCACAGCCTGCGCCTCCTGATCAATCCGGGACATGACATTGAATAACCTTCTAATGTTGTGGGAGGTGGATCTTCCAGGGACAAAGCCTGCCTGGTCCTCATGAACTAAATATGTCATGATTGGCAGGAACCGATTCGCTATGATTTTAGCAAAGATTTTTGTGTCTAGATTCATGAGGGAAAGGGGTCTATAGGATCCGCACTCATCGTCAGGTTTACCAGGCTTAAGTAGGATCGTGATGAGAGCCTCGCGCATGGAGGGCGGGAGGATGGAGTCTCGGAGTGCTTCGTTCCATACCTCAAGCAATTTAGGGGCTAAAATGGCAATGTGCTCCTGGTAAAATTCAGTGATAAGCCCATCAGGGCCCGGCGCCTTCCCCCTGGGCAGCTCCGAGATGGCCGTGACAATTTCGTCTAACGTTATTGGGGAATCTAGCTGGTCCCTCGTAGAGGGGGCAATTTCTGTGGTGGGGATCTGATCGAGGAGATTGCGCATATGTTGTTCCGTGTGCTCAGCAGGCTGGGTGTAGAGGGATTTATAGAACTCAGTGAATGTATTTAGGATTTGTTGGTCCGACCATAGTGTGTCGCCATGTTCGTTTTTTATAGAGGCAATCTGGGTCCGGCCAGACTCTCCTCTCACTAGTGCTGCCAGTGTTTTCCCAGGTCTGTCTCCCTCACCGTATTTCCTGGCAGCCTGTGGGCGGCTAAAGTACTGGACCTCGTTGGTGGCGAGTGCATTGTACGATTTGAGTTCTTCACTGATTTGGGCGAGTATGGCGGGTTCCGCATCAGTGGAGCTCTGAAGCTCCAGTTGCTTTAGTTTGGATTCAGAGCGACCGAGGGCGGCCCTGATTGCCTTCAGCACCCCAGCCTCCCGGGAGATAGACATTCCCCTGATAAACACCTTGAAGGCGTCCCATCTGACCGCAGCGGAAGTGTCCTGAAGGGAATTGTGTTCAAAGAAGGAGTCGACGTCAGCTAATATTTCAGCCTTAAACACAATATCCTTGAGGGCCTCCGATTTAAAGCGCCAGGTGCTAAATGTCGGAGTGGGTATTCCCAACCCTATAGTTAGTGTGATTGGGGAGTGGTCTGAGAGCGTGCGGGGTAGGATCCGAGAGTCCTCAACCCTGCCCACAATCTCGCCTGACACTAGAAACAAGTCTATCCTGGATGAGCTATCATGGACAGATGAATAGAAAGTATACTCTCGCAGCTGGGGATGTAGCACTCTCCAAACATCGCAAATATTAAGTGCCTTGATGTGGCCAAGCAGTCTACGTGCAGCGCTGGACTGGGCACGGGCGGCAGTGCCAGTTCGGTCAAGGGCAGTGTCGAGGATAAGATTTAGGTCCCCCCCCCATATAACCTGAACTCCAACATAGCCCAGCAGTATGGTAGCTACATTGTCAAAAAACTCGGGGGAGTCGACATTGGGGCAGTAGGTGTTAACCAGTAAGTAGTCCCTATTCACCAACATACAGTGCAATATGACATATCGTCCCCCAGGGTCTACGTAGCTTTTGTGAAGGACAAACTTGATCGTTTTATGTACCATCGTGAGGACACCCCTGGATTGGGTAGAAAAGGAAGTGTAGTATCTCGCGGGGCCCCAGGATGGGGCCATCAGTTTTGTCAAATAGCCTTGAGAGTGCGTTTCTTGTAGGAACAGTATCTTACAGCCATGCCTATTAGCATAGGCCATCACCTTGCGGGACTTAGTGTGGTTGCTTAATCCCCGGACGTTCCAGGACATTATGCTAGTAGACATTTCAGCAGCATATAACTAAACCTATAGTGTATGTTTAATGAACGTCCCAGATCCAGCAGTAGTACAAGCTCCAATCAATACCGTTGAGAGTGAGGACGCGGACATTCAGTACGTGTGACGTGCAACCTCGTGTGCCAATTTTCAATAACACCCCATACCCTCCCACCTCCCTCACTACTAGACCAACAGTAGCAGTGTACCCATCAACCACCCTTAACTGTACCCGGCTAAGCCGACCCCAACATGGCTCAGCCTGTAAAACAGCCCAACTGGGGCTAACCCACAACAGAGGTGTGTTGAAGAGCAGTGCAATCGCAATGGGGTGCGCCATTGCCGTGCGCCAGCACGCATAGAACCAGTGGTTACGTTACAGAGCGAGCAGTGTCTGCGACAATTTAGTGCATTTCCCCGCATTTCTAGGCGGAGATCAGGGACCAAAGTATAAGGTTAGAATATGGTAGTATGAGCACAAATAAACGAAGATATGAGCAAAGTAATCAGTTCAACTTTGTGCCAGCAAGAAAACAGTGTGTGTACCAGGTAAAGAAATCAGCATTTGCATAGATAAAGCCATAAGGCAGGCAGTCAGGGGTGACGTAAGACAGGTGGGAGTTGGGCCCGAGCCCGGGCAGATTCCAACTGCGCACAGAGCCGGGGCGCATAGAGGACGTGGACCACGGAGTAGTAAAGCCCGGCCATTACCGAGCAGTAGGGATACTCAGAGGTGTGGGACAAGCCAGCGTAAACCCAGCAGACAAGGGCACCGTAGTTTTATACGGTATGAGCAGCGGGATCAATGAGGCAAGGCGCCTGGTGCAACCTAGCCGGTCGTCGAATGATTGGCAGTGCAGGGTAAACTGGCGTCATGTCATCATGCAAGCAGGAGCTTCACGATAGGATGGGAGCGGGGTGCTCACTCGGTGTCCATGTGGTCCTCGGCCGGGGCGTGCAGGGGGATATGCGCCTCTATAAACTTCACAGCCTCTGCGGGTACCGTGAAAAAATAAAGTTTATTGTTGAATGTGAACTTCAACCGTGCCGGAAACAATATGGCGTAAGGAATGTTCCTTTCCCTGAGCAATTGTTTGACCCCCAGAAACTGGCGGCGCTCCTGTTGCACACCAGTGGAGAAGTCCGGGAATATCCTGATTACCTGTGAATCCAGCCTGAGTTCACCCTTCTCTCGCGCCAGCCGAAGGATCAGGTCACGGTCTCTGAAGCTCAGAATTTTCGCGATGATAGGCCGCGGGAAGTCCCCGGGTTTGGAGCGTGGAGCGAGTGCTCTATGCGCTCTCTCGATGGTGAAGAAGGGTGATAGGACGGGATTGCCCAGTAGTTCCTTCAGGAGGTCCTCGGTTGCCAGTTCGAGTCGGCCCTTGAGTGCCTTCTCGGGGACGCCAATAATGCGTATATTGTTTCTGCGGGACCTAGATTCGAGATCATCGCACTTAGCTTTGGCAGACTTCATGTCCCGGGCCAGTGTAGCCACTGTATCTTGCAATGTGGCAATGCTGTCTTCGGAAGCGCCTATTCTGGTCTCAGCTTCGGTGATTCTCGAGTCATGGTGGTCCAGTTTGGCTTTTAGAGATGCAACATTTGCGTTAATGTCGTCCAATTTCTCATGGAACGACGCAAAATTTCTGGCCATGGACTCCATCATTACAGTTAGCTCCGAGGTTGATGCCTCAGCAGGGACAGCCTTGTCCGTCTGACCATCGGGTGACTGGGCTACCTCAAGTCTCGGAGTCGACTTGGCGAATTTGTCCATTGCGCCAGACTTATTTACATTTCTGGATCTATTAGACATCTTGCGAAAGCAAAGAGAGTGTGCGGCGCAGGGAGACGATGTCAGGAATGGAACACGGATCCTTCAGGTGTGCGGGAGCCACCCACCGGTACCACGGGTAAGTTGCAGAAGGTGATGTAGGCAATCGATGCACGGAGAGTTGTTGCGAGGTCAAGCAGAACGCCACCAGCGCAGCTCCACTAGTATGAGTCGTTAGTAGTGATGGTGAACAGTGGGCAGACAGTGCGATCAGGTCAGGGAGGATAGAAGTGCAGCCAGCGCCAGCCCACTGCTTCAGCCGGCTCGGCGCAGTATGAGTGGGAGCGCACTGGACTTAACTGGTGTCAGAGGCTGTATGGGAGCAGGTATGTATTGCAGGGGGGGCATCGAGGTCCCTCCGTGTGGTTGCCCCCCCGCCGACTCCTCACCTGATGTGCACCGCACAGGAAATCGCACCAGCGCGGACAGCCCCCAGGTAACGCGGCGCCCCTCCAGGGGCGCGGCACCACTGGATCTCAAAGGGTGCCCGCCGGGGGGCAAGGAGCGGTCCGGTGTCGAGAAGCAGGAGGGCGGGCCCCGGGGACTCAGAGCGGGCGCCGCCGTAGTAGAGCTCCGGAAGCCCCCGGGAGCGCGAGTTCAGGCGGCCCCCAGCCTCCGACGTGGGCCACAGAGAGGCAGGAGAGCAGTACCGCGGATCAGCCGCAGCAAGATGTGAGCGGCCCGGGATGAGAGTCTCTGTCCGGAAAAGGAGCGGCTCCCGTCAGGCCACTGCGCGACCTCCCGGAAGCGGTCGGCCTCAGCAGAGCCGGCCGGGTTCAGGCCCAGAGCGAGTGAGATGGCCCGAGGCTCGGCTCCAGGGCGCGGATTCCAGCCGAAGTTACGGCCGCAGGTAGCCCAGAGCAGCAGGTATGCAGGGAGACAGGTTTCTCCGCTAAATGTATTGAATTGCCGCAGATGCGAGTGGATGAAGTGCGGTGGCGCACGGAGCTGTTAGACTAGGCAGCCATTTTGCCGGCTGCTCAACAGCGCCCCCCAAACAAATTGCTTTTGACCATAACTGGTGCCGGTTCTGTAAAAATGTTATGATTGTGGAATCCCTTCAACACTTAATACTGGATTGCCCTGCACTTAGTACACTAAGAAAATTGCACTTTGTTAACCATTTTGCATACTTTGCACAACTCGACCCAAAAAATAGATGGGTCGCCTTGGCTGCTACTGACTGTATGAGTATAAGAATTGCAACAATCAATTTTTTACAGGCCTTGAACCTAGAATGATGATGATTGTATAATATGAATTGATAAAGTTTTTGGGTGTTTTATTTGGATTTTTTATGTTTAAGAATTTTCTAAATGTATAAATTGAAAAAGTTGATATAAATTCAACTGTATTCAATAAAAAAAAAAAAAAAAGAACCTCGGGGTCATCTTTGACTCCACTCTTTCCTTCTCCGCCCACATCTCTGAGGTCTCTAAAAAGTCACATTTCCGACTGCACCTCCTCAGAGGTACTCTGCCTTTCCTCTCCTTCCCCCAGAAGCTCATGGTATCTCAAGCTCTGGTTCTCTCAAGCCTGGACTATTGTAACAGCCTCTATCTAAATCTACCTGCCTCTACTCTCCGCCCTCTGCAACTAATCCAGAACAGGACTGCAAGACTTGTTCTTGGCCTGAAGCCCTGGGATCGTATCTCTCCAGCTCTGAAATCTCTCCACTGGCTCCCAGTGGATGCAAGGATTAAATTCAGAACCCTCTACATTGTCCACAAGGCTTTCTGGGGCCTGGGTCCAAAATACCTTCAGCTATCCCTCCGCAAATACCTTCCCTCTCGAGCTCTTCGCTCCTCTACCTCCAACTCACTCAGGGTCAGTCGTTTTTCTAAGAAACGAGCTGGGGGTAGATCTGTCTTCGGCTGGGGCCTCCCTCTGGAACAGCCTCCCTGCCACTCTAAAACTTGAGGAAAACCATCTCTGGTTCCGGAAGCACCTCAAGACCTTCCTCTTTTCTTCTGCCTTTGCTCCCCTCTCCCCTGCTGATCTGTTCTCTCTTGGCACTGTGCACCTGGCCACCCTCTGTCTTTTGGACCCAGGTACCTGGTCATCCTGCCACCCTCCCGCACTGCCTCCAGGCCACCCCTTGCACTGGGGTCTGTATCTGTACCCATACAGCCCCCCCTTTTTCTTCCTGCACTTATCGGACCTACCCTGTCTGCTGCCTTAAACCTAGCACCTGCAAATTGCTGGCTGCATTACCACTGTTTGTTGCCTTTATTATGTATTTATTGTTATTTATCTGTTTCTCCACTGCTCCCCACTTTCCACCTCTCCCCCTTTCCATGCACTTTTCCCCTCCCCCGCTCTCCCATGCACTTGCGCGTTCTCAATGTCACTGGGCCTAGTAAGATCGCTGTTTTGTTCTCCCCTGTTCCCCCTCCCTTGCCTTGTCGCGCTCTGAAACACTTGTGTACGAGCGCGATAGAAATAAAATATTAAAAAAAGGGATTAAGGAAACAGGTATACATATCGAACTGTGAGACATGTCTGAAGACGACTGTGGACCGCATCAAACACCTAAAGAGGCTCCTTTAAGAAAGGAAACCTCGCCTTTTGAGATTCAATATCTGGATTATATAGGTCCACTACCAGCAATACAAAAGTACAAATATATTCTAGTAATAGGGGATTCTTGCAGTAGGTTCACCTGGATGATTCCTCAAAAGAGAGCAGACTGCAAATCAGTCCTACAGATACTCTGGGGTGTAGTAGTTATGACAGCAACTCAAACGCTCCATGCTGATAATGGTCCAGCTTTCGCAGGCAGGCCCTGAGAAAGGCATTAGAGGCTTGAGGATCAGAGTTCCACTATTCCCATCCCTTTCGTCCTGAGACAAATGGGATTATCGAAACGAGCCAATCATACCATAAAAGTGTGTCTGACTAAATGCATCCTTTCGATGGGGGTGGAGGGATAACTGGGTGGACCACATGCCTCTAGTGATCAGAAGTTTAAATAATTTACCACGCCACTCTCTATGCAACGGTAAGACTCCATTTGAACTCTTGTTTGGGAGAAAGATGTTTATGCCTTATCTGCACACTCGCCCCAGACCCCTCACTAGGCGAGAGCAACTGCTGGCGACAACCACACTCCAAGCAGGAGGTTGGGTCCGGGAGAGGATACATGATAAGACTCTTTGGCCCGTCCTACAGACCGGCAGTACAAGTAATCAGATTGAAAGGTTCTAGAACTGCTGTCCTGCCCGCAACACCACTGGAGAGAGGCACCAGACAAGTTTCTGTGCATCACCTGAAACCCGATTCAGATGGTTACTGCAATGTTTCCGTGCAATCATCCTCTTTCAGTTGGGGAGCCTGCAGAAGAAGAGATGGAGTTCCAACAAATGATGATGATTGGTGTGCTAGATGAGGAAGAATATGCCACGCTTCACTACAACTCCACAACTCAAGGAAGTACTGCAGGTCTGCGAATTTGGAATTAGAAAGCATTTCTGGTTGCTAAAGTAATGAATTCTTTTGGACAGACTTTTTGAAATGGTGTTATATAATGCTGGCAGTATACTTTCTTCTGCTGTGTTTCTCATCTCACTGACTTCGGGGCATTCTTCATACATGTTGGAGAAAAGAAAGCTCCAAGAGCCAAGAACTCCAGCCTCAATACAAATGTTTCCTCTAACCATGGGTCATGTGTGGATGCCATCATTTAAGACGTTTAATGGCAGAGCCAAGCAGCTGCAAGTCCACACTTCTTCTGTGATTGATAATCCAGACTGTTTGCACCCAGTAATCCAGTGTCCAGAACATATAGAGAACTCTTGAGAACTAGGCTCCAGACATTTGCGCAAAATGTTTGATGCTTTTGATGATGATGATGATGATGATGATGATCTCCATGAGATGGGGTCCCATGCCTGTTATGTGCGATATTACAATGCCGTTCTACTTGTCAAACGTGAGTCCTTTCTGGGAACACTGTGCAGTGCCTTTCCAAACCTACTGTCCTAAATTCCAAGCACAGTTCCCATATATTTCACTGAGACAATACCACGCAGGGGATTACATGTTTGAAAATCAGTATAATTTCCCTCCAGAGCCAAATGATGCACAACACATGTATGTTGCATATTCAGTTGTTTTGTTGGGGCAGAGAATACATTTAAAACATGACTGAACAAACATGACGGGAAAACTGTCCCTCTGTGGTCTACGTGGGGTCAGCAGATATAGCAAATCAATGGTGTTCACACGTTAGGCATGGCATGTAGATTGCCACATTTGATGTATTTATTAAATTATATGCAGTTCCATGCCACTTGCAGTAATAAGAACTTGAGCTTCTACCCTTACTGGACAAGGGAAGAAGGTGAGTTCTTGAGTGCGTCCTATTGAGAAGAAAAAGAACTTAATGGCACCAAGCATATTACCTAGGCATCAGGAAGGCCTGTATTATGGTGGTTCAAGCAAAAGAATTCAATAAAATAAAAGCAGGAACCAGTGTGGGTCGATATAGGGCTTGGAATTCCCATTACACTTCCCTGACACAAGCTATATCAATAGGTAAGCTGTGCCAAGGAATGCTTTCGCAGTATTGCCTGGATGAGGTGATACAATCTCTAGATAACTTCATAAAAGAAGAGAATTGGACAGTTATCTTGCTGTCAGCTGATGTTCTGAGGTGCCACCTCTGACCCTAGACTACCTTTTGATGTGGGACAAGCGTCAATAACAGGTTAAACTTACACTTGGTCACAATCAATAATGCAAATCCTGCATATTGAAAGTGAGGCAGCGTGACTAGGATTTCATGCATCAGATTAAATGATCAAGCGCTAGAGCAGGGCTTCTATGCACTAAGGGGTGTCATTACAGGTGTAGTGGGATTGGTTCAGAATGACCTGTCTATGATTCGAAGCCACCAAGAAGCTGCAGTAAATCTCTGTCGTAACATATTTTCTGGACACTCTTAGCAGAGGAGTCCCAGATTGGAATGCATTGTCATGGCCATAACAAATAAATGCACTTAACTTGTCCAAGGTTGCAATACGCCAGACAATGTCCGGTTCTACATTCTTGTTGCTTAGTGTACTTAAACGTTTTTCAACATCATCTGCCTGGGTAACACCATTGACTAATTGGATTTTGCTTGGTGTGTTAAATATTCCCCTTCAGACAACACCTTCCATGGTATGTCAGGAACTGCATTCCTAGGTTAATGTGCACTTTGTTAATGACAATTGGATCACGGAAGACTATGTAGTACCTTATTCATATGCTTGTGTGTCACCTTCAAATCCTGAAATAACACTGTACTCATTACGTGAATGCAAAGGGTCCACTCGCATGGTCTGCGTGGGTTCTGTGACAGTAACACTAAATGCATTCTTTCACAGTCAAGTACACAGCTTATCTAATGGCTCATATCTGGTACAATTCAATGAGCCCTGTTGTCATGTTGCAATTGGGGTTCCAACCCTTGTTACTGTGAGTACACAAGTTAAGTGCTGTGGGTTTATTCTGAATCCACCCAGGCCATCACAATTCAAATTCTTACACTGGCCGAGTCTCAAGTTAAGACCATTAGAATATCCATAATTGAGCTTGCATGTGGCACGCCTGCAAAACATGCGTCTAAGAGTGTTCAGCAGTGAAGAGTCTTACCTTGAAGCACACTGCAGTGGTCAAACAGATTTCATCTCTACTAGCCTCCGAAGATGCAATGGAAGAGGTCATGCACTTTTTAATCGACAGCTCATAGTTAATTGACATGAATACTGTTTTTTCTGTGGTTACGATGGCTGCCACAAAAGCTTTTCAAAAAGGGCTGACCACGCTGGACACATTCCTTAGAACACAGACTTATTTGCTAATTGGTTTGTTTTGTGGACTGTCGCTAATACTTGGACTTTCTCTTTTATGTTGCTGTAGACACTGAATTATGAATGTTCGCAACATGAAGCGCCTCGAAGCAAATTGTTTTCGGTTCAGAGCCGAGCTATTCAGACGCTTTGAGTACCAGCAATGTGCTCAATTTCAAAAACATTTCATTTTCTCATTGATCAGGAAGAAGTCAACGGTATCAGCTATTGCCAGATCCGTGGTGTGCTCAAGGAATTACTTCTTGCCAAGAACGTGGGGGCCAGAGTCTCATCCAGACTTGCATTGTGGCATACCAACCTGGCCAAAACGTGAGACGTGTATAGCATCCAGAGAGTCTTCCCTCAAGTGTTCTACTGTGATTTCCTTGAAACCCCTCCAGAAGCCAATGTCAAGGAAAAGGGAACCACTCGGGAATGACGAAAGCGACGACTATGTCTCCCGTGAGACCAGCACACCAGCAAGTGAAACAGCTGAGCCTCCAATCGCAAAGCCTGAATCAAGCTCGGCACTAGATGAAACATGCCTTCTCTCAAACCCTGGGGCCCAGGGAGCTTCCACAGTCGAGTCAAGTGATGGATACCTCTGGTTTCAGGAGTGCATGGCAGAATGAGCCAATGCCCATGTCCTTGCAGAAATCTGACATGCACATTTTGTTAACTTCACCACCTTGCTTCCTAAAGCACATCAAAAGAAGATTAGCAGCAAACCCTGAGTTCAGAAAGCCTGTCATCTTGCGTAATCTGCCACTACTGCCATCACAATCCGGGTCCACAGAACTGAAAATATACTGCATTATACCTCAAGGTGCAAGTTTGGGCACACAGCATACTTACGTATTGGATGACCTCCACTTGCAAATCACTTTGGGTAACGGAGGCACTCACATTTTGGTCTACCTCAAGGACCACCAATTTAAACTGTACACAGTTTATACATGTGGTCTTATGCTAAAGAGCACAAATTAAAAAGCACATTGTATCAGAAAGCCAGGAGCCAAACTATGCTGGTTGTTAATTTCTAATGGATTCTCAAAGAATCCCTTTCCTTACCTTAAGACTATTGCTAGCAAGGAGTTTGAATTCACCTAAATACCTCACATTAAATACATGCATTCATTCATGTATTCTTAGCTAGTTCCAACTAGTTCTACCACCTACAATATGCTTCTAGGCGCTCATATATTCACCAAGCAACTAATTTACTTTTGCATGCAGTAATCATTACTCACCATTGCTAGAATGCGTATGCTTTATTTTTGCCTCCAACATAGGCGGCCTGTTTTGCAAATATAGCTCCTAGAAGTTTTTAATGATGGCTTCACAGTGCTACAAATCTCTGATCTAAAACAACTGTCTTGAGGGTTGTCACATGAAAGAATACTAAAGTTTTTTTGTTGTTTTTATTTGCTTTTTGAAATAATGCAACATAGCCCCCCCCAGAGCTGAATAGCCCCACTTTACCCCTTTACATGTTGCAGAAAACATACATCCTACATAATTAGCAAATATCAAGAATCCGTAACCGTTCAGGACAGTGCTGTAAATTAGTCAGTTTGTAAAAATTCAAGCACCCCCGCCCAGTCCTTGGAAAATTTAGATTGTTCTCCTTGAATCGCATAAGTAGTCCATTCTAATGCCACAAAGTTTCAAATTCAGTGAAACCATTCAACTACCTCTGGATGGTCCTTTGAATACCACCTCTGTACAATCCCAATAGTGCAGTTAATTGCAACACATGTTTGCCTTGAGTTACGCCGCATCATGGGGCCAAAAAATCAGCTACAGGTTTGATTTCATTGTACAAGGCTTCAAAGTTATCTATCTCTGCCCAATAACCAGCCAGAACCGGACAATGCCTCAAAACATGCCCCAGTCCCCAATCGCCCTACATTGTCGCCAACATTGGTCTGAGAGAGAGGATTTGATCTTATGCAGTCGAGCAGGTGTGTAATGCCACTGAGTGAACAATTTATACCAAAACTCTTGCAGTTGTATCGAGCAAGCATATTTAGGAATATCCTTCCAAAGTCTTTACCAATAATTATCTGTAACAGGGGACCCTAAGGTATACTGCCATCTAGTTTAGATTAGAAGGTGACCCATTTAAGATTGATATTATGGCCTTATTGCCTAGATTAGTAGTGACAATTTTCACAAGGAGTAAGCACTCTAATAGCCACCTGTCGAATAGGTGGAGCCAATATCCAATGGCTTGCTTGGTAGTATTGGAAGTGTTCCCCATCATCTAAGCCAAAATCCACCTTACACTGTATAAAGGTTTTAGCTTCCCTACCAATGAGCAAGTCTCGAATTTACCTGCATGCGTCCAATGAAGGAAAGCCAGTGGATGTCGCCCCAGAAGGAACGCAGGATTAAAGAAATTCAGAGTAAATGGTGAAGGGAAAGTCGGGAGCCCTATCCGTCTCACCGCTCCATCCCAAGCCTCCTCCACTAAGTGTGTAATCTGACGGCTATGAATATTGTGAGAACGGTTTTTCTTAGCATACCATAATACTTCCTCTAAGTTTGGACCCCCCCAGTGCCCATTACATCTGTAGCCAACATTTTTCTTTATCAACTCGCCACCAGTCTTTATTTTCCCGAAGCTATGCTGCCTCATAAAATGTGTACAGATCGGGAAGCCCCAACCCTCCTTTTTTGTTAGGTGCACTCAAGACCTCATATGCCACTCTAGGGGGTTTATGATTCCAAATATATTAGAGATTCTCTTACTCAGTGTTTTAAAAAATGTCATACGAATGCGGCTAGGGAGTGCCTGGAAGAAGTATAACATTTTTGGGAGAATCACCATTTTTTATAACATTCATCCGTCCAAGCCAGGAAATTGAAAGCAGACCCCACTGCCAGAGTTGATTCGCAATCGCTTTCAGCAACGGGGGAACATTAGCCTCATATAGGCCTTCCAAAGCCTTGGGTAATTGTAAATTCCCAACAGCTTAATTTAACCCTGAGCCCAACCAAATTTCATCTGAGAACTTAGAGAGGACACAATAAGAGGCGGCAAAGATGAGTTTAATATTTCCAACTTGGCCAAATTAACCTTCAGACCTGCAACCGCGCCATAGTGTTCAAATTTTCTTTCTATCCCAGACAATAATGTAGCAGGCTCTGAAATCACTAACAGCATATTATCAGCGTATGCCATGATTTTATGTTCGAGCCCCCCAAATTGTATCCCATGAATATCTAGCGTTTGCTGAATTTTCACTAAAAAAGGTGGCGACATGGGGTATGCCTGTTTCAACCGTATAGTAGTACTTAGGTCTACACTTTATTGGATTAGGCTGTGGAGTAGAACATAACTGAGTAAATATAGAGCTGATGTTCTTGGACAAGAGGGCGGTCATTGTCATGGTGTGCACATTTCAAAAAGGTATTACAATAAATATGGCACATTGATCTGTGGCTACATCTCTCCAGTATTAATTCCAATGCAAAAGACATAGTTGAGAAAGATTTCCTTATGCAAAATGGACTTTTTGGGTTGGATTTCTAGTTATTTGTAGCTTAGTACGTATTTGGAGAATAAGCTCATAGTGGGCTACAAGTCCTATCTAGATGCAATGAAACAAAGACTAATGCATACCTTGTATATCAAACTAAGATTTGGCATTGTTCCGGTTGCATATCGACTGATTAAGAGGGCTAACAAGGTATCGATCAAATGCTGTATTGTAAGAAAGAAATTGGAACAGAAGACATTTTTTTTCTTAGCCTGTCCATTGCACTTGCACTTTAGGATTTTGTATTTGAGGCCATGGTTCATTATATGGAATGGGTTCTACGGATGAACCCAGGACCTTCTCCAAAAGGACTAGCGATGAAGTGACTGCATTTGCCGCTGCAAAATTCCTGTATGGAGCATGTAAGAACAGTACTGTTGAAGTCTGTGACTGGAAAATTGTAAATCCTGCTAACGAACATTTGTCATATAGCACAGAAAGGTGTGCACAAGTATAGCTGATCGACTTTGGTTTGCAACTGTTTTAAAAATTATTTTATTTTTCCGTCTACCCGAAGAGGGGTTCCAGGGCTGCTTTGATGACGCAGTTATTGCTGGGTCCACACATTGACCTGGATAGAAGCTGGACGATGGCAGAGGGCCCTTTGGTTAATGTATGGTGGTGCAAGACTCAGTGCTGGCTGCCCAACTATGTTTCGATTTTGCTTCCATTACACAAATTTAGTGAGAAATATCCAGTCTGGTCTAGCCAGCCTCAAATGCTACGTACGTTTTTGCTGCTTTGAAAATGGGTTTTGTGCTGGTATCGAAAGCTAACCCCTACTTGACGCTGCCTCCTCCGTTGTGAGTTGACCGTTTATTTGCTTGTACAGCATCTGCTCCGACATTACACTTTTACTTTGTTCTTTATGGTTGTTTTGATTTGTCATCGTTTTGTTTACTACTCTCATAAGCAATATTATGGGATTTTTAATAATGTGAATACTGTAGGAAATTGTATGTTATATATTATTTACCTAATGCTTTTTATATCTCCAGCACATCTCGACTTCACAATAGGCCTGCAAGGCTACTAGCTGACAAGAGTATTCCACCTGGATCTGGTCAGTCTTCAAGGGCCATCACTTGTCTGAGAAGGCAGAGTAGGCAAAAGCTGTATTCAGGCAATTGGCTGCGTTTCCATAGGTGATGCCCTCAGCAAGGGATTGACACTTTCTCGGCTCTCCTTGCTAGAGTTTTGGACTTCAGATCCCTGGTGTGCTGCTGTTCCTTAAAGGGTTGGTGATTCGCTAGCCACACGTGTTTTATATTCAAGTGCAGTAGAACCTGAACTTGTTGTTCGCACAACCTAGGGCTCCAACAATCGAGCTGATACAAAGATGTGATTTCAAGATAATTACATTAAACACTGCTTTTCTAGTGGCCATCTTCATCGGGCAGGCAAGTTCATGAACTTTAGGCTTCATCACATGGCAGGCCATACGGGAAGAAGGTGATATGTGTCCGGCTTTAATAAGCAAGGTGATCAGTGAATTAAAACATTTGGTACAGCTTTTGACTGTTATTTCGTCCCCCACTTGTCTAATGTTGAGATGAGATTGCAAAGATGAAATCCTAAAAAGGCACTTAGCATTACATGTCTAGGTTGGACGAGTACCCTATGACAAGCGCATGTGTCCTATGGTAATGTGTCCATGAGGGTGGCTCTGACCAAGCAGACAACCTTCAGATAAATTGTAGCATGTATCTGGATCTGCTAAGAGGCAGCACACAAGACTCTTCCTGGGGGGATTGTGGCATACTTCACCAAATGTTGTGCATCTACACGCTTTTCTAAAGGGGTATCTTATTTCAGGAGTTCTGCAAGGTGGCTACCTGGTTGACTCGGAGTACATTTGTAAAGTGTTAATGCCTAGACTCTGATGTGAGGGCTACGGCTTTGTTTGGTATGGCTGTAATGCAGCACACATTTAACTCTGACCCCTGCCTCCATATTCTGGTATCTCTGGCGCTCTCGCCTTCCTTAATTTTGATTGGCTTTCCTGGGGTGATATTTCAAAGTTAAGGAATCTACAGAGGAGATGGTTTCCATTAGAAGAACATGCCTCATGGGTAACATTAGTTCTTCTGATGGGTGTGATGTCTCCTTTGTAGATTCCTTACCTGCCCACCTTCTTCCCCTCAGTTACCTCAGTCCCATTCCAGCTGTGGCAAGATATACCAAGAAAACTCTTGCGGTTGGGGCGGGCAGCACCACTTATCCCCTGGGCATGTCACTCACAGTGGAGGTCGCAAGATGCGCCTTTAAGGTAATGTCGGTATGGATGAAGTCTTCTGTCACTGAGGGGGAGTGATTCAAACATTTTCTGAGGTCCCAGCCTGCAGGCTCTACGCTTTAAAGATAACAAATCTGCAAAGGAGACATCATTTCCATCAGACCAGCATTAACCGTAAGGTACCTAACTTGTTCTTTTAACATACTTAACCACTTTAAAAGTATTGGTGGAGATTATAGTTAAGGAGAATTCTTTAAACAATTTAAAAGAAGTAAATTCGTTTTTTATTTTGCGTTAAATGCCAGACTCTAAGCGCAGTAATGGGACAGAGTACCGAACCTGTGCTGCTCAGTGTAGTCGTGTTTAAAAGACCAGAGAGTTGCCCCCAAGATATCTTTCCCGGTCATGCATCCTATTTACTGATTGACGGGTATGTGTGCGCACCGTCACTGTTGGCTGTTGACTTTTTAAAGCAGTGAGGTATAAATATTTTCCCCCAATTGGCCAGCGCGAGCAAGAGAGAATCTATTCAGGGTGCTTTGGATGACTTCCCCATAAGAACATTTTTAAAGAAATTGGTCGATATGATCCATTTGCTAGCCCACATTTGAGAAAAATGGGTTCAAAACTCATCAGATTTACAATTTGTTATGTAGAGTAACCGGTTAAATACTCCAGTAGCTGATGGATCACCAAAAGTACACATGCTTGGTGTCCCTAAAGGAAATCATGAGCCTCTGATTCAGCGAAATATGCCATCATTGCTACTGTGGAACACATTTACATGGCATAGTGCTTGTTGCCCCTTTTTCGCTCCGTTTTTGCTCTCGGGTCCCAGTTCTGCTTCCATGACCCCTATAAGGGCCTAATGGTGCCTCCATGTTTTCCTCCTGGTCCAATTCTGCCCTGGATGTCTCTTTCATGTTCCAGTTCTGCCACCATATTACTATTGGGTCCCAGTATTGCCACCATGTGCTCTCGGCCACAAGTTTATCCCCATGTCTCACAAGGGCCTAGTTATGTGCCTCATGTCACTCTTGGGGCCATGGCATTATCCAGGTTACCATGCTCCCACACACATCTGCTCAAAAGAAAACATCACCACTCCCAGCACTCTCTGGTTCCTCGTATTGGTAGCTGCTCCGGTATATTTTCCAAGGCCTCCCTTCTAGACCAGGCCACGCCAGCCCAGGAGGGGAGTGGCACAGTACACAGTGGCTCCTTTCAAATCTTCTGCTCCATGCTTCTGCATGGGCTGAGGGTGGTGTCATAATTCTTTGGAGAGCGTTCAAGATCTCACCAAACATTGGGGTGCTTCAATTTTAGAAAGCCTCAGCTAAGATGCGTCTCTGGTTTGTGGTATTCATCCTCCTCAAGCTGGGGACAAAGCTCTGATGTGCCATGGGCGGGGCTCAGCAGGCCATCACCATTGCAGATGCACACACCCACTACAGAGACCATGTCTACTGGTGAGGGAAGAAGTGTTGTGCTTCCTGTCACTCAGAAATGATCTTTCTGCAGTGGAAGCCAAGGAGGTGGGGAACAACCGTCTGCCCTGATGACTATCCTTCAATGAAAACACGTGTCTTAATGTATAATAATGATACCCTGAAATAGAAAAATCGATTCCTTATTTGGGAAAAACACAGTACCTATCATTTAGAGAAAATAAATGTACATGACATAAGTTAAGTACAGTTCTGTAGATTAGAGCAAGTCAGTCAACGTCATGAGCCACCCTTTAAAATTCTCACTTCAGAGAAGGATGCTCTTTACAGTCAATGATAATTCATTTGTTAGACCAATTTGCATAAAGAGCCCTTACAATTCCCCTTGTGGTAAAAAGCAGTAGCATCTTTATTTAAATTTGTTTTTATTTTTCGGGCCTCTTTAGAATGGAAGTCCATGATTCATGATGAACATTCCTTTAATTTTAGAGTTGCACATTTTGCATAAGGCTAATTAAGTTGTTTAGTCTAACGGACAAACCACCATTTTGAAATGGGCACCATAGACTTTGGCCAACGAATACTTTGGTGCTTAAGTATTGCTTTGGGTTGTACCTTTCAAGATTGGTGATGGCAATACCCATAGTTTCAAAGTGCGTGCACTGGATACCAGCAAAGAAACTTCGTGTTGAAAATAAGTATGAAAGTCCGTCAGATTTACTGCTGACATAACACTTCATGGTGAAAACAAATGAGTGGACTGTTCTCAACCTCTGCAGAGGGATTCCAGCCTTAAGCTAAATATGAGAGGCAAAAGAAAACAATCTGACTTTCTTCAGAACCACAGGTTGCCCACGCAGGGAACTTGGACATTTGCTCCTTGAACACTTGACTGAAGGATGATTGCTAACAGAAGTTTTGGCATTCCACTGCTCTTTCAGTGGCCATAGAAAGGACATATTTATTTGAAGACAAAATTAAACAAATCTGATGCAAGATGGATCGATTACCACATGTTGCTCGAAGGCTTCTCGCTTAATAAACAACTAGATTTCTGCGATGCCTGTTGTTGAAGTCAAATTCTTGATCTGCGTTTTAAGAAAAAACAACATACATTAAACAGCGTCTCTTAGCAGTTGGTAGTCGAGATAATACGATGTCTGTTCTGAACATTTATATATTGCACACATGAAACGCAGAAATATGTTGAAAATGATATTCCGTCTAAAAAGGTTGTGTTCAAATACTACACCCTGCTTCATAGGTAACAATTAAGTACAGAGCTTTAAATATGTAAATTCTCTACTAAGTGTTACAATATCGTGCAAGCAAAATATATTTTTTGCAGACATAATTTTTGCTCAAGACTACATTGCCTCCTACTAATGTTTGCATATATTGCCAAAATTAATTTAAAAACAAATTCTTATAGTGAATCCATTTGTAAAATGATATGAAAACAAGCGCAAATGTTTGTGTTCCCAAAAGAGTAAACATGAAATAGCAGTCTTTTGATTAAGTATTTTCATATGTTTAGGGCTTGGTAAGCCTTAATTTAGATTGCTGAGTAACCTTTTCATGAGCATCTCAATGCCCACTTAAATGAGTGCCACCACTACATTGATAGAAACCAAAGATTGGAAATACTGTTAAAGATTATTTTTTTTAAATGGATAACCGGGCTTTGGAAAACCATGTGATAAAAATGGATCTTTTGCAAAGCTGTTCTTGTAGCTGTCACAATTCCTAATGGTGAGGGTTTTCAAATTCTTTAAAACATTACATACTGCTCCGGCTCTACTCCAAAGACCTTTTCCTGGTCCAAATGTGCCATTTGCATGAATCTTATTCAGTTTGAATCACGTTTACTGAAGCGGTTCTTGCTGTTTCAAACTGAAAGATGTTATGTGATATTTGTATAGCGCTTAACTGCCATTGTCAAAGCCTTGAGGTGCATTTTGCTGTATAGGAGCTTGGCAGGCCGGAGTATGAACATACATGATGAACATTGCGGGACAAGCACATTACATGATGCTATATTTATGATTGCAGGCAATTGACATTTTTGCAAAAGATGCTAAGCCATGCAGCCCTTCAAGTACTTTATTAACCTTAAATGAAATGCCAAAGTTTATAAAATGCTAGTTAATGAGGCAGCACGGTTTAATTGATCATGTGTCCTGGATGGTTCAAGAAATATTCCAACGCACTGAGACAGTTCAAGGGTTTTTAGTAAGCATTCAGTTCGCTCTCTTGTTTAATACACACTAATCCTACCCTTCTCAGGCGTCCATACTACCCGGGTTAGTATATGCAGCAGATTACAACCTACTGTTTAAGTTCTTAATGCTATTATGCGTGATGACCTAATTGCGGAACGCCTTATGAATCAGAGCTCCCGCAGGGACTTCCTAGCTGTCCCTAATCTATCCAAGGGTTAGAGTACCATTGTCTGATAGTATTGGATTGTGTCTTACCGACACTCCCCAATTTTGTCCCCTTTCTATCACCCCCTTGCACTCCTCTCCCACTCACTTCCTGCGGTTCCCCTCTTACTAATTTCCTCCAGCCAACTCCTCCCTCCACTCCATGCTTATTCCTCCTCTGTCCCTCCCTCTTTCTAAGGCTGGCCTCCACCCTTTAATGTTACTACTTCCTCCATTGCACTACTACTCCCCCCTTTGCATTACTACTCCACCTCCCTACTAGTACTTCCCCTCCCCACTACTAGAGCCCCCTCCACACTACTCTCTCCTCAATACCAACACTCCCTTCCAACACACTAATATTCCCTCCTACACGCTACAACCCTCTCTCCACCCACTTGCCTACTCAAACACCCTTCTTTCACTCACACAAAAACATCACATCCACTCCCTACACTTTCTATCCTATCCACAATTGTAACACTCTCATGCATACTTACAATGTAGTACCTCTTGCACTCGCTAACCACCAATTCACCTGCTCCATAAATCGCCTCCACACTCTGCATCTCTGCCCTTCTTCCTGCTGGTCACTTGGTCTGCCACCGCCTCCTCTGTCCACACCTTCCTGTTCCCTTTTTATGACCACCGCCTCCTGCCACTGGTTTACTTGCCATGACTTCCCTGCCCAGAAGGTAACACAATCAACAAAACTGTTAAATAGTGGGCTAAACCCTGCCACTTTTTTCTATGTGGGCCCGCCGTAGAATAGTGGTTGTGATCCGAGGTGTTCAGTGTACAAGTTTTTGTTGGGGAGCTTAGTTCTGGGCACCCCTATGGGAAATTGAGTGTGTTCAGGGTTTAGAGCACTGTTTAGTCCCTGGTAGTCTAGGGAGCGTCCAGCGCTGGAGTGCTTTGCTTGGCTTCTCTCTCTGCTGTGTAGTTGCTGACTTGTCAGTTCCTTCGCTACCCATTGGAGCAGAATACCGGCAGCATTGGGGTGTTGCTTTCACTTATTCGGGTCCAGGTCTTTGATGACAGGATGCAGACTACATGTGGCACTCCTCTCTTGGGTGCTGTTTGTCTTGCCTCAGTTCATGTACATTGACTCAAAAAGAGTCTAGCGAGCATCTTGTTCATGAGACATGGTGTGAGACAAAGGGGTATTGCAAAACAGCATGCTTGCCCAAAGGGGGTTAAGGAATTGGGACCCTCCCAACTTCCACTGTTCTCCTCACGGGGGGGGGGGGGAGGACTGGCTCTGGATTTCTCCTTGACAGGCTTTCCATACCCAACTAAGAGTGTTCCAGTCTCCTCTTTACAAGTCCACTGTAATGGCCCTGTCACATATGCCAGCTGGAATAGTGGCTAAAGGTAAAACATGCCAACAAGATGATGACTTTGTACCTAACTGTTGGGGCGTTTTTAAAGTATTTAATTAATATAGCCATTGATGCAAAAAAACTGCTCACTGATTTCAGATCCACCAAACAGGAGGGACTTAAAGTTAATATGTATCTGGCTGTGTGAGGTATTGGTGCAGCACTCTACTTCGTCCCAGACATTCTGGGGAAACCAAAAATGACAGTAGACTAAATGGCAACACACTTAAAGGATTACCAGGCATTGAGAGTATTTGACTGGTATAAAGAACACACTTTATACCCAGATACCTCAGGGTTAGGTGCGCTCTACAAATAATAAAGTAAACGTCCTCGTCCCAGTGGTCTTTTTTTTTAAAGAGATTGATGATACTTAGGAAATAGTTATATCAAATTTGGTAAAGGCGAGGTAAACTGATCAGGATACTTCGCCTGGAATGGACCCTTCATACTACAACACTGTCCACACTGCAAAAGTACATTTTGTTGCCAAGATGTTAAAATCCTTTGCATCTGCACTCTACGTTCGCCTCGCTTCTCCCCCCGAGCCCAATGGGCCTGTCTATGCCTGAACTGGAGCCCAATCGAGGATCCCTGTCTCATCGTCATCCGACCCTCTGACCTGATTGATGTCATCGCGCGACATAACTTTCTGTTTGCATGAGCTCACGCGATTATCGCTTATTAGAAGAGCTTGATAACATTAAGCTATATGCTCTCCCCTGTCTGTCACTAACTGGCATACGAATTCCACACACCATAACCTTTGCTCCTTATAGTAGCCCTACTAGACTCTTTCCGAACTAGTCTCTTGTAGGACAGGCTATAGATGCCCCCCCTCATCAGTGCATCAGGCCGTGCATTACACTGATTGCTGACACGCGCCTCGGCATTGACTACTGCTACGTCCTGCTAGCGCCACTCTATTACCGAACCAAGCTGCCTCGCAATGCTGAGCGACTAGCCTACTGCCTTTACCGCTAATTGCAGTTGCTAATCACCACTACCTGTGGAATTAAGTTGCCGCCCCCTAGAAACATCTCGAGTCATTTTCATGACACCATTCCTGATAAGCCACTGCCTACCATTGAATCGTTGATTCCCACCGCTGAAATGTGCATTTCCATTGTCACCATGGTCAGGAACTGCTGTCCACCTTGATATGTTTGCTGCATCCTTGCCCAATTACCTATTTTTAGCACGTATGCTGCCTACCTCTGACGTGCCTATTGCTCACCCTCCAAAAACCGCTGCACATGATGTATTGATTGCTGCCTCTCTGCTGCCCACTCTTAACGTACCTGCTGCTGCTCATGTTGTATTGATTGCTGTATTGATTGCTGCCCACTTACATGCTGCCTAGCTTCCTATGTGCCCACTGCTGCTCTCCTGGTATTGATTGCTGGCCACTTATATGCTGCCTATTCTTAACGTGCCTTTGCTTACCTACATCATTGCTACTGTACTAGCTTGTGTTCACACCTGCCCATATTGTACACAGACCTAGCCTATGTGCCGTAAACTGCATCATTTGGTTCACCCTACCCCTGTACTGCGCACCCAATTTGCTCATGCTCTGATACTACATTGTCATTGTCCTAGATTTAGCGCACACCCTTCTATTCTTGATTAGCTAAACACGCGCCTCCCCTAAAATCACTATTTTTCATACATAACACCAGTACGCAAACACCTTATCTGGGACACACTGTGCCACCTCCTCGTTGCCCCCACCCTACCTAGGCCGAGTTCAGGAAGTGTCTCAGCTGCCACCTACATCCACCCACTACCCACCACTATGCACTGGTTCCTGACGCACCTCATTCACATCCTGCACTTCAGCACTTGGCTCATCCCCGGGCCTACTGTTAGTATTAGGACCTACAACGAAACACACTCTGTAACACTATCCGCACACCTCCCGTTCCTTACATTTCTCTGCCTACTCGTGCAATAGCCACCTCTCATGTTTACAGGCTCAATGCCACAGCCACCATGCCCTGAATTAACCCTTACCTAACCGACCCTGCCCTTTGGCTTCAACACCAAACCAAAACCTAATCAACCTTGCCCTACCTCGCTCAGAAATCCTAGGCTGAGTTCTAGATTCACCCTAACTGAATTGTGCTTACATCCTGGGACAAATAGCAGAAAACCCTCATATCATGATAAAGTCAAGTGATATCCAGTCCAAACACTCACCTGACCTCTTCAGTACTACCCACGTCAGAAACTCAAGACTAGGATCTCGACTCTGCCGAAAAACTCCTTGCCCACGCACTAATGGTAAACACTCCCTGCTCCACACTAAATCAACTAACACTACCAACGATGCAGGCACCACCTCTGTCACCGATAATATGACTACCGCCCATCCAACTACCTACGAAACTAGTAATAATGTTACCATGATCAAAGCGGCCCTTATTAATGCCAGATCCCTCCCAGCCCATGCACTGGACATTGCAGACTTTATCACTACTGAAGACCTTGACCTCCTTGCCGTTACGGAAACATGGCTACAAGCAGCAGCTGGCCCATCTTTGTCGTTTGCCATCCCAGACAATTATGCCATCATTAGATGTGATAGAAACACTAACCAAGCTAAAGGAGGCGGTTTTGCCTTTATCTTCAAGAACTCTGTCGATATCAGAGCTATTCCCAATCTCCAGATCACATCTGCCGAATCAATGTCTATCAAACTGCCTTTATCACCTAACCATACGGCCACAGTGCATCTCCTCCTTCTCGGAGGACATTGCGACACTCCTTGCTACCAATACTAAACCTAACTCGCAAAACATAATACTAGGAGATTTTAATCTTGGCTTCAAAGACCCCAAGGATGCTAAAGCTCTTGATTTAGCCAGCACATTATCGGATCTTGGATACACACACCACATTCACGAGCCCACGCACATTAAAGGTAGAACCCTCGATTGGCTTGCGGATCTGAATTGTACAACCAACCTAACGTCTATCACGCCATGTATCTGGTCTGATCACCACAAAATAACATTCTCTATTAAAGCTACACCACACAACCCTAAACAGAATATTGCCCGGCTATCCACACACATAATAAGAAAGACATTACAACAGAAAAACTCCTCCCGCTAATTCTTCCCCTCCTCAATAACGCATCAGCCTCCCACTTAAACCCCACGGTTCTAGTGGATACCTACAATCGTGCCATTCTAAAAGCACTAAACACCATAGCTCCTTAAAAACTACATGAGCCCAAACCACATTCTCACCTCAACTCTTGGTTTACACCACACCTACGAGATCTGCGTAAAGCCAAGAGAAATGCTGAGGCCCACTGGAAAAACTGCCCTTCGGAAGTCAATAAAGTATCCTGACCACAGCTTCCACTAACTACAAAGAAGCTACCCTTTTAGCAAAAAAAGACACGTATAATAAACAAATCATACAAGCGGAATCTAATACAAAAGAGCTGTTCAAGATCCTCAAACAACTTGAATCTCCTATTGCCCCCATTGACAAATGCATCTCTGACCACTCGTGGTGCTCCAGCATTCAAAAGGCACTCCTTGATAACATATCTATGTTACAAACTAAAATCAACTCTAAAAAATGTAGCTTACTCGTTGACTCTGAGTCCAAACCAGCTACGTACAATATCACTTCTCCGGAACTCTCACTTAAACCATTTAGCTTTTCACCTTTGTCCACTTGGGAAGTGGAAAACATTATTAGGAAGCTCAAACCCTCCAACTGTCATGGCGATTTATGCCCTGCACCAGTCATTAAAGCGGTAGCACATGACCTTGCTCCTTTTATTACCACTGTCATTAATGACTCCTTCAAAACAGGAATTGTGCCTGATATCCTTAAAGATGCTTGGGTCATCCCGCTAATCCAAAAACCCACTCTTGACCCTAGTAACCCATCCAACTATAGACCTATTACAACGGTGACCTTTCTTCTAAAAATTCTGGACTGTGCAGTCTATCTGCAAATACAGGATTACCTAGAATCTAACAATCTCCTGGGTCTTAGGCAATCAGGCTTCCGCCCCAGAAACGGTACGGAAACAGCCCTGATTGACCTTATAACACAAATCCAAGACATAAAAGATGAGGGCAAATTAGCACTCCTACTTTAGCTTGATCTATCAGCAGCTTTTGACTTGGTCAAGTACCAAAGTCTCTGCCACCACCTAAAAACAGCTGCCCACTTCTCAGACAAAGCTAACCTTAGTCATGGCCAAAATTGATTGCTGCAATGCCCTTTACCTAGGGACTAGTCAGAGAAATATCAACAAGCTCCAAGTAACACAGAATAATGCCATTAGGGCCACCCTCAACATTCTGAGGCAACTTCACATATCTGACACAAGACAAAACCTTCAGTGGCTGTCTGTTGAGCACAGAATCTCCCTTAAAACCCTGGCACTGATGCACAAAGCCAGGCGACCCTTGCTCCAGTATATCTTACCAACCGGCTCTCTGCCCATGCATTCACAAGACCCCTCAGATCTGCTCAAGCGCACACCCTATCCATTCCTAGATTTAAACTCCAAAAAGCTGGAGGATCTAGTTTCCCTCTCTTAGCGGCCAAGCTATGGAACACTTTACCCTCGTCCCTCAGATGTGAATCCTCCTTCCAACTATTGAAGAGCAAAACCAAATGTTGGCTTCAGGTGTTGGACCATGATGGGCATCACTCATAAGCTTAGCTACTTTTTGACCCCGTGATCTGGAGGGCTCTCCAGTTCACCCTGCCCCTACTATTACCTTTCCCTGTAATGCGTAATTTACCTTGTTCCTATGTAACCAGCACTGTTAAATTAATTTGCTCTTTCCTATGTAATGTACCTGCATGTACTATTCTGTGAACCTGATGAATTTCTGCTGTATTCTTTGTCAACCTGTGCTTCAGCTCAATACTGTGCATTTGTTTTCTCATTATGATGTAACCTACGAACAAAGATTGTTTCGCCCATGTAATGCTATTTATATCTGTAAGACATGCGCCCAGATGCCCCAGGGCCAGGAGCGCAATACAAATAAAATAAATACAAATACAAACTACAAAGGATTTAATTGTTTACCATTAAAATACCAAAGGAAAGACCAGGGGAAGGGGATTGTTCCCCCCTGCCCCCCAGCACTGTTGAATCCGCTTGAAGGGAAGGTTCCCACTTTCCCTAGTGGCAAGCGAACCACAAATAAGAGAATCTTACTTACATTTGTATGGCACTTTGTTTTGGGATTATTCTGAGTTGCTGGACTTTCAACTGGAAGCTTGGTTTAACCAAGTGGAGGAAGGCTGTAGGAAAGTAGCTAAGTACTTTTTTATTTTTCCCTTATAGTAGGGTTTTGCAGCATATGGAGTGTGAGGGGCAAATTAGGGTTTTAACACAGGACAGTGAACATTGATTTGGGCGTTCTGACAAGGACTGTCACAACTGGCTAACATAACTCCAGATGCTGCACAATACTGCATAGATGTGTATCATTTACCATAATATGTATTGCATGCTTCCTGTTTATAGCCTACATTGTATCATTGAATATTGGCAGGCCATTGTAAACAATAGGTATTCAGAGGGCATTAAGCAATACTAGCCTGCATGCTCCGGTTCCAACTTTTTGCATTGTTGTTCACTGTCTTTCTTTTTCCACCTGGAAAGTGCTCACTGAAAGGTTCTAAGTACTTTCTCCAACTGTTTTTGTTTGGACGAGGATGGTGAGTTGTAACATGTTTTTGTAGTTTTACCATAATATTTTGGCATATCATGAGTGTAAGGACTGTAACGTGCTATCGTCTCTTGTCGTCTTTATGCACCATCGGCTTTGCCTAATGCCCATTATACAGTTGTGGGATGATTAAACCTGTTTGAAGACTCCTAAAATGCTGTAATTTGTTATTAAAAAGTCATATTGTACAAAGTACAGTGATGACATATTGACTCCTCAACTAAATAATGAAACTCTTGCATTTGTTTTGCTCAATCTAAAAATAAATCTGAGGATATGCCCTGTGAAGCTATTCGTCCAGTAATCTGAGACCCGTAAATGCTGCAGAAACACTCCAATGCATGGTGCAAAAGCTGCTAACAACTCTCTCAAGACACTATTCGATAATCTAGCTAAATGACCTAAGGCGCTCTGACACTGGTGCTCATTCTAGCATTGTGCACCCACATGTCAGGGTGTTGTAAAGATGTTGTTTCCGGTGAACTTGGTGTTTAACCAGAAGGTGAATTGGACCAGAATTGTTCGTAGAAAACATACACATGACGTGTCCATTTGCCATTTCATTGGGATCCATAAATCTTTTGAGCTCATTACTGACCAGCACTTTACTATTTTTTTTCTTCGTTGTCATACTTGTTCAAACCTAGCTCACAAGAAACAACATTGTGCCATAAAGCATGTTAGTATTTGGCGAGGGGACATGGGTGGTGGCAGCCTCCCAGCCAATCAGGAGGCTCAGAACAGGGACTTTACCATATGGTAAAGCCACCCGTTCTCAGCCTCCTTTGAGGGGAGGCTGCCATCTTCCCCACTGGGACTGAGGTAAGTGCGCGTCCCCTTCACGCCCACCCCCCTTTTCCACATTTAAACCCCCCGCCCCTACTTAACTGGTGCTCTCTTGTCCCTCGCTGGGAACACTATTGTTTCTGACACATCCCCTTCGTGGCAATGGCTGCCATGGAAAGGGAGAAGGGACTACATTTATGGTATTTATTGAGCACAGACCCAGCTCTGAGAAGCAGTGGAGCGCTTTTCAGAGATGTACAACATTATAGATGCATAACAGTGCTTTTCAGAGGTAACAGAACAGATATACAGCGGGTGTTAGGATACAGTGGGGGACAGAGGAGAGGTACAGCTGTACCGGGTGGCGGGGAGGAGAGGGGCGGGCAGCATCTAGCAAGTCGGGTTGCATGAGGGGTGACGTGATGGCCTAGTTGTTCATTAAGAGACTCCTTGAAGAGATGGGTCTTGAGTTCTTTTCTGAATTGTAGGAGCGTGGAGGGCAAGTCTGATCCCGACGGGGAGGCTGTTCCATAGTATTGGGGCGTAGGCAGAGAAGACTTGTTTTTTTATTCTTTCCTTGTTGCAGCAGTGGATTTCAAGTCTGCACATGTCCTGGCTTCTGGTGGTGCGCTGTCCCCCAGAGATGCAGAGTTTCTCCGCGAGGTAGCTGGGTGACTCGAGGGCGACTGCCTTATAGATGATGCAGCAAGACTTGACAGTGGTTTGTTTGTGCAGTGGGAGCCAGTGAAGGTCGATGAGGGCAGGGGTGATCTGTTTGTATCTGCATAGACCCTTGATGAGGCGTGCAGCCGTGTTTAGGACATTTCTCAGGGGCACAGGGGAGAATGACGGGAGGCCTTAGAGGAGTGCATTGCCCCATCCAGGTGAGATAGGACCAATGCTTGAACAGTGGATCTAAAGCTGTCCGGAGTCAGAAGGGCTTGACTTTTCACAGGAGAGAGAGCTGATACCAAGCTCTCTGAGTTTTCTTAGCTATGTGTTTCTTGAAGGAGAGGTGTTTGTCAGTGTGGAACCCGAGGGACGTGGCGCAGGAGGTGAGGTTGGGTGTGAATCCCTCAGAGTTGATGGTTGATGGCCAGGCCTGTATGTCTGGGTGTTGTTGGTGAGGAGTAGGAATTCTGTCTTGGAGGGGTTGAGCTTAAAGTATGCACTGGACATCCAAGACTGGATCAGTGAGAGGCAGGTTTTGAGCCTATGGATGTCCTTGATGGAGTTGATCTTGAGGTACAGCTGTGTTGGTGGGTGTTGTGTGTGGCTAGGAGTGTAGTTTCCTTCTCCCGCTTCTGTGGTGCCATTCTTGGATTGCGTTGTTTTTTCAAGTTGAGAAAAGGCATGTTAGCTGTTTCTCAACCTGAAAGAAACAACTATTAGCATCCCGGTATGACATGCCCACTGCAAGGGGTTCATTGCTTATATATACCCAGTAATACCTACAAATATAACCACATGTACACCATCTTCAATGCAAACAACTCAAAGCACAACACAACAGTTAAGATTAAACACAAGCCATAAGATTAAACATCAACCTGCTGCCTAACGGTACACCCATGTTATCCCCACTTCAGTCAATGTATGCTGTGCACAGTATAATTTCAGCAAGTTGCATTGCACAAATTAGTCTATAACTTCTTACGGAAACTCAGCAAAGTTGCGCCCGGGCGCAGTGATACTGGAATTCCTTTTTCCCTTTTGGGAATTCAAGCCTCAACATATTACTACTCTGTGCAGTTCTGTCATCTGTTGAGCTACAAATATTTTTGCTAAATAAGCGTTTTCATGCCTCAGTGCCATAAAAATAAGGCAATTCACTTTTAATCAAGCTTCTAGTGGAAACGTGTACGAATACCAGAATGTATCCACTATATACCTGGCAGCCACTTGAGGTTCGGCTTTATAGCACTCCCTCCTGCCCCCATTTCTATGTAACTGAAAGTAGACGTCTTGATAGTTCTTTACAGTGTGAAACTTCCAATCAATTTGTGAGTACATAGCAAACCCCAACACTTTCTTCAAAGCAGTCACCTTCCGACAGACCAAGACCATCCTGGCCCTGGACACAAGGGAGACAAACCTCCGGGCAGAGGATATCTGCAATAGGCAATTTCTGATATAATTGTGTGGTGTTTGCATACTGGTGTATAGAGACCCCGCATTCCCACCAATGTACTCCTCAGGTTGCTTCTTGTATACATTGAAAAACATTGGAGGGGCAGGATTGGCCACCCCATGCTACGGGGGAACTGGAAGGATTCCAGCCTGATGAATTCTGTTTGCGGATATAGAAAAGATGAACATGACTACATAACTTTTCCGCTAACCCAATACCCTTGAAAGAGTGGTAAATAGTGCCATATGGTCAACTGTGTGAAATGCCGCTCAGAGGTCTAGTGGAACATGCAAACAGGCCACCCTTTTAGGCAGTATTTGTAGTGCATCATTACCTTTTGAAAACTCTGCCTTCCAAAATAGCGTTTCATGGCATTGCCAACTAAAGGAGACATGCATTCAAACACACATCAAGGGACAACAGAGATCCAGGTCAAACTGTGAATACTGTTTGCCCCATGCAAATTATTCTCCTACGCATCCATGTATTTCCCACCAGTTCTAGAAGCTGACAGCACAATGTTTAGAAGATATTAGATTCTTTTTGGTAGATTCCATTTCATTCATTTTACTTTTCATCTCCTACATGCCATGCATCATTGTCTTGAAATGTGTGGTTTATTCTCACCATTCTGGACTCCAATTCTTCTAGTTGGCCATCCACTACCACCACCATTTTTCACCTTGTCCATCTTACTAAGTAGAGCCTCCAGTGACCCTTTATCCCCTTCAAAAAACCTCCATGTGTAATGCTTTCTTAGCATGAGTTATCTATGCTCTTTGTTTTACCAGAGCAGGCAGTAAATAAGCCCTTCGCTACAGTTCTTTAATTTGTTCTCTTTTCAGATGTCCTTTATTTTGAAGTACCCACAAATAGCTCCTCTAGGTTTATGTAATCTACAGTTCAGAAGATCTGGCATCTCCCGACATGTGTCTTATCAAAGTGCTGCTGTAAATGCAAACATTTCCCCTTATTCGCTGTAGTGGTCGCTTTACACTCAAGCTATCTCCCAGCATACTTCCTCCTTGTGTCTAGTCCTCTGTAGATTTCAAGGAAAGATCCTCCAACCGGTTCAGAATTTGGTCTTGTGAGGACAGATCTGCTTGCTCCCAGTCAGTCCTTACAAGTCTATCCAAGGCTCTGGATGCAATCATCTGGTCAGGGCTGGCTGCTAGAGGTGGTAAAGAAGCTGATGCCAATATTTTGAAATCTGTTTAGTGTGGGGGAGCTGACAGCAGTAGAAAAATCACTTCATCCGCCAGAGATCATGGTCCAAGTCTGGAATGGTTGCTGCATGGGCTAGCCACCTATCCCGGGAGCTCAGCACGGGGCTAAGGATGGCTTCATCACCTGAACCGGGCCAAGAAGGAAGTGATACTGGTGGTCCGTGAGTGTCTATGATTTAGGCAAGCCCCCTTGGGCTAAGTGTGAGGTGTAGCATTTTTGGGCAGAATTCAAAGGCAAAATACACCACAGCACCATCTGAATGTGCAGTGTGTTTGTATCTTCTCTCAGTGATTTTACCCGTTTCAGCAAATAAGAGCGCTTTTGTTTGTTTGCACATTCCTACTTGGTGTGCTTTCACATCATGGCCTCTACAATCTCCAATATGGCCGACGCAGGCACTTGAGTGCCAGCTAGTCCAACCTTGCAAAGCCTCTGATTGGCCATCAAACTCCTCTTAAGCCAATCGGGGGAGCTGGCAGGCTAAACCGGCCCTCATTAAGGCCCCTGTCTGGCCTGTCCAGCTGTGTATGCCGGGACCCTAGGTTTAATTTGCTCTGCCTCACCTCTTTACGCCTCAGTTGCACTCTAGGTCTTTGGGGAGACTGCATCCTGCTCCTGCAACGTTCTGAGGAGTTAGGGCCTCCTTGTCCATTCCCTCCTGCATCCCCCCTGTCCAGTATCATCTCCCTTGCTCCATTTCCGCCCCTGAAACCAAAAAACTGCCTCTTTTGATTCCTTGTGTGTGACTTTGATCTGCCATCCCCCCTCCATATATGCACTGATTTGTCATCAATAAGGGCTTCCCCTGGGCATCCCAGACTAGGCATTGACTTAGTTGGAGTGATGAATTGAAGTCACTTAACAGATTCTTCCTTGTAGACCAGGAACTCTTAACGCTCCTCTGGTGCACAATATGACTGCATGTTGCACTCTTTACTTTCTGTCAACTTTTTTCTTTTCTGAATCCTGCCTTAGTTTACCTATGCTGTGGATCTCCCTGGCACTGTTTCCCCCTGGAGTGATCAAACCCTGATCCCTCTGTTGGACATTTTAATGCTTGCATTTCCATATGGTTGTCTAATTTTAATATGTCTGCCAGATATCGGCTGAATTGCCCACAGCACCACATTTGTGTACTCTAAAAATTAGGCGCTGTAATATCTGCTGTCCCGCTGAATTTTGCCTGCATTGTCATTCATGCTATAATTTCAAATGTTTCTCCCCACACCATCTGCATTTTGTATGTGAGCAATTTTTAGTCTAATCTTACTAGTCACTTCCTACTGTATTACTTGATTATCAAATCTTTGCTACAGTGTTAATCTCAATGTTTTGCTTTCTGTAATTCCTGTGTCCGGAGTTAACTGCTCCTCCATTTCCCATCTCTCCTTTATTGGCTGCTCAGCCGTTTGGTGATATTATATTCCACGTGCACAGTGCAGTCTCTCCCCCTGACCCTCCCACCTGACACCTCCACGCCCCCCACTCTCATGGTGTTCTCCGTCCCCCCTATCTACTCTAACTGCTACTCTGTCACCTACCCTACTTCTCTCTCGAAGTCTGGAAGGAAGAAGTTTAAGACATCGCTCCTGGCTGCCAATCTAGGCCTTCCCGTTGCCGATACCTATGTCAATGCTTCCTTTAGACAGACTATCACTGATATCCTCTTCACTGTCCCTTCTCCTGACCTATGGATTCCCCATATGGTGTCTACTCTCTCCCCTTGCTCCTCCTCGCCCATTAATGCTGGAACCAGGTGGGAAGTTCTCTTGGCGTACTTCTCATCTTCTAGGTGCATCATTAATGTCAATCATAATGGCACTATCATGGCCCAGGGCTCTCAGCCCAATCTCCTCCTTCTTGGTAGTCGGTTCCTGTCTCTCATTAACTACCTACCCTCTCCTGCCACCCTGCCGTCTGCCCTCCCTCTTGCCTCATCCACCGATGGGTGTACCATGTCCCTGCACCCCTCCTGAGAAGTCATTTACAGGAGGCAACCAGCTTCACTTAGCTACCCTCAACTCTCGTGCTGCTGTTAAACACTCCTCTGACATATGCCACCTGCTTGAAGACCTTGACATCTTCACACTCACCGAGACATGGTTCAATGCCAGCTCTGTCACTGCTTTTGACACACTCCTTTTTGAGGGCTACAAGATCCTCTCCAAGCCCAGCACTCCCCGGTCTGGAGGCAGAGTTGACCTTGTCTACCCTGATTGGATCCCTGCTTCTATAATCCCCACTCAATGTTACTGTTCCTTTAAATGCCTCGTCTGGAGGCTGGGTGTCTCTCCCACTCTCTCCCTCCCTCACTCTCACCACTATCTAAGGCCCCCTGGACGTACCCCCCTTTTCCTCTGTGACTGGGCTGTCCTCTCTTCCTCTCTCCTGAATTCCTCCCCCAAACTTCTTTTGCTTGCAGACCTTAATATTCATCTAGACTCTCCAGATGCGGCCACTGTATCTTTCCGCAACCTCTGTGACTCTTTCCCTCACAATTCTTCCCTCTGGCCCGACCCACTCTGCTGGTCATACCTTGGATGCTATTATCTCAGCAGACATCACTCTCCGCAACCCTCCAACTACTCCTCTCTCCTGGTCTGATCACTCTCTTCTCCCGTCTGGAGCTCCCTGGTCACCTAACATTGCCTCAGCCTGCACTGCCAGTCTCCTTCTCTGTCATTCGACTGATGAATCGTGTGTCTGTTGCTGCATTTGCTGCCACCTTCATTTCCCCCCCCCCTCCCACCCTGACGTTCGATTCTCATATCGACTGAACTCTTGCTAACCCTCTCTCCTCTCTAACACTCTGGACATGCTTACCCCTATTAAGATGATCCGGATGAAGCTTGCCTCCAAGTGCAACTCTTGATATGACTCAGCTGGGGCCACCAATAACATGGCTGAACTTCAAAATCTGCAAGGAACTCACCAATCCTACTGCAGTCTTCTCTTCTTCTCTTCCTTCCAAGGCCCTCTGCACTACACTGGCCTCCCACTTATCCACAAAACTCAGGACATCCTGTCCTCTCTCTCCTCTACTTTCCTCCCCACCCACCTCTTCTCCTGCCTCCCTTAGCCCTTCCCTCCTTCCCCCATTCTCTCCTCTTTCTCTCCCACTTCACCGGATGAGGTCTCTAGAGTAGTCAGCTCTATGAAAGTCTCCTCCAAACAGGTGCTCCCCTGCTCTTCCAGAACTATAAAGGACATCTCCTCCCTTGGGCCCCCTCCCCTCACCCACTAGTGAGGCAAAAAACCTGGGGGTCCTCTTCGACTCCTCTCTCCTTTCCCCCACACATCAAAGACATTGCAGAGAAGTCCAACTTTCTGCTCCAACTCCTCAGAAGCGTTGTCCCTTTCATTGCCTTCCTCCAGAAGCTCAATGTCTCCAGAGCCCTGGTTCTCGTTAGGTTGGACTACTGCAACAGCCTATTACTCATTCTTCCTCTTTCCTGCCATCGCCCTCTTCAACTGATCCAGAATAGGGCTGCAAGACGTATTCGTGGCCTCAAGCCCAGGCACCGCATCTCTCCAGCCCTAAAATCTCTCCACTAGCTCACTGTTCCTGCTAGGTCAAATCAAGGCCCTCTGCATCATCTGCAAGGCTTACTGGGTCCTGGGACCCTACTACATTGGTTCCATGTGTTAATATACCCGCAGAAATATCGGCATAAAAAATGGCGCAGTTTTTTTTTTGCCATATTAACCCATGGATTCTGCCGGGGGACACCACCATATTTTTTTAAAGGGAGCGGGGGACACCCCCACAACCCCTGCTCCCATTTACCCCATAAATTAGCCCCATAAATAATGTTGCCTATGCAGTTTCCCGGCGACCATATATGTATATATAGCGACATTATGTATGGGGATAATATTACCTGATACCGCTACATCCAACTGTCTCACCCTAAATACTTCCCTACTAGAGTCCTTCGGTCCTCTAGCCAGTGGTCGAAGAGTACGAAAAATGGTAGTGGACCTATGTTCCCTGCTACCCTGTACCCGCTCCCCACAAATCCCATCGTCACGCCCCCTCCCACGTGCCATACAAACCCCCAAACACATGCGCCTGCTGTTTAAGGCAATGTTCAGTGCAGTGAAGTGCAAGTTTCAACTTCTTCCTAAACTTTTATTTCATATGTCAGTATAGTTGAGCTTTTGGCTTCCCTTCCCCACGTTTTCAGCATGGTACAAGGCGGCACATTCGAGCTTCGCACTCACTCTGGCTACTCTGCCACGAGGATACAGTTCAAAGCATAGGTATCAGGGCCTTCTGCCAACGTTTCTTTCCCAATAACAGTCTTTCATTGCAGAGGGCCTGACGTAACAAAAAAGCACCAAGTTCCTTTCTTATCAGGATTTTCACCTGCACAAGTTTTCAAGTCCACTGTTTACCATGGGTCTTCCTCCTTTAGGCTCGGACCCCCTTTTAACACAATATTCACAATTGTTCTCGCTCGTTCGGGCTCAGACCACGGATCTCCCTCATTCAGGCTCGGACCCCTTTAGCACAATGTTCACAATTGGTCTCCCTTGTTCGGACTCGGACCATGTAATCTCGCTTTGTAAGCTTTCCTATCTGTATAAAAATTCGAAGGCTTTTGATTGTGCAATGATTTTTGCTTAAACTGTCGCAGGACCACTTAGATTCATAGAATTTCTCATTCTCATTCTCATCTTTCGCTTCTGCCACTTCTTGGCTGGATACCTCAGAGACCTTTGATTGAGCACACTCGCGGTGCCGGTCCACTCTGTCACTGGTATTGTATCTTTCTCTATTAAAGTTCAAACATCGATCAGCAATTAAGCTTTCCTCGCGTCTTTCATCACACGCAATAGCAATCTACGTTCTTGCACTCTTTAAACAATTTTGCCGCTTGCAACCTTGACTTCAGCACAGACTGGTTTTGCATCGGTCTTCCCAACTCACCGGCTGTGTTGATCTCTGGTGCTGTTTTGATCCCGGAGCCAAGTATGGTACCACGGCGGCTGCTGCTCCTCCCCTACTCGGTCAGCCATTCAGCAGGGCGCCGTGTATCTCTTGACACACAATGCCTGATTCTTCAGTCTGGTTTCCTGGCCTTATGCTTTTTAATCTGAAGGATTCTGGAAAGTAACGGTTTCAAAAAGGTCCAGGATATCTCCCTCCTTGTGCACCCTCCTTGGTTTTCTGTCTTTCTTCCCTCGTTCAGCTACCATCTGGAAAATGATGTTCCTTTTTGTGTGCTTTGCCTCGGTTAGAGTGTGCTCTCGTGCTCCACCTTTTATCCGCGTGGGGAAGCTTAATGGAAGTCAGGTGTGAGTGTTTACCAGTAATTGCCTGACTTTGCCTAGCCATAGTAGTGGGAGATGTCGGGCACAATGCTCGAGTTTGAGTCTGTTTTCTCCCAGAGCGGGCTGTCCGTGTGAAAGTGTTTGTGAAGAGGGGTAAAATTCCCAAATATCCTACCAGGTAGGATGGGGGTAAAGGTGGTACAGGGAGGAGTATACCGCGTCTCGCCATCAGGTGTCCAACTCCTGGAAGACCCCTCATGCAGGTGATCCTCCCGCACTGGTCCATCCCCAGGGCCTGGATGTAAAGTCGATGGCTGTGCCCTGGCCACGAGAGACCCCCTGGGGACTAGCTGGTGAGACACCTTCAGGTTTCTCACAACTACCCCCATGGCTATGACTCTACCTTCATCCAGCTGTGGTCAGATGACCTTAATGAAACACTGGCTTTCTCAGGAAAGATCCTAATAGGCCGATGTACTTTAAAATAACGTAGGACGAAAAGATCGAATTGCAAAATGCTTAGGCCTGCTTTGCCGCATTTTGCAATTCGATCTTGCCGCTTTAAAAAGAAAATTCCCCTGCATTCACTTTCATGTATGCGGGGGGAATCCACTGCAGCCCCTGAAATCGAAAATACTGAAGCAGAAGTGCGGTGGGCACCCCCACACACCTACCTCATTATTTTCGGATTTGTGATTTTATATATATGGCTAATGCAGGAAAACCATGTATACGGTCTTCTGGATACAACCTTTTGGGTCAACACCCTAATAGGCAACATCAACTGCTGGCCTGTTTGTGACCCAGACAATCAAGCCTGCCAACTTGGGTCCATCATTAATCTGAGCTCTTCCACAGGGGACAATGCCCGAACCAATAAGGATGGTCGTCACCCACTTGATATCATGTGCATAAGCATACACCTAGAGATTTCAGCACACATCAGTCCCTTGGTCTGACAACCAGATGCTCCTCAGTCCTTCGCAACACCAGAAGAAGCCACACCCACGTGACACCATCCAGACAGTATCTAAACTGGTCTCCTTCAGAATTATTTAGGTCATTTACCTGTACTTTGACCAGACCTTCAAGATTCAAGCAAACCACCTGGCCAACAAACGCGATCCTTGTGAGTTACTAGGAGCAGTAAACGTAGATTTGACCAGGTCCCTGCACTACTGCTACAAACTGAAAAACAAACCCACAAAGAACACCGCCCGCGCCCCCTCTCCCAAGGACAAGCTTGATTTTTCTTACTGGGGAAAATCCAGTCCAGAGGATACCAAGCCCTGAAAGAAAAAAGAATATAGTTTTGTTTTCTTTTGTTTTTTTATTGTTGCATTTACAGTTTACAAAAAAACATACACAACAAAATTACCAGAGAAGAAAAGAATAAAAGAAAAATAAATACAATCCTCAAAAAAGACAACTTCTAAGAAAAAGAAACATTAAAATACAAACATCAATTTAAGAAAAATCAAGCTTTGGAAGCAAAACATTTTTATTCAACACAGAGATTAAAAATGTAAGAAAAAGATTCAAAGCTAAAACCAAAGTAATGGCAGTGCCCCACATACGACACCAAACAGATGTCTGGTCATCTCTGAGCTGCCAATCGTATTGTCCTCGAAAAACCTGGTTCGTTCCTTATCAAAGAACGTACACACAGCTGCCAGGTGTTTCAGGGTTTCACGAGAATTGCTTACCCCACAGAACCTACAATCCTTCTCTGAAGCCCTTGAGTCACCCAAGTATTCGGGCTGTTCCAGTTCCTGACTTTCTCGTTGACCGGTAGTTGATTTAACCTGAAGCACATACAATTCATACATATAACAGAGCAGGGGAACGTCTGAAGATATAATGGCAGACATTCCCTAGCAGGTATAAACTGAGAATATTCCACAAAGCTTGTATACGAATGAATGCAATCAACCGTCTCAGCCCAATCAGACCTGAACAGAATCTTTTTAATATGCCCTGGTCTAAGAATCGAATCATCTTCAGAGGCACAGATATACACCAACACAGAGCACATCCGTTCCTTAAACTCACTCAAAGATGGCACAGAGCCTGCAAGCATAGCAACCTTAAGACTCTCATAAAGGGAATTCTTGGGAGGAGCAATTATTCTTCCGAAGAAAGAAAGCTGTCTCCAGACATACCTAGCCTTTAATGACACAAGACACAGCTCATGTCTAATGATGGCATTCAGGATCACCATAGAAAGGCCAAGGACATTCTTGTATAGTCTGCCCTGAATAGTATTCAGAAAATCACCCATATTATGGGAGCAAAGGTCAAGACCGTAAAGGATAATCGCCTCAAATTTGGCTAGGTAGTAACGTCTCTGGGGAAGTAAGGAAAATGTACATCCTTTCTGCTTTAGGAACTTCATTTGAGCAATAAGTTTCTTCGCCTTGTCATTCAAGATGGATTTCCAGTATTCAATACTGACCCTGTTAGCCAAATGGTATCCCAGATGGATTACTGTTTTGACCTGCTCCACATTATCAGTTCCCATAGTCAAAGGATATTGTATCTCTTTGGTTCTTCATGATAGAACCTGTACCTTAGACTTTGAGGCATTAGGGAACAGGTTATTTTCCTCCGCCTATTCAAAGAAAAGCTGCATCTTAGCTCTAAGACCTTGCAGGGTTCTATCGAACAGTATAAAATAGTCTGCATAGGCCATCCACTCCAACCTAACACTCCCCAACCTTGCCGGTGCAATGGAAGGACCCTGCCACAGTCCCTCCGCATCGCACGTATAGAGGTTGAAGAGCGTAGGGGCCAGGGTAACCCTTACTTTACACCTGTAAAGGTAGGTATCTCAGAAGAGAGAACACCATCCTCAGACAATCGAACACAAATAGATGTTTTAGAGTGCAGTAAAGCAATCCGCTGGACCAACGTATGAGAAATGCCCAAAGAGGGCATTTTGTACCAAAGCCTGGATCTTATCACCTCGTCAAAGGCACTAGTGATGTCTAACGAAGCTAGATGGACATCACCAACATGGGTATGATGGACATAATGTCTAAGGTGCGACAGAATAGACGCATTAAGTGAAGTGCCAAGCTCAGCTCGAACCCCCACCTGAAACCTACTTAAAAGGTTACGTTCCCTGATAACACTATTAAGATCCCTTAACAGAAGAATAGAAAAAACCTTACTGGTAGCATCAGTTAGGGCTATGGGTCGGTAATTAGACAAATCAAGTTTATCGCCCCTTTTGAAAATAGGTATGATAATAGATTTCGACCAGAAAACAGCACTGTGTAGGACGAAAAAATGTGGTCGAACATAGATTTTAATAGCTCGACCCATGTACCAGAATCTTCTTTGAGAACAAAAGGGGGAATGCCATCAGGACCGGGGGCCGTAGATGGCTTAAGAAGAGCAATCACCCATGATATATCCTCCTTGTTCCAATTACATATTCCCTTCACAGGAGAGCCCAGATCAAAATCATCAAGCGCCCCAAAGGCCTCAGGTAAGGCATATATCTTAGTGTAGAAAGAAACCCAGGAAGCAAAATCTATAGGGCAGTCCATACTCCCTTTAGCATTCCCCAAAAGCCTGTAAACTGAAGATCAGAATTGGCCATCTTTACCCTTACACAGAAGTTCCATCATATTTTAATGACACACAAAGTAAGCGTCCATCCTGAGAGATTTGATGTAATTCTTATGACTCAGGATAATCGCACATTTAACTTTCCCATAGTCGGAAGGCAAGATCTTTTCTTTTACGGGCCTTGGAGAATAGGATTCTTTCATCTCTCACAACACATTTCTTATTAAGACTCGCCGAACGAATCGAATTTGGCGGATGCAGGCCAAAATAGCATTATATGTGGAGGCACCGCCGCTAACCCCAAGATCGCAACCAGGAAGTACAGTAGCAGGCTTTTGGAGAGAGACAGAAAGGAACAGGTTGAATTTATACACCGTTTTCTTATTCCACAAAACTTTAGTGCCCCTGTTGTTGGACTCCAGACCCGCTAAATCTGGTTTGATACAAGGGATAGACATGAAAATAGTGAAAGTGAAAGAGAGAGGCAAGTGATCCCCCAGGTCAGAATGAATTTTTATTTTTTTTATTTTTTTATTTTTATTTATTTAGGACAGGTCAGAATGAAGTTGACTCAGATAACTACAGTGTTTCCTAATACTATCTGAAGTATTCAATATGTGAAGTCAACACTCCTCTATGCAAAGTATGTTTAGTAGCAAGAGATGATGGCATATGGTCCAGCAAAGGCAAGTCCCGCTCCTTGAGAAAAAAATCCCAGCTAATACCTCGTCTAAGATTCGCATGCTGCACCAAAGGAAGAGCCCCTATAGAATTCCACCTGGAACCCTCTGCACAAAAGGAATTAAAATCCCCTCCCAAGATAACTTGAAATCCACATCCTCTCTGAATCCATTCGTACATGATTTCGCCAATCCCCTCCTCTATAGTGTCAAAAGTAACTCTAATAGGATTCCAGTAAAGATTGAGTATCAGTATCGGAGAGAAACCAACACCCAAATTTAACTTGATGGCCAAAAGTCATTCCGAGCAACACCGAACTTACCACGAGAAACCCAAATTACGATCTATAGCAATGGTTAGACCTCCTAACGGGCGCCCCCCCGCCCCCTCCCCAACTGCAGGACAGGAAATAGTATGATACCCATCTAACAGAGGATTGGCCATCAGCATAGTCTCCTGAAGTGGATAGATTCTTGGAATACTGGTACAAGTTGTATTAAGCAGCAATTTATACAAATTAGAACTACCGCAAGTATTCCACGATATGACTTCAATGACCATCCTGTCCTGCATGTACCGGACCTTGCCTTAGACTTTCTAAGGATATAAGAGCAGGTTGTATCCAAGACCAATCCTGGCCATTTCCCAGAAGATTAGAAATAAGAGACATTATATTTCCGGAGTCACCCATAGGTACAGAGGGGGGCCCCACCACTATTTCTGGGGTGGATGCCACAGGTTCCTTGAATGAGAGAAAGGTTTTCGCTTCAGCAGAATTCTGCAATTCCACCAGGTCAAATCCCATGGATAGGAGATTAGACTGTTGATCCCAAACCATGGTATATAATATAGTTTATTTTCAGAATCGAGAGAGTACAGACACCAACGGCTCCTTCAAAGTATTTGAAATCTTTAAAGAACGAAGCACACCTAACAGGAACTAGCAGGAAGTCTGGCTCCAGCCTTTACAAGGATGATCCAAACAAGCATAAATATGAAAATGTTACATCTCGAGGACACGCATTGTACTGCCAAAGACCAACCCTGCATTGACAGCTTTCACATAAAATCAGGTTGGTGAAGAGCCTGAAGACGTCCAGGGCACAGTGTACTTTCCTCAAGATCAACATCAAAACCCTGGCCTCATTCATCTGTCTTAACTTCAGTGCCTCTTTTAAAACTGGCAAAATCTCTAGACCACTCAAAGAAACTACTATTATCCCACTCCTCAAATAAACACCCTGGACCCCCAAGGACAGTTGCACCTTTCACCAGATCTCGAATGTCCCATTCATGACCAAAATCCTTGCACAGAATGTCACTCACTACAAACCTTACAGAATATACTGAGTGGTCAGGCCTATTCTATGGCAACCAGACCGGGTGCTGACCCTTCAGTAGTACTGAAACCAACATTCTCTTCATAAGGGAAGAAATCCTCAAAAGCAATAGATTCCAACTCCTCTTCTGTACTAATCCTGCTAGACCATTCAGCAACATTTAAAATAGACCACCACACTCTTAAGAGACTTGCTGATGACCTAGGCATTAAATTGATCTCTTCATTCCTTGAATGCACAACCCATATTAAAATCTGTGAGTTAAGATTTTAACCATCTGCCCTTAGCCTTGGATCCCACAGGGTTTTCCACGATCACCATGGTTCTTCAATGCTGGCATCAGACCTCTGGCCTGCACACACGAAGCGGTTCTCCCCCATATTCCAACTCTTTGCAGATGTGGCCAAAATAGCTTTCAAGCTCAATAGAAATGACACTCGGTGCACTGAGATCTCCAACTGCCCCTGGATAATGCTTAAATGTTGTAGGCTAAACAATTGCCACCTCTGCCCAAAAACTGAGCTTGCCCTCTGTGACCTCCCTAAACATAGCGGGTTACCTTTCAGTTGGCCAGACTTGATGGGTTGCATCACCAGCCCCGGTCAAACCCCTTAACCTATGTAACATTCTACATGAGGATGTGCCACTCGCACCACAATTTGAGTTTGCACACAAAGCACATTTTAAACTCTTCATGTCATGACTCCCTTGTGGCTCTCTGTTACCCGTAGAGGGAACCTCAAACATGTGTTTCACTTCTGAGAGCAGCGGTCTAGCTGTTCTTACTCAGTGTGCGATGCCTGACCTCAGAGCACAGTGTTTTCCGAAGCCGGAACAGTCAAAGGATTTTAGTGACTCTGAATCCAGTGCACCGCTTCTCCTGTTGCTCCGATGCTTTAGTAAGGCTAATCCTTGTTCGATTCTCCTGTCTACTATTCAGCCTGTTTTCTTCCTTAATCTAACTCCTTTATGTTGGTCTGTGCGGTCTCTCCAGTTCTCCTGCTGTTGTGTGCTGTCCAGCCGCAACATCCTGCCTTTCCCTGCGATCACAACCAGATCCTGTTCCGCTGGCACCTTTAGAGGCATGAACACCTGGCCCTGCTCTGTGGGAGTTTTCAAAGGAACCTTACATCAGGGTTTTCTTCCCCAGAGGGTATCCCGGCAGCTGCTCACCTATTGGTTTTTGCACACACATTGGGCTTCCGGGAGCTCCATAGTATCTTCTGCTTTGGTCCTGTCAACATATTGGGTGAGTGTTTTCTGGCTGGTATAACACTTTGTGCTGCAAAAAAACTTGCTCTACATAGAGGTGGCTCAAAAGAAAGAACTGACTAGAGGCCCATCTAATCTTGACTATTGTAATTCCATGTACCTTGTTAAACATCAGACCCATCATATCAGGTTTGTTCACAACCATGCAGCTAGACATAGCTTGGGTCCTAACATACAGGGCTCCATCATGCCTGCACTCAAAGCCCTTCTCTCATTTGATTCCAGTCTGCCAGAAGGTGCTCTGTCTGATACACATCTCTCCACAATCAGGGTTCCAAGTAAATGAGAGCTCTGCTGACCCCAGGTCATCAGGTGAAAACCCCCTGGACCACCCCAAGTACAAAATGTGAAGTAATGGGACTAGAACATTGCTGGTTTCACCTTCAAACTATGGAATGACTTGTCAAATTCCCCAAGAACGGAACTCAACTCCAAAAGATGCTTACATATCCTTAAATCAACCTTGTTCAAGACCGCTTTCCCAGAGACTCGCACAGCAAACTCCAGGAGCTACTCATCCAACCCAGAACGAGGCTGCCTCCAACTGGCCTTGCGTTAGAGATCATCTCCCACTGGGACCCAACAGACGGAATGCCACACTGCTATGATGCACTTAGTATTTTTTTAATTAATGTTGTTAATTGTCCAAGATTTTTCTAACCAGATAAGAGTGTACCCTACTCTGTATGGTACCCGTTTTTTTCGTATGCACTACCCGGTTCTTCAAATGTCTGTTGCGAGTTGGTGCTGTACAAAACGCCAATTAAATACATCAAATGTCCTGTGTAGCCCCATCACATAACTTGCGTAATCGCCATATACTAAAATGCAATCCCACGTGTGCAGGTGCATCAGATGGAATTTACAGCCTCAAATGACCCACCAATGAGTTGTGCAAAACTTCAAAATGGATTAATTTATGTTTGTACATGCAGGAAATCCTTGAGTAAGTTCCGAGTCGCACAAGTGCCCTTTTCGTGGAATGTGTACTGTTCCATTCCCATACCTTTTTGGTCTACTTCTTTCAATTGTGAAGAATAGGATATTGGAGGGTTGCAGATCTTGTAAAATCCCTGCTAGATAAGGAGCCTGAATCGTAACGCCCAAATACTTCCAGCTGGTAACTAATTCCAGTTTGCAATTATTAGCATGCCTATTAAACTTAGGTTTTGTCTTTTTTTGGATTATCAAAAACCAAATCTTTGTCTTATTTTATTTATTTATTTATTGAGCATTTGTTAGGTGCCTATACAACATAATAGTGTTTCCAGGTGCCACAAGACAAAGTGGGGAGGGAACAAGGGGAGTAAATAATAATGGCAAAAAAGTCAGTAAATATACAATCGTGGTCCTACTAGGCCTTGTGACATTTGGACGTTCAAGTGCAGTGAAGAGAAGTGCAGGAGATGGGGGTGGGGGAATAGGGGGTGGGGGCAAAGTATGGGCAAGTGCTGGTGAGAGCCCGGGAGGAAGTGCTGAGGGGTTCCAGGGGAGAAAGCCGCTGGCTAAGTGCAAGGGTGGAGGATGCACAGCCGGCAGGTAGGGGGCCCACAAGGACAGTCTTGGGGGCGGTCGGGGGACGGGTGCTGGTGTCGACTGGGCAGGGGCATGGTAACCTGTGAGATTCATGGAGGTCCAGGCCGCTAGTCTCAGCGGCAGTGGGTGATTAGCAGGGAAGGGAAAGAGGTAGTGAAAAGCAGAGTTTTGAGAAGTTACTGGAACTTAAGGAGGTCCGGCTGAAGTCTGAGAGGAGTAGGGAGGCTCTTCAAAAGAGAGGCACCAGCTAAAGAGGGAGACATGCCCCCACTCCCTGCTTGTAGAAACGTTTGACAAGCAGTCGGTGGGGTTAGAGCAGCAGAGGGCTCTAGCAGGGAAATATTTGGTGAGAGAAAGTTGGAGATAGTGGGGTCCCAGGCCCCAGAAAGCCTTGTGGATGATGCAGAGGTTCTTGAATTTGACCCTCACGGCCAGGGAAGAGATCTTCAACCTGGAGAGATATGGTCCCTGGGCTTGTGGCCAAAGGTAAGTCTTGCAGCCCTATTCTTGATTAGCTGAAGGGGGCGTAGGGAGGAAAGGGGTTGTGTGAGGAAGAGGCTGTTGCAATAGTCCAATCTAGAGAGGACCAAAGCTCTGGACACATTGAGCGTCTGGGGAAAGGTGATGAAAGGGGGGATGCCTCTAAGGAGGTGAAGCTCTAAGTGGACCTTCTTGGCAAGGTCCAAGATGTGAAGGGTGAAGGAGCGAGAGAGAGGAGTTGAAGATAACCCAGAGGTTTTTTGGCCTCACAGGATTGTGAAGGATAGAGCCCAAGGAAAGCATCCAGGGGGAAGGAGGGAAACAGGGCGCAGGTGTCCCCATAAGAAGGATCTGTCTTACTGGCATTAAGACACAGGTCGTTGGCCGCACACCATGCCGGATAGTGCTCAATCGGGCATGAGGGAGTAAGAAGAAGAAGAGGAGGTAGTAGAGGGATGGAAAGCTGTGTGTCATCAGCATAACACTGGGAATGAAGAGAGGAGGAGGAGGAGGAGGAGGAGGAGATCAGGTGAGCAAGTGGGGCACGATAGATATTGAAGAAGCATGGCAATAGGATAGAGCCCTGGGGGATACCACAGGTGTAGAGAGCGAAGTGGTTTAAGAAAAAGAGCCCAGCTGCAACTGGGAGGGATGGTTACTGAGGAAAGAGGTCAGCCATTCCAGTGCCCGGTCCGTGATGCAGAGGGTATCACAAAGCCGTTTTATGAGGATAGAATGATTGACCGTGTCAATGGCAGATTAGAGATCGAGGAGAATAACAGCAGGAGAGTTAGTCTAGATTTGCGAGAATGTCTTCACGGTGGTTCTGGAATCCAGATTGATGGCCATGGAGGCAACCAGCAAGTTCAGTATGAAGGATCAGTTGGGGGAGAGCCAACTTCTCCAGGAGTTTACCCAGGAAGTAGGTGGTGGAGATATGGCGATAGTTAGCTGAGCAGGAAGGGTCAGAGAGGGTGCCCAAGGGAGTGCTTGAGGGATATAGGGAAAGAGCCAGTGGCGAAGGAGTGGTTACAGAAATCTGTAAGAGCCAGGGCGAGAGAGGAGATATTGTCCTTAATAGTTCTAGAAGAGCAGGGGAGCACCTGTTAGGATGAGACAGTCATAGAGCGGACAACTTTAGGGACCTTATCAGGTGCTATGCGCAGAATGGAGGAGAGCCAAGGGAGGTAGGAGAGCGGGAGCGGAGGTGGTGGAGAGTGAGGACAGGATGACCTGAGTTTTAGATGTGAAATGGGAGGCCAAAGCGGTGCAGAGAGCATGAGAAGGAAGGAAAGGTGGAGACTGCAGTTGGATTGGTGAGTTCCTTGCAGATGTTGAAAAGTTGTTGTGTTGTCAGTGGCTCCAGAGATCCAGGCTTGGATGTGGGCTCTCTTCTTAGAGCGGATAGAAAAGTTATATTGCCTTTGGGGCAGGTGACAGGCCAGTTTGTCAGAGAATGAACCCGAGGTCAGTACAGCAACACTGCACTTACGTTTCAGAGATGCTAGTTCTGAGTCATACCAGTCGTTGCACTTGGAGGCAGGTTTCCGGCAGATCCTTAGGACAGGGGCAAGGATGTCGGAGATGGAGAGGTGCAGGTTAGCGACGACAGAGTCAGAGGGAGAGTCAGAAGCAGGGGTGAGAGGGGGGATGAAATAGGGAAGAAAAATAGTGACTTGCAATTGCTTCATCGGTCGAATGACGTCGAGAGAGGCTCAGTGTGGGGGGCTGGCAGACCCTCCGAAGGACCCCAAGCGAGAAGAGTGGTCAGACCAGGAGAGGGGGCGGTGACCGGATTAGAGAAAGGGATGTCTCCATAGATAAAGGCATCCAGAGTGTGTCTACCTGAGTGGATCGGACCGGAAGGAAGAATAATGAGAGAGTGGGGGGTGGAGTCACAGAGGTCATGGAACTGTGAGGTGGCTGATTCAGGAAAGTCGAGGTGGATATTTAAGTCACTAAGGAGGAGGAGTTTGGAAGAAGAGTCTAAGAGGGAGGGTGTGAGGTCAGCCCATTCAGAGAGGAAGAGAGGGATGGGGCCAAGGCCTGCAGTTGGTAGCGAGGGTGAGTGAATAGGAGAGACTCCAAGCCTACAGAAGAGGCATTCAAAAGAGGTGTAGAATTGAGTAGGTATCATAGAAGCAGGGACTCACTCTGGGAAGGTCAGGGACACTCCACCTTCGGGCCCTTTGGGCCTGGGTTTGGAAAAGGTTATGTAGCCCTCAGGAAGGAGAGTGTCAAGAGGAATGACACAGCTGGCATTGAACCACATCTCAGTAAGGGTGAGGACGTCGAGGTTAAAGCCTTCAAGAAGGAGACAGATGTCAGAGTTGTGTTTGACAGCAGAACGAGCTTTGGGTTCAGGGGCATGGTACTCTCGTTGGTGGTGGCAGAGAGGTTAGAGGATAGGAGGAAGGAGGATTAGCAGGAGAACAGAGGAAGTTAATGAGAGAGTGCAGGTGCTGGTCAAGGAGGAGAAGAGTAGGTTGAGAACCTTGGGCCATGATAGTGCAATCGTGATAGATCTTAATGATGCACCTAGAGGATGAGAAGCATGCCAAGAGTACTTCCCATCTAATGCCACCATTAATGTGTGAAAAAGAGAAATGGGAGAGAGTGAAGACCAGGGGGGGGGGGGGAGTCCATAGGTCAGGGGAGGGGACAGAAAAGATGTCAGTAATAGTCTGCCTGGTAGTAGTATTAATGTAGGTGCCAGCAATAAGGAGGCCTGGATTATAGGCGAGGAGAGCTTTTTCAAGTTTTTATCTTCCAGACTTTGTGAGAGAGATAGGATAGGTGATAGAGTATCAGTTAGAATATATAGGAGTGCCATGTAGTGGGGGGGGGGGGGGCGACAGGGGAGCTGCACAGTGCATGAATAAACTCGCCAGGCTGCCTAGCAGGCACAGATGAAGGAGGGGCTTTAAACAAGATATGCAGAGGGAAGCAGAATTTTAAGTACCCAGGCTGGGTGAGCACGAAAGTGCAGCTGATAAACAGTGCACAGGTTTAAAGGCACATCTAAATTCAACTTTCCAGCTAAGCACTAAAATGCAGCAGAAAACAATCAATGCAAAGGTTTAAAACACAAGATTCAAGTTTCAGGCGGTGCAGAAACAGCAGAGGTAAAAAAAGGCTTTGTGAATCAGAGCAAACAGAGTATACAGGGCATATACTTTTGACATGTAAGATAACAGAGTAGAGAGGCAAAAATATACATGTTGGAGTGGTGGGACAGAGAAAGACAAACTGTTAAATACAGTGTTAAAACAGAATAAGGGACGTCTACATTTGGAATTCTCGCTTTGCAGTGAAATGCAGTATTTGTACAGAAACGAGACCAGATTTAGAGACTTTGATCCTATATACAATTAGGCAACAGGCTAAGGTCAGTTGTGTCATTGCAAAGCATCCCCAAAGTTCAGAGATTGCAGGACACATAGAGATGGCCGTCAAGACAGTGAAAGGCTGATGGAGTCACGGTGCAGGAGTCCTGGGGGAAACTCTAGTGGGGAGAAGGCGGTGGTGCAGGTGTACAAAGTTTCAGGAGAGCGTTCATGTGATGTAGGACACACACAGAGGTAGAGTCAGAGGTATGAGAAATACCACACAGGCGGTAGGAGTGTGAAGTACCAGCCATTGAGGACAGGCAGCAACAGGGCAGCAATGCAAGGGGGAAAAGCTAATTTAGTGTGAGCCAGCCTGGAGTATAGGGGCTCAATCTGTGGCTCAGCTCTGCTGCGGAAGGGAAAGCACAGTGCAGGTGGCACATCCGGCACCCAGGGAAGAGCCTGTACTGGCCATAAGGGAAGACTGGAGAGGGGGAGGCACTTACTGGGCTAACCGGCGCCTCGAACGCTGAATGATGGTGCGCCAAAAGCAAGGGGCTCCCCCCAGCTCTGGACAGGACCAGACAGGGGTAGGCAAGACCCTTTCAGGTGGCCCTTGAGGGAGCCAGCATTCGCCTGCCGGCTCCTGGGTCTGCAGCTGCAAAAGGCAAATGGAATCGGGCAGAATACCCACAGGATGCAGGGATCAGCTGGCAATGCAGACTTGCAGGGTGGCCATGATGGAAGGCCTGAGCTGGCAATTCTAAGCCACCACCATGTGGATATAACAGGCTCAGGGCACAGGTGGTGCCAGCCCAGACTGCAAGATGAAGGAAGACCCCAACAAGAGGGATTACGTTCTAAATGAAGATCCTGCAAGAATTTAGTGAGATGGTTTATCAATCTCTGCAGTCCCACATGCCTATCAGGACTATATTGTCGGCATAAGCTAAGTAATTGATATAGAAGTGCCCCAATTTAGGTGGAAAAAGCAAACCTGTGGCAAGCAAATTGCAAAGATAAGAAATGTAGAAGCTGAAAAGTGCCGGTACCAGGATACACCGTGGCGGAAGCCACGGAACGTCGGCACTGGACTGACATTGAGCCTTTAGCATATAGACGTATTCACACATGGGTATCCGAATGAATGTATTTTATTATATTGATTAGTGAAGAACAACATTCAGCTATATTCAATGTAATCCTCGGTTTGTCTCTTAACTTTATAAAAAAACCTGAGAGATCTGCAAAAGCCAAGTACAATGGCTATTTCGGGTAAGGGCTTTTAGTTGCAGGGGATAAAAAAATTTGTCAGGACCCTGTGACATTTACAAAAACCTGCTAGCTTGGGATCTTTGGAATTTGATGAGACCAACCAGTCCTCAAACTGTCTTCATTTCAAAGACGCAAATCTGTTACTTGAGGCGTTTACGAGTGCTTTTGGCCTGTAATTTTGAGCAGCTGCCCTGTTCCATTTTTGTTAAAATGGCGACCAGATGGGAGAATTTCCAAGATTTGCACCTAGATTACATTTGAATGATACAATTGAAAAGTTTAAATAACACAGAAGACCATAAGGTAGGGTTACCCAGAAGTCTAACTATAGCTAAGCGATCTGGTCCAGGGGCTCGTGATGGTTTTGCCTTCATTATTAAACGAAAAATATCCTCGTAGTCAGTTAAGTTCCCAATAAGTGTCTGTGGGTTCAGTGTCTGAGAAAATCAAAGACTCTGGTATATCATACAGTCTTGCTAAAAAGGATGTCCACATCGACTCCGCTATATGATTTACATTAAGGCGTACCTTGGGTGTCCCAAAGTTGTTAATTAAGGACCAAAAAAACTTTTGTTGTGGCTAGCTTTCGAAGCAGCTAGCATAGTTTCTGCATCGCGTTGTAACATAAGACACTGATGGCCTTTTAACCAATTTTTTCATTTTTGTTTCAAAAGTTTGCGCGAATCCTACGATTTAGTTCCCTTTTCTTAAACCAACTGTATCGTCATAGCAATGAATGTGATTCGAGTGGGGAAAACTTTTTACTCCTTGATAACATTTCAAAAACTGATCCGCGGAGAAGATTAAAGCCTATGATAGGGTTGAATAATCTGTAAAAGAATCCTGATTGGATTTAAGGAACCTATCAAGTTTAGTATTAAATGTATCAATCATTGGTGGGTTCCATCTAAGTCTTGGTCCCGGAGTGTGGACGGACACCACTTGCAAGGTAGAGCGATTGCTGTTTCCCAAATTAATCACATCAAAGACATTAAATCTGTTGAAAAGAATATCAGCCAGAAATCTATAGTTACGTGTGAAACATCAGTCACCTCTCACCCAAGTCAGCTTTGCTGGGATATCAGAAGAAACGGTTATATATAATGACAGAGAGCAAAATATTAGGAAAGACACGGAAGTTAGGTGGTAATGTTGGTCTTGCGCCCCCACCACCTTTAAAAAAACAAAATAAACAAGGAAAGGGGTGTACTGGGGCTATACCTATGTAATTAGAAAGGCAGAGGGAAAAATGCTCTACGACAGACTAAAACCACCAAAATGAAAAAAACGTCTTTTACAGTCATTAGTTTAGGCTTGCAACACATATACTATCCCAAAATATTGCATTCAAATACTGATTCATGTGTACATGGGGATAAGAGCTCTGGCAATGGGCGCACAGGCATGACATTTATTTGAGGAGGGATAAACAGTGTATTAGGTGTTTGGTTATTGATCCCTCCCATTCACTGTCCCTAGCCATGCTAAAACCTATGGCTCATCCCACCCATTCCTGTCCATCTCGGGAACTCTTTGAGCTCTTCCATGGCGGCAGCCATCTTAAATGACTGTCTCCAAGGAAGCTCTCTGGAAATCAGCCGAAACTAGCGGCCATCTTTGAATAGGAAGGATACCATGCATCTTCCAAATAAAATTATACATTAAAGCATGTGAGTGTAATATGTTTTAAAATAGCTAATGTAAATGTATTTTGTTTTTCATGGTTTTGTTATTTGTTTTATTACTGTATTGGATGCATAAGAGTTGCAAAATCTGTCTATATATTGAAATTATTTCCATTGCATTAGTGACATATTATTTTCAGCTGTCTCGCCGCAGAAAAGTGAAGTATTTTAAATCTCTTCCATCCAGGAGCAGACTCTTTAAACAGAACGTTGTGTGAGCTAAATTTGGCAAAATTGGAAATGTCCATAAATAAAGTTCTTCCTTTATTACGTAGGCTTCCAAGGGTTCCCCATAAAAAGACGAACACGAGGCTAGTTTGTAGATAGAAGCCCTTGCTTCTAGGCACTGATTATCTGTGCAATGTGACACCAATAATTTAAATCAATACATTATATGTATTTTTAATAGTATCCGGCTCCTAGCATCTGAGGCAAACTGTTTGAAGAGTGATTTTGCAGGAAATGCTAAAATGGGCAATAGTCCTCTTGCAACCCAGTAAGTGTAAGCATTAAAGCATAATTCGTTTGAGCTTGGTTCTCTCTTGTGACAGTGATGCGTAGAAGCCTTTGAGAAAGCTGTAATCGGAGTTCACCTCTTCTGGTTTTGGTATGTGTTTATTCTTTCGCTGGCAGCGCCTGCCACTGAAGATGAACGTTGTTTTCTCTCTGCTTCTGCTCGTCATTTTATGGGGTTGGCATTTTTGGCTCAAGTTTTGTGGTTGATGCCCGGTTTCAGCTGTTGTTGTGGTGTTGCCTTGGAGTAAAGTCTGCAGCTAGTGGGCTAGAGAAGGGTGTTGTACAGGTTCAGTTTTTTCACTGCTGCTGGGCCAATCCGTTCCGAAATGGCGTGCTCTGCGCCACTGGCTGACGGCATTTCAACATTTCATGCCAATCTCTTTACCACAGTGAAAGCAACACTTGTGTAAAAAGGGGGCTGTTATATACGTACACATGTTTTTTTCACTATTTGATTATGCAGCCAAGATAATATATTTTATTTTACTTTTGTTTAATGTGAATGCTCCGCATAAGTGGTATATGCAGCGTATATGAGTGGGCTGCGTTTGTTTGCGCAACACTTTATTTTTTTCACATTTATAAAGCGTGATAAGCCCAGTGGCATCAAGGCACTGAAAACATACTCACAGTGCTTGGTATGCATGAGAGATTGCTGGTTGAGGCCTGAGGAAAACAACCTGGAAGAATTACATGGACAGCCATGTTACTCGAAGTGCTTAGAAGCAGAAGAAGCATCATGGACAAGTTGCACAGTAATGTGTTGGGGGCTCTTTGAAAGATCCAGAATGAGGGCTTGGCCCGTAAGGCAGGAGTGTGTTTCAGTGTTGGTCTGCCATTGTGGGGAAGCTCTAACCCACTGCCTTTGCACATTTGAATTTGGGCAGGGTTAGATGGCGTGCATCGGCTGATCTGGTAGGCCAGTAGATTGGACTTTACTGATTCTCTGTGAAAGATAAGGAGGAGCAGAGTTGGATAAACATCTATGTGCTGTACATAAGGTTTTGAACAAAATTTGTTCTTTTACTGGGCGCCAACGCACAGATCTTCTCGCTACCGAAATGTGATCCCTCCTAGGGATATTGAGAGCTGCATGGAGGGAATTATTCTGTATGATCTGCATTTTGGAAGTGTTGGTTGCCGAAGTGCCTGCAAACAAAGCATTGCAATAGTCAAGTATTGAGCCTATGACCGCTCGCGCAATAGTCGGTCAGCTGTCCTCTCTGAGAAAGGGTCTGGCATACATCCACTTCGACGTGTAGGCAGCAGAAGAGGCAATAGCATTCACTTTACTGGTGAAGGAGAGGGTAGCATCAAGGTATACACCCAGTGTCTTCACCACTGGGGAGACTGGGATGGAGACCCCATCAATAATGAAAGAAGAGTAGCTCGGGTTAAGTTTTTTTATCACTGCTGCAGGCCCTACTAGGAGGATCTCAGTCTTATCGTCGTTCAGGCACAAGCAGTGAATGGCCATCCAAGCCTGGATGGTCAGGTATACTGATTTTAAGGTTTCCGTGTCCTGTTGGTAGTTAATTGAGAGCAGGAGGAGGATTTGAGTGTCATCAACATAGTTAGTGTATGATATGCCGAAGTGTCTAGGAGGCCAAATAAAGGATTTCTAAAAATGTTGTAGATGTTGGGGGAAACACAACCCTTGGGCACCCCACAGAAGATGGGTTTCGGCTGGGCGCTGATGTTGTCAGCAAAGACTCTGACTGATCTTTCCTCCAGGAAGGAGGCAATCCAGGCCGTGGCCTTGGGGGAGAAGTTGGCTGCTGTGGAGAGGTGACTACATAGGATCTTGTGGTCAACAAGGTCAAAGGCAACCGAGAGATCAAGGAGGACGAGTGCCAGTTCCCCTCGTCTCTGATGTCATCCATCTGATTTTTCAAGTCGAGCAAAGCGGACTCTGTTCCATGTCCTCACCTGAAGCCAGACTTGCATACCCAGAATATGGTAGGTCTCTAGGTAGTTCTGAATTTGAAGGTATGCTGCTCTGTCCAGAAAGTACAAGAGGAACAGGACTGTGGTGATGGGACGGATTTATTTTGCGAGTTTCTGGGTCAAAGGTAGGTATTTTTAGCAAGGGGAGTATCCATGCCTCTTTGAGGCTGCAGGAGACAAAATTGGTTGAGAAGGAGGCGTTGATGAAGGAGGCTAAGGCCTCGGTACAGTCCTTGATAATGGAGGCTGGGCAGATATTGCCTTTGCATTTCGAAGGTTTCAGGTTTTTTAGTAAGGCATTCACCTCGACTGCTGAAATGCGTAGTCAGAAGGGGAGTGGAGGGTACTGAGATGAGCGCTTCCGGGTGTTGTTAGGGGTTTATGGATGGCCTGTTTGAGGGTGGTTTTGTCCTGTTGGGTGTCAATTTTAACGAGGAGGGATTTCTGTATGTTGGAGCACCCGACCTCATCTTTCAGAATGATAGAAGGGATGTGGATGGTGTTTTCACTTCTCTGAGAATGGAGATGATCTCTCTGGTATTAGATTAAGCATTCTCGATTCTAGCACTGTTTGTGGAAGCTTTAACACCGATGGCCTGCTTGTAGAGCTTGGCTGTGGTGCTGAAGAGAAGTTTGTGAGTGTCAGAAGGTGCTTTTTTCTGCTGCATGCTTTTTTGGTGCAGAACAGTTGGGGGTCCTGTGTAAACCATGATATGGCATGTACTGAAGGTTTCGGTTTTTGCAGTGTAAGTGGGGAAATGGTGTTGATGGCTATGGAAAGGGTCTTGGTGTAGACACTGGCAAGCTCATTGGGGTCATATGCATTGAGAAGGTATACTGACTGGAGTGAGCTAAGTAGTGGTGTGATTTTCTATTTGGTGAGGTCCTTGTAGCTGCGGGTGAGTGTTGGAGGCATGGAAGTGGTGGAGGGCCTGGGATGTCTCAAGGGTTGCATGGTGAAGGCCAATAGATTGTGATCAGACCAAGGGCAAAGGGTGTTGGAGGAGATGGTTACTTTGCAATTAACATCTGTGATCCAGGCTAAGGTTCGTATTTGGAATGGCTGGGGGTATTGATGTGGCATGGCGGAATGCGACCCGGAGTGGGATTGATTGCCGTTGAATGGGGGTTAGGCGTAGCGCAATGAGTTTTTCCAGAAGGCAAACTAGCTTTGGTGATTTTACCAGAGTGAATGCTGGGTGCATGGCTGTAGTTGGTGGGAGCGTGTAGGATACTAGATGGTAAGAAGCGGATCAGAGGAATGAGCTCCAATCCTGGGAGACATGAAGTGACATTAGGCAGTACAGGTACAAGTGTATAAGTGCCATGAGCATACATTAGGTTACCAGGCGTATTGTGTCCCTCTTGTCCCGGACAGGTATGTCCTGCGGCTTTGTGTATCGTCCTTGGGTTTTGGCCAGCTTCGCCAGCCGGCAGAGGCAATTGGCCTTCTTTAGTGATCCCCACGGGCCAATGGGATTCGGGCAAAACGTGGGCTTGGCTCCATACACCAGGGCCCACCAAATTCAAAGCGCTGAATGCCAAACATGGAGGAGCCCAGACTCCAGGGCCCAACAGGAGCCACTGTATACACAGGACAACCCCAACCGAACCAGAACCCCACAGGGGGCGCCGGACCGCAAGTCATAGCCTTGAGAAGGACCTACAGGTCAAAACACGTGACGGCTGACCACATGGGGACATAAGAACCCCGACTGTACCTATAAAGGGCGTTTATAACCCAAGAAAATAAACAAACCCTGTTACAATCAAGCACTAAACGCAAAAACTGTGTGGAAAATATATTATTTTGTATATTAAACAAAGGCAAGGTATCCAGGTTTCCTTCCTTTTCTCTACCCAACAAACGAGGTGTGGGCTGCACCTCAACTTTAACCTGTGATCTTGCCACAACATTGGAACCAAAAAAGGAACCCCAATACTGGAGCTCAGCAAGGTTGGTTCCATTCTAGAGCCCACGTTCCCCTCCCCGCCCTTTTTGACAAAATAAAGTATGTGGCATTGACCAGTCACTGCTATTAGATGCCCAGGTGCTTGTACCATTATTGCACCTGCTGCCATCAGTGGCCATTTAATACTACTGCGGCAGTGCCTGGAAAGTGCTTTAGCCATGCCAGACTCTCAAGCACAAACTGTAGGCAATGCCATTGCTTGTTTTTTTCATGTTTTTCCAATGTTATTTTCAAACGTGCAATATTTTCCAACAATTAATGCTTGAAGAAAGTGGTAAAAAATCACAATAACACTGCAATAAAAGCAATATATATATATACAGGAGTGATTTAAACTTAAAACCCCAACTGTTTTTTCTGGAGTTTGTGGAATTATTCAAGCCATCCATGACAGATGGCATCACATATCTATGACCTCCTAAGTCACATCCTTGACACCACTTCAGAAGTAATGTCAGACCTTGGTGTGGTGGCATATAGTGTATAAGGGTATCTGTTAATCGTGAGATGGTAAGAGAAACTCGCTGATCCTAAATTGTGTCCCTGAATTTGAAAGTTGAGCACACCAGTCTGTAATCAACATGTATGCTCCAATTGAAAATTCAAATGTTATTCTGTGTATATGCATTGAGCCGAAAGCCTAATAAAGTATTAACATGCTGTACATTTTAAACCATAGCAGCAATATTTCTGTTATTTGTAGCTTGAAAGTGCAAACTCCTTGTTGAATGAAGCACAGCAGCCTTACCGATACCTTATTGAATCTGTCCGCCAAAGGGATGCTCAAATCCAATCACTAAACAAGCGGATTTCGCAGCTCGAGAAGCAAGTTGGGTAAGTGTATTCTTTTCATGCCATCATTTACGAATTTCATATGTGTGACGGCTAATTGTTGAATAGTCTCCAGGTCCATCTTGTGCCAGATTAATACTACTATATAGGTTGGCTTAAGCCCTCAATCCCTGCCTCCCTCACTCCAAGCGTATGATTGACTGTTAAGGATCTGGTAGAAGATGATCACAAATCTTGCTGCACCCAAAGAAATGCTGGATCGAATTTCTTTGTCTTTAGACTCCTTACACCTTTCTAACTATATTTGCTACCAAAAGGTTTAGTCTAGCAATGTTGGCCTCTGTCTTCATCACTTTGACTGTCTCTCTCAAAGAAAACATAAGTGTGATCCACTCTATCTCACCTTCAACTTTGCAAAGACCCAGACTAACGCACTAGACTGCAGCAAGCACCTCATATTCCCCCACCATCACCTTCCAACCCCTTGTAAAAGTCCTCACTTTTTGAACCTATTTTAGCTTTCCGAGATCCAACACGATTTCCCCTACAGGTATCAAGTAAGTTCGGTGGGGACGCAGTGTACAATTTCCACTACTGTTTCCTCAAGATAACATTAAAATACATCCACAGAGTTAGCCTTTCCTTCTCTTTTTGCACAGACCAACTCTGTGCATGACTTCCTGCTGACTCTGCTTGTAAACTGAATACTGTCAACTCAAGATTCAGATGGTTTCCCCTCCTTGTACCCCTACACGGGAGCACCCTCCCTTTCAACCTTCTATTCTCTTCCACCCGATGTGTTCCTCCACTCTGATCATCACCAGACTAGTCCTCCATAAACGGTCCTTGATCTTAAAACTGTCCCCGGCACCTCTGCGGTTAATGACCAGTATCACTTGGATGTGTAGTACTCTGGGATCACTATAAGCACTACTGTATGGCCAGGGTGCTGCATTTCTTATTACAAAGCACTGAAAGAACCTGTGGACCATTCGGATTACCCTTCATATTTCAGAGGACTCTCCTTTTTTGATATTGCACTCTTGCTTATCAAACACACAAAAACACCAATATAATTTTCATAACATGAATTTTGATGTGTGCCAGCTTAATTCATAGCATGATGGAGCAACTAGGCACTCCAGTTATGCCTATCATTTGCCATGCCAGACTTTTCATCTCGGTCTGTACCCCTTGTGATCAAATTGGGAGAAGTAATCTACCCCAAATATGGAAGCTGGCCAACTCCTCACTTTGACGGTTCATACAATATTAAATTAACTCATAGGTGTCCATCTCTGCTATTGATTTCCTGGTGTCTAAACAGGAGTGATTTTAAAAAATGTTTTTATATATATAAGCAATATGCAGCATTTAAATATTCTCGTTTATAGAAAATATGGTGTTATGCTTATTGCATTGTGTGCCAAATTAGGTTACATTACATTATACACATTACAAGATAATAGGGGGTGCATTTTAATCTGTAGTTTATTAAGATAGGTTGTATATTTCTGCATGGGTAGAAAAGACCATCCTTTTACTTAACCAATGCAGCATCGAGCAAACAGCAGTTATTTTTACATCAGACACATTCTAAAGTTTCTGGAGCCAAGGATAGTAAACTTTTCCTCTGTGTTGCTGAGCGAGCATCGATAACCACACGGATAGACGCTGCAAGTATATGTGGGATGTCGCTGCGACCAAGGCCATCTTAAGCACTTTTGGGGCCCTGGACACGTACATCTTTGGGGCCCCACCTCCCCTAAACTAAAGGAAATTAGTGATCAAGAATATATTATCTGGTCGCTCCCCTTCGTCACGATCACAACCTATAGGTTGATATGCTGCCTCGTAGCATTCAAAATATGCAGGTTTACTCCCTTTAAGTCCCCTTACCCACTTCATTCCTGCTCTAATCAGAATGATAAACAAGTAGCATTTGAAGGCCAACATTCGCAGTCTACCAAGAGGTTACTTTTGTTCCAGTATAGATACAGGACACTTTATATCCATAGCATCCAGGAAGGTATGCAGCGTGTAGTATTAATGCAGGACTGTATGTAAAAGGTTCATGTAACCCAGAATAGACGGAGAACTCACATTAGTTGCCTCACAGAATGCAAATGTGCTCAAGCATGGATACAGGAGACCATTTGGAAGGAAGGTGAAAGTTACACATAACCATAGCATGGATCGTCGATGCAGATGAGAAGCTACCAGCAAGGTGTCTGTATCCAGATAGACTGAGATTAGAAGTGGGACATGGTTTTCAAATGGTGTGCTGTTAACGATCAAAGGAACAAATGTCTGGTGTGCAATATATCAATGCTCACTATTATAGGGGACGCAACACTAGAGCGGTTCTATGTGATTTCAGAGAATACATAACAGAGAATGTTTGTTCAGTGAAAACAATAAAACATATCAACATTTTTTTTGTTTTGTTAGGCAGGGGGCAACCTTCCCCACCCCTGTTTCTGTGTTTAAACCAACCCCAACCGTTTTACTCCCTTACCCCACCCCATATCTATTTTTAAAAAGGTTTGATGTTTTTTTCTGTTTTTGTTTATCTGTTAAAGCAGTCTCAGTAATTGTATTCTCTATTATCATTGCATACACACTATAGCCAGTGAAACCATGAGTGAGGCTTCTTTTAAGATCATACCGTGAGAAGGAAATCACTCCGAAGGGCTGACAATTTTGAAAGGTTTAGGGACTGGCAATTTTGAGAGGTTAGGCAATACAAGATTAAATTAGATGCCCAGGATCACACATTGGTTAAGGGGTGAAGCTGGAATTTGTGCCAACTCTGCAATTTCTGCATTTGAACGCTTTCTTTTCCAGTTCTTACCATGAACTAAAATAATCTCATTTTATAAAACTGACTTGGAAAGTACACATCACTATCAAACATGACGATTTTTAAAAACAAAATATTATAGAAGGGTGTTACGCAAAATGGGAATGATTCTAGCTACATTGTTTGCATCATCAAGAGAAGTATATAAGTGCCAGCATACCAATCGATGTGATTTAAAAGATATCTGGGTTTGTCTTTCGTATTTTAAAGTTATAAATATTTCCAAAATACTGGTTTGTGAAATTGTATTTTATTAACGTGTAGAAAAACCTTTGACTTTTACAAAAAAGCAAACTGTTTTTTGTTTCCAACGAGTTTACCTTAAAATATGCTTGCCCGAGGCCTGCAACATCTGGTCCGCTTTCTTTTGTCTTCCACCCCTTTCCCTCAAAAGGCCTACATATTTTATTTTATGACACACCGTAAACTCGACAAGCATCAGGTCGTGGGTCACATAAATGCAGGACAGAAAGAAGAGACACATGACATTAAAGAGGTCATTGGTTGGAAGCAAGTTATCCTGTTAGATTATTCGAATAGGTAAGTTTTCAGACTTTTTCGGAAGGATAAGAGGTTGCTTTCAAGAGGCAATTCTGGTGCAAGAGCATTCCATTCCAAAGAAGTCCTGTAACCGAAAGATTTACCATTTCCTTTCATTGTCTTGGGGTGAGGGCATGTTAGTAGCATCTAATTACTGTATCTCAGCTTTCGATTTGGCTGATAGAAGATGATTCTTTCTTTTAGATAGTCTGGAGCAAAGCCATAAGTTACTTTATGCACAAAGACTAAAGTCTTGAACAGTATTCTGGCTCTGATCGGCAGTCAATGTAGTAATGTTTGATATTCAGAAATATGTTCTCGTAGCACTTGCTTGATGATGCAAACCACAGCATTTTGTATTATTGCAAAGCTTGCAGATCTTCTTTGGAGGCGCCGGCCAACAGGGAATTACAGTAATCAATCCTAGATCGGATGGTGGCTCTAGCCAGGATTTTGCAAGTTTTGTCAAACACCAAGGGTTTGATTTTCTTTAGAAGTTTTAAGTAGTAATGGGAGTTTTGTATTCCATTTACTTGGGCATCCGAGCTAACTGAGCAATCCAAGTAAGTGCCCAATGTTTTTACTTTTTAATGCGTTTTCTGATGCTTTTGTCTAACTGAAAGTTATCGTACCTCAAATCTAGTTCAGTTCTCAAGTGGGTGGAGCTGAAAATCAGTAGCTCCGTTTAGCATCATTCAGAGACATCCTGTGCTTCTGCATCCATTGCTTTGTCATAAAGACAGTATTTAGCTTGGTGCTATCCTGCACATTATCTCCAGTCAATTCTACGATAAGCTGAGTATCCTCAGCATAATTTGTAAAGGAGACATTTGTATCTTCTAGCAAGTCGCATAGTGGTTTCATATAAAGGTTGAACAAAGCTGGCGATAAGCAGACTCCCTGTGGGACTCCCCATCTAATGGGCATATAGTCGGAAGTCCTATCTCCCCAATGAATGCAGATACTCTGGCCGTCAGGAAGGAATAAATCCACTCTATTGCTCCAGGTGAGCAATTTTCAACTCTCTCCAAGGGGCTAATAGTATATCATGATCCTGTAAATCAAAGGCTGCTGATGGATTCCGGTAGATGTGGTATGCTGGTATTATTGGAACTTTTAACTCCAACATGTATGTTTGTAGGTCTAGTGATGCACTTTCCGTGCTGTGTTGTGTTCTAAAACCAGATTGTTTGGGGCGGAGGATTTTATTTTGTTCCAAGAAATTCTGCAGTTTTCTGGTAGCTACTTCGTCCAATACTTTTAGTAGGAATAAGGTTTTGGTCATTGGGCGTAGATTGGTGCCATTTTCTGAATGTTTGTCCATTTATTTAACAAGAGAGGTCAAGGTCACTTTTTTAATGCTTTTGGGTACTTTGTTATGCTGAAAAGAAGCATTATTAAATCGGTTGAGGAACGGGACAAACATTTTCTTGTGATCAAGAATAAGCTTGGAGGGAAGGCTATCTCCTAGACAGGAGGTCGGGTGCATACAACTCACAACTTACATCCGTTCCACTAGATTTATGTTGCGAAAAGAGGAGGCTGGTTTTTCCTCCTAGATTTTTCTTTTGTGTGTGAATGAACATCAAGTGAGTCGTCTGGAGATGACGATCTGATTTTATCACGACCATTTAAAACTTTTTCAGCAAATGCCTTTTGATCTTTGATACAGTCCTGCGTTGAAGGGGCAAAAGAGCTTTTTTGAAGAAGAAAGATCAAATAATGGACTAAACGATGCCACCAGCATGCAAGAAGGTAAACCTCACAGCAGAAAGCACAGTAATGTAAGAGATATTAGGTGATTTGACCAGGATCACTGTATCATCTGCTGACAAAGCCAGGGTACAAGCATGAACGCTTTGTTTCCACAGTCTTGAATTTTGATACTTAGTCATCTCTTGGACTAAAAGTTTTAGCTCATTATTGGAAGTGATTGCCTAGGTTTTACAACACCCCATCTGAACAAACCAACTTCTAGGCCTTCGCCATGCGGATGACATGTTAGTTCTTCTAACAAGTCCTATCTGGTGCAGGTACATTGCTGATAATAGCACCTGTTGTGCTGCAAAACCAAGTACACATGCAGACAGGTTTATAAACCGAAGACATAGAAAAGGCTCAACCAGCCTTACTGGAATGTGCTATTTTAATTTTAAATATGAACATATATCTCGGTAATAAGTAGAAACTACTGAGTAACTATGACCCACGCTCAGTGCTTTCTAGTCCTAATAAGCAGTTAGGCGTGCAGCCCAACTAGAGGCTCTACTCCCATCCTCCAAAAATATACACAAGCTATGACAAGTTGGTTGCACTCGCCTTAATAAATCATTGTAAGTACGCTAATCATATTGTCTTTGCTCACTAATCTTGCTTTAATGTAGTATAATTTGCAGAAAGATTCAGCCAACACGTGTTTCAACACAGGGTCTTTCTCAAGGCTAATAGTTGCATATATGAACATTATCAAACCAAATTATCTCACAACCATTTGGCAAACCATTCCTCAGGGATTTTGGGTGCGTCAACCAATCCATCCTTCAACTAACACCTGATTGCTAAGGTGGGGTTAATGAACAATTTTGAGTCCAGTATGATGAATAGCAAATTTATGCTGGTTTTTAGTTTCTAATATGTTTTTTCCCCATGTCTCCCTCTGCTCTTTTTCTTGTCTCCAACCATGACCATGGTATGTATTTATAATTTTCATGTATGCAAAAGTTGCTGTTAACATACATTGCTCCAACTGATTTTGCTCTGCTCTCTGCAATAAGTGCTTAACACACTGAGCTAACTTCTGAACCATTGTGGCACTCAATCTATCAATATGCAGTTCAACTTTGGCTATTGCACATGATCAGCATAATTCTCACAAGAAGAAAATAATGATACAGGAGTAATGCAGTAGGGAACACACAAACTATGTATACCACAATGAACACAGAAAGCATTACATGATGCATTGATCAAGGCAGAATGTACTTTGTCAAAACAGACGGGCAATAGGTTTAGAGCCTCAGCAGCAGTCCATAAAATATCCTGGCATTTGCTATTTAAGTCTGGTGAACAATGGAATCTTCTTTACATCGGGAAGCCTTGTGATGCCCCCTGCCCCCCAACCCCACTCCAAGGTGGGTCCCCGGGGAAAGTGCCCCTTTTGCCCTCTCATAAAAACGTCTGAGTGCGACTGCATCATCAGTCATTGGACACACTAGATATATGTATGTGCACCCGTTTTCATTTTGTTCAGGTCCTGCTGTATTCTCTGTGCTGACATGTGTAAGGAAATTAATAGGCGTTTGGATGCAGCCTGGATGTGCAATGGTAATCGGGGACGACAGTGTGTTGTCAGTCCCCTTTACATTGACATGCATTGACGTGCTCACATTCATTGGGAACTTGTACCAGTCTCCTGCTGGTGCTTTTGAGCTTGCTTTTGCCTGGTAATTCTTTAACTGGTACTGATTTCTTTGGGTTCTTTGAAGGCAATTTCCTAGCTTTGCATTTCATTAAAACTCTTGTTTTTTTCTCTCAGGTTTAGTTCTACAAGGACTTTTTTCAATGTGTTTTTGCAAAGTAAATAAAGAATAAATCAAAGTCCAAGTCAACTTACCCTTCAACGTTCTTTGAAATGATCTTTGTAACTTGCCTGGAATAGATTATGCTATAATAAAAATGAAAACAATGGCAAGGCAATGCTTTTCCCCTCGTTACACAAAGAAAGCAAAATAAATACAGCACATTTAAAAACAGGAAGACATCTACCCACCCAGCTACTCAAACTAGCCTTTCGACACCTCTTAAGTAATCTACACTAAGCTTTTAAAAAATATGGTATCCCACCTCCCCCAAACCTCTCCTGGCCTCAAAACCACTACAGATCAATAATTTTAAAAAGTTGCCAGTGAATACCGCAATTAATGCCACAGCTACTTTGGTAATAAAGTCCATTAACAATATACACACTGGAACTCGCACCCCAATTCCTCAGGACCCACTTTAGTCCTCCAACCCAAGTACCTTAAAACAAATCCAAAGTAACACGAAATGAAACTAAAAATATTTAAATCCACACACTGTGAAATAAGCACTTTGTGACAGAATGCCAACAGGTGAAGGCAAGAAAGATGGGGTTTTACTGCATTTATGATTTTAGTAGTGAGTGCAGCTGATGATGAAATGGCACTAACTTGTCTGTCCATTGATAGGGTTGAGTCCAAGTATACACCGAGAGTTTTCACTGCGGTGCAGGCTGTGATAGTTGAATTCTCAATATTGAAAGAGTTGTATTTGTCGTCAAGTTTTTTTAGGGATTCTTTTGGGCCTACTAGTAGGATTTCTGTCTTTTCTCCGTTTAAACAGAGACCATTTGCTGCCATCCAAGCCTGAATGTGTCCATATGTCTTCTGTAGGGTATTGAGGTCTTGTTCGTAGTTTCCTGTTAGTGGGAGAAGAATTTGATTGCCGTCGGCATAGTTGGTAAAAGCTATGCCGAATTCTTCTAGGTCACTGAACAGGGGAAGGGTGAATAGGTTGTAGAGAGTGGGGGAGGTACATGAACCTTGTGGTACTCTGCATTCAATGGGGGATGGAGAAGCTGAGGCATGGTCGCAGAAGACCCTCATGGCTCGGCCCTCCAGGAAGGAGGTGATCCACATGGTGGCTTCTTGTGAGAATTGAGCAGTGTCAGTGAGATGTTTGCACGGGATATTGTGGTCAACCAGGTCAAAGGCTGCTGATAGATCTAAGAGTAGTAGGAGTGAAGTTTTGCCTTTGTCCATGGCTTCAAGTAGTTGATCCTTAAGGTCTAGTAGGGCTGATTCTGTGCCGTGACGTGGGCGGAAGCCAGATTGTCTTTTACCTAGAATGTTATGAGTTTCCAGGTAGGACTGGATCTGTAGGTAGGCGGCCTTGTCGAGAATCTTCAACAAGAATGGCACAGTGGTGATTGGTCGGTAGTTGTTGGGGGAGTCGGGGTCAAGGGTGGGTTTCTTTAGTAATGGTCTTAACCAAGCTTCTTTAAGTGCGAGCGGGACAGTGCTATTGGCAAATGAGGCATTGATAAAGGTGGTGATAAACGGGGCTAGGGCTGACGCACAATCTTTGACTAGATTGGCTGGGCAAGTATCTCCTTTACATAGTGATGGTTTGGTGCGCTTCGTGATCTTTAGGACTTCAGGGATGGTGACTTCTCTGAATGCAAAAGGTGTCGGTTTGTATGTTCCAGTAGGGGTGTCTGGGACTAGAGGGGTAATTGGGGGCATAGGTGGTGATGGAGTAGTTTTAGGTAATTTGCCAAACTGGGATCATCAATATCACCCTCTTGTAATCATTCTTCCCTGGCTCTATTCTCTTTCCTTATCATTCTCTTGCACACCCATGCCCCTTATTGCATCCTCCTTTTAAACTTTGCACCCTCATGCCTATAAATGCAAAGAACGGTAAGCGCCAAAATGATTGGCATTGCCAATGCTTGTTTCTTTAATAGTTAAAAAAATGGTCACATCACACAGTTCCTTTTGTTTAGGTTTTTATCATAGGTTTGACGGTTGAATTAAATGTAAAACATATCCTGGAGCATGTTCTGCTGAAGTGCCTCTGTAGAGCTTTACAAATAGGTATCTATAAGGGGACAGAAATGAGATGCAGAACCGCCTGGAAACCGACGGACAGACAGCCAGTTTGTAAATCAGGAGAACAGGGAACAGACTTTTCACTGAACCCCTTAAGAGAGAAATAAAAAAGTGCTCCAAGATGGAAACCTGAAATGTTATCAATTCCCTTTCATAGACCATGTGACCAGACATCGGAAACAGACTGCTGGGGAATAAGTAGAGAAAAATACATATTGGGACAGTGTGAACAGGTAATGGGAATCCCCACCAATGGGGTGGAATCATGAGAGGCATTAGAAGGGGAAGCTCAGGGTTCAAAATTACGATTCGATGATAAGGAGCTAAACCCAGTTCCTGGGTTTCCGACATCACCCAGTATGCAGGAGCGGCTGCTGGAGAACTAGGAGCGAGGTCACAGCGCACTGCAAATCTAACTTCCACATGAGATGCACACCATTCACTTTTTGCCTATTATGTATGATGCATTATATTTAGTGTGTCCTGTTTCTTCTCCTGGAAACTTCGTTTTAAGCTAAGCAGGTTCTCAATCTGTAGAAGGTGGAGATAAATAGCTCCTCAGCAATTTCAAAACATGTAGCTTGCTCCCATCTGTAGATTTAGGTTTAAATGGGCGTTTATCTCACCCTTATGAAAGTTCAATAAACACCCTTGAACTGTGGTCACTTGTCCGTCTTACTCTTGATACCATGCCTTCCTTACAGTAATGAGTGAAAATTAGATTGAGAAGAATTAGAGATGAGGGAGGTTTGGAGAGTTGAGTCGGATGAAACTAATCTGTTATGGAAAGAAATAAAACTGGTAAAATGAGTGTAGTGGAGTGAAAATGAAGATTAAAGCCACCAAATAGAAAGAATTGCAAATCAAAAGTTATGAGGGCCAGTAGAGGATCGGTATAGTCACAGAAGGACAAAAGAGGACCTGGCTGGTGATTAACTATTCAGAAAGAAAGACTGAGATTTGGAGAATGGTATTCAAAGTAATACTATACCAGGAGAGAGGCCAGATGAAGATAAATCCAGATTTTCAGGTTTTTTTGCGGCAGATTTGGTTTGTGGTTTGAGTGTAGGGGCCTTATTACGAGTTTGGCGTTGTGACCAGAAACGGTGGTAATGCATTAAACACTGCATTACCACACTGCTAAAGTATGGATTTGGAGATACAGTGGAGGAAAAACCTCCAGTATAATGCTGGAGGTAATTCCCCTGCTTTACCACCCCAAAACGCCCAAATTGGCAGATTTAACCCCAGTGATAATTCTGCCGATATCCCCATGAGTCCTATGAAAGGGGACTAACAGCGCATACCACCACTTTTAATCTGGCGGTAACTCTGCCAGACCAAGTGGCGGTAAGAGTAAATCCGTATGGTGGTATTTCAGCAGAATTACTGCTGAAATACCACTAAACTTGTAATGGGGCCCTATGTGGTGTGAAAGTTTGCCATATGAGTATATTGGCCTATGAGCATATGCTCTGTGAGCCATATGGTATACATTTTGTACAGGTAAGCAAATTTCCATCTTGCATATGTCTTATATACTTTGACGAATCGGTCACTTCTCCCCCAGGGAGATTTTCATTGTGAGGCTAGGCAGGTGAGCCTGGTCTGCAATATCCTCCTTAGGGGTAGAGGCAAGCAGAACCTCACCGGGAGAGATCCTCCTCACCCCCCCAACCTGGGGTCAAGGACTCCCATTCTTATGAGGAACTCCTTAAGCAACATACCACTCACTAACCTACCTACAAAAACATATGTAGAACAAACCAAAATGTTACTGTCAACAAAATACTCTAATTGTGCCTATGATGGAGATCTTATATGGTACTGAGACAAGAAAACCTCTGGAAGAATACAGAGCATGCACCAGACATAGAGAAAGGACTATAGCGTTGTGCTGGGTAAGTCCCGCAGCAGCATAATAAACGTTAGAGGTGGAAACATTGTGTGAGAGAGAACTCGCAAGTTTTTAATTCTGCTCGCAGAGGTACGCTGAAGGAAACTTGGACGCGCGGCAACCAATGCCAAAGAGAAGTCAGAGTGCAGCTTCCGATGCAGAGAGTTGGAAAGGAAAGAAGAGGAGAGGCAAAAAACAGAGGTTGACACAAGGCATCCCGATCCTGAGTAGGAGATAAGCGGTGGCGTGACCGCAAGCAAGTCGTGGTGGACGAGTGGGTTTGCGAACAATGCCGATGCCACTTCCTATGATGTATTTTGAACCGGACCAACCGAAAAAAGAACTGAGAAACTGTATGTGAGACTGCATAAGTTACAAGAAGCCAACCTGAAGAGGTGAAAGAGAGGGTCTTAGCCTATTAGTTATCCCAGTGACGTTATTCCTGAACAATCCAGGTCACGCGGAAAGCGTGAGAACCGGGAGCGAGACTGAAGATTATTACTGGAAGGTTCATACTCGTCCCAGTCGAGATAAAATATTGGCCTTACATGAAGAGGGTGAGAATCACTACTAGAATGCTCATACTCGTCCCAGTCGAGGTATAGTATTAAGAGTGAATGAAAGACAAGAGAATCAATACTGGAACGCTCAAACTCGCCCCAGTCAAGTTAAAGAGTGGACATTGAATGAGGGAAAACCTTAAATCTGAATGAAGAGCAAGGAATACATGTATCTCATGAAAGGAAAGGGACAAACACAACTGGAATAAGACAAGAAGGAAAGAAAGAGTAATCGAGTGAAGGAGATGGTTGAAACCTTGAAGAACCCAGTATCAGAACTTTGTGACCTAATAAAAGTAGTTACCAAGAACTACCTAAGGATACATTATTGAACTGAACTTGGGAAAGAACCAGCTCACAGGAAAAGGTAATCATTCTCCTGTACTTTTGTTGTTCTGATAGTAGTACGGTCAGGATAGGTTAGTTTGGACAGTGAACTGATATTGATTTGGACCCTCGCTGACGGCTGATGAGCACCTTCGTTTTGTTAGGTAGGGAAACCCCTTAGCATAGGGAAAGGCATGAAGTTTTCACTTTTCATTTAATAAATATCAGCAGTGCGATGGAAAATCAGAGTTTGTGTTCTTCTTCGGACCCGCAACATTACATATGACAATTTACATCAAAGTTAGTCCCTACTTTGATGTGAATTTTTATTCATACTGTAATGTGAAATGTACGTAATTTAGATTTCAGACACCAACATGTCCAGTTTGTGTGCAAGTCTGTGCATTTAAAGCATGTCTTCTAGCCCTTCTATATGTTGTCGACTGAGCGGCAATTGTGTGTTACTTAAGTGTGTGTCGTAGGCGCAAGAGTGTTCGGTTTGTAGCTGTTATGCAAGTGTTTGGCGTATAAGTAGTGTATGAATGTTTGGTGTAAAGTCATGAAATTAACCTGCCCTATACATTTTATACATATGAAAACGCACATTAAAGTGAGGTTTTCAACTTTGATGTGAATTTCTATACGTAGAAGAGGCATTTAAGAGTTCTTCGTTTTGTACACGTTTTCAATTTACATTGCCTGAAAAATGTAATCAAAGTCCGTTCTGACTTTCATGTGAGCTTTCATACATAGATGTCTTTAAGCCTCATACATGTATACAAGCTCACATTAAACTGAGGTCTAAATTTGATGTAAGTATTCAATATAAATGAGGCATATATGAGTTTTACATGTTGTGCATTTATGCATCTTTATTTATTTTGCCATTTGGTAAACTCACTTAGCCCAGGGGCATCTAGGCGCTGGTTACAGAAGTATAGTGGTTACAGAAAATGTCTTATGTTTCTTATGGTTGCAGTGTTACAAGAATTTACAGTGGATATTTTAGGGTACATTGTTAAGATAGTCATACAGCAGGTTGCTTGCGATTAGTCATACAGTCTTTTACAGAGGAAATCATAGGGTAAATTGTTACATCAAGCGTACAGTAGATGAAGGGATACATGAGTGCAGGGAGGCGTGCAGATTCAGGGTAGGGTTCTACAGATGTGCGAGGCTGTCTAATTCCCTTGATTGAACAGCCAAGTTTTGAGTTGTTTCCAGAATGACCAGAGGGAGGGGTCTGATCTCAGTGCTAGGGGCATGGCGTTCCAATGTTTAGCTGTGATCACTGGGAAGGTACTTTCTCTCGCGTTTTGTCGCTTGAAGCAGGAATGTCCAGTCAGAAGGAGTAAGCCGCTTTGGTCGGCCTGGTGGACTGGGTCTTGGTGACTTGGTTTGACAGATAGCTGGGGGTGCTCTTGGCTAGTCATTTGTGTGTAAGGTGTAAGGGATAAGATTTAAATGTTATGCGCTCCTTTACGGGGAGCCAGTGGATTTTGCATATAGCTGCCGGGATATGTTCTCTTCTTGGAATGTTGAGCGCTGCTCTAATTGCACTATTTTGAATAGTTTGGATTTTTAAAATATTTTTGTATTGGACCTTGCAAATATGGACTTGCCGTAGTCTATCCTCGATAGTATTAATGCTCTGGCGAGTGTGACGCAGTTTTCAGTAGTCGAGAACAGTCTGCCGGCTGTGATCAATTTGGCAGTGTAGGCTGCCGCCGAAGCAATAACATTGACCTGCCTAGTCATGGTTAGTGAGGAGTCTAGGGAGACTCCTAGTGTTTTAACCTCTTTGGAGGTAGAAATGGTGCTGCTGTCAATGATGAAGGCTTTGTAGTCATTAGATAGGTGGTTGATCTGAGCGTGGTTGCCAATGAGGAGTATCTCCGTTTTATCGCCATTCAAGCATAGCTCATTCTGAGCCATCCAGGCCTGTATGGTTGGTTAGATTTTGTTTAAGATGTTAAATTTTCTTGCGATAGGCAAAAGAATCTGGGTATCATTTGCATAATTGGTGTAGATGATATCCAGATTGTCTAATAGGACAAACAACGGCTTGGTAAAGACATTAGAGCGTGAGGGAAATACAGGACCCTTGGGGGTCTAAGCAGGTGACCAGGGCATGGGGTGCACCAGCTGTGGTAGAGAATACCCTCATGGTGCGGTCAGATAAGAATGATTCAACTCATTTTTTGTCTTTGTCAGAAAGTTGGCGTCTGAGGCTAGATGTCTGCATAGTATTTTGTGGTTGACCTGATCAATGGCTGCCGATAGATCTAATAATAGCAGTGCGGCCATATTGCATTTGTCTTTTGTAGTGTCCATTTGGATTTTTAGGCCCAGGAGGGCGCTTTCTGTGCCATGGAATGGGCGGAAGCCGGATTATCTGAGGCCTAGGTGATTGTGTTTTTCCAGGAATGTTTGTATTTGCATGTAGGCTATTCTGTCTAAACCTTTAAGGAGGAAGGGTGCAGTGGTGATTGGATGGTAGTTAGTGGGGATGTTCGGATGTAAGGTATGTTTTTTGAGGAGGGGGGCGATCCAGGCCTCTTTGAGGTTTTCAGGTACATTGCTTGAAGCAAATGAGTCCTTGACTAGAGTCGTGATAAACGGGGCCAGATCTTCTGCGGAGTCTTTTGAGAGATGCTCGGCAGATGTGGCCTTGACATTTGGATGGTTTTAGGCTGCAGTTGGTTTTGTTGGTTTCATTGATGGTTACAGAGGTGAATTCGAACTTTAGAATAGTTATGCGTGATGTGGTTTGGGCATCATTGTTATGGTTAGGGGGAGGCATTTGCATGTATTTCTTTGTGTTAATTTTGTGTGTTGTGGCTACTTTGCCAAGGAGAGCTTCTTGAATATTGTTGCACCATTGTAGGTCTTTGGTAGAGTGGTCAGGAAAGGGTGCTGGGGATTCTAGATCCCTTAAAATCAAAAAGAGGTCTCTGGTCTCGGATTTGGCTTCCAGAATTTGTTGGTTTTAAGAGTTTGCTTTTGTTTGTAGGATGGCTGTTTTCTAGGCTACGGCCGAGGCGTCAAATTGTTGCTTGTTCGCATGTGAGGGGGTTCTTTTCCAGCTGTTCTCTTATCAAAGTGCAGGGCTTTGAGGTGGGGGGGTGTACCATGCGTTTAGGTGTGCTGTGGGTTTAGGTTTGAGTGTGCCCACTGGGGCAATTTTGTTGATGGCATCCAGGATGATGGTGTTGTATAATGAGACCATGTCCTTTGGGTTGAGGTGGGTGGGGGGGGGGGAGTCTGTAGTAAGTGGGGAGATAAGTGGGAGTAGATTATTGGGGGTAAGGTTACGAGGATTCCTGGAGAGAGTGGACTGGACAAGATGGGAGGGGGGGGGCTTGTCTCTTGTGTGATGTCATTAATGGTAAAAGGTATGAGATTGTGGTCTGACCACGGGCAAGGAGTGTTGGGTATGATGGTCGTGGTGCAGTAAGTCTGCCAGCCAATCTAAAGTGGGACCTTTGACATGAGTAGGGTTGGTAATTTGTTGGTGGAAGCCTTGTGTCTCTATCGTTCTTGCTATTGCAAGTGCTTGTGCATCTGTGGGATCATTGAGGCCAAGGTTGAAATCACCCATGATGATTTTAGATGAGGGTTTGGTGTTGGTCGAGAGGAGTTGGGAGATGTCCTCCTCGAACGAAAGCAAAGGTCCTGGGGGGCGATAGATGTGCAGGTTGAGCGTGGCGTCGGGTGAAAGCGAGATTTTGAGTGACAGAAGTTCGCTAGAATGAATTTCAATGTTGGATATGGTTCTACTGGGGAGGTTGTTTTTGGCAATGAATGCAAACCTCCCACCACCCTCCTTTAGAGGATTCCCTGTCATTCTTAAGAATGGTATATCCTTCTGGGAGCGGGCGGGACCAGGAGCGGGTGCAGCCAAGTTTCCATAATTGCTAGGAAATCGAGATTGTTAGTGGTGATGCTGTCCGCAATGTTGAGGGCATAGGCTATAAGTGATCTGGCGTTAATGAGGGCACCTTTCAGCTGGGTTGTTGAAGGTGTCTAAAGGATAAGGGGATTGAGTTTGCAGGTTTTGGTCCTAGGAGGTGTTAAAATGCTAGGATCAAGAGTGTTGGATGGCTGGTTGCCTGTCTTGTTTTTGGGAAAGGTGGTATTCATGTTAGATATAGCTGGGGTCTTGGGAGGGTGGATTCCACTAGGGGGATATGGCGTTTTGTTCTGAGAGGAAAACTCTGGGTGTGTAGTGGGGGTAATGGTTTTTAGGTTGATGCATTGATTCCTTCTCATGATAGAGGGGTGTGTGTCAAAATGTGACATGAGAGGCAGGAGGCTAGGCATACGTTTCTATTCTCAGTTGAGCAGAGTATTCTAGGGTGTGGCAGTTGTCATGTCAATAGCTGCTGGAGGTGCTGGGGCTTTGCTTTCAGGTGGGAAGTGGTGCAGGTTGCTAGGTGTTTGTTCCTGTGTCTACGTGAACAGGGGATTTTGGATGACCGTGTGGGCAGGTGTGGGGTGAAGGTGTGGGTAGACCTCCTCATGTAAAGAATGTTACAGGAACTGGGCAGGAATGTGGTAGTGGCGACGTCCCAAGCGTTTAGGTAAGGTGGTATCTTACATCTCTCAGGTAATGTATCTTACATCTCGGATACATTTTATACACGTATGAAAAGGAACATGAGTCAGTCCTGAATTTGATAACTTTTCATTTCTGTATAGCCTCAGTACTGCAATATGCCATCGGATCTAGCTAAATGTTTCTTTTGGACCAGGGAACCTCCTTCTCCATCAAATTATTTTATAAAATACTGGTTGGATTTACACCAAATCAGAAAAAGTAAGATCTGTGATGACGTGTGCCCAACTTGTTTCTTATTTGGTGCAAATCGGTCCAGCAGTTTTCATGCTGTGTGCGCTCAATCGAAGCATCCTTTTCTCCATTGGAAAATTAATGGGAGTAGACAGAAAATAGCTTTTTTGTTTGTTTTAACTTCTGGACCATTTATCAAATTGTCATGATGCCTACCCCCGGGCATCAGGACCAAGGCCCTCAGCTCCAGGAGCAGGCATCCAGACATTTGTTTAAACCTCAGCAGCCCCGGCTAGGGGCTGTCTGGGTTCAGTCCTGGCGCCTTAGTCTCCAGGCTCATAGACTTTACTTACCTGATGCAGACCATGCTGCAAAAGAGTCCAAGCCTACATGAGGCCAGGATGGGACTATTTTGTTACAGGGACTATTTTTTACTCGGGCGTGGCTCTAGGGAGCTTCTTACCTGGAACTACTTTGGAGGCTATTTAAACCACACCCGAACAGCAGCACATGCTATGCATTATTCTGCATCCAGCAGCGTGACGCTCACCGTGCCTGCAGCCAGCATCCAGTCTTCTGCCACACCCGCATCGAATCCGGAGCTCCTAGAATAAAGAAGAAGAAAAGGACAAGGTTAGAAAACAAACTTATTTCAAATTCCTCACCTAATTCTGGAACCATTTCATCTCTGGACCTGGAAAGTACATCAGTCCTGCATGCGTCGCTTCGCCAGCTCCAGCACGGCGCCATACTCACCAGTTCTCACAGCATATTTCGATCCGGCACTGTCTCCATCATTTCTTTGCCGTAATCCGGCACCTAGGGGACCCAAGAAAAAACAAGGTGAGCCAAGGGAATCAACAAATACAACCTCTTTTCACCATAGACTTACCACCGGCGGTATTATTCCATAACTCTCCACATTTTCATATGCCGCATCTGTAAAGAGGGAGAAAAACAACACGTTAATGCATGCAATAGTTACCGGACAGCGTTGGGTAACAGACTCTTACCTGAACGCCAGCAGCAGCTACGAGACCTTCTTCTCACGAACTCGGTTGCAACTTAAGGAGGAAGGGGACAAGAGTGAACATCGGGCACATTGAACTCTTTTAACTTGATACTTACCAATCCCGCCAGGGACTTCAGAGTCAATACTTACCGGAACTCTCCCAACGCCTTCAAACCAGTGAAGTATTCTGGTATCTACGCGCCCCTGCAAGACACGCAGGATGGAGAGCTCATCTTTTACGAACATAAGGTGAGCTTACTAAGGGGATATCGGAGGTGATTAGTGGGGGAGAGCGAGAACAGTTGGGAGGCCATTACTAAAACCCACAGCTGGTTAATCCCTGTCTCCACTTGCAAGAAAATACTTCTTTGGGTCCAGCAGACCAGACTAGGCAGGCTTGTCCAGACAATCATCTCTGCACTACGCATCACGTTGAAGGAGACAGCAGCTGTCCGGGTCCGATCGACACCCCTGTGGGGTCCAGGTGAGCGTAACACAAATCTTTCTCAAAATTCTATTTGGTTGGGCCCTTGCTAGACAACTTTCAGTCAAATCCCTCCAGCAAGGCAATGGTTATAAGCAATAGAACTTGGGAAAAGTCAATGCTAATTGGTTTTATTTTAATTGCAGAGTGGCTCCACCCGATAGTGTCTGTGTTGTGCTATGTCAGCGATGGGAGATGGACCAAGTGACATATTGTTAGTGTTTATTTATTGAAAATTAAACAAGGCCTCCTCTAAACCCTATATCTATGGGTATTCCCTATTCTAAAAAAAAATAACAATTTGGCCTTCTTCTGAACATCATACCAAAAAAGGCTTCTGTACAAACTTATCTAGCCTAGCGATTGTCCTAGCACTATGCAAAGAAACATAACATAAATTCAAACGATAACTGAGGTAGTTTCCCCCCTTGAAGTGCAATAGGGGTGGATGGTTTTCAGACCCCACAATCGTGAGTTTCCCATTGTCTCTTCTAACTTGTTACCGGTCTTTAAAGTTCAAAATAAAGAAACCTTATCAGTTCGGTCTATCAGTTCTGCAACCCTTCGTAGGATGGTCGGATTAGCAGCCTGGCCTGGGCCTGTGGCCTTTCCAGCCTTCCTGATGTCCCTATTGGTACCACCATGTGCTGGATGTGGAGTCTCGTCCCCTTGTGGGCTTGCGTCTCTCGCAGACCTTGTGGGTTTAGGGCTCTTACAGCCCACCCCCAAGTGTGACTTTTGTATTGTCAGCCCCTCACTGGTTTATGGCCCGGTCTCCAAGTCCTTCTGGTATCCAGTCTATCCACTCTGGATGGGTATTTGTATTCTCAGCTCCTCTTAGGCTTAGGGCTCTCACAGCCCCTATCGTATCAAGTGCTTCACCCCCTCGTGGAATACTTGACTCTGTAGCCCAACTGGGGTGCTGTTGTGGCCTCACCGCCCTCCACGCGTGCTGGGTATGGATTTGTGTACCTCTCCTCCAGCATCAGGGCTTCTCTGGGCCTGCAGTGGTTTGGTCTGATTTCAGTCTTCCCGGCTGGGCTCTTCTCTGCGGTTCCTGCAAGCCTGGATGCACTGTCTGGTTGTTGCTTCTGCTGGCTGCCACACCGCTGCTCCTTGCTGGGCTCTTCTCTGATCGGCTTCCCCTGCAAGAAAATAAGGTCTGAAACTAAGCCATCCAGTCTTGAAGCGGTCTGAACATTGATTTGTTCCCCCACAGTCTAACTAAAGAATACTTGGTATCTGGGGGAAAAGGAAGGTGCAGTAAAATAATTTCTTGGGGATTCCTTGCCCCCAAATGGGGTTTACCCCAAGTGGGATTCCGCCTGCCCTGCCCTGTCCCCTAGGGATGGTTTTGCGTAGCTGGTTCACCTCCCTAGTACTAGTCCTGCAAAATTGTGACGGCCAACTTAATACTTAGGGCGTCTAAATGCACAGTTGCATAGGCTTGTTCGAGAGAAAACGCTCTACTGGTGTATAGGACTGGATCTACTTGGCCATCGTGCAACTGTGAGATTACAGCTCCCAGGCCTACTTTTGATTCGTCTGCTTGCAGGATACATTTCTGATTAAAACCAGGCATTTTGAGGATGGGATCACTGCCAAATATATGTTTCACCCCATCAAAACTCTCCTGATCATGGCGCGTCCAGATGAGGTGGCTGGGTTAGGAGTTTTTCAGCTTATCAGTGAGACCGGCCGCAATGGTCGAGAAGTTGGGGATACATCTGCAGTAATATCCTGCTAGTCCAAGGAAGGTTCAGAGTTCCCTTTTGGTTTTTGTGGGAGTATAGATGGTCCTTCCATCTACTGCTATGAATCACTATATTGTTGTTCATTGACGCAACCCCTGAGGGGTAGCGAAGGCAATCTTTTCTTTTTCCGCGCTCCCCCTGCCCCTACATATCCGCAGGATGTTGGCAGCAGGGCCAGCAAGGCCAAAATAACCTAGTAAGAGACTGATCTTAGGTTTTCAAATACCTTGATGACCGGCCATTAGATGTGCATAAGCAACTCCTTAACTACCCTGTGATGGCTCTGGGGAATCACCAGTTGTCTTCAGGACGCTTTTTTGATCCATACAACAGGCCCTTTTTCTTGAAGAAGAATGGTTCATTCTTCACCCAGCACTGACTATTAGATGTAACTCTTTGAAAGGCCTCCACTAGGTTTTGATCATTCTTCTGGGAGAAGGCCGAGTTGGCTAAGGTGGGCTTGTCATCCCACTCAGTGTAGGTGGGGGAAGGGTGGTCTGGTTCTCTTTAGCTTCCCCAAAGCCTAACATTCCCCTGATGGTCTGGAAAAGTATACCTACCTCCTGCAAGGAGGGACTCATTGCTTTTTCCAGGATTCCCTGTGTGACTGCCTCCTCTTCTTTCACTGCATAGCCATGGATCCCAAAATTGTGTATTAGTATTTGAATCTCCCCTCTGCAGTGTGGAACGATTACACCGGCTGCCACATCGTGCAAGCATTGCCAGGATAAACCTGATTTGGTTGCAAGTCGAAGATGGCTGCAGACGGGAAGATCTGCTGACCCCAGTGGGAATCGGTCTTCTCTCATTACTAGGGATCTCTATTTCCTTAGTGCTAACAAAGTCAAACCCAATGGATTGAGAAGTGGCTTTTTCTGGCAGCCTACCCGAGGCATTTAGGTGTTCAACTAACATAGGTTCCAATCTTGTGTGGGGTTGCTCTGATCTCATTTCTGGGTACAGATTTGCATACCTGTCCTCCAGTATCAGGGTTCCACTGGGGATTTGCCGTCTTGTCTGATGTGGTTCTATAATGCCGACCTGGTTTCAGTCTGCACGGTTGGGCTCTTCTGTGCGGTTCTTCTCGGTCTGGAGGCACCGCATCTGCTTGTTGCTTTGGCAGGCTTTCATGCCGTTGCTCCTTGCTGGACTCTTCTCGGCTTTAATGTTTCCGGGTTCCTTGTCTCCCAGGTAGCGGTAGCATTCTACTGGTTTCACAGCCACCGCACTGTTCGCGATCGCGTAGGCCGGTGCTTCTTGCTCTCCAGATGTCTCTCCTTACTACAAGATACACAGATAGGGGGTGCCTGCCTAAAGCCCTGATCTCTCCCCCCTCCCCCAGGCTTCTACGTAAGAACATCACAGAAAATGATCAGGTTGAAGTTTATATAGACCAAACAAATACTGGAATAGTTAGAAAACCCACAAATTAAAATCTAACACATTTTATTCCTCAATATTCGTATAAATACATGAACTGATTTACCCTCAAAGTGAAAAAACTCTCACAATCATAGACTACTGAATTCACAAAGCATATCACTTATTTTCGGATAAAATACATTGGGTATGGGGACCACATATGTAAATATTGCAGCACATGATTTCACACAGAAATGATTATACAAATGTCAATTGGGACATTTTTTTTTTAAATACAGATTGAATCAGATAGTAGTGGGAAAACCACTTGGGGTGCATCAGAATTTCAAGTCAAACCATGACAGGTTAACCAATGTGTGTGCTTGACATTGTGTGGATAAATCAAATCTTATGTCGACTAGCAGTGTTTTGGCCCCTAGAGCTACTGCTGTGCTCTTGATTTTGTTGTAATGGTCTTCATCAGGACTGTAGAAGTTTGAAATAGCCCACAAATAAATTCCTGTTTAGACGGTTGTCTCTCAGGGTATGGACATATTGGACCCCTCCTATGTTGGCGTCCTTGCAGGATTTAATCTTGTGCAGATACCTAATCTGTTAATGGAATAATCATGCCCAAATATCAGAGTGGAAAACCTTCCAAATTGAAGTCCAGAGTTTCCGGTTGAGATCACTGCAACCGCTGTGTATGCGCTCATTGCAGGGGAAGCCTGCAGTCCATGCTTTCTTATATTTACCCCACGAGGCAAAAGGGTCAGAAACCAAATCATCCAGTCTTAATGGGGTATGTACATCATTATTGATTTGTTCCACCACTGTGTAACCAGTGAAATTCCTGGTATTTTGTGGGGAAAGGCAGGTGTAGTGAAATCATTATTTGAGGATTCCTTGTCCCAAAAGTGCCCCCCCATCTCCCCAGGTGGGATCTCGCTTGACCTGTCCCCTAGGGATGTTTTCGCATAGCGGGCTCACCTCCCTAGTCCCACAGGGGGTGGCTCCCTCTCGGGGAAAGGGAGCAAATTCCCTAGATTGTCCCAAAGGTTTACAATAACTTGTCTAATGCCCATCGTTTAAGATATATTGGTGAGGGCATCATCCTCTGGCCAGGTCTGAGACTGTGGATACTCCTGTTCTCTTGGTATCTGCTGTAACTGCATGTACCCCATTCCAGTAGAAATTCTAGCCCCATTTAAAAACCTGGTTATTTGCTCAGTGGGTGTTCTATATTTTACCTTCAACCCTCCTCTATGTGCTGCTTGGCCCCATTATACATTCTTGAGGTGCATGTGAATTTTTAAAGTCCCATTAAATAAATAAAAGTTAAATGAAAACATATTGAATACAATGAAGTCCCGAGGATCACAAGGCATTGTAGTCTGTTCATGGAAGTGAAAAGGAACAGTGCAAATCAAGGTAATGTCCCGTTCATCCCAAATATCTCAAAATAGAACAGAGTTGCTTTTGGTTAAAGACGAACTGCCGACATATACACTTAAAACTGGAAATAAAAATCTGCATTTCATGCCACATCCACGTTCGAATGTCCCAAAATAAAACTTCTGCTTGTCAGCGAGTGAAAAGGTACTAATCTCGGTTGATAAGTTCAAACCATGCCCTTTACGATGAAACTCAAACTGTTAAGTAATACAAAATGGAGTGGAAAATACTAATACCACTGTCTTTGATGACCACACTTAAGAATCGTCTTTATTGACCCCTTGCACTTTGTTCTTGGGGAAACATTCCCATATTGTAACTGGGGGTAGTGTGAATCCCTGATATCTCAGGGAAATAAAATCTTTGTTGTGCCAAGACCATGAATGGGAAGGTCATTGACATCCTCTCCCAAATCGCGGAAGCCGAATGGAATCTACCCTCCCAGCGTGGTTGACACAGGTTCTTGATATTAGAGGCACAGGTAACCATGAGGCAGCCAATTGGAGGACGAGGGATTAGGGAGAGGTTATGGATAGGAAGGGGGAAGTAGGGAAACCGGAAACAGTATTGGGGTAACTAGATTGGATGGGTGGGGGGGGGAGTTTAGGGAAAAGAAACCCTTGATACCTTGCAACTTATATTTCTTCAACCTGACCTGGCCCTTACCCAAACATGTAATGGTGTACGAGTTTGCCTCCTAACTGAAACACCCTACTTCCTATACATGCAAAAGGGACTTGCATAAACACAGCGTACCTGGTTTCTTCATATACCTTTCTTTGGAGTAAATAAACATATGGTCATGAACAAGCATTCATTCCACAAACAACATGAACAACCTAATACACAAACTGATAATGAACATATGGCACTAAAATGAACAAACAGAGCATGGCAGCGTGCTGAAACACACAACTGGGGTTTCCCCACATGATCTACATGAACTTGTGGCCTGGTAGGCAAAGCATGAAATGAAAAAGCAAATGAACACATGATATGTTACACATGGACTGGTCTTTTCCTTAAAAAATGTTCGTTCTGGTTTTCAGACTTGTTTTAACTTCACACGTTCACCCCTGCAACCCTCTAGTTGCCAACTTAAAATTAGCTTTCATGGTTCTTAGGGTTCTAAACCATTATGCCCAACACGTTTGTCTTTATTTCGCGCTCTGAAACACTTGTGTATGAGCGCGATAGAAATAAAATATCAATATCAATTGCCACACATGCTTTCCGAAACATAGGACATATTAGCACTGCAGCGCAGGCACTTATCTGTGGTCCAGGAGGCATGTGAGGCAACCCGGACGATACTGTGAGTCGCATTGTATCAGAAGCCTCCAGCAGTCACCGCCTCTTGGCCCAGGTCCTCCTCAATATTTGACATTTTATTAAAGAAAATGCGAAGAAAACCTAACTAAGCCTACTCTACCAGGGAGTGCCCTAACTAGTCTACGTTCTAAGGGACAATCTCCTAGCATACACAAAACTGGCCCTCACATTAAACAACAAAACATTCAACATAAATCCTATACAACATAAGATTATCAAATAACGAGTGACTTGAATAACTTCCACTTGACCTGGGTAGATCCCTTCCAGGAATATCCAAAGTCAATCTCTCTCAAAGAAAAGAAAAGTCTTGAATCAGTTCTTCAAAGTTCCAAAAGAAAACAAAATTTCACACAAACAAAGATCTGCTGGTAAGTTATTTCAGCAAACGGAGAAAAGTTCTTTCCAATCTCCACAAAGAAAACGGCACCAGTGGTAATCCTGGATATCCTCCTTCAAGAATAAGCTTGACAATATTCAAACAAAAGTACCACTGAAACAAATTAGGACCTATACCATGGACAAAACAAAAGAAACATAACGTAATGTGTATGGAAAAACAGCTGATTACACAAAGTAAAATTAACCTGAGGGTGGCAAATGCTTCAAAATAAAGAGGAGTACTAATTAAATATACAGCTTCATTACTAGGCGTCGCTGGACGCAGTGTATTTTGCATACACAAATATTAGTATAGACAGTATGCTTGGCTAGACAATTTATAGGCCTTTTTTATGAGTTTTTGCAAAGGTACCTTTTGAAGTTTTTGGGTTCATTTGGAATATATTGACACATGACATACTTTCCACATTTATTAGCATACATTTTGGTAGTGATGGTAGCCGCATTGTTTCACTGGGTCTTGTTGGGCTAGATGCTAAGGAGTGTGGACAAACTTGTTTTTTTATTATGCTTGACCTCTGGTAGGAATTGTAACATTTTCTAGTAAATCATCCTTTAAATCATCATCCATTAGTTGGATGTTCCAATGTTATGAGATTATTGAACTTATGCTAGTGCTTTCCTCATTGTAGTGTCTCGCTAGACAAATTGTGTCCTTGTATAGCACCTTTTGTTTTGGATTTGTTGAAAAGTCTTTTTGCAGCACATTGAAAGAAGCGTTATTACTTTCTGGTATTCTTCCCTTTATTGCAGTTTCTCCTAAATCCTATGAACTCACCTCATTGGGTACTTTCTAACAAGTTGGGAACATTACTGCTGTTTCCATGCAAGATGGAATTGACTGTTCTCTTCTGAAGGAGCACGTTTGAAGAGAATTGTTTTCTCTGTAGATAGATTGATGACTGCTATGTTGGTTTTGCTGCACTGCATTGTCAGGTCCGAGTTCCAATTTAGGAATGATGCATAGTTTGAGTGATCCTTGATCACCATCCGAGATCATGAGAATATTGTTGATGTAACGCCCCAAAATATTATTTGTTTTATTTTATAAGCTCTAAGTTGTCATGCATGTGATACCTCAAAATGCCCTATGTTGGGATTGGCATAAGGTGGCTCAAAGATAGCCCCCATGTTCATGCTTTGGATGTTTCTGTCATTATTGGAGTTAAAGAAATAGTTTTATTTCAGAGCAAATTCAGTCATTTTCAAAATCATGGTGTTAGGCTTACGAAAAGGAAAAGGTGCTGATTGTGTTTGAAAGTAGTGGGGCTGTGGCCTCTTTGCCCATGTTGGTCTATGGCATGGCCAGGCTGGTCGATGCGGGGGGTGGCAGAGCCCTGAAATTATTAGACCTATCAGCAGCTTTCGACACAGTGAACCATCCTACCCTGCTATCCCGCCTGGCCCAAATGGGTATATCTGGTTAAGTATTAGCCTGGTTTTCCTTTTTTCTGTCTGATGGATCTCAGTCTCTTCTGCTCTCCCCTTTTTCTTCTAATTCTTGTCACCTTAGCTGTGGTGTGAATCAGGGCTCCGCTTTGTCCCCCATTCTCTTCAACATTTACATCTGGGCTTTAGTGTGCTTCATCTGCTCCTTCGGCGTCAGGTGCTATTCTTATGCCAACGACACCCAGATCCTGATCCGTTTAGATCTTGATCGGGCTGAGGTGTCGTCGTGCCTTCATCTGTGTCTGATGACCGTGGGGAAGTGGATGAGCTTAAACTGGCTGATGTTGATTCGGGACAAAACTGAGGTGTTGGTGGTGCGTTCTCCTCCTGACCCTTCATTCTGGATTGCTTCCTTCTGGCCTTCTTCTTTGGGTTCTCTCCCTGTCCCTGCGGCAAAGGTGAAGAACTTGGGGGTGATTTTGACAGCTACCTTGTCTATGAATGCCCAGGGTATGATCTGTTTGTCAGACTGGGTTTTTCCATCTGAACATTTAAAAAAAAGTTACTTTATTTGATAGCACCATCTTTGCGCCCGCCGGTTGTGGCTGCAATGGTGTGAAGTCGGTTGGACTATTGCAATTCTCTCTATCTTTCACAGCCTAAGGGCTTGGTCCACCAACTACAACGCCTTCAAAATCATGCAGCATGGGTAGCGATAGGGTCACCTTATGGTGCTGATATTTCTCCAGTCCTACACTGTTTGCACTGGCTGCCGGTTGCCCAGCGTATTGAATTCAAGGTGCTTTGTATCGAGCTCTGCATGGTCAGGGGGCGTAGCACTACATTTGTACGTTATTTCCCAAAGAGCTCCCTGCTATCTGAATCGGCGGGCCTGCTCTGTGTGCCACCCTTTCGTCGCTCCGGATTGGAGAACGCACTTTTTCTATTGCTGCGGCGCAGCAGTGGAACAAGCTGCCCGTAGCATTGAAAAAATATCTAACCATTTGGCCTTTAGGAAGGCCCTTAAAACACATCTTTTCTAAACTCAGTGGCTGATGGTTGATGACTGTTCATTCTGGGCTTCTTTCTTTTCCTCTCCAGCAACATACTTCCGGGCGACCATGCGCTATACAAGAAGTCATAACATAACATGTTTTGTTTCATACATATGTACCGAGAGGTGTGAGGGGTCAGAAATGTGAGGCAGACAACTTTGTGAAGGTTTTTCAAAAGATGCCATTTTATTAACTCAAGGTTGGATAAACGCCTCACTATGCCAACCCTGATGAGGATTTCCCTACCTAACATAAACTAAAGGAAACACTGTAACAAAAGTATTGTCCCTCACATTTATACATACAGTAAATTCACAATATAACAGTCTCTCCTTATAATTGGGTGAATTTCCATTCCCCAGATTAAAGCAAGTTTCTGTTCAATAGTTCCAAAAAAAATAAGAAAAACCTGTGTGTTACAAAGTTGCAACACAGTTCTTTGTCACTGCAACTTGATAACAAATGTTTCAACACTTTGGAATTGTGCAACACAGGTTCATTCTCTTCCACTTATTATTGTAGACAATCTTCTTCACATAAACCAAGAATGTTTCCTTAGCTCATCAGTATTAACATAAATTGGGCCTCGTTCTGACTTTGGAGGTAACCAAAATCGTTCCGACTCCGGCCTGGTGAATGGAGTAATTACTGGTCCATTCCGAGGTCGGAGGGACCGTTAATTCCCCATTCACCAGGGCCATTCCCCATTCCCATTTGAGCCCCCATAGGGTTCAATGGGAAGGGGGAAGGTGGCAATAACGGTACCGTAAATTACGGTACCCTTATTGACCCCAGTGTCCCTTTGCGGGTCCCGTCCTTAACGCCTGCTAAAAGCAGGCGTTAAGGATGTACCCGCAAAGGGAACTCGTAGTAGGGCGCAAAGGGATTACCGGCACCGGTGTCATTACCGGTGCCCGGTATCCCTTTGCGCCCTACTTGTAATGAGACCCATTGTCTTTTGTCAGGCTTCTTCTGCCACAACACTTCTGAGGATATAGAAAAGTTCTGCAGCAGTTTAATACAGTTCTTGCTTCAGCAATGAAAGTTGGTCAGGACAACTTGTCAACACCACTTCTGTCAAGAAGTCCCCCCCCCTTCTCACCTGAGTCCGATCTTTGCTGGATTTCTTGGTCGATGCCTTCTTGCGGACGGATCGGGTCTTAAATAAGGCTGCACGAGTCTCTTCCGACTCCAGCGTGCGTTCAAAGTTCCGGGATACAACGATCCAGGAATCCGGGAAATTAAGAAAGTGCACTACTCAGCACACGAGTCCAGGAAGTAAGAAAGGAGAGGGACTAAGAATGGAGTTAGTAGGGACAGAATCAGGGAAACAACACCGCGAGCTACGGAGCACACGTCTGGTCGGTACTTCGTAATAGCATTGAGATGCGCAGAGCCGCGGGGGGCATGGTCTATTAATAGAACACGCTACGTCCAACGTGTAGTGCGAGGAAGGTGTTTCACGCTGGACAGCCATGTTGGGAGTACCAGGGAGTGCAAGCCCCGTTGAGACAAGGACCAGGAAGTCCAAAAGGGGCGCGTTCTGTAGGTCATGACAACTTCACAGCACTTAATTAACTTCCACCTGGTTTAATCCCATAGCAGGCCTACTACTTCAAAGTCCACGGTTCGGGTATATTCCCCTGCCCGAACAGTATAAAGTGTTCTCACAACTTCTGATCTGGTATACTTCCTTGCAAGATCAGTAATTCACAAGCAACAAATGCCTCTGTGGTTAAGCTCAGCTTGCAACAACGTTGCAGTGTTACTTTACAGCACCAGGTTTTTAAGCAATTCTTCAGGGCAGGCAAGATTTACATTGGGACCGTGGTCGAAGTATATGAAAAGAATTAGTGGAACTATGTTCCCTGCTGGCCTGTTCCCACTCCCCACAAACCCCATCACCACGCCCCCTTCCACGCGCAATCCAAACCCTCAAAAAAATACACCTGCTGTTTAAGGGAATGTTCAGTGTAGTGCACTGAAAGTACAGGTTTCAACTTCTTCCTACACTTTTATTTTAAAACAAAACCATTTCGGAACAGTTTCTTTTTAAACTAAAAGTATAGGAACAGTAAAACTTAATTTAAAAAAGAAGAGGAGCACTGCTCCAGACCGCTCCCGCTCACTTCGACCACTCCATTGGGACTCTTTGGTACACTTTTGGGATTTCCAAAACCCCTGTAAGTTATGTTTGTCTCGTTCTAAATAGCCTTTACCAGAAGGATAGCTTTCTTACCACTTTTGTTTCCCCACTTCTTCTGTAACCAAACATTTACAATAAGGATTTATTCTGCTACTTCCTTGGCTCTGGCAATGTGGGTTTATACCAGCTTTTGTTATATATTTGTTCAAACATGGGCAATAATCCTTACAAACTTTGGGACTTTAATTTGCCCCCTCCTGCTCACAGATTCTTAGCTTCAGCTGCCTGCTGCGATCGGGCAATATGCTGGTTCCAGTCTACTGCTGCCCATGCCACTTGCACATGGAGCTTACTTTGCTCCAAAGGCTCTCTGGTGTGGGTCTGCCACCGGAGTTAGCCTGGTGGGGAAGAACGCTTTCCAAAATTTTGCTTCCTGTCACCCAACCTCTGCAAAACAGTTCTCCAGGGGGCAAGCTTCCCTCTTTGCCGATTCCTGCTGCGCGGTCTCTGCATTTAACACTTCTGTAGGCAAAAAGACCCTCGCTGGACCGGCTATTGCTTTCCACTCGACAGCGGTTCCGGCGTCGTCTTCCTGCTTCAGTCTCTGCTTTTGCTGCACCATGGAGAGTTCATTACTCCACCTAAGACTACTGCTCTGCTCCTTCTTACTAATGGCCTGCCCCTGAGGGGGGCCTTTTAAGCCTCCGTCTCCCTCCGGTGTGGGTCATTCCTATTAACAAGCTGCACTTTGCAGTTTTGTTTCTCTTCAGCCCTCTTCTTCATCATCCCAGTACTTCGGGGATTATCTCAAACTTTCCTGTTCCCAATAACATTTTCTACAGGAATATCATAAGGATCAAACACAAGACTTGATTTTATAAGGAAATCAGGATTTTCAGATTTTAGGTTATTATTCACCTACTCATTTTCACTGTACCTTTGGGAGTTGGGGGAGCTTCTAGCTCAACACGTCGCCATGTTTTTAAGCATTGAGAGAACTGAAAATACTTCTAAGGGTTTATTAATGTTTTTACCCATATAAATATGGTAAACTTGGGGGGCTAAAAGATTATTCTGACAGCAAGCCATTACATATTTTGGCATTGAGGCGATGTGTTCCCTAGAAGAAGACAAATACTGCGTCCCACCCAATGGAGTCCTCATATTCCCCTTGGTCCTTTCTCCTCCGAGGTGATCCTCCTGCAGAACACCACCCCCAAGGTCAGGATCAGAACGTCTCTACCTTTCCCTGAACACCTGGGAGGAGACTTTAGGTAGGGTCTTTGTGAGGTCACATACCATGTTACTAGCTAGTATTCTTTCTGTCCAAGGTATTTCTTTCCTTCTACAGAGTACATCCTTTAATGTCACGAATGTACGATATTAACAATAGTACCATGGTTGTAGGAATTTATAAATCTACTTGTATTTGGTTCAGCGAGCAGCCCGATTCCTAAAATAATTGGTCTGCAAGGAGGAAAGGTCTCGGGGATATTGTGCCTACCCTTGTGGATTTAAGGGAGAATGTAAAGGGTTGGCATTGCAATAATGGTGTTACCTCTCTAGTAAAAACAACTTGTTTGAAACAATCTACCAATTGGGTAGTCCATTGTGCCTTGTGTTCTGGCAGTGGCTTGATTACTTTTTTAATAACATTGCTGGGAGACCATTTCCTAGCACTCCTGGAATAATGGTTCATTGACTCGTCCTATGCCTGCTTTCATACTTCTTGCCACCCTCCTACACCATCAACACTAAGATTGGAGAGGCTGCAAGTGGTAGTGGGATTGCTCTCATTTCATCTGACCTCATCTCCTGAGAGTAACTCTGTGTTATTTCCTTTCAATAAACAGCATTTGAATGTATCTGAGGCCCATCCACCTTCTGGTTATAGTGACTCAAAATCATCTGCATATTCTTCACATGTGAAATGATCAACCTAGCCCAATATGTCCCAAAATTCCCCAGCATAATTGACTTCAGTATCTGGGTAGAGGGAAACCCCTGCGATTTCTCATAGTATTGCCAATCCTCTTCTTGATGCCCAACAGTCGCCAACACCTTCAAATCACTAAGAAGCCCATCGCATCGAGCACTTGTTGAAAAAAATACTTCATCCTTTAAACCAGATAAATCAGTGGCATATTAAGTGGTTAACGGCCGCCCTGGTCTTTGAAGAGTGTGTTTGAGGGAGGCTAGCATCCACGCAAACTGACCCAAGTTGACCCCCCTCCTCCAAACCATACTGCCTGTTGAATTCACAACAGGGCCTACAAAGTGGCTATTAGGAATGCAAAGAAAGCCTACTTTTTAAATTGCATTAGCTTGACCAAAAACCCTTTAAAAAATAATTTCCCAAATATACCAGAATGCAACACATCCCAACCACATCCATCCGTAATGCAGCATCTGTGACATAGGTACTAATAAAAATGCATAGTAGACAGTAGTGAAGTTCGGTTCTTCCCCCACTAGCAATAATACTGCTCAGTGTCCCTCTACTTATTGCCCCTGCTCTCCAGTTCACACTCCTTTTCCTTTTTTATTGTTTTAATTGTGATGGGAACTTTCTAGTTCCGCTTATTTTACCTAAAAGGAATTCTTTATCCCCTTTTACTATGCCAAAGGTGTCTTCCCCACACACACATTTTTATTTTCTAAAGCATCTCATCTTTTTCCCCCCCTCTTTGTTTCTCTGTAGTCGGTTGGGATCAATTGAGGTGGCTCAGCAGTGTCTGAGGTCTAAAGAGCATCACCATCATAAATTAATTTAGAAGTGTTTTTATTAGGCTCTGCTGTGGAGTGACAGGTATTTTTACCAGCTCTGCGATGAAGCTCAAGGGTTCATTTACAGGTCAAGTAGGTCTATTACTGTTCTTTTATACCACTGTGCACTGTGGCGGGTCAGAAGGAGGACAGAGACAAGCATCTTCCATTTAAAAAAATGTGTATTATCATTTAAAAATAAACAAACTCCTATCTGTCCCTAAGCTATGGGTTTTCCTTACCTAACCAAAATTAACTGTGCTGCTCGTCAGTCGTTGGCGAGTCCAAAAAGGAAGAACTGTCCTCTGTCCAAATCTAGTCTACTCTGCCCTACCACTATTCAAAAAGGTAACTAAGACACAGGAGAATGACTCCCTTCTCCTATGTTCTGCTTCTCGGCAAAGTCGCGTCAATATTTAATCTTTAGGAAGTTCTTGGCAACCATCCTCAATAGTTCATAGTGTTCAGAAATGGGCTTCATCTGCTTTCCAGATGTTACTTTGACAGTGCTTTTCTCTTCTGATGCTCCTTCTCTCTGTCTTGGCTCTTTACAAGTAGTCCTCTTTGCTCTCTTAATGTTCGTTCTTTCCTGGCTGGGTCAGTTTGTTTCCCACTCTTCTCCATTAATAGAATGAGGTTGGCAGTTCCAATAAATAATCTTGGTTACATTCTTCACTTCACGGTTATTGGGATGAGTATGATTGTGCCAGTAATGATTCACACTTGGATCCCACTCTTCAGTGTTACTGGGACGAGTATGATTGATGATTAGGATTGTGCCAGTAATGATTTCCACTTGAGTTCCACTCTTCCGTTTCCCTGGGGCGAGTATGATTCATGTACTCTACATCTCCACTATACCGCCAGGGTCTAGTGCTTTCCCCATTAACTCCTTCCTTTGGGGTTAGCGTCACTGTACCTGTGTGCCTCTGCCTTTTTGGGATTGGCCGTGGGAAATACAAAGCCGCAAAGAGAAGCCGGCTAAAGAGAGAGGGCTTCAACCCGGACGAGGATGCCAGCTGGAGATCAGCAGGCTGGGAAGAAGCTGGCTGAAAAGAAGCTGGCAGGGAGTGAAGCAACTCCCAGCAAGGAAGGTCACGAAAACCTGAGCCGCCAAGCGGGAAGCCGCAATGAAGGCCACGGTACAGGAAGGTGAGTGAAGGCGAGAGGTTGGTCCAAAAAGGAGGACCTCCCGGACAAGTTACCCAAACCGGTCACAGAGCGGGTCCTGACCTGGGCTGCTAAGGGCGAGAGAGGGAGAGGGAATTGAAGACGTGAACGCCAACCCCGATCCAAGTGGGGAGCAAGCGGCAGGGATGGTTCAGCACAGCAGGGTGAACTGTGTCTGCATGGCAAGGCCAAGTCAAGCAGAAAGCAAGCAACGGGGATGCCAGGGACCATAAAACGCTGACAGAGACTCAAAGAACTGCACAACTCCCCGCGGGACGTGAACCAAAGATACATGTACGGATGCAGAGGAGGGTGCTGGAGGTCCAGGACTTTGTGGGAGGCAATCGTAGAAAGAGAACAGAAGGGTCTGGTAGCCCAGAAGAAGCCATGTGAATCAGCCCTTGGCACTGTAGCATACCAAGTTGGGAAAAAGAACTGTTGCAAGTCTGGGACTCCCACCCAATTGTCTACAGTGTACGGTAAGGAAGTCTTGGCAGTAGAGTCTACCAGGCAAGTTGGTCACAAGAAAAGCCACACATTGTGAAGTCTTGGAAGGAGAGTATGCCAGGTGTTTTAAGAATCTGGGACCCACACCCAAGTTGTGGCATCTTGAAAAGTGAATCCCAAGGAAGACTCATGCCCTTAGGATTTAAAATTGCATTTGTGGTCAGTTTTAAAAGAGGCTCCTGATACCCAAGCAAGATTCATGCCCTTAATATTGTGAATTACATTGAATGAGGAAAATACCTGGGGAAGGGAATAATTTCTCCTGGAGTGAATTGCAACACCAGGAGGGGGCTGTCCTTTTGGGCCATGGAGAACTTGATTATTCTTTTGAACTTTTGTTTTGGTGGAGAGAAACTTGGGAAGGGAGCTGTTCCATGGAACTGTAAACATTATCCATTTGGAACCTTTGTTGGATGTATACCTTTTTGTTGAACTTTAACATTTGTGCACTTTTAAAGCCAAAGGCCCTTAAGAACTTAGAATTACTTTTAGAATGAGAGAACTAGGATAGGATTACGGACACAGGACATTTTTACTTTGGACATCTTGACACAGGACAGACCCTTAGTTTTTGGTAGAGGTAGTGAAATATCTCCTAGATTAGAGATAGTGAGGCATTTCCCAACCCTCTTCATGATTTAATACGTCTATAGCCAACCCCATAGATCCTCTCTGCCTGCTTCTCATTCCTGGTACCTCACAGAAGGAAGCAGAAGCAGAGTGTAGAGGATGAGATTTCTGGAGCATGTAAGGTATTGGTTAGTGAGTGCATGTGATATAGCGGCTGCGTGAGAAGGTAACAAGTTTGTTTTGGTGGGTGAGTGAATGTCAAGTGCTTGGGTGTGTGAAAGGAGGATGTCTGAGTGGTTCTACGTCATTTGCTGACTTGCTTTTAATCGTGTGCAATTTTTTTGTGCACTTTTTGTCAAAATTCTTTTGTTAAATGTGTTTGTTTTGTTGTTTAATGAGCGGGTCCACCCGTTTTAGATTGCCCACCAATTCCCCCCAAACCCCTTTTTCACTTTAGTGAGGCATCGCTCCGGTTTCAAGTTTTGTCACAGTGGGATTCATCTCTTTTGAACTGTCTGACCCTCCAAGAGGCAACTGTGGAAGAACGTCACTCTGAAGAGAAGGTGTGATTCCAGTTTTGATTATGGGGTTAAGACCTTACTGGAATGTCTTCGTCAGCAGTGAGATTAAGCAAGGCTGCTGTGCTGGACTTGGCATGCCCTGGATCCAATGGCATTGCTGTATCTAAGAACCTAGGAGTGGACTGAGTGGTCTATAAATGTAGTGTTTATTGCGCAACAGATAATGTGGGCCTTTTCTCCACAGTGAGCCGATTGAGCGGTTTTAGGGCAGCTATGCAGCAGTGGGGGGTCGGGGGGCAGAACTGAGGTCATGGGACACCACTGGCTCCATGTGTACTGCCGAGGACCTCTTGTCCTGAATCTACTGAATCTAGGGAGTCGGATTCCAAGCACAGCAGCGTTGCACTTCTTGGTGGCTGGAAACACCTGAAAAAGGTTTTTGAAAATCCAGCTGGCACGGGACAGGAAGGACTAATCCATCAGAAAGAACATTACAGAAGAATTTCCCTATAGTAGTAATAAAGATTTCGTAGTGTGTCTTCATAGAGGAACATGCATGTGACAATAAATGTACAGTTGCAAAGGGTTTTTATTTTTTGAAGACACTAGCTCTTGTTTCAATATGACACTTACGGCATTGAAATGAAGATTTCATGAGTAGATTAAAACAACACTTAGGGATATATCCCCCAACACGCACGAGCTACCCATGGGTAAACGAGCTACTACATAATGTATTGCAATCTGTTTTCGTACATTACATATTATCATTTACCCCGTTTAAATGGCTTCTAGATGTGTCGAAATTCTCCTTTATACACATTCCCAATCACAAAATGAATGCTACATGTGTGCTTTTATGGCACCAGGTGCCCTTAGGAATGATGGATGATACGTTCTTGATCGCCAATGGCCATCAGGCTAAGCAGGCTCTTTTATGCTACAAGCAGGAGCTGAAGAGTTCCCGCAATTTCGATCCTTGTAGTTAGCAACAGTAATGGCATTAGTATTTGTACACTTGTTACGTACCAAATGTTTGATAAAGGCGCCGGCGATTGCATCACTCAGATAAGGAGCAGTTGGTGTACGGGTGAGTGGGCGGGAGACTCCGGAAAACGTGAAGGAAGTTAAACAATTAAATAGTTGAAAGGAAACCATAAACTTAACGTCAGCGCCCATGCAGGTATCTCTGCACGCAGGCGGCTTCTGTGGGAACCTATCTCGGTGAGTCATGTATGGGAACTTCGAGAATGGAAGGAAGGCGACTGATGTGACAGGTGTGCGCTCACGCGAAATGCTGCTTCTTGGCGTATGGCGACTTTTACACACAGGAAGGACATCAAGTGCGTCATGCATCAGTCACTGGAGACACAAAGTTCAGGACGGTTGTCCCAGCGAAAGGTGTTGAAAAGAATTGTCTGGCTCGTGGTGTCATCCTAAATCGCGTGCTGTACGCCTAGAATAATATCGTGTAGAGAACTGGGTTGGAACCTTTATTGTGCAATGCATAACAATAGGGCACCTTACTCCTGGAAACCAGCGGCCTCCTTGCGATTTTTCCATTAATCATCGGTCATGTTTTATGCAAACTTCATTGTCCGTTAAACAATTCGTGCAGCGTGAGCTAAATCTACAGTCTCAATAGCATTTACTGAAATACATGATTGGGTATATAGCATATTGCTGAAGGCCATAATGGGATTTTAGCCGTCAGCAGAGGCTTTGAAGAAGTTCGGTACAGCATTTTCTTTTAAGAAACAAATAATGAAAATTGAGCTCTGTAAAGGACGAATCTCCTACCTCATATTTTTACTTGATATATTTAAAAGCACCCAGGCATACATTAATGATTCAATGCATCATGTTATATGTTACCTTGAATAGTGAAGTAGGTCTGTGGTTGCAGTTTTCATCCCCACCACAGATCATTTGAGATTGCGACATAAACGGAGCCTAGCAAATAATAATGTACTCTGAGGCTTAATTAAAAATCATTGTGGGTTTACACAATGTCACTGGAGCTACAAGAGCACTTCTTAATGTAGTTGGATGCAAGTTGTAACTTCACAGATGGTGGTTAAGTGGCTGTCCGGGTTGAGGTATGGCCTTTTTCTTAACTCGGGTAGGAAAGCTGCCTTCCAGGTGAGTACCTCTTCTTAAGGAAGTGATTTACCCAATTAACACAAAACGTAAATTCATGCAACTTTTTCACACCAAAAAGTGATGTCTGGAAAGCTGTAAATTAAACATAAGTGATGTTGATTTTTCTTGCCATTTTTCCGTTTTATCACTCGTTAGCATGTTGTACCATTACAATAGGGAACATAACGTATGCCTATCACTCTTGGTCCCACTGCTGAAGTGCCAAAGCACGCTGATATGGAGCATCATCAGGGGAGATGAGCTTTGGCCCAGAGGAATTGCCATTGGTTATTGTTCATTCAGACCATTCCAACCATCACCTTTTATTTGCTTGTGTCAGTCACCCTCACTGGTACAGGTATCTGCCCAGGCTTGGATCCCAAGCTATTACAAACGCAATGAGACCGAAACATGGCAAAAGTTGCCCGTTTTCCTTTGCAGAAGGCATGTGACCTCGCAGTTCGGAGTGTACTTTCGTGTCCTCATGTGAAATATTGTTTTTGCTCTTCTGTAATAGTGTGACAGGAAAAGAAAACTCAAGTTATGGCTCCCCAGGGCAACTACCAAAGATTATGATTAATACAAAGCTCTCAACTTCCAATCACTTTTTGTTCCTTTGTACACACGTGGCACGTTTACAGTGTACATAAAGCAAAAGCATTAGCGGTAATCTTAACTCTTCTCAAAAGCTCCTTTTGTTCTCTGGGTTCATAATGACACTTTCTAATGGATTGTGTCCTCCCGCGTATTACTCATCTTTGATATTCGATATCAGCTTCAGAATTTTGTTTTCACCAGAGGGTGCTGTGCACCGATGCAGTTGACTTGATGTCCCTCGAGGGCCTCCACCTCGAGGATGATGTCATTTAATGCATTTGTAGCACGCGCAGCGCCCGTTGCCATCAGTTCCGTTTTTCCACATAAGGTGTTGCTTTGTGAAACCATGGTGCGCTTCCTTTGTTCTTCGCGATAATGTCTTCTTCCTCTACACCTACTACCCCAAAGTGTTGAGATTGTGATTCTAAGATGTCGTTAACCAACCCACACCAAGTTTGTCTGTTGTGTCCGAGTTTCTGTGGTGTCTCGGGGTGGAGCATAAGACCTCGGCATGCACCAAGTGCCAGTCAATGAACGGAAAGGCTCTGAAGGAGCGAGAGGTGAAATTGTCGGTAGGTAAAAATCCCCATCGACTACCCTGTCCAAGAAACCTTCGTTCTGACAAGCCTAGAGGCGACTATCCTCAAAGGAAGAAGGTTCAAAGATCAAGATAGGAGTGGCTCCGACCACTTCCCATTGTCGTCGAGGAAGTTGAAAAAGAGGCACCACAGGTCACCTTCTTCGACTTAGTTGTCCGACACCTCCCCTGAGAGGGTATCTTGTATCACGAAAAGCTCCACACCTGCCGAATGGGAAGCATTTAGATCTGAAATGCTAAAAATATTCCAAAAACAAAAACCCTCGGCAAGCCATGCTCCTACCGTGCCTTCCAAAGAAGCCTGTAAGGAATGGGTTCGAACCAAATCCTGCGTGCTCTCGTGCCTGGGACGAAGGCCAGAACCACCTCATCGAGAGCTGTCGAGGCCTTGACGCGATGGCAAGTCATCAAAGGATCCTTCAAGCCGTTAGTCCAAACATAGGTCGAGGTCATCGACGCCAGCTGCACCCTCGTCTCCAGCTAAGCCCTCTATATCGGCGGCACCATCGATGCAAGCTGTGCCATCGACGCCAGCTCTGCCATCAACGCCAGCTGCGCCCTCGGTGCCAGCCGTACAGTCCACACCAACCGTGCCATCTAAACCAATGTTGCCATCGAAGCACAAAAAGATTTCGATGACTCCTCGAGCATAGAGTCAAAATGTATTTAAGCTTTCAATGCCTATCGTAGGCAAGACCTACATTCCTTTGCCAAGGAAAGATTATTTCAAATCTCATCTACATTTATGAGGAAAATGAGCCATCAGACAATGATGCGCCTTTTGGTCTTAAATTTGGTACACCAAATGTGCCTGAGAGCTTTATTTTGGAAGAGTCAAGATTGAAAGATCTTTATGATAATCTACAACTGGCCAGTGGGGTAGACCTCTCACCAGAGCTGGATTTTGGGAGACCTGAAGTTGGTGAGCACGCAGATGCTTCATATAGAGAGCTTATGTCTAAAGTTATTGACTAGATGGGGTGGAGTAGGCTTACCCTCCCATTTGAACAGGATAATCTGAGGGACAGCCTTGATAATGGTCCATAAATGGATCCTATTTTACCATTTCATGTTGCTCTCCAAAAAAGGGTGGCAGTAAATTGGGAGACGTCAGAGACTAATCCGGGAGTAAACGAGAATCTGACCAAAAAATACTGCCCTTCCACTAGTGACCCCTACTACTTGTCTAAACGCCCTACTACAGAGAGTCTGGTGGTACAGGCAGCTAACGCAACTTCCAAGGAGGCATCTTATCCCCCTATTCCTCCAGATAGGATGACAAGAGAGTAGATGGATGGCCAAGAAAAGTATGCAGGGAGCATGGCTCTTAAATCAGCCAACTCCACATGTGCCCTGGCAAAATTCTCATTCTCTCTCTATGGGACCGTATTTACATGGCGGCAGAGCACATTCCAGAGGGGGAAAAAAGAGACATGTTCTTGGCTATTAGAAACGGCAAGGAAGCCATGTGAGTCTCTTCAATCGGGTCTGGATTCCGCTGACCGCATCAGCAGCGCAATGGCAATTAGCACCATAATACTCAGATTCGCGTGGTTGAGGAAGTCAGGATTTGTGCCGGATTTGCAATCCAGACTTCTCAACATGCCTTTTGATAGGTCTCACCTTTTTGGCAACAAGGCGGACGAAAGCTTTGAGAAGTTGCAGACCTCAAAGGCGACAGCCAAATCCCTAGGTGCCGCTATTTGACAGCCTCAGCCTTTTCATCCCTGTGGACAACCTTGGAGGGGTAGATCTTTTCGATACTACTCCTCAGTTGGAAGATCGAGAGGAATGGCTGGTCAAAGAGGCAAAAGAAGATTCCCTCGTGGTGAAAGAAGGAGAGGTGCAAAGCCCACTCAAGAAGGGGCATCCTTACCAACTGCCACTGCATCAGCCACCTCAAAACCTCTGAGGTCTTGAGTCACAAAACACCAGTAGGAAGCAGACTGTCTCAGCATCTGAAAGAATGGCGAGACATTACTTCGGATGTTTGGGCATTGGAAACCATAGACCAAGGTTACTGCCTTCCCTTCATTCAAAGACCTTAGAACCATCCACCAGTGAGCCACTTTGAGGGTTCCAGATCCGCTCCTTGTGCAGGAAATTTGACCCTGCTAGACAAAGGCGCTATCAAACTGGTGCCTTTAGCGGAGAGGAACAAGCAACGGTACACTCCATATTTTCTAATACCCGAAAAGGACGGAGGACTGAGACCTATCATGGATTTGAGATACTTGAATACGTTTCTCAGGAAGGACACGTTCAAGATGGTCACACTTTCTCAGATCCTTTAGGTCCTCCAACTCCAGGATTGGATGGTGTCATTGGACCTTCATGATGCTTATTTTCATGTGCCAATCCATCTCAAGGACAGAAAATACCTGAGGTTCGCTTTTAGCAGTTCTCATTATCAGTTTCGAGTTCTGCCATTCGAGAGTAATTAATAGTGACTTAAAGTAGTGACTAACGTACTCTTAGTCCAATGTCCCCTTTCCTCCATACGTCTCACCCTCCGCCCCCTAATAATACTGGTGTCATTAGGCAATGTTAAATATTGTCAACGCGTCAATGGGGACTGAGGAGTGGCGCCGGTGGGCAGAGTCAGAGTGCATGCTCCCAGGGCTGCGCACCTCTAAATTTAAAGGGGAAGATTTGTTTCTGGTGAAAAAAGTTCTGTCTCACATCCCTAGTGAGGGACGCCCATGCAGTATGGAGGGGAAAGGGGACGATGGACTAAGAGTTTGTTAGTCACTACAGTGAGTGACTATTAATTTCTCTGCAAATCGCCTCCAGACTCCAGTCCACTGTCCTTCCTCCATTTGTAATCTTGGTCTGCCACTGCTACCTCATCTCAGCTCACCCGAACAAACCCACACCTTCCAGTTTTCTGCCCCCACCCCTTATGCTCCCTCTCCCTTTCCTTCTCCCAGTGGTCCTCTTCCCCTGGCTACTTTGGCACTGCCTCCCCTCTTCCACCTGAGATGTGATACAAATACCAGAATACATCAAAACGGGGCTACGCCCCATCCCTTTTTGCTGCGTGGGTCTGCTGTGCTTGAATAATGATGGCCCGTGTTGGAAAGTGTTCCCGTTTGCATTTGGGGGGTTGCTTCTGTCTGGGTGAGTGTGTGTATGTGGTGTAAGGAATTTCTGTGTGGCGTGTCTGGCATATGATGGCATGAAACGTGCATGTCCTGTATGCCTCCCGTATGTATGAAATCAAGCACTGATGTCACAGTTGACTTTGATGTGCGTTTTTATATGTATAGAAGACTTGTAAAAGGTGTGAACTTCGTACTTGAAAGCAGTTTTCTTCTCCTGAGAACTGACTTCATATTCATTCCTGACTTTCATGGGAGTTTTCCAGGTTTATTTTAGTACATCTCCCACATGTTCATGTAGAGTTTAATAGTAAAATGTACTTTCATTTTGCTCATATATACACCTTCTATCCGTAAAGGGTGCTCCAGCTTTGGTGTGAGTTTGCTTTACATCTAAGAGGCATATACTTTTACATTTCGTACATATGCTCATTTTAAATCTCATATGTATCTTATATACATATGGAAACTGACATCAAAGCGAGTCCTTACTTTGATATATTTTCATGTCTATACTATCGTACATGTAGGAAATGTACAGCTTCTACATGTATGTGTACAGTTTGTGTGAAAGACTCACATTCATTCTGCACATGCATCATATATAGGCTTAAAACTTGGATAACGAGAAACTGGCCAGCTCGATTTTTATTTTTATTTTCAGGGCTCCAATTCATGATGATATCTAAGTGAATGCAAAAGATCTTTGGGCAGAAAAAAAGCTGTTCAAAAAATTAAAATATGAAGCTGTACATGAAACATTCTGAAATGTTTCATGCAGGAGTAGCTATCTCTGAATTTTTGAGTAATTTTCTGTTACTCTATAAAAAAGATTGTCATGTGTTAAAGTCCAAACCTGATTATGCTATATGGTTTTAACATTCCAATAGCGAAAAGATTTCCAAAAATACAGCAAAAAAGTAGCAAATAGAGATTTTTCAGCAAACAGAAATATTTTTCGTCCACAATGCAGCTCTTCCATATTATTATGCTCTACTCTTACAATAATAATTCCGGTCTGCGATACATGTTGTAGATGCATATAACTACACTCTCATTTAAGAAATATCAATGTATTCCATACTATCTGTTGGTTGCAGCTTCTCTCGCGTAGATTTTGGGATTTGGTACAATAAAAAGACAGGTGAATTTTTTTGTTCAAAATGTACGAAATATAATTTACAGGTTGATGTCTTAACGTACTAAGCAATGTTTATTGCAGATGTTAATCTGGGCATATTGGCTACAAAAAAGTTATTTGTTCTATTGATGTGCGTCCAGAAATGTTCTCGTGTTCTAATTACAAACAATGAGACAGACCAAAACAAAAAAATAATTATTTGGCATCTGCAAACTACAAAAAAAAAATATTTGCGTACTTCTTTGTAAACTACATTAGTGGTTCTCCCTTAAGGTTCTAGGATTACCAGAGAGTTAGGTGAGCTCACTCGAACAGGACACATAAAACTGCCCATGCGAGAAGCAGTCTTCCGTTGGGTCAATCCTGGCTACCTTTAAAGTCTGCCTCTGAGATTTGTTGATGGTCATGGTGAAAGAAACCTTTAAACGGAACTGAAGTCTTTTGAATTCAAATGGATATTTTGAATTTATAAGAGGTATTTGTGATATGAATATGCACTTCCCCTGACCAGAACCAGTTAGCACCGTAGCCTCAATCACGTTTCTGTGGAGAGCTTTCACTCGCAACCTGGTGCCATTACAGAGCTTAGGTTGATTGGCCTTCCGCAATAATATCACAGGTGCTGCCACTTTGAGACGAAGACTGTGTTCGGGAAGACCAGGAGGATTTAAAGTGTTCAAGAACTCAGTGGGGTTGTGGACTGCGTCGTCACTTTGAACCACTGAGTTTACAGATTTGTACTCCATTTGGACTCCTCCAAAAGAATTAATAAGTGCCTTATTGATTACGGCAGCCATGCTGTTTGTTTGCGTTCAAATGGCACGCTCACATAACCATTCTGTAGAATTCTCCATTTGATTTGATTTTTTTAAATTTATTTATTTTTTATGTCCGGGTACATTTTGGATGCAAGGCCTGCTAGGGAATTGACTGTGCCTAGGTCGAAAGGGAAGACAACTTTGCTCTCAAATACTTGATACTCGGCTAGGACTGTTTTTCTATACTGGTGGACAGATGTATTGAAGGCCAACCTATATTGTGAAGGGGGCAACTTTGGGGAGCTGTAGCCAAACCAGTTCAGGTAGGATTGACAGGCAGTCTAGGCTAAGATCTTCAGAGGTGGTGAGCTTGTAAAGGGTCTACAATGAGGTCACACAATGGGAATTACAGATTGCACTTAGACAGGATGTATACAAATACAGTTGTTTGTTTATGGCCAAAATGTACTATGAAAAATGACTACTAGCAAGTAGAGTTATCACACAAGACTAATAAACAATAGATACATATATACAGTCACTTACTATAGGGCATACTGCTTATCAGAAACTCCTGTCAAAGAAAGGTTAGATTAGTATTATGCACTCAAGGTCCACAGAGATGATGAGGTAAATGTTCCACAGAAGTTATGAAGCAGGAAAAAATGCAGGTATGGTCTTTGGGGTCCAGTGAAGGTGAATTAGGGTTTAAGTAAAACTAACTGTCAAAAGTAGCCCCATCTTTCAGAGTTCTTGCGCAGCAAGCAATGGAAAAGTCAAAAGTGTTAGAATAAAGGTTTATTATAAGCCCATTGACTTATAATGGGAGTATAGGGGTAGGTTAGAAGCTCTGTAACTTACCCCCATACTCCTATTCTTCCCCAGACTTGGCAGGACAATGGAAGAGGGTCAGAGGTTGCTTTTCCCACCGAAAGTCACAGTCCTTGATTTGCAGGGGTTGCAGGTTCAAGCGGATCTCCAGTTGGTGTCTTTCACTGTTGTAAGGATTCTCGATTGAAGAATGCAGCAAAAATTGATGCAGGACCCCTCTCAGTATTGGACACAAGTCGGGTAATCGATTTCGGACTGTGGTCACTGCAGCACGATGACACAAAGGGACTCAGCAGCCACGGTTGGTCTTTTGCTCCTATCTCGGCTCCCCTCAATGCTACGACAGACATTTCGTAGAGGCCAGTCTCATAGTGCCAGCTGAGGATCCCCCAGGTTAAGGCCGAAACTCGGAACGGTGACGCCGGCAGCATGGTAGCCCAAAATCAAAGCTGGTCAGCCACACTTGTGAAACACTTGTGTATGAGCGCAATATAAATAAAATATCAATTCAATTCACAGGATGGTTCCAGGCACTTGCAAAGGCTTCCTTTGGCAGGGCACCGAGCAGACGTCGGAATGGATGGTCCCTCCACTGGAAGTCCTTATAAGGATGTTCCTGGTCTCTCAGCCAGGCAGAAGGCTAAAAAACAAGATGGCAAAAGGACAAGAGAAATCTCGTGGCACGGCCATGTTTGACCAGTAGCCACAGTTAGTAGCCAAACGCGATAAACTCAGTAAGCTAAAACAAATTCCCAAAAAGTTGAAAAATGCCACTGCTGCCACCAGCTTATCCTTTTAGCACACCTAGAGTAACCAAAAATCCTCTGAGCGTTAGTCTAGGGCAAAACAAAAATGCACCCCATTGCACTGCTGTGTAAGCTGCATTGTACAGTGGGAACTTTTTATCATAAGTGATACAAAAGTAACCAAAAGTAGTAACGCAATAACACAACTAAGGGAAACAAGGTTTCCCAGGACTGACTGCCTGAAGGGCATGTCAGTTTCCCCATGACATAAGAGCAAAAGCCAGTGTAGTGAAGCTTAAGGCTTCACTGCAATGCAAAAAGTACAGGTCCGATTTAAAAATAAAAGCTAAAAGTTTGGGGGTTCCATAAATATGGAAGGAAAGTTGTAGTAAAGAGAAATCTTTCCTAACACACACTGTTACCAATTTTAAGAAGCAGTTAAGAAACATACTTAATAATGAAGATTTAAAATGTAAATTTTTACTTTTCTAACATCTTTGGTTTGTGACAGATGGGTATCCTTCAAAAAACAAATCGCCCCCCTTTTCCACCACCCTTAACTGTATTTTTGGAAAATGGTAAAACACATGTTTCTCTATTTTTGAAGAACAATCGAATACCAATGTTCACGCCTGTAAAATCTTCGGTTTTTGAGATACATGCATCCTCATAATAGAATTCACCCCCCCCCCTTCTTACCCCTCGCAGGGATGACACTTCCAAAAATACTTCCTTAGTGGGTGCCTACATCATGAAAACAGTGTACCTTGCGAATTTCACGTTCCTAGGTTAAACGGTTTTAGCTGCGCTTTGATGAGTCTGTCAATCAGGACTTCTTCTTTTATTTATATATGTATATGTACCCAATGGCAATATTTCATGATATTTTTCAGATGACTTCTCACCTGCAGATGTTCCTTTCAGTGGATTCATTTAGCCCCTTCTCGTGGCTTTTAGAGAGAAAAATAATTTGTTTCCATCTGAACCAATATTTATTTCTGCTGAAGACTTGTTTTTGTGATGTACTTTTTTATTAGTCCATCTAAAGTCCTCCTGTGTATGTCCTTGTTCTATATAATGCTCTACTAGCAGAGATGTTGTGTTATACAATTGTGATGTTGCCATATCACTCATATTTCTTTTATTTTGTGTTATGAATTCATATTTTCATGTATTCCATATACTGTATATTACCTTCCCGCTGTTGCAATGAGTAAAGGCGAACTGTGACTAAAGTTAATCCAGTGTTTATTTCTCCAGGCCACTCTGTGGATTTACAAATGGAAAATGTGCTGCGTGCATAATGACCTACGATTGGCAGAAAACCCCTCACTTTGGTGCCTGGTCTTGTAGAATATGTAAGCTTTTTGTTTGGTCGTGTTAATAACCTTGTCAAAGATGGCCAAACTGTGCTTACATGCTTATGTTACTACGCCTTCTATTTAGCATCTTCCATTGTTTTCTCCCTATAGATTTTACCACCACTGACTGTGTATAGTATATGCTGTCAAACTCCAAATTATTATTGTTAGTACGTCAGACTTTATTCTCCAAAATAGCTCTCCGTTAAGTTATTTAGTGATCGTCTTTGTTTCATGTATGAAACCTTGTTTGTTAGTATTGTTCCTATGAAGTCTTAAAATTTGCTTGTTGGGCACATTGTCTATTAAAGAAATAAGATGGAATGATTGATAGTTCATTAACAGATTTTTATCTGTAGGTTCATTGTAAGGTTTTACCTTTAGCACCTTCTTCTTTAAATATAGTCAGGTTTAAATAGTTGATTTCATCGATGTCCAGTGTAGCTGTAAACTAAAGTGGGGATTTCCAGAGTTAATACAAACAACAAATACTTTGGCCGATACCTCACCCCGTTACAGTAGAAGTAACATATAGTCAATGCATCACTTTCATGATCTTGGTTAAATATGATGCGGGTACTATGGCCCCCATGGCACGGTCTCCTCTCTGATAATATATCTGTCATCAAATTGAAAATGGTTTACTTTCAAATACATTTCTGTACACCAAAAGATGAACTCTTTTGATGTATCTACATGTGCACAATGTCTGCCACGGTTCATGCTTATGACAGTTGTCATAAGCATAGTTGCTCTACTGCTGACTGCCATCACTTCTAACATCCTGATCATGTCTGTGCTATTCTGTACATAAGATGCCATCATGGAGACGTTACCCATGTGGAAGAAATCTGTAGGGTTTGACAGGATTCTAAAAATAGATACTATTTCTGACACTAATTTCATGTATACCCCTAGGGACATAACTCATTTTTTTATTGTTTATATTTTTAAGGAGTGGTCAACATATTCAATCGATGCTGGGCAAACCAGAAGAGATGTTTGGGTTTAGCACTCCTATAGCTTATGTCTTCTCTCAGGTCATTGACTCTGAGAGTTGACCATAGCCGCCTAGGCAGTACCCCCAAATTAAGAACTCTCTGTAGCTCTGCTGAAGAATTGTGCATGTTACTCTTTGATAATTGGGGTGTGATTATGCCCTGTTACACCATTATAGTGTGTGAGACTCTTCCACAAGACCCTATTACTTTAAAACTGGATACTGAACTTCTTTCATATACCACATTTCCTGTGTTGGTAGAACAGAAATTAGAAACAAAGTTACACTCTGACTAGCCTCAATCAAAGGTAACCCCCTACTCTACACCTGAAAAGCAAAGCTCTTCGAAGCTGCTGCATTCAAACAGTACAACCACAGCCTTATTGCTTTGTGTAATGCACTAATGCTGTAATATCATTTGCGCCTAAGGGTCCCATTAGCACATCCATGATAACAGCCTACCAGACAGGCACCACAGTCCTTAATCTAACTTCATGCTCTACTTATAGTGCTGAGGCGGTCATATATTTAATTGCAGAAGCCTCCCCATATCGCTGCTTGATGGGATCCTAAGACACAAGGATGAGATGACTAAACTGGGAAGTTCTGTAAAATAAGACTCACCTGGCTACAAGGAAATGTTCAGACTTCCTAGATTCTAACTAGAGATTTGAATTCTTTTAGGACTTGTATACCCAGATGGGACCTTCATCTAGACTGCCTTATTATTGACTGGGGAAATTAATTTACCAGACTTTCTTTGCAAAAATAAAATACATGTGCAATGAGCACAGATGAAAATTGTAACTCATGTTAGACATGTTTTCAACAATTTGATGTTAGGATAGATGGCTGACTATATTCATTGTTTTGAAAGTTTCTCTGGTTTTGGCACAGTTATACTTGTTCTTGCCTGCTATGTGGCGATTAGCTATGTTGGATTGTTGTAACATTGTTCTGTGTTTACTGTTCTTTGTGATTGCACTTGATCTATTTCACACCATATTCACTTTTGTACTGCGCTTAGATAACCAAGGAATATATGCGCTTCAATAGAACAAATAAATACAAACACTATGGGTCTGCCAGGTGGTTTCTCTGTATTTACGGACTTAGGGTTGTATATAGAGTATCGGTGTCGGAGGACTTTTCTGATTAAGAAATTCATATTCTTCTATACTATTCTAACCCTAAGATAGGGTGAAAGAGGTTTCTTCTTTGATAGTCACTATTAAAAATGTAGTCTAGTGTCTTTGTGTGTGTGTGTATATATATATATATCTATCTATATCTATATATATAATATATATATATATATATAGATATAGAGAGGTAGAGAGAGAGAGATATATATATATAGAGAGAGATATAGAGAGAGAGAGAGAGATAGATATTACATGGACGCAGTAGCGTCCATGTAGTTATGATAAGTTGTTGTTTCCATAGGAAGAGCATTTTTTGGGTGGCTTATAACTTCGCTCCCTCTGGACGAATCCTCACCAAACCTTGCAAAAAAAGTATATGGCCCACTCTGAATTTCTTTGCAAAGTTTGGAGAGGTTTGTTCCAGGGGGGGCAAAGTTATAGGGGGGGTCCCAAAACGTTTGTTTTTTCCCATAGACATAATGGGAAAAAAAGTTGCGCACGCCTACAGCCCAAACCGCTGGACGGATTTACACCAAATTTGCGGCAGGAGCGGGGGCTTGGTCCCGAAAGCGTGCTTTTGCAAATTTGGTGTAAATCCGTCCAGTAGGTTTTTAAAAAATGACCAAAATGTAAGGCAAAAAAATTAGTGATATCTCTGTTCGCTCCGCGGACGGACTTCCGGTTCGCTCCGTGGACAGGGCCCTGATTGGCCGAGCGGCTTGCGTGATGTCCGCGGACATGCGACATGTTCGCTTATTGGATGGCGTGGTGCGTGAAGCGCATCAGATTTTTAGTAGCGCCCGCCATCTTGGATTTGCGGACGTCCGCGGACAGTGCGGTGAAACTTGGATTAAAAATTGTATTTAGTGGAGTGTGTTGGTGTGTAAGCATGTTTTGGGGAGGGTGGGGGAGTATGAGATAGGTGTAATGTTGTATTTTGTTTTATGTGCTAGACACTTTTGTTGTGTTCGATTTGTCTGCGGACAACACAGCTGTTCTGAAATGTTCGTAAATAAACAGAATGGATTCGGTGTCAAGTTGAAAGTGTTCTAAGAACACTAGTGGGGTCCTGGAATGTTCGCAAGGGGTGCCCTCGAGACGTTGTCTGTATTGTTCATTGGCAAGCTGAAAGTGTTCTAAGAACACTCACGGTGTCCTGAAATGTTCGTACGTAAAGAAAATGGGGGTGTCCTAAGGACGCTGTCAGTATCGTCCTCTGGCAAGTTGAATGTGTTCTAGGAACTTCCTTGTGTCCACGGACATTAAAATGGTTGCAATGCTTGAATCTATGGGTGTGATATGCTGCGGTGGTTGTTGCCAGGGTATAGAATGTTGGGTGCATGGCCATTTGGCCTTGCACTGAAGACTCTATGCCCTGGCCACAACCACCGCAGCATATCGCACTCATATGCCATGCACCCAAGAGCCTATGCCCTGGCCACAAGCACCGCTGCATATCACATTCATAGTGGCTTATAACTTTGGGTCAAAAATAAATTTATAAGGAACAATGTTATAAGCCAGTATGGGTGTGATATGCTGCGATGGTTGTATTTATCATGTTATACTTACTATTTAGTTTAGTAACGGGAGTCCATGTTTTTCTTGTTAATTTCTGTGATAAAAGAAAATAGCATGTTAGTATTAGTATTTTATAAAGACTTATTACATTGTACAATCAACATTTTCTTCTTTTTTTACCCTCATTTAGTAGATGACAAACCAGAGTACTGTGCAATTTGCTCAGTTTCTGTTTTTGTTGCTAAAATCATTGGGTCTATGGGAGAAAAAAGATCCATGGTGGATTAAAAAAAAAAAACTTTTTCTGTTATGCTACAGTTTATTTGTTTGTTTTCACTGTTTACTTGTTGTTTCTGGCTAATGCTTTATACATTGGATTGTTCTAGTTTTTGGGAGCAGTAAGATATTAGGTATTTGTTTGGATATTGTAAAAGTTTGGAGCAGTCAGATACCCGTAGGCATATTCTTAACTGTTTATTTTTTTATATCATTTCGTGGTATTGATTTATCTGTTTGGATATTTCTAAATTTTGGGACAGTTAGATACCAATTTGAGTGGTATTAATTTATCTCATTAGTTGTTGCATCTTTGGGCAGTTAGATAGCTTTTGGAATATTGTGATAGTTTATATTTTTTTTACTACAAGTGTACTTAAGGTTTAAGTACAGTTTAGTTATCAAATTTTGGTTTTAAGAACATTAAATAAGCATTTGTAAGATTTGCTGGTAATCTCTGCTTTAGAGTAATGGTACTATCATTACATTCAAACCATCCACATTTCTTATTTATATATGCAGTGCAGTGCCCTGAATTGGTTGTGGCTCCTGCGTGGTAGATTATACCTATTGTTGTGAAGGTTTTCCTACCAAGTGATATTTGACCATGTGTGAATCCAGTCAGCTTGCAGTTGTTTTTGGTACCATCTGCATTGTAACGTAGAAGCATTAGTATTACGTATTTACTATGTGTTTGTATTTCTAACGTGGAGCGATTATCTGAATTGCAGGTCGAACATAATCTACCATGGTTTGCATTTTGTACAAGTTGCTGAAATGGAACGGATTCACAATTAGGTATTGATGTATACACAAAGTGTTCATTGGGGATTTGTTCTTGTGTCACATTGTTGCAGAGAGTGCATGTATGTTTACACATGTATGAAATCTGGAAGATTTCATTTATAGGTATGTTTTTGTTTTCCAGTACTAATAGTAAGTACATTAGACATTCTTGTGGATCTTCCTGTGAGTTTATAGTGAATTTCAACATTCCAGCACAGTAGTCCAATGGTTGTCTTATTCCATAAACACTATACGTGTTGTCAGGATTGTTTGCTGCATTTCTGTGAAGTACTAACATTTGCAAACACAATGGGTCTGTACTGTGTTCTCAACAATTGGTGGTAATTGAAATAGAATATTCATTGCTACATTTGCGCAGCAACTTACACCAACTATATTTGAGGGTTTAAATGGACCAGGTAGTTCTGTATCTGACTGCTTGTTTTGGAGTTTGTCTTCCTTCGTTGAAGAAGTACCTGGTTTACTTTCCCTAATTGATTCTTTTTTGCTTGTGGCACTTGATGAAGTATTACTTTCTTTTACTCTCTTTGGAGGATTTGCAGTGACATCCTGTTGCTTTTCTGTTTGATTTATTTTTCGTTTGTTTTACTTTTTGTGGAACAGAATATGTGTTTAGATGGGGAGTGTATAGTGAACGAAGTCTATTGTATTCTAAAATGCAAGGAATATCAGCGTTTATTTTACTTGCATCGAAGTTGATTAGAAATAGACTGTCAAGTGTACATAAGCGTGATAGTGCTATGTAGCTCATGCCTTCTTTAAAGACTGTGTTACCAATGTCTATCATTGCTTTGTCTAGGGTAAGACCTTGTGATTTATGAATGGTGACTGCGTATGCAAGAGTTAGAGAAAATTGTTCTCTACGTACATATATGTCTTTGAAGAGAAGGAATCGAGCTGTTGAGCCTCCTATTCTTTTTACTTCTGAAAGTTTGTCAAAGAGAATATTGACAAACTGAATTTTGTTGTCACGTGGGTATGTTTGAAAGCCAACAACTGTACCCAGTGCTCCATTAACTAGTCATTGGTCCACGTCAAGGTTACGTTTCAGCATTACTCTGCAATTTAAGGATAATTTTAATATCTTTTCCAAGCCAGCTGTGCTTGAGATTGATTTTTCTAAACTATTTAGTCTTGTTGTGGCTTGGTCACACATGGGTAGTGTCATTCCATGTACATCTAGTTTGTCTGTGGCGCTAATTTCCATTATTGGTTGCATTTCTTTACTTCACATTATTTCATTGAATTTGAAACTGCTTGCAAGAGTTGGCATTAAGGCCATACAATTGACATTTTTGTGGGCTAATTGTTCCATAACATTTGTAGCACATGCATTATCGCCATAAAGTGCATGGATGTGCCGGGTTTTCTATATTGCTTCTGCTTCTTTAGAAAGTATACCAACTCTGATACTTTTTAAGATGTTATCATAAGTGAGATCTGCAGATTGGCGCATGTTTTCTGTTAACTCTCTGTATTGGAAATGTTGCCAAAGGTTGATATTTCCTATGCTGCCAATAGTTTTACGGCAGAGTTTGTGTCCTAATGTTTTAAAAATAGGCTCACCTTTTACTGGTGTCAATTGAAGAAGATCTCCGAAAACAATGTGCTTTCCTGCAAAGAGCTGTTCATAGTTTGTATTGAGTACTTCTTGTAATCTGGGGTGAATCAAAGACAACATTAGGTTAGACACCATGCTCACTTCATCTATTAGTAGCATTTTCATTTGTTTCAATACTGTGCGTAGTTCCATTGCAGCTTCTGCAGAATGTTTGTAATAATCTCATTTGTTTTGGTGTTCTACTGGCAGGAGTAGTAATCGGTGTAAAGTGGCACCACCTATGTTGTAGGCAGCTAAACCTGTGGGGGCAGTGACAACAGCTGACAGTTGTTTGTCAATTGTTGAAGGAACTTACTGATGATTTTGATTAGGAATGTTTTGCCAGAACCAGCTTCACCACTGACATACAATAGTATAGGTTTGTAATTTTGACAGGTGCATTCTTTGTTTTCATGTTGTACACCATGTGCAATTTCTTTTGTTACTTCTTGAAAAATGCTATGTTGCTCATTGTTTAGCTTTGATTGTAGTAAAGTTAAGACTTCTTTTTCTTCATACTGACACATGGTGTTTTCTACTTCTATCATAGCTAATGCTGCCTCATTTGTTATTAGTGGGTCTCCCAGTGGTTCTTGGCTTCCTGTGACAGAAGGTTGACTACTATCAGGAGTGTCCTTATCTAGTTGGGCCTGGAGTTCTTCTTCGTGTTGCTGTTCATTGTGCAACATTCTTTTGTACTGTGCAAAGTTTACATCAGTTAAAATGCTTTCATTTGCTTTGAAAGCGTCTTCATATGAGTCACAGTTATCTAGTATTTCTTCTTCTTTTCTCCATGGTTTAAAGAGTTGTAGCAGGGACATGTAATATACTACTTTATGTTGAGGAGTCTTTAATGACAATTTGATATGATTAACTAAATTTGTGTTTGGTGAGTTTTACTAAGCTGCCTTCACAGTTTGTCACTTTGTATTTACGGTTTTGTTCATCAGGTTTTATATTATTTTTGTATGTGTAGTTTTGGGCTATGTGGTACAGACACATGGTTTCTAAAGTGGTACTCCTGTTTGGGTAGTATGTGTCCAATACATTTTTTTTAAAATGTCTTTGCTGTTGGGATCATGTTTGGCTATTGTTTCTATATCTTCGTATGATTTTAGAACTCTTTTTCTAGATTTAGCTGGACCAAGACTTAGCCGTACTATATTTTCAGATTTACCATACCATGCATTACCAGTTAATCGATCAGCTGCTTCATAGGATCCACATTCTCTATGGGACAGCATTTTCATGCCCAAGCTGTATAATTTCTGAGACACTGTTTTATCTGATGACAGGTCATTCCAGAGGTCTTGGAGCTCTGCCTTTTCTGATTTGGTTAAGTATACTGTGACATATCATGCAACTGCAGTAGAATTGTCTGCAATGTACTGCACATCTATGTTTGCATTCCATAAGTGGGCAATGATTGCATTGTAATCATTGATATATTTTTCTTCTTTTCTTTTTATGCAATATGTTTTTTTAGGTGACTTACCTTTAACACTATGTCTAACTGAAGACATGAGGTTGTTCACTTGACCTGTATTTGTAACTGGTCTAGGGAAACCAAATCGGCATTTGGTGTAGTATTTCCCCTTTATGTTTGTACTTGCGACAACAGTATTTGCCACATTTGTGTCTTTGGAATTGTAAAATCTTTGCATGAAGATCACTATTTGTGGATTTTGATGGAATTTCACAAGTGACATATTTTTTCAATAAACTGTAAAACAGTGGCATCACTGTCTTGACCAAATTTAGGAGCATCTTTAATCCATAAAAGCATGTGGACATGTGGTGCTCCTCTGGCTTGGTAGTCTTTTCTCCAAAAGAAGTGTTGCACTTCTCCAAGGGGAGGAACAGATTTATTACAAATAAAATGTAGCATAGCAATGAAGCGATGGTGAAAATATCTTGAAACATTAACAGGATCCTGAGAACAAAGTTCTCCAGGTGTTAGTATATCTATGTTTGTTTTGTTTTCGTTTGATATGCTTAGGAAAGCATGTAAATTTTCCCATGCATATTCTGCACAACTTAATGTCACAAACCAAGTGGGTGGGCCAAGGTTTCTGATCATACAACGTACATCTCCATGACGTCGAAACCAGTACTCTTTAGTACCACGCATATTTGCTAATAGATTTGTAAGATTTGCTTGTAAAACCTCATCTTTTTGTTGAACTTTTTGTAATAATTGTGTAGCTGTCCTATATTGAAAGTGGGATCCTGATTTTAATATGTGTGAAACTCCGTAACATAAAGTTGCTAGTTCACTTTCAAAGAGTAGGTGGAATATGTATTCCCAGATTTCGACAAAATGTGGATCTTCAGAATACATTCGTAATGAGCAATATTCTGATGCTGATATTTGAATAGGTCTATCATCGTATCTTCTTCCTTTGCCAGTAGGAAAGAGTAGAGGAAAAGCACGTGCTTCTATACTTTTTTCCCATATGCTGATTGGTGATCCTTTTGTTTGACGCATTTGGTACGTTTCCAGTGCATCTTCTATGGTGTCATTAGAGTGCAATGGATGAATTGTATAATGGTCTAAAGTGTTTGATATTGTAGCAGGATCTAGGAGCTCAAATTGACCAGCTTCTTGTGTCTCTTGAATTATTTCAGTTGTATCTTTCAAGTTTTCTTCAATATTAATTTCTTTGTAATATTCATTATTCTCTTTAAGATATTGCAGGGCTTCTCTAACTTTATGTAAATCTAGCAGTTGTTGCCAAATTTTTTTGTCTTTTGTAGTTACTCCATTTACCAAGATAATTAAAGATTGCTGCGTTGGACGTTGCACTCCTAGAGTGTGCACATTTTCTTTTAGATCTAATGGTAAATACACTACTTTTCCACGAATACCTTCAGTGGGAGGTAATTTTGCAGTTTTTGGTTGAAGGCGTATTATTGCTTGAAATGGGTGCACTGTTTGAATTATGATGCTCTCATATAAATTAAGTTGTTGAAGGGGTTTTGGTAGTGGATATAATTCCAAGTTATTTGTGATAGCACGTGAAGGAGTTTGGTTGTTGTCAAGTTTTGAAGTGCAGTAACTGCAAAGTATTATGGGGTCAGTTGTTTGGTATTTGTTTTCTGCTATAAGGTAGAGAGCTAATTCAAACCATTTAGAATCTTCATTGTCTTCTATTTTTTATGATAGGTCTACAGTTTTTGTGTTACTTTTATAAAAAGTTCTGCGGCAACATACTCACACGTGATTTGGTACTTCAGCTGAAGTACTGTCAAATTTTAGTATTTCTTTTTTGTATGTGTGTAGTGAAAGGTTGCCATGTGCAGAATTGTTACGAAGTTGGTTTACAGCTAATTCATCTTGTAAGTGGGTTTCACTTCCAAAATATTTTGTCTGGATATAGTCAATTTCTTCTAGTAGGTCTTTTGCTGTACCATGTAGAAGAATGTTATTTAAATTGGCTAGTTCTAAAGCAGGACTTTTAGCATAGTACAGTTTATAAACTAGATTTCTTATACTTGCATGATGTGTTGATATCCTTTTGATATCATGGAAGGTTGTTTTGCAAGTAGGTCCTGTAATGCAGGCCAATGAATGTCCTTGTAGTCCTGTGTACTTGCGTACTGGACAAGCATCAATATTTTGCAGTAGTTTAATTTTGATTTTGTCTTTGCTTTTCAGATATTGATCGAGGAATTGGCGTAAAGACTTGACTTTTTTTTTGGGAATGTTACACATTGACGTGCATGGCCATTTGTACACTAGATGTTCTGATTCAGTTGAATGGAGGGGTAAATCAACGTTTTCAGGGCATATTTTTGTAAGGAGTACTTTGGTGGTATTAACTTTTTCATAACCTCGACCACTGCTATGTATGGCAATTGTATTTGTTTGCTTTTGTTTGTACGCTGCTTCATTAAAGTATGGTTCTGTGCTTGTAGTGTGACTCCATTCACCTCCACAGATATTTAAGAAGTTATTTCTGTTGACATTTCGTTTATTGAGAAGTCTTTTTTGTAATTTAGTTATTAGTTTTGTTAGTGGTTTCATTCTGTTTCACACTAAAATAAATAACTTTCTTTTGAGAAGAATTGCACTGTCTATCAACGCTTCTAAGATTACTTTCCTACGATAGGTTTAAAGTGTTGAACCTGGTTTCTCTCCTGTTTTTATAAGATTTTGAAGGACTTTGTGACGGCACATTTTGGCTAAAATACTTTTCTTGGTATGCTTACTTTGTACTATATAAATATTTATAGAAGTTTTATTTGTAGTGATGATTTTCTGTTAATTGTTTTTTGGGTTGTTTTACTTTTTGATAGGAGACAAAGTTTTGTACTAGAAACTTCTTCTGTTTCACTACATGACTGTATTAGCTGTTGTGTTTCAACCTTTTTTACAAATTCTGCTATAGATGGATCTTTATGTTGGAAACTTTGCTTTTCATTTGCTCTACTTCTGCGTTCCTTTCTACGGAGTTACTTTTTGGCAGGCATTCTTTAGGGTCTGTTGAAAAAAATACAGAAGGTATGGGTTGGGGTGTTCTGCAATACATGTGTGTTGTGTTCATGAGTGTTTGAGTAAGATGTTAAAGATGTATGTAATGGTTTGTGATTGTGCATTGGGAGGTACAACTACTAGGGATGGTTATTCTTGAATTCATGTGTTACTAAACTGGGGTTCAGATGACAGAAAAAAGTAAGCCAGTGGTGTGGAGAAGTATACATAGTATATCTAAAGCTATACAATTAAAACAGTTGTTTGTTCTACATCATCTAAATTCTAGCAGCTGAGTTGGGTAATTTGTGTGTCGAAAAATAGGAATTTGTGGGCCATTCTGCCAGTAAATCACTGTTTAAGACGGGGGGGGGATTTTTGGTCAGAATGGTGCAGTATCTCTATTTTTAGGCACAGAAATGGCATGAATTAACCTTAGTGTGTTTGAATAATAATTCAAATATTATGGTAACATTCTACTTACTACTTTTCTAAAATGAGCAGTTTGCTTCTTAGTTGTTCTTTGTACTTCAAATTTGGTTGCTTCTTTTCAGGAGAATGGTCTTCACTGCAATTGTAAAAGAAAGATTTTTTTTTTAAATTTAGACATAGATTTTTTAAATTGAAATGCTCAGCGCCTTCCTCAAAACCATTAAAACTATCTTATGACTAACTGTAGGAAAGAAAATATCTTTACTATGGCTTGTGAAATTCATAATGTACCACTGTGTACCACTATTCCTGTAACTAAGCTTTTCCGCGTAATAGTGAGTCAATGTCATAGCCTGCTTTTCCACGTAATAGTGAGTCAATGTCATAGCCTGCTTGTCCTATATAAATGTAAGTAATTATATAAATTAAAAAAAATAAAACCAATTATTTGTTTGTACAAATATTATTGTTTGAGATTTGATCATAGTGTGCATGTAATTTTTTTTGATTATATGTAGTCTATATATTTTATTTCAAAAAAGTTAGTTTAACATTATTTGCGTGTGTGTGTGCATGAAGAAATTAAACGGTATAAAGGTTTGTAAGTCACAGTTCATTTTAGGACAATGAAAACATTATCGTAGATTCATTTTACAGATTATACAAGGTAAAAGTCGGTTAGAAAATGTGTTCATGTACTGTATAGAAAATATGCATACCTGTACTTTGTGTTCATGCATATGGATATGGACGAAGCTGTAAGTAGAAATCTTGGAGACTTGTATAGTATTTCTCGTAGATCGTGCTTGCCAATGGTATAAGACTTGTACTCCGAGAGATTCACCGTACATTTGCAGTGCTGATCTATGATGATGTAGTTACATGTAGAGGTCTTGGATTTGATTGGTGGATGGTCATGTGATTTCTTAGCTACATCCAATGAGGGAATGGCACAGAGTGAAGTGGAAATGGTAGAAGGTCTGTCCATGTTACGATATGTTCGCGGACATGGCGGTAGTTCTAGGACATCGCGTATTACATCCAGGGAATTTGGGCTGGGGAGGCATGCAAATGAGATTGAATGTAGCAAGGGATTGGTCAGTAAAGTTTAGTGAGTGTGTTGTGCTAGGAGAGGTTTTCTCAGATATTCTTTTTGCTGAGAGAAGAACAGATAGCTATGGCTGAGTGTTTCAAAAAACAGATTGTGTGGATTTTGGGAGACTCGTGGATACATTGGTTGAAGGTGCATGCAGAAAGCTGTGGAGTATCTATAGATGTTGGATTCGCACTTGTGGAAGTGCACTGGCATGGAATGCGTGGAATGAAGTGGTTGGACTTGCTACCTCTCTGTGCAAATTTGAAGATAGAGGAACATCCAGACATAATTGTAATTCATTGTGGAGGGAACAGTTTAGGACATGTGTCTGGAATTTCTTTGCAATGTGCAATGAAAGAAGGACTTCAGAAGATCATGGACATGTTTCCAAACTCCAAAGTAATTTTTTCACGGATTGCGCAGAGACAAATGTGGCTTCGTTCTTTCTCATGTGGTCCAGAAATGGAGAAAGCAAGGCGTAATGTTAATAAGGCTGTTTGTGCCTTCCTAAGAAATTTTGGCTTGTCCTCTTTTCACAATGAAAATAATATGTTTCGTAGTACATACATTTTTCGCAGAGATGGAGTCCATCTTACTTATGCTGGCAATAAGATTTTTCTGAGAAATGTACAAAATGCATTGCGACCTTTTTTAGAAATACAGCATCCATTTTGAAGTAGGTGTTAAGTATTTATAGTTTTTGACATACCAACACCTCCCAAAGGCTCTTTTCAGAGCCACCACTTCCTCCCAGAGAAAAAGGCAATGGTTACAATAGGGTAGGACCCCAATTTTTTTTATGTTCGCGAACTGTCCGCGGACTTTCAAGAAATACAAAGGGCCCTGCTTTATTTATCTTCACTTCTATTTTTTAACTCTGAAAGGAGGCTCTTAAAAGAGCCTTATTTTTTTGATATGTTATTTTGTATTTTTTTTGGTTTTTTATACACTACACACTAGGAGAGTAGGGGAAAGGAGGGTAAAGGGGGGACACCAACCACAGGGATAAGAAAGGGCGAGCTGGGAGAGAAAGATGTAGAGTGGGTTTTATTTGGGTAGTGAGCAGGTCTTCTTGTGCTGTGAGACGATAGTCTCAAAAGCCCTCCGAAGTCACTCCCCCCTGCAGAGTACTGTGTCATAGTACATACATAGAACTGTGACCCTCGAAAGGTAAGGGTCATCCGAATTCTGTATGGCCTGTGAGGCAGCTTGAGGAAGACGCTGTCCCACAGAGGTGTTCCTTGTGGTGACAGGATCAGAAACGGAGGATGAAGTAGAGGCCTACTACGCTCTTCGCAAGGTACAACCTGGCGAATGGCCCCAGTGTGGAATGAGTTGAGGTGTCGCTTCATGGTAGTGGTCCCAAAGCTGTACGAACCATGCTTCCCACGACTGAGTACCATTTTGCACTCATTGCAGGTGACACGGTTCGTGCGAGCCTTAGGACCATTCCCATGAACGGTAAACAACCGCCACACCCAAGACTCACATCTAGTGCGGGTAGTAGGGATTTCCTCTACCTCATTCTCATCATCCTCTTCTTCTTCCTCTGCATCCTCACTCCTGTTCTCCTCTTCAGTCCCTTGGGAAGGTGGTGGTGGTGGAGGGGGTGGGGTGGTGCTGGTGCTGAAGCAGGTGCAGCACCAGGTGGCAGTTCTGCAGCCAGTGATGCCATCTCGATGGTGGAATCAGCAAGTTGCTGGAGAAATAGCTGTGCTCTGAAGAATAGCCAGAAACACAATGAGAATAAGCTCTAGGGCGTGGTCATTTATGGGGGTGATTGTACGCGGTTCGCAGACATGCGCGCTGTCCGCGGACAGATCGAGCACAAAAAAGGGTTCAAAAAGTTTCAAAAGATATGTAGAAACTCTGGATTACTATGTGGGACTTGTGCCATGATGAGTTTTTATGGAAAAATATTGTGGATTACTCGAAAATGTACTTTTAAATTGTTCGGGGACACGAACAGTGTCCGCATTCAGAACACGCGATCAGCATGGGCGCGGTCACATGATCCCTTCGCGAACAGGTCCGCGAAGGAAGCTCCTGTCCGCAGGACACCAAATGCACGGACATTGGTTTGCGCATGCGCGTTGATGTTCTACGGACAGTGTTCTGGTCCTGAATTAATTAAGTGTGTCACACATCGAACAAACATTTTTGGACATCGCGTATGTTCTAGAACAGTTTAAACTTGCTAGCGAACATTACGGACAGGTATAGTTTTCTTTAGGACACCTCCATTTTCGTTTAATAATTACGAACATTTCAGGACACCGCTTGTGTTCTTTGAACAGTTTCAACCTGGTAGCGAACAGTACGGGCAGGTATAGTGTTCTTTATTAGGACACCCCCATTTTCGTTTAATTACGAACATTTCAGAACACCCGCGCTGTCCGCGGACATCTACATTGTTTTTTTAAAAATAAAAAATGGCAAGTAATTACAACACAATATAAAAATGTAACTTTATTTCATATATATTAATAATTTATGACAGAGAAGGTGAGGCAGAAACAAAAACAGGAGAATTAGGGGTTTCAACATGATTGATATCAGGTGAAGAAGGGATGGAAGTCTCATCAAAACGTTTTGGATTATGGAGAGTGTTTGGGGATAATTGACTCGGATATGGCGAGGGGGGACAAGTACATGTGGGACAATGGTATGAGGTTTTTGATTTAAAATGATACTCAACAAAATTTTTCAAATTATTAAAATTGCTCAATAATCCATTTTTTCTTTTAAGCTGTCAAGCGTGTTTTCCATAAGTTTCTTCAGACATATTTTCTATTTTGGTATGCTCTGTACAAAAAGAAATATATATGTTAAATATATATAAAATAATAACACTTAAATGGTTTATATTGTAAAGTGTGTACCATTAGCTTCACTATTTTCTGACATTTCGTCATGTGGGAAGTGCTCCTCTAGCCATTCCAGAGTACTAGACATTTCTGTGAGAAAAAAAATATATATATTTGTTTTTAATCTAATAGAGAAAGTTTATAAAGATATGAGTAAAATGATGTACACTTACTATTTCAGGTAAGATATGTTCCGAGTAATCTGTAGGTCTGGTCTTGGTCTTAGTTGTGGAGTGTGTGTGTGAGGTAATTATGTTGGAAGCCTATTTATCTTCTCTTGGTATATTCCATTTTAGAATATATTGTATTTAAATGAATGGTTAGTGTGGTATATATATGGGTTACATTTCTTATGTATTACTACATATAATATGTATGTGTACTACTTTGTGAATTTTTTAAATGTTATCATGTTGTAATATAACAATGAAACATGCTCCCCCCCTACACTCCCCCCAGACTTTTTAGGTAGTGGTACTGTTGTCCGAATATGTCCGCGGACATCAAAAATGTTCGCGGACATTACATTCAGTAGAAGTGGTTCAGTATGTTCCATATTACATGTACATAAAGTCAAAGTTACTCTTGTTAAGCTTTGCTACTAAACACCTATGAAATTCAGTGAAAAAAACTTTGTTAAAGGGACGTTATGGTTAAGTTGCGCTACTAAAAACCTATGAAATTCAGTAAAAAAACGTTGTTAAAGGGAGGTTATGGTTACAAGTAAAACCGAAAAAACCCCAGAAATTCTCCAGTTATGGTAAGTTAAGCAACCATAACTCGCGCCACCACCGTGCACTGCTAAGACTAACACCCAGGACATCAAAGATGACATCACATTGATAATAAAAACATTGCTTCTCTGTTTGTGTGCTTAGTGCAGTTCCATTTCGATCTGTTCTAAACTCGCACTCAAGGTCTGTATACATGATGAGAGAAATGTAGGTAACAAACACTTCATATGTACTGTGGACAGCCAAACCCACTACATGATAAGGACATCTAGACTTGCAGCATTCCAATACACACATTACCACATGCAATAATGATGAGCCCAAAGGGTAAATACTGTGAAAAATCTGAAGGTGTTTCACGACTCAGTCCCTGGGGATCTCGTATTCAGGTAGCCTGGGAAGGGCCATTGCTATTGCTTCCGGACCCTGGGGGTGGACAAGCGAGGGATGATCACCTGGGTCTGGAGTCCTCTGGGAGTGGCGAGGAGACACCGGAAGGTGAGACATGGTATCCCCCATTTCCTGACAGTTATTTATCTCATATTCCCTCTTCCTTTAAGGGATACTACAACTCCTATAACTCCCCTCCTTTCCTCATCAGCTCAACTACTGTGACAAGGAAGAGGAAGACTGAGATTAGGAAGATTACCACTAGTAACATGCACTGGCCTTGTGCCACTAAGGAAACCAGGCAGCTTCAGGCACTCCGTCACAATCGCACACACCTGAAACTCATGGACTGTTTGCCAAATTATAAAAGGTGGAGCACAGAGAGAGACAGAGAGCTAGACGAGCAAAGAAGGAAGGCCAGCTGAATGGCAAGACAGAGGAGCAGCTGAGAGTGAGCTGCCAAGAACGAGGGAGAACGTGACGCTGAGATGCTGACAGGCTGCAAGTTGAGGCAGGAGAAAGTGTGGCGAAGGAGCCGTGTCTCCAAGAAGCCAGAAGAGTTCAGAGAAGGGAGCCGAGGGGCTGGCTAAACCCTTTCCTCCATGTGTCAGCAAACTACTTGTTTCCTCCCTGGGGCAGCGAGCCGCCCGGGAGTATCTGAGGGGCAGGTGAGCAAGACTCTAACCTAGATAAACTGAAAATGGAAGGATGCGCAAAAGCAATCACAGCCTGCGAGTTTAAAAAAAGGGAGGGCCCGGTTGGTGATATGCATGATTGTGGAAAGCTCCAGTGTTGCACGCAAGGCTATGTATTGAAGGATAACGTCATTGAACTGTAAGCTCGAATATATTTAGCCAGCGAGGGAGCCGATGATAAACAGAGTAATAAAGCAGTGCTGGGTAAGAAGGCACTTTGTTCTGTTGTCTTTCAAGAAGCGATTAACAATGAACAGTGAATAATGAAAGCGAAATGTGTTGAAAGCCATTGAAGGAAAGGGCACGAGGGAAAGAGCATGCAAATGTGAAAGTGAACTGATACTTTTGTGAAATAAGGAACTGAGTGGCCGAGGGCCTGTTCTGCGAAACCAAGTGCAAGAGGCACGGACATTGAAAAATCAATCCTATTGTTAGAGTGGTCACGCATAGGAGTGGGAATACTGTGTGGTTGCGAAGGTATCTGACAGGTAAACATTGTAAAAGAGAAGTCCAATGGTTGGAGAAGGGATTTCTCCCCAAGCTCTGTGAAGCGGGGCTGTTTAGCTGGAAAGTGTTTCAGCCAGGTTTAAGTGTTTGAAGACAGACAAAGGCGGCCTGTGACAGTAATTGAGAAGGAACTTTGTGAAATATCGGTTTGTTTGAGAATTGTGAAGGGTGAGGGGTGCCCGAAAAAATCCATTGAAAATGACTGTGAAGCATATTGAACTGACATTGACATAGGCAAGGGAAGCCTGACCGATTTATGGGAAATATTTCGTATTGTATTTGCTACCTTGAAGGAACTTTGTAAGATCCCCATTGAACTGAACTTGGGGAAGGAATAAGTGAGCCATGTTCATTGCTATTCTTTTGATACTCTCTATTTTTCATACATTTTCCCACACTTAGTTATTGTGAAACGTGAGGGCAAGTATAGGTTTCTGACAGACGTTTGCGAAACCTGTACCTTTTGTGTCTGTGTCCTTACTTGTGATACCATGCCTGCCTCACAGTACCATCACATCATATTTTGGCATTACCCAGTAAAGTTACATCGACTGTAATGAGTCCTGCTGCACACCAGCCTCTTTCATCACTTAGCTCCTTAAGCTACCAAACCACATCATTCTTGCATATTTTACGTTCCACATTCCATTGCCTTTGCACACTATATTTTGTGTCACCTCGAACATCTCCCTCCTTTACACTAAAACATTATATATATCTATAGTCTTACACATAATCCTTGTAATGGAACATTCTACTCCTCCAGACCCATTAGGCACACTAGCAAAAGAAGTTCACATACATGATTGAAGCTTTTATTTACAAATAGTTTTTTCATTTTATAAAAAGAAAATATGAATTTTGTTCTATGCTGCTTTGGCTCATGCACAAAGTCTCTTGTAAACAATTCAGGACCTTGCCTCCCAGGAAGCAATTTCTACATGTTCCTTCTCTTGGTCCTGTGGGACACTTTGGTCCAATGACTACATTTTCCACAGTTCAATGTCCGAGCTCATGGTAGGTTTTTCTTAGACATTTTCACTGCAAATCCAATTCCCATGTCTGGTCTTTCAGTTAGTCTTTAGTGGACAATGTGTTAAAGTGAACAAGATTTCCTGGAATTCAGTGTGCACACTTCTCTTCTTTCAGTCTTTATTGGTCACTGTGAGAAACCACAGGATGTCTCACCCGCTAGTCCCCGGGATATCTCTCTCAGGTGGCCAGGGCACAGACATCTCCTTAGGATCCAGACCCTGGGGGTGGACCAGTGCGGGAGGATCACCTGGGTGAGGTGTCTTCGGGAAGTGGGGGTGAGGCAGCCGATGGTGAGACGCGGTGTTCCCACCCCCTTTTTTGTTCATTTACCCCACCCTATTTTTTAGGATACTCTGAGATCGCAACTCCCCCCGCCCCCCTGACTCCCTTTTACAAAAACTCTGGGCTGAGGAAGAGGGTGCCTGAGAGTAAAAAGACTGACTCTCATACATCGTACTGGGGATGTCCCGTTAATCTGGTCAGGCGAAGTCAGGCACTTTACAAGTGCATACACCTGATACCAATTAGCTCCCCTCACAAGGATAAAAAGCAACACCTAAAGACAGACTCTGAGGTGGAATATGAGTACGAGCAGAACTTCCGGGACAAAGGCAAACCTACTGGAGCAGACCGACGCACCAAGGGACGAGAGCTGCGGGTAGAAAACTCCAAAATGTCCCTACTGGAGGTTGTTACCTCCAACAAGCCGCAAAAAACATGTGGAGAAGGTCACATCCCAAAAGTGAAGACTGCATTGTGTTTGAAGTACGCCAGTGACCCTCCCGGGTGAACGGCAGAGTTGGGGAGGTGAGGCCAAGCCTGTGGTACTAACCTTGACTCGTGAATTAATCGCAAAACCCAGGAAAAGAGGCACACAGCCGGTGAGTTGGGAAGCAACCTGAGACTGGTGTGTTAAAGTTTGAAATAGAAACATTATGTCGCAAGTGAAGGCTGTACGCGAGTGGATGAGACGCTATGAAAGGTAGACCTGTGAGTGAACTTCGATGTAAAGGGCAGCTGTGAAATCAGCGTTACTAAGTAATGGAGTGGTCCGGTGAAAGGAAGAAGCCCACTCGAAAGTTTCTGTGAAAGGAACTTTGTTTAAAGCGAGAAAGCAAATGAAGAGCAAAAGTGAAATAAAGATTCATGCCTAGAGAAGGGAAGAGTGAAAGTAAAACAGTGAACGTTGAGTCGAAGTGGTCCAGCGGTGGTCTGTAAAGAAAGCCACACACCTTCGAAAGACTTCGACATCCGAAAGTGGCCCTAGACTGACTGAGGGATCCCCGAAGTATAATGAGCTTGAGAAAGGGAGTGCCCTTGCAACTTTGTGTTGAACTTTATTATGTGAGGACTGAGCCCGACAGAGGGGGATCTTTGTGAACGTTTTGATTGAAACATTATTTTGGAAGTCAGAGAAAGAAACTTAAACGTGGAAGGCCAGATGGGCCTCGATCCACGGTCTCTCTTCCACTTGCCCCTGTCCTCTATTTTTGCTTTGCCTCAGAATTTCCCCATGGACTTCAAACAGCCCTGTACCCTGGTCTTATTGGTCTTCTGAACCTATGGCTATGTTTTATTCCCCAGCATGCTCGCTCTCCGCCCGTTAACAGTATGTTGTAGGGAGGAGAGGTTATAAAGGCTCAGGAAGCCAATTTGGATATCATTGCTACTTCTTCAGCAGCCCGTGCTCTCGGTCCTCCTAGTTAATCATGCGTGACTAGGCTGTGTTTCGAGGGGATTGGGTCCTCTGACATATTCCATATCTATGACAGTAATCACCACAGCTGTGCTGCTTCGGAAAATCTTCGGCGTCTGCGTCCTGCGTCGATACGCCGCCCTCGAGGACCTCCTCCGACGGCCGACGTTACTGGATGTTATAAGTAGGACTCACGACGCCCGTAGCCTCAGTTCGGTTTTTTTCCGCGAACGTGTTCGCTTCGGAGATCTCGGCGCGCCTCGACTCTTTGAAGTTCCTGTTCTTTCTCGGTTCTTCGAACCTGTTTCGTTTTGTGAAGTCTTTCTTCGTGAAGATGTCTACCTTGTCTTCCACACCGCGTCTGGGCTTTAAGAAGGGCGGGGACTGTGGGTCCAAGATGTCGGTTACAGACTCGCACGACGCCTGCCTCTGGTGCCTCGGGGAGGCCCATGACACAGATGACTGTGTCGACTGCCAGTCGCTCAGGTCAAAAGCCTTGCGGGAGCGCAAGAAGAAGTTATCGGTAGGTAAGGTGTCTAAGCCATGGAAGTCGAGGTCTGCGGGGCTTTCGACAGAAGATTCGAGGGTCGACTCTCTGTGTCGTTGTCGGAAGTCCAGTGGGTCTCTGTCCCGGAGTCGGTCCCGCCACTCCTCTGCCTCTTCGAGGCACTCCCGGAAGCACCGTCATTGGTCGTCTTCCCCGTCCTCTTCCGAGGACTCCGCCCGTCGGCGGGTCGCTTACCCCACCAAGCATGCGATGCCGGAGGAATGGGCTTCCTTCGGGAAGAAAATGTTGGCGATTCTCAAATCGCAGGGCACTGGTCCGTCCGCGCCTCCGAGTGGGGTCGGTCGTGATCGGTCGAGACACACCGCTCGTATGCCTTCGGGCTAAGGTGGTCGTCACGATTCGCGGGAAAGGTCCCGCTCGGACAAGGGGAATCGTTCTCGGCATGCCCGTTCCAGTTCCCAATCCTCGACGCGCTTGAGACCGTGTGAACCTGTGGTGTCTTCAAGGAAGACGTTGACGCCGGTGGCGCCAAGGTCATCGACGGACTCTTTCGAGGCCTGGCCTTTTGAAGAAGTCGTCAATGCCATCAGCGCCCAGGCTGTCGAGGGACACGATCGGGGCCCCGGCCTGGAGGACTGTGTCGGCGCCATCGATGCTGTCAGCACCACGTTCGGCGTCCACGCCGATTCACTCAACGCCTTTCGAGGCTGTTTCGACAGGGGTTCCCCGGGGCTCTGTGGAACCACCTAGAAAGGCTTTGGCAAAGGCCAAGCATGGCTTTGTTCCGCATTCTGTGCCTTCTTTCTGCCATCTGTAGTTTATTTCGGAGGTGGATGAGGGCTCTGATGATGGCATGGTTCCGGATACGGTACCGTACGAGATTTTCTTGGGCCATAGCCAGATTGAAGACTTGCAGCAATCCCTGCACGATGCCAGTGGGATGGACACCTCTCCTGAGGTGGAGTTTTGTAGGCCTGAGCCTGGCACTCATGCCGACTCCTTGTGCCGGCACATTATGTCCAGGGTCACCGAGTACTTGGGGTAGTCTGCTCCCCCAGGGGATTTTCTTCAGGATGACCTTACGGATATCCGCGACCAAGGTCCGCCAACTGACCCGTTACTGCCGTTCCATATGGCTCTACAGAGGAGGGTGGCAGTGGCTTGGACTACTCCGGAGAGTCTCCCGGCAATGGGCAAGTCTTTGCCGCGAAAATACCGCCCAGCCAGCAGCGACCCTTGCTACTTGACCAAGCAACCCACTCCGGCAAGTTTGGTGGTGCAGGCGACTACGGCCCTGGCAACGCAGGCGTTGTATCCTGTGATCCCTCCTGATAGGGACAACAAGCGTTTTGACGGCTGGGCGAAGAAAGTGTTTTCTTCAGGGGGTATGGTGCTTCAGGCAGCCAACTCTGTGTGTGCCTTGTCTAGTTTCACGCACACCCTGTGGAATTGTGTTTCCTTAGCGGCTGAACATATTCCCGAAGGAGACGAACAGGATGGTTTCCTTGCTATGGTCCAGGATGGCAAGGATGCCATGTGTGAGACCGTTCGGATGCCATGTGTGAGGCCGTTCAGTCGGGGTTGGACATGGCAGATTGCGTCAGCCGGTCCATGGTGGCGAGCACTGTGATACACAGGTTTGGGTGGTTGCGGAAGTCAGGGTTTGCTCCTGATGTCCAGGCCCGGCTCCTCAACATGCCCTTTGACGGGGGAACATCTTTTTGGCAGCAAGGCCAAAAAGATGTTGCCTTGAGAGGTTGCAGACCTCCAAAGCTGCAGCGAAGTCGTGGGCGCTGCAGATCGCCAACCTCCGCCTTTTCGTCCTAGGGGACAGCAAAGGAGGGGAGGTTCCTTTCTTATTACTCATCCTTTGGTAAAGCGACATGAGCTGCCAGTCAAAGGGGCCACCGTAGGAGTGCCAGAGGTGGAAAGCAAGGTACTCGAGGTGCCAAGGCCGCTCGGGCTGTTGCCTCTTTGCCCTCAGGCAACGCCGCAGCCGCTTCAGCTCAGTCATGAGGCCATGTCCCATGGTTCGCCGGTTGGGGGAAGGCTGGCGCAGCATCTTGCAGAGTGGCGCGCCATTACTTCAGATGTGTGGGTTCTGGAGATCATAACCCACGGCTACTGTCTTCCTTTCCGGCAGAGGCCTCAAGACAATCCACCAGGGAATCTCTTTGAAGAGTCCGTATCCGCTCCTTGCGCTGGAAATTCAATCCCTGCTGGAGAAAGGCGCCATAGAACTGGTGCCTGTAGCGGAGAGGAACAAGGGATGGTATTCCCCTTATTTTTTGATTTCCAAGAAAGACAGGCAATTGAGACCCATCATGGACTTGCGCGGTTTGAAGAAACTCCTCAGGAAGGACAAGTTCAATATGGTTACTCTCTCTCAAGTCCTCCAGGCCCTTCAACTTCAGGACTGGTTGGTGTCTCTCGACCTCAAGGATGCTTATTTTCATGTGCCGATACTTCCAAAGCACAAGAAGTACCTGAGGTTCGCAGTTGGCGACTCGCACTTTCAGTTTCGGGTCCTGCCGTTCGGATTGACCTCCGCCCCGAGGGTCTTCACCAAGCTCATGGTAGTGGTGGCAGCGCACCTCAGGAAAGGGGGGATTCATGTCTACCCCTACCTGGACGATTGGTTGATCAGGGCTCGCTCTCCCGAGCAAGTCCTGGATCATCTGTCCGTCCCCTGCCATTCCCTCTACAAGCTGGGCTTCTCCCTCAACTTAAAGAAGTCCCATTTGACACCAACTCAGAGGCTCCAGTACATCGGAGCATTGCTCAACATGTCCCTGGGGCTGTGTTTTCCTCCCCAGGTGAGGGCTCATCACATTCAGCAGATGGTGCACAAGTTTCAGCTTACACAGAGTCTCCCAGCGTTCGAGTTCTTGAGATTGCTCGGCCTCATGGCATCCTGCATTCTTCTGGTGCCAGAGGCCAGGTTGCGGATGAGATCTTTGCAATGGGCACTCAAGCTCCAGTGGTCTCAGTCCTCAGGCAGGATGTCGGACCCTGTTCAGGTGCCGTCCTCGGTCGCCCAGGACTTTCTGTGGTGGGCCCTCGAAGACAATCTGATGAAGGGGGCTCCGTTTTGGCTACCCTGGCAGGAGGTGACGATCGTGACGGACGCATCCCTCACGGGATGGGGAGCTCATGCCAACCAGTTGACAGTCAGCGGTCGTTGGTCTCTGTCGGAGTCCAGACTCCATATCAATCTGTTGGAGCTGAGGGCCGTCAGGCTAGCCCTGAAGGCTTTTCTGCCGACTGTGCGAGGGAAGGATGTCCTGATCCTGACAGACAACACAGTGGCCATGCACTACCTCAACAAAAAGGCGGGGGGGCAGGGTCACTCCCTCTGTGCAGGGAGGCGATGCAGCTCTGGTTCTGGGCAATCCAGCAGGAAGTTTCGATCACAGCAGTTCATCTGGCTGGAGAGGAAAACGAGACGGCAGACGCTCTGAGCAGGCAGAGCGCGATCTCTCACGAGTGGGAGTTGGGCCAGGAGATCCTCTTGGAGATCTTCGCCATGTGGGGGACCCCTCAAGTGGATCTCTTCGCCTCCAGCGTCAACTGGAAGTGCGAGAGCTTCTGCTCGCGGGAATTTCCTCCAAAAGGAGCCTTAGGAGACACGTTTGTGGTGGAGTGGTCATTCCCACTGCTGTATGCATTTCCTCCAGTCCCCGTTACCCCGCAAGTACTGCCGAGGTTACGGAGGTTCGGTTCCCGGATGATCCTCATTGCTCCGGCGTGGGCCCAGAGGACGTGGTACCCGGACCTTCTCGACTTGTCCATCTGCCCTCCACGTCGTCTTCCCTAGAGACGATCTTCTCTCACGGGAGGGGGGTCAGGTTCTCCATCCAGAGGTCAGATCCCTCAACCTTCACGCTTGTATTCTGAAAGGTTGAGGTATTTGGATTGGGACCTCCCTGAAGACGTGATGGAGGTGTTCCTCTCTGCCAGACGGCCAGCAACAAAGTCCCTGTACCGTTGCTGTAAGTTCTGCGACTGGTGCAGGGTTAAGAATGTGGATCCTTTTGCATGTGACATTCCTATGTGTCTGTCTTTTTTGCTTTCTTCGGCCCACAGCGGCCTGCAAGTGGGTAGCGTTAAAGGTTACCTGGCGGTGCTGTCCATATTTAAGTGCTCATCTGGAGAGTGTTCCTACTTTAAAATTCTTTTAATTTCTCAGTTTCTGAAAGAGCTCACTAATGTGTTCCCTTTGTCACCTTTCCTGGTGCCCGGTTGGGATTTGAACCTTGTTCTCAAGTTTTTGATGGGGGCTCCGTTTGAGCCTTTGCATTCATGCCCTTTGAGAGTGTTAACTCTTAAAACTGTGTTTTTTGTTGCGGTCACTTCCGCTCGCAGAGAGAGTGAGTTACAGGCACTTTCAGTTAAGCCACCCTTCACTGTGTTTCATAAGGACAGGGTTGTCCTTGGAGTTCGTCCTTCCTTTCTTCCGAAGGTGGTGTCGGAATTTCATTTAAGCCAGAAGGTTGTTCTTCCGGCGTTTTATCCTCCTCCATATCCTGGTAAGGAAGAGGAGAGGCTCCATAGGCTTGATCGTAGGAGAGCGTTGAGCTTTTATATTTCACGCATGTCCCGGGTCAGAGTGGACGATCAACTCTTCATTGGTTCTGCTGGAAAGCGTTTGGGACAAGCTGTGACGAAACAGACTTTGTCTCGCTGGATTATTTTGGCCTTCTCTGAGTGTTACCGCTTGGCGGGTAAGGACCCACCGGTCGGCTTACAGGCCCATTCTACCAGGGGTATGGCTGCCTCTACTGCCCTACAGAGGGGGGGGGTTCCTATTCGTAACATCTGTGATGCAGCCACCTGGGCTTCGGTACATACTTTTGTACGTCACTACTCCCTCGATTCCATCCGTGGGCAGGATTAAGGCGGTCCTTTACTCCGCAATTTGATTGGGCATTCTAAATTTGTTTTCTAAATTCTTTTCCCACCTCCTTGCATTGGTGCTGCTTTGGGAGTCTGTCATAGATATGGAATACGTAGGAGGACCCAATCCCCTCGAAGAACAAGTTACTCTCTTACCTGTAACGTTCTTTCGATGGGACGTATTCCATATTGCTCCCTCCCTACCTTCCCCGCTACAGAATTTCTTATGCGATTGCAGCTTACGTTTCCGCAAGGCTTTTTGTGGCAGACTGGCAGAAGACTGGTTCCACACGTTCTGGGGGAAAAAACTACAACTGAGGCTACAGCGTCGTGCATCCTACTTACAACATCCAGTGACGTCGGCCGTCGAGGAGGTCCACGAGGGCGGCGTATCGATGTCATCGACGCAGGATGCAGACCCCGAAGATTTTCCGAAGCAGCATGATTACTGTCATAGGTATGGAATACGTCGTCGGACCATCCCATCGAAAGAACGTTACCAGGTAAGAGAGTAACTTGTTCTTCTGCTTCCACCCAGGCTTGCTTGCAGCATAGAAGACCCTTGGAGGCACTTTGTCATACCAGTTGTTAAGATGGATTTCTGAACTCTGACCTGGAGGGGCAGGGGTTCAGAAGGCCAACCTAGTTTCTTGGAACAGGGTAACCTCTGGACAAGCCAGACCAATCAGGGTAGCTATGGCAGGCGGTCAAGACTAAGTCTCAAGAGGGGTGAGGGTGACTGAAAGACCTCAATGAGCACACAACGCAAGGACACTTATAAATTACTCCAGACAGGCGTTATATTAAAAATATAGACACATTTATTACAAGGCCTTTGTAATATAGACCATAGCAAAGCATCACAATAATACTGAAGTAAACCAACCCATCACAATCAACACGATATATATACAAGACCAGAGGGGTCTAACGGATTAAGAAGCACGAAATATGTAGACCACCTAGATGGGGAGGAAAACAGGCAGTGCAAGTAATCTTTAGACCCAGTTCCACATCAAGAATACACCTAACTAAGAAGCCGTCCAAGCCCTTTGAAGAGAGGAGCTTTATGCTCAATAGTACATGCACGCGCTTGTGCCACTGGACAAAATAGGGTCTCTTCAAGGGTCACTAGTAGCTCAAGAAGGTGGATAAGGTTGATGAGGAACAAGACCCCACTATTCAAGGAGGACCTCCACTTGCGGGCAGAGGCAGGTTGGGAGTGCGGGGTAGAGACGCTATTTCGCAATAGCGGTGGAAAAGAAAGGGGCCCTCAGGGGCCACTTCGTGCATAGAAAAGGGCTTCTGCGCTAGGGGCCACTGGCTGGGGTATGGACTACTCACCGGTCCTCGACGCAGGCAGACCAGACTTCGCCAGTTCAGTCCACTTCGCTGGCAGGTTCGAATGCGACAATCAGGACGTCTCGACACCCTGTAGTTTCCGCGGTAGCAGGCTTCAGGGTCAAGGGAGTCGCAAGTGCAGCGAACTTGCACAGGTCGTTGCCACAGCAGAGCAACACGGTAACCGCGTTTACTCCAGTCCGGGTGCACTCGTCTTTCTTCAGTCCTGGTAATGCCAAGTGTAAGAAATTTGGTGTGAGGGTGCCATGGACACAGAGCAAGCATTATACCAAGTTTTGAGGGCTTGCTCGAAACCGCGGCGGTGACAGAGCAAACGTCCTGCGTAAGCTGGTCAGCCCACTGGTTGGCCCAGGGACACTTCTGAAGAGGCTTACTTGCAGGGTTTGATGAAGGTGCCGAGAATAGTTGGTCCCACTATTCCAATGGGTCGAAGCGCCTACGCAGACCTTCTAGGACGATCAGAGGCAGAGGGGTCTCGCATGACGACCTCGGGCTTAGGGTGCCAAACCTTCCAGTGGGTCACCAGCGGTTCCTCGACTCGGCTTCTTGTTGCAGGATACTTGGCTCCTTATCCTTTGTTCGTGTGAACTCAGGAGATCGACATGGTAGTGGTGTTTTCGGCCTTCTCTTATCCAAAGTTCGGATAACATGGCAAGAAAGGGTTCAAAACATAAGATAAACGATAGCTGCCACCAGTCCTGTCCGTGACACATCTGCACAGTTCATAAAGTCCAGTGAGATTTTATAGGGCCTTTGCAATGACTAGAGACACAAGGGTGCGGTAAAGTAAGTTACATCACACTCTTGTTACATGTTGCACAAAAGCTGCAACATGAGGAAAGGACTAAGGGAAATGAAGTCTCCCAGTACTGACTGTCTTAAGGGCATGTCAGTTTCCCCATAAGAAGTGAGCGAAAGCCCAGAGTGCGGCTGAGGGCTGCGCTTCTCTGGCAAAGATTAGATCGGGGTGTAGAACAGCAGCAAAAAGTTTGGGGGTTGACACATGGAGGGAAAATTACATTCAAATATGAAATCTTTCCCAACACCAGTCTACCACACTTTTTATCCTCCAGCTTTATTCCTTTGATCTGCCCACCATTATCTCTTGTTTCTGTGCCGTGATTGCACACTTTTCTGTCTGATGTTTGGAAGGCCTGGTGGAAACGCTTAATCCCCATCAGAGGCTCTAAAGAGTTTTTGTCTTTCCAACATTCTTTTTGGTTTAATTTATTCTCACCTAATCTCCCTCGTCCACCGTTGTTCATTTGGCTGCATTCCTTTTGTCAAATGAAGTGTTTAGTCACCTTAACAGGCATACATTTTTTCGCCCACTACTTCCATGTCACTGTTTACTGTTTTTGCTGCTTTGCAGCCATGCTGGATCCAGTTTATGTATGCCCTAGTGTTCACACAAAACCTCAGTAGGACTGACCATGCGTTAATTTGTCTGGTGTGCTTCTCTTCTCCTTTTCAGCATTTTCCTGATGCCATGTGAATCATTTATTTGAGCCAGATTGACTCTTTACACGTCACCATTTTTTTTAATGGCAGCTAGCACTTATGCCATTGTTTATTAGCTATTAATCAATTTCTTTGAATTTTAATTGTACATCATTGTTGGTTACAAGTTCTGTGGGATATTTATCTTTGAAGTACTTGTTCCAGGAATTCACTTAAATTCATTGTGGTAATGTCTGGAGTATTCTTCGCCACCACCTATTTAGGTAAGTGGTTTATTAGTACTAAACAGAACTTTTGCTGCAAAACTTTCTTGTGAGTCCTACGATATTTATGCCCATCTTTTCATTCAGTACAAAAAGGGTTCTAAGAATGGTTATGGGAGCTCCCCTTGTCTCATTGTTCTTAACAGTCTCGCACACCAAGCACCAAAAGTGTAATTTTATTCTTTGATTTTAGATATATCCTGATATTTGTATTTATGTTTTATATAGTGTTTTAAGCCAAGACGCTGTACAGAGAACGGGGCACGGTACAATAAAATTAATAAGCAAAAAAGAATACAAAAATAATCAAGCGTGTTGCAATAGGTGAGACTTCACTGACTTAAGAAATGAAGAATAAACCGAGATAGAGCGAATAGAGTAAGGGAGGGTGTTCCAGTGAATGGGAGCTAAAAGAGTGAAAGTACGAAAAAGAGATTGATCACAATGGGGGCAAGGTGCCACCAAGAGAAATTGAGAGGAGGAACAGAGAACGAGAAGGGATATAGAAAGATGGCAGAACTATGAGATAGTCAGGAGCAAGACCATAGAGACATTTGAGGATGAGGCATAGGAAATTCAATTTAAGTTGAGAGTGGAAAGATAACCAGCAAAGAGTAGCAAGAGACGAAGAGATAGTCTCGGGAAAGGAGGCAAAGAAGACGAATAGAAGAGTTAAAAACAGATTTGAGAGGGGCAAGATGAGAAATTGGGAGCCCAAAGAGAACGGAGGAACAATAGAAGAGTCGTGAAAAGATCAGAGAGGAAATCATCAATTCAGAGGCTTGGAAAGTGAGAAATGGACAAGCTTAACGAATATTGCGTAGGTGAAAGTGACAATCATGCAAAGTTGGAGAAATGTGATGAGAGAAGGATAGACTAGAGTCAAGGTAGAGCCCAAGATTTCAGGCCGTAGACGAGATGGAAGCTGGGATGGGGGAAAGAAAGGATTCGGGGGAGAGGAGGAAGGGTGTTAGCAGGGAAGACGAAAACCGCAGTTTTCCCACCCTTAAGTGTGAGATAGTGAGAAGACATCCAAGATTTAATGGGCAGAAGGCAAGCAGAAAGAGTGTGGTGAATCTCAGAGGAAAAGGAGAGAAAGGGTTGAGTGTCATTAGCATAAAAGTGGTGCGACGGACCAAAGAAAGAAATAATGGTGGCAAGAGGGAAAGTGTAAAGGGAGAACAGAAAAGGGCACAAGATGGGGGGGGTTGTGGGGGTGCGATAATGAGCCCGGCCAATATGGCTGTGCGCTCCTCTCCTCACAAGAAACATCCGATCACAATCTGGCCGCACTTCTACCCTGAAGCTGATCTCAAAGTGCAGAATATAGTGGCATAGGGTCCAGGGCATCTTCAGATAGAATTTGGAGCCTTTAAACCTCTCCAATGCGGAGAGCGAGCGAACAAACCCTAGCACACACGGCACACATGGCGAAGCAGAACGAGGGGTGATACACCTCCGATCCTGCACCGGAGGCTGCGACTGGCGCTGGCACCCCTGGGCATGGCGCAACCACTGGCAAGAGCCCCAGCCTGATCCCCCGACACTGGGGGACTTGGTGGCAGCGCAGTGGTCTAGCTTGCCGCGTCCGGAGACGTAACGGCCACCCATCCATGTGGCGGGTAGGTCACAGCGAAGAGGCCCGGGAGAGAGCGGACCGAGCAGCCGACCAACAGACCACTGAGGTGTGAGTCGAGTCACCAACCATCTGGTAACGATGATAGCTGAGCCAAACGTGCAAGGAGCGTAGGAGCGGCTCGCACACAGCGAGGAGGGGAGTGGACCCAGCCCGCGAGATCAGCCGCGACAACAAGCTGATGGTGCCGGCTCTCAGAGCAGTATGCCCGGAATAGCTACCCAACCCAGCAGCCACCAGTGGCCTGAGAGGACAGAACCCTCACCCGGCAGGCAGACCAAGCGGCAGAACTGTGGAAACTGCACCGACTGATTCAGTCACCCACCCTTGTGGAAACTGGGACACCCCTGCACCCTGTCGCCCGAGCGGAGGCTGAAGCCAGACACAAACCGACCCATGCGGCAGGCCTCAAGGTGAAGATCAGGCGACTCCAGATTTGCTCTTGGAGTGTGGGGTAGTGCGTGACTGCACGGGGAACACATTACGCTCACTGAAAGACTGTCGGATCATGCTAGTCGCATTGAAGATTTTCTTACTAAGGGCATACTGTACCCAGGGACTCTCCAGCATTTCAGAAGCACGGCGGAACTGCAAGAGAGGGACACGGTCTAGACCGCCCCACCGCTGGCTGCTCTCCTGATTGACTGCGAGACACGGTCCCCTGTAAATTCTCTGAATCCGAGGCAAACCAAGGAAGGCGGCTACAACAAACCCCAACCGGGGACCGACAGTAATCAGAGCGAGGCGTGCGCGGGGCCCCGCCAGAGCAGCTGTCACACACAGATCCCTGTAGGCAGTGCATCGCAGGCTACTAAGGATCACAGGCTCCCTATCTAGAACTACAGCGATCCTGCTCGCTCGGGGGGTGGGGGACGTGTATTGGTTCACCAGGGGATTGGAGCGCACAAGAGCTGAGGCATGTTCCCGAATCGGACAACTGATTGGGGGTGGTGTCAGACCCACCGCAGATAATCAGATATCCAGGAGCCCAGGGACAGGCAGTCAGCAGACCTCACCACTAAGGTGGTGGCAGTGCAGTGAAGCACCCTCCGGTCATAACTCATACAAGATTCGGGCCACCCACCCCTTTGGCGGCCTGGAGGCAACCTCTGCAGTGGGAGCTGAGGGAGTGCGACCCCTACAAAGTATGGCACACGGCTGGACACTGCTGCGGCACCCCCCGTTATACAATTTATCAGGCGGATACAAACATCCCCACGCCTGGACAGTCCAAGAGCGGCTTATCCCAGAAACTTACCCACAGGAACCCTACGCCTGAGCTTTAGGGGAAACCGTAAACAGAGCCCAGTCGCTCACGATAACTTATATCGCAGGGCTGTGTGCCCTCTCCCTTGACCCAAAATCTTCGCAAAAAAGCCCCATAACTGTTGGAAGCGTTCCACCCTCTCCCCCCCCACCGTGCATGAGGTAGGAGCCTGGACTTAATAGTCGCGCGGTCGCCCAGTTCCCCACCATAACAGCTTGCGCACAGAGGCATTCATGGGGGGAGTGGCGTAAGCCCAGGACAGGATGTTAGGCAGAAACCTGTGCAGTTCCCTTAGGGAACACTGCAAAAGATTTAAGACTACAGGTGTTGGCAGTAAACCCACTTGGTAGCAGTCTGTACCACCCAGATTTACCTGGTAGCTGTGGCTGAGCAGTCCGACATCCCTCAAGAAGGGTTAGGCAATATGCAAAGTATACACAATAAGCACTCAGACACACTAATACAAGCAAACACTGACCAGAGCTTTGGTATCAAAGTTTATAATTATTTATTTAAAAACACACTGTTTGAAACACTTAGGCACTCTTATTGTAAAATATTCTAAACACAGTTACTATTGTAATATATACACCCCTTTTTACTTATCAGATAAGTCACTGTAAAACACCACTTATTTTCATACAGAGGTGAGCGCTTAATTAGATGGCACTCCAATAAGTTTGTGAGAAAGGGAGGGAAAAAGACAGAATATTGAAAGTTACACCACTCTAAGATTCAGGAACACTGTTAGCAAGGCAGAAGAGCAAAAGTCACTGGTGAGCCAAAGTCCAAAGGCTGGGCCCGCTCTTGGAGCGAGCAGAGCACAAATGCGCCCAAGATCACACAGTTACACTAGGCTTTTAAAGTCTTGCAGAGGATTCAAAAAGAGTTTAGAGAGGCTTTAGGAAAGTTTAGCCAGGGTGTCACAGGCTAACCCAGGTTCGAAAGCCGGGGGCTAAATCTACCCCGTACAGTCGGTAGCAAGGGAAGCCAGGCGGGACACGGTACCTTAAGTAGGAAGGATCCTCCAGCGGTGGCAGTTGTTCCTGGCAGTGGGTGCAAGTTGCGTCGTCGTTCAGGGGAAGAGAAGATCTCGACTTGGAGGAAAGTTGAAGGTCGTTGCACTACCAGGGAAGAAACCAGCCGCGGAGTTTTCCGGTTAAGGGTGGTACCTTTGTTCGCTGTCTTGGTAAAATGTGGTATCCCGGTTGCCGGGGTGCTTGGCACAGGCAAGGCGGCCACGAGGTACGTCGGGAAGGCGAAAAGACGGTGAAACTGGTTATCCCCACCAGTCAAAGGAAGAAGACTCTCCGGCGGGAGATCTCCTCTGTCGTTGGGAAAAGTGGTGAGACGGTCCAGCAGGGCTCCACCGGTGGTGGTGTCGTGGCAGGTCGGCTCAGCTTCTCCCTCGTCGGATTCTTAGGTCCTGTGGCGACTTCTGAAGTTCCAGTCCCCAAAGCCCTGCTTTTATGCAGAAAACCCCCATTCACTCAGCCTAGCTGTCACTCAAACATGCTAAGTGGTGAGCCGGCCGGCTCACCACTTGGGACAATCAGGACGGAGTGCGACTTGAGTTGCCAAGGCAACTCAGTCCAGGGTGCCTAAATCCCCCTCCACACCTCCTAAGTACCCGAGACAGAGTGGCACCACTTTGGAGGGCTTCTGTGGAGAAGCCCGCCAAAAAGTGGAACAAAGGGCTCGACTTGGGTTGGAGTCACAGAAGAGAACACAAACGCCATTTTAGAATACAGTTCTGGCAAAAAATACCAACCGGAGAATTAATATTAATTAAATAAACCGGCGGTATGTTCGAGGCTACCATAAATAATTAAATAAAGGTAGTGGCCTAAAACAATGGGAAATCCCATAGGAAAATATTCGCGGTTGAATATAAAAAGTAGTATCCACTGCCATCAGCCAAAACTCGATCAGGGGGGACGGAGACGTGCCCCCTCGACTAACAGACCCCGGGGCAATTGAATTGCCCCAGCCAGTACGTCCACAATATGATGGTTTGTACTGGTTCTGTTCAGAATTTAAGACTAGTAAAGTCAATGGTGACTTTACATGCCCTGGGAGACAGTAGTCAGTCCCAGGGTATGGAGTCTATACAGGGGGGTCACTATGACACCCCTGTGTCACTGCACTTAGGGTGCTGTGTAACACACATCACAAAAACACATGAAGCCCTATGGAGTAAAAGACCCCATAGCCCATTAAACACATCTAGATTCAAAGAAACACACTTAAATCATGCCCAAGAGTGAGGGTAAAAGAGTCTCACTCTTGGCAGGAGAAAAAATAAACCCCAAAAATCCAGCAAAGCTGCTGGGGGACTCGCTAGGTTAGGAAATTCAGCCTAAACAGAGAATTCTCCCTAGCACAGGATATTGAGGGCGCTGTCACAGGCAAGCGACTCAACACTCCAAAGCACCTACTGGGCTTCGGCTGCATCCACCAGACGTGGCGTACGCAACATAGGGTGAATTGATCCAGATCCAACGGAGAGTCTCCGTTGCATAACAGCGATACTGAAGATGGCCAAAACAAACAAGGGCGGTAAGCAGCAAACTAAGCTCCAGTTTGAAACTACCCAACATCTGTGGCTGACCGAGACGGTGGCCTCCCCAGAGGGTGGCTCTGCATCAACCTCCCAGGATGCTGCTGCTGCGCCCCATGACATAAAAGAAATGTTCTGACAATTGCTAAATGGCATACAATCCTTGGACAGGAAAATATACACACTGACCTGCAAGGTGGACCACATGCAGGTCTGCCTGGACAAGCATGGGGAGAGGCTGGACTAAGCAGAGGGCAGGATCTCAGTGGTTGAAGACAAAGCAACCAAGACCTCTAGAGACTTGCAGCAAATGAGGAGGACCCTAAAAGAGCTCTGAGAAGCAGGAGGACATAGAGTCAAGGTCCAGGAGAAACAACCTATGTATAATTGGTGTATCCGAGGCAGTGGACCAGCGCAATATGGAAACAATGATAGAGGAGAACCTGGGGGAGGCGTTGGGACCGGAAGGTTTCTCTGACATCTTCGTGGTGGAAAGGGCACACAGGATCCCAGGTAGCAGGAAGCCAATCCCGGGGCTGCCGCCACAACCAATAATCGCTCGTATGCTCAACTACGGGGAAAGAGATTCAGCACAATGGAAAGCAAGAGAGAAAGGCCCTCTTACATGCAAAGGAGACGAAATCAAGATTTTTCTGGACATTTCAGATCAAGTTCAGGCATTGTGTCGCACATACATTGATGTGAAGAAAAGGCTGCGTGACTGGGGTATCCGCTATGGCATGATGTTCTCGGCCAAGTTCTGAGTGGAGCATGACGGGTGCACATTGTTCTTTACCACACCAATGGAGGCCGATTAATTTCTTGAACGATTGCCAAGGAACCAGAGGCCCAGGGGGAACGATGACTAAGCGCATGTTGAGATAACGGCACCCATGTCAATTCAGATTAATGTGGTACAGACGGAGGAAATAGGGGGACAGTGACAGACCATATCGTTGGTAGTGAGGAGAGGTGGTCGGGCCTCTAGCTGTTACCCAAGCGGAAGCAGTTTCATTATTTATGAGCTGGCACCTTGCGGAAGCCAGTCTACTGAGGGTGGGAGAGGGGGGACAAATGAGCCGGCAGGTTGCGGGAGTCTGCGGGGGTGAGGGAGGGCATTGGGATGGATGTGTTTAGAAGAAGCATCACAACATTTAGGGAACCATGATGTATTTGGAAGGGGAAGATGCGTTCATTGGCATGGGTCACACCTACGCCCTGGGAAAATGGTCTGGCCAGAGATGAGTGACGAATGGGCATATGGCTGGGTCGATTAGATACTTAACATGGAATGTGCCGGGGTTGAACTGTCTGTCAAAATGCTGCAGGGTCCTTCTTTACCTACAGCGCCACCAAGTGGGGGTCACGTTTCTACAGGAGACGCACCTCACGACAGCCAATGAGGCAAGTTTTGGCAAATCATGGGGGGGCCACAGATTCTTTTCTTCCTGCTCCTCCTATGTGAGAGGGGTATGCATCCCCATTCATAGCACAGTAGGATTTAACCCAATTTCCACGATAAGGGATGGTGAGGGGAGGGGCCTGATAGTGCGGGGCCTGTGCAGCCTGGTTAACTGCTATGGGCCTAACCAAGACAATGTAGCAACCCTAGAGTGGCTTAACAAACAGTTGGGGGATGCCCCATCGGGAGACCTAATTTGGGCGGGTTACTTCAACAAGGTCCTGGACCCGACATTGGACCACTCTGCTGCCTTGACCCGACCCCCGACAAAAAGTCAAAATGATTTGAGGGGAATGGCATAAACATGGAATTTAGAAGATGTGTGGAGGCTTAAGAACCGAGAAACTTGACGATACACCTTTCACTCCTTGGTTTATGGCACTGCCTACATTTCTTTTTAATATCCTAAGCACTACTGGGGACAGTCAAGGAGGTTGCCATTCTGGCGCGCATGCTCTCGAACCATGCACCGGTCTTATTGGATATAGAATTGTCAGGAAGGGGGAGAGAGGAAACCATGGCTATTCAAGGGGGAGGCACTGGCGGATATACCATTCTGGGACAAAATAGGGAAGGCTATAGACACTTTCTTCGAGATCAATGCAGGCTTGATAGTTGGCAGGCAACCTCATTTGAAGCATCTGGGAATGCTTCAAATGTGTAATTCGGAGGGACTGCATTACCAAGGAGATAGGCATGCTTGGCAGATTGGGCAAGAACTGGACTCGGGGGAGTGCAACCTTGGTGTGTTACAGGCTGTAGGGGACCTGGGGATGCCCATGCAGCAGGCTGAAATCAAGCGACTACTAGAACAGTTTAAGACACTGCCGTGCAGGGAGGCGAGGAAGCTGGGTTGAGGGGCAGCCGTAAGACAATACGGGGAAGGGCAGAAACCTGGGAAGTTACAGGCAAAGGCCGGAAGGTGGGAGGCCCACAAAGGGCGGATCACATCAGTGATAGACAGACACGGAATAGAAAGATTCGACGACGCTGGGATCACCCAGGAGTTTGGTAGTTTCTAAGCAGACACTTGTACTCGTCCCACACTACGGCCACCTAAGCAGAGAGAGACAGTTACTTGTATTGGTGCTCGGACACAGACAGGGAGGGACTGAATTGTCCGATAACGTAAGAGGTGTTGGCGGCCATCACGTCCCTACCGTCCGGGAAAGCCCTGGGAGCCAATGGCTTTGTGGACGAATTTTATAAATCTTATGCGTCCTAGATAGAACCATATCTCCTGCAAATGTATGAGCAGTGTGTTCAGGAGGGGAAACTCCCAGAATCCCTTCGGGAGGCCCTTCTGGCGGTCTTGCCTAAACCGGGCAAGCCGCTTAATTGCTGCGCATCGTATAGGACGATTTCCCTCATAAATCTGAACAGTAAGATACTAGCCAAAGTACTCGCCTCCAGGTTAGCACTCCTAATGACTAAGATGGTTAAAGCTGACCAGGCGGCTGTGGACAAAGAGGACGGGGTGGTGGGAGCGCTATTAGACTCCACCAAAGCATTCGACTCTGTGGAGATGCCCTTCTTGTTCACTATACTGTGCAGAATGGGGCTGGGGAAACAATACATTCCCATGGTAGCACTACTATACGAATCACCTGCAGCCAAAGTGATGGTGAACGGCTGACACACCTCAGGAATACCTCTGGGTAGGGGCACGAGACAGGGATGCCCTCTTTCGCCACTCCTATTCGCCCTAGCGATCGAACCCTTGGCGGTGAGGGTCAGGGACGCCCACATTCACAGAGGCATTCAGCTCTTCTGGCACAGGGTGGTCATCTCACTGTACGCTGATGATATGGTGCTAGTTATCTGGGACCCAGAGCGGAACCTAGACCCCATTATGGAGGATGTGGCCTGATTTGGGCTCTTTTTGCACTTCGTGATCAACACAACAAAATCAGTTCTCTTCCCGTTGACAGTGTGCAACGGTATACTGATAATTGAGGGTTCCAGTGGCACGCCGCACAAACCCGATACCTAGGAGTCATGATAGCAAGAGACACACCCACAATATTTGAAAGCAACTACCAAGCAGTTCTTAATAAGGCAAAAGAGGCTGCCGCCAGGTGGAAGAATTTACCGCTCAATTTATATGGTAGGAGGTAGGATCTCCCACGTTACACAATTACTAATTTCATCTGGGCAGGTAAACACCCAAGAATCTCATGGGACAAACTGACAGCACTAATTCCCAGGGGCAGGTTTGCGGTCCCTGACCTGGAAACTTACTACACAGTAGCTCAGACTGGGTTTGCCCTTTATTAGTTTGGTGGTCAAGTGGAGAGGAGACACGTAGAAATTGAAGGGGCACTGACAATCCAGTATCCTTACCGCTCCCAATATGGGACATTAGCCCAGAAACATGGTGGAGCTCACGTGCGCTGCCTGGACACGGATTGAACGCACACCGAGGACTAAGGTCCTCTACACCCCGGAGCTGCCAGTTAAGTTCTCCCCTAATATCCTGCTCACCTCAGAACGAAGCTTTGTCAACGTCACGCGGAGATTGGATATACACAAATTCAGCAATATATTCCCTGAAGGGAGATTTATCACACTTTAGGAACTAAAGACAAAGGGAGACCTTAGCCCTCTAGATGTGTTTCTATATTACAATACACGCCTACTGGATAGCGGTCTATAAGGTCGTGGGGGAAGTTATTGGGGAAGAGTTAGAGCCGACTCCCAAGACTGCTCTTCTGGGTTACACCAAACCTATTCCCAAGGGTCGAAGACGGCTAGCTGGGCTACTCCTACTGCTGGCAAAGAGAAGGGTAGCAATGCACTGGAAGGGCCCAGGATCCCCAAAAATTAAGGATTGGCAGGTAGATGTAGCAAGGTTCAACGACATAGAGATGGGGTCCAGAGGCTTAACGTCTTACTGCACTACCCCGCCCCCCAACATGTGGGACCCGTACATTCACCATTTACTAAACCAGGAGGAAGAAGAGACCCAGCACCGCAGAGAAGACATCTCTGAGCACTTAAGGTTATTCCACACAAGGAGGGAGACCGAACGTGTGCCCACAAGTCTCTGTCATATCACAGCCACATGCAGGCCAATCACGTAACGAACAAGCGGACAATCAAGACAGGCGGCCCTGGCGAACATCCCTCAGGGTGAGGAGGAATATGAGTTCTTAATCAGGCCGACCTACCAAAACGTATAACTTTGCATCGAGTGAGAGTACACCCGGAACTCAATTACAAGATGCTTCTTACTTGTATCTTTTAAAAAAAATGGACCAAGACGGACCCTTTCGGAACGCTATGGGCAAGCAAAACAGATTTAAATTATTTGCCAGCCCTTGAAACAGAAAACATTTTTTGAGATAAATAAGATTGAAACCAGGATAGGACTGTGCCAGCTAAACAGCTAAAGAGAAGCCAGTAGAAGAGTGGTAGACCGTGTCCGACGCGGCAGATATATCCAAAAGATGCCTATGATGCCCAATTTAAAAACTCGCCATTCTCAATTGAATTGTTATTCCACTGCATGACAAAATGACTGTCTGGTATTTTGTGCCCACATGGCACACAATCTATTCTATTAATCTCCTTAGTGATGGTTATTTTCTGTGTTATGTTTCTGAAACTACTCAGTGCTATGTCTTCATCCATAGCATTGCCTCATTTGCTTTTGCCAATTAACATTTGGTTGGACTAGCAGCATCTGTTATCTTGCATTTTCATGTTCCACTCCTGGCTCGGATGCTCTTCAGCCTTGAAAGTTAGTCATTCTGCACCTTTCATACCGCATGCACATAGCTGATGTCTTTTTTTTCCCTGTAAATAACCCACTGTCTAATTCTAGATGAAATATTACCCAGATTTGTAAAATTATACAACCTCTCTTAAAGGTTTGTGGTCTCTCCAATTCTCAAAGCATATACCCCACACAAACCACCTTCATTTGTGTATGACCATTTTACTGCCGGCCTCTCTTTTTTTATGATGACATACCTGTGCTCAGCATCGTTCAGTATTCTGGATGTGAACGTTTTAATCTCGAACGTATTACCCTACAGTTATATTAACACTCCCCCCAACCTTTAGTTGCTAGCATCCTTTGCAATAAGGGTTTGTTTCATACACCAAAAACTGCTCAAAGTGGGTGCATTGTCTAATAACGTCTTCACCTCTTCAAATGTTTGTGCACACTGACCGGACCTCTAAAAAGATCTAACCTTGTTCACCAGACCCTGCAAATGGATTATCTTGTTTGCAATGTTTTTTATATGGAAAAAAGAGGACCAATTCCACCTTCGTCTTGGGTCCTGGTCTTTTTTTGAGAATTCTTTTTTTTTTGTACCATCAAAACGGTTCTATGTCATATCACCGACGCCTGTTTTGACTACAGGTGTTTTTCGGAACCGTTTTTGCTGAAGAAACTCATCGGAATAGTTTGTTTTATTTTTGGGGTGGTTCCTGTGATGCTGGAAATGTATCGAAGGGACAGGTCCTCCGTATTCTTGTCCTTTACTGCTTTTTATTGTGTGTTCTGTCATGTTTTCCACGCAGTTCATGTGGGACTCCTGGCGGTGCAGCTCTCGCTTTTGGTTTGGTGTACAGACCCATGGGATACGGCACCCATGGGAGGGGGTACAACCCTGTGCCCCTAGTGTATGTTTTTGGCACCTGTGTGTGGCCCACGTAGCAGGGTACGGGCTGGTGGCAGCTCTGTGCTGCATTGACTGGTTCCCTGAGCATCTTCGATTTTAGGATGTTCAGGCCCTGTCATTGGAATCGGTAGATTCCTGATGGAGACAAGATGGCCCCCGTGGCCTCTTGCCTTCCATCGCCTGTTACCTTGATCTTCCCGAAGTCCCGGGAAGTCCTGACTCTGTCCCTTCCCCGTGACTGGCTGTTGGGTGGAAGTTCCATATATGGTAGTGTTGGGGAAGTGCCGACCAGAGTGGCTGGAGCCTTCCAACGACTGTATGTTGTGGGTACACCCTGTGGGTGGGACCTGGGTGAATGGAGGGCGACGAATATGCACTCCTTGTTGTGGATGTCTAGTATCTAATTTTTGACACAGCCCTGCCCGAAACTGGAATTAATGCAGTGTGTAGTGTTGAATGGTGTGGTACTTGTCCGAATACACAACTTGTTGTGAGTGTCTGGAGAGAAGTGAATGGCCTGAATGCACTATGCACCTGATTGGCTGCCTGCCTGCATGAATGCCCTTCTGACCGATTGGTTGCTTGAGTGTGACCCGGAGAATGAATGGGAGATGAACTAGTATATCTGGGGGCCTCTCACTGCTAGAATTGGTGTTCAGAAGCTGAAGTCCAAACTATGAAGAGTAACTGGAGTGAAACTGAAGCTTGACCTTGAAGCCCCGCTGGAAGAGAAGAATTGCTGTTGCTTTTCTTCACCAATCTGAAAGCTGCTGTGTCTCCAAGGACTGACCCAGAGCGGACCTGGTAAGGTGCCCTCTTCCCGAGCTATGAGGGACGATCGTGCACCAGCTGATCTTTACCATTTCTCACTGATAGACAGACCTACGAAAGGCTGCCGACCGGAGACGGGGACTGTCACGGAATCCCAAAGAGAAGCTCTGGACTGTTCCCCGCCACCGTCGATGACCGCCATCGCCGACCGCAGCTGCTGCGCTCCCGTTGCCTACGAGCTTTCGATTCATGGACATGCTCGTCCGCACCGCCACCCGCCTTATCCCGTCCGAGAAGGCCAGGCCGTCGACGCCCCGAGGAGTATCCGCCGGTGGGTTTCCTGCCACCCAAATACCAGAGAGACGCCGACGACTCGACGCCCTTGCTGGGCCACAGTTCTTCAAACTCTTTGCAGTCCAGAACTATCGACATCGAGGTGTCCTGCACGCCTCTTCATTGCAGGACGTTTACGCTTCCCCGTCGACGGGCACCGCTAGGAAAGAAGCTGCCACTTCACTGCCGTAGTTCACCCTGTTCCTCACCGGACGTTCGACGACTCGTGACTCCTGCCTTAAAGGGAGGGCACTCGAGGGGCCGTCGATTTCCCAATGAGGAACGCTACAACGCCAGGTACTTTGGGGTTGCTGAACTATTGGAAAGACTCTAGTGAACAATATATGGACTGGGCTTGTGATATATCTTTATTCTCCAGCATGGGGTCTGGCATGGATTCACATGCTCATGAATATTCCCCGTCGTCAGGCTGGGAATCCTCGGTAAAGAAAAGATCAGTATTGGTTTCGTTTCTGATCTGTCTTTCTTAGTAACCAATCACTGGTCTCTGGGTCATACTGTCCCCAGCCAATGACTGCCCTCTCCCTAAGCCCCTCCCCTGGCAGCCATCCTCAGTTTTTTACCGCACGTTCAAGTGTTGGGAGCCCTCGTGCTATAGCTCTTGAGCTTTTATTGCGTTTTCGCACTTTTTCAAAGAGATTTTCTCATTTTTTGGTTAAATTGAGCCTCAAGCTCCACCATTCTACTTACGATCAACGGGGACCCGTTTCTGAATTTTCTACGCCCCTCAAGGGTGATGTTTCGTCGAGTTAATCTTCTTGGAGGATTCTAGAAGATCTGAGGCCTACCATGGACATGGCCCAGGACAAGGGAAGCTCGACGCCCGGATCCAAGCTGTTCAGGAACTGCCCTGGATACGTGTTACAGAATGTTTTCAAGATGGACGAGCATTCGAGATGTCTCTACTGCCTTCATGAGGACAAGACGCACATGGAGAAGGACTGTGCGTTCTGCAAGAACCTATCGGAACGGACCATGAAGGATCGTCGTTCCCGCCTCGCCAGCTGGCTGGAATAAGGCCCAGCAGGTGAGAAGAAGAAAAGGTCTGAGCGGTCTTCTAAGTCCTGTGAGGGTGCCCCGGCAACAGGGGCCCAACAAAAGGCTAAGCACTGCGAGTCCGCAGGCACCGGGAGCACCGAACGGTCAGGTTCTTCGGCTGCCAGGCAGGGCGCGCCTTCCCCGGCACGATCAACCACGAGCCAATGCTCTGGTTCGGGGAAGAGGAAATCCGAGAACCCGGGTAAGCTTCTAGAGAGGCCCTGGTCGATCTCTAAGGATTCAGCCGAGGGGGAGCGAGGCAGTGACCCTCCCCCCAAGGTGAAGGCCTCAAGCGCGCCCAAGGTGGTGAATGCCTTGATTCACCCAGCTAAGGCCTCTATCGAGGGAGTCGCGGCGGCCCTGGCGAAGCCTGGGGAGGCTTCACCAGTGGAGGAGACCTCGGGGCCCAGAGTTTCCCTGCCACCGCGGAGGGATTCTGCTTTCCAGCCCATCGACAAGACCATCGTGAAGGCCCCGGTGGAAAAAGAGGGGGGGCGGTGGCCATTACGGACACGGATTCAGCCTCTGTGGAGGAGCTGGTGGAAGCCGTGAAGAACCTCAACGAGAGGTTTGAGAAGGTACGATCCCACGGGAGGGATCCCGAAGGGGTGGTCGAAGAAAGCGACGGTGGCGCCGACGAGGCCCCAGGGGAGGAGCGGCCATCCCTCCCGTCGCAGCCATTGCCCGAGCCTCAGGACAACTCGGCGGCCATTTTGATGGCAATCCAAACCTTATGCGTGGAGATGAGGACGAGATTACCACGAACCCCGGCGGACGATCCAGAACCAGGCCCGTCGGGAAGCCCTCCGAGCAAGCGGAGGAGAGTTCATCCCCCCGCCCTTCATGCCCTCATGGCCCATGGAGCCTTCATCCCCCTCGCCGGATCCCAGGGATGACACACCAACGGATACGACAACGGGGACGGACGAAGACGGGACGGACCTTCGATCAACACTCCCTCGGGCTTCCCTGCCCGACGAAATTGGCTCCTTTCATGCCACGATCGCCAGGGCATCCAAGCTCTTCCAGCGCTGCCCCGAGGAACAGAAGAAGGAAGGTTTCCTCTGTCAAAGGCGAGAGGCCAAGAGAAAGACAGTCCTCGCTGTACCATTACTCGACGATATCTGGGACGAGGGACTTGCGATCCTGAAGAACCTGTCCACGACGCCTGCCAAGGGGGACAGGTATGAGAAGCAATACTGGGTCCCTGACGCCGCCTCCTTGCGCCTCAGGGCTCAACCCACGCCGGATTCGGTCATCTCAGCGGTGGCCAAGAAGAAGGCGGCGGAGGCGACAGCCTCAACCTCTAATTCCCCACCTGACGGTGACGGTAAGAAATTGGACGCCATGGGGCGACGGGTCATCTCGTCGGCAGCGACAATTAAGGCGGCCAACGCCTTAGCGATTGTGGCCTGTTACCACAGGAAGGTGATGTTTGCCTTCGACGACGAAGCTGGCTCAAGGTGACAGACTTCCGTCAGGACGTGCAGACCAGGGGGTTGGACGTGCCATTCGACGGCAACAACCTGTTTGGGAAAACAGTGGATGAGTCGCTATAGGCCATCAAGGCCGACACAGAGACGGCCCGAGCCCTGGGAGTCCTTCAGCAACGACGGAGGCAGACGGGGCCTCCAAGGGATCAGGCGGTGGCTCCTCTATGTACTGCCAGGCGGCCCGCTCCTCGTCCCATGAGGCCTACAGAGGTCGCGGCAAGCAAGGAGGATCTTGGCGTTGTCGGCAAGGCCGCCTCCAAGCAAGATTGAACCGGCTGTAGCGTCGGGCCCCCACCGAAGCACCCCGGTGGGAGGCCGGCTGGCGAAGTTCGTCAGCATGTGGGAGTCCATCTCCACCGACAGTTGGGTGCAGGATGCCCTGGCCCATGGGCACACTCTCGAATTTCAAAAGTGTCCCCGCATTCCTCCCGTGGCCAGGAAGGAAAATCACGTCCCTCAACTGCTGTTGGAGGTAAAGGCGATCCTCAAGAAAGGTGCCATCGAGCTCGTCCCCAAGAGGCTCTGGGGCTCCGGAGTATACTCAAGGATACTTCCTCGTCAGAAAGAAGACAGGCGGTTGGCGCCCCATCCTGGACCTACGTCTGTTGAAAAAATACATCAAGACACAGAAGTTCAGGATGGTCACCCTCCGGCACGTGCTGGGACAGCTGGAGGAGGGCGACTTCCTATCGTCGTTGGATTTGGAGGATGCTTACTTCCCCATCCCAAAAGGACACCGAAAGTTCCTCAGATTCGTAGTCCAAGGACACCACTACCAATTCAGAGCTCTGCCATTCGGATTGAAGTCGGCACCCAGGGTGTGCACCAAGTGCCTAGCACCAGTGGCGGTGTGGCTGCGCCTGCAGAGGATCCACGTCTACCCCTACCTGGACGACTGGCTCATCCGTGCAAGGACAAGAGTACTCGCCGTCGAGCACACGGCTAAGACCGTCCGCTTACTCACGGAGCTGGGATTCTCCAACTACCCGAAATCCCATTTGGTTCCGTCACAGGTGGCACTGTTTCTGGAAGCGAAGCTCGATACAGTGGAGCGATTGGCGTCTGTCGGAGCAAAGGACGAAGGCCATGTTAGGCAAGGTGCAGCGCCTGCTAGCCACGGACGTCGCCAGGGTGAGATCCATCAAGTCCCTCCTCGGAATGATGTCCTCATGCATCTACCTAGTGCACCTGTGCAGACTAAGGATGTGTCCGCTACAGGAGTTCCTCGACGCCCGCTGGATGCAAGCGGCGGGCAGCTTCGAAGACAAGATCCCGCTCAACAAGGTTTTCCGTCAGGCGATCCAGTGGTGGGGCACCCGTGCGCACCTCACAGCGGGCACAGACTTTCAGACCCCGGCACATCAGGAGACGGTGACGATGGACGCCTCCCTGGAGGGGATGGGGTGCGCACACCGGAGATCTCCACGCAAGAGTCCTTTGGCTCCCGGAGGTGAGGCCCCTCCACATCAACATCTTGGAGCTCCGGGCCGTGTTCTGGGCGCTCAAGTCGTTCCTCCTGTCCCTCAAGGGCAAGGTTGTGAGGATCTTCACCGACAACACCACCACGATGTTCTACGTCCGGAAGCAGGGAGGCACCAGATGCCCAGCCCTATCCAAGGAGGCCCAGGATCTGTGGCACTGGGCCGTCGCCCAGGGGATGTTTCTGGTTCCCTTCCATCTGGCAGGAATAAAACACACCATCGCCGACTCACTCAGCAGGGAGCTGCGCTCGTCCCACGAGTGGGAACTACGCCAGGATCAAGTGGGTCGGCTCTTCCAATGATGGGGCAAACCCCAGATCGACATGTTAGCGACGGCGGCGAACTCCAAGTGCCAGAGGTTCACCAGCAGGTTTCCCCAGCCGAGGAGCATGGGCGATGCTTTCTCGTTCCCCTGGGACGGCTTGTTCCTGTATGCGTTACCTCCGTTGCCGTTGCTGCTCCGACTCATCAACCAACTCAAGAGGTCACAGTGCAGGATGATCCTCGTTGCAGTGGCGTGGTCGAGACAGATCTGGTTCCCGGACCTTCTGGACCACTCAGCGTCCCCACCAGTCAAGCTGTCAAAGCACGCAGATCTTCTCTCCAGAGAGGGAGGCGCCATTCTTCATCACGACCCAGTGTCGCTGAACATGCAGGCCTGGCTCCTGCAGCACTAGAGTTTGGAGGGTACGATATCCCGGCTGACTGCAGAGAGGTTCTTGCAAAGGCCAGGGCGTCCTCAACTCTCAAGTACTACGGACATAAGTGGAAGAGGTTCTATGTCTGGTGCCGTGCACAGAAGATCAACCCTCTACGGATTACGGCACCTCAAGTGCTACCATAACTACTGTCGCTGCCCAAAGCGGGACTAGCTCACGCTTCCATCAAGATACATCTGGCCCCTACCACTAGACACAGTTCTGTGTGGACATCTCCCCCACCTGGGCAACCTGTAGAAGGAACAAGTTACTTACCTGTAACTGTTGTTCTCCAGCATGGGTCTGGCATGGATTCACATGTGAACCCTCCCTCCTTCCCCGCTGCGGCTCTTCACTTGGTCATACTGCCACTTTACGTGCTACCAAATCTGAGGATGGCTGCCAGGGGAGGGGCTTAGCGAGAGGGCAGTCATTGGCTGGGGGCAGTATGACCCAGAGACCAGTGATTGGTTACTACTAAAAGACAGATCAGAAACAAAACTGATACCGATTTTTTTTCTTTACCGAGTATTCCCAGCCTGACGACGGGGAATATTCATGAGCATGTGAATCCATGCCAGACCCATGCTGGAGAACAACAGTTACAGGTAAGTAACCTGTTCCTTCTACAGGTTGCCCAGGTGGGGGAGATCTCCACACAGAACTGTGTCTAGTGGTAGGGGCCAGTATTCTGCCAGTTGTTCTAACCAACTGCTTTCCTCTTATATCTCTTGTTGGTTTCCTTTACGAACTAATTTGTGTGACATTTAACCGTACAGTTGATGCACTTTAAAGAGATCTAATAGTAATTGTGGTACTATGTAAAACTGTATATTTGCCATTATAGATAACCAAGTACAAAGTGAGTTATTGTGATATTGTACGTAACCTTGAATATTAATTATATAAAGACTGTGTTTTAACTAATACAGTGTGCGAACATTCCTTTGTGGGTGCTTGCGGACTACACTGTACTTAAGAACCAGCCCGCAGAGGGGCGTGACTTGGAGCGCCATCGATGTGGTCGTTCTTCTAATGCCTCCCGTGGGTTGCCCACCACCGCCGTAAAAATTATGCGTTTCCCATGAAGTAATCAGGCCACCGACACCAGCCAAGGTGATCGGAACCACCAGAGCATAACTGTGCAGAGGATGAAAGGCTAACGCTGGAGCGTTATGCCCGAATTTGGCAGCCGGAGTCAAGCATCCAGCGCCGTCCAGGAAAAGAAGACGGCGGACGCGAAAGATCCCAGGAGAGGGAGGCGGACCTCGCTGTGACATGCATGCTGGAGGAACGGAGGGCCCAGGGAAGAGAGGCAGACTAGCACCCTACAACTCATGAAAGCCTCCGGACCCAGCTGCAGAAGGTGGCCCAGAATGAGGAAGAGGCAGGCAGTGCCCTGAATAGGAGGACCTGCCCCGGCTCCCAAACGTAATATATAGCTGTTGCAGCCGTGGTGGGGCGACAACTGGGGTCCTCCCGTGCTCAAAACACTAACTAGGGCGGGCGGCGTGGTGGGGATGACTCCCCCCCCGAACCAACCCGGACCCCGGAAGAGAAGGCACCGCAAGGCCGACTGAGTCAGAACTCGGGCTGGGGGTTCCCTCACGGCCGAAGATCAGCTGTGACGGATGGAACTGTGACTGGAACCCCCTGCAGGTGGAACAGCGCCGGGGGCATAGGGCGTGGGGTAGGGGTCCCCCACCCGCTCCCGGCACGCAAGTGGGCCTCGGCTCCGGGGGATCCTTACGGCACAGGCAGCCCCAATAAGGTGACAGTCCCCCCTTACAGCCCAGACCTGCCCCATTGCCAGGAATCCCCATCACCAAGAGTTGCCATTAAGGGCCCAAAAACTGGCCCCACTGCCACGGACCGCCAGCCAAGGCATATGGACATTCCCCATTTCTAGGGATTGCCTGTAATAGCCCAGAAACCGGCCCCACTGCCACTGATCACCAGCATCTCCACAAGGACCTTCTCCATTGCAGAACATTATTAGCAATTGGCCAGAAACCGGCCCCGTTGCTAACAGAGGACTCCTCCTTTGGTCCACTGGTGGCACTGGGGAACCACCCGGGAAAAAGTGCTGGCATCACAGTAACCCAGCACCAAGACCGCTTCTCCAGGGTTATGCCCCCCCGATGAAGCCATAAGCCTGCACCCCCCTGATAACACCATATGACTGCACCCTCCACCCCCTCCCTTGCTTGCTTATCGTGCAGACTGTGCTTGCCCTCCATAACAGGGTCAGGCCCTCTCAGGTGGAAGATACCAAGGGCCCCTTCTGAAGCCCGACATAGCTCAGGCCCAAACCGAACGCTAGGGACCAGGGAATCCCCTGGCTGTGTCCCTCTCTATATCAGAGAAACCTATTACGCCAACAACAAGTCTACGCTCGCTCCAACTAATACAGCAAACCAAGGACTCTAACAGCCAAGGCCCAACGCAACACAAACGTTCACCCCCCCTGGGCTTCCTGGGGCGCCCCGGCCCACATACCCACTCAACGGTTCGGTCCAGCTCAAGGCAACGGAACTAACCTCCAACTCTTCCTTCAGCGCAAAAAGAGTGCCACGGTAGTTAACACTGGAAGTACACAACTGACCAGCCCAACAACTCACACAGACCTGCAGAACCCAATCCACTGGAGAACTTACAGTGGTCGCTCCTCCACAAGTCTTCCCCCACAATCCCAGAGCCCCCCTGGGGAAACTTCGGCCCCTCCTGAAGCGGCCGCCCCGCACAGCTACCATTTCCAAACAAACGAATACCAGTAAAAGCTCAGACATAGCCACTATGTTCACGACATCAGACAAGGGTAAGAAACAAGACCCTCCTAAACTTACCCCGCAGAAACACCAAGAAGAGAGTGAAGCCCTTGCTACCAAAGGGGACCCAGTGGCCTTCATGGCTGACATCAAGTCTGAATTTCGCTCCTGCCTGTCAGAACTCGCCACCAAAGTAGAACAGACAGACCTAAGGGTAACCGAGGTGGAGCAGAGGCTAGGAGAGATTGAGGATCGCTCACAAGACCACACAGCCACACTAGGGGAAGTCCAGCGCTAAATCAGAGCCCTACAAGACAAGTATGAGATCCTAGAGTTCAAACAAGAGGACCTTGAAAACAGGGCGCACCGCAACAATCTCTGGATCCGAGGCGTTCCATCCTCCGTCCCCGATAAAAACCTAGTGGAATATGTAGGGAACTCTTTCCAGGCCTTTCTCCCAGAACTGGACAAATCCCAGCTTCTATTGGACCGTACCCACAGACTGCATCCACGCCAGGGAGTGGATTCAGACCTCCCCCCAGATGTTATTACCGGGGTCCACTTCTTTACCACCAAAGAGGCCATTTCAGCTATTAGCCGTGCCAGGGACGAACTCTCTTTTCAGGGTGCCTCGCTTCAGATTTACCAAGATCTCTCAATACTCACCCTCCAAAAAAGAAGAGCACTCCAACCCCTGGCACTCTTTCTCCAAGACCAACAGGTGCGATACAGATGGCTATTCCCAACAGCCCTGCAATTCTCATACAAAGGCACTGTGCGACGAATTAGTCACCTGGAGGACGCACACAAAATCATGCATCCAACCTCGCCCAGGGAAACCTCCTCGCCGAACCCGGAGGTGGCTGAGGACCCTTAAGCCTAGGCAGTCCTCGTGGTCAAAGGTACAGCGGAACAACAAGAGAAGGTAGTCGGGGGCAGGTCCGCGCCCTATGGACCCATACCACACCTACTCCCCGATCACCTGGCCTTGCTCCACAAGGAACCATCATCTCACTGCTAAATAAAAGTACCCCGGCAATGGTAGCGGCGGGCCATACCCACGGTTCATACCCATTCCAAGGAAAGTTCCAACTCTGAATCCTTGGAAACCCACAGTATCAATACTTCGATTTATTAGTTGGCCCAGTTGGCCATGAGTGTGTCCGCACATACAATGTCGGCCCACCCGCTGGTTAATGTTACGGCCTCCCGTTGGGGGTGCCTGTTAATACTTCAAGTGCAGGATGACACACTCTTAGCTCATACCAGAAATGGCAGTTGACCCACTCACCTTCAACCCCCCGCCCCCTAAATCGAATGACGGAGAGGGACTTGGCCTCGGATCACCAAACCTTAAGACTCCTCTCCCTAAACGTTAATGGGCTGAACTCTCCCACCAAACGAACAGCAATCCTGCTAAAACTCCAGGATGAAGAGGCGGCAGTAGCTATGCTCCAGGAGACCCACATGCTACTGGCGGATGTTGGCCGGCTCCGCTCTCGGCTGTACCCACTCCAATTTTTTGCCACAGGAGGGACTAAAAATGGAGGCACTGCAATCCTTTTTAGGAAGGACCTAAACCCCCAGGCCCTGGAAACGAAAACATGCCCAGAAGGCCGATTCGTAGCAGTCAAATGCCTTCTGCTAGGAGATCTGTACACCTTTGTCTCAGTGTATGCCCCCAACGCGGGACAACCAAACTTTTACGACTCACTAGGTTCCTCCCTCTCATGCTTTGTAGAAGGCCAAATGATAATCGGAGGGGACTTTAACGGAGTACCAGACCCTACAAGGGACAGATCGCACCCCCGACTCTGAGCGACTTCACCCAGGCACTGAGCCTCCTACATTTATTCAGGTGCCTGGAGGTGGTGGACGCATGGCGGGTGCTTGACCCCACTGAAAAAGATTACTTATACTCTTTTGTCCACCGAACTTTCTCGAGGATTGACCTTCTGATGTTCCCTCAGACTCTTGCCTTCGTCAAGGAGGTGTCCATCAGCACAAGAGCCCTATCTGACCATGCCCCAGTAATCATGGAGATCCGGGCACAGAACCCCGAACCCAACACCCCACGAAGATGGTCGCTATTTGACCCAATCCTTAATGATATGACAACAAGAGACAGGATCACAAATGCGATAAAGAACTTCTTAGAAGAAAATCGAACCTCAGACACCTCCGTTGCGAACAACTGGGACGCCATGAAGGCAGTGATTAGAGGCGTCCTGATTGCACAAGGAGCGGCCTATCACTGGAACAGGCGGCAGACCCGGATAGCCCTGGAGGAAGAACTGGGAGCAGCAGAGGAAGCCCACAAGAAAAAAGGCTGGTCCCCCAGGACACAACGAGCCATACGCACAGCCAGGAAGAAATTAGAAGCCCATTATGCAGAACAAACAGCACTACTCATGGCTAAGGCCAAACAATCATATTAAGCGAAGAACAACAAGGCAAATAAAATCCTGGTAGCCAAACTAAGACGAACTAACACGATCACTGGCTTGCGCGACCCCCAAGGAGTCACTCAATACTCAGAACTCAAAAAACAGCAACTGGCGATGGACCACCTGACCCAGGTCATGACGGCTACCCCACGAGACCAGACGAAACAAATGGAATACCTGCAAAGTTCGGCGTTGCTCCGACTCTCTGACACAGCAAGAGAGAAGCTGGAGGCACCCATCATGGAGGAAGAGGTTGAGGAAGCTATTAAGTCGCTCAAAACACGAGCCCCGGGCCCAGACAGATTCTCAGCCAGGTTATACAAATTATTTAGACCCCAGCTTGTTCCCCCTTTGGTAACACTCTTCAACTCTTTCAGAGAAACAGGGTCGGTGACCCCCTCGATGCAGGAATCGACCACCATCCTCCTGCCCAAACCAGGGAAAGATCCGAGAGACCTGGCCTCATACCAACAGATAGCACTACTGAATATAGACGCAAACCTATACTCTAAAGAATCTGGCAAATCGCCTGGGTCGCGTCCTACCGGAGATCATCCAGCTGGATCAGGCAGGTTTCATTCTACACCGAACAGCAGGAGATAACATCCGGAGAACCTTAAACCTGGTGGACCTCGCCTCCCGAAACTAGTTTTAATGGCCCTGGATGCTACCAAGGCATTTGACAGGGTGGATTGGTCATTCATGAAACACACTCTAGGGGCCTTTGGCTTTGGGACAGCATTCCAGACAATGGTCTTGGCCAACTACAAAGGACCAAAGGCACTCCTGAGGATCAATGGATCCACCTCGGCCCCCAATCCCCCTGTCCTGTGGAACTAGACAGGGTTGCCCGCTGCCGCCTCTCCTTTTCGCACTCGCTATGGAGCCCTTTGCCCAGAAAATTAGGCGAAACAACCAGATCAGAGGCCCACAGGTTAGCCAATTGCAACACAAATTCGCTCCATACGCCGACGATGTGCTGCTCATGATTTCTGAGGCTCGCTCATCTTTTAAGCATGCTCTAATAGAAATAGCCAGCTACGGAGAGGTGTCCGGCTTTTCAGTAAACTTCATTAAGTCGACGGCTCTAAGCATCGGCCTCCCCCTGGAGGAACAGGAAGCACTGGCCAAGATGTGCCCAATTACGTGGAAGAAAAAGGCTGTCCCCTACCTGGGGGGTCTACATCCCGGCAAACCCAAAAGACACATACAAAGCTAACTTTCCCCGGTTGTTCAAAGAACTAGGAGACCTGAAACTTTGGGCGACCCAAGAGATCTCGCTAATGGGACGCATAACAGCCTGCACCTGCAAGATGAACCTCCTCCCGAAGTTTCTTTACGCCTGCTCCTCCCTCCCAGTGGCAATGCCCACGCCACCCCTTCGAGACCTACAGAGGAAGATGCTGAAATTTATCTGGAAAGGTAAGAAGGCGAGAATCCCCCACAAAACACTACTGGGGCTCCAAACTGGGAGGGCTGGGGGTCCCGGACCTACAGGCCTACAGAATGGCAGCTCAATTATCACAGGTCCACGCATGGCAAACAATCACAAACCGCCCTAGATGGGTAGAACTGGAGCAATCAAAGGTGCCCCAGCCTCTACGATTTCTGCCACACATCCCACCGCCCCTTAACCCCCCCACCCCCCCTCTCAGAACTCACTGGGGAAGCCTTCTCCTAGCAACCAAACACACACTAAGTTCCTGGGACTGGGCACTGAGACGAAAGGGAGTCCAGAGAGGTCTGGGCCCACAATCCCAGATCTTCCATAATCCAGCTTTTTCACCTGGATCAAACCCCTGCAACTTCCAAAACTGGATAAACGGCAGCCTGGAGACCATAGATCAGCTGTATGCAGGAGAGGTACCCCTCACATTTGAACAATGTAAAGAAAAGTTCCAACTCCAGGAAAGAGACAGATACACTTATATACAACTGCGCCACTGGAACTAACACCCCCTATCTTTGCAGGCGGCAACGTGACCTCTCACCGCCCTAGAACTAACACTCAAGGACCCTCCGACTCGAGGCAGGGTATCTACCTTATTCAGGTGCTTTTTGGGCGACTTCCTGGTAACAAGAACTCGCTGCATGGCCCAATGGGAGGCTGATTTGGGACACCCGATAGAGGACCAGACATGGGTGGACATCTGGACCCGAGCACATGCCTCATCCACCTGCGTCACCAACAGGGAATGTGCATACAAGACCATGCTGGGGTGATACTACCCGCCCCTTAGACTCCATCACATGAATCTTCAAGTGGACTACTCTTGCTGGACAGGATGTGGCCACCTAGGCTCCTCCTTCCACATGTGGTGGACATGTCCAAAGATCCAGCAATTCTGGAAACTATGCCTGGGAACCATTGCACAAATCACTGGGACAACGGTCCCACTGGAACCGGAACCCGTCCTGTTAGGAGTCCCGATCCCCGCGGTCTACCCACGCTCTGGGAACGGAGCGAACCTACTGACCCAATGTCTGCTAGCTGGGAAAACGGTGCTGGCCCGATATTGGAAATTCACGGACGGCCCCCTCATGGCCCAATGGTGGACAAAACTATGGGACAGACTGATTACAGCGGCAAAAGCAGGAGTCCTCCGCCGATTCCAGAACATATTCGCCCCGGTACTGGAATATGATCAGCGATTCCCCGCCCTAACCTACAAACCCATCAAGGCCCGGTGGACCCTGAGGGATCAAGAAAACCCTGAAAGAGACACATAGACGAGGAGGTGCAAAGCGGACGGGCCAGGTGGGGGTAATTCTATCTCGGGAACGGGGGGAGGCGGGGACGAGACTTGAGGGGAATGTTTGGGGGTCAGCGAGCCTAAGTTATTGTTCATATGATATGTAACTGTCAACCTGCCTTGATTTAAAATAAACAAATTAAAAAAAAAAAGAAACCACCCGCATCACTTCCTGAGAAGCTATGCCTTGATTGCTCGACCACGTACCAATAATAGAGAATCTTGGCTGGGGTCCTCTGTGCCTCTCCTCTGCCATATAGAGAGCAGAAGTACAGACCCCCCTCCGATCTTTACAGTCCCCCCCCGCCCCCATTCTCCCCTCCTTCCCCTATTTTCTACTGTTCCTGAGCCCCCAATCCTTTATATGCCCTTTCCGACCCTAAAACAAATTTGATGCGTTTTTTCCAGCAGATGTCGATGATAGGACGTCGTACCCATCAAGACAGCCAATGGGTTTCTCATAATGTCGCAATTCATAAACGTCAATCTCTTCGGTTGCCCCCTTTCAAACGCCCCAACTTCTCAATTCAGTCTTATGTCTTAATCATGCCATAAATTAATCATAGATGTTCAAACAAATGCCCTTAGCGTATCACTGTGGTTGGAGGGCCTCCGGAGATGGTCGGCTGCCGAAACGGGGACTTGGGAGATCGCACAACGACAACAAAAGCTAGACTCTTCCGATGATCTACTACAATGGGTGGCTCTCACAGTGACTCTGTTCTACACGCAGGAGGATAGCTCCTCCAATGAGGACACAGACGGCCCATGATAACCTTTGGTGCACAAATATCATAGCACAGAACTGAATGGTCTTGGAAAGTTGGGAGGGAGGGAAGGGGGGGGTTATTTGTGATTATGTAATCGATCAAGAAACGATTTTACGGTTGTACTGTTCATGAAAACAATAAAATACATTTTTTTTAAAAATACAACCCCGTCCTGCCCAAATAACTGGTCTGAGATCCCACAGTCTCCAGATGAGTCAGATATGAAATGACAAGGAGTAATGAGCACAGATAAACTTTTTGTACCTTGATCAGGGTTCCTCAGTCTTACTGCTCGATTTCTTCAAGTCGGTCAGCAACATTTCATCACAACACGTTCACCATTAGATCTTACCACTCCCCATACACATCCTTGCTGATGTATTTCCATTGTCTGAGGATCACCCCAATGGTTTTAGCTAGGACCATGTATGTTGTGTGGTTCCATAAAGTACCATATGAATAAGAAGCCAAAAGCTCAGAGCCTTGGATAGTCCCGTCGCACATGCAGGAGGGTTCCTAACTGCCTCAACCCCGACAACGCAAGGGAGATTGTAATGCATTCATTTTATTGACTTTAGAGGGGTTCCAGTATGTGTTATGTGAAGTATGCTGTAGGATATCAATTTCTTTTTTGGTCAACTTTATCAGATTTTCAAATAGATACAAACATTGAAGCATAAATAACAAGCAAGTAAATAGAAATAGAACAACATATCAATAACACTAAATCAACCCCCATACATAGGGAAATAAAAAGGAGGGGGGTGCTGAATGGGCACAAAAAAAAAAGAATAAAGTGTCAGGGAGGAATGGAGGGGTGGGGGACAAAATGGACATCAAACATACAATTCATTAAAAGTGTCCCAGATACCAGAATATTTATCCAACGTTTTCTTTACCTGAAAAGACACCTTCTCCCTGCTCAAGAGAATTGACAAATCTTGCAACCAGTCATCTACATCAGGCTTGAGGTCGCTTCTCCAAAACTTTAAAATGTTTTTTCGACGTATTCCATATCTATGACAGTAATCACCACAGCTGTGCTGCTTTGGAAAATCTTCGGCATCTGCGTCCTGTGTCGATGATGTCGATACACCGCCCTCGAGGACCTCCTCTGACATCACTGGATGTTATAAGTAGGACGCACGATGCCCGTAGCCTCAGTTCTGTTTTTTCCGCGAACGTGTTTGCTTCGGGAATCTTGGCGAGCCTCGACTCTTTGGAGTTGCTGTTGCTTTCTCGCTTCTTCAAACCTGTTTGTGTACTATTTCTTCGTGAAGATGTCTACCTCGTCTTCCACACCGCGCCCGGGCTTTAAGAAGTGTGGGGACTGTGGGTCCAAGATGTCGGTCATGGACTCGCACAACGCCTGCCTGTGGTGCCTCGGGGAGGCCCATGACACGGATGACTGTGTCGACTGCCAGTCGCTCACATTGAAAGCCTTGCGGGAGCGCAAGAAGTTATCAGTAGGTAAGGTGTCCAAGCCCTGGAAGTCGAAGTCTGCGGGGCTTTCGATGGACGACTCAAGGGGCGACTCTCCACGTCGTCGTCAGAAGTCCAGTGAGTCTCGGTCCCGGAGTCAGTCTCGCCACTCCGCTGCCTCTTCAAAGCACTCCCGGAAGCGCTGTCATCGGTTGCCTTCCCCGTCCTCATCCAAGGACTGTGCCCGTCGGCGGATCGCTTACCCCACCAAGCATGCGACACCAGAGGAATGGGCTTCCTTCGGGAAGAAAATGTTGGCGATTGTCGAATCGCAGGGCACTGGTCCGTCCGCGCCTCCGAGTGGGGTCGGTCGTGATCAGCCAAGAGACGCCGCTAGCACGCCTTCGGGCGCGGGTGCTCGTCACGATTTCGGCATGCCAGGTCCCGGTCCTCGACGCGCTCGAGACCGCATGAACCAGTGAAGTCTTCGAGGAAGACATCGACACCTGTGGTGCCGAGGTCGTCGATGGACTCTCTCGAGGCTCCGCCTCCGATGAAGTCATTGACGCCTTCGGCGCCCAGGATATCGAGGGACACGCTTGGGGCTTCGCCTTCAAGACATGTGTCGATGCCGTCGATGCTGTCGGCGCTGCATCTGTCGTCAACGCCGATTCTCTCGACGCCAGCGCCGATTCACTCGACGCCTTTCTGGGCTGTGTCGACGGGGGTACCCCGTGGCTCGGGGGAACCACCTAGAAAGGCTCTGGCCAAGGTCAAGCATGGCTCTGGTTCCAGTTCTGTGCCTTCTTACCGCCATCTGGAGTTGATTTCAGAGGTGGATGAGGGTTCTGATGATGGCATGGTGCCCGACACGGTGCCTGACGAGATTCTCTTGGCCCATAGCCAGTTTGAGGACCTGAGGCAGTCCCTGCATGATGCTAGTGGGCTGGACACCTCTCCGAAGGTGGAGTTTTGTAGGCCTGAGCTTGGCACTCATGCTGATTCTTCGTACCGGCGCCTTATGTCACGGGTCACCGAGTACTTAGGATGGTCTACTCCCCCAGGGGAGTTGTTCAGGATGACCATACGGATATCCTCGACATTGGTCCACCAACTGACCCGGTACTGCCGTTTCATATGGCTCTACAGAGGAGGGTGGCAGCAGCTTGGACTGCTCCGGAGAGTCGAGAGTCTCCCCGCAGTGAGCAAGTCTTTGCCGCGAAAATACCGCCCAGCCAGTAGTGACCCCTGCTACTTGTCCAAGCACCCTACTCCAGAGAGTTTGGTGGTGCAGGCGGCTACGGCCCCGGCAAAGCAGGTGTCGTACCCTACCATCCCTCTTGATAGGGATGACAAGCGTTTTGACTCTGGGCGAAGAAAGTGTTTTCTGCAGGGGTTATGGCGCTTCAGGCGGCCAATTCCATTTGTGCCTTGTCTCGTTTCACGCACACTCTGTGGAACTTTGTTTCCTTGGCGGCTGAACATATTCCCGAAGGGGATGGTTTCCTTCCCATGGTTCAGGATGGCAAGGATGCTGTGTGTGAGGCCGTTCAGTCTGGCAGATTGCGTCAGCCGGTCCATGGCGGCGAGCACCATGATACGCAGGTTTGCGTGGTTGCGGAAGTCGGGGTTTGCTCCTGATGTGCAGGCCCGGCTCCTCAACATGTCCTTTGACGGGGAACATCTTTTTGGCAGCAAGGCTGACGAGAGCCTTGAGAGGTTGCAAACCTCAAAAGCTGCAGCAAAGTCTTTGGGCGCTGCAGTTCGGCAACCTCCGCCTTTTCGTCCTAGGGGACAGCAATGGAGGGGAGGTTCCTTTTTCGTTATTACTCATCCTTTGGTAAAGCGAGAGGAGCTGCCAGTCAAAGAGGCCACCGTAGGAGTGCCATAGGTGGAAAACAAGGTACTCGAGGTGCCAAGGCTGTTCGGGCTGTTGCCTCTTTGCCCTCAGGCAACGCCGCAGCCGCTTCAGCTCAGTCATGAGGCCATGTCCCATGGTTCGCCGGTTGGGGAAGGCTGACACAGCATCTTGCAGAGTGGCGCGCCATTACTTCAGATGTGTGGGTTCTGGAGATCATAAACCACGGCTACTGTCTTCCTTTCCGGCAGAGGCCTCAAGACAATCCATCGGGGAATCTCTCTTTGAAGAGTCCGGATCCGCTCCTTGCGCAGGAAATTCAATCCCTGCTGGAGAAAGGCGCCATAGAACTGGTGCCTGTAGCAGAGAGGAACAAGGGATGGTATTCCCCTTATTTTTTGATTTCCAAGAAAGACGGGGGATTGAGACCCATCATGGACTTGCGCGGTTTGAACAAACTCCTAAGGAATGACAAGTTCAAGATGGTTACTCTTTCTCAAGTCCTCCAGGCCCTTCAACTTTAGGACTGCTTGGTGTCTCTCGACCTCAAGGACGCTTATTTTCATGTGCCGATCCAAAGCACAAGAAGTACCTGAGGTTTGCGGTTGGCGACTCGCACTTTCAGTTTCGGGTCCTGCCGTTCGGATTGCCCTCCGCCCGAGGGTCTTCACCAAGCGTATGGTAGTGGTGGCAGTGCACCTCAGGAAAGTGGGGATTCACATCTACCCCTACCTGGACGATTGGTTCATCAGGGCGCGCTCTTCGGAGCAAGTCCTGGATCATCTGTCCGTCACCTGCCACTCCCTCCACAAGCTGGGCTTCTCCCTCAACTTGAAGTCCCATTTGACACCAACTTGGAGGCTCCAGTACATCGGAGCAGTGATCGACACGTCCCTGGGGCAGTGTTTTCCTCCCCAGGTGAGGGCTCATCACATTCAGCAGATGGTGCACAAGTTTCACCTTGCCCAGACTTTCCCAGCGTTTGAGTTCTTGAGACTGCTCGGCCTCATGGCATCCTGCATTCTTCTGGTCCCAGAGGCCAGGTTGCGGGTGATATCTTTGCAATGGGCACTCAAGCTCCAGTGGTCTCAGTCCTCCGGCAGGATGTCGGACCCTGTTCAGGTGCCGTCTTCGGTCGCCCAGGACCTTCTGTGGTGGGCCGACAAAGGCAATCTGATGAGGGGGGCTCCATTTTGGCTGCCCTGGCCGGAGGTGACGATCGTGACGAATGCATCCCTCAGGGTCTTTCAAGTGGGTACCATTAAAGGTTACCTGGCGGCGCTGTCCATATTTAAGCGCTCGTCAGAAGAGTGTTCCTATTTTAAAATTACTTTAATTTCTCCGTTTCTGAAAGGGCTCACTAATGTGTTCCCTCCGTCACCTTTCCAGGTGCCCGGTTGGGATTTGAACCTTGTTCTCAAGTTTCTAATGGGTGCTCCCTTTGAGCCTTTGCATTCATGCCCTTTGAGACTGTTAACTCTGAAAACTGTATTCTTTGTTGTGGTCACTTCCGCTCGCAGAGTGCGTGAGTTACAGGCACTTTCAGTTAAGCCACCCTTCACTGTGTTTCATAAGGACAGGGTTGTCCTTAGAGTTCGTCCTTCTTTTCTTCCGAAGGTGGTGTCGGAATTTCATTCAGGCCAGAAAGTTGTTCTTCCGGCATTTTATCCTCCTCCACATCATGGTAAGGAGTACAAGGGAGAGAAAGGCCCAATACAAGATCAATATGCTTAAGGACTTCACTCCAAAATGACCAGAATATCTGACAGAACCAAAACATGTGCAGAATGATGCCTACCTTGCTCTTGCAGTTCCAACAAATGTCATTTTGACTAAGCTTACAGTGCTTCTTCTTCCAGGGGGACCAGTAAATAATATGAGATATCGTCTGCTGGGTAGATCTCAAGTCCAAAGCTTTAGCGGTGCAACTAGTTTATCAAGTGAGGAGGCAGAAAGTGGCATGTTCGTAGCCAAATGCAAAACCGCAGGCCCACCATGCAGAGCATCATTCTAGGTTGAAAACAAAATTCCAAAAAGGTCACACGCTATCTGTTAACAGGGAGATTCTGAAGACCGCAGCTTATATTTAAAACTTAAAAACTCAGTCAAGCATGGAAACGCCATCATAAACTTGCCCCAGTCTCCTGATGCCTGCCCATTTACAGGAAACCCATGCGGGAGTGCAATTATTGATATTCAGCACCAGATTTTTCCACAAAGATTAATCCAAACATAGCAGATACTTCACACCACAAACCACACAGCTTTTCTTCCACTCTCACAAGACATGCTTAATAAACGGTGGGGTTAGACTAACGGCAAGTTTTTTCTCCATGTAAAGCAAACAATCCAGGGGGATAGGGCGGGCAATTGCAACCCAGTTCGGACAGTTTGCACAATCATTCATGAGCCGGTTATGCAAGGTACGCAGCGAGAAAGCGGTGTGATACAGACTGACATTGGGAAAGACAAAAAACACCAGGCCTTCTGGTTTCATAAGGATGTCTTTCGAGATCTTCCCAAAGCAGTTCACCCGAGAGCAAGAGGAAGCATACCAAGGACATACAGCAGCTTAGGAAGCGAGGACATCTTGAATTGCATATTCACTTCTAGAGTTTCTGTCCCATTCCACAAGACAATCCAGCCACATTGCAGTGTCCTTCACGCTAGATATGACTTTTACCCACTACTTGCAGAGTTGTTCTAGAGGGGTGTCATCATCCAGCTGTATAGTAGCATATGCTCATCCATTAACGTTTCATCCCACCACTGGTGCATATGTACCTATAAGTTGTTCTGTAAGTTTGGTTTAGATTTTTCAAATTTGCCAATCTTGACTGGATACAATGGCACAGCTGCAGATACCTCCATATGTATGTGTTGCCTATCCAGAGCATTGTCTTGACTGTTCCAAAATAGATGGTGCCCTCTGGCCCAAAAGTGTGAGTCCCAGATCGGCCCAGGGTTTCCAGAAAACCAGCTTTCTTTCCATTGGAAAATCATTTTAATGCCAAATGTATCTGCTATGCAATGAAGTCAGCAATAGATTTGGCTTCTTGCGTGTTTGCCTTCATACCTCTCTGGAGTGATAGAGAACAGAATTTCCCTGCTAGAAGGGGTAGACTACACCAGCCAGCATACATTGTTAAAAGGAGTGGGAAGACCCTTTAAAACCTGACCCATATCATATTCTCCGATTTATTGCCCTTCCCCATACTGTTTTTGCTCTTAGTAATTTTATTTTAAATGTGTGGTCATTCACTTCAAATGAATGATTTCATCATCTTTCATTGAATGGCAGCTGGTAACCTGATAGAGAGGGATTGGATACTGTCTGATTTTTCAACAAGTTATTTTACCTTGTCTCTACTGTAGCCATATCTTTAATGCAAAACGTGTTTTCCTGTAAATAACCTGCTGTCTTTTAAAAAAAAAATGTATTAAAATTATTTAGTTTCATTTACAAAACTTTTCATTTATAATTGAACACAACTTGTTTCTCAAGATTTCAACAGGATAAAAACCCCAAAAGAGAATTAGACATTCAATAACATGTTATACATCTACAGGTGCACGAGTGATCCAAGTCAACAGAACTTGCCTCTGTAATTGGTTTATGTTTGCCTTATCCTTCATCCAGTATTATGGTATTTCCTATCATTAGTCTTGATTTTCTAGGATTCAATGATCTTATTCCAAAATTGGATTATAGTAATAGTCGGGTTTTAGTTTTTCCCTGCCAAAATGAGTCCATCTTTCTTTGGGATCTCGCGGGGGACCAGGGTTTACAATCATTTCTCTGAATAGGTTTCTTTTTTCGCTCAAGTTGGGACATTCCATTATCACATGGTGAAGTGTCTCAATTATACCTTCTTGTACGCAAAATCGACAGTATGCTAGTGAATTGGGAAGCTGTCTGTTTATTTTAATGAGTTCATGCGTGGGTAGCTTGTTCATCCGGAATCTGAAGAATTGATCTCTTATGTGGCAGTCTGGAAAAAGAATCAGATATGGTGGTAATTGATAGGTCTGATATCCACATCACGTATGTTCATACGTTCTGCAGCATGGGGTCTGGCATGGATTCACATGCTCATGAATATTCCCCCGTCGTTAGGCTGGGAAGCCTTGGTAAAGAAAAAATCAGTTTCGTTTCTGAACTGTCTTTCTCCTAATAACGAATCACTGGTCTCTGGGTCATACTGCCCCCAACCAATGACTGCCCTCTACCTAAGCCCCTCCTCTGGCAGCCTTCTTCAGATTTTTACCGCACGTTCAGGTTTTGGAAGTCCTCGTGCTATAGCTCTCGAGCTTTTACTGCGTTTTGCCATTTTTTTTTCAAAGTGTTTAACCTCATTTTTTTCAATCAATCGAGCCTCAAGCTTCACTGTTTCTACTTCCGATCAACGGGGACCCGTTTCGGAATTTCCTCAAGGGCGAAGTTTTCATCGAGTTTCGCTTCTTGGAGGATTCCGGAAGGTCTTTGAGGCCTACCCCGCGTGGACATGGCCCAGGACAAAGGAAACACGACGCCCGGATCCAAGCTGTTCAGGAGCTGCTCTGGATGCGGATTACAGAATGTCTTCAAGGAGGATGAGCATTCTCGATGCCTCTACTGCCTTCACGAAGACAAAACGCACGTGGAGAAGGACTGTGCATTTTGCAAGAACAAGTCCGAACGGACTATGAAGGATCGTCGTATCCGACTCACCAACTGGCTGGAAGGGAAGAGCCCAGTAGCAGGTGAGAAGAAGTCGTCTGAGCGGTCTTGTAAGACCTTTGAGGGTGCTCCGGCGACGGGGGCCCAACAAAAGGCTAAGCACTGCGAGTCCGCAGGCACCGGGAGCGCCGATCGGTCGTGCTCCTCGGCTGCCATGCAGGGCGCATTATCACTGACGCCATCAACCACGAGCCAACGCTCTGGCTCGGGGAAGAGGAAATCGGAGAACCCGGGTAAGCTTCGGGAGAAGCCCCGGTCGATCCCGACGGAGACAGCCGAGGGGGAGCGAGGCGGTGACCCTCCAACCAAGGGGAAGGCCTCAGGCGTGCAGATTCACCCGACTAAGGCCTGGATCGAGGGAGTCGTGGCAGCCCTGGCGAAGCCTGCGGAGCCTACCCCAGTGGAGGCGACCTCGGGGCCTAGAGTTTCCCTGCCACCACGGAGGGAATCCTCTTTTCAGCCCATCGATAAGACCCCCGTGAAACCCCAGGCGGAAAAAGAAGGGTGGGGGCGGGTGGCCATTACGGACACAGATACCACCTCTGAAGAGGAGCTGGCTGGCGCTGCAAAGATCCTGAACAAGAACTTCAAGGAGGTCCGGTCCTACGGGAGGGATCCCAACGAGGCGGACGAAGAAAGCAACGGCGGGGCAGATGAACCTCGAGCCGTGGAGGGGACGGAGCCTACTCCCCAACCGTCGCTCCCGTCGCAGCCGGTGCCTATGCCACAAAACAACTCAGGAGCAATCTTGATGGCGATTCAGGCCTTATGTACGGAGATAAGGACAAGGTTGCCCTTACCCTCAGCGGACGTTGCAGTGGAGCCTGGAATGTCGGGAAGCCCACCAAGCAAGCGGAGAACTCATCCCCCCCCCCCCCGTCCAGCCTTCATCTCCTTCCCCTGGTCCGAGGGATGAGACGGGAGCGGAGACGGCAACAACGGGGACGGATGACGACGGTGGTGATGACGGAATGGACCTTCCTTCACCACCCCCTCGGGCCTCCCCGCCCAACGAAATTGGTTCTTTCCACGCCATGATCGCCAGGGCATCCAAGCTTTTCCAGCTCTGCCCCGAAGAGCAGAAGATGGAAGGGTTCCTCTACCAACGGGGTGAGGCCAAGAGGAAGACTGTCCTCTCAGTTCCATTACTGGACGACATCTGGGACGAGGGGCCGACGCTCCCGAAGAACTCGTCCACGGCTCCTGCTAAGAGAGACCAGTACGAGAAGAAGTACCGGGTCCCGGACTCCGCCCCCATGTGCCTTAGGGCCCAGCCGTCCCCGGATTCGGTTGTCTCCAAATCCGGGGACGGCTGCGGCCCTAAGGACAAGAAGAAAGCGGCGGGGGCAACGGCTTCAACTTCTACTTCCCCGCCAGATGGCGAGGGAAAGCAACTGGATGCCATGGGACGGCGGGTCATCTCGTCTGCGGCCGGACGACAAGAGGGCTGAAGCCCTGGAGATCCTACAGGAAGGCGGGGTGGCCTCAGACCACGCAATCATGGTGGCTACGGACATTGCTGACACTAGTTTTTGCCAGATGGGCAACAGCGTTTGCCTTCGCCGGCGCGGCTAGCTCAAGGCGACCAATTTCCATCAGGACGTCCAGACCAGGGTTCTGGACATGCCCTTCGACGGGAACAACCTGTTCGGCAAGACAGTGGACGAGTCACTGAAGCCCATCAAGGCAGACACGGAGACAGCCCGGGCCTTGGGCGTTCTTCAACAGCGACGGCCGTCCTTTCAGAACACCAGAGGGAAGCAAGGTGTCTCCAAAGGATTCGGTGGTGGCGCCTCGTCGTACCGCCAGGCGGCCCGCTCCTCGTCGCAGGAGTCCTACAGAGGATGCGGCAAGACAGGAGGATCTCGTTGTCGCCAAGGCCTTGGCCAAGCAGGACTGACCCAGCCGTAGCGTCGGGCCCCCAGCTGAGCACCCCGGTGGGAGGCCGGCTGGCGAAGTTCGTCAGTGCGTGGGAGTCCATCTCCACCGACCGTTGGGTGCTGGATGCCCTGGCCCGCGGGCACACTCTGGAATTTCTAAGGAAGTGTCCCCGTATTCCACCTGTGGCCAGGAAGGAAAGTCACATCCCTCAACTTCTTCTGGAGGTACGAGCGATGCTAAAAAAGGAAGCCATCAAACTCGTCCCAAAGAGGCTCCGGGGCTCCGGAGTGTACTCGCGATACTTCGTCCTAATGAAAAAGACCGGCGGATGGCGGCCCACCCTGGACCTTCGTCGTCTAAACAAGTACATCAAGTTCCAGATGGTCACCCTCTAGCACATACTGGAACAGCTGGAGGAAGGCGACTTCCTATCATCGCTGGACTTGGAGGATGCCTACTTTCACATCCCCGTTCTAAAAGGACATCGAAAGTTCCTGCGATTCGTGGTCCAAGTGTGACGCTATCAGTTCAAGGCCCTTCCCTTCGGATTGAAATCGGCGCCCAGGGTGTTCACCAAGTGCCTAGCACCAGTGGTGGCATGGCTGCGCCTGCAGGGGATCCACGTCTACCCCTACCTGGACGATTGGCTCATCCGAGCAAAGACGAGAGAACTCGCCGTCGTGCACACAGCGAAGACCGTCCAACTGCTCACAGGTCTGGTATTCTCAATCAATTTCGCGAAATCCCACTTGGTACCGTCACAAGTCACTCTGTTCCTGGGAGCCAGACTCTACACAGTGGCACGATTGGCCTCTCTGTCGGAGGAAAGGACGAAGGCCATCCTGGGCAAGGTGCAACGGCTGTCAACCATGGACGTGGCCTGGGTGAGGTCCATCAAGTCCCTGCCCGGCATGATGTCCTCGTGCATCTGCCTCGTGCGCCTGTGCAGGCTGTGGATGCGTCCACTGCAAGAGTTCCACGATGCCCGTTGGATGCAAGTGGCGGGCAGCTTCGAAGAAAGGATCTTGCTCCAGGAGACCTTCCGCCAAGCGATCCAGTGGTGGGGCTCCCACACGCATCTGGCGGCCGGTATGGACTTCCAGACCCCGGCACATCAGGAGACGGTGACGACGGACGCCTCCCTGGAGGGATGGGGAGCGCACACCGGAGATGTCCACGCAAGAGGCCTTTAGCTCCCGGAGGAGAAATCACTTCACATCAATGTCCTGGAGCTCCGAGCCGTGTTCTGGGCACTCAGGTCGTTCCTTCCATCCCTCAAGGGCAAGGTGGTAAAGATCTTCACCGACAACACCACCACAATGTTCTACATCCGGAAGCAGGGAGGCACCAGATCCCCAGCCCTATCGAAGGAAGCCCAGGATCTGTGGCAATGGGCCGTCGCCCAAGGACTGTTTCTGGTACCCTTCCATCTGGCAGGAATAAAGAACACCATTGCCGACTCACTCAGCAGGGAGCTGCCTTCGTGCCACGAGTGGGAACTGCGGCAGGATCAAGTGGATCTCCTATTCCAACGATGGGTTAATCCCCAGGTCGACCTATTCGTGACGGTGACGAACGCCAAGTGCCGAAGATTCGCCAGCAGGTTTCCCCAGCCGGGGAGCATGGGCGATGCCTTCTCATTCCCCTGGGACGGCCTGTTCCTGTATGCTTTCCCACCGTTGCAATTGCTGCTATGACTCATCAATCAACTCAGACGGTCCCGGTGCAGGATGATCCGCGTCGCACCGACGCGGCCGAGGCAGATCTGGTTCCTGGACCTTCTGGACATGTCAGCGTCCCCCCCAGTCAAACTGCTGACGGGCGCGGATCTTCTCGCCAAAGAAGGAGGCGCCATCCTCCACCGCGACCCGGGGTTGCTGAACTTCCAGGCCTGGCTCCTGCAGCACTAGACTTTTGGAGGGTACGATAACCCGGCGGACTGCAAGGAGGTGCTTGCAAAGGCCAGGGCGTCCTCGACTCTCAAGTGCTATGGACACAAATGGAAGAGGTTCTCTGTCTGTGCCGTGCACATCAGATTAACCCTCAGTGATTACGGCCCTTCAAGTGCTGCCGTACCTACTGTTGCTGGCCAAGGCGGGGCTAGCTCATGCCTCCATCAAGATCCACCTAGCGGCGATTTCCCGCCACACCAGAACTCCGGGGCGATCATCTCTCTGGTCCCATCCCCTGGTGAAGGAGTTCATGAAAGGACTGCTCCGGTCATTTCCGCCAGGTGAAGGCTCCGGCCCCGGTGTGGGAGCTCAATGTGGTGCTGAGCAGGCTCATGGGGCCGCCATTCGAGCCTCTGCATTCGGCACCGTTGAAGTTCCTGTCATGGAAGACAGCGTTTCTTGTGGCCTCACCTCCACACAATGAGTGGAAGAGATCCAGGTCCTTTCCTGTAAACCTCCATACCTGACATTCCACAAGACGGTGTAGTGCTGAGGACGCACCCCTCCTTCATGTCCAAGCAACCTGTTCGCCTGAAGGTGGGCCTGGTGAGGAGGTAAGAGATGCTTAATGTTGAGTTGTTGAAATGCTTAATGTTGAGCCTTGCCATCTCCCCCACCTCCCGTGGTTGTGCATGTGTGTACTGCTATGTATTTTTGTAATCATGAGCATGTGAATCCATGCCAGACCCCATGCTGGAGAAGGAAAAAGTTACTTACCTGTAACTGTTGTTCTCCAGCATGGGTCTGGCATGGATTCACATGCGAACCCTCCCTTCTACTCCTCTGCGGGTCTTCTCTTGGTCCTACTGCCACTTTACGTGCTACCAAATCTGAAGATGGCTGCCAGAGAAGGGGCTTAGGTAGAGGGCAGTCCTTGGCTGGGGGCAGTATGACCCAGAGACCAGTGATTGGTTATTAGGAGAAAGACAGTTCAGAAACAAAACTGAAACAGATTTTTTCTTTACCGAGGATTCCCAGCCTGACGACAGGGAATATTCATGAGCATGTGAATCCATGCCAGACTCATGCTGGAGAACGACAGTTACAGGTAAGTAACTTGTTCCATATTTGGATTTTTCAGCTATGGTATAAATCCAGTCGTTCTGCTGTATTTGTTTCTTTGCTACCTGCTGCCGCTTAGTGAGCATTTCCAAGGTTATCCCATTGCTAGCATTAGTTCCTCTATTGCTTGTTTCCAAGTTTTCCAAGAGGTCTGTGTCTGCAATCGAGTTCTGTCGTGCAGGATGTCATAGGCCGGAATGTCATCTTTGTTTACCATTTTTCTATAAAAATAGTCGCTTCCGTGTCACTTTAGATTTCAGTGACTGGGTGACTAGTTCATGACGTATTCTTACTGCGGGAAATGATTTGGGCAGCCCTAGAATTTCCCGCCAGAAGGTACCTTCTTTGGAGTCCCAGATGGTTTGGTCCAAGTTGATCATGGTTTCACTCCCATAGCTGGTGATTGCGATTACCTTCTGTCGATAAAATGCGATAACAGGTTCCATAGAATTTTTAACTGCAACACCCAGTCTTTCTCTACCTCTGATTGGTTCAAAAGGATTCCCAAGTATTTGTTTTTTGTTGTTCTAGGAGTTTACCATCCATATAGAACCTTGATGGTTTTGTTTAAGTTTTATGGATATTCACCAGGGTCATCATTTTTGTTTTGGTCGTATTAATTTCAAGTTAATTTGTTTTCATGTAGTTTTCCAATTGTTCGAGACTTCTTTGTAGGCCCACCTGGGTTTTATCGAGTATCACAATGTCATCGGCGTTTATGAGATGAGGAATCAGTCTAGCATTGAGTTTTGGTGGGTTTGCTTTTTTGAATTGTTATTCTTGGGAAATGTCTGAGGTATAAAGCTTGAAAAGGGTGGCTGCGAGAGGCAGCCCTTTAGCCCATTCGTGGTGGGAATTGGGGCAGATAATCTTCCATTTTGAGATGGTCTGATCTTAATAATAGTATTACTATACAGTTGCTTTATTGGCTCAAGATTTTCCGATGGGCAATTCCAAGATCTTAATTTTTGCCTTAATTTCTGCCTATTAACCAAGTCAAAGCCAAATGAAGATTGATAAAGGCAGCATAGATCGTAATTTTACTGACCAAGGACTCCTGTTTTAACAGTTTCAAGATCATCAGATTAACATTGGTTCCCGTGTTTTTTGTAAATCCGGTTTGTCTGATGTCAAATCTGTTGTTTGTTTTTATCCATGTGTTCAGATTGTTTAGTAATAATGTGGCAAATATTTTCCCAATAGGGTCCAAAAGCGCAATAGGTCGGTAATTAGAGGGTTCATTCCGGTCTCCGCTTTTGTAAATTGGAATCAATGTGGCTACCCTCCATGAAGTAGGGGTCTGTTTGCACTCTTCTATGTTGGTAAATAGAAGGTGACAGAGGGTAGCCCATTCTGCAGGGTTCTTCTTAATAATGGCGTTCCATAGCCTGTCCGGCCCGGGTGCTCTTGAAGTGTTGAGCTTCTTTATTATCGTCTAAATTGCCTCTTGTTCCCATGTGGATGGCCATCTTGTTGTCGGTTGTTGTTGTGTCGTGGTCTCAAATTCAGAGGCTTTGCCTTTGTAATAGATGCAAAATGGGTAGACCATACATCTTCGGGAATGACCTGTATCAATTTTTCTTGGGTATCAACTTGGGGGTTTAGGGAGTTCCATAGTCCTCTTTTATTGTGCGTCTTCAACATTTTTAGAATGGACTCTGCATCATGTTGGAGGATTTGTGATTTGGCTGTTTTAACCCAGTTTCTATATTTTTGCTTTGGTTTTTTGATCAAGCATATTCGATTTGTCCAGTTAGATTTTTTTTTTTGTGCTAGTTCTTTCCGTAGTTGTTTTTTTCTTTTCGGTCATGGGAGGATTGAATGCATGGCTATGTATTTTCTTTGGGGCTTGGTTTTTTTTTATGGTTTGCAGGAAAGGTCTCTGCATCTATTCATAATGTATCTTATCCACAGCAACACGGGATGAGCCTAGATATGCTTCCACTAGTTGGTTAGTTTGCTTTTCATTAATGCAGAGTCTGGTCACCGCTCTATTAGCTTCTATCTCGAATAGTGTGAGTTTCAATCTAGGTGCACATAGGGCTTGCCATTCCACACTGATAATGTGGTGATCGCTGTTCAGTGAATGTCTGATTATAGATGAAATATTACCCAGATTTGTAAAATGTTACGACCTCTCTTAAAGGTTTGTGGTCTCTCCAATTCTCAAAGCATATACCCCACATAAACCGCCTTCATTTTTGTATGACCATTTTACTGCCAGCCTCTTTTTCTATGATGACATACCTGTGCTCAGCATCGTTCAGCATTCTGGATGTGAACGTTTTTATCTCCAACGTATTGCCCTACAGTTGTATTAACACTTCTCCCAACCTTTAGTTGCTAGCATCCTTTGTAGTAATGGTTTGTTTCATACACAAAAAACTGCTCAAAGTGGGTGCGTTGTCTAATAACGTCTTCACCTCTTCAAATGTTTGTGCACACTGACTGGATCTCTAAAATGGTCTAACCTTGTTCACCAGACCCTGCAAATGGATTATCTTGTTAGCAATGTTTTTTATATGGAAAAGAGAGGACCAATTCCACCTTCGTCTTGGGTTCTGGTCTTCTTTTGAGAATTATTTATTTTCGTACCATCAAAGCAGTTCTATGTCATATCATCGATGCCCGTTTTTTCAACAAGTGTTTTTCGGAACAATTTTTGCTGAAAAAACTCATTGAAATTGTTTGTTTTATTTATAGGGTGGTGCCCTCCTCCTTCCCCTATTTTGTACTGTTAATGAATCCCCTACCCTTTATATGCCCTTTCCCACCCCTCCCCCCCAATAAATTTGATGTGTTTTTTTCCAGCAAAAATCGTTCCTATAAGGTGTTGCGTAAGTTTGGTTTAGATTTTTCAAATTTGCCAATCTTGACTGATACAATGGCAGAGCTGCAGATACTTCCATATGTATCTGTTGCCTATCCAGAGCATTGTCTTGACTGTTGCAAATGAGATGGTGCCCTCTCGCCCAAAAGTTTGAGTCCCAGATCGGCCCATTCATCATATTTCATTGAATTGCAGCTGGTAACCTGATGGAGAGGGATTGACAAGTTATTTTACTGTGTCTGTTCTGTAGCCATATCTTTATTGCAAAACGTGTACATTTTAAAAATGCTTAAGATCTTTAATCCACACATCTATTCACAATTTCAAGAGTCCATAGAAGTGTTAACATATGCAAATAATGATTTTAATGCCATTTGACCAGTCAGTTGGTCATTGCACTTTGACGATGCATTTTCCTTGTCAACTTTTCAATCTCTCAAGAGTAAAGCTTAAGGGAAGTATGAGCATATATTTTATCTATCAAGTTTTTCGAAGATTTGCATGGCATATTTGCCATACCTATGTGTTGACTTTGCATGCGAAAAACACATTTATGAAGATGATCTCAGAAAAGGGGAGCATAGCCTTTGTGTTAAATTATTTTCCACTTTTCTTGCAGTGATTTAACTGAAGAAAGAACTGCCCTGATACGTATGAAGAATCAATTGTCAGCAGACTTGGAAAGACTGTTAAATCATCGTGAGGTAAGTTTGTTTTTACATAACCTCTTATTGTTCATGTACATCATAAGTATGTTTCCCTTCTGCAGTAAATTTCTAATATGTATGCCAACAAGCATACCGCCAAGGAATTATGTTGGATAACGTTCCGCTGAATCTTTACGATAAACCAAAAGGGCTTTAATTGTTGAAAGTTTTAGAAACTTAAAAATATGTTTTTTGATATGTGGTAGTGAGAATTTCATAGTTTGGACCATCGAAAAGACCCTTCATGTATATTGTGTTACATCGTAGAGGATGAGACTAGTGTGGCTCTGGGGCCGGGGTACCATGATACATCAATGCATTCCTCTCCATGATGCAAGCCCCGGAGAAGCTATGTGATGATGGATTTCCAAAGCGCCCCTGTCCATCCCTACTCTTGTGTTTTTTCCCCACTCACCTGTCCCAACCACTCTGTGTATTATAGAGGTAACTTGCATCATGGGCAACAACTCCCAGGACATATGCTTCACTGAGCCACCATCTCGAACAGCTAATAGTGCCAGGTTAATTGAAAGGCAACAGCTCGTGTGTGTGGCTCGTACTGGCATTTGGGTTCTTGCACTCCCACTCTTGCCCTTGTAATGGACATGATATATCCTGGTGTTGCAGCGCTTTGCCAGAGTGAAGGAAAGGAGAGTCTGTGTGTTAGACATCAGGTACAGTCTCATAAAGAGTGTAGTGTAGTTGGCGTCAAGATTTTTATCACATTTTATTAGCACAGCCATGACACAAACAGCTGAGTGAAGGCATGCAGTCTTTATAACGAAATTGTTATGTAGAATTAATTTATAACCAACATTGTATAATGAAATACAAAACGAAAATGTATGTGGGGTGGGGTAAAGGTTAAATCTTGTGGGGGAAACGGTTGAGGTGGTTTTTTGGTGGTGGGAAACGGGGGTGGGGGGCAGATAAAGACAAAAAATTATGTTTTGTCTTTATAGCATTTTCGTTATATGTGCCTTCGTTATAAAGTTATTTATTATAAAGACATGTAACCCTGAGTGAAAACATCTGCTAATTCTGTAGCCCATACACATGCCAGCCACTCCTGAACTCACTTGTGTGATTAAGAAACACAATCCTGGCTACAAACAGGGATAAAAGGCTGTGTGCAGTTAACAATTGTGGGAGTCAGGAATTTGGAGAATGAGAGGAAGTTTGAGCCTGGTGGTGCAGAGAGAAGGGAAGGAAAGAGCATAAGGGTGGAGGTGGGAGTGGGAAGAGTGAAGGTGGAGAGAGGAACAAGTGTAGAGAGAATGGTAGAGGAAGGAGAATGTAGAATGATGGTGGAGAGAAGAGCGGAGTAAGATTAAGGAAAATTGAGAAGTGGGAAGAGTTCAAGTGAGAGAGAGTAGCACAGAAGGAGCAGAATGAGAGGTTGAAGGAGGTGGTAACCGAACAAGGTGCCTGGTAGAATGACGAGGAGGCCAGAAGGAGGGAAGAGGAAGGACAAGGACAAGGAAAAGAGAAAAAAGGTGAAGTGAAGATATGAGCGAATAGGAGTGAAAGACTTTTGTGGGTGGGCCGTCCTTCCTTATCCATATAAGATAATTGAGAGGTTTCAGCATTCGATACCCCAGAGAGCTCTGTGGTGAGTTGCCTGAACTTCACATCCTAACATGCAAAGGAAGCAAGCCACCAGGGACTGGGCTGGTCCGGCTGTATCTGATGTGCATCCCAAAAGGTGGATGAGGAGGGATCCTGTTGGCTCGCTGTAACCAAGGGACACTGTATTTTACCTTATTTACCAGAACACCTTGTCAGAGGTCCCCACGGTCTGTGGACCCGAGCAACCACTATGTATTAACCCAATGAGCGTCACGTGCAAACCTGCGTTGTTTGTCGAACCCTGCTATGTTGAAGCTGCTGCTTTACCTTCAGAAAGAGAGGTGAAGAACCGATGACGCATTGTGCGCTTCAGCATTAGCAAAGCAGCATTCCAGGTATTAGACAAGAGACCGCGGAACACTGCGTAGCTGTTAAAAATACCAAAAGTAATTGCAAGGTCTCATTGTACTCTGGTTATGTTTGTAACATTTCAGGCCTTTGTTTAACATATTAGAAATCATCTGATTAACCAAAACCAAACCTTGACCAATATTACCCCAATGAGAGGCGATGAGAGTAAAATAGGGGAAGGACCGATCCCAGCAGAGACTACAAAACCAAAATGGGAATAACCAAACACAGAGAACCTTAGCAATCATTCGCTAGTGCAGGATGATGGATAAAGGTGGCTGACTATCCCAGTAAGTGGGAGAATCCCAATTGAAGCAGACTTTTCTGTTCTTGCTTCCTTGATATGAGATGGGAGTGCTGAAGGTAGAACCCTAGATGGGACTTCTCCAAGGCCTTGTTTGGCATTTTGGTCAGTCTGGCTCATTGATGTAAAGGGTTGAGAAGTCCTGAATACTTTAGCCACTGGTGTAATACATTACATCTATTTTTTTTACAGACAAGACCAGAGTTATTCACAAGGTCCTTGGCACAGATGATATCACCGTTATATATCCCAGTGTATTTGGAGCTTCCATTGGCAGGCCCTCCCACTCCCATGCAGATGGGTTTCCCTTTTGCCCTGTTACCTCCGAGGATAAAATCTGTACCCTTAATGTAATGAAACCAACTTGTTATTGTGATGAAAACCCTCTGTCATAAATGGTAAAGGACTGTGGCACTGCCCTTACCCTGCTTATTGCTGCTATCGTTGAGAAATCATTCAAAGAAGGAGCCGCCCCCTTCCCTCACCCAAAAATGGGGATCACTCCGCTATTTAAGAAGCCTTGTCTTGTTTTCCTCTTGTGGCAATTGTAGAAAAATTTCAAACGTCACTCTTTTTTGCTTAATATTTTGGATAATGTGGCATCTCTCCAGCTAAAGGGGTTTGTTAAACTTGAACACCTGTTAGATGAGCAATCCTGTTTTGTAACATACCACAGAATCAAGCCTGCTTTATTAGATGCCCTTGAGGGCTTGCTACAGATTTTAGAGGATGATGGGATAGGCAACCTTGTGTTACTTGGCCATGCAGCGCCATTTGATACCATTTATCATGCTTTACTTTTGAGCACACCTTGTGAAGTAGGTGGAGCCTTTGAGGAAGGCTTGAGCTGGTTCTTGTTTTTGAGTTGTAATCGACTGTCAAACATAAAGGATTTGAATCCCATCCCAAATCGCTATCCTTAAATTGGGTTTTCCGCAGGGCTCTTACTTAATGCCCACCTTCTTTAATCTTTATATGAAGCTGCTCCATGAGCTTCTCCCTAACAAAGTGGCTTTCATAACCATACTGATGACATTAAGATCTTGATGTGTCTTCGTGGGGCTCAAGAATTTATATTGCTGAATATGCAGTATGGAATACTGGATGCACAAAAACACTCTAGTCCTTAATCACTCTGACTGAATTTCTTATTCTAGCATCATATAAAATATGAAATAATCATGGTTTGCCATCTCTCTTTGTGTTATCGTTATCTCTGATGAAGTTGGACACATTGCACAAAGCAAAACTCACTTGTAGTGGTTCTTGACACCTGATTGATTGTTTCCATATACTAATGTGGTAGTTATCCCCTGAGATAGGTTTGCCCCAACTTGAATGAAGTCAATTATGTAACCATTGCCATGGCAGTTATATGTGCAACACTGGATTATTGTAATGCCCTGTACTTGGGTGCATGCAAGTTTATGAATTGATTGCTCCAGAGCACAGTGTCTCGCATTGGGACCAACACTTCACTTCCTAAGGGGGCCCATGTACCACCTGTGTTGAGAAGATTGCAATGGCTGCTGGTAGCAGCCTGAGTCACGTTTACAGCATTGACTCGTGCTCATAATGCCTTAGATGGTCCTGACCCAGTTATTTTAAACAAGTATGAATGGGTATATTCTGGGTTTTAGGAAAGATTTCTCTTTATAGCACCTTTCCCTACATTTATATGGACCCACAAACCTTTTGCTTTTTATTGTTTAATCTGACCTCTTGGTGCAATTCAATGAAGCCTTCAGCTTCACTGCACTGGCCTTTGCTCATTTGTCATGGGGAAACTGACATGTCCTTCAGGCTGTTGGTACCGGGAAACATTGTTTTCCTCAGTCTTGTTAGTTTATCACTTTTGGTAACTTTTTATTATTGTACAATGCGTCTTACAGTGCACTACAATGGGGTACACTTTTTGTTTTGCCCTAGACTGAGGGGATTTTTGGTTACTCTAGGTGTGTCTAAGGGACAATCTGGTGGCAACATTTACTTTTTGCAATTTTTTGGTGTATTTTACTTCAGCCTTACAGCATTTACCGTATTTGGCTACTAATTGTGACTCGTGGCCAAACATTGCCCTGCAATGAGGTTTTTAGTTTGTCCCTTGGCCATCTTGTCACTAAACCTTCTTCCTGGACTGTGAGGCCATGAAAATCCTTATATGGACTTTGGTGCCAGGGGAGGAAAGGAGAGGCTTTTTGCAGCTACTGCAGGTCCATGTGTTTGCGCTGCCAGGAAATGGTTTGGGACTATCTGGTCCCAATCCACAAACTGGTTTCAGTGTGTCTATGTGGTATTCATTAGTTGTGCCACCAGTGGTCCTGATTGAACCACTGCTGGGGTGTGTGTATGGGCCAGGTCTTTGATTGGCTAGTGGGTGTGTCAGCTCTTACCTGGCTTTTTGGATAATAAGAGGACCCCTGCACCCATTCATGAGAGATCCTGGAAAAAACCAAAGGAGTCAAGTATCCTGTCCATCTGCAATGCTTGCAAGGAGACCTTGGACCCTGTTGGAAGAAGGCCTGGTGACCAACTTCTGCTGCTGTCCTGGAAAAGCCCTGTCTTGTTGAGGATCTTGAGCAGTCCTGCAAAGGAGCTGCAACCCTTGGAGTGGAGGTAACATCCGTTCTCAATGTCATCTCGGAGTATTGGAAAGAAGAGCCTTCGGAAGTACCCCTGGATCACCCAGTGGCTGACCAGCTCAGAGTTTGGACTACCCTGCTTCAGACGTTGCTGTTCCGTGTTGAGTCATGGAACTTGGGGGATCTCCAGCTTATGCTAGAAGACTCGCCTCTACCAGATTTCGTGGTTCCAGCATCAAAGGGACCCAAGATAAGAGGTGAAGTGCCCTCCTGGGTTGCCGTGCATCGGTGGCCATCATCCAAAACAGCTTTCCTGTGTCCAGTCCTCTGCTGAGAGGAGCCATACGTAGAGTTCTTCTGCATTCCCCAACCTGAAGACCTTGCACCAGCATTTGTCACCGACCGGAGAACTTCTCGAACCTGCAGTCCCTGGGCATCAAGGGCTGAAATTGACGACGGGAAAAGTGACCATGCACCCACTTCAGAAGGCCTGCCAAGTCATAAGAAGAATTGGTATATATGGTGAGTTATAGCGATACTTACCTGAACCTGTAACTCTTTTTAACGTTTTATAACTTATAGAAACCTTTACAACAGATTGCATGATTGTGCAAGCACTCCAAAAGTTGGGGACACATTTGTTAGTTACAACCACTTGGAACTCTTCATTTGACCCCAGAAGCCGTACACTAATTCTTTCATGTCTCACAAACTATATGGGACTTTGGATGAAACTTTGGGTACAAGGCCCCATACATCTTGGGGATGGACTACTAAAGTTATTGTGGCAATTCTATGGACCTGTAGTGCTACATACTAATACTTACTTCCTTATCAGGGGTTTATGTATTTTGCCCTTCTCCAGTGATTGTATATATCTATCTTCTCTTTAGTGTTGTGTGATAATATTGCATGGTAGTAGTCATTTGTCATAGTGTTATATGGCCATAAATAAAAAAGTATTTTTATAACTGATTGTCTGTGTTCTCCCTGGCTTTTCACTGTGTGCGCTCATTGGAGATCCTTTACAAGCTCACCACCTCTTCAGACTTAGCCTAGACCACTTGCCCTGCTACTTTGAACTGGGTTGGCTGCAGCTCCCAGAGTTGCCCGTGTCACTATACTAGGTTGGCCTTTTATACATCTGTCCACCAGGCCAGAGCAAAGAAAATCAGTACCAACACCGGGGGGATATTTACATTCTACTTTTACCATGCTATAGATGTAAAAAAATGATGGGCTGATTTTTCGAAATCCAGGCAGCCAGATTTTGGAATTACCTGCCCATCGGAATTTGCAACCCAACTTAAAACTCTTATTTTGATCTTCGTAATGAACCCCTGTTGCATTTCATTGATTTGGTTGATATTTTGCTGGTGCCCTTCAGTACTTTGATGCCCTTCGGGGCTGCTGGCAATTTATAATCTGCTGCAATGCATTGTAGAGAAGACAGCTGCCAGGAGGAAGGCAGTGCCAAACAGGAGTACTGAGAAGCAAGCTGCCTGGTAGAAGGTAGTACAAGCCTGCAGGCATTGGAAATCGAGATTGGGTGCTACTGATACCTTGAAGCCCAGTGGAAAGATGCTTACTGGAGAGTTCCAGACAGTTTCCCCTTGAGGGAAATGAAGAGCCAAAACCTGAGGCATTCCACAGCGATCCCTAAGGCCTGGGGAGGAGAAGTGAAAACAGACCTATGCAGAATATGGATAACACCGTATATGGGAGGGGTGGGGGAACTCCTAAACAGAATACTAAGAAACGCAAGGTCTAAGAGATTGGTATGCAATTCTGAGAAACCTGAGTAAGGGAATGCTGAGAGATCCCTGTTGGGTGAGAAAACTGTATCAAGGTTTGAGATCATATGCCCTGGAGAGACCTATGGGTGTCTTAAACTTATTATAGACGGTCAGGTGGAACCCCACAAGCCCATAAGGAGAATTGTGAAAACGTTGCTTATTTTGTTACATTAGATTATGATGGGACATTTAAGATTAGGATTTGTGAAGTCTTGTGATGGCCACCTTTGACCCTTTTGACTTGTACCTTAAGCTAGCCAGGATGCAAAGGACTTTTTAAGATTAGACGCAGAAAGTTTGTTGGCCATCTGTTGGACACCTGGAGAGAGCACCACTTTGTGTAGATCCATCCTTAACACTGCTTTAGAAAGACCCTTATAATTGGCAGTGAAGTCCCTATTACCTGTAAGTGTTTGGTGCAGCCCCTTCTATAAATGTCAGAAGGCACCACCAGACTGGTCACATGCTGTACTGCTTCCCTGAGTGAAGACTCCATGTCCCGCCATCCACAGGGCCCTGATACTTCCTGTGTTCCTCCCTAATCATCCCAGACTTTGCTGAACCTACTGGGCTGTAAGCAATCTGAGAGAACTCTCTCATGACCTCGATCCCTTTGATCCTCCCTCTGCTCTGAACCTAAACTTTGACACATAACTGGATTGTTGGCTGCCCGTTGCGTCCTCATGCTGTTGGGTCATCCTCATGTTGTCTGGCCTGGCTGTATTTATGGACTGGGACTTGACCCTTCTTCATCTGCCATATAAAACCAGGTTTTCTTCATTATATACACCTTCTATTACTTACCCTAGTCTATTCTGACACTAATAGACTATTGTTGTTCTCTTGACCTAGGGTCCTGAGGATTGCTGCGTCCTAAGGGTTCTCGCTTTCCATGGGCTACCACCTCGGGGGTCTTATCACTCTCCCCGGGACGGTTTTGGTGCACTGTGGATCTGTGGGGGTCATGACAAATGACGAACCTAGCAATAAAGAAACCAGCAATGAAATCATATTTTTTTAATCTCAGCTAAGTTGTACAGTTGTCATTGCTCAGCCTTAACACAGCTTTTATCCATGCCTCTTGGACAACCAGCTGTTTTTCGGTTTTGATACTCCTTTGCATTTCTGAATACTGGGACCTGTCCAACAGTGGGATTGAATGAAGGTCTGAGGGCCCATTCTACCAGAGGTCTTGTCAGTGCTTCTGCTTTGCAGAAGAGTGTTTCTTTTGTGCGCATCTCTCTGTGGTGGCTTTGTAGGCTTCTCTGTACACTGTGGGATATATTTACCCACTCAGCTGTACTCCCTTCCATAACCAAGCTGCACTTCAGTAAAAGCGGCAAAATGGCTGTGCTGGCTCCTGTGAGCACCATTGCCTCACACCAAAACTGTGTTTTGCAATGACAAAAAGATGGCTGCACCATCTTGCCAGGCACATATTGGGCAGGATAGAACAAGGGGCACACTGAGAAGGCCTGCCAGTGTTCCTACATGTAGAAAACAGGGGGGCGGGGGGTGAAAAAGCAGTGCTGCTTTGCTGCAAAGCTCAAAGTTCCCATTGAAAAACTGAATATTTCACCTTTAAAATGATGCCGCTCTGATGCTATTTTTCCCTGTTCTTCATCACACTACCTTTATCAAAAAGACCCTGTCATGCCCAGCCATATTCACATTGTGCTCCTTCAGAAAAGAGCATTATTCCTGAATGGCGGGCTGTGCCCGCCAAATCTGAGAAAATCAACAAAAGCTTTTCTTCAGCTGCACGGAAAAACACTTAACTTTGCCTACAAAATGACAAAAATCACTGCTTGAAAAGAAAGCCTTAGCTGTCGGTGCACATGTCCATTTCAAAAGACCTTTGCATTGTACAGACTGTTGTGTAAAAAAAAGCTGGCTACAGCTACAGAACAATATTGGGAAGTAGATGGAAGAGACCAGCAACATTTACCACGTGTCAAAATGGGCTTTTACAAACCAGAAAAAAATGCCCGTTTAAAAAGTGCAATGTTGAGTAAAAACTTGTTCATGCCTAACAATTTAAATGGGTTTGTTGCTAGGGAAACGTATATGGGCTGTTTTATTCAACAGGATTGTTTTTGATTCGGGACAAAATAAAAGTGCGTGTGCTTACCTGTTTACATGTATATAATGCCGGTCTACCTCACTCCTGCTTTGTATATAACACTGGTTGACCTTATTGCCCTATGTATATGTTATGATGACTGCAACTAAGCCTCGAAGATTCTTGTAAATGCTGCGCCCCGATACCTTTGGGTACGCTTGCGCATTATAAAAAATAAAAACAAACAAACAAAAGAAAATAAAACTGTTCAACTGCATGGGTTGGATTTGGCAAGCTCCAGAACAGGTTTTTCCTGTTGGAAAAGCTAAGTCTTCCCCCAAAAGGGAACCTCCATAAACTTACAGGACACTAAGCTGATAATTACTAGGTTGGAAAACTTTGACTGACCAAGACAAAGAAAGTTCACATACCCATCAGACATTTGTCTTGGCTGAGGCCTTCTACAATGGAACTTCTGGGACACCAACCTGTGACCTTCAATCAAACTGGGAAACCCCTTCCACAATGGGCTGAAGTGACAGTTGGTGGTAGCTGAAGAGAAACAAAATGGCACAGGGAAGGACAAAGGATGCCCATTTGTTTCAAAAGACCATTTTATTAAGAAATTTTAAAGACGGTTATTTTTGCAACAGAAATTAGCAAAAATGTGAAAAGTTAACAGTTTAAATGTGATTTTATGGGCTTTAATTTAAGACTTTATAGACTTCACTGCCAGCTGGGGAATAGAAATGGCAGAGAATTGTGTATTATAAGGAAAGTATCCACAATGCCATTGCGAATTTTAATACTTAAATACCTTATGATAATTCACACCCATGTATAAAGTTATAGAATTTTAGGCCGAAGATTTCTTACTAAAAACGACAAAAAACTGTTAAACGGACGAAACAGCGTCTCACAAACTGTAGAGTTGGACTGGTATGAACTGCACAAAAATATGTAATCTGCTCATGTGATTTGTTAAAGTGCCACAACTGTACACATGTGTAAATTATGTTATGACTGATTTTTGGCAAAAAGGATTGTGGGATGGCTTTTTACCTCATAAAATGCAACCTCATAAACTGGGACTCCTCCTTGAGGAGGTAACCAACATTGATTGTCCTATCCGCTTCTTGGAGGTAGGCCCAGCTCAGTTCTGCCCACCAATAATTCTATGATGTCACCATGCTCTGTATAAACAGTGGTTGGCAGAACTCCACACTCTTTCCTGAATTTCCTGCGCCTGCATTCCTGATCTTCCACATTCATCTTGCCAGATTCCAGATCCCACTGCAAAGCTAAAGCAGAGCTAATTCCAGACTCCACTACAAGCCGAAAGCATTGCTGGCCATCACAGCAAGGCCTCAATCCTGACATCCCACTAAAATAACCATTAAAAAGGGGAAATGCTGTGGTACCTTTTGCCTCCTTGAACCAAACCGGCTTGTTGCCCAGTAACTGCTTGCACACCAACTGCCTCTAGCGATACCTGTGCCATCCAGTGACCTGAATTGCCCAGCTGTACTTGCCATCTGGTGACCAGAATTGCCCAGCTGTTTGCTGTAAGGCGCACCCGCCATTCGTTTGTCATTTTAAACGCACATTTTTAAAAAAATGCAACTTTTCCATGTGTGAATCCGGCTGCACTGGGTTTTCAATTTCAATCTGTTTTGTGAACTATATGCTTTTGTGATACCTTACCTTATGGTTGATAGCGAGATAAAATTCATAATACTGTGATAAAACATATGCATATCATTATTTAAACACAAATATAATTGATTATTTGTCAAAATCTGAGTGTCATTTTAGGCCTTTATAAGGGGTTTAAAATCTTGGATTTTGATTCTCTTTGCTGCCTCTTATTCCTCACTATCTGCTGCTTCTTTCTATCTATCTATTTGTGGGTTGAGGGAACATTACAGGGGGGGAAACTGTACCTTGGGTGCGATCTATCCTAATTCAAAAAGTGCTTCTATTCATGTGTGCTTTGGATATGTTCTACTAGAGGTTTAACCAAGACGTTTAAACAAAAGCATTGCTTCCATTTCTATTGTAATTATCACCCCATTGGTGATTGCTGCCCAATTTTAAAATTTGTGTGATTTTTGTGATTTCTAAAATAAATAAACTTTGTATTTTCACCAACCGCCCTGGTTGATGGTCCATTGAGACCCGGGGTATTTGTAAAAGGGGGTGTGAAACGGGTTGTGTATCGGCTCCATTTGAATTCAGTGAAATTAAAGAAAAAGCATTCCTATTGAGCACCACATCCCAGGGTAATACCAAGTGTCCTGGTCCAGTGTGCGACGTCCGATTGGAATCCTTAACAAATTGGGGGCTCGAGTCGGGGATTTAATTTGTTTATTCCCCCGTGACAGCCTAACACAGCAGACTAACCTTCAAGGTAGGGATACTTTGTGTGGTTGGAACACTGGGTTACACTGTAGAAGCACCTACCCAAAACAAATATTCTAAGTACCAAGCCTGTGTATAAAATTAAAGCTAAATCAACCCTAAAAATAGACAAAAGCAATAGAATACAGATTACCCTTCCATAAATAAATTAATAAAGAAAGAACAATTTCCAAAATGGCCACAGTAGAGATCAACATAGCTAGGGAGCACCTTCTGCACAAATTATTGGTCAGGCGGGAATGGCCAGAACAAGATGAAAAAGTCTGGCTAGAAGAAATGAGGCAACAGGTCACCGCCAAAGACAGGGATACATGGCAGGACGGTGGCCTATTACACCAAGCTCTGAGCGAGTTATACATGACTCCGAAAATTAAAGAGAAGCAGATTAAAATTGTCAGAATTGCGGCCTATATGTATCTTCATATGGGAGTCATGCGGGAAAAGCATGAGGAAAAAATAACTCTTGCACAAAATCAATCCGAACTTTTAGCTCAAATCCAGACGAAACTGGAATTAGCAGAACAAAAATTGAAAGAGCCAAGAGTGTGAGGCAGAATCGGGAAATTATGTTCAAAAGCTTAGAGGGCTTGGTCCTCCAACAGCAGAATAATGCAGGCCAAGAGGCCCAATTCGACGCATTAAAAGTAGACTGTCAGGAAAAGGTTGACTCTCTGGAAGAGAGTCAACAGAAGCTGACTCAACAATTAATATATAACAGGGTCTGCTCAGGGCAAATAACCATGCTGCAAGATCAGGTCAAAAGGGTGGAAGAGGAAAATAATTAATTATGAGACCTCCACTCCCAAGCAGAAATTGATGAAGAGCGCCAGAAATTAGGCGCCATAACACAACAAAGGGATGACCTGGCTGAACAAAGGGGTGCTCTGTATCAGGAGAAAGAGGCCCTCCACCAGTAAATGTGTAAATTAAAAACCAGTTTGGAGAAAAGGGAGTCAGACCTTCAGGGACTGACAGGCTTAAAAGAAGAATATGATAAATTAATGGGACATAGGAGACAAGTAGAACTCTAGTGAGAATAGACCATAGAGGCTCTAAATGTGCAGAAAAGGGAGGCACACCTCCTACAACAAAAATTAGCTCAGGGTGCCCAAACTATACAGGCAGCACAAAGAGATAATGAGGCCCTCTGTGAGGAGAATGATGGACTCCACAAACAAGTAGCAGCTCAAGAGCGGGTCATAGAGGCCAGTAAAACCCTAATAGCCAAGCAAAAGGCTCAGATCTTTGCCTATTATCGAGAGATAGGGGCTAAGAAGGAAAACCTAGCAAGGTGGGAGAAAGAATATTCTAGATGTAATACAAACTGGAGGGACCCCGAGCAGGTGTAGAGGGACAGGGCCACCCCTGATCATAGTGTGATGACCTCTGTGCTAAGGGACTCAAACCCATTTAATACATTGAACACTGCTGACTTCGTGTCTACTGGTTCATATGGACCAGAAACCATGAGGCCAGCAGAATTAAATAGGTTTACTATGATGGATCCAATGGGTCAGTACCCCCCAGAAATTGATGTAGAGGCGTCCCAGTATAGATACCAAAATATTAAACCTGATGTCTCTGACAAGGAAGTCTCCTATGAGGGGTAAGTCAGGGAATTAGTTCGAGAAATACCACCTTCCAAGGGACCAGTTGGTTCAATTTGTAGAAAATTCAAATGAAATGAGGCCCTAAAAGAGCATTATGAAGACCTCCACCCAATCAGGGCAGTGGGGGGATCCTCCGCCAACCCTGGAAGTAGGGAGGAGTCAGAAGACTACTCTCCTGTGCGCCACAGGGGAGTAGAAACTAGGCCCCACCATTCTGCGAGCTCCTCCCAAGCTAAAAGAATTAGGGAGCGCCTAGAAGATCAGGAGGGGTCCTCCAACAGTAGCACCTCTGAGTCTGAGGGCGAGTGGACTCGAGTGACAAGGCCAAAGAAGGCAAATAAACTAAAGAGACTAATAGCAAAAGACCCCACTAGGCAAATTAAAGCCATTAGTAACTTCATAACCCCATGCCACAAAAACGCCAAATATTCTGTCTGGGAACTTTTGGAACTGTATGAGCAGATGATGGACACTTTCCACCTTGGAGACAACCAGAACTGCATAGAGTATGCCAAGTGGACGTTCTCTCCAGAGTACTGCAGTTTCTTTGCTGGACTGGAGGACCAGAACCATTCAAGATGGTCCACCTACAGGGTGGCCAGCTTGAAACACTTTCCCGCCCACAGAAACCCCCAGGAGGCTTGCAAAGCAGCCTACGTTTTGCAGTGCAGGGAAGATGAGGCCCCACGTGAATTTATCACCTGGCTCATATGTAGGAAGGAAGGGCTGTTCAAACCAGGTCCATTTATGTACATGGGCCTTTAAATCCAACATGGAAGCACCCACACAGTCTATTTCTAAGAACCAAGCCATGCGGTCTAGTGTTTTGGGTGTGGCAGGCCTGGAACTACTTTCCCTGGTACTACTTTACCTGGGCTATATAAACCACACCCTGACTGCAGAACACGCCTTCGTGTTATTCTGCAACCAGCAGCGTGACACTCACCGTGTCCAGCTCCTGGTCTTCAACATCTTCCTGTAATCCTACAAGAACAAGATTATTCTGTCTTACCTGAGAAAACACCATCCAGCACTCAGCATCTCAACTGGGCTGCAATCTGTGGAAACCTAGAGAAGAAGAAACATCACTCACCTGTGAGTACTAGCTTAAGGTCTTCCGGCGAACCGCTACCACAGCTGCTGTTCGAACATTGGGACCTGGAATAACAAGAAAGGGAAAAACAATATTAGAATGTGCTCTTCCAAAACATCAAATTCCATCACTCTTACCTGAATTCCATCGGGCTACGCCACGCTTCCACCCGGAGCACCACAACATCTGCAAAGGAAAAGAGACATATTCAGGTTCGCTTTAAATATTAAACAACCGCACAGCGCTGTACTTACCTTAACGTATTCCAGGAGCTTGTTTTTCATCGCACTCTCATCCACTCGCAGCACCACAGCGGCCTGTGAGGAGAAGAAGTAGAAAACACAGGTTAGCTTTAAAAGACAATAAGGGCGCTGCGCTTCGCGCTTTCTCTTACCTAGAAAACGTGCCTCTCCATCCGGCACGCCAGCATCAAGACCTTCGCACCTGAAAAGGAGATAAAGACATTAACAAATGCCCACCATAAACAGAGAAAAAGTCACAGCAGGCCTGGGCACAAGGAAGGCATACTGCACCAATGAAGCAACACGGGCAGCTCGCCAACAAACGTCAAGTGCCCCTGCACAAGAAACGCAGGACGGATAGCTCACCCTACAAATAACTAAGGTGAGAAAAGAACCCAGTGGGAAGGGAATCGGTCAGAGGGAGGTGGGAGATTCACCCAGTAGAGACAGTTATCACAAATCCTCCCTTCTGTAATTGCAGATTCATTATTCAGCACTCTGCAACTGCGCAGTATATTATGACCCAGCTGGTGAGGGATTTCCACGATAAAAGATCTCTTGAATGGGTAATAGAGCAGGCGACCCACATTTATGAAGTCCAAAAACCTGCAGAAAATAAAAATCAGACCAAAAACCCCAAACCAGCCAACACTTCTGCTGCTGCTGCTAAGGTAGCAGAGGTGAATGTTGGCCTATTTTAGATCTAGAAATGGGGGAGCCTAAAATGCACCAATCCCAAACCAGCAAAACCAGAGACCAAGAAGGCCTTCAGTCCAATCACAAACAGGTGGCAATCAGGGAGGTAATCCCACTAATGGGACCCCAAATTCTCCTGAGTATATCAGCCCCAGGTACAAGGGCAACCGCCCTATCTTGGGGTATATATGGACTCCTCCAGCCCAAGGGTTGGGGGGTCCCGCCAGGTAAGTACTTCCCCATGAAATTTCCCTCCTAGCTTCCCTCAGGAGGGCAGTAATCCCCCAAATCCAGGGTTAAGTTTCATTCCACAGTACCCTCAAAACCCCAACCTGCAGGGCCACCCTCCTTTCTTTCCCTGGTTTCAGGAGCCCAGACAACCCAATCCCGGAGAGGGGAGGCTAGGGGGGAGGGCTACCAGAATCCACCATCTCCAGGGTACTACGGGAGAAGGGACAGTTACCCTTCCCGTCAACCCCCACGATATGAGCAAAGACCCCCATTGCAGCTGGAACAGGTGTCTCAATTGGAGCACCAGGTCCAGAACCTTACCCAGGATCTGTATCGCATGTTGAGGGCTCAACAGAACCCTCAGATGAACATGGCGGCTCAGTACCCCACAAACCAAGGGTTTGGCACCCCAGAACAATGACTGGGGAGAGAACCCTGACAATTCACAGATTCCAGAGGAGGCGGCACAGAGGGAAGGGGGTTTTAAAGCCCTAGAGGAAGCTTCCTTCCTCACCCATAAAAAGCCCCTGGAAACCCAGAACATAAATCTCCTGCCCCTGAAAATCTGCAACCGAGGGAACAGAGGGTGGGTAGGAGAAATAAAGACCTCTAAAAAGCCAATTTTTGGGAGGAAGTTCGGGTCCTCCAATTTGAAGGGGATGAATCCTTAGAGGATTCTGGGAAAACAATCTGCTCCTTCAGAGACAGGGGAATTCCTCCCAAGAAAAATGGGTCCCAAGAGATCTAAATGAAGACTGGCTGGGTGTGAGGACTGAGGCAGAGTCAGCCAAACTGTAATGGAGGGATCCTCCCCACAAATTGGTTGTAGTGACTGCCACCCGGTAAGCAGGGGCAGTACAGAGCTAAGGGAAACTGGGGATTCCAAAATCTCCACTATTTCAGGATGTCACATTTTTATTACAGATCCCCATACTCTGACACAGAAAATTGTCCAAAATGCCACTGTGTCAGAGTCCAAAATAAAGAAAATGACCACCCAGCTTGCCCAAAATGCACATTACTTTTGCCCACTTGAGAAGGAGGGTAGATTTTATGCCCCGGTCCAAGTGCAAGGGCAATGTACATTTTCAGCACTGGTGGACACTGGATCCCAAGCCACTCTTCTGTCAAAAAGGGCCTTTGATCAGCTAAATTCAGGAAGGGGGGGGGGAAGAGATACCAGATCCCTCTCATCCCTCTTCTTGGACAACTCCAGAACTTCGACGGGAATGAAATTCCTGTCGAGGGGAGAGCAGATTTGGAAATAGAAATTGGGCGACACAAAGTGAAACACCCGGTCATAGTCCTGACTCTAGAGGGCACACCCTGTCTACTAGGAATGTCATCCTGCAGAGGTTGCCCCCCTCCCCCCTCCCCCCAATAGACTGTTTGAACAAGGTCCTCTGGACTCAGACTAACCGGCCAATAAAATTAAAACAGAATGTCAACCATGTTAGTTTTAATGCCACATGCCACATGGTTGAAAAAATACCTGATCATATCGAGTTTCATGTCCAGAACAATCAAATGCCTGACGTGACAGTAATTGCTCTAGGACAACAAACTGGTGATGGGAAATCCTTTCCATTCCTGAAAATCAACCGTCCTTCCAATTTTAAGTGGCATGTCACAATGGAAGGAAATGCATTGACATTTTATACTGATTCACAATCTGAAAACCCCAAATCTATAGTCAAAAGTGATGAGAAACCAGCTCAAGGTTTAGCTGATATTCAGAAAATTAGAGAACAGTTGTTCATCTCTATTCAGTTAACGGAGGGGAAGAAGTCTGTTCTCGCCCTAGTGTGCGTGAACAACGGTAAGAGCTTTATCAGCGAAGCCACGTTCGGGCAGCTCCCAAAAGATCCAGCTATTCCCACATTTAAATTGATCAATAAGTGGGAAATGGGCCTGGAAACTCCCAATTCCAAACATCTCCTGCCTAGCAGGTGTATGCTCAAAATTTCTATAGGTGACAAAAACATAGAACATAATTGTTGGGTTGGACGAGATGTCCCTGCTGCATTCTATTTAGGCAGTGACATTCTCGATCTGTTGGCCATTAATTTGGACCTGATAAATTACAAAGCCTGGTCCCGACTAGGGGGAAATCCCATGGACTTTGATCCTGAAAGAGCATTTCGGTCAGCCCAATTGCTGCCTTATGCAGTTGAAGTTCAAATTTGAGAGGAAGTCACCATCCCAGGACGGACCCGACTATTCCCACTTGAATTCAAAATTAAGAGGACAAACTGCTAAATCCTGACGCATATGTACACCTCAATGCCCATCTGCAACAGCAGGGGTTGGGGTTAAACCCAACACCATTAGTCAATGTAGAACACAACACCATTCCAATATTGATGGATAACAGTGACCCTAAGAGTATCAGTCTGGGCGCAGGCACCATTATTGGAATAGCGGTTGATGACCGACATCTTTCCATGGATCTAGGAAATGAACTGATAGGACCAATCCCCAATGACTGCTTTGGCAATGACAGGGACAATGACTTACCACCAGACAGGATCTTCACCTGGCAAGGGGGGAATTTTGTGGTGTACTCTTCCTGCCCATACGGGGAGGACGAGTTGACCTGTGACATCAGGCAGGATGAGGTGATATTCCATGTCCACCATGACTGCCTGTCCTACCTGAAACCCTCTGTCCAAGTCAACACTCTAACCAGAGACCTCTCCACCCAGCTGGAGGAGGCCGCTGAGATAGCAAAACCGGAAGTCTTTCCAGGCTTCAGGCAAATGGTTGAAGAACGGTTCAACCTAGCTGATGCATGTGAGACTCTGTGGCAAAAGTTGAAAAAGGTGTCCTTAGATTTTCAAGATCTCTTTGCAGTAGGCTCGTACGACTGTGGTTGCACCGAAATCCATACTACAACAATTCCTACGGACCCTGAAATGACTAGAGTGTTTGTGAAGCAATATCGCTTGCCTCTCGCATCCATGGAGTCCCTGACAGAAATCATCAAAAACCTTGAGTCCCGTGGGATAATTCGTCCAGTCCACAGCACCTTTAATAATCCGGTGCTGGGGATTTTAAAACCAAATGGCCAATGGAGACTCTGCGCAGACCTTAGGGAGCTAAATAAATAGGTCCACTTGGTCCCTCCCCTACATTGACCAGGAACTGGCCCAGATCCAGGGGTCAAAGGTATACACTGCCATTGACCTGACAAATGGGTACTGGACCATACCCGTCAGTAGGGAGAACCAATACAAGCTGGCCTTTACCTTCGGGGGCAGCAGTACACGTGGACCCAGACTCCCTTTGGATACATCAACTCCGGCAATTAATTCAACATCTTCCTTCATAAAGCAATGCCCGACTTGGGTGAAAGGGGAACCCTGGCCTATGTGGATGATGTCCTGTTAAAAAGCTCAACTGTGGAGGAACATATAGCAGAAATCTGTTATGTTCTGACCCAGTTGATTGTTGCCGGAGCAAAACTGTCCTTTCAAAAGGCGCAGTGGTGCAGGACCCATGTCAACTTCTTGGGGCATGAAATAACCCCTGAGGCTCTCTGTGCCCAGGAGAAGAAAGTGGAAGCACTCCTAAAACTAAAAGACCCCACAACTCTGCGTGAGCTAAGAAGCCTCCTTGCACTGACTAATTACAGTAGGAAGTTCATTGAGGATTACACAGCGATCACAAGACCCCTGATCCATCTGTTGAAGGTGGGGGTCAAGTGGTGGTGGGGTCCAGAAGAAGCCGAGGCAGTAAAGCAACTCAAAAGAAGCCTCTCACAAGCACCTTGTCTATCTTACCGTGTCAAAAACAAGGAGTTCTTCTTGGAGACCGGGTTCTCAAATACATGCTTGACAGAGGTATTATATCAAAAGCATGACAAGGTCAATAAAGTCATCTCCTGTGCAAGCAAGACTTTATCCTCTGTGGAGAAAAATTCAACGATTGTGAGAAGGCACTCCTGGCAACGGTGTGGGCATTGAAGAATTACCGCCCGTTCATCCAGGGGGAACACATTATAGTGGAGACTCCACACCAGCTTCTGCAATACCTCCAAAGTGACAGAATCCGGGCCGGAAATGTGAGTAATTCCAGAATTACTTCCTGGATTCTGTCAATGCAAGGCTTTCCTGTTGAGGTCAGACATGGCCAAAACAAGAAGAGTCCCCTCCCGCAAGGTGTGGCTGACTTGCATGATTGTGCCAGAGAAAACTGTCTCGAGGCTGAAAGCCTTAAGATCCAGGACAACATGGAGGCGTACCTGAATTCCCCTCACAAAGTCTATGAAGAAGAGAAGTGCCACGGAATGCCCACAGTTTGTGGATAGGTGCTACTACCATGTTGACAACAATGGGGAAAAGGAACTGGTGGCCGGCGTTGGGAACGCCTGGGTAAATGATGCCCTGGAACCCTCCGCCGGGTACAAAACCGGTCCCCGCAGTAGTCAGGTGGCAGAGTTGATGGCAGTTCATCAGACCAACCTCACTGCCGTCCAACACCAACTCCATGAACCGGTCATAATCACTGATTCAGATTATGTCCGGAACGGGTTTGTGTAGCACCTGGTTAATTGGAAAACCAGAGGCATGCTATGTGCTAATAACAAACCTCTCAAACATGGCAAGCTAATACAAAATATTGATGATCTGGTCACTTCTAGTGGGATGACCATCTATTGGAAGATGATCAGGGATCATTCCGGAATAGAGGGGCCAGACAAAACTGGGAATGGCCTAGCTGATCAGCTGGCCAAAACTGGAGCCATCCAGGGGGGGGGGAGGATCTCCTTGAGATCGAGTCTCCGTCGGGGGAAATCCAGGTCACTGCTATCACTATGTACCAGAAAAATGCTCACAATTAACTATCAACTTCCCGGTGGAGTAGGGAGACCCCAAATGCTGATTGAATAAGGGCACAAAAAGGGGATCCAATTATTGGAAAATGTTATCAACACATTGAGGATCCCGAGAACTTTCCCCTGACGGATACTGATTACATTGGGAGAGAGCACCTCCGAGTGCTGATGGAAGTGCCCCAAAATGTTCCGAATCCAAGACGGTTTGTAAAGAGATCCACATCTGGTTGTGACCAGTTGCTGGTCCCTACCTCATTCTGAAGCCTGATGCTAAGTCACACCCATGACGTGGCCACAGCCGGTCATCGGGTTTTCACACTACTTTAGAAATCTTGCGAGAGGTTGCATACTGGCCACACATGGGGCAGGACCTCGACCAATACTTGAAGGGGTGTCTTGTGTGTGCACAATTTCAGCCAACTTCACTCACACACCAAGCTCCCCTCCAGAAGAGGGGGATGACACTGCCTTGGTCAGATTTACAAGTAGATTGCATCGGGCCCATGATTCGCTCCTCTAGGGGGAACAAGCACATGTTAACTGTAACATGCTTTTTTTACCAAATGGGTGGCATGTCTCCCAGTGTCACACGTGGCCCTGCACCATCTGCACAATGCTTGCAGAAATCGAGTGGATTACAGTGACCTAAAGGTTTAATTCGCTGTGTCAGCACTTCCTTGTGGAAGAAATGGAGGTTGCCTTGGAAACTGGCAAATAAAGCGTTCCTCCCGTGTCACGTGGGAAGCCGATGTTCCTAGTCGAGTTATGTCCGTACAGACTCCACCCCTGCCGGAAATAGAAATCCTCTCATTTCCTTGTTTCGGTGCTTCTATTTAGCATTACATTGTGACTGCTCTCACACAATTCCTTGTCTATTCCAAAGCTCTTCGAACTGCCTTCCTGTGTTTCCTGACTCCAGACCGCCTACGGTTCTTGCTCCCGCTCTTTGAATTAGTTACGGCTTGATTCTCTGGTTATCGGAACATGGACCGCCCGTCTCTACCTCTCCATTTGATTCTGCTACGAAGCTTCTTACCTGGATTCCGCTCCAGCTCTGAACTCATTCATAACTGCTAATCGAGTCCTACGCAACCCTCATACCTGATTGAAGACGCTGTCACTTACTGCCTCAGCGTTCTGGAACTCCTTGTGGTGCTACACACACCCTCTCCTGGAATCGTGTGTACCAGAAAAATCAGTAAGACATACCCTTCTCCGTGGGAGATTTTCACTTCTCTTTATCCTGCATTTCCAAAGACCATCCTTATACTTACCTTTGCTGCTGAACACCAATCCTTTAAAGTATTGTCTCTTCTGCTCTTCAAGTGAACAGGGAACGCTCTGCTGCCAGTGCACCATCCCGGAACCCGGGCATCCCTGTAAATTGGCCTTCGTGATTCCAGTGCCATCCTAGGATGCCTGAGTTTAGTCTCCGGATGACCTGTCCCCTCCAACTGGACTTCATCACTGCGCCCCTACCCTCAGTATCTTTGTAGATTGTGGGAGAGCACTGGGGTGGAGGGTAACTTCCTTTCCCTTTGGCATCAGGTAGACCAACAGATCCGCCCCTGCCCCCCACACCCTAAGGTGTAGTCAATAGTGGATAGGGGTACGCCTTCTAGATGAGGTGTACCTGCTTACAGCTATGCTATCTCAGCATCCACTCCTACTGTATGCTAGCATCCAGACGGTCCCTTTGCAGGGTGGGTGGCTGGGAAACACTCTTCTCCGACACATCTGAGAGAACTACCTACACGGGTCAGTGATTCAAGACACCCTGTTCAGTGTTCTGCGAGAAAGGAAGGATCAACGGGCTGGGCCCTGCTTCTGTAGCAATCTGTGATTGAGTCCCAGAGGCTCTGTGGGCCTGACAAACCAATGAAGGCACAATGTTGCAGTTTGCCTCCACCATCCCACTGCCCTCAATGCCCATGAGCCTTCTCGTCGGGTCCCAGATGCTGCAATAGGTCTGCTCCTCCTCACCGTCCAAAGACACTCGAACTGGCCAGGAACAAGTCAACTTTCATTCACAGCCTCAACATACCTCCATCCTTTCCCTGCCTGATCGGCCTTAAAGTGGCAGTGCCACACCCCCTATGTCGGACTATCCCTCACAATTGAATGTCTCGCCTACGGCCCTCCGGCAATATCAATACAATCTGCATAATTATATACACATCTTTTGGCGGTCAACTGGGCCTAGTCATTTTTGCTCATGGGTTGACGTCCAGAAGAGTTCCGGAGCATACATCTACATGCTGCTGGGTGCAATCTTGGAACATTTTCTCTTATTTATTTTTTCAAATTTAAACAAAAACAAACCCCACAACTCTGTTGCTCCTACCCCCTGACCCCGAGAAAGGTCATGGTGTCACAGTGCAATATTGTACACTGTGAAGGCATCATGAAGCAAGACACAGACAACAGACTTAAAGTTCAAAGATATTCGTTAACTTCAATGTCAGAATGTTAGAAGGTCTAACTAGCCGTATGCTAAGGTGGGATTTCCCTACCTGAACGAAACTAAAGAAAGCCTGAGTCAAAGAGTTCATCTTAAAAGTCTGTCTGTGTCGAAAACCTATGCTTGCCCTCACAACTAAAGTTAAACAGTGTGTAAGGATGTTGGTTAACTGCTCAACAAAGTCCTCTTTTTTGGGGGCCAATTTGGGGGAGGACCTATGTATAAATGGACACACAAGCAAGTCCCAAATAGCTACCCTTCGATGTTGCACCAACTGGGGACTCCGGTTAGCAGACAGAGTGAGATGTCATCTTTATAAACATATATCAAAAGATGAGGAGGGTCGGGTGTATACACAACTAAGAAATGTATTCATAGAACAAGTAGTAAAACTCAGACCACCTGGTCATGAGGACTATCTCACAAAAAAAACTAACAAAAGATCAAGAATACATTGCATGTGTGATCATGATGTAAGCCTGCCAAAGTGATTTCAGAGAAGATGAATAACTTAATTCATGTATGTTTAGCTATGACACGGGATAGGGGTGATGTTAGTAACCTGTAGCTGACTTATTTTCGTGCATTTGTTTAAACTTCATATATGCATGAGTCCCTACGTCAAACAGAAGTGTCGACAGTCTAGATCTGTTTCCAGCCTTGTAGTTTGAACTAAAAACACACAACCTTATTGTCATAAATACAACACATAAGCAGTGGTACAAGGCTTTCTTCAGGACACACAGGGCCTCTTTCGAGTAGAGTGATGATGTATCTTGATTCACATTTACTGCATACAGGATTCTAAAAAACAGATATATACACAGTGTATTACATACTTATATTCGGACCAACCAAGCACTATTGTGCTACAACATTTAGATACACATCATTTGTATTTTTAATGTATATTTCTAGTTATTTGAGAGCTCTGTCTCTCTAAAGCATTGTAACTTTATTAGCTTCCTAAACCATAGTTCCATTGATAGAATGGGACATTTCTTTTTGTGTTCCGAAAAACCTTTGTATTAAAAGTAAAATCATATCGTAGTACCAAATGTGTATGCAGTATGATCGCATCTTCGAGCTGATCGCATTTCCAAGCGGATCAGTAAGAGTAAAGGGATCCGGCAGAGTACGCGAAGACTCGTCTCACTGTGCCAGTGTGAGCAAGGTGGGGGGACCTATGTAGGCAGAGAACATAGGGTAAATATGGTCCTTGTTAAGTCCTACAATTTTTCTAAATCGATGTTAGAAAAACAAGCCTACCTGTGTCTAGGTATCACATCTCAGACTCTATCGTGTACGTAGAACGAAGCAAACCTCTTGTGTGGTCTTCAGGAGTTCGTTACACTGGGTCGTGCTGTGTAAAGGCACGAAAGACAAACAAAAGGGGCCCTTAGATGACAACTAATATATCAAGTTGTCTCGAGCATGGCAAGGGGTAATGAGCCCAACTTACTTATCTAGCTTGACTGCTGCTCATTCGCCGGTAGCGTCCGTAATGGTTCTGCGCGGCTTTCGCAGTGCTGTCATGTGATAACTCGCAGAGAACGTGCGTCAGCGCGTGCGTGTCCTATGTTGAGCGCGGCTCGCCATATTGGAACGGGATGTGTAAGGGGCCATACCATGACTATGTGCATAGAGTGTGCCGTCCAATCAAAACAGAGTGCGAATCATTGGCACATATGTATTGCGGTGTTCCAGTAGGACCTACGATAAGTTGTGTGCTTGATAGGCTATAAAGACATGCACACTTTAATTATAGCCAGCCATTTCTGTTGTCAAAATTATTTCTATTTAATAAGTATGAGGTCAGCGCAACGGTGAGAAATGCATTGTTGGTTCTGGAGAGGGAGGATAAATACTGTGTATGTCCCCCTACGCAGAAAGCGTTTCCACTCAATATATAGGTTTAAGCCATGGTTGACCGAGGCTAGATTATGAATCCATTTTTGCTTTAATTTTCGGAGCTTCAGGTCTGTCACCCCCACGTGAGTGTGAGTTTAAAGTTTGTAAAATACACGAAAAGATGTCTTAGTGGGTGTGGTTGGTTTTTTTTAAATGCTCAACAAACGGTTTTTCAGTGAATCCATATTTTACACATGATCTATGTTCCCTAATTCTTTGCCTCGCGGGTCTTATTGTTTTCTCAATATAAATTAGGTTACATGAGCACTTGATACAATAAATAGCCCATTTCGTGCTGCAATTGGTAAAGGAATTTAGATGCCAGTTTTTTCCATATAGATCGATCGTTTTTAAATTTTGTGTCAAAGTACAAACCGAGCATTTTCCACACTTAAAATGTCCCATAACTGGTGGAAGATTCCAGAGTGTACGTTGTGTAGGGACATTACTTTTTGGTAAGGGCTAGGTGTGGACAAGTTTGTCTCTAAAATTGGGCATGCATTTAAAGGCAAAACGTGGGGTAGCAATCTTAAATGTTTCAGTATTGATAATGTTCCAGTTTTTAATTATGGATTTCCTGAGATCATTGCTGATGGGAGAAAATGATGATACACAAGTGATTTTCTCGAGATTAACACTGGGATGTTTTGACAAGCAATCGGTTCGAGAAACACGAGCAGCTCTTTTGTATGCTCTGTGAAAGATGTGGGATGGATAGCCTCTGGCTTTTAAATTGTGTTTTAGAACCAGGCTGTGTTTTTGAAGTCTTCTTTAATGGTACAATTACACCTAATACGAAGGAACTGTCCAAATGGGAGGTTTTCCCTGAGGCTTTGTGGATGGAAACTCTCAAATTGTAATGGGGTGTTTTTTTGGGTCGGTTTTTTGTATAAACTATTACCAATCTTTTCATCTGCCATACGAAATATCTCTAGATCAAGGAAAGAGATTTTATCTTTTTTTTTCTTCTATCGTGAATTTGATGGTTTTTTCACTAGTGTTGAGCCAATTTCCAAAAGAATTGTGTTTCCATACTGCCTCTACAAATCATGAATTCATCATTGATATATCGATGCCATAAGATCATGTTCTCCTTAAAAGGGTTATCTGCATAGATGGACTTGCTTTCAAACTGCTCCATGTATAAATTTGCCAAATCCGGGGCGAAAGTAGCCCCCATACTGGTGCCATGTAGTTGTTGAAAAAACATGCCATTGTAGATGAAAAAGTTTTTTGTTAGTGCAAGATGCAACAATAAACTTGGATGGTGGGCGTTTGTCATCTCTTTCTTTCTAGGAGCTGAAATATGGTAGTGGTGCATTCGGACTGTGGGATGTTCGTGTAAAGGGATTCTACATCCAGAGTGATGTAATCAGGAAGAATGGAGAGAGTGTCTAAAATCTTTCATGGAGGTAGAATCTTGTACAAAGGACGACATGTTGTTGACAAAAGGTCTTAAAATGACATCAGCATAGATAGTGATTCTAAGAGGGAGCCAATTGCTGACACGATAGGCCTGCCCGGAGGGAACTCAATGTTCTTGTGTATTTTTGGTAAACAGTAGAATGCAGGAGTTTACTGGTTGTTTGTTGATGAGAAACGCAAATTCCTCTTCTTTGATCCAGTCTTCACTGAACACATGTGTCATCAGACTGACCATTTCCTCCAGAATTATATTGGTAGGGTCAAGCGCAATAGGTTTATAAACAAGATTGTCAAACACTTGTTTTTCAACCTCTGTTTTATAAAGGACAGAGTCCCATAGGCTATCCCACCTCCTTTATCTGCAAGTTTAATAACAAAAAGGATGTTGACCTTATTTCTTTTAGGGCTTGTCGTTCTTTCCTTGAAAAATTATCTTTATATATGTTTTTGTTTTTACAAAGGACATCCCTTATGATTTTATTTTCAAATGCCAGAATCTCTGGCGATACTATCGATTGAATGGGAAAGAAAGTGGAGGGAGGTTTTTTTTTCCCTGATTTGTTATCTTTTTTGGGATGTTAATTTTTGTCATGGAAAAAGTATCTCAGTCTTATAAGTCTGAAGAAATTTTGCATTTCGATTTCTGTCTGAAACGTGTCTGCTTTTCAGGCTGCAAAAAAAGCAAAGTCCTTTTGGGAGAACAGCAGATTCAGTTGGCGAAAGGGTGTAGGAGTTCAGGTTGAAAATAGTATTTACCAGTTTTGAGGTTGTGGCATCCATTGGCGTGTTCACATTGCATGATTTCCCCGTTGTCGTGTCTTGCCCCTGTTCCCTCGCCGCTGAAAAAACTGTCCTCTTTGGGGTGGCCCATTTGTATTGGTATTTGGACCATTGTTAGTGGAATCTGAATCACTGCTGTTGGAGGAATTGGAAAAACTGACAAAACTTTTTTTTTTTTTTAGACCTATTTTGTGGTGCTTTCCAGGTAGTAGGGTTATTGTTGTATTGTTGAAAAAACACAGAGACCAGATAAGGATAGGTGTATTCCTCTTTATAGTTTGTTATATCCTTTTTCAGTTTCCAGATTTTTTTGTCTAGCGTGAAGGTTTTGAATTTAGCCATTTCTTCATTCATTTTGTCTAACGCAGACTTAATATCTGGAATTACTGAGTTGTCTTTGATTTTTTTCTCTAATATGTCTAGGTTTTCCTGCTGTTTTTTGCCCTCTTCTTCCGCTGTCTCAATTATGAGGATGACCCAGTCACGGGAACATTTATTTCCAACCCCACTAAATCCTTTCATAAATTTGGGACTCTCAGGAAATACTCTTAGTATATTTTTGACTTGCGGTCCTTCAGGGGATAACCCAGCTTTTAAATATTCTATCATCGTTTGTCCGTGAGATTGAGTTCGAACAAATATTTTGGTTTTTTGGGTCAAGAGTTCCAAATCATTAGTTATTACTTTTTTTTGGGGGACATGCACAGTATTTATCCTCTCTCTCCAGAACCAACACTTCATTTCTCACCCTTGTGCTGACCTCATACTGACCTCATACTTAAGAAAGAATTTTGACAACCTAAATGGTTGGCTTTAAATAAAGTATGCATGTCTTTATAGCCTATCAAGCACACAATTTATCGTAGGTCCTACTGGCCCGCCGCAATACATGTGTCCGATGACTCGCACTTTTGATTGGACGGCACACTCTATGCACATAGTCACGGTATGGCCCCTTACACATCCCGTTCCAATATGGCGGGCCGCCCTCAACATAGGACATGCACGCGCTGACGCACGTTCTCTACGCGTTATCACATGGCTGCACCGCAAAAGCCATGCAGAACCATTGAACCATTATGGACGCTACCGGTGAATGAGCAGCAGTCAAGCTAGAGAAGTAAGTTGGGCTCATTACCCCTTGCCATACTCAATACAACTTGATATATTAGTTGTCATTTAAGGGCCTTTTAGTTTGTCTTTCGTGCCTTTACACAGCGCGACCCAGTGTAACGAACTCCTGAAGACCACACACACACACGAGGTTCGGTTCGTTCCACGTACACGATAGTGTATGAGATGTGATACATAGACACAGGTAGGCTTGTTTTTCTAACACCGATTTAGAAAAGTTGTAGGACTTAACAAGAAGAACTATAATTACCCTATGTTCTCTGCCTACATAGGTCCCCCCACCTTGCACGCACTGGCACAGTGAGACGAGTCTTCGCGTACTCTGCCGTATCCCTTTACTCTTACTGATCCACTTGGAAATGCGATCAGCTCGAAGATGCGATCATACTGCATACACATTTGGTACTACAATATGATTTTACTTTTAATACAAAGGTTTTTGGAACACAAAATGAAATGTCCCATTCTAAGAAAATGAGTGTTCATTGAGAAGAGTAAACTATCAATGGAACTATGGTTTAGGAAGCTAATAAAGTAACGATGCTTTAGAGAGACAGAGCTCTCAAATAACTAGAAATATACATTAAAACTACAATTGATGTGCATCTAAATCAAGTGATGCTCGGTGAACTTGTGAAGTTAGAGTTTTTTTAATAGTCGCTTTTTGTTGTAGCACAATAGTGCTTGGTCGGTTAGAATATAAGTATGTAATACACTGTGTATATATTTGTTTTTAGAATCCTGTGTGCGGTAAATATGAATCAAGATAGAACATCACTCTACTCGAAAGAGGCCCTGTGTGTCCTGAAGAAAGCCCTGTACCACTGCTTATAACTTGTATTTATGACTATAAGGTTGTGTGTTTTTTGTTCAGGCTACAAGGCTGGAAACATATCTGGACTGTCGACACTTCTGTTTGATGTAGGGACTGATGCATATATGAAGTTTAAACAAATGCACGAAAATAAGTCACCTACAGGTTACTAACATCACCCCTATCCCATGTCATAGACCGGCATACATGAATGAAGTTATTCCACTTCTCTGAAATCACTTTGGCAGGCTTAAATCATGATCACACATGAAATGTATTCTTGATCTTTTATTCGTTTTTTTGTTTTATTCCTCATGACCAGGCGGTCTGAGTTTTACTACTTGGCCTATGAATACATTTCTTAGTTGTGTATACACCCGACCCTCCCCTTTTGATATGTTTCTAAAGGTGACATCTCACTGTGTCTGCAAACCGGAGTCCCCAGTTGGTGCAAATTCGAAGGGTAGCTATTTGGGCCTTGCTTGTGTGTCCCAATGTGTAGGAATGTTAATAAAAAATAAATGGTGATCAACAGAAAGTTCTGAGCTTCTTTCAGCTCTTAGCTTCTTCAGGACCCCTTCCCCCAAGTTCAAGAAAGTCCCACAAACTCCTCAGGGTTCCTTTCCCCAAAGTAATACAGTTCAAACAAAAAAGGGTCTTGAGATCCTGTCCTCAAGACAGTGTTGTAGTTCCTCTGCATTTGCCCCTGTGTACAAGTTCCTGTGTAATTTAGTTTCTTCTTGTCAACCTCTTGACTTTATGTTGAGTTTTATACTCTTCTGGCTTTTTCTACATAGCCCCCCGGTCTTTGCCATTTCGTTTTACACTTAAGCTTTACCGTACTGCATCTGTTCATAAGATTCACTTTGTGGTGATCTTTTTCATGCCCCACCTTTGGTTGCACTCCTTCACACTTGCTCTTTTCTCCACAGATGGGCATTTTACTTGTGAGCCTCTTTCAGCTCAGCATTCAACATGTTTTACTCTTAAATTAATTCTCTATTTCCATGCCTATCAGATTACCATTTATTTGGGGATGTTAATGCTGCAAGGACTGCCAAAAACAGGCTCAAACGTCCGCTAACAAACCTGACACCAGACAGTAAACGAGAAAAGATTGTTTGGTTTGTCCACTGCGCATATCCCTCCAGACTTCTACTGAAATTGCAGTTTCGCCAGTGTCATGATCTCTGCTTCCAAAAGGTCAGGGTTTTCCCAACTCCCTTGGAAGCAGATTCATAACCCAGGTTCCGAGTGCCAACCAGTCCCAATTGGGACCTTTTGGACCCAGTCCTGGCGCCAGTGGCACCAGGCTCATAAATATGCCCAGTCCCAGCGCTGGAAGCGCCGGGCTCATAATGCTTGGGTGGACTTACCTGCAGCAGACCATGCTGCTTACTTGCCTGCCAGTTGAGCCTCTGATCCTCTTCTGTTTGGAACTACTTTTCCTGTTGGGTGGGGCAGGAGCCACTCCCTAGGTTCAGAACACTGGAACTCTTCTGGAAAGCAGGAACTCTTTTCTTACCTAGGCGTGGCTGTGGAAGGAGACACCTAAGCACTACAGGAGGCTATTTAAACCACACCCGATGGATGAATCTTGCTTTGCGTTATTCTGCATCCTCTGCAGCAGAACGCTCATCGTGTCTTCTGCATCTGATCCTGGGCCTAAGGAAAAAGGCTTACCATCCTGAATCCAGTCTTCAGCAACACCTATAAAGACAAGAAAGAACAGGTTAGCATTACGGTCTTCAGTGACAGCTCTTCACTTACCTGGGCCATCGGCTGTCACCAACGCCTCGCGCTGCATTCTGAAAGACCAAGGCTTACCTACTCTTCGTGCGCTGCGGAGGTCTTCACACTGCATTCCGGCATCTGAAAGACAAAAGCTTACCAACTCTTTGCACGCTCCGGAGGCCTTCGGCGCTGCATCCCGCATCTGAAAGACAAAACAAGGTGCGTTTAAAGACATTGGGGAACTTTAATACTCACGTGCCATTACTCCTTTCCACATCTAACCCAGTGGGTATTCCGGCACCCTGCAGCCGCTCCGAACTTGTACCTGCAAAATAAAAAGACAGTTAGAGCGCATCGTGAAGCAGGCAACAAGCGCTTACTTACGTGCTTCCAGGCGCTTCTATTCATCACACGGGCTCCATCTTCAACTCACTTCAGCCCGTCATCCACCATCGCCGGAACCCTGCAAAACAAGAGACATCATTACTAAAGACTTTAAAGACATTAGAATTACTCGAAACTTACCGTTCGTGCAGTAAATGACAGACAGCAGTCCTCTGAAGTCAAGAGGCCTGCTCCCCTTATCCAGTGAAGAAACTGGTTACAGCACCCTGCCCCGAGGCAGATGGAGAGCACGGCGTTCTCTTACCTAAGGTGAGAGCGTTAACCTTCGGGGTTCTACAGGAGAAGAGAAAGGGAAGAAGAGAGAGACATTCAATAACCCAGTTCATTAATCCCATATTTTCTATCTGCAGACATCTTACCCTTCGAGTCAAACATACAGTGCACAGAGGTCCAGCCCAAAGAGCCAGCCGTGTGTTACACATCACCTTTGAAGATACGGTATATGCCCAGTCAAGACCGGCGCCTCTACGGGAATCAGGTGAGCGTTACAGCCAGATTGTTACCATCTTCTAAAAGTGGATATCTAACCACTGATTGGTACCATATTAACACCTAACATATGTTCTTACAACAATTTTTAGAATTTCATATTTATTCAATTTTGGTGATTTTCTTAATCCTGCCAACACATGTTTCGCCCTCAAAGTACATAGATCTTCATCGGGCTGGTAAATCGGATGTTTATAACCTGTTTGACAACAAAAACTTCTCAAACGAGGTGAATGACTTGGTGGCGTCCTTCCTATTTTCCTGACCTAGTACACAGCACCTTAGTTGCAAATAGTGAAGATGTTCACTTTTTTTTAAATTTGGAACAACTGTTTGCACTCCTGAAAAGATTTAATCTCTGACCCTGAGAGCATATCCATCAATCTGCGACATCCCTTGCTTCCAATTTTTTTAAAAGACTGTGGTTCCATGCTGTGTGAAAGAGAAGGGGTTCTACATAAGAAGGTAAATGGCAAGAGGGGTGGGAGGTGAGCCCATATTTCTTTATAAGCAAATCCCATATTATTCCAACTAATTTTGCAATCTGGCTCAATGCCATGTTGTGTGGCCTGGCTGAGGTACGTAACCGCAGACCCTCGTCCAAAGGCTTCCCCAGCACAGCTCTATCCATCTCGCTCAGCGTTTGAGATCCCTCAAGAACACATTCCCTTATAAGTTGAATTTGTTCTGCCTCTTAATATACGATAGTCTGGGAGTGCCATTCCGCCCCTTGATCTGGGCGCTATAAGAATTTTATAGTCTAGTTTCTGTCTCTTATTATTCAATATAAACTTCGAAATCATGGTGTTTACATTTCTGAAATATCTCTGGATGCTGGAATGGGCAGGGCCTGAAAATGGTAAAGCACCCTCAGGAGGACCACCATTTTAACAGCTGCTATTCTGCCCATCCAAAAACTCGCTTAGCTGTTCTAAAATGGTGAAATGGAAGATGCTGAAGGAAATGCCTTGCCATGTGTCGCAAACTGCCCAGAAATCACTGAGTCTATGAGACAGTCCAAGAGTTTTTACTAATCATTTTTGGGCCCTAAATTCGTCCCTCTTTCTCTAGTGTCACTTGGGATTCCCTCCCTAACCCAGGCATCCTTATTCCCAGGTTAGTGATGCTGATCGGTAACCCCCATTGTCTATTTCTTGACATAGGCTATGGATGGTCTCCCTAAATTATGCCTCTCTAAAATCCCTCAGGGACTTCCTATCTGTTCCTACTCTAGCCAGATGTTGGTATTCTATCAGGAATTGGAATAGTGCCTTGCAGTTACTCTGTGGGATTCATGCTGTTTCTTTCACGCCAGCACTCGTCTCTCTCTCTCTCTGCTCATACTGTCTCCTTGACTCGTCCAATCTACTGACAGTCTGATGTCTCACTCCGACCTCCACCCTTAGATGTTCACTTTTCTCCTCATCTCCTTTGCCTACTTGGACTTCTCCTCCCACTACTTCTCCCCCCCCCCAAGCTGCTACTACTATTCCGCCTCCTGCCACACAAGTGCTCCTCTGCCTCCCATGCTACCACACTCTGTCTCACACACTACTACTACTTCCAACCACTATGCTCCTCCCACACCACTACTCAACCACCTCCTTTCACTCTTTTCCAGCCTGCTCACACCACCTTATCTACACTCTTGTCCCACACACACTCCTACTTGAGAACCGCTGTCACTCCTAAACCAATACCTCCCTTCCACAAGCTGCCGTTCCATCCTTCCTCCTGCTGGTCTCTTGGTCTACCTCCACTACTTACGTCACAACCCCTTCCCTCCCTTATACTTCCCACTCTTCTTGTGATTGGCCAGCTTTCCCTGGTCAATCTGACTGCGCTACTCGAGCCCAGGAGGTGTTTCAGAACGAGATGAGCATAAAAGCTTTGTTAGGCCCTACCCCTAGAACTTTTCGCTCTAATTGAATCGAAAGAAGGGGTAGCCATCTAAGGAAAGAGGTGTTTGCATACATCGGCCGCGTCTCCCCTGTAGAAGTGTCGGAAGCGTTAGACAGAGATCGGGAGATTTTATGTTAAATCGGATTTAATTGCTGTTCTTTCTCTTTTTTTCCCTTTTGTTTTCTCCCTTTTTTCTTTTCCTTTTGTGTATTGTTTTTGTAGTTAGCCAAGGTTTATTATAAAACCAATTGCTTAATACATTTAAAAAATAAAAAAAAAACACAAGGGGAATTTTGGGCCTATTGTATACAATGTTCAAAACTAGATTCGTGACGTGTGTCAATGTTATGTCGCAGCACCCACTTCACCCAACACATTCCTCTCCAGAGCAGACCTTAACACTACTGCATCCCGCCCACCATCTCTTATCTAGATTTAGTGTATACTGGAGCATATTCTCCTAGAGTGTGCCTTGTTTGAATGCTTTGTGGTACACCAATCTAAATGTAATAACGTACTAGGAAGGTTAATGGAAGAATAGCGGTTTGAATTGCAGCTACTGTGTGGTTTCTTATGGTGCAGCATAAAATAGGTTGCAATTGGAATCAAACTCTAGGGTGCTCTACAAAGAGGGTTGATTTAAAATTCGATCAAATCCAAGCTGCTTAAAAACTTGTTTTGATCACAGAGATGTGCTGTGTGAAGGGTAGAGATCTTCAAATGCATAGAAAGCCACAGGAAAATATTGCATTTACCCAGAAAAAAACAATACGAACTAATTGTGTAACTGTGGACCCACTCAGTTTAGCTGCATCCCCAACACAGGCCTGAAAAATCATGGCTTTGCTGCAAATCACCTCAGTTAAGAATCTACTGGCTGGGCAATGCGCTTTCAAAGCACTGAGGTAGAGAAATACACATGTTACTTAACATGAAAGTGGGGGGCGGGGGGAGGGGGGGAGAAGTAGGGTCAGGGAGTTCGGCTGGGCGAAAACAGCGAGTTTCAAGGTACATTTTTAAAAGGACCCCTCACCTAATTTGAACGCTCGTAGGCGGTGTATGGGCAGTGTTAAAGCGCGCACGCGTTCTCTCGCCGTTTTAAACGTCTCAAAAGTAATCTCGAAATCTTTGTTTTCAGTGTAAAACATTCTGCTTGCATGGCAATAAAAAAGGCCTCTTGACCTAAACAAACCACATGTACCTTGACCGCAAAGAGTAAATGCCAATAATCTAAAAAGAAAAACAGAAACTTCATAGTAAATGTTAAGTAGTTTCTTATCTTTATGATGTATTTACTTTGAATCTGCAAGAGAGCTCCCTTATAGTAACCTTCAATTATATTGGTCTTAATACAACTCCTACGCCCCAAAAAATCCCAGATGAAAAAAAAAAGCACTGTATATAGTTGATAAACCTTTGGCAAGGCCGGCAAGGTTACCACCAGCACAGCGAAAAAGGGCAAGGCCATGTTATGCACTAAAGTTTGTACTCTAAACCACCATAAAACAAAGTAAAACATTAGTTTCTCAAACACGAGACATCAAAAAAAAAGTAGTACTACAGGAACTAAACTTGCTTGGGATATTGCATTTTCGATAAAGGCGTTTGTTACCATGTAAGTTGGCCTAACACATTCAATATTTATTTATTTTGCATTTTTAAACTGCTCACCCAGCCCGCGGTCATCGAGGCGATGTTATAGGAATTGTTTGTTTTTTAGTTGCGTCATTGTTTTTGTCTTAGTTGCCCATTTATAACGCCTTAAACACCCAGAGGTTTCTAAGCGCGGACCCGGGGATCGATCCTGTGTTGCTTCGTGTCGTCTTGCGTCCAAGGCGCGCACGTTGCCGCTGAGCCTAAACGACCTTTATAAATAGGTGATTTTTAGGTAGCTTTTATATGGAACATTGTGGTGGCAGGCTCTGTGGCTGGTTTTCCAATAAAGGCCTACTTCTGTACACGCTTTAATTTAAACGGTAGTTTTAAAAAAGAACGATTTTGGAATATGTACTTCTACTCCCCAACACAGAGGAACGGTGGGCACTTAGAAGACCAGGAACATTACGGTGTTTATTCAACTCATCCAAAATTTCCGAAAATCATGAAAGTGACAATGCAACAGATTTTCCAAGTTAACATATTTTTTGGGAGCACATCATACTGAACGACTACACACTCCCCTCTCGTGGAATGGCTGGATGCCCGCCTTTTCGGTCAGTTTACATTATTCTTGGAGAACATTTCAAGTGAAGAGAATGGAATCCCATGGCTATCTTAATAAATACATTTTCAGTTCTGTTTACATTTTGAGGTACTCAAGTCCTCTGATAATGTGCGGGCTGGTGGAACACAAGTTTACACAGCTGGAGAATTCACGAACTCGCTGTGATTGAATGATTCATAGCTAGCCATTAGGGCAGAAATATTGCATTCAATCTGACATTCAAATATTTTGAAGATCTCACCAGCAGAGCATCTTGTTAAAACTCTGGGGTGGCGAATTGAATAAACTGCCTCGAGCAGCCTCACAATCTTTGAGTCCATGTGTGCCAAAAACCCCAAACGGAGTACGTGCACAACAATTTCTGGAATTATTGTTATGCAAAAAAGCCCTTTCGATTAGGATTTGCAAGCCACAAACAGGAAAACATGGTTGCCACTAAAAAGAAATTAAACTCAAGGGTAATGTTATATCCAAGAGTCCTGCTACCATATGCACAATATACCTTCTTGAATGATTTCTTGACGGACGCCCATAAGCCCAAAAATGCATCTGGAGACCCTTCATCGAAACCTGTAAAGCCTGCTTTGAGGTGAGAGCCCACACACCCACTGTAATCCACAATGGCCACTTTTCAGGGCGAAATTATTTAGCTCTGAACGCAAAAGAGCATCAAGAAGGTAACCCAGAAGAAGCGGCAAGATCAAAGGGCATGGAAGAGACCGGCAGGTGACAGAACTCAGGTATGCAGTTACAGGTGAAAAGGCCAGCACCCTGGCCTTGCCAAGAGGGGGAAGCAGCCCCTTTCAGCCAGGGGTGGGAGTTGAAGAAAGCATTCTAGAACTACCTGTAACTGGAAAGGACAACACAGTGAAGAGAAATCCAATTGCCAGGTCCCCCCTGTCCTGCGACGCTATTGGTGATTGGAGGCCCTTTCCTCCAGACTTACCCCCTCAAATTGATGCTTGTTAGTGGCTTTTCCTGAATTTCAGCTCAACCACAAACCAAGTGATTGTAGTAACAGCAGAGATGCTCTTGTCAAAGAGAAAGGAGAGAGGCAACGCCTGGGACACCCAAAAAGGTAGCCAGTACTGCCCCATCGAAAGAATGGAAAGCTCCATTCGGACACGGTAGAGCTGAGGGTTTCACTGCACCCATGTAGAAGTAGGCACGTACATCCAAACATGAAATAAGCTCCGAAGCAACCCGAGACTTGAAGACTGAACAGACCCAAAGTCCCTAAAAGACCTTACTAAAGGACTGTACAAGCCATGATTCCAACACACAGGTCTGTAATGTCCAAACCCACCAGACAAAAATCCCACAAACAGCCCCAAAATGAAGGCACGCACATGGCTTTTGTCTTTGAAGCATTTAGTTTGAATAGATACAAGCAGATCAATACGCATTTGTTACCTCAGTTAGGGGACTGGAGGATGAGATTGCACAAATAAGAGAAGAGCTGGAGGGGTGGTCTGGGGTGATCATTATGCCAAGTGTAGCTTTACTGCAAAGCACTGAGAGGGCTAAAGGAAGAATTCTCGCAGCAATTTTTGGTTGTTACATAATCACCCCCCGACTCTCAGATCCCCCCATATTATTACACCAATGCACACTCAAGAGAGCCCACGGATAATTGTGTCTGGGATCTGCTCAATTCCTCAATCTAATAAATCTATTGGGTGGATTGATGGGGCAAAGGCACAAATCGAGGATTAAGCAAAAACTCCATCTCCGGTTTCATGGTGTTCATAAAGGGAGGCAGGCCAGGAATCACGGAGCCAATACATTTCTGAAGGCAGTGGGCTACACGTGTGCAGCGTTACACCATGCAACGCTGGAAGTGTTAATACTGTAGAGGAGAAAGCCTATCTCGCAAAGGCTTGAGACTTTGGAATGTGTTCTTTCCCGAAAAGGGAACCGGATACAAATGCTTGCAGAAACGCCCCTGGACAACATTTAGCTTGCTTTAAATGCCAGCGTGGCCAAACTACACACCTTATGAATTGGGGAACTGTTGTTATAGTCCCTCAGATATCTATATATGTTTGGAAACCTGTGGAAATGAACAGTGAAGTGTCTGCTGCCAGCTTGGAGAAGTATCATATGGTTGTGCTGGCTAGTGTCACCTTGTGCGTTGTTTGTTCTATAACGGTTAAGAAGTTAAGATTATGCAACTGCCTCCCCGTCAGCATAAACAACGCATAGATGTGAGCTCACTCTTGCCCTTAGAGTGTGTATAGGGGGCTACTTGTTGGGCGAACAGCAGATGGGGTTCACCAGCAAAACTGTGTTTTAGACTACTAGTGACTATGATGGCGTGTGGAAAGCATGGTAACCTATAAGAGCCCCTCCCCCTGCCACTGGTTGCCGAGGCAACAAGTGTATCGAGGCAACAAGTGTATCGTAAACTCGTGTATGGAGACCAACCGTTTTCTTTCTACCAGAACTAGGTTGTCTCATTGGGGAAGCCAACTCGGAATTACAGGAGGAAACTGAGGTGCACACAGCATGTCCGTGGCACTAAATAAATGTTTTACATTGGCTCCATGATGCATTCCATAAACTGTGGTGAAGCGCTTGGGTGGTAGATAGGATTTATAATGTTACCTAACCTCGCAGCAATGCTGTTGAAATTCTTTAACTGGATAAACGGGGAGCTGTAAACAGTGGCACTAAGATAAACTGCTGGTGTATGTTCCTTTGCCTCTTGCGTCATCTTGGGGGCATGATACAGAGTGCACCCACCATATCACCACGCACAGATATACAGGAAAGGGAGGGGTTTGCATGCCGTGCACCACCGCAGTGGATATTGCGCTGGAAATGGGCTTTCCTTTGTGCTCTAGAAGAGAAACAGCAGAAAATGTCTAAGTAAAAACCTGACCTCCTCTCGTTGCGCCATAATATAGAAGCCTCCTGAACACCTGTGAGATGTTCCCAATCACCACCCGCAAGCATCAGAACATGCTCCCCACTGAGCACCTGAGGGGTACTCCTGCAAAAAGCCACAAATGGCACTCTGCCTCCCACATCCTTAAAACATGTCACGATTTTAAATCTTGCTGTGCTCTGAGGCTTTGCTACTGCGTTGAATCTCTGCCATTGTTTGGAATCTCGCTGAGCTCTAAAGGTCTTGCTATTGTGTTGAATCCTACCACCTAGGAAGTCTGCCACTGTTTAAATCTTGCTGTGCTCCGAGGTTTTGCTACTGCATTGAATCCTGGCCATTGTTTTAAATATTACTGTGCTCTGAGCTTTTGTTTTGTCACTGTGTTGAATCCCGGCCATTGTTTTAAATCTTGCTGCGCCCTAAGATCATGCCATTATACTGAACCCTGCCACATAGGAAATCTGCCACAAATGTAAATCCTGCTGCACTCCGAGGTTTGCTACTGTGTCGATGCTGCGCTCTGAGGTTCACTATTATGTTGAATTCCTGCCATAGTTTAAGTCTTGCTGCAATCCGAGGTCTTAAAACTGCGATGAACCCTGCCACATAGGAATTCTGCCACAGATGTAAATCCTGCTGTGCTCTGAGGTTTACTACTGGGCAGAATCCTTTGCATAGTTTAATTCCTGCTGCAATCTGAGGTCTTGCCACCGCATTAAATCCTTCCACATAGGAACTCCACCGCCTATTATATACTGCTGCGCTTGGTAGGTTTGCTATTGTATTAAACCCTCCAAGATCAGGAACTCGGTCACCGATTTAAACCTTGCTGCGATTAGAGGTTTTGCTGCTGCATTGAAACTTACCACAAAGGAACTGTTTCCAGTAATACATCACGCTACGCTGTGAAGTTAGAAACTGTGTACCCAGGTGCCACAGAAGTTCCAACCTTGCTGCGTTCAAAGCTAGAAATTGAGTTACAAAATCAGGCATTAAGCAGAACTCAAACGCCCAATATCGTGGCCCCCGCTTCAAATCTCACTCAATCCAAAGTCAGACACTGTGATCGCTGTTTCCTTATACCTTGCTGCGCTCAGAATCTAGACACTGATACTCCCCCTAATTTTTGCTGCTGTGTAAATGTTAGACTGTGTGGTTATCCACCAACCAAGAGCTTGGCACATGCGACACAGTTATGGTGCTCTCGCCATAGAGGCAAGGTTGCATTCTGAATCTAGAGAATACTGTATTCCTCCCACAGCACACTTTCCAGAACAACCACAGGATTGGGTCGGTCTTTTATCTGACGTTGTTCGTCCGAGTCTACTCTCATTGTATGTAACCCCATAGCATAGTTCTGACGTAAGGCTGCCTACATCATGCAACCCTAGTACTGGGCCACCACAGGGAGCTTTCCGCTGCTCAGAACGCGATACAAGCACAAAATCCAACCACCACAGAGAGACCTTTGCCCCTGTGAAGCAGATAGCTACACAAGAGCCCACAAGAGTAGAAAAAAACATTGGGAGAATAATAACCAACCTAGGTCAATCAACAACACATGAGGGATCAAGACCCACAACAAAGACTCTGTGATGGAAATACAACCACCACAGAGAGGCTTTGATACTAAAGCCCAAGTGTCCTGAGGAGCCCTAGCCCAGCCAGACCACAAGACTGAGACAGAGCACCTCAGTGAGAAGTATTCCACAGCATGAGAGAAACCATACAGGACCCAATAATGAAAGACTCAGCCCTCGGGAGAACAAACCCTATCTTAGTCACTGATCAATACAGGAGGCTCAAGAGCCATAACAAAAGAAACCCCACGAAGGAAATACAACCACCAAAGAGAGGCATTCGCACCTGCGAACCCCATGCAGAGACTAAACGCCCATAGACTGGAAACCCGAGGCCATACGAGTCCCTGAGACTGAGATTCAATCACCACATACAAATATATACATTAACCTCAAACACAAACCTTAAACAGAGACACAGCACAATCACAGCAAGGCAGACGCCACTGCACGTTGAAATACACCATTTAAAAAGGAAACCAAGTATTGAAATACATAGATCTAATTGGAGAACAGGAATTAACCGACCCAGGAGGGCACCTGCCTCTGGAAATATAATACAATTCAAACCGGTCCCCGAAATGGAGGCTATTACCAATAGTCATAGCAATGCAGACAACACTGTGCACCACAGCAGAAGGTTCTGCCTCTTATTTCATAATACAACCAGCAGGGTACACGCCCCTGGAATACATCAAAAGCCCAACCAAAAACAATAAATATAGACCACCAACATGCCATGATACAAGAAAAACAAAGAAACAAGAAAAATCTGCATCAGACTAAGGATACAGACCAAGAAAAGAACAAACACAGAGTGCATCTCATGCTACCTCTCCACGGAAAACAAACAACCCAGAAACAAGGACCCAAGCGAACCTGGACCCCCAACAGGACGCCAAACGAAACACCTCAACACACAGAACACAGCAACTCGAAAAACACTTTTGGTGAGACCACAAATAAGAATGAGAGCCAAACTTGAATCCATAACCATCCGCACACCCTACATAACCAAAGATTGGAAAAAGGCCCACATGTACAAACAACCAACCAGCGATCAGGTCAAGCCCGTAAGTCACAATGGCCTCAAAGGAAACCGTTTAATAATGATGTACACCATAGTAATACATGTCATAATTCATACAATTAAAATCATAACCACAGATCAGTGAGTGCAAACACATTTCTGACATTTAACATATGCTGTAATGAATAATGAAAGTGACACATGATACATATTGAGAGTTTCTGGTGACTTCTCACCCGAAAGGTTCAAACATGGGAGTAGAGGGGCATTTTTGTACAGGTTTTGACAACACAACAATGAGTACTCGGTCCAAGTTATCCGGTACTGTACAGAAATAAAAGTGCGGTGGTGGTACTCGTGCCTCCTTATGTGGCGGACCAGCACGGCCGCATTGATCAACCACACACAGAGACTTACCAGCAAGTGTTGCGAGACTGGGATAACTACAAGACATCTCCCTGCATGTGACACTAATAGGGGCCTGCACCACATTGCTCGTTCACCCAATGTATATGGCTACTGAGACGAAGAAGAGGGTGGTAGTATTAGTACTGAGACTAGGAGGAGGTGCAGCAACATGAAGAATGCAGCAAGAACTAAGGGTGAGCATGCTAATGGTAACCAATAATCTATTGACAAAAAAACCAAAGGAGGACTGCAAAAAGTGTCGAACCAGTCCCGGGGCAGCAAGCGAAGAAGCGGTCAGACCCGAGAGATCCGAACAAGCGGGAGCCCGACAAGCGGATACGCGAGCAGGAAGCTGGAGGCGTTCCCAGGAGCTCCACGACCGGCGAGCCCAAGCAGACCACTACAAGGCAATAGCAGGACCTCCAAGAGGATGTGAGCCATAAGGTCCTTAAGATGTGCTGAGACTGAGCAGCGCCAGCATCCACAGAACCGCCGAAGCCATGCAGAAGAAGCAGACGGTTGCTGACGGAGTGCAGGAGGCCGGCCCGATCGTGGGAAGAGCTGCCACCATGCATAAAGTTTCCAGAAGGTAACAGGACGCACGAGTGGGTTGGCATGTGTGAGGGTGTAGGAGTGCGAAGAACAAGGGTGGCATGTTGATTGGCAAAGACTTTTATTAATAATAAAAACGGGGGGGACCTAACTGACCCTATCTCAAAGAGGGGTTTCCGTGCATCAGAGAAAAACAAACTAATGAAACTGTCAGTGTCCGAAAGTCCAAAGTAAGCTTTGCCGTCCTGTGTCCAAATCCTAACCTATCCCTCGCAAACTAAACTTAACAAAAGGTGAAAAGGGAAATGTCTCTTGGCTTTAACCTGCAGCCTGGCTTTGTAGTTCAAAAGAACATTTCCAAAAAGGTGTAGAAAAGCAAACCAATGTTCCACAAGACTCAAGGGGTTGATGCCCTTTCTCCTGAACCTTTCCAACTTCATCCAACTTGTCTCAGTGTCTTTAATGCTTACGACCAGTCTCTATCTTTACTTGGCAAACCTGACTCCCAGGCCTAGCCACAAGGAAGATTGGCTTGGATGCTGTAGCCAACAATCTGTTTGAGGGTCCCAGACCCTTTGTGGACAGACCGAACTCTCGGGTGCTGTGATGGGGAAGAATAGCCTGGTTTTCTCTCTCCCAAGCTGTGCTGAGTCACCAACATTTTCTCTCAATTGCTGAGGGTCCCAAACCCTGTTCTCTGTACCCCTCCTCTTGGCCCACTCTCCTGCCAAGTAGGGTACTCAACGTTCTTGGATTCACAATTCTCTCTTTTTGTTTTCTCTTCCACCCACAGCATTGGTGTACTGTCCTGCCAAGGACTCTGAATGTCAGTGGTCTACACAAACTGTTTTCCTCTGGATTACAGTTTGGGGTGTACTTCCCCAACATGGGTCCCAGTCCCCCTTCACTTTGTTGTTCACATTGTTCTCTTTATCTAGTTTCCCTTCGATCCAGAACCTTGGTTTACTCTCCTGCCAAGGTCTCCGGGCGTCACTTGAATCTGTAAAGTTCATATTCCCCTTTGTTACTGGTCGGGGTATGCTGTCCCGATATGGGTCCAAGACCCCCTTCGCTAGGTCACTGTGCCCCGGTGAGTATTCCTTCTGTTCTTTGCTCCAGCCCCTTTGTGCTCTCTGGTTCTCCCCAACCCTGGGATTAGCCACCCTTGTACCTGTACGGTCTTGGCTATCAGCCTCTGGTTGTTTGCGGGTTTGCCAGAAGCTTCGGCGGCTTCTCCTGCGCACCTGGACTTTCTCTGGACTTCTGTGCATCTTCCTTGCAGCTTGCTGGTGGTTTTGTTGCACGTTGGTCACCAGCGGTTATCTTCCTTCTCCTCCAGTCTGCCTTCTACGTCACGGCCCTCCAGAAGCGTGCTTCACTCTTGGACACCATCTGCCTCTCTGCACTGTGGGTCTGCGTGGGCCCTGCGAAGCTCTCGGTTCAAACCGAGCCGTGAATGGAGATGCCATCATTCTCTTCCCTCTCTACCTTTGAATGTCAGCTTACCAATGGGTTTACTAGAAAGGCTAGACTGTGTGCCTTCATTCTTGTTAGTGATTCTCATTACTCGTAGCTTCTCCCTGTCCTAGTAGTTCTTCTCTGCGATATACTTCAAAAACATATGGGAAGGTTAGGTAGTGTGGAATTGGAGGGGGTTTGAGGGAAGGTCAAATGGATATTGTGTTCTTCCAAGATGGTCAGTACCCTCCATGGGGACCTCCTTCCCCATGAGATCCTCCCGCTGAGTAACGCCCCCAGGGGGGCTATTTTGTAATTACCTCACCTCCCTGGCCTCATGGAAAGGGGCTCCCCCATCTAAAGAAGTGACGATACCTCTAGATTCATCACACAGGAATAGTGAGACACTGCCTCTCCTCCACAACCCCAAGGCACTGGTTGGGCTAACGAAAGGCCCCACAGAGTCTGGGTCTCGAGGTTCAAAATATAAGCATCACATGGAATCTCCATCGGCAAAGTGGGAGTGAGAACCCATTAACCACCAGAGAGGGAAGTTTCAATAAATAAGCATCAGAGGGCGAGGCGTTCGAGACGGGCCGCTTACCGGAGTCACTGAGAGAGGCTGTCATAGTACCTCTCCCTAAACCAAATAAACCTGGGCGTAGCTGTGATTCCTTCAGACATGTGTCAATGCTGAACCAAGACGGCAAGATATTAACTGCAGTCTTGGCGAACAGACTGAAAAGGTTCATTGGTAAGCTAATACATCCAGATCAAACGGGCTATGTCCCCCATAGAAACATCACCAATAATCATAGGCGACTCCAGAGGATCATTGAGTTTGGCAGTGGGAGTGAGGAGGAAATGGCAATCGTGTCCTTGGATGCGATCTAGGCCTTTGACTCCGTCACGTGGCCGTGTTTGCTGGCGGCCCTGAAGCACTATGGGTTAGGGCCTGGCTATGTAAGGTGGGCGAAGATTTTGTATAGTGAACCGCTGGCCAGAGTAAAGACAGGATCTGTGATATCGGAGAGGTGGCAGCTTAGTAGGGGTACTAGACAAGGATGCCCGTGGTCTCCTATGCTCTACATACTGGCCCTGGAGCCTCTCGCGATCTATCTGAGGCAACAATATGATACCATAGGCATCGGGATGAACGGGGAGCGGCATTTGATCTCCCTATATGCGGATGACATGCTACTGTATGTGCGGTTTCCAGAGGAGAACCTCCAGTACATTTTGGAAGTGCTTGGGAGATACGCTGTGCTATCAGGCATAGCGGTGAACCCCCAGAAGTCTAGCCTGTTCCCGTTGGGGGGGGGGGGGGTATATAGGGGTTCCAGCGGAAAGGTTACCGGTTTTACAGGTACTGTGGACGGTTAGTACTTTTCGGTACCTTGGGATAGATATATATCACACCGTGGGGGAGGCGCATAGGTGTAATACAGAGGTGGCAATCCAAAAAATTGAGAAATGCATGCGGTTTTGGGCAAAGCTGCCTTTTGCGATGATGGGGCGGGGAGCGATGCTAAAGATGGTGGTCCTGCCGAGGCTCCTACATTACTTCGGGAATATACCGTACCTGATTCCTAAAGTGTTCTTTACCAAACTGAATAGCATGTGTAGGGACTTTCTGTGGCATGGCACGCGAAACAGAGTGGCGTTATGGAAGCTTCAGAACTTCCATGACAAAGGGGGAATAAAGCTACCCAACTACGAGGCGTACTATGTGGCGAGCCAGTTGCAGTATGTTGCCAAATGGCTATCTGATGAAGAGACCTCTGAACTTAAGCTGTTTGGGCGTGATTGTGCACCTTTTTATTTGAAAGAAGTTATGTGGGCACCCAGGGCGGAAATGGTGGGGTGCCCTAAAATGATGCTACTAGGGTGGAAGGTGTGGCGCAGGGCATGCCAAATGATAGTGGGACCCGTCCCCATGCTCGCCGCAGATGCCATTGGTTGTATTGACAGGGGCAGACGCTCAGCTGCGACTGATACTCCGGAACCACTGGGAGCCGGCTGGGGTGGCAACGATGGGGGATATTTGGCATGGGGGCTCTTGTGTTACTTTTGAGGGGCTGCGGGAAGAAGCTGGGTTGCACGAAGGCCAGTACATTACGTATCACAGAATGGTACAGAGGATTAAGAGAACATGGCCCGAAACTGTGCTGGAGGAAGAATTGGACGCCACCATAGACGTGATATATGATATAGCTGAGGGGGGCCATGAGATTTCCAGGCTGTATGAGATGTTGATGTCTAAAGTGGGGAAGGAGGTCACGCAGCTGAGAATGGACTGGGAAACGGAGGTCGCGCCCAAATGGGAGATGGGATGTGGGAACGGGCGCAAAGCTATCATAAGGTGTCTAGAAACGCGAGGCTGAAACAGATACAGCTGTACATAACACACAGGGCTTATATGACGCCTTGGAGGATATCGAGGTTCGAGAATGCAGGTCGGCAAGCATGCCCCAAGTGCGACGAAGAGAACGCAGGCATGGTGCATATGTTTTGGTCATGCCCGATCATGGAGAGGTTCTGGAGGGGAGTAAAAGAGAAACTAGAAGGAAGAGGGGTCAAGATAGTAGTGGATACAGTGTGGGCCTGCCTGCTAGGGGGGGTTCCCCAGACCACAGAAACTCAGGCATGTAAGCAAACTAAGGGACCTGGCTTATGTGCTTGCAAAAAGAAGGATTGCCATGGGATGGAAGTCATGCCATGTGCCGAGGATAGAGGTGTGGTGGAAAGACTTGCAAAAATGGGCAGAAGCCAAAACCATGGCATGGCAAGAAGCGTGTAGCAACGGGGGGGAGGAGGAGAACGAGTCCCTGATGGCCTGGAAATCACTAATAGCCGGACTGTTTGGGTCATTAGATGACCCGACTGAGCCTGTGGAGGAGGAGACCGAACCACAGGGTGTGGAAACTGAAGGTTCAATGCAATAGACTTGCAAGGGGGGTTGGGTAGAAGGAGTAGTGGTTAGGAATTTATAAAAAAAAAGTGTAATGAAACTGTTGGAACATGCACTGTTTGTTTGGTTTTATTGTTTGTTTGTTTGTAAAATTTAATAAAAACTTTTTAAAAAAAAATAAGCATCAGAGGGATTCTACCTCGGCACAGTGGTAGTGAGAACCCCATTGGCTGCCAGAGAGGGGTATGGGAACCCTGACAATAGAAAGCAAGAGAGAAGGACCTTCTTTGAGTCAGGAAAGAGAGGCAGAGCGAACCAAGATGCCAGAATCTTCCCAAAACTGTACAAATCTTTCTGGCTACACTAACCCTGCCCCCTTCCTTTCCCAATAGAATCGGGAGTTCGAAATGCAGCACTCTGTTGTGAGGCCTAGCTATTTGTGAATGGGTGTGCCCTTTGAGTCCTGTTCCTCGGCCAGCTTCCTGTGCTGTGGCTGTCTCTGGGGAAAACGGTGTTACCTACCCTTACAAAGGAACATAGAGAAACACTTCCCCCAAGGCTACAGTCCTGCCAGTGGACAGGGGAGCCTTGTCTGGAATACACATAACCCTTCCACAGCAAAACTGGGCCGACAGGGCTGGCACATGTGATGTTGATTAAATGTAGCTGGGATAACAGGTAGCTGGGATAACAGGTAGCTGGGATAACAGAGATTCTGGGATAACAGAGATGCTGGCCACCATAATACCCCAACTTTGGTATGGCTTATATTTACAGTTTACCATGCCACAGAGTTATGCAGTTTTTAGAACAGGGGTGCATATCTTAAATGCAGCCCTTGCTCAGAAGAGACTTTTCTGTCTGCAGCTGTCAAAATAGCACCTGTGACCTCTGAACCTGCACTGTGCCACTGGTACAGTAGGTGCTGCGAATAGGGATACTGATGCCGGAGATCAAAAGGACATATTATGCTTTTGGCATGGAGTTTATGAAAGGGACTTATGTATTCTGTCTCTGTGCATGCACTCAGTAACAGAGCACAAGTCCTCACTGACACGTACATGTGCCTTTATTGAAGGGTTCCCATCAAGATTTAAAGATGCTTAATCAGCAAACATTTCAAAATGAAACACTTCATATCAATGCCATGCAATTATGCACTAAGCTATCAGTCCAAGAAATGCACATACTTGCTAATCCTACTCACCTGGAAATCCATGAGCAGAACCAGATACTGGGGGCCGTCTAGCACTTATTCTTTGCTAATCACACCTATCTGGGAACGTATTTAGCAGAACTATCTACCGGGAATCGATCTAGCAGAACTACCAACGCAAGCACTAATAGCACTTATTGAACTTGATCATTGCCCTGCAAATATGCACTACGCTATCAGTCCAGGAAATTAATTTGCTTGCTAATTCTACACATCTGGAAATCCCTGAGCAGAACACTATACAGAGGTCCATCTAACACTTATTCTTTGCTAATCCCAACTATCTGGGAATGTATTTAGCAGAACTATCAACCGAGGACGTCTCTAGCACCTATACAGTAACAACATGAGTTGGGACAGATCTGCCTGTCACCACCGTTAGTCTTTGCCAAAGCAATTTGACCCAACAAGACACATGGAGGACCTTAGCCTAACAGCCCGAAACTGAAAGGGAGATACCACACCCTCGACAGGCACTGGAAGCGCAACAGGGAACAGGGTACCCCTGAAAAGCACACAGACCCTACAAAACACTATTATGCTTCCTCTGCATCATCAAGACTGCAGCTATACCCCTTGATAAATTCGGCCTAGCTGCATACGTACTTGTACACCTCCACGATCATCTCAACAGTCTTTAGAACTCGGCTATACGCCTCGAAATTGGCCTAGCAATACACATAACCTCATTCACAAACTCCAGTGCCACCAGAATGCAGATACCCAAATCCATTGGCTCTGCTGCAAACATTCTACTGGTCTCGCACAACCACTGCAACACACCTAGCACTAGTATGCAGCTACACACCACGTATTCCACACTGGTTGCACACATACCGGGTACACCCAAGCACGTTTTACTACATTACTCTCTCCACTGACCTGGACTGTGGTCCCTGAGGGCGTTCAACCCACCTTGCTTTGGAATCCTACCGATGGTAAGCGGTGCTATACAAATGCCTAATAACATCACAGCATTAAAAAATCCAGGGCTCCTAAGCCCTTGCCAGGTGGCAATTCCTCACAGTGTAGGCATAAGGATTAATGGATGTGAGAGAAGTGGCTCATGGCTGATAATGGAGTGGGGAGATAGGAAAGTCAAGAGGACAAAAAAAGGTAACTAACCTGCTAGCCTCAATTGAAGTTTTCTCCTGAATGATGGATATCTTGAGAAGCTACTCATCCCTAATGTACAATCTACTTTTGTGCCCTTATGTCTCCCCTTTGTGTATTATTTACTCCCACTGGTGACGCTCAGGTGGACCAGAAGAGGGCAGTGCAGAATCGTGTACTGCCACACTGATGGAGGAGGCATCAAGAGGGCCCAAGTGTCCACTTAACCTCTCCAACACTTAGTCATTCATTTTGAGAGAAGAGTGAACAGAGGTTTCAGAACCTATTGGATGAGAGTAGGAAATAAATAATATAAAGACTAGCTTTAACACAGGTTACACCTGCAAAGCTCATTAAGAGAAGGGCACCAAGGAGTAGGTCGTATTAGATGACAGTGTAGGTCTTAACTGCTATTTCGAGTTTATGGGAATGACCAACACTATAGGAGGAAGGCTAAAGAAAGGATGAAGCACACGATTAAGATGGAGCAAAAGGAGGAGATTAATTTGTGGGGGTTGGGGAGTGTATTCAATTATCCAGTTCCAATGAGTGCCAATCCCAGCTCTGAGCCAAGAGATCCAGGAAGCGGAAGTGAATTACCCGAGATTCCCATACTAGAATGTCCAAATGATCCCATACACCAGATTTAGTGACTCCTGTAGGATCTGAGCAGACTACAGGCACTCAGTGATCCATGGAATCAGAAAAAGCCTCTGAAAGGTTACTAAGGACAAAGGAAGAGTCTTAACAATTCAGCCATAATGGCGAGAATACAGACAATAAATCCCAACAGGATTGGAAAAGTGGGGGACGACAAGACTACTCTTAAAGAGAAAAAAAAACATAAGAGGGAGACTAGGTTGTTAGAAATAACACTAGGAACATCATCATTGCAAATGTCTGTAAGGTGGAAAGGTGGGAGCCCTAGGGAGCACAGAGAAACAAAGCCATGGCATAGCTAAGAGATGAGCTTGGGCCAAAGAGTCTTGGCACAGGATCCGACTTGAATAAAATTGATGTGTATACTGAAATGAGGTTCAGTAAAGGATTTTATTATTGAATGAGGAAAGTCAAGTTTGCCAAAATGTATGAGGCGAAACGGGGAACTCGGAGAAGAAATCTTCTACTTTTGTCCTTGCTTACGACTGGTCCTAGTCTATAGGCAGTGCCATTTGGCACTGAAGTGAGAGTGTACAGGCCAAAGACAACCCCCCGGCCCACTAAAATAAGCTTTCGATGGGATTGGGTCCTCCGATGTATTCCATATCTATGACAGTAATCACCACAGCTGTGCTGCTTCGGAAAATCTTTCTGCGTCGATGACGTCGATACGCTGTCCTCGAGGGCCTCCATCAAGCCGACGTCACCGGATGTTATAAGTAGGACGCACAACGCCCGTAGCCTCAGTTCCTATTTTTTCCGCGAACATGTTCGCCTCGGAGATCTCGGCGCGCCTCAGTTCTACTATATCCTGTTCTTTCGGTTTTTCGAACCTGTTCGTTTGTGTATTGAAAATTATGTCTTCGGCTTCTTCCACTCCGCGGTCGGGTTTTAAGAAGTGTCGGGTGTGCGGGTCCAAGATGTCGTTGACGGACACGCACAACGCTTGCCTATGGTGCCTTGGGGAGGACCACGATACGGATGACTGTGTCGAATGCCAGTCGCTTACATCAAAGGCATTGCGGGAGTGTAAGAAGAAGCTTTCGGTGTGTAATGTGGCCAAGCCCCGGAAGTCGCGATCCACTGGACTTTCAACAGACGATTCGAGGGGTGACTCTCTGCATCGTCGTCATGAGTCCGGGGGGTCTCGGCCCAGGAGTCGGTCTCACCATTCCTCTGCCGCTTCGAGGCACTCACGGAAGCGCCATCACAGGTCGCCTTCCCAGTCCTCATCCGAGGACTCCTCCCGTCGGCGGGTTGTTTGTCCCAACAAGCATTCCACTCCTGAGGAATGGGATTCCTTCCAAAAGGAGATGATGGTGATTTTTCAATCGCAGGGCTTCGGTCCGTCTGCGCCGTTTAAGGACGCCGCCCGTGACCGTGCTAGAGACACCGTTCGTCTGCCTTCGGGCTCGAGCAGTCATCGTGACCACCGGACGCCTTCGAGGTCCCGGTCGGACAAGGTTGGTCGCTCTAGACATGCCCGTTCCAGGTCCCGGTCCTCGAGACCGCGTGAGCCTATGCAGTCTTCTAGGAAGACATTGACGCCTGCGGTGCCGAGGTCGTCGAGGGACTCTCTCGAGGCTCCGCCTCCGAGGAAGTCGTCGACGCCATCGGTGCCCAGGCCGTCGAAGGACACGCTCGGGGCTCCGCCCTCGAGGCCTGTGTCGATGCCGTCGAAGTTGTCGGCGCCTCGCTCGTCAGAGGTATCCCGCGGCACGGTGGAACCCTCCAGAAAGGCTCTGGCCAAGGCTAAGCATGTCTTTGTCCCTTTTTCTGTGCCTCTTTCCGCCCTCTGGATTTTATTTCTGAGGGGGATGAGGGATCTGAGGAAGGTTTGGTGCCTGAGGAGGTGCCTGATGAAATTTTGTCTGGTCACAGCCAGATTGAGGACCTGCGTCAGTCACTGCACGATGCCAGTGGTCTGGACACCTCTCTGGTGGCGGAGTTCTGTCGGCCTGAGCCTGGCACCGATGCCGAGTCCTTGTACCGGCGCCTTATGTCGAGGGTCACGGAATACTTGGGGTGGTCTGCACCACCTGTGGATTTTCTGCAGTATGACCTGACTGACATCCTCGACCAAGTTCCTCCAACTGACCCGGTACTACCATTCCATATGGCTATGCAAAGAAGGGTGGCTGCAGCTTGGACTGCTCCGGAGAGTCTCCCGGCAGTGAGCAAGTCTTTGCAGCGAAAATACCGCCCAGCCGGTAGTGACCCCTGCTACTTGACCATGCACCCCACTCCGGAGAGTCTGGTGTTGCAGACGGCCACGGCCCCAGCAAAGCAGACGTCTTACCCTACCATCCCTCCTGATAGGGACGACAAGCGTTTTGATGGCTGGGCGAAGAAAGTGTTTTCTTCAGGGGGTATGGGTTTACAGGCAGCCAACTCCGTGTGTGCCTTGTCACGTTTCATGCACACTCTGTGGAACTGTATTTCCTTGGCGGCTGAACATATTCCTGAAGGGGAGGAATGGGATGGTCTTCTTGCTATTGTACAGGATGGCAAGGATGCTATGTGTGAGACCGTTCAGTCGGGTTTGGACATGGCAAATTGGGTCAGCCGGTCCATGGCGGCGAGCACCGTAATACGCAGGTTTGCTTGGTTGCGGAAGTCGGGGTTTGCTCCTGATGTGCAGGCCCAGCTCCTCAACATGCCCTTTGATGGTGACGAGAGCCTTGAGAGGTTGCAGACCTCAAAAGCTGCAGCAAATTCGTTGAGCGCTGCAGTTCGCCAACCTCTGCCTTTTCGTCCTAGGGGACAGCAATGGAGGGGAGGTGCCTTTCGTTATTACTCATCCTTTAGTAAATCGAGAGGAGCTGCAAGTCAAAGGGGCCATCGTAGGAGTGCCAAAGGTGGAAAACAGGGTACTGGAGGTGCCAAGGCGCTTGGGCAGTTGTCTCTTTGCCCTCAGGCACTGCCGCAGCCGCTTCAGCTCAGTCATGAGGCCATGTCCCGTGGTTCGCCGGTTGAGGGAAGGCTGGCGCAGCATCTTGTAGAGTGGCGTGCCATTACTTCAGATGTGTGGGTTCTGGAGATCATAGCCCACGGCTACTGTCTTCCTTTCCGGCAGAGGCCTCACGACAATCCACCAGGGAATCTCTCTTTGAAGAGTCTGGATCCGCTCCTTGCGCAGGAAATTCAATCCCTGCTGGAGAAAGGTGCCATAGAACTGGTGCCTGTAGTGGAGAGGAACAAGGGATGGCATTCCCCTTATTTTTTGATTTCGAAGAAAGACGGGGGATTGAGACCCATCAGGGACTTGTGCGGTTTGAACAAGCTCCTCAGGAAGGACAAGTTCAAGATGGTTACTCTTTCTCAAGTCCTCCAGGCCCTTCAACTTCAGGACTGGTTGGTGTCTCTCGACCTCAAGGACGCTTATTTTCATGTGCCGATCCATCCAAAGCACAAGAAGTACCTGAGGTTCGCGGTTGGCGACTCGCACTTTCAGTTTCGGGTCCTGCCGTTTGGATTCACCTCCGCCCCGAGGGTCTTCACCAAGCTCGTGGTGGTGGTGGCAGCGTATCTCAGGAAAGGGGGGATTCAAGTCTACCCCTACCTGGATGATTGGTTGACCAGGGCGCGCTCTCCCGAGCAAGTCCTGGACCATCTGTCCGTCACATGCCACTCCTTTCACAAGCTAGGCTTCTCCCTCAACTTAAAGAAGTCCCATTTGACGCCAACCCAGTGGCTCCAGTACATCGGAGCAGTGCGCGACATGTCCCTGGGGCAGTGTTTTCCTCCCCAGGTGAGGGCTCATCACATTCAGCAGATGGTGCACAAGTTTCAACATGCCCAGAGTCTCCCGGCGTTCGAGTTCTTGAGGTTGCTCGGCCTCATGGCATCCTGCATTCTTCTTGTGCCGGAGGCCAGGTTGCGGATGAGCTCTCTGCAGTGGGCCCTCAAGATGCAGTGGTCGCAGTCCTCCGGCAAGATGTCTGATGCTGTTCAGGTGCCGCTCTTGGTTGCCCAGGACCTTCTGTGGTGGGCCGTCAAAGGCAATCTGAAGAAGGGGGCTCCGTTTTCCCTATCCTGGCCAGAGGTGATGATCATGACGGACGCATCCCTCATGGGATGGAGAGCTCATGCCAAGTTGACAGTCAGCAGTCGTTGGTCTCCGTCGGAGTCCAGACTCCATATCAATCTGTTGGAGCTGAGGGCCGTCAGGCTTGCCCTGAAGGCTTTTCTGACGACTGTGCGAGGAAAGAATGTCCTGATTCTGACGGACAACACAGTGGCCATGCACTACCTCAACAAAAAGGGGGGGGGGGCAGGGTCACTTCCTCTGTGCAGGGAGGCGATGCAGCTCAGGTTCTGGGCCATCCAGCAGGAAGTTTCGATCTCGGCAGTTCATCTGGCCGGAGACGAAAATGAGACGGCGGACGCTCTGAGCAGGCAGAGCGCAATCTCTCACGAGTGGGAGCTGGCTCAGGAGATTCTCCTGGAGATCTTTGCCCTTTGAGGGACCCCTCAGGTGGATCTCTTCGCCTCCAGTGTCAACCGGAAGTGCGAAAGGTTCTGCTCGCTGGAATTTCCTCCAAAAGGAGCCTTAGGAGACGCGTTCGTGGTGGAGTGGTCCTTACCACTGCTGTACGCGTTTCCTCCAGTCCCCGTCATCCCGCAAGTGCTGCGGAGGTTACAAAGGTTCGGTTCCCGGATGATCTTCATTGCTCGGGCTTGGGCTCGGAGGACATGTTACCCGGACCTTCTCGACTTGTCCATCTGCCCTCGACGTCGTCTTCCCTACCGAGACGACCTGCTCTCATGGGAGGGGTGTCAGGTTCTGCATCCAGAGGTCAGATCCCTCAATCTTCACGCTTGGCTTCTGAAAGGTTGAGGTATAAGGATTGAGACCTCCCTGAAGACGTGATGGAGGTGTTGCTTTCGGCCAGACAGCCGAAAACTAAGTCCCTGTACCGTTGCCGTTGGAGAAAGTTCTGCCACTGGTGCAGGGTTAAGAATGTGGATCCTTTTTCATGTGACATTCCTGTGGTTCTGTCTTTTTTGCTTTTGTTGGCCCACAGGGGCCTGCAAGTGGGTACTGTTAAAGGTTACCTGGTGGCGCTGTCTATATTTAAGCGCTCGTCTGAGGAGTGTTCTTATTTCAAAATTCCTTTAATTTCTCAGTTTCTCAAAGGACTTACTAATGTGTTTCCGCCGTCCCCTTTCCAGGTGCCTGGTTGGGATTTGAACCTTGTTCTGAAATTCCTTATGGGCGCTTCGTTTGAGCCTTTACATTCTTGTCCTTTGAGGCTGTTAACCCTTAAAATTGTGTTTTTAGTTGCAGTCACTTTCGCTCGCAGAGTGAGTGAGTGAGTTGCAGGCACTTTCAGTTAAGCCACCTTTCACTGTGTTTCTTAAGGACAGGGTTGTCCTTCGAGTTCGTCGTTCCTTTCTTCCGAAGGTGGTGTTGGAATTTCATTTGAGCCAGAAGGCTATTCTTCCGGCATTTTATCCTCCCCCACATCCTGGTAAGGAAAAGGAGAGGCTCCATAGGTTGGATCCTAGGAGAGCTTTGAGTTTCTACATTTCTCACATGTCCCGGGTCAGGTGGACGATCAGCTCTTTATTGGTTACGCTGGAAGGCGTTTGGGACAAGCTGTGACTAAGCAGACTTTGTCTAGATGGATTAACTTGGCAATTTCTGAATGTTACCGCTTGGCGGGTAGGGACCCTCCGGTAGGCTTACGGGCCCATTCTACTAGGGGTATGGCTGCCTCTACTGCCCTGCAGAGGGGTGTTCCTTTTCGTAACATCTGTGATGCAGCCACTTGGGCTTCGGTCCATACTTTTGTACGTCACTACTCCCTCGATTCTATCCATGGGCAGGATCTGGCCTTTGGCAAGGCGATCCTTTACTCTGCAATTTGATTGGGCATTCTAAATTTCTATATTCTAAATTCTTTTCCCTCCTCCATACATTGGTACTGCTTTGAGAGTCTGTCATAGATATGGAATACGTCGGAGGACCCAATCCCCTCGAAGAACAAGTTACTCTCTTACCTGGTAACGTTCCTTCGATGGGATGGTCCGACGACGTATTCCATATCACTCCCTCCCTACCTGCCGCGCTACAGAATTTCTCATGCGATTGCATCTTACGTTTCCGCAAGGCTTTCTGTGGTCATACTGGCAGTGGTTTGGTGCTACACTTTCTGGGGAAAAAACTACAACTGAGGCTACGGGCGTCGTGCGTCCTATTTATAAGATCCGGTGACGTCAGCTCGACGGAGGCCCTCGAGGACAGCGTATCGATGTCATCGACGCGGGACGCAGAAAGATTTTCCAAAGCAGCACAGCTGTGGTGATTACTGTCATAGATATGGAATACGTCGTCGGACCATCCCATCGAAAGAACGTTACCAGGTAAGAGAGTAACTTGTTCTTTGTCATGCCAAAAGGTTGGACTTTTGTGTATACATGGGAAAGGCACTTGCCAGACACTGCCTTCATGATATTGACTGGCTATTGTTGGAGCAGGTGTGAAATGATTGGAGCACTTAGGCATCTAATAGCAGTGAAATCCCTAATAGTTATACACAAGCCGAAACGGTTGGCTTTACCAATGTTAGTTTTGAACTGGACTTCAGTAAAAGGGTGTGCTGCATAGTGCTTGTAAATAGTGTGGCTGAAGGCAGATCTGTTTAAGACCTTTTTATTACACTGGTAGCTCATATACAGCTCCTATTAAATCATTAGCTCACGGAAGACTGCTGTGAAAATCCACTGGCAGGCACTTGGAGTGCAAAGTTTAGTGGTAAGGATTGATTAAAGGAAGGTCAGAGAGTTTCCATGCGGAGGTGTTTAGGACGGGGAGGGGTGGGAATGGCCGTAGGGATTAGCATGGCCATGGACAGTTAATGGGTGGGAAAATAACCAAACGACACTGACAAGAATTGTCCTTACTCGTATGCCATTTCCCGCTATCTGTACTCTAATGCAATTGTTGCAGCTTATAGGTGGCACTAAACCCAATACCCCAAACTAAAAAGAGCAGTGCTGCTGCAAACTTTTATTGCTGTTAATGTTCTCCCCCACTAAACAGGTTGATCGGTCTAAAGCTCTTTCTTTCCACTGTTAACACTGACCCGGGTCCAGCCTACATCTCTTTATAAGGCCGCTGGTACTCCCGCTCCATAGATGGACGTCACGATCAGCAGATCTCCCTGTCAACTTTCCATCTATGTCCCAACCTCCCGCCCCCCAAAAAAAAATCTTTCCAGACGCCAGTTACTGTTTGATATGCTTAGCGCCGCCCAATAGTGAATACCGGACTGCCCTCTTGACATTCCTGGGGAAATCACTGCTCGTATGGCGGCTAAAAAGATTGCAATTAACACATGCTCTCCATTAATGTACCCTATGGGCAATCTATATGGCGTTGATAATCATTAACTAAACGGCGTACATTTAGCACTTCATGGCTGTCGCCTTTGGGGCTTTTCTCCTCCTCCGCTGGTGGGGCGCGGGTGATTTTCAGTTATTTATGCTTGCCACGTATTACTTTATTTGTTGGGAGCGAAAGCTTAATATCCCACGTGTTTAGACCCGATAGCTAATGAGTCTGGGTGTTCTTTCTTTTCTGCGGCTGTTACCCATAGAGTACAGCTATGTCCTATGTATGCCCACAGACACTGCTAATTGTGCTTTTTAATACTGAAGTTGGGCCATGCCTTTTCTCTATCGTCTCTATTCTCTCCTATCATCCCCCCTTAGCCCACCTTTTCTTTTTGTCGGCAGGACTCGCAGATGACCTACATGTCTACCCTTCTATGTGGTGAAGGATGTTACTGTCTTAAGTGTTTGTGTGTTAATACTGGTGTACTGTAAACATTGTTTCGGGCGCCCTCAAGGCCCGTGTGTGCATTACACATCTTAGTATGGGTAGCTTGCGTCTTTCCATGTATGCACGTTACTCGTGTTATAGAAACTCACTATAGTCGGTAGTAAATAATACGTGTGATTGCTCTCCTGTAACGCTTCTCCCAACGTAGAGCAGTTACAGGCATTGCCACCTGACGTCTAATCAGTCACCACGTCCTCAGTGTCCTAACGCTCTGTACGTAGACGCGTTGTTTGAGTTTCTCTATGAACCTTCCTTAACAAATGGACAGTGTCTTATTGAATCCAATGTCATAGTCTCGCACTGTTCGTAGAGGCCTTTGCAGTGTTGTTAAGCAATGTCCTGCGTAGCCAGCTGTTTGCTTAACGGCCACTTAACTGAAAATAAACCCAACACTGAAAAAAGTGCTAATGGCACTTTCGTAGATGCATGAGCTGCTGCTTGTCATAGTCGCGCCCCCAGGGACTACATTTCTGTACGAATAACTGTAGACCGCTTTTCAATTACAAAACACTGCCGGCGCGAGATTGAATTGCTAACCATGGAGCGCGTCGTGTGTTATGTACTTGGCTGGGCTATTTTCATCGAGAAATTCTGCCTATGCATCACCTTGGCAACATCTTTGCAGAGTTTACAACTTTCCGCAGCATGTTGGCATCGGCTATGCAGTCTTGGCAAACAGCTGCGCTGCAGCTGAGCTGTTTTAACATGCCACCACACATGGTCAGTAGTAAGTGGGCGAGCGGGGCTGTCCCCACTGTAGCTGCTCGGGCAGCTGTGTCTGTGGGCATACATAGGACATAGCTGTACTCTATGGGTAACAGCCGCAGAAAAGAAAGAACACCCAGACTCATTAGCTATCGGGTCTAAACACGTGGGATATTAAGCTTTCGCTCCCAACAAATAAAGTAATACGTGGCAAGCGTAAATAACTGAAAACCACCCGCGCCCCACCAGCAGAGGAGGAGAAAAGCCCCAAAGGCGACAGCCATGAAGTGCTAAATGTACGCTGTTTAGTTAATGATTATCAACGCCATATAGATTGCCCATAGGGTACATTAATGGAGAGCATGTGTTAATTGCAATCTTTTTAGCCGCCATACGAGCAGTGATTTCCCCAGGAATGTCAAGTGGGCAGTCCGGTATTCACTATTGGGCGGCGCTAAGCATATTTCTACGGGAAATGGGGCTATTTTGGAGGGTAACCACAAAATGTATCCACGCTGGAGCTCGTAGGCTAAGACTTGCCATAAAAAAGACACGGGGATGCGCCCTTAATGAGTTCCAGGCAAATCACTGCTCGCGTGGGACGCAGCATTTGTTTTGTACATCAATGTTCTCAGAGAACAGTAGTCTACAACATATTTACTGTATGTGTATTTCTTGTGTTTCAGCTTTCGGTAGTTCACTGCAAACGGAAGTGATTTCATCAGTCTACCAAGGAGCAGCGCACTGTGTTTTTATTCTTACTTTCTGACTTGTTGGGGTCTTGTTTTAATTGCTCAATCACCAATAAAGCAAGGACACCTGTTATGTTGTGAAAATGCGACTTGCCAGCTCTAGTGATAAAAGCATACTTTCGTGCCTTTACCTGTCTTTATTGGGTTTCTGTTAAGCGTAATATTAGTGCGCAACTTTCATTCGCAGGTTTCTATATGGCGCGGGTGGGCTTGGCCATTAACGGCCCGCCAGCCCGAGCCATAGTAGTCTCCGTCGAAGGTGAGGGCTTTGCACCGTTAATTGCCAAGCCAGCCCGCAAACGACGGTATTAATGTCCTGCTGCTTCGCCCGATAGAAGGTGACATTTGCCTTTTGTGCCGATATTGCCATTTTAATTTCAGTAAGAACACGCAGTACCCACAAAGGACAAGTCTCTCCTTGGCGCCTTTTGGCAACAATCTAAACGAGTACGGTTGCACTGTGCACATCATGGTACACTGCAAATACCACACACGTTAGTAGAAAGCTAGTTGTGTGCTCATGCGCCCACTGTACTGTTTCATTGAGTTCACCAAATGATCTTTGATTGTAGTTCTGTGATCAAAAAACGTCTCTTTGTAAAGTAAATATACTGTATTATGTATTGTCATACAACAGTTAAAACAACATATGATGGGTTATTTATAACGCGCATAATATCCAGAGGTTTCTAAGCGCGGGTCTGGGGATCGAACCTGTGGTGCTCCGTGAGCATTGGGCCTCAGCTATCTTTCCGATACGCATGTTTGTTATCATTACATCCATAAATGAAAGAGAAAATGTTAGAAGGCATTGAATGGTGAAATACTGAAATCACCAAAAAAGGCCTTGGCACCTGGGGGGAAAACCCATGGCAGTTAAAGGCCTGCCAACACGTGTTTCAACTGGAAGGTCTTCTTCAAGGCATTAGTTCTAAATCATGAAGCAATTGTGTGTAATATGAAATGTAAAATCAAACCATGGTAGTATAAATCAGTATATTTATATGGTGGTACATGAAGGTAAAATAATAGTTAAAAATAATCCAACATAAAACAAATTATAATCATGATTTGTCATGCATAATTATGTACGGCAGCCCAGGAAAAACAGGAGAGAGAGAGAGAGATACTCACAAAAGACACTAGACGCGATTAATTAAATGTTCGTTGATGAATGTGTATTCTAGAATACATATAAGGCTTAGCCCATTGTTTTTTAATTTTTTTAATTTTACATTTTTAAAGCGCTCACACAGCCCACGAGCATCAGGCGATGTCCTTGCTACTGCTGATCAAAATGTTCGTGATGAAGTGTAGTCTTGGAAAAAAAAATTGAACCTGAAACAGTATTCTTAAACCTGCAATTGAAAACATAAATTAAATATCTTTTGTGGATACTTAAATACTCATTATTGAGCGCTGGTAACTTCCTAATGTGATCGTCTCGGGAGGATAGCTCAGGGGCAACATGCTCGCCTTGGAAGCAAGACGAAACAGAGCAAAACAATTTCGATCCCCAGGTCCACACTTAGAAACTTCTGGGTATTAAATGTGTTGTAAATAACCTATCGTATCATATCTAAGCCAAAGTGACTCACCCTTGGATATTTTCTTCCTAATGGAAATAGTGAGACTCTTATGTTCAAATCAGAAAAGATGTCGGCATTCCTGAAGAAATGCATGAAATTGTTATGTTCTGCTAATTCCTTTTCTTTTGTGGCTAAACGTGTGCTCTCCATTGTATCCTGTTGCCAACGAGAGGTAAAAATAATGTAGGAAGTAACTCTAGATGTGATCAAGTCCAGGTCTGATCTCTTTCCTTAATAATGTGGAAGGGATACATCCGAGCTGGCATTCAGCAAAAGTGTTGGCGTAGCGCGTGCATCGAGCCACCATTTTGTATATGTATACTATACTGGAAGATGTCAGCGCATAAACGCCTGACATCGCGAGGCGACTTTGTCAGACATGAGGGCTGTGTGGTTGCTGTAATTAGGTGCTAACATGTAGTATGAAAGGATGCCTGGGGAATGTATATGTTCATTCTTCTCCATCTAGTATAATATCCTATTATGAGTGTCTATAGATCTAATCAATGGCGTCTTATTTAAACATAAATATATGAATAGGCATCATCAGTGATGACTAAAATAGTCAGATTGGCAGATTCTTATATACCTAAGTCTTATTGAAGCAGTTTCATTTGCACCTTGCATACAAAATAAGGATAAGGGTAAACCTCTAAGAAGGATCCTATGAACAAGCTGTAAATAGTAATCCTACAGTAATCCTACAATACCAATAACGTTATTAATGTTCATCTTTCGCTACAGAGTTCACCATTAAATATGCAATCTTCTTGTATAATTATAAGAAAACAAAGTTCATGGCCTGTATAAAGTACAATTAGAGTGCTCCTGAATTCACAAATCAATCGTTGTGCTTCTCGCTTGAGTTTACGTTTCCCGATCTCCTCCTCTAGGATCGATCTTGATATCTACCAGTCCCAGAAATGTCAAGTCTTCTTTATGACAATCTGGATGTTCTTTGGCCCAGTGAGCGGCTAGGGGCATCTTGGGGTCCTGACTTCCAATCATACCCTATGTGTTCTCTCATGCGGAACCTCAGTTCCCTAATAGAACTGCCAATGTACATTTTGTGACTTATTGGAACAGTCGCGTATGTACAGCATGTTTCGTTCTACAGTTAATCAAATCATGTATTTTGAAAATCTGCCCATTATTCATTCTGAGTTCCTTAATATTGTTTGCAGCAAATTTACACATGGAACATGTCCCACAATTATAAAAACCTGTACATTAAGCTAATGTGCCCTCCTTTGTAGATTTTCATTCATTCTTTTGTAGCCAGGTGTTCTGACAAATCGTGCTTGGAGGTTATTTGGGCATGGGCCTTAATTATACTCTTATTGCTGATGTACAGTCCCCTCATCATCTAAGTGAGGCAAAAAACCTTGGTGTCATCTTTGACTCACTCGCTCCTTCTCCCCTCACATCACAGACATTGCCAAGAAGGCCCACTTTTAGCATCATCTCCTCAGAGGTATTCTTCCCTTCCTACATTTCCCCAGAAACTCAATGTCTAGAGAGCTCTGGTTCACTCTAGGCTGGACTACGGCAACAGCCTCTTCCTCAATCTACCTCTTTCCACTCTTGGCCCCCTTGAACTAATCCTGAATAGGACTGCAAGACTTACCCTTGGCCTCAAGCCCACGGACTGCATCTCTCCAGCCCTTAAATCTCTCAGTTGGCTCCATGTGGCTGCAAGGATCAAATTCAAGACGCTCTGCATCACCCACAAGGCATTCTGGGGCCTGGGACCCCGCTACATCTCTCTCTCTCTCTCTCTGAATGCCTCCCCGCTAAAGTCCTTTGTTCCTCTAGCTCCAACTCTCTGTAGATCAGATGTTTTTCCAAGCAGGGAGTGGGGGGGGGGGTAGATCTCTCTCTTCGGCAGGTGCCTGGCCTGGGCACCCCTTGTGAGCACTTGCCTGGCCCCTGTGCTGCCCCCCCGCATCTTATTCCCTTGCATTATGCCGCCCGCCACCACTCCTCTACCCCTTGCACTTCTTTCTGCACTTGCACAATCCGAATGTCACAAAGCTTTGTAGGACCGTTACTGTTGTTTTAAATCCCCCGTTCCATCCCCCACACCCCTTGTTGCCTTCTGGCGCCTAGAAACACTTTTTGCTGTACAGTGTAAGAAGATTCAATTCAACACTACAGCTAAGTCAATGCCTAGTCTGGGATACTGAATGGAAACCCTTATTGATATATCTTTATGTTCAGTTCATGAGTTCTGGATGACTACCCCTATATAACACCCCTCTCTTAGAATCCCCCTGACCCCACTGAGCCAAGAAGTAGTTCTGTTTTGCAAGTTTAAAAGGTTTATTTGAGAATGTAAACAATATATATATATCACACTTTATAATAAATTAATAATTGAATATCACACTTAATCTGAGCAGTAATCAATAATGGATGGTCTGGCACTAGCACACTTCCTTATAATCAATGATGAGCGGGTATAGGATGGATAAGATGGCAACAATATTTTTATGGTTTCAAATAGATGCAATGTGGAATGAAAATGCAGTACAGAAAATAACTTGATAGGATTTCAGCAAAAGACAATGTAATCACTTTCTTGGACAATTCACCCCCCCCTTTATGCAATGTAAGGAGATGAAGAGGAGAGCACACAGTTCTTAGGAATGCAATCAAATAGAATTCAGTTCAATTCCCCCCCAGCAGCTTATACAACAGATAAGAGTTTTGAAACACAGGCAAAATGCTTGGAATTTGGTGACAATGAAGTGAGAAATATGCTGAAAATGCTTTTAATTCCCTTCAGGAGGTTCAGGGTGAGTGAAAGATACTTGGGATGAGCTCAGGCTCCCTTTAACAATGCTCTAGGAGTAACTAGCAGGTTAAACACATTTTTGGCAAAGGAAAGCAAGGAAGCTGCTGTTTTCACACGTGGCTGGATTTTTAACCAAATCGCGAATCGTGGCAAAATTTGCGAATGCGTGAATCACGATTACGGCAAAAGTATAAGGAGTAGCAAGTCAGTTCTAGGTTCGTTGAAAAGCTAAGATTCTAAGCTTTCAGAGGAAAGTTTCTAGCCCAAACGGTTCCAACGATATGAATTATTTTCTAAAGGTTGTTTTTCGAATTTAAAGTAACTCAAATTGACAGGTGAAAGCTTTTAAAAATGACAGGTGACAGCTATGCGGCTGCAGAATTGACAAGTGACAGTTAGGAGGCAGTTCTACTTAGATTAAATAGATTGAATTATATCACTGGAAACTATAAGAGATTTGGTTTCACACCGTCCTAGCTGTACTCACAACGTATTTGGAAGGTCTAGGTCTCACAGATCGGGTCAAGATGGCTTTGGTTCTGGTTTCGCCCCTGACGGTCTCTGCGCACAGCGTCTGGTCTCTGCTCTGCTGGTCTGGTCTGACACTGCTCCTGGATCTCTGGGTACAGCGTCTGTGCACAGCTCCTGGATCTTTCTGCACAGCTTTCTCTGGACACAGCGCTGATCTGCATGACTTCTGGATGCTGCTACCACGGTTAGCTTTGCTGGATGCTGAGGCCTGCTGAGAAGAGTTCTCAGTTTGTGGGTTTAGGCCCTTGCTTTGAGTTCTGAATCAAGTTCTTTGGAGTTTTAAAGTCTAAGTGTTGGATCTGGTATCTTCTGGATGTTGTGTGGTCCGGCAGAGCGCGTTGCAGCAACTGGATTTGAATCTCTCTACCTGTCCCAGCAGTCTCTTTTTATGTGTTTTGAAAGTGGGCGTGTGCCTGGGCCTAGCTAAGCCTGCCCCTCTCTACTTGTCATTGGCCCAATTCTCCCCTCTCCCATGATTGGGGGAAGGAAATGTGAGTCAGAGTGATGCTGTAGGTTTTATGGGTCAGAGGATCCTCCCCATGTCAGTTTGCCCACAAATCTATATTTGATTCAAATACATATTGCACAGATACACAGTTGTTTAAAATTACATGCACCCATCACATATCACATGAGGTATATATACTCTGTTCAAACTCTGCTCTTCCTGGAGGGCTTGCATTCAGAAATGGCAACATTTTGCACTTTTTAACTGGTTTTGCAATATCGGACATTTACCCAAATTTACACACGTGCGCAAGGAGTATGGACATTAATTGATGAAGTGTCAGATTTTTAACATGCAGACATTTTGAGTGAAACCCTATTTTCCGCTAGCAACCCCCCAGATCATACCACCAGGTCCTAAAACCTCTTAAAATGTGCGCAGAAAAATCACAAGAATTATGGTATAATTTAGATAATTTTGACAAGTCCGCACCATGAGTTATACATCTTTCTTAAAATCATATTCTGGCCAACAGGGGTGTGTCTTCCCAGGTCACATGGTGGAGAAACCAGTCTATCCACTTTCTTTAAGCTCAGCCTGTCCTCAGAGGGGGCTGCCCCTCCCCGTTTCTGCCAAGAGGAAGCCACTTTTACGACGCCCCCAATATAACTTCTGCCTGAGTCAAGGAAGGGATTTGTTCAAAAGGAAGCCATTTACGATCCCCCCAATAAACCATCTGCCTGGGCCCAGGACAGGCCTTTGTTCAACTCCCTGTAGCTGCTCCACCCCTAATCTAATCAGAGAGGTGACAACTCCTTTTGGCAAGGGGAAGAGTGGCTGAGCAGGTTTTAACTCCTGTGGGGGTAGATGTCAGGCAGAATTCAGTTTCATTAAGCCAGGTTTCAGCTAAATGTCACTTTTTGTCCCCCAGTTTAAGTCTATTACGATTTTTACATACACATTAAATAATTACTTCCTTCAAGTCATTTCAGAGTATAGTTTTACATTGTATCCACCTCTTAGCAAGTCTTTCCTTGGTCTGGTTTTGTTTCATTTGTTCAGTTTTACACATACGTCTGGTGGTTTTAAAACGCCGGCTTTCTGATAGTTGTGAGTACTGGTAATGCAACCATTTTTGGGATTTAAGAAAATGAATTCCCCACAGTTCTAGGTTGCTTTTGGCAATCAGCATTCCCAGTGATTTCAGGCTACTGTGTGGGTAGCCCAATGGTGGTTTTAGGCAGTGCCCTCCTGTGCTCACAACCTAGGCAAAAATGGGTGGCAGCCTATCCTTCATGCATTTCCCTGTGCATTTTCTGGGAAGTTCTGGCCATCATGATGTTTTCCATGCCAGTACTGCACAGTTTTCCTATTCTGGCGTACATGTGGGCTTTTTGGCCATCTTGGATTTTCTAAGCCCACAGCACCAAATGTTGCAGCATGATAGCTCAAACGTGGGTCAGGACACCCAACAACAGTGTGCCTTACAAATGCTCAATGCATCAAGTTAAATCAAACTGTATAGTGGAGTCATGGCACTGCTTCTCGTGATACAGTTAAATAAGTCAGCAGCCTAATTTATTGGCCTGACATAAGATAATTTTATGGAGGTTAAAAACTCTTGGGGCTCATCTGCCTGCGCTGACTACTATGAAGGTTTTCCCTTCCAAAGGTTGCTTGAGGTTGCGTTTGTTGGGAACATTACATCTGCCCAGTACTTGTTGTCTTTATGCACGCACAACCTAACACTCTGATCCTTTTTTAGTTTTTGTTATTAGGTACGAGCCAAAACGATTGCATTACAATACAGCTAGGGAGAAAAGGCATATGCGGGAGGGAACAAAGCTTGTAGTTGTTGTTTGGTTATTTTCCCACCCATGGCAATGCTAATCCCTATGACAATTCCCACCCAGTTCCTGCCCCTCCCCGACCAAAACAACTCTTTGTGGGAACTCTTTGCGCTAGTTTTACTCAAGCCTTACCATCAAACATTGCATTTGAAGTGCCTGCCAATGTTTTTTCAGTCGTCTCAGAGTTACTGACTTAATTGGAGCTGTCAACAAGCTACTGGTGTAATAAAAATGTCATGACCAGGTCTGCCTTCAGCCATTCGATTTATAAGCACTTGCGTGTCCTTCACAGAAGTCCTGTAAAAAAATCAGCATTGGCAAAGCCAACAGTTTTAGCTTGTGTATAAGTACTTAACAAACTGCTCCTTGTTTCTGCTAGGCTGCTTACATTTTCGCCAACTCTCTGGATCTCCTTCCTAACGCCCACCTGTCTGACTATCGCTGCCACTTTTAATCTTGTATGGCTGACTCTGCTTGCCTTAATGATCCCAAGGATTGGTAGGGCCATTCATCTGTTAGCCCTGGGTCTTCAAATTAGTCGGGGATCTCTTTTGGTTCTACCAGCCTCCCAGGAGTGTTCTCTTGTTTCCCATGCTCCTGTGGCTTGACTTTCTTGATGATTGTGACCATTAGTTGCTTGATTGGGCTTGGGGCTACTGGCCAAGGGCTCAAACAGCAGCTGCCGGCTAAGTCGGGCATGGCTGTTCTGACGCTGGCCTGCTCCTTGATCTGGCTCTCTACATGGATGGTGACGCTGTTCCAGCAGTGTCACATGTGTATGGTGGTTTATAGTCATTTTTTCGAAAAAAGGTCGCATTTTTTTATTCGAAATGGGGGGGTTCCCCCCCCAGCCCCCTTTTTTTTTAATTTTTTATTGTTTTACCCATTTTGTTTTATTCCCGGACCCCAAAATAAATATATAATTAAAAAAAGGAGAATTCCACTTTTTTTTGGGATATTTTTTTGACATTATTGTCTTTCGACATTTTATTTCGAAATTATGACTGACCACCGTGTATGGCGTTTGTAGATTCTCCAACATGGGGTATGGCTTGGATTCACATGCTCTTGAACATTTCCCGTCGTCAGGTTGGGAATCCTCTGTAAAAGAAAACAGTTTCACTTTCACTTAAAAACTGTAGTTCTCCTTTAAACCAATCACTGTCCTCTGGGTCATACTGCCTCCATCCAATAACAGTCCTCTCCCTAAACCCCTCCTCTGGTAGCCATCTTCAGATTTTTACTGCACGCTTCAATGTTGGGAGTCCTCGAGTTTGCTCTCTGAGCTATTTGTACGTTTTTGAAAGGAAAAAGTTATATTTTTGTTTCAAAGAAGCCTGTGTACTCTTTTCTTTATCTACTGACAATGGGGATCCGGTGTCGGTGAACCTCCACGCCCCTCAAGAGCGAAGATCGTCAAAGATTCTACAAGGCCTTTGGGCCTACTTCGCGCCCTCCGACCATGACAGAGGAGAAGGAGGGGAGGTCTCTCTTCAAGCCCTGCACTAAATGCGGGCTACGGAATGTGTTTGTGGAGGACAAGCGCCTACAATGCCTCTACTGCCTGCACCCGGACTACAAGGAGGTAGAGAGTGAGATTTGCTTCGGATAAAAAAAAACCTTGAGGGACAGGCACCATAGGCTGGTGGCATGGCTTAACGCGAAGGCCTCTAACTCGTGCAGGGTCATGCCTCACCTGGTGGCATGTGCCTCATCTGTGGGGGCTCAAGAGCCGCAAGTTAGAGTTCACCGGTTTTGCTGCGGAAGCAAGTCCCATAGTGGATAGGCTGTGTTCAACATCAACTTCCGCCTTCATTGCCAGCCTAACATCAAGCTCCTCTTCAAAGAGCAAGTAATCTACCCCAGCTAAACTACGTGAGAAATCCGATAAGCCACGGACGGAGGACAAAAAGGCAGAAAAAACCAAGCAGATCCAACCGGCACAGGTGAAAACCTTGTCTGTGACACAGTCGATGAGTGCTACTGCAGCGAAGGGCGCTGATCCTGCGAGGGTAGCTCCCACAGCTCAGAAGGTGTCGCTACCCCCAAAGCGCGACACCACCGCAGTGACTTTGGCAAAGTCTAAAGGCACACCTGAAGGTGTGAAACCGGCTCATACCGAGTTCAAGACCCTCAGTGGGTGAAAAGGTGGGAGGGGAGGAGCCCCGAAACAGCCCTCACAGGCCGTCGCCCAAGCCATTGAAGTCTCGTCCACAGACGGCAAGGATCAGGAGTCCTTACACACGGTCTACGAGGATGTTGAAGAGGACGGCGCAGGGCCTAGTTTTCCTGTTCTGCCTGCTCAGCTGAGGGACGTGTCCTTGGGTATGCTGTCGACTCTACACACCTTGATGTCAGAGATCCTAGACCTTCGATGTCTCAACAAATATCTAAAGCCCCAAAAGTTCAAGATGGTCCAGTTGCAACACTTGTTCTGCCAACTGGAAAAAGGAGACTTCTTGACGTTGTTGGATCTGGAGGATAATTATTTCCACGTCTCCATTCACAAGAAACATCCAAAGTGTCCACATTCTGTAGTGCAGGGACAGCACTACCAGTTCAAGGATCTACCGATCGACTTGAAGTCAGCCCCCTGGGTGTTCACAAAATGCCTGGCACCAGTGGCGGCCCATCTAAGTCTACAGGGCATACACGAATACCCGTACCTGTACTGGCTGATTCGTGCCCGCTCCAGGGAGCTGGCCGACGGACAACTGGAGACGACCTTCTGGTTACTGACGGATCTGGGATTCTCTGTCAACTTTCCGAAGTCCAGCTTAACTCCATCGCAGAACGCACTGTTCATAGGCGCCAGTCTCAATACAGTATCTTTTCTGGCGTCGCCCTCAGAGAAGAGGATAGCAGCCATTCAAGGGAAGGTGCAACAGCTGTCGTTTGGGAAGACAGCCACGGTGCAGGCCTTCAAGGCGTTACTGGGCATGATGTCCTGCATATACCTCGTACAGCACTGCAGATTGCAAATGTGTCCCTTACAGGAATTCCTGGATGCTCTCTGGGGACAGGTGTTTGGAAGTTTCACGGACAAGATCCCCCTCGATGACAAGTTCTGTCGGGCGATAGGATGGTAGGGCATCCGCTACAGGATCGCCCAGGGATTGGAAGGCTGCTGAGCCATCACCGGACGTCTACACGCCAGAGGCCTGTGGCTGCCGGAGAAGGATCTCAATATCAACATCCTGGAGCCACGGGCAGTATTCTGGTTCCTCAAGTCGTTCGTTCAGTCTCTGAAGGGCAAGGTGGTGAGGCTCTTCACGGACAACATCACCACCATGTTCTACATCAGGAAACAGGGGGGCACTCGATCCCCAGCGTTCTCCCTGGAAGCGCAGGACTTGTGGCGCTAGGCCACTGGACAAGGGATGTTCCTCATCCCTCTTCACCTAGCGGGAGTCAAGAACACCATCTCAGACTCCCTCAGCAGGGAACTGCACGCCTCCCATAAGTGGGAACCTGAACAGGATTGGGTGGACCGGCTCTTCGTCAAGTGGGGGCAGGCCCCAGATCGATCTATTTGCAACAGCAGCGAACTCCAAATTCCAGAAGTTTGCCAGCAGATTCCACCAACCGAGGAGCCTGGGGGTACGTGTTCTTCCCGTGGAAAGGGCTCTTTCTGTACGCGTTTCCTCCATTTCCTCTTCTGCTGCGAGTCATCAACACACTCTGTGTCACTGCAGGATGATACTCATCGCCCTGGTGTGGCCGAAGCAGATTAGGTACCAGACCTTCTCAGACTGTCAAGCTGCATATGGTTCAGGATCTTCTCAGCAGTTAAGCAGGCGCAATCCTGCATCATGACCCAGGATCGCTGAACCTGAGGGCTTGGCTCCTACAGCCCTAGCGTTTAGAGGATACGAGTTGCCAGCGGACTGCAGGGAGGTCCTCGCCAAGACTAGGGTGTCGTCGACCTTGAAGTGCTACGGGTACAAATGGAAGCATTTTGCTAATTGGTGCTGGCCTGCTAAGATTATCCTTTGGAGGGTAACGACCCCACATATCCTGGCGTTTGCTATCCTTGGCCATGGCCGGACTGGCACACGCCTCCATCAAGCTACATGTGGCGGCTATCTCCCGCTACACCAGGTCACTTGGAAGATCTTTACTTTGGTCCCACTGACTCGTCAAGGAGTTTCTCAAAGGACTTTACAGATCTTTTCCACCGGTGAAGGCTCCTGCCCCGGCGTGGGAACTCAACGGGGGTCAGACAGGCTCATGGGGGCCCCCTTCGAGCCTCTGCATCTGCCCTGCTCAAGTTTCCCTCGTGGAAAAACGACTTTCCTTGTGGCCATCACCTCTGCCAGAAAGGTAGGTGAGATCCAAGCCCAATCCTGCAGGCAACTGTACCGGACTTTCCACAAATCCAGGGTGGTGCTATGCATGCACCCCTCCTTCATGCTGAAGGTTCTTTCGGAGTTCCACTTCAACGAGCCTTTGGTGTTACCTGTTTTTTTCCCCAAAACCATTGTCGCTGGCGGAAAGGGCCTTGTACTCGTTTGACATTGCACGTGCCCTAAAGTTCTACATGACCCGCATGAAGAGTTTTCGGAAGACTTCACAGCCGTTCCTGAACTTTGGTCCTGTGAACCATAGGAAGGCCTTGTCCAAGGCTTCCATTTCAAGATGGCTCGCCAGCTGCAACATGCACTGTCATTGGTTGGCTAACCGACTCTGCACGGCCGCCCGAGAGCCCACTCCAACAGAGTGATCGCTGAGACGACAGAATTCCTGTCTGGTGTGCCCATGCTCGACATATGCAGGGCTGCTATGTAGAAGTCCACTCACACCTTCACAAAATTCTACTGTGGGAGGAGTCCAGAGTCGGCCAAGCAGTGCTACGAAACCTGTTTGCTTGAGGTGAGTCTGTTTCAGGGGTCAGTGTACTTGCTTCTGTTGAGCCTTGTCACCTCCCGTGGTTGTGTAATGTTGCACTGCTATGTATTAGTTATTCATGAGCATGTGAATCCATGCTAGACCCCATGCTGGAGAAGGTTTAAGTTACCTACCTGTAACTATTGTTATCCAACATGGGTCTGGCATGGATTCACATGCAAACCCTCCCTCCGGCCCCTCTGCGGCTCTTATTAGTCATACTGCCACTTTACGTGCTTACCAAATCTGGCAGCCAGAGGAGGGGTTTAGGGAGAGGACCGTCATTGGATAGGGGCAGTATGACCCAGAGCACAGTGATTGGTTTAAAGGAGAAATACTGTTTTTAAGTGAAAGTGAAACAGTTTTTTCTTTTACCGAGGATTCCCAGCCTGACAGGGAATATTCATGAGCATGTGAATCCATACCAGACCCATGCTGGAAAACAATAGTTAGAGGTAAGTAACTTAAACCTTTCTCGCTGCCTCAACCCTCTGGGAGCTCTGGTGAAAAAGAGCGTGGGCATAACCTGAGAGGGAATGGGAATAGGCTCAGTAATCACTTAGTCATTTAAAAAAAAAAAAGAAAACAATCTATCCTTTGTCTACCTGCCACTACAGCTGCCAGTCTGTAGTCTTTCTGGGGTGGGGAGGGAAGCAACGCTCTGGGGGATTCACCTTATTGCACTTTCAGGGGGTGCTTTATGGAGCGGATGGCCTCCCCTAATACCTCCTGTGCTTCTTAGGGCCCCCACCTATTCCTCAAAGTTGACTGTCACACATGACACTTGTCCCCAGGTAACAGGAAAGATGGTAACAAGGAAAAAGAGTGTCCACGGACTGTGGCTCACTCGCGTCCCCTGCACACTCCAAATATTGTAAAATGAAAAACAATAATTAGTCAATAGTTCTCACGTCAAATTTATGTGTCTAGTTAATTTCCCAAAGGTTTATTAGAGCGAGCCCCGTGTCCGCCCTTCACTTGAATGGATGTTACCACTTGTTGATATTGTTTTCAGGGGACGCGAGTGAGCCACAGCCCGTGGACACTCGGTTTTTCCTTGTTCCTATGACTACCACAAACTAGTGTCAGGGTTGTGTCTTTCTCCTCTGCAACTCGCTACCCACCCTAATACTGTATTACTCTTTTACAACAAGAGGTGTGCAACAGTGGTTTATTTTTTGGCTTGAGCAGGAAAGATGGTCCCATTGGAGTATTGGGGATCCCCTAACTCGCAACCTTCTGAGCCCCATTTTCTTGCAAAGTTTGGGAGAATAACCGGGATAGGTCAGGACACTGAACTCGTCGGAATGCTTAGATCAGCACTATACTAGCAGCATTGATGGATTGGGATCATTCCTTGAGGCTCTACTAACCGTGAACAAAAGGGTGAAGTCCACTGCAAGGAATAACATATTTTTGTAAATATATATATTTGGACCCGGCCAGCACGCATTTTTAGTTGCCAACTGGGCATAATGAAAATCCAGGACTAACTCCACTATATGTATTTTGAACAGATCCAAGTATTTTTACCAAGCATTTACCTTGAAGGTGTAATGGACTAAAATAAAGTTTCCGTATTTTACGATAATTGAAACATTGAACTGAAAGACCAAAAACGTCTCTTTTGGGTTCCCCTCATAAAAATGAAATGCCTTCAAGTTGTTGAATCAAGTTGAAGATAAAAAGAGCCATAGAAATCAGAGTAAACCTTGGCAATCACACAAGTGTCTCACAACCCTGTCCTCTTGCCACCACAATCCACTCAATTCCCAACATTTTCAGTGGTGTCCAGAATATGAGCAAATTCCAACCAACAGCAGAGTTCAGACATGATTTCTTTTAAGAGAAGAAACAGACAGGAGTGATGCATCATTGTGAAGTTTAGTTTTATTTTCATTATCTAATAAACAATGTTAAACATTAGAATGTTGAATGAAAAATTTAAATCAATACAAATAAAAATCATCAGCTAAGCATAATCCCATTTAGCACAACTTCTTTTCGGATCTAGCACATCAGTAACGCTTTACTAATGTAATCAAAGTTAATTTATCATTGTGAACATCCATTATGACCCGTTAGAACATCATGCTGTATCGAATATGCAGACTTACTTCATCTTTGCCAAGTCATAGGACTGACCCGATCACTGGATTCACATTTATAGTAGCACAACGATAACCTAATTTGGTTGGTATCTGCACCAGCACAATGACAGTATTTGTAAAGTTGGATGCACCAGTACGGAGACCACATATGCATTGCAGTTAGCACAAACCATGACGGTGCTAGGTAGTGGGCTCTGTGGGCCGTGTTCTTCACCATTGCAGATCCTTTGAAACCCTGAAACGCCTCCCTACTGCCACCTGCAAAGAAGTGAATTGAAGTAGACTTGAATGGATTGCATTCTCAGACAGATTCCTGATCTATATAGATCATCCCCTCAGAGCCATCTCCTTGGAAACGTTTAACGGCATCAGTCAGATGGTCTCAAGTTTCTAGAACGCCAGCAGACTGCCACAATCTTCCTTGCTCTGCCTCTTGAATCTCATGGCCGCCTGCATTTTCCTGGTGTTGAGGCCAGGCTGCAGATATGATCCCTTCAATGGCTTCTGAGGGGTCAGTAGTCACAATATTTTTGCAAAATGTATTATGTCCTACAGATATAGAAGGTAGCCAGCAACATCTCCTGGTATGCCGACAGCATGGTGGTGGGGAAACCCTTTTGGCCACCCTGGCCAAAGGCACACAGAGTCACAGATGCGCCCCAGAAGGGCTTGGTTGCTCACTGTGGGGATCTGCAAGTGAACGGTATTTGGTCCCTGGTGGAACGTTGTTGGCATATCAACCTGCTGGAGCTGTGAGAAGTTAGTTTAGCCCTGACTGCTTTTGTGCCTTTCCTAGGGGAGAACATCTGATTCTGACACTACACAGTGGCCATTCAATACTTCAACAAGCAAGGGAGGGTTTGGTCCCTGCCGCTATGCAGGGAGGCCATGCAGCTATGGTTCTGGCTTCTGGAGAACAGGATCTTTGCCTTGGTAGCCAATCCGGCAGGGGCAAAGAATGGATTGCAGGTGCTCTGAGTAGACAGAGCATGGTCTCCCAATTATGGGAGATATGCCCTGAGGTCATTGCGGAGATCCTCTCCCTGTGGGGAACCCCATCAGTGGATATGTTTGCCAAGAAGGACAATGCAAAATGCAAGCAGTTTTGCTCAAGCGAATTCCCTGCGTGGTGGGAATTGAGAGATTTCTAGTCATCCTGTGGGTTAGCAGGAGGTTTTAGGCTTCATGATCTTGATTGCCCGAGATGTAGTCAGGAGAACGTGGTACCCAGACCTTCTGGCGTTGTATGTCTGTTCAACTCGCTTGCTTCCTCGGAGGCCTGACCTCTTGCCCCAGTGGGAATGTTGGGTGATTTAATTTTTTGTTATTTCTCCAGCATTGGATCTTTCATAGATTCACATGCTGTGAATATTCCCTGAAGTTAGGCTGGGAATCCTCGGTAACATAGAGCAACTTAAACTTTCTGTCACTTTTGTGCTCTAGTACAGTATTTTTTGGGTCATACTTTCCACAGCTAATAGGAACATCCTGCTTAGCTCCGCCACTGTCGCCGTCTTCTGATTTATTTTACTGCACGTTCGTGTTGGGAGTCTGACATTTTTTCTTTACATATGATCTACTAAAAAAAAAAAATTCTTACGACAAAAACGAAAATCGAAGCGAAAATCAACCTTCGCAGACGGCGAGGATGCAGAGTTCATAGACCGTTTCCTGTCACCGGTAACGTAAAACTTTCATCGTCCACGCATTTTGGCCTACCTCATGGCTGAATCCACAAGGAAGAGCCTGTTGAAGGCATGTGCCCACTGTGGGCTGAAGAATGTGTATATCGAAGACAACCACGACTGTCTCTACTGTCTGCATCCACATCATGTTATACAGGAGTGGGAGATCTGTCAGTCCTTTTCCATCAAAACGCTGCATGATCATTGCTGCTGCTTCGCCGCGTGTTTCGACGATGCCGGTGGGGCCTCTGAGACCGCTTCTGTATGTAGCCATGCCACTATGGCAGGGCAGGACGGCTCAGCTAACCAACTCTGGTAAGAGGTCTAGGTCGCATGAAGACCTTGCCAGCAGCAGTAAGAGACACTGAGAGCCGTCTGACAATGAGCCAAGGTTGTCTCACATGGGCCGGTCCTTACCATCTAAGGTCAGTGCCCAAGGGGTTTCGAAGGGCAAGAGCAGCCAAGGTCTTTTTCCTCACAACCCCATCCAGCAAGTCCACTTCTAAGTTTGGTGGCCATTCTTCATCATCGATGGTCAAATCTACCCTGTCAAAGTCGGCACGACGAAGTCTTCGATACCCAAGTATTCCTCTGGCTCTTCCATGCCGAGACCATAAACCCCATCCACGAGTGCCCCGCGCCTATGACGACGAGCAAGCAAGCTAGCAAGTCAACGAAAACCTCGACGACGACAACTACGTCAACGACATTGGTACCTCCATCAAGAAACCAGGGAACAAGCCCGTCTATGATCAACATTGTCATCTTGCATGGTCACGACCATCGCGCCATCAACTGTCACAACCACTTCAGCCACCCCACCAACACAGTGTCAGTGCTGGTAGCGCTCCCACAACCATCATACCCTGATCTTGGAGTGGGGTTACTCTAGGAGGGAACCATTGTCGTGGAGCCAAGTCACTCTTCCTCTGACTTGGAAGAGAGGGATGTGGAGGCTGTCATGTCACCTCCCTCTTCCCCGCAAAGCAGGACTCCACCTTCTAAGGGGCAGCCTATGTCAACACTTGGGAAAGCAGACCTGATAAGGCTACCAGAATTGCCACCCTTGCACCCAACTCCACCAGGGGGCGAATTACCTCCAGTGCGGCCAGCTCCACCAAGGGACATCTCGCAGCCAGCTCCAGCAAGGGACATATCGCTTTGGACATATCCACCCTTTCTATGCTGGTGGCTACATTGCAGCAAAGGCTTCCAGGACCGGCACCAACCCCGGTACCACCACGTCTGCCCGCAGATGCCCCTGGTCCATCCAGGGAGGAGGGCATTTCACGACCCACCAAGGGGGTTGAATGCCAGGCAAGACCCTGACCAGTGTCTGAGACGGGAACAAACACTGACCCGGACCAGCTGGACAACGTGGCGTCAACGCACATGTCGCATGCTGACGAGTTCAAGGATTTCGTCCTAGGAACCAAATGAAGCACCAATCGGAGACTCTCGACCAGATGAAGTGGGGTCCATGGGCAGGGTAGCAAAAATGTTCAGTCTCACCCCGGAAGAGCAACGCAACGAAAGTCTCTTGTACAAATGGAGGGAGCAGCGGAGGAAATCAATTATGTCCATTCCGCTTTTAGATGTCTGGGAGGATGGCCTTGTCGCCATGGCGCACACACCGCAAAGGCTCTGGCAAAAAAGGACTGTTTTGATAAAAGAATACAGGGCCCCAGATAGCACCCCCTCCTGTCTCTGCACACAGCCTACACCGGGCTCTGTTGTCACCGCTGTGGCCAGAAAATGATCAGTCACCCCATCGTATTCCTGCTCCGTTCCCCCGAACAAGGAGGGAAAACGCCTAGATGCCTTTAGCAAAACAATAACTGCAGCCACTACCATCAGGGCTGCTAATGCAATGGCCATTCTTGCCAGACATGATTATACGTTAGGGTACAAACTGGGCCCCCTCCTAGAGTTTCTGCCTGAAGACAAAAAACAAGAAGCAATGGACATTTTTCATGGAGGCGAGGTGGCATCAGACCATGCCATTACAGTATCGGTGGATATTGCTTACATAGGATTTCGCCAGCTTGGTAATAAAGCAGTCCTTCGCCGACAAATTTGGTTCAAGGCTACATATTTTCAGCCTAATGTGCAATCTAGAGTCATCGGCATGCCTTTTGATGGCTTGGACCTGTTCGGGAAGAAGGTCGACGAAGCCTTACTCTCTATCAAAATGGACACTGAGACTGCTTGCTCCCTGGGCACGCTGCAGCAAAGGCATCAGTCCTTTCGCTCTGGAAAAGGACGCTTCAATAGAATTTCACGGGACACACGTACCTTGTACCATTCCTCTTCCTCGTACAAGACACCAAACTCCTCAGGAGAGCAATACAGGAAGAAGTTGCAGTCCTACTGAGGCATACAGCACCACCGTGGCCCCTCCCAATCCAAGGGCCAGTCTGGCAAGCAACCATATCATTTCAGGGTCCCAGTCCTCCCTCTTCAGCACCCCAGTGGGAGGAAGGCTGTCACGATTCATCAGGGAATGGAGAACCATCATATCCGACGAATGGGGGCTTTCCCTTCTCCAGCAGGGCCACTTGTTGGAGTTCATAAACATACCGCCGAACATTCTACCCGCACACAAGCCAGAGAAGTTACACCACCTCCTGCTTCAAGAAGTGCGGGCGTTACTAGTAAAAGGGTAAGTGGAGAAGGTGCCAAAGCAAGAACTGGACACAGGAGTCTACTACTCCTACTTCCTGGTATGGAAAACGGCACCGCACAACAAGTTGGGGTGGTGGAGGGGGTGTGGTGGGTTGGAGACCCATATTAGATGTAAGGGTGCTCTACAAATTCCTAAAAGTACAAACATTCTGCATGGTAATGCTGCAGCAGGTCCTGTCCCTATTGCAACAAGGAGACCTTCTGACGTCCCTCGATCTCAAGGACACTTATTTTCACATCCCTATTCTCCGCTAACACCGGCGCTACCTGTGTTTTGTGGTGACAGGAGAATGCTACCAATTCAAGGCTTTGCCCTTCGAGTGCCTAACACTGGTGATGGCTCAACTACGGCAGAGGGGCATCCATGTATACCGGCACTTGGATGACTGATTGGTAAGGACCACCTCCTACCCACTGGCAGAAGACAGCATAACGTCCACCATCGGCAAAAACTCTGCTCCACCAATTTTCCAAAGTAGTGCCTAGAGCCATCAAGACAGGCGCTCTACCTGGGAGCAAAGTTCAACACTCACTGCATCTCCTCAGATGAGAGAGTGGCTGTGCTCCTCGCAAAAGTGCACCACCTTGGCAGTGCCCAGGTGACCCCGGTTCACGATTACAAGTCGCTGCAGGGGATGATGTCATATATTCTTTTGATCACTCACTGCAGGATGAGCATGCAGCCGGTGCATTCATTTCTGGAAACTCGATGGATTTAGCCATCGGGGGTTGTGGGACTATCACATCATTCTGGCATGGGACATCAGTCGGAGCCTTTGCTGGTGGTCAGTAAGGGCCCATCTAGTGAAGGGTGCCCCATGCAGGCTACCACCACGATGGATGCCTCATTGGAGGGATGGGGAACCCACTGTCGGGACCAACACATGTGCAGGCGCCTCACTTCTGTAGACCATAGACCTTTCATCAATCTGCTGGAGTTGCAGTCGATTTTCTGGGCCCTAAAGTCTTTCCTCCACCTACTAACGGGGAAGGTGCTTCAAGTCTACATCGACAATACAACATCGATGTTCCATGTCTGCAAACAAGGGGGGGACCAGGTCCCTGCAGCTGTCCAAGGAGGCCACAACCCTCTGGCACTACGCATTATGTTCCCGATTCCTCTCCATCTACCAGGGATTCAGAATACCCTAGCAGACCCCCTTAGCAGGGAGTTGCACTTTTGCCACGAGTGGGAGCTGCACAGTGACCAACTTCACCTGTTCCAGACTTCGGGAACGCCGGAGATCGACCTTTTTCACCACCTATGACAATGGTGCAAGAGTTTTGCCAGCCAATTCCATTGAAGGGCACGTTCCTTTATGCATTCCCTCTGATCCCGCTGGTGGTGCGAGTCATTAACACGTTCAGACTATATTGATGCAAAGTGATATTAGTGGCCCCTGCGTGCCTGAGACAGTTTGGGTACTTTCACCTCCTCGCCCTCTCGTCAGCGGCTCCTCTCAAGTTGAAATCCAAACCAGGATCTCTTGTCCAGGAACAAGGGGGCAGTGCTGCACCCCTACCCACCCTCACTCAATCTGACGGCCTGGCTCATGTGTTATTAGAGTTCAGGTCCTTGTCTCTTCCACAAGACTGACGAGAGGTTCTGGCATGGGCTAGAGCATCTTGCACTTGGTGTGTTACAAGAGAAAATGGAGACTCGTCCAGGTGTGGTGCAGAAATCACCAGTTGCTGCCACAAGCCTTCTGACCACAAGACTTTTTGGCTCATCTGTTATCCTTGGCTCGGGTGGGGTTGGCACACTCTTCAATCAAGGTGCACTTAGCTGCCATTTCCAGGTATAACCGTTCAGCAGGTGTGCCATCCCTGTGGTGCCACAGGCTGGTGAGAGTTCTTGCAGGGACTGTTCAGGTTTTTCCCGCCCAGCCGATGTCCAACTCCCGCATGGGTCTTCAATGTGCTGCTGTCAAGGCTCATGAAACCTCCCTTTGAACCCCTGCACAGGGCATCCATCAATCATCTTTCCTGGAAGACGGCTTTCTTGGTGGCCATAACATTGGTCAGGCGAGCATGTGAAATTCAGGCATTTTCTTGCAAGCTGCTTTATTTGACATTTCACAAGAAGGTGATCTTACTACGCACTAACCCGACATTTTTATGCCTAAAATGTTGTCCTCCTTCCATCTGAATTAACCAGCGGTTTTGCCAGTGTTTTTCGGCAGACAGACGTCTGCTGCTGAGCGAGCATTGCATTGTCTGGATGTGATGCATGCCCTAAAGTACTATGTTGCACATACTAAGTCACTCCGTCTCTCAGACCAATTATTTGTGTCTTTTGACCCAACTGGACCGGGAAAAGCTTTATCGAAGTCTTCCATATCAAGCTGGTTTGCAGCCTGCATTTCCTTCTGCCATCAATATGCTGGCAGGCCCCTCCCGGGGAGGCCCTGCACTCACTCCACCACCGCGGTGGCTGCTACCACTGCATTCCTCTCTGGCATCCCGCTGCCTGACATCTGCTGTGCAGCTACCTGGCGATCGGTGCATACATGACACATTCGCCAAGTTCTATTGTGTCGACAGGGATTCGGCAGAAGAATCTAGGGTTAGCCAGTCGGTTCTGAGGAACCTTTTGGTGAGGTTCGTAAATCTCCAGTGGTAAATTGTGCTGGGAGCTTGCCTCCGCCCATATATATTGTTTATTAATACTGCTTTATAATCTATTCATAGCATGTTAATCTATGAAAGATCCAATGCTGTAGAAGGGATAAGTAACTCTGGTTCTCTACCATTAGTATCTTCCATAGATTCACATGCGTTCCTCCCTCCTTCCTACCCTGCATGGCTCATCTTTTAGCTCTAACTGGCACTCGCATGCGCGTGCCAAATCTGAAGATGGCTGACAGGGGAGGAGCTAAAGGGAATGTTCCTATTGGCTGTGGGCAGTATGATCCAAAAATAAAGGCCAAAAGTTTGTGCACTGATATACAAAAAGCCTTATTTAACAAAGTAGCCTCCCTACAGGATAAGATTTGCAAAAAAAGCCAACCTACTCAATACGCTCTCTTATAAACCATCACTCCGCTTTAGTTCTTCTAAAGTTTCCATTTTTGAGATTGAAAAAGTCATCCTTTCACTCAAGCCTTCAAATTGCCAGGGTGATAAATGCCCAGCCCAATTCATTAAAGACCCTGCTAGAGACCCATCACTTTTCATTTCGAAGCTTATCAATGCATCATTCTCCACTGCCGGTATGCCCAGCAATCTAAAGGAGTCCTGGGTACCTGCCCTCCCCCCTCCTCAAAAAACAGTAATTCGATCCAACCATACCTACCAACTACAGGCCTATTACTACAGTGCCATTTTTACTCAAAATCTTAGACACGGTAGCCTATCTCCAAATTCTGGAGTACTTGGAGCATAACCAACTATTAGGAGTTCGCCAATCAGGTTTCAGGGCTCAACATGGCACCGAAACTGTGTTGATTGATCTCAAGGCCAAATCGATGAGTTTAAGGACAATGGACATTCAGCCTTACTACTTCTACTCGATCTCTCAGCTGCGTTCGACCTGGTGGACCACAAGGTCCTATGTAATCACATTGACTCAGCAGCCCACTTCTCTCAAGAGGCCATAGTCTGGATCCAGTTCTTTCTGAGCAATAGGACTATGCATGTCTTCTCACCTTCAGCAGCAGCAGACCCCATTCCCATTATGTGTGGAGAGTCAAAGGGCTCATGTGTTTCACCCACAATGTATAATATATTTACCAAGCCCCTTTTCGATGATCTTGACCTTCTTGGTATCACCTACACTAACTATGCAGATGATACCCAGATTCTCATACCACTTACTGGGGATTATGACAGGGATTTGGCCTTGGTAAATAGAATATACCTCATCATCCAGGCATGGATGGCTGTCCACGGTCTTTGCCTGAAAGATGACAAAACTGAGCCCATCATTTTGGGAACAACTTCCAACCTCAATAAACCTGGTCACAAATACACCTCCTTTAATATTGATGGCAATACTGTTAAAGTGGCCAAAGAGGTAAAAACCTTAGGTTTTTACCTAGACTCCACCCTCACCTTTGCCAAACAGGTTAACTCCATGGCCACTGCATACACATGCAAGCTAATTAGAGCCGGTAAACCATTCCTGTCCAAGAACAGTTGCACTACTTTGGCCAGAGCACTAATTCTGTCTAAATTGGATTATTGTAACTCCCTATACCTCGGCGCCAATAAGTACATTTCCAGCAAAATTCTGAATCTCCGAAGTCATGCCCTTAGAGCAGCTCTGGGTATTGCGAGAAAAGAACACATGTCGGAGATAAGGAGACAGAATAACTAGCTCTCTACCAGTGACAAAATGCTGCTGAAAACCGTCACGTTAACACACAAGTTCCTTAACAACACTGCACCTCGCTCTTTCATAGAGGGATTCAATAGAAAAACTTCCAGTCGGCCTACTAGATCAGCTAATACAAACTGCCTGATTGTACCAAGGTTCAAACTTACTAAAGCTGGGGGGAGTAGTTTCTCAGTCAAAGCCTCACAGCTCTGGAACTCCCTACCTCTTTCCCTGTGTAACGCTCACCTGGTATCCACGGGGACGTCACTCAGCCTGTTCAGACCTCTTACGACCTCGAACCCTTCCCTGGAGTCTACTCGACTGGAGACTGGGCCTGAAATGCAGGATTGGTAGAGTTTAACTCCCTATTGTCTCTTTGTGCTTGAGCCCCTTCTTCCCCGGGGTCCAGCCCACTCCCTTTGATCCACAGCTCACCTTGTTTTCTTGGAAAGTGTGCTCTCCGTCCTGCTTTCAGCGCAGGGGCACGTTGATTGATGCGCGCTCGTTGCTGCCTAGTTACTTCACTGGCAAGAGTCCAACAGGTAAGTATAATGAGTCTTTTGAACAGTTCTCTAACTTTGTTCCTTTCCTTCCTTAGATGATGGCCGGCGTCCAGAGATGGCGACGTGCTTCTGAGATGAGTAGCGCTGAAGGTGAGTGAGAGCGCGATGCTCGATGCGACCCTTTCATATTTGTATTGAACTGAGTTTATTTTCTGTGTCTTTTAGGTGCCGCAACGTTTTCAGCGTGGATGCCGGTTATGAAGAAGCAATGCGGTGAGTAAGCGCGTTATGCGGCGCCTCTAGATGTTTCCACGCTAACCTGGAGTGTCTTTTCCCTCTTGTAGATGGATGAGAAGTTCCGGAGACAGTTCCCCCAGAGCATCTGGGATTCAGGTAAGCGTTTGAAGCTCGTACACTCTTTAAAAAATAAGCAAAGATTTGCTGAATGCTTACTAATGCCTTTTTTCTGTTCTTTTCCCTTTTCCTTAGGAAGCGGCGTGACGGGATGGGAATGACACCACCGAAGATGCCCGCAGAACAGAAAGAGCAATGAATGATGGGCAGAAGCGTCGCAAGGTAAGGCTGTTCCTAACGGTGTTCTTGTTCTTGCAGGAGCTGAGCGCAGAAGAAAGATGCAGGCCTACTGGAGACCAATCCGAACACGATGAGTGTCACGCTGCATAAAACACAAAGCATGTTTCTCAGCCTGGGCGTGGCCTAAATAGTCTCTGGGTATCCTAGGTGTCTCTGGGCTGAACCACACCCAAAAGACTAGACTGCACATGCAGTTCTGGGAACCGAAATATGTGAGGGCATCCATCTTGTCCCCATCCATGCACTACAAGTCCAATCCCCAATGTTATCCTATGGGAGTGAGTGAGTCTGGTGCCACAAGCACCAAGTCTGCATCCAAATGGGTCTTTGGAGGGATGGAGAGGCCCTTGAGGGCCATGTAGGTGATTGTGGCCTGGCTTCAGCCTGACATCTTGGAGGGCTGGGGACATGAGGGGCAGGAATCAAGACACCCTGAGGGCGGACCAAACCTACTTGAACTTTAGATACAATACCATCAATTGGATCAAAGAAATTGACCGTTAATGCACTCCAGTTACCGCCTACCTGCTTCAATCCATTACCTTGCATTGTATATAGTTACCCTATTGCCCAGCTGACGCGGAACCTTTAATTTTATCATGATGTTTCATTTATGCCCGTTGTATGTATATACTATTCAAATAACCTACTGACCGCTATCCTTTTTGCATATATCTGTCTTTCCTACTGCACAGCTGTGTAACCCTAAGCTGAAAGTATTCATGTTTCTTCTGTGCCTTGATACCCTCGGGTTTGGTGCGCATTTCAAATAAATAAAACAAACAAACAAAAATGACTGAAAGTTTCAGTTTAAGTTTAAAGTGCTCTATGTTGCCGAGGATTCCCAACCTAATGGCAGGGAATATTCAGAGCATGTGAATCTATGAAAGATTCCAATGCTGGAGAACCTGAGTTACAGGTAAGTAACGTATTCCTTATATAGCGCTATACGCCAAAGGGCTGTACATGAGGTGAACAACAGTAGAAATTATGTAAAACGGTATCAAAAAACCAAATCACTTAGTAAGCAAGTGAGCTTTGAGACAAGCGATAAAGTAAAGTAGACAAGAAGAAAGGAAGCGAAGGGGAAGGGCGCCCCAGTGCTTAGGAGCCAATAGAGAAAATGAGTGGAAGTGGGAGTTAGCACAGGGCGGACGGAGGACAGCAAGCTGGAAAAGGGATCGAAAGCACAGGGGGCGAGATAGGACACAGAAAGAAAGGAGGTATGGGGGATAAGGCCATAAAGGCATTTGAACACCAAGCAGAGTAAATTAAGTGGCAAGTGTGACTCAAAGGGAAGCCATTGAAGAGAAACAAGTGCATGGGAAATAGAATCATGTGATTATCACGAGAAGAGAAGACATATAGATGAGTTATGAATCGAGCGAGGAGGAGAAAGATGAGTAGCAGCAAGGCCAAGAAGAAGAGAGGAACAATAGAACAGACGAGAAAAGACTGGAGAAGAGATGGAAATTTTAGTAGTATTAAAGGAAAGAAATTGTGTAGCCTTGCAAATGTTAAAAATCTGGAAATGAGCGGAGTGGGCGAGAGCAGAGATGTGGGAAGAAAATGCAAGAGAAGAGTCGAAGATGATGCCGAGATTCCTGGCAAAGAAAAATGGGAAGGGAAGTAGGAGAAAACGAGAAAGGGGGCAACGGAGGAGGCAAAGAAGGGGTCAGAAAGAAGAGAACTTCAGTCTTGGAGGGGTTTAGATGAAGGTAGTGGGCAGTCGTCGAAGACTGAATGGCAAGAATGAAAGATGTGAGAGTCGAGTGGATAGAGGGGGAGAACAAAGACAGAAAAGGAAGAGCTGCGTGTTGTTGACATAGAAGTTATAAGAAAGACCAAAGCAAGAAATAAGAGAAGCAAGAAGAATGGTGTAGAGTGAACAGCCTGGGGACCAAGAACCGAGCCCTGAGGTACACCAATAGTGCAGGGGAAGGACGGAATAAGTGAGGTTCGTAGGATAGCAGTGAAACCTGCCTAAGACTGGACCACAAAACCAGGATCAGACCGAGAAAATGAAAGAAAGGTCGAGAACACAAAGGCAGCTGAAAAGTTAAGCAAGACCAAGAGAGCGGATTGCCTATAGTGGTGAGCAGAGAGGTGATTCACAGACAGAAAGAAGAGCAGTTTCAATAGAATGACGGGTACAAAAACTAAACCAGATTGATAGAGCAGAAGAAAGGAAGGAGTGTTAATGTGAGAGGAGATTTGGGAGTAAATGATACGCTTACGTTTTTGGAAAGGAAAGGTCGAAATGAGATGGGACGATAGTTAGAAGGGAGAGCAGAGCCCAAAGAAGGTTTCTTAAGTATAGGAGAATTAATTAATTGAATTGAGTATTTGGCCGAATATCTCATTTTCAGCCAGAATTCGGCCGAATACTTAATCGAAGCCGAATTACGGTACTCCCCTAGTTAATAGGAACTGATAATGGGCGCAGGCACTTAGTTATTTAAAGGCTCAAAAACTAAAGGCCTGCAGGTTTTTAACAGTCAGTAGACACATTTGTTCAATCATGGGCACTGCCAAATAGTCTGCAATGTGTTGAAGCTGCAATGTAGCGATTGCTACACTAAAATGATACCAATGATTAGAATCCCAGATCTTGCAGTTACATCTATTGGTTCAGCCACTAGAATACATATCTTTTCACCGGTTTATAGTGATATTTCCTAACCCATATTTTCGAACGCCATTTTCTCGACACCAAACTTGGCAACATTTTTTTTTCAAATGCTTTTTTTTTCATTTTATTTTTTAAATGGGGTGGGTCCCCCCCCCCCCCCCCCAAACCCCTGGTTTTTTTTATTTACACTTTTATTTTTACTAACAAAACCCAAAAAAACATAGAAAATAAAAAAAAACTTCAACAAAAAAAATGTTGCCAAAATGTTTTCGACATTATGGTAATGCAAAAATATGTTTTCGAAAATATGACTGGATACCCTTTTCACCAATATTTTGTTGTAAGGCATTTTGGACTGAGTCCTCCATCGGGGTATGAATTTGCATAATTTTACAGCTAAATACTTGCAAAGCTGTCAAGGTAGTCTAAAGGTTGAGGACCTTTGGACTACCTTGACAGCTTTGAAAGTATTTATCTGCTTACTCCACATATTAGTAGTTGGATTACTCTAGAGTGCTACAGGATTTATGCCCTCCATATTTTGATACAAAACAGATGATTCAGATTTTCAATGAGAAGAGATGCAGATGCATGTACTGAGGAGGGATTCGGTCTGAAATGCATTGCCTCATTAGAACTGACTGGAGTCAGTTTTCCCCGCTTTGTACTTGTGTTAAATATTGGAATCATCACTATAATGAACATGCTGCTATTCTTTATCTTTTGATAAATTTGAGATGCCATACAAATATTGTGTGTATCTACTGTGAAAAGGGGTCCTTTGGTCCCATTGGTGAGCACCCAGGACCCAGGGAGGTTCTCTAGGTACACATAAGGGTAAAATGTGTCCTTAGGGGTATAGATGGAATGTGGTGCTACTTTCTGTGCTGAATGGGGGAGGTTGAAAGGGGTTGTGCCTCTAAGGGGTGAATATAGGTGGGGTCATTGGGGGCATGGCTAGATGCAAGTGTGGGGAAACTGTCTATGGGTGAGGTGCAAGGATTCATCTGTGGGGTGGCTTAGTGGATAGAACATGGAGGTGTGAACATTTGACAAAGTTTGGGGATGTGCTTGTGAGGGGACCTCTAACCTGCAAATGCTGACTGTCATTCCCACAGCCCTTAAGGCAAACCACCTATGAAAAAGACCTTCTCTCAGTCTGCATAATCAAGACCATCTCAGGAAAGATTTGTGCATCACTGCTCTATATCATCAGTGTCTCCTTTAAAAAATAGGGTCTCCTCTGACATATTAAAGAATGGCTAAAGCCTGTCATGATGCCTACCCCCAGGCATCCGGACCAATCCCATCAGTCCCGGGAGCAGGCATCTAGACATTTAGTTAAACCCCAGCAGCCCTGGCTAGGGGCTATCTGGGTTCAGTCCTGGCGCCTTAGGCGCCAGGCTCATAGTAGAAATCAGTCCTGGCGCCTAAGGTGCAAGGCTCATAGTCATTACTTATCTCAGGCAGACCATGCTGCAAATGACTCCAATCCAACGTGAAGCCAGAAAGGGACTATTTTTCTACAGGGACTATTTTTTACTTGGGTGTGGTTCTAGGAACGTCTTACCTGGGACTACTTTTGAGGCTATTTAAACCACGCCCGACCAGCAACACACGCTTCGTGTTATTCTGCATCCAGCAGCGTAACACTCAGCGTGCCTGCAGCCTGCATCCAGTCTTCGGCCACGCCCGCCTCGAATCCGGAGCTCCTAAAACAAAGAGGAAAGAAAGGGACAAGGTTAGAAAACAACCTTATTTGTATTCCACACCTGATTCTGGATCCATCTTGTCTCCAGACCTGTAAAGAACATCATTTCTGCACACGCCGCACCTCTAGCTGCAGTGCCGTGCCATACTCACCAGTCTTCACAGCATCCTTCGGGTCGGCGCTGCCTCCATCATTTCTTTGCCGAACTTTGGCACCTAGGAGACAAAAGAAAACCACAAGGTGAGCCGAGGGAACCAACAAATATAATTTTTACCACCGGAGGCATCCTTTTGTGACTCTCCATATTTTCACATGCCGCATCTGTAAAGAGAGACAAAACAACACGTTTTCCTCGTGCAACATTTACCGGACAGCGCCGGGTAATACAGACCCTTACCTGAGCGCCACCAGCTGCCACAAGAGCATCTTTTCACGAGCCAGCTGCAAGACAAGAAAGGAAGGGGGGAACAAGAGTGAACATCGGACATATTGAACTCTATGAACTTAATACTTTCTGGTCCTCACCAGGAACCTCAGAGTCAATACTCTCCGGAACTCTCCCGAGCCTTCAAACCAGTGAAGTAACTGGAATCGACGCGCCCCTGCAAATCCACGCAGGATGGAGAGCTCATCTTTCAAGAATATAAGGTGAGATTGCTGTGAGGGCATTTCGGAGGGGATTAGTTGGGGAGGACTGTGGGTGTGCCATCACTTGAATCCACAAGTGGCTAAATCCATCGCTCCACTTGCAGGAGAATATTTCTACGGGTTAAGCAGACAAGATTAGGAGGGCAGATCCAGTCAGTCATCGCTGCACTACGGATCACGTGGGTGGAGACCGCAGCTGTCCGGGTCCGACCGACGCCCCTGTGGGAGCCAGGTGAGCGTAACAAGCCTTACTTGCGGAAGGGCACTGTATTTATCTCTGATGACCTGACCAACAATTGAACCTATCATGTGCCTTCAATTAATTAGAAAGTAATTTGAAAAGGAGGTTGCCCTTCAGTTTCACAATGGTGACAGAACACTACTTCCTCCAGAGTTTTACATTTTGATTATGGCCAAGATGCAGCACCGAGATCAACACCATCCCAGTCATTAACAAAGCCGTCTTCATCATAGATAAACGTAATCCATGTGTACCTGGTTGTGCTCTAGATGTCTGCTGCCTATGTTACTCTCAACTACAAAGTGTTTGCCAACATATACTTATCAGTTGCATGGTTGTTGCCTCCTACATCACAGGCAGATACCTGGTGGTCCAGATGGACACCAACCGATCACAATGCAGATGAGTAACATGTGGAATTCCTCAAGCGCCCATTCCTTTCTACAGTCGTGTTCAACCTCTACATGGATACACTAGGGCAACTCCTTGACAAACTTTACTTAAATTTGCCAACAACAATTTGCTCTACCTAAAGGACAATTAAGTCCATGGCATCAGTCTGCTAAAACCTAGCCTCTCACTCATTCAAGCATGGATAACAAACACCTTCCTGAAATTGAATCCCATAAACTGGAGTTCCTCCTTGTTGGGGGGCTTTACCAGATAAGCTCAAACCCTGAACTAGCTGATGTAAATGAAACTTAATCATTTCTTTCAGCTCACAACTAGCTGCAAATCCCACAGCCTCTTCATCAACAACCTTCCCTTTAGGATCCACATGCCTCAATGCCAGCAAAACAGAGGTTCTTCCATTGAGACCCCTGCACTCTACTTCTTTCCAGCACTCTGGCCTTCTTCATTGGGCTCCTGCCCCCTCCTCTGTAGCCAGGAATATGAGTCCTCTTCGACTCCCCCCTTTCCTTCATCCCTCAGATTCAGGACATTGTCAATAAGTCCCACTTTCAGCTCTTCCTTCTCAAAGGAACTGTACCCTGCCTCACCTTCCCCCAGAGACCCAATTTTACATATGCTCTGGTCCTCTCCAGGCTAGACTACTGCAATAGCCTCCTCCATAATCTTCCTTTGTTCACCCTGCAACCCCTCCAGCTAACCCAGAATAGGACAGCAAGACTTATTCTTGGCCTCAAGCCCAGGGACCACATCTCTCCTGCCCTACAAAGCCTTCACCGGTTCCGGGTCTCAGCACTGATTAAATTCAAATCCCTCTGTATCATCCACAAGGCTATCTGGGCCGGGGACCACTCTATCTTCAAGGCTTCCTGACCAAATACCTCCCTTCTAGACTCCTACTTTCCGCTGGCACCAACTCCCTGCGTGTTAAGCGGTTTGCTAAACAGAGCTGGTGGTCGATCACTTTCCTCGGCTGGCTCCCGCCTGTGGAATAGCCTCCCGCTCCCTCTGCGTCTTGAGCATGACCTCCTTAAGTTCTGAAAAAGCCTAAAGACCTTTCTCTTTACCTCTTCCTTCTCCTCCTCTCTTTCCTGCTAATCATACAGTAGTGTGACTGATGTGTAGGGCCCTTATGTTTCCTTGGGGCCCTCACCCCCCACATCTCTCATCCCAGCCACTATCTTCTACCACATTTTCTTAGGCTCACCCTATCCATGGGTGGTCGCACTTACTTACCCTGAGCACTTCCCCATGAGCACCACGGCACCTATCGCTCACTCTCCACCACTCTGCACTTGCACGTTCTGAACACTCACAAGGCATAGTAGGTTAATCTCCCCTCCCTTTTTATTCTCATTACTTGTTTGTACTATTAATTCAATTATTTATCTTTGTTGTAATTCATTGTCTACCTCCTCTGTCCCCAACCTGTTGCCCTGTGGCGCTTTGAAACAGTTTTGCTAATTGTATAAGCGCCTAACAAGTGACCAATAAATAATCCAGACAGCCGATACCAGTGGTCTCTCCTTTAAAAGGTCAAGCCCTTAGGCTCCACCACAAACTTAAGAACCATCATCAAAGCTCTTGTCTGTTCCCTTCTTTACAGTGGCAACACTCCTGTCACCGGAGTCCTCACCTCGTTCCTGGTTGCACTGAAAGCTGTCGAGCCTTTCAATGGATTGCCTTTCTCCTGCAGATTCCTCATCTCCTAGATTTTCCCTCCAGCCCTGCTGGTTAGGAACATGTTCGATAGGGGGCTCAGTGGAACTCGACCTGGTCATCGACCACTGATCCGTTTTGCTCGGCATCTGGTCGTCGGCTCTCGACGTGATGTCAGGTGTCATAAGTACCATGTCACTACGCCCCAATATCAGTTCCTTTTTTCCGTGTGCTAACATGCTGCTTAGGAACACAGAGCTTGGACTCTTCTGACGTTTTTCCTCGATGCAAGATGTCGGTCGCGCGGGTGTCCGATTTCAAGCAGTGTTCCGACTGTATCACCAAAATGTCCCTCACCAACCCACACAAGTTGTGTCTCTGGTACTTCGTCACGGGACTGACTGGTGTCTGTCGTTCGCTTAGATGCAGCCAAAATCTGTTGCGACCGAACTGCTAAACCCGCGCTGGGTGCACCGCTCTCGGAATCTATGGCACGATCGACGGTTCGGTCTTCAGAAGCCAAAAAAACCGAGGGGCATACCCCTGAGAAACACTGGCAGAAGAAGAAAAGGTCCCACTCGATGAGCCACTCTTCCCCGTCCCAAAAAAAAAGGCACCATTGACAGGAAAAGGTAAGCAGTCGGCTGGGCCTACCACCCGCCAGGAGTGAGAGGATTTTAAATACTCAATGCTTGCGATGTTCAAGCAACATGCTGCAGTCGGCGCTGGCCCCACCCCCACGCAGCATGCCTCGGAGCCAAGAGCGACACTCAGTGAACCCGACCCCTCTAGTGCCCCGGCACCGACTCTGTCGGCGCGATTAATCTTTCGATGTCGAAAGAAATATTATGGAAGCCCAATTACACCCGTGCGTCCAAGGATGTCGACGCTAAGGCACTGAAGGACAAACCCTCGATGTCGACGGTTGTCGAGAAGGTCTTTACTCCACAACCCTAGTCCGAATTTTTCACACCCATGACTGGTATTTTTGGCGGTCACAACGCCGATGACCAAGATGTCAACCCGATTTTCTCTGATTCAGGAGGGGTCGGCTATTTTGACGACCAAAACAGGCTACTACAACTAGCTCAAGGCCCCCAAGAAGCTAGTGGTCTGGACACTTTGCCTGACCTCGAGTTTCAAAAGTCGCAGCCCTACCTACACAATGTATCTAAATACAGGGCTCTGGTAGAAAGGGTTATCCACACCTTGGGAATACACTCAACAGTGGCACCTGCGCAAGTTTATGACCTTACCGACATCCTAGAGGAAGGTCGTGCCATTGCCGATCCTTGATATCTCTATGGCAATCCCCATGTTCCATTCCTCCAGTCAGCTCCACCATTTCCGGGAAGTACAGGCCGGCTAGAAGGAGACCCCCTCATACCTTTCCTCTCACCCTCCCCCAGAAAGGCTTGTCATGCAGGCGCCTACAGTCTCTTCTAGACCTGCGTCTTCTACATCCACTTTGCCCCCAGACAGAGAAGCAAAAAAAGTAGATGCCTTGGCAAAGAAGGCATTCACCTCGGGTAGCATGGCCATCAAAGCTACGAATGGGGCGAGCAGTTTTGCCAAATACTCCTTCTGTCTATGGACAGCAGTGGAAAACGCTGCCCAGTATGTCCCGGAAGATGAGATGCGCGAGGGCTTCCTCGAGCTAGTGGAGGAAGGGAAGGAGGTGGCCAAGCAGTCTCTGCGAACAGACCTGCACACCACCGACTGTATGGGCCGATCTATGGCTTCGGCTGTAACATTGAGAAGGCAAGCCTACCTGAAAACCTCTAGTTTTTCGCCTAACGTCCAAGTGAATCTTTTGGACATGCCCTTCGAGGGCGATCTTCTTTTCGGCCACAAAACCAACGATTCCTTGGAGAAATTCAAGGAATCAAAACTCTGTGCCAAATCCTTAGACCTAGCTACGCAGTCGGCCAAGCCTGCTGTTAGGGAGAATTCTCATTTCTGTGCCAATTCCCTTCAACCTTAGAGACCCCCAGCTCTTTTGCTGGACTTTAGGACTTTTTCATTTTTAACCCTGGAGTGAGTGAGTCCTTTTTCTCACTCTCTCGTGTGTTTTGACCTAATTTGGATTATGTGTTTCCTTTGTTTTTGGAGTCTGACAAACTCCATAGGCATCTACTTTTTGTATGGTGACACACAGCACCTTATGTGCAGTGTCACAGAGAAATCCTTTAGATTTCTCATAAGGTTTAAATACCTTTTCTTGTGTGAACTACTGTTCCCAAGAATACTAAAGTGAAATTGACTTTACTTACCTTTTCTCTTTGTGCGTCCAGCACACACCATCTTATGTCAATTGCTGGGGGTTACTTAGTAGCCCCTATTCCTACCTACTCAGGTAAACATTTTTATGTTACCCTCACTACTTTAAATGGTTGGTGGCAGTAGTTTAATGTTCCTACCATTGTGCTTTTCTACCGCAGGCTGAATCCTCAGCTGCAGTATAGCAACCATGGGTGACCATTTTCTGGGTTTGAGGTCTTTCTTGGGTTTTACTCTGCGCGCCAAGCCAGGTTTGAGCCCTTTGTGCGTTTTGCCTTTGGCAGGCTTCAGTACTGAAACCCGCCTCTGGCTCCAGTGTGTCTGGAAGGGCAGGAAGCGAGGGAGGTTCCCGAAACTCCCCTGCCCCAATGCATCCAATCCTGATTGGCTGGCTGGCTATCCTTTCAGGACAGCCACCTTGCTGTTTGAGTGACAGTCTAGGCTGTGCATGAATGCGAGAAACCTGCTTAATAGGCGAGGGTTTCGGGACTAAGAGGCAGAGTCGACCACTGGGAAGAACACCCGACAAAGAAACTGTGAACGAAGCGTGCTGCATCCTCCTGGACCTTTCAATTGCCTGGTGAAGCCCTGCTGTGCTGAACCTCCTTTTTCTGATCAACAAGAGAAGCTCCCGAAAGGGACGACTTCTTCCCATGGGTTAGTGGGACCAACTAACCCCAAGCCGAACTCCACTGGACCACCTTCCCCGACTGGCTGTACTTCTTTGCTGTTGCAGGAACAGAGCACCAGGGGTCGAGAAATCCGTAGTAGAGTGCAACATCTGTGATCCGGCCAGAAGCTCCAGGAGTCTCCTCAGGACCCGCCAGAAGCAGGACGATCAGAGCTAGAGTCCCCTCACCAGAGTGCAGGACTTGAGGAGTAAATGATGGCCAACCGGTATCCAAGATCCACGGTGGTGCTGTTTACCGCGCGCTGAAACCGCAAAGTGCCGCTGATAGGAAAAGAGCCTGTAGCCGCCGCCGACATCCAAATGCTGCTGCAGGAGTCCTCCAGACATCCTCCCTCTTGTCCCCACGACTGAGGCTCAGGAACCCAGGATCTGCATCGCTGCCACCAAACAGAAGCCAGCTGGACGACTCTTCTTCTAACCAAAGGTACTGTTCAGACTTTGGGTACTTACCTCAGTGTCTTCAGCTTGCTCTTCTCAGTTGAGACTTGCAGTAGCTATTCTTTTGCTTGAGTTGATCTCGGCTCTACCCTCCACAAGTGTAACAGCTTGTGACCCTACAGTGATTTTCTACAAAAACTCTATAACTTTGTGCAAGAGTTTTAATCTAAGTAGTGCCTCAGCTCTATAGACTGTGCTCCAATTGACTTTGGCTGTACTGACTCCCTGCAGACTCTTCTAGTCCATTTGACTTTGACATTTTCTGTCCCTCAGAGGTGACATCTTGTTTTTTTAACTATTATTGCTGGGAAAGGTTTTGTCTAGACTTCATTGGAAGATTTAAGTATACTCACATGCGCTGAGAATCTGTTTAACGTTTTTCTTTCTTTTAACCTTTCCTTTCTACGAACCTCAGAATCTACAAAGTGTACTAGTATTATATAAATGCCATTACTGTCCTTGTGAGTGAAGTCACCTCCGGGTGTAGGAAGTGTGTAAAAAGCACCTCTAAAGAGTATCTACTAGCTTTGTGCTGATTTTGGAAAAGTATTATTGAAGTATATTTGAGTGTTACATATATTGCCCCTTTTTAAAGAATGCTTATTTAAAAACTGATGTTAAATAAATGACTATGTTAATGATAATGATGTGTTATTTATATAGCGCCTTAATCCAAAGCGCTTTACAGAGCACATATTTACATACAATATCACCCAACCGAAATTGGTACTCATTTATCGACCTCGGAAGGTTGAAAGGCTGAGTTGGCCTTGCCGGGATTCGAACCTGCGACCTGCAGATGATGCACAGATCGCAGCAGCGAGCGCTGAACCCGCTGAACTATCTTGCCTGCGTACGTATGTATAACTAAAACCTTGAGTGCAAGGGTTACAGGCTACTTGTATTTGTAAATTTCATTGCTATAGCTCTACAGCTACATTTACCCCTCTTGAGATATGCCTGGCTACTCTGTCACACTACCAACTTGTGTAGTGCAGGCCTATACCAAAAGGTAGACTACACAACAATTGTCCTCTTGTTATTAGGTAGTCTCCCACAGGGTTACTACATCAATTCTTGCCTAACACCTGCCTTTAGCTTCGCCTCTAGGGCACGGGGTTACAGGAGATATGCTCTTTATGGCAGAAGAGCATAGCCCCCAACGGCCAGGCAAGGGCAGAAGCATTTCTCGCACTCTGGAAGGGGCAGAGGGGCTTCTAGAGGTCAACGGGCATCTGCGATGGGGGCAACCAAGCCTCCGAAGCCGCTTTGATATCCTCTCTCAAAGCGCACCGGTTGGAGGACGGTTGACGAAGCACTTGCTTCAGTGGCAGGGAATTACTTCTGATGCCTGGGATCAACAGCTCATCCAATGGGGTTATTGTCTGCCTTTTCTAAGAAAACCACCAGACAGACGCTCCCCCACCTCCAATCCAACCGGCACAGGAGCTCCAGGAAGAACCAAGAACCCTGTTGCTGAAGGGTGCCATGGAGGAGGTACCTCCCGAACAGAGAGGATCGTGTTGGTATTCCCAGTATTTCCCGGGGCCCAAGAAAGGAGGTGGTCTCCGTCCCATTCTGGACCTCGGGGCCTTGAACAAGTTCTTGAGGAAAGACAAATTCAGGATGGTGACGTTGAGAGAGATTATCCACGCTCTCCAACTTCAGGACTGGCTGGTGTCCATAGACCTACAGGAAGCCCATCTCCATGTGCCAATCCATCGAAAGCACGAGAAGTTCCTAAGGTTCACCATAAAAGATATGCACTAACAGTTGAAGGTGCTTCCCTTTGGTCTTACCACCGCCCCAAGGGTCTTTACCAAGCTCATGGCGGTAGTTGTGGCTCACCTCAGGAGATCCGGAGTTCACGTATTTCCAAATCTGGACGAATGGCTGATCCGCGAGAACTCTGTAGTGCACGTATTGTCCCATCTCAAGGACACCTGCTTGCTGCTGCACAGGCTGGGCTTCTCCCTAAACTTAGACGTCCCGTATGACACCAGTCCAACGGCTCCAGTTCATCTGAGCAGTCCTAGATACCCGGGTGGCGAAGGCTTTCCCTCTCAAGGAAAGAGTAGTCCGCTTGACACAGATGGTGGACTTATTCCGGAACAATGGCACTCTACCAGCGGCTTCCTTCCTCTGCCTTCTAGGCCTCATGGCTTCCTGCATTTTTCTAGTGGCAGAGGCCAGGTTGTGCATGAGATCACTGCAATGGTTACTGAGATATTAGTGGTCTCAGTACCTCGGCACACTCTCGGATCTCCTCAGAGTGTCTGTGTCTGTGGTCAACGACCTGTCCTGGTGGGCAGACCGCAACAGTCTTTTGGTGGGAGAACCCTTCTGGCCTCCTTGGCCTCAGGCCTGAGTGGTCACGGATGCATCCTTGAAGGGTTGGGGCGCTCACTGCGAGATTTTGCAGGTGAGTGGCCTGTGGTCACCAACGGAAGCCAAGTGGCACATCAACAGGCTGAAGTACGAGCTATCTGGGTAGCCCTGAAAGTGTTCGGCCCATCTCTGCGAGAAAAGCATGTCCTCGTCCTGACATACAACATGGTGGCGATGCACTACCTCAACAAGCAAGGTGGTGTGCACTCCCGCCCCCTCTGCACAGAGGCGATGATGCTTTGGTTCTGGTTGCTGGAGAAAAGGATCTAGGTCTCGGCAGTTCATCTGGCGGGCACACAGAACAACTTGGCGGATGCTCTGAGAAGGCCGAGCATGGTCTCACACGAGTGGGAAGTGTGTCAGAAAGTCCTAGATGAGATCTTCTCTCTCTGGGGTACCACATCAGTGGATCTGTTCGCAACAGAGTCCAACAAGAAATGCAAACTGTTTTGCTTGAGGGAATTCCCAGCGAACAGTGCACTGGGGGATGTGTTTCTTGTGGACTGGACCTTCCCTCTCCTTTACGCGTTCCCTCCGATTCCTGTCATTCCATGGGTTCTCCGGAGGTTGAAGCGATTTCGAGCGACCATGATCTTGATCACCCCGGACTGGGCGAGAACGTGGTTCTCCGACCTCTTGGATCTGTCCACCTCACCAGTTACCTCGGTGCATGGATCTCCTAACCCAGTCGGAAGGCTGGATACTCCATCTGACCCCAGAATCCCTCAACCTGCACGCGTGGCTCTTGAGAGGATGAGATATGACTGAGACCTCTCTGAGGTAGTACTTGAGGTGTACGCGTGCAGATGGAGAAGATTTGAGGTGTGGTGCAGGGAACGCAAGACTAACCCCATCTCTCGCCCCACCACTACAGTGATGGAGTTCCTTCTGTCTGTGTTTAAGAGATCCCTGGATCAAGGTTTTTTTTTTTACGATCCCGGTAATGGCACAATTCCTGAAGGGCCTTTTAAATGAGTTCCCGCCAACTTTGTTGTCCCAAATTGGGACCTAAATCTGGTTCTCACATTTCTGATGGCGGCTCCTTTTGAGCCTATGCAGTCTTGTCCTTTACCAGATTCTCTCGTTGAAAACAGCTGTCCTGGTGTCTATTACATTAGCTAGGCGTTTGAGTGAGCTACAGGCCTTATGCTGTAAGCCACCCTTCTTGCGCTTTTTCCAGGAGAAAGTTTCACTCGGGGTAAGGCCTGGATTCCTTCCCAAGGTTGTAGCAGAATTTCACTTGCCACAATCCATCAACCTTCCAGTCTTCTATCCTCCCCCTCACCCTTCTAAGCAGGAGGAACGGTTCCATCGTCTTGACACTAAGAGGGCATTGAGTTACTATGTTTCCAGGACAGCTGATTTTAGGAGAGCTGACCAGCTCTTTGTGCATTTTTCCTTAGCCTGTAAGGGCCTGCCCATAACAAAGCACACTTTATCCCGTTGGATAATTCTCTGCATAGATGAGTGTTACCAGGGCGCTCGGAAAGAATTACCAGCAGGCATCAAGTCCCATTTCCCTGTCTGGGAAATTTGTCATGCTGCGACATGGTCATCTTTGCACACCTTTGCAAAACACTATAGCCTGGATGTGACTGTTACTTTTTGGCAGGGCAGTGCTGCAAAACATTTTGATATAGCTTTCTGCCTTCCTCCATTCGTTACTGCTGTGTCAGTTTATCAGATGAGGAATCTGCAGGAGAGAGGCAATCCATTGACTGAGAAATTACCTTACCGTAATGTTCTTTCTATAGATTCTTTTCACGCAGATTCCTCATCTTCCCTCCCATCCATCCCCACTCAAATTCAGTGGTTGGTGCGCATCTTTCTATTTCACGTTGACTTGGTTATGGTTCTGTGTCCGTTTTCTGTCTTCCTGCCACAGTCCTAAAACAAACATTTTTCCAACACTACCTTAGTGTCCTTTTTTAATTGTTCCTCCTTCGGAGGTCTATACTACATCCTTTAAAGGGCTAATTAGCCTGTTTGTTGTCGGTTTTCCTATGCAGTGGGTGGGGCTCTGCAAAAAAGTGGGAATTGTGGTTGGGGTGCAGTGACGTGGTACTTGTACGGCTCCTGACATCAGATTTGGAGCCGACGACCAGATGCAAAGCAAGACGGATCAATGGTTGACGACCGGGTCGTGGTCCACTATGCCTCCTATCGAAAATGTTCCGAATCAGCAGAGCTGGAGGGAATATCTAGCAGATGAGGAATCTGCGGGAGAAGAATCCATAGAAAGAACATTACGGTAAGGTCATTACTCCAGTCTCATAACAAGGCTAAAGTAGTTTGGCATATCACCCCTTACCTTCCAAGTCCACATCGCTCCAAAATAGGTTGCATCGCAATTATGACAATGCCAAAGTTTACCCCTACACAGCTGAAAACCTCAAAGATTCTGTAGACCTCTGCAGCACTAAAACACAAGATCACTGCAATCTAATCTAAGAGATGCGGAAACTAAAGAACCAGAAAGCAGCCATTTTTCTTTGTGCACCCTGTCTTGGAAATAATGTACCGACACATATCAGCTTGTACTCATCTCCCCTGCACTTCAGGAAGAAACTGAAGACATTACTCTTCAAAAAACACCTGGTCGCCATTGACCCCAAAGATAGTTCCTCTTCCCATTCACACCAGCCCCTCTGTTCTCTCACTTTCGTTCTCGTTCTGTATTCTTCCATTGTTTTATACAGCCACCTGATTGCTGCTTGCTCGCTAGGTTTGTGCCATGTAAATGCACTGTGTATATGGGGGAGGTAGGGTGAGGTTTAGGAAACCTGAACAACTCTGTCTGATTTTAACTAGTTATAATCCTTTGAGATCATGATTGCTAATTCAGATTGATGTTCTTTGTTGATAACAAAGCATAAGGTCGCTATTGCCAATCACCAACCTGCTCCAATTAGTCATCAAATGCATGGTGGTCATTATTGCAATTACTGCCGGATGTGAGTGTTCCTTATCTCCTACGTCATGTCACCATTGCTGATCACTTGCTTTCTGTTAAGGACTGCAAGTTTTGCTCAATAGGCCATACTGTAATATTGTTTAGTTGATCAGTACTGGAAGTTTTTGGTTGCGCTCGCACATCACCCTTAAGCTGAATGAATGCTGAATCATGTTATGTACATTAAACAGTTCAGTCTGCCTTGCACTCTTTTGTATGGTGCTCCTCACCTAAACACACTTTTTCAAAGTTTTTTGTATTTGTACATTGAAATTGAATTTGAGTGCATATTATGAGCTTGTTAAATAACATGCAGATAAGTCCTCAATCATGGACTACATGTGTTCTCCTGCAGTACAACCTCAACCTTCAGATCATCAGTTTTGGTGTTTTAAATCTGGTAACTGCCCTCTTTCCAGAATCCATTCCAGACATTCTATTTCAAAAATTAACATTACTTCAAACAATTCAATATTCATTCAAATAATTTGACGTTATTTCAGACAATTCAAACATTGAATTTGATCTACTTAGACTGTGCGTGTGCGTGTGTGTGTGTGTGTGTGGTGGGGGGCAGTATGAGAGCACGGTGCACATTGTGTGCGGTTGCTCACACTGTGTTCCTGCTTGGCCCTTATTTCTAATTCCATCTAATGATCATTATCTGCCACTGCTATGGCCTTAAAGAACTGTTGGCTGTCTGGAGGTATCTGTAGACCATACTCTAGCATTCAATTGCATAATAAACAATGCATACGCATTACATTAAAGCAATAGAACCCAAGGAGGGGGGCATTACTGGTAAAATAATGCCCCAGGACGATAGAAGCCCAAAACGAAGCAAGGGCTTTACTGTAGCCCTGGGGGCATTACCCTCCTGAGAACGCCCCCTGCCCCCTCTGAGGGTTCTATTGCTATTAGTACCCCGGCACGTTGCACCGAGGTACTTTATAGTCATTTTTCTCAAGTTGAGACACCGCGTTGTGACCGTTTCTCAACTCGAAGAAAAAAAAGCAAAATAAATGGTCACCATGGATCGGGGAGGAGGGACTAGATGTAGTCCCTTCTCCCTTTTCATGGCTGCCTCAGGAAGAAAGCAAAGGAACACAACGGGAAGCCAGTAAGTCTTTGCTGGCCGGGGTAACGACCCGGCAAGGGCCAATGAGATTGTTTGAAACAATCTGATTGTCCCTAGACAGTTACTAATTAAGCAATATGCCCCTCGCAGGGGAGGCATTGCCACTTCAGGTAATGCCCCAGGCCGATAACTACAGGCCTGAGCGAAGCGAATGCCTTAACAAATCCCTGTGGCATTACCTGAAGCGGTAATGCCACCCTCACCCTGCGAGGGGCTTATTGCTCTTAGTACCCCGCTCGGTAAGACCAAGGTTCCTAAAGCCCAAGGGCAGCCCAGCACCGAAATGCCAGGCAATTCTCTTCTGAACAAGAGTACCAACAGGAGCCCTTGCTCACTGTTCTTAGAGAGGTACAGCTCCACATCACTGACGAAGCCCAACCAGGCCAAAACATGCATCTGGGGTTGCTGTTGGTACTCTTGTTCAGAAGAGAATTGCCTGGCATTTCGGTTCTGGACTTCCTAGACAAAGACTGATATGTTGTGGAAATTTCTCTTCTGTGAAAGGATGGTGAGCTAAAGACTCTGGTAAACACTCTAACCCGGATATTGGCCGGTAGAGAGACACTCCCAGGACTCTTCCCCCCCCCTGTTTGTGTTATGTATGTAGCCAGCTGCTCCTCATCACCGAGTTCCTTTGTTCTGTGTATTCAGCATGCTGCTTTGGAATGTCACTGTTATCAAGCGATTTATTACTTAGGTCATGCCTAGTAACGCAAAGGTCTCAGGCTTCAAGCCATCCATAGTTTGCTCAAGGCAGATATCCATGCCTGACCCCACAAGATGTGCTTTTGGTGCTTGGGGTAAACCAAGACACCTATGACTGTGCCTCCTGCCAGCCATGCACCCCAAGGCCCTCCAGTAGTGTGCCACAAAGCTAAATTCAATATTCTGAACGATATACCACTCGTATCATACCCTTCTCCTGAGACCTCCCTCCCCACCCCCTGGTCACCCTGAACCAGGAATCGGGCTAGTTTGCAAAGGTAAATATTTATGTATTTCAAATGTAATCACAATATATTTTAATAGGTAACAACAATCACCAATGGAGTGACAGAACACTGAATAATATCTGTAATGCACTAGGAATCAATTAATGACCACAAAAACAAATGCAGCATAGAAAAGAATACTTTTGTGTTGGTTTGGAGCATATGGCACTATGGTTGGGAGTTCCCCCTGCAACACCCCTCAACCCACCAATAGACAATGTAAAGATATGGGAGGAGAGCGCAGGTATTCAGGAATAACACAACTCAAACAGAATATCACTCCCACCTTCCCCCTTCAAACACAAGAGAAAAACGGAATTGACTTTTCACTGTCAGAATGGCTTTGAAATTGCAAAAACACGAAATGTGCTCAAAAATACTTAATTTGTTATAAATTCCTATGGGAGCTGCTTTGAACAGTTGCAACAGTTGCAAACAATCACAAGCAATGATTTATTCATAAGAAAACATTTGAAATAAATTAAAGCTATTTCACACGTGTAAAATATCTCAGAATGTAAAATCGCAGCAAACTTTTCCTTACGCGATATTCGCTATAACGGGAAAATCGCACTGTTTTGGGTTCTATGGATAGCTAAGGATGTTAGGTACAAGTAGGAGTTGAAATGTCGTTTCTATCATAAAAACTGAGGGAGTTATATATATTTTAATTAGTCGTTTTTACAAAATAGGCACGAGAATGGAAAACAGAAATGCACTTTGAAAATGACAGATGGGTTGAGTACAGTAGAATATGACTATGAAAAGCAAATGCCACAGATGGATCTTAGTCACGTGATCAGCGTAACCCGCCTGTTGTGGATACTCTACTTCTTCAGATGAGAAAAGAGTCGGCGCAAAGATAGTTCTAGCAATACTATGGTTCTGAATTAAAAACGGGATGGGTTTGAGATGGGGATCATACAATGCAGATATATTAGTCACTTTTCTTCCTAGTAATACTTACAAAATAAGTTATTAAATTGGACCGTCAGTTCTGGTCATGGATTGGATCTGGTCTGGGAAGAACAGCACATCAGGCACTGGATCGGATCAGCTAGGCCGGTCACCGGATTTGCACAGGATCAGCCCTCATAGTCTGTGGGAATTTCAATCAGCTGGATAGCGAGTTCCTCAGGCAAGCCTAGTGGTAGCAAGCCAGAGAATTTCAGGATACTAGTTCAAAAGGCCTTTCCACAACCCACAGCGCTTCACTGTGTGGTGAGAATAAGTTTGAGGATTAGGCCTTGCAGAAAATCAATAGTTCCCTACTGCTTTGCAAGAGTCTTGGCATCTGGATCTGGAAGAATGTTAAAGCTGGATGTAGAATGCTGGATCAGAGTGCTTCGCCGGAATCGGGAAATTGAGTGGATCAGTAAGTCCCTATGTGTTGTCAGCTGTCTTCATTTTTTGCTTTAAAATGACAACACAAAGTTGGGTGTATGGGCTGGCTTAGCTAAGCTTGCCCCTGTGAGTTGGGATTGGATCAGAACTTAATTTCCGCCTTGCATTTGAGTGATTGGATCAAGGCCGGATGATGTCACATTTAATGGTTTGCTTTACAGTTCTTAGAAACCTCCCCTTCGCCACTGGTCTCAAAATCGGATTTCATCCTAAAGACATATTTCTACATTGGTCACCTTTACACAGATCACACACCAGGATGCCATATTTTATGTAGTAGCTGTTCATCAAAATCTTGCAGCTGTGGGATATCGTTTCAACTTTCTACAGACTTTTGTCCTTTTCGCTATGAACACAATTTCCAAACTTTATGCAACTTTCCACAAATGTGTGTGTTTAACCTAGGGATGTGTGTGTAAATTGTCACAATTCTTGTGTTAACACATTTCACATAAAACCACATATACTGCCATTCCTGTCCAGAACATGTTACACGATTCTGCCGCCTCATAAAACATGCAGCCAAAAATTAGATTCACAACTCTGTCCTTGGTATATTTTTCACCCTTTTGGATGAAAAGTTATGAGTCTTTAAAAATTGTTCTTTGTTCATGCTTAACAGCAAATGGTTCACCCATTTGTGTCTCCCTGCAGTCCAGGAACAGGGCCCTCCTTCTGAGTCCCTCCCAGGAGCAGTTTCGACCACCTTCACACCTCCATTTCCTGGGCTGAAGGGCCTACTCTTGTTCATTCTCTTTCTGTAGACAAAAATCTGAGTTAACCCACAATTACCATCTCCCCGGAGTTAACCCAAAATTACCATCTCCCCGTGGGTTTCAGCTGAGAAGATATCCCTCCCCCTAGAAGAAACCTGTTTGTCCACTTCCAAAGGGTTGCAGATCAGCCAAGCTAATTTATTCTTAATTAAAGATCCAAGAAAAACCAAACTTGTTGCATCAAACATGAATACATTACTTCCTTAGCTTTAACTCTGTGGGATAAAAAGCAACTGAGATCTGTATTTATTTTAGCCACAATCCTTTTTATCTTTGCTAATCCGGCAGATTTTTAGTTTAGATCTTTGCTAATCCGGCAGATTTTTAGTTTAGATCACTTCATCAGTAACTCATCTGACAGCTGTCATTTAGGTGGCCCAGGGTACTGTACCCAGATTCTGACAGGGGCTGTCAGTTTACACACAATCCAGTTTTTCTGACTTTGTATGTTCGCAATGCTTCATTAGATCTGCTTCTTCCGCAAACCTCAAGCCTTCTACAGATGCGAGCCTCCTCCTGCTGAGCACGGGGCCTGGGTGCTTTTATACTCTTGTTTCCTACCCTCCCCCTGGTGGGGTCTACTCCTGTGGCTTGTAATTATCTGAGGGCTGGGTGTGGTTTTGTTCTGAGTGCACATGGGCTGCTTTATGGTCATGGTGCTGGGCCAAAACTAGAATGAGCCTTTCCTCATCTCATATGCTAGTCTTCCTCTCCTGATCAGCACTGCTGTTCCATGTCTGAAGTCTCCTGTGCACCCTGTGTCTGAACTGGAAGTCGGAAACGCACTGGGTGAGGTTGGTGAATAATTCGCATTTTTTACCTTGGATGCGTGGGTAAATTGAAAAATTGCACATGCAGTGTGAGAATCTTTTGCTGAGTAACAGTGCTTTTATAACCTTAACTCATGCACTGAATCACCAGTGTTGGGCAATTCACGGATTAGCAATATTTTATCCACACAGCTGCAGAATTGCCTGCAGATTCTGCAAACTTTGTGAAATGCCCAGGTGTGGACTGGCCTAGAGGGAACTCTGGAGATTTCCCAGTGGGCCTCTGCACCCTGGGCCTCTTTTGTGTGGTATTTCCAAATTTTCTCATAGGAAAAGCATTGGGCTTGCTGAAAATGTGTCACATGGGGCCACTTTGAAAATTGTTTCCAGAGCCTCTTTTGGTCCCTAGTAATTATTTCCAGGGCCATTTTTAGTTCCCAATCCACCCCTGGAAATGCTTCCTTTGATGTACAGGGTAAAGCTGCAACTTTACCACTTGCTGCCATTGTTGAGTGAAGAGCAATCCTTTCCCTTAAAGGGAAAGCCAGGTGGCTTTCCCTTTAAGGGGAAGGATTGCTCTTGTTTCCCTGTTGGAGCTTTTGGCTGCTCAGAAGGAACTTTAGGCTCTCTTAATAGGGGAGGGTGTACACAAATATTGCCCTGCAGGGCCTCATAGGGGTTGGGGTTTGGGCATAAGCTTTCAGGGCTAGACTGCCCTGATGGACTAGTGGTGTGGGAGCAATCAAGGCCTGGCCTGTACTTGTCCTCTACCAGTGTGCCCTGCCATGTGACAGGTGTGTCCAGGAATCCTCCACATGTCACTCCCTGGCCCTGAATCCTCAGGGTGACGTCCAGTCTAATGAGTCCCTAGATTTGCAGTGCCCGGAACCATGCATGGGACTTAATCGCGGTAGATCATACCTAGAGATTTCAAGAATGCCTTTTGGACTTTTACAATTATTCCCTTTTTCTTATAACTTTCAAAGACCATCATTGATTATGAACGAAACTATTTGCACAATTCTATCATAGCCAGTAAATTATGTGTCGGTGCTTATTCCATAGGATATTCTATTTAGTCTAGTTCCTTAGAGCCAGTTGTATCCAAAATTGTCCCTGGTTACATGGCTTTTAATTTTCCACGTGCATTTGGTCTTCAGTGTCTGCTTAGTCTATGGGTCTCTGCGTGCATCTTTGTTGTGAACATGGTGTAGATTGGTCACCACTTGTATTATCACCCTGAGTGTCTTAAACAAAGTCTTCTATAACTGGCACCATGGAAACATAAACTATCAGGAAGAATGAGTGTGCAATGAAATTAATTTAATGTAAATGTTTCCCCTTCCCAGGAGTTGGCAGTCATGAAACAGGTTCTTCTTAGCATGCATTCAAAACGCTCTGCTGGAAGACATCCCTCACTTGGTGAGACAAAGCAATTGCCTCCACGAACAAAAGCTACACCACCTGCTAAAATGCTGGAGCAACCGCAAGACGAAGACAATGTGTTTAGACCAACGCCAACATTATTCGTGAGTTGACCTATTCTGTCTCTTGACATTTTTTTTAATTTCTTTTCAAATGTCCCATTGAAGTTGTTTTTCCTATTTGTGTAATCAATGTCACTGTTCAATTTTATTTGTGATTCCGTCCAACCGAGCCTTTGCTTGCAGTTCATATGTTGCCGAGCACTACGGTCTTTAAATCTTTAATAGATGCCACTCCTCGTCCTGCTATCATGCAACCAGGCTAGTATGTTGTTGCACACTGCTTCTGTATCTCAGATTGGTGGCTTGAGGGTTTTTAGATTGTATAATATCCCCTTTGTATGTAGATTTATTTATAGCTGTCTCCATTTTTAGTTTGAGGTATTAGCTGGCAGTCACCTATGGGCCGAAACTATTGCATTAAAGTATAGATGGGAAGGAATGGCATATGAGGAGGGACACAAAGCTTGAACGTGTTTGGTTATTTGCCCAACCATTGATTGTCCATGGGCTTGCTAATCCCTATATCCATTCCTGCCCAGTTCCCACCCCGCCCAAAACACCTCATCCTGGGAACTTTTTCAGCTCTTTTTATTCAAGCCATACCATCAAACTTTGCACTCTAAGTGCCTGCCACTTTTTTCTCAAAGCAGTCTTATGAGAGTTAATGACTTAATTGGAGCTGTAAACATGCTACTGGTGTAATAAACATGTCTAAACCAGGTCTCCCTTCAGCCAGTCGATTTATAAGCACTCTGCATGTCCTTCACTAAATTTGTTTAAAACGAGCATTGGCAAAGCCACCAGTTTTGGCTTGTGTATTAGTATTAGGCATTTGCAAGAACTGCTACTAGATGCCCAGCTTCTCGCACCATTTTGCACCTACAACCATCAATAGCAAGTTAATACCACCAGGGCAGTGCCTGGCAAATGCCTTTTCCATGCCTACACAAAAGCCCGAGCTGATGGCATTGCCATTGCTTGTTTGCTTTTATCTTCAACCGCTGGGGCTTAGTGCTTTGTTTTCTCGGTTATGGTGGTAGGTTCAGTTGTGGTAGTTTTGTTCGCCGTCACTGGGGCCGATACTAACGAAGGGCCATCTATGGTCTTCCTGGGGCTATTGGATATGCAGGCATATGGGTTGGGGATTTAAGATTTCCACTTCTGCTTGCCCTCCTACTTGAGTTTTTGTTTTTGTTGCCATTACAATGCATGGGTTGCATTTGCATTTGTATTGCTTGTATTGCTTCTGGCGTTCCTTAACCTCGCAAGAGTGGGATTTGGGGCTTTCAGTAGATACTTTCGCTGGGTAAGGAGGTCTTCTTTTAATTTGGAAATCTCCTGTTTCGCATTGGAAGACGACGCCTTCAGTCAGTTTGCCTATTGGTATTGTGTAACTCATTTCAGGTCGCTGTATCTTCTAGGTCTGCATGTGATCTATACTGACTCTTCCTTTTGTTCCCGTTGCCAGTCCATTCCAATCATCATGTTTGGGCTTCTTACGTTCAGTTCTCCAGGAGTACTATTAGGAGTTTCAATGTCCCTCCTAGCCCTTATGCACATGTATATAGGGCTTTTCCCCTTAACGTATGTTTCTCCAAGGCGTCCCTCATACTTGCATCCAGTAGGTTCTGGATTAACTGCTTTCCAGTAAGAAGGATACATGATCAGGATTAGTGATAAGCCCAAATCAGTCTTGTTTTACAATCCCACTCCACACTACCACTTACCTGGCCTTATCTGGCACCATGGGTTCCCTCATGGAAGCATTGGCTGTGATGTTCTGGCAGCATGAATTGATTGGTTCTTTTCAGGGATGGACTGATCCAAACTTTCACGCTGTACTGTAAGACCCCTGCAGGAGGAGTGTCGGGAATGGAGTCAATAGATGTTGCAGCATTAGAAGCAGGAGTGTATGGGACAGGGGTAGCAAGGTTAGCCCTCCTCTGAAAAGTGTGTGCAATTTTACAGTTGTGCTTTTGGTGGCAGGGCGGCCAGTATTGATCTAGGCAGTACCTTCTTTGCAGGGGCTCTAGGTTAGCTTTATTTTCTTAAAGTGATGTCTTTTGGAGTTAATATGTGAAGAGGTATATATATTGAAAGGTTTCTATGTTTAAATCTTACAGGCATAAGACCTTTTTGCGTAAGGCAACCCCTCCCCAACGGTCGGTCATATGCCTGCCTCTCCCACCCCCCTGCCCTTTTTGGAGGGATCCCCCAGCACTGCCTCCCACTGTGTGGCTCCACTGCTACACTCCCCCAACACTCACCTTTCCAGGCCTCTAGTCTGTCTGATCTCTGGGGCTCACTCTGAGTCGGGCGATCTGGTAATAAAGTGCTGGTATACGAGGATAGCGGCACTTTGCGGGACTGCCCAACGACACGAGTGCCAGTGGGGTACCTGGGTTACCTCCAGCTAAATGCTGGAGGTAAGCTATGTGCCCAAACGGCCACAAAAGCCCTTGGTAACGCCACCGGCAATGCCGGTGCCGGCAACGATGGAAAATCACCTCATGGAGTCCTATGTGACTCCATGAATGGGGATCAACACTGCTCCGCTGGCACCTGTAATCCAGCGGCAATGCCGCCATACAGGGGGCCAGGAACGGTATCCACATTTGCCAGTATCACCGCCAGGGTTGGAATGAGGTCCTCTGTCTCCAGACCACACCCCCGAAATCCAGATGCACTGCACATAGCGCTTCCTGATAAGGTCTCATGTGCTTTTGGCTTTTAAGGATGCAGTCTGGAGACTGCCATAGATTAAAAGTGTCTTATAAGTAATGGAAAACGGGCATCTTCTGAGTCTTTTGATCAGGCTGAAGAGGGCATCAAAGAGAAGGAAAAAAAAGTGGGAACTCCCACTATCCAACAAGGGCGGGTAGGGAACCTCTTCAAACTTCTTGTACCTTGACATACTCTACATCTCTCTGTATTATCGTAGCTCAAAATAGACATATGCTTAATTTCTCTTGTATCCACTCATTACGTTTCTTATGTACTAGATGGACACTGATGTAGAAAAAGTCGTTTTTAATCAGGAGAAAGGTTTGACTACTGGGTCTCGATGTGGAACTGCTCCTTTCGTTATCTTTGTCCACTTAAGTTTCCAAATCTGTCTCTTTAACTCTCCCTTGCATTCTGGAGTGTACAAAAGACGCAGCCCGCTGATGATGTATTTATCATCTCTTGGCTCACAGACTTGCAAGTGGCAAAATAGCTGAACACACAGGTGTCGTTTTCTACTTCTAGGAATTGGCATGGTGGGAGAAGATGCACATGTAAACAAGCCCAGTGGCTACTTTACTTCTCTTAACATGTTGAATCTTATTTCATGTGAATATTATTCACCAATATGTAGACGAAAGGTTTGCCACTTAATCAAATTGAAGTTATTTCCATTGTTATTCTGATCACCCTTATAAATATTCGAGCTAAGATAGCTCAGTGGGTCATCCTTCTGCTACATGAATTTTTATACAGAAACCCTAAATGTCGCAGGTTCGACTCCCAGCCGCCCCAATCAGTTTTTCATCTTTTGCTGGTTGATAAACTGATTCAGCGCCAAGAGTCATTTCATCTTGTGATGTGCACTATGTCAGTGTAATTATTATAATTAAATTGCATCGTTATCATAATTAATTAGTGGACCATGTTAAAAAAAAGTTTACAACCCAACACAAGTTTTTTTATGAACATGCAAATATCATACAAGGTAGACTTGACTTGTCGCTTTTTCGCGACAATGTATTCAACACAGAAAACGCGGCATATTTAGTGTGTATGTAACTTATTCGTGCAGTAATAAATGCTTCAGAGGTAGGGAGTGTTATTACTGCTTAAAATAACTACTGAAGCTAATTTGCTATCGCTGCCTTTTTGATTATGTATTTAGAACATGGAACAGAGGTATATTCTAAGGGCCTGCATCATGTAAAAGTGTGCATTTAGCCTGCAAAAGGCTGCACGCCGAGAACGGCACATGAGCACTCCGTATATTCATGGAATTGTCTGCGCAAAGTAACCATATAGGCAAGTCGTGGCCAGAACGCCCCTGACACGATCCCACACAAAGCAAAAACAACCAGAACTGCTACGTTACATGCTTCTGCAGGGACGGGGACACGCACCCTTCAAACAGTGCTTGGGTTCCCCCGCAATCAGGCCTGCATTTCGGAGACTCCAACAGCATGCGTAGCCTCCCCCTCAGCCAGTATTGCTTATCTGAACTGGCTCTTTTTCTGTGGCTCCTACATCTATTCTAGATTAACACAATTCAAACATTTCCAACGTACCCTGCATTGCCAGAATTGTGTGCAGCATGCAGGCAGACCTGTCCACCTCTCTGTGCTAAGTAACCTAGCTCTGATGCCCTGCAGAGCGATTTTATGCACTTTACAAGCAGTCAATGAATACAAATACTGCTCACAAGAGCAACCAGGATTTAGGAACCTCTTCCTTCTTCCCCACCAACAATACTGTTGTTGTTACTGTGTGGGAGGAGGATGACCAAAGACCAGGGATTGGGTTGCGGTTATTGGGCAAAGGTCATGGTCTGCTGGTAGCCCTGGGCAAGCTTTTTTCCATATTGGTTGCAAGTCACGTCCTCCTGCCACAGGGCACACACACAGCTCTGCCCCTTTTGCTACTGCTTCTCCATGTGGTAACAGGGCTATCGGTGTGGATGAAACGGCTTTTGATGAGAGAGACCATGAGAGATAGATCAACTGACTGCAGCCAACTAATACAGTAACTTGGAAGAGGTGAAAAAAGGACGCCTGGAAGCACCTTCTGACTGCCTGCTTGGATGGAGTATGGTCTTTGCTCTACCCCATCCCTTTTGTGTTGGCTTTGGCTCAGAAAGCACAAGTGGAGAGAAAACCGAAGCCTCACAAACTTAAAAAAAGACTTCATGGCACTCTCAACACTCTGTTGCATCATCTGGAGATCAATGAGGCGTGAATGGTGAAGCCAGCCCAGTGGCATCCACTTTGCTTCTTCTGAGTGTTCCAGACCTCTCAAGGAAGAGTGTTCGGGATGATGTTAAGGCAGTGGCCAAACATTTTAAGATGTACAGTTGTGAGTAGAAGTTGAGAGCTCTTCGTGTAATGGGAAGTGGACCACTCTTATGAGTGTGTCGGCTGTTTGTTTTGGTATGAACACGTTTGACAAGCACATGCCCATCTCAATATACATTCTACACGCTTACTTTAAAGTACAAGATGCTAGGGTGGATAGGCAGCTTGAGCCAAATGCGGTGGTGATGTTAAGTCTAGCTAAAGATAGTGTTGTAGGGTTGGTGCTTTCATCTGGGGCTTCTCCTACGAACCCTCCTTTCCCCAATCCTCATCCAATTCCCGTGGCCGCAATCCCAAGTACAAGCACCAGCAATTTCAAAAGTGGTAAAGAAACCTTGGTTGCACATTGGACTCGGACTTCTCCCTCACCCAACACACCACCAAAACCTGCTTCTTCCATCTACGGATTCTCTGACATATCTTCCCTTACCTCACCTATCCCCACTGTTTCTCGGCAATCAACTCCATCATCCTGTCCCTCCTAGACTACGCAAACTGCCTCTACCTAGGCGCTATGGCATGTCAACTAGGGAACATTTGAAAGAATCCAAAATGCGGCAGCACGCCTGCTCATTAACCTACCCACCAGAGAACACATCAGCCCTACACTAAAAGTCCTCCATTTGCTCCCGATTGGTGGACGCACTGCCTTTTAATGCTATGTGCATCACCCACCACGCCATCCACAACACTGGACCGTAATTCCTTATAGACAAAATCCATCCCTACCAGCCCTCAAGGTATCTCAGATCTTGCACAGCATATCGTCTAGTGGTCCCACCTCACAAGTCCTGCAGGCTAGGTGGATCCTCATTCTCTGTCCAAGCGCCAATCATCTAGAACCCCCTACCGTTACACATTCGCAACCCTGAAAATCACCTGAAATTCAGAAAGGCCTTTAAATCCTAGCTCTTCCCATGATCCTCATGAATCCTCCCCTCTCGAAACTACACTGCTGAATCCAACATTCCTATACACCATTTACAAGACAGATGCCAACAGCATTTGCAGCGGCTCACCTTGCCAAACTGTCGCTCCATGCACAACAACACTAGTACTCAATAAATAATGCATGGAAAACAGCAGCATTCACTGTGGCACACCACAATAAACCTAGTCTTCTCCAAACTACAGCATGAACAACGACCGCATTTGCATCGGCTCACCCTGACAAACTGTTGCCCCATGAACAACAATAGTCCTACCTGAGAAATAGCAGCTAGTGCCGTGGCACACCGCAATAAACTCACTCGCCCTCACCGCTCAGACTCTCGCACCAGAGAGACCACGAATAATGAGACCATGCCTTCCGCACTGGACCAAGATCGCTGCAACCGAACAACATTGAAGCCTACAGTACGTATACCTTACACCACATCTCTGGACACAGCCCGCAGGCACAGCCAACCATCCATGCACTGTAGAATGCAGCTATGGCTATGCTCATCCGGTCTAGCAGTGTATATAGCCGTCCACACAGAAACACCTGACATACCTCAACACCTCTGCCACTAGCATACAGCGACTACCAACGGAAAGGAATTCGGTATAGCTGGCTGCATATCGACTCTTTCAACAATAGCACTCTATCGCAAACCACCAATAGCCCCCACCCATGTGCCTGACCTTATATGGGCTGCTTAGTCGTGCCTAGCCAGCCACCTAAGTCCTAGACCGGGAAAAATGCACACATGCATCTCCTAATCTAAAAATCTTAGAACCTCCAGCACATTGACTACGGTCACCGAGGGCGCTCCAACTAAGTGCATTGAGGCTATATAAATGAGGAAAGAGCACTATATAAATAACCCAATACGATATCTCCACCAGGGTTGGTTCTGCTGCACATGCTTTTGTCAGTGGAACCCAGTGCAATCCTCAAATTGGGTCTGCCTGGATTTCAGTGTATTTGCACATCATGCTGCAGACAATGAAAATTCCAGTTAGCTCGGGGAGGGGGGACTGACCCCTTGGTATTCAGAGATGTCTGGTTACAGGCAAGGACGTTCTACATTTTGGTAATTCCTTATGTCATAAGAATGTCTCCACCTCGCATCCTATGCCTGGCATATCCTGTACTGCTGCGCCCTATTACCTTTGGATCTGGTGCGCATTATAAATGAATAAAACAAAACAAACTTCTTTTGTGCAAGATCTCCCTCACCTACTCGCTGCTTTTCCTGGCCTGTTGATTTATTGGAAAATATATTGAAATAGTTTTTCTTCACTATACTGGACACCTAATGTTATGACACCTGTCGATCGAGGTTAAATAATGTTTCCACGTTTAGCTGTTCTTTGTAGTTTAGCTTACGCCGTTTTCTGTTAAAACTTAAATACAAATCGGATTTTCAGATTTGAGACAAAGTACTTATGTGTGGGATTGGAACAGAAGTTCTACTGCCATGTTTAGCATGGTCCACCAGCAGCTTTTCTTTCAAAGTATCTCCTGTGACATCGGCCACCCTCAACATCCATCCATGCTTTATTGTGGGGAAGCCATAACAAGAACCACAAAACAGAGAATATTACTTTGAGCGGATTCTTCTTACTGTAAGTTCTTTGCTCCAGAGATCACTAAAGTGCACTCATTTCTCCCGGGTTGTTTAACTTTTTTGACCCACTTCATCTACAGTATCGCCTGCTTCATGATGGTATCTGTGATGACTGCACATTTTTTTTACGGCGCATAGGGTATGCGCAGTAACGGGATGATACCATCATGATCTAGGGTGCTAATGGTTAGAAAACTTGGGCATGTGCGGTAGAAGCCCTTTTGGTTTCCATGTTTTGCTTTTGTACTGCACCAAAACACCACCATAGTAGTTTCAAAACACTGATCCTTCTCCGTGGTGACCTTGTTCTTCTGCGAAGCAGAACAAGAATGAACTAAAGTGAGGGGAGTTGGCTATGGAGATGAGACGCAGAGAAGTGTGTATTGGATTAATGTACGCATTGGGATGTAGATTTTGTCAAGGTACAAGCCGTTTTGGGAAAGTTGCAGGTTAAAGATAAAGTAGTGTTGGACGTGTCAGGGGCTTGAGAGCGTCCACAGACAATCCTGGCAGATATGAAGGTTTAAAATGCCTACAGTGTGCACTTATGGTGCCTATTCAATATTCTTTTCTTTCTTTCGTCTTGGGGAGCTATAAGAATTTCCTTAATGAGAGAACGCAAAAACAATTAAAATAGTTAGGTTTGGGTTCCTCCCAAGAGCTCATTTATGAAAGAACACAGCACTTTTACAGCCAAGCACATTTTGGAAGAAGTAGTTTCCTTTGTGCAATGGCATATCTTTGCGATGATGCCAAATTAAATGTACCACATCTATCAGGGCATACTATGTCCTTTCTTTGGTTATATCTTCCTCTTGAACATTTTCAGCAACTGGAAAAGTGCTCAACTATATTCTAATGTTATATAAAATGGACTATCTTTCCTTTTTTAGAACAGCAAGAAGACTTTGATTTAATTGAAACCTGTAAAAATTAACCCAGACCATATTGGAATAATATCCCAAGACTATTCAGAAAAAAAGAATTGTTCTTACTACCACTTAGACATGAATGGGTGCGTCAGTACTAACATTGCACACGCCCCAGGGATTTCTACTGGGATAGAGAAGGAAGGATTATATTAGTCAGCAGCTGCATCGAGGTATCATTTCCAGTAACCCAGCTGTACCGAATTAATAGTACACACCCTTTTGCCTCAAGTAGAGTTGTCATAATTATGCATTGGTGTAATGCACATCTATTATCAATTACATGCTCTGTTGTCTTCCTCTTCGTTCGTGTTCCATGGCAATGAGAATTGCATTCAAACCGTTGATGATCATTGCAGGCGACAGCCTCTGTTTTCTAAATGACTAACCTGCAACGCTCCCACGAGGCTGTGTCCAAGTTATCTGACAGTGATGCAACCCAAAAAAGGGGAATTGATTCTTGGTTCCAATAAAGTGGCTAGGTTGTAGATTTCCCTGTCTGTCCTGTGCTTCGAATCCCAGACCAGGCTCTTCTGATCTGGAGAGGAACCACACTCATATCTTTCTATGGCCAGGCATTAACATGGAGGGAGCATTTGCTATAGCGTAGTTGGTAAAAAAAAAAAACCTGGGTAGCCGTTTGTAATCAATAGAATGGTTAACCCAATTTCATAAAAATATTTCACATAAGGTTAGATTCTGTATCCAGACAAAACATTCTGTTTTGAAAAGTTCCAATGTTGACCATTTTTTGATTTTGGAAAATTGTAATTTTCTTTGGCAGTGTACTGTTTTATGACGAGTAACATATACGATTTCTAAAAGTGAGGTTTTGTAGTATTTGTGTTATGTCCAAGCCAATGGGTTCACAGAAAACTCATCTTGACATAAAAGTGTACCCCTTTCTTTATTTTGCACCAAACAAAACAGAGGAGTTCGTGTTAAATGAGTTCCCAGGGTGGGTCATTTGATATCAATATATACTACCTGGTAAGGCTTTATGACTCTGGTTCTTAGTCCAGCTCTCTTTCGTCTACCCCCTCCCCAAACAAGTCCGCCCTCTTGACAGTAAACAGTCAGTGTGTGTCTCTGGGATCTATAGAGCTCTGTTTTGGCTCGTACTGGACATGTGAGGATGTCACTTTGGTCCTCCTGGACTTGCGTATACTTGGTATCGCTACCCTTACTGCTTTGGGTTGTCTGAATGTGGGTCAAGCAGCCAAAACATTCAGGATTGTTGGATCCCAGGGTTTACAGACTCCTTTCACATCCTTTGGCAGTTAACTTAGACTGAATGTGTTTCCTGGCCCTCGCGTGTATCTTGAGGAGCTTCCACCGTTGTCAGATTCTCTCTGAGATCAAGGCTCAGTAGGCGCTCTCATGTTCCCCTCTGCTCAATCCTCTAGTTCGCTTGTCATTCTCTCCTTCACTTTCTCCTCCACAATTTCTTGTTGCTCTGCTTTTCTTTCTCTTTCACCCTTCCACCTCGTCATTTATCAGCAATGCTCTTATACTCCTCTAGCTCCCTCTTCAGCCACTTTCTCTCACCCGTTCTCTTCTCCTTTCCTTTATCTGTTTGCCGCCTCCTATGATCTTCTCACTCCCCTTGTTGCCCTCTGCTGTCTTTTTTACCACCTCCAATCATCTTCCTCCTCCCTACCTTCTTTGCTCCTTTATCTCTACTTCCCATCGTCTGTTCTTCTATCTGCTCCTTTCTCTCACACCACCCTCCTCTGCCGTATTCCCCTCTGCCTCCTACCCTCCTTTCTCTCTCCTTCCCCCTCTTCCACTACTTTCTCTCGCCTACGTGCCTCCTCTAGTCCTTTCTCTTTCATATCTCATCCCCTCCTCTCCACCAGTCTACCCTCTTTACCTCCTCAACTGCTTTATGTCTCTTTGCCACCTCCATGGCTATTATCTCACTCATCTCTACCACCTCGCTACACTGCTCTGCAACTCTGCACACTGACCCCTAACTCCCCCACCACTAGGCTTCTGACTTCTGATTTATACTCCACTTCCCTCTGTAATTTTGATCCTGACACTGGCTATTTTCAGCTGTGGGCTTTTGGGCCTGAGACTTGATAATTGGCGTGTAATTAAGTTAGTTTCACAACCTATGTGCAATAGTGCATGCATTTACTATCCTTGTTTCCCCACTGAGACCTGCGAGAGATGAAATAGCTCTGAGACGGGTCTGTGGATCTCTTTGCTAACGATGCCTGTGAACTTTGTGCATTCTAAACGTACATCTTCATGAACCTTATTGTACTGCTTGTAGATGGGTGTGTGACTTTGAACTGTTTGCCTTTCCTTTCAACTTTGGTTTTGTTGAAGTGTATTTGTTTCCTTGAGAAATGGTTTGCCATTGGTTATGCATAGGAGGTTGGGAATGTAGTTGGGAACCTTTGGGATCTCCCATGTACCGCCTCAGGGGCCTTCATCATGCGGAGAGTGGCGGTCTTCTGCTCTGTCACCCCACTTCTATTTTCTGATTTCCTTACCATTTCCATAATATTTGAAATAATTTATTGTAGGCCCTTCTGTTGCTATCTGAAATATAATTGACTGTTGTGAAATCACCCGTCTATGAGCCTTCCCTTCAATTGGACAGTACAAAAAAAGAGCAGGGAAGCAGACGTGTGTAGGCCAACAATCATTCCCTTTATTATTGAAGTGATATCATGTGTGACTCATGAGTGCCTTGCTTCGGGGAGGATACAAAAAGAGTAAAGAAAGAAGGGACGGGCCACCTCCTAATCAGACCAGGCAAATGAACCTAAATGATGCGATACCCCACACCCTCTGTCATCTCATTGTCTTTGACCACAGCAGGCAAAGCACTTTTGGCCATGTAGCTTCTATTGACTGCAACTATATTTTCTGAGTAGATGGCCTGCTAATTTAAGATCTCAGCTGTCAAGATGCAGACGTACTGAGCTGTGTGTCATAACAGTAGACCAAACCTGTGCCATTAATAGCCCGATTGTTAATGCCATAAGCTTGACCTAGATCCTTTGCAAAAGGTAAAATCCTACTATAAAGTATCTAGATTCAACCGAGCATCAGCATTCTAGACACAATTAAGATGATATGATATGGCATTTATAAGATGTCTGAAAAGACTGATATCCAAACACAAAGCAGTGCCTTAAAGTAGCACATGTATAGTTTTCAATCTTACTTTGGATACTAGGAGCAAAAACGTTTAGTGAAAGATATGTTATATATCACCTTTGGTGAATCGTGTATGCCAGATAACAAAATATTCTGAATAACAGAATGTCTCTATTCTGAATGGTGGAGATCCAGGAAATGAACCAAGAAATGAATCCAAAAAGTCTTGTCAAACACTAGCATTTGTTGTGCCCTCCCTTGCAGGGTGCCCACCGACAGACATGGTGCTTGGCTGTCCTTTTGAAGTGTGCCACTCTTTGCAGGGGCTGCACCAGGCCCACTGAGGCAATGGGCAGCGAGATGCCCTTGGGGTTTTTCTTTGTTCTAGCGAGGTACCTTCTGAAGGCCTGAGCCGTTGTGCTCTTTCTATTTCGTGGCTAGGCCAATTTCGAAAGCTAGGCGTAATTCTTGGGTTTTAAAGGGTTCTAGCTTCTTGTCTGCCGACACTGGGTAAAACTCTGTTTTGATCCTGGGTAGACTTCTTTTACAGCATGGAAAAAAAAGTTGCAATCCAGTAGCAAAAACAAACCGACATAAAGGAGCAATGCTTGTGAAACGAAATTCAGAATAAGTGTCGCTCCGAGGTCAGTCATGTCGAATCAGTGGGGGAGTTTGCTGGAGCCCATCAGTGTATGGAAGCTGCGTTTGTCCATTAGCGTGGGGCAGGCAGTAGAGTATCGTTATAGGATTGCTGGTTCCTATGGGTTTGGTTCCTCTAGCCACGCTTGCTGCTTCACATCGAGAGCCTCGATATCGACTGCTGTTGCACCTGCATGTAGGAGCCTATCTTTCCGATGCTTGTTTGATGTGACGGCCCGGCCTCCGGGATGTATTGAACATGTGTTAGTCATGTATGCCTTTCCTGACGTCTATGTGAAGATGTGCAGAAAATAGTGATTTGTCATGTGCATCCAGCACATCCTCCAACTCTGCAATTCCTCCAGCATAATGATGAATGGTATCCATTTGCTTCGTAGAGTCAACCTTTCCAAAATACCTATCCCAGGCAGTGTCCACCTCTGGCCGCTCCAGGCACTCATGCTGAAGCCTGCATTGGTGCTTGTATGAAAGTATCCCCATGGCTCTGCAGCCCTTTTTGGCCACTCCACATCAGGCCAGTCCGCATTTAGCATTCGGGATGTACTTCCAGAAGTGTGCCGTGTTGGTTCGTCAGATGAATTCACTGGCCCATCAGTCTGCATTTGAAAAGAAAAGTATGGCTTGTCCTGCACAGACTGGTACATTGCATGAGCAAAAAAGGAAAGGTAAGGTCACTTTGTTTTTTAAAGGAAATTGTTCTGTGTAATCCTGCTGTTGGGTTCAGAGCTCTTACAGATAGCGTGTTAGTGGGGGCTTCATAGAGGTATTGCCCATTGGGATGTATTCTTTAATGACCTATTTAACTGCTGGCGTTTTATAGGTAAGCATCTAGTCGGTAACGTGAGTCCCTTTCTCTGGACTAGGATCTAGCTGGGAGGGGCGTGGGGGGCAGGAGTTGTTGCTGCAGGGGTACCTCTCCTTCAGTAGAATCATTCATCCCTGGTTCCCACAGATTAAAGCTGAACACATTGGCTGCATACTTTACATGTGTGTTTTACAGTGCTGCCTCTGCCGAGGAAATGGCCACTCTAGCTGCTAGAGCTCAGGCGCATTGTATAGCCACAATTGCCTTTACAACATTGGGAAATATGTAATGATTTATACCCCCGAGAGCCAGCCAGGCGGCTCTTATATACCAGTTCTCGGCACCGGCACCTTTTGGAGGCACAGTATTGTTGAATAGAATGGCGAACAATGACGGATGACGGATGGCTAAGCGGCTGTGAAATCTCGGTGTAAATTGGGCTGCTTTAGGTAGTATAATAACCTCAGGAGGCAATACACAAAATAAAACAATAGTGTAACTATCGTTATTTCAGTACAGTTTTTCACACCAAAAGTTACAAACGTGTTTAGTGTTAGTACTGTAGATAGTGTAAAATAACGAAATGTTTGAAAGAACTGAACAAATAATAAAATTATGCAACATAATAAAGGAAATGATAACTTAATCAGATGGAAAAATCGCAAAAGACCAAAAACACAACTTCCCATTATCTATGCACGGAAAAATCGAACCTTGATATTGTGTTTGATTTCTTAAAGTATACTAAATTGGTCTTAGCTTTTAGATTCACTTGGACAATCCTCATTTTTGACCTGCCATCCGGATCTTTTTTTTAAAGTTTCCTCCCGGTGTATCTAACTTTAATCAGAATCTTAGCTCAGCTTTTTCTTATATGGCACCTGAAAAGAGGGTAAGGATTAGTCCCAAAACATGCCGTTAAATGGAAATCTTCTAAAATGAATGAATGCTCAAAGTTTCAAGTGATATGAAACACAAGAATGAACAAGTAAAATTACAAACATGAATTAGGCACAGGTAGGCACTCATCCCTTTGAGAATCTGGAATGCAACTGCCATTTTTTTTATTGTATTTGGTTTAGATCAAACCTTTGCAAACAGAATAAATACTGTACACACATAAAAATAAAAACATCAAATCAATGTGTAATACATATCACAGCATTTCATAATGGTAAAAATTCAGGTAAAACGACATTTTCAAAGTAAACAAACAAAAGAATGTGACCTTAATTAAACAGGAAGCTAAAAAGAAAAGATTCAGGCAGACTCCAATGAAATGACATCAGGTTCAGACTTTTGATGAATGCTTTGTCCAGCTCTGGCTGCCAAGAATAGTCATATTTAGCAGAACATAGGCATAAGTCAATGCCATCATTTTCAGGCGGGGTTCCAAATCAATTCTCAAAGAAGCGGATCCATTGAAACTCCGGAACAGCATTTAATTGCGAGATGGCAATAGTAGGGTCTTGATGATTAATTAAAGACCAAAACGACCCCACATTGTAGTTAATCAGAACCTGGAGCATGGTTTCAGCGTCGCACGGCATCATTAACGCTCTCTTGGACTTACAAAACGTATTATATTTTTGCTTTATCTGCTTAGCAGAATTGACTTTAGTCACAAGATCCTCGTTGATGCCTTACGTTTTCTAATCTCTTTTCTCATGAGGGATTTGGCTTTGGTCAACTCTTCGTTATAAAAGTGAATTGGTCTGGTTGGTTTCATGGGTGTAAATCTAGGGTTTGTTCTAACATGATTAACTAGTTCAGACATGAGGTCCTCAAACTTATCCACATTAAAGTTCTCCATCTTCCACTTGAGTGAGGTTGTTAACATAATTGAGTGGAGCTCTCGGTTCAGGATCACAATATTAGAATCAGGACAGCGGGTTGCATTACCGGAGGGTGTAGTTCGTAAATGCGACATGTCTGTTCGTTCTCTGTTTATCAATGGAATATTAAATTCAGCTTTTTTATCACTCCAGTCATTCTTAAACACAGAGAAAGAAGTACAGCAATTCAACAAATAATCATCAATACAAACGTAGTCCAACTGCCACATCATTTGTTTTATTGAAGTCCTTCCCATTTAGAGGCTGAAACCCCAGCTCCCCCAGATCCAGGCACCAGCTTCTTCTAACTTCGGATTTAAAGTTCTGCGAAAACATGTCAGAGGATAGTTCACACAAATCACATTCCAAATCCTGAAAGAAACAGTTGACGTTTAGATCCCCTGCTAGCATTACCCTTCCACGAGGGTTATTAGCTGACTACAGAAGAATGCATTCATAGATCACCTCTAAGAAAGAATTAATATCAGCAATCCCATTATGCCAATAGACATTCACCACTAATAAATTGAAAGACAGATCAGCTGAGCACCAAGCAACTGCCATGGTCCCAAATGGGAGTGAGTCAATGGTTACTGCAGACATTCCCTGGGACGAGTCAACAGCAATTAGCAGCCCTCCAGATGCCCACCCACCCTTGCTAGCCTTTGCTGCCTAGGTGAACACTTGAAAGCCATCGAGCACTGGGGCCTTGATCAGCCAGCTCGCTTGGAGCAAGATGCCATTTGCCTCTTTAAAAATAGACATAGCAGGAGATGGCGGCTCCCCCTCGTGTTCCATGATTTAATACACAGGGATATCTCTCTCTTTGCAGTGTAGCCTCCAATAGGATAATTATGGGACTGGTTTTCTCCACAATGTTGAGTTAACTGCCGACTAATCAATGTTATTACCATCAGATTGTTAGTCGAACCTCACCACTGATCTAAGCCCCTGACTGGTGGGGTGAACCACAATACGCAGACCCCCGGGTTCTTTGTCGCCACCCTCCTGCGACATGATGGGACAAACGTCAAAGCCTAGGGCCTGGAGGCTAAGCATTTTAGAATAAACAAGCTCCTTAACCAAGTTAGAATTCAAATGAATAATGGAGGGATCTAGGTGGTTTCTGTCTAGAAAGGCAATACGATAAATATCAGAGGAGGATAGTAATCCTAGAGCTGGGATTTCGGCGAATATCAGTAGGATGTTGGACCTATTCAGGCAAACTGGGATGTTCGAACCCATTAGGCTAGTCATTTTTAATAAAAACTCTCCTTTACCTGACCTTAAGTCTTTCCTTGGGCCCACCTAGTTTCTGTCATTCTTACCCCACTGGACATCATTGCCTCTCGCTTGTTGCAATACACTACAAGATTTAAGCCTGTTAGACTCAAGGCTACTAGAGTGGATCCCAATTGGTTGATGTAAATTGGCTGTGTGTAATCGCCCCAGTAGTTGTCCCACAGCTACTGCCAAAAAGGGATATAGGTTACATGGTAAATTCCCAAATGCAAGAGCATCTGCAACCAAATACTATCACCAGGGATCTGCTGTATCACGGAAAAACCAGAACACAGGGTCGGGGAGTTAGCTACACCTCCCATACCAAAATCAATGAGTTGGTCAGAAGCCTGAATGCCTGGGCGGTAGAAAGACTGAAACAGATTATCACATTTGGACATAGGAGCCTTTTCCCTTACAACGGTTTTCGTGCCATAATTGCATGAGTTATTTGTACTCTCCAAACAGTCTGATGGAAGGAGAGTGTTTTGGACTACCAGTGCCACGGTGGGCATGGACAGTAGATCACACATAACGCCTGTACTTAGCGTCTGGTCGAGAGAAGTAGTAGTGGGGGGGCGTTGGATTGTCCTGGGGCACAAGGTCTGTCTGTGAGTTAGTCTGCCATAGCCGGCTTTGCCGATAACAGTTCCAATGATCTTCCTTCTTCCAACAATGGGGACATATTTGAAGGCAAAAACGGCTTAGAGTTAAATCTTGGGGTGCTTTGTACATTTCTCTGGGAAAGCAGTAATTTTTTCTTTGCATTTTTAGCCATCTTTGCTTTAATCAATTTGTTTGCTACAGGAGTATCACGAGACGCAAGTGACCCCTCCTAAACCATATTGTGATTGATCAGGTTGGGAGGGGTCAGAGATTCTTCGGTCAAGCCAATCCTAGTACAGCCTGTTATGGTTTGGTGAGAGGGCAGAAAGAAATTGTTCGAGTTGCAACATAGGGATGTAGGAGCAGCAGAGGATGGAGCCGAAACAATTTCAGTAGACTGGTCGGTAGGCTGGTCAGCTATTTCAATATCCTCGTTGGAGGATACGCATTTTCCAATGGATGGCTAAGGCTCTCCTCCAAGACTTGCCAGACAGTTCACAATCAGATGGAAGTGCGGCTCCGAGCCAATGGTATCCAGTTTGCCATTCACCTTGGTTATCATAGAATTTGTAGACTTCTGCTCATCCCAAGGGTTGTCGTATAAGGCGACAAATGAGCTTAAAACCATATTTCGTGCGGAGACTGTTGGGTTGGTCAGACAGATTCTTTTGTCGACTTCGCAGAGAGAGTGTGATGCATAGCGGCATTTTCAGTGAGGTCGACTGCCTCAGCAGAGGATTAGGAGCGAACAGATGCTTGACCATCTGGTTAGTTGGTGATTGAATATTTGTCGGTTAGATCAGACGGAAAGCCCAAATTGGATGCATCACATGTTTGCTGTATGACACTGCCAACATTATCTTTTGGCAAGACCCCCATGTGTGCGTTGTTTTCCAATGCCAGGTTGGCAAATTCAATAATGTTGAGGTCATCGAGATCTTTACGGCCAACAGACATAGGGCCTCATTATGAGTCAGCCGGTCTGGAAACAACGGTGGCAGTAAATCCGCCGCCACCATTGTTTCCGGACCGGCTGATTCTGAGTCCTGCAGGCGGGAGGTGTCACTCCCGCCAGGTCTGACCTGGTGTAAGTAACACCACACGCCTGCAGGCGGACATGGAAACACCGGCTCTGTCATAGACGGAACCAGTGTTTCCATGGTGCCCATACCTATGGAGTCCTATTGGACTCCATGGTAATGGGGATTTACAGAATTCCGCCTTCGAAATTACCGGGTCACCGGGGTTGTAATGCCCAGTGATTCCGGTAATCACAGAGGTGGAATGGTATTACCGTTCCGGCAGCAGCCTGCCAGTTTTTCCCGGCATGGCTACCGCCGGACTCGAAATGAGGCCCATACTCTGTTCCTTCATAACAGAGTGGTCAAGCACGGCCATCCCTTTCACGGGAGCCACGGATTTTAGTTCTGTACTAGTTGCAATAGATTTCACAAAGTAGTGGAGCACAAATCGTTGGCCAGCGATTGGGGAGAAAACTGAGTTAAAATCAGCAGATTTATTTTTAGATTTTTGACAAACCTCAAGGCTTTTATTTTGTGGATCAACAGTTTTGATGTTTCCGAAACTGACGGGATTAAATTGATCGTCTGGGATCAAAACAAGCTGGGATACTCGTTTCACCTTGGTGTTAATATGGAGTTCCTGCCATAGCTCTCGAACGCTGGAGGAGGGAGGCATACATTTACAGAGCAAGGCAGACTCCTGTGGTACATGGGTAATACAGCAAGGCATTCTGGTGCCGATTGGTCTTCTTGGACAGATTGGCTTGAAAGGCCTGATCTCATGCTGGAGAGATAAAATACTGTTGCTTGGATGTGGGCGTCACACTACGGAGATGCAGACAAGCAGCAGACCTAGATTAAAAGGGAAAAGTTCTCTGCAGTCTCTTAAATCGCTTGAGTTTGGCAAGCAAAAATCAGTGGAAGAATTCCACGTAGGCGCCACACTACCAGAATGCAAGAAAAACAGCAGACCCAGATGAAAAGGAAAAGATCCCTGCAATCTCTGGGTTGCTTGTATCAGCAGCCAAGGAAAGTCAGTGAAGAGGCTCTCCTATGGTACGCACATGCACTCGCCAAGAGCATCCGTAGCTCAACTCTGCAAAGGCGATACAGCGAAAGATCTAGCCGCCCACGGACTGCAGACTGGTCACTTTCCAGTCCACTTCGCGGCGGCTGCCGGTTAAGTAGCTGCTTGCAGGCAGAGCTTGTAAAGCAGGAGGCAGGGAGAAGTAGCAAGCCAGGAAAGAAACAAGAATGTTAGCAGACACTGCATCTGCCATTGCCATGCCCCAAAGCTCTCACGTTTTGCGTGTGCTGAAACTGTGTGCACGAAAGGATTTGCTCATGTAGTTGTCTTATTGTGCATCAGCACAGATGCAAAATGTTTTTCACTTCCCATGGGCATAAAACATGCAAGTATGTTAACCTTTTTTTAAAGGTCCAAAAATGTTGTCGTGCACAAATGTTTGTGTTTGACTGAAAGTCAGGCTTAAGATCAAGTCGGGTCTGCAGTATCAAGCAAATGCGGTAAACAGACAAACTTGATGCACCCCTTTTCCAACAGTCCTTGACCCCTGTCTGTGTTAAACCATAATGCAATGATACACAAACCGTATATTTAATAACATAACATCCTGAGCCTAGATTTTGCTTCAGTCTTGGGTTTTATTCCATGGAGTTACAAAGATACACTTCTTATTTAAAACTAACAAAAAAGTGAAAAGTCACATGTAGAAGGGATCAGGAAGAAAGCAGGGGGAACCACTCGGGGCAGGATGCACCCCCTGGAAGTGGTATATTGGTGATTCCTCCAGAATCAACTGCGCCTCCCCTCTCCCAGCCTGCAGCCACCCCTAAGCTATGCCCTCAAGGAAGCACTCCACTTGTGGCCCAAGCAGGGCATACACCATGAAGCGATCATGTTCACAGTAGTTGACTCATGAATTAATAACCAATACACAGGCAGCATGGCAGAGATGTTAGCATGATACCACAATCATTGGCAGAGCATGGAGCCGGAATGCACGACCACCTGGCCTTTATGTTTGTCTTGCCCAATCTTGACATGGAAGATGGCGTATGAGCTCTAGACCTGCAGAAGCCTAATTAATCGAATCGTTTGAGAACATGGGCAATCCCGGAACGTGCAACAGTGAGTTCACCAAGGGAAGCAGAGAAATACATGGAAGTGTGCTGGACCCACAAAACATTAATCAAGACCATTACATGGGAAAGTGCCCAGCCAACGCCTACCTTTCAGGTACTTGAACGTAGTAAAATGGTATTAAGGGCAGCCGAAGGAGACAAGCAGTGAAGGAGTTTAGACTGCATTCCAGAGAGTTGGAGCGGATACCACAGGGGAAGATGATTTGGTGGCTGGGCTTGCTAGCCCATTCTCTGAGAGATTAGACATCCCGGAGAGCCAGTGACAAGAGGCCTGCTGTGCTATACCCAGAAGCCGGTGGTAGTCCGAAGCCTAATGAGTTGAGCGAAAGAAGCATTGGTACTCTGAGGTTGCTGGTGACCCTGAGAACAAGTGAAGAGTGGTTGGTGGGCTCAATCCCAGGAGGGGCAGGCCCTTGACCGATGGGTAGTAACTGCAATCTGAAAAACACCCACGCAGGGATGGAAGCAATTCCTGACGGTAACCTGTTGATGCTCTCCCTTTGTACAAGGGGGCAGGTGAGGGAGCGCCAAGGTCTTGTCTTATCAATAAAACTTTATTTCGGCTTCGACCATCAAAGCATTAAAATGCAGAAATACATTTGGTGCGGTAGTACTAAGAACAAATCATAAATTAGTATTATTTTTAACCACATAAAATATGCAACCCATGTTGCAAATCTAAAATCCACTATATCCACAGCTAATACAATTCTAGAATTAAAGCCATAATAATTGGTAACTTGTGGATACAATCTTGAATACATTTGATACAATAGGAATGAATGTCCTGCGTGCTCACAATGTATTGATTGGATTCCCCAATACGACTCAAAACATTGCCAATTCTCAACAACGCCCTCAATCGAGCTGTTTCTATAGATACGAAAGAGGAGGGGGGCTAGGACACAGCCCTGCCTGACCCCGCGTTGGACCTTGAACTTCTCAGTGTTTTCTACACTCATCCCCCATCTAACTGAGCCACTGTTGTTGGAATACCAGGACTGGATGATTGTCAGTTAACATGGGGGGGATATTAAAGGCTTGCAGAACCTTCCAGAAGTTGTTATGGGGGACAGTCAAATGCTGTCCTAAGTCAGCAAAGACTGCATACAACTTGCAACGATTTAAACTTCTGTATTTCTTGACAAGTAAGTCAAATCGTAGGCATTGCTCAACTGTGCCCATCCCTTGTTGGAAACTCGCCTAGAGGGAATTAATTACTCCAGATGAGTCCACCCATTTTTGGATGTGTCCCAAGATGGCCCTGCCATACAATTTCCCTACCCGTCCAACAATGAGATATGTCTGTTGTTTCCTGGAAGATCCTTACACCTCTTTTTAAAGATGGGCACAATTACAGCCTCTCTCCAGCTGATGGGAACAGAGCCTGTCGCAATCACAGCATTAAATAGCCTTGACAGCACTGGGCCCCACATTTCTGGTTCATTTTTAAAGCAGTCAACAGGTACACAGTTGGGGCCAGGCGCCTTTCCATTCCCCATGGCTGCAATGGCTTTTACTACCTCCTCTGTGCTCACTGCATCGTTTGAAATGAACGCAGGCAAGCCCTCTTCATCTGTACCCAAGTTTTGCAACTCACTGGAAAGCTCAGCCACTGCGCATCCACATCAACAAATGGAAGTGCCCTCACTTTGAATTTAGCACTATTGCGAATCGAGCCGAGTGAAGCTCCCATACTTCACCAGTTCGCCAAGTTGAATCACGAAAGGTACTTTTAATAAACTACTGGTACTAACAAATCAACATGTAATTGATTAAGTAATGAAGAGCCAAAATAGGCGCCTAATCGATCACTGTATGTACTCTTTACAGACACAGTGCATGAAATGAAATTTATGGCATTCCTGTAGGAACCTCATGAAATTGCCGACAAATACTACCATATACGACCCAAAGAAATTGAGAAACTCTCAGGTTAGTCCAAGTAACTGCGGTTTCAATACTGGCAGTCCACACCGTTTTTAAGAATTGGTGAATAATATGTCCCAAATAAAACAACCTTTTTATGTATTCCTTCTTTTATGCATTCTAATCTAGATGTTCTACGAATGGGAAAGTATTTATTACGGAAAAGTACAAATCTGTCCCTGTCCTGAAGACGGCCATCATCAACATCAAGACCAACGGCACCAGAGAGAGTTCCGTATGAGTCAGAAAGGCCGAAACATATGTCGACTTGCCAATAGGGACTTGTGTATTTGTTGATTCCTATCTCTCAGATTGAATAAATTCCAATAGGACAGCTGGCGTGTATCAAACAACCCGCAGCTACCCTACATTAATGCAAGTGAATCAAAACAGAGTGATTAATAAATCAAATATAGAACTAGATCATTCGCTCTGGTTTAAAAAAACCTTTAAGGCATACATTATAAATTGGGAGACCACAATATATTTTGACTCTTCCGTGTAATCATACGCGTGCATACCTACAGTAATACAGACTGTTCTTTCCTGTTAACTTTCACTATGGTTTCTGACATCTTGAAAGGCCTGGTGGATTTTCACCAGTTAGATTGTAAGTGATTAGCACAGCTAGTTTTTATAGATTTAGTTCTGTTTTGGTTTTATATACTCATTATTTGAATAATAAACTGAAAAGTAAAAAGTAAAATACCTGTGTGAATTAGGTGTGGTACGTGTAACCTTAAAATGATATGAGGTTACCTTGGATATAACCTATTGTGACTCAGGGCCTCTAGGTAGGGAAAGGCGACCTATCACCCCTCGCTCTCAACGTATCAGTCTCCCATTGATAGTGCACCCCACCCCCCTCCCCCCCCCCCCCCCCCGACGACAAAAAACTGGGAGTACCCAATTTTATAATACTCTTTTGGATGGAAGGCAGTGGCACAGATTGGAAACACAAGGGAATAATCCGAATTGGGATATGGTTCACAGAAACAATAGGGAGCAAGCAAAGCATGGGAAACTTCATTTTTCGAGCGCAATGGAAGAATGGGGTTTTTAATTACTTATCACAAATGCTATGGGAACGAAATAGAAGAACCAAGAAAGGGAATTTGTTTTGCTTATACTGAGAAAGAAAACAGAGCTTTAGAGAATATTAGTCAGTACACAAGGGGAAAATCCGTTTTGGGGTGTTAAACACATGGACAATGTGAAAATGCAAATGGTAATTTGTTTTTACCTCACAATAGGGAAAGAGGAACAGAAATGGGAAAATCGATTTTTGGGATGTTGAGCACAATTTCAATGGGAAAGAAAATTCAATGGGGAATTCATTTTTACCTCACAATGGGGAAAGAGGAATAGAATGGGAAAATCGATTTTTTGGATGTTGAGCACAATTTCAATGGGAAAGAAAATTCAAATGGGAATTTGTTTTTACCTTACAGTGGAGAATGGGAACAATTTGGGTTTGCACTTTAGAATGGGAAAATGGAAATGATTTCGTTTTTCACCTTACCAGGGGAAACGCATGGAAACAAGGCCTTTTGAAGTTAATTTCTTTGGCAAGTTTTTAGGACTATGCTTGTTCACAATACACTGGGAAACGATGGTTGGTTTTGAATTCCAGCAATACAAATCCTGTGAAATAAATGGGGAAATTAATTGATTTACTTAGAGAAATATACTAAGGATCTACACAGGCCAGCAAGGTGTTTTTCAATGGAGAATTGCTAACATACACAGGCAAACGGAAGGGGATTTTCAATTATTGGGTTTTTCAATGAGAAAATCTCTAAGGCAATGCTGAAAGAATAAAGGGCTTATGCAATTTATGGGTTGGGGTATTTCTACTTACAGGAAAGGTCAGTGCTGGACCTCAGAGGGTGTCGGGACACTGCTGGGACTGCATAAGGGAATTAGGGGGGTCAGTCAAGGTCTCTGCTGAGTCCTCCAAGGGGTCCCAGGTCAGCTTCTAAACTCCAGGCTCCTCTGCAAGCTAGGCATCTCACTGCTACTGCTGGGATGTTCCTCTAGATTTCGACAGTAGATCACCTCAGGGGTTAGTGGAAAGACCCTGATCTGAGGTGGGCTTACTTATAGTGCAAATGACGTCACTAATGTGTCATAGTTCTCACAGAAGTGATTGGTTAAGGTTCAATACCTCACACCCACTTGTTTGCTGATAAGTCTAAAAAGTATGGGTGCGCTTTGGGATACCAGGGAAAGAGACCACTTCATCATCTTACTTCAACAGGGATGCTTGGTCTGGTTCGGGGCCATAGAAATCTCACTGCATGACAAGGGTCCTTAATCTTCATGTTTTGACAGATATGAATGCATTTTTGAACACTACAGTTTTCAGTGACTCACATAAGCCTTGTCAGGTGTCTGTGTGTCATTCCTGTGCAAAGATGCAGTTTTTCTTCATTTACTCCAGAATATCGGCAAAAAATATCTTTGGTGGACGGCATAGGAATCATACTGGGACCTCCTTTAATCAACTTTTTATATTTCTCACATTCACAAGGAGGGCCATATTATGTTTCCATGAATAGCTCTGGCTGTGTTGCTCCCACAAAAATAGTTTTTATCTGGTGAGAAGCGGCTAGCTTTCACCTTTTCAGAAATCTTACCATGACTATTGTGCGACAAATATGATCAATTATACACGATGAAAACCATTTCTCCCATTTTACACAATGGGCAGTCTAAACTACTCCTTGGCTCTGGCCCCCACCTTCCTGGAGCACATGACCTCAGCAGAGAGGTCTGTGTTTAGGTTAGCCTGCTCATTCCAAGGGCTAATAACCAGCTAATGCATGTTTTATTGTGTCTTGTGTAACCTGGGGGTCATAAAACTTGCGAGCAGACCTGTCTTTATCTTGTCCGGCCCGTGGGTTTAATTTTAGAATCTCGTATTCTTTGTTTATTTAAGTTACAGGCCTCTCTAGACAACCAGGGAAGGAATGCAGCTTCACATTTGAAGAAATCGCAAGCATAGAGAAAAAAAAACAATGGCCAGCAACAAAGGGCCTTTCAAAGCTCAGCTGTACATTGTCTTTAAACTTCACATTTCACTTTAAAATTAACTCTTGGAAGGCACACAAGTTTAACATGTGTAAGTGTCATTGCAAAGTTGTTCCCGGCATACAGTGGTTAAATGTGGGCATCATAATTACACTTTTTAGGGACTTTGGGGCACATCTGACTTTGCAGATTGTCACTTTGGAGGCATAATCGAAATGTCATTTAATTGCTTTCACCGCTGAAAGGACTCCATCTTAAACCCAGTTCAGCATCTAATTATAGATTCTATGCACTGTTCTTTCCACTGTGATGGACTCACTATGGACAGAAACCAAGTTCCTATTTTGAAAGTCTTGCTAACACTTTTTGCTAAGCATATTTTTAGTTAAAGGGGAAAAACAAAATTACTCATTTTATTCAATGATCATGAAAGAAAGTGATCTGCTTCACTGCAACTCCTGCACGCACTCTGACGGTTCTAGGTTAACGTTTTGAAAACAAAAGGCTTGAATGTCTTTAGGTTTTTTTCCTGTGCGCCTGCCGTTTCGGCGGCTCCCCTCTGGCCTGTAGAGGCAAGGAGTTGTCTAATCTGCCAAGAAGGAGAGATTAAATATTTCATACAATACTGTTTTCCCAGGTAGGGATGTGAAAATTGACAATAAAAGAACAAGGGACACCTCACAATGCCATAACAAACATTTTATTCTTACATGCCAATCATTCGTAATCACTACAAAATAAGGATAATTGTTCTACTCCCTGTAAATGTATGATTTCCTTCATCCGGGTTCCAGCTCTTTACTTTTACTGTTCGATGGTTCATGAGCTCTACCCTCACTGGGTTCTTCAATCAGTCGCAAGTTCAGCCTGGGATCACAGCTCTTTAACTGATTGATGTGAACCCATTTCTCTTCCATTTGTTCTGCTTTAAGAATGTGGATCTTAAAGGTGACAGGTGAGATTTTATCTACAATTTCAAAGGCGCCGCCCTTTGGTGTGGTTCCTTTGAAAACTGTACAAGTAGACCCTTTATCCTACTTGGTACTCTTTCTTCGTGGTCTTTAAATCATAGTGGGTTTTCATCCTCTCTGCCGACCTTACTAGATTTTGCTGAGTGTAAGTAAAAGCATGCTGCAGGTGTTTTTGCAAATTCTCTATGTATTCATGGGTTGTGGACGCGTTGATCAGGGTCTGCTCTTGAGTTCTATAAAGCAGATGCTGAGGTAGCACAATTTTTTGTCCAGTCGTGAAATTGAATTGTGACATTTTTGTCACAGAAAATGGTTCCAATTGCCACAGCACTGGCCTTGATCAAGGCCGGCCACCATCATGAATCTGCATTCATCACCTCTCTGGACAGAACTGTTTTTCTGGAGCTCTGTAGTTCAGGTCTGAGCACAGCAGTGCTCTGAAATGCAAACTTAGCAGGGAGAAAGCTGGCTATTGATATTTATTGATATTTTATTTGTATCACACTCATACACAAGTGTTTCTAACATTGAATTAGGTGGTTCTAGCCTTCTTGCAGCTGTGTTTTCTTTTGGAATCTGAAAACACTGAATCCATCTCCTTTGTGGTGGCCAGGATAATATATCGTCTGGGTCTTGAGTAACTTGCGCCTCAGGAGGTGAGAGCCGTAAGACACATTTAGAGGGCAGACTCCGAAGGCTGCGGGCCACAGTGCTGCAGGTGCTTATTCATGAACCTACTTATGTTTGGTGTCTCCCTTAAATTAAAGGATCTGTGGCGCTTTGTAGAGTAATGTGACAAGCCCAACCAAACTGCCGGGGCAAGGCAGTGTGGGCCAGGGAATCTTTGCATGTATGGGTGTCGCATCAAACTCTAAATGGGGCATTTCAATATATGTTTGTGAGGGCAGTGCGAGTGATCTCTTAATTATCAAGGCTTCCAGTGTGCTGGTTTCCCTGACCATCCCCAGAGCCCATATTTCTGCACCATATAAGATAGCTGAGGCGATCTTAGCCTGGTTGAGGTGTACAATTGCACCTATAGAATAGCCATCGCCCTTAGAGGCAAAGGCACTTATGGCACCGCTGTTGTCACAAACTTTAATTTGGTATGCTCAAGGTGATTCAAAAGAAAGCCCATATATTTGAAAACCAGGATGACTTCCACTGTGGCACCAGCAAGTGTCAATTTAAGCCCAGTAGCCTTAGCTGCCTTTGGACGGAACACCATGATTTTAGTTTCGTCCGTATTTATTAGCAGAAAGTTGGATTTAGTGTAGTCTCGTTTCTTCAAGGACACTGCAGGCCCACAGGTGTAGTCTCCCGTAAGACCAGGTCATCAGCATAGCCCAACCACGACACTGCTCTTTCGCCTAGTCGTAGTGGGTTAGCAGAATGGTTAAGTAAGGTTCTTCCCAGGTCAGCCAGGTAGAGGTTAAATAACATGGGTGCCAATGTGCTCTCTTGCTTAAGACCCTTAGTGGTTGTAATCCAGCCAGTTGTCCTGCCGGCTTGGTCCATGCAGACCTTTACTCGAGTCTGATCATGAAGATGGATTATCATCTTCAGGAGAACCAGCGGTATATCGCCTGCCAGCAATTTGTTCCAATGCGTCGCCCTGTTGACAGTGTAAAACACAGCACTAAAATCAATGAATGCTCCGTACACTCTCGACCCGCGAATAAGCCATACCTGCTGGATAGCAGTATGAAGGGCCATGCAATTCATTGTAGTAGCAGAATCTTTACAGAAACCAGTCTGATTGAAGGGGATGATGATCTACTTGCTAGACCATTCCCCAAGTTCCAACAATAATATACTAGAGAAGATCTTGGAAGGAGTGCAGCATTGCCAGCAAGCAATAATTACTTGCGTCTGAGTGGGTTCCTTTTTTATGCACAGGCACGATTATGCCGTGGCGCCATGATGGCGGTATTGTTTGCACATGGCTGATCCAAACGAATAACCAATGGAGAATCTCGGGCCAAAGGGCAGGTTCTCTCTTAATTAAAGAACAGCAAATACCATACAGGCCGGGGACGCAGGACGATCTGCACAGAGTGATTATTCTATGGATATTGCAGATGTTTTTCCCGTAAACCCATCTATGCTGGCTCAGAGTCGCAAGGACAATGCACGCATGGCTTGATGGAGAGATTTTTTTCCTCTCCTTGATTCCTTCGGCAAACCGATGGACATGTTTTTATTGGTTATAATACCCAACCCGTTATTAGTTGTACCCATAGACACAGAGCAGGCCCTGATTCCTGCCATACAAGCCTCGAAGTGGCTTATAGCAGTAGGCCGATCTGCGGCCCCTGGAAGAGTTTGAGCGGTGCCCCAAGAGGCTACATAGCTATCAAGAGTTTCCCGGGCAGCAGCAAATGCCCTCTCCAAATTCCCCTGATGCCAGGAAATGCGGCTCAGGGCTGAGTTGACATGCACTTGTCCAGGTAGAGTAGGGGTGGAAGTTACTTCCTCAAGTTTTAACAAGACCTCCAGAGGAAGGCGATCACTTTCATCCCAGTGCAGAACCTGCATGTCCTTAATCATTGATTGGGCATAAAAGCATAATCTATTAAGCTACTTGAACTATTCCCAGTCCGTGTGTAGCTATGTGGATTATCAGATGGGTAGGAGCCTTTGACCATATTAAAATTGTATGAATACAACAGCTCAGCCAAGCTGAAACCACGTCGGCAGGGCTTATCCAGTCTACCATGTTGCACAGGGGTAAGAAATGCATGCCAGTTTGTTTGTGAGTGAGCAGACAGCCCTTGGGATCCTTGCGTAAAATCTCTGCAAATGAATATTGAGGCGCTGTGGCCTAAATTATCCAGAAATGTTTTTACAACCCCAAGTCAACGCATGGCATCTTTCGTTAATTACGTAGAAGGCTATCTTAGATATAAAAGCCGGCCCCTCAGAAGTACAAACTCTACCTGCCAAAACATTCCCTAAACTAAGTGGCACAGCTTTCAAAGGCAAAGGTTTCTTGACGCCCAGAGACGCCCACCTTTCGAGCGACCTTTCAGACCCTGGACGGCAAGAGAAGAAAGAGTGATCCAACCATCAATCACTGTATCAGAGATGAGCCATATTTCTTGTAAGGCTATCATTGTGAAATTATCAATAAGGTCAAGTAATCCACCCTCTGTGTGAAGATGTGTGTATTCCCACGGGTGTTCCAATTCAAGAGCCAAGAGCAGTCACTAGGGTCATGGCAAGGGCTGTGCCCTTCCACGCTGGTCCACCAAGTTGACCAGCCAAGCCCAATTTTATTTGTCAGTCTGGTTGGCCACGCTAGGTTTATTACTCGGATGCATGGCCTATAAAGTAGCATGCAGGGCTGGAGGTGATGGTTGGCGGCGCAAGGTCGCACTCGAGCCAGCCCGGTTGCGGTCATACTTTGAACCTAAGCTCCCATTTACAGGCCAATCTTAATTAATATGCATTCATAGTACAGCTTATACAAAGCCGATCCATGGTCCAGGACGTATATCATTGTAGACTCTGAGTGGAAGCAGATATTAGACAGTGCCCTCCTTGTCGGCTGTTGGTCTTTGCAAATGCCCACAATTTGTATATCGTTGTTGGTGATGAATCTAAATGGAGCACAGAATGGAAAAGCTCCAGCACCCAAGATCTACTGATGTAGGTTCTTTTTGGGGCACAAAAAATGCTTTGGATTTTTATGGCCTTTATTTTAGTGGAGAGGGGATGGCGTCACGTGGTGCCCAGCAGAGACACATCTCGGACCAGTTCAGTTTGAGTGATCTCCGTGTTAGAACTCCGACCAGTTGCAGCCACAGGCTCTTACAGCTGGGGCAAAAATAGGTCTTCCAGATTGTAAATAGTCTTATTCCCTTGCTGGTTCCTTTGCTTTTCGAATGGATTGTGTCGTCCCACGTATTCCGCATCTTATGATCTCTTCGTTCCCAGCTTCGGTAAAAATGTTCTTGTCGGCAGAGGGCGGTGTGCATCGACAGTCGAACTGATGTCAACCGAGAAGGAAGCCCTTGAGGGACATCATTGTTGAGTGTATATATACCACGCGCAGCGCCCATTGGCTTCAGTTCAATTTTTCAGCGAATGCGATATCTTTGAGAAATACGGCATACTTTAGTTTCCATCAGAAAATGCTTCGACATGGCCTCATCTTCAACACCCATTACTCCGAAGACCGGTTTAAAAAAGTGCCTTAAATGCGGTGCCAAAATGTCCATCATAACCCACATAAGATGGGCATCTGGTGCCCGGGCGTCGAGCATGAAACCTCTGACTGTCGATCCTGTCAGTCGATGACAGGTAAGGCCTCAAAAAGTGTAAAGCAACTATCAGTGGGTAGGAGTGCCCCAAAATCCTCTTCTACTCCATTGAAATTTGGGTCATCACATGAGTTGAGAGATTCATCACCGAGAGATTGCAAACACTCCATCATCAAAAAAGTCAGAGAAGGCATAGATCACCCTCTTCTTCCTCTCCTTCTTCCTCAGATACTTCTCAGGAAAGGAGCGTAGTCTACCTGACTAAATCCTCCACTACAGATAAGTGGGACCTTTTTAGGAAACAAATGGTTAAAATCTTCAAGAAAGAGGCCCGTCCTCCTCGAAACGCAAGAAAAGTGTCCATGCTCCAGTCGATGACAAACATAAGGCCAAGGCAAAACCCTGCTCACCCTCGAGCGCGGGTCATAAGCCTAAGACTTCTCGCGATTCTTTGAGTACTTGGTGCAATGAGAAATCATCGAAGACACCGTTGGGTCGAGTCCCTCGAAGCACAAAAGTAAGTAGTCGATACCATTGACGCCACGGACGTTGATGCCATCAACGCCGACCTCAGTCTGAAAGCAAGACATCGATGCCTGCAGTGGAGTCATCAACGCCTTTGCCACAAAAACCTTCAGGAAAAGATTTTTAAACTTTTACCTAAAAAGAGCTTTTTCAGGTCTTTAACCTCAATATATGAGGGTTATGAGATGTCGGATGACAACCCACCATTTCGCCTTCAATTGGATACTCCTAATATACATAAGGATACTCCTAATTTCCCAGAAAGTTTAATCTCGGAAGAGACCAGTGTCGGGGAGCTGCATTATACCCTACAAACAGCTAGTGGGGTTGACACTTCTCCAGCATTAGACTTTGGGAGACCAGACCCAGCTGAACATGCAGATGCATCATATAGAAGTCTGATGACTATGGTGATAGATTTCCTAGGATGGAGTAGACCTGCTCTCCTCCATTTGAGCTGGGCGTTCTTACGGACATATTGGACAAAGGTCCACAAAATAACCCTATAATACACTTTCATGTAGCACTCCAAAAAAAGAGTAATGGCAAACCGGGAGGTTCTGGAATCTAGCCCTGCAGTTAATAGAAACCTCACCAAAAAATACAGGCTATTTATTAGCAACCCTAACTACCTGCCAAAACATCCTACAACGGAAAGTTTAGTGGTCCAAGCAGCTACGTCCACCTCTAAGCAAGCTGCATACTGTAAGGAGGGCATGTTATCAAAAGTAAGACAGACACAAGCGACCACAGTTCATTGAACCTTCACAAGGGTGGGATAAAAGCCTACCTAAGCCGAAATCTACAGATGGGAGCAAGCTACTACCATCAATTATAATAATGCAGTCCTAGTGGAGTTGTGTCAACATAAAAGGGCCTATAGTAAAAAAAAAAAATATTGCCAATCCTTACTACTAATTTACAAATAATGTGGGGTGATGTTCATGAAAAAGAAATAAGTGTTCATGAAATAAGTTGGAATGTTCGGGCCGTTGGACACCCTTCTCCATGTTTTCAGCATGGGACCAGGCGGTGCACTCACTGTGCCTTCTGCGGCACGAGGATACAGTTCCATTTACACAGTTCCAGACCTTCTGTGTCCAAGTCTCTTTACTTCTTGCAAGTCTCTTGACGCAGAGGGCCTGCTATACCAAAATGACACACAAACATTCTTTTCGAGGGGATTGGGTCCTCCAACTTATTCCAAATCTATGACAGTAATCGCCACAGCTGTGCTGCTTCGGCAAATCTTTCTGCGTCCTGCGTCGATGACATCGATACGCTGTCCTCGAGGGCCCCCGTCGAGCCGACGTCACCGGATGTTAGAAGTAGGACGCAAGACGCCCGCAGCCTCAGTTCTGTTTTTTCCGTGAATGTGTTCGCTTCGGAGATCTCGGCGCGCCTCGGTTTTTCTGAGTATCTGTTCTTTCAGTTCCTCGAACCTGTTCGTTTGTGAAGATCCATAATGTCTTCATCTTCTTCTACCCCGCAGCCGGGTTTTAAGAAGTGTCGGGACTGCGGGTCCAAGATGTTGTTGACGGACTCGCACAACGCCAGCCTCTGGTGCCTCGGTGAGGACCACGACACGGATGACTGTGTAGACTGCCAGTCGCTTACATCGAAGGCCTTGCTAGAGCGTAAGAAGAAGCTTTCTGTAGGTAAGGTGGCCAAGCCCCGGAAGTCGAAATCCACTGGGCTTTCGACTGACGATTCGAGGGGCGACTCTCCGCAATCGTTGGCGTAAGTGCAGGGGGTCTCGGTCCAGGAGTAGGTCCCCCCATACCTCTGCCTCTTCGAGGCACTCACGGAAGCGCTGTCATCGGTCTCCTTCCCCGTCCTCATCCGAGGACACAGCCCGTCGCCGGGTTGCTTGTCCCAACAAGCATTCCACTCCTGCCGAATGGGATTCATTTCGCCAGGAGATGATGGTGATTTTTCAGTCGCAGGGCTCTGTTCCGTCCGCGCCATCAAAAGACTCCGGCCGTGACCGTGCTAGAGACACCACTCGCATGCCTTCGGGCTCGAGCGGTCGTCACGATCACCGGGCGCCTTCGAGGTCCCGGTCGGACAAGGATGGTCGCTCTAGACATGCCCGTTCCAGGTCCCGGTACTCAACGCCCTCGAGACCGTCGGAGCCTGTGAGGTCTTTGAAGAAGACATCAACGCCTTTGGTGCAGAGGTCATTGAGGTTCCGCCTCCGAGGAAGCCGTTGACGCCATCGGCGTCCAGGCTTTCGAAGGACATGCTCGGGGCTCCGCCCTCGAGGACTGTCGAAGCCGTCGGCGCCGCGCTTGATGTCGACACCGATTCCATCAACGCCTTTCGAGGCTGCTTTGTCGGTGTAACCCCCCAGAAAGGCTCTGTCCAAGGCTAAAAATGTATTTGTCCCTTTTTCTCTGCCCTCATTCCAGCCTCTGGATTATATTTCTGAGGTGAATGAGGGGTCTGAGGAAGGTATGGTGCCTGATGAGGTGCCTGACGAGATTTTGTTTGGTTATAGCCAGATTGAAGACCTGCATCAGTCGCTGCATGACGCCAGTGGTCTGGACACCTCACCGGAGGTGGAGTTCTGTAGGCCTGAGCCTGGCACCCATGCCGAGTCCTCGTACCGGCGCCTTATGTCGAGGGTCACGGAATACTTGGGGTGGTCTGCACCACCAGTGGATTTTCTGCAGGATGACCTGACGGATATCCTCGACCAAGGTCCACCAACTAACCCGGTGCTGCCATTCCATATGGCCTTGCAAAGAAGGGTGGCAGCGGCTTGGACTGCTCTGGAGAGCCTCCCGGCAGTGAGCAAGTCTTTGCCGCGAAAATACCGCCCAGCCAGTAGCGACCCTTGCTACTTGACCAAGCACCCCACTCCGGAAAGTTTGGTGATGCAGGCGACTACGGCCCCGGCAAAGCAGGCGTCGTATCCTACCATCCCTCCTGATAGGGACGACAAGCGTTTTGATGGCTGTGCGAAGAAAGTGTTTTCTTCAGGGGGTATGGCTTTAAAGGCAGCCAACTCCGTGTGTGCATTGTCACGTTTCACGCACACTCTGTGGAACTGTATTTCGTTAGCGACTGAACATATTCCCAAAGGGGAGGAATGGGATGCTTTTCTTGCTATCGTGCAGGATGGCAAGGATGCCATGTGAGAGTCCGTTCAGTCGGGTCTGGACATGGCAGATTGCGTCAGCCGGTCTATGGCGGCGAGCACCGTAATGCGCAGATTTGCGTGGTTGAGGAAGTCGGGGTTCGCTCCTGATGTGCAAGCCCGGCTCCTCAACATGCCCTTTGATAGTGAACATCTTTTTGGCAGCAAAGCTGACAAGAGCCTTGAGAGGTTGCAGACCACCATAAGCTGCAGCAAAGTCGTTGAGCGCTGCAGTTCGCCAACCGCCACCTTTTTGTCCTAGGGGACAGCAATGGAGGGGAGGTTCCTTTCAATATTACTCATCCTTTAGTAAATCGAGAGGAGCTGCAAGTCAAAGGGGCAACTGTCGGAGTGCCAGAGGTGGAAAACAAGGTACTCGAGGTGCCAAGGCCACTCGGGCAGTTGCCTCTTTACCCTCAGGCAATGCCGCAACCGCTTCAGCTTAGTCATGAGGCCATGTCCCATGGTTCGCTGGTTGGGGGAAGGCTGGCACAGCATCTTGTAGAATGGCGTGCCATTACTTCAGATGTGTGGGTTCTGGAGATCATAGCCCACTGCTAGTGTCTTCCTTTCCGGCAGAGGCCTCACGACAATCCACCAGGGAATCTCTCTTTGAAGAGTCTGGATCTGCTCCTTGCGCAGGAAATACAATCTCTGCTGGAGAAAGGCGCCATAGAACTGGTGCCTGTAGCGGAGAGGAACAAGGGATGGTATTCCCCTTATTATTTGATTTCAAAGAAAGACGGGGGATTGAGACCCATCATGGACTTGCGTGGTTTGAACAAGCTCCTCAGGAAGGACAAGTTCAAGATGGTTACTCTTTCTCAAGTCCTCCAGGCCCTTCAACTTCAGGATTGGTTGGTGCCTCTCGACCTCAAGGACGCTTATTTTCATGTGCTGATCCATCCCAAGCACAAGAAGTACCTGAGGTTCGCGGTTGGCGACTCGCACTTTCAGTTTCGGGTCCTGCCGTTCGGATTGACCTCCGCCCGAGGGTCTTCACCAAGCTCATGGTGGTTGTGGCAGCGTATCTCAGGAAAGGGGGGATTCACGTCTACCCCTACCTGGACGATTGGTTGATCAGGGTGCACTCTCCCGAGCAAGTCCTGGATCATCTGTCCGTCACCTGCCACTCCCTTCACAAGCTGGGCTTCTCCCTCAACTTAAAGAAGTCCCACTTGACGCCAACTCAGTGGCTCCAGTACATCGGAGCAGTGCTCGACACGTCCCTGGGGCAGTGTTTTCCTCCCCATGTGAGGGCCATCACATTCAGCAGATGGTGCACAAGTTTCAACATGCCCAGAGTCTCCCAGCTTTCGAGTTCTTGAGGTTGCTTGACCTCATGGCATCCTGCATTCTTCTGGTGCTGTAGGCCAGGTTGTGGATGAGATCTCTGCAATGGGCTCTCAAGATGCAGTGGTCACAGTCCTCCGGCAGGATGTCGGACCCCGTTCAGGTGCCGCCCTCGGTCACCCAGGACCTTCTTTGGTGGGCCGTCGAAGGCAATCTGATGAGGGGGGCTCCATTTTGGCTACCCTGGATGAAGGTGACGATCGTGACGGACGCATCCCTCACGGGATGGGGAGCCCATGCCAACGAGTTGACAGTCAGCGGTCGTTGGTCTCCGTCGGAGTCCAGACTCCATATCAATCTGTTGGAGCTGAGGGCCATCAGGCTTGCCCTGAAGGCTTTTCTGCCGACTGTGGGGGGGAAGAATGTCCTGATTCTGACGGACAACACAGTGGCCATGCACAACCTCAACAAAAAGGGGGGGCGGGGTCACTTTCTCTGTGCAGGGAGGCGATGCAGCTCTGGTTCTGGGCCATCCAGCAGGAAATTTCAATCTCGGCAGTTCATCTAGCCGGAGATGAAAACAAGACGGAGGACTCTCTGAGCAGGCAGAGCGCGATCTCTCACGAGTGGGAGCTGGCTCAGGAGATTCTCCTGGAGATCTTCGCCCTTTGGGGGACCCCTCAAGTGGATCTCTTTGCCTCCAGTCTCAACCGGAAGTGCGAAAGGTTCTGCTCGTGGGAATTTCCTCCAAGAGGAGCCTTAGGAGACGCGTTCGTGGTGGAGTGGTCCTTCCCACTGTTGTACACGTTTCCTCCAGTCCCCATCATCCCGCAAGTACTGTGGAGGTTTCGGAGGTTTGGATCCCAGATGATCCTCATTGCTTCGGCATGGACCCGGAGGATGTGGTACCCGGACCTTCTCGACTTGTCCCTCTGCCCTCCACGTCGTCTTCCCTACCGAGACAATCTGCTCTCATGGGAGGGGGGTCAGGTTCTCCATCCAGAGGTAAAATCCATCAATCTTCACGCTTGGCTTCTGAAAGGTTGAGGTACAAGGATTGGGACCTCCCTGATGACGTGATGGAGGTGTTGCTTTCGGCCAGACGGCCGGCAACAAAGTCCCTGTACCGTTGCCGTTGGAGAAAGTTCTGCGACTGGTGCAGGGTTAATAATGTGGATCCTTTTTCAGGCATTCCTGTGGTTCTGTCTTTTTTTGCTTTCATTAGCCCACAAGAGCCTACAAGTGGGTACCATTAAAGGTTACCTGGTGGCGCTGTCCATATTTCATATTTAAGCGCACGTCTGAGGAGTGTTCTTATTTCAAAATTCCTTTAAATTCTCAGTTTCTCAAAGGGCTCACTAATGTGTTTCCGCCGTCACCTTTCCAGGTGCCTGGTTGGGATTTGAACCTTGTTCTAAAATTCCTAATGGGTGCTCCGTTTGAGCCTTTACATTCTTGTCCTTTGAGGCTGTTAACCCTTAAAACTGTGTATTTTTAGCTGCGGTCACTTCCGCTCGCAGAGTGAGTGAGTTGCAGGAACTTTCAGTTAAGCCACCCTTCACTGTGTTTCATAAGGACAGGGTTGTCCTTAGAGTTCGTCCTTCCTTTCTTCTGAAAGTGGTGTCGGAATTTCATTTAAGCCAGAAGGTTATTCTTCCGGCATTTTATCCTCCTCCACATCCTGGTAAGGAAGAGGAGAGGCTCCATAGGTTGGATCCTAGGAGAGCTTTAAACTTCTACATTTCACGCATGTCCCGGGTCAGAGTGGACGATCAGCTCTTTATTGATTACGCTGGAAGGTGTTTGGGACAAACTGTTACTAAGCAGACTTTGTCTAGATGGATTATCTTGGCAATTTCTGAAAGTTACCGCTTGGCGGGTAAGGACCCTCCGGTAGGCTTACGGGGCCATTCTACTAGGGGTATGGCTGCCTCTACTGCCCTGCAGAGGGGGGTACCTATTCGTAACATCTGTGAAGCGGCCACATGGGCTTCGGTCCATACTTTTGTACGACACTACTCCCTAGATTCTATCCATGGGCAGGATCTGGCCTTTGGCAAGGCGGTCCTTTACTCTGCAATTTGATTGGGCATTCTAAATTTCTATATTCTAAATTCTTTTCCCTCCTCCATACGTTGGTACTGCTTTGGGAGTCTGTCATAGATATGGAATACGTCGGAGGACCCAATCCCCTCGAAGAACAAGTTACTCTCTTAGCTGGTAACGTTCTTTCGATGGGATGGTCCGACGACGTATTCCATATCGCTCCCTCCTTGCCTGCCCCGCTACAGAATTTCTTATGCGATTGCAGCTTACGTTTCTGCAAGGCTTTCTGTGGTCATACTGGCAGAAGATTGGTGCCACACGTTCTGGGAAAAAACTACAACGTCCTACATATAACATCCGGTGATGTCGGCTCGACGGAGGCCCTCGAGGACAGCGTATTGACGTCATCGACGCAGGACGCTGACGCCGAAAGATTTTCCAAAGCAGCACAGCTGTGGTGATTACTGTCATAGATATGGAATACGTCGTCGGACCAACCCATCGTAAGAACGTTACCAGGTAAGAGAGTAACTTGTTCTTCTCTTCAGGTATTCAATTAGGGTGTTCACCCTAGATCCCCCTCAGCCGAGCTCAGATCCTTTCTGTGTCAAAACAAAGGTTTAATGGTGGATTCCCCTCTTCTGGGCTCAGATGCCTTTCTGTTTCAATCAGTCTCCCTCTGCCGGGCTTGGGCCAATTATGAAGTACTTCAAATTATCGAAGTCTTTAGAATATGCACAGGGTTTAGCTTGACCCGTGCATTACCACTTCGATCTCAACCTTCCTTTTACTCGCATTCAGCTTAATGTTGGATACCTAACAGAGACTTTTGAATGAGCACCCACGTGGCGCCAGACATCTCTGTGTAGTATATCTTTGTAAAGTTCATATCATATCCACGTCGCTCTTTGCAAACGCCTCACACACTGTTTTATTTGAACAATGTTGCTGCTTACCTTGGTTCAAAACACAAGATGGTTTACTATCTGTCTCTCCAACTCACCAGCTGCACTGGCTTGTCTGAAGCTGCTTTGTTGTCTGAGCCAAGGGCAGTACCACAGCGGCAATCTCTCCTCCCCGCCTTGGTTATCGACGCGGGAGAACCCTGTGTACCTTTGCGACAGTGTGCAGGTTTGATCAGCCTTAGTTCCTGGTCCTCGGTTTCTTACTTTCTAAGGCTCATGAAAGTAACCGTCTTTAGAGGTCACGGGTGCTTCCCTCCTTGCGACCCTGTTCTCAGCGTCTTTCTCCTTGTATGAAATTGCCATATTGGAACTGCTGTTTCCTCATGTGGCTTGCCTCGCTCGGAGTGTGCTTTCGTGCTCCGCCTTTTATCCATTTAGTGAAGTGTGATGGAAGTTGGGTGTGTAATAATCCATAATTGCCTGACCTTGCCGTGCGGACAGTTTTTTAGTCCTGTGCGGGCCGCCACAGCAAGTGTTTAGTGATCCACTGTGCAAGCGAAGAATGTGAATTTGCGGCACAACAAGCTCTACTCCAAGGGACATTTGGGTGTTCTATTCTCCTCCTAAGACTAAAACTCATCTGAAATTGTGTCTTTTTTAATCTCAAAACATTAGCCTAGATCTTTTGTTTTATGATGGATTGGTACAAGAAGGGAGTCTGGTTCTTCTGGTGGAACACATATTCTGCCTCACAAATTAATATTTCGAACAGTACTAGCAACAGTAGCTCCTGCATTCTCATTTCACTAAAGCTATGGAATATAAAGGAAATGCTTTCTATTGGTTGAAGGAAATAAGCAATACATGAACATGATTAATGACAAAGATGACTAAAGAGAGGGGGTATGGATGGATGATTAAATAAATTCAAGTAAATCATGTAATGTCAGATTGTACCAGAAGTTAAACCGACAGTCTCAGAAAGTCTGGCAAGAAAAGGATGAAAACAGCATCATCAAAGAGGGGGCGCTTAGTCACTTACTTGTACAGCCAAAACAGAGGTCCAGTAAGAGGCAACACTCTAACAAGGAAGGTTTTTGTTTTGTATATTTTCGTTACTGTTTGATTCAACCTGAAAAATAAATATAATTATGTGGAATTAAATGGAACATGAACTTGGGAGTGGGGGACTGATAGGTAGAAAATTTCAAAAACAATTGTTTTACCGTTTATTAAAAAAATAAATGAAACATATGTAAATAATATAGAAAACAAACATATTTCTCATCAGGTAGTAAAGCAACAGGACAGAGACGACCAGGCGCCAGTTTGGCCAATAGGACAAATACAAATCTACACTTTTTTATTTTATTTTAAATGAAGGGATGTGCGGATGCCATACATACCAATTGCAGTTGGTTAAAGTTTAAGTACCAGCATCAACAGGTTTACATTGAAAGCTTGTTTCTAATAAGATTTTGTTTTTAAAAGGCAAAGTTCTCTCTGATGAGCAAAGCATCAATAAGCTTAGAAAGTCACTATGTGAGAAGTCAGGCCAAACAAAGTGTCAGCATTAATGGGAAGAAGTTAACTTAACACAGTGGCTGTTTTATGACACTTCATCGCCATGGCAGTGCCCGTGGCACTACTAAAATTTGAGTCATCATTGGAGCTCTGAAACCCCACATGCTTCTCTCATCTGTCTTTGCTGCTCTTCCAGTGCTGATACACCATCAAGATTTACTTTAGTATGTAATAGATGCACCTTTGTTCGCATGAGCAGGTCTAGGTGACTTTCTTCCAGTCGATTCCTTGATTTGGTTTTAATGCTGTTCATGACACTGAAGCCTCGCTCCCACTCTGCACTTGAAGCTTGAATTGTGGCACATATGTCCGTGAGCTGTACATTGTACACTGTGGCATTTTGAAGTGTGAAATTCACCATGTCTTGAAAACATTTGAAAGAATCACACTTGTTCTTTGCCACCACGTACTTCAAGGCATTATATTGCGCAACAATGTAATCCTCCACAAGCATGCTAGGATCTGATTCTAAACATTCTTTGAAATTTAAAATGTCTTTGTATTTTTCAACAAGATGCTTAACCTTTTGTATTTCAAACTCAAAGCTGCATTGTTGTGGCTAGTGAATCCCAATCAAAACTTGCCCAGTCCTTCAGTTCGTTTTCTTGAAATCTTTTCTCCATAAGCTCACACATCAAGCCAATGAAACTCCGAACAGATGGCGTTCTGAAGTCCTTCTCGTTGTCAGAGTGGTTCCATGCGTTAATATCCCCGCAAAAATAGCGCGATACAAAAATATTGCCATGTTTTTGTGGCGATATTGACGCATGGACCCTGCGGGGGACACCCCCGCAACTCCTGCATTATTTTAAAATGTGCAGGGGACACCCCCGCAACCCACGCTCCCACAAATTATCCCCCCAAAAATATCACCTATGGGAGACAAATGGCCATATGCACGGTAATATTTTTGGTGGGGATATTTTGTAGAGATACCGAGTATGTTTTGATCAGATCTCTGTGCTGCTCCAGAACACTTCCTGATCTGATTCCTGACTAAGGTACTGTCCCCTCATCTGGTTGATCTTGCCTTCTGCAAACTGCATGGCATCAATTGGGGTAAGACTACTTTTTGTGGAGCAACTTGGACAAGTCTGCTGGATCGCAAAGAATATCATTTACCACTGCCAAAGAAATGTGATAAGTGGGGTCTAGACAGTTTCTTGAAACCGTATTTTGCTATACAATAATTTTCCTCCATTTCCTGATCAAAGTATTTTAGCAACACCTCATAATTGCGCATTAATGCATTTACTGCAAAATGTCTTGATAACGACCCTCACTTCATTGAGAGGTTGAAATGACAAAGCATCACATTCAATGATTGATACCATTTCTTCACATTTCGATTTCATCAAAGGAGATCTGCAAAACACAGAATAAACTGTTGTTTACAAGGTTTCTACTTCCCTAATTATTTGGCACCTTCTTCCAAGCATCCCCAATGCCCAATTCTTCACGGTGAACTACATAGTGTTGCTCAATTAAATGTGGAATAGATTGTTTAAGCCTTGTAGCAACACAGTTGTTTTTGCCAAGCATTACAGATGCACCATCTGATGTGAACATCACCATTTTCTGCAGAATCAGACCATTGGCAGAGTAAAATGTATTAATTGCTAAAGTGATAGCTTCCGAATTGCAAGACGTTAACTTGACAATGCCACCCAGCACAGTTTTGTACATTGAATGTGGTGTTGCCGCAGGAGATCTGATCTTAAAGTAAATAACTAACATTTTACTGACTGAATTGTCAGTGCTTTCATCAACAATGAGTGTGTGAAATGGAGCATTGCGAACCTCTACCACGATTTCTGATCTGATTACGCTGCTGATGGACTCCAGGAATTCAAATGCTTAATTTTTACTTCTCCAGCTATCTGGTATTTTGGTGTACTGTGCTATGTGATTGTGGATTTCTTTCACAGATAGCATGGATGTGTTCAATGTTACAGCTAGCAATACATTGTGCAGTAGAACTTTTACCTCTTCAGGCTTGGACCGTTGTCGCTCAGCCATGGCCAACCTATTAACTCTCAGTAGACGTTTGTGCCAGCATATTACACAATCCAAACCCCAGTTTCTCTGCTGAATTCTTGTGCCTGAGAGCCTGTACAGCAGAGAAAAGAACCTTTCAAAGTAAATGCCGTTTCATGTAGTCCAATTTCCACCCATCGACCCATTTCTTTCCTGTCGAAAATTCACCAGTAACTTTAGCTTCCGCACATACTCTGCAAATCAGGCCCACATCAGCATTGTACTCATAAATCTCTCCATGTCGCACATGTACCTTATCTTGTGATTTCTGGGACTCTGTTTCGACTATTTCTTTTAACCAATCTTCTTTTAAAGTAGCACACCGTTTCTTCTTAGGTGGTGCTGTAGCAGCAGTGGCTGGGGCACTCCCTTCCTTTGATGAAGAAGACTTCGATCTTCTGAAGTTAAACAATTTATCCATAATCTGGGTAAAAAAGAAATAGCGATTATTTGCATGCAAATGAAGTGCTGTGCTGCTGAGCTGATTATGTGCAAGTGTAGTACTTTTTTCTGATGCTTGTTAATCTGCTAAGAATCGCATGCTGTGCATATAGTCCGACATCCAGTGGAAACCGCAGAGTATTGCTTCTTGTCTTTTGGGCGTGTCCGTAACACTATCCCTATCTTGACGTGTAGTATACCCAAGAGCCCTCATGCGCCGAGGTCCCTCAGATTGTTTTTTTCCGCCCAGATAACTGGTCACCCTCTAGCGGAGCTCTTACAGAAAGAGACATTGTTTATCTTATACCGACTTGTCGGTTATTCTCCGTTAAGTCACTTCGGTCACAAGAACATCTTCGACAAAAACTGTGGGAGATTAGTCTATGGCGGTGGATTTCGGCGCCTAAGATCTGGTGGCCGGACTTTCCACGTGGTCAGGTCCTCCGGCCGACCTTTACAGTAGGGAGAGTGGGGTCAGGGTGGCCATATTTTCGGTATGTCTTTCCTCTTTTCCCCTCTTTACCCTTTTGGTCTGGTCATCTTCCCCTTTGGCTATGGAAAGGACTCCTTTTAGGTTGTGCCCTAAGTCAGATATCCTTGGAAGGACGAACACAGGACGTGCAACACCTGTCTACCCTTAGATCACGACGAAAAGCGGTGTGGGGCCCGCAAACACCTTCGGCCTAAGACCCTTAAGGAGCACTGTGTAAAGCGGTGGGCCGCGTACGGTATGTTGCGGGAGGAACACTTTTCCCTCACCTCCACACTCGTTGATAGTGACGGGGGCACCTCAGATGACCAAACATCCGTTGCAGATGTAATAGATCTCCAGGCAGACACTTATAGGTCCGCCACGCCCGTCCCTGACCCTTTAAGCCCTGACTCTGGTCACGCTTCAGGGACAACACCCGGCGACAGGGGCGTACAAGCGCATCTCACTAAGCAAACCCCTATGCCTATTTTGTCGTCCACGTCGAAAAAGGTGAAAGTGCCAGCAGGACCGTCGAAAATTTTGCCGGTTTCTTCGGATCGTGCAGATCCAAAGCCTTCCCCGCATCCCCAGCAGCGTCTTGCAACTGGGCAATCTAAAACAAGTAAGGGGGCTTCTCCAAAAGCTACACACGTTGAAGTGGGGAAATGCGATGCTGCGATGGCCCCGAAGGCCGCGATAGGCCAGAAAGTTACGACTAGGCCTCTAGTCAAAAAACCGACCGCTAGGCCCTCTAACGCCACGGAAGGTAATACACCTACCGATAGACTATCGGAGCAATTGTCTCACGCCGATTCGGCGGTTATCGAAGACCGCATCGAGAGGATTACGGCAGCGGTGGGACTTATCCCGATTCCGCCTAAAATTATGGAGCAAGCCACGGACAAATCTTCAGATGCTGTTTGGGGCCCCGATTCTCACAATATTTATGAAGATAGTCAAGAGTCTCTTTCGGACACCCTAAGAGACTCTTTTCGGCACCGTAGGGCAGAGGACGACGTTTTTCCACCCGTAGGCCTGCCTGGGTCCTCTAAATGGACTAGAGAGAAATTCGAAGGGTGAATGGACTGGCTGGAGAGGATTATACGTATTTCTGATCATCCGTCCCCGAAAAGGTCTTGTGGAGAGCCTAACCCTGAATCTTCTCATTTTCAAGAAGATCAACCTTCTGTCCCCATCCAGCAGGAAGACATTGTCCACATGGACACCTATAGGGACATTTACAATGAAGAGGAAGAAACTTCTTTTCTACAGAATTATGAAGAGGAACAACAGGGTGCCACAGACAACTGGGAAGAAACCCAGCAGGAGGGTATGGACCCATGGGCACTGCCACTTCAAGATCAGGACACTGGAGTTTTGTGTCTGGATTCCCCTCCATCCACCCCGGTTCGTCAGGCCTAGCCTGTAGATGACCAGATGGCCTTCAACTCTATGTTGAAAAAGGCAGCTGAACACTTTAAAATCTCTACTCAAGAGGATGTGCCTGAACAGAATTTTGTAGAGGATATCCTTAAAGAAAAGCCTCCATCTATCTAGCCAAGCTATTGCCCTACTTAATTCCATCAAGAGAAGGTTGGCTCCCTCCTTGGTGTCACCAGCTCAAACCCGAACAGTCCAAGAGTGGAAAAATGATTTCGCCCGTCTCCTTCCGACCCTCTATACATTAGGGGCCATGCCATGCCAGACTCTCTGATAGTGACTACCACCCAAAAGGGGGCAGGGGTATCCTTGCCACTGGGGAGGCACCTCCTGACAAGGAATCCAAAAGGCTGTATGCTCTAAGCAAACGAGTTACCTCGGCTGCCGCATACACTACTCGGATAGCTAATAATACCACGCTATTGGCAAGTTATGCTGACACTCAGTGGCACCTACTCCAAGAAGACCTCCAAGAGGTTCCAGAACCAGTCAAGTCCAAGCTTCACTCTATTGTGGTTGAGGGAAGACAAGTGAACCAGAATGTGATTAAAAATACCCTGGACAGAGCTGAGGCAGCAGGCAGGTCTCTAGCCCAAGGGACCTTACTCAAAAGACATGCTTGGATGCGTACCTCGGGGTTCAAACCCGAAACGCAGGCCTCTCTCATCAATAAGACTATTGAGGAAGCTAACCTCTTCGGGAAAGTGGTTGATGAGGCCTTGGAAACAGCCAAGAAAGAGCATGAGACTCTTAAGTCCCTACAACAGATCACACAAAAACCTTATTCCCTCCCCCCCACCCCCCCTCCAGAGAGGTAATAACACTCAGCAGTCCTTTCAAGGGCAGTCCAGTGCAGGTCAAAACAACTATGGCACGGGGAATTTCAAAACAGGACAAACTTCAGGAAGCCCTGCATACTACCCTTCAAGGGGTCAGCGACGTGGCAAAAACAGAGGTAGAGGCCCCAATCCTAGAGAAGCCGCTGCCTCTAGTCGGAAATGACCACCAGATCCAGGTCACCTCCCATGTAAACCCGATCGGGGGCCGATTAACATCTTTCCTCACGGCATGGGAGGGGATAACTTCAGACCATTGGGTCATAAAGACGGGTGCCCGCGGGTACTGCGTGGAATTCGCCAGACCTCCACAATTCAGACCGCCATGCTCACGGCGCCTTTCACCGAACCATCTGAAGATCCTGAATCAAGAGGTGGAAGTGCACTGGGAAAGCACGCCATAGAAGCCGTCCCTATTCTTCAGGTAAACAAGGGTATTTATTCAGTGTGCTTCCTTGTACCCAAAAAGGACCTCACCATGCGCCCTGTTCTAGACCTGCGCCCAGCGAACAAGTTCATAAAACCCCAGAGGTTTCGCATGGTAACACTACAGGAAGTGATCCCACTGCTGAAACAGGGGGACTACATAGCAACATTGGACATGAAAGATGCATACTTTCATATTTCAATGTTGCCAGCGCACAGGAAATATCTAAGGTTCATGATAGAGGACAGGCATTACCAATTCAAGGTACTCCCCTTCGGCATCGCCTCGGCGCCAAGGGTGTTTACCAAGGTCCTGGCAGTGGCTGCAGCACACCTGCGCAGATTATCTACCCTTACCTCAACAATTGGCTCATCACAGGGGACTCATACAAGACATGTTTTTCAAACACCCAAAAAACAGTAGATCTTCTCTTCAGGCTGGGTTTCTCAATCAACAAGACGAAATCCAGTCTAGGCACCAGTCAAACAAAACAATTTCTGGGAGCTCTAATTCGGACGGTCTTGTCTTCCCCTCCAACGAAAGGGTTCAGAACATGCTTTTTCAGATTCCTCAGTATGTAGCCTGTCGGGAGGTAACAGTACGCAAGGCCATGCGCTTGCTAGGGATGATGGCGTTGTGCATATACTTGGTTCCCCACGCGCGACTGCGCATGCGTCCCATGCAAGAGTGGCTCAACAGCCAGTGGTGTCAGGCCAGCAGACAATGCGAACATCTGGTAGTTGTCTCGCCAGCCCTCGTTCTCTCTCTGCAGTGGTGGTTAGAGAAAACCTTTTGAAGGGGAAAACCTTCACCACCTCTGCAGTGGAAGCCACTCTCACAACAGACGCATCTCTCACGGGGTGGGGGGCTCATCTGCTTCGGCAGACAGCACATGGAGTGTGGTCCCCTCAAGTAGCATGGAGCTATTAGCTGTTTTCAAAGCACCAAAGACCTTTCAGATGCAGCTGCAATGGAAGACGTGCTGATTCTAACGGACAGCACTACAGCCATGTATTACCTGAACAAACAGGGGGGCAATCGCTCTCCAGGGCTATCCAAGCTGTCCCAAAACATTTGGATATGGGCTCTGACACAAGATGTTTCTGTTGTCCCAGCATGTTCCAGGGGAACTCAATCTTCTGGCAGTCGTGCTCAGCAGAGATTTTCCTCTGCCTGAAGAATACAAATGGCGTCTGCACAAAGACTTTGTGTCCAACATCTTCTCAGAATGGGGCTTCCCAGAGATCGACCTGTTCGCAACTCAGGAGAACGCCCAATGCCAAGACCACGCCTCCAGGTACCCCAGAACCGCTCCAAGGGGGAACGGTCTCTGGATAACATGGTCAGGGAAATTTGTCTACGCTCCCCCCCCCCCCCCCCCCCACCCCACCAACTCCCCTTCTCAACAAGATAGTGCACAAGGTGCACCAGGAACCAGTTATCATGATACTGGTGGCCCCGCCAACCCTGGTTCGCTCACCTGATGGAAATGTCCCTCTCCCCACCACTGAAACTACCCTGCCTGTACAACATGTTGTCTCAGGGCTGGGGGAGACCCTACACCCATGCCCACAAACTCTGAAACTTAGCAGCTTGGCTCCTGAGGTTATAGAGTTTGGACACCTACAGCTCCCCCAGAGGTGCATGGACATACTCAGGGAAGCTAGGAAACTGAACACACTTTATTGCTAAGCCAGCTAATGGAAACGTTTTGTCATCTGGTGTAATTCCAAGGGTGTCAATCCCATCGATTGCTCATCCACACACATTGTACTGTACCTAACCCATCTGTTGGACACTGGGTTAGTCTTCAATTCCCTAAAGGTTCATCTGGCTGCACTGTCAGCCTACACCACATCACAACAAAAAGTGTTGTGGTGGAAGATACCTGTGATTAAGGCCTTTATGGAAGGGGTTAAGAGGATTTATCCTCCCATTTCTCACCCAGCTCCTGGGTGGGACCTAAATGTGGTTTTGACCAGGCTCATGGTACCTGCCTTTGAGCCTATCCATAAAGCAAGTCTAAATACGGCCTTCCTAGTGGCTATCACTTCAATCAGAAGAGTTAGCGAACTACAGGCACTTTCTGTTCTAGACCCCTTTGTTACAGTCCACAGGGATAAGGTAGTTCTGCGCACGCACCCCAGATTTGCACCAAAATTCATATCAAAGTTCCATGTGAACGAATCGATTGAACTACCTACCTTTTTCCAAAATCCCACTAGCATGGCCGAAAGAAGCCTATACACACTAGATGTGTGCAGGGCAGTCATGTTCTACCTGGAAAGAACTAAACCACTGAGGAAAACAAATCACTTTTTCGTTTCAGTGGCAGCTGGTAGACAAGAGGATCCTGTCTCCAAATCAGCTATCTCACGGTGGATTGTGAAATGCATCACACTATGTTACACACTTGTTAAGAGAGAACTGCCCTTCCAGCCTAGAGCACATTCTACTCCAGGCACTGGGGCATCCATAGCATTCATTGCAAATGTTCCACTCGAGTCCATTTGCAAAGCGGCAACCTGGAGTTCTGTACACACCTTTACAAAACACCATTGCCTAGACTCTCATTCTAGGTCGGATTCTTAGGTGGGACAAGCAGTACCAAGACATCTTTTCTCTACTGTTCCTTCTCAAACCCACCTCCAACTCCGGTACTGCTCGCTAGTCTATGCACAGCATGTGAGTCTAAGCAGATTAACAAGCATCAGAAGGCATGCATTACTTACCGTAATAGCATTTCTGATGATTGTATCTGCTTAGATTCACATGCGCCCTCCTTACCTCCCTGCTCGGGGTGGAAGGAACATAGAAGTCTTACTACGTTCTCTCTTTATGTACTCACTCACTATAGCCTTGGGCTCCCTCATGGCAGAAATAATACAATCTGAGGGACCCCGGCGCATGAGGCATTTTGGGTACACCACACGTCACGATAAGGATAGTGTTACAGACACGCCTATGCCGACGTCCCCTTTCGGTCCCCCAAAGACAAGATGCAATACTCTGCGGATACCACTGAATGTCGGACTATATGCACAGCACGTGAATCTAAGCAGATACAATCATCAGAAATGCTATTACGGTAAGTAATGCATGTCATTCTGGCCAAAGGCAGATTACTTTTATAACTTACTGTTGCAACTTCAAATGTTTACCCAGCCCAGAAGAACGCAAGTGCAAGAGTACAAGTAGCAAAATCCTTTTCTAACATGAGCTACAGAAACCATGGTGACTAAATGAACAGCCTAATTCTCAGTTGGAGTTCACTGACTGGCCATAAGTAGCTGCACTAGGCATGCACAGTGGTATGTGTTGCAAGGCTGACTAGAATTGCATATACTAAGTATATAATTCTATTAAAAACAAAGAGCACATAGCGCCACTTGCCGCCTAGCGCCCACCCTTTGTGCACATAGAATTGCACAGCACAGCACCTAGTGTCTGCTCTAGGGACAAAAATGAAAATCAGCAATGTGAACTCTCCCATAATGGATGGACACGGACAGCATGTGGCAAGCAACAATTGGAAAGATATCATCCAGCAAGCATACTCAATGCATCTATGAATATAATCCCTCCACTAACTCTCTTGGATGCGACAAAGGAGTACTTTTAGAGTTAACAATAGCTTCTATGCAGCATACAAGCTCACAAGCATATATCCAAAATTCGAAGTAACTCAGGTGGTGCACGTTTGCTGAAAGAGAATTTACAGTGTGCAAAAACGCAATATATTACATTGAAAAAAAATGGTGAGTTCACAGCAATGGTTGGGTTGGCTGAGCATCTCTGTTAATGAAATGCAGTTATAGATTTCTGCAAATGTTATGCTATTTGGCATTTGCATACAGCCTGCTGACATTAGCATGGCCTTAAAGTGCTAACGTTTTGCTGCGTTTCATTTCTCATGCTGTTAGGTTACATGAACCACCCTGACAATGTGTGGGTCCAAGCAAGGGAGTTGGTATACAGTCACTCAATACTGCAGCCCCAGCTCCCTGCAATCCTGATAGGACAACCATGATGACTGCAGTCCTCCAGACCAGCAGTCTTCAACAACCCTAGTAAGCAGTCCAATACTGCCTGCACTGCAGCCCTGCAATGTGCTGCAAGCCTGCAGCCATGGAGGTAGTCAAGCATTGTTAAGATAGCTCAGTGGAATGAGCTCTCACTCGCTGCTGTGATCTTGGCGTGATCTGCAGGGTCGCAGGTTTGAAACCCCGCAACACTCGGCCTTTCATCCTTCTGAGGTCGATAAATGAGTACCAACTGCCAGTGAGTGATATTGTATGATTCATCATGTATGTATCTTCTGTGTAAAGCGTTCAGGTATAGGTGTTCTATTCAAATAACCCAACATTGTCATTGTTAGACATCCCTAAAAAGATGGCCAACCAACAGTTCTGTGTTCTGCAGCCTGCAATCACAATATCTAAACCTCAGGCCAGCAGTGCTCTGCATCTCTAATAAGCCACTGAATACTGCAAACCGGCCTGGCACAGCAGCATCCTGCAATCCTGGCAGGCCATGCAATGTTTCAGGCTTTTGCAGCCAGCAGCCAAGATGAGTCCAGTTGTTATTACCCTTATGAGCCACCCAATGCTACAACTGCTTCTTTCCAAACTCCACAATGTATATCCATCCCACTTCCATGGAAATGGTGCACCAAAAATAACATCCGTCTGTCAATGCATGTACACTCGCACAAAGTTCTCTCTCTCTCTCTCTCTCTCTCTCTCTCTCTCTCTCTCTCTCTCTCTCTCTCTCTCTCTCTCTCTCTCTCTCTCTCTCTCTCTCTCTCTCTCTCTCTCTCTCTCTCTCTCTCTCTCTCTCTCTCTCTCTCTCTCTCTCTCTCTTCTCTCTCTCTCTCTCTCTCTCTCTCTCTCTCTCTTCCCCCCCTCTCGTTCTTCCCCGCTCTGTGTTTTTTTCCCCCTCTCTCTGTAGTTTTGTTCCCCCGCTCTCTGTGGATCACTCTTGCTCCGGGTAGCCATCTAGTTATTTCCCAGTCTTCATTTTGACATCTCCTCTGACAATCAGTTCAATAAAAGCGTTAACTTGTTCAAGCATACATTGCACTGTGCACCCCCACACATACATATGGGTGGTAGCAGGGAGGGCTCTTTAAAATGAATGTTTGTAGGTTATGAATGCAATGCTTTATATAGGGTTTAATAATTAAAGCGCCAACTTGTTACACAGCTCAGCTGTGAGTGTTTGGAGCCATTCCAGAAATGTTCTCAAAAGAAGCGTGGGCCCTTTCAAGGAATGGAACTGGGAGCTGTTGTCATGCACGAGCCTCTTCGGTGATGATGAGTCCATCACCGGATTGCACAGATTGCAAAAATACTGAGGGGGCTCTGGAGGAAACAGGTGTGATCAGCGGTGTCATGATGGGGGTAAAAGAGAATGATAGATGGGTGTGTGGGGTGATAGTGGGGGGGATGGAGATCTAGTGAGCATTGCCTCGGTTCAATGTTTGCTGCAGAACTCGGTTTGTAGCAGGTCACTGAGTCATTTGTCTTCAGGGTAGTCAGACATGAAATGCAAGACTGCATGTTATTTGGCTCCTAGATGCACTGCCACTAGGACATCAGCTCAGCTACACCCTTCTGAATACTGCCTTTGTCCATCAGGGCCAACCTATTCCCCTCAATAGTATGCTTAAATGTAACTTTCCATCTTATGCTATGCACAGTGACTAAGCCACCCGCAGACAGCGATTGAACACCACTTCCCAATACACAGTAAAAACCACACAACTCAACACTTCTCCCACCAACTTGTAAAATACAGCCCCCCATGCTCTAAATACAGATATCCCCAAGGTCCTCAACGCATACTACCTGATAGCTACCTGTGCGCACGACCCAGATCCTTTGGACCTGCATGTACAAACACAACATCAAATATGTCTTGAATTTCCCAAACCAAAGCCAATCCTAGTCTTTTTCAGATCCCATGGTGCCAAGAGATCATTCAAATGGCAGCCGGGCGTGTTATGAAACCCAGCAACATAACATAGCACGTTAAGACCCAAAGAGGGCCTGCCATCTGTTGGCAAGTGGTGCCACTGTCTATGTGTTTCTTGTGTTTGCTGGATGCTGTGCATATGAAGGCCTCATGTTCGGTGTCTAGTGGAGGGTGCTGTGCACGTTATTGTCTGGTCTGGTTATATGAAGAGTGTAGGGAAAGCCCTGGTGAAGCCATGGAGTGGTTTATTGGAAAGTGCTGCCTGTAAGCACTTTTTAGTGTAGCCCGTCATTGTGTCCCGTCGGTCACCTTTGTCTTTTCCTGAGGTCGCTGCCCTCTTCATTCTGGCTGACCCCTGAATTGATAATTGCAGGTACGCCCTGTAGTGGCAGTGAGGCCTCCAACGCTATGCATTTTATTTAGCAGCTCTGTCTACGGCACTTCTCACCTCTCACTGCTTGCGAACGGCACTGACTAAAGTCCAGGCTCCTTTTTTCTCTAGACTCTGCGACTTGTTTGGGCCTGTTTGAGCTAGCTGTGCCGGTCAGGCCTCGTACACCTGCCGTTATGTCACATCCGCATTCTTGGGAGTGTAGTTATTCCATCCCATAGTGCATACCACAAGCTTCTAGTTGTTACTCGTGAGTGGTCGACCAATCGTCACCCGAATAGACTGGTTGCCAACTTGCCACCAGGAGCGACACAACAGGAGTGGCAGGTTTATGCATGACAGCTCCTCCCAGGTCTATTCCTCACTTTTATATTAAAAGTAATCTGTTCTAAAACGGTTTCATTTGAATATAAAATTACAGGTGCTAAATAGCTACTATGTATACCTTTTGTGCAATCTAGCCATCAATCACCGAAGAGAGGGTCACGCTCATGCTGCCAACAAACACAGGGCCTATCCTACTCCAGTCCAGTGCCCAAAAGCTGTAAATGTAGGCAGTGACACTGGCAGGCAGCATATGGGCCTGAACACAATCTGGGGCCTGGAGCACGAACGATGACAGCCACACCAAGCTAGCAAGGTGCTACTGCCACGCCTTACGCACGAGGTCGGAGAGAACAGCTGTGTTTTATTAACTGTAGCAGCACGGCATGTGCAGCCAAGTGCTGCTGCAGCCAATCATAATAAAGCATGGTCTGTCACTCATCTGTCCTGATTGGATAACCGCGTGCATAATGCATCATACTAATAATGAAGGGAGGGCAGGGCAGGCAAATGAGTGTGCGATGTGCATGGTAAATGAAAGAATATGCTCATCATCGGAATGAAAGGTGCGCGGCCGCACAGCTGTGCACCTTAGATGGAACAGTGGTGTTGGGACATGTCAGGTATGCAGCTCTGGTGTTAGTCCGTTGTCGCTCTCGGTGGACTGTCCGTGAGAAAGAGTTTGTGTCAGAAAGGAGGCGGGGGTTGAATTCATAGGGATCCTACCTGGTAGGATGGGGGAAAAAGTGCTATTGGGAAGGGGATACCTTCCACTCCCCGATGACCCCTCATTTAGGTGATCCTCCTGCACTGGTCCACCCCCAGGAACTGGATACAAAAGCGATGGCCGTGTCCTGGCCACCTGGATGACAGATCCCCGGGGACTAGTGGGTGAGACACCTTCAAGTTTCTCACAGTACCCAACTATCCCTCCAGATAGGGATGATAAACGTGTTGATTAATGGGCAAAGAAAGTCTTTTCGGCTGGAAGCATGACATTAAAGTCTGCTAACTGTGCATGTGCACTAGCAAAATACACATTCACACTGTGGGACCGTATAGCTGTGGCAGCTGATCACATTTGAAGGGGAGGAAAGGGACTGCTTTATGAACCTGATAAGAGATGGAAGGCCATGTGTTAGTCTCTTCAATCTGGTCTGGACCCTGCTAATAGTATCAGCAGAGGCATGGCGGCAAGCACTGTTATACGCAGGTTTGCGTGGTTGAGGAAGTCAGGATTTGCACCTGACATACAATCTAGACACCTCAACATGCCCTGTGACAGCTCTCATTTATTTGGTAATAAGGCTGACGAAAGCCTTGAAAAGCCGCAGACCTCAAAAGCGGCAGTCAAATTCCTAGGTGGTGCCATTAGGCAGCCGCAGCCATTTTACCCCAGCGGATAATCTTGGAGGGGTAAGTCCTTTTGATTATATTCCTCAGTTGGAAGAGTGAGAGGACAGGCTTGTCAAAGAGGACAAAGAAGATCCCCTCGTGGTGGATGACCGAGTGGTGCAAATCCAGCCCTAGCAGGGATCATCTTTACCATCAGCTGCTGCTTCAGCTACCTCAAAACGTCTGAGGTCTTCTCTCACGACAACCCTGTTGGAGGCTGACTGTCACAGCATCTGAACGAATGGTGATTATTACTGCAGATGCGTGGGCACTGGAAACAGTAGCCCAAGGTTACTGCCTCCCCTTTATACAGAGACCTCAGGATCATCCACCGGGAAGCCATTCACTAAACGTTCGAGATCCATTCCTGTTTCAGGAAATGTTGAGCGCGCTAGAGAAAGGTGCTATAGAACCAGTACCTGTAATGCAGGGGAACAGAGGATGGTACTCTCCCTATTTCCTAATCCCAAAAAGGGCGGAGGATTGAGACTGATCTTGGACTTGAGATACTTGAACAAGATCCTCAAGAAGTTCAAGATGGTCACACTTTCTCAGATCCTTCAGGCCCTCCAGCTCCAGGATTGGATGTTGTCATTGGACTTTCAGGATGCTTACTTTCATGTGCCCATCCATCACAAGCACAGAAAGTACCTGATGTTCACTGTTGGTGGTTCTCATTATCAGTTTCGAGTTCTGCCATTCAGGCTGACCTCTGCCCAAGGGTTTTCACCAAGCTGATGGTGGTGGTGGCAGCGCGTCTCGGGAGAGGGAGTATTCGCATCTGCTCCGACCTGGACAATTGGCTGATCAGGGCACGTTCAACCGAACAGGCCCGGAAACATCTCAGCATAACCTACCACTCTCTCCACAGACTGGGCTTCTCCTTCAATTAGAAGAAGTCGCCCATGATAACTTCTCAGAGACTCCAGTTCATTGGAGCGGTCCTGGGTGCAACCTTGGGAAAAGCATCGCCACCCAAAGTGAGGGATCAACACATTTTGCAAATAGTCACCAAATTCTAGAGTGCTCAGCGTCTCCCATCCTTAGACCTTTTGAGGTTGGTCAGCCTCATGGCATCCTGTATTTTACTGGTGCCAGAAGCCCGCCTGAGAATGAGATCCCTTCAATGGGCTCTCAGGACACAGTGGTTCCAATTCTCAAGCAAGATGTCAGACCACCTTCAAGTTCCAGGCAGAGTAGCACAGGATCTCCTGTGGTGGGCCTGGAAGGACAACATCCTGAAGGGAGAACTTTTTTGGCAACGATGGCCGGAGAGAACAGTAGTTACAGGCGCCTCACTTTGGGGTGGGGAGCCCACACCAACGAACTGACGGTCTGTGGTTGTTGATCTCCACTGGAGTGCAAACTACATATCAACCTTTTGGAGCTGAGTGCAATCAGACTAGCGCAGAAGGCCTTTTTGCCCTCTGTACAGGAAAGAATGTCCTCATAAGGACGGACAACACGGTGGCCATGTACTACCTCAACAAGAGAGGTGGTGTAGCGTCACTACCACTGTGCAGAGAGGCAATGCAGCTCTGGTTCTGGGTAATTCAAGAAGGAATTTCCCTATTGGAGGTTCACCTAGCCGGACAACAGAACACGGCGGCAGACACTCTGAGCAGACAGAGCACAGTCTCTCACAAATGGGAACTAGCTCAGGAAATCCTTCAAGAGGTCTTCTCCCTTTGGGGAACCCCTCAATTGGATCTGTTCATGAGCACCGTTAACCGGAAGTGCGAACTGTACTGCTCCAGGGAATTTCCCCAAAGGAGGAGCTCTAGTAGACTCGTTCATAGAGGACTGGGAGTTTCCACTCTGTACTCGTTTCCTCCAGTCCTTGTCATTCCTCATGCGATCAGGAGGTTGTGAAGTTCAGGAAACCCATGATCCTAATTACTCCAGATTGAACCAGGAGGACGTGGTACGCAGACCTTCAGGACATGTCCATCTGCCCTCCACTTCTTCTTCCACAAAGAGAGGACCTTCTCTCCCGAGAGGAGGGTCAGATTCTCCATCCAGAGGTCAATGCACTCAACCTTCACGCATGGTTTCTGAGAGGTTGAGATACAAGGATTGGGACCTCCCTGATGACGTAATGGAAATTTTGGTTTCGGCCAGGAGGCCAGCAACAAAATCCTGATACCGCTGCCGTTGGAACAAGTTCTGCAGCTGGCGTAGGGAAAAAAGTGGACCCTTTTCAGTGCGATACACCTATGGAGTTATCTTTTGTTGCTGCATTTAGCTAATCTGGGACTGCAGAAAATATCCTTAATTGCTCAGTTTCATAAAGTACTCACAAATGTGTTTCCTCCTACACCTTTCCAAGTCCCAACTTGGGACCTTAATTTGGTCTTAATGTTTTGACATGTTCTCCCTTTGAGCCACTTGGTTCCTGTCCATTAAGTTGCTAACTTTAAGAATGTTTAAACCTATGTTTACCACTTTTTACAAGGATATGGTTGTCCTTAAAATCAAACCCTCTTTTGTATGTAAAATTGTATTAGACTACCATTTAGCACAGAAAGTTGTGCTTCCAGCCTTCTATCACCACCTAATCCCGGCAGGGAAGAGAAAAGGTTTCATAGACTTGATCCAAGGGGAGCTCTAAGTTTTTATTTTTGAAGAATGGCAAAGTTACGCCAACACAACCGACTTTTCATTGAATATACAGTACACAAACTAGGTCTGTCAGTTACCAAACAAACCCTATCCAGATGGCTAGTACTGGCTATTTCAGAGTGCTACAGGCTAGCTGAAAAAGATCCCCCAGTGGGTTTAAGGGCTCATTCCACTAGGGGCATGGCAACTTCCTCCGCCCTTCAGAGGGGAGTTCCGATAAAGTATATCTGCGAGGCAGCTACCTGGCCTATCATCCACATGTTTAGGAAACTTTATTGTTTAGACACTTCTAACAATGAGGGGACGAATTGGCAAGGCAGTTCTGTGCTCCATTCTTGACTAACAATAACACAAAAATTCGTACACCCTCCTCCAAAAGAACTTAATATTGCTTTGGGAGTGTCTCATAAGAGGAGAATACGTGGGAAGACAAAATCAATTCGAAGAACAAGTTACTTACCCGTGGATGTTCCTCCCATGTATTCCTCATCGACCCTTTCAACCTACCCCACTTTAGAATTTCCAGGCATTAGACTTTGTGCTCTTTTAACCCCTTAACTGCCAGTCTATTATGCAAGTCGATGCAAAAAGGACAAGCATATTCTTCCTTGGCACTAGTCTGATGAATTAAAGGCACTCAATTTGTCTGTAATTCTGCATATAGTTGGCTTAAAACCAGAACTGAAGCCGACGGGTTCTGCGCATGGTATATATGCTCGACGATGAGATCAACCGAGATGGAAGACCTCGGGGACATCGGCCGACCGTGTCAATGCACAGCGTCCTCTGGCGAGAAGAAACTTTTTGCTGAAGCTTGAAACAAAGATATCGTAAAATGAGGAATACGTGGGAGGAAGATACAATTGAAAGAACGTTACCACGGGTAAGTAACTTGTTCTTCTCTTTTGTTGCATCGCCGGTTAATTTTTTTGCAGACGGGGGGGGGGATTCAGCGTTGTCTACCACGGTACGTTCCTCTGGAAGCCTTCAATTATGGATGCAGTGGTCACCACGCAATTAGTCAAGCTTGGACAAGGCACAGGAGCTTCTTGTCTCACATGCCTCTCCATTAATGGGGAATCCTGTATGATCACAGGTCCCTGCTTATTTGGAACCGGAGGAGCCTGGGAAACTGAGCACGATTTTGTTTTCTCTTCATTGCCAGATCTTCTTACATTAGGGCCTATTTGCGTAGCTACCATGCTGTAGTATTCAAGTCCAATGTGTGTTTACCAGAATTGTGCGTACTAAGATCTGACTTTGATAGCATAATAAGCTGTTTTTTGGACAAAGATTCCAGCTTGCACAGTCTTACATTGGTTGTTTCCTGCAGTTTAGCGATGGTGGCAGTCACATTGACCAAATGAAGGGCGGCGTCCAAATTTTGAGCCGAATGTCCCCGAACATTTGACAATCAGCCACATTTCCATTTTAGTGTTTCGAAGACTTTGAACATCGCCTCAGAGGAGGTGCTCATGTTACTCTTACCCTTCCACCTCGAGTTTGGTGTATTCACCCTGGGTGGCCTGTGGGACCTTGTTCCTGAATAGCCGCTTTTGCATGTTTTGCTGCATGTGTTTTAATGGAATTAGGTGCCCGGCGCTTGGGCATGCTTAAGGCAGGGAGGTTCACAAACGCACAGCCACCTCACTCAGCGATGGCCCACAGAACAGAGTGAATGTAAGGGGGAGCTTCCCAAACGTACAATGACAATTAGCAGTGATTAGAGATTACGTATGGAAGCACTGGCACAGCGAGTCAAATGGGCAGTATGAACAGTATATAGTTTAATATGTAGTGTACAATTTTCCGCACACAGAGAAGTGGATTCCCCAGCACTTACTTCACTTGCGTCACGTAGCCACAGGACTGTTGGAAGCAAAGCTCTCATGTCAGAGTGGATAATAGTCTCCAACATGGGGATAAAAAAGTAAGAGTATCCTTCAAACACAATTTCTAAGCGTCTTACCACATCCAATGTCTTACCACAGGGCGGTTTGGGGTGGGACGCGACAGACCACGGCTCTGAGTGCAACAGGTCCCAGAAGGCAAACTCTAGTGCAAGCCTCAGCACCCCTGACCAACCCCCGCCAAACACTTGGCACCGCTTTGCCCACTTGGCACCACCTTGACTGGTACTTTAGCCTGCAGGGAACAGCAATGTGTGTGACATACAAGCTTGTTGCGATGGTGGCCCATTATTGCTTACCACTCATGGCCACCACACCTTCTACCTAAAGAGCCAGGCAGTGGACTTTATCAGTGCTGCTGAGTAGGTAATACTTGTTTTTTTGTGTTATTGCACTTTTAAATGTATGCCAAGTGTTTGTGGCATAAATTATAGAACACAACTCGTTCAGCCTAAAATTCATTCAATCTAACTTTAAACTAATTATGACATTAATTTATTATTCTCCAGCATTGGATCTTTCATAGATTCAGATGCTTGAATATTCCCCGTCGTCAGACTGGGAATCCTCGGTGATAAATTTAATAATACATTTTTTTTTTTTTAATTAAATATATACACATTGCTACCTAGCCGTGCATGTACATAGCCCATTATGGCCTATGAGCCATTTCATTGTGTAGTCCCTCCACCTCACTTCGGTCCTTTATGGCCCCAGCCAATGAGGTGGCAGGGCTTAAGCTCCGCCCCCGGCAGCCATCTTTAGATTTTTCACCGCAGTCTAACAGACACAGGGAATCCTCAAGCTCTCTGAGCTTTTTCAAATTCTTTCTACTTTTGTGTGGAATATATTTGGAAAAATATATTCCATCTTGTTCCCCTTCTTAGGGGCTTTGTTTTCAATTACCCTTGGAGACAAAACTTGTTGTTTTCCTCTCAAAATCGTCGACTGAACTTCTCTTCAGAAATGGAGGCACCTCAAGCTGTCCAAGACCCTTCATGACAGGCATAGAAGACTCCTTTCATACCTGGAATCCAGGGATCAATCTTCGGACGAAGAGTCTGTCAGAACAGCTCCTGTCCAATCCAGCACTCCATCTGAGAGACAAACTTCAAAGAGAAGGGCCTCTTCAGTGGAAAGGAGTTCCTCCCCCAAGTCCAAAAAGAGGAAGCTGGAATTGATACCCTTTCTGCCTCCAGATGACTTACCAAGCCAGAAAAAATCAGCAAAATCTGCCTCCAGAGGTAAGGAGGAGTTTGCAAAAAACGGGGGGGGGGGCAGTCGTCGGCGGGTAAACCGTCCACGAATGAAGGGAAAGGTAAAGGCCCGTCATCGGCCATACCGTCGACGAAACCATCATCATCGACGACGACGCTTAAGACATCGTCGACAATTAGATCATCATCGGACATGTCGACCACGAAGCAATAGTCTACGAGCAAGAAACACCACTCGTCCACGAAGCATTCATCCATGACGCAGTCGTCCACGGAACATACTCCACATTCGTCAACGAAGCCCTTGTCGACGGGAAAATCTCAGTCGTCGACGGGGAAATCTCAGTCGACGGCGAAGCCCTCGTCGACGGGAAAATCTCAGTCGTCAACGAAGATAGCATCGTCCATAACACCTTCAGAGGCACCACAAATTTCGGCAGTTACGGAGGAATTACTGCCGTCCACATTTGAAACTCCTGTCATTGAAAGCAATATCATTGAGAAGAATACTGAGACTGAACCACTGGTACAGCAATTTTCACCTTTGGGGCACATGGCAGAACTTCCGGATGTAATTCTTCAGGAAGAATTCTCTGATGCGGAAGTGGTGGAAGAGTCCATCGGTCCCTTACCGAAACAATACAGCCCTCCTTGGCACCCGTCCACGGGAGAATCCGAATATCCTCATGACCCGATACTCATGTTATCCGTGCAGAGGATTGTAGAAGAATTTTACAAACGGCAAAGGGAGAAGCAAATCCCGATTAATCCCTTAGAAGCAGGAATTATTCCTAGAGAGTCATCTCCGATTCCAGGCACATTTGGTTACTCTCCTCACAGGAGTAGACCGCAAAAACGGATGAGATCACCTGCTCGAAGACTGAGGAGCAGCACCCACAGTGCTTCACCTACAAGAGTCCCGTCACCACAGTCATCGCACAGACCGCGATCTCCGGACGTGGATCCTACGATGGTACCGTCCACCATCTCGGTATCAGACTGGCAGGAGGATCCTTTTGGAGAATTCTCGGAACCAGAAGAAGGAGAAATAACACAGGAGCCAGACGCACCCAGTGAGTGGGATGACTACGTAGTCGAGAAGCCCAGGAGGAGAGACTCGCCGGGCAAGGCCTCACCGCCAGATGATCTCGTCTCTTTCCACACCATTATAGGTAAAGCCGCAGAATTGTTTAAAATTCAGGTTTCTTCGGAGGAAAGGCTATCAGTGCTCTATGAGCACAGGGACAAACGAAGGAGGACAGTGACCACAATTCCTCTCCTCGATACCATCTGGGATTCCGGATCCAAGATCCTATCCACGCCCTTATCGACTCCGGCGTTGGTGTCCAGGACAGAAAAGAAATATAAAGCTCCGGATTCGGCACCGCTTTGTTTGAGGGGTCATACGAAACCAGACTCGGTTGTTACAGTGGCGGCCAGAAAGAAACTCGCCAACCCCTCCTCACCGCTGTCTGCACCACCGGATAAGGACGGACGTAAACTGGAAGCCATGGGCAGGAAAGTATCATCTTCTGCATCCCTTACAATCAGAGCGGGCAATGCGCTGGCCATGACCGCAAGGTTCGATCGCGAGCTTTGGCTCCGCATGTCCAACTTGGCGAAGCAATTACCACCGGAGCTCCAGGAGGAGGCAAAATCGATAATCGCGGATGGTGAAGCAACATCGGATCACATGATCGACGCAGCGGTTGATGTGGCCGAATCAGGCAGATGGCGCACGGCACAGTGCTCAGAAGGCAGGCCTGGATGAAGGCTACTAACTTCAGACCTGAAGTCCAGGCGCAGATATTAGACATGCCTTTTGATGGCCAAGATCTCTTTGGAAAAAAGATAGACGACCATTTGAAGGCAATCAAGACAGACACGGACACAGCCGGAGCCATCAGTTCTTTAAAGGACAAAAGTAAGGACCATCGGTCTTTTCGTCCCTTTAGAAGTTCATCTTCCAAGTTCAGAGGATACGGTCGTTCCTCCTATGGTCAAAAAGCACAAGGCGGCAAGTACCAAGACAATAAATATCAGTCATCCAACAGATACGCCCATAGAGGCAGACGTGGCTCCGCCCAAGGGAAGTCACAAGGCAAGCAAAACTGACGACCAATTTTCTCCCCCCCTTCACCACACCCCGGTGGGGGGAAGGGTGAGCCAGCTATTCCAGCGCTGGCAGTCAATTACATCGGGCAGATGGGTGTTGCAGGTGATCCGAAAGGGTCACACCTTAGAATTTCTGGACCAACCTCCTTCTCTGCCTCCAACATCTCGCAGAGTGCATATGCTAAGACAGGTCATGTCCGAAGTGCAAAAACTGCTCCAGAAGTCAGCAGTAGAACCAGTACCTTATTCTCAGAGGGGAAAAGGTTTCTACTCCCGATTCTTCCTCGTCAAAAAGAAAAACGGTCAATGGAGACCCATCTTGGACCTGAGGGCACTCAACAAATTCATCAAGCGCATAACATTCAAGATGGTAGCTTTACAAGGGGTGCTACCTTGGTTAAACAAGCACGACTTCTTGGCCACTTTAGACTTGGAGGACGCATACTTCCATATTCCGATCCATCCAGCGCACAGACAGTTCCTCAGGTTGACAGTGGGAGAGCTCCACTGTCAGTTTCAAGTGCTCCCGTTCGGGCTAAAATCGGCTCCGAGAGTTTTCACAAAATGCTTGGCACCGGTAGCGGCAAGTCTCAGGAGGGCAGGAACGGACGTTTTTCCATACCTGGACGATTGGCTGATAAAGGCAAGTTCCGCTGCAAAGGCTCGCTCGGCAGTGTCGAGGACTGTCAACCTCCTAAAAGAGTTAGGTTTCTCCATAAACCAGACAAAGTCCTGCCTCGTTCCCAGCAAGGTAGCTCTCTTCCTGGGAGCCGAACTAGACACCAGCATTCCCAGAGTGAGGCCATCCACAGAAAGAATAGCAGCGATTCTACGCTCAACTTCGAACTTCCTACAGAAAGAGACAACATCCGTACGCTCTTACAAATCCCTATTGGGCATGATGTCATCATGCATATTCCTCATACCGAACTGCAGGCTTCGCATGAGACCGGTTCAGGAAGCTCTGGACCACCAATGGAAACAAGCTTTCGGATGCTGGGAAGACATTGTCCAGATTCCATCGACGTTGCACAAGGCCTTTCGATGGTGGAATGTTCCGAGGAATCTTCTGCAGGGAATGCCGTTTCAAGCACCGACATCGACCCTCCTGCTGCAGACGGACGCTTCCTTATCAGGCTGGGGCGCTCATCTGGCGGACCTCCAAACCAAGGGGTCTTGGTCGGCACAAGAGTCCCAGCTCCACATCAACGTGTTAGAGCTCAGGGCCGTAAGGTTAGCGCTGAAGGCTTTCCTACCGGTTATAGCTGGTCAAGTTCTTACAGTCCAGACAGACAACACGACCTCCATGCACTATACAAACAAGCAAGGAGGCACGAGGTCTCAGATCCTGTCGCAAGAAGCCCAACAGCTATGGGCATGGGCCTTGCGCTACGGGATACAGATCAGGGCAGAGCATCTTCCAGGAGTGGACAATGTCCTAGCGGACAGACTAAGCAGAGAGTACACAGCGTCACACGAGTGGGAGCTGGACGAAAAAGAAACCCAACGGATCTTTGCCTTATGGGGCCATCCGCAGATCGACCTTTTTGCCACCAGGAACAACAAAAAATGTAAGAGATTTGCTTCAAGATACCCGGAGCACCAATCACTGGGAGACGCGTTCTCAGTGGATTGGTCGGGGAAGTTCCTCTACGCCTTCCCACCCATTCCCCTCATGTCGAGGGTACTTCGCAGGGTAAAAGAACAGGATTGTTCTTTGATTCTTATTGCACCGGATTGGGCACGGCAAGTCTGGTACCTGACGCTGAGGCACCTATCCTGCCGACCCCCGATTCGTCTCAAGTCACATCAATATCTACTGACGCAACAGAACCGCAAGGTCCTCCACCACGACCCGAGGAGCCTGTCTCTCAAAGCATGGTTCCTGAGCAGCGCAAACTGATGCACCTAAAGTTACCATCAGAATGCTGGGTTATCATCAGGGCCGCTAGAGCCCCGTCCACGCAACTTACCTACACCAGGAAATGGACCAGGTTTTCCAAATGGTGCGAGACCTCTGCGATCAATCCCCTCTCGGCCTCGGTTGATCAGATTCTGCCCTACTTGTTGCACCTGGCTAAGTCAGGGCTCTCACTGTCCTCTATCAAGGTCCATCTGTCAGCCATAGCGGCCTACACAGTAACCGCGGAGACGCAAGCCTTACTTTCCTTACCAGCGGTTAAGATCTTCCTGAAAGGACTGATGCGTACTTATCCGCCTACACCTACACCAGTTCCAGACTGGAGTCCCAACACCGTCTTAACAGCCCTCATGCAACCTCCCTTCGAACCCATACACAGATGCGATATGAAATTCTTGTCCTGGAAGACATCTTTCCTGATAGCCATCACTTCAGCCAGAAGGATCAGTGAGTTGCAAGCTTTGTCTTCAGAACCTCCGTTTACTCTGTTCCAGAAGGACCGCGTCATCTTAAGGCCTCACCCGAAGTTCCTCCCCAAGGTACTTTCGGAGATGTCGTTCACTGAGCGCATTGTTTTACCAACCTTCTTCCAGAATCACGCTTCTGAAGCAGAAAAGACATTACATTCTCTAGACGTTGCTAGAGTGTTGAAGTTTTACTTGCAAAGAACCAAGGAGTTCCGCTCCTCAAACCGGCTATTCATTTCGTTCTCTGGCCGTACCAAGGGTCAGCATATATCTAAACAGTCTGGCACGCTGGGTATCGTCCTGCATCACCCACTGCCATCAGTTGAAAGGCGACCCTTTAACTAGACCGCCATCTGCGCACTCCACCAGAGGAAGAGCGGCGTCAACAGCATTCCACGCAGGGGTGGCCTTGAAGGACATATGCAGAGCCGCCACGTGGAGCACTCTGCATACTTTCGCGAAACACTACTGCCTGACTGAAGATACCAACAAAGAAGCTGCAGTTGGACAGGCAGTGCTCCGCCATCTCTTTGTATAAGGTAGGATCAGCCTCCTTTCCCACCTTTCCCGAAGTATGTAACCGTTGTGTTGCTGCATGGTAAAGGTTTGATCAGAAATATGTTTTTTCTGTATTTATGCATATATATATATATATATATATATATATATATATAATGGTGGCATGTTTTAACTGCTTGGTATTCTATTCAAGCATCTGAATCTATGAAAGATCCAATGCTGGAGAAGTCTTAGTTACTTACCTGTAACTGTATTTCTCCAGCATTGGTATCTTTCATAGATTCACATGCGCCCGCCCGCCTCTCCGGAGAGGCTGCTTCTAGGCTCGGCATCCATCATACTGTAATCTCTACGGTTCAAAATCTAAAGATGGCTGCCGGGGGCGGAGCTTAAGCCATGCCACCTCATTGGCTGGGGCCATAAAGGACCGAAGTGAGGTGGAGGGACTACACAATGAAATGGCTCATAGGCCATAATTGGCTATGTACATGCACTGCTAGGTAGCAATGTGTATATATTTAAAAAAAAAAATGTATTATTAAATTTATCACCGAGGATTCCCAGTCTGACGACGGGGAATATTCCAGCATCTGAATCTATGAAAGATACCAATGCTGGAGAAATACAGTTACAGGTAAGTAACTAAGACTTACTGTTTACTGAAATGTTTTGCTCTTCAACCCCTTTCGAAAATTGGAAAAGTCTAAAACACTTTTAAAGAATAGCTTAGTTAATAATTCAGCATGTCACCTGGACTCAAAATGAAAAGTTTTAGGAATCTTGATCCTATTTGTGCATGTTCATAACCTTTAAAAAAAAGCTGTGTTTATGCTCGTTTGTCAGATGTCCTTTTTGTCTTGTGTGCTGTGGTGAACCTCTGTGTGTTTGACTAAGCGCTGTTTGTTTTCTCTAGACCAATATGATTGGAAAGGAAGGCAAGCACGCCTCACATTTTATTCAGAGAGATGATTTTTTGCAGCGTAGGCACACTTGTGTTTACACCCTTTAATATGTATGTTTGTATACACATTACAACGGCTGTCTTCTTACCCAATGCATTTTACTTTGTAGACAAATACAGAAGCACCAGACTGGTACAAGAAGCTGAAGCAGAAAACATAAATGCTCACCCAAATATTGACAAAGCTGGACACTTGCTTTGCTGCAGGATTTGTATTATAGAACAAGACACTGTGAACTTAATCATGTCTGACCGCAGTGGCCTCGACAATCAAGACTGAGATGTGTGTCCTTCAGTCCCACATAGGAAATGTCCATTACATTTGTACAGATTTTAAGTTATGTATAATTTCGGCGGTATAATTTTTCAACCGAGCTGTGAATTTCTTCTGTGATTTTAAAATGGTGATTAACTATTTATGTTGGGAGATTATTAATGTTTAGATTTATTGGTCTACTTTTTACTCATGGCATTTTTTACCAGTGAAAGCGAGGCCAGCTGCAAATAAATTGCCAAAGGTATACTAGTGGGTTTGGCTTTTATGAGACGTGTTTTCATAGGAACTATTTATATTTAGCATTTTTCTATATTATGTCAAGTGCATTTTACAAACATGATGGATGATTCAAAATATGTGATCTGATGTCTTTCTGTGCTCATCCAGTTTTTATTGCAAGCCATATAGAACTACAGAGAGATTGGGAGACCTACACAAAGGCAAAGCCTTGAACAGTTCAGTGTAGCATTTTATTGCTATGTCTAACTTTGTCAGATAAGATTAGTTTTATAAATATAATCTATTTCAAACAGTTCAAAGACATTTAACAATGACGTGATAATGTATATCTGTATCTCCGTTTCCATCTTGTGAGCATATAAAATGTCTCCTAAATGCAGTACAATTTAAATAATCCCATATAATAACAGTTAAAAGGGACTTTCTGTTGTGAAAATCTTTCCTCGAAGAAGGCACGCTGCCCTCCTGTTCCTCCTTGGGCATAAAGTAACCGACAAAAATGTATTCCATTCTTAAGTGTTAAGGAATAGTTCAGATATATAGTAATTACTTTCTACAGAAGCGAACCTCATAAGTTCACATGTATTCGAGATCATTCATGTGTGTCAACACTGAAATATTAATAAAAATATTTTTTCAAGTTTTGACTTTGATTTGGTTGTTGTGCGATTACATGTCACTTGTCTTTTTCCTTGACCGGTCTTTGGGTAGCCTTTGTTAAAAATGTTTTTGAATAACCTTATATCGATGTTTTAGTTTTCTGTGGAAATTAATTTGCATGATCAGTCCATCTTCTTGTTTTGAAGACTGTTTATTAACATAGCTAATTTTACACATTTTCTTTGGGGTAATTGTAAAGTGCATCGTCCATGCAAACGATTATGCATTGACCGTTTTCTACAAAGCAATATGCTTGCCCTCAGTTATTTCCCAATATGGAAAGTCAGTCACTGGATGTATCTTTTCCAAGGTTCAGATGTGAGTTTTTTGCTTTTTTTTTTAATTTGCTGGAAAAAAATCTGCGCTCCATCAAGAAATCAATAGTTAATTGTGGTACTTAATGGTACAAATTGCCTCTAGCTGAAAGGGGTTTGCCCATTCCAGGACACACGTTTTCATCATTCTTGCTCAGATCTTAACTTCTTTTGCCTTGTATGTTTTCCAGGCAAGATCAATTGAATAACCTTTTCCATAACACTGTCATTGTCAGCATATCTGATTCGATGGTTCAGGTATTGTGATCATTTTTGCAGCCACTTTACAAATTTGCTTTATATTCCATTATATTTTTCACACAAAAGAAATCTCCTAAAACAATGTTTCATTGAATTGTTTGTGTTGTATAGTTTTCATATGGTTTATCTCTATGGGCACTAAAACTGTGTTGTAATATTTGTATGTGGCACTTAAAAATGTTTGTTGCTTCAGTGCAAAAAGATTAAAAGCCAAACTCAAGAAGCATGCTCCTCGGTCCTGACAGCTTTTGCCAGAGATTTTCCCATTGATTTTAGTTGTACCCAAATTCATATGCGTTTACCCACACCATCCTGTGAACAAAAGAAATTTAATTTCACTTCCTATGAATCAACTGGTTTGCTGATCCACATCACAGAAAGATGTCACAGTGGGATCTCCAAGACCCATTCACCTCCCACTTAAGAAGAGATCTGCATGTCCCCTGGAGCAATTGCAATTGATCTGTACAGGATAGTGAAGGACAGTGAAGGTCCCTTGGGAGACATGCATTTGGCATAAGCCAACCTCTAGATACTAGTCCCTTCCTATAGCATGTCCGCGATATCCCGGGCACAGGATTGTATACAACTGCGATGGGAGTGAAGTCTTTGAAGTCCTGCCGCGTTTTCTGGACAGCAAATGAAACCGGGGGGTGGGGGTGCGGGGGGGTGCAAATCATTATAGTTCTGACCATTTATGTCTACTAATTTTCTCAACAAGTGCTTGATGGATTAGTCAAGGCACTTGGGTGTGAAAAACTCCTAAATCTGTATTGGCAGCAAACGACTGCATTAATGTGGAGGTGAGGGTCCTCGACAGAGACTACTGTGGTGACATGATAGTACTGCTGATTAACAATAGTCCCATACTTATCTGGTACAGGTAGGAGAAGCTCTAGCCCAGTTGATCTGAAAAATAATATTCATTCCAGATGTGGAGGAAGGGCTGCATTTGCCACCCCTGATGAGGGGGGTAACCAAGGAGTGTGCCCCACACACTCCATTTATAGAGCTATGAAAGCATACAAACTCTGAATGTTAAGATGAATCACCAGACTTTCCAGCGGCAAAGCGGAATGAGCAGGCTCTTTGAGACTTTTTAAAAAAGGTGAAAGAGTAAAGAAAAATGAGGACTGTACTTTATAGAGCAACAAGGTTAGTGCACAGAGCTGAAAATAATGCAAGACAGAATTCAGGGAGTAGATATCAGCTGTTAGTACCAAAACCTTTCTAACATCTGCGTATTCCCGATTGACAGTTGGAGACCTGTGGGTGTCCAAGGCGCAGGATCTGTCTGGCGTCCTTTCGTCGACACCCGTTTTTACAACAGGTGTTTTGCCACGGGAGTTTTTATGAAAAACTCCATTGAAAATTTTTGGGGGGGTGGCAAAGGGCAAATAAAGGGTTGAGGGGAAGGACATTTTAAAAAAAAAAAGCAAAATGAATGGGGGCTTTATAATTTTGAAAGAATTTTGATGAGGTTTTTCATAAAAACTCCAGCGGCAAAACACCCATCGTAAAAACGGGTGTCGGCAAAAATACATGGAACCGGATCGTGTACCATCAGTTCAAGAAATATTGTACATGTCATATCTGTAAAGAGACCTCTCAAGCCAATGTGCATAGAGCACCTATCCACACCCTCCATCCCATTCTCCCTGATTGTCGTAGCTATATTAGGGCCACAGGAAGGGGCACTAACTACATCCTTCTCGTAGTCAACTATGCCATTACGCATCCCCAAAGCTTTTCTTCTGATGGCAGTAAAATACACAAATTCTTAAACATTTGGTACCTCTACAGGGTAGATTCCCAAAGGCCTATCTTACAGACCAAGGGTCTAGTTTCATTTCAAAAGCTGATTGAGGAAATGAAGGACCTCCTTCACAATAAGAACCTTCATATATATATATATTGATCACAGATTCTGGGACCTGTAAAATTGTAAAATCGTTCAACTAATCCAGCAAAAACTTTTTGAGGAAATTAGTAAACCTAAATGGCCAGAACTAGGATGAATTTGCTCAACCTCGGGTTTCATTTGCTGCCCAGAAAATGCTGCTGGGCATCAAAGGCTTCATTCCCTTCGCAGATTCATACAATTCTGTGCCCGGGATATCCTAGACATGCTATGGGGAGGGAGGGAACACAAAGGCTTTAATAATGTCTAGTTTGCACACAAAAAAACCTGGGATAACATTATGTTGGTCAGGAAGTTGTGTGACAAGACCAAGGACTTGACATTGACAGGGTCGTCCAAGAGCCCCTTTTTACAGTTGATTGGAGGTGAAGGGGGCAATCCAGAACCAACCCTAGCTTTAAAGGAAAACCCAGTAAAGGGAGACCTAATTCCTGTCCCCCTCTTTTGTGCCAGCATGTCTGCTGGTAGATTTGCAGACCGTCACCTCCCACCTTGCCCATTGGTTCCGATACTTGCCAGCGATTTTATTTATTTCAGAAAGCCCCCGGGCAAGTTCAAGGAACAACAGAGAAGGTCAAGTGAAAGAACCAACATTAGTGCACATGCTCTGAATAGCGAAGAGAATCTGAGCCTTGCAGAGACCCAAGCACAGTAGCGCACCTACCCAAGAGGGAGAGGGACCGCGCTGCTGTTGCCATATGCAAGAGCAGAAACCAGTATCATGAGCAGGGCTGATCTTCCAGCAAGCTTTTACAATCAATTAAAGGTGCACTAGACCACCCGGGACAGAGATGGGGCAGAGAAGGAGGAACTTGCTTCCTATGGGTATAAGAAAACGTTGCACGGAGAGAGGGAGTTCTCACTTGCGCAGAAGTTTCGTGCTGACGTTGGTTTGTTTTTGTCCTGTTTTTGCTTTTGCTAATAAATTGTTCACCAATCCACCAGAATCATCAGTGGTAATTTTTCAACAACAGGTTTAGTTCCTTAGATGTCAGATTCCTTTTGCTCTACAGCCAGGTCCAAGGGCCGCCGGGTACACTATCCAGGAATCCATGTGGGCTCCGAAGAGAAGATTTTGTCAGACAGGTGAGCGAGGAGGGCGGACAGAGCAAATGCAGAGGGAAAGAGCTAACTGAAAAATTGTGGGTTGGTGAACACAGGTAATTGTGTAAGTGTATTCTTATGTCTTGTAAAGTGTTGTTTCAAATGGTTTGGTGTAAATGTTTGTCTCTGAAATTTGGAGCCTGAAATCTGTTGTGATGGAAAGTACCTGGCCTATGTAACTTTTTATCTGAATAAGGAAAAGCAAAAGCAGTTGGCCACTTCAGTTTAAAAGCAGCACATCCATGCTTCCTACTGACTTAAGAGAACATAAGACCGCTGTGCTTGTCAGAGTAGTCTAGTATCGATCAAGGATGGAAAGAATGTGTTATGTATGAGTGTGAAGAAAATATTTTGGATGAGAATCGAATGGTTGTCTTGTCGAAATCCGTACCTCCCTATTTGAAAGCATAAATATTCAACTCAGTTGCGAACCAGTTATGTTATGTCAATGAAATTTATAAAGGGCAAGTTCACCCGAGGGCATCATGGCACTCACTTAACAGATATGGGCCAGAAAAGAGACAACAGGAGTACTCCTAAAAAAGAAACGTCTTCAAAGCAAGATGAAAGGAGAGATGATTGGTGGTTGCCCGCAGGGAGAAGGGAAGTGAGTTTCGGGCCTTTGCTGCGGGTACACAGAAAGCACACACCCCCCCCCAGCCCCCAATATGAGAAAGTCTTACCTGAGGTATTTGTATCGTCAGAGCAGATTGAGAGCGCAAAGCTCTCGGAGGAACATACAGGAAAAAAATGTAGTTTGAAGGTATTCAGCTCCAAGTTTATGAAAAGCTTTATCGACGATACACAAGGACTTAAACAGTACTTGCTTCTCGACTGGAAGCCAATGGAGCTGGCAAAGAAAGGGGGACACATGGGCACCAGAGGGAGGTTGCAGTACAGCTCTAGCTGATGCATTGTGTAAAAGCTGCAAGTGGCGAAGGAAATAAGCAGGTTGGGCCAAATAAAGTGTGATGCAGTAATCAGTACTGCTTAGCACAAGGGCAGCTACCGCAGGGGCGTGAACATTTGCGGGGATGAAAGGTAGAACCTTGCAGATAGTTATGAGCTTGAAATGGCCCTATTGGCATATGGAAGAGACTTGGTCACGCATTGACAAGTCAGAAGATATTTTAATCCCCAAATCCTTCACAGCGGTTACAGGAGAGGAGAGGGGACCAAGAATAGCGGGCCAGAAATCGGGGGTCCAAAAGGACAGAGGGTGAGAGTTAACAATGACCAGAACCTCTCTCTTCTCTGTGTTCAACTTCAACCAGTTCTTGGCCATCCACCTCCTCCAGGCAGCCCCTAAACCGAGTAGCAGTGTTCGGTCTGGAGAGATCCAGACGAAGTATGATCTGCGTGTCGTCGGCGTAGGAATAGCATGTGAGGCTGTGGGAGTGAATAAGGCTGAAAAGTGGCTGAATATAAATGTTGAACAGGGTGGGGGATAGAGCAGTGGCTTGAGGTACTCTACAGGATAGGGGCATGAGCTTAGAATAGAAGCGGGGAAGCTAGATGGACTGCGAACGATCAGCCAGGAAGGCAGAGAACCAGACAAGAACCTGGCCCGACAGACCTACAGAAGACATCCAGGCGATCAGGGTGGGGTGGTCTACGGTGTCAAACGCAGCCGACAAATCCAGTAGACTTGGCACCCCCGAGCCACCCTGATCAACCAGACGGGCAAAGTCGTCAGCCACGGACACCAAGACTGACTCAGTTCCCCTGCCAGGTCGAAAGCCCGACGTGAAGGAGTCAAAGAATTTAAAGGATTCGAGAAAGGAACCAAGTAAAGGGGTTTGTAGGTCATAGTTTCGAAAACAAAAGGATCGAATGCCTTTTGTTCTGCAGTAAAAGGACCGAAAAAAAGGATAGCATATTTCTTTTTATGGGGGGTTCCCTCCCAACCCCCTGTTTTCTTTATTAAAAACACTTTTTTTACCAACCCAAACTAAAAAAATATATAAATAAAAAAATGTGATCCTTTTTTTTCAATCCTTTTGCATTCACGCAAAAGGTCATTCGATCCTTTGACTGGACATCGTAAAGGGTAGATCAGGGACTCGCGTACTTCCATGAGAAATGGGAGGAGTGAAATAGGACGAACATTTCATAAAATAGAGAGGTCCAAAGAGGATTTTTTTCAGTAATGGAATTACTCATGCATGTTTCAGGTCACTTGGAATTTGACTGGAGGAAAGGGGGGTGTTGCCTGCTAACGTAATCCATGGTATAATCTTGGCTACAATCTCTTTGAATAAGGAGAGAGGAATGGGGTCAAGAGGCGAAGCAAATTTCAGTTTAATAGCAGCAAGAATATCATAAGTGAAAGTAGGAAAAGTAGAACAGATAACATTAGACATAGAATGGGAAGGAGGGTGGTTAGGTAATACAGAGTGCGAACAAGCAGTCACAATTCTATGATGAATGGTGTCAATTGTGTCAGTAAAGAAAGAGGAAATAGACTTGCATAGCACCTGAGAGGGTATAATCCCGACGTTGGCCTAAGATGGGGAGTGAACCAAATCAAATAGTGCCTTTGTTAATGGCACCCTCGATGTTAATGCTACAAAAAGTTTGTTTGGCAAGAATAGCCTTCCGGTAAGCAGCATTGACTGTGCAGAAATGAATCTTATCCGCAGCCCAGTAGCCAGCTCTCCACTTCCTTTCAGCCTGCCTGCACACTAGTTTACAGGATTTTAATTCATTGGAGAACCAAGGTTCCGATGGATGGATTTCCTCTTAAAAAGCTTGAGAGGGGCAATAGAATCAGCCACACTACTAAAAGCTGAAGATCGTCAAGGAACAGAGGTCGACGGAAGCACACTGAGAAACAATACGAGCCACCAGATCAGGCTGTTAAACGCAGTGCTAGCTACGTTTCCAGCTATCCTGTCTTGAAGCAGGAGGAGTAGGAGCTGAGAGAGGAATCGAAAATGGTACGTGTGATGCTGGAAATGCATTGGAGGGGCAGGGCCTCCGTATCCTTGTCCTTTACTGTCTTTTATCATGTGTTCTGTCGTGTTTTCCGCGCAGAAGTTCATCTAGGACTCCTGGCGGAGCAACTCTTTTGGTTTGGTGTACAGACCCATGGGATACCCTTATGGCACCCATGGGTGGGGGTACAAACCTGTGCCCCTAGTGTATGTTTTTGGCACCTGTGTGTGGCCCACAGAGCAGGGTATGGGCTGGTGGCAGCTCCATGCTGAATTTGACAGGTGCTCTGAGTATCCTCCATTTTGGGATACCCAGGCCCTGCCATTGGAATCAGTTGATTCCTGATAAGAAACAAGATGGCCACTGTTGCCTCTTGCTTTGTATTGCCTGTTACCTTGTTTTCCTACAGTCCTGGGAAGCCCTGACTCTGTCCCTTCCCCCTGACTGGCTGTTGGGTGGAAGTTCCATATATGGTGTTGTTGTGAAGTCCAGGCCAGACTGGCTGAAGCCTTCCCACTGACTGTATGTTGTGGGTACACCCTGTGGGTATGACCTGGGTGAATGGAGTGTGACGAATACGCATTCTGTGTTATGGATGTCTAGTATCTAGTGTTTGACACAATGACTGAGAGAGCACTGCTCGAAACTGGTATGAATGCAGTGTTGAAAGGCTGGGTACTTGTCCCAATACACATAACTTGTTGTGAGTGTCTGGAGAAAAGTGAATGGCCTGAATGCACTATGCCCCTGATTGGCTGCCTGCCAACATGAATGCCCTTCTGACCGATTGGTTGCCTGAGTGTGACCCAGCAGAATGAATGGGAGATCAACTAGTATATCTGGGGGCCTCTCACTGCTAGAATTCGTGTTCAGAAGCTAAAAAAAAAACTGGAGTTGAAACTGAAGCTTAACCTTCAAGCCCTGCTGAAAGAGAAGTCTTGCTGCTGCTCTACTTCACCAATCTGAAAGCTGCTGTGTCTCCAAGGACTGACCCAGAGAGGACCTGGTAAGGTGCCCTCTTCCCGAGCTATGAGGGACCATCATGCACCCGCTAATCTTTGCCAAAGCTCCCTGGTAGACAGACCTACGACAGGCTGCTGACCGGAGACGGGGACTGCCGAGGAATCCCAAAGAGAAGCGCCCGGACTGTTGTGCGCCACTGTTGACTGCCGTCGCCGACCCGAAGCCGCCGTGCTCCCGTTGCCTAAGAACTTTCGATTCACAGACACGCTCGTCCGCACTGCCGCCTGCCTTATTCTGCCGGAGAAGGCCCAGCCGTCAACGCGCTGAGGAGCATCCGCCGGTGGGTTTCCTGCCACCCAAAGACCACAGAGATGCCGACGACTCAACGCCCTCAACGCAAACTCTTTGTGGTCCAGAACTATCGACATCGAGGTGCCCCGCACGCCGCCTCCTTGCAGGACGTTTACACTTCCCAGTCGACGAGCACCAGTGAGAAAGAAGCTGCCTCTTCACCGTCGTAGTTCACCCTGTTCTCCGTCGGACGTTCGACGACCCTTAAAGGGAGGGCACTCAAGGAGGGCCATCGATTCCCTGACGAGGAACTCTACAACGCCAGGTACTTTGGAGTTGCACAACTATTGGAAAGTCTCTTGTGAACAATATATGGACTGGGCTTGTGATATATATCTTTATTCTACATGTTGCCCAGGTGGGGAGAACACCACACAGAACTGTGTTTAGGTAACGGGGCCAATATTCTGCCAATTGTTCTAAACAACTGCTTTCCTCTTGTATCTATTGTTGGTTTCCCTTACAAACTGATTTGTGTGACATTTAACCGTACAGGTGATGCACTTTAAAGAGATCTAATAGTAATTGTGGTACCACGTAGAACTGTATATTTGCCATTATAAATAACCGAGTACAAAGTGAGTTATCGTGATATTGTACATAACCTTGAATATTAATTATATAAACACTGAGTTTTAACTAATACAGTGTGCGGACATTCCTTTGTGGGTGCTTGGGGACTACACTGTACTTAAGAACCAGCCTGCATCACCTCCTGAGAAGCTAGGCCTTGATTACTCGTCCATTGCTACCACAATAGAGAATCTTGGCTGGGGTCTTCTGTGCCTCTCCTCTACCATGTAGAGAGCAGAAGTACAGACCGCCCCTCCAGTCTTACAGTACAGCATAATGATCAGACCAAATAATAGGGAAAGAAGGGGAGATAGACAGAGAACCCTCAGACGCAAAAACCAGATCAAGCGTGTTGCCCAGCAGGTGGGTGGAATCAGTAACCCACTGTGGGAAGCCGAGATCAGATATAGCAGCCAAAGAAAAGGATACTGGTTGTTCACTAGCTTTAACTGGGAGATTGAAGTCGCCAACAATCACATGGTTAGAATTTTTCAGCTGCAACTCAGAAACAAATGCTGGAAATTCAGTACAAAGGGTACGATCATAGCCAGGAGGACGATAAATCACTAAGACAACAAGCGTAAAAGTAGGTGAGGCAGAAATACAAACTAATACGCCTTCCATTTTGATGGTGTGATCTGTCATTATACAGGTAGTTTTAAAGGTAGATTTAAAAATCAAGGCAACCAATGAGCAATCTCATAGTTGAGGGTGGGGGGGCTTGGATTATAGAAGGGCCCGAGCTGTCCCGAAGGCAGGTTTCTGTAATACAAAGCAGATGAGGTTGGCGGGAACTTAGCAGGATATAGCAGGCCCGTGCATGTGCGACCAATGAACGAGCATTCAGTAGGAGGCAGTCTGAGGCAGTAGAATTTTGCATCCGGAGCAATTGGTCTCAGTGGGGGCAAGGTGCAATAGATCTGTGCGGGACATGAGACCCATAAGGATGATTACCTGTGTTGTCAGCCCATGGCCCGGACGAGCACAGATGGGCTTGACTTTGGCGCGACTTCGGCGCATGAGGCTGTTGCCCGCTGGGCCCCCGGCCATGAACTGAACTTTGAATGCACATGGATGTGCATATCACAGATTTCGGGTTTATCAGTAATGTCCAAGTCACTTCCCACTTCTGTTTCTGTAATTTCCGGTCTTTCAAAGGTCTGTCTTAGCTTGGCAAAGAATGCTTCCCAATCTTGTAGAACCGGATCATTTCCGGTAACTAACGGGTTGGCCCAGGCCAAGGCGTTTCCGGACATATTGGATACCGCAAACCCTACCTTGCTCAAACCTGACGAGTAGGCAGTGGGCCGGAAAGCAAAATACACATTGCAGGCTTCAATTAATTCTTTAAGTAACTTGGGGGTGCTGTCAAATCTGGCAACTGACAGAGACATAGAAGGGAGATCAGAACGTGTTTCCCGGTTGGCCACCAATTGACGGAGTACGTTGCTCTCCACTTTAAGATTCTGTACTTCTTGGTTAAGATTGCGAACTTCCAGATTAAGAGATTGAACGGCAGAAACTAATTCCTGAACTTGTTCGGGAGTAGCCATTTCGGTGTGGGTTGGGCGTTGCAAACTGTCACAGATTTTGGATTTATCAGTAATGTCGAAGTCACTTCCCACTTCTGTTTCCTCCCCCTCCTCCTCACCTGAGGAAATATCCTTGGGAAGCTTCTTCCTTCTTTCTTTGATGGATGATTTCTTTTTTAGGAGATACGGTCTACCACGAAACAACGCCACAATGGTTGCGAAGTTTCTGGAAACCAGTGGCCCCGAAACCATGATAGCCAATGGGGAAAAAGCCAAGTAGGCAAAAAAAACCAGGATGTCTAGCCAAAGAGAAGGAATCCTGCAGACTCTGATGGCCGGTGAGTAACACGAAGCACCAGGAACCGGTAAGTGCCAGAATGACCGGTGAGTAACACGAAGCACCAGGAACAGGTAAATGCCAGAGTACCAGGAGGGAAAAGGCTGCAGGCGGGAGTCCAGGAGAGAAATCTGCGACGCTAGACAGGATGCAGAGAAAACGCCAAGGAAGGAAGCGGACTGGCTAGAGAGGCGAGCCGGTAAGCCGCAGCCTACCAGGGAGAGATTGAAGCAGGGAGAAAGGGCAAAGGGAAGGCGGGACAGAGAGAGAGCACCAAGCAAGCCTGGCAAGCCGGGAAGGAGAAGTAAAAAGAGAAGGAACGTAGCGGTAGGGGCGAAGGAGCCCCTAAGGAAAGGAGGGGCTCAGCGGAGCCAAGAGAAATAAACAAGCGCAACAACGGCAGGTAAGCAGAAAGCTCAAGTTGCAACGCGGCGAGCCGGCAGCAACTGAACGTTAATATGCTGGGGTCGGCCAGGTTGGAAAAAGACTAGACCGCGACCCAGGAAACAGATCAAACGTAGTGGGACAATCCATGGTGGCCAAACTTCCAACGGTTCCAATGTCTGACAAACAAAGGGCGCATGACAGCGCACTAGCCAGGTTTCTCCCCAGGGACGTCATTTTACCAAAATGCCTGGGGTAGCGGAAGTGACATCATGTGACCCTTGACCTCTGATGACATCATAGGAAGTGATATAATTTGACACCACCCCGAAGTGACATCACAGGAAGTGATGTAACAAGATTGTTTACCCCTTGACAAAACAGGAAGTGGTCACACATGGCATTGTTTCGAAGTACACTATGAAAAATATGGTAACAATATCACTATAACGTGATATACATTTCATACAAGAATGGATCACCATATGTATCGGTAGAAAAAAAACATGCTATAACTGCAACTCACGAAAAGCAAAATGCATAGTCCAAAACGTATGCTTATTCTACTCTAAATGCTTTTTGGAGGATTTTGTCTGCATTGTGAATTTGAGGTGTTTAAGAACAGACTAAATCAGGGGCTCACCCCCTGAAGTGTCCCTGAAATAAACCTTTAATGAGTCTAGCAATTATTGTCTAGAATTCCAGAAAGACAAATTATTTGTTAGTCCCATTTTTTCTTATTTAGGGTCACTGCTCAGTGTTACAATTGTGGAACCCCTCTTTTTTTAAGTAGCCTGAACAAGAAAGTCAGCCACTCTAGAAACAAGAGGCACATGGCATTGGCCACAGCCCAGGAGTTTCAATTTGTAAAAAAAAAAAAATCTTTTTTTAGGGGATAGCATGGAAGACCACCGGGTTCGCAAGTGCGACCCCCCTAAATGATGTCCATGCCCCTCCCCCTCCCCCTCTAGGAAGAGGAAAGTGACAACAGACTGCAAGGCATGTCTGGAAGGGAAGCCAGGCACCTTCCCGCAGAGGATGCCGTTACAAGGTAACACGTTCACACACCAAGTGCGTTAAAAACAATTCACAGCACCAGGTCTGCAATGCGGCATCCAGTCACCCGCCTTGTATGCAAGGCATGCTAAAAAGAATTTAAAATATGAATGTGGCCAGACGCAGGAAGCGGGACAGCTAAACTGACCGTGCCTGTAGCAACCCTGCTTTATATTTCACACTTTCTCTATCCTTCCCGAGCCCTTCGCTCATCCGCCTCCAACTCCCTCAGGGTTAGCCGCTTCTCGAAGCAACGAGCTGGGGGTAGATCTCTCTCCGCGGCAGGGGCCTCCCTCTGGAACAGCCTTCCTGCCTCCCTGAAACTTGAGGAGAACCATCTCCGGTTCCGGAAGCACCTCAAAACCTTCCTCTTTGCTTCTGCTTTCTCTCTCCCTCTCCCCTGCTGAACAGCAAATTAATTCTCCACTGAAACTGCACTGACCCTGCAACTGGACCACTCTAAACGGCCTCGGTCCTGGGCCCAGCCACTCTCCACTTGCACTGATGCCCTTGAACCCCTCTGCACTGCGGGACTGTCTCTGTATCCCTACAGCCCCCCCCCTCCCCAGCACTTGTTTTGCACTTATCTTGCACTTGCCACCAGCTGGCCCTATTTATTTATTACTTTACGCCACTTACCTTGTACTGCACTTCCCCCCCTCCCCTTCCCCTTGCACTTTTTCCCCCTCCCCCACTTCTGCACTTGCGCGATCTGAATGACACCTGGCCTAGTAGGATCGTTGTCTGTCTCCCCTTGTTCCTCCCCTCCCTGCCTCGTCGCGCCTTGAAACACCTGTGTATAGGCGCGTTACAAATACCATATCATATCCTAGCATGTGAGCTGTAACAGGCTTTGTTTCTACTGATTGTCTCTTGTCTTTGACTCCTCTTTGTACCCGGCAACTTCGGGGAAGGGTTGGAGGGGATGTGGGGGGAAAGGCACAGCAACTCATATATGGTAAGACTGCCCCAGTGTCCGACCTTTTTGGCGCGATATCGCACAGGCTCTGTCTCAGGCACTGGGGAGGGAGCCAGCCAGGATCCCCGGGAGATTCTATTGGGGGAAGGGTGTGCAGGGGGGCGAAGGGGAGAGGTGAGGGAGTACTAAGGCGAAGGTGATTTTCACGCTGGCCGCGTTGACCCTCATTGCGCAGAGGTGGAAGAGTCCGATTATTCCGACAGAGCAAGACTGGTTAAGGAAAATGTGAAACATAGTCTCGATGGAAGGGGCAACGTATGCAGCCAACAAGTTGGAGAACTTCTCAGCGGATTGGGGAGAGACATTCATCTATTTGAAAGGGGAATTTAGGGAAAATTGGAGCCCCCAAAGGCTCAAGTTGTTGGACATCTATGGGTGAGGGCTAGAAGGGAAAAGATTGGGAGGGAAGGACCATCGGTGCTATGGCAAAAGTTTGGGGGGGGTTTGGTGGTTTTCAGTTTCAAGACGTTCTTGATCGGTTTTCTTTTTTACGATGGAAATAATAAAAAGAAGTTTAAAAAAAATATATATATATATTTGCAGCACCAAGTTTGCAGTGCGGCGTACAGTCACCCGCCTTGTACGCAAGGCGGCTAAAAAGAATTTTAAATATAAATGTGGCCGGAAGCGGGACAGCTAAACTGACCGTGCCTGTAGCAACCCTGATTTATATTTCACACTTTCTCTATCCTAGCATGGGAGCTGTAACAGGCTTTGTTTCTACTGATTGTCTCTCGTCTTTGACTCCTACCTACCTACGCATGTCTCTGAAAAAGCTGAAAACTGCTCTGCATGGTGGGTAGCATAATAGAGGTTATAGGCTGTGAACCAGCAGTCATCTGAAATCTGATCAACACTTGCAAGTGCCACTGAAATGTCTGTACTGGGGGAGGAACGGACGCCAGCTGGTGATACCTGAGCCTCTGATTAGATGTGGCAGAGCGGCTAGTTAATGAGCTGTACCCACGCCGCCATCTACAGGACACAGTAGAGTCCCGATGCAGATGGAGTTAGGAACGAACCTGGATCAGTAATAAGTAATACCTTGCCCTATCCCTGTGAGAATGGGTTCAGGGCAGTCTAGACAAGTGCCACTTCGTGCTAAAGGAAGTACACCACACTTGTTGTTTACTCACTATTCGCACACAGCATGTAAGTACCTGGATAAACGACTCAATGACACAGGAAGACACATCTGACTTAGACCGAATAATGAATCCACGCAAGGTGTTAGAAAAGAAAGGCACATGTGTACACCAATGCGAATGGGACAGTTATCTAGATTGGTATACAAAAGTTATTAAGAGACAGACTGATTACAAGACCCAGGCATTGAAAGACAATCAAAAAAGCTCCAGGAGCAAGTTCAGCGCCTGAAAACTGAGTACTTTTAATCTGCAGGCACCGGCCCATAAAGCAGGTACAAACGATTGTATCCTGTAATCCAAGGGGAGCCCCCATTGAAAGAAAGTCCCAAAGATATTTTTGACACTTACAACCCTGCCATTTTAAATGTTACATCCAGCCAACAACCGGCTAGCCCAGACTCTACCCAACCACCAGCTCATCGTCAGTCCACTCTAATAAAACCCTATGGTCGGTCCGTTTACCTATGAAATACGAGCTCAGATCTCTAAACTTGTTTTGCCTTCCTCAGGCATATTTAAAGGGTTTCCGAATTTGAAAGCCAACAGAGAATAGCACAGTAGAAATGTGCTGGTCTTGGAAGCAAGACCATGTAGAGCAGCAGAGGTGCAAATCCCTGCTTAGAAACTGACCTCAGGTACGGTATTAGGCGCGTTATAAAAAAGCTATTAATTACTGGTGCATTCCCGCTTAGACAACTCCTGTGAGGAAGGGAGGTGATACTTTAGTTACTGTATGTGCCCTCTGGAGCACTTCAGATTTATTTAATATTGTTCAGAGATTTCCAAAGATATGAAACGATCCTGTTAAGTCCAGGAGGATCTTTAGTTCATAATAGATTGCTATCACCCACTTGTGGTGATTTGAATCAATTGTTGCGAGCAGTGCTGCCCACAGATATATTTACCTTGCTCAAAGTGCATCCCAATAGGTCAGCCAAAGAACCTGCCACTGCTAGGCATATGAAAACATTCACTGATAGACTGGTGCAAACTGTCACTGAAATGTGTCCCTGAAAGACTGATCAGTCTAATATAAATGCATGCATGCAAGCAATCAAGTCATGGGAGAAAATCCTATGGAATATCTCAAGCGCCCGAAATGACGTTTTAAAAAATATTCTGGGATTGTTGATGCTGCGCTTATAGTGCCTAAAGCCGTGGTGGCTCAGTCTGTTGTGGGTTTACAGCTTAAGATATCTAAAGGAATTAAGGTAGTACTGATAGGCTGGGATGGGAAGGGTTTGTTTGAAGTTTTATTCACTGAATAGCGCGTCAATGAAAAAGTTGAAAGACAAAAAGAAAACACCGAAACCAAAGATATGATGTTGCAGATACAGCGTTTACAAGCTCCCCAGGGGAGCGTTTTGCCCCATGCTAGGTGGGCGAGGAAGAGGGAGAGGAGCACCCTAATCATATGAATCGGTGAAAACTGCTGAGAGGTATTACATGAACACATACAGTGATCTGTGTAATTACTGCAAAGAATCTGAATACTGGAAATGTGAGTGTCAACATGGACCACAGTATGACAGTCGAGGCAGACAGCCAACCACGCCAAGTGGAATGACAAGGTCCCTGCCTCCACCACCACCACTTCAGACCGATGGTTAGGGTTGCCAAGGGGCCTCTGAACTGGTGGCACCACTTGTATTGATTGATCCGACTGCCCTGTATGTTGATTTGTTGTGGCTGGTCAAAATATTTCATGTTTGGTTGACACTGGAACATCACGCTCCGCATTAAAAGCTTCTGAATTTTCAACAATGCTGCATTCTGAGGAGGAAGTTAATGCTGTAGGTATAGGGAGTACTCCCAATTCCTCATGTGTGGATTACGTTTATGGTTACGATAGGTCCAGTTTCTGACCAACATTAATTTTTGCTGAGTCCCTGTTCTCCTGTGAATTTGTGGAGATTAGATTTACTGTGCAAGCTAAGTTGCACTAGTTACTGTTCACCCTTATGGTGTATGCCTTGATATGGATGCTGGCAATATTACAGGAAACTATCCATTCGAACCCTGGAGACCGGACCAACACTCCGGAATCGTTGGACTGAGTCCATGTCAAAGTATGGTCAACCCATGCAAATGGCATTGGTTATTGGGTAATGCTGAGCTAGTCAGAATCCTGCCCAGCCCCTCTCATGCGCACCTCCGTATCCTATTTCCCGACAGGCTGAAGAAGGTTTTGCCCTGTGAAACCATTCTTGCACACAGTATTTTTGTACCAACCCGCAGTCCCTGCAATACTCCCATTTTGTCCACTAAGAAGCCAGGTAAAGTGGTTTATCATTTTATTCAGAATTTGCGCGCAGTACCCAATCCGACTACATTTTTGTCATGTATTCCCTACTTAGCCAAATATTTCACTGTTGTATATTTGTGTTCAGCTTTTTTCTCCATACCCATACATCCTGGCAGTCGGTTCCTGTTCGCACTTATCCATAAATCCACACAGTAAACACTAGGCTACCAATGGGATACGCAAAAAGCCCTACTCTGTTTTCCTAAATTCTAAGGAAAGACCTTGATTCGGTTCAGTTTCCAGGAGAGTCGACGCTGGTGCTGTATGTAGATGATCTGCTCTGAGCCTCCCCCTTGTGAGGAACACATGGTGGCAACAAGTAAGACAGACACAAGTGAACAATGAATGCTGTATGCAGGTTTGAAAAATGCCTAATCTGAACCTAAATCTACGATGGGAGCAATTGTCAACCATCAAATGAAAAATAAGGCATTCCTAGTGGCGTTGTGTCAAAATAAAAGGGCCTATACTAAGAAACCTATTGCCAAACCTTACAACTAATACAAAAAGGGGTGTGGGATAGTTCTCAGGAAAAGAAAGAAGTATTCTCAAATAATACGTGTGATAGCCTGGGTCTCCCTTCCGCACATTTTGAGCACACGGTAAGGTGGGATCTTGGAGCACAGCACACTCCCGAGCTTTCCCGGCACGAAATGACAGTTCAGTTTTCAGCTATCAAGGTCGTCGATGGGCAAGCCTTGTTTCACTGAAAGTCTCTTGCCTTCGAGAACCTGATGTCTTTAAAAATAATGAAAAAAAGGTTCCTTTAACCAAATGAAAGTTCATTAGGGTGAGAATAGTTCACCGCTGGGTCCCCCTGTTCTGGTTGCTGACCCTTCTCAATTGCTTTCCACAGTTCACGGAGGGTGATTATTTCACCCCTAGCTCCCCCTCTTCTAGGCGCTGACCCTTCACGTATCGAAGTCTCCCTTGGTCGGGTTTACTATGGCTTCTCCTTCACAAATCTTTAATGTCTTGTCAAACAGTTCCAGCGGACATCCCTCAGCTGGGTTCACTTCTGGCAACCCACTGTTTCTTGGTACTTTAGACTTTGCCTCTCTTGGGATTCGCTTCCCTTGTTTTCTCTTACTGTGGGATTCACTTCCCTTTCTCTCACACCGATTGTAGATCAGTCTTTCGATTGTACAGAGATTTTGCTTGACCCTCGGTATGACCACTTTGACCTATTTCGGTGGCCCTCCTACAGCCTCTTGGTTTCTGAAGTTTCGCTCAGATGGGGATCAACCAGAGTCTCTTGAGCTAGCACCCATGTGGTGCCGGTTTCCCTCTGCAGCTTTTCTCCCTTAATACCTTCACAGTTCACTGAACTTGGTTGAAACGTGCCACTTTGTGATCCTCAATAAACTCACCCCAGTTCTAATCGGTTCTCCTCTCAACTCACCGGCTTTGATGAACCACTTGGCTTTCGGCTTCTCTGGAGTCCAGGCCCGTACCATGGTCACTGGAGCTTCCCTCGCTCCTACTTATTGGCATAGGCTTGCCCCGTGTACCATTGACATCTGCTGAAAGACACTTGTGATGGTGTTTGCGGTCTAAGGCTTTCTTCCTCAAAGGTTCAGCGGGTCTGGGACAAAAAGGTCAAGGTCACTTCTCTCCTCGCTACCCTCTCGATTCCTGCCACCTTTCTCCTTCTCTTGAACTGCAGCACTTGATTAGCCGTCTCGTCATGCTGTCTGCTGTGCTCGTGCTGTGCTCTCGGGCTCCACCTTTTATCCCTGTGGGGAAGGGAAGGGACCATCGGGTGTGTCATTCAGGTTAGTTGCCTGACTTTGCCTGACCCTTGTATTGGGACATGTCGGGTAAACGGCTATGGTGTTAGTCCTTTGTCCTTTGCGTTGTGCGAAAGGCTTCATGTTGGAAACGGGGGGGGGGCGGCGGTAGTGGTTTTGAATATCCTACGTGAGAGGATGGGGGAAAAGGTGTCAAAGGAAGGGGCATACCGTGTCTCACCCGGCGGTGTCCCACTCGACCCCCCCCCCCCCCCCCCATCCAGGTAATCCTCCCCCACTGGTCCAATAGTGATGGCCGTATCCTGGCCACTTGGATGACAGATCCCCAGGAACTAGCTAGAGAGACAACTTCAGGTTTCTCACATCTCCTTGGAAGCGTGTAAGGAAGACTTGCTTTTTCTGTTGAAAGCGCTTGCTGAAAAGGGCCACATGACATCTAAAGATACATTAGTTGTTTCTGCCCCATGTGCTATACCAGGGCCATGAGATTTCTGCTAGGGAAAGACATTTGTCCCAGGATTGAATTTCAGCTATCCAGAAGGTCCCCAAGTCCCAGGCCAGGAAGCAGGTGAGTGGGTCCTGAGATATGTATACATAATTAAGCTCCTTCAGAACTTCACGCATGATTCGTTGCCCAAGCCCCTGCCATGGTTTCAGGAAGCAGAAATGCCCTTTATACTGTTTTGTCATGAGCACAACGGGTTTGCTGAAGGTGTGTTTACTCAGTTACACAGTGATGAGCACCAGCCCATATCATGTCACAGCATAGCTTCAGACCCAGTATCTGCAGGACTCCCAGCTTGTCTGTGAGCCATTACTACTGCTGCCCTGTTGATAGAAAAAGCAGACTTCTTGGTGCAGGGGCATCCTGTCACGGTTCCCCATGCTGTATTATTGCTTAAAGGGAAGACACAGCATGTGTCAAATTCCCACCTTACCCGATATGAGAAGTTGCTTATTGCCACTGCCAATATAACTTTCAATCGATGTCCAATTCTGTATCTTGCCTCTTTTCTACCAAACCCGCAGGATGGCGAGCCACATTATTGCCAGGTTGTTGTGCAGACACTCTTGTCCCCCAGTGCAGATTTGTCTGATTTGTTTTTTTCATGTGTATTTATTTATAAGGTGCCGGAGCCACAGGTATCTGGGCACACCTACATAAACACATATGAGACTAACACAAGAGTAGACAAGACAGTGCTATAACGGAAGGGAAGGGTCCAGAAGTGTATTATTCAAAGAGGAAGGTCTTCGGCTTGCGATGAAAACTGGGGAGGTTTTCCTCAAGTCTCAGATTAGGAGGAAGAGAGTTCCAGACTTTTGATGATACAACTGGACAGGTTTTACATAAGCCATTGGTCCGGAGGAAACAAAGATTGCACTAGCCCGATCTAGGAGTAGTGAAGGGATCTTGTCGGTGAATAAAGAAGAATCATAGATTTTAGGTAGGCATGGGAGGTGTTGTAAAGACGATTGTGTACCAATACCGCCACTTTGAAATATATACAAGCGTTGATAGGAAGCCAATGGAGTTCTTGCCTACTCTTAGAGATATAATCCCACCGGGCTTTGCTTTTAACAACTCTGACAGCATCATTTTGAGAGATTTGAAGTTTAAACAGGCCTTTCTTATTGGCTCCATCAAGAGTTAGACAAGATTATAGACCGAGCAATGGAGCAACAGTTTTATCTCTGCTAAGAAAGGCCAGGTTTTCCTCAGCAGTTGGAGATAGTAAGAGCAGTTTTTAGACACTTGGTTTACGTGATAGTCAGCGGTGAGAGATGAATCCAGGTACGTGCCAAGTGTTTTGACCTTTTCCAAAACCGGAATACGACACATGTCAAGGCAAAAGGATTGGTATTTACAGTGCAATTTAGCTTTGATTTGAGGTAAACCAAAGATTAGTAGCTCTGTTTCATTACAATTGAGGCACATCTAATTTAAATTCATCCAAGACTCAATTGAGGTTCCCTAGGTGATTAGAGTCCAGAGAGTAATCACTGATGGCTCCATTACCAGTTGGGTGTCATCGGCATCATTTGTAAAGTAGACACCCATGCCTTCTGAGAGGCTGCATAAGGGCCTTATGTAGAGATGAAAAGTAAGGGAGACATACAGGCACCCCGAGGAACACCACAGGAGATAGGAGCTTGAGAGGAAGTTGTCTCTCCCCAGCACACTCTGGACATCCAGTTTGACAGAAAAGAGTACACCTAGTCAATGGAATCTTGACCACACCAGCCAACATTTCTTAGTGTTTGAAGTAATCGTACATGATCCCGCAAATCAAAAGCAGCCGAGAGGTCTAAAGGATCAGAATACCAGGATGGCCCTTATCAATGGTCCCCAGCATATGGGTTTGAAGATCAAGCAAGGCTGTCTCAGTGCTATGGTGGGGTTTAAACCCTGACAGCATAAGGTGCAAAATGCCTACAGATTCCACGAATGATTGAAGTTGTGACATTGCAGTTTTGTCTAAGATTTTCAATAAAAAAATTTCACTTGGGAATTGGCCTCAAATTGCTGGGTTCCATGGGGTCCAGGGCAGGTTTTTTCAGTTAAGGGATGACCGAAAACAACCTTGATGTAATCTGGTACTAATTTATGATGAAAGGAAAAGTTGACTAATCTGACAAGAAAAGGGGCAATGATGTATCCTTAGTTGAATCCTGCCCTGATTCTTTTTGTTGGTGGATCTTGTGGCCATCTACCGGAAACAGGGGAATTGGTTTCTTGGTATTCTGTATGTATCCCCCATGCCGTTCCAGAATCATATTGTTTACCTATGGCAAAACCAGCACAGGCTGCCGAACTCATGGATCTCAAGCGTGCGTTTACTCTGGCCCAAGATAGATCACCTAAGATCTATACCGACTCCAGGTAGGCTCACAAGATGGTGCATGACTTTGGTGTCCTTTTGAAGCAGTGTGGATATTTAACATCCACGGGCACCCCAATATTTTAAATAGGATATATATGTATCCACTTCATTGAATGCATTGTTTCTTCCTGCAGCTGTAGCCATCATAAAATGCAAGGGACATAATCTCTTGCGGTCATTCAAGGCCCTAGGAAATACATTAGCAGATGGTGCAGCTCACTCGGCTGCCTTAAATGGGCACCTGTCTCCTAATGTATTTCTTGTTTGTGTTGCAATTCCGAGGTCGCCCATTGCTTCCCTTTCCAGTCTGGTAAACGTCCAAGATCAAGGTAAAGAAGCTAAAAAGGTTATCTGGACTCGGCAAGAGTGTACGTTTCGAGAAGACTCCCTGTCGGGTTCCCCAGGCAGCCGCCTGGTGGCACTCAAGGTACTCCTCCCCTACTTGAACCATGAAGTTTACGGATTAGCTCATTCCGGTAAAAATTATATGATCACTTTATTGTGTCGAGTATTAATGGCTCCTGGATTAACCTCTGAGGTATTGTGAAAATTGTGTTGTATGTCTAACATACAATATTGGGAAAGCGGTGCCCATCTGGATGTCTGCACGTTCTGTAACAGAAGGTCCATTCTTGCACATGCAGATAGACTACATGAAGTTTGTCTACTGTTTGGTCCTTGTGGAGGTATTTTCAGGTTGGGTAGAGGCATATCCCTGTAGAAAAGCAGAGGTTGCAGAGGTCACAGTGGCTAAAAAGTTGTTAGCAGAGTTTATACCTCGGTTTGGACTGCCCCTCAGTATAGGCAGCGACCGAGGTACCCTTTTTACTAGTGAAGTTATTAGAGAAGTGTACATAGCTTCAGGAAGATCTCAATGTTCCTTTGCGCTTATCGCCTGAGCTCTGGCGTGCATGTAGAAAGCCAGAATGGGGACCTTAAGCTAATGCTGTATATAGTGTGTAAAGAGATGGGGTTGAAATGGCCCCAAGCCTTGCTCCTGATTCTGTTTGTCATGCACAGAAATCCACAGCGTAACCATAAACGTTCTGCCCATGAAATCGTCACAGGTCATACCATAAGAATAGGAACAGCACCCCCAGGTGTTCCCCCACATTCAAAGCCTGCCTTTAGAGGACTGTGCTCTAAACCAGTATTGTTGCATGTTGATTAAAACTGTTCAATCTCTAAATTCTTAGTTTGTGAAGGTCTGCCTGAACCGGCTACTGGACCCTGACACCCTCTGCAGCCTGGACACTGGGTTCTGGTGAAGGTCCACCAGCGGAAATCTGCACTCCAGCCGGAGTGGTGTGGCCCGTTACAGTTTGTTCTAAGCACGCAATTCACAGCGAAGTGTTCCGGTATCCCACTGTGGATCCATGCGGCGCATTGATGCAAAGTCACCACCCCAGTCAACATCACCTCTGTGACGGTCGATCTTCCTAGGCTTAGCTCCTGCTAAACAACCGACTCCACCACCAGTGACAAAGCTGATTGCCGATGCCAGACTCTTCCAGTGTTGCTGAAATGGAACGGCTAGTACCAGAAGGCGATGGTGCAGTCCTCGATCGGCCAATAGGCTTACATGCGAAACCAAGATTTGCAGCTTCTGTATCTTTCACACAGTGATGTCCCTGCAGGAACTATTGCTATGGCTTTTTTGTCGGGCGGTCGAAGTTCCAGAAGAAAGCCCCCCCCCCCCCCTCCATTCAGACCTCACTGTTGACTTACCATCTTCAGTGTCTGACCCCTGTAGATCTCGCAACGCAACTTGAAAAAGGTACTCTCTGGAAGAGCACCTCGGAGTCAATAGCTCTGAACAAAGTGCCAACTGGCTAAGTCACTCGGCCCTGTATTTGTCCCCTCAACTGCGATGAATCCCCCAGAGGTGGTGATGCACTGGCAAAGAGTAGAGGCTACTACTGTTCATTCACCGATACCTACAAGTTATGGTCCTTGGAGGGATCATATGTTGGTCATTCTGCTTGTTATTATGACCCTCTTATCTTTTGTCTGTGCCTTAAATCTTACTTGCCTTGATGAACTAAATCGAACTTTGTCTTCAAGCCACAAACATTTGTACTAGTGGTGTTACCGGTTTCCTGAAGTTAAACCTTCGGGGATTGCACCTAATGTACATGATGTCCGGATAGATTTCTGTTATCGTAGTGATTGTCAGACTATTTATATATTATTGCTTTACTGCGACTGTTGCCTTTTCCACCACCTGTCATGCAAATGACAGTCCTTCTGCACATCCCTGGGTTCACAGTGAAAGCACTTACTTGCATCTGTCCTGGCAGTATGCCTGCATTTTCATTCTCACTGACTGCTCAATCTGCACCCATTTGCCACATGATTTATCCTCCAGATTCCCTATTGCACCCATCCGCTTTCAGTGGGGGTGGGGGGTGTTTGTTTTGAGATCAAGTTGGTTACTCCATTCCAAAGCCCAGGACCCAGTAGGGATGTTCTCTCACACTTGAGCTTTAACGGCCCTCCAAATTTTCCCACCCCAGACCAAGTACACATTAAGCATGCAGCACTCCATCTTTCCCCCGCAGCAATTGGTCTTGTATTCTATACTCATCCAGGTACTCTGTTTATGGGAACTAGCAAATGTCATTATTACCTGTCCACCAATTCCAGTGTAGTGCTCAAAGGCAAACGTAACATTATTGATTGTAATTTTTCATTTGCCTAGTCTGGTTATGCTACTTATTCTGGAACGTGGGGACAAAGCTTATCCCTGGCTACCCATTAATTGGGGAGGGAGTTGTTATATGGGGCATATTCATCCTGCAGTGTGTTGCGATACTCCTACGCTTCCCCCTTGCTACCATCTCAGGAGAAACACCGCCTAGGTAAACCTTTGTTGCGGGGGTGGGATATCTTATACCAGTCCTTGGGATTAAGATAAATAGTGACTGTCTGACCCAATTGTCGCGATTAGTGGAGGATCTTGCCACTGGGTCCTCCATGACTCTATTTTCTCTAACAAGTAGCGTTCCGAACCATCGTGCTTCAGAATCTTATGCCTCTAGATATCGTTCTGGCATCACAAGGGGGTATCTGTGCAATCGTGAAGAACGAGTGCTATATTTTTATACCAAGTTACTCGAGCAATATTACTGACATAGTCACCCACATTCCCCACACTGTAAGGCTCCTTCACACCAGTTTGGAAGCTTCCTGGACCTTTGGGTCTTGGATTGAAAATCTGTTGAGACCCGTACTCATATCTTACTCTTAATTCTAAGTATGTCTTGTCTGTCAATGGTTTGTAAGGGCCTCTATTATCAGTTATGCAATACCTGTTCTGAAGTTTCTCAAACTGCTCAAGTGCTTTACTATCATGCTGCTGAAGAAATAGTTTGATATGCCAGGATGTGATGTTTGGTCCCCTAGAGAAGTCTGTAATGAGACTGGATGAAGATCCCGCAGGTCGGAGACTGTGGCCAAATGTTTGGAATAAAACATGGTATATACCCCCCTTGCACATGACTGCATTTATAATAGTGAAGATATCATGCAAACTGCCACATTTAAACACTGCTTCTTGCATGTGCGAGGCGAGGTTTTAGGCTTTACTGTGCATATCCTAGCGATGAAGGCTCTTCGCCTAGAGTTTAGCTATGATGGCCTTCACATCTCTTGCCTCTAACATGTTTTCCTTTTAGCATATGTAAGTGTGTTTTAGGCTCCCGCTTTCTTAGGAAAACCTGCACTAAAAAACAAAAGTTATCATTGTGTGTGTGTGTGTGTGTGTGTGTGTGTGTGTGTGTGTATCTTCGAGGAGTATATTCAACTTCACTAAATGTATTACAATATGTTTTTCTCCCTGATAACAGCAGTGTTGTGTTATTCGCGATAATGTTATCAAAGGCTTGTATAGTGGGCCTTTGTTCCCTGCTAGAAACATTGTTTTCAATGTGATTCCTTGCCCTGTCTGGACCACCCCGTCCATTGAAATGCATGTGCTCCTTTGGGTGTAAGGGAGTGGTGCCCAGAGGGAGTGGGTCCTCACTTGCACCGAAGACTCATACTGTTTTTTTGTTGCTTTTACTAATACATTGTTCACAGTCTGCTGGAATCATCTGTATTCATTTTTCTACTACAGTATTTATGCTGTGAGTGAGTAGAAGAAATCGGTGTATAAGAAGGTAATGATACTGGGCGAAAGGAGGATGCTTGAGTAGTCGTTGCAGGAGGAGAGTATTAGTGGCCAAAAGGAGGTTAATAGTGGGAGAAGGAAAGTAGTAGTTGAGGGGAGGCATAGTGATGTGGGAGGAGTGGTAATATCAAAGAGCAAAGGCAAGGAGTAGGAGGGAAATATCAGAGGGAAGAAGCACTGCTGGGAAAAGTAAGCTGGACGGAGTAGTAAGAGTAGTGGAGAAGAGGTGATAGGGTGTGACTGAACTAGTCTGATTCCAACACAGTAGGCACTGGGCACTATCCAAACTCCTACTAGAACATTAACCTTTGGTTAAAGTAGGGAGAGTTAGTTCCAGAGGAAGTCTAGATAGGCGGCATGTTAGGGGAGCACCATTAGCAGAGACCATGTTTTAGACAGTATGAATCAACCTTTGGTAGCACTAACCAGGGGTTATGAATGCTTGGTTAAGGAGGCAGGTCCTGGCAAGACTAGAAAAAGGGACCGCACCAGACCCCACAAACAAAATAACCCTTGAACTGTCACAAAGACTCAAGTGTTTTCTGTGCCATCTGTGACAATTTGTACATCCGCACATGCAGCTGGCCCAAGACTAGCAGAAGTGGTTGTATGACTACAATGTCAGAGTTAGGTTTCGAGTTGGTGGGGGGAGGCTGTCAAGCTTCCCCCAGTGGCCCAGCCTCTATATTATCATAAATGGTTGTCTCCACTACAAGTGTCGTAGGCTTGGATTGAATGTAGGATGAGAAGGAGCTTAAGGGAGGCACAAGTAGTGACGGTTGAAGGAGTGAGAGAGACGGGAAGAAGGACAAAGCTAGAGGGGCTTGTAATGTTCAGCCCTTTAAACAACAAACACAGTCGAAGTACCTACCTTGTGTGCAGTGAGTACTTCACCAGGGTTCAACAATTGCAATAGTGTAAAAGAGAACAGCTATATCATCTTGACCAGAGCAGATATATCGCCCTGACCGGTTAAAAACCTGGAACCAAAATAGCGCACTCTCTTGGCTGCCGTGAAAAACTAGATTTAGATCTAGGTCGCTCACCTCCTATTCTAGTTGATAACTGTGCGGTTTAAGAGCTGACCCCTCATGAGAAAGAGGGCTTACAAAAATTCCTGACACGTCACATGCATCTTCCATGAACTGCCCGGTGAGTGCAGGGTTTCTATCATCATCATTCATGCAGCGCCAGGGAAAGCCATTAATCTCAAGCCATGCAGATTATCAAGGGCTTTCTACAAATAATGTGTTGTGGTTCAATTTCTATTCCAGAAGAGTAAATGTTCTGCCAATTTGAAACGTACCTGCTGCCTGGGGTTGATTAGTTAGTAGAGAACGTCGGAATGGCTAACTGTGGCTGGCAGCACTGGGTGTAGCACTGTGAGTTCTTGAATGAGCTGCAGCCTGCCGGCAGACTAGACGTGAATTGTGTTGCTTTTAAATGTAAATGGGGTTTCCTGCCAATGTTGGGAATTACTCTTAAGTAAGCGAGTCTAGAAAGTTAAGTAACTCATCCTTGCAAATTACCCATTTCAGAGGTGGAGTGATCATAAATGAGCTACCTACTGAGTTAACCATTTATTTATATCAAAAATACATGTATGCAAGTGGGAACCCTGCAGAGACAATCGCATGAAATCATACAAGGCATCACAATGGGCATGGGCAATGAGCTTCAAGGTATTTCACCTAAGCAAACAGAACTGTGTGAGACACATTATCAATTTGCTAATAGGATGGTGAAAAGTAGAATGACACCACTTCTGTGACTTTATAAGAAGTATATCTCATTCATTTTAGGAGTCTATAAGCCCTTGGGCTTAGTGCGCTTTATAAATGTGAAATAAATATAATAAGAGATATCTTACCAATGTCGGGGCAACTACAATGGCAACCCAGCACCTGCCTAGGTCATACTTGTGGACTATCACGTAGCAACCATCTACAGAAGCACATGGTGGGGCATTTGTAAATGTGAAGAGAAATGGCAAACTCTAGTGAGATTAAATGAGCTGCTGTTACAGACATAAAAAGGGTTCTGTGAGTTTGATTTTATGTATTGGCGTGTGGTTTGAAAATAAGTGGAAGCGCTTTGAGAGATCAGATTAAGACTATGTAGGTAGGTGTTTATAAGGTGGTGGATGGGATAGTGAACTAGAACTCACTTCATGGTAGAATTGGGGAAAAGGGTGTCCTAATGGAGAGTAGGTAAGGGAAGGATAACATGGGTGACAAATACATGATAGTAAAATAATTTATTTTCAAATATGGTCATAAGTGGAGTTGCATGAGCAAACATTATTTGTATTTGCACATGAATGGGTAAAATGGTGACGTACTGCTTGTATAACCTCACCTCCTTTTCTGGAACCCCTGATGTGATATACCGCCTCAGGTGGCCCGAGGGTGTGATAAATGGGTGGCAGCAGGAATTGGAAGGGCGGGAGGTAAAGTGGGAGGTCATAGGCACATGGGGTAAGTCTACATAAGCACATTGGATAGAAGTGATGACAGATGGGTCACCCTGTCTGACTTGCTGGTGAGAGATGCACTGCCTGGGTAGGAAATTCCACTAGAAAAAAGTACAGGAAGTTGAAAGGGGAAGCGAGTTTTGGACATGAATGAAGGAGCAAGCAGGGCATGGGAGGTGATGGAGTGCAGTTATGAAAGGTGCTTGGAGGTCTCCAGTGGAAGGAAGGCTAGATGGAGAGACACCCAACTGAGTGAAGGAGTGATGCGGTGACCGGAAACAATTTTACACCTCAAGCTCTTTGGAGAAACCAACTGCACTGAATCAGAAGATGGCTGGAGGATTGGGTTGGGGGGCTTTGGAACTCCAAGTTCACGATAGATGTACGAATATAAATAAATCGTCTATATAAAAAAGCACTAGATCACTGCATTGGTCAATCAAGTTGTTTCTCAGGTGCATTTTGGTGGTGCTAAGGCCTCCAAGGACTGTGAAGGTTCTCCTAGCGTGGGACACTGGCCCACTTTTATTGATACCCGAGCAAATTGTATGCCCCAGTATGACCCTGCCCCCAAACAAAACCGCTCTTTTGCCACAAGGAGTGAGAGAACCAGGTTGCACGCCTGATGGGAGGGACAGGCGTGTTGTATGACTGGGGACTAATTCATAACAGCCTGGCACAAGTTGATTTGGGGGGATCCGTGAGAACTATGTTTGAATATGCTCAGTTAGGGGGCGTAATAACAAATAGATGGAACACGGTTAGGTATACCACAAGACACCCCACCACTTACATACATATTTTCACCTGGACATTTCTATAAACTGAGCATAGCAATAAACAGGAAAAAATTCCTGATGAATTGGAGATCCCTATGCGCAATAAAGCTAGATGGGAAGCAGCCGTGGGGATATTATTCAAAGAATGAATGGAAACTTGCTTGCCAGCAAACTAAATACATATATTTTAATGCTAGATTTGGTCTACTACAGGATATAGATTTGACAGTATGACACCTCACTGAATACAAGAATATGATCCCACCTTCAACCCCTGTTGCATGAACTGCAGCTGTCGAGATGTAACATGTTTCCACTTGATATGACCATGGCTGCCAGTTAAGGCCCTTTCGGAGAACGTGCTTAGCAATATTTAGTGTGCTCTGAACATTGAGATTCTCTGGACACATACAGGCATTCTGTTGTCACTATTTCCTATACTTCCCTAATGGACGTCAACGATTTTCATCTTTGGGATGATATTGGTCATGTGATGCCTTTCATTACGTTGGATGTGTGAGGACTCCCCATTTTGTAGCAGATAAATTAAAGATCTGGCCATGTACTGGCAACGAGAAGACTGCTACTAAAGGTAGCAGTCTTCGTGTTGCCTGTATATGGCCGCACCTTTAATTCCACCGCAGCCTAGCTAATCCGAAGCAATGGCTGCCTGCGATATGGGACCTATACCGACAATGCTTGCTGGCCCAAGCCAGGGGAGATGCCACAGACCAGACAGTGATATGGGGGATCAGATCCAGGAGGAACTAGAAGGAGGGAGCTTAAAACCCACACACTGCTGCAGAAATTAGGGAAGGGAATGAGGTCAGATTAGTGCAGTAAGATCTCTTGTGGAAATGGACTCCCATGATAAGTGAGGGCTCCCCGGAGAAGGGTTCGATCTCAATATGCGGGAAAAGATGTAACCGATGATCTGTACCTGCGAGGTTGTACTGTCATTCCGAATGTTTATATGCTTGGTGGGTGGTTTTTCGTTGCCGTTTCTTCATTGTAAACAAAGCTCTGATGTATACAGAGTGTATTGATAATCTCTTGTAAAAACAATATAAAAAAATATGATTATGTGCTGTGGGGTCTCCTATCTGAGAAATCAAATGACTTGCATGATATTGAAATTAAACATTTCATTTCTTAAGTATTCCTTTTAGATGATTAAAGCTCTATGTCGGAGCGGAAGTTGTTTGCTTTCTGGAATTCGAGTCCCATAATGGAGTAATGTGCCATGCCTGCAAAAACTGGGTTGCAAATGGTGCACCGCAGCATTAACGAATATTTACTCTGCTTTGGCATGCAGATAATGATGCTGCACAGTATCTTGTTTGCTCTAATACTTTGGGTCATTTCCAATATTAGTGGGAAATGCCAATGTACTGTATGAGAGATGGCTCATGGAGAAAAAGGGTATTGGATTGTTGCAAACAGCATCTCATGCGTCACCTGGATTTACAAATGTCCAGGGTGGACCAAGGAGATAGGGGCTACTACATGCATGAGGGGAGACTTCACTCTCTGCTATGATCTGTGATATGCACAAATGAGAAGTGGGTGGTTCATAAGAAACTCTGGCTCAAGACAGGCGAGGACTTGATATTCACCTACCAAACCTCACTCAAAATTGAATATTTGAACAGGGTGGCATTTCGGAAGTAAAACCCTTAGCACTTCGCTTAGAGTAATGAGTGGAGTCCCAATCTTACCCCCATCTGCCAATTCTCTGCTCCTTGTTGCACATGGTGCATCTAGAAGAGTGAATATGTTAGACAGTGAAAGAAAGCAAGATGTCTGACAATGGCAAATTGAGCTAATATCTATTAGGGTAGATAAGAAGTATTTCCATCAAAAATGCGCTTACTTTGAACATGGGGAGAAATGTGATCGCTGGCTAGCATACAAGATTGCGGTTGAGGGAGTCTGAGCGCTCGATCATGTCTATTGCAGACACCAGTGGTCAGGTCACATTCAATCCGGAAGGTATAAATGATGTTTTCAGACAGTTTTATGAGGATTTGTATAAGAATGAAACCCATATTGACGCAGCGAATGGAGACTTACTGGAGGGTATTCAAGTTCCATATATTTCAGGGGAAGAGGCAACTTTACTTGAGGGAGATACCACGGTGGACGAGGTCAAGAAGGCAATATCAAAATTGAATGTTGGTAGGTCACCGGGGCCAGATGGACTGCCAGTGGAATTCTATAGGTGGTTGCCTAATTCTGCGTTGACCCTGTTGACGGACATGTATATGACCTCCAAGGTTAGGGGTATACTTCCTGACACTACTAGACATGCTACTATTTCTATCTTTTTAAAGAAAGACAGGGATGAATCGCTAGCGTCCAGTTGCAGACCGATTAGTTTGATTAATGTGGACAATAAGATTCTGGCTAGGATTCTAGCTCTGCGAATGGAAATCTTTTGCCTAAATTGATAGATCGGAATCAGTCTGGTTTTGTTAAAGGTAGGATGACGTCCAGTAACATGTGGGCACTGCTTTGCACTATCGCAAATGCGTCAAAGTTGTCTGAAGTCTCAGCTGTCCTATCACTTGATGCGGAGAAGGCATTCGATAGAGTTGGTTGGCAATTCATGTTTAAAGTTTTGGATAAGATGGGTTTTTGAATTCAGCTCTGTTCTCGGATTAAACTGCTGTATAGCAGGCCTACAGCTGATGTTAAAACTAATGGTCAGAGATCAAAACCGTTTGAATTGGAACGTGGCACGAGACAAGGTTGCCCATTGTCACCTTTGTTATTTGTACTTAGTATTAAATCTTTGGCTATTATGTTGAGAAATGAGGAAGGTTTACAGGGCATAAATTGTTGGGAATGCAGCAAAAAATTTGGTTACACGCAGACGACTTATTATTGGAGTCAGTACTGGTTCTTATGAACATTCTCAATTCTTTTCACCAGTGCTCTGGATACAAGATCAATTGGGCAAAGTCGGAGGTTTTACCATTGGTGCCGCTGTGTGACAAACAATTTATTACCACGTTGGGCTTTAAGTGGTGTGCAGATAAACTACTGTACTTGGGGGTTTGGATTTTGCCCAATGTTGCCGATTTTGTGAGTGTAAATATGACTATGGTGTGCACTAATTTCAAATTAGATTTGGAACGATGGTGTTAGTTGAACCTTTCCCTTTGGGGGAAGGTGAACGCTTTGAAAATGGTGTCGACTCCTAGAGTAAACTTTGTTCTGAGTATGGTCCCATTAGACATTGAGAAGCATTTTTGGCGTGAGTTGGATAGACTCATGCAGGAATTTTTGTGGGATCGTAAACCTCCGCGTCTGAAAATGAGCAAACTGCAATTACCTTTGTCTAAAGGTGGGCTGGGGGTCCCTAATTTCAAGGCATACCATCTGGCTTTTATGTCTCGGTATATATTTGCTTTTCTCAAACCGGAACATGACGATTGGGTGTGTGCAGAGTCTAGTCATGTAGGACCTTTGTTGCCTGGGGCTGTGTTGACCAGTAAGCCACGTCAAGCTAAGATAGTAGGCCCACTGGCCAGGAGTTTGTGGAACTCATGGGTGACATTGTGTGAGTGTTTGGGTTACAATGTGTTGAAGGATCCAAGTGCTTCCATTTGCCTGAATCCATGTATGACACATGAGGGGAAAATGTTGTTCTGGCATGATTGGTACCTGGCTGGTGTGCAGTGGATTGGTGATCTGTTTAATGGCTTGAATTGGATGACGGCTAGGGAGATACAGTTGAAGTTTGACATTCCTACTTTTCGCCTGGCAGATTATCGGAAGATCAGGAGGGCGGTGGGGTTTATGGATATGGAAAAGAAAATCAATACGGATATGCTTGGTTGGGAGCCTGGAGTGAGTGGGTGTGGCCTGGTTAGTTATGTTTATGGAATGGTTGTGTCAAATTATCGGGCTAATGATGCTTTAAGATTGGATTGGAGTCAGAGAATTGGTGAAGATATTACAGAGGATGTTTGGATGTGTGTCAGAATGTGAAGTTGTGTTCTTTGAGTCTTTCAGACAGGTTGTGTCAGATAAAGATCTTGAATAGGACATACTGGTCGCCTGAGAGAATGATGAAGAGGGGAATGTGTGACAATTCTGAATGTTGGGCGTGCTTACATGAGTTTGGCACCTTTGAGCACATGTTGTGGGAGTGCTCAAGGGTGAGAGGTCTGTGATTTGAATTTGACCAGATCGGTGAGAAGATTTTTGAAGAGAAGGTTTATATGGATTTTAAGACCATAATACTAGGTAGTGGGGACTTGGTGGATGACCTGACTACTTATCAGAAGAAATGGATCTTTCTTGGTGCAATGGTGGGGAAGAAGCTCATATTGAGACGTTGGAAATCATCTACCCCTGTTACTATTGAGGAATGGATTGCTGGGATGCATTCTCTAGCAGACATGGAGCGAGTACTGTATCGGAGAGAAAAGAAAGATGCATTATTTACTAAGATTTGGGGCAAATTTCTGTTACTGTATTAGACTTGTTTTACCGATTGTATTGTGGCTCGTGGGGGGGGGGGGGGGTTCTGATGTATATAGTTGAGTTGCTTTGCTGTGATTATTGCATGATGTTTATATTTATTGTACATATGTTATGATGTGATCTTTTTAAAATAAATATTTAAAAAAAAAAAAAAGATAATGTGAAATGGGTGCAGTCTGTGGAGATCAGTGCTCAGATTGTAGGGAGGAGACCCGTTGTTTTCTGAGAGGTTAGGCCCTTTTCTTGCTTTGCTGGGACTAATGCTTTGTTATACCGATCATGCCTTATCAGGCCTTGTGTGCAATGTTATGATATGCTTTATGTGGATCAACACTATGCGCCCCTGACTATCCTTCTTATCTGTCTTACTTTCTACCTCATACTATATTTGTCACATATGTTCCATTGTGATTCTGCTCAAAGGTGTCCCATTGATTTTGCTTGCCTGTCCCGAACTGTAATTCTCCTTTTTCTCCCCACTGCAATTTCCTCCATCTGGGTCCAACTGGGATTTTGCTTCTACAAATCCCATTGTAATTTGGGTCTTTTGTGATTTTTCTCCAGTGTATTCCGCTGCTATCTTGCAAAAGTCTGATTTTGCTACCAGCTCCCCCATTGAAATTCGACTCCTTGGTAGACCCATGGAAATTGCTGTATGTACAGATCTCTCTCTACTGTTGGCCCACTGATGCCTAATGCTGTATGTCTTCACCCAATGCGATTGAGTACCATGTGCTGTATGCTGTCCACTTCTAGCGACACCAAGCCATTCCAGGATGCCCCAGGACTACTACTTACAATTTACCTACCAAAGGTGCTCTGCTACCAGGACATTGGCACTGCCACACCAGGCAGGTGGATTCTCCACATACCTTTTCGAGTTCTCCACTGAGTGCTCCCTGGACTAACACACCCTCATTCTATGTTCCAACACACTATGGATACTAATTAAGCTACACACACATAGCAATCGAACACCTCTTTCCAAAGGTCAAACATCAGAATACTACACCTCGCCAACTAAATTTAAATATCACAGTTCCAACCAACTCATCCTTTAAACTATGGGCACATCGGGTTCCACTCTGGGCACGGGTCCTCAACTGCTCTAGACAGAGACCAGCTACATCAATAACTTTGTACTTCTGAACTGCACGCATCAATACAAAAGCAAAGCTAGCTTCTATGTTCCCTCTTTCCGCACTAACCAAATGCACCCCATCTCTTTCAGACACAGAGAGCGCCAAGAGACTATGCAAATGGCAGGTGAGCTCAATATAAAATATATGAAATCATAAATCATAAAAAATTGTCAAGCCGCATGTTGGAGGTAACACATCAGACAGGGCTTCCAGTGGTTTTAAACATTCAACTACTAAAGAACACGCCCACTGCCCCCCTTGATTTTGCAAGAAAGTGCTTCTGATGGCTTCAAATGGCCACATCTCCAAGAGTTTTTTTTATCCATGAAAGTCAGAAGTGTGTTGATAAAACATTCAATTGCACTCAAGTACAGTATACAGAGGTCTCTGCTGTTGAACTGTCATTAGTATGGCAGGAGGCTGGCTACACCTGAGCTACAAACTCTACCGGAATGTTACTGTGCTTTTGATGGCATAACTGCTAAGAAAAACAAAAGCACAATGGTATAATTGATTCAATGCACCGACCAGTTCTTAAAAGTATTTTGTGTTGGGGTGTCTCTCTTGCGCACACACCCTTCACACTTGGACAGTTCTCAGCTATCTGCTACTCTGCTACTTGGGATGATTTGGTAGGCGATCTCCCCTCGGACTGCTGTAAGGTACACACTGTACTGTTGTACAATTGTACTCTGCCGTCCTATCAACATATTTGCTCACTGAAATTGTATGACTTTTGGAACATGGTGCCCACTCCAGCAATTCACATGCCATATACTATGTAAAATAATGTTCAATGTTTTTTGTAATCATACACCACCAACATTCTGAACAGCGGTGCAGCTTTTGGCGTTTTCCATATCCAACTCTTGGCACCGACACCTCTCTCAGGTGGCTTGGCAAGCCCAGTTGTTTCCCCTGTCACAGGGATTGTTTCTTACAAACCGCGCTGATGAAAGTCTCCACATTAATGCCACCGGCTTGAGCGCCTCACAAGTCCATCATGCTACCACATACCAACCATATTTAGCACCTTGTGTCGTCTGGGCTGGATACTACCATCCACGGTAGATCTTGTTTGAAAACTGGCTGCACATACATTATACTTTGTCTCATGCGTGCCAAAAGCGAATCACAGTTAAGAAACGTGCGTCCCAGCTAACACAACCCTTATCCTCCTTGTCGTTTTCCATCCCACCCAGTTCTTTGTTCACTGGCTAAACCCCTGATACAAACACCTCCTCTCTCCCCAAGCTTTCTTCTTCCATATCCACAGACCAAGGTGAGATGAAACTCAGTTGGGCTCACAATACGGTACTTATCGGACAAGGTCAGGCGCCGTAAGACCACTTGATTGGTCCAGTATAAATATTTAGTAACATAGCATATACATATGCCGTAGCATTTTTATGCCTGATGGTATGCATCACTGTATTACTTGTGCACCTCTTAACAGGTCTAACACTATATGGATGTATAAACACTGATCCGCTCGTGCTCAGCTCGTTATGATAACAGGCACCTTTATTCTACCAATGGGCATTGACCATGCTTGGAGAGTCCTTGTTTAGACTTCCTCTATATAGCATTTTTGGGGAGAGGGGAACCTTGATGGGTTGACTAGAAAGTAGCAGAATTCTGGGAGCAGGGTGATGGAACAGCCATGCACTGTATTACTCTAGCCACAGAGGATGATGGAAGTTGGTACCCAAAAGTCCCTATTCTTCATTGAAAGCACTTTTCCGCTGCTATCAATTTCCACAGTCTTCTGCACATTTGCTACAGTCTCAAGCTTATCTGCAGGTTGTTCTGCCCCTTCTCACTTACCCACTCGGTATGTCATCCATTGACTTGTTCTGTAATGCCTCCTCACAGTCAATATTCCAAATGCGATTCAGCATTGATGGGTTCAACAGGTGTTGTCACTAAAGAAAACATAGAATATGTTAATGTCTTGCGCATTGTATTACAGTTGGCTTGGCACATTGTACATTATACGAGAACAGGATAAACTTAAACCCTGGAGATTAACATTTATTCAAAGGTTGATGATGCTCTCCTGGGAGAGAGATTCAACTCAAAGGCGTGTAGCTTGCTGGGAAAGTGAAAATGAGACAAAAATAGGATCCATTACTGAAAATGGAGTGTCTTACAAAGGTCCTTGGTGGAAAAGTCAAATTAAGTTAATACAAATCTAAACACATGTTTTTTAATAGGTCTATGGTCTTTTTTTATGTCAGTGCATACCTACTGTACTTTCATCCTTTGTAAACTCTTTAAAGGCTCTGTCATGAAGACATAGAGAAAACTATGACCAGGTAAGTCATTATAGGAGCCGGTCGAGTCTCTGATTGGGTGGTACTCTAACAAAAAGCAAAATGTCTCTCGCAGGTTCTCATAATTGCTTGTGGATGGGTCCTGTTAATAAGAGCTTTCAAGGCTTCCTGGACCTTGGTGCTTTTTTTCTACGGGCAATATGGCCCATCCATGAAACCTCCTCGTTTACTCCAGAGTCACAGAGCTGGCAATGGGGTTATTAGTTTGATCTCCTTCTGACTCTGCAAAGGGGCTTGTGGGATGTTTTAACACCACTAGTCCAGGCCTTGCAACATTACTGTGCATTGCTTCCAGCAGAAACATCAGAAATGGCAGCCGGAGAGCATTCTGCTCGCTAAAAATCCCCCAGAAGTGCACAGGAAAAATCTAAAAAATAGGCCGCCATCCACTTTTGCCTATGTCGGTGATAACACAGGAGACCACTGCCAAAACCCATCATTTGGCTGCCCACAGAGCAAAAGGATTGCAAAAGAAACACAGAGCTGTGTGGAAATCCGTTTTTCTTGGTTGTCAAATTTGCAAAAATCATGGCTCACAAACCACCCAAAAGATCAAACCTCCTTGTGGGGTGTTGAACATCATTCTACTTCAAGAATCCACATAAATATAATGTCAGCAAAGAAGTATATGTTATCAGAACAAAATTCACTTTTGAAGATGGTTGCTGGAAAGAAATATGTCAAAAATGGGTGCAATACCGTTACTCTCCTCTGTCAGACACTGGCGATCTCTAAATCTGACAGGTGAAACTTGTGTCTCAAAAGCTAAATATGCCAAAGAAGGGACTTCATTCAAATACAATATCGGGTGCTAAACATTGATTTTCATGTTGAAAAAGACTGGAATTGAAGATATGTTTGCTTATTTTAAATTTGTAACTGTAATTTTTCACAAGGAACAATATCACAATTGACCATAAGGTAACCTGAGTCAGCTGAACTCCAAGAGGTTTCCCACACTGAGCTTCAAACGCATTCCACAAATTATCCCTAAACAAAGGAATCTTTTCCCCTGTGCTCTGCTGGGTATCTGACAGGCAAGTGTGAAAGGAAATGGGAGGAGCACTCTGGCATGTTGCTCTGAGTGAAGACAAAGGACTCTCTTGAGCTGAATGAAAATGCTAATTCGGGTGTGACCGACACCAACTGGCCAGGAAGACAAGCCCATGTGACTCTCTGACTCAGCCAAGCCTTAAAGGCGGGCCAGACAGAAAATGTGGATTTGAAATTGAACAAACTGTATGTTTGAGAAAAAGACTTATAGCAAATTGTACTGAACTGATAAAAATATGGGATTTATAGGTTATTAAAATGAAAAGATTGCTCACAGTTTAAAACTAATGTGGAATCTGTGCGATGTTCTGAGACTGAACCACGACATTTTTAAAATTGTAGCGATTGTGATTATGATATGAAGATGAGAATTTACAGGAGTATGCCCAGATGGTATGTCCATGTATGTGTAAAAAGTTGTACAGATCCGAAAATGTGTAAGCAACCAAAAGCGTGAAAAATTGTCATTCGTGAACCCAAACTCGTAGGAATATGAGACTTTGACAGAAACGTACCTTAAGTAATCTGTAATGTAAATATGCATTATCAACAAGTTTGTGATATTGGAAATATGTTTTTTTATGAAAAGTAGATTTTCTGGTTAGACACAAAGGGGAGTCATTTTTCTGGAACCTAAACACTGTGCCACATGATGACACATCATGACACACTGTTCCCTTCTCAAATCAGGAGAGGGGGAATTCTCTGACCTATCAGATCCTTAGAGGGTTGGGCATCGTATAATCAGCCTCCCCACCCCTTTGGAAGATGGATAAATAGGGACTGTTGAGGACCAGGAAAGACACATTCACTCATCAACTGATCCACTGGCGAAGCACCCTGCAGGAAGATCCAGACTCCAGAACCTAGATCCAGACTCTAGAACTCTGAAGCAGAAAGGCCAACCCAAAAAGCTGAACCCTTCTCAGCTGGCCTTTAGAATCTTTTGCAACCTGATTCTAACCCCAAACTTTCAAGGGGCACCACAAAATCCACAGCCTGGCTGAGTTGTTTTGCTACTTCTGGCCAAGAACCCGTGCTAGAACCAGAGATCCAAACCAGTAGAGCAGTGCTGTAACCCAGAACCCGTCAGATCCAGTCCAAGAGGCCGTGCAGACCAGAGTACCTTGCTGAGAGCAGAACCAAGCGCCTGAGACCTGTCCGGTGGCAAGCAAATCTCCCAGCCAAACCTTTGACCAGATCTTTGACGGGCCATTCCATTCCAAAGCCATAGTAGTGAGTATTTAGTATAGAACTGTCCATAGTCATCTCTTAGTTTAAAGTAATCCTATTCAGTCCATTGCAACCTATCCAGAACTGCATTATAGAATCTTGTGTCCATCCTGAATCCTTTTCATTATATAGTCTTGGGATAACTGTAGCGATAAATCATCCTTGCGCTAAATATATTTTCTGAAGAAAGTCAAGTGTCCTGGCAGACAAAAGTCAGAGCGGAGGCACCACTGCTCTGTTGGCTGGCTGTGTTCTATCTTGCATCGTCATAGCCCCTTAGTATAAGCCAATTCTTGTTTGTAAATCTTCAAAAGCGCAATCCCATTTGTAAAATCTTGACCCCTTTTTGAGATAAATTGACCTTCACTAAAACCTCTGTAACCTTTGAACCGTACGTCCCAGAAACTAATTTTAAATGTCATTTTGAAGCTAACATCCTCAGCTTTCAAAGGCACCCAAGTATAGTTTTTCCGTAATTGCATTTCTCGCACGCTGAAAAGTTGCCACGCATTTGCATTTGGCTCAATTTCACTACATGTAAAATAGCTATTGCTTACATTCAACTTCTGAATTACGTTTTCAATCTACTAATCCTTCAACAATCATTGCTAGTGTTTCCCTGAACCAATCCAAAACAACTCTCACTAGTTCTGAATCTCATTTAGTGAATTAAAATCATTTTTAGCAATTTCCCATTCATTTCAAACCACAATTCATAGCAATTGACCTGTTTTAAAATCATTACTGTTCTCTCTAAGCTTGCTGGGGAAATCGGGATTGAAACTGCAATCGTTGATTGTATTCCTGAAACCTGTGTGCCCTCATTCCATCTCTTCATATTGCATATTGGGGGGGAGTGAGTAGTAACAGAGGGAAAGAGTGATTCCATTGTCTTTGATTGAATTCCTATCAAGTTTTAGTTCTGTGTTGCATTCTTTCCTATCCTTGCATTTCCTTCAACCATACAAAGTTATTCTCTGCTACATTATTTTTCCTGTTCCTACTCCTAACTGATTAAAGAGATTGTTGATATTGTAATATTACCCATTGCTGATCATTGCATAAATATTCAAAAGTGTGATAATCAGATATTATTAATATGTATAAAAGTGTGATATATATATTGTTTAATACATCAAATAAATCTTTTAATTTGTAAAAAAAACCTTCTTGGTTCAGTGAGACCAGGAGGATTCAAAGAGAGGGGCGTTATATAAGGGTATATCATCCAGAAATAATAGAACTTTTGACATAAAAATATATAAATAAGGTGGAGTGCTGGGTTGAAACCACTAACAAAATGAAACGCCAAATTCCCTGTTGTGAATGGTCTCTCTGTCTGTGTCACACTGTCGCTTAAGGCTGGCTTCTCTTTTCCAGGTGACATTTTAGTCCCAAGTGGACCACTCCCTATATCCACCAATTGGGTGTCCTCTCTTTGGAACATCAACCACTTCTTTTGAAGTTCCTAGCATTGCGAGTATAGAGATGAAAAAGTCTCAGGGGTGAGGTAGGCCAGGGGCGGTTTCTATGTGCTTATCCAGGTTCTGTGGTGTGTCCCTGTCTCAGGAGCCAGATTCTATCATCCAAGCCAGTCTCACTTGCCTTCTTGTTGGATCAACACTCACCCATTCCTAGGCGAATAGCTCAAGCTCCCAACACTAATCCTAAAGCTATCTGTTGGCTAGCCTCCTCACCACTCTGCCACAAAACCACTCCTGATCCGACTTTTTTCAGAGAACTGGTAGACTGGCTTTGTCTCGCTGTCCGACTGGTACTGTCCTGTATCTCCAAGGAACTAACCACATCTGTTGGCTCCACCTCTAGCTATTCCTCCCCCTCCACATCTGTTCTCTGCACTTTTCCTTGATACGCCACCTTCTCCGGTATCCTCTATACTCTCAATGCTCTTCTAGGTTATCCAACTCCAATCTATATGCTATCCTGCTTCCTTGATTATGTTCTCCAACCTCTGCACACTCAAATCTAACTCCAGCTCCTCCCGTGTCCTCACCTCTCTCTGCACTACCACCTGAACCTTCAGCTCCCTATGCCTATCCTTCCACCTCTAGCTATCTCCACTCTGCCTCAACTTCATGCACCTTCATCTCTCTCTGCACCTTTCCACTCTGCTAATCCAAATAACCACAATGTTCACCTCCTTGCTGGGCCTTTTTAGGGCTAGTTTACCTCCTCTTTGGCCTGGCTTTGTTTCTTTGTTTGCAGTTGTGTCTCTCAACCTTGCTTTGGTATTGGCCAGAACGAAAACATCCTACAAGATGAGGTTTGTGTAATTGCGTGAAAGCATAGTCTCTGTGGTGTGGATTGAGCCTTTTAAGGGCTTGTCTGGCATGTTTGAATCTTAGTCGCACACTTGCACTCTGAAGGACATACAATTAATTCCCTATGTGGAGCTGGCTGGAGCATGTCTTCTCAGTTTCTCACGGACTTGTCTCTGCTGTGGAGTACTCTCTGAATACAGGTGGGAGTATAGAAAATTAATTACTTAATGGGAATTCTGGAAGAATGCTGTCAGTCCATGTTAGCCGGATTCTCCACTCTCTCCTCTACAGATAATTTCATTGTACAGCAACGGCAATGCACTTAATGTGATGGCCCCTGCTCCAGGCTTCCAGTGATGGGGGACCTGAGGGTCCTCCCCATACCACTCAAGGCCCCATTTCGTGTAGTGAGTTCTAGGGCTGACTCACGGAGTCACCCACAAATCCTTGGAGCCAAGGAATAGACATTGTTTCATATCTCCTTCCGTCGCTGGGGCTCCCCTTGAGAATGTCAGTGTCTGAACCTAGTGTTTTTGTAGTCAGGCATACTTTAGGGCCTTGAACATCTTCCTTGCCTAATGGTTCAGCAGATTGGAGAAAGTAAGTTTGGCTAGATTTATGTTCAAATCCCTCAGCCTCTGCCAGCTGTCCGTATCAATTGCCCCTCTACCTTCATGCCTGTCAAAAGTAGCCCACTCTTCATCCGTGGTTGGTGAATCTTCTTGTCTGGACTGTTCGGCCCTGATTGTAAATTCTGGTAGTCCCATTCCAAGCAGTACTGTCTCCAAAAGTGAGAGCATAACAGTCATCTTTGCTCTTATTGGATTTCCAGGGATGTTCAACTCTGCCCTTCCAAAAGACTTTGTAAACCTACCCCTGTGCACTCGTTTAATTGGTGCATACCAGTGAGGAAGAAGCTCTTTATGCTAAACCAGGTTGCCCTATGAAACCAACTTTCAACTGCGGGAATTGAACAGGGCTCCGGTGGTCTTCACCTCAATTTTTATGGGTGCATATAAACTATCATGGTTCTCCTCCTGGACCATGATGGTCTGCATATTGCCCAGGAGTTTAGTTGGGGGTAATCTTTGATCCAGTAGTTGCCCCGCTCTGGCGCCTCTGTGGCTGGGACACAATGGATTGTGTCCATTGGGAAGGCTGTAGAATGAAGAGTTGATTTCTGGCCAAATGTCCCCGTTTCCCAAACTCACAGTTGAATTGGGGCCATTTCCACTCCATCAGCAAAGGAACCTATTTCCAGGGCATGGTACTTCAGGTGACCATACTCTAATCTATCTGAGGTTTCGTCTGGCTACCTAATCCCGCTCCCGTATTCTTCCTTGGAGCAGAATCTATTACTCTTTGCGGTGGTCTGAACATGTGTTTTCTCTGGAGGGCTTCTTAGTCAGCTGGTAGCCATTGGTGGGCTCTTTGAAGCCTGGTGGATTTTTTCACAGCTTGTTCCATATCTCTCATTGTTGCAGTTACCTAACTGGTCTCTCTGGATGTGGGGGCATCAAATGAATACATGTTTTAGAATGAGAAGCTTTTACCTCAGCAAGGGCCTTCCATCACAAACTATTTTTCCAGTTTAGCCCAAATCCTGTACATTATCTAGCATAGTGTTTATGAGCATGGCCAATACACCTCTTTAGTTGCTGCCATTGAAATTCAGGATTGTACCAAAGACGCTGTAGTCTAGCGTCTTGGAGGGTCTTCTACTTGGCTTGGCCATCAACAATGATTACTTGATAGGAGGCTTGGAGCTTCCCTGTCAGTAATGGTGCAACCACAGTGTCTCCATTAGTGACTGCAGTAATCTACTCAGAATTTCAGAAAAAGGCCTTGGTGTCCTCGCCATTTATATTTTTCTGCAGATCGGGCATTGGTGAGGCAGGTAGTCGATTCTGTATTTACCGCAGAATAGCCCACTGTCCTGTTTCTAGCTTATCTAGAATAGCTTTCAGGATTGTGCTTTCTTTGCTGCCAGCTGTCTTGCTGGGTCAGCAAGAGGTGCCCCTTCCATTTTTGTCCCCTTGGGTTTGTTCTTAAAAAAAAAAAGAATGTTCTTTAGGGTCTGGCTGCGGAAAGCAGGTGTCTGCTATTCTTGATGATGCCGTTGGAGGCTACTACTTCCAAGCCCAACTGAACAGACTTAAAGTAGCTGCAATGTGTATTAAGGAATCTGTCTTTTTTTGCTGCGTATGTCGGTTTCCGTTGACTCCTTGACATAGACCTTACATTGCCCAGTTCAGAATCTGACTTATCTCTCTCTCAAACTTCATAAGAGGTGGATAAATGTGGCTGATTGGAGACTTGTGTAATTTCTGAAGGGTTGGAAGAGTCACTATCAGTGGGAGGGTGCATAAGTAGCTGGTAAAAGATAGATTGTATGGGGAGGCCAGTGTGAAGGTCACACAGTGGAATCCCAAGTCTAGGGCACTTTGAAACAGTATGTTCTTATTGTACAAGTGCCTAACAAGCAAACAATAAATAAATTAAATAAATAGTGTCATAGGGTTGCCTGGGGCACACGATCATGCCAAGACCATACATAAACTTTCTACACTGTTATTTGGGGATTGTTAGACGGGCTAACTTAAATATAAATGCGGTCTTCATAACTAATACAAGTGGTAAGGATGGTTCCCATGTATGTAGCCAGGTTGTTTCCACCTAAAGGCTCCCTCACCTCCCCCACAATATCCCCTCTTGTATTACTGGGATCTTTGGCCTACCTGGCCGCTAAATTGTCTTGTCTGATTTTTGCAATCCCAGGGGGGTTTTCAGACCACTTTCCTGGTTGTTTCTGGCTTTATAGTGACTCAGGCCATTCTGTTGGTCTAGATGTCTGCTTTCGAGAATCCTGTACTCCAATACTCACTCTGTCCTACAGTCTTACCATCGGGGAGAGTTGAATTGCAGTTTCCGGGGCTTTAAGTTTATGGCTATCTCCCCTCACCTTTCTGATCTCGAGATACCCTCCCTACCCCAGGTGTGTCCATCCTCTCACAATCTGATGCTGCCTATGTCCGTCCTGGTCTTCCCTAGCCGCCCTACTCTAGCAGACTACTCTCTACCTTCTCAGTCCCTCCATCACTACCTAATGTTTCCAACCTCCCTTGTGTCTCTTTCAACCCTTGATACTCCCCCTCCCTCTCTTCTCTTGCTCTCACCACCCAACCTTCTGCAACACCTACTATTACTACCTTCAAGCCACCTACTCTGGGTGCTATTCCCCAAGGCTACTACTTCTATATTCAATGTTTATTCTTCCTTCTGCCCTTTAAAACTTTTTCCACCACCCTTCCCAGTTGTGATTTCTGACTCCATCCCTTCCCTGTCACTCTCGCTGCCTGATGTTACTACCTCCTGTGTGTCACGTCCGGTCTCTTTTGTACTCACTACTCCCTTCCATTGAGTTTCATCACTATCTTGCTACCTCATTCTCACATTCACCCTCCCCTCCTGTTAATCACCACCTCCTTCACCTGTGGTTTTACTACCTCCTTCTGTAGCTTTCATTGTAGCACCTCCTGTCTCAATAGTTTATCCCTCACAATGTCCTTCTGATCTTCTCTGCTGCCACCTCTCCAACCTCCTCCTCTTGCCAGTCTCCATTCTCACTAACTCCTTCCAATTTCCACCCACCACCAAACCCGAGCCTCCTGCTCCTCGAACCCACAGTGGCTGAGGTTTTATAGTGCCCTCCCTTGGTGCTTTGTGAGTGGCGGAACGTACGTTTGGTAATTGGGCAGGAGTGATATTGGCTGCTGGTCTCCCTTTGGGCCTAAGGGGCTTAACCAAGCCTTCATGTTGCCTCTCCGCCATCTTTGATTTCAGTCTGCCCTCCCAGCTCCTCTCTGGTATAGCCTGGACAGGGCCTAGTTCTACTGTTTATCTAAAATCTGAATTGTAAGTTGTGCACACTTTTTATGGTCTTGTTAAGGAATGGTAGGTCAAGATTAAATTGCAACATTGTATCATCTGTGAGGGAATACTTGGTTGTGAGATAATGAATTGGTAATTTTCAATCATCCACAGTTTTCTCCATTGTCTGGGAACCGTGAACTTACAACATTGTGTCAGAATGGGGGATCAGGAAAACTGCTGACTAACACCATTGTGTCCAGTGTGGGTCTATTGTGGGCTTTTAAATGATTTTCCTGATACTACCTTTGGAATTGCAGCTTTGTCATAATGAATGTTACAAGTGTTGCAATAATAAAATTGACTAGGGCTAAAACAAATTGTTTAGCTTTGCTGGACCTTTGGGTCTGCTTAGAGAGAGCTCAGTTTGGGGTTCACTGCCCTCCCTGGTGTGTATGTAGGGGTCTCGGAAGGGTCAAGGCTATCATGGCTGTCCTGCCATACCTCGTTGGTGGATTGGGGTGGTTTGACACCCCCAGGACTGGCCTTTAACTGAGCACTGTGATTATCCTCGATCTCACTTCTGACAATATATGTCTGAAAGACACAGGGGGGAGCTGGGGGTTAGGGCAACCATGCAATGAGGTAACATTGATGGGCCTTTAGCTAGAGCGAAACTCGCCCATGGCATGGGACCTATCTATTAATCTCAACACTGCCTGTATGGCTATCTCTCAGCTAGCCGCCTCAATGCTCAGCCACAAGCTTGCTCCTCTTCCTTGTCCCAGACAATGGGTAGTCTGGTATTGTTTCACTCTGACTGCTGCTGGCCCTATACCTCGAGGAAACTTCCCACTGTCACACATGCCCCCGCATCTAGCTACTCCTCTCCTCCTAATTAATTCTTCCTGCTCTTCCTTGATATCCTCCTTCCCCATTCTCTTCTGTACTCTGAAGTCTCGCCTAATGTTCTTCTCCAATCTCTCTGCTTTCCTGCTCCCTTGATGTACTCCACCTGAACTTTTAGCTCTCCATGATTCTATCTACTCCTGCAACTTCAACACGTTCCACTCTTCCTGCTCTCTACTTCTTCCGCCCCTCTTTACCTCGTCACTCATCTAGTCTAATCACCCACACTTTTCACTTGCCAGGCGTTTATAGCCTGCCCCTTGGGTAGGGCTATGTTTCATAGTTTGTAGCAGTCTTCTAATTACATGTTCTTGGGGATTGACTAGCCCTCAAATATGATTGAATCAGGATGTGGTCTTGCGTGGCACAGACAGAACCTCTAAAAGGCTAACTTGCCATCTTGGAATCTTCAGTCACACCTATTCCCTGGAGTACATATGTGTAAATCCCTGTTCGGATCTGGCTAAAGTTATGTCTTCTGCGCATCCCACTGACTGCTGGTCTCCATAGCAAGGGGCCCTCTGTTCACAGGTTTGAGTAAAATCTACTACTTGTGTAGATTCACAGTTAATGCTATGGGTCTGCATTAGTAAGGCATACCATTTCGACATCTTCAGATGAAGCTTGATTTAAAGCTAAAGCAGTAGCAGATTACATAATGGGGTGGTCCTTGCCTTCAGGTTTTTAGTATTGTGGGGTGGGGAGACAAGAGGATTCTTTCCACACTGGCCTTGGTTCCCAAATCATGTAATGGGTGGTAGGGCTCAGCCCACTGAGTGGCAACCACACACATACCTAGGGCCAAGCAGGGGTCATTGTCACAACTTCTAGGATATGTACTGTTTTTTTAGTAGAGGAAGAGTCAGGATAGGGACATACACTAGAGTAAATTATCTTTGGCAATGAAAAGGTTCTCCAGCATTGGATCTTTCATGGATTCTCATGCTCTTTGGATATTTCCCGTAGTCAGGCTGGGAATCCTCTGTAACATTAAAGCAGTTTACCTTAAAATGTCTAAACTGCTAGTCACTTTAGTGCTCTATTAGTAATTTTGGGTCATACTGCCTGCAGCCAATTAGACAGATCCCCTTAGCTCCACCCCTGGTGGCCATCTTCAGATTTTTTTACCACATGTGAAGTGTTGGGAGTCCTCACGAAATCTCTTTCAGATATTTGACGATTTTGTCTATTTTTGATTCGTTCTTTCCAACATATCTTGTTTGGTGCTGTCACTTCTCGCCTGGGTTGCTGTACTTCCATTTGAGGCCTTCAGCAGTCCATGGATATCATGACAGACACAGGGAGGAAAAGGCTGTTTCGAGGCCTGCTCGACTTGTCACCTTAAGAACGTGTACATAGAGGATTTTCATGAGAAATGTCTCTACTGTCTTTACCTGGACCACGACTTGCACAAACTGTACCATCTGCCAGTATTTGTACAAAGGCTGCAAGGATCACCACCAGTGGTTAGTGACGTGGTTGGGTGAAGGTGCTGGGGCTTCTGACCCAGCCTTTGTCCGCAGCTATGCCACTGCCAGGCAGAGCAGATCCCTAGAGCGCACTCCCTCATCAAAGAGGTCGAGGTCCCATGAAGATTATTCCTGTGGGAAGAATGCAAAAAAGGGGCATGGATCACACACTCGCACTGCCCCTTTGTGATGTTGTTGATGTCTACATGTACGGTTACCTCGTTGACTACTACGGTGCTGAGAACACCCTCATCAGCAGCTTTGTCATCTAAGCACTCGTCAAGAAGTGACGCTCGTCCATGACTGCAGTTCTTCCGTCTACGCCATCCTCGTCAATGACCCCATCTATGGCCCAAGGTCTCTTCGACCGTCATCCTGTCAACGACTCTTTCGACCACCTCATCAAAGACCAAATCAATTATGTTGTCAATCAAATCCATTTCGTCTGTCCCGTCGACAATCAAATCATCATCTAAGTCCACTACGCAAACTGCCTCATTGTCATCTAGACCTACTCCATCACAAAGCATGTCTTGATCATCCACAATGCCTGCTCCCAAAGGCCCATGATTTCTTCTTTTCCTAACGGAGTTGTGGACTGGGAGGTCCCGTCAGCATTGTATTACCTCCCCGGGCCAACTTGTTTTCACTAGCTGCATATGCACACCGCCTGCTGTCCCCTCTCGGACCATGGCCCCTTCTGAATAACCACTACAGCAGGGTGCTATTTCAGACATGAATGCACCAGAGGAAGTATTCTCTGATAACGAGGAGGTTGCTGTGCCATCTCTAGTTGACATGCTGCCACCAGCTCCACCAAAGCAAGGTCCTTCTCTACCTAAGAAAGGCCCTGTTCAACCTTCTCCAGTTACACCTGTCCTAATGGATATACCTTCCAGGCATCATCAGGCTCCTGCGGCCTCAGGCTCAAGGGATGTGTATATGGAAATCTTGTCCACGCTACAGACACTGGTTTTGGAGCTCCAGCAACGGCTCCCAGATCCACCGTTGTCTTCTCCAGCACAGCCCTGTTTTTCCTCCAAAAGGTTTGGTTTCTCCACCACCCTCCAGACCCCCTCCAGGTGCCCCACTTTTGCCACCAGTCACCCTTACGTATATGGAAAACTACACTGACTATCTGATGGGCAGTTCTCCACACACTAACTCTACAGACGAGTTTAAGGATCTGGTGCCAGGTGATGGTGAGCAAGCAGATCTACCTTCAAGAGATTAGCCTCCAGGCGAGATTGTCTCCTTTCATGCTCTCATGTCACGAGCAGCTATGCCATTTGATTTCCTCCCAGAGGGGCAGGAGAATTAGTTGTTCCTTTATCAAAGGCAGGAATCATCCAGAAGGTCAGTGGTAGCCATTCCAGTACTGGACAATATTTGTGAAGACTTTCTCCTAGTAATGAGGAATACGTTCTCAGCGCCACCCAATAAAGATTGCTTCAAGAAGAATTACAAGGGCACAGATTTTAGCACACAAATGTCTATGCACACAGTCCTGCCCAGACTCAGTCAACTCTGCAGCCACCTGTAAACACTCTTCCAATCCTTTGTCCCCTTGTATGGTACCTTTGTATTGTACCTCCAGACAAGGAAGGCAAAGAACTGGACGCTTTTGTCAAGAGAGTCATCTTGCTAACTCATTTGCAATTCTCTTGCCGGGAGCTCTGGTTCAAGCTTTGGCCAATCCTAGATCATCTTCCTGACCAGCGGGATGAGGCACTTACACTGCTGTATGAGGGAGAAGCAGCATCAGACCATGCCATCTCATTGGTTGTGGACATTGCGGACACAGGATTCCACGAGATAACAGTGCAGTGTTACGCTGTCAAGGTTATCTTAAGGCCACCGATTTCTTTTTGACAGTATCAAACAATTTGTAAAGAAGGTTTATGAAACCCTGCAGGCCACCAAGGCCCACACCAAAATGGCTCATTTGTTGGCTATTCTGCAACAGTGTCTTCAGTAATTTCACTGAGGAAAATCAAGGTTTTCAAGAAGTGCGAGGGTTTATAGATCCTCCTACCATCTGCAGATGTCAGGCACCACCCAAGATGGTTATGTGGGAAGATCAGTCTTATTGAGGAAACCAGTGATGACGCAGAGTTTCCTCTAGAAGTAAAGTGCCGGAGTGGGCCTGACTAGGCCGCAGCGCCGCCCACCCCACCCCACTTGACGTCCCAGTAGAGGGGCGGCTTGCCAACTTTGACACACAACGGAAATCCGTCACCACCGACAAATGGGTGCTATCCATCTTTAAACAGGGCCATACACCTGAGTTCATTGGGCCACTGCCCTCCATTCTACCCATCCCAAAACACCTATCCGTGCTACTACAAGAGATACAGTCCCTCCTACAAAAAAGGGCGATCAAGGTTGTGCCAGCGCACCTGCAGGGCACTGGAGTAAACTCCAGATAATTTATGATGAAGAAAAAGTCAGACGGTTGGAGACCCTATGAGCCCTCGGAAGGCTCAAAAAATTCCTAAAGTATCAAAGGTTTTGCATGTTGACACTTTAGCACATCTTTGACAAGCTGAAAGAAGGGGATTTCCTCTCCTCTCTAGACCTAGAGGATGCATAATTCCACATCCCCATTAATCAGCGGCACAGGCGTTTCTTCTGATTCAAGTTTGCAGCAAAACACTACCAATTCAAGGCCATGGCCTTCATGTTAAAATCAGGACCCAGGATGTTTACCAAATGCCTGCCTCCAGCAGCATCCCTCATCCGGCGTTCAGGCATTCATGTTTACCCATATATGGACGCTTGGTTGGTGCATGCCACATCGCTTCCACTAGCGTCGCAACACACCAAGGATACAATCCTGTGTCTGACATCACTGGGGTTCTCGGTGAACTCTGCAAAGTCCTGCCTAAATCCTGCTTAGAACTTGGTGTTCTTGGACTCGCTTCTTAGCACTCTTGTGTGTGTCACCATGCCTTTAGAGAGGGTGAATACTCTTCTGAACAAGGACCAGCAGCTGTCACACCTACCGATTTGCTTCAGTTCACTCTCTCAAATCCCTCCTGGGAGCTATGTCCTCATGCATCCCATTGATCCCACACTGCAGACTCCGAATGAGACCACTTGAGTTCCGGAATACCCATTGGCAACAAATATCAGGGTGTTGGTGTTTTTGTCTCAACCTCATTCAGGGAGCCACCTTTCCCCTTCCAGTACGCAAGTTACAGTCACCATAGAGGCCTCCCTGGAGAGGTGGGGAGCTCACACGGGAGACTTCCACAGCAGAGGCCTGTGGTTGCCCGATGAAAAAGCACTTTATATCAATGTTCTGCAGCTGAGAGTGGTGTTCTCTGCCCAGAAGTCCTTCAAACCACAATTGCAGAACCAGGTGGTTTGAGTCTTCACAGCACCACCTTGTTCTATATTTGCAAGCATGGGGGACCCGCTCACCCATTTCTGTTTTCAGAGGCGCAGGTACTGTGGTCATGGGTGCTGACGCACATGTTCCTAATTGCCCTCCATGTGACAATACGATGCGGATTCGCTCGGCAGGTAGCGTGGGTCCTGCCACGAAAGGGAACTTCACCAAGGCCAAGTTCTCTGTCTCTTCTCCAAGTGGGGTCATCCAGAGATCGACCATTTCACTAAATCAATCAGCAAGAAATATGCCATATTTGTGAGCAGGTTTACCCAAGGGAAAGCCTGGGGGGGGCGCGTTCTTGTTCACATGGGAAGGGACTGTTCTTATACGCTTTTCCCACCAATCCCTCTGCTACCTCAAGTTCTCAGTACACACGAACAGAACCTCTACACGATTATCCTGGTGGCCCCAACCTGACCTTGGCAAATTTGGTACTCAGACCTGCTTCACCTGTCAGTTGCTCCCGCGCTCCAACCTTCTCTTCATAGACGGCGGGTCCATCCTGTATCACGATGAATCATCCCTCAACTTGACGGCCTGGCACCTACAGCCCTAAAATTCAGAAACTTCTCCAGCATGGGTCTGGCATGGATTCACATGCTCGTGAATATTCCCCGTCATCAGGCCGGGAATCCTCGGTAAATGAAAAAAGTTTCACCTTCGCTTGAAAACTGTATTTCTCCTCTAAACCAGTCACTGTCCTCTGGGTCATACTGCCCCATCCAATGGCAGTCCTCTCCTGAAGCGCCACTCTTGGTGGCCATCTTCATATTTTTACTGCACGCTTCAGTGTTGGGAGTCCTCTTAGTGCTCCCTTGGTGTTATCATTCTACCGGAGGTAGTCTACTGACATCGGGTATCCGCTGTCGATGAAGATCATACTTCATCGAGGCTCTTTTATTGGATCAGAGAAGGCCCAGGCTTGGGCCTACTTTGCCCCTTTTCACCATGACCAAAGAGAGGAAATGCCTCTTCAAACTTTGCGCAAATTGTGGACTAAGTAAAATATTTCCGTCGAGGATCGACACCACAAATATTTTTACTGCCTGCATCCCAATCATGATGGGGAGGAATGCGAGGTCTGCCGTGGTTTTTTCAAAGAAGATCAAGGATTGCTACAGCAGGCCGTTGCGGCCCAGCTAAAATTGGATAAGGTCTCTGACTCGGCCGCTGAGCATGAGCACATTTCTCCCAGCACCAACTGGTCCAGCGATTGAACTCTCTCAAATAAGAGGTCGAGGTTCTTTGAGGATACCCCGCCCATGGGGGTCCAAAAGAAGGCAAGGCCCATGACATAGATCCTACTGGGTTCCCTGCTGCTGCTGCTGTGGGTCCCGGCTCTGGAAGGAGACAGTCTCCATTACCGCCTGCCGGCAAAGGTCGGACACTCAAAGAGAAAGCCCTTGACCCCTTTGAAACTCTGATTGCCAAGGGACAAGGCAACGAAGGAGAGATCCAAGGTGGGCCCTTCTCTGCCTCTATCAACGTCTCAAACAGCCAAGACAACACCATTGTCCAGTCCACTGTGTCATCAACGGCCACATCAATGATGACTGCTGTTGCGACCCCGTTGACGTGGCTCTCGATGAGGTCGCAACAGCACTCCTCGTCAACCACCAATTCGACTTCGAAAAAAGGTGCTTCCCACAGTCACAGCGACGGCTACTCCGTGGGTGCCCTTAAAGGCACAATGTGAGGTAACTACTTCAGCGAAGACCCCCGGAAAGAGGACAGCAGCCTCTTCTTCCAATTAGTCTCAGGCAGAACAAGGAGCTGAACCAAGTGTACCGGGGCATGTTTATACTAGCTCCGATGAGGGTGACGATCTGCCCGAGGGCTACTATTCAGACCACAAAGGGGGCCAGGAACCCTTGTTGGAAGGTGGGTCGCCGCGGGTTGAACCAGATCGCCGACCTCTCCAGAAGAGGCATACCAGTTTGGAGCCTTCCCCCCTCATTCCTTCTCACCTCAACCCATAGCTGTTTAGTTGGACGTTTTGACCATGCTGCACCCGCTGGTATTAGAAATTCAGCAAAGGCTGCTGCCCACACTGGGCCCTTCTCTGCTTGGAAATCCTCCAAGGCCGCTTTCCGGAAGTCCTTCCAGGTGCAAACATAAGTCCAAGGACCCTGTGGCTCCAAGGCGCCAACCGACACCACTGCCACCACCTCGGGTGTTGACCATGAAAGGGGACCCTGCCACGCACACGGGCATGCATACGGCAAGGGACACCAATGAAGCCAATGACTTTGTGCCCGCGGACGGAGAGCCACTCAGCGTGGATGACCCACACAGGGCCTCTCCACTGGATGAGGTTGGCTCCTTCCGTTTGATGATGTCGTAGGGTCTATGAACTTTTTCAGCTGATGCCTGAGGAGACAAAGGAATGTTGTCATTATCAACGTCACAAGTCCAGGTCGGAGGACTATTATGTCCATTCCTTTGTTGGACAATATTTAGGATGAAGGCCTAGCTCTGTTGAAGAATCCAGGCACCGACCCACCCAAGCGGGACAGGCTTGGGAATAAATAGAGTCCTGGACACAGCCCCCATGTGCCTGAGGTTCCAGCCTTCACCTTACTCTGTGGTCTCATTGGTGGCCAGGACACACTCTGCGAATCTGTCTTCCTCGTCCATGGTACTCCTGAACCAGATGGGGAAGAAGCTGGACGCTATAGGGGAGAGGATTATCTATACTGCTGACAGCACCATTAAAGCCACTAATGCATTGGCAATTTTGTCGTGCTAAGACCGGGAGCTCTGGTATTAGCTGCGCCCTATTCTTGGCTTCCTACTTGACAAGAAGCCAGAAGCTCTTGATCTGTTCCAGGAGGGGGAGTTAGCCTCAGACCACTCCATCACAGTGGTGGTGGAAATCGTGGACACCGGATTCCAGCAGATGGGTGACAGTGTCTCTCCGTCTGCAGGGATGGCTGAAGGCCACCTGCTTCAGACCGGACATTCAGTAGAAGGTGTTTAGACATGCCATTTGACAGAGAAAACCTGTTTGGCAAGACGGTCAACGAGTTTCTCCAGATCATCAAGACTGACAGAGATGGCCTGTTCGCTGGGCACCCTGCAGCAATGTCAGTCGTTGTCCTTTCGTTACTCAACGGGAAAATCTGGCGGGTCCTCCCGGGGTTACACCACCCCTTATTGGCAGCCTTCCTGCTCCTCGATGCAAGAGGCATAAAGGGGCGGCTCGTAGGCTTACAGAAGCTGAGGGCGGCACCCAAAGAAAGAGGGGGGGGATTTGCCCCATGAGCAGAAAAGGAGGGGACAAAAGACCAAAATAACACCGTAGATCCCTTACTGCTATGTATCAAAATCAACATGATTAAATTGTTCAAAAAAGTACCAAACTCTGGTATCATGCATTTTTATGAAATTCTCTGAAAACAAAAAGGGCAAATTTCTAGAAAGTTATTTGAAATATTTATTATTTAGACAAAGAAAATCCTGATGAGCATAAAGGTTGTAATAACAAAGAAGTATAACAGAAATTGTTAAAACACCCACAGTTGTAATTCACAATTTTGTTTAAAGAACAGAAAACAATCAATTATTCTTTTTATGAGAAACAGAAAAAAATATTTTTTAAAATAGGTTCTTCTTTGTTGTAAAGTCACAAAGAAGAAATAAAAAATAAAAAATAAAAAAGGAATGGAGTACTAGTGGAGAGAAGATATATGGACGGTTCTTAAGGTAAAAAGTTCTTCCTTCTCTACACAGAACAACCGTATCCTCTCAAACTCTAACTCCAATATTCCTAATGACAGGTCTGCCTACGTGTAGGTGTCAAAAAAATATTTCAAGAAAAATCAAGGTTGACATCATCACAACAACGTTTCGGCTGAAATGCCGCCTGTCTGGCCATAGTTTCTTTACATAGTTGAAAGTTGCCTTCCTCAGGGCGAAAGAACCTCACAACAGTTTAACCCTGTGGGGAAGCAGACATGAAAGAAAATGGAATTAAATTTAAAAGCATAATGGGAGTGAACTCCAAAATTTGAGTAAAGTTGCCCTTGTTGTTTAAAAGAGAATAAATTAGGAAATCAATTACCTCAATTTTGTAGGCTGTGGAAAAGTTAGAAATAAAGGCGTGAAAACGGGCTCAGGGGCCCACAACAGTAATGCCTGAAGAGCGGAACCAACAGGGCCCTTGGTGTAACTGCATCGGGTCAGGTTGGAAAAAACAACAACTGAAAGGGAAGGGGGAACTTATCAGAATAAAAGTGAAGAAAAGTACAAATAGAGGTTATCCAAATGGGGAGAGGAGTGTAGAGGTATGTACTCACATGTGGATTAAATCCTGTAACTAGATAGCATGCACAGTTGAAAGGTGCAGTCTGCGGAGTATATAGTGCGGAGAGCACATGCGTCGGGTAGGCTAGTGTGGTCCCATATCACTGGCATAAAAGGTGTACAGCCTCTGAAAAATAGAAAATGATGAATAGTGTTAGAGGGATGGACAGATATATACTGTAAACACTAAACTGTGTTTAAGAAAGAACCCACGAGAAATCGTGTTAGAAGGATGGATGGGTATATGCAGTAAACACTAAACTGTGTTAAGGAAAGAACCCACGAGAAAATCGCGTCTTACCTATAACGACTTGACCAAAGTATAATGCAGATGTACGAGGGGAACAGCCTTTCTTGAAACCCTCTCGCAACACTCTGCAAAGCGAGCACGAACGTTCATATAGCCTAAAGAGGGCAGGAGGCCTAACTCGCCATTTCATTGGGCCTAAAAATGAGATGTGTGGATAGGCTGAGAGCTGCCCCACCTGCATGTCACTCACTTGGGTGGATACAAAAGGGCGCCATGACAGCGGCCTCTGTAACGTCAACTAAGAGAAGCTGCCGCGCCGGAAAGCAGACAGAAGCCTGCGGAGAAGCGTCCGGCTGGGGAGCAGAACACATGCTGCTGGAAGGAGGCAGCTGCCCGCAAGGCAAAACCCAGGTGTGGGATGGAAGCCAAAACATGTTAAATTGGACTGAAATCCTCATTAAGTCCATTAATGTGAGTGGATAAACGATGGATCCATTGAGCCTCCTTCTGTAGGAGGCAGTGGGTTATGTTGGGCGTATTTTTGACCACATCCAGAATCCACCATAATATGTCATTAGCAGAGTGCTGTAGCTCAATGTAGTGACTTACTAGGGGTGCGGTAAGTGTTTTACACCTGATTCTAGATCGATGTTCTGATATTCTAATATGTACCGGTCGTGAAGTTTGACCAACATACCGAAGGCCACACGGGCATTGGATGCAGTATACCACATGTGCGGTTTTGCAGTTTGTCATAGTGGTAAATGTCCATGTTTTTGGCCCAATTTTGAACTCCTTCATTTTCCTGGTGAATTGACAGACAGAGCAAGATCCACAAGGGAAATGCCCTGTGGTGGTCCTCAGGTCCCACAGTCCTATTCTAGGGGCGGCTTTCTTAAGGGAAGAGTGCACAAGTTTGTCACGAATATTGCTGCCCCTCTTGAAAGCAAAGCGGGGAGGAGGTGTGTCTGGCAGATTTATTTTGACAATGGGCCAGTATTTCGAGATGAGTTTTTTAATCTCGAAGGTCTGAGGCCCATGGGTCAATACACATGTCATCTGTGAATTGTTCTTATCCAGTACTGAATTGGAATTTTGTTTGGGCGTTAGCAAATTGTCACGGTCAGTAAACCGAGCCCTTTTGTACGCTTGTGTGATCAATCGTTTAGGATAACCTCTGTCTCTAAGGCGACTGCTAAGCTTATCTGCTTGTTCATAATAATCAAATAACTCGGAACAGTTTCGCCGGATCCGGAGAAACTGGCCATAGGGTAGATTATCCCTAATATGTCGAGGGTGATTGCTGGAGTAATGTAGGAGAGTATTACGAGCTGTGGTTTTACGGAAAAGCGAACACTTCAATTTTCCAAAATCATCTTTAATTATTAAGTCTAGAAAAGGGATCTGAATATTGCTAGACTCCATGGTGAACTTGATATTATGATCAACGTTATTCAACCATTCAAAGAAGAGTATTAGCTCGGCTTTGGTGCCTGTCCAAATAAATATGATGTCATCGATATATCTCTTCCATTTGGTTATAGAATAGCGGAAGGGATTGGTGGAAGATAGAATGTGACGAGTTTCAAATTTGAACATAAAGAGAATCGCTAGGCTCGGCGCAAAAGCAGCCCCCATAGCCGTACCTTTTACTTGTAAGAAAAACTGGCCATTAAATTCAAAATAATTTTTGTTGAGAGCTATGGCCATAAGTTCCAAGATGAAGTTATGTGGAACGCGATCCTGAGAATCATATTCCAGGAGAACTTCTCGCATGCATTCTATCGCTTGATCTTGTGGGATGCTAGTATAGAGGGATTGGATGTCCATTGTCACCAGTAATTGAGTAGTGTTGTCAAATTCAAGATTTTCAAAGATAGTAATAGTGTCAGTCGTATCTCTGAGGTATGTCTCAGTTTTTACGCTAATAGGTTTCAGAAATACGTCAATAAATTTGCAAAGTGGTTCTAAAATTGAACCACAGCCTGACACTATTGGTCTTCCGGGTGGGTTTTCCTGATTTTTATGTATCTTAGGTAAAGAATACATAGTCGGAATACGACTTTGACTGGTAATGAGAAATTTAGATTCTTTTTCCGTAATCCATTTGCGATCTAAAGCAAATTGTACTACGCTTTCAATTTCTGTGCGAATGTCTCGGGTGGGATCCTTCCTAAGTTTCTTATAGCTGACATCATCTTGTAATAGCGTGTCCATCATGTTGATATATTGAGCCTTAGACATAACTACAATTCCACCTCCTTTGTCTGCAGGTTTTATGACAATGGAGGGGTTGTTAGATAGTTCAGTGAGAGCAGAGTTTTCTAATTTAGAGAGATTATGTCTAAGAGATTTCTGTTTTGAATTACTTTTGAGTTTGTCTAAATCTCGAAGGACACATTTTTCAAAGGTCAAAATTTCTCTTGTGACTTCATTGTCTTGGGGCTTGAAGGTTGAAGGGGCTCGTAAGCCAGTGTCTAGTTCCTGCTCATTTCCTCCATGTTCATTAAAGAAAACTTTGAGGCGTACTGTTCTAAGGAACCGGCGAACCTCAAGTTCTGTTTCAAACCAATCCGTTTTTTGTGAGGGCACAAATGAAAGCCCTTTCGAGAGAACTTTAATCTGAGGAGATGTAAGATCAATTTTAGCAAGATTAAAAATTGGTATGTCGCTTTGTTCAACTACCTGTTCAGACGACGCCGTCCGCGAAATTGGCGGCGCGGTTGTTGATAGGGGGGAAACCATGGTTGCCCCCAGAAAGGCCCTCCGGGGCCACCTCTGCCTAAAAAAGGCTGCGGTGGTAAAAAAGGTTGTTGGGGTGGGTGATTTCCAAAGGCTTGTGGTGATTGCCGGTCTTGTCTGGCCTGACCGTCTGAGCTGCTACTGCTAGAATTGGAAAAAGACACCCACCTACGTCTGCCTTTATTTCGTGGTTGGGAAGTTGACTGTGTTTTGGCGGCTTCAATATATTCCTCTGTGATATATGGGAATATTTTATCCACTTTAAATTCCTGTATGTCAAACTGAAGTTTCTTTGTTTTTTTGCTTAGAGTGGTCGACTTAAAGTCGTCAAAGAGTTTATTAGTTTTCACTAATTGTTCACGAGCGTTAGAGATAGTAGTGTTCTCTAAAAAGGTTTTCTCTTCCTTTTCAAGCTCCTTCTGTATTTCTGCCCCGAGACGCTGGGCAGTTGTTATGGTAAGGACCATAAGGTCCCTACTGCATTTAATGGCAATGTGGCTAAAGGTAGTAGTGTATTCCTTGTCTGTAAGAAACAGACAAGGTTCATTGCGAACTATCAATCCCGCCGGGATGGTGTCAGCCCTTAAATACTCACGGAGGAAATGTCCATGGAGTTCTGTCCTAAAATGCTTTTTTTTGAGTTTCAATATGTCGTCACAACATATGGATTGGGCAACCCCCACTCCTGATCCTAACTGATCAAATAAAGACGGGCCTCCTATAATCTCAGCGGTTTGTTCAAGCGAATAGCTGAAAGTTTGTGCTTCTGCCATTCCGCATTGCTTGACCAATGGGATCCCAACAGTGGGGATGCAGAACTACCAAGGGTAGGCCATGGAAGCCACTCCCACAGCCAATGGAAAAAAAAGGTTATAAATACCTGCCTCTGAAAAACATAAATTAAGTGTGTTCTTCAGGAATCCTCATTAATTGCGAGATAGCTATAAAGAACGATCCCCAAGCAACCAGGTTGCTGAATATGCAAACAAAGAAAGAGGGGGGGGATTTGCCCCATGAGCAGAAAAGGAGGGGACAAAAGACCAAAATAACACCGTAGATCCCTTACTGCTATGTATCAAAATCAACATGATTAAATTGTTCAAAAAAGTACCAAACTCTGGTATCATGCATTTTTATGAAATTCTCTGAAAACAAAAAGGGCAAATTTCTAGAAAGTTATTTGAAATATTTATTATTTAGACAAAGAAAATCCTGATGAGCATAAAGGTTGTAATAACAAAGAAGTATAACAGAAATTGTTAAAACACTCACAGTTGTAATTCACAATTTTGTTTAAAGAACAGAAAACAATCAATTATTCTTTTTATGAGAAACAGAAAAAAATATTTTTTAAAATAGGTTCTTCTTTGTTGTAAAGTCACAAAGAAGAAATAAAAAATAAAAAATAAAAAAAGAATGGAGTACTAGTGGAGAGAAGATATATGGACGGTTCTTAAGGTAAAAAGTTCTTCCTTCTCTACACAGAACAACCGTATCCTCTCAAACTCTAACTCCAATATTCCTAATGACAGGTCTGCCTACGTGTAGGTGTCAAAAAAATATTTCAAGAAAAATCAAGGTTGACATCATCACAACAACGTTTCGGCTGAAATGCCGCCTGTCTGGCCATAGTTTCTTTACATAGTTGAAAGTTGCCTTCCTCAGGGCGAAAGAACCTCACAACAGTTTAACCCTGTGGGGAAGCAGACATGAAAGAAAATGGAATTAAATTTAAAAGCATAATGGGAGTGAACTCCAAAATTTGAGTAAAGTTGCCCTTGTTGTTTAAAAGAGAATAAATTAGGAAATCAATTACCTCAATTTTGTAGGCTGTGGAAAAGTTAGAAATAAAGGCGTGAAAATGGGCTCAGGGGCCCACAACAGTAATGCCTGAAGAGCGGAACCAACAGGGCCCTTGGTGTAACTGCATCGGGTCAGGTTGGAAAAAACAACAACTGAAAGGGAAGGGGGAATTTATCAGAATAAAAGTGAAGAAAAGTACAAATAGAGGTTATCCAAATGGGGAGAGGAGTGTAGAGGTATGTACTCACATGTGGATTAAATCCTGTAACTAGATAGCATGCACAGTTGAAAGGTGCAGTCTGCGGAGTATATAGTGCGGAGAGCACATGCGTCGGGTAGGCTAGTGTGGTCCCATATCACTGGCATAAAAGGTGTACAGCCTCTGAAAAATAGAAAATGATGAATAGTGTTAGAGGGATGGACAGATATATACTGTAAACACTAAACTGTGTTTAAGAAAGAACCCACGAGAAATCGTGTTAGAAGGATGGACGGGTATATGCAGTAAACACTAAACTGTGTTAAGGAAAGAACCCACGAGAAAATCGCGTCTTACCTATAACGACTTGACCAAAGTATAATGCAGATGTACGAGGGGAACAGCCTTTCTTGAAACCCTCTCGCAACACTCTGCAAAGCGAGCACGAACGTTCATATAGCCTAAAGAGGGCAGGAGGCCTAACTCGCCATTTCATTGGGCCTAAAAATGAGATGTGTGGATAGGCTGAGAGCTGCCCCACCTGCATGTAACTCACTTGGGTGGATACAAAAGGGCGCCATGACAGCGGCCTCTGTAACGTCAACTAAGAGAAGCTGCCGCGCCGGAAAGCAGACAGAAGCCTGCGGAGAAGCGTCCGGCTGGGGAGCAGAACACATGCTGCTGGAAGGAGGCAGCCGCCCGCAAGGCAAAACCCAGGTGTGGGATGGAAGCCAAAACATGTTAAATTGGACTGAAATCCTCATTAAGTCCATTAATGTGAGTGGATAAACGATGGATCCATCGAGCCTCCTTCTGTAGGAGGCAGTGGGTTATGTTGGGCGTATTTTTGACCACATCCAGAATCCACCATAATATGTCATTAGCAGAGTGCTGTAGCTCAATGTAGTGACTTACTAGGGGTGCGGTAAGTGTTTTACACCTGATTCTAGATCGATGTTCTGATATTCTAATATGTACCGGTCGTGAAGTTTGACCAACATACCGAAGGCCACACGGGCATTGGATGCAGTATACCACATGTGCGGTTTTGCAGTTTGTCATAGTGGTAAATGTCCATGTTTTTGGCCCAATTTTGAACTCCTTCATTTTCCTGGTGAATTGACAGACAGAGCAAGATCCACAAGGGAAATGCCCTGTGGTGGTCCTCAGGTCCCACAGTCCTATTCTAGGGGCGGCTTTCTTAAGGGAAGAGTGCACAAGTTTGTCACGAATATTGCTGCCCCTCTTGAAAGCAAAGCGGGGAGGAGGTGTGTCTGGCAGATTTATTTTGACAATGGGCCAGTATTTCGAGATGAGTTTTTTAATCTCGAAGGTCTGAGGCCCATGGGTCAATACACATGTCATCTGTGAATTGTTCTTATCCAGTACTGAATTGGAATTTTGTTTGGGCGTTAGCAAATTGTCACGGTCAGTAAACCGAGCCCTTTTGTACGCTTGTGTGATCAATCGTTTAGGATAACCTCTGTCTCTAAGGCGACTGCTAAGCTTATCTGCTTGTTCATAATAATCAAATAACTCGGAACAGTTTCGCCGGATCCGGAGAAACTGGCCATAGGGTAGATTATCCCTAATATGTCGAGGGTGATTGCTGGAGTAATGTAGGAGAGTATTACGAGCTGTGGTTTTACGGAAAAGCGAACACTTCAATTTTCCAAAATCATCTTTAATTATTAAGTCTAGAAAAGGGATCTGAATATTGCTAGACTCCATGGTGAACTTGATATTATGATCAACGTTATTCAACCATTCAAAGAAGAGTATTAGCTCGGCTTTGGTGCCTGTCCAAATAAATATGATGTCATCGATATATCTCTTCCATTTGGTTATAGAATAGCGGAAGGGATTGGTGGAAGATAGAATGTGACGAGTTTCAAATTTGAACATAAAGAGAATCGCTAGGCTCGGCGCAAAAGCAGCCCCCATAGCCGTACCTTTTACTTGTAAGAAAAACTGGCCATTAAATTCAAAATAATTTTTGTTGAGAGCTATGGCCATAAGTTCCAAGATGAAGCTGAGGGCGGCACCGGCTGCAGGGAAGGACCACGGCACCTAAACGGGCCTGAACCAGCTGTGAACTCTGGCCCCACTCGTGCACCCCAGTGGGAGGCCGACAGGCGAGGTTCGTCAGCGCATGGATGACCATCACCACCGACAGCTGAGTGCTGGATGCTCTCGGACGGGGGCACACCTTGGAGTTCCAACGCGGGTGTCCTCTAATTCCCCCAGTAGCTTGACAAGAACAGCATGTGGCGCAGCTGCTACAGGAGGTCCAAGCCATGTTAAAAAGGGGGAAATAGACCCCATTGCCCAGCACCTCTGGGGCTGCGGGGTGCACTCCAGATACTTTCTTGTCTGAAAGAAGACAGGGAGTGGAGGCTGAAGTCCCAGAAGTTCAGGATGGTCATTTGCAGCACGTGCTCGGCCAACTGGAGGAAGGTGACTTCCTGTAGTCTCTGGACCTAGAGGACACCTACTTTCACATCCCCATCCATTGGAAGCATTGCAGGTTCTGGCTGTTCATGGTCCAGGGGTGGCACTATCAGTTCAAGGCCCTTCCCTTCCGCCTGAAATCGCCAGAGTCTCTTCACAAAGTGCTTGGCTCTGGTGGCGCTGCTTCTTCATCATGACGGCATCCACTTCTACCCTTACCTGAATTATTGGCTAATTCGATCCCCCTCCCGTGCTCTGGCGAGCCAGAACACAACAAGGACCATGCGTCTATTGACGGATAGGGGATTCTCCATAAATGATACGAAGTCCTGCTTGGAGCTATCGCAGAATGCTGTGTTCCTGGGGGTATGATTCAACACAGTGACTTGACTGGTGGCTCCAATGGAAGAGACGGTGGTAGCCATCCTAGGGGATTTGCAGCACCTGTCGTCAGTGCGGTCCGCTACTGTGCAAGTTGTCAAGTCACTTCTGGGCATGATGTCCTCCTGCATCAACCCCTTTCCCTTTGCAGACTACAGATGAGGCCTCTCCAGGAGTTTCTGGATGCGAGATAGCTGCAAGTCTCGGGATCCCGGATGGACAACATCCCTCTCAACTAGGAGTTCCGACTAGCAATACAGTGGTGGGGCGTGCGCTCTTATCTGACGCAAGGGGCCCCATTCCAAGTCCCTCCTCACCACGAGACGGTCATCACGGATGCTTCTCTGGAGGGTTGGGGAGCTCATACTGGACAGTTGCACGGCAAAGGCCTCTGGCTGCCAGAAGAAAAGACCCTTCACATCAATGTCCTGGGGCAAGATGGTGAGGAACTTCATGGACAACACCACCAAGTTCTACATCCGGAAGAAGGGCGGGACACGGTTTCCGGCTGTATCCAGGGAGGCCCAGGATCTGTGGCACTGGGACGTTAGGAAATGTTTCTCATCCCGTGTCACCTGGCGGGCACCATCGCAGACTCGCTCAGCAGGGGAATACGTTCTTGCCATGAGTGGGAGCCTTGCTAGGACCAGGTGGATCTTCAATTCCATGAATGGGGTCATCCCCAGATCGAACATTTCGTGATGTTGACGAATTCCAAGTGTCAGAAGTTTGCCAGAAGGTTCTCACAGCTGAGGAGCATGGGGGAATGCATTCTCGTTCCCATGGGAGGGACTAAATGCGTTTCCTCCATTCCCACTCCTGCTACAAGTGATCAACACACTGAGTGTCACTGCAGGATGATACTAGTCGCTCCGGCATGGCTGCGACAAATCTGGTATCCAGACCTGCTACGTCTGTCAGTGGTTCCGTACATCAAGCTGCCACTACTTCCGGACCTTCTGTCCAGAGAAGGAGTAGCGATTCTGCACCACGACCCAACGTCTCTGAAACTCAGGGCCTGGCTTCTGCAGCACAATAGTTTGGACATTATGCTTTACCTGCAGAAGGCAAGGACATCCTGGTCAAGGCCAGGGCCTCTTCAGCATTGAGGTGCTACAACCATAAGTAGAAGTGCTTTTCCGTGTGGTGCTGGGCACAGAATATTACCCCTCTAGGTATCACAGCCCTGCAGCTCTTGCCATACCTGCTTTCCTTGGCCAACGCTGGACTGGCTCATGCCTCTATCAAAGTGCACCTGGCCGCCATATCCCATTACACCAGGGCGCCAGGTAGACCTTCTCTGTGGTTGCACAGACTTGTCAAGGAATTCCTCAAAGGACTCTTCAGGGCTGTTCCGCCAGTGAAGGCTCTGCCCCCGGCGTGGGAGCTCAATGGGGTTTTAACAAAGCTCATGGGGGGGCCCCTTTGAGCTGATGCATCAGACCTCGCTCGCGTTTCTATCATGCAAGATGGCTTTCTTCGTGGCAATCAACTCAGCCAGGTGGGGCGGGGAGATCCAGTCCCTGTCTTGCAAGCAGCCATACTCATCGTTGCATGCTTCAAAGATGGTACTGGGTATACACCCCACCTTTATACTGAAGGTGCCCTCGGAGTCCCGAGTTGGTCAAGCGGTGCTGCGCAACCTGTTCACTTGAGACAAGTCTGTTCCAGGGGTGTTTATTGTTTCTGTTGAGCCTTGCCACCCCCTGTAGTTGTGTATATGTACTGCTATGTAATCGTTATTCTTGAGCATGTGAATCCATACCAGACCCCATACTGGAGAAGGTTCAAGTTACTTACCTGTAACTATTGTTCTCCAGCATGGGTCTGGCATGGGTTCACATGCAAACCCTCCCTCCTTCCCCTCTGTGCTCTTCTTGGTTCATACTGCCACTTTACGTGCTTACCAAATCTCAAGATGGCCACCAGAGGTGGTGCTTAGGGAGAGGACTGTCATTGGATGGGGACAGGATGACCCAGAGGATAGTAATTGGTTTAGAGGAGAAATACAGTTTTCAAGCGAAAGTGAAAATGTGTTTTCTTTTACCGAGGAGTCCCAGCCGAACGACAGGGGATATTCGTGAGCATGTGAATTCATGCCAGACCCATGTTGGAGAACAATAGTTACAGGTAAGTAACTTAAACCATACTGCTACCTCCAGACTGCAGAAACATCTTGGCTAGTGCAAGGGCCCCATCCGCATTTTCCTGCAACTGAAGCAAATGGAAGTGTTTCACGATATAGTGTGCAACTCAGCACCTGCAACTGTTGCACGTTCAGGCTGCAGATGTCTTGCTATACCTTTTCTTATTGGCAAATGCTTGTTTAGGACACTCTTCTACCAAGGTGCATTTAACAGCCATTTCGCGCCACATGTTTGCCTCAGGTACACCTTCCCTTTGGTCACACATATTGGTGAAAGAATTCCTCAAAGGAATGTTTCACGCTCCTCCCTCTACCCCCATCCAATCTCCTAGTCCAGCTTGGGAAGTCAACGTGGTCCTCGTAAAACAAATGGGCCATCCTTGCGAGCCTCTACAGGGAGCATCCTTCAAGTTTCTCTCCTAGAAGATGGCTTTCTGAGTTCCCGTAACTTCAGCCAGATGGGTGGATGAACTGCAGGCCCTCTCCTGCAAGCCTCCCTACTTGACTTTTCATCAGCCTAAGGTGATCCTTACTATGAATCCTTCCTTCATGCTGTAGGTCCCTTCTGCATTCCACCTTAATGAACCCTTGATTCTGTCGGTGTTCTTTGGCTCTCCTTCGTCTCCGGTGGAGTAATCCTTATATTCCATGGATATCGCCAGAGCCCTCAAATTCTATGTGGCTCACACTAAAGTGTTCCAAAAGTCATCACAATGGTTTGGTGCCTTCAGATTTGTTGGCACGGTCAACACCCTTTCAAAGTCTTCCATTGCGAAATGGCTGTCAGCATGCATTTCCGACTGCCATTATCTGGTCAACAGGCCCATTCCAGGAAGACCAAGAGCACACTTCACGAGAGCCTTGGCTTCTACTACAGCGTTTCTGTCCGGTGTTTACCTGCTCAACATCTGCATGGCAGCCATGTGGATGCCTGTCCATACCTTCACATGGTTTTATTGCGTCAATGGCCAGGCAGTGCTTTGCAACCTCTTTGCATATGGTGAGTTGGTTACTTCTGTTGAGCTGTGCCTCTGCCAGTTTTGGCTGTGTATATGTAGTGCTATGTACTATTCAAAGAGCATGTGAATCCATGAAAGATCCAATGCTGGAGAAGGAATAAGTTACTTACCTGTAACTCCTATTCTCCAGCATTGATATCTTTCATGGATTCACATGCAACCCTACCGCATACCCCTATCTGGCTCTTACTGCCACATTACGTATGCTGCCAAATCTGCAGCTGTCCACCAGGGGTGGAGCTAAGGGGGCCCATCTAATTGCCAATGGGCAGTATGACCCAAAATAAGACTAATAGAGCTCAGAAGTGACAAGCAGTTAAGAAATGTAAAGGTAAACTGCTTTGATGTTACTGAGAATTCCCAATCTGATGACGGGGAATAGTCAAAGAGCATGTGACTTTATGAAAGATGCCAATGCTGGAGAACAGGAGTTACAGGTAAGTAACGTATTCCATCTAGTCGTTTCTTGGAGGTGCTGAAACTCTCTTGGGATTTGGGCGGGGGCATTCTCAGTCTTTTTCTGATCACGGTGGGCACTACACCTGCTAACACGAGTCTATGAATGAACTTCGGCTGTTTGTGTGGCATGGCCTGATTATTGTGAAATTTATTTTCCTCCACTTTAAGCTTGCTGTGGTTCACAGATTGTGTTGTGGCAAAAACTGTGTTCAGACTGGAATCTGCAGCAATGGCGGCGCTTTGGAATATCTCTCCAGTTTGTAGGTGTTAGAAGGGTTATCTTCAAGTCGGCTGATGTTCTGTTCTGCACATTCTTTTCTTTTTGCTGAGACTGGATGCTATCTGAAAGTTCTCCCTGAAGTCTTCGATTGCCATCTTGCAGCCAAGCCATTTGTGTCTGCTTGTGTTGCAACACAAATTCAAAGTGTCCCTGATGGTCCAAATAGCTATGCTCCGAGATGGGCATTGCTTCTGATGTAAGGGGGCAGGGGCTGCACAAGGTTAGCTGCAGCGTTTACTGAGAGTGTAGTTAGGCAGGCAGTAAACAAGAAAGAGCATGGCAAAAAGCAGTGGCAAGTGGCAGTAATTATGCAAGCGCAGATCACCTAGGACATCTTGGTGTATGACTCGCAGCCTGTTGGCCAACTTTCCAAAAGTAAAAACATTAAAAAGAAGTAATACATCTTTTAACACATTATCGTCCCATGTGTCCACCAAAGCCTTTACATCAAAAGCCAGCATGGTTGTAAAACAAATGCAAAAGAGTATTGATCATTTGGTGGGGGGCGGGTTATTCCCCCTTTACTTAAGTTCAACACTTACTTCTACATTTATTTCTTCAAGCATTTAGTTTGTCTGCATTTGGTGGGAATGGATATGGTAAGATTATCTGTAAGGTTAGGGTTAAGAAGAAGAGGTTAGGGGAAGACTATTAGAAAATAAGTGATTCAGAGGGTCTCCATCTGTTATGATGAAGTGAATGTACAGCGAAGTGAAAGGCAGAAGAAGTAAATGTATGAAGAGGTAAATGTGACTAAGTGAATGAATGCAAGGTGAATAATAAGGAAGTAAAGACATGCATCCTCTAGGGACGAGCCATCTTTGACAGATGGGAAGAATACCTTGTCTGCCTTCGCTTGTTTCCCTACAAGGACTGAACTTAGTAAATATACATGTTTGGGCTGATAAAGTAATTCTAGTGCCTTCATCCTTCCCCTTAGACTGCCAACACTCTGTCCCTGTGTGCCTGGTTCTGTAAAAGTATTCTATCATTTCATGTAATGGAGAACTTTGTCTCCTGGTCCTCTTCCTTCTTGCCCCTCTTCCTTGTCCATCTTCTCTGCCCCTTTTCATTGTTATAGTCCCTCTTGCTAGTCGTTTTCCCCGTATTAGTCAAACATCCATGTCCCAGCCCTACTACCTTGTTCTCCTGCCTCTTCATCATCCTCGTCTTTGTTCTATTCCCTCATCGTAGTGCATGCATCTTCCTCGTCCCTCTTCCTGGTCCATCTCCCTTGTCCTAGTCCTTGATCTTGTCCTTAATCCTCATCCCCCTTCTTGCTCCTCTTACTTTCCCCTCTTCCGCATTCTTGCCCCTCTTTACATTCCCTTGTCCCTCATCCCAGCCTCCCCCCCCCCGTTGATTTATCATTTACTCTTTTCTCCCCCATAAGCCCCTGTCTGTTTCTTGGTCTCTTTCTCTTGCTTGCTCGTTCTTCCCCTTTCTGGTGTGGTGTTGGTTTAGGGTGAAAATGGCCCAAGACAATTTTAAAACAAGAATGAATGGCTGAATGAAGAACATGTGAGATGCTAAAAGCATCTAGTGCTACTTTTTTGACGCTATATAAATGGATGATTAGGAGTTACACCATTCTTTTGCCAGAGTTTACCTTGGGTAATTGGGGCTTGAGGGTGTGCTATAACATTATTGATGAAGCCCTGGGGGAAGGCACATAGATATTCGCCAGAAGAGACTTGCAGCGCACATAATTGTAGTCAAATGATGACCCGGCTGTCAGCCAGCATGTTCTCTGAACTGAGCCTGTTCATTATGCAGAAGGCCCAAACTCATGGCTAGGAATGTGAAATGCGACAAACAACTGCAAAAGCCCAAACTGCTGTGCATGGCAGTTTCTCCAGTACAAAGCTGTCTTCAATTTTCAACGAGAAGAGCCGAGGCTGGAGTAGGTGGAAACCTCTCTCTGCACAGGTAAAGTCAGCTGGTGTGTAAGAACCTGACATTTAGGGAGCAAAGGTAGCTTTCTGCTGGTTCGTCGTGATCGGGCCGTTGTATTCAGCTTTCTGTTTACATATGTATTTACTTTTTACATTGTTCTGGGGGAGCCCTCTCTTGGAATGTTAGTGTAGGTCTATTTATGTATCATGCATTTAAATGAGTCAAAGAATGTTGCCGTTTCGCGGGTTTACAGCTCCTTTGCTCCACACGCAGGTGGGATGTTGAAATGTTAAAGAGCACAATGAGTGTGCCTTTTTGGTGCCGTGTGGTGGCGGCGGAATAGAATGTACCCATGAAAAATGTAGCTCTAGAAAACACAAAAGCAACTTTGAAATGTGGTTTGGGGAAAGTGGATGAGCGTCTCTGATCTGCCGACACCACTCCTTAGCCGCGAGGCTCGCTAGCTTGCGGGGGGCGGGAGGGGGTGTCTGCAACCCAATAATCGTGATTTATGGTGTACTGCTATATAGCAAGCAAAGAGCATCCCTCGGAATGAGGAGTAAAAGGGCTGTGCCCGCACTGTACGCCTGCCAAAAAGGTTTCCATTAACCCATGCCACAATCGTTCAGGGTAATTGCCGCCTCTGCGTGCTCATTGCGGTGGTTGAACGGCACCATGTAGCGTCGCCTCATTGCATGCGTGCTTTTGATAACTCTCATTGTTGGTCGCTTCGCCGTCTGTTCTGTGTACATGGCCTGCTTTCACAAGTACTGGCTTAGAGCAAGGAACGCTGTATGTTTCATTGTATATCAAATTGCGCGCTAATAATCGCCCGTAGACGCAGAAAGGAGCTCTCTTTGCCAACTGCTCCAAAGTATCGTTAAGAAGAATGGCTTTCGGTTCTGTGATTTCATCGCCTAAAAGTGGCGAGTTACGTTGTGGTGCGTTTCATTGTGGGCATAACATAGATCGACGGAGAGGGGTCGGATTGTGGAGGAGTGGGAAAGGCTCTCGGGAGGGGTCGGGCGATGGGCACAGGGAGATCCCACATTAAAAAAAGAAGAGAACCCCCACGAAAGCGACCTTGTAGTAATTTACCAACAACAGGCTGGGCGCATTCCACAAATATATGGAGACTGTTTCCCTCTGCCTTTTCAAAGCACCAGGTGGGAGGGAGGCAGATGTCCGAAGTCGCTAACTACACACACGGTGTTGAAGGAGTCTCTTCGCAGTGAAATCTGGTTCTTAGTGATTTTCATCCCCATAAATCACAAAGTGGTAAGTTACTTGTGGTACATTTTGTTGTGGGTTTGCTCTTTTTCCCTTTTTAATATGGGCTGCCCCCCTCCATTTAAAAGCTTACCCACTGCCACCCTTCCCTATCCCTCTACAACATCTATTTATCTCCGTCCTCCCCCCCCCCCACACCTCCCCACCTTGGTAAAACCTAGCGCAAAGTGACTTTGTAGTGTGAACCTGTGGTACACGGCTGATTTAACATTCACGGGGTACCCATAGAGGATTGGGTCAGTGACCATTTGAAACACGTGCGAGTAAGTGTCAGTGTGATGTGGAAGGAGCTCTGTGTTTTGTGCCTCAATACACGTGCACTTGGGTGTATGGCATGTGTGCTTACTGTATGCAAAGGGCTTTCTGAAAAAACATGTGAAAATAATGGAGTATAATAATCAAGGAAACAAAATGGCATTGGCCCCCTCCCTCCCCCGCAGTCCCGTGGAAACTGCTACATGATGATTTACATGTTTTTATTTTGCTTGTATGCAAATAGCCAAGCTCAACATAGCCATGTTTGTGCCTGGTCTCTAATGGGAGATAATATTTTGGGGTAAGATGGCAGGTTCCTGCTCTGAGGAGGCTCGAAACAGGGTTTTTCCCAGTGTGGTAAAGACCCTGTTCCGAATCTCCTTATTGTCTGGGAGGCCACCACACCCCCTTGTCGGGTAATCATCTTTTATAACACGCTTAATACCTGGAGACCATTCTGGAAGCACAGGGCCCGGTTTCGAACCTGCTTTGCTCTGCATTATCTTGGATGCAAGACAAATGCGTTACCCCTGAGCTATCTTCCTGGCTCATGCATTCTTCATGCAAATTAAATGTTGCTTTTTCACCTTAAAGTTCCTTTTCAGATCAGACATTAATAATGGTAGCTCCTTCTTATAGCCCTGTTCTACTGGTACCACTGATCCAAACATAGAGGTAGAACTCTGGCAGTCCTCACTGGATGTTGTAAGAAACTTAGTAAAGACACACAAGTGATCACAGTTCAAGGGTGTTTATTAAACTGTTTGCAGGTTGGAAAAACACCTAATCTAAACCTAAATCTAAGATAGGAGCAAGCATCGACCATCAAATGAAAAAATAAGGCAGTCCTAGTGGCGTTGTGTTAAATCAAAAGGCCTATACAAACAAAAACCTATTGCCAATCCTTACAACTAATACAAAAAGGGTGTGGGATAGTTTTCAAGAAAAGAAAGAAGTGTTCACAAATAATATGTCAGGATGCGGTAGCCTGGGTCTCCCTTCCCCACGTTTTGAGCACGGGATAAGGTGGGACTTATGAGCACAGCACATTTCTCGAGCTTTCTCCAGCACAAGAGAATTCTGGATTTTAACTTCTCAAAAGCCTCCACAGTCAAGTCTTTTTTTCAACCAACATCTCTTGCCTTCGAGGGTCAGTAAAATAACAAACAAAAGTTCCTTCTCTTTGCACTTTCGGATGATGAGGTTTTACCCTTGGATCAGATCCACCAACAGTTTCTCGTGATATCAGGACCTTCAGTGATTCATTCTCACGTTTCTAAGGGCCTGATGGGTTTACGAAACAAAACAAACTTTCCTTTCAGAATACAATTGAGGTGATGATTCTTCACCTCTGGGCCCCCCTCTTCTGGGCGCAGACCCCTCTCAATTCTCAGCCTCCCTCCACCGGGTTCACTATGGCTTTTATCCTTCACAAATCTCAGTCTTTTTAAACAGTTCCAGTGGACATACCTCTGCCAGGTTCACCTTTGTCAACACGTTGTTCCTTGGGACCTTAGACTTTGCCCCTCTTCATCAGCAACCCTCAGCCGGGTTCATTCTAGCCAACTTTTACCACACAGTTCACTATGGGACTTTTAGACCTCGCTCCTTTTCGTTAGCATCCCTCCACCAGGTTCACTCTTGCCAACTTCACATTCAAATTTGTGTTCAATGTCTGCAGGATTCACTTCCCTTTATTTCTCACAATGTGGGACTCACTTCCCTTGCTTTATCTACAGTTCTTAGGTCAAAAGCTTTCGACTGTACAGGGATTTTGCTACACCTCCTGTATGGCCACTTTGACCTGTCTTGGCGGCTCTCCTAGGGCCTTCTGGTATCTAATTTTTTCAATATGAGACAAACCAGGGTTTCTAGAGATAGCACCCACGTGGTGCCGATCCCCTCTGCAGCTGGTCTTCCTCTAACAATTTTACAGTTCTTTGAGCTTCTCTCAATATGCCACTTTGCGACTTTCATTCAACACAACCGGGTTCTTATCGGTTCTCCCTTCGACTCACCGGCTGTGATTAACCGCTTGGCTTTCCTTCTATCTGGAGTCAAGGCCGGTACTACGGTAGCAGGAGTCTCCTTCTCTCCGGGGTTTCTAGAGAGGGCACCCACGTGGTGCCGATCCCCTCTGCAGCTGGTCTTTCTCTAACAATTTTACAGTTCTTTGAGCTTCTCTCAATATGCCACTTTGCGACTTTCATTCAACACAACCCGGTTCTTATCGGTTCTCCCTTCGACTCACCGGCTATGATGAACCGCTTGGCTTTCCTTCTATCTGAGTCAAGGCCGGTACTACGGTAGCAGGAGTCTCCTTCTCTCCGGCTTATCGGTGTAGGCATGCCCCGTGTACCGTTGACATCTGCTGCAAGATTGCATAGCTATTGTTCTTGGGCTTACGTTTTCTTCCTTGAAGTTTTCGCGGGTTTGGGCCAGAAAGGGCAAGTTTGTTTCTCTCCTTGGAACCCTCTCGATTCTCACTGCCTTTCTCCTTCTCTTAAAACTGCTATGCTTGATTAGCTGTCTCGTCGTGCGGGCTGCCTTGCCCATACTGTGCTCTCTTGCTCCACCTTTTATCTCTGTTGGGAAAGTAAAGGGCTGTCAGGTGTGTGAGATTCTGGTTAACTGCCTGGCTCTTCCTGAGCCTTGTGTCAGGACATGTCAGGTAAACAGCTCTATGGGTATGTTCTCTTTCGTGGGGCAAAAAGGTGTTTGGGTCAGAAAGGGTGGGTTACAGTGTCAGATTGTTCTACGGGGTAGGATGGGGAATCACTGCTATATGGAATTACATCCTTTGTATTAGAGGGTTTTTTGGTGAACACAGACGGGTGGGTTTTGGAGGGGTTTTGAAATGAGTAGGGTGGTTTGTGAGGCAAATGGAAATAACTAGGATCGTAAAATGAATAGGGGGGATTGTGGGAACGGTAGTGTTTTATTTGAGCAGGTTGGGAGTGCGGAAAATAATCAGAGGGACAGGAAGAATGGTTGGAGTATCCGGATAGAAAGCTGGAAAGCAGCATTTCTCAGCGATGTGGTTTTCGTGTCTAATGGGGTTCTTGCTCCTAGGGTATTTACCAGATATGGAGGGGATGTCTGGTTAGGACAGGAGAGATCTAATGGGAGAAATGGAGGCAGATGTAATACAGCCTACGAAGGTTTCAGGGATCATGCCCCCTCTCCTTCTCCGGTACAATACAGCATATCCCTTGGGTTATTCCCCCAAGTACAACCCCAGGCTCCCCTATCCCGGTGAACCTTTCTCACTCTTTCACCCCTAGAGTTGCGATCTGAGTGGATCAGCCCTTCGTTGGCCACCTGAATAAGGGTTTCTCGAGGTTCTCTATGTGAGATACCCTCAGGTATTTCACAATGTGAAACCACTCAGGACCACAGGATGGAAATTGCCTGTCTGTGCAAAGCATAGGGGTTCAGTTGAGTGCCTTCCCTGCCCTAACTGAAATTTGGGCCAACTGGTCATGTATTGAATGTTTCCTCGACATATGTAAATGTATTTTGGATATGACTGCAAGTTATTCAGTGTGCACCGGTTCTTCATGTAAAGCACAGCAGAGCCCTCAACTGTAGACACATTTATAATAGCCCGTTCTCCCTTTAGCACGACAACACACAGAATATGGTTGAGTCCCATGAAAAATGTGGTTTAGCTGTCTCATAGCTGCTGACCTAGCAGTGACTCTTTGCAAAACATTCTGCATGGAATGGCTAGTATGATGTCTTTAAATGAGTCACCACTTCTAGTCCATGAACAGTTGCCTTGATTCTAAACACTATTTGCATGCAATGTGATGCTCTTTTATTTTCATGTTTGATAAGACTACAGTCTGTGGCAGGGCCATTCACCCCACAGTGCTTCAAGGCCATAACAATAGCAGAAGGCGCTATACAAATATCAAGTAACATAACGTGTGCATGGAGGCTGGCACTTACATGTTCTCTCTTTTTTTTGTTCAGAGTATTTTTACTCTTTTCTTTTGTTTAAGAGTAAGGGGATATTTTTAGGGAGTAAAAGTGAGCTGTTGCGACACTAATCTGAAGGGTTGCATTCATTTAGCAGCAGATCCACCTGCTGGGGTATTTGTTGAACACAAGGTTCTCTCAGCTCCAGAGTAATGACCAGGGGAAGAGGGGCTCGTCAAGGTTGGCCCTGTAAAAATAATTCATAGCTTAGTACATATGAATGATGTAGTAACGGAAAAAGGTGGCGCCAATGGGCTTCATTACGAGTCACCCGGTCTGGAAATAACGGTGGCGGTAAACCCCCCACCACCGTTGTTTCCGGGCTGGGTATTCTTGAGTTCTGCAGGCGGGAGGTGTCACTCCCGCCAGGTCTGACCTGGCGGGTTTAACACCACCTGCCTGCAGGCGGACATGGAAACACCGGAACCATTACAACATGGTGCTGGTGTTTCCACTTCCCCACTCCTATGGAGTCCTATAGGACTGCATGGAAATGTCGGATTTACAGAATTCCGCCTCCGGAATTCCCGGGTCACCGGGGTCGTAATGACCCGGTAATTCCGGGAATCACGGAGGCGGAATGGTAATACGAGTCTGGCGGTAACCTGCTGGTTTTTCCGGCTCGGTTACCGCCGGACTCGTAATGAGGCCCAATGTGTTTTTTCTTTGTGCTTTGGCTTGGATGAGGATGTAGTGGCACAGCCATGCATATTTATGAACTCCCTATGCAACCTGTCCGTCGAGGTACTTTAACTACACCAACCCACAAAAGTTTAATTTTGCTGCTACCATTGTCACATTGACATGTTAATACACAGCAAGGGAGCAAAACTCTGGTCCTGAAATGCCACAAACGGGTCCGCTTTTTAGCATATCCCCATATGAACATTCATGGAATCCATTTGGATCCTACTTCGAAACTGTTTGCATAATTAGTGGTTTTCCTGAAAAAACAATATTTGAAGGCTCGAGGGCAGTGGATCACTGGTTCACCTTGAACTTGCTTCCACATGATATGTCGTCTGTAATCAGAAGCCCATTTACCAGTGGCCTAAGCAAGAGGGGAAGCTCAGGTGCAAGGAGAACACACAAGACAAGTATCTCTTTTTGAATGCCAAAACCGGCCAAATTTTTTTTATCTCACAGTAAATCAATACACTCCAAAAATGTGATGTTTAAATATAATACATTACATCCATAACATCCAGGATCACTTGCCAACATTCCTATTGGCAAGTGGTCCTGGGGAACTCATGACTCTCGGCCTCGCTGGGGCATCGCATGGTGGTGAGGCCCTATCTCCTCCCTGCCATGCCCTACACCAGAGGTGTCACCCGAAGGCAGCCCCCTTTCTTACCGGATCCAGCTGCCCCCAGTCACTCAACCCCCTCACCTGCATGGAGTACCCGGCCTCATCATCATCGGTCCCTTCGGGCAGCGAAGGGAGAAAGGATGGATGCCATGGGGAAGAAAGTGATCTACACGACCGCATCCACAATCAAAGTGGACAATGCCTTGGCGATCCTAGCCAGTTACGACAGGGAATTGTGGTACAAGCTAGGTCCGATCCTGGAATTCCTTGCAGATGATAAGAAGATGGAAGCCCTCGCCCTCTTTCAGGAAGGGGAAGTGGCATTGGGCCATGCCATCACGGTGGCAGTGGACGTCGCCGACACAGGTTTTCTGGCAAATGGGAAACAGTGTCTGCCTTCATCGGCAAGGAAGGATGAAGGCCACTAACTTCCGTCCGGAGGTCCAATCGACGGTGCTGGATATGCCCTTCAATGGCGTGAATCTGTTTGGGAAGGTGGTCGATGAGTCTCTCAAGGCAATCTTAACAGACCCAGAGACAGCGCGTTTCCTTGGCATGCTTCAGCAGCACTGCAAGACTTCTTTTTGCTCCTACAGGGGAACATTGAGCAGGTCATAAAAGGGTTTATCCACATCCTACAGACAGCCTTCCCGCTCCTCAATGCAAGAACATTACAGGGGCTGCTCCCAAGCCTACGCTAGTGGAGGTCAGCATCGCCCACAGGGCAGAATGCCGGCACCCAAGCAAACCTGAACCGGCCAAGACGTTGGGCCCCTGATAGTGCACCCGGGTGGGAGGCCGGCTGACGAGGTTCGTCATGAATGGAGAAAGATCACCAGTGACCGATGGGCACTGGATGCTCTGACCCAGTGGCATACCTTGGAGTTCCAACACAGGTGTCCTCGCATTCCACCAGTTCCCTGTCAGGAGCAACACATCCCTGAGCTCCTGGAAGAGGTACAAGCCATGCTATGGAAATGGACAATAGAGCTAGTTCCCCAGTGACTCTGGGGCTCCAGAGTCTATTCCAGATACTTTCTAGTCAGAAAGAAGACAGGGGGTTGGAGGCGCATCCTGGACTTGCGACTTCTCAACAAATATCTAAAATCCCAAAAATACAGGATGGTCATGTTGCAGCATGTGCTCAGCCAGCTGGAGAAGGGGGATGTCTTGATGTCGTTGGACCTGGAGGATGCCTAGTTCCACGTCCCCATTCACAAGCAACATCGGAAATGTCTGTTTTGTGGTGCAGGGACAGCACTACCAGTTCAAGGCCCTACCATTCGGCTTGAAGTCGCCCCCCAAGAGTGTTCTCAAAATGCCTGGTGCTAGTGGCGGCCCATCTACATCTACAGGGCATACATGTATACCCATACCTGAACGATTGGCTGATATGCGCCCACTCACAGAAGCTGGCCAACGAACACACAACGGCGACCGTCAGGCTGCTGACGGATCTGGGATTCTCCATCAACTATCCGATGTCCTGCTTAACACCATCACAGAACGCGCTGTTCTTCGGTGCCAGACTCGATACAGTGGCTTGCCTGGCGTCGCCCTCGGAGGAGAGGATAGCTGCCATTCAAGGAAAGTTGCAGCGCCTGTCGTTGCCGAAGACGGCTATAGTGCGAGCCATCAAGTCATTACTGGGCATGATGTCATCCTACATCTACCTTGTCTGTCTCCGCAGGTTGCAGATGCGACCCCTGCAGGAATTCTTGGATGCCTATTGGGTACAGGTGTCCCAAGGTTTTGCAGACAAGATCCCTCTCACCGAAGAGTTCCGGAGGGCAATAGAGTGGTGGGGTACCTACATCGCCCAAGACACAGGATTTCAACACCCCCCATACCAGGAGACGGTCACCACAGACACCTCTCTGGAAGGTTGGGGGTGCACACTGATTGTCTGCCAGCCAGAGGCCTGTGGCTGCCAGAGGAGACGAATCTGCACATCAACATCCTGGAGCTACGGGCCCTCAAGTCGTTTCTACCATCTTGGAAAGGCAAGGTGGGGAGGATCTTCTCAGACAACACCACCACCATGATCTACATCAGAAAGCCAGGGTGCACTCGATCCCTGGTGCTCTCCAAAGAAGCGCAGGACTTGTGGCACTGGGCCGTCGGACAGGGAATGTTCCTCGTCCCTCTTCACCTGGCGGGAGTCAAGAACACATCACAGACTCCCTCAGCAGGGAACTGCGCTCCTGCCATGAGTGGGAACTTCTTCAGGATCAGGTGGACCTCCTGTTTGTCCAATGGAGCAGACCCCAGATAGATTTGTTTGCCACGGCTAACTCCAAATGCCAAAGGTTTGCGAGCAGATTCCATCAGATGAGCAGCCTAGGGGACGCATTCTCCTTCCCTTAGGGAGGGCTGTTTCTGTACGTGTTTCCCTCATTCCCTCTACTGCTACGTGTCATCAACACACTCCGACAGTTTCGATGCAGGATGATACTTATCGCCCCGGCGTGGCCGAGTCAGATTTGGTACCAGCCTATCAGCATCACCCCCAGTCAAGTTGCTGGTGGTTTCCGGATCTGTTCACCAAAGAAGGCAAACTCCTGAATCACGACGTAGGATCGCTGAACCTGAAGGCCTGGCTCCTGCAGCCTTAGAGTTTGGAGTTTATAAGTTGCCAGCAGACTGCAGGAACGTCCTTGTCAAAGGCCAGGGGGTCATCAACTTTGAAGTGCTACAGCCATAAGTGGAAGCGTTTTGCTATGTGGTGCCGGTCACAGAAGATTACCCCTCTGAGGGTCACAGCTCCATAGATCCTTCTGTACACTGCTGTCCTTGGCAAAAGCTGGACTTGCTCACCCTTTCATCAAGGTACACCTGGCAGCCATCTCACGCTACACCAGATCCCCACAGACTTGTCAAGGAGTTTCTCAAAGGACTTTCCCCGATCCTCCCTGCCGGTGAAGGCTCCTGCCCTGGCGTGGGAGCTCAACGTGGTTCTGACAAGGCTCATGTGGGGGACCCCCTTTGAGCCTATGCATCAAGCACCACTCAAGTTTCTCTCATGGAAAACTGGTTTCCTTTTGGCCATCGCTTCTGCCAGACATGTGCGTGAGATCCAGACCCTATTGTGCAAGCCATCGTACCCGACCTTCCACGAATCAAGGGTGGTACTGCGTACACAACCCTCTTTCTTGCCAAAGGTTCAGTTGGAATTCCACCTCAACAAGCCTTTGGTGTTGCCTGTTTTCTTCCCAAAACATCACCAGCAGAAAGGGCCTTGTACTCGCTGTACATTGTTCGTGCCCTGAAGTTCTACATGGCACACACACACAGAGTTTTCGGAAGACTTCTCAGTTATTTGTGAACTTTGGTCCTGTGAACCATGGGAAGGCCTTGTCTAATGCTTTCATCTCAAGGTGGCTCTCCGGCTGCATCATGCACTCATCGGTTGGCGAAATGACTGCTGCTGGGCCGTCCGAGAGCCCACTCCACCACAGCGATTGCTGCGACGGTGTGCCCCTGCTGGACATCTATATGGCTGCTATGTGGAGGTCTCTGCACACCTTCACGAAGTTCTACTGTGTCGACGGGGCTTCCAGGGAGGCGTCCAGAGTCGGCCAAGCAATGCTACGCAACCTGTTCGCTTGAGGTGAGTCTGTTCCAGAGGTAAGAGTTATTTGTTTCTGTTGAGCCTTGCCACTTCCCATGGTTGTTAGGTTGTACTGCTGTGCATTAGTTATTCATGGGCATTTGAATCCTTGCCAGATCCCATGATGGAGAAGTTTGAAGTTACTTACCTGTAATTGTTCTCCAGCATGGGTCTGGCATGGATTCACATGTGAACCCTCCTTCCGGCCCCTCTGCGGCTCTTCTTGTTCATACACATACTTTACGTGCTTACCAAATCTGAAGCATGGCTGCCTGAGGTGGGGTGCAGGGAGAGGACTGTCATTAGATGGGGGCAGTATGACCCAGAGGACAGTGATTGGTTTAGAGTAAAAATGAAGTTTTAAAGTGAAACTGTTTTTTCTTTTACCGAGGATTCCCAGCCTGACGACAGGGAATATTCATGAGTATGTGAATCCATGTCAGACCCATGCTGGATAACAATAGTTACAGGTACGTACCTCAAAACTTACTGGACATGCTCTGGAAGACCTGGAAAGAAAGGGAAGAAGCAGTGTTACCCATGTTCCAAACCGCCCAAAGGCTTAAAGAGCACATGGCTATTATACAGGACCTAGTCCAAAAACAGCTAGGGCAGGACCAAGAAAGCCAGAAAATCCATTGTGATAAAACAGCATTACTTGAGTCCTTTTCCATTGGTTAACAAGTTAGTCCTCTTGCCCACCCCAGAGCACAAAATGCTTTCCCAATGGCATGGACCATATGAAATATTAGAGAGGGCAGGTCCCTATAACTGTAAGGTCGCCCAACCGGACAGAAGCCTCAAAACCCAAATATACCACATAAACCTCCTAAAGGACTGGAAGGAGGACACGGTGGAGTCCTCTTCTGTCCTAATGCCCACATTATTAACTGAAGAAAAATCTGAGCATAGTTTAGTCCCCTCTGATCTACCTGAGCAACAACAGCAGAACATCCAAGATGTAATAGAACAATTCCCGGATGTCTTCAATTGTGAACCCAACCGAGTGAAAGGGATTAAACACTTCATTTGCACCCCCCTCCCCCCACCGGGTAAGGTGATTAACCTGAGGCCTTATCGAATTCTGGAGGCATGGAAGGATGTAGTCCTCCAGGAGGTGGAGAAAATGCTAGCCACAGATATAAATGAACCATCACAGATTCCATAGTCATCACCAGTAGTCCTTGTGGCCAAACCAGATTTGTTGTGAACAATTTGTTTAGACTTCTGGAAGTTGAACACCGTATCCAAGTTTGATAACTATCTGATGCCTCAGATTGGCAACCTCATCGCCCGAATGGGATCGGCTGTCTATATCTCCATGAATGATCTAACGAAAGACTATTGGCAGGTGCCACTGAACCCCTCTGATGAAGAGAAGATGGCTTTCTCCATCCCCAGTGTGATGCTGTCATATGAGCGCAATGGCAATGTTCGCCGTTGCGCTTGCCAAAAAAAATAAAGTGGGCATATCCAAGCTCACTAGTGCGCATCAGGTACCCGTGAAGACCTGTGTCCTGTGTCTCCTTCCAGGTACAGGGGGGCAAGGCCAGACCACGGGGGTCCTGGGGGCAAACCTGAAATATAACACTGGTGGCGAGGATGCTACTGGGCACGGGTCTAACAATTCAACAGCTGATTTCGCATCAGCTTTGTTTTCTGACGCCTGCCAGGAGCGCTACCCTTGCGGGAACATTCCAACCGCCATTTTGTGTTTTATGGTCGAGGCTCCACGTGTGGAGTGATTGTGTGCCATATAAACAATTTTTGGAGCCCACAGGGGCTAAATCCTACCAAGAAGGACACAGGGGCCACAAAGAGGGGCCAGTGGGGCCCCATTTTCCCAAAAAAATGTTTTTTAAAAAAACAATGTTTTTATTCTCTCTCAAAGAGAAATGTTTCTCCTTTTCACCATCTTTCCTCTGACACACTGCAGGTTTGAGCAGCCTTAGTTCCTGGTCTTCGGATTCTTACTTTCTCTTACTTTCCAAAGCTCACGAATATAACGGTCTTCACGGGTACCTCTCTCCTTGCGACTCTCTTTGATCTTGCCGTCTTTCTCCTTGTGTTAAACTGCCATCTTGTAACTGCTGTTTCCTCGTTTGGTTTGCCTCGCTCAGAGTGTGCTTTCGTGCTCCATATATCAGGAGATGGGGGTCCTGTTCCTGGAGAAGGAACTTTCTGTTGGATTGTATTAGTCTTTAGTTATAGTGTAAGGGTTTGAAGTAGGTTGTGACACAGGATGATAGACTTTTGATTTGGATGGACATTCCGACAGATCCTTTAGTATTAGTTTGAGGCAGGGAAACCCCTCTTAGGGATAGTGAGGATTCTTTTACTATCAATAAATGTCTATAACCAGAAACATGCCACCCTTGTGTCAGCATCCTTCTTTGACACCCTTACAGGGGGGAGAAAGAAAAAAAGTGTAAAAGAACAGGATGGCAGAAGGAGAAATCGAAGACTATGGGGGAGCTGAAACGGAAGACAGAGAAGAGCAAAGTTGGAAAACTTTATTAGTGAAGTAGTGAGCTAGATCCATTGAAGAAAGAGAGGACGGAAGAGCTGGGTCAATGGATGGAGAAAGTAGATGATCCACTGAATGTCGATTGGCTACTCTCTCCTCCATTACCTGGGCCAGCTTTTAGAACCTTGATTTGATATTCCTGTATTTTGGACTGTTGTACTTTGCTGTTTGGGTTGCTACTGCTTCACTTCCTTAGCCAACCTTGGCCCACATTGCCACAAAAGGCAAAGGAAATAGATCACTTACTTGTGCCTGTTTCACCTTTGATTGGTGTGATTTGTGTTCTGTAGAAGTGTGACGCTGAGTTGGCGGTTTAGCCACTACTCATCCTTGTACTGCTGCGGTGCAGAAGTCATCTCATCACAGTATGAGGTATAACAAATTGAGGGCTACAAAAGAAGACACCAGGGTGGGGGGGGGGCAAAGTATGCATAATGTGCCCTATTGACTGCCTCGGGTAATTTCCAGATACAGTGATCCACAAAGAGTCATCAAAGTTTTTCCCTCATCTTTTGTCAAAGAAGATGCCAGCTTGTGGAATGCTGGACAGTTCACAGTGGTGCCCTTGGCAGAAGGGAGAGAAGAATGATCCATGCACTAAACACCAGATTGGCCTTCCATACCCTACATAGAAGCTACCCATCAATACAAAGTCAGTAGCCAGCAGGATCAGGGGAAGACAGCAAAGCGGTCCTGCAGGTATCCTGCTAGATCCACAAGCTGTGACATTTTTCAAACCATTACCAGGGAGAGGGGGACATGTTGTATTCTATATATGTCAAAGTACTTCACAATGTCACCTGGAATTTTTGTCATCGCTAACAGTGTCCCAACTGACTGGAGGCTGGCTTGGTGGGGTGTTGTATTGCTGGAGTAATAAAGCCTGTTCACATAGATCTATTGGGTTGTGCCGCAGTTACTACAATCCTATACAAAAAATAGGGTTAATCAACTCTAATTATTGTACCACCTTATTACAATGTGCAAAAACACCAATTTTGTTCTGTCTGGATAAAGTTGGGAAAATTCAAATCAATTGTCAAAGCACTTTATTCATTTCATAAATAATCTGGCACATCAAATATACAGAAGGTAACTAAATGTTACATCATGTTCAACATAAACAGTTTGGGTAAATGTTCCGTTCCCATAGATTGAAATAGACAAAGAAAATTAGTCAAATTTACAACCGACACGTGTTTCAACGCAAGGGAGGATGGTATTGCGGGCATCAATTCCAGATTGTATAAAGTTGCAATCACAGGTAAAGTTGTAATCCTAGGTAACCATGTTGTTGTGATTTTATTTCCATCGTTCCCGCGTCTTCCTCAAGGGTTCTAATATCTCACGGGTAACTCTACAACAAACTAAAAATAAAAAAATGTGTGCAGTGTCAAATCCTATGTTTGTTTTGCCTCTATTACAAATCTAATCTGAGAAGATTGATGAAATCCAATTACTGCTTTTCCAAAAAGCCAGATCAATGAAAAAAGAAAGAGACCTCAATTGTGTAATTTTAATGTTAATGGCTTCTCATGGGGATAATCGTTGCCACAACGTTTCATGCTACATTGTTATCTACATGTGTAACTCCGGCCGTGGGGCTACAACTTAATAGTTAACTTACAGTTGTCCGCTCTGTTGCTGAGAGCAGAATACGAAGAATGTTCAGATACTCGGGGAGTCACCCAGGTGCCATAGTACTTACAATGAGTCGAATCCTAATTCTTTGTTGAAATGTTTGTGCCTGTGGAGATCAAGGCTGGATATTGTGAGAGTCTTCCTGTATAGTGACGCAGGGCCCATCAAACCAGGGGGGGGGCTAGACCAACAAGGCCACAAACATGCACCCACGGATGGTGTTGTAACGCTTCTTTATTTATCCTCATACAACGTTAAACTGTCAAAAACCCTGAGACCGCGTGAAGCCTGTGGTCTCTGCCCCCAGCCCTAACCCAACACCCCAATGTTTATTATTATGGCTTGAAACAGAGTCTGCCCACATAATGATGTGGGAGGGCTGTATGAGTCACGCTGCAACGTGACATCTTCCCCCCTCTTTTGGAGCATTGCATGATACTCCTCTTCACCCCATTTCTTCAATCAGTCTTACTGGTTTTATGCGAAATCACTTGGACCTTCTTGGGTAAGGAAGTTCTTGGGTAGGTGAGCACCTTTCTAGGCACGGTTCGTCCTCAGAATGTTCACTGTCCCCTTGGTGTAAGTCATCTGAAAAGGATCCTTCAGCGCTTTCACTTGACAGCTCTCATTTTTCGGTTATGCGATTTGGGAGTTTTTTTTTTTAACAAAGATGAGTTTTGTGTTATGTTTAGTTGACGATCTTCGGAAGCTGTTATCATGTGGCCTTTATTGGCAGTAACCACTAGCATTTCAGGGGCGAAGGTTGAGTCTTCCTTCTTAGTTCTTTGCTTGCATACTAGCACCTGGTCTCGTAGAGATACGTCACACTCCTGTACTCCTCTTTGAAAATCTGCTCTCTTCCTCATCATTTCATTCTGTTCTCTATCACAAATTTTGGCTTGTTGTTCAAGAGGAGTGTGTTGCTCTTGATTCAGGGCTTCCGGTAATCTGGTTCTCGTAACCTGTCGAAACATGAGGTCAGAGGGGCTGATTCCAGTGGTGCTGTGAGGAGTGTGACAATAGTCACGTAAAAATGAAATGTATATAGTGCCTGTTCAAAGGGTTTGTGATCAGGTTGGCCCATTGCAAAGTTCTCTTGACGTTGGACATGAATCGTTCAATGATTCTGTTAGCCTGAGGCCAGTGTGGGGTTATTCTTCGGTGTACGAAACCCATGCATTTAGAGAGGTTTTCAAAGTCATGACTTGTAAAGGGGGCCCATTATCAGATTTTAGGATCTTGGGTGTGCTATAGATAGATAACATACTGTCCAGAGCTGGAATCACACATGTTGTAGCTGTTGAGTCAATGACTTGAGCACCGGGGAAACAGGAATGTTCATCAATGAGGACCAGCACATATTTCCCATTTTGTAGTGGTCTAAAAAAAATCTACGGCCACTCCTTCCCAAACACTTCCAGGGAGTGTTGACATCGGTAGAGGATTGGGTTTGGGCAGAGGAGATACTCGCGCACTCAGATCACACCTACCAATCACATCTTCCACCGTAGCGTCCATCCTTGGAAACCATATTTGTTCATGTAGGAGACGTTTTGTAGAAGTGATTCCATGGTGACCTTCATGAGCTAATGCAATCACACATTCATGTAAAGATGACGGCATGACGACTTCGGATCCTTTTCAAATGATGTAGTCCTCACTGACCGTCGGCTCATCCTTTACAAAATCCATGGCCCTTATATCGTCCCTGACAGATTCTTGTTTGGCCTGTTGTCTGCCGTGTGAGATTCTGTTGGTTCTGATACAATGAGACATTAAATGGAGTGCTCTGTCATTTTCAGACTCTTTGCGTATGGTGGCCCAGTCCACAAGTAGTGGTTGAAGATGATGTATGATGTAGTTAATGTAGTTATCAGCTATTGATCGGCCTGTTTGTGAGGAACCTGTTGGATGTCTTTGAGAGATAATCTGCAGGGTTGTTCTCCTTCCCTGGTCAATGTATGATGTAAAATGTATAATCTTGAACACCTAATCCCCATCTTGCTATCCGAGGGGGAATTCTTGCCTTAGGGTCACCAAAAATTGTCAAAAGTGCTTGATGATCCGTTATCACTGTGATCGTTTTGCCATTTAAAAAGAGATGAAAATATTCACAAGCCCACACTACTGCCAAACTTTCTTTTTCAGCTTGCGAGTAAGCCTGCTCTGTAGGTGTACGGCTTCTGCTTGTGTATGCTGCAATAAGTCTGCCTGAGGGGTCTGTGGGTTCACACTGTCAGTATGGCACCCAGGCCAACTGGACAGGCATGTAAAATTACTTCAGTTTTCCAGTCAGTATCAAAGTATACCATGTCTTTAGCTTTGCTGATATTGGCCCGGATGGTTTCAAATGCTTTTTGAAATTCTGACATCCATTCAAATGTTTGATCCTTCTGCGTGAGTAACCCTAGTGGATTACTAACTGTAGCATAGTCTTGTAAATATCTTGAACAATAGCTTGCCAGCCCCAGAAAGGAACGTAACTCTGAAACATTTTGTGGTGGTTGAGCAGAATTAAGGGCTGCAACCTTCTCCGGGTCCGTCTTCAGATCTTTTGCAGAGAATATGTGTCCAAAGAATCGAAGGGATTCTTTCCTGAACTCACATTTCACCCTATTAAGTGTCAGACCTACCGCCACAAGAGCTGTGCACACTTTGTGTAGAGCTGCATCATGTTCTTCTTGTGATTTAGCAAAGACTAGTACATCGTCTAAATAATTTAAACAATTCGGGACATGGCAGATGACCTTATGAATCTCTTCTTGGAAAATCTCAGCAGCCAATGAGATACTAAAACTGAGCCTTTTATATTGTAATAAACCCAGATGTGTGACGAAGGTGGTGATATATCTGGACTCTGGGGCAATTTCAATTTGATGATATCCTTTCGTAAGATCCAAGTTTGAGAAATATTTGGCTCCATGTAGTAAATGAATCATGTCTGTAATGCGAGGTGCTTGATGTCTTTCTCTTTCAATGGCTTCATTTGCCCTTCTCATATCGACACATTGCCAGATGTACCCATCAGGTGATTTCTTTGGTACCGGTACTGTGGGTGACACCCATGGAGTTGGACCTGTTACAGGCTCTGACATGTTGTTTTAATAATTTTATGATTTCATCTTCTACTTGAGACTATGTTAATGTGTATCCCTCTATAATGTTGTGCAACAGGTTTTACTTCCAAATTGATGTGAAGATGGACTTTCTGATTCCTTAATTTACCTGTCCTTTGAACCATTTTGGCAAAGCAGTCTCAATGTCTTCTGGTTTAGAAAAATATTTATGGGCCATTGACTGATACATGATGTGAACCAGCCCCATGTCTACAGCAGTTTTAAAAGTAAGTATACATCCACTTTTAGCATCAGTCCTAAGGATGTATACTTGCACTTTAGCTAAATGTGATTTGTGGGCGCATGTTACGGAGGTAACACCCTTACAAGGCAAAAACTTGTGGAACCATAGGGAAAGATGTCAACAGTGGCCTTTTAAAGTTTTGGAGCTTTTCGAAGAGAATCACAGGCTTTTTTGCTTTTTTTATTGACAGTGGCCCTTCTGTCGATGAGAAAATCAGAAGGTGTGTCATTCACTTGAATGCTTAGGACGGGTCTATGCTGGGTTGCAGTGCTACTATACAGAGTCCACCCATATACCCTCTCTTCTGGTAATCTTCTCCTGAAGAGGACACATCACTACTAGAAGGTGACTTCATTTCAATGTATCGGACATAGCGCCGCCACTGCCTGCTGCGCCGCGAACTGTCAGGTGGCCTGTGTACCTCTTTTGGATATACTCTCCTGTTATCGTTGTCTTCTTGTCTTTGCCACTGTGGGTCTGTTTCTGGACCTCCTTTTCGTGGATTCACAGATACAAGCTTCCTTGGTTCTCTAAAACTTCTGAGGAACAGGGGTTGAAGGGGGGCATTCTTGCACCTTGCCCTGTAGCGGTCAAAATCCCCCACATGCAGAACACTTCTGTCCTAAAGCAGAGCATTCTCCTGTGTGAGGATACTCATAACCACACCAGTAGCAAGTGGCCTTGTTGCGCCTCGGTAAAGTGGTGGCTGAAAAGAATAATTTGTTAACAGTTTCAGGAGTTTTCGTTTTTTATGGTGACCTTTCTTAGACTGTCTAGCTGCAGCTTCCATGCGTGCCAGGGCAAGGATTTCGTCTAGCGATCGTTGCTTTTGCAAACGTTTTTTCCAAAAACCTTGAGATTCACACCCTGCCATTACTTGGGATTGCAGTGCTTCCTCATTAGAATATCGCTGGAATTCACAATGCTTCAATTTTATACGTAATCTCATCACAAAGATGTCTAAGGATTCACCTTTTTCATGATGTGTAGTATGAAACATGTCTTTCATAATCTACATTAGTGAGTGGAGTAAAATATTCTGTTAATTTTATATGTAGTTCTTGGTATGAGACCGTGTCAAGATTGATTAGTTCTCCGACAATATCTCTGACGGCAGGGCCCACTGCCATGGACAGTGTGTTTTTAAGTCTGGTTTCATCTTTGAGCCCAATGGCCCCCACATAGAAGTCAAAATCTCATAACCAAGTCACCCAGCGTGGTCCCGGATTGCTTGTATCTCTGATGTCAAAAGCATGTGTTACCTGTAGTACTTGTGACCCTCCACTAGCCGATGAGGGCGTCTCATTTGTATGATCAACCCCAGATGTGGACGAGGGATCTTCTTCTGACATGTTGGGTGGGGTAGTACCGTAGAACGAAATCTGTGTGGTTTACTGTGTGGATTACAAGCCTTCTATTAGCCGTTGGCTCTGTTGTTGTGTTGGTCTGTCTGAAAGTATATCTTCCCCCTACCCCCTTTTATTTTCTTTCTTTCACGCTTTGTTGAAGTGAACTGCTTCCCTTTTGATGTGGAACAAACTCAAGAACTCGTAATATCAAATTGTAATCCCTTTGCTCTCATGTACATGACAGGGTGCTTTGTCACACTTGTGCGGGTTACACTGAGTTGGCATGTGCATTCACACAGCTTTTCCTTACGCTGGGTGTGCTTGATATATTATTCTGAGGATCTTTCCTCCCTTGTTCCTTATTTTTTTATTTTAATGGTGCCGGGCTTTCTTTGAGTATTGTTTGCTTCTCCTACTTCCTGACGTTATGTACTAATGATGTGGGGAAGGTGTGCACATACAAAAGTAAATAGTTAACAGTGCCGGCTTCCGATGCGCTTCCGTACCCTCCTTTCAATTTATTGCTCTTTAATATAGGTATAGGAGAGGCGTGCGTGCTCCTCGGGCGCACAAGTATGACCCGTTGATGTTGTCGGGTTTCCGGTGCTATTTCTTTTTGAAAACTACTCGCGGTTTAGTTGCTGCCAGCTCATGGAGGTGTGCCGATATGTGTAAAGTAGTGCCCAACAGCACCCTCCTGTCGGGCTCCTCACCGGACCACGGCCACTGTTTCACTTCAGCGTTTCCACCTTTCTTCACACGTGTGGAATGCTGCTTAAATACACAGTGCTGGATTCATACACGCCGTTTCCTTGTCACCAAATGTGAGAGTCTTCCTGCATAGTGACGCAGGGCTCATCAAAAAAGGTGAGAAGGCTAGACCAACAAGGCCACAAATACGCACACACAAAGGGTGTTACACTTCTTTATTTCTCCTCATACAACATTAAAATGTCAAAAACCCTGAGACCACATGACGCCCGTGGTCCCCGCCCCCAGCCCTAATCCAATGTCCCGATGTTTATTGTTATGGCCTGAAACAGAGTCTGTCCACATAATGATGTGGGAAGGCTTGATGAGTGACGCTGCAACACGACAGATATAAGTTCAAATAGTGAGTTTCTAGAAGATGTTAGTATTATTTTAAACTATTGCCCCCTTATTAAGGTATTCAATAATATGTGATGTTAGTGGCTCTTAACTACAGTTCGAAGGTGGCCATAGGGAACAATGGTTTAACGCGTATTTTGAAGGTATTTTGTGATGAAAGAATTAGGGGCACGTATGTCATTTATTCTGATTCCCAACGGGCCTCTTTTAGAGACAAAAAGGTAAAGGGTATCTCCTTCTCGCTGGGCGTTCAATCGGACCAGTTTGCATACTAATTTATATACATTAGTATGCAAACTGGTCCGATTGAACGCCCAGCGAGAAGCAGATAACCTTCAGCTTTTACAAAAAATAAAAGTTGATTTGCCATTGTGACGTTCCGCAGTAGAGCGTGGCCTCCAAAGATGGTAGACAGCATGTCGTCATCTTGGGGCCGGTGTTTTTAAACTAAAAACTTGAATTTCTTTTGGGAATGTGAGCATTGTGATGTCATAACTGTGACTTGTGACATCATCAAGTAAAAGAGCGTTTGTATTTGTTGTGTTAAATGTTGTCTGTATATTACCAGAAGTTGTATAGTGTGAGGTGGACAGTTTTGATATTGTGATAGGCTGTATGTCTTGGGAGTGATATTTCGAGAAAGGTACAGTGTTGCTATGAGCAAGCTGTGCATAAAGACCCGCGCAACACGGGGATGACGTCATTGCTAGTCCAGCTATTGCAATTCACCACCTCTTTGTCCTTTATCCGCCTTTCTTTGTTTTCTTGCTCTGCAGCTTATCAAAGCATTGCCCTCACCTCTTTCCTTATCAAGGTGCACATGTTTCACAGTCGACAACTGGGTTACAACCAGAGGGATCCTATGGGGGCTGATCATGATTCAAGGGATCTAGTTGGATGTTCTTGATGAGCCTAATATCGTTCATTCCAGGTGAGCTCAATGTAATATGATTTATAAAGCACAAAACCACAGCCACAAAGGCATCTGGGCGCTAGCCAAACTGGTAAGAAAAAGAGCAGAAAAAGGGGAAAACAATCCCTTCGAGTCTCAAAACAAAAGTGTCTTGAGTGCGCTATGAATACAAAGATGATCTCGAATCTCTCTTAAAGAACCTGGAAATGAGTTCCATAATACTGGAGCAAGGACTGAGAAAGAATGGCCTCCTGCTCGGGCCTTACGAAAACGAGGGACTTCAAGCAAATTAGCAGAAGAAGATCGTAGAGAGCGGCATAAAAGGACAATTTAGATTGAAAGAAAGAAGGTCCTGTATGAAAAAAAGCACGATGAGTAATGCACAGTGCCTTAAGCTTAATCCGACGCTTGACAGGAAGCCAATGGCGTTTGGCTAGGAACTGCAAGGCAGAGGACCAGAATGGAGCATTGAGCGCCAGGCGCTGCAGCATTTTGGCGTACTTGAAGACGGTTGACCAAAAATTCAGGTTGGCCCAAATAAATACTCTTAGAGTAGTCTAAGGCACCCATGATGAAACTGTGACCACCGAAGCCCAGAGCTGCAAAGGCACAAAGGGGAGCACTTTTCTGAGGAGTCCCAGTTTATGAAAGCCTTACCTCCAAAGTGCGGCAATACACCCCTCTCTAGAGCCTGAGGGCAGCAGTTTAACCCCTAGGCTCTTAATCGAAAGGTTAGGTGAGGGACATAGTCCCAGCGAGTCAGGTCAAGATTGATGAACCCAAAATTCAAGTTCTCGATGCAATGATGGACACAACTATGTCAAAGGGACATGATCACATGAGTTCCCATCTCAGTGGATGTGGTTTCATTAGTGCGCTCATACATTTTATGAAAAAGGTTTAGGGCTGGCAGCCTTTGATAAGCTTCAGGTCTCTGAACACCTTTCTGGTCTAGAAGCACTTCAGGATGGAAGGGACCCTTCTCCTTTGACATGTCCTCCTGCATCTAAACAGTGTTGCTCTCTAGTCTGATGCCTAAGGCATTTTTCCTATGGCTCATGAATTGGAGACAAGGTCAACTTTGATGGGTTTATGCGTCTCTATTTTAATGTGGTCACCCTCTGGGTCTTTGAACATGTCTTGAAGCTGGTTGTGGCAGGGGCGGAGTTTAAGGCCTCCACATAGTTAATGGCCTAGACAACTCACGGCCCAAGGCAATGATAACCTGACTTTAGAAGATATAGGTTTTTTATACATTCAGAAAGGTCTATTCTTATGCCATTGCCTTTTCTGGTTTTAGAATGTCATAGACCTTAAGAATACAAAAGGCCTACATTTCTGTCTGGTCCTGGAAGGTTGGCTGGGGCAGTGCATGAAATCTGGGTCTTTTTTCTGCCCCTAAAACGAAGCCGGACAATGTTCATCTTTTGTCATGAGTGGTTGTCATCAAGGTCCAACAGTTATTGCTTGGCCATTTAAGATGGTCATGTACTAAGTACATGTTTCTCTTAGCTGGCACCCAGTAGTGGTCAGGCACATAAACTTATTTAAGTAGAGTAGGCCTTGTGGTCCCAATTAGCCAGAGACATGAGATCTGGACCTCTCTCTCTTTCTTTCTCTCTCTCTCTTTCTATATCTTTTTTTTTTTTTTTTTTTTTATTATGTTTTATTGGTTAAGTATAGTTAAACCTTTAACATTACATCCTTATTCCTTTAGTAAAAAACAATGTTCCTTTGTTAAAACTTTGTTAAAACTTCCCTAGATCCAATTGTCATCAGGCAATAATTGTCCCGTCATTGACTTAATCTCCCCCTTTTCTTATGATCCACAGCCTCATTTATTCAAGATTTGGGCAATCAAAGTAATTCAGCACTTAAGGATCTTGGACTACTCGTAGCGTTCTCTTACAGATCAGATTCTTATTCCTCTTGATTCAAGTTTAACATCTCAACAAATTTCAATGCATCTAGAGTTTTGCCAATTTTTTTCTGCAGTGAGGATTCTTTCCCAATAACTTTCTTCTGTCTCCACAGTGATATTTATTGTGTAACTTCCCATATAGATCTCTCTTTTGCATTTTAAAGCTGGGCAGATTAACATAACATGTCTAATCGTTTCCAGTTGGTCCTTCCGTTTGCAAAACCGACAATATGCAGCTGTTCTGTCGATTTGTCTTCTTTTCCATTTCACTTCTCTGCTATTCCAAATATTAAGTCTGCAACGCAGCAGCAAATCCCGGTAGCGTTCAGTTGGAAATTTCAACAGATATGGCGGTAGGATATTCAAGCCTTTTTTTCCCAGATGATGTTATAGCATAGATTTCTTCTCAATCTTTGTTCCTGGGTTTCCTCCCAATCCTTTTCCAGAATAACTCTTTTTGCTTTGTCCGGGTTATTCTTTAGGGTATCCTCCTCAAGATTTAGTTGTTCCAACTGTGCCTTGCAGCTGCTTTTCCAATCATTAAGCATTTTGTCTTCATTCCGGATGTTCGTTTTGGCTAGAATTTCAAATGGTTTTGGTGGTATATCCAAAATGCACTTTCTGTACAATGATAAGGTTTTCCAGAGTACGACAGAGTTTATTGATTGGAGTCTGAGCTCAGTTCTAATGAGCTCCACTGGTAATGAGGTTGGTAGGCGCAATATTTTTCGCCAAAAATATGCTTCACAGAGATTCCAAACCTCCCATCTAAGGGCTACGAGTGCTTCCGTGCCATAAGTGATGACCGCCAACACTTTTTGCTTGTAGAAGATTACAATTGGAATTAAAGAAAACTTCCCATATCTGCGATGTAGGCAAATCCCTTGATTTGTTAGAGCCACTAGTTTTTCCCGGATCAGACAGTAGTGCGCCTGTTCGTTGCTGTTTTTGTTTATCCTTATCCCCAGGTAGAGTGTCGTTTCCACTTCTTCTAAATTCTGGTTCTCTAATGACCATCGTATTGTTTTACCGGACTGTCTCCTGCCCCGGCTTGATTTCATTGTTAAGATCATGGATTTTTTGATATTCATCTTCATACTATTTTCTTTTAAGTAGTTGTTAAAGGATTCGATCCGTCGTTGTAGGCCTATTGGTGTTTGGTCGATGAATACCGCATCATCAGCGTACAGCATCCAAGGTATTTCTTTTCCATTTATTGTCGGTGGAAATGCACGAATCTTCTCCTGAGCTATGTTCATATCTGCCATGTATAGGACAAAAAGGAATGGGGCTACTGCACAGCCCTGCTTGATTCCTCTATAGGTTTTAATCCTCCTCGAAAGTCCCCCATTGCTTGTAATTTGGACTTGAATTGAGGTATCGGTGTACAATGTTTTAATAGCTTCAAGTAGATCCTTAGGGCATCCCCAGTTTCTCATTTTTAACCACAAGAGCTCTCTATTGATTCCATCGAAGGCTTGTTCGAGGTCAATAAATGCAAGATAGAGCTTTTTTTTCCCGGCTAATGTCTTTGCCTTCAACAAGTTGATCAAAAATAGATTCAAGGCGGTGCCAACTCCACTTACAAAGGCTGTTTGTCTTTCGTCAAGAATTTTTGCCTCGGTGGCCCATTTTTTTAGATCTCTCAGGAGTAGTGACGCAAATAGCTTGCCAATAGAGTCTAGGAGTGCTATGGGCCTGTAATTCCTAGGGTTTTCGCGATCACCCTTCTTATATATCGGTACTATATAAGCCTCCGTCCATGTAGCTGGTATTTGTTTGGTTTTCATGATTTGTTGAAATAATGTGTATATTAGCTCCGTCCAGGCCTCACAGTTTTCTTTTAGTAATTTGTTGGAAATGCCGTCTGGACCGGCTGCTCTTGAGGTGCTAAGTTTTTTTATCAGGGTTCGGATATCATCCTTATCAAAATTCAAGGCCCACGGAGTTGAGTCCGAGATCTCTTTAATAGCTTTTCCCCCACTTTCCGCTTCATAAAGAGTAGTGTAGTGTTCGAACCATTTATCTTCCGAGACCTGATTAATACCTACGGCAGATTGATTGTGCTCTCTGTCGTTAAGTAAGTCCCAGGTACTTCTAGCGTTGTTTGTCGATATGGCTGCTATCATTTTTTCCGCGTCTCTCTGCAGTCTTAGATACCGAGTTTGTCTCAGCCAGTTTTTATATGTTTGTTGACATTTTCTCAGGAGCTCGTGTCTTTCTGAGCTGTTTATCTTTTTTATGCGTCTCAATTCTGACCTGTATTGTTTCCTTCTTAACACAAGTTGTTCATCATACGTATGTTTTATTTTAATGTTCTTTTTTTTAGTTGGATCATACTTAATCTCATGGGCTTCCAACAGCCATTTGTAGTCAACTAGCTCTTCATTGTTGTTTATCGCTTTTTTGTATCCTAGTACTAGATTCGGGATTGCCCGATTTTTAATTCTCAGACGATTTCTTCCTCCTGTAACCTCAGTTTCCATTGTTCTTTCAATTCCTCTGTTAGATTTTATTTCCCAAACGATTTCGGTTGCTAACAGACAGTGATCACTGCTAGTTTGTTTTGTTATTGTGAAGGAGAGTATCCGCTCCAGTGTATTTCCTCCCACAAAGCAATAGTCTAAGCAAGCACCTGATTTCCCACTGTACCAAGTATTGGCCCCTTGAAGATCTCCCTTAGTCTGGCCATTTAACATCTTCATCTCACGGATTCTCATTTCTTGCATCCATATTTTTTCCTTTCCTAGCAGCTGATCAGTAGCTTTGATCTTACCATTTTTGTCTAGGATTTTGATATTTAAATCGCCATTTAATATTATCAGCTGGCCATTTCCCTCCATCATGGATTGATCAATTACCTCCGTGATTGACGTTAAGAAGTTCGTCTGGCCCTGCATATTCTCGCTCCAGTAGATATTGATCAGGACCATTTGTTTTGGGATTTTCGGGGAATCCACTTCAGATGTGACTTTCAGGATTTGCACATAGGGGTTTGGTGTCAGATGTTCTATTACTTTTAGTGGACATTCCAATTTCTTGAGTATCATGAGGCCTCCAAACGGTCTTCCCTTTGGTCCCTTCCTAGCCGGGTTTGTGTATACCTCATAGCCCTCGCATATAGGGGATTTACGTAGCCATGGTTCTTGTATTGAGATAAAATCATATTGGGTCAGGAAATCGCATTTACTAGAGAGCAGATGTTTGAAACCTCTTGTGTTCCACGATGCACATAGGATCCGGGTCTGCTCATTCTCCGTACTCTATTGTTTCTTCTTGGAAATCAAGGCATTTGCCATCCAGGCCCATTCCTTTCCCTGGTTGTTTGCTTTAGTGGGTTTGTTCTTATCCATCTTTAAGTTTTCCGAGTTATCCACTGTGAATCTCAGGGTTTTCAATATCTCTTTATTCTTTTTAGTTGATAAAGACTCTTCCTCCTGAGACTCTTTCTCATTTTTACTTTTTTCATTATTTTTCTTCAATTTCACCCCCGGAGTTATTGATCTTGGTCTTACTGCGATTTCCTTTTTTGTCTTTTTTCTTTGTTCTGTATGGGCTTTTTCTTTTAATTGTCTAGGTTCCTCGTCTAAGTCCTCCAGTCGGAACCCTCTTTTTCTTAAAGTGTCTGATGCATCCAATAGTTTCTGCTTTATATTTTTAGATGACAAGTGCAAGATAACTTGGTCCAGCCTATGTTCCTTTGGGAATTCCACTATTTTTATGTCTTCCGTTGATATCGTCCTTGGCGACAGGGCTTGCTTACAGAGCTCCACCACGTACCTTCTATTTAAGATCACCCTTCTTGGTCCATTTTCTGCTGTTTCTAATTTTAGATAATATCCTTTGCATAAAATGGTTTTCTTCAGGGGTGATCCTAGCGGTAGTTCTTTCCTTTTCTTGACTTCATAGTCCTTTTTTTTTTCCTTATCAGTTGATTCTTTAAGACAAGTGTTGTTCTGGATTTTTTTTTCAATCCTCCCTCCCTTCACCATTTCTTTTCTTTTTTGTTCCAATGTCTTAAATCTAATAGATTCCTGGTCAGAGTCCAATTCAATTTCATTTGTACCTGGTCGTCGTTCTTTTTCCCTGATGTTTTCTTGGGCATTTTTCTTGTGGGGCTTTGACTTCAGGTCTTCCTTAGATTTTTTGGTTAGGTCTACTGTATCCCAATTGTCTAAAGTTTGCCAATCCGAGGTAGTTAAGCTATCCCAGTCTTCCTTCTCACTATCAGATTCCATCAGCTCAATGAGGTCACTCAAATTCGCTTGCTGCTCTGGATCCTCCCTGCTTTCTTCCCTTAACTCCTTTGCTTGATCTTTTAGTCCCTCGGACCCTATATGACTACTCATACTCATCTCTCTTCTAGATTTCTTGGCACAATTTGTGTTTTCTCTTCTTGGTGGAGTTCTTAGATTTCTCAAAAAGGCTCTTGAACCATTTACTTTACGTTTAAGGGATTCATTTTTGGGTTTTTTCCCTTTTTCATTCGATGCACTCGTAATCTCCTTACCATTTCGGTGATTCGGATCCTTCGGTGTCACCCCAGCAAATATTGCAAAAGAAGATCGTTCTAGATTTGTAGAGTTCAGCTTGTTAGTCTCCTTTATCCCAGACGGGATCAGGATCACCTCTTCCTGTTGTTGTACCTTTTGATTCGGGAGGTTAGTTGCATCCTTTTTCAATTTCATTGGTCCCTTGCCTTCTTTAAGCTTTGTGTCAGGACAGTCCTCCTTATGCCTTTGGTTATTATGTTTATGGGTACTTATCATCCATTTACAGTCTTCCAGGACCGCTTCCATTAATACAGATTTATCAATCGCATCACGTCTAGCTAGATCACTGAGGCGAGATTGCCAAATTTGAGTTAATTCAGCTTCTTTGTTTGTTCTTTCATTTAAGCTCTGCAGGGCCGAGGTCATATTAACATGATTCTCTTTTATTTGAGTGTTGCTGATGGTTACCTCTTGAATAGAGTCTTTAAGTTCCTCATAGAGCTTAAGAAAAGGGGCTAGTGTTATAGTTAGCGATGACATAACCACTTTTTCAATATGGTTCAAATCTTTTTCTCTTTCAGTTTTGCAGGCCTCAGTTATTATCCCTAGGATTTGTTTATCCCATGTGTCTCCTGTAGGCCTGTTTTCCTCTTCCCAGTTTAAGCGGCTGGCTAGATTACTTCCCGTGTGATCCTTTCTTACTTCAACCTTTTCCATATCTTCGTTCACCCTCGCCACTGGCAAAGTTTTATTTCTGTCGTCCCAAAGTGGCAAGTGAGTTCCTTTCAGGGCTGTCCTATTTTCTCGAAGGCCAAAAGGAGATATGACGGTATTCTCAAACTGTTCTTTATCCAAGGCAGCCATTTTTTCGTTGATCAGGCAGAAACTCCTTTTTTCTCTTCCAATTTTATCCGTTATTGTAGTAATGTCTTGCATGATTTTATCTGCCAGGCTAAGATTACTCAAGCTTGCCAGTGCAGTGTCTGCTGCATTGTTGTTATTCAATCTTTCTAACGGCCTCCGCCCTCCCAAGCGAGAACTAATGGATCCTGTGTCATAGTTATCTGTAAGAATTCCTTTATTTACTTCCTTTAGGGGCTTTACAGTTCGATTCCCCTTCTCCTTTGTTGGGCTAGCTGCTATGGTGTATTTCCTCAATGTGGGACTAATCCTTTCTTCCCTATATGGTTGGAAAATGTCTATCGGATCTTGCATTATCATTGAAGTCCTTCTAAGGTCAGTATTTTTATTCTGCTTGATCGAATCCTGCAGAGCGTCTTCGATATGTCCCAATTCCAGCACGTCCCATTTGTCAGCTTGATCTACTGTTTGCTGGCTATTTACAATACTAGCCACGCCAGGGCTAAATTGTGCCGCTAATGATCTTATAGGGTTTTCTAGACTCATGTCCAGGCTTTCTTGAATTATTGAATCACTAAGATCCACCCCTATTCCATCTTTAGGAACTGTTCCGAGGGCCTCATCCTCTGTTTGTAGCGCCTTCTGATTTCCTATCGCGTCTACAAGTGGATTAGTTGACAATTGGTTTGACTTTGTTATCTCCTTTCCCTGTGTGGAGCTAGTGTCCTTACCTGCTGACATTTCAGCAGGTAGAGCTACTTTCCCCTTGCAAAAATCCTCAATTGCTATTTCAGCTACTTCATTGGATTCTAGAACGCTTTGTTCAGTTTCTTTCCTCTCACAAATCCCATCAGATACCACCTCTACCTGGCCTGGAGATGATGATGGGGAAAGAGTTTTTGTAATTTCTCTTTCCGTGGCGGTAGTACATGCCATGGGTAGTTCTGGAGAATTAGGTGCCAACCACAGATTGTCACCGTTTTCCTCCGGCTGTGAGAGTGCTTTCTCCATATTGGATTGATTGTCTCCCACTGATAAGCTTTTTCTTTTATCAGTGCCAAATGGTAGTCGGCTTTGTTTTAGCGTCGTGGGTCTCAGGGTTTGCTCCGGGCTCCCATTTGCTTCTGGGAGTGAAGCGAATCTCTCTCTTACCTGCAGGCGTGTTCTTAGTCCTGTTGCTTGTGTACCCTTTGAGATCGGGATTAACTTCATTGTCTCGAAGGGGTCTTCGTTATCTCTCGCCTCAGTAGCTTCCCGCAGCTGGTAGACAAGCAACACCTGTACCGCCACCGCAAGCAGCCAAACAGCTTAACAGCTCCTCTAATCCAAAACAAACGATGCCCTTTGCGCGCCGGGCTTAGCGCCGCAAAGGTGTCCGGGGGCAGGTCTTATTGCACTTCCTGGTGTCGTCACAGAGGGCGGGCAGGGGGCGGAGCCAACTAGCGCAGCAGCGCTCGAGCCTGCACGGCTCTCTCCTCGCAGGCAGGCACCTCAAATCCTCCAACGGCTGTCAGAGGGCAGGTGGGGGGGTGTAGAAGGGTCGCAGCCACAGCTTAACAGCTCCTCTAATCCAAAACAAACGATGCCCTTTGCGCGCCGGGCTTAGCGCCGCAAGGGTGTCCGGGGGCAGGTCTTATTGCACTTCCTGGTGTCGTCACAGAGGGCGGGCAGGGGGCGGAGCCAACTAGCGCAACAGCGCTCGAGCCTGCACGGCTCTCTCCTCGCAGGCAGGCACCTCAAATCCTCCAACGGCTGTCAGAGGGCAGGTGGGGGGGTGTAGAAGGGTCGCAGCCACAGCTTAACAGCTCCTCTAATCCAAAACAAACGATGCCCTTTGCGCGCCGGGCTTAGCTTTCTCACTTTCTCTTTCTCTCTTTCCCTCGCTTTTTCTCTTTCTCTCTCGCTATCTTCCCTCCCTTTCACTTTTGGAGTGAAGTGTTCAGATTCAGATGGTTGGGAAGACTCTGATTCCCTTTACCTTTGTTGCTTCCCTATTGTGAGGAGGAGGTTTGTTTATGTGGGGACCTCATCCCTTGTTACTTAGAGATGACAAAGGGAATAATACAGTGTTTGATTATTTATTTGTTTTTCCAGAGCTAATGGAACAGTCTCTGCTTCTAGCGCAGCTTGCTAGCTAGCTTCTTACTAAACCCATTATGGAGGCCAGGGGAACTTGGGTTGCAGCCTTGAGAATGTGCGGCCTCCTTGGAGAGATATTTGTCAGAGCAGGACATGGGGTGGCTAACGGGAGCTTCATGGAAAAGAGGGGTGGTATTTGGGTGAGAGCAGGGAGTGAGTGGTGGTGGTTGATATGAGCAGGTTCGAGAGAGCGTTTTACCCAGACAGATGCTGTGGTTTCCAGGTAAGGGAACCATGCACAACCTTTGAGAGGATGGTTCGTCTTTATGGAGTGGTGCCTGCTATATAGGGAGGGGTCCCCATATCTGCCTCCATGCCAACTCATGGAATGTCTTCATCTATCGTATTTTGAGAGGCACCCAAGAGAGAAGTTTTGTCACCAGGGTAGTCCTAGCAGAGCCTCTTATACAGTTTCTGGGGATAGTGCAGCATAGATAACTCACTGTGGCCGAAGTCTGTCCCCACACTGGACGCAACAGTTTGCTTTCACCTCTTTGCGAGGTCTCGCTGCAGGTTGTGTAATTTCCTGACCTGACGTTATTACTCCCCCTGTGATAGGAAGTATCCTTCTCGCTGGAACCATGTCTTAACCGGAAGTCTGAGCGGAAATTAACTATTATCTCAAAGGGAAATTCAAATTCAAATATGATTGGGAAGGAGTTCTTATATGAAATATTAAAATGTCAAGATCAACAGAAACTTCATTGTAAATTGAATAGCCCTCTTCTCCAGGAGAAAGAGATGTGTAAGACAAAGTTACTCGCTGTAACCTCGTTGTGCATTAGCCCCACCATAACTGTTATGAGAATTAGGGAAAAGAATGAGGCCGTTTTGTTGCTTAAGAAGCTTGGTTATTAGATGCAAAGCAATGAATGGAAAGGGCATGGTCAGTGGAGTGCTGGAAGATGTTTGGTGGTATATGTGTGTATTTAACTGGGTGGAACCAACTCATTTGTGAGAGACGCAGATAAAAGAAATTGCTATTAGTATAGCAGATAACAAATGAGTCATGGTACTCCTCATAATGTTACAAAAATGAGGTTTTTACACAAATGATAAGCCAAGATGAGCACGAGTGGCAGAAAATTGCAAATCAGTGCCACAGGCTATTTTCTGTGATGGCTTGATAAAATGGCGTTCATTGGAATTTAAAAGGCACAACGTACGTCATAGGGATTTAGGGGTGCGTTGTATTTGGCGCAGCATTTTGCTACAGGCTGTGCTTTTGTATCCTCGGGACTCTCAGACTCCATCTTTACAGGTCCTGGTGCGCTGTGTCCGCCAATGCAAAATGTGAGGTAGTTGGCCCCTTTTTCCTTGACACGCATGTGCATTAGACAGAGTACTTTGAAGTGGATGCCTCTGGGAACAGGTAAACAGTTCAGCCATTTTAAAAGATCGCCTTGGTATGTGAATTAAGTAAACGGGGAAGGCAGAAGACAAATGGCACTGCATTACTTAAATACCACAATATGTCTTTGAAGGAAGACACGTTAGACACACTGAGAAGACACACCTGAAACCTTATGATCAGAAAATAATGTTTAGTGACTTGACATAAAAATATCCTCTTGTGGGGACATCACGTGATCGCGGGAGCGTGTTCTCGCGAGATCTCGATGCACGGGATCTCGCGAGCCCACGCTCCGCGGGAAAACGTTCCCGCTTCACAGTTGGCGCCCTGCCAGCGAGAGCGGTCGCACAGGAGCGCTGCTCCTGATTTCACAGAAAGGAGAATCATCTCCAGGACCATCTCTACAGCTCATAGGGCATAACACCACAGCCAATGGAGGCTTCATGGGGGCCCTATGAGTTTACAGCGTGCCACCGGTGAGCACAATCCTTCCACAGTGAAGTAACTGGGGAAGCACAGGACCTGGTCAGTTCAACAGTGAGTAAGCGCCCCGCGCCACCAGTCCACCTTAAGACATTCTCCCTTGTTCTCAGTCAATAAAGACTGTTAGAAACCCTATTGCGTCCTGTCATCCATTCAGGCCACAACATAACTGGCGACGAGGATACCTGAAGTCCCACGGACCCACCATGCAAGGCGCCACGCCACCCCCTGCGTTTCTACCCCTGCCAGGGACTCCGGCGATTCCGTGGATGCAATGGGAACCCCTTTTTTCCACCTACTTGGAAGCGGTGGGCGGCACGCGATATGCCCCCATCAGGAAGAGGGCGATGCTGTTGAATGCGCTAGGGGTTGAAGGTCAACGTATCTTTGCAGGCCTTAAAGAAATACCGGCGGCCGACGAAGACGCCGATGACGACGACGTGTACAAAGAAGCCACGCGTCGCATCATGAAGAGGTTCACCAATAAGGAGAATATTGTACTGCATAGGTTGAGATTCTACACTCGCAAACAGGAAGGGAGCGAAACCGTGGATGACTACATCACCAGGATGAGGGAACTCGCTTCTCTGTGCGCCTTCGGAGAAAATGCAGAACAGGTCATCTGCGACATGCTCGTCGTCCACACCAACTCTAGGAAAGTGCAGGACAAATTCATCCAGGAGAAGGAGGTCACCCTCGACAAAGCCATCCAGATTGCCAGGGCGGAGGAAGAAACCTCCAGCAGACGCAAGGAGGCGGGAAGTCACCTGCCTGTGCCCGAAATGGCGGCGCTACAATGGAGAGGTCGCAGAGACAAGCAATCCCGCGACGGCCCCAAGGACAAAAGTCCCAGGAAAAAGGAGGCACTGAAATGCTACAGATGCGCCAGTCTCAAGCACATGGCGAACGACCGCGACTGTCCCGCCAGGAATAAAGAATGCTCCAAGTGCGGACGCATTGGCCACGTGGCTCCAGCATGCATGTGGCGGGAGAAAACCGTGTCCCGTGTCGACGGTGACTGCACCTCCACCGATGAGGATGAACTGCTGGACAGACCCATGGTTGTCATGGTCAATGCCCCCCATGCCAGGAGGGAAAAGCCCCACTGCACCATTAAAGTGGACGGAATGGAAACGCGCGTCATGGCTGATTCGGGATCCGACCTCACCATTCTGCCCATCGACACGTACAAGGAGATGATGGGACAAGAAAGAGTGGAGATTAGATCCACCAGGCAAAAACCCACCGTGTTTGGAGGGGCAACGGTCGACCTGTTGGGCTACGTCAAGGCCCGCATCGATTTCAAGGGGAGGTCTACCACCACCAAGGTGTATTTTTCCCCCAAAGGTCCTGCCGTGCTGGGGTGGGATGACCAACACAAACTCAGCATGAAACTAGATCCCAGCACTCCGGAACAGGTGCTCATGATCTCGTCAGGAGCAGCGCAAAACTATAAGGAGATCTTTCCAAACCTGTTCTCCGAGAGACCGGGAAAAGTGAGAAACTTCGTACACAAAATTCGACTAAAACCCAACGCCACCCCAGTCAAGCACAAAGTAAGGGCGGTGCCTGCCACCGCAAGACCAGCTTTGGACGCTCACCTGAGGAAGATGGTCGAGGAAGGAACCATCGAAACCGTGGAATCCTCGCAATGGCTGAGTCCGGTGGTACTAGTTAAGAAGAAGTCCAGCAACGACCTCAGGATCTGCATCGACCTGAGAAGCCTGAACTTGGAGGTGATCACGGATAGCTTTCCGCTCCCCAGCATCAACGAGATTGTCCTCATGATGAAAGAGGCGGCCATTTTCTCGAAGCTGGACATGCGGGATGCCTATCACCAGATCCCCCTACACAAGTCCTCCCGCCCCCTGACGGCGTTCATCACTCCTTTTGGCACCTTCCAATACACCCGCATGCCTTTCGGGTTATCGTCCGCAGCATCCGCATTCCAGAGGATGATGAACTCTCTATTGAAAGGCCTCACCAACGTCTCATTCTTCCAAGACGACATTCTGGTATACGCCAAGGACAGCGAGACCCATGACAAGGCGCTCAAGTCAGTCCTAACCAGGCTTCAGGAGGAAGGCATTCGCCTACGCCATGAAAAGTGTGTCTTCGGGGTGAACAAAGTAGAGTATCTTGGGTACTGCATCTCGAGTGATGGGGTGAGCCCCAAAAGGAACCTCATGGAGGCCATTACTGAGGCGCCGGCGCCGATGTCTAAAGAGGAACTGCGCTCATTCTTAGGCCTAGCTGAGTACTATGCCAAATTCGTCCCCAGGTTCTCTGAGACCACGTCTCCCATGAGGGAGCTTCTGAAGAAGGGGGCAGCGTACTCTTGGGGCCCAGAACAAGATGAGGCCTTCGGCGAAATCAAGAATAGGATTCTACACGCGCCGTGCCTTAAACCATACAACCCTGAATGGGACACCTACATCACCACTGACGCCAGCGCATACGGCCTAGGGGCCACCTTGACCCAGAAAAAGGGCGACACAGAGAACATTGTGGCGTTTGCATCCAAGGCATTATCCTCATCCGAGAAGAATTACTCTACGGTAGAGAAAGAGATGTTGGCATGCGCTTGGGCCGTCGACTACTTCAGATCATACGTATGGGGGACAAGATTCAAGTTGATCACCGATCACAAGCCGCTAATCCACATGTTGAGCCCGGGCGGCACCAGGACGGCCACCCCCAGACTGGCCAGGATCGCCGCGAAGCTCCAAGAGTACACCTACGAGATACAACACATTGCGGGCTGGAAAAACGCACAAGCGGACTGCATGTCCAGGCTCCTCAACCAAAGCGCCCCCGGCACCACATTCCTGGAAGACGAATGTGTCGTTGCGTCCATCGGCGACCTGAGGAACGTCGAGTACATGGAAATGAGCGAGCGCCACTGGCAAGAAGAGTTCGAGCAGGACCTCGCTCTAAGGCACGTAAGCACCTGGGTTCGAAATGGATGGCCCAACGAGAGAGCGATCCCTGAAGGCCTTCGCCCCTACTGGAAGGTGAATGAGGAAATTACCGCCATGAACGGTCTCATTCTCAGAGGTGATCAAATCATCCCACCCAGCGGAATCCGTAAAGTCATACTGTGCAGAGCACACTCGGGCCACTTAGGGTGCAACATGACCAGAAGAAGGATACGCGACGCATACTGGTGGCCAGGTATGGACCAGGACGTTCGGCAGATGGTCGACAGGTGCCACGAATGCTCCAACAGCGACAAGCGCCTAGCCGTGAGGCAAGCCCCCATGCTGCCCACCGAAGTCCCCAAAGGGGTGTGGCGAAAATTGGGGCTGGATTTCATAGGGCCGCTGGACAACATGCCCCCTGAGCACAGATACGGGATAGTTTTGGTCGACTACTTTTCCAAATGGGTGGAAGCTGACTTCACCCCGGACATCACTACGGGAACAGTCATTGAAACTCTCACCGCCATATTTCAGCGGGAGGGCCTGCCCGAAGAACTCGTCACGGACAACGGAGTCCAACTAGTATCCAGGGAAATGGAAAAATTTCTCAAGCTTAACAACATCAAACAGCGGAAAGCGAGTCTATACCACCCACAGGCAAATGGCCTAGTCGAGCGGGCCAACCGCTTCATCAAAGGGGCGCTGCAACTGGCCCACGCCTCGGGCCTAGACCCATACAAGACGGTCAAAGAAGCCGTAGCGGCTCACCGTCTCACCCCCAATGCCGTCACAAGTGTTTCTCCGTTCCATCTGCTGAGGGGGAGAAGGGCGGCATCCTCACTGGTACCACCATGGCTTCAGCAAGTGAGGGCCGACGAAGACGTCGACATGGCTGACGTAACGTGCCGCATGCAGCGCAACAAAGAAGCAATGAAAGCACAGGGGGACTTGCGCCGAGCCGCTCGACACACACAAGTCAACAAAGGGGATCTGGTGAAGATACGACTTCCCCACAAGGACACCATCACAGGTTCCAAATACAGCAGTCCCATAGAAGTCATGGAGAGAGGGACAAACCACATCCGCACCAGCGATGGCAGGAGATGGAATCTAGAGAGGGTAGCCATGTACCGCAGGAAAGATGATACTGTACACTCCCCTGGAGACACTGGAGGAGATCAGGTCTGCCAAGAGCCATACGAGAACCATCATCTCCCGAGTGGAGACATCGTAGAGCCGCAACATCGCAACGATCTCGCAAGCTCCCTTTTCCCAACCACACCCAGGGGATCACAGCAAGGAGCTGGGCAAAGAGATCCCGATTCACCAGCACCCTCACAAGGACACTTCATCGATCCCGCTACATACCCGGATCCTGGCAGGCCCCAGAGAGAGAGAAGGAAGCCCGGGAAATATGCGGACTTCATCATGGAGTGACCTCCCATTCCTTTTTCCAGCAGAGGAGGTGTGTGGGGACATCACGTGATCGCGGGAGCGTGTTCTCGCGAGATCTCGATGCACGGGATCTCGCGAGCCCACGCTCCGCGGGAAAACGTTCCCGCTTCACAGTTGGCGCCCTGCCAGCGAGAGCGGTCGCACAGGAGCGCTGCTCCTGATTTCACAGAAAGGAGAATCATCTCCAGGACCATCTCTACAGCTCATAGGGCATAACACCACAGCCAATGGAGGCTTCATGGGGGCCCTATGAGTTTACAGCGTGCCACCGGTGAGCACAATCCTTCCACAGTGAAGTAACTGGGGAAGCACAGGACCTGGTCAGTTCAACAGTGAGTAAGCGCCCCGCGCCACCAGTCCACCTTAAGACATTCTCCCTTGTTCTCAGTCAATAAAGACTGTTAGAAACCCTATTGCGTCCTGTCATCCATTCAGGCCACAACACCTCTGCATAAAGGGTGCCTTGCTCTGTCAAATCAAACCTGTCTGCTGGGAAATAATAATGAGCTAGCAGTGCCATTAAATGCTGAACTCTATGCCAATAGGACGAGCATACTCGTCCTTAGCACTTAAGGTTAACTGCTGCTGGGGATTGAATTAAGGCGTTACCCCAATTGAATGCAAAGTAGCTCTCACTGTGTGCAACCTGCAGGTCTCTGGTTAAATCTCAGGCGGGCTTGATTCTGAGTTTTGCCTGCATGAGATTGACAAAACACTACCGGTGCATTAAGTAAGACTTTATTGAAATCATCTTTACTATCAGAGAGATCACTGAGCGAAGATGGTCAACAATGTGACCCATTCCTTCACTTTATTGTGTTTTTCTAATATACACCATAGCACAAATATGCATTTGCACTCTATTTTGACGGATAAACAGATTACCATAAAACTTAACACAAATCTAGTGAAACCCATCATCCACTTCCACGGGATAAGGTGGTCATACCTGGATTCAGTTAAGAGCAGATATTTCGATTGTTTACAGTGTGAAGGAATGACATTCACCAGTTGGGTACAGAGTTCACTAATATCACTAGGCAGTTTTTAGTCCCATGGACGGCAGGTCCATCCTGCTCTCGGGAGCTTACTGCAAACCCACGCTGGAGGGACTGTGCCTCCCACAGAAAGGGGCCCACTCCCTTTCTATATCATATGCACGTGCTTTAATCCAGAGGGTGAGCTTTTCCATGTGATATGTTTGCTGAACATTTTGGAACCATTCGGCTTTACATTGGCCTTCCACCCTCTTTCATAACCCCACCAGGCGCGACTGAGCAGCCAAGACCATTTGAGGGACCACGTGTAGTAGCGATTTCGTCCACCCTTCTTTAGGAAGGAGGACAGAAAGAATCAGAAGAGGGTCCATGTCGTCCTCATGCTCTTTCGTCAAAGACTACACTCCAGCCCAAGAGTGCTGCGGCCCTTTACAGGACCACCAAACATGCTAAAACGTAGCTCTATGACCACAATTCCTCCGACACAGATCACTCACTCATACATATGTGGAAACAGGCAGCATTTTATGTTCTCTCGTAAGCACTGGCCGTGCCACTGCAATGGACAGCGCAGCACCACAGCCATGATTAGTGATATAACACAATAAAACCGTAAGGCAATGTGATTGGCAGAAATAAAGAAACCCGGAAGGCTTTGTGGCTTTGACATTATCCTCTGCTCAGGACATAGATAAACCCAGTGACACGTCAAACATGAGAATGAGGCACCCTGGCCTGAAAAACGAAATGGGGTCAAGTGGGTGTTATTCACCAAGCCGTGGCTTGTTATGTATGATGGAGCAATTGACTGCGTGCCGAGATTGTTTCACTTGGATGGGCAAGCATAACTTTACAGGCACATCACAGTAATGCTAAGCCATTTTTGGCTTACTGCACAAAAACCCAGACTCATTTAAAAGTGGAAAAGGTCGCTTTAATGTGACAGGCCAAAGCTTACAATCAAAACGCTTAACTGGCTCCATGGCCTAACAAACTCAAGAAATATTTTAACATCTAATTAAATAAATTAAACATTTTCATTTTCATTTTCCCCCAACAATTAAATAATTAAATAACCCATTTCCTCCCTAATGATCCCTTGGATCCTACCGTCTCCTTGCCCCTTTTCCAGGCGTCCCGCTTTCTCCCAGGGGCCATGCCCCTCCAGGCTCAATACCTGTTCCCCCGGGGTGACCTGCTTGTGCAAACAGCGCCACCCCATCCTTTCCCGTGTCATTCCCCCATTGTGCTTCCCTCCCCCCACATCAAAAGGGGCCATGCCCCCGGCACCAGAAGAACCCTCCCCCGAAGAGTTCTTTCTGCCCCACCACCCCCCCCCCCCCCAAGTTTTTCTACCTCAAACTTTTTACCCAGTCTCCTAGCCAAGAACCCAAGTCTGCCAGGTAGTGATTATTCCCATACACGGACAAGTGTACCCCATCCTCTCTAAAGATAAGGAGACCCTCATATGTTGTTTCCTTATGGTCCATGACCTGCACCGCCACCGAGGCACAAAATTTGACCATTTCTCTGTTTATCCCCTTCCTGGCCCGCTCTATTGCTCCCTCACTTCTCGCTCCCCTCCAAACTCTTCGCGGCAATAACTTAGTCCACACCACCACTGCTTGAGGCCACATTTCCCACACCCACACTAAGTCCCTCTTCATTTTCTTTAGCAGAGCCACCCCCGTATCTCTCACCAGGTCATTCTCCCCTGCATGCATAATCACCACCTCTGGAACCCCATAGCGTTCCCTCATCCCTGCCAATATAGGAAGCAGCTGATCCCACCGCAGGCCCCCCAAACCGTGCCATCTCACCACCACTTCCTTGTAACTGCACCCCAGTTGCCTTCCAAACACCCTTTTCTCCGCCTCTTTCCCAGCCCACTTAACAATTGAATGGCCAACAATCCAAACTTGCGCCAACTCCCCCTTCTTTCGCGCAGCATCTGAAAAAGAAATACAAAATCACTGACAAGTCAAAATATTTCAACAACAACAGTTGGCCCACAAGGTCCTACTCCACCTTCCTTCAACATTCCCCTTTATCAAACTCCCTGACGTACCCCTTGTATTTCCCAGACCTCCAACGCCCCAATCTTTTCACCTTGTCCTCTGAAAAACCCAGCCTGGTACCCTCAGATGCTGCGCCCATCCTAAAGGAATGAGTCCCAAAATCCTCTGCCTTTCCTCCCACTGCCACCAGCGCCTTCCGCAATACCCCTAGCACCTGGGCCGCTGAAACCGGCGATCCATCCGCATGCTGAAAAACCAAGCCTGTCTTACCCCCACAGTGCTCCTTCCACATCTTGCCTGCCTGAACTGGGCATAAAACCTTGCTCCCTGGACCCAGCAGAACCCAAGAGCCCCTTCCCTTCTGGTCCGTTTTAGACCTTTTAATCTTGATGTCTAAACCTTCTTCTGTAATTTGAACATCTTCCCATTGCAGTCCCCCTACCCCACCTTTTCCCCCGACCAACTCAGAAACCCTAAAAGCCCCAAAGAATAACCACGTAAAACAAGTCGCAAACAATTCCCCTTCCCATACCGACCAGCAAACTCCCCCTACCACCTCAATCAACCTCCGCAGCAATTCCACCGATATCGGCCTCCTCTTATCCTTGTCCCTCTTACTCTCCCTTGCCCATCCTTCCAACATCCTACTCGCCATTTCCCCCCACTTGGCTGAAAACCCCAAAACCATTTCCCATAAAAGGCAATCCCCGCTAGCTTCCCCGCTATCGTTGCCCTTGACCAGCCCCTGTCCATGCACCTCAGGAGGAAATTTGTGACATCATCCCTCCTCCGCTCTTCCGCATCCCATCTACCCTTCCAACTACAAGCTCCTCCTCTAATAAAATCCTCCCATGCCCTCCTGTATGACTTCTTAGACGCCAAGGCCAAAGAACCCTCTACCAAAGCCAGCGCTCTCAGCTTCCTATCTTCCACAGCTCCTCCGGAATCTGCTGCCCCTCCTGATCTGCATCTGGTGCCAATCCATGGAATATCTGCCATTGAAAACGAGATAATGCATCAGCGATGCCATTATCCTACCCCGGCACATGTGTTGCCTTAAACACCACATTCCATTCCATGCAACGCAGAACAAATTCTCTCATCAGTCTTGCCACCCTCTGATCCCTAGCTGACTGCCTGTTCACCACATGGACCACGCATTCGTTGTCAACATTGAAGTTCACCTTCTTGTTTTGCAACTCCTTCCCCACAACTCCAATGCCACTAGTAATGGAAAAAATTCGAGAAATGCTATACTCCTCCCTTCCTTCAACCACCGCGCTGGCCACTTCTCCGCACACCACTTTCCCCCCCAAAACACTCCGAAACCTCCGGCCCCTGCTGCATCCGAAAATATCTGAACTTCCCATGTCACCGGGTCTCCCTGCAACCACATTGACACTCCATTGAAACTCTGCAAAAAGCGCAGCCAAATTCTGCAATCCTCCCTCACTGCCCCCGATACTCTTATCCGATGATGTGGGCACTTTGCTCCCGCCATGGCCCTTGCCATGTTCCTGCAAAACGTCCGCCCTGGGGCCACCACCTTACATGCAAAATTCAGATGCCCAACCAATCTCTGCATCTCCACCAGCATCATTTTCTTGGCCCCCACCGCTTTCTCCAACAGTACCACCAATTTGCTCACCTTGTCGTGCGGCAAGAGTGAGGTCATGGCCACTGAATCCAGTTCAATTCCTAGAAATGTTAACACCACTGCCGGCCCTTCTGTTTTGTCTTCGGCTAATGGTACACCCAGCTCCTCCATCAATTCCTGAAACAACTTTAGCATTTCTCTGCAATCCTCCTCTCTTTTTGCCCCGCTAATGAACAGAAAATCATCCAGATAGTGCAGCACACTCTCCCACCCCGAGCTGAATGAGAAAACCCACTGTAGAAAAGAGCTGAACCGTTCAAACAAAGCACAGGAAATTGCGCACCCCATTGGCAATGCTTTGTCTATGTATATGCGGTCCTCAAACTGCAAACCCAACAACCAAAAATCCTCCGCGTTCACCGGCAATAACCTGAAAGCCGCCTTGATATCGCACTTGGCCATGAAGGCCCCTCGCCCTTCCTTCCTTATCAGCTCAACCGCCTGGTCAACACTTGCATACACAACCCCACATTCTTCCGGGGCAATGAAATCATTAACTGACATACCCTCCAGCCATGACAAATGATGAATCAGTCTGAACTCCCCCGGAGCTTTCTTGGGCACCACCCCCAATGGGGATATCACTAAGTCACCCGGCATGTCATCAAATGGGCCCACTATCCTTCCTGCCGCTATTTCCTTGTTCAATTTTTGTCTTACCACCTCAACATTCTCTCTCGCCGACTTCAAATTTTCAGCCCACCGACGCACCCTTGGGCCCTGGTAACCTAATCTAAACCCCTGACAAAACCCCTCACTCAAAATCTTAGCCCCTTCCCTATCCGGATAAAATTGCAACCATTTTTCCAACACACCCACTTTAATTGGAGTAAAAGCTTTTCCCCACAACCCCTTTTCCTGAACCTCTCCCCCTCCCCCTGTCTCCCTGTTGGAAACACTGCGTGAGAGGGTGTTTTCCACCACACTTGCTACACTCGTGCCTGAACCTACACAGGGTCCTTGTGCAGCCGTCCTTATTATACCCCCAGCACGCTGCTGAGGACTGACCCCTGCCTCCTCCCCCTGCCCCCTCATGGGCGGGGTGACCAAGAAAGGGCCGGAAAGGCACAGGCAGCCCACTTGCTGTGTGCAATGTCGGAGCAGGCCTCGTTGGGGCCATCCATTGCAGCCAGAGATCCATATCTATCTACCCCCCAGACCGCATGACTGTCCTCTGCCATTCTCGCTCTGAATTCCTCATCATACCTTACACAGGCAAAGCCCCCAAAACTCGTGAAAGCCTTCCTTATTACATCCATATATTTAAGCAGGGCCACGCAACGCTCCGGGAATTTTTCGCAATACACACTGGCATAAATGATAAACGTCGACGTCCAATTCTCAATAGTCACCGGGACCCTTGGGCGTGAAGCCAGTTCCCTCTCTTCCTCCTTAGACCCCTCCTTTGCTCTCACTTCCCTATGGAGCAATTTAAAGACATCCACAAATTCCCCCGCCTGAATCTTCTCCCTGGTCGCTGCCATCAAGTGCGCCCCCAATGGTTTTGTTATCCCCATGTATGGCAATTTTTTCTCCTTTCCTTTCACTTCAGCCTCCTTATCTTTTCCAGCTTGCACTTCGAGCACCAATGGCTCCACTACCTTGTACGTTTGGACCTCCACTGAGCAAATGCTCTTCTCAACCCCCGCGGCTCCAATGGCCTGCACACCAACTTCTTTCCTTACACCTTGAAGTCCAGACCCTTCATCCCCTGTCCCCCTTCTTGTGACCCCTCTCTGCCATGCAAATGACCATTCCCTTTCCCGCTCACCTCTTTCCACACCTGCCGCCTGTGGTCTGACGTCCACACCGATGCTCCTCCTCTCCTTTCTTAGAGGGCTCCTACTGCGGGGACAAAACATGTCAGCACACTCACCCAGCCAATAGTTCCCCTGACCCCTTCCCCCCGTCCACCCTGCACTTCCCTTTCCATATCCCACCTCAAACTTCTTCTCTCCTCCCCCCATTTCCCTTTCTGCCTTACAATCTTCCACTTCCCATTGCCCCACATATTCCTCCTATCCAACTTCATCAGCCCTTAAATACTATTGCGGATGCGAGCTCATGCCCGAGTTGAGTTGATGATCTTCTTGCGAGCCCGGGGCGTCCGCCCCGCCACTCCTTTGACGTCTTCTCGGCGGGGTTGTGGAAACGCCTGCCTGGTCCTCTTCTCTCGGGCGAGGCGTTCCGTCCTCCACCCTGGAATCCTCATCGCTAGGGGCTGTGCTGCGCCCTCTAGGCTCTCCTTGCGCTGACCGAGGAGGGGCCGTACTGAAACCCTCTACCTCCACCTGACCAGCGGGGGCTGCGCAGCACCCTCCGCCCTCACTCCTCCTACCCGGGGGGGCCGTTCCGCGCCCCACTCTAACCTCCTCAAATGACGGTGACCTCTCCCTTCTTCTCCCCCCTGCACTCTTCTGCAGGTATTTACCCCCTTTTCCCCTTTGCCCTGTCACCCCCCTCTGCACCCCTTCACTGGCTCCACTCTGATTCCTTTGAGCCACCTCCATCTGAGAATTCCTATCTCCCCTAGAACTAATACTCGCTCCCTCACCTCCCCTCTCCCCGCCGATGGGGTGCAAGCCACCACTGCTGTGAGAGCCCCATCTGCCGCTGCTCTACGCTGCGGCCTACCACCACTTATCTCCCCCTCCCCTGTGACCTCACCGCCAGTGACCTCCCCCACTGCCCCCTCTAACTGGGCCCTAGATGCCCTACTAATTATTTCCAAGGCCTCCCTCAGAGCCTTAGCATCAACCAGCCCTCTCTTGCTGGCTCCCTGCCCAACCATTGTGCAATACTAATCTGGTTGTGCACTAAATAAATGTATCCCGTGAAAACTTAACCTAGCAACTCCTAAGCCACTGAGCCAAAACTACCCTTGGACCTATACCCCCCAAAATCCCAGCTAATAAACTGGGAAATGAGTCAACTAGGCGCTTCAGAACACTCAACCGTTAATAACACCCCGGCCCCACACTATTTTCAAAATTATAAATAATTAAAACGAAAAATTATTATTATTTTTTTTTTTATATACCCCCCTAAATCCTGCTATAACCCTTAACACCCCCTACCCCTTCAATTAACCGCCCCAGGCACAAGAAAAATCCCCCAAAACCCTCAGCCCAACCAGCAATGAGGCAGAGGAGTGACCGTGTCACACTGCCCCCTGGTGGATCACGAGATGCACCGCACCGTCAGTAAACCAACAATATCGCACTGTCCCTTTAATGGAACCACACCACATCCTCTGGCCCCAGCCTGCTACCGTGCCCCGCGTAGACTCTAAATCCGTCTACTTCACAATAACGGGCGGCCGCCCACACACGAGGAGGGCCCTGAAAAACAGCGCCGGCGCTGCGTGCACAGTGCCCAGCACACCCTTTCTAGCCACCAAAAGCACCCCGCCGGCAAGCGAACGTCGGCGGGATGCGCCCTTCCTCCTACGGCACCCCCGGGCCCTCGATTCCCCCCAACAACCTAGTCTCGGCCCCACCACGCACCAGCCACTGGACCCACAGGTAAGCACACGAGCACCCCTCCTACCCTATTACCCAATTCTATAATATAATATGTATATAAAAAGATTTTTTTTTTATTTATTTTTTTACTACCTACCCGCCCACTCCAACAATACTCCCTTTCCTACCTCCCTAACGCGCACCTCCAGGCCCAGCTAATCCCAGGGAAGGCTCGGGAGCAGGCGACAGGACTGAAAATCACCAAGTCCTAACCGTCGCCTGCCTCCCGAACCTTCCCTGAGCCCTTAAATACCCCCCAGGGAGGCGCTCTGCCCCCCACGGCCACTCGCTGGCCGTGTGCAGCGGCAAAATCTCCCCGGGGTGAAACGCTTCGTGTTCCCCCCGGGGCCCCCCTTCCGCAAGGTCGTAGACTGTTCTGTTGAAACTGACATGTAAGTGACTAAATTCTTCTTACCCTCTTATGTACGATTCTCACTGTGTAAAACACTACAAAAACCAAACGAAAAATGTTTTTGTCTACATGTTCAAGACATAAATACTCTGCCAGTCTCTCTGCCCATTTATCTACAACTGTATAGTAATTAAACCTGAATCTGTTGCTGGTGTGGCGATCGTATTGGATTTATTGGCATATGTCCACAACTGCAAACATTTTAGCCCATTTTGCTGGAGGTATTTGCCATCTATGAAATAATCTTACTGTATGCAATTTAGATTGATTTGATAGTGCCATTTTATGAGTTTTCTCACACAGCAGTTCAGAAAAGACCTCAGTAACGAAAAGCCCAAATCTGCCTCCTAAGGCCTTCTAAATGGCTTTGATCCCTCCACCCCCAGTTCCCCACAATAGTAGTGGTCTACATTGCCCACATGGGGCCCCCACTTCCCACATGTTGGTCTTCAACGTTTTCAAAATCGGTTAAACCCCTGGAAATCTCACCCTGCTGCTTTTCTTGGGCTGAGGCTCTCTTGAAATGTAAATAAGCAAACAAGCACTGAATGATTACCTATTTATTTATTTTGTTGATAGCACCCACACCCGGAAGTATCACAGCACTAGGTTACATTGGTTGGAAAGAGACAGCTGAAGTAGAACAGTTGCTGGGTCACATTATACATTGGTAAGAACAAGACAGTTGGAAAAATACAGTTAGGCGTATTTGTTCAACAGAATGGTTTTGAGTTTTTTACGGAAGATTAGGTAAGAAGGCTCGTCTTTGGTAGATGGAGGGAGAGCATCCCAAAGAGTGGGAGCAATAAATGTGAAGCTGGCTCCTCCCGCTCTTTGTCTGGTGAATCTGGGTGTTGTAAGGGAGGAGAAGGATCTCCGGCTGTGGGGATTGTGTTTTTTGGAGATCCGCGCAGTGAGATAAGTGGGTGCAGTATTATGGATGCAGCAGTGGGTGATTGAGAGGATTATAAACTCAATATGTGCCTTGATGGGCAGCCAGTGAGATTCACGTCTCACCAGACAGATGTGGTCAGATCTTATTAGGCCCCAGACAGCTCGAAGGGTGTTATTTTAGATCAATTGTAATTTTGTTTGATTTTTGGTGGAAGTTCTAGCGAGTATGGCGTTGCAATAATCCAATTTGCTGCCAATAATGGCCATCGCCAGAGTAAGGCAGAAGTTTAGGGAGAGGAATTTTTGGGAGTCGTTGATAAGTTTAGTGGAGTAGGCGGCGGAGGAGGCAACATCTTTTATGTGTTTGAACATAGTGAGTTCATAGTCTAGGTGGACTCCCAGGGTTTTGACAAAGTTGGACACATGGGTGATGTTTCCATCAATGAAGAAAGAGGCGAAGGCCGGGTCTGAGTGTTTGAGACGGTGTGGGGACCCCAAGATGAGCTCTGTATTGTCACCATTCAGGCATAGGTGGTGGGTAGCCATCCAGGCTTGAATGATGCTGTAAATCCGGTTGATGTGGGCTGAGTCGAGGCAGTGATTACTGGTGAGTTTGAGGAGAATTTGCACGTCGTCCGCAAAGTTGGTGTAGGGGATTTCAAGGCTGTCCACGTGCTCAAAGAGCAGCTTAGTATACATATTGTACAGGGTGTGAGATAGGCATGCTCTTTGAGGGACCCCGTAGGGAACAGGGATCGGGTCAGCTGCTTCTGATCCAGCAAAGATCCTGGATGATCGTCCACTCAGAAAAGAGTTTATCCAGTTGGTTGCTTCTTTGAAAAGGTTGAACGTGGAGGAGAGATGGTGGCACAGGTTATTGTGGTCAACAAAGTCAAAGGCCGCAGAGAGGTCTAGTAGGAAGAGGAGGGTGAGGTCACCTGCGTCCCAAATGGCATCAAGCTGAATCTTGAGGTCAAGGAGATCAGAGACTGTGCTATCTCTTGGTCTAAAGCCAGATTGGCGTGTGCCCAGAAGGTTATGGGCTTCAAGGTAGGGTTGATATTGTGTGTAGACTGTGCGGTCCATTATTTTATGTAGGTAGGGTATGTCTTAATGGGTCAGTAGTTTGTGGGGAGGGTAGTGGTCCAGTGATGGTTTTCTGAGGAGGAGGTGACCCATGCTTCTTTATTGGATTTTGGCATCATATTTGAGTTGAAAGAGGCGTTGATACATTTTGCAATGATGGGAGCAACAGGTTCTGCACACATTTTGATGATATGGGACGGGCAGAGGTCTCCTTTGCAATTGGAGATTTTTAGTCGATTGATGGTAGTGATGACTTCAGTTGGAGATAAAGGGGAGAAGTGGAAGGGAGGCAGGAACAGCCAGGGGGAGCCAGTGGGACTGTGGTGGGCGCAGCATTGCAAGGAAGCAAGGCTTTTGGTGGATAGCTTTCTCTCTGAGGTTATGGGTCTTGTAGGCGAGTGTGGACTGGACCAGGGAGCACCAGGCTTTGTCTTTAGGAAAGCTTTCTATGGATGGCACTCAGGATTTAAGCTCTTTGAAGATTTAAAAAATGTTCTCGAGCATTGGAGCTGGCCTCATCGATTCTGGTGTTGTAAATGCTGTCTTTGGTGGTAACAATGGCAGTTTTATAGGATTTGGCAGTTCTATGAAAGGCCTCCTTATAGGGAGCGGATGGATTTTTTCTCCGTAAGTGTTGTTGTGCATGTTTCAGTTTACGCAGGGTAATTAGTTCCTCTGTAAACCAGTTCTGGTTATTGGTTATCTTTTTTTGTTGTTGTTTTGAAGGGGTTATGCAGGTCTAGGGTGTTGAGGAGGGGGGAGTTATAAGCAGCGAGGTTAGTGACTAGATCCATGCTTTCAGGTATCAGAGCTAGGGAAGCACTGATGGTGGGTTCCATTATTTCTTTAGTAAGTTTGTAGGTGTGTCTCGCAGGGATAGGGGGATGGATGTTGGCTATGCGTGGTGTGTTGGGGTTGGTGGGTGTGGTAAAGAGGATCAGAGAATGGTCTGTTCAGGGGACAGGGTCAATTGCTGAGATCAGGATGGGCAGGTTGCAGTAAAAGATTCAGTCGAGTATCCTCCCTTTAGAATGCATGGGGACTATGACGGCTTGAGTGAGGTTCATCTCAAGGAGGGTGATACTGAGGGCTGTGGCCTTTTAGTCGGAGGGATCATTACACCATAAGTTGAATTCTTCCAGGAGTAAAATCTTATTATTGTGTTTGAGGATTGGCGCAATGGGATGCCAGATCTGGCACTCCCACCGCTCCATCTAAAGATGGTTGAATAAGCACTACATATGCGCTTCTAGGCCACTTAACCCACAAAAACTGCAGCAAAGTGGATCATGCTTTTGTGAAACATGTTCTCCGGGCCGAAGTAGGCAAACCTAGAAAAAAGGAACAATAGTCTCAGCAACTCATTAATCTTGACTACAGGTAAACGTTCCATCAAGGGAGAGGCTCAGTTTGCTTCATCCCTGGAGGTCACTCCGAATTTGATCCCAGAACCCAGGGCAGTTTGAAGGGGAACAGGCCCAGTTTGTTTGACATTTCCTGCGCCTTCTGGACTCTCGGGAGCAACAAAGATGTCTCCTTATTAACCTTATAACCCAATATTGCCCCCGCATACCGGGGATAATTCACTCAGAAAACCCAGAATAGAGTTTACAAGGTCTGTGAAGTATACAAGGATATCCTCTTCAAACCATGCAAATTTGTACTCTTTTAGGCCCACCTAAAAGCCTATCTTTTCTGTCATTCTGTCTGATGGGCAACCAAAGTTTCGATAACCATGGCAAACAGGAGAGGAAAAGGGCATATTCCTACCTGGTGCCTTTACAAAGAGGAAATAGATTTGAAGCATATCCATGCCCCCACAATGAGAGCACAGGTGTAGAAAGAATCTCCTCAACCAATCGGTGTCAAATCGAGCTGTCGAAACCAACAGCATTTTATGTTCTCTTATAAACACTGTGCATCTGTAAATAGGGAGAGCTCCATCACAACTATGTTTAGCGTTGGGACACAGTGGAGCCACGAGAAGTCATGATTGGTTGGCAGAAATCGAGAAAATCAAGAATGCTGTGTGGCTGGAATGATCGTATCTACTCAGTAAACAGGCATACCCAGTGATGCGTGCCACATCACACATGAGGGTCAAGCACCCTTGCAGGAGAACCAGAATAAGGGTCCTCCTGGGTGCAACTCACCAGACCATGGCTTGTTCCGGATGATCGAGTGATATGCCGTAGGCAAGAATTGTGTCACTGAGGATAGCTGAACTGAATTATACAGGGCAAGCTAGCATGTTGCTGCTAAGATATGGCCTCAAGGCCAGGATGTTCCGTTAGGAAGCATATTGTTCAGATGTAACAGACTTATTGTGCCATCCTGTTTTATTTATGATTCATATTTTGTAAAACCCTATAAAAACGGTGAGAGGTCTGTGTTCGGGGGCCACATTTTCATGATGGTGCTATTCTGCTAGTTTCTCAGACCATTTTTCTACAGCTGAAAAGAAAGAAAATCTGACTCAGTTGCTGCTGCCTTGGTTATCCTATTGGGTTTCATTGCAGTTTTCCACAGGGCCAAAACCAAAGGTCTTCTATGTGGTTTCAGGAAATGCCCAGCTGGCCCGGTCAAATACTTTCTCAGGCTGATAGTTTTTCTAAGGTTATCAACACCCGGCCAACCTCTCACAAATCCTATCTGATCTGGGTGAAACAAATCAGGGAGACATATTTCAGCCTCATAATTAACATCTTAATAAGAATCTTTACATTTCTGTTCAATAACGACATAGACCTGTAAGAGGCACAGCTTTTAGGGTTTCTCGTCTCTTTTGGGATCACTTAATTTACTGCTTGCAAAAATTAAGGGTTTTCTCATAACCTTATACCATACTATCACTACGGTAGCGAGGTTAATGGCGAGCGCCTCATTGACTCTCATGTGATGTTGGAAAATAAAACTGTCTGGGCGAGGGACTGTTCCTGATATCATGTTCTTGATTGCTAGAGATACCCCCCTACTCATGAGCTCTCTAATATACATTATGACTTTTGGGAGTGTCAGAGTGGCCAGGTATGCTTTCATTTGCTATCTCTCATGTTAGTCTCCTACGACTATAGGTTGCCATAATATTTTGAAACAAATCCCAGGAATCTTCTTAAGATTTCTCACCTCCTCTTCTGAGTCATTAAACAACATATCTACTCAGCAATCTTCTCTTTGAAGTCTCAGTCCTCTCACTAACCTGGAGTCGGCTTTGTCTCTTTTTCCTGCAATGTTTGTTTAAGAAACCAAAGTTTCTTATAGACTTCTCCCAATGTTATGGTCTTAAGTTCCTCCCTAACTACTCTAACGTCAGCTATATTATCCCCTTCTGCATGACCTGATGTATTTAGGTTTCTGGTTCCAATTCAAATAACCTGGTTTTAAAATGGGACTTCCTTAAATTATTCTTTTGCTTCTTCTCCCTCCCTCTGCCATCAAAAGAGCCCGGTTCATGGCGTTGGCCATGACCAAAACTATTCCGGGGAGGATGCCATCCCTACCCCCTCCGCCCCATTGGTTTAAAACAGATTGTACTATGGTATTTTTTATGGATGCTCTAAAAATATTGGCACTCAGCAATAGGTAATTGCACTGCCTCCTCCTTTTAATATCACCATATTGTGGTCTGACCATGGCACAGAGTGGTCTCTGCTCTGGCATCTATGGATTAGTGGCTTTCTTCCAAAAAAATATAATCCAATTTAGAATAGTTAAGCTGAAACCCGCTTACCAATAAAATCCCTACTCCAGCTTTCTTTTCTTGGCCAAAGCCCAATAGAATGATCATATCCCTTAATTGCTCTCTCCTGATCTACTTTACAGCGGGATTCCTGCACAAATAATGTATCTTCGACCTTTATCCTGAATTCTCTCACTAGCAAGGATCTTTTATATGGCGAATTCAGTCCTTTGACACTGAGGGACCCCACACACCATCCACTTAATTAAGATCCTTGAATTGCTTCTGATTACACTTATATTATACATTTCTACATTTTGTATTATGCCAGGTGAATATTTAATATTCTCAACCTGCCCTTCCACTGCACAACAGGCAAATGTGCCATACAATTATGGTCTGTTTTAATCTAGTGCCCTTCCTATGGACCCACCCTTCCCGCACCACACACCAAAAAAAAGACCAGTATCTGGACAATCTCACATTTTGAAAAAGCTCAACTAATGCTGTATTGGGAAAACCTAATAATACAACTCTTTTCCAGCTATGGTGCACTGTGTGTCTCACGAGAAATACACAGACAAGGTCAAATGTTTAAACTGTGAGAACTCCCAGGTGTTCTCTGGGAAGCCAGGCACATTGCTACTACTGTATCCTCACCCTGCCCCCAGAACAACTCAAAACAAGCTTTTATTCTGTTAAGGATACCAATCTGGTGTCACACCGAACGAGGACCCTTGGTCTTATCCTGTGATGTGGCGCTCAATAGGAATGCTTTTTCTTTCATTTGAATTAATTAAAATTGAGCCGATACCTGACCCGTCTCACACCCCCTTTTACAAATACCCCGGGTCAGAATGGACCAGGAACCAGGCCGGTTGGTGAAAAATTCAATATTTATTTTGAAAATGCACAAAAATCACACACATTTTAATATTGGGCAGCAATCACCAATAGGGTGATAATCACAATGGGAACGGAAGCAACGCACTTGGTTAACCTTCTAGTGGAACATATCCAAAGTACAATTGAATAGGAGCACTTTTTGAATTAGGGTAGCCAGCACCCAAGTTAAGGTTTTCCCCTGCAATGTTCCCTCAACCCCCAAATAATCAAATTCTGAGTGGATAGAAAGAAGCAGCAGGCAGTCAGGGATAAGAGGCATCAAACAGAATCCGACCTTCCCTCACAAAATAAGAGGCAAAACCTTTTTAACCACTTTGCAAAGGCCTAAAATGATTCTGATAAATAATTAAATATATGTTTTGAAATAATGTTATGCATATGTTTTATCACAGTATCAGGGATGTTATATCACTAGCAAACATAAGGTAATGTATCACAAAAGCATACAGTTCACAAAACAGATTTGATATTGAAAACCGAGTGCAGTCAAATCACACGTTGGAAAGTTGCATCTTTACACAGAAGCAGTTTTAAATACAAAAACGTTTTTTTTTAAAAGGGTGAAAAACACTGAATTCGAATGCGGTTTTTGGGATGGGGATAGATGTATATCACTGGGACAATATAGAGGTGAAATGAGGGGTATAGGTTGTGAATTGAGAGAGATTTGGAAGGTAGAATGAGGTTCGTTTTTAGGAAAATAGAGCAGTTAAAAAGAGAAAATTGGTTTTAAAATGAAAGGCAAATTTGACTTAAACTAGATTATTAAGACTATATTGACAAAGAGGGGCACAGTAAGCTCCAAGGTTGAGTCGCAAAGTCAACCTTGTCACCCCAGCGCTCAACGTTAACTGGAAATTAGTTTGATTACTCAAAATATGACTAAGGGCTTATGATTTACACCAGACAGAAATGAAAAGAGAGATGGCGCTCGCACTTAAAAAGTCAAGGGCAGGGTGCATGGATAACTCTAACAGTTTTAACAAGTTACCCGGGTATGGATAGGATTGCTTAGCGAGTGGAATAAAGACAAACGGATCAAGATGGGGAGACTATGTGTTTCTCTGGGATCAGGAGATACTCACATTCCATGCTTGGGTTTGTAATTTTGGAACAGCCAACTCGGTATGGTCTCCACACGGCGGGCGCACCTTACAGGAAACAGCTGGGCAATTCTGGTCACCGTATGGCAAGTACAGCTGGACAATTCGGGTCACTGGATGGCAGGGTGGCAGCGGGCATGCAGTTAGTGGGCAAAAGCAGGGCTGGTTTCAGAATGCTTCCCAAAGTAAATACCACAGCTTCTCTCTTTGGGTATTGGGATTTTTAGTAGGGTTTCAGGATTGAGGCCTTGCTGGGATGGTCAGCAATGCTGTGGCCTGGCTGGGATAGGATCAGCTATGCTCTGGCTTTTCAGTGGGATCTGGAGTCTGGCAAGATGAATGTGGAAGATCAGGAACGCCGGCACAGGAAATTCAGGAAGAGTCTCTAGAGTTCTGTCAACCGCCCCTTATATAGAGCCTGGTGACATCACAGAATTATAGGGGGGCAGACCTGAGCTAGGCCTACCCGCAAGAAGCAGATAGGACAGCCTAAGGTAATCGGCTCCTTGAGGAGGAGTCCCAGTTTATGAGGTTGCTTTTTATGAGGTAAAAAGCCATCCCACAGTCCTTTTGGCCAAAATCCAGTTTTGCCATAAATGGCACAGTTTTATAGTTGGGGCATCTTAACAAATTACATAAGCAGGTTACATATTTTATGCAGAACATGCCAGTCCAACTCTGCCATCTGTAACACATTGTTTTGCCCTTCTAATAATCTTTGGTCATTTTTAATGTGAAACATCCGGCCAAAAATTCTATAACTTTAGGTGTGTGTACATACTATCATGGGGTCTATTTCTGTTCATTTTTAACATTCCATCATATGTCCTTCCCCCATGATTCACTTTCTTCTGGCTTTCGTGTCCCATACATGCTATTGACAGCCAAGATATCTTATTTGAAAGCCATTAAAACCATATTTAAACTGTATAACTTTTACATTTTTGCGAGGTCCTGTTGCAAAGATAAATGTCTTAAAAGTTTATTTATAAAATAGTCTTTGGAGACAAAAGGGCATCTTTTGTCCTTCACTGGAACTATTTTTGTTCTCTTCAGCTACAACCCAACTGTCAGTTCAGCCCATTGTGGCGGGGGGTTTCCCAGTTTGATTGAAGGTTTATGACTTCACAGGTTGGTGTACCAGAAGTTCCATTGTAAGAGGCTGGAGCACAGACCAAAGTCTGGAAAGGTAGCAATTATCACTTGTGTGTTAGGAGCTACTGTGAATGGCCTTCTGTTGCTAGCATCCCCCCGCCGAAACCTGGTTTCCCCCAGGTTGACAATGCAGTTTCATTTATTTTATTTATTTTTGCTCTGAATAAAACTTGCTGAATAAAACTATCTCATACATATCTTTCGCAGCACAATTCCCTTTCACAGTGCTAGGCAAGGATACTTTTTTTCAACATAATACTTTTAAAACAGGCATTTTCTTCTTTGGTTTGCAAAAGCCACATGTGGTGACAGCTGCTAGCATTTTCCTTTCAAATTAGTTTTTTCCATCTGACTTCCCAATACTGTTCTGTAGCTGTAGCCAGCTTCTTTTACACAACAGTCTGTACAAGGCAAAGGTCTCCATAAAATTGACATGTGCACAGAAAGCTAAAATTTCTTTTCAAGCAGTGATTTTTGACATTTTGTAGCAAAGGTTTAAGCGTTTTTCCGTGCAGCTGAAGTAAAGCTTGTGTTGCTTTTCTCAGATTTGGCTGGCACAGAGCCTGTCATTCAGGGATCATGCTTTCTTCTGCTGAAGCACAATGTGGATATGGATGGGCATGGCAAGGCCTTATTGATAAACGCCGTTTGATGAAACACAGATGAAAATAGCATCAGAGCAGCCTCCTTCTCAATGTGAAATTCCCTTTTTTCGATGGGAACTTTGGCCTTGCAGCAAAGCAGCGCTGTTTTTCACTGCTTTTATTTTGTACATGTAAGCAACACACTGGCAGGCTTTTTCAGTGTGCCCCCTTGATCCCTCCTGCCCAATATGTTCTTGGCAAGGTGGTGCAGCCATCTTTTTGTTGCTGTAAAACACAGTTTTGGTGTGAGGCAATGGTGCTCACAGGAGCCAGCGCAGCCATTTTGCTGGTTCTGCTGAAGTGCAACTTGGTGAGGTGGGAGAAGTACTGCTGAGTGGGTAAATATATCCCACAAATCCTCCCTTTCCTTTTCCCCATAACGAAGAGCTTTCCTGCACAAATCATTTTTCAAGAAATCTAATCAACTTTAACACTCACATTCTAGTGGAGTAAAAGATTGAAATCCATGTAACTAGTACATAAACCTCAATAATATGCCATCTATCTATATTAACATTTCCAAATTCTATTTCAGATTATTGTTTTAAAAAGCTGCAGAGTCACTTAAACAAAGGGGTCCCCCTTCTACTAATTCCTGGAGGAATATTGAGTTTCTTGTATTTTGTTGTAATCTGACAGTTTGACTCCTGTACTGCTGTCCACTGTGTGTTTCTTTTGGGTGCTCCACTTCAAACCCCCAATTTCAGTTGTGTCCCTTCAAAGCCCTTCAGTAAATATTGTGTGACTTCTTGGATTTCTGTCATGTGGGTTGAGTAGTATGCTTCTGAGCTCAACTGAAATACTGGAGCAAGGGGATACGCCCATCCATCTTTCGTGCCATGCGCTCTCAGCCAGGTTGTAGGTGGGAGGCATTCCTGTCTTTTTCTCAATGTCAAAGCAGAAATATCTTCGATGATGCACACTTTTGCTAAATGTAGGCATCCCTCTCTTTTCCTCTTAACTTAGATAAAATGCACTGCTTTTCTGAGCAATAGTGACAGCAGACCAAAATGGATACCACCATTGTCCCAATACGCCCCCTCTATGAGATCTACCTATAACTAGGCCCACACCACCCCAGTCTTGAAACCACTTTCTAAACTTGCATCTGTATCTCACCTTCTGTTTCCAGGACTCCGAAAAAGGAGGTTACACCTTCACTGTCAATTTTCTATATCACCCACCTTTAATTCCAGAGATCTTGCTTATGTTTGCATCTCGTAAAGTCGTGCCTCATATTTTAGTTCCAATAAATCCATTGAAATGTGGTTGTTTTCCTTCAGTTCTGTATGAGAGGCTTCAACCTCTGATTGTCATGCCCTTATTTTTGCCAAAATATCTTACGTCTTGTTTTCTTGAAGTGGCACCTGTCAAATCTATTGGGGACTGCCTCCAATTGGTAGCTTTCATCGTTGAATTTCTCTGTGGCAGGTTAGGAACTCTTGCAAATTTCTCCAGCTGGGAATGCCAAGAAAGCAGAGAGACATCAATAAGAATAAAACTTGTCATGCATAACTGCCCTTAGTCATCCGTTTGTCGGGGGGAAATTCTGCCGGGGTCGGCCGGGCCGTCCGCAGACCTCCGGGCAGGGAGGCCCCAACTCCTCCCGTATATCCCAGATGAGATAGAGTATGAGACACACACAAGGAGCAAGGTGACTCTGCTGTTTATTTATACAAAACGGCAGGGATGGGTCAAGGAGCGTACGCGTTCGTCCTGACACACACACAATCGTGGGGCTCGCAGGCCCTTTTTACTGCATTATGACGCGCTACTTGCGTCACTTCAAAAAGTTAACAAAAAACCTATCGCCACTCTTAATTGGTTGCTCGAGTGGTAGGGTTAGTATAGTACACATATAGAGAATGATATTAGTGGACAAGGTGTAGTCAGGTGGTATATCTGGGTTGTCCCTACGATTAGATACATAAGAATTGTTACATGAAGACTCCTGAGGATTGGCTAATGTTACTGACGTCTGAGATAAGGGCCCCATGTTCTGATTGGTGCACCCGTGAGCTTCCCAGCCTGGGACCACCGTTGTTCCCAGCTCTCGGTGTACCTGTGATTGCAACAATGTTTCAATATGGGTACGTGCAGATAATGTGAGGATTTATTCATAGGTGGAAGGCTGACCGCTCCCACTGTAGCAGATGTCCATTGAGTCTTTCAAGTGTATTGGCCTGTGTCTCGTAGCGAGGGACCCAGACGCCTTTTTCTCCTGGGCTTTGGCATCTCGTCAGGTTCGGCTTGGTCACGTGGGGAGGGACCGTGAAAGAGGCAGAATTCTGCACAATTAATATTGCTTTTTCTACTGCGCGTCTGGTTTAATTTGCCGGCGTGACTTTAACGTTGGTGCGCGGAGTGCGAGGTTGCAACATCGTGCCTTTGATGATTTGTTCTTGGAATGTGAGTTTGCAACATTACGACCTTGGCTGGTTGCTCCACTGGGTTCTTTCTGCAGGATCAGCAACCTGACTCGTGTTTTGTTAATGTCCACAGGAGCTCTTGGTTGAGGCCTACTTGGGCCTGGTGCATAATTAGTCCGTTTGGTGCATAGGTGCTTTTAGGTTATAATAGCATATATTCCCATGACCAGTATCGTGTTTCCATTATACCTCTATGGTGGTAATGGGTTTCAAGAGAAGCGTGAGCAAGCGTTATAAATGAGCTCATGATGCGTCTTGCGTTTCTGCATTCTGAAAGCCTATGTAAAAATAATAAAGATGCACGTCCGTGAATATGCCTGTCGCCTACGTCAGAGCACTGAGTATGTTCTTCGTGTAGATTGGTGTGGAAATGTTCAGTGTGTATATTTGTACAGAAGTGCTTCCCGTTGTCTAGGTCGTCATGGCATCTCTAACGACGTGTGGATTTTAGTCTAGCTGATCCGAACCGCAGGTGTCGGCATGGCCAGGGCGGGCTGTTGGGCAGGCAGATGGACACATCCGTATGTTCCTATACCAGGGTACCTGGTCGTCTGGTAAATGGACAAACTCTTCTCGCGGCGGGTGTCTGGGCCGTGATCCTCTAGGCCAAGCGCGAGAGGTGAAGGACGGGAGCCTGGTCTTCCATTCTCCCACTTCAGTCCCCCCTCTGGTCGACTTGTCGACCACAAACATATCCTTCTCGTTATCTCCTCTTACCCTCCATATCTTAGTTATCCCTCCGAGATGTCCATAATGGTTTACATGATCTTCAAATGACCAATACATATATTCACATGTTCCTCCAGGAGTACAGTATACCCATCTTCCTATGTAGCTCCTGGGGTTCCTTGGGTTCTCGATCTTCACTGATGGTGGGTCTAGATGGTTGGTGATGATTTGGGTGCGCAACTTCTCCCTCTCTTGTATTATCACCCCTGTATGCTGGCCATCATCTGCTGGCATCAAGGGGTGCATTCCCACCATTTCCAGCAACTCGTCAGTCGTGCGTGCCTTCCGGGCCTTCCAAAATCTAATTATGATCAGAGTAGCTCCAGCCAAAATAGTACACCCCACTATTATTTTCAGTCCATCTGACAGCCAAGATGGCATCCATGACCATAATAGTGAAAACCAGCTCTTATCCTTGTCTACACCGTTACTTTCATCCATCATTTTGGAGTGCATCTGGGCCAATTGTGATACTGCTTCTGTCAGTGTACCATTGTCAGCATCGTTGGCAGGTATGAACGTGCAGCAAGATTGTCCTATCTTTGCACAAACTCCTCCTTCCATTGCTGTGAGAAGGTCCAATACATATCTGTTCTGGAGTGCTACCATCCTTACAGCTCGCAGCTCCTCTTTAATTGCGTTGAACCCATTTACTGTTGAATTTGATGGTCATCATTAGTTCCCATCTGGTTATTTGGAGCCATTTTGCGTTTGCGTATGCCTGCAGTCCCGGATGTATTATTGAGGAGAAAAACATTGCTGCTCTGCTGAATAGTCTGTGTTCTGGCGGTATTGACGTTAGTTCCGTTTCCGACCTTCCCCACAGGTAATTTCCTGTCAGTGGCTCTCCTTGTCGTTTTCTCCTATTTAGGACAGTATCCTCGCTGTTGGTCTTGTTCTCTTGCTCCTTCTGAAGTGGTGCAGATCTCTTTCTTCTCTTATCCCCTTCATCCATTTTAGGAAATTTCGCCACATTGACATGCTTCTTAGGTACCACTAGTGATGGTACATTGACGTGTACCATTGTGCACACACCATTCCACAGGGGAGGCAATGTATGATATGCCTTTTCTCCACAGGCCCAATAATGGTCCATTATTACTGCTGTTCCCGCTCCCCCCTCAGGTAACTCCATCACGCTTGCACAATTGGTGTTATATCCTACGTCCACCTCTCCTTTATGCTGGTAGCATACTTTGGGCGCAGTCAATGGTAGTATTGTTATTGGGTCTTCATCTTCTTCTACCCACGTGAGCATTGGTACGTACTTGATCCACGTCGTCCAACATCGATGATTGTGTGTCTCGATGGTTGAGATAGTTTCTTTTGTTACCATGTTGCTGCCAATTACTCCTATCTCCCAGCTGTTGTCCAGATACACCTTTCCTGTTATCGTCAGTAGCGGCCTCTCCCAGCATCCTTGCTTACCCGGAACTTCAGTGGCGTACCAATCACATGGTAGATACTGCAGTGTTACCTTCTTTGTTTCTCCTTTTGCAGGGCCACTTGTTATGTATTTGAATGCTTCAGCATGTAAACTGGTCTTGTGATAACTCAGATAGGTCTTGAGGAAGTTGTTTTCATATGGGTATGAGTCTCGTGTTTTCCATGTCATGTGCACTACTGTTCCTTGAAATCTTCCTTTCGTTTGGAACAGGGCCAAATATATTATGCACTGTGCTGTCTTTTCATCTATTTCAGTGGCAACAAATGTTCGTGAAGCGCTCATGGCGTATGGTATTAATGAGCAAACGTAACAGCTGTCCTCAGTTGTCTGCTTACCAATGCGGGTCATGTGCTGGTACCATATGTTGTTTGTGACGTGTGCTGAATCTTGTACATAATTATCAATACCTTTATTGTCTGAGTATGTGCTGCGTTTAACTCTATTTTGCTTGGGTGCAATGTTACTATTACCACCTGACGTAACACCTGTTGCAGCAGGGAACGGGGGTATATTAGGTTTGGGTGCAGCAATAAAACTGATAGCATAGCTGTACTGCCAGACAGAGGCAGCCAAGAACCCGGTGATCATAAAAATCCCTATTATTTTTATTACATATGCTAATCTCACCGGCATTTTGCTCTTACCTTGCTGCAGTCCTGGCAGCGTATTCTTGTGACGTTAAAGTTGCCCGCCTAAAAATTCTCAAAAGTGCTCGTTATTAAATGTTAGTTTTGTTTCTTTAAGCTCTCCCTATCAAGTAGTCATTCAGTGCCCAGGTGAAGAGCTGCTCCCACGCTACTCTAAGTGATCGGTCTCTTAGGACCGGCAAGTATGGGCGGAGGTGGGGCATGTAATTTTCTATGGCCAGGAGGAAGGCTGTGTAGTAGACACGTACCCTTCTCCTTTTTAAGTATGTTGGCCTTTTTATTTCGTATACAAATTGGTGTGACAATTCTTCTGGGTAGTTATCGTCTGGCAGCACCATCTACGCCTGCACACTGAATTTGTTAATTAGCTTTTCTTAACAATACAATATTACGCAGTTCCTGTATGTGCGAGAGAAAAAAGAGAACATTCACGTGTTTACATGTGTATTGGTGCAAGCAATGTCCTTCAGTTTTAGTTACAACTGTACTTAGCAGTCAATGGGGGGGGGTTTTGCTCAGATGGCGGAAGTATTTTTACTCTTTGAGCGTGTGACCATAGGGTGGGCAGTATGGGGATCACCCCTTTCTTCGTCAGTTATCGTCTCCGAGGCAACAATTGGGTCGTTGTCTGTGATGGAACTTTCTTCCGCTGTCGGGGATGTTGTTACTGTCCTTCCAATGGACCTGTCGTTGGCGCTGGGGCGGGTCTGCAGTTTGTAGATCTTTACGTCATGTAGGTGGTTCCAGGCACGCTTATCCTTTAGTTTTACTGCTCTTGTTGATACGTCCTCCACCAGATGGGGGCCAGTGAACCTCTTCTCGTTCCACTTTCTATTGAAATTGCGAAGTAGTACGTGGTCACCTTTGGCAAGTTTGCACGAGTTCTCCTTTCCCAATTCTGTACTTTTGTCTTTTTCTTGATTGCTGGTAGACCCGCCCCGTGTGCGCTCGAGCTGTTGAGACACAAACACGACACTAGTAATCAAAGAAGACACATATTGATACATTTCATCACCTAACACATTCGCTGAACTTTCGTGGTCGGTGAATGCCCTTGACGTTGGTGTTAGGGGAAGGCGCATTTGACGTCCAGTAACCACTTCGTGAGGGGTGAGGTGGTGGTCGGACCCTGGCCTGTTTCTAAGTTCAAACAATGCTAACGGAAGGCAATACAACCAACTTTTCTTTGTTGTTTGTTGTATTTTAGCAATTGCCTCCTTCAATAAGCCATTCAGGCGTTCACATATACCATTAGCCTGTGGGTGGTATGCACATGCAAATTTGTGTTTAATGTTCAGCAGGGATGTGATATGCTGGAACATTTCATTTGCGAAATGGGGGCCGTTGTCTGATCTTAACACTTCGCACACTCCCCACCTGGGGAAGACCTCCCTTACTATGAATTTGGCTGCTCTAAACGCATCAGGGTGTGAACAGGGCCCTGCTTCAATCCACCTAGAAAATGGGCATACTACTACAATCATATACCTATTACCTTGACATGTGTTGATCATATCAACATAGTCAATGTGAAGGTGCCGAAAAGGTCCTTCTGGCCGGGGTATGGTACCTCTTATCACTTTTAAAGTATGACCGGCTGTAAACTGTTGACATGTGAGGCAATTGCTGATAAAATTTGACACATGAGAGGTTAACTCGGGACAAAACCAATCTTCTCTAATTCGTGCTGCTATTATTTCCTTGCCTGTATGGGCAGGGTGATGTAATTGGCTCAGGGCGGTATTTAACAGTGCCAACGGTATTACAACTTTCCCAGTGCCACCCTGGCGCCATAGTGCGTCGGTTGGTGACATTGTGCATCCTCTTTTCACCCATACTTCTTTTTCGGCCATTGGTGCAGCCGCTTGTAGCTCCATAATCTGTGTGGCTGGGAGATGGGTGTACCCTTCTCTTATTAACATTTCCCTAGCTATTCCCCTCCCTCTCCCTCTCTGTGAGTCTGTGGGGTTCCATATCTCACCAAAATATGCAGCATATTTCGCATGTGCGTCTGCTGCTGCATTTCCTTTTGAGACGTAGTCTTCTCCATTGGTGTGTGCGGTGCATTTTACTAGGGCTAGTTCTTGGGGGTCGTTTATTACTTCAATTAGTTCAGCCAACAAGAGGGCATGTTGTACTGGAGTGCCATCAGCTCTCCTAAACCCTCTTCTTCTCCATTTTGATAGCCCTGAGTGGACAGTGGATGTAACATATGCACTGTCGGAATATATAGTTACTCTTTTATTAAAACTTTCCTTTAATGCCAATATTAGTGCAACGAGTTCCGCGGCTTGAGCAGAGTAATGCTGTGGTAATTGTACACACTTCATAGCCACACACACCGGCGCCTCCATCATTTTTACTACTGCTGCCCCAGTCCTTCGTATCCCATCTCCTTGATCAATAGTTGATGACCCATCAATAAACAAAAGCTCACCTCCCTCTAGTGCGTTTTCTTCAACTTTCCTAGTACATGAGTACATTTCAGTTACTTGGGTGCAGTCGTGGGCGTAATCTCCTTCTTCAATTACTTCTGCTAGGAACCTTGCAGGGTTAACCGTGCTACATCTAACAATTGCTAGTTCAGCTTTAGACAAAATAATCTCATAACCTGATGCCCTCTGTGTCGTTAGTGTGGACTTAGGTTTATTCAATATCGCAAATAGTGCATGTTCCACAAATAGTGTAGTTGGACACCCCATAGTTATCGCTGATGCTTTTTCTACTGCAAAAGCAGCTGCAGCAAGACCTTGTTCATAAGAGAAGTGGCCTAACATTATAGGGTCTAAGTGACCGCTGTAAAATGCTACTGGTTTATAGCCCATGCTAGTTTTTTGGGCCAACACTGCTTTCATCACTGCTGAGTCGCAATGTGAAAATATAAAAAAGCGCCGCTCATAGTCTGGGGATGCCAGTACTGGAGCAGTTGATATCGCGTCTTTTAATTCGTCAAATGCCTCCCTCATTTCCATAGTCCACCCCAACTTTTTCTCCCCTTTATTTGCTTCCTTCAAACCCTCAAGCAGGGGTCCTATGTATGAGCTGTAATCAAATACCCATGCTCTACAGTAGTTGCACAGCCCCAGAAATTGCTGCAGTTCTCTCACAGTCTGTGGCACGGGAGTGCTTGAGATGGCCTGTGCTCTCTGTGGTGCAATCCTTCTTCCATGTTGGGATATCAGTTGGCCAATGTAAAGTACCTGTTCCTGACAGTATTGTATCTTTTCCATGTCTACCTTGTACCCCTTTTCAGCCAATATTGTCAACATTTTTAAGGAGTCCTCTCTACATTTACTTTCGTTTGTACTGCAAATTATTATGTCATCCACATACTGTAACACTGTGCTTTCCACCTCAACGTTACCCAAATCCATCTGTATTACTCTATTGAAAATTGAGGGTGATTCACAATACCCCTGTGGTAATCTGGTATGTTTCCACTTTGTATTTCGGTAAGTGAAGCTTGTCAAATCTTGTGAGTCTGGGTGTAATGGTATTGAGAAAAAAGCATTTTTAAGGTCAATCACTGTAAATCGTGATGCTTCTGCTGGAATGCCACACAATATTGTGGCCGGGTTTGCTGTTACTGGATACTCTGCTTCTACTATGTTGTTCAAGGGTCTGAGGTCCTGTATGAAGCGCCAAGACCCCCCTTTAGCCTTGCGCACCGGGTACACAGCTGTGTTACATGGTGATTCTGAGGGGACCAATATGCCATTGTTTATAAGGGCCGTTATGGTTTCATATATGCCCTCATCTGCCTCTTTTGACAATGGGTACTGTTTCACTCTTGGTAGTATGGCACCCTTTTTCAATTTTATCCTTACACCCCCTATGCTTTTTATGCATCCCACGTCATAAGGGCTAATAGTCCATAATGATTTGGGCACCTTTGACATATCTTCCTTAAAAAATGGGACTGGGGTGCCTGCGGGTGCCTCAAGTGCCATTGCAATTTTCTGTGCTACTTGTTTGTGAGCCACTCTTAGCCATATTTCTACACTCATCATGAACACCATTTCATCTTCCTCCTTTTCTTCTGAAAACAGCTCTTCATCTGACACCTGGGTCAGCCTACATCCTTCTGCTAGTGCTATCACTGCCCTCCATGCTCTCCCTTCTTTATCTTGGGCGTGCACAGCAACATAATCAGCTGTTGCAATAATGCTCTCAATGTCCATTACAAACACCTTCCCTTCCAGTTCATTAACTGGTGTTTCTGGTCGGAACAGATAGGCTGCTGGCCTCCTCCATATTTTCCCTCCTATCCCTGGCATCCATGCAAATGCCATGTCTGTGCCATACTGGAATAGCTCGCCATCTACTGGCTCCGCCCTAATCGCTATCTGTCCACAGTATGCTTGCAAAATCTGTCGTGCTGCGAGCATGTTAATCCCTGGAGTAGAGCAAATTATGCCATCCTCTGTAAAGGAGATCGTCATATTTAACCTGTTCATTATGTCTCTCCCCAGTATATTTACTGGTGAGGCACTATAATACAAAAGTGGCACTGACATATCGTAATCTCCAATAGATAAGGGAACGTTATCAGTAAATGGAACCAACCCTTTAGCCCCAGAAAATCCTTGGGTGTTCATGGCTTCGCCTGACATCTTAAATTTACCTTCCCTTATGCAAGACCGGGTTGCCCCGGTGTCAACAAGGAATGATAATTTTTTGTCACCTATCGTTACCTCTATGCGTGGCTCCTCCGCACTATTAGGTGTTACTGACAGGATGGGACACACCAAGGCCGTCTGTGGGCTGACCTATTGGGGGTACAATGATTGGCCATTCCCTGTGTAAGGGTTGTGTCCCAACACCGTCACCCCACCCAATTGTGTTCGTTGAGTTTGGGGTGGTGGTTGTATTAACGCCACTTGTTGTTGTGGCGGCGTCAGTTGCTGTGTTATTTGTTGTTGTGGCAGTGAATAGGTTTGTGGCTGTTGTGTTTGTTGTTGTTGGTCACTCCCTTGTTGTGACATCTGCTGTTGTTGTATGCCCTGCTGTTCTTGTGAGGTCCTAGGTTGTGCTTGTTCATTCCATGCTGGTGTTCCTGGCCTGACCCTACATGTACGTGACATGTGTCCTAATAGTCCGCAGCTCCAACACACGGGTGGTTCCCTGTTTTGCCATGGGAAGCTCCCTGTGTTGTCCTGGTATACGGGTTGCCCTGTGGGGTAGTAATTTCTAAGTCCCCCAGCCTGTTGTTGGGTATTATATCCATATCCTCTCCCTCTCATAAACCCTCCTCTCCCTCTGTTATAACTATAATACCCAGTTCCTTGCATTGGGTACCCTCCTCCCATGTTTGGTGCGTGTAATTGCAGAGGCGGCACTTGCTGTATTACACCTTGTGGAGGCGCTATTTGAGCGGGATCTTGTGCAGCCACTACTTGCGTTGGGCTTTGGGCCATTGGTGTGGGCGTAGTTATTAGTGCCCCTTCCATTGTGTATTTAGTAAGTTTTTTCTGTACTAATTTGGCCTCTTCTGTTTTCCTGTCCTCCTCCTTTTGTTTCATTTTTCCTTGCCATGTCCTGCAGTGATGTACTATAGTCAGTTGTATTTCTGGCCATGGTTTTGCTTCCATCCCCACTACTTTCTTTAGTTGTTTCTGAACTCCTTCTGGGAGCCCTTGTACTAGTATATGATAAAATATGGCTGGTGTTTTGTCCCATTGTTCTCTAGTTTCCATGCGCCACTTCTCTTGAATATCCTGGATATAATCAACAGGATCCTCATTTTCACCCATCTTACGGGAAGTAATGGCTCCTATGTCTGATGTGTCTGGGTACTGCACTCTCAGTGCCTGCCATAGCGCATGTCTGCAGTTTGCAAATGGTGCCCCATCATGCGATGTGTTTGTTATTGTTACCCCATGGAATCCCGCTCTTTTCCAAATGTCATCCGCTCTATCCCCTAATATTGATATTAACAGGCCCTTCACATCTCCTACTGCTAGTTTCTGTCCTGCGGTGTGTTTTTCCATTTCATATATCCACTTACCCGCACCTCCACTTAGTGATGGGAGCCTACATTTTATATTTTCCTTATCCGTATGTTTCCAAGGTACATACTGTGGTCTAACCCCTCCTCTCTCCAGCAGTGGCATTAAATTCTGTCTTGTGTCACCCTTTACGCTCCATGATATTGAGCCTTCACACCCCTCCTCTTCCCCCATTTCTTTTACTTCTTCAAATTCTTCCTTACTACCTCTGCTCCTACCTCCCTCTTCTTCCTTTCCCCTTTTTTCATCATTTCCTGTGTTCAATATGGGTATGTTTATTTGTCTGTCTTGCCTGCGACTAGGGAGGTCCCTAAGCCGACATGCATAAGGTGTAAGTTCGTTCATGAAGGGCGCGAGCTTTATTCTGTGCAGAGAGCGTGCGGTGGTTGAACATGTAGGGTGTGATGTGGGAGGGCGTGATGGGGATGTGGGTGGCGTGGTTTCATTGGTTTGTGTTTCCCCTATTCTTTTCACTTCCTCCTTACTTCTTTCCAGCTCCTCCCATCTTCTACTCATCCAGGGCGAATCTATGTTTGTTCTAGTGAGGTATAGTTTATCTAAGCTTTCCCTTTCACTCTTTCTTCCATCCTTCTCCACTCCTCCTTCCTCCTCACTGCAAAAATCATTCATAAATGGCACCCCCCACTCTGCCTTTTTTCCTTTTATTGTTACTGTTTTCAAATCTATTAGGTCTCTTTCTCCCCTTTCGTTGTTACCAACTGTTCCCCCTAGTGCTGATGTTGTTGCTACCTCCCTACTTTTATATACATCTCCCCATCTTTCACTCTCCCTACCCCTCCCTTCTCTTCCTCCTTCACTTCTCTCCTCCATTTCCCTACTATTTTCCTCCCTTTTCCTTTTCAATTCCTCCATTACTTCATTGCTCATCTGTTCCAATATCCTTTCATCCTCTCTCTTCCTTTCCCATTTCACCCTTTCTCTTTCTACTATACTTTCTATTACCTTCCCCTCTTCATATTTTTTAGCTGTCTCGGATATTATCCTCCTCCTCCATATTTCCATTTCTTTTTCCTTTTCTTCTTCTTCCTTCTTCTTCTCTCTCAGCACTACTCTTGATACCCTATCTGCTGCTGCTTTTACCCTTTCAGCTTCTCTCTTTTGCTCCTCACTTCGTTCCCTTAATTTTTCCAATTCGTCCTTACCTTCTTTCTTTTTCCTCACTCTCTCTCTTTCCTCCCTCTCAAGTTGTTTGATCAGTTCATTCTGCTCATCCCTTAGTTTTGCTAATCTTTCCTCCAAAATCTCTTCCTTCTGCCGTAGTAGCTCCTCTCCCCTCATTTCACTCTCTCTTGCACTATCCTCGTTTGTTCTCTTTACCGCCTCCCTTTCTTCTCCAGTTAGTGAGCCTCGTAATTTCAATAATATCTGTGCAGCTACCCACTCATCGTTTCCTATCTCTACAGTCTGCTCTTCTCTAATCCTCCCGTCCCCCATTGGTATCTTCCCATGAGCCACATATGGTGGAGGGCTGTATGCCGGGTTTGAGTATCCTTCAGCCGCCCTTAACTGTCCTTCTATTTCTCCTAATTCCCTTAAAGGGTACAACCCTCCTCCCTCTGTTTTCACTCCCGGTGTTATGGGTATCTCATTGCTCGGTTCCTTTTTTATGTCGTCTGATTTATCAATCTTTTCTCCTCCCTGTCTTTCGTTCCCCGTATTTTTTGTGCTTTCGCACTCCTTTTCCCCATCCGTTCCTTCTTTCTTAATCTCCTTTTCTTCCGGTGTTTCCCCCATAGTGAACATTCCATTTGGTCCTGGTCGAGACCCCTGGAACATCCTCCATAAGTTAAACACCTCCACATGGTTTGCCAACTTCTTCCCCTTGTATGTATTGTGCAGATGGTTTAGTAGTGAATGTTGGCCATATGGATCGAAACTACCATTAGGCGGCCATGGTGTTAACATTTTGTTGTCTGTCCCCTGGGTCCACTCTATGCTGTACTTAATTAACTTCTCCCTATGTGGTGGCAGTGTGGTACATATGTGCTGTAGTGGGGTAGTGAGGGTGTTCCCCCACCCTCCCGACCCTCTCCCGTATGACATAGTTGCACTCCCCTTGTTACCCTTCCCCTTACTAACAGTTTACAATATACAACCTTGTATTGCTTACCTCGCCCCGCAAGTGTGGGGACTTACGACAATCCTTTGACAAATTATGCAATAATAATAAATATGATGTTATATTATATTCCTTCCCCTACGGCCCCCTGCGGCCGAAGCGCACGCAGCCCCCTGCGGCTGCGTACCCCTTACGATGATTTTATACAGTCGTCCTGTTTCTCCGTTCTCCTCCCCCTTTTACACTTGCCGTGGCTGGCGTTCTCCGTGCGCAGCCACGCCCCTTTCCCCTTCTTCTTTCGATCCACTGGTTTATAGTTTATCTCCGTATCAGCTCCTTTATCATGCTTCTCTTCCCCACCACTCTCAAACCCAAAATTCCTTGTGCTCGCGATATCCTATTAAATCCCTACTGGTGACGTCACCTATTTCTTCGAGCTACTGGTACATTCTTGTTATGTTCTTTAAGTTCAAAATACACTTGCAATCTACCCCGCTAACCCTACAGCTGTCTTCCTGTCTCTCCTGGAACAAGGTAATCTCATCAATAATATAACCGGACTGCGCACGCTGCGTCGCCTCGCGTGTGATACGCCCCTCAACAGGAGGGCTTAACCAGCCAATTATCTTCCGTTTTGGGCAACTACGTAACTAGCTACCGCCCACAGGGAAACGTCATCTACCTATCGAGTTTCTTGCTCGAACAATAGGGAACCTCATCTACTCATTGATCAATAAATGTCAAATCGCAGGAAACCACACACACCCACCCTCACACGTAGTCGCGACTTAGGCCAATCAGTGTCTTACGAGCGGTCGCATGTGATGTTTTCGTGCTCCGCCCCCCTCTTTCTCGTGACGTAGCCGATTGCTCTCGCACTCGTTTCGCTACCATTCATTCCATTAGCAACACTAAGTTGGTTAAACCTTCGCCGCGCATCTGTACAACACCTCCCTCCTCCCTTATTTACTTCCTCCCCCTCCCTCACAATTTCGCATTGCTTGTTGTGCGTGTCATGCTCACCAAGTTCTCTCGATGCAGGGCCGCTCGACTGCGTGCACCCCTCCAAGCGGCTCGCCACCTCCCCTCGTCTGGACCACGTCTGGACACTCGCCGACCGCGGGCGGGATACTTCTCAACCGGCTCCCGAGGGCCAATATCCGGATTGCGCTGTCCGGTCCTCTCGCAGCTCCGCGATGGTCCTGTAGTCCTCAGAAGGGGGCAACGGCAGAGGGGGCCGCACCGCCGGGCCTCCTCGCAACGGGAGTGCCTGGAAAAATTAAAAATAAAAGTCGATCTTAAACAGATCTCAGCAGTGCCTCCAACTTGTCGGGGGGAAATTCTGCCGGGGTCGGCCGGGCCGTCCGCAGACCTCCGGGCAGGGAGGCCCCAACTCCTCCCGTATATCCCAGATGAGATAGAGTATGAGACACACACAAGGAGCAAGGTGACTCTGCTGTTTATTTATACAAAACGGCAGGGATGGGTCAAGGAGCGTACGCGTTCGTCCTGACACACACACAATCGTGGGGCTCGCAGGCCCTTTTTACTGCATTATGACGCGCTACTTGCGTCACTTCAAAAAGTTAACAAAAAACCTATCGCCACTCTTAATTGGTTGCTCGAGTGGTAGGGTTAGTATAGTACACATATAGAGAATGATATTAGTGGACAAGGTGTAGTCAGGTGGTATATCTGGGTTGTCCCTACGATTAGATACATAAGAATTGTTACATGAAGACTCCTGAGGATTGGCTAATGTTACTGACGTCTGAGATAAGGGCCCCATGTTCTGATTGGTGCACCCGTGAGCTTCCCAGCCTGGGACCACCGTTGTTCCCAGCTCTCGGTGTACCTGTGATTGCAACAATGTTTCAATATGGGTACGTGCAGATAATGTGAGGATTTATTCATAGGTGGAAGGCTGACGGCTCCCACTGTAGCAGATGTCCATTGAGCCTTTCAAGTGTATTGGCCTGTGTCTCGTAGCGAGGGACCCAGACGCCTTTTTCTCCTGGGCTTTGGCATCTCGTCAGGTTCGGCTTGGTCACGTGGGGAGGGACCGTGAAAGAGGCAGAATTCTGCACAATTAATATTGCTTTTTCTACTGCGCGTCTGGTTTAATTTGCCGGCGTGACTTTAACGTTGGTGCGCGGAGTGCGAGGTTGCAACATCGTGCCTTTGATGATTTGTTCTTGGAATGTGAGTTTGCAACATTACGACCTTGGCTGGTTGCTCCACTGGGTTCTTTCTGCAGGATCAGCAACCTGACTCGTGTTTTGTTAATGTCCACAGGAGCTCTTGGTTGAGGCCTACTTGGGCCTGGTGCATAATTAGTCCGTTTGGTGCATAGGTGCTTTTAGGTTATAATAGCATATATTCCCATGACCAGTATCGTGTTTCCATTATACCTCTATGGTGGTAATGGGTTTCAAGAGAAGCGTGAGCAAGCGTTATAAATGAGCTCATGATGCGTCTTGCGTTTCTGCATTCTGAAAGCCTATGTAAAAATAATAAAGATGCACGTCCGTGAATATGCCTGTCGCCTACGTCAGAGCACTGAGTATGTTCTTCGTGTAGATTGGTGTGGAAATGTTCAGTGTGTATATTTGTACAGAAGTGCTTCCCGTTGTCTAGGTCGTCATGGCATCTCTAACGACGTGTGGATTTTAGTCTAGCTGATCCGAACCGCAGGTGTCGGCATGGCCAGGGCGGGCTGTTGGGCAGGCAGATGGACACATCCGTATGTTCCTATACCAGGGTACCTGGTCGTCTGGTAAATGGACAAACTCTTCTCGCGGCGGGTGTCTGGGCTGTGATCCTCTAGGCCAAGCGCGAGAGGTGAAGGACGGGAGCCTGGTCTTCCATTCTCCCACTTCACGTTCTCTGTAAATCTGCCAGTTGAAACTCCGATGCCTGCCTCAAGAGGCTCCTAAGCCCCTGGCCAGAGTTAATGACTTGGACATGAAGTGCTCCTCTTTCGAGATATATTTTCTTTTGCATGCTGAGAAGGCAGCCAGGACTTACCACTGCAAGTCACCCACTCATTTTCTCAATAATGGTAGGATTTTGTAAATGGTGGTGTTAATGACTCCAATCAAGCATTCCCACTAAGTCAGTGCCTTGTCTGGGATTGCTCAAGGGAAGCCCTTATTTATATATTTTTATGACAAGTTATAATCTGGATGATGAACCCTTGTATAATGCCCCCCTCCTAGAATCCCCCTGACCCCACTGAGCCAAGAAGTAGGTTTGTTTTGCAAATTAAAAAAGGTTTATTTGAAAAATTAAACAATAGAGATATATCACACTTTTATAATAAATTAATATTGATAGCACACTTGTGAATATGAGCAGTAATCAGCAATAGGTAATCCTACAGTAGCACAGTTCTTGGTTACTTATGAATAAGAACAGAGGACTAAGGTAGCAGAGAATGCTTCATATGGTTCAAGGAAATGCAAGGTGGGACAGAATGCAAAACAGAAATAATTTGATATGATTTCAACAAGAGATAATGTGATCGCTTTTTCTTTTGACAATTCACTCCCCACCCCCCCTTTATGCAATATAAGGAAATGGAAGGAGCGCACACAGTCTTCAAGAATACCAACAAAAATGCAATACAAAGTTCCAATTCCCCCCCCCCCCCCCCAGCAAGCTGAGAGCACCAGGGATGATTTTTAAACACAGGCCCAAAATACTTTAATAAGGTGGCAACGAAGTGAAAAATATGCTAAAAATGCTTTTAATTCCCTCTAGAGGTTCAGAGTGAGTGAGAGATACTTCAAATCAGTTCAGGCCAGCCCTATCAATGATTCAGGGATGGTTATCAGGTTGAAAACGGAATTCCGTAATGGAAGCAAAAGACAAATATTTTTACACGTGGCTGAAATGAAGCAAATTGTCAAATTGCGGCAATTTAGTCACGTGCATCGAGCGCAATTAGGGAGGAACTATAAGGAGTAGCAAGTCAGTTTAGAGCTTGTTGGAAAGCTTAGCATCTCAGCTTTATAACAAAAGTTAAATCAAATTACACTTTTACAGGTTTAAAATCGGAGAAGGGACACACGATTCTACGATGCAGTTTTGGACAGGTGAAATGCTTTGAATCAGATTATTTTAAGATAAGAGATGGGTTTTGCACAGTTCTAGCTGGGTACTCGCAATATAAATTTGAAAGGAATGGCCTCGTCACGGATCTGGTCAACAAGTTTTGCTGCGGTTCTCTCTGCTCGGCGGGTGAATCGGGCATCGGTTCTGTTCACAGCGATCTGGTCTGGGTCTGCTAGCGGATCTGGATCTCTGGTTCTGGTCTCGGCACTGCACAGCGGACTGGGTCTGTCACGATGCCCGCTCCCGGGGAGCCGGCTCAGGCCCTGCGTCCCCGAAAGCGGACATCAAGTCCCCGGGGAAGGTCCCAGCAAGCCCTTATAGGGGCCCTTTGGACAGCGTCCTGGCGCCTATGGCGCCAGGCTCATAGAAAACGTCAGTCCTGGCGCCATAGGCGCCAGGCTCATTATGAAAGTGTTTGGGTGCACTTACCTGATGCAGACCATGCTGCAGAACCCCGGCCTCCTTGAGGCCTGAAAGGAACTACTTTATCTGTGGGACTCATTTACCACCCGGGCGTGGTCGGGGAAGGATACATACCTGATTGGAGGAAGGACACATTCTAGGAACTTCTTCCAAGGCTATTTAAACCACACCCGATCAGCCACGCGTGCTTCGCGTTGTTCTGCATCTAGCAGCTGGACGCTCACCGTGTCTGCTCCTGCATCTTGACTTCTGCCACACCTGCCAGCATCCTGAATCACCTGCAAAGGAAGGGAACAAGAGAACAGAAGAAGGAAAAGGCCTCACCTGCTAAATCTGCATCCCAGAGACATTTCGCCGACAATCCTAAAAAGGAAGACATTTATTTTTAAAAGCACATCGCATCGATCGCTGCAGCGCCGCATTCTACTCACCTTTACAGGGCGCCTCCATGTTCAGCAGCGACCATCCGGGTTTGCAGTCACGCCCCCCGCGCCTAGGGAGGAAAAGACAAGAACAAAGGTGAGAGAAAGAAGGGAAAAGGGAAGCTAAAACTCCATGTCAAGACTTACCTGTTGGGTCATTCCCTTTTCATTTCGGGTCCGCGCCGCATCCAGGCATTTTTGGACCCCGGCCCCTAAGGGGAAAAAGACATCAGCGTTAATGAGTGAATGAAAAAACATTACCAAAACACTCATTAAAGACTTACCTGATTTCCACAAGGATTTCACTGCTCACCTCGGGTCGGTGCCTGTTCCCCGGCATTCCGTACCCCGGCCCCTATGGGGAAAAAGACACTAGCATTAGAACATTAATGCATGGACACAAGGGGAACCACTTATAGAAAAACTTACCTGGAAGCCAAGCAAGTTTGGTTCTCACCCATCCGAAAATCCAGTGACGTAACTGGATACCAACGCGCTCCTGCATCAGAAGCAGGATGGAGAGCTCGTCCTTCCAGACCCTAAGGTGAGACACTACGGGGAAGCACAAAAGGGTTTTGAGGAGGGTGAGAGGGGTAAGTGGGAGGCCGATTACATTACCCCGCAGACAGTTAACCCCCTATTCTCACCTACAGAAGGATAATTCTGCGAGTCTGACAAGCCAGATCTGGGGCCCGGTCCAGTCCGTCTTCCGAACCCTGCGCATCATCTTAGACGAGGTCACAGCAGTGCGAACCAGGCCAGCGCCCCCGTGGGAGTCAGGTGAGCGTTACAGGGTCTCTTGAATTTGATCTGACGGTTCTGGATACACATGATTCTTAGCAAGCAGCAAACCGCGCAGCTCGGCAGTTGAATAGTTTGCAAAGGATTTTGAGGCCTGCTGAAGAGAACTCAGCTTGTGGGTTAGGCCTTTGCTTTAAGTTCTGGAGTCTGAGTTCTAAGTTCTGGTCTCTGTCTGGATTTGAAGTCTAAGTGCTGGATCTGGTGTCTTCTGGCAAAGTGCTCCGCAAGAAATCAGCTTGAAGTGGGAAGTCAATTTCCCTGTCTGGCTTCCAGTGGCTCTTTTTATCTCTCTTGAAAATGGGTGTGGATGCTAACTTTCTATGCCCAACCCACTCACGATTTGATAGGTCAAGGATTTCTCTTTGACCTGATTTGAGAAGGGAGCAGTGAGTCAGAGTGAGTCAGAGTCTTACAGTCTGTTGAAGAAACGCCCCTTTGCTTTTACTTAGAAAATTAATTTTTCGTAACTAACAGGTTTCCCAGATACACACATCGTTGACATTACATGTACATATCATATATCACACAAGGTAGTCTCTGTTCCAACTCTGATGTTTCTAAGAGCTTGCGTTCAAAAATGGCAACTTATTTTCGTTTTTGGTAGCTTTTGCAACATTGGTTTTTCATCAAATCTTTACACAGACCTGTACCCTCTTCCTGAGCATATTAATCTAAGTTATCGTGTCTCTAGCCTAAATACAGTGTTTGTAGTATTAATAATTAGCAGGGTTTTGCCTCAGAACATCACAGAGCGACCAGCCTAATCTTGAACTGGGAGTGAATGTGTCATTTTAAAGATCCCAAAGTTGTACATTTCTGTCATCTGGTTACAATTAGTTATCAGTATTCCTATAAAACATATATTTGCCTTCCATTCACTTCACTTCAGTGTTTGGGTCCGCCCCCAGAAGCTCGGTGAGTCAGACGGTCACATGACCTTCTTTGCTGGCATCTCCCAGAGCAGTGTGTTGACAGTAAACACCTAAATCAGCATATCCTATTCAATGGAAACAGTCTATTGTATTGGGTCCCGCAGGCTGGAGGAGAAACCCCTCCCTCTCAATCAACAAGGCCATGTGATATCCTGCCTTCTTGTGTGGAGTTCTGAGGTGAGAAGGTTTCCCAGCCTTTTGGACTGTTAATTGAATCAGCCTGTCTTCTGGGAACAGCAGGTGTTTAAGAATTCTAATTAACCAAAAGGCTTTGAAGTTTCCAGCTGGCTCAGGATCCTTTTGCAACTCTTAAAGTACAGTTCTCCTGTCAGAGTTTCAAAAAAGGGGATTTTACTTGATAGTATATGATCCTTGCTTAACATTGTTTTGATGGGAATCCTTACAGTAGAGTGGTGATGTGGAACACCCCACAAGAAGGTTGAATCTTTAGAGTGGTCTTGTGAGCCATGATTTTAGCAAATTTTTGACATCAAGAAAATGAATTCCCAACAGCTCTGGGTTGCTTTTGGCAATCAGCATTGCCATTCGCAATGGTTTCAGGCTGCTGTGTGTGTGGCCCAATGGTGGTTTTAGGCAGTACCCTCCTGTGCTCACAAACAGGCAGAAATGGGTGGCAGCCTATTCTTCACGTTTCCCTGTGCACTTTCTGGGGAGTTCTGGCCATCATGATGTTTTCAATGCCAGTAATCCACAGTTTTATGGTAGGGCTTGGATGCATGGGTAAAAACATCCCACAGTGGTCACAAGCCACATTTACATATTATCTACTCCTCGTTTAAATTGATTCAGCTGTTCTCTGGTAGCGGCCCTCTGGAAAAATCTCTCTGCATTCACAGAACCTCAAGTAAGTCCCTCAAAGCATTGGGGGACTGGCAATAACTCCACTCTCTTCTCATGTTAATGTTACAGCCTCTATTAGGACATTTACCAACTCCACTCACTTACACTTCACCGACCTTTTTTCATCTTCTAATCGCACTTCACTGGTCTCTTATGAGATGTGACTGCCCCGTGGCCTCTGTCTCCATCCTCGTTTCTCAGTTCAGAGGTGAAGCAGACAACCTAAATGATCTTCTCTGTAAGGTGAAGACTCCTCTCCTTTTTCGGCATCTACAGAAACTGACCTCAAGTTGCCTCTTCTGCCATAACATAGCCTGCTATGGTTTCTCAAGAGATCTGATCCTTGGTGTTTCATGCACAGTACTGGCACTTATGCCCACTGCATGAGATATCAGTGATCCATGCCTGGTGTAATGAATAAGTGCTCGGTCACTGCTCTCTGAATACATCTTCTCACGTATTCCTGGTGGCTCCCCCAGGTACACCTTTCCTTTAGGCTCCACTATTCATACATCTGGAAGGGGCACCTTTGTCAGAATTTCTGTTCATCAGAGTATTGTGCATGGCACCGGGTTGGGGCAGGAGGGTATTTTCTTGAAGAAGAGGGCAGCATGGCAAGCCACACTGCTGCACTGGTCCTTTATGATGCTCTCTCTCGCTGTCCTTCTCATATGCACATGTAATGTATGTCTGTGGACAACTGATGTCTTGAATAAGATCTCATGTGTAGGTGTTGTGGCAGTTAGCGGTGGGTGCTTGGATGCCGTAGGCATGTGTTGGGTGATTTTACACTTAACTTGATTTCTGAATGTATCCATCAGCCATGAAAGCCCCTAGCCTTGACCCAAAACTAAGAGGATAATCTCACTACCAGTATCTCAAAATTACTTGGGGCAGTATAAATTCAATGCAATGTGCTAAACCTACTGCTATAGCGCCCTGACCTACCGGTTAGGGGCACTCGCCCCAAAATAACCTATTATTCTGACCCCCAACAGGAACCCATCTGCCCGATTCCCCAAAAAGGTCTACTGGAATACTTTAGACAGTTCACTTCCACAGCTTGTCCAGATATGCACGTGACGGAAGCCAGCTGACACATGTCCTCATCCACCTCTGCAGGATTGTCCTGGGCACCTAATCAAAATTGGCAACCCCTCTGTCAAAGAGAATGTACAGCATACTGCTCCACCTGATCTAATGGAGGAAAAACCAAACAGTTAAAGCAGTAATTGTAATCCACACTCCTTTGCACCACGCTGACACTCCTGCAGGTCCCGTTGAAGACCTTGACTACTTGCAACACAACTACTACTGTGAGTGCATCGGAGTGCGCTCCTCACCTCTGCTCACCCTCACACAATCATCTGTGACTTTGGATGGGGAGTTCAGCTTTGTGGTGAGGCCTCGGGCTGTATTGAGTGGGGCACTCGTGTCCCACTGAATATTGTGGCGGCATCATTACAATTTGCAATCACTAAGCCGTGGGGAACGACCATGGGCTGCTAGCTGCCCTGTTTCTGTCCTCAAACCTCCAAAAAGAGCACTAAGGCATTCAAAAAGAGCGGGGACTCCACCACTACAATATGGATGGCCCCTTCCTTGCCAGGCATTTCCACAACAACGCATACATCAGCATGCTGATTGGGCACAGCACGCAACAAGGAGCAATCGGGAGCCGGCAGGCTGTTTAGCCGGCCCCCACGCCGAAGGACCTCATTCAAAGGCCTGTCTAGGCCGGGAGGTCCTCCACCTTTTGTCCCTCCTCCTCAAACTATGAATCGGCCTCCAGACTTACATACTGCTACCCTATGAACTTGAACCCTTGGACCTCTATGCTGCCTGCAGATCTACCAGTGAGTGATGGCTGAACTCTTCCATTGACTCCTTCACTAACTTTCTGAACTAATTACTGTGCCTATTTACTTTGCCTTCCCTGCGTCACCTAACCTACTTCTTCTCACCGCATTTGCGCCACTATTTTTGAAATTCGAATTGAGGTGTGTGCACCCTCTTTGCATTGCATTTGTGCCACTATTTGTAAAGTTCAGATTTAGGTTTGTGTGCTCCTACATCTCTGCAACCTCTTTGCATTGCATTTGTGCCTCTATTTATGAAGTTCTAATTTAGGTGTGTGTGCTCCGACATCACTGCACCCTCTTTGCATTGCATTTGTGCCACTATTTTTGAAATATGAATGTAGGTGTGTGTGCTCCTACATCTCTGCACCCTCTTTGCATTGCATTTGTGCCCCGTGTTTCTTGAACTTCAAATTTCCTTTTTTGATTGCATTTGTGCCTTTTGTGACTACTGGGCCACCCGGTGAGTTTAGCTACAACTGTGCTGTGTAGCCACTCTTCATTCATTCCTCTAGTAACCTCTGCAGCCCCTGTGGCTCTCGCCATCTCATCCACCTTCTCTAACTGCTACACTATCACCTATCCTCCCTCTCCACAAAGTCTGGAAGAAAAAAGCACAAAAAAGACATCCTGTCCATGAACCCTGGCCGCCCCATTGCAGACACCTACATCAGCGCAACTTCCAGACAGGTCTTCACTGATATCCTCTACTCTGTCCCTTCTCCAGATCTATGGACTCCTCATCTCATTTCCACGATTGTCCCTTTCACATCCTCTCCCATTAATGGTGGCATCAAGTGGGAAGTCCTCTTGGCCGGCTTCTCATCATCACGCTGCATCATTAATGTCTACCACACAGGCACTATCTTGGTTCATGGTACTCAACTCTTTTTCAAACTTCCTGCATACCCTCTTGCATCTTCCATCATCCCTGACTGCCTATCTGCCATCCAGTCCTGGTGTACTTCCAACGATCTCTGCATCAATGCCAGAAAGGCTGAGATTATTCCCAATGGGACTCCTGCTCTTTCTTTTTCCCCCTTCACTCTGGCCATCCTTCATGCGCTCTCTCCCTGCTCCTTCCTCTGAAGCCAGAAACCTTGGAGTCATCTTCGACTCCTCTCTCTCCTTCCTTCCTCCATCACAGGACATTGTTAAGAAGTCCCACTTTTAACTCTTCCTTCTCAAAGGAATTCTCACTTTCCCCCAGAAGCTCTGTGGTACCTGACCCCTGGTTCTCTCTAGGCTTGACTACTACAATAGCCTTCTCCTGAATCTACCTCTTCCACTTTATGACCCCTCCAGCTACTCCAGAATAGGGCTGCAAGACTTATCCTTGGCCTTAAACCCAGGGACCGCATCTCTCCTGCCCTAAAAACTCTTCACTGGCTTCCAGTTGCAGCATGGATTAAATTCAAATCCCTCTGCATCATTCACAAGGCTGTCTGGGGCCTGGGACTACTAAATACTCTCCCTCTAAACCTCTGCAGTCCTATGGCACCAACTCTCTGTGTGTAAAGCATTTTGCTAAACAGAGGGCTGGAGGCCAATCACTTTTTTCAGCTGGCTCCCTCTTATGGACCAGCCTTCCCCTTCCTCTTTGTCTTGAGCAGGACTTCTTCAAATTCCAGAAGCTCCTTAAGACTTTTCTCTTTACCGCCTCCTTCCCTTCGTCCCTCCTCTGCTCATACCCTTAGCCATAACAAACTGCCTGAAATGCTTGTTTTTGGACAACCCAACTGTCATGTGAAGGCCCCCAAACCGTTCAACCATGAATGTATCCTGGCAACATCCTTGTGCGACCTGAACCATAATGTGGCTCCCTCTCCTGTGTCATTACTGAGAAAACCCTCCGAAAGAGCACAAACAAGATAACTACTGGCGAGACTTGTCTTCATATTGTCATTGGGTTCCATAGAGCACCCTGAGAGTGATCTTGTGCGACTTGAGATAAACAATATTACTCAATCCCATGACCTGGCCCACCCATTACACTCATAACTCCCAACCCCCTCCCAGCTGGGTCAGCTTCACCGGAGTACCCATGTGGCGACCTCGCCGGCCCACCACCAACCACTGGTATGCCTACGAGGAGCCCAGTACCACTGACCATCCCATTCTAGCCCACTCCATGGCTGTGGCCTTGTGACTACCAAGCGACCACCACTGTGGAGTGGTTCCGCCAGCCATCTGCTAGAGCTTGACGGGTGAAGAACCCTGTTATACTAACCACCTACTAGGAGGCCCTTGCACTCCCATTCCCATAGTACAACCTGGGGGCAGCATAGTATGATATGACCAGAAAAGCGACTTTCCTTGACCCAGACCCGACTAGCCAATCCAATCCCCACTTGCTGTCCAGAACTTACTGGGTTAGCGGCCTATGAGAGTCTATCTGTCCACCACACTGGCCATCCACCGCCCATGGGCAGATCACTGGGTGCCAGATATCACATGCTCTTGTAGCCCATTTACTGGGTGTACCATGAGGGTGGTCCTGTGCGAATTGACCCACAATGCCACTTCCTTTTCCAGAGCCACCCCCAAATCAGTTCCTACGCATCTACAGGGACGGCTGCCCATGAGACACTGGCGTAACAGGGGCCCCCGCACTCCACGCGGTGTGGGGGGCCCCACGACCACATGTTCTGGAAGGGGTCCCCACTTGGAATGTAAAAAATAAAAATATTATTATTTATTTTTTTTTTACATTTTCTTTTTGAATTCACTCTGCATAATAATTTCTTTATGAAGGCAGAGTGAATACAAAAAGTCCAGTAGCTACCCCCACCCCATGACAAGACGACCCTAGGCTGGAGTCCTCCATGTCATGGGGGTGGGGGAAGCCCTACGACTTCAAAAATAAATAGTTTATTTTTGAAGTCACTCTGCCTTCATAAAGAAATTATTTCCGTTATGGTTCAGTCCTTAACGGAAATATTTTCTTTATGAAGTAAGAGTGACTTCAAAAAGAAACAATGGGCCTCATTACGAGCATGGCGGTAGCCGTGCCTGTATGGCAGGCACGGTTACCGCCATGCTCACTACCGGCCCCACCTCCCGTGATTGGGCAATAACCGGCCCATTACAAGATGAATGGGCCGGTAATTGCCCATTCGTGGGTGGCGGTATTGTCGGGCTCCCGATCCCCATTCTGCCCAGTAGGGCAGAATGGGGGTGGGGAGCATGGTTGCGCCGGCACCGTTGATAACGGTGCCTGCGCAATTACAAGTTATGCTCGCGGGTGCCGCACAGCCCGCCAGGTAAGACCTGGCGAGCTGTCAGGAACCCGCGAGCAGAAGTCGTAATGCGGCGGGACGGTATGAACGGTGCCAGTGCCTTACCGGCACCGTTCATACCGTCACCGCCAGGGTCCTAATGAGGCCCAATGTATTTTTGAAGTATTATGGCTCCCCTCAACCCATGACGTGTGCGTGTGTGAGTGTATGGTGAAAGGATGCACACTGAAATGTATGGGTGGCTGCCTGGGAGTGCCTGTATGGTGAAAATGTCCACATTTAAATGTATAGGTGACAGCCTGTGTGAGTGTATGGTGAAAGGGTGCACACAAATGTATGGGTGGCTGGGTGTGCGTGTACGGTGAAAGGATGCACACTTAAATGTGTGGGTGACTGCCTGGGTGTGCCTGTATGGTGAAAGGGTGCACACTTAAATGTATGGGTAGGTGCCTTGGTGTTTATGCCTGTGTGGTGAAAGGTTGCACACTTAAATGTATGGGTGGCTGCCTGGGTGTGCCTGTATGGTGAAAGGGTGCACACTTAAATATATGGATGGCTGGGTGTGCGTGTGTATATATGGTTAATGGTGTGTGCTTGTGTTCAGGGGCGCAACAAAACCTACATTTCAGGGGGGCTAACTTTTCAAATGTTGGGAGAGATGCTAACTTCACGTGTGGTGGGGAGGAGCAAACTTATTTGTGTGGGGGCATCTAACTTCTTTACGCATTTTTGTTATGTTGATATCTTTTCTATTATATGTTAATGTGTTATCTGATTCCCATTCCTTGTTCTACTGATGGAATCCTAGCTATTGATGACATCAGAGCAATCCTGAGCTTTGTGTTAGAATGTTATTCTTTGAGGAGTCAGTCTACTTGTGCAGATGGTTGGGGGTCTCTACTACCCAGCTTATCCCTACAAGCAATAAACCATTTGTTCAACTTGTTGTGCCCAGTTTATTGCTTTACATTGGCGACGAGGATGGGATGTGCTGCAAGAGGAAAGCAGCAGCTGGAGTGGGAGTAGTTATCCGGAGCTGAGGAGCTGGAGCCGGACTGAGACCTCCAACCGCCAGGCCTACGGGTGAGGAGCTGCCCCCCCGACCTGGCCTACGACGTTGGACTGAAGGGAAAGTGCGCTGAACCTTCTCTGAGCTTACCTTCTGGAGACCTGCAAGCAATATTGCGCATGTTTGGTTTTGATATCACATAGTGGAATTGTTAAGAGGAGAGCAGTGTTTTTACAGGAGGTGAGCGCTTATATTTTGAAACATTGGCTGCAGGTGGCAAGTGAGTGAGTGACATTCTGTTTTTCGCTTTTGGTGGATTGGTAGCTGATTTCGGAGAGCACTACAGACTTGAATTGGCACCATGGCTGTATCCGGAATCCCGGGTCCCCAGATGTTTTTACCGACCCCGGGCCCCCCGAGAATTAAATGGGGGCCCTGGAAAAAAGGTTTTCTCCATTATGTGAAAGCCACATGTGGCAATGGCATGTCAGTAGAAAGAAAGTTGGCTATGCTTATGCATCTTCTGGGGTATGAGGGGCAGCACATTTTTGAAACTTTACCTGAATTGAGCGAACTGGATGTTGAGGAAGGTATGAATGACTTTGATGCAGCATTGGCAAAACTGGATAAACATTTTGAACTAAAGATAAGTACTGTGTTGGAACGCTATCACTTTGGTATGAGATCTCAGCAGGAGGGTGAAACTGTAGAGGAATTACATCACTGCGCTTAGGCATTATCGCTTAACTGCAAATTTGGTGTAAGTCTGGATGAACATATTAGAGATCAGTTCATGTTACATTGTGCCAATGACAGGATCAGAGAGGAAGTGTGGCTAAAAGATGACCCTTGCTTAGATGAAGTAATTGGGATTGCAAAAAGAATTGAGCATACTTTGAAATGTGTGGCAAAACTTGCTGTGAAAGAATCCAAACCTGTCCAACAGGTTGAGGTCTTGAAAGTAGGTGACAAGAGGATAGAAACCGCAAAAGAGCAAAAGAAAAAGAAGGGCAAAACGGCCAAATCGACTGACATGTATCAAAGCAAGGGTGGTAATGGTAACAAAATAGCAAATAATTCTGTGCAAGAAGAAAATGTACAAGTGGGAAAAAGGAGACAGCAGCGCCTGTGTTTTAGGTGTGGGAGTTCCCACCACCTATCTAATTCTCTGATCTGCCCTGGAAGAAGAGCTATATGTAACATCTGTAAAAGATGGGGACATTTTGCAAATTGTTGTGCCAATTACAGTGTCAGTGCTGGGAGGAGCGTTATGTTGGTTGAGGAGCCAGATGGGCCATCCTCAGATGAATATGAAGGTTCAGAAAATGAAATTTTTACTGTGAATATGGTTCAATGTTCCGGAATGGATGAATGCGAGCATCCTTCAGCTTGGGTGGAAGTGAATGGTTGCCAAGTTAAAATGCTAGCGGACTCATGTTCCAAAATCACTTTGATGTCAAAGGCGGTGTATGAAAATGTGCTGGGAGGTAGGATGGACGATTTAAGCCCGTCAGACAAGACACCTGGGGTCTATAGTGGCAGTAGGATCGATGTGGTAGGATGTTGTCCTGCAACCTTTAAATTTAAAGACAGGGTTACGCGTGGAAAAATATATATCACCAAGAAGAGTGAGACGCTGTTGGGATGGAGAGAACAAAGGGGACTAAGTATTAAATTAGATCCCAACAGTAAAGAACAAGTGTTAAATGTAGAAAAACTATCCATGGACTGTAGTTTGGATGATAGTTCTAAAAGTTTCATTGCCAAGTATCCAGATGTGTTTAATAATAGCGTTGGGGGAGGCCACCAGGGGGCGCACAGGCAATGGCAGCCTGATTTGCGAGCTCCTCCTAAGGCCGGGTCAGTACGGGGTCTGAGCCCCCCCCGAGACCCCCCCACGGAGCGCAAGCGGGCCGAACGTAAAGCCGCCCCCCCAGTGCCCCCCCGGGGCGAAACAACGAGATCCGGGGACCGCCGAACGACGGAGATCCGAGAACGCGGCGGCAGTGGCGGGATCGTCACAGCAGGCCGCGAACGCAGCCCGAGGAGGAGCAAGCGGGCCCATCGGCGCGAGCCTTCGCCTCCCCCTTTAAGAGGCGCGAGCCAGGACGCCTTGGGGCGAGGAAACCCCCGCCACTACAGGAGCGCCAAGGGAGGCCGCGGCCTGCCAGGTACGAGATAAGGAGGGGGGACGGACCCGTGGAGCCCCCCCTCCCCCTGCTCCCCTTCATTGCCAGCACGATCCTGCACGGGAAGCCTTAGCGGGGCCTGCAACCCGCCGCCTAGAGCTTGCACAACACACCCCTCCCCCCACCCCCAGTGGGCTCCGGAGGGGCTCGCCGGGACCCGCTTCCACCCCCCCCCGGGTGTGTGGCCCCCGCCGAGGGCAGGCGGGGCGTGTGCCCGCCCGGGGGCATCCCACAAGGAGCACCCAGAGCTCCCAGGGGGGAAGGAGAGGACCCCAACGTGACGCCACCAGCACAACACTCCGTGGAGGCGAAAACACCCCCCACCCATCTCAGAGGGGGCATATCGAGTGCCTGAAACACTAAAGAGGTGTACGGGAGAGACTGCGGTGGCCGCCCTGGAGCAAGGACCTCCCGGGGGGGCATCAACCAAAGCCCAGAAAGACCGCTCGGAAGGAGGGGGGACGGCACACCTTGCCAGGAGGGACCCCCAACGGAAAACCTGCAGCACTCTACCCAGCGGAGGCAAGAGCACCCCCCCCCCATTCCAGAGGGAAATCAACCTACTGGAAAGACAACCGAGGTACACCGGAGGCGCTTCGGAGACTGCCCGAGAAGTGAGACCCCCACCTGCCGCCGGTGGGGCGAGAGCCTGCCCGGGGTCAACTGCCAAGACTGGATAAAGGCGCGCAACAGGTCTGAGGGGCCTCACCGCCGAGGGGAAACCAACGGTCCAACGAGGTGAGCCCACTAGGAAGCGAGATAACCCTCCTGACAGAGCACCCGGGGGGCCAACCTAATGGACTGGCAGCAGAACCTGCAAAAGTATCGCTACCGAGACCCAGTCCCCCCCTTTACAGAACCGCCCCACGGAGAGAGAATGGCCCATCTGGAACCCCCTGCGCCCTCTACGGCCGCAATGGAGCGGGGATTTGCCTCCATACTGCAAGAGATCCGAGATATGCGGGCGGACATTGCCCAAAAGTTTGAACAAATGGACCGCCGAGTCGAGACAGTTGAGGACAGACTTCTTCAGGTCGAATCCAACCAATCTTCAGCGGCCACCCTGGAAGTAGAGGTAAACATGAGACTAGCCGCCCTGGAAAAAAGGGAGGAGGAGAGGTCAAGACAGATGGACGATTTGGAAAACAGGGAGCGGAGAAACAACCTCAGGATCTTTGGGGTCCCGGAGTCGGAGGGGGAAACAGAGAGGGAGCTGACCCGAGTAGTACGCAACATAATCGCCCTCCTCTTCGAAGGAGAGATGACCACAGAACTCATATTCGATCGGATACATAGAGCGGGAGGCCGAGCAGGGGGCCCCCGGTCGATTCTGGTTCGGTTTCATTACTACTTGGAAAAGACGCGGGTGCTGGAGGCCTCCAGAAAGGCCCAGGAGATCACTTACAACAACTCCCAGATCTCCATATTCCAGGACCTTTCAGCATACACCCTGGCCAAGCGGAGAATGTGCCGGCCCCTCACACAGATGCTGAAGGAAAAAGGAGTGCGATACAGATGGGGCTTCCCATTCTCCTTGACATTCGAGTACCTGGGTCAGAGAACGACACTGATTTCGGAGGAAGACATCAAGGGGGCTATCCAGGACTATGTCTCAGACCCAGCGCCCCGTCGAGAACCGCGGGGGCCGGCCAGAGTTGGAGCTGGAGACCCAGGCCCGCCGAGAGAAAGACGGAAAAAGTCAGGAGCGAGGAAATTCAGGAGGATGAATACACCCTCCCCAAGGAAAGAAGGGGAGCAGAATGACTCTGAGAGACAGTGGCCGGGCAGTCCCAGGGTGAACGAGGCCGCTGGAGATCCCGGAGGGAATGGGTGTTCTTGAGGGCGAAGAACCCGGCAAAAAGATAGGAGAAGAGGAGGAAACTAAAATCCCCACGCAAAGCAAGTTGGGTGAGCAAAATCGGGGGGGGGATAGAGGGGGGGGCTCACTATAAGGTGCCTGTTAATGATGGCCTGGCCGAGAGGGGCAGGCTGGTGGTCCGGCCAAAGCGCCAGTGATGGCTGAACTAACTGGCTGGACGCCGGGGCAGGGGGTGGGGGGATCGAAACAAGTTGGGGATTGTTTGTCTGGGAAGGGGTTTGGGGATCAGTTGGGGAAACACGTCAAAAGTGTCCATAAGTCAACTCACGGGGAGTTAGAGATGAGATCCGTTGCGAGGCAGCCATCCGTTAGAATGGAACCCATAGACAATGGCTGACGGACTGCCGGCCCTGGGGGTGGGCTCCCTAAATGTTCGGGGCTTGAATACCCCTTCGAAGAGATCCCTAGTCTGTAGGGAGTTTAGGAGGGCTAAACTGGACCTTCTGTTTGTACAGGAAACGCACTGGGCAAGGGGAAAGGAGCCCCGGCTGCGCGGGGGGGGAATCGAGGAGGTCTTTCACGCTTCCCACAGGACCAAAAAGAGAGGGGTGGCCATCCTGGTAGCCAGAGACGCAGGGTTCGAGAAGGCGGACATCCTAAAAGACCCAGAGGGAAGATACCTGCTGGTCCGGGGCACCATACGGGGCTCCCCCCTCACTCTGGCGGTAGTATATGGCCCCAACGAGGGTCAGGCCTCATTCTGGGAATCGGTGAGTGACAGGATCAGACTATTCGTGCAGGGCCCGCTAGTGGTGGGGGGGGACTTCAACATGGTCCTTGACCCGACTAGGGACAGGAAAAGGGTAGACCCCCTCACTCCCAGAGCCACAGAAGAAGCTATGGCACAATCCTTCCAGAGGGTAAACGCGGATCTGGGCCTATCCGATACAATTCCTCTCCCCAGAGGGGGAATCCCTTCCTTCACCTATTACTCAGCTATACACAACTCTTTCTCCCGAATAGACTACGTCCTGGTAGAGGAGTCACTCAGCCCTTATGTGTCAGGCTACAGAATAGACCCTGTTCCCTGGTCAGACCATGATTTGGTCAAAGTCACAATAGCAATGGGGTGGTGCAGAGGCCACAGAGGGCGCTGGAAGTGCAACAACGCTCTGTTAAAAGATGAGGTCCTCACCCAGGAAGTCTTGGACTCCATAACAGAATTCTTTGACCTAAACGACAACGGGGAGGTCGCCACCCACACGCTTTGGGACGCCTTCAAAGCCACCTTGAGGGGGGTCCTTATAAAACTTGGGGCCCAAAAGAAAAGGGAGAGGGGGATACAGGAGAAGGCTCTGAGGGATAGGATATCCCGCCTCCAGCCAGCGAGCTCTCCGGGGCACCCATTAACGGGAAAGCAGGTGGCCGCCCTCGAAGACTGCAGGCTACAGCTTAAAGACCTGCTCCTACATAAGACAGAAAGGTGCCTTCAACTAACTAAACAAAAATACTATGAAAAGGGGGACAGGGCGGACCAGATCCTAGCATGGAAGCTGAGAGAGGTCCAGAGGAATAGAAGGGTGAGGGAGGTGAGGGACACCCAGGGGCTTCTTGGCAACGACCCTCCCCATATCGGTGAGGCCTTCCGCCAATATTACACAACTCTCTACTCCTCAGAATATGATGGGGACGATGCCCAGATAGAAACCTTCCTTGACTCAATACAGATCCCATCCCTCACAAGAGATATGGCAGAAGGAATAGAGGGCCCGATCACAGAGGATGAGGTGGACAAGGTGATCTCTGGGATGAGGGTGGGAACCTCCCCCGGGGATGACGGCTTCACAGTTTTCTTTTACAAAAAGTTCCGGTCCACCTTGATCCCATACTTGGTGAGGGTCTTTAATGAAGTGCTCGATGGGGGCATACTCCCCGAGTCGATGATGGGAGCAGTGATAGCAGTTTTGCCCAAGGAGGGGAAAGACCCCACAGAATGCTCCTCCTATCGACCCATATCATTGTTGAATGTAGATGTGAAGATCCTGGCCAAGGTGGTGGGGAAAAGGCTGGAAGGCATAATGCCGAAGCTAGTTCACGGGGACCAGGTGGGCTTCATAAGCGGGAGGCAGGGCTCGGATAACATCCGCAAGACCCTAGACTTGCTTCACTTTGCCCAAGCATCGGACCTTGACGCCTGCGTCCTCTCACTGGACTCAGAGAAGGCCTTCGACCGGGTCGAGTGGCGCTATATGGAGCTTCTACTTCAAAGAATGGGCTTTGGGTCCCATATCATGAGCTGGGTAACTGCACTTTATAGAGCCCCCACAGCGAGGGTACAGGTAAACGGGATACTGTCCGGGTCATTCCCCCTCTCCCGAGGAACAAGGCAGGGATGCCCACTCTCCCCCCTGATCTATGTCCTCACCATGGAGGCCTTAGCAATAGCGGTTAGAGCGCACCCGAACATTAGGGGAATAAGAAGGGGAGAGATGGAATTTAAGCTCTCCCTGTTTGCGGACGACATCCTGGCCTACCTAGTGGATCCGGGTTCTTCCCTCCCCCCCCTCCTGGCCCTGCTGTCGGCTTTCGGCCGATTTTCGGGCCTAAAAATAAACACTGCTAAATCAGTCCTGCTCCCAATGCGAAAAACAGACCCGGTGCTAGACCCCCAGAATAGATTCCGAGGGATCAAGGTGGAGAGGGTCGCTATACGATACCTAGGGGTCCTCATCCCCAGAGATATGTCGAACCTGGGCCCCGCCAACTATGGTCCCATGATTGCAGAGATCACCGCAGACTTAAGGAGATGGGACAAAATGATTCTCTCGTGGTATGGCCGAATGACGGCCGTCAAAATGAATGTCCTGCCGCGACTCCTGTACCTATTCACAGCCCTCCCGACCAGGGTCCCGACACAGAACCTTAAAGACCTGCAATCGGGGGTCCGTGACTTTGTGTGGCAAGGCAAAACCCCGAGAATTGGAAGGGCCGTCCTGACCCTACCAAGGGAGGAGGGGGGATTTGGGCTGCCAGATTTCCATCTCTACTTCTGTGCTGCCCAACTGCGTGTCTTCCTGGAGCACATGAAGGAGGGGCTGAGAACATACTGGTCCTACCTGGAGGACATGGACGCTCACCCCCACAAAGTCCGCGACCTCCTGTGGACTCCTCGTAAGGAAATTCCAGGGCGTCTACGGGCCCACCCGACCCTGGGGGTACTATGGGACATCTGGAAGGAAGGCCCTCAAACCGCCCACCTTACCACATGGCCGTCTCCAATGTCATCCCTCTGGGGACACCCCATTAACCTGGGAGGAAGAGGGTTCAGATATTCCCAGACCTGGTCAGACAGGGGGATGGAATGGGCGGGGCAAATGTTTAGGGACGGCGAATTCTTACCGTATGAGGAGCTCAGGGAGGCACTAGGTCGTGATTCAATATCTATCTTCGAATACCTTCGCCTGAAGGGCATCCTCTGTGACCCATCGTGGGGCTCCAACCTGCGAAGACAGTTGACCCCCTTTGAGAAGCTCCTTGATTTGGCGACCTCCAGGAAGGGGGCGGTATCAAGTCTGTACAGGGTCCTCAACACGTACAACCTTCAGGGCAGAAGGAGTTTTCGCCTGTTCTGGGAGGGCCTGGCAGGTGCCGAAATCCCCGAGGATGATTGGGCCAGGATCTTCAAAATTGCATTCCATGGGAATCTCTTTACCGCCGACATGGAACATAATTTTAAAATACTGCAGGGATGGCACAGAGACCCCGCAAAACTATCCAAGATGTTTCCGGGAGTATCACCAAGGTGCCCGAGAGGGTGTGGGGAGACGGGGACCAGAGGCCACATGTGGTGGCACTGTGCGAAGGTCCAAACATATTGGGAGCAAGTGAGGGACTGGATGGAGGAAGTGACTGAGACCCGTATTCCACTTAATCCCCTGACGATGCTGCTGGGCCTCCCCCCAGAGGACACAGAGGTGCACCGATACCCTAGGATGTGGGAAACGATGTTAAGGGCTGGAAGAGTGGCTTTGGCACAGAAATGGAAAAGCCCGGAGGCCCCCTCGAAGGAAGACTGGATGAAAAAGGTCAAAAACATGTTTTTGATGGACAAATTGACGGCCATGGTAAATAACAAAATGAACACATTTCTTACGGACTGGTCGGGTGTCCAGCAATCCTGGGGATGGGACGTACACTGAACCCTTCGAAACTCCCCTCACCCCGGATCTGAGGGGAAGGTCTCCCTTTTGGAAGGTCAACCAAAACTTGGGGCCCCAGGACCTGGGGAAGGCCAGAAGCCAGCCAACTGATGTAGTGGTTATGCATCGCAACGACTCTACGACAAGGGAGACGGCGGCAGCTCCGTGAGTCTCCCAAGACGAACACGTTGAACTGGACACGGGGGAGGGGGGGGGATCCAGGGGTGGGGCGGGAGAGGGGGAGGGGGGGGGGGGATCCACGGTTCTTTTTCCTTGTTTGCCTGTTTGTACAATTTAAAATGCCAATAAAAACGAAAGTTAAAAAATAAATAATAGCGTTGGGTGTTTGAAAGAGATGATTCACAAAATTGTGCTGAAGGAGGGTTCCAGGCCCGTGGCGGCAAAACTTAGACCGTTACCGATGTCATTGCGTGATGCTGTCAGAGTGGAGTTGGAGAAACTGGAGAAAGCTGGCATTATTGAGCCAGCGAAGGCGGTTGAATGGATTTCCCCCGTGGTTGTTGTGAAAAAGTCCGGTGGGGATTTCAGAGTATGCATAGATCTAAGAGAATTGAATCAATGTGTGGTTGCTGACCGCCATCCCCTTCCAAATATGGGAGAACTTCTGTCTAGGATAGCAAATGCCAAATACTTTGCCAAATTGGATATGGCGAGCGCCTATCATCAGATTAACCTTGATGCCGAGTCACGAAAACTGACTGCTTTTATCACATACGAAGGCATTTACCAGTTTCGGCGCATGCCTTTCGGATTAATATCAGCTTCATCAGTTTTCCAAAAAGTCATGGATGGATTATTCAAAGATATTAACCATGTTTGGTGCTTCCAGGATGATGTGTTGATTTGTGGCAGTACTGAAGAAGATTTAAAAAGGAAACTCAATAAGATTTTAGAAATTTTCAGAACACGAGGTATTACCTTACGAAGTGAGAAATGTGTCTTTTCTACTCAAGTAGTAGAGTATTTAGGACACAAAATATCGGAGGAAGGTTTAAGGCCCAAAAAAGTGTTGGTAGATGGAATTAAAAGAATGGAGTCTCCAAAGAATAAGGCAGAGTTACGTTCATTTTTGGGGACAATAGAGTTTTACCATCGTTTCATTGAAAAATATGCAGATAAGGTTACCTTGCTGAGAGCATTGTTGAGAAAAGGAGTGGAATTTTTTTGGAATGCAGAGTGTGAAAAGGAATTTGTTGAGATTAAGTCTGAGATTGATATGGCAAAACCCTTAGCCATGTATGATACTAAAAAAAGGACAATCTTGTCTGTTGATGCGAGTGAAACTGGTATTGGAGTGGTTATGTCGCAAGTGGGAATGGATGGTGCAGAATCCGTGGTGTTACATGCCTCGCGCATGTTGAGAGGTCCTGAATTGAACTACTCGGTTTTGGAAAAAGAGGCTTTGGCGTGCCATTGGGATATAGAATAACTGAAAAACTTTGTGTGGGGTCAGGAATTTGTGTTAAGAACAGACCACAAGCCACTGAAGGCTATATTTGAAAGCAAAGGGTTGGACAAAGTTTCAAGGAGAGTTGCCTGTTGGGTGACAAGATTGCAATGTCACAAGTTTAACATTGAAGTGTTAGCCGGTAAGGACAATGTGCAGGCCGATCATGCATGTAGAGTAAGGATTAGTGATGAGGAAGATGAGAAGGAGTCTGTTGAAGTTGAAAGTATGGTATTTGCTACGGTGGAAGGTGTACTTCACAAAGAAGAATATGTTGAAGCATGGTTGTCTGATGAAATGTGGAGGCGTATAACCAATTTTATCAAGGATGGTTGGCCAGAGAAAAGATTGTTATCTGGAGAAGAGCGGGCTTTGTGGGAGGTGAGAGAGGAATTATCTGTGAAGAATGGTCTAATATATCGATGGGGTAAGCTTGTTGTTCCAGTATGTTTTAGAAAAAAACTAATTGCTATTGCGCATCAAGGCCATATTGGTACGTATAAAACCAAGGGGGTAATTAAGGCCGATTATTGGTGGCCGGGTATGGACCGCGAGATTGAGAAAACAGTGGGAGGATGTGTAGACTGCATAAAGTCAGGGAAGAGCATATCTGCTGTAGTGCAACCTGTGAAAGGAGTTGAAGGTCCTAAGGGTGTGTGGCAAGACCTTGCCATGGATATCTTAGGCCCAGTGGATATGGGCAGAGGTCGTGGTAGGTTTGTGTGGCCATAGTAGATATGTTTTCAAGGTGGACGGAGTTCAAAATATTGAGAGAAGTCACGGGTCAATCTATTGTAGCATTTCTGGAAGAGATATTTGAGAGAGAGGGCTTGCCAAGGAGTGTGTTGACGGACAACGGTCCGCAGTTTACTGGAGGTTTCTTTCAAGAGTACATGTACAGATGTGGAATCAAGCATAAAAAGACTGCATTGTATTACCCTCAAGCCAATGGTATGATCGAGGTGGTCAACCGCCGTATAATGGAAGATATTAGGAATGCCAATGCGTGTGGGTTGGACAGGAAAGTTGCGGTAAAGGAACGAATGTATGCTTTGGGGATGGCTCCTAATGCCGAAACAAGAGTGAGTCCATTTGAATTAATGAGAGGACGGAGGAGTAACACAATGTTATCCCCAGCTTGGTTAGGCCGGGCCAGAGAAACGGATGAGGTGGTGGATGAAGTGAAAAGGAATATGGATGAACGAAAGAGGAAGTGTGCTGAGAAAGTTAATGAAAAATTTCCAAGAAAGAAGACTATAGCTGGAGTGGGCGATCTAGTTAGAATAAGGAAAGCTGTTCTAAAGAAAAAGGGTGATCCGTTGTATTCGGATCCGGTTAAGGTTGTACAAGTTTTTGACCGTTCTGTGAAATTGGAGAGTGGACAGGTCTGGAGCCTGTCAAGGGTTGCGAAGGTGAGGAGGTAAAATTGCTGAGCAAACAGACGCCTTTTTCTCTATATAATGTCATCGTTCGAATTACATGTATTATAAATTGTTTTGTGTAAATATAAATTTGGTGTTCAGATATGGGAGGGGGTGTGTTATGTTGATGTCTTTTCTATTATATGTTAATGTGTTATCTGATTCCCATTCCTTGTTCTACTGATGGAATCCTAGCTATTGATGACATCCGAGCAATCCTGAGCTTTGTGTTAGAATGTTATTCTTTGAGGAGTCAGTCTACTTGTGCAGATGGTTGGGGGTCTCTACTACCCAGCTTATCCCTACAAGCAATAAACCATTTGTTCAACTTGTTGTGCCCAGTTTATTGCTTTACAATTTTAATGAGACTATTCTAGTGCAGCTTCAATGTTACAAGCAGTTAACTCTCTCCTATAGGTCTGAAAGCACCCACTTATGGGCTGCTGTGAGAATGACTGGTCTGCTGTTTCCGCTCTACCCTTCCAATCACTCCCTTGGCATGCAAGTACTAAACCCACATCACAATTTCAGTTGCTTAAAAAATGTGGCATTTGAATGCAGGTAGTAACAGTGCAATGATGTACATTAGTAATTGCTGGGCTGGGCCCTTGTTAATGGCAAAACCCACGTGCTGTTTAACATCTGTGTCCTTTTCTGTCCGGCAACTGCTCTGAAGGTCAGCCAGGTCAAGTCAACATAGCCCACAATTTCAGTGTGGGTGCTGAGGGGTGGGGGGAGTGCTGAAGCCCAGTCAGCTCAATGGTGTTCCACCACTACTTGTGTTTAATGCCTTGATTAATTATTGGTAATCTTCTATTCTTCCTCATCCCAGTACTTGTGTATGAGGCAGTACTTGTGTATGAGGCTCTATGCCTCATACACAAGTACTGGGATAAGGTAGAGGTACATGAAGGTAATGCCTGATTTAGCTACCTGTAATCTTCATTACTCCTAGTCCCACTCTTCCTCCAGTACTTACCAGTGTGGCAAGGAGCCTCATAAGTAAGCACTGGGACAAGGAAGAGGGACGTGGAGGTAATTCTGGGCCAATTAGCTGATTTTGGGGGTTGGGGTATGGGATGGCAGGGAGAAGAGATGTGTGGGGGGTGTAGGGTTGTGCAATAAATCATAATGGTTGTCCATGTCCATGCTAAGCGGGCATGATATGTGGTATTAGTGGCTAGAGAGGCATTTTGGTGCAGCCAGTCTAGTCATTCCTCAGTTTGGTATGACTTTTTTAACTGGGCATTTCTGATAAAGCAGTCCTAAGTGTAATTACCTGGCTAGACTGGCATTTGGGTTCTGCCAGTCTAGCTGTTTCTTACTGTGGCACTGTATATTGTTCTGGGCATCTGTGATAAAATGATATGTTATGATATGATAAGTCATATATAATACACCTGTACACAAGTGTTTTTAGTCACGACAAGACAAGAAAAGGAAAACTGAGGGAGGACAAGACAAATGATCTTACTAAGCCTTGTGTCATTCAGATCGCGAACGAGAAGTGCAAGGGGAAAGGGAGGGGGGGAAGTGCAAGGGAGAGTGGAGGGGAAAACAGGGCAGAGTAAGTGCCGCCAGGGCTGCGCGGCTATGGGTAGTGCAAGGAGAACAATGGACTGTAGGGTTACAGTTACAGCCCCTAACTGCGTGGAAGGCCTGGAGGCAGTGCAAGGGTGACTGATCAAGAAAGAGCCTGGACTCAGTGAGACAGAGGGTAGCCAAGCAACCAGTTGCTACAGCGGACAGGTAGGTCAGCAGGGGAGGGAGAGAGAGAAAGCAGAGGAGAAGAGGAACGTTTTGAGCTGCTTCCGGAACTTCAGGTGGTCTGGCTCAAGTTTGGGAGGGTCAGGGTGGCCATTTCAGAGGGAGGCGCCTGCAGGGGAGAAGGATCTATCCCCCCCCACTCTCTGCCTGGAGAAGTATCTAACCCTTAGGGCTTGAGAAGGAAGGTAATTTGGAAGACAGCGTTGGATGTAGTGCAGATACCAGCCCCAGAAAGCCTTGTGGACAATGAAAAGGGTCTTGAACTTGATCCTTGCAGCCACCGAGAGCCAGTGGAGAGATTTCATGGCTGGAGAGATACAGTCCCTGTGCTTGAGGCCAAGGATAAGTCTCGCAGTCCTCTTCTGGATTAGTTGCAGAGAGCGGAGAGTAGAGGAAGGCAGATTGAGAAAGTGGCTGTTGCAGTAGTCCAGCCTAGAGAGAACCAGAGCTCTGGAGACAGTGAGCTTCTGGGGGAAAGTGAGAAATGGAAGAGTCCCTTTGAGGAGGTGCAGCTGGTAGTGGGATTTCTTGGCGATGTCCGAGATGTGAGGAGAGAAAGAGAGTGGAGTTGACGAGGACACCAGGAATGAGCGAGAGAGTAGAGTAGGCTGAGGGGAGCCTGAAGGAAAGCAGAGTGTCATCCGCACAACACTAAGTTAGAGGAGAAGGTAGAGATGAGGTAGGTCAAAGGAGCCAAGTAGAGGTTGAAAAACCAGGGTGAGAGGATAGAGCCCTGGAGAACGCCACATGTAGAGAGAGGTGGCGGAGTGAACGGGACAATGTTTACCTGGGAGGGGCGGTCCAAGAGGAAGGAGGTCAGCCACTCCAGGGCCTGATCCATGATGCCCAGGTTCTCACGAAGTCAATTGATCAGGATGGCGTGGTTGACCGTGTCGAAAGCAGAGGAAAGTTCTAGGATGATGAGGACAGAAGGAATGCTGGAATCAAGGTTAGAGATCAGATCTTCACAGGTGTTCAGGAGAGCAGTTTTCATGCCTCTGGCAGCTCTTAAGCCAGACTGATGGTCATGGAGACAACCAACAGATTCAGTGTGGAGTGTAAGCTGTCAGTTGGCCAGCTTTTCCAAGAATTTGGGAGAGGGGAAGTTCCAGTGCCAAAAGAATGATTACAGAAATCGGACAAGGCTGGATCATGTCAATGTGGTCCTTGATGGTTCTGGAGGAGCAGTCGAGCACCTGTTTCGACGACACTTCCATGGATGGGACTTGTCTAGAAAACTTGTCAGGTGTTAGAGAGAAAGGAGGAGGAGAGGGAGAGATGGCCAAAGGGGGCCGAGAGAGGAAGAGGGAGAGGAAGAGGAGATAGTGGACAGGATGTCCTGAGCTTTAGCGGAGAAGCGAGAGGCCAAAGCCGTACAGAGGGCCTGCTGAGGGAAAAGGAGAGGTAGAAACCGCAACAGGATTGGCCAGTTCTTTGCAGATTTTAAAGAGTTTGGTTGTGTTGTTAGAGGCGGTAGAGACGCACGCTTGAATGTGTGCTGTGTTCTTGATGAGTCTTATAGCTTCGACTGGCATTTTTGTGCAACCAGTCTAGGTATGTCTAAATGTTACTGTAATGTTATTATGTGTCTACACTGGTCTACATTGTGCAGCCAGTTGGACATGTTTGTATTGTGGCATGGCATTTTTAATAGCAAAGCATTAATGTTCATGTGCACTGTTGGTGACTTGCATGTTTTGGATTGCTGTTACCCTGCACAACAATAGCAAACACACTGGCTTTTTAGTCAATTTTTCTCAGAAAGTGTGCTGTATATTGCATTAAAACACATATTTATATCTTTCTCTTAGTGCAGTGTGTGGCATACCCCTTCAGCAACACGTTTGTGCGTATTGTGCAAGCGTGGTAATCTAGGGCGGCCCAGAGTGTGACACGACGCATGATTTGTTGCCGAGTTGGGGGGGCCACCCTGAGCATGGTTTACAGGGGGGCCCCAGAGCTTGTGTTACACCACTGCCATGAGCACCAACCTGGCTCCATCACTGGCACACCACCAACCTCTGGTGTGCCCACTTGGGGCCTGATCCAACCTCCTGCCCACTCAGCTAAACTAACACTTTCTTAAATTGTAAAATGCAGCATTTCTTCTGCAGGGGGCTCTCTAGGGACGTCCCACATATGGTGGGCGCCCCTCTGGCAGCCCTCCCTCCCTTCTAGGGAAGTTCCTACCCCTTCCGCTCGATCACGAGGGGGGCGCGGGTGTCCCCAGGGCAGGCATTTCCGGCCAGCCCTGGGGACGGCCTACAAATACGGAGGAGGACTGCAAGAACGGCCTCTTTGCAGTCCTCCTCCGTCGAATTACCCACCCACCCGCACCCAATGGCAGGTTAGGGAGCACAATTGGATGGAACTGGGGTATGAGGAGCTGGGTTGGTAAAGACAGTGAGGTAGGAGTTAGGTGGGACGGAGGATCAAGGTGTAAGTGCCGGTGTGGTAATCGGTTTCAAGGGTTGGCTTTCTCTGTGGGGTACTAGTTGACCAATTTTTATCCAGACAGCGAGGTGTCAATGGGGCTAAAGGAAAATGGTTTCAAATGATTTATCACTTCAAACAAACTTTATATTACATTTTCTGAGTACAGCATGAGTAGGGAAGTTCAAAGGAAAAAGAGTTTAAATTGTATATGGCTTACGGTAGCAATTTCAATCGTTCAGCAGGGTGTAGGGTGTGAATAGGGAGAAGGTTTGAAAAGACCTGCAGACTTCAATTCGTATTCAATTTTCAATTTGCAGCGGACATCGAGGTGTAAGTGGGTGCAAAGGACAGTGTTTTTTAAGGTTTTTGTGGCAAGGGGTATAGTAGTTCCAATTTAGGCATTTACTGGGGTGTGTGTCGGGGGGGGAAGGTTTGGAAATAGTTTGCAGGTGTTAATTTGTATTAATTTTTACGTTTTTCAGCGGAGATTGAGGTGAAGGGAATTGTGAGAATTTACTGGCTTTATTTTGTACGAATTGTTCCTTTTTTGTCACAGGTGGAGTTAGGGGCAGTCCTAGCCGGGAAGGAGTTTGCCATAGCTTGAGCCGTGGGCAGTTTCCCGATGGCTGTACCCGAGCCAAAGTCGGACGACGGGCATTGGATCCCTATGGACACTGGAGACTCCTCACCTTCATGTGCAGTGGCCCGAGGGAGAAGCCCTCTGTGCACCCATCTGGTGCAAATGTCCGGTGCCTTGCGACATGCATGGAGGCGGCAAGGGGAACCGAACAGTCGGAAGTTGCCCCACTTTTCATGAACCATGGTGCTTTAGGGCTGGGACAGCCCCCATTTTTGTATTGTATGCTCCAATAAACTTTGAACTGTGTTTCCAAAAAAGTTTAAAATGTTGGACTATTATTCACTGACTGCTCAGGTTTTGGTTTCCAAGATATGTCATCCTCACACGACAAGGGGGGGGGCGCCAAAGGGGGCTGACACCGATATGAGTTTGTGCATTTCTACCTGAGGCAGCCATGGAGATCTACTGCCAAAAACCGCTACCACTACAGTTTCCAATGGGAATATAATCTTGAGAAAGGGGGACAGAGCACCAAATACCGGGACAGTCCCTGCAAAACCGGGCCTTCTGGTCACCCTAACCTAAGGTGAAAAGGAACGGCTTTCTTTCAATATAAAGGTAATGAGTACGACATTGGTTCTGCCACATTGAAAATGAGGAAAAATACTCATGTAAAGCCTTGTCCAAACAACATGTCAGGAGCTAAGCTGGAAAATCCACTTTCTAGCCAGATAAGTCTATCTTCCCTGGGTGCAACGCTTGTGCCACGGGGAAGCCTCGGCAACATTGCTCTGAACACGTCTGCCTTTTAGGTTTGTAAATATGTCACGCCAGGTGTGCTTTGTAAAACTGGGCTTCATCAGACAGCTTCCTTTTTCCTAAGTTTCATATGTATGCAGAAAATTCAGACCATTTGGAGCACGATGCGTGCAGGCCATCGAACCTATGCTTTTTAAAACCATGAAAGTTTTTTTTAAAAAAATGCAGACACATATAAATAAAGGGGAACAAATCGGTAAACTCACTGTGACAAAGCAGTAATCAAAACTCGAAATTGGAAAGCACCATTTTAATAATTGAGATTCTGTTGTGAAATGGTGCCGAGCGTGTCAAAAACGTAAAGTAAAAGAAAAAGAAAAGGGGACTGAAAACCCCGGAAAATACACAGGGCCATAAAGCGGCATACCTGATTGCAAGAACAATGAAGGCCGTGCTACCTGGACTGTTAAAGCGCACTAAATCAGCACATGGCATGCAATTCACCGCCGCTTCCTCCATTATTGCGGTAATTGGCTCTGCAGAATGCATTAATTCCCATGAATAGGCAAGGGGAACAATGATAGTGTTTACCAGCGGCGGGAGGCAGCCAGCCGGGCTTTGTTACCAGGCTGAATTCTCTGCAGGCCAATGCAAACACACCGCCAGGGTGCAAGGGCGCACAATGGAGCGATACCGAGGCCTCCCGGGGGAGCCCCAAATGCCTCATTAGCCCCTTTGTCCCGAAAGGCATAATATAGAAATCCCTTTCAGAGAATCGTCAGCTCGGAGCGTGCTAGTTTCATTCCCGAAGTGTTTAAAGGCAGGGCAAACACACTCAGGTTTGTTTGGTTTGAAGTCTTTTTATTTCATGATTTAAAAACAAAAAGTTCAACGCGTATTATTTTTTGGGTATCTCAAGCTGGACGGACGTCCATTGTTACGCACATAACCCCACGGGCGTGCTATAAAAACGCAGAGGTCAGAGAGGACAAGCGAGGGTTCAACACATGACACACAAGTGCCCCAAACTTCTCTTGCAGACGGGGAGGCGCAACCAAGGGAAGCTAGGCCATGGGCAGTGACCCGCGCCACTGCAGTGCGCGTGTGTGGCGTCCACTGGGTGCTTCGTGTTACGGAAGGAGGGCTTGCCTCTCAGGAAACCTTGCGGGGAATACAGGAAGTTTAAGATGCGCCGTCTTTATAGACTGCTACAGCAAGCGGAGAAATTATTTTGGCATGCGCTGACCAGGAACATTATTTCCGGTTGTAATCAGTTTTCCTGCTGACCGCCCTTTTCGACTATAACGATTTTACCATTATTTTCAAGTGTCATAATGACCAAAGTTATTTTTTACCGCTGGAAAATGATTTAATAGACTCCATTTTTTTTTTGTTGGACAAAGTAAATATTACAATACTGCCACCATGACTCAGTTGTGGGACACTCTTGGAGCCCCTTATCCTGAAATGTTATTTGAGATTCTTAACTGGGACCCGGAAGCACAGCAGAGGTGGGCTCTTTGCCAGAGGGCATGTTCTTTCAGCACGGGGTCAGGTTGCAGCAGTGTTCGAGGGATTCGGCAGCTTTCCAATAAATAGGAGCTTTGCAGACAGGTCACTTGTCAAGCGGAGGAGCAGGCAGGATTACCGCCCCCCCACTGTTGTGTTTTTTCCAATGGCTTAGGTGGGGGGTCGTCTTCTCAGACGTAATGTCCATTGGTGGTTGTGTTGGTATGATCTTTTTTGTAGTGTTGTGAAATCTCTAAAAATGAACGCAGTAGGTTCAGTGCACACCCAGCCTGCAGCTGATGAGCGCTTGGATTTGCAAAACCTGGCTCCTTCCTGGATGGAACAGTGGGATCAGCAGGGAGGCAGTACCAGACAGCAGAAGAAACCACACAGACACCGTCTGTTTGTTAACACAGCCAAGGAATCAACACACCAAAGTATAAACGTGACCCTGAAAAGGGTAAAATGCATAATCATCACAGGTACATGTAAAATCACATATATATTTCTCAGTGGTTCCTCAGTGTGACAGGTGGCCCATTTGGAACCGCTAACTCCACCCGCCTGTGTGCTGTACAGCAGTGAGGTCCCCCTGTGTCGTCGCAGACGGCACCACCATACCCTATGTTGGGGGGGGTGGTGATGCCAGGAGACACCCTTCTCTTGTCTGACACCGGCTGCCGCCTGGTCGCACCCCCCTTCATCTGCAGCCCTCCCTGTTGGACCTCTGAAGGCCCGAAGCCACCCAGTGAGAGGCAGACCGTGCCCTCACCACTGCACCATACCGCTCTCACGGTCCCCCCGTGAGGGGTAAATCAATGACCACATGGTCCACCCCCACCTGCCACGGGACCTTCGACCAACTGGTCGGGCGTACTCCCCGCAGCTCCTGTTGAGCGCATTAGTGCCATAAAGTTCTCAAATAACGAGTCTGTTCCCTGGTCCGACAAGTGAATGCCATTGCAATGCACATTCTCAACCACCCACAGCCGCCCCTGGTCCCCTGCCAACCCGGCCAGTTCATTGTTTGGTTTCCTTGCTGATATGTTCAGGAGTCTTGCGGAGCCCAGAACTCACCACCTTGTCCTCGGGATGATTTGTGACCAAGCGATCATGGCCTGTGGGCAAACCTGCCCATCCAATGTACAAGATAAAGTTGGATAAGACTATCCAGCTAGGTCTGGCACTCTCAGTGACGCTCGTGATGAGCTGTAATTGTTCTGTTTAAACTAAATTCAATTTCAAAAACTCCAAAATCTTCGAAGATTTCTTTGGTTATGCTCTCATTAAGTACATGCTGAAATTTGTGCTTGACAGTCGACCAGGTGATTCGAAAACCAAGAAGCAAATTGGTAGGATTGGTGTGTAGTTAATTTAATGCCAATGCATTTCAGAGTACAACTCCATCTTCAGGGCGTTTACCACACTTTAGTATTCAAATAATATACAAGTAAACATGCCAGGAATAACGTGAATTACATATGAGTAAACATATCAGAAATGAAATACATCATATGACACACAATGCGTTTAAATCGTAAAGATTTGTAGATTGACATATGTATAAAGAGCTGTCATAATAGTAAATGGTAAACGTGTGTATACATACCCATTATGAGCGTGTGTTTCAATATGTGAGGTTTTGAATAAAGGAAAAACTAAAGGGAGAAAACAGAAAATCTTTGGTTGGTATTGTGCACTATAAACCAATAAAAAGAACCTAGCTTTATACACTGTGTGCGACATTTCTCCATTTGTTCAAAGTACCTTAATAATTTCTCATGGAGTTTCAAACTGCTTCCATGTGAAACCGTCTTTTTCGAATAGCTGTGCTACGAAAGATAGAGTAATGGGCTCTTAGTGTGGTCGTAGCGTGCGAGGTAGTCGCAGATTGTAGTAAATACAATAAATCAAGGAATGAAGGCTTACTGATGCGTGCTTCTTTCTCGAAAAGATGTGCTACGAGAGATCTAATAATGTGGTCTTAGTGTGGTCATTGCGAGCGAGATTGTAGCAAATGTAATTAGTAAAAGAATAAAGATTTACTGATGCGTGCTTCAGACAGTGTTAGCAAGACGAACATTTGTTCATATATGTGTGCGCCGCTATAGTGGAGATAGTTATATTGTGTTTGGTTCTCATGGCAACCCAACGTGTCGTTGCGGAAAACCTGCCCATCCACCTGAAGAGCGAGACCAGTGCCACTCGCATTTCCTTTCGCCCCATGGGCACCAGGTCATTTCCCTCTATGTGGAGGATAACCAATTCCGGCTTGGGCAGCCAATGTGTGGCTCTGTGTTTGGTCACAATATCGCACACTTAGTTTATCATCAGTCACCCTCTCCCGATCCAGTGTACTGTGGCCTCCGTGCCCCTGAGCACACTATGGCATTCCTTCACTCTTTTTTTCCATCTGCCTTATGACGGAGTGACCGATCACCCATACCACTCGCACTGTCGGCATCCTCCACAAACAACGGAACCGAATGACATGTGACAAAGTAGAGACATTTTTTACATCAATCGTAACAACAAAAGTGATCTGATGGCAATCTCCTCTCCACTCCTACCGGGCGATGCTGCCCCCTATGTCCTAACAGGACAAGTGTGGCCGGATGTACCTCTTGTAGGCCCCTGGCTTCCATCTCCCCAGTTTCATGATCTCGTTCGCCTGGAGCCTGTACCTAGCTGCTGTGGTAGCAGCACCTATTCGGAATGAATGTGGGGTGAACCCCATCCCCCCAAGCCCGCTGCTACAATGGTTTTCTGGAAAATAATCCTGAACTGAAATCTAGAGGCCCCTGAGCCATCCTGGTGCCTGAATAGTGGGCCCTCCCTGCTTATTGTAAGCATGATAAAATCCCTTGGGGCACCCACTGGACAAATCGTCCCGACCCCATTACTAGCTAGGTCGATTATAGCCACATTTCCGTCTTGGTCAGTTTTTGATTTTCTCACATACATTTGCATCAAGTTAGTGCCCAGAACCCAGACGTCTGACAGGGCTAAACACCCAGTTTTGTCTGTCCTAGCGACCTCCACTATTTCCCCCAACCTAAAAGCACCAAAGAAAGCTGTGACAAAAATGGCCTGAAACAGCACCACCTTGTAAGCGTCAATGCATATCCCTCCTAGCGCTTGTACCATATTCTCCAGTTTTGGGGATCGAGGGGTCGCCTTGTGTCGCATTCTTGACCCACAACCTGCGCCATTCTGCCAGCACCTTCTTAACAGCAAAAATGCTGGTCAGGTTCACTACTCTGTGCAGGCTTGCTACAAACCTAATGGCTGCCACTATTCCCCTTGCAGACGGCCCCTGTGTCATACAGGTGCCCTAGGAAGGCAATCAAGGTGTCCCAGTGAAATAGATTGTCCTAACCCTTATCCCAGCATAATTCCCTGTACTCCTGAAATGCTCTTTCATATGCTGCCTTTGTCTTCTTGGTCAGTGACCCAGCGATCAGGGGTGCTATGCTGGGGCACCAAAACTCCAGAGAGTGTCAGGGAACAGAGTCATATTTATCTCTGCCTGAAGCAACCATCGCCGGAATTCCTGCATCTTAAAATACGACAATGCATCAGAAGCGTTATTGAGCACCCCAGGGATGTGCTTTGACTGAAAGTGCACCCCCATTTTTAAACATACCAACACCATATGCTTCAATAGTCCAAGTAGCATGGGGCAAGATGCCATTTGATTGTCAATCGCCATGGGCTACCACAATTGGGAACAATTCTAAAAATGTACCATTCCTAGTAAGTCTGCTGATGAACCATCCCTCGGGCCACTGCTGCCCACACTACTTGTTCCCCCATATGGCCCCAAAATCCACACTCCCTGCGGCATCTGTGTAGAGCCCAATCCCTTTGTTAGGGAGCACTTTTTATGGCCACACTTGGATCTCATTGTAATCTGATAGGAAATTGTCTTAGACCTTGAGATCCTCCTTGATGGAGGTGGACAGCCTTGTATGGTGGAGTTTCTCAGTTAGTCCTGACATTGCCCCAGCTATGGTGCGCGAAAATGGGTGCCCCATCGGAATGATCCTAAGTGCAAAGTTTAGTTGATCTACCAGTTGCTGTAGTTGAGCCAGAGTCACTTTTGTTGCCTGCAAGCATACATATAATGAGTCCCGGAACTATACCACCTTGCCTGCCACAAGATGGCATATCCCCTGCACTGAGTCAATTTCAATACCCAAGAATGTGATCGTGGTGACAGGTACCTCTGTTTTTTTCCTGTGCCAACAGGATCCCCAATTGCTTTGCCATTTCTTGAAATGCTGGCAGAGTGACCAAACACTACCCAGAACATGGTGAACCCAAAAACAGGAAGTCATCCAAGTAATGCATCTTTCCACTGCCACTTTGTGATCCATTCTAAGAAAGCTGAAGGTCTCGAAATAGCTACTTGATATGGACCACACCATAGGCATTCATTTATCAGAGTAGAATTTTCCCACTGCTTGAAAACCCAGTAGTCGATAGTTGTCTGGGTTGGCCGGTAGCAACCTGAAAGCTGACTCAATATCCGCTTTTGCCAGCAGGGCCGCTTTACCTAGCACCCGTAACTGGCAGAGGGCATTGTCAAAGGACGCATATCGAACTGACCCTACTTCTTCATTGATTGCGGCGTTCACCGGTGCCCCTTTTCGGAAATGACAAATTGTGAATCATTCTGAACTTTCCTTTCTCTTTTTTGGGTGTGATGCCCACTGGAGAGCAAACAAAGGAAGGGAACGGGGATGTGTAAATGGGCCTCCTACCCTCCCCATCTTCTTCTTTTTTGCTATTATTTCCATTTCCATCAGCACCCCATTTTTACTTTATGCCGAGAATGGATTTTTTGGTACTGACGGGTGTATGAACCCCTGCACAGGAATGTTAAGACCCCTTACCAATAGCTGGGCATCTCCCTTCATAGGGTACTTATTTGCCCACAAGCGTAGTACATCCACCTTGATTGGTGAGGGTAGGGGGGCCTGTTGCAAGAAGCTGTCACTCATTCATTTTGTGCTCCCTGTCCTTTGCTTTTTTGTTACAGCTCTGCTTGGGGTGTCCCGGCAACCCGCAAGAAAGAGCATGCATGTTTAAATGTACATACTGTCCTGGTACATGACTTGGTGTTGAATGCCCAACATGTGCTCTTTTCATCCCGAGCTTGGAGGGGGGAGTCCAAAAGAACTGCCCCTGCCTTGGTGCCCAGGCCCTCTGCACCCAGGCAATTTGGATCCTCCCTCCCTGTTGGCGGATCATGGTGCAAGGGGCCAGAGATCTAGTGTTCTGGTCCTCCAGTCCAGCTGCACACTCCCTGCCTTTGATGTCCTGAACCTCTCATCATAACTAAGCCATACGCCAAATGTACATTCGGGTACATGGAGAGTATTACGTGCAAGTATGACTATAACCTTTGATGCAACTCTGGGAATTCTTCAACCATTACTGCTGAAAAGACTGCAAAACCTGTTGTCCAGTTTATGATTGATTTTTCTACCTGAAATTTCTTTTCCTTCGCCTCAACTTTAGACTCTTTTACCTCCTAAGATAACGTATAATTCAACAACGAGAATATATCTACAAATTTGTCCTTCCAAATCTTATCTTTTACTTCCTCGTGTTCCTAATAAGCCTGCCCCACTTGGTTGCTTCCCCACATTCCCCATATTCTGGATTGTCCCCCCTGACACCATCATGGTTGTGTTGAAAAGCCAAGGGTTACTCTAGCTCCCCAATATGGGCCCCTGTGCTGGACCTGACGTGCTTTGGGCGATGGCCCTCTGCACTGGGACAAAGGTACCTCCCATTGCCTCCCCAGTTATCTGCTGGCTCGCACAAGGACCTCCACATAGGCTGATTCTCCCTGACCTGGCTGCCTATTGCCCCACCATGGGCCCACTAATTCCTGTGTTCGTGGCCCACTGCCCTCTTTGATTGTCCGGTATCCTTTAGCACCCGGGGTGAGATGTGGGCTGGGCCCTGCCCCATTTGTTTGGGCCCACCCTTGTGTCTCCCTGGCATACTCCCCTTGAGCCCCCTAGAAACTCCCACCATTGTCCCTCCCCCTGGACTGGGGCCAACTGTGCTCTTACCATTGGCTGCGGGGTTGCCTGCTGCATTATTGGGTAATGAGCTGCTGCCCCTGCCAATAAGGGACCCCCTGCCTTCCTGCCTGTGCCCCTCCTCCTTCAAAATACTGGGTGATTGCTGCCCCTGTGTTACCACATGGTTTGCTTCCGTATTCCTATTTCATATTGCTGGGGTCGTGGGAGACGTAGTACTCCCTGCCGTGTTGCTTACTGTAGCCTGTATCAAAGGTAGATGTACAGCTCAAAATACCTGCACCTCATCCCTTCTTGCCCTTTTCTCCTTTTTCTGGGTGGGAATGTGGTCCTTCGGGCCACATTCTTTCTCCTGGGTCAACCCACCCTTTCCTCTGCAGCACCCGCAAGAGGTTGTTGCCCTCCTGCACTTTCTCCCCCAAGTTGTGCCATCACTGAGTCTATCCCCATGTCCTGCAGCAAGCAAATAATGCCACACTTTGACCGGGTCCATATTATCCTGTTATCTATACACTGTTAATTATCTATAAATCTGCACTGTTTTTCACCAATCCTTCCACTTGCAATGTTTATTTCTATATAATAATGCACCTCCAAGTTCCTTGTTACCTAGCCTGGCCCTGCACTCTCTCCCACCAGTGAAATCTTCAGTGTAATCACTGGTGCGGCAAACCTAAATGAACCCCCAAACACCCCGGGTTGTATACATGAAATGCTGACAATGTATCCCAGTCCCACGTCTGTGTTCAACGATATGCCATGTGAGAAACTTGAGGGTATTCTCACTTCCACTCTCTTGGAGTCTTTGACACAGGTGGCCAGGAAAAGGCCATCACTCTTGGGTCCTGACCCTGGGTGTGGAGAAGCGAGGGAGGATCACCTTGGTGGAGGGCCCTTGGGGATTGTAAGTGAGGTGCCTTTAAGTGAGACACAGTATTCCCCACTTCCTTACCAGGAGCAAACCTTTATTGTAGGGACAGTTATGGGATATTGTTATCCATGTCCCATTGACCGAAAAAAGGGTATGGGATAAACTCAGTCAAGACGGGCCAGGAAGAAAGCAAATGGAGTTAAATATAAGATGGGTGGAAGGTTTTTGGGGACTAAGAGTGGGTTGCCTTTGGGAGGCACAAGGTATCCCCTGTTCGCTACTGACGACCAACCCAACCCTTTCACAGTATTCAGGGACCATTGTAGATCCACTCCCCTAACTGCCTCTTTTTCATCCCAGTACTGTTAGGGTTTATGTATGAGGCAATTAGGAGTATTGAAGACTAGGTGCCTTTACCATTCTGGTACTGGGACGAGGAAGAGGCCTGTTGAAAGTTGTGTAGGTCAGACATGTCCCCTTAATGAGGGTCAGGCAGGGCTGATTACACGTTCACACCTGTGTGTAAAAGAAAGTGCAATCAAATGATGTCAGAAGGAGAGGCAGTGACGGTGATGGTGAAGCCGCAGAGATGCCAAGAGAAGCAGCAGGGGAGCTGTACGTATGCAGTATGCCGATTGTTCATGTGAGTGCGGCCCGGGAGCTGGGGCTCAGTGGAACCGAACAAACACTGAAAGGAGATACGTGCATGAAGGCTGCCGCTTTTTCTGGGGTTCAAGGTGCTTGTTCTCTTGGGGTCAGAAGCTGACCAAGGAGTGCCTGAGGGGCAGGTGGTCATGCCCTGAGCCCGAGAACATAAGGCCGAGAGATCAGCGCTGCAGGACCCACCAAAGAAGCAAACAGTGAGTTTCTAAGAGAAAGGAAACCCGGTATGCGAATGTTTGATCTTAAGTGGAGGATTACTTTGTATCAGACTGGTCGCGTGCATGATAAAACATGTTTTTGAAGGTCTCCGATCTGAATCCTCTTTAACTATTGAGAATACATAGTAACAGAGTGGTCACGTGTACATGAAAGCACGTTTCCAAAGGTCTCCCGGTGCGTGGCACGTTAAAAAAAGGTAATCAATGTCAACGAAATGAATGGAATGAAACCTATAACCATTATTGAATTCCAAACCGAGTGAAAAGCTTAACAAACACAGCATCATACTTATTGAATATCGAACAGAAAGCAAACTTAATAAATGGAAACATTACTTGTGAAGAATTACAAATGAAAGAAGCTTTAAAATGTGCATATGCCAAGATCAAAAGTGAATGTGGGAGGAGGTGTGGTCGAACGCCAACAAGAGGGCCGCTTAGCCCCGGCGCTCATCCTATACACAAATAATTAAGGCATTTTATGAGACTTCCAACGCTTCTGTACCCTACCCAATGATCCGTCCCATGTTAGCATGTCCTTGCTAAGGCTCTGGTGCTGTAATGCTGCATTTTTTAGCCTCCTACACGCTCCGGCGCTTCCTCACCGGCTGCTGCACCCAAAGGTATCCGCCCTCCGTGTGGAGAATTACGGTGTCGCATGTACTGCGACACGCTTGATAAGGCCGGTAGGCCCCTCCCACGCAACATTGCTGCTAGTGCTTGGACCACACTGCATGGAGGTATACAGAGGCCTCTCAGGAAATAAACGTTTCTTTTTGCAATATAATTTACATAAAAGCAATGAGAGGAATTAGACGTTCTGACTGCAAACCTCAGCCATTTCTCTTCATGACACCCCAACAGCAAATAACACGGCCCTCAGCATTTCCTTTTAATATTTTATATATGTAGAGAACTATTTCTGCTGACTCAAGTGCGTCTTCTCAGCTAATTCAGGATTCTGTTTTAACACGTAGCAGTCTATTCTTACCTCAGCATTTCAATTTTATTTATGGATGTTTGGTAACATCTCATGAGGTAACAAGTATCACCCTTTCTTCGAGTATCTTCTGGTCAATCCTGGGTGTGTTTATGCTATCAGAAACTTTTTTTTACCACTACTGGATATATCTGAACCATACTAATCATTACCAAGACGCACTAATAGAGTTTCATAACTTACCTCCAGTTTACTCCTTATTATCCTCTCAAAATTTCGTTTGATCTCTTTTAACAGGATTAAACCAGATTGTATAATATGGGCATAATAATTATAAACGAGCGGACACAAAACTGAAATTAAAACATTCTGTGCCATTTTGAAGAACACTCCCTGTTTCTGTTAATAGTGACATTACCTCTTGCCGTACAGAGCCTTCGCTCTCTTACCTGTGACTTACCTTCAATATTTTCCTACCAACTCCGCTGCCACCATGGCCACTAGCAAAAATACCCAAAAAGGTGTGCACCCAATACTAAAGAATCTAATACCTCATCTACCAACCTTAAGAGACCCAAAAGTGACTTGCCACCACCACTTGGTATCTCTGATTCAGCAATTGAAGCCATACTATCAGAAATTAGATCTCATAAACCCTTAATTGAGCCCATAAATCTAAAATTGCAACAATTAGATGATAGATGGAAGGGCTTTGAAAACAGAATGGGTGAGGTGGAAAGAAGAGTTGGTCTGGTGGAAGATGTATCCCCCAAAGTGGCACAACTTGAAAAGTCCATCAAAGATCTTCAAAGGATCTTAGAATTTCCGGGCTGCCGGAGGGTGCTGAAGGGGCAAATACCATTGCATTCCTGCAAACATTTCTACCACCCTTGCTTCACTTATCCTCGGAAAACGCCACTCAATATTCAACGAGCCCATAGGATTGGTCACCTATCTGTCTCCACTCCTAGGGAATTCATCGTCCAGAACATTGATTTTCTACCTTCTTGAATATGCTCAACTTCAGCCTATCCTATCTGCTGCAAAAGAACGCAAATCCCTCATTTGGAATGGTAATAAGATATTTATTTCACAAGATGTCGCTAAAAGCACGGCCCAACGCGGGAAAGTATTTCTGTCCTTTCGCTCAATAGCAGCTCAATATTCGGCATTGGGCTTTACCACCCTTGTTCTTTTAAAATCACACATGAAGGTCGTAATGCCATATTTGTCCCTGCTGACCTAAGTGCTTTTATACGCTCCATCAAGTCTGATGGCATGGTCACATCCTCTTCTGCCAGTACCTCTGTTTCTTCTGTTACATGAATATATTACCTTCTCTCTCATGCTTAGCTGTATTCTGCTTAATGCCTTGAATAACCTTTCATTATAAATAGGTGGGACGGGTGTCGCGGCTACATTTGTCTTCCACTCTGAGTCGCTCTTTTTCCTTTTGACGATTTAGCAGGCGTCACCCATCCCTACAATTTTTTTCCCTCCTTTTCCCTGACCCTCATTTGATCTATATACCTGTCTTTAACTTTGCTATCCTAATTATATTTTCATGATCATACACCCTATCCCCTTCCCTATTCCAGATGTGTTTCCCTTTTGGTTCTTTCCTTAAATATATGCTATGTTTATCAGATCTATATGGTATTAAATATATGAATTTACAATGGCTTTATACTATATTACTATCATTATTGGAACACTTACATTATTTTTAAATGTGTAACATGGAACATCAAAGGTTGCAACAACCCCATCAAAAGATGTAAGATCATTTCTCACCTCAATAAATTCAATCCATCCATAGCCTGTATACAAGAAACACACTTATCTAACAAAGAAGCATTGAAACTCAAATCCCTTTGGGGCAAAGAAATTATTTCCAGTCCGGCAGTTGCTAAGAAAAATGGAGTTGCCATATTAATTAGTAAAAAAATGACTCTTCAAAATCATAGATCATGGTGCTGATATTAATTGTAGATGTGTATAGGTGAAGCTCTTGGTTGAATCTACGCATGTTTCGATTCTAAACATCTATGGTCACACTTCACCTGATCCCAATTTTTGTGTCTCCATTAAATAAATGATACTTAAAAATAACTTCTCTAATTTAATTATGTGTTGGGATGTCAATCAGGTCCTTGACTATTTTTTGGATAGTTGTATGTTCAAAACTAGCAAATCTCATCCTTTCTGGGAGGCATACCTGAAACAGGCCTTATAGACACCTGGAGACTATCCGACTCCACTCATCTTGACTACCCTTTTCATTCTACCCCACACCACACTCTATCACGCCTTGATTATATTTTTTCCACCAAAAGCCTTCCTGGTTCCATTGTTGATTCTAAGATAGCTGACATCATAATATCAGATCATGCCCCTGTATGTACCTCGTTCAGTCTTTCAGATGTGCACAAACCTTAATCTCGCTGGAAACGTAACAATTTTCTATTACAAGACCCACAATTCATTCTCTCAGTTAAATCATTTACTCACCAGTTTTTTGTCAACAATCTAGACTGTCACACATCGGCTATAAGAGGACACATTATGGCTTTCTCTGGGAAAAAGAAAATTTTGCGCAGAAAACATTTAGATTACCTTTATTCTCGGCTTACTGTAGCCAAGCAGCATTTTAATCATAACTCTAACCCTAATAATTGCTGTAAGGTCATGTCTTTACGTTTCCAAATCAATAACGAGATTACTGACCTACCTGCAGGGACCATTCTTAAATATAAAACAAAAATCCACCAAACATCCAATAAAGCTGGCAAAGCTCTTGCCTATTTCTTTAAAAAGAAAAAAGAAAAATTCTTCATTTCCCATATTAAAGATGTAACCTTCACCTCACATCATCCTAATGATATACTAAACTGTTTTAAATGGTTTTATGCCGATTTATACACTCCTGAGAACCCTATTCCCCATAATAATATTACTTCATTTCTTGATAACATTAACAGATCCTCATACCCTCAATTAGATCTCTCCCAATTAGATAATGATATCACCAGTCCTGAGATCACTAAAGCCATTAAAGGTTTGGGCAAAGGCAAAGCCCCAGGCCCGGATGGTCTTTCCTCAGAATTCTTTGATAACCTATCTCACTCCCTTTCGCCTAAGCTTAAAAATCTGTTCTCTTATTTTATTTCACCAAAATCCTGCTCTGGTTTTTTTTCTGAAGCCCTACTTGTTCTGTTTCCTAAACCTGATAAGGACTCCACACTTCCTGGCAATTACCGGCCCATTTTCCTTATCAATGTTGAAAGCAAAATCTTTGCGAAGATCCTAGCTAACAAAATAGAATCCTCACTTCCTGGTATGATAAAACCAGATGAAGTAGGTTATGTAAAAGGTCGTAATATATCTTCCAACACTAGGCTACATTTGGATGCCATTCATTTATCGGCCAAAGATAAAAGAGATAAGCAAGGATATGCGGCCAGACGCTTTAGATGCTGAAAAAGATTTTGATCACGTCAACTGGGACTTTACAATGGCAAGGTTTTGGTGATAAATGTATTTCCCTAATTAAATTACTCTACTCTTCCCCCAAATCCTCAATATGTATTAATGGTATATCTTCCTCGTTCTTCACTCTCCTTAGAGGTACTCAGCAGGGTTGCTCTCTCTTACCTATCCTATACATTCTCTCTTTAGAACCACTATTAGAATTTATTAGATCCAATCAAAACATTCCTGGTATTTCAGGAGGAGCAAATCATAATAAAATCGCAGCGTATGCAGACTATATCCTGATTCTTATCAAGAATCCCAAACTGCTCCTTCCTAACTTACTTAACATATTACATCTATTTGGCCAAGTGTCAGGTTATAAACTTAATAAAGATAAATCTGAAATCATGCCTCTGAACTCTTATTGTCTCAAACATGATTTTGACCCCTTTGGTTTCAAATGGTGTACTTCCTCTATTAAATATCTAAGTATACGTTTTGCCCCTACAATTCATGACACCATGAAACTCAATACTCAATCTTTGCTAGACAAACTTAAAGATCTAACCTCTAGATGGTCCCCCTTTTATCTTTCATGGTGGGGACTGCTTGATACAATTAAAATGATGCTTTTGCCAATTGTTTTATATTATCTACAACTCCTTGCGATCCCTATACTTTCTTCCTTTTTTAAATCTATCTACTCTATCCTGCTTAACTTCCTTTGGGGTTCTGGGAAGAGTAAAAGAATTGCTTTAGCCAAATTGAAGGCACCCTATGATAAAGGTGGGGTTATGTTTCCCAATTTTTAAATTATATCACTCTGCCTTTCTTCTCAAACAATCTCGATGTTGGTTCATGGGTCATGCAGTAATAGACACTCCCACATAGTGTACATTAGAGAAACGTCTGGTTCATCCCCTTGAAATCGCTGATCTCATCTACATATTTAATCATTCTTCCTCAAATATCTCGGATCCCATTATAGTCTTCGTCTCTGCCCTACAAACCTTTCTCTTTCCACACACAAAACCCTCTCCTTTACTATGGCACAGCAAGAAAATTGTGATTAATAGTAGAGCCTTGGGTTGGAAATCCTGGTTGAATAAGGGCATTAGATTTATACAACAAATCAGAAGCGGCTCCTCCATTCTCTCAGCAATTTAGACACCTATTCCCTATTCCCAATACAGATTTTAATTTTTACAATAAACTTGTTAATTCGTGATTGTATGCACTTCATAATTTTTCTAATGATATTCTCATTCCTGATGCCTCCAGACTACTACAGCTAGTTATGCTTCCAGATGTCAAGGCTTCCAAATCCTACAGTATTCTTGCCATTCTCAAGGTATGTTCTGTGAGATTAAAATGGGAAAATGACTTTGGTAACCCTTTTGATGACCACACATGGTCTCTCCTTTTTTTTAAAACTAAAAACATATCTGAGTCAGCTAATATTACACAACATTTCTTGTTCTCTATACACAGAGCGTTCATTACACCGGTTAAATTGTCAAAATCTAAGTTAAACAACAGTGATAAATGTTGGTCATGCGGCTTTGCCCCAGCCTCATATGAACATATGTTTTTTAACTGCTCATTCACTTTCAGGTTCTGGCAGGATGTATGGAAATACCTCAAACTTACTTATTTTGTGGATGTCCCATTATCTTTTCTAAATATTGTGCTGGCAGCATTGCAATTGCTGCCAAATTGCCACAGGAAGCTGCCAAACTTTATGATCTACTCATCATTATTGCACTAAGAGCTATAACTGCCAATTGGAAAGACTTTCGCTCCCTATCTGTTAAGGGTTGGTGGAACAACATCTGTCACATACTGTCATGATGCCTGCTCCCGGGGAGCCGGTTCAAGCCCTGCGTCCCCAAAAGCGGACATCCAGTCCCCAAGGAAGGACCTAGCAACCCCATATAGGGGCCCTTTGGACAGTGTCCTGGCGCCTATGGCGCCAGGCTCATAAGACATCAGTCCTGGCGCCATAGGCGCCAGGCTCATTATGGGAGTGCTTGGGTGCACTTACCTGATGCAGACCATGCTGCAGGATCCCGGCATCCTTGAGGCCTGAAAGGAACTACTTTACCTGTGGGACTAATTTACCATCCGGGCGTTGTCGGGGAAGGATACATACCTGATTGTAGGAAGGATACATACCTGGAACTACTTCCAAGGCTATTTAAACCCCACCCGAACAGCCACACGTGCTTCGCGTTGTTCTGCATCTAGCAGCTGGACGCTCACCGTGTCTGCTCCTGCATCCTGACTTCTGCCACGCCTGCCAGCATCCTGGATCACCTGCAAAGGAAGAGAAGAAGAGAACAGAAGAAGGAAAAGTCCTTACCTGCTAAATCCGCATCCCGGAGACATCTCGCCGACAATCCTGAAAAGGAATCTTTTATTTAAAAAGCTCATCGCGTCGATCGCTGCAGCGCCGCATTCCACTCACCTTTAAAGGGCGCCTCCATGTTCAGCAGCGATCATCCGGATTCGCAGTCACGCCCCAGCGACTAGGGAGAAAAAGACCAGAACAAAAGGTGAGAGAGAGAAGGGAATAAGGAAAGCTAAATCTCCATGGTAAGACTTACCTCTTGATTCATTCCCTCTTCATTTTGGGTCCGCGCCGCATCCTGGCATTTCCGGACCGCGGCCCCTAAGGGGAAAAGAGACATCAGCGTTAATGAGCGAATGAAAAGACATTACCAAAAAATGCTCATTAAAAACTTACCTGATTTCTACAAGGATTTCACCTCTCATCTCGGGTCGGTGCCTGTTCCCCGGCATTCCGTACCCCGGCCCCTATGGGGAAAAAGACACTAGCATTAGTACATTAATGCATGGACACAAGGGGAACCTCTTATCAAAAAACTTACCTGGAAGCCAAGCAAGTTTGGTTCTCACCAATCTGAAAATCCAGTGAAGTAACTGGATACCAACGCGCCCCTGCATCAGAAGCAGGATGGAGAGCTCGTCCTTCCAGACCCTAAGGTGAGACGCTATGAGGAATCACAGAAGGGTTTCGAGGAGGGTGAGAGGGGAAAGTGGGAGGCCGATTGCATTACCCCGCAGACAGTTAATCCCCTATTTTCGCCTACAGAAGGATACTTCTGCGAGCCAGACAAGCCAGATTTGGGGGCCCGGTCCAGTCCGAACCCTGCGCATCACCTTAGAAGAGTTCACAGCAGCGCGAACCAGGCCAGCGCCTCCGTGGGAGTCAGGTGAGCGTAACAGAACGCGAAGCCTTCCTACAAATTCCCACCCAGGCGCTATGGAAAGTCCTGAGACTGATCAGTTGGCCCAATTACTGGGGGAATTACGGGCCGAAGTACATGCCGCTCGTCAAGAGACTAATGCCCTCAGGAGGGAATTAATAATATCAAAGGAAAGAACTGATGACCTGGCCAGACAACTTTTGCAAGGTCAAGCTGGGCAAACTCCTCTACCCGGTTCCGGAGGGAACCCCGCTCCTGTGGTTTCCAGTAACCCTGTGCAGATTAATCTACCTGGAAACATGCCGCTGGCCCCACCCGAACGCTTTGCTGGGGACCCCAAACGATTCGCCGTATTCATGAATCAGTGTCGTTTGCACTTCCTATGCAGACCTGGGGCCTTCCCTAATGATCAGACCAAGGTAGCCTTTGTATTGTCATATCTCAGTGGCTGCGCTGCCGATTGGTAAGTTCCACTGTTTAGTCAAGATGACCCGATTCTCCGTGATTTTCAAAGGTTTCAAGCAAGCATGGAAAGGTTATTTGCTCGACACTCTCAGGGGCAGGCTCTGGATGACGAACTTCTATCCCTGTGACAGGGCAATCAGGACCTCCTATCCTATATTGCAACCTTTAATAGACTAATTGTGGAAACGGGATGGCCAGAGGATAAAAGAGTCACGTTGTTTTATCGAGGCCTACGCGGAGAACTTAAAGATGTCTTGGCCCAAGTTGTAAATCCACCCCAAGAATGCACAGAGTATATAGACTTAGTGGTCCAATTGGATCACAGACTTCAAAACAGAAAAGCAGATCGGTCCAGGTTTGAGACCCGGGTGTTGGTCAAGATCCATGCTAATCCCAAGGGAGTTGATGTCTCTGAGCCTATGCAAATTGGAGGGGTTAAAGGACTCTTAACTCTAAAGGAACGTGAAAGGAGGCGGCAGTTAAAATTATGTCTTTATTGTGGGAATTCTGGACACTTTCTACGAGATTGCCCGGCAAAACCGCCCCGAAAGGCGGTAGGAGCCGCTGATAAAAACCATGAAGACTCTGTTTCGGGAAACGACTCCGCCCGACAAGTGTAGGGGTCCGCTTGCCGAGCTTGAAAACTAACTCTCAGACCTCACATTTCATTGTGCCAATGGTTCTCGTAGATCCATAACAGCCTAAGCGGTTGCATGCAATAAAGGCATACATCGATAGTGGGGCTATTGGAAACTATGTGGATCGTGAATTGGATTAATTGAATAGGATTAACCTCCCTCTCCGTCCTAAAACCAGCAAAGATGTCATCACCACAGTCGATGGAACTGAAATTGCCTCTGGACCGGTAACACATTCCTTTACTGAGGTGACTCTTATTGGTCCCGACGGCCATCGGGAGGGTGTTGTGTTTGATGTAATCAAAGATCCACAGTTTCAGGTTATTCTTGGAATCCCTTGGTTAGAGACACATAATCCTCGAATTGATTGGCGAGCTAAGAAAATAACCTTCCCGGATTGTACACAAACCTGCTACCCAGAAAACCTGAAGATTAATCTAGCATCTGTAACCTCTGCCTCCATGCAACTACCTCCGGAATACCAAGACTTTCAGGACGTCTTCCAAAAGGAACAGGCCAACACGTTACCTCCTCACAGATCGTACGATTGCCAAATCGATCTGGTGCCCGGTGCACAACCCCCTTGTAGCAGGATTTATGCCCTTACCGAACCTGAGAATCTGCATTTGAGACAATATTTGGATCAATACCTAGCTAATGGTTTTATTCGCCCGTCAAAGTCCCCGGCATCCTCGGCTTTGTTCTTCGTGCCCAAAAAAGAAGCCGACCTTAGAACTTGTATCGATTACCGTGCATTGAACCAGATAACGGTTAAAAACCGTTATCCTCTGCCTCTGATCCCTGTACTCCTTGACCAGGTGAAGGACGCTTGCATATACACCAAGTTAGATCTCCGGGGGGCTTATCATCTGGTACGAGTTAAAGAAGGCGACGAATGGAAAACTGCCTTCCGTACTAAATACGGATTATTCAAGTACCAGGTGATGCCTTTCGGATTGTGTAACGCGCCGGCTGCCTTCCAATACTTCATGAATGATGTCCTTCAGGAACTCATCGATGTTTGTGTTGTCGTATATATATCGATGACATTCTGGTGTACTCCTCTTTGGAATCTGATCACAGAAAACACGTCAGGGCAGTACTTGAAAAACTGCGCCAACACAAACTATTTGCTAAATTGGAGAAATGTGTTTTCCATACCACAGAAGTCGAGTTTCTAGGTTTCATCCTGACACCCAAAGGAGTCCGAATGGACTCAAGAAAAGTGGATGCCATCCTCAAATGGCCATCACCTAGCTCTGTAAAAGGGGTTCAAAGCATGCTCGGCTTTGCCAATTTCTATCGCAGGTTTATCCCGGAATTTTCACGCGTGGTACAACCCATTACTGCACTCTTGAGGAAAAATAAACGTTTTGAATGGTCTGAAGAAGCCGAGCAGGCCTTTCAGGATTTAAAAGCTAAGTTTACCTTTGCACCTATATTGAAACACCCGCGTCCAGATCTCCCTTATGTAGTCGAGACTGACGCATCCAGCCTAGCCATGGGAGCTGTCCTGTCCCAAAGAGATCCCAAAACCAACCAACTGCATCCCGTAGCATTTTGGTCCAGAAAATTCTCGCCACCCGAGGTTAATTATGCAATCACGGACAAAGAACTGTTAGCCATTAAGTCTGCTTTTAAAGCCTGGCGGCATTATCTGCTTGGCGCTCAACATACCATCACAGTGATCACTGCTCACCGGAATTTACAGTATTTGAAAACCGCCAAGGCTCAATCATCACGGCAGCTCCGATGGGCTTTGTTTTTCGCTGAATTTGATTTCTTGATTACCTATCGACCTGGCTGCAAGAATGGCAAAGCAGACGCCTTATCCCGAATTGGAATGTGAGAATATGATACAAACTCAGAACCAGTACCAATAATTCCCGAACAGAGGATTCTGGGCATGACTTTGTTACAGACGCTTGAAGACAGTCAAGCCAGAGTGAAACAACTCCTGGACCCTACAACCTTACAGGAATGGATACAAAAGGGATCAGACTTTACCATAGATAATGGTTTACCTTATTTCCAAGTACGCTTATTCCTGCCACATAAGGAATTACATGAACTAGTTATTTCCGGTTATCATGATACATTAATAGAGGGACACCCCGGTATTGCCAAGACAGAGGAAAAGGTGAAGCGACAATTTTGGTGGCCCTCTTGGCAAAAAGATGTTAAATCTTTTGTGATGTCCTGTGGTGTTTGCGCCCAAAATAAAAGTCAAAATAAAAGACCAGCCGGTCTCTTTCAACCTCTAGACATACCGCCAGCACCCTGGCACACCCTATCAATGGATTTTATTACGGACCTGCCTCCTTGTTCGGGGTACAATACTATTCTGGTAATTGTGGATTTATTTTCCAAAATGGCCCACTTTATTCCTTTGAAAGGTTTACCTTCAGCTTCTGTCCTAGCCAAAGAATTCCTTGAAAATATTGTTCGGCTACATGGATTCTCATCTATACTAATCTCTGACCGGGGAAGCCAATTCATTTACCACTTCTGGCTCAAATGTTGTCAAATGGCGCAGATCGACGTAAGATTATCGACCAGTCACCACCCTCAGACCGATGGTCAGACCGAGAGGACAAATCAGACCCTTGAGCAGTACTTACAGTGTATGTTACAGCAATCTGAAAGCAACTGGAAAGACATTCTTTGGATAGCCGAATACGCATATAATAATTCGGTACACTCTGGAACTGGCCACAGTCCTTTTTATACTTTGTTTGGGCATCACCCTCGAACCTCAAACCTTGACTCACCTCAGAACCTCGGAATGCCTGCAGTAGAACATCTGCATTCTACAATTACCCAAGCCTTCAAAGAGGCAACTACGCATTTACAACAAGCCAAGAGAAAATACAAGGAGAATGCTGATCTACATCGGAGTGAAGCGCCTCCGTATCAGATTGGGGATCAAGTGTGGTTAGCTACCAGACATTTACCACTCAAAGGACCTCGAACTTTTAACCCAGAATATCTGGGACCTTATTCTATTACGGCAATAATTAACCCAGTGGCTGTTTAACTTGATTTACCAGCTAGTATGTGAATTCACCCTGTTTTTCATGTGTCACTTCTGAAACCAGTGGTACCCGCAACCCGACTACTCAAACCTCCAGAACCTATTCTAATAGATGGGGAGCCCGAATTCGAAGTGAAGAACATTTTAGACTCAAAAATGTTTAGGTCAAAACTGTTCTACCTAATTGATTGGAAGGGGTACGGACCTCAGGAGAGGTCGTGGGAACCCAGAGACCATGTGCATGCACCTCGATTAGTCAGGAAATTCCACCGACTCTTCCCAGACAAACCAAAACCCCCAGAGGGAACAACCTTGGGAGGGGCCTTGGGGGGGAGTGCTGTCATGATGCCCACTCCCGGGGAGCCGGTTCAAGCCCTGCGTCCCCGAAAGCGGACATCCAGTCCCCAAGGAAGGACCCAGCAACCCCATATAGGGGCCCTTTGGACAGTGTCCTGGCGCCTATGGCGCCAGGCTCATAAAAGACATCAGTCCTGGTGCCATAGGCGCCAGGCTCATTATGGGAGTGCTTGGGTGCACTTACCTAATGCAGACCATGCTGCAGGATCCCGGCCTCCTTGAGGCCTGAAAGGAACTACTTTACCTGTGGGACTAATTTACCATCCGGGCGTGGTCGGGGAAGGATACATACCTGATTGGAGGAAGGATACATACCTGGAACATCTTCCAAGGCTATTTAAACCCCACCCGAACAGCCACACATGCTTCGCGTTGTTCTGCATCTAGCAGCTGGACGCTCACCATGTCTGCTCCTGCATCCTGACTTCTGCCACGCCTGCCAGCATCCTGGATCACCTGCAAAGGAAGAGAAGAAGAGAACAGAAGAAGGAAAAGTCCTTACCTGCTAAATCCGCATCCCGGAGACATCTCGCCGACAATCCTGAAAAGGAAAACTTTTATTTAAAAAGCTCATTGCGTCGATCGCTGCAGCGCCGCATTCCACTCACCTTTACAGGGCACCTCCATGTTCAGCAGGGATCATCCGGATTCGCAGTCACGCCCCAGCGCCTAGGGAGAAAAAGACCAGAACAAAAGGTGAGAGAGAGAAGGGAATAAGGAAAGCTAAATCTCCATGTTAAGACTTACCTGGTGATTCATTCCCTGTTCATTTCGGGTCCGCGCCGCATCCTGGCATTTCCGGACCCCGGCCCCTAAGGGGAAAAAGAGACATCAGCGTTAATGAGCGAATGAAAAGACATTACCAAAAAACGCTCACTAAAGACTTACCTGATTTCTACAAGGATTTCACCTCTCATCTCGGGTAGGTGCCTGTTCCCCGGCATTCCGTACCCCGGCCCCTATGGGGAAAAAGACACTAGCATTAGTACATTAATGCATGGACACAAGGGGAACCTCTTATCAAAAAACGTACCTGGAAGCCAAGCAAGTTTGGTTCTCACCAATCCGAAAATCCAGTGAAGTAACTAGATACCAATGCGCCCCTGCATCAGAAGCAGGATGGAGAGCTCGTCCTTCCAGACCCTAAGGTGAGACGCTACGAGGAATCACAGAAGGGTTTCGAGGAGGGTGAGAGGGGAAAGTGGGAGGCCGATTGCATTACCCCGCAGACAGTTAATCCCCTATTTTCGCCTACAGAAGGATGCTTCTGCGAGCCAGACAAGTCAGATTTGGGGGCCCGGTCCAGTCCGAACCCTGCGCATCACCTTAGAAGAGTTCACAGCAGCGCGAACCAGGCCAGCGCCTCCGTGGGAGTCAGATGAGCGTAACACATACAAAGAATGGAATTATGTATGGCAAACAATTCAAACTCTATTCCTAAATATAACACTAAATGGTCATTTTTCATTGACTATTTAGATTGCTTTAATGTGACTACACATGGAATGTGAACCCCCTCTTGATGTCAAATTCTTCTACGTTCTATGCTTTACCTTTTTATAAGTCATAACTGATATCACAAAGGTTTAGTTTATGGAACGTTAAATGCCATAGCTTCTTCATTTATATTCCTATGCCTCCCTCCCCTTCCTTCTGTATCGTGTTCGTTCTTGGCTAGTCTCTCTGTTTGTTTTTCCCCCCATTTTCCCATCAGTTTTGCAGTGTCCTTAGTTTCTATTATTACAACGATTTTTATTCCTTATCTCTTCTGTAAACTAAATAGCTTGCTCATATTTAACATGTTTTAAACAGTTTCAGGAGCTTCATTATGCTCCCTCATTTGTGTCTTTTTTTCTGTTAATTAATGGATTTCTGCATTGTATTGATCAATACATTACTGTTATGTTATTAAAACCTCAATGAAAACGTATTCAAATAAAAAAAGTGAATGTGTCTTTAAATGCAAGTATAATTAATATATGCTGAACCTACAAGTCCACAAAACGTTGAACTAAAGAAAATAATGCACATTGAACTGTTAAGTGAACAGAACCTTAACAATACAAGTGAACCAAATATATATGGCACTCCAAAGTGAATGGAGCTTTGGAAATGAACTTTACCAAGTGACTCAAAGAAAGGTATATCAAACAACAGAGTGGGAGACATTATAAATAATAAGATATACTTGGAACTCTGAATGAACTGCAACTTACGGTCAGTATATTTCTGAACAAAGACTAACAATATACAGAGTGTGCAAGTGTGATGCGGAACTTTAAGAAAACAAAAGAAATACAAAAAAGACATTGAAAGTGAATCTTGGGGAAGGGACCCCTGCGGTTTAACCTGCTTATTATTGATTTGAGGACAGTCTCAAGATATTTTGTGTTTGGAACTGCGTTTTTGAACTTGGGGAAGGGAACCCCGGACATTGGTTAAACTAAACCATCCGGAACTTAAGGCAATCCTGAGACTTTTTATTTGGAATTGTTTTATACTTGGGGACGGGAGCTGAAAGAAAGCTGCAAGCTGAACAGAGCTCCGAACTTTGTGTTGAACACTGTTTTGTTGGTTGCTGACATCCCTACACATTGTATAGATTATTTGTGAGGGCAAGTATAGGTTGTGGACACCGACAGATCCCTAAGTTTAACTCTTTGACTTTCCTTAGTTTTGTTTTGGTAGGGAAACCCACCATAGCATAGGGCAAGATAGGCCTTGCTCTATCCTGACTTTTAAGTTAATAAATATTTTGTTAATTCAGAATCTGTTGTCTGTGTCTTACTCCAAGATGCCTTCACAGCCATAAAACCATGCATTGCATAAAATCAAACGTGAGCAAAAGTACATCAGTAATGGTTTTGTGAAAACATACGGCTAATGGATACTGTTTGCAGCTCTTCCTGTGTCTCTTTTACAACCACTCCGAGCCAGTAACGTGTCTCACATGTTTTTTTATGTATCGCAGAACACTTTTCCCCCACCGCCCGTTCCTGCCGCCGGGCCACATGTTAGGTCTTGTATTCATTACATGCAGGTGAGTTTCACTCCATGTAGAATGTTCAACTGGAATGTTTATTATTGTGCCGAGAGAACGTTCTTTTATATTCAGTTGGGGCTGACTCTCTGCATTGAACAGATCGGTGGATGTCTTTCCCTTCCCCTAATATTTACCACCTGTCTTCATTACTGCTATATTTTGAACTTCGCATCTGATTTCAATAAAAAGCACATCTTAAATACGGACCGTGTGATTTTCACTTTGTCACAAGATGTGCGATTTAACATTGGCGACGAGGATGGGATTAAGTAGAGCATCAAATCTCTACTTGGAAGAAATAACAGTTGCCGGGTATTATCGTGTTCGGAGTGGTAATGAGGAGCAGCAAGGCAGTTGCAGCACTGCATGTGAGGACAAGGAAGAAATGCTGCGTGAGGTAAACTGCGTTCGGGGAAAAGGGCTGGTGCCATGGAAAGACATCCACCGGGTCTGCTACCCACCCCTTGCCCCAGTTGAGGTGTCCGCTCTGAAGGGGGTGGATAGAGTCTCTCACCGTCGGCATACTGGCTGCACGGCGTGTGACAGTGCTGATGGAGAAAGAGTTCAGCACACGGATCGAGCAGAGGTGACAGAAATAGATGTTCTGAGGTTTCGCACCGCACCGTACAATGAAAGAAATACAAGCGGAGAGAGTGGAGGTTGGACTGTGATTGAACATAGATGGGTGAGGAAGTGCTTTTCACCTGTTGGTTGTGTGGGTGGCTGTTCGTGTACAACAGGATCTCCGCGGCTGCTGATGGCTGGGAGCGATGTGGTGACATCAATGAAGGGAGGATTAACCCTTTCCTCTGTTGAGAGTACGGTTGGCCCAACGACACTGCACTGCATCATTTGAATATCATTGAAGCACGGTTGTTTGTTTCTGAGGTTGGTTGGCCTCGCATAAGAACTAACAGCAAATCGAAAGAGGGAGTGACTGATAGTTCATCAAGGAGCGGGTCCAGGTCTACGATGATGAATTAACTTAATGAAGTTCATGTTTTGGTTCCGGGTTTGCAGGGTAAAAGGGCTTCCAGGAAGAATTACATGCAATCAATAAATGGCTCTGAGGAGGCAATGTCGAGTTTGCCAAAGGAGTGGAATGAAGAGAGCAATGTCTCAGTAAGTGCTGATAACTGTGTATGTACTGCATCAAAGGTGTCCGAACAGGATTGCGGTCCTGTAAGTGTTGAAGAGCCAGCATGGAGGCAGCTGGACAACGACCCATCTGCTTGGGATTGGTTTGACATCTTTGGGACTTTTCGAGAACTTTTTTCTCGCATTGACGACGGCTGGTCAGGGAACGTTCAAGAGTGCCCTGTCATGAATGAGAATAGCAACAATTCTGAGTTAGCTTGGCTGGATCGCCATTTTGGCTATTTTAGAGAGCCGTCCAGAAGAAATTTATTTTAAAGGTGTTTTTTATAGGATGTTATGCTGATGTAATTATATTGTAATTGTCACTCGAGTGATAGTTTATCGGGCATCAGCGACCGTGATCACTATATATATAATTATTTTTGCATTTTCTGCATCTAACAATAGTTTTATTATAGCATTATCAGTCATGCTCTGCCTGATTCATGCATGAAATCGTGTGGTGTGTCTACTTGACTGTGATACTGCATGCTGATGCACAATTAGTATGGTGGTTTTGCATATACTGAATTTTGGTAATGATGTTTGCAGGAGTGTGTTTGGTATTATCACAAGGTGAAGCAGTGGTTTACTGTTTTTGGTCCTGATGTTGGTTGGGCATTAGGAGTTTTGGAGCTAGCTTTTGAGAACTGACTGTTAATTAGTGCAGCTGTAACGGTCTGTGAAAAAAAAATGTTTATAAAGATGTTTTAGTTCGCTGGTTTATTTGAGGAACAGCAATGAGTCTGGCACCAATTTTAGCTTATGTGGGTTAGGAGATCTCATGGTTTAAATTGAATATAGGGCTCCACAAGGTTTTTTTTGTTGTGGGTCTATTTTGGTGCATTTACAGTTGTGGTACCATGGTGGTACTGTGGTTCACAGCATTTTATAGGAGTTCATTTTCAAGTTTGGCCTAGTTGAGACACAGTTGTGTCATTGAACTGGGGTTTCGCTGGTTCATGAATGCTTGTGTTAATGGCGTTCTTTTCTGAGCATGGTATGTTTTGTGTGACATCATTTGTTATGATATGATAGTTTATTTATATAGCTCCTATACACAATGTGTTTCAAAGCGCTTCAAGGCAAGGAAGGGAACAAGGGAAAATACAACGACATTCTTACAGGCCATGAACAGTAAGGATGTGAAATTAACTATCGTACTCGGCATGATGACATTTCAGATGGTGCAAGTGCTAAAACATAGATAAGGAAGGGAGGGAGAGAGTGGGAAGGAAATGGAAAGAGACAGGCGACTACTGTACTAGGCCTAACGACATGTCTGGTAGAGCTGGAGGAAAACAAAAGGTGAGGGAGAGGGGTGCAGAAAGGGAGGGGAGGAACAAATCAAGCGACTATCGTACTAGGCATGACAACGTTTCAGATAGTGATGGAGGGGGGGGGCAACAGTAAGGGGTTAGGGGAGCGACAGACGAGGGTGCGATCATAGTAGGTCCAGGGACAATTCTGATAGAGTAAGTGCATAGAAGAAAGTAAGGGGAGGAGGGGAGGAGATAAGAAAAGGGAGAGGGGAGGGTAGGAGAGAACAGAGAGTAAGCAGTCAAAAAGAGTGGAGAAGCAAGAGAGGAGAGCGAATACAATTGCAGAAGTCAGTAGTAACACATAATGTTGCAAGCCAGGATACAAGATGAAGATGGAACAGCATGATTCAGGACCACCATGAGTACAAGATGCAAAGGAAGTCCAGCATGAGAGTTGAGAAAGGGTGACACACCGTGAATCAATGAAGTCCATAAAAGTAAAATCCAGCATTGGCCACAAGACGGTGATGGTGAAACCAGAATGTATCAGGACAGACCCCTGTGTGCAGGAAGGTGGGGGTGCACAAGGGAACAACAGGGGGGACCAGAGAGGGTGGGAATGGCCTGTTGGGACAGAGGGTGTAAACACATGTCTGTGCATGCTTACCTGCTGTCTTAGCAGGGGGTCGGACCCTGGATTCTCCTGGTCCGAACAGGTCCAAATAGCAATAGCCCTTTTCTTTGACTGCCTTCACTTTGGATGCCCTTAAGAAAAGGGAGTGTTACTTTATGATGAAATGTATAACATCATTCTCACAGTTGTCAATTTTTCCTAACCTCTACTTCCTTCCACAATTTCATTTGAACAGACCCTGCAAGTATGAATAATGCACTCAGGTGGTGTTGGTTCTAATTTATATTGCTTATTCATGCTGAATTAGTCTTTACTCTACATCTTGTGAGCATAGTGTGAGGGGTGTTAAGATGTGATGAATGAGTGATTGAGCTCATAACGTGACACATGGGTGATACGTTTTTGTCTTAAATTTAGGAGATGAGATGCTTCGTTTGCTTGGTGGTACGAAAGTGGTGTGGTAACTAATGCACTAACGGTGTTGTAATTATTGCACTAAACTACAGTACCATCATTTATTTTTGTGTCGTTTTGGTTGTGTTCATTTTACACCATTAGCATACAAAGAAGGAGTTGCACAATAATTTTGTTGTGTGTGCGACAACGGATCAGTAATCAATTAGTATTTTACAAGTGAATGTTATGATCTATATGAATGGTATTGGGATGGTATTTTAGGCCCATTTCCTTGCATGTTAGTGGACAGTGAGTATGTTGCTGGTTCTTGTTTTGGACTAAGATTGAGGGTTGGTTCCCGGTTTGTAAGTTCTGGTGGTATTGGCCTGCCACAGCTTTGTTGGCTATGGTAGTGTTTATATGTGATGGTGTGTGAAGCTGTTATGGAGGGTAGTGTAAGTTCATTGATGTTGTGAATTATATGCAATTAATTATATGGATTTTTCGATTATCTTACACTGCTATTGATTACTCGTTAAATGTTATAGGAGGAAGATGTGTTAGGTCTTGTATTCATTACATGCAGGTGAGTTTCACTCCATGTAGAATGTTCAACTGGAATGTTTATTATTGTGCTGAGAGAACGTTCTTTTATATTCAGTTGGAGCTGACTCTCTGCATTGATCAGACTGGTGGTTGTTTTCCCTTACCCTAATATTTACCACCTGTCTTCATTACTGCTATATTTTGAACTTGGCATCTGATTTCAATAAAAAGCACATCTTAAATACGGACCGCGTGATTTTCACTATGCCACAAGATGTGCGATTTAACACCACACTCTAACAAAAAGGCAGTACAGGCGATGTAAGCGCGACGTGCTGCTCCGCCCAGTAACCTCCAACCCCCAGCATGCGTGTACCCCGTTAAATTTCCTAAACCGTCCCCAAAGTGCAACCCCAGAGAAAGCCTGCTCACTACAATAAACAGCAAACATCACCTCCCCTCTCTTTAGCTCCTTGGAGTATTCCTCGAGCCCGTGGCCCGCCGCTGGAGACCCGAAGTGACAGTGGTCATGGGATCCTTCCTAGCAACGCCTTCCCCAGCGACGATCCGGAAACCAGGAACAGCAAACGGGATACAGAGAAAATGGATGAAGAGAGCGGCAGTGCGGTCCCCTGGCGGCAGGCACAGCAGCAGTAACTCCTGCAGTCCATGATGGCATTGGCGTGTCATTTGATGCTCTCTCCATCCCTTCTAACCCTTTTTAACTGTGCCTTTCGGCATGTTACCCCCACCATTCTGGTGCCTCCCTCTCCACCCACCCTTTGGCCCCTCCACTAGAGTAGGGGGGCTGCCTCCAGAAGCAGGGGTTGAAAATGGACATTAGTCCCAGGTGGTTTTTGGGTTGGGCTGTGAAGGGGGTGGAGGGTGCATGGGTAATAAGAAGACAATATGGCACCAGCATGTCTGTAGCAGTACCGTAAATTCTCAATCTATTAGGAGAGGGGTCAGAAGGAGGAGAAAGGGTAGTGATAACACAAGCTCATGCCTTTTTGGCAAAATAAGAATAACAATAAAAATATGTTTCTAAACCACATAATGTTGGAACTCCTCCCCCATTCTAAGCACTGCAATAATAGCTACTATTATTACCCAATTAAATGATTGCCAGTTTGTTTGCCTCATAAGTAAGAGGGGCTGAGTCGGCTCTGGAGAGGGATTTGACCTTACAGCTCCAGAAGCCACTTCTTAGCTCATGAATCATCTACCTGATCAGGTGTGGACTGAACCAAAAGAGGACCTGGAAATGATTTTCAAAGAGGCCCTATATTACACATTTTCAGCAAGCCCAACCCTTTTTCTATGAGAAAATGTGGAAGTTACCACACAAAAGAAGCCCAGGGTGCAGAGGCCAATTCGGAAATCTCCAGAGTTCCTCATAGGCCAGTCCACCCTTGCAAGTGACTATAAAGGCTTCCACTGTTGCATCATTATGTGACAACACATAATCACAAGGGTGGGTATAGTTTGCCATGCAATAGGGGCAAGTGCTACAGAGTGCCCACTGTTGGCCTGTACTTTTGTAGTTTTAACTGTGGCACTTTCACATTGCTTTCATAGACTAGCCCCATTGCACTGTTACACTTTTACCAGAAGATAGTCGTATGCCACCTTTACATTTTCCCCAAAGATTTCCCCATTGCCACTTACACATTGCAACCAGCAGATTGCTTAATGCCACTTTCGCATTTCCTTCAGAGGATTGCCCATATTCTGTTATGCTGGCCAAGAAGGTTGCCTAATGCTACTTTCACATTACTCCGAGAAGATTGCTCAGTGCCACTCCACCAGTTGCATTCTAAACATTGGCAATGCTATTTGAAAACTGCCACCAGAAAATGATTGTGCCTGTGTCTTCTGTGCCATGATATGTTTGACCCAGTCACACACATATGTTTATGTAATTGTATGTAGTGTGCACCTATCTAGACAGCAACAGAGTGTGTACAAGAAGAGAGAACAATACATGCAGAGTGGGAAAGGCAGATTACAGCCAAAGGGGAGTGTAGACTATAGGTAATAGTTGGGAGAAGGATATAGGCAATCGGTGTTCAGCATTGTATTTCTTGACGAATGTAGTCTTCTAGCCCTTCTCGAAGTGAAGGAGTGATGGCGCTTGCTTGATGTGCGTGATATGTTGTTACAAATTCCATGTGTGTTGCATAAAAAGGACTGTTTTCTGTTTTTTTCTTTTTTGTAGTTCTTGCTTCCCAATTTAGTGATGTCATGATTTCTTGTGTTACATTGGCATCATTTGAACATAAGCTTCTCCAGCACGTAAGATGGGGTGCCGATTGTCATTGCCTAGTGGGTGAGGCAAGCTGTTTGGGAGCTTGCATGCTAATTTCTACGCAGACCCCAGACAACAATTGCTGTGATAATTTCACACACACTCCACAAAATGCCCATGGCCCTTTCATATTGCCACACTTTAGCATGACATGCTGCTAGTTTCCCCATTGTTCTCAGAAAATAACCAGGACACTATCTGGAAAAAGTGTTAGCAGATTCCAGGTGTATAAAGAGAGCTAGAGAACACCGTAGAGAGGAGAAACAGGGAGGCCTGAGGGGAGAGGACCAGCAGGGGACCCGCTTTCGTAGGAGGCAGCTGCGGTGGGACCTGTGAAGGAGCCATGAGGCTGGGCAGCAGCCCATGGAGGGAGCCTCTGTGACGAGAGAACAGCAGCCGGAGCTGCGGCAATATATGAGCAAGCAGGACACTGATTGTGTCTCGGCCAGAGGCTGCTGAGGAATCAGCGTATGCAAGTCAAGACCTGGTAGGTGAAAGGAAGCGCCCCCAATTTCAGCACGATCCTCCCCGCAATGAGAGACAATAAGGGACTCTCCCGTAGTGGGAATAAGACCAAGACAGAGTGCGGGTGAGCGTAAGTGGGAGTTTATCCAAAGAATAAGGCATGCAAAGAACTCTGCAACCTCCGAGAGCGCTCTGTCTGACAATAGCAAAGACAGGCGTATTTCTAATACAAAAAACGTCATCAGAACCTACACACTATAGGGGGCACAAGTTAATTGGGATTGGGTGGCGTCGACTAACTATAGGTGTTGCTGCAGCGTGGTTGGTCTTGGCGTGAGGACGTCACTGGTCAGCCTCGTGGGTTGGGTTGGGCCTGGCAGGCCAGCTTGAGGTCATCCGAGCGGTGTTGGTATGCTGGGGCAGCCTGTGACAAAGATGAATACCTTTCCTGACTCGTTTGCCCTAGGCCATGCACACTGCAGTTATTCAAGAAACGACATCTAAGTTCATCAATAAATCGCTCAGCAGTTTGTCTTATAAAATAAACGCAACACATGAGGAATGCACCTCGTGAGAGGTCCGGTGGTTGTCGGTTGGGGTGAGATTTACCTGTGTCCTATTGACCGGTATTTTAGGTCGAGGGGCTGGGCTCTGGGGCCTGAGCCGAATGATACATGTCTGTCTGCCGCGTTAGAAGTTATTATATAAATGGGTCTCTGTGTCTTGTCCCAGTGATGGGGGTCGTCATGATTCTTGGGGTGGTCTAGGGGGGGTTGTGGGATTTACGAGAGGGTGCTGGTAGATCAGTAGATTCAAACGTGGGTTTATTACCGTGCTGTAAATAACACAGGTGGCGGGCTGTGGCCTTGGGTGCGGTACCGGGGCCTCTGACTCTCTGAAGCGGCTCCAGCTTGGTTGGGGGAGGTGAGGGAGCGCGGCACATGCCTTAGCTTCTTTATCTGGCAGGCTTGGTAGGGTGGGAGGGAGAATGGCCTTGCATATATTCACAAAGGTTTTTTCCTCGTGCGTTGCTAACTTTTGAATGCAGAACTTTTATAATGTTCCGCCTTATTTTGATGTTATTTAAACACACACATATATATTTCAATTTCGTTACACATTTCTTTAATACAGTCGGTCCGAGTACCTTTTCATTACCTAACATTATATTTACTACATGGTGTGATTATTTTATGTACATTAGACGTTACACGAGGTAGTTCTAGGTTATGGCCTACAGAGATTGATACTCGCTGCTTTAGGTGATTAAGAAAACATATATGAGTTCAGGTTTCTACATAAAATTGTAAGAACACTTATACAGATAAAGGCTATACATTTGGTCGACATCTTTCTCTGTGGTTATAGCAGCACTAGTCCAGACCTGGGGTGGTATCATGTAACGTTACATCTTTATGGTTTATTCACAGTTTACAGGATCTGTTTAAACAGAGGTAGTTCGTTAATACCAATACTTGAATTATTTTCTACTTTCTTCAGATAGTGATGCTTCAGCTTTTTTCCCGTCACCCTGGCCTCGCGGACCAGGTCGTGCGGGGTGCAATATTACATTGTGAACGATAAAATGTTACAGTGTTAGCATCTCGGGTTAGCTCATACCCGACTTTCTCATGGGAACGCGCTCGCAGCGGATCTACCAGGGCTACTGCGGCGGCAGAGATGCATGAAAGGCCCTCCAAAGGTGGGGGCCTCGTTACAGTGTGCTGAACTCACGCCATGTTTGCTAGACAAGATGGCTTCTAGGCCTAACTGAATTTTGGTATATGCAGGGAACGGATACGTGTGGGCAATGTCGTCGGCGGGTGAACCCTCCTCCACCTGGGCCCGGGTGGCATGAGGGGACGGCCACCGAGTCATGGTCCTCACCTGGGGAGAAGGCTGCAGGTGAGGAGGGCCTCGCGGCCAGTCCTCCCCTACATTTCCCCCCTTTCGTTACTAAAGTAACGAATTCTTTAGTTCTTCTAATCTTCTACATTCTTGCTCCTCTATCACTGCGTCATCCCATGCAGGTGTTCCTTTTCTAGGCATCCAGGCTCTGCATACCCCCCTCAAGCTCTCACCTCTTCTAGCATACTCATCTGGTGTACATGTTAAATATATACAGTCACCAGTTTCTTCCAAGTCTACCCAGACCTCCTCATACCATTCCAGTTCCACGTCTCGTGGTTCTTTGATAGTGGTGTGCCATAGTTTATCTACTATGTACTTATCACGGTACATAGGCACTAACTGGTACCTGGGAGTGTTATCTGTTCCTGTCTGTACATGTACTTCTTGTGTCGCCTTAATTGTACCACCAGAGTTGCCCATTGTCACCATCATCATTGCACCATTAGGGACTGCGTTAGCACAACATCGGAGGCCCACCTGGCACAGGCAGAACACCACGAGGAGGACCACCACAACTGGTATCAAGAACTTCATTGCCATTCCAAGCCATGAGGGAACCCAGGAGAAGATATTGTCGAACCATGAGCTATCTTTAGCCCCACCTTCCATCTTCATCTTCTCTCCCAGGTTATGTACTGCTTCAATGACGTGGGACAGGGACCCATTTTCTGCGTCTTCAGAAGGTACGAACGTGCAGCACGCACTTCCTATTTTTCGGCAAACACCTCCATCGATCGCTGTTAACAGGTCCAGAACATACCTGTTCTGCATGGTCATTAGTCGCAGAGCTCGTAGTTCCACCTTTATTATGTTGAACCCTTCTTCAGTGTCATTGGCCAGCTGAATCAGTTCCCACCGTGTGATCTGGAGCCATTTTGCATTTGCTCTTGCTTGGACACTTGGAACTAGTGAGGCAAAAAATGTTTCCACGGAGCTGAACAGGCGATACCTGTCTGGGATCTGTGCCAATAAATCGGATGATGCTTGTGATATGTAGTTCGATGCTCGCTTGTTCCGTGATAGCTCCTCTTCTTTCCCTCCGGAGGACAGGACATAGAGGTGCGCTTTTGCAGTGGGAGAAGTCACATCCTGGTTCACGTTTCCTTGCGTCCTTTTATTTTCGTCGACGTGACTTTCTGGAATCACCATTAGGGCCGAATGCAAAGTGGCCATTGAGCAGCTGCCACTCCATGCCTGGGGAAGGTGCAAGTAAGCCTGATTCCCGCATACCCAGTATGTGTCCATTAGTGCTGCTGTTCCTTTTTTCATGTCTGGGATGGTGAGAGTTTTGTTACAGTTTTTATTCGTTCCCATTGCCACTTTTCCTTCTCCCTTGAAACATAGTTCGTTTTGTATTTCACTTTGTAGCTTGAAGGGTTTCTCCATCGCTGTTACCCATGTTAGTTTAGAGATGTGTTCTTTCCATATTGGTAAGCACGTTTTTTCCATCCACCGCAGCTTGTCTGGTTGGACACCTTTCAGTGCTTCCGCTTTGCACAGTACTTCTCATCTTTCCATTTGTTTTCGGAAAACAGCGTCCCTTGTATTGCAAAGAAAGGTTCTTTAAGACAGACCACTCCAGACGCTTTTGAATAGCACGTTTTGTTGTCCTGTATCATTTTGAAAGAGACATCGTGTGCTTGGAAGGTGTTCTTTATTCTACACAGCGTGAGATGAAGGAGACATTGGGCATCCACAATGGGCAATTCTCTTGGCAACAACACTTTGGGTGTGCCTGATGCATGGGGGATGAGCGAACAGACATAACAGCTTTCATTGGTTGTCTGTTTAGCTGTTGTACTCATATCTGCATACCATTTATTTGCTTGGTGGGGGTGTCGTGGGTCTTCCATCTTGTCTAATCCTAACCCATAATACTCATCATACCCCCTCCTACTTGTCTCTCTTCTTCGCCTACTTTTCTCCCTCCTCCTATACCTTTTAGTTTCGATAGGTGAAATAATAGGCCCCCCTTTCTCATTCCCACCCCCCTTTTCCAATTCCTCATATAGGAACTTGTGTTCTGTCATCGTAATTACTTTTCCATTTTCCTCAATAAACAACAAATCGCTGTTTTGTATCGGGGCGGGAAGGGTAGTGGGGCTGTTATATATTTCAGGTAGGGACATTGTGTCATTTTCCATATCTTTATTTCTTGATTGTGACAGGGTAGCAGTGGGTGGTGCAGTATAGTAACCCCATACAAAGTGTGATCCATCCCAGACCAAAAAATCACCTTCTCTAATATTCATACTTGTAATTGAATTCGTGCCAGGGGCAAGGGTGGTGTTACTCCCCCCTCCCCCCTCGTTCATCTCGATAGAGATGAACGCTATGAACCAATATGTCACCAGGCAAAATATTGAGATGAAGAACACAATAACACACATTGATAAACCACATTCGTATGAATATGTCAATCTATCTACTAACATTTCTCTAAATCTAACAAATCTATTAGTTGCAGGCTGCCCATTCGATGCCATAGTAAATCCTGTTTGAAACATAAAAGTGCATTAAGTACAAGCATGTAAACATTTCTAACGTTGTGACATTGTTTCGACAAAGTATGGGAGTGGGTGAGGGAGGGGGTGTGTCCACAGACAAGGTAACTTTACAATCATTACTATCCGTTCATTATTTCATATATAAAAAGGAAAGTCGAGAGAAAAAAAACTTCTCCAAAACCAAAAAAAAACCCACAAAAACCTTCAAAAAGTTGTAAAAAATTATATATATATATATACATATTTATTTCAGTACACTTGTCGTGCGCCAGTCGCGTTCAATGTTCATCACTTAATGCACACAAAATTCCCATCATTCATTCTGCACAACTTCATTGTCCGCAGTTGCCTGTGCCTCGTCCTGCACCTCACCTTCCACGGCGCTATAGGCTCTGCGTACGTCTGTCAAATGCACCCAGTATCGTAGGCCCTTCACCTTTACTGCTGTGGGTGTGCAAAACACTACCTCATAAGGGCCATGGAAACGTGGCGCATTCCACCTTCGCACAAAACTTCTGACATATATAAGGTCACCAGGCATTAGTTGTAATGGTTTTTCAGGCAGTGTCTCTGTTTCTGTTGTGTTCCCCTCCTCTCTTGTAGAGGGGGGGGCTAGTTGCTTCGCAATTACGCGCGCTGCCCGTGTCAGTTTTTTCAAGTACTCTGTGAACTCCTCTCCCAATATCGCTGCACTTCTGTGTGCATCAGAACGTTCACGGAGAGGCGAATGCGCTGTGTGCATTCTCCTTCCCGTGACGATCTCATGCGGGGACAAATGGTGGTCTTTACTTGGCTGATTTCGTAACTCAAACAGGGCCAAAGGCAGGCAGTACATCCAGGTCTTTTTAAGGGAAAAACACAGTTTTGACAATCTGCTTTTTAACAGACCGTTCATCTTTTCCACTACGCCATTACTTTGAGGATGATAAATCGAACATAATTTGTGCTTTATTCCCAATAGCGTAGTCACTTCCTTGAATAGTTCATTAACAAAATGCGTGCCGTTGTCTGAGCGAATAACTTCGCAAATCCCCCAGCGCGGGAATACTTCCCGCACTAGGAACTTCGCGGCGCCCTTCGCATCAGGGCGCGCACAGGGGCCTGCCTCCACCCACCTCGAAAATGGACATACAACCACAATCATGTAGCGAGCCCCGTTACATCTTTCTCCCATGTCTACATAATCAATGTGGAGCTCTCTGAATGGGCCATTTGGTTTTGGTATCGTTCCTCTCAGTGTGCGCAATGTCATACCTGAGTTGTAAATCTGACATGTCGTGCATTCTAAAGCCAGCCTTGTGATGTGTTCATGGAGGCAAGGTGCAAACCAATCTTCTTGTATGTCCGCCATTATGTGTTGCTTTGCGTTATGTGCGGGAAAGTGTAGTTGTTGAAATGCTATTTCTAACAATGTAACTGGCATTACCGCTTTTCCTGAACTTTTTTGTCGCCACAATAAATCAGTCGGCGATTTGCTGCATCCCCTCTTAGTCCACAGCAATTTTTCTTCTGCACTAGCTCCCTCTTGCAGCTCTATTATTTCCTGTGTGGGCATCATGTTGTATCCTGTGGGGGCCTCTTGGCTTGCTGTGTGGTGCAACATGTACTCTCCTACTTCACCTTTCTGTAAATACGAAGCTTCTTTGGCAGCGGCGTCTGCTGCCGCGTTCCCCAAAGATATAAAATCTGTATTTGTGGTGTGGGCTTGGCATTTTACGATGGCCACTGCCGTGGGGTCTTGCAGGGCCTCAATCAGTTCTTTCAATAATTCTGCATGCTGAACCGGTGTTCCATCTGCTCGTCGAAACCCTCTCCGCCCCCACCGTGCCAACCCGCCGTGTACTGTTGTTGTCATGTATGCTGAGTCTGTATATATTGTCACTGCGCACCCCTTGGCGGCATGCAATGCTTCTATTAGCGCTATTAGTTCTGCTGCTTGGGCTGAATAGTGTGATGGGAGGCGGTGTTGCACTAGTGTCTCGTATTCATCTTCCTCTAATCGTACAACTGCCATACCCACATGTTTCTCTCCTGTCTCCATGTCTATTGATGCTGACCCGTCCACGAAATACACCTCTCCCTCGTTCAGGGCATTCTCAAAAATCACTTGATCCTGACCTTCGTCACCTGTGTACGTAGCGCAGTTGTGGTTCTGCATGTCCTCTACGGTGCACGCCTCTGTGATGAATGTGGCCGGGTTCACTGTTTTACATCTTACTATGTGGATGTTTGCGCTGGACAGTATTATTTCATATGCTGTGGCGCGCTGTGTCGTCAATGTGCTCTTTGATCGCTCTAATATTGCAAAGAGTGAGTGTTCCACAAACAGTGTCACAGGACAGCCCATCACTATCGTGGCACTTTTCTCAATCGCGAACGCGGCTGCAGCTAGGGATTGCTCGCACGCGAAATGACCTTGCATTACTGCGTCTAGGGTGCCACTATAGTAAGCCAGTGGTTTGTGCCCTAACGATGTCTTTTGTGTCAGTACTGCTGTCATCAGTGTTCCTTTGCAGTGTGAAAATAAGAAGAATTCGCGCCCATAATCTGGATTTGCCAGTACTGGAGCGCTTGATATCAGCTCTTTTAGTGAGTTAAATGCTGTGTTCATCTCTTCTGTCCATTCTATGTGTTTGTTTTCCTGCTGTGCTTCTTTTAGTGCCTGTAACAAGGGCCTTGTGTACGCGGCATAATCCAATATCCATGCTCGGCAATAGTTGCACATACCCAGAAATTTCTGCATCTCTTTTACTGTTTTGGGCTCCCCAACTGTTCTAATCGCCTGTGCCCTGTCTGGTATGATCCGCTTGCCATCCTTTGATATCAGCTGTCCCAAGTATAGGACCTCTGTCAGACAGTATTGTAACTTCCCCTTGTCCACCTTGTACCCTTTATTGGCCAATAATGTCAGGAGTGCTATTGAGTCCTTTCTACACTCTTCCTCAGTTTGTGCACAAACCAATAAATCATCAACGTACTGAATCACTGTGCTTTCTACAGACAAATTCCCCAGATCTTCATGTAGTACCCTGTTGAATATGCTTGGGCTCTCGCAATATCCTTGTGGTAGTCTGCAGTGTTCGAACCTCCTCCCCCCTAGTGTAAACGCTGTTAAGTACCTGCTCTCTTCTGCTAAGGGAATCGAGAAAAATGCATTTTTTAAGTCAATAACTGTGAAGTGGGATGCCGTTTTCGGAATGTTGCACAGTATTGTCGCCGGGTTCGGGACTAAAGGGAACTCCTTCTGAATCACATCATTGAGTGGGCGTAAATCTTGTATCATCCTCCATGAACCTCCCTTCGCCTTTTTAATCGGGTAAATGCATGTGTTGCATGGGGAGTTTGAGGGCACTATTATTCCTTGTGCTAGCAGTGCATCTAGTGTCTCTCTGATCCCTTCTTCTGCTTCGCGTGACAATGGATATTGTTTTACCCGGGGTAGAATTGCTCCCTGTTTCAGTTTTATTACCACAGGCTGAACCCCATGTAATAACCCCACATCATGGGGGCCATTTGTCCATATGTTAGTGGGTACTAACCTCATGTCGTCATCAAAAAATGCATGTGGTGCTCCTACTACTGCCATTAATTCAACTTGAGTTTTTCTGGCTGTAACTACAATGTCGCACGGCATTGCTAGTTCCATCACTATTTCGCCATCTGTCTCAGTGTCAGAAAATAGCTCCTCGTCCGAGAGCTCCCTCAGTGGGATATTTGCATTTGTACACAGTACTGTCCGCCACTCACATCCTTCCATGTCAACGCCAATCACACATATTCTGTTTGCTGACACGTGTACTGCGTGTAAATCCAACGATAGCACTGACCCGGGAGCAGTGTCGGGGCTTGCTATGGGGCGGAAAAGGAATTCGGCTGGAATCCTCCAATCCATCCTTTTCAGTTCTGGTACTATGAGAGCCAATGTTCTCATGCCCTCAACAAACATCTCCTCGTTTCTTGGTAACCCTCGGATCTCTTGCATGATTGTGTGGCCGTGGATTACTGCTAATATGCGGAGGGGGCATATGCCTGGCGTCGAACATACGATACCGCTCCCTGTGAATGATATTGTCATATTTAGTTTGCTTAAGAGATCTCTCCCCAGCAAATTAATGGGAGAGTGTTCATAGTACAGTAAGGGTGCTTTCACTGTTTTACCCCCCACTGTCACATCCAATGCCTCTGTGTAAGGAACTTCAATTACAGCCCCAGAGAACCCCTGCGTCTCTAACGTTCTATTAGATAACGGGAACCGGCCCTCTCTAATGCATGATTTCTCCGCTCCCGAATCCACCATGAATATGAACTGCTTGTCTCCTATCTGCGCTCCTATCAATGGTTCCTCTGATGCATTGTGGGTCGTAGATAGTACTGGACACGCAAGTGCTCTCTGTGGGCTGTCCTATGCGGGGTGTCTCATTGCCCCCCCTTGATCAAAAATGTTCCCCGAAACTACTGACACCCCGCTGTAAGGTGCGGGGGCAGGCGCTCCATTAGCTACTGTGGCGAAAGTGTTACCTGGCGTGTATTGCATATTGTCATTATTCTGTGGGTGGTTTTGTGTTCTGTACTGATGTCCGTGTAGTTGTGCGTTACTTCTTTGTCCTACATTTTCTGGTTGCTGGTATTGTCCCATGGGGAGGCCGTAGGGGCTTCCTGGGTGGGGGTGACCGTACTGCTCTGTCTCCTGGAACCCGTTGTTTTGTCTGCTCCTGCACTCTCTTGAGTAGTGCCCCCATCTCCCACAATTCCAGCAGCTCCCCTGTGGACCTCTGGGACCCTGCCACCCATTTCCTCCCATTCCTCCATACCCTTGTCCTCCTCTTCGGCCCCTGTACCCACCTCTTCCCCCTCTTGGGGCCCACTCTTGCCACGTTGGACCTCCGTTCTGCTCCTGCTCCGTCCACTGTCGTTGTCCTTGTCCTGTCCAATTTGCTGCTATTCTTCCTTGTATTGCTATTTGCCCCTCCTCTCCTTCGTCTCCCTCCCTCATGAGTGGGAGCCCTGCTACCGCTGCTGCAACCTTCACCAGTTTTGATTGTACCAACTTTGCCTCGTCTGCCAACCTTTTCTGTGCTACTTCCCTCTCTCTCTCTTTGATCCTTTTGCAATGGTGCACTATTATACTTTGGATCTCTGGCCACCCCTTTGCCTCAACGCCCGCTATTTTATCGAGTGCCTTCTGCACCTCTTTTGGGAGCCCTCTCTTAATGATAAAATAAAATAGAGATGTGGATTGGTGCCAGGGCGTGCCCGTTTCCGCTCTCCACATCTCCTGCACCCGGAGAATGTAATCCATAGCATCCTCCCCGTCATTCATTGTACATTGCATTACTGACTGTAAATCAGGGGTATCTGGGAATGTCTCCCGCAGTGCGTCCCACACCCTTGCTCGTACTGTATTAAAGGAAGCCCCATCATGGCGATCACAGTCTAACGTCACGGCCGGGAAACCAGCCTTAGCCCATACTCTGTCCGCTTGATCTCCTACTGCGGTTACTAGTAGGCTTTTCACATCGCCTACTGCCAACGGTATGCCGGCGGTATGTTTCTCAAATGCATATATCCACTTGCTCGCCCCTCCTGACAGCTGGGGCAATAATTTCATTAAATTAGCCTTATCCATCTGAGCCCATGGTATATAGTTTGGTCTCCCCCCCCCTCTGTGTATCAATGGAAGTTGTAACTTCCCTTTTGCAGTTGCACCCTCCCTTTCCTTAGTCGCTGCTGACTCCAATGACGCCATCTTCCCCACCCTATTTCTTAGTCGTCCCATCCATTCGTCGTCTATAGTCCCTAGCAAACATGCACCGTCCACCTCCTCGCTTTCCCCTCCTACTGCCATACTCAACCTATCACTCTCATCCAACCCTCCTCTGACATCACATAACAAGTCCTCTCTGATCCCTCTCTCTCGTGATACATCACCAATGCTCCCTTCTACTGCTCCTACCTCTATTATTCGTGTCGGCTCTTCCTCAATCCTGAACAGTATTTCCCCCTTTTTCCATCCTTCCTCAATTTGTCTACTTTCGCTCGACGCTCTAGACGTGCGTCCTAATTGTGTAGGGGCGCACGCCGTGCGCTCACATATGTCTTTTATTCTTGAGAGTTCATCCCTTGCCACAGTAAGCCTCGACTCTAAGTCACTCGTTAGCTTCTCTATATCCACCCTCTGTGTGCTTCCCTGGGCGCGCTCTCTGGTGCTTTCGTATGGCGGGGGGGCTGTTGGTCTTTGTGGTGTACCAGTTGTGGGGGGAGGCACATAAGTAGGGTCGCTATATCCTGCTGCGGGGGCTGGTTTAGGTAATATCGGGTACAAACTAATCACCTCCGCAGGTTGTTCTGTACTTAGCTGTTCCTTTTCCTCTCTTGGAATCATCAGTGGATTATCTGTGGTGGAAGGTAGATCAATATTTGGTGCCGGAGCTTTGGGTGGGGGTACTTCCTCAAACAATCTCCAGAGGTCTAATATCTCCTTCCTATTTTGCCATTGTTTCCCCTTATACTTGAGGCTAATGCATGCTCGTACCATATCAAGAACGCTTTTGTCAAAAGACCCTCCCTCGGGCCAAATCTGGGGCAGACCCTCCCCTTTCAATTCTGTTACCCATTGATCGTGATATTTATTTATTCGTTCAGCGTATCCCGGTAAGCTCTTACAAATATGTGACAAGGGAGTTTCTGCCCCCATACTCTAAATCACTAACACAGCCGTGTCCACCTTCTTTACTTTTAGTTAGGTGTAGATATGTGTATGTATACCTTTATGGCACAGACAAGAGCGGACGTCTCAAAGATTATCACCCAATTTTATTCACTGCGCAAATCCTTTCTCACTCACCATAGCTCATCTCTTTCCCATTCCCATACACTCTCATGTGATTTCACTTGCAACTGATCAATTACTAGTTATGGTCAACACTCTCTGGCACCACCTCGCGGTCAACCGTTCGTCTCCAATACTCACACGGTGCGCGCACCCTTCACAATGCTTTTCCACTCACACCTCGTCTTTTTTCCTCCCTTTCCTCCCTGGCCAGCTGTCCCTGTTTTTCTGCTAAGGTTACTATGTTCACGTCTGTACGTGCCACTACTTAATCCCCACTCCTACAAATGTGCTCCCTATTTTATAGTTCTTCTACAAGTATATTTATCTTATACCCTTTTCGCTTTCTCCCCCTGCCCCGTGGAATGGAAAAAAGAAATAGAGAGAGTAGCAATCACTAAAAAATATTCCCGGTGTCTCCCTTTGCCAGACACCAATAACTTATTTCTTACTTCTTCATATATTCCCAGTACTAGTTTAGATAGCACTATGCGGCGCCGCCTTCCACCCCCTTTCGGAGCTAGGTTTCCGTCACTTCTACCACTTCACTTATTTCTTACTCCTAATGGCCATATGCAAAGAAAAGATAAAGAAAGTTTCAAGACCCGTCTTTAGTAGACCCCCGTTATTCTTCTCCTCTACCTGTCCCCGTTCTTCTGTTCACAATTTCCCCTCCCTTCCCCTTTACGATCGCTCGCACTCAGTACTCACGTGCCCGTCTTGAACCGATAGTCTCCGAAACTGGGTCCGTCCAGGCAGTGTCACCGGTAACTCAACGGTCAGCCCCTGGCTCCGGCGAGCGGCACTCAAAGGGGATTTTTTTCCAATCGGGATCCCGTACCCTTTCTCATTGAGTGCGCACTTCTTATTGTGCCGGTCGCCGTTGGCGGGCAGCCTCCCGGAGCCGGCTCACCGTGCGTATCCCTTCTCGACCGGAGATTCTCGTGCCACAAGGGGGTCGTTAAAAAGGAGTTAGGAAAAATAATTTGGAGATATCACGCTATCGGGGTCACCACTGAAAGGAAGCGCCCCCAATTTCAGCACGATCCTCCCCGCAATGAGAGACAATAAGGGACTCTCCCGTAGTGGGAATAAGACCAAGACAGAGTGCGGGTGAGCGTAAGTGGGAGTTTATCCAAAGAATAAGGCATGCAAAGAACTCTGCAACCTCCGAGAGCGCTCTGTCTGACAATAGCAAAGACAGGCGTATTTCTAATACAAAAAACGTCATCAGAACCTACACACTATAGGGGGCACAAGTTAATTGGGATTGGGTGGCGTCGACTAACTATAGGTGTTGCTGCAGCGTGGTTGGTCTTGGCGTGAGGACGTCACTGGTCAGCCTCGTGGGTTGGGTTGGGCCTGGCAGGCCAGCTTGAGGTCATCCGAGCGGTGTTGGTATGCTGGGGCAGCCTGTGACAAAGATGAATACCTTTCCTGACTCGTTTGCCCTAGGCCATGCACACTGCAGTTATTCAAGAAACGACATCTAAGTTCATCAATAAATCGCTCAGCAGTTTGTCTTATAAAATAAACGCAACACATGAGGAATGCACCTCGTGAGAGGTCCGGTGGTTGTCGGTTGGGGTGAGATTTACCTGTGTCCTATTGACCGGTATTTTAGGTCGAGGGGCTGGGCTCTGGGGCCTGAGCCGAATGATACATGTCTGTCTGCCGCGTTAGAAGTTATTATATAAATGGGTCTCTGTGTCTTGTCCCAGTGATGGGGGTCGTCATGATTCTTGGGGTGGTCTAGGGGGGGTTGTGGGATTTACGAGAGGGTGCTGGTAGATCAGTAGATTCAAACGTGGGTTTATTACCGTGTTGTAAATAACACAGGTGGCGGGCTGTGGCCTTGGGTGCGGTACCGGGGCCTCTGACTCTCTGAAGCGGCTCCAGCTTGGTTGGGGGAGGTGAGGGAGCGCGGCACATGCCTTAGCTTCTTTATCTGGCAGGCTTGGTAGGGTGGGAGGGAGAATGGCCTTGCATATATTCACAAAGGTTTTTTCCTCGTGCGTTGCTAACTTTTGAATGCAGAACTTTTATAATGTTCCGCCTTATTTTGATGTTATTTAAACACACACATATATATTTCAATTTCGTTACACATTTCTTTAATACAGTCGGTCCGAGTACCTTTTCATTACCTAACATTATATTTACTACATGGTGTGATTATTTTATGTACATTAGACGTTACACGAGGTAGTTCTAGGTTATGGCCTACAGAGATTGATACTCGCTGCTTTAGGTGATTAAGAAAACATATATGAGTTCAGGTTCTACATAAAATTGTAAGAACACTTATACAGATAAAGGCTATACATTTGGTCGACATCTTTCTCTGTGGTTATAGCAGCACTAGTCCAGACCTGGGGTGGTATCATGTAACGTTACATCTTTATGGTTTATTCACAGTTTACAGGATCTGTTTAAACAGAGGTAGTTCGTTAATACCAATACTTGAATTATTTTCTACTTTCTTCAGATAGTGATGCTTCAGCTTTTTTCCCGTCACCCTGGCCTCGCGGACCAGGTCGTGCGGGGTGCAATATTACATTGTGAACGATAAAATGTTACAGTGTTAGCATCTCGGGTTAGCTCATACCCGACTTTCTCATGGGAACGCGCTCGCAGCGGATCTACCAGGGCTACTGCGGCGGCAGAGATGCATGAAAGGCCCTCCAAAGGTGGGGGCCTCGTTACAGTGTGCTGAACTCACGCCATGTTTGCTAGACAAGATGGCTTCTAGGCCTAACTGAATTTTGGTATATGCAGGGAACGGATACGTGTGGGCAATGTCGTCGGCGGGTGAACCCTCCTCCACCTGGGCCCGGGTGGCATGAGGGGACGGCCACCGAGTCATGGTCCTCACCTGGGGAGAAGGCTGCAGGTGAGGAGGGCCTCGCGGCCAGTCCTCCCCTACATAGGCGAGCAGGACTTGCAGAAGTTGGCTCATCGACTGCCAAAGAAGGCAGAAACAGCAGGAGTTGCTGACAAAGCAATGCTGAAGAGTGGTGAATGTCAAGCAAAGGCACTTGGTAACCGGGGCGTTCAGAGTGGGCTGCGAGTGAAGTAAAATTTACCGAACTGAATGAAAACATGAAATTGAGCAAAGTGAATGCATAATATTTACCGAATGAAATGGAAACACGAAATTAAGCTTAATGTATATATATTGAATACCGAATTGAGAAGAAAGTTGAAATTAAACAAATCAAGTATAAATTGAATACAGAACCAAAGGAAATCTTGAAATCAAGCATAACGAATATCCATTGAATATTGATCTGAATGAAACCTTGCAATTAAAATTATTATAATGTAAAATGGAGTAAAACTTCAATGGGCAAAGCAAGGAACTTCCAAAGAGGAGATGCACATGTGCAAGTTACATATAGAAAAGAGTGCAAGTGTGAAAGAGTGCCATATAAAAGAGGGATATGAACAATAACACTACAAAGTGAACTTTCAGAGTAAATGCAGTATGGCAAGACCAAAGCCTGGCAAGAGGTGTGTGACACATCGTGACAGAGCCAAGAGACTAACTAGGAGAAGCCAGAAACATGTGAACCTGCATGTAAAGCCAAGAGGCCAACAAGGAACAGTTAAGTTAAAGTAACTCTGTACACAGGAGCATGCACATAAGAGCCTGTGTGGGCTGAATAGCCTGGGAATCCTGGTTGCATGACCTGTAATGGGTGGACCATGTGGTCTGACAACTGCGCCTAGACCAGTGAGCCCTGAACTATAAGAATTAAGGACATTGTAAAATCAACCAAGGAGATATACTACAAGTGAACTGGTGAAGCAATCCAGAAAGAGGGTTGATTGGGCTGACCTTACGTTGTGTTGAACCTTTTGAAAGACTGAAACGAGTACAAGTGACTGAGTTAAAGTCTTGGGGAAAGGAGCCTCGAGACTTGAGGAACTACACGTATTGTCTTGAGAACTGAGCCTCAAGATCTTTTCCCTTGTGAATTGTGTTGCTTGGAAATTGGGGAAGGGAACCCCGAGGATTGTATTGAACTGCATTACTTTGAACGTGAGAAAGGTAATTTTGAGACTTTTGTGGAACTTTCTTGAACTTGGAAAAGGGGCGGCTGAAAAGGAAGCTAAGAGCTGGAAGAAGCACATACATCTGTGTTGATTACCATTTCTTTCTATTTTGACATCCCTACACATTGTTTATCTTAAGCTTTAGTTGTGAGGGCAAGCATAGGTTTTGGACACAGACAGACTTTTAAGTTGAACTCTTTGACTCAGACTTTCCTTAGTTCGGTTCAGGTAGGTAAATCCCACCTTACTGCAGGACCAGTCCTTCTACCATCCTGACATTTAAGTTAATACATATATTTTGTTTGAACATTGAATCTGTTGTCTGTGTCTTTCTTCATGATGCCTTCACACCTCCCGTTACTAGGTCTCAAGAGTGAGTAGGGTATGATTGTCCTAGTGGAGAGAGAGTTAATGTTCCTCTGTGTATTGAACAGGGTTACATTGGGGGGGAGGGGTGTTGGTTGCACAACAGAGGTGGTTTAGGGAAGTCTATGCATCCGGGGGAAGTGTGGGGGGGTGAAAAAGGTATGTTGTTATGGTGATAATGTAAATGGTTATTGTTGACTTGTTTATTTGTTTGTGTTGAAAAAATAATACAATTATTTTGTTTTAATTAAACACAAGGAAACCAAAAACCATTCTGAGCAACCAAACAAACATCTTAAACTGAGACTTGTGTGTAAGTAAGGTTCTACAAGGTGCCAAGAGGTAAGCGCGGGCCACTACAAACCCCAGTGACTGTGAGAAACTGTTTTGTTCAGTTTTGAGAGGGAAGAACTTAGGGTCATGTCCACAAGTTGAGGTAGGACCATGACTGTATTTTACTGTTTTTGCCATTGTTATTTTTCCCCGGTGCCCTTCCCACCGGGGTAAAATAACAATGGCAAAAACAGTATTTGAAACACTATCCAGTTGTATAAGCGCCTAACAAATGCTCAATAAAATAAATTAAATAAAGGAAGACTTTTCTTCTTTTGGGTTTAATCCTGAGTTCTACTCAAGGGACTCGGTTGGACTAAATCACCTTACTTTTCCAATTTAATCAATAAAGAGCTTGAATCTAGACCATGGTTTCGATTTGTGTGTTCATCCTGGCAATGAAATAGCTCTGTATCATGTTCCTATCAGTAGGAGCACATTATATATCGGCATTAAATATATCTTTTGAGAGCAGGGGTGGTACAGCTGGTGGTGTGGAATTGACTAAAATCCCCTTCTATATTTTGCAAGAGACTAGGATCTGATCTTGTACTTCTCAAAATGTCTACATCTTTATCCTTCGGTGACAACTTAGAGTACATATATAAGACTACTCTTCTCTGTTTTTAATCACAGCACCTTCTGAGTTGGTATTAATGTGTTTTTTGCAGAACCTGCAAACTGGCCTATGACATAAGCAGCACATTTATGCGCATCTTGTCTTTTGCCAATTAATGGAGTTCCAGTGCTCACATCAGTAGTGTTACTCAGGCTTTTTTTTCTGGACACAGAGGCACACTCATCATCATCAGTGCAACCCTGGTGTTTTGCTTACATAGTGCCTTGGGACGTGTGTTGGTGTGCGTGGTGCTACCTGTTGTCCACCCAGGAGATGGGCTATGGCTTTGTACCCTGCCAAGTTCTCTATAGTCCAAATTCCCTGTACATTTCTCATCTGGTGCAGGTTTTGTTGCTCAGTCGTGCCTAATATATGATGACATAACAGTGCCTCTATTTTTAACAAAGGATATTAAGGGCAATGACTCAAGCACTTCTATAGACATATGTGCAACCATCAACTGATAACTATGGAATACAGCAAATAACACTTAGACTCCTATGGATATATACGGTGACCCAACAAGACTGAAACACATGTATGGGTTGCTAGTGATACTCGTTTTTAGAGGAGGGTTTCCTAGCATTTCATAGCTTGTCTGCCCTTTTGGGTGAGACTAGACTGATATGCAAATGAATATTTCTCCTCTGGTAAAATTAAGTGGGCCTCATTACAAGTTTGCCGGTCCGGGAACAACGGTATCAGTAAGCTTGCTGGTATTGTTGTTACCGGACCGGCAAACTACGAGTTCTGCTCATGAGTGCCTTCCCGTCTGCCAGGACTGACCTGCCGGGCGGACAGGCACCTGTGAGCAGACCATGTCGGATGCACCGGCACCATTCATGAATGGTGCCGATGCATCCGGCTTCCCCGTTCCCATTGAGCCCTACGGGGCTCAAATGGGAATGGGGATTAATTATTACCGGCACCCGACAATGGGGAAATACAGGGTCTGCCAGGGCTGTAATGCCCCTGTATTTCCCTATTGCCAGGCACTGGAATAATTTGCAAGTTCGGCGGCAGCCTGCCGGTTTTACCGGCAAGGCTACCACCAAACTTGTAATGTGGCCCAGTGTGCTAAAACATAGTTGTAGACACCATCCTAATTAGGGACCATCCCATATAACAGTGTTTTTGGCCATGTATGTTCTCAGTAGAGAGACTCCCCCATTTTGTCAATGTTCTATATATAAAGTTAGTTTATTCCTAACAAACAATTCACAGTCTTGTAATTTAGAATAAACATCACAAAGTAATCATGGAACCTAGTGGGAGAATGTAACGAATTGACTTCTGCCCAGCAGGAGTACAAGGATGAATAGAGGCTAAAGTGCCCACTCAGCCCTCACACTTCTACAAACCAAGAGCCAACACAATCATAAAGGTAAAACAGGCACATTCCCTTTTGTGGTAGCGTGGGCTGAGGGAAGGCTATTCTCTTAAGAGGGGTGTGAATGTGGTTCAGTAGCGACCCATAATAGTCCAAAATAAAGGAATGTCCAATCAAGGTTATATACAAATATATACAATTTAATTAAAAAAGCCATGTACAATAATAACTAACTAGAAACACACAACACAAAACCCACCCCTGAGGAAAGAACACAAAAAAACAAAGATAGTAGATGCAGCTCTCTGGGTAATGAATCAGGAGTGAAAGCAAGCAAAGGAAACAATTGTTTTGAAATACTTTTGAGCAGAAAGGGTTCAAAGTGACCTAACCAGTCTCTAGGGCCCAGAAATTGACAAAGGATGCAGTTAGCAGTCAACAGTACCTTCTTCGCAGTTCTTGGTGGTTCAGCGGCACCAAATAAGACTTACTGGCATTGTGCAAAGATCAGGAGAGAGCAAAAGGCAGCAACGGAGCGTCCTGCTGGTTCAAATGTGCTGAACAGTTCTTGAAATATTCTTCAAGCAGTTCAATGGTGAAAAACACTAGGATCCCTGCTGTCATAGCCCACAGGGTGATGTGGGTCCCAATCCAGGGGCACGGGGACAAAATGAGTCCTTTTCTCATACTCCCAAATATGGAGGAGGCTGGGCCGCTGCTTCAGGGGCCCTCCAAAATGGTGAGGTCCTGGGTACCGCTGTGGCTGGCAGAGAGGCAGGTGTTCCCCCAGCAGCAGGTCACTTCTTAGGTTGCTGTGAGTCCCACTGGCAGGGCCTCAGAGACAAGATGGGTCCTTGTTCTCAGGCTCCCAAACACAGTGGTAGCTGGCACACAACTGCAGGGGTCCTCCAACATGGTGAGGTCCTGGCTACTGCTATGGCTGGGAAAGAGGAAGGTCCTGTTTCAGCAGATCACCCCAAATGGTCCCCGCGGATGGGTAGGGGACAGAGCTGGTCTCTGCCTTGTAACACTTGCCTCAACCTCATAACTGGAGGACTTTAGGGAGGACTGTTCTCTCTGCAGGGTCCAACGAAATCTTCTGGATGTTTCAAGATGATTCATGAAGTGGTGGGAGACCCCTTCTCTTATGGCCAAAAGTCCCCAAGTGATTGGACTAAAGCAAGCCTGTTTAAGTGGTCCAATCCCTGCTCTTGAAATTAGTGTACTTTGTCCTTCTACTGTCACACCGAAAGTGCTTTGTTACAGAGTAAGTGGCGGGGACAGGAAAGAGAAAAATCTATGTGGACTCCTCTCTGGTTCACTTAACTCTGCCCCCTCCCATCTGAATAGGATCAAAGGCCTTTAGAAATGCAGCCCCCAGGTGGGAGGCCAGACTCTCTGTGAATGGGTGTGCCTCTTGGTTTCTGTTCACAGGCCAGCATCCTGTGGAGTGGCTGTCCTGCAGAAAGGGTATTACCTGCCCTTACAAAGGAACACAGAGATGCAATCCCCCAAGGCTAGTCCTGTCAGTGGACAGGAATGGGCCTTGTCTGGGAGGAATACACAAAATCCTTCCACAGGTGAATTGGGCCACAGGGCTGATACATGTGGGAAATCAATTTAAAATGGATGCAATTATACGATATGTTATTTATTATGCGCCTGTACAGAAGTGTTTCTAGGTGCAGTAACTCTGAGAGGTGCTGGCCACGATACCCTAACTCAGGTACGACTTATATTTACAGTTTTATGTGCCACCAGGACACCATCTTCAGTCAGGTTTATGTAGTTTTTGGAACAAGGCTGCATATTTTAAATGCAGCCCCTGCGCTGCAGACACTTGGGTGTCACTGCAGCTGTCAAGAGGGCACCTGTGGGGCCTCTGAACCTGTTCTGTGCCAATGGTAGAGCAGGCGCTGTGAATCAGGATACTGATGCAGCAAGGTACAAGTACACACTATACTTATTGCATGTAACATATGAAAGGGGAATCTGATTACCAGATTTTTCTTTCAGAGATGGAATTATCTGCATCATTTTATTATTTAATACAAATCAAAAAAGCCAGGGCTACCACACCCGAGAGCTATTTATTCAACGTTACCAGTCTTGTGGAAATTACATGTTCATTTATTTATTTGAAGATCTGTTGAGCCTCCTTTTACACACACTCGCTCTCGATCTCTCTTTCTCTCTCGCACTCGCTCTCTCTCTCTCTCTCTCTCTCGCACTCGCTCTCTCTCTCTCACACACACACACACACACACACACACACTCTCTCTCTCTCTCTCTCTCTCTCTCTCTCTCTCTCTCTCTCTCTCTCTCTCTCTCTCTCTCTCTCTCTCTCTCTCTCTCTCTCTCTCACACTGGTACAGCTGTGCAGTGTAGGTCATCCTATCTCTGGTTGTGATAGGCACTCCCTTATGGAGAAAGTTCATCTGTGTAGTCTGAGCTCTGTAGAGATCTCACTAGCCGGATAAGTAGGACAGCTTCTGCCACACTCTGAACTTCAGTTCAGATGACGTGGCCTTGTGGAAAGAGGTGAGATCCTGCCACCTTCAGTTATCTGGCAGCAAGCTACAGCAGGTTTCCCAATAAGAAAAGACAGTTAAGACCCAGCCACATTCGTTCATCTAGGGAAGAGCTATAACTAAGTAGGGAGTGCCGGGTATGCGGGTGCTTTGGCACATGGCCACCTGCCGGGAAAAACAGTTTAGTGCTGAGCACCACCGGCGTGGGCCAGAGAGAAGAGAAGAAGTATGGATGACCCCCACTTATGAACCCATACTGTGACTCTCTGCCCCTAGGATCCAGCCTGTCCCAAATTCCTGGAAGCAGCAGCACAGCCAGTGGCAGGCGCTGTCGCCAGTCACAGAATAGAGCTGAGGATTAACTTCACACACAGTGCACCAGTATGATTACCCTTTTCCTATGGTGATAAATCTGATGGTTATCACTCCTTTCCTTGAGATAACCTCCCCCTATGTGGCTATGGGACGACAGCCACTACCTGATCCTGACCCTTGGGTGGCTATATGAGGGAGGACCATCTGGGGGAGGTAACCCTCAGGGAGACAAGATGACATCATTGGGGAAAGCCACATGCCCCCCATTCCCTTCCAGGAATGCTTACTCTCTTCCCCATGACCTGGGATGTGTGTTTTTTGGTCAGTGGTAATTTATTTCGCCATGTTTAATCAATTTTAGAACTTGAATTAGGTGACACTGCTTTATGGAGTATTTCTGTGACTTGTTAGCCAGATAGGGCCAGGAAGACTGCATGTGTGCCCGTTCTCCTCCATATTAGAGAATTCTGGCTGTGTCACCTTTAGCTTTTATGAATTAACCACAAAAATGCTATTAGATGTATATATACATCCTCCACATTAATATATGTCTGTATGTGGCTTGTTTTATTTTGTGAAACGTAGGACCCATGGCCTATGTAATAAAACTACAACTTTTTTATATTAAATGAAAAACTCAGTGCACTGTGTATTACATTCTGTGTGGTGATGTTAATAACCTACGGAGTGGGACCTAGTTTGAGTTAAGACTGGGCCATTAAATTTGTCTTTGAATGGTTCATCCGGGGGACTCCCCTAAGTGTGTTGATACTCTCTTCCCCATGACTTAATGGCATATTGTCACACTTCTCCCCAACCTATTGGTAGATCCACTTTTGTTACTCTGCAAACTCCCATTGGGGATAGTGTACTGACAACTGGGATGAGAAAGAACAATAGGGTAATGAAGATCACTAGGACCGGCCAACCAATACAGCGGTCTATTTTTTGGAAAGTGAATAAGCATGCCGGGAAGTTTAATCATAGGCCGGCTACAACTGAGAAGGAGAGAGGAGATCTGCAGACGCTGAACTACATCGCGACCCACGATAAGTCTGAGCACCACGCTGGGAGGAAACACGCTGTGGTAGGCGATGTGAAGGTGAATCCGAATCAGGAAAGGAGAAGCCAGGGTGCAGGTGGTTCACTGCTGAGATAGCGAGAGCAGCTGGAACCATGTACCGCGAAAGGAGAAGCAGCGAGAATGTAGCGCTAAATGGGGCAAATGTGGAGATAATACACTGAAGCGACGGGAGCGAAGAAACGTTGGAGGCAACTGGTAAGCCCAGGGAATACCAGAGGGTTGCAGGTGAGTACATGTCACTCCGTTAGAATACCACAGACTGAAGGGAACTGAAGTGAGGTGGAGACAGTAGCTACCGTTGAACCCAGAGAGATGTGAGTCACCTAAGGGCATTCTTACTTCCTTCTCCCCAACATCATCCTCTCAGGTGGCCAGAGAAAGGCCATCGCTTTTGGATCTTGACCCTGGGGGTGGATATGCCAGGGAGGATCACGTGGGTCGGGTGACCTTGTTGGTGGGTGTTGAGAGGGTGCCTGCAGGTGAGATACGGTATTCCCCCTTCCCTTTTCATGATGAACCTTTCATCCCTGAAGCTTTTATAGTCATGTTAGGATGACCAATGGAAATACCCTAGTTATAGGAAGACTAGAAAAAGACCAACCCGAAGGGCATCTCTATATATGGACTCGGTGGAACTCCTTTTGAGCTCTTGTAATGATTACCCAACTCCTAAAATACATATCAATTCAGAAAGTAAACAAATAGGGAGTCCCCCATATAGCACAATCCATATCTCTTCCACATTATAACCTTAAAGGATATCTATCTATCTATCTATCTATCTATCTATCTATCTATCTATCTATCTATCTCTCTATCTATCTATTTTTCTTATAGGGTGTCACTCGCCGAAGGGCCTAAGGGCGCTCACAAGACATACAACAAAGAAATATAAAGGGGATGCACTCAATCTTGACTTAGGGTGCAGAGACCATATGCTTTTAGTCTATCCCTCTATCAAAAAGAAGAGTTTTCAGATGTTTTTTAAACTGGGTTGTTGATGCACACACCCTAATATCCGGGGGAGCGAGTTCCATAAGGTAGGTGCCCATGCATTAAAGCCAGCACCACCAATCTTTTTTAGGAGGACAGGCGGTTGGTACAGTATCACGCTATTATTCGAGCGTAGAGTCCGCCTAAAATGAATTATTTTCCTTTAAGACTGGGAGAAGGAAGAAGCGACTAGAAGTAATACACACTTCTTGTTAGTTTCACCACTTTACTACTGAGACGAGGAAGATTCCTATAAAGGATCAGGCTTGTCCTGTTAATTGGTGAAGTGAGGGTCAGGCAAACTACCTGCACCTGCAGCCTATTGAGAGGCTACAGGTGCTTAAAAGCAGGCCCACCCAGCAAAGCAGTGATAACCTGCCTGGAGAGAAGGTGGAAGACATGTGGGGAGGAGCAGGCTGGAGCAGGACCGTCAGAGAGGACGCCGTGTGTTCCCAGGGGAGGATGGAGCTGCTGTGACCCGAACGGGCCCAGCGAGGATCAAAATCCAACACTTGCGGGTGTTACGTGTTCCCTGCTAGAGCTGGGGAACACAGAGAACTCCTGGCCTAAAAGTATGGAACGAGTTACCCGTTGCCATACGATCATGTAAGTCTCTAGAGGGTTTCAGGAAAGAATTGAAAACCTACCTATTCAAGTGAACCTAACTATAGGGCAATCATAGCCTCCCACAGCTAAATGTCAATCTTTAGTTAACAACTGCGCCCGAATGCAGTTTGGTCTGCCTGGTGCGTGTTTAGAAATAACCAAAATCAAAATCAAAATCTGGTGCCGCGGGATGCTGCCTGAGGGTTTTCGGAAAGTGAGCGCTGCTAGCTGTGACTGCCGCCATATACCCGAGAGCAGAGAACAGAACGAAGAAGACGTCAGGCGAAGCAGAGCAGCTCTGGTGAGTATGAGAGAGGGAATACTCGTACCGGGGTGCTCTGGGGTGAATGAAAGACATTTGGTGTTTACGCATAAGTGAAAAGCGTATAATGAGAGGGTTTGGAAACCGAAGGAAGTGTTTTGGGAAATAAAAAGAATAAATAATGAATAATGGAAAAGGTGGCAAGTATTGTGGGAAACACCACAGCAAATATGGAATACCAAACTAAAAGAGAAGACATTTAGTTAGTGAGGTTGTGGATAGTTGAGATCTGGGTTCAAAGATTTTCGTGGTTCGGTTTGTTTATTGCTCTTTCTGTTTTTGCTTCTGTGTTGTTTTGTTATTTATCTTGGGGGTCCTTTTGTTATGGTTGCTGAACTAGTGGTACTAAACCCTCAAAGTTCTTACGTTTTAGTTCTGTCCCTGCAAGATTTCCTTTCTGGCTCCGATGTACGAACCCGCGGTGGGTAGGAATTTCTGGTTGGAGACACAGCGACCACCCAAAGTCCCCTGTACCCTAGCCACCATGGATTGTGTGGGGTCCAACAGTCTGTGCTCTAACATCTAGACTCGGATGCCTGGATAGAGGGAAGGGGCTTAAACAGACATTGCAGGCACACCTATGCCTGTGTACCTGGACAAGGGGAGAGGGCCTAAAGAGTGGTGGAACAGTCAATGCAGAATGCTTAGACTTGGGACACCTGTCTAGAGGCAGAGGGTCCCAAAAGTCAATGCAGCCACACCCAGAATTGAGACACCTGCAAATGGGGAGAGCGCCTAAATAGGGGCACAACAAGCAGTGCCGTCACATCTAGAATTGGGACATCTGCACAGTGGGAGTTTGGCTAAATAGGGGCACAACAGGCAATGCAGCCGCACCTAGAATTGGGGCACCTGGACAGAGGGAGAGTGCCTAGATAGGGACACAACCGTCAAAGCAGGCACACCTAGAATTTGGATGCCTGGACAGAGGAAGAAGGCCCAAAGAGGGCACAGCAGTCAATGCAATGACACTTTGATTTGAGACGTACTAATATGTGATCAAGGATAGGCATCCCCTACCACGTGGACCCAGGGGAGTAACAAAGCAAGTAAACAGGGAGAAAGGGGTCACACGGGACAAATCGCTGAAGAAATCAAGCAAAATAAGTGACCATCAAATTGAGAGTCCAATGAGGGGATAGGCCAAGTCAAGGATAATATAAAATCAGATAATCTTTATTATACACATATTGAATTACATAAAACATAGTGCTGAATCCATAATAAAACAGCATAAAAACAGACAATAATTATTGAGTATGTACAGGTAAAGTGCATGATAACAATTGTGCACCCTGCGGTGCTGGGTGAGCATCAAATGCTGTTGTCCCCCAAAAGAAAAAAAACAATTGTGGGGGGGACCCGAACAATTGGAAAAAAGAGAGAGACAAAGGTGTGGGGGGCATAGAGACGTAGAGAAGGATACCTTGTTAAGGTCCTAATGTTAGCCCCAGTCTCAATCTACATGTACAATCCACAAGTCAGATCATAAGACTGACTAAGGCTATTCCATCAATTTAGAACAAGGGATAAGAAAGTTTCAAAACTTGCAAAGTAATAACGCCTCTGCAGCCTAATGTTCTGGGGTGGCATGAAATGTACAAATTGTTGCACAGGCTTGTAGTGCAGAGTTAATAAAAAGTACAACCTACAGCACTTGTCACCATTTCGACCAACGTGATTTGAGACACCTGGGTAGAGGGCCACAGCAGCAAGCACAGCAGCCTTTGACCTTGCACACCATGACAGAAGGAGAAAGGCCTAAGCAGGGAAACCGTCAATGCAATAACTCTTCGATTTGGATGGGGGCACAACAGTGAATGCAGCAACCAATGACACAATGCAATAACACTTTGATTTGGGCCACCTGGGTAGGGGGGCACACCAGTAAATGTAGCGACCTTAGACCTGGGGCACCTTGATAGAGGGAGAAAGGCCTAATGAGGGGCACAGTAGTCAATGAGATAACAGTTTACGAGATTATGTGTTACCAAAACCGTCTGTGTAAATGGGAGAAATGGCTGACTACCACAATCTGGCTAACTTACACAATCAGGCTAAATGTGAGGTATAGCTAACTTATACAGTTAGGCTAAATGTGAGATATTGCTAACTTACGCAATCAGGCTAAATGTGCGGTATCGCTAACTTACGCAGTCAGGCTATATGTGAGGTATCGCTAACTTACACAATATGGCTAAATGTGAGGTATCACTAATTTACACAGTCAGGCTAACTTACACAATCAGGCTAAATGTGATGTATCACTAACTTACAAAATCAGGCTAATTTACACAATCAGGCTAACATACACAATCAGGTTAAATGTGAGGTGTCGCTAATTTACACAATCAGGCTAATTTACACAATCAAGTTAAATGTGAGGTATCGCTAATTTAAACAATCAGGCTAGCTTACACAATCAGGCTAACACACAAGCAGGCTAAATGTGAGGTATCACTTACTTGCACACAATCAAGCTAAATGTGAGATATTGCTAACTTACACAATCATGCTAACTAACCTACACAGTCAGGCTAAATGTGAGGTATCGCTAACTTAGACAATCAGGCTAAATGTGAGATGTTGTTAAATACACAATCAGGCTAAATATGAAGTATCACTAACTTACACAATCTGGCTAAATATGAAGTATCACTAACTTACACAATCTGGCTAAATATGAAATATTTCTAACTTACACAATCAGACTAAATGTGAGATATTGCTAACTACACAATCAAGCTAAATGTGAGGCATCACTAACTTACACAATCAGGCTAGATATGAAATATTGCTAACTTACACAATCAGCCTAAATGTGAGATATTGCTAACTTACACAATCAGGCTAACTTACTCAATCAGGCTAACTTAGACAAGCAGGCTAAATGTGAGGTATTGCTAATTTACACAATCAGGCTAAATGTGAGATATTGCTAAGTTACACAGTCAGGCTAAATGTGAGATATTGCTAACTACACAATCAGGCGAAATGTGAGATATTGCTAAGTTACACAATCAGGCTAACTTACACAAGCAGGCTAAATGTGAGGTATCGCTAACTTAGACAATCAGGCTAGATGTGAAATATTGCTAAGTTGCACAAGCAGGCTAAATGTGAGGTATCGCTAGCTTACACAATCAGACTAGATGTGAAATATTGCTAAGTTACACAAGCAGGCTAAATGTGAGGTATCGCTGGCTTAGACAATCAGGCTAAATGTGAGATATTGCTAAATTACACAAACAGGCTGAATGTGAGATATTGCTAACTACACAATCAGGCTAAATGTGAGGTATAGCTAACTTATACAGTTAGGCTAAATGTGAGATATTGCTAACTTACGCAATCAGGCTAAATGTGCGGTATCGCTAACTTACGCAGTCAGGCTATATGTGAGGAATCGCTAATTTACACAATATGGCTAAATGTGAGGTATCACTAATTTACACAGTCAGGCTAACTTACACAATCAGGCTAAATGTGATGTATCACTAACTTACAAAATCAGGCTAATTTACACAATCAGGCTAACATACACAATCAGGTTAAATGTGAGGTGTCGCTAATTTACACAATCAGGCTAATTTACACAATCAAGTTAAATGTGAGGTATCGCTAATTTAAACAATCAGGCTAGCTTACACAATCAGGCTAACACACAAGCAGGCTAAATGTGAGGTATCACTTACTTGCACACAATCAAGCTAAATGTGAGATATTGCTAACTTACACAATCATGCTAACTAACCTACACAGTCAGGCTAAATGTGAGGTATCGCTAACTTAGACAATCAGGCTAAATGTGAGATGTTGTTAAATACACAATCAGGCTAAATATGAAGTATCACTAACTTAAACAATCTGGCTAAATATGAAATATTTCTAACTTACACAATCAGACTAAATGTGAGATATTGCTAACTACACAATCAAGCTAAATGTGAGGCATCACTAACTTACACAATCAGGCTAGATATGAAATATTGCTAACTTACACAATCAGCCTAAATGTGAGATATTGCTAACTTACACAATCAGGCTAACTTACTCAATCAGGCTAACTTAGACAAGCAGGCTAAATGTGAGGTATTGCTAATTTACACAATCAGGCTAAATGTGAGATATTGCTAAGTTACACAATCAGGCTAAATGTGAGATATTGCTAACTACACAATCAGGCGAAATGTGAGATATTGCTAAGTTACACAATCAGGCTAACTTACACAAGCAGGCTAAATGTGAGGTATCGCTAACTTAGACAATCAGGCTAGATGTGAAATATTGCTAAGTTGCACAAGCAGGCTAAATGTGAGGTATCGCTAGCTTACACAATCAGACTAGATGTGAAATATTGCTAAGTTACACAAGCTGGCTAAATATGAGGTATCGCTGGCTTAGACAATCAGGCTAAATGTGAGATATTGCTAAATTACACAAACAGGCTGAATGTGAGATATTGCTAACTACACAATCAGGCTAAATGTGAGGTATCGCTAACTTACACAATCAGGCTAAATGTGAGGTATCGCTAACTTAAACAATCAGGCTAAATGTGAGATATTGCTAACTACACAATCAGGCTAAATGTGAGGTATCGCTAACTCATGCAATCAAGCTAAATGTGAGATATTGCTAATTTACACAAGCAGGCTAACTTACACAAATGGGCTAAATGTGACATATTTCTAACTTATGCAATTATGCTAACTTGCACAATCAGGCTAAAGGTGAGATATTGCTAACTTACACAATCAGACTAAATTTGAGATATTGCTAACTTACACAATCAGGCTAACTTACACAAGCAGGCTAAATGTGAGGTATCGCTAACTTACACAATCTGGCTAAATGTGAGATATTGCTAAGTTACACAATCAGGCTAAATGTCAGATATTGCTAACTACACAAGCAGGCCAAATGTGAGGTATCGCTAACTTACACAATCAGGCGAAATGTGAGATATTGCTAACTACACAAACAGGCTAAATTTGAGATATTGCTAACTACACAATCAGGCTAAATGGGAGGTATCACTATTTTACACAATCAGGCTAAATGGGAAATATTGCTAAAGTACACAATCAGGCTAACTTACACAAGCAGGCTAAATGTGAGATATCGCTAACTTACACAATCAGGCTAAATGTGAGGTATCACTAACTTACACAAGCAGGCTAAATGTGAGATATTGCTAACTACACAATCAGGCTAAATGTGTGGTATTGCTAACTTACACCATCAGGCTAACTCATCCGATCAGGTTAAATGTGGGGTATCCCTAACTCAAGCAATCAAGCTAAATGTGAGATATTGCTAATTTACACAAGCAGGCTAACTTACACAAATGGGCTACATGTGATATATTGCTAACTTATGCAATCATGCTAACTTACACAATCAGGCTAAATGTGAGATATTGCTAACTTACATAATCAGGCTAAATGTGAGAAACTGCTAATTTACACAATCAGGCTAACTTACCCAGTCAGGCTAAATGCGAGGTATCGCTAACTTACACAATCAGGCTAACTTACACAATCAGGCTAACTTACAGTCAGGCTAAATGTGCGGTGTCACTAACTTACACAGTCAGGCTAAATGTGAGGTATCGCTAACTTACACAATCAGGCTAAATGTGAGCTATTGTTAACTAAACAATCAGGCTAAATATGAGGTATCACTAACTTACACAATCAGACTAAATGTGAGATATTGCTAACTACACAATCAGGCTAAATGTGAGGTATCACTAACTTACACAATCAGGCTAGATATGAAATATTGCTAACTTACACAATCAGACTAAATGTGAGATATTGCTAACTTACACAATCAGGCTAACTTACACAAGCAGGCTAAATGTGAGGTATCGCTAAGTTACACAATCAGGCTAAATGTGAGATATTGCTAACTACACAATCAGGCTAAATGTGAGGTATCACTAACTTACACAATCAGGCTAAATGTGAGATATCGCTAACTTACGCAGTCAGACTAAATGTGAGATATTGCTAACTTCCACAATCAGGCTAACTTACATAAGCAGGCTAAATGTGAGGTATCGCTAACTTACACAATCAGGCTAAATGTGAGATATTGCTAAGTTACACAATCAGGCTAAATGTGAGATATTGCTAACTGCACAAGCAGGCCAAATGTGAGGTATCGCTAACTTACACAATCAGGCAAAATGTGAGATATAGCTAAGTTACACAATCAGGCTAAATGTGAGATATTGCTAACTGCACAATCAGGCTAAATGTGAGATATCGCTAACTTACACAATCGGCTAAATGTGAGATATTGATAAGTTAGACAATCAGGCTAAATGTGAGATATTGCTAACTGCACAAGCAGGCCAAATGTGAGGTATCGCTAACTTACACAATCAGGCAAAATGTGAGATATTGCTAAGCTACACAATCAGGCTAAATGTGAGATATTGCTAACTACACAAGCAGGCTAAATGTGAGGTATTGCTTACTTACACAATCAGGCTAAATGTGAGGTATCGCTAACTTACACAATCAGGCTAAATGTGAGATATTGCTAAGTTACACAATCAGGCTAAATGTGAGATATTGCTAACTACACAAGCAGGCTAAATGTGAGGTATTGCTAACTACACAATCCGGCTAAATGTGAGGTATCACCATCTTACACAATCAGGCTAGATGTGAAATATTGCTAAGTTACACAAGCAGGCTAAATGTGAGGTATCGCTAGCTTACATAATCAGGCTAAATGTGAGAAACTGCTAATTTACACAATCAGGCTAACTTACCCAGTCAGGCTAAATGCGAGGTATCGCTAACTTACACAATCAGGCTAACTTACACAATCAGGCTAACTTACAGTCAGGCTAAATGTGCGGTGTCACTAACTTACACAGTCAGGCTAAATGTGAGGTATCGCTAACTTACACAATCAGGCTAAATGTGAGCTATTGTTAACTAAACAATCAGGCTAAATATGAGGTATCACTAACTTACACAATCAGACTAAATGTGAGATATTGCTAACTACACAATCAGGCTAAATGTGAGGTATCACTAACTTACACAATCAGGCTAGATATGAAATATTGCTAACTTACACAATCAGACTAAATGTGAGATATTGCTAACTTACACAATCAGGCTAACTTACACAAGCAGGCTAAATGTGAGGTATCGCTAAGTTACACAATCAGGCTAAATGTGAGATATTGCTAACTACACAATCAGGCTAAATGTGAGGTATCACTAACTTACACAATCAGGCTAAATGTGAGATATCGCTAACTTACGCAGTCAGACTAAATGTGAGATATTGCTAACTTCCACAATCAGGCTAACTTACATAAGCAGGCTAAATGTGAGGTATCGCTAACTTACACAATCAGGCTAAATGTGAGATATTGCTAAGTTACACAATCAGGCTAAATGTGAGATATTGCTAACTGCACAAGCAGGCCAAATGTGAGGTATCGCTAACTTACACAATCAGGCAAAATGTGAGATATAGCTAAGTTACACAATCAGGCTAAATGTGAGATATTGCTAACTACACAATCAGGCTAAATGTGAGATATCGCTAACTTACACAATCGGCTAAATGTGAGATATTGATAAGTTAGACAATCAGGCTAAATGTGAGATATTGCTAACTGCACAAGCAGGCCAAATGTGAGGTATCGCTAACTTACACAATCAGGCAAAATGTGAGATATTGCTAAGCTACACAATCAGGCTAAATGTGAGATATTGCTAACTACACAAGCAGGCTAAATGTGAGGTATTGCTTACTTACACAATCAGGCTAAATGTGAGGTATCGCTAACTTACACAATCAGGCTAAATGTGAGATATTGCTAAGTTACACAATCAGGCTAAATGTGAGATATTGCTAACTACACAAGCAGGCTAAATGTGAGGTATTGCTAACTACACAATCCGGCTAAATGTGAGGTATCACCATCTTACACAATCAGGCTAGATGTGAAATATTGCTAAGTTACACAAGCAGGCTAAATGTGAGGTATCGCTAGCTTACACAATCAGGCTAAATGTGAGATATTGCTAACTACACAAGCAGGCTAAATGTGAGGTATTGCTAACTTACACAATCAGGCTAAATGTGAGATATTGCTAAGTTACACAATCAGGCTAAATGTGAGATATTGCTAACTACACAATCAGGCTAAATGTGAGGTATCACTATCTTACACAATCAGGCTTAATGGGAAATATTGCTAAGTTACACAATCAGGCTAACTTACACAAGCAGGCTAAATGTGAGGTATTGCTAACTTACACAATCAAGCTAAATGTGAGGTATCACTAATTTACACAATCAGGCTAAATGTGAGCTATTGCTAACTACACACTCAGGCTAAATGTGAGATATTGCTAACTACACAATAAGGCTAAATGTGTGGTTTTGCTAGCTTACACAATCAGGCTAACTTACCTGATCAGGTTAAATATGAGGCATCGCTAACTCACGCAATCAAGCTAAATGTGAGATATTGCTAATTTACACAAGCAGGCTAACTTACACAAATGGGCTAAATGTGACATATTGCTAACTTATGCAATCATGCTAACTTACACAATCAGGCTAAATGTGACATATTTCTCACTTACACAGTCAGGCTAAATGCGAGGTATCGCTAACTTACACAATCAGGCTAACTTACACAGTCAGGCTAAATGTGCGGTGTCAATAACTTACACAATTAGGCTAACTTACACAAGCAGGCTAAATGTGAGGCATCGCTAACTTACACAATTAGGCTAATTGTGAGATATTGCTAACTACACAATCAGGTTAAATGTGAGATATTGCTAACTACACAATCAGGCTAAATGTGAGGTATCACCATCTTACACAATCAGGCTAGATGTGAAATATTGCTAAGTTACACAAGCAGGCTAAATGTGAGGTATCGCTAGTTTACACAATCAGGCTAAATGTGAGATATTGCTAACTACACAAGCAGGCTAAATGTGAGGTATCGCTAACTTACACAATCAGGCTAAATGTGAGATATTGCTAAGTTACACAATCAGGCTAAATGTGAGATATTGCTAACTACACAATCAGGCTAAATGTGAGGTATCACTATCTTACACAATCAGGCTAAATGGGAAATATTGCTAAGTTACAATCAGGCAAAGTGCTATTCGATAAAGGAAAAGATAGTATTGGGTCAGACACTCTAATAGGGAACAGTGATTGCTGGTCCCTCTGTGCAGACCTCGCCTACCGTATCTGTCGCTGCCGGTTGACGGCTGCTGGCTCCCCAGGCTAGCACGGGCCAACAGGTTCTGGAGCAGCTTCTTCCATAGGTGCTGACCTTTGCCTTGAGGTCCTTAGATGCAGGGGGCTGTCACGGGCATGGGCTTCCCTGGGAGTGTCGTTAATAAGGTCTTCGAGGTTAGGGGTTTGGTCACTAAGTGCCAATCAGCCCGCAGACGGTGGGAAGGGAGGTGGGCTGATGCACATTGAAGCGGCGAGGAGGGGGGAGGGAGGGAAAGCAGGCGTTGAGTGAACAGGGACTGGAGCAGGCCTTAGAAAATCAACATTTGCATTCAAGACCTTAGCCGAGGGCTGATCGGTCAGTGGGGCTAAATAAAATGAAAACTTTTCCAAGGAAGTGCCAAAATGGGCGCAGGGCTGCACACTCACCTCAACCACAATCTGGAGCTAAAATGGCTTGGATGCAGTTGTTGTTGAGGGGGTGAGGGAGACCCTAAATGATGTACCTACGGGCTGCTAGGCCCAATCACAGAGCTAGGGGGCAGGAACAGAGGAGAAGTCGCACAGAGCACGGCAAGGGGAGAATGAACATGCAATACAGAGAGACAAGCTACATAAAATGAAAACTCTTCCAATGAAGTTGGAAAATGGGCGCATGGCTGCACACTCACCTCATCTACAAACCGGAGCAAGCTAAAATGGCTTGGATGTAGGTGTCGAGGGGGAGAGGAGACCCTTGTTGATGTAACTACAGGCTTCTAGGCCCAATCACTGAGCTCGGGGGGAGGGGGCAGGGGAGAGGTCACAAGGAGCATGGCAAGGGGAAAGCGAACACGCAAGAAAGCAACACAAGCTAAATAAAATGAAAACTTTTCCAAGTAAGTGGAAAAATGGGCACAGGACTGCACACTGACCTCATCCACAACCCAGAGCTACAATGGCCTGGATGCAGGTGTCCGGGGGGGGGCAGAGGGAGAGGAGACACTCATTGATGTAACTACAGGCTGCTAGGCCCAATCACGGAGCTCGGGTGGGAACAGGGGAGAGGTTGCAAGGAGAGTAGCAAGGGGAGAGCAAACACATGGACTGCAATTCCCTTGTGGCAGTTTTCATTCCCTGGTTATTCCCTGGTTATTCCTATGCATCAGTCTTGGAACCACAATCCCCAGAATCCCTCGATATCAGTGCTGCTTTCACTTTCCCAGGGCCAGAGAGGGAGGAGGCAGATTACCTTCAGGTGTGCTCCTTCAGCACAGGGCAGGTCAGTATTTAAGCAGCGGCCTGCAGGAGAACAGGACTCTTGCATTGAGTTTGCTTGCAGCCCTTTGAGCCTCAGAACTCTGCTATTTCCTGTTGCTGCCAGAACCTGCTCCAGTTACAGTGCCCTGCGCCTCTGTGCTTCCTGCACTGTCACCCTGCTCCTCTGCTTGCAGTCTCCTGTTCCCTATTTGCAGTCCCGTGCTCCTTATCACCAATTCTCTTGTTCCATACCTGCAGTTCCTTGCTCTGTGCCCATAGTCAGTGTAACCTACCTTTAGCTTCCAAGATTCCAGTCCTGAATTTCCTTGTTCTCTGTCTGCAGTTCCGCTCTTGTTATTGTAGCCCAGAATTAAAGTGTCTTGTATTCCTGTTACATGCTACAGTTCAGTCCTTGTTATCATAGTCCAAAGTTTCAGTCCAGAGTTTTCCCTTTTCCTGGTCTACAGTTCATTCCGCTGTTCCTTGATTCCAGTCCATAGTTTCTAGTCTGCAATTCCAGTCTCCTGTACCATTGCACTTAGATTCTTTTCTACTTGTGTTTCCTCTTTCATTCCTGGTCTCTGTCCTGAACCTTGCTTACTTTGACTGCCTATTCTTCCTTAGATATTTCTGTTACTGTCCTTGTCCTCACTCGTGCTTCTGTTATTCTTTTGTTTAGAGTTTGGCTGCTGCGTTTCCCAGCAGGTAATCTCTGCCACTTCCTTTGTCTCGTTTTACTTGTCGTCTTTAGTGAATTCCATGTAAAAGTGTGTTGCATTCTGTTCCTTCGGAGGGCATCCACTGTAGGTTCCGGCTGGACCCATACCAGCTTGTCTCATGTAAGTACACTCCTTGTTTGTGTCCTAGGGTCCAGACACACAAGCCACTCTTGCTGCCCCTTCCATGGGATTACAAGGTGTGGTGCCTGTAAAAATAACTTACACAGAGGCATTGAACATCCCTTATATCTGTGGGTAGTCTCTAGCCCAACCTGTGTATACACACCTAGTGGAATTCCTCATTGTTTGTCCAGTGCATGGTTCCCATCCCTTCTTGTTCACCATTGAGGTCTGCCCTTTCTTCCTTTTTCGTTGTTCAGAATTACCGTGTCTATTCTTCCTTCTGCTGCATGCGTTTGCCTGCCCCTTAAATCAGCACAACCACCCCAAACCTATGTGGGTATCCTGTGCAACTACTGACAGGTATCCCCCTGTTCCATTAGGACCTAACAACACTCCTTCACCCCCTATTTCTGTATGGCATATTGTGGTGTGGCTAAATAATGTCCACTATTAACACTGACCTAATGTACATCCCTTCCCCTTTAATAAAACCGAAACAACAACTACTGGGACATATGTGCAGCCCCCCCCCCTTTATAACTCTGAGACAAGGAAGACGTATGGAGTGATGAAGATCACTAGAAGTGGCAATCCATCACTGCGTTCTAGTCATTGGAAGATGTCAAGAGGTCCTGGGACATTCAAATATAGCAGTAACACGAAAGGGGGCAATTTATCAGTGAACAGGGTTTTTGCCCTGACTCGTCAGGTTTTTAACACAAAGGGGCATAACACAACTGTATAGAAGTTCTCTGCAACATGCTTCTCAGTCACCCTGTGGTCATAGGAGGGACTAACAACTATTCAGAAAGACACAAGGATAGAGCGAATTTCCATCTGAAGCTTCCTAATAGTGGGCTAATACTGGAAAACGCTGATGTGCCGCTAATCTAAAAGTAGACAGTACAAGAAAAAAAAGCTTATCAAATAGGTAGCTAAAGTTTCACTTGGTCTGGTGAATAAGCGTTCAACCTTTCCCTTCTAGACCACTTGCTTTCATTCACATTGAATAAAACGAAGAAGGTAAATGAATGATACCTATGGCAAACGGTCAATAGTCTATTTCATGATACAAAACATTTTATTGGCCTATAGACTAATTGGATTTCCCTAGGATCTCTCTGGTTTAGAAATTAGTGATTATAATACAACCATAAAAACCAATTATTAAAAAAAGATGAAGACAAACAACTCTCAACCTACTGTGGATAGTTAATGTTAAGCAACAGGAAGTTGGGAGTGATGGCGGCGCAGACTTAGTACATTTTTTTTGCCTCCTACGTGCAGCAACTACTGTCACATTCAAATATGGAACACCTGAACAAGACGAGAGAATCAGCCCTCCCGACACTAGTTGGGACATGGGAGGAAAGCGACCTGCAGATTGGAGCGAAGAAGCTGGCGAGGACGACGTCCAAGGAAGTCAGGCAGAAGAGTGTTTGCCGGGCTGCCATCATGAGCAGCAGGAGCTGGCAGAAAAAGACTTGAAAAGCCCAGGGAAGGAGATTGGGATACCGGGGTACTTCAGGGCAGGTGCTGCATGCCATTAGCAAAGAGCAAAAACCCCCACAAGGAAGCTGGGACATTTAACACAGTTGGAAAAGGGTCAGTGCGCCAACACATGAAAAATATAATTACCTGGATACAGAAATGAGTGAATGCTAATGAAGAGTGTAAACCTGGGATTTGCACTTGAATATTGAGTAAAGCAGGCACTCAGCGAGTCTGGGACTCGCACACAAGTGACAAAACCTGGCAGGAGAGTAAACCAGGCATACAGCGGGTTTGGGACCCTCACGCAAGTAGCGTAATAAAACCATGGCAGGAGAATAAACCAGCGATTGGAGAACCAGTGCAGAGACTCCCAGGAAGTGCTGGAAAACAGGGGAAGAAAATCCCCCTTCTTTTAATTATGGACAGAGTGGGAAAAGGACATCAGGGGTCCAGAGAAAGAACTGCAATGTGTTGTGGGATCAGAGAAAACCCACCGGAGGGCCATTCCCCTTGCAATTTGTGAAATAAAGAGAAAGTGTTGTGTAAACAGAGAAAACTCAAAGGAAGAGCCATTCTCCTTAGGATTGTAGGAATAACCAAAAGTGACATTGTGAATAACCAAAAGAACCCTAGGGGAAGGGAATGTCCCTTCTCTAGTGCAACTTTATTCAGTTTTCTTTTCTGCACCTTAGAGACTTTATATTTGAACTTTGGAAGGAAGCTACAGGTGTTCAGCCAAGAGCCATTCCCCATTTCCTGTTATAATGAGTTTAGTGTGTGAGGGTCAGTTTAAGATTTTGGACTCAGGACAGTGAACTCTTTTTGCTTTAGACATCCTGACACAGAGGTTTGTTGAGGCAGGGAAACCCATCTTAGAGTCAGGGGTAGGTAGGATTTCCCCAACCTCTCTTTTTATTTTGATAATAGAAGTCTTTATTCAATGGAAAACTTGTTACTTTATCACGGTCTTACTTTTGATTCCTCACAGGGCCCTCAGTGACATTAAGCCTTACAACTTCGAGAGTCTTTGCTGTTGGTGCAATGGTGTTTAGTTTCCGAGTATTCACCCACAATTCTGGACCCGAGCATCTACTGGAACTTAAAACAACCCTGAAATTATAAAATCAGCATAAAAGATGCATTTAGAAAAATCTTAATAACATGTACACTATACCTTATAATAGTTAAACAATTGTAGTTTATACCCCAAATGTTTCATTACGTCTACTCTTTGCATAAAGCCACAAAAACATGAATGAAACAGGGTAACATGAACAGAAACAAATAACAAAAGACAAGTCCAGTATTGTACCACACACTTCAGTCCAGCGGCTGCACCATTCATGAGTTAGAGTTCCATCTCAGGGGGATAAGCTGTACAGCAACCCAAGATACCACATAGGCTGAGCTGGAGCACCATAGTCCATTTGGCAAACAGACTGGAAATGTGTGCACTTGCATGCAGTCATGATAAGGCTTACGGTGAACGTTGTGCGTGTGAATGCTCCGCAATCTGTTCCAAATTGCAAGTGTCTGATTTATAGAATGTCCAATGCTAAGTCTGTTAGCGGCTACTGCTGCTGTCTCATTACTGGCTGAATGAACTCATCACGAGTTGGGCGTTAACCCTGGCGGTATAACTGCCAGGGCTATTAGCCCTAACCTCAAATCCCCAGCAATATTAACACTGGATCATGGGTTTGGCGGAACGGTAAGTCCCCATTCCCCATTGGGCCCATTCAGGAAATTCCCATTCCCCATTGGGCCCAATGGGGATTGTTCAGCGCTATTACCATGGTAAATCATGGAAAATCGGCAAAATTGCGGCGGATTTGCCCCCAGCTCAGAGCTGGGGGGAAATCCGCCAAACCCATGATTTGGTGGACCCTTAAATGCGGCGGTAATAGCGTTACCGCCAAACACGTGATGAGGCCCTTTGCACCCAAAGGTTTTTTTTGGTGTTGACAATCTTGATGCACCATTCCAGCACCCAGTTGTATTGGAAAGCCTGCAGTGCCTACAACTGTTTGTGGACCTCATCTCAGGTTAGCTGAAACGCAGCAGTCTGGCACTGCATGCTGGTGTTCAGCATTCACTGAGATGAATCCAAAATCCCTGCTCATCTTTCAGTGCTAGGGGACAGCCATGGCATAGTTCTGATTTTGTGGCAACTAAGATCTTTGGAACTTCCCTTCCAAGGTCGGATCCAATTCACTGGTCTTAGTCCTGTAGACATGGGGCCTCATTAGCATGGCTACTCCCTTACCGCATACTGGGTCCGGGTAGGCGGTATGGGGACTTACCATGTCATTCCGACCCTGCAGGACCCGGTAAGTCCCCATGCCAAATACCATTCCCCTCTCCCATTCGAGCCCCCATAGGGCTCAATGGGAATGGGGAAGGAGCTAATAACGGTACCGCAATTTGCAGTACCGTAATTAGCTCTGAAGTCCCTTAGCGGGTCCCGTCCTTAACACCTGGTCAGTAGTAGGGCGCTAAGGGATTACCGGCACTGGTGCCCTTACCAGTGCCGGTAATCCCTTAGCGCCTACCATGTAATGAGGCCCATGGTCTGAAAAGCTGTCTCCAGGTCTGACAGTCATACTTATTCCATTCCTCCTATCAGGCCATCTCAGTTCCTTTCTAGGGAACAAACATAGAGAAATCATGGACCTCCCCCGTCATTAAGCTGCTGAGGACGTAGTTGGCACAAAGATATCTCTCTCTTCTCACTCTTTACTGACCACAACCACAGCTCTTGACACAGGCTAAATCCTACTATTTCAATAACCTTGTTTCCTCTCTGTGCTTGCACTCTTGCACACACTTGCACCTGTCACCTTACATCACTTATTTTCCTTATTCAGCCTATTTCTCTCAACTGGTATCTTCCGACCCCCTCACAAAACAGTCACAGTCATACCTCTCCTAATGAAACAAACTGATGACCCTAACAGCCTCTCACTCTACAGACTTCTCTCTCTCCTTCCCTACCATTCTACAATTCTTCAAATTCAAAGTAAACTATTTCAAGGTATAATCACCTGCAGACCGCATCCAATTTAGAGTCTCGTCCAAAGACTCCACTGCGAAAGTGCTCATCCACCTCTAAAATGCCCTCACCACTGCCTAACACTCTCACCTCTCCTGCATTCTTATCCATCCTGACATTTCCACTGCTTTTGACACTGAATCGTCCCTCTGTCTTTCAAACTCTTTCCCTCCTTGGCGTCAAGGACACCTTACTCGAATAGGTGTCCTCCTATGTCTCTGATAACATATACTAGAGACTTTAGAGCACAAACCTGCAAGGGCATCCCGTCAAACTTCATGCCAAATTTGAAACTATAAAATGGCCTTTGATTCTAGTTGCCTAAATGACACTAGACTGCACTGCAAGACAAATATTTTCACGTGCAACAATGCTATACAACTCAAGGTGGTCAGCTTCTATATTTTCATTATTTTCATTATTCATTATGTTCCTGCAATACATTAATTTATGGACCTCATACTTTGTCCAAACATTGTATCATTCACATTCATTCTTCACATATCTCTAGCCCTAGATGTTTCACTCCACTTTTCACTATTAAAAATCCTTCCATCAGGAAATTCATCAGGGGTAATCTGACTCTTATTTAACATGATTGGTTGTACTGTGGTACTTGTTTTGCTCTTCTCTTGCAGTTTTTCTTCTCGCAATTTCTCCTTTATTTCTTGCAACCCTGCACCATGTACAAGTTTAACCTTTAAGCTTTCACTCGCATCACTTCTTTTTCTTCATGGTCCTTATTTGGTCCTTTGCACTGAGAGCCTATGATCTACAGCATGCACCCTTTTTCTGAAGTCATAAATGGCTGGATTTGTCCGCCCGGGCGTTTTTTCTCCTGCTTCTGATTCTATATTGCTTCTTTTGCTTGTGTCTCTCGTGACCCTTCTCAGAGGTCTTTTTCTTTGTCATATCTATCATGATTCTAGATCTCTCTGTTACTCGCTTTTATGAGGGAGCTGTTCTTTTTCGTGGTGCCTGCATCTTCTGCATCCTTTTGTCTGAGTGCTATCCCATTTCCGCAACTGATAACAGTCTGCCGCGTTTTGCTCACACCGTTGTTTACCGGCTCATTCATGTAACTTTTGTGTTGTTCGGCGCTTCCTCAATTCTGCAATGGTTGCTCGTCCTCACCAGTGAATTCTTCCTTCTCTCTGACCACTCCTTCATCTTATGGGTCTCCAGGACCTCCACCTCAATACACCTTGCAATGGTTGCTCCTCAAGGATCAGTCCTAGGCCCACTCCTCTTCACCCTCAAATCCCCTCCCTTGGTAAAATAAATACATCCTTTGACTTAACTATCACCTTTTCACTGATGATGCTCAGATATTCTTCTTCTTCTTCAGATATTCTTCTCCTTCCTCTCCTTCGCAGTCTCAGAACGCATAACTACCTGCTTAACCTTAACCACCAGCCATCACTGTGTGGCTCAACCTGTCTCATGCTAAACTCTTCAAAGACAAAAGTCATCTTTCTCCCTCCTCTAATGCCAACCCCACACTCCCCTCTTCCCCCTGATCTCTTAAACCCACCCATGGCTTGAATCATTTGAATATTTTTGACAGCAACCTAAAACTCTACCATTTCATCTTTAAAATGCTACCGCAGCCAGACTCAACCTCCTAAACATTAGAAATTCCACCTATACTTCACACTCTATTCATCGAAAACCCTCATCTCTACTCTTGTGCCGAGCAACCTCTACCACTGCGCAAGTCTACCTCTTGGTTTGCGCATCAACTTTTGTGATCCCCTCAGCAAAGTCATCAACTTTGTGACATGCACTCTTTTCAACTCACGCATATCTTCCCCCACCTTTACCTAACACCACCATGCTCTCCATGTAAAATCTCTCTCTCTTTATGTTCCTGAAACATTCCACTGTACACTCCTTCTCAAACTCTTTGCTGCTTGTCTCTTCCTGCCCCCTTTGCCTCCTCTGGCTTTCACTCCCTTTGCCTTCTTACCCCATTCCACTGGAATGCTCTCCCGCCAGCCAACAAAGCCATCTCCTCGGTGCACTGCTTTGGCTCAAGATACACCTGCTAGCAATGGAAGTAGCCCACTCATCCCTCCCACCTTCCTATCCAAAGTAACTGTAATTGCCTAATCCACCCCACCTGCTGTCTGTCCTCATCGCTGTTCTGTGTAATTTGTAAATATTTAAATGATGGCCTAACGCTTTCAATGTTAAAAGTGTTGCAATGTCTTCCAATCATGATCCCTGGAATATGTTTCTATTGGTAACCCTTCACCTCTCGGTATACGCCAATCAGTACAACAATGCTCTTATGTAAATCCAATTTACTCTAGGATTGCCTCTGCTCTCTGTTGCACCGTTTCTTTTTTTGCATGTATTTATTTATTTTGACCAATAACATAAACCAACAGTCATCTTGGAACAATTGGTATGCTGTTTACAGGGTGTCATCCATATCACTGTTTCCATCCATTATGATTGATATGATTGGTTATTTATAACACGCTTAATATCCAGAGGTTTCTAAGTGCGTACCCGGGGATCGAACATGTGTTGCTCAGTGCCGTCTTGCTTCTAAGGCGAGCACGTTACCCCTGAGCTATCCTCCCATTGTGTAGATATGTTAAAAGGTGGACAATTACTAACAACCATATTTTCATTAAGTGGGGCACTGGTCCCTCCCAGACAACCTCTCCAGCCCACCTCACTCCCCCATCCACAGCCATCTATTACATTCCTCAGATATTTGTGCTTTCTTTGATGCTATATTGGGGTGCCCCTGACGTAAAATCCCCGTATTCACTGAGTTTCGGAATTGAAACAATGTTATGCCTCCTATCGCAACAATTGTATGTGTATTGGCCTACGCCAAGTTGTCTAAACATCATATGCGAACAAACTCCACGGCAAGGTCTTGACCTTAGAGAAAGTAATGTAAGCCGCCATCTTGGATTAAGCCACCATTTTAGGTTCTCTTTGTTATATGGAAGTCACCCTGAACATCAAAATGGAGGCCGAATGACATTCTGAGTAAAACTCTGGCCGTTGTGACCTCCGTACACACGAACAATTAATATGCCTGCAGGCCACTTGTCGGGGTCGCGAACTGAGACCTTGTCCCACTGTTGACCTATGTGTAAATATACAACTATATCAGTGAAACTAATCAAAATGCATATATTATAGGATTGACCTGGCAAGGAACCCATAGGCCCGAATCCTAGAATGGTTAACCCGCGAGAGGGTTGGCCAAGGGCTGGATAAAAAGTATAAAAGACCCAAGTATTCCAATGTATGGTCTCTCTCACTAACGCAGTGAACTCTCGTTGAAGTTCGTTATGTTACTCTGAGAGCCGAATAGCTATCCGTTTGTCAATTGACTTTGGTAACTGTTGTAGCTTTTAATAAAAAAGCACTTGTATGTTCTTTGTAACCTCTGTTGGTGTGTTTCTTTCTGGGCTTCCCGGCCTCATATTATTTTTGTGTTTTCACAGTTGGCGCCCGAATAGGGACCCTCAAGATTGATGCCGGATCATTGAAGGTTGACGCAGACTATCGAACCGGGATCGGACGGTGTGATACTGCGGGCCCGACCGAACGAGACGCAATACCTCGGCAGCGCTCCACGATCCGATCCTTGGACGATAGTCGTGTGGTCTGACACGGCATCTTGACGAGGGTCCATTTTTTGAAGCGGGCAGATTTGTCGAAACCACCAAACACAAGGTAAAATTCGTTAGGTAAGTTCTTTGGTAAACCGTACGGTCCTCCTTAGGTTTGGTCAGGTGCAGTCGTGACCCGGCTCTTAATTTAACCCTGACAATTTGAATTTGGCATATTGTATCTGCCGACACAATTACTGACCAGGTAACACCAATTTTTTGTGAAATGCCTGGGAAATTGTCTAGCTGCTTTAGGGCTCTGTTCCGCAGCGATCGACAATCTTTGGAATTTAGCCGCCCGGCACCACAGGAGGGGTCGCCGGCATGTACTATGTACTGTAAGTATGGCATTGGAAGTATAGTATTTAATGATATTTGGCACAGACAAACCAGGCATGCCTCCGAATTTCAGTGGCCAATCAATGGTAGTTTCGAGATCCCCCGTATTGAATACCTAGAATCGGTCTTGCTAAAAAAGCAGGCCAGACCTGCAGCATTTGATGTTTTGCAGAATTGGAAAAAAGAAGCGTTGCAGCAGCTTAAAAGTAGGGATAAACATGCACGCCGTCATAAAACAAATGCTGAAAAGGCGTTGTTATATGATAAGGAAAAACATTCGGAGTCAGTTAAAAATATGGATAGGGCTTTGTAACGCTCACCTGATTCCCGTAGAGGCGCTGGTCTTGACTGGGCGTATACCGTATCTTCAAAGGTGATGTGTAACACACGGCTGGCTCTTTGGGCTGGACCTCTGTGCACTGTATGTCTGGCTCGAAGGGTAAGATGTCTTAGGTAAGTGAACGCCGTGCTCTCCATCTGCCTCGAAGCAGGGTGCTGTAACCAGTTTCTTCACTGGATAAGGGGAGCAGGCCTTTTGACTTCAGAGGACTGCTGTCCGTCGTTTACTGCACGAACGGTAAGTTTCGAGTAATTCTAATGTCTTTACAGTCTTTAGTAATGATGTCTCTTGTTTTGCAGGGTTCCGGCGATGACGGATGGCGGGCTGAAGTGCGTTGAAGATGGAGCCCGTGTGATGAATAGAAGCGCCTGGAAGCACGTAAGTAAGCGCTTGTTGCCTGCTTCACGATGCGCTCTAACTGTCTTTTTATTTTGCAGGTACAAGTTCGGGGCGGCTGCAGGGTGCCGGAATACCCACTGGGTTAGATGTGGAAAGGAGTAATGGGACGTGAGTATTAAAGTTCCCCAATGTCTTTAAACGCACCTTGTTTTGTCTTTCAGATACGGGATGCAGCGCCGAAGGCCTCTGGAGCGTGCAAAGAGTTGGTAAGCTTTTGTCTTTCAGATGCCGGAATGCAGTGTGAAGACCTCCGGAGCGCACGAAGAGTAGGTAAGCCTTTGTCTTTCAGATGCCGGAATGCAGCGCGAGGCGTTGGTGACAGCCGATGGATCAGGTAAGTGAAGAGCTGTCACTGAAGACCGTAATGCTAACCTGTTCTTTCTTGTCTTTATAGGTGTTGCTGAAGACTGGATTCAGAATGGTAAGCCTTTTTCCTTAGGCCCAGGATCAGATGCAGAAGACACAATGAGCGTTCTGCTGCTGAGGATGCAGAATAACGCAAAGCAAGATTCATCCATCGGGTGTGGTTTAAATAGCCTCCTGTAGTGCTTAGGTGTCTCCTTCCACAGCCACGCCTAGGTAAGAAAAGAGTTCCTGCTTTCCAGAAGAGTTCCAGTGTTCTGAATCTAGGGAGTGGCTCCTGCCCCACCCAACAGGAAAAGTAGTTCCAAACAGAAGAGGATCAGAGACTCAACTGGCAGGCAAGTAAGCAGCATGGTCTGCTGCAGGTAAGTCCACCCAAGCATTATGAGCCCGGCGCTTCCAGCGCTGGGACTGGGCATATTTATGAGCCTGGTGCCACTGGCGCCAGGACTGGGTCCAAAAGGTCCCATTGGGACTGGTTGGCACTCGGAACCTGGGTTATGGATCTGCTTCCAAGGGAGTTGGGAAAACCCTGACCTTTTGGAAGCAGAGATCATGACAGTACCCCCCCTCAAGGCCCCTCCCAAACCGGGCTTCTCCGGGGGTTTTGGCTAGTCAGGAAATGTTCGGTGAAATCTTTTGATTAGGCGATGAGCGTGGACATATTCAGCAGGTTCCCAGGATCTCTCTTTGGGGCCGTAGCCTTTCCAGTCAATTAGGTAGAATAGTTTAGATTTGGAGATCTTGGGAGTCCAGAATGCTTTTGACTTCAAACTCGAGTTCTCCATCAACTAGGATAGGTTTTGGAGATTTGGTTAGTCGGGTTTGAGGTTGCACGGGTTTTAATAGAGAGACGTGGAAGACCGGATGTATCTTCATGTGCGGGGGCAAGTCCAACTTGACCGCTACTGGGTTTACTATGGTAGTGATGGAATAGGGACCAAGGTATCTTGGGTTGAATGTGCGTGGCCCTTTTAGAGGTAGATATTTGGTGGATAACCAGACTTGATCCCCTACTTGATATTGAGGGGCTTCCTTCCGATGTTGATCTGCTCCTTTCTTGTATTGTTCTTTAGCCCTTTGAAGGTGAGAAACAGCTTCCTTAAAGGCTTGGGTCATTGTAGAATGCAGGTAGTCTACTGCTGGTGTTTCAAGATCTTGGAGGGGATCCAACTCCGAGGTTCGAGGGTGACTGCCGTACAAAAGAAAAAACAGGGTTTTCCCAGTTCCCGAATGGACAGAGTTATTGTAGGCATATTCGGCTATCCAAAGGATGTCTTTCCAAGTTTTTTCAGTTTGTTGCAGCATGCAGCGTAAATACTGTTCCAGAGTTTGATTGGTCCTCTCGGTTTGTCCGTCGGTCTGAGGGTGGTGACTGGTCGATAGTCTCACATCAATTTGAGCCGACCGACAGCAACTTCGCCAAAAATGAGAAATAAATTGACTACCTCGATCCGAAATTAGAACCGAAGGAAAACCGTGCAGTCGGACGATGTTTTCGAGAAATTCTCGGGCCAGAGTTGCTGCTGTTGGCAAGCCTTTGAGCGGAATGAAATGCGCCATCTTGGAGAATAAGTCCACGATTACTAGAATCGTATTGTATCCGGAGCATGGAGGTAGATCGGTGATGAAGTCCATAGAAAGCGTATGCCAAGGGCGAGGTGGGATGTCAATAGGGCGTAAGAGACCTGCTGGTCTTTCCTTTTGACTCTTGTTTTGGGCGCATACTCCACAGGACATTATAAAGTCTCTGATATCTTTTTTCCAAGACGGCCACCAGAAGTAGCGCTTGATCTTTTCTGAGGTCTTGGCCATACCGGGATGTCCTTCCATTAAAGAATCGTGATAACAAGAGATTACTTTTTTCTGTAAATCTGTGCTGGGTAGGTATAATCGTTCTTGGAAATACAATAAGTTGTCCTTTACTGTAAAGTCCTTTCCCTGCAGATGCCAATTCTGTATGTCTGCTGGAGTTACAAGTTGCCTGGCTTTATCCTTAACTTCCTCTATGGATTCTGTGGCGATTACACCCAGAATTCTTTGTTCGGGAATGATTGGTACAGGTTTAGGGTTGATCAAGTGTTCTTCCACTCCCATCCGAGAAAGGGCATCAGCTTTACCGTTTTTTGTACCAGGTCGATAGGTAATTATGAAGTCAAACTCGGCAAAGAATAATGCCCAACGGAGTTGTCTAGAGGATTGGGCTTTTGCGCTTTTCAAATATTGCAGGTTTCGGTGATCCGTAATCACAGTAACGGTGTGTCGGGCCCCCAGCAGATAATGCCGCCAAGCCTTAAAGGCAGACTTGATAGCCAGAAGTTCCTTGTCAGTAATCGTGTAATTGATTTCAGGAGGCGAGAATTTGCGGGACCAAAATGCCACGGGATGCAACTGATTGGTTACCGGGTCCTTTTGTGATAGAACTGCCCCCATGGCAAGGCTTGAAGCATCAGTTTCCACGATGTAGGGGAGTTCGGGGCGAGGGTGTTTTAAGATTGGTGCAGAGATAAATTTAGTCTTCAAATCCTGGAAAGCTTGTTCCGCCTCGGTAGACCATTCAAAACGTTTGTTTTTCTTTAACAAGGCAGTGATGGGCTGGACTATTCGAGAGAATTCGGGGATAAACCTGCGGTAAAAGTTAGCGAAGCCTAACATGCTTTGCACACCTTTTACGGAGGATGGTGATGGCCATTTGAGAACTGCATCGACCTTCTTTGAATCCATACGCACTGCGCCAGGTGATAATATGAATCCCAAGAATTCAACTTCAGTCACGTTGAAAACACATTTTTCCAACTTAGCGAAAAGTTTGTGTTGACGCAATCTTTCGAGGACCATTTTCACGTGTTTCCGATGTTCAGATTCCGATGAAGAATAAACGAGGATGTTGACAATGTAAACAACAACACACACATCTATGAGCTCTCTGAGGACATCGTTCATAAAATATTGAAAGGCGGCTGGGGCATTACAAAGTCCGAAGGGCATGACCTGATATTCAAATAGCCCATACTTGGTGCGGAAGGCCGTCTTCCATTCTTCGACCCTCTTTTACTCGTACCAAGTGGTAAGCTCCTCTAAGATCCAGCTTTGTATATATGCATGCTTTTCTGACTTGGTCCAGGAGTTCAGGGATCAAAGGTAACGGATATCTATTCTTAACGGTGATCTGGTTCAGGGAGCAATAATCTATACAAGTTCTAAGGTCTCCTTCCTTTTTTGGAACGAAGAACAAAGCTGAAGAAGCAGGGGACTTGGAAGGACGAATAAACCCATTTGCCAGGTATTGATCCAGGTATTGTCGAAGGTGAAGGTTCTCAGGCTCGGTGAGGGCATAAATTCTACTACAAGGAGGAGTAGATCCAGGTATCAGGTCGATCTGGCAGTCATAAGACCTATGAGGAGGTAGAGAGTTAGCCTGATCCTTCCGGAAAACATCTTGGTATTCTAGGTATTCGGGAGGTAACTGGGGAGTCTCTGAAGAAATTGCTGCCAGTGCAACACCAGGTGGAGGGTGACAAGTAGAGACACATTCTGTAAACTGGACCGTTCTTGCTCGCCAATCGATCAGAGGATTGTGTTTCTCTAACCAAGGTATTCCTAGAATAATCTGAAACTGAGGGGCCTTGATCACATCGAACACGATCTTCTCATGGTGTCCATCTTGACTTACTAGCGTCACTTCTTGAGTGGTATGCGTTACTGGCCCGGAGGCTATCTCCGTACCATCCACCGTAGTAATGACGTCCTTTACAGCCTTGGGACAAAGAGTTAGATTCATCCTCAAAACCATTTCATGATCCACATAATTGCCGATGGCACCGCTGTCGACGTAAGCTTCAATTGCATGTAATCGATCCGGATTATCAGGGCTAATGAGGACCATAGGTATCACGAAATGCGAGGTCACGGAACTGGTTTTCACACTCGGCAAGAGGACCTCTATTCTTGTCGGGCGAGGTCGTTTCCCTGCTCAGAGTTTGTAACTTTGGTAACTGCAGCTCCTACTGCCTTCTTGGCAGGTTTCACCGGACAGTCTCGAAGAAAGTGCCCTGAGTTTCCGCAATAGAGGCATAATTGCAACTGTTTTCTCCTTTCCCGCTCCTTTTGTGTTAGAGGACCTTTCAGACCCCCTATTTGCATGGGTTCCCCGGAGTCTACTCCTTTGGAAGGAGTTGGCGGTTTGGAAAATACTCGAGCATCAAACTTGGAACGATCGGCCTTCCTGTTCTGCAGTCTGTGATCTATTTGAACGACTAAGTCTATATAGTCCGAACAATCTTGTGGGGGATTCACTACTTGGGCTAACACATCTTTGAGCTCTCCGCGTAGACCTCTTTAAAACTGCGTAATCCTTTTGTCCTCAGGCCAGTGAGTTTCCACTATCAGTCTGTTGAAAGACGCAATATAAGCCAAAAGGTCTTGATTACCTTGTCGCAACGAAAGAAGCTCATTGTCCAAGGCCTGCCCCTGTGAATGTCTTGCGAACAGTTTTTCCATACTGAGCTGAAAAGCTTGAAAATCATGGAGGACCGGATCATCTTGATTTACTAGAGTGATCGACCAGTCTGCCGCATTGCCACTAAGGTACGAAAGCACGAAAGCTACTTTAGCTTGATCAGTTGGAAAGGCTGCTGGCCGGCATAAGAAATGCAACCGGCACTGATTGATAAATACTGCAAACCTCTTTGGGTCACCAGAAAATCGTTCGGGTGGAGCCAGAGGTACATTCCCAGGTAGGTTGATCTGCACTGGATTCATAGAGGATGTAGAAGGAAGATTTCCCCCAGATGCGGGTAACGGGGTCTGTCCGGCTTGTGACTGTAGCAATTGTCTAGCGAGATCATCTGTTCGCTCCTTGGAAATAATCAGTTCCCTTCTTAGAGCGTTCGTTTCCTGACGGGCTGCATGCACTTCTGCCCTTAGTTCCCCAAGTAACTGGGCTAGCTAGTCGGTATCCGAGGTTTCCATAGCGCCTGGACGGGAGTTTTGTGGTAGGCTTTGCATTCTGTAACGCTCACCTGATTCCCGTAGAGGCGCCGGTCTTGACTGGGCGTATACCGTATCTTCAAAGGTGATGTGTAACACACGGCTGGCTCTTTGGGCTGGACCTCTGTGCACTGTATGTCTGGCTCGAAGGGTAAGATGTCTAAGGTAAGTGAACGCTGTGCTCTCCATCTGCCTCGAGGCAGGGTGCTGTAACCAGTTTCTTCACTGGATAAGGGGAGCAGGCCTCTTGACTTCAGAGGACTGCTGTCCGTCGTTTACTGCACGAACGGTAAGTTTCGAGTAATTCTAATGTCTTTAAAGTCTTTAGTAATGATGTCTCTTGTTTTGCAGGGTTCCGGCGATGGCGGATGGCGGGCTGAAGTGAGTTGAAGATGGAGCCCGTGTGATGAATAGAAGCGCCTGGAAGCACGGAAGTAAGCGCTTGTTGCGTGCTTCACGATGCGCTCTAACTATCTTTTTATTTTGCAGGTACAAGTTCGGGGCGGCTGCAGGGTGCCGGAATACCCACTGGGTTAGATGTGGAAAGGAGTAATGGCACGTGAGTATTAAAGTTCCCCAATGTCTTTAAACGCACCTTGTTTTGTCTTTCAGATGCGGGATGCAGCGCCGAAGGCCTCCGGAGCGTGCGAAGAGTTGGTAAGCTTTTGTCTTTCAGATGCCGGAATGCAGTGTGAAGACCTCCGGAGCGCACGAAGAGTAGGTAAGCCTTTGTCTTTCAGATGCCGGAATGCAGCGCGAGGCGTTGGTGACAGCCGATGGATCAGGTAAGTGAAGAGCTGTCACTGAAGACCGTAATGCTAACCTGTTCTTTCTTGTCTTTATAGGTGTTGCTGAAGACTGGATTCAGAATGGTAAGCCTTTTTCCTTAGGCCCAGGATCAGATGCAGAAGACACGATGAGCGTTCTGCTGCTGAGGATGCAGAATAACGCAAAGCAAGATTCATCCATCGGGTGTGGTTTAAATAGCCTCCTGTAGTGCTTAGGTGTCTCCTTCCACAGCCACGCCTAGGTAAGAAAAGAGTTTCCTGCTTTCCAGAAGAGTTCCAGTGTTCTGAATCTAGGGAGTGGCTCCTGCCCCACCCAACAGGAAAAGTAGTTCCAAACAGAAGAGGATCAGAGACTCAACTGGCAGGCAAGTAAGCAGCATGGTCTGCTGCAGGTAAGTCCACCCAAGCATTATGAGCCCGGCGCTTCCAGCGCTGGGACTGGGCATATTTATGAGCCTGGTGCCACTGGCGCCAGGACTGGGTCCAAAAGGTCCCAATTGGGACTAGTTGGCACTCGGAACCTGGGTTATGGATCTGCTTCCAAGGGAGTTGGGAAAACCCTGACCTTTTGGAAGCAGAGATCATGACAGGCTTTTTCACTCGGAATCCAGAAAATGTATCCCTCTAAAGATTTCCATGTTTCTGAAGAATTTATTGAAAAATTCTTAAACGAACGCAGGCCTGGTGCCTCTGCGCCACCTCCGTATGATCCTCTCCCGGGTGCTCTGCCCATCCCTGCTGTTGTTCCTGCTGTTATTCCTGTTCCCCCTGTACAACCTATTGTTCCTATTCCTCTAGTTGTTGTTCCTCCACCTATCCCGCAACCCCTTCCTCTTGCGCCGATAGTTGCACCCTCATTGAATTTGCCCATATCTCCGCTCCCGAGTGGTTCTGTATTGACTAACGTTGATCGGGGTGCAGGGTCAAAGATTGTCACTCGAAATACTGTTTCTGCAGACAAGAAACAGGAATTATTTGCACGGGCTAAACACTGTATGGAGAAAGGTGATCAAGTCAACGTTTTTTCCACATTATCAAATATGGACAATTTTCCAGAGAAAAATGTTTTTATCGAAGGTTTGGGGACTCATTTATGTGTAATGTGGGGTAGATTACATAATTCAGATCTCCCACAAGGGGTGAGGGATCTAAATACTTTAGCACTTTCGAGGGATACAGAGGAGAAAGTACATGGTCATGTTGAGAGATTGTTTGAATATAGGAGGGACTTTGAGAAATTGCGGGGTGAGGATGATGAAGACGACAGTATGTATGTGCAGAAACGGTTCCTTCCGTGTCGTAGATCGGCACCTGAGGAAGTACGAATTTGTACCAAAGATGCGATTCGATGGATCTCGGATTCATCGATACCGCCAGATGAAGTATATGACACGTATAGTCAGTATACAGTAGAAATGCAAAGGAAGGTGATTCAGGTAATGGTACAGTACCTGCAGGAAGAATGTGTAAGGAAGAAGGTTAGTTGTCCTATAGAGTTATTGGGAATTTGTAAAAGGGCTTTTTCGCCTGACACTTCTTCGACTGCCTTAGCGCTCGACCTGGCTTTGTTGCTTGGTAAGCGGTCGGAATTACCTATATCTCAGTTGCCTATGAGAGAGGTTCCTCCGACATTTGTCCCAAAGGTTGAGATTCCCGCTAACGCTGGGACTGGTGCACCCGCTGTGAATATCCCTGCGCATTATCTATCATAATTTGTTCATGTCCCGTTTTCACGACAGGAAGTGAACACTATTAGACAATCAATTCCCGATATCAGGAAAAGCCCGACAGGGTTTTACAAAGAGATAGAGTCCGTTTTGCAGTCCTCTGTGTTCACCTTAAGTGATATTGACTTGCTATTCCCTGTACTCCTGCCCCTAGATTTATGGAAGCAGGTTCGGACAATAGACGATGTGCCAGGGTTGGGAGATACGTGGGCTAACATGACTAGGTTTGATGGGGAAAGACCAGCTGGTGAGAAACCACCTCAGGTAATACTTACTTTGCCTGATAGAATTGTCGCAAAATTGTAAACTATAATTCCAGAGAAAAGAATTATTTGGGACAAGCTTACGGCCTGTGTTCAAGGAAAAACTGAAGGTGCCACTGAATTCTTTAATAGATTCGAACAGGTATTCTCTGACTTCAGTGGACAGGACTTGGGCACAGAGTCTGGGAAAAGGTTGTTTGTGGACAAATTTGTTCGTGGATTGTTGCCCGACATCCAGTCACAGATTATGTCCTCTGTGAGCGCTTGGCAGGCGAAATCCCAATCTGAAGTTTTGCACATGGCTCAGTATTATGAGAACCATGTTAATAATGAAAAGGAGAAAATAGAGAAGAGGAAAGGAGATTTGAAGACTAAAGTATTGTTACAACAAATTGTTAGAAATCCCAGAGGAGGTACTTCACAGATCAGAGGTCAGAATGTCCCAAAAGGAAACGCTCCTTTGGGTCCTGTGAATGTTAATCAATGCGCCTATTGCCGCCAGGAAGGTCAGTGGCGAGCACAGTGCCCCGTCCTTCGACAAAGGTCAAACAATGCGTTTGGGAGTATGGGTGGACGACCTAGAGGTCGCCCTGGAGCAAGGGGCCCTGATAGAGGTCAGTTCTCACAAGATCCTCAGCAACCTTTTACACGGGAAAATCAGACTTCAAGTGTGGATACAAGAAACATATTTGATCACCCTTCTGCTGCCCACCTTTCTGAAGAGCTTCCTTCCGACGACATTTTATTTCGTTAGGAATGCCCGAAGCAATGTTTGGAACCTTCACCTATTCCCGTTAATAAGAAAGGTCCCTACGTTGAATTGTTAGTGGGGAATAGGAAACATCAGTTTTTGATAGACACTGGAGCACAGAAGTGCTCCATTGATCATTCCCGGGTTCCAAACATTCCACTGTCAGGGCAAACAAATGTTTCTGTAGGGTTTTCTGGTATACCAATTGCTTGCCCGGTTTCTTCACCGGTCTCTGTTTCTTTGGGTCCCTTCACGGACCATTGTCCCTTCCTTCTGATTTCGAACTGTGGAGAGAATTTGCTGGGGTTAAATTTGTTGAAGAAACTGAATGCAGTAATTCATTGTTCCTCTGATGGAGTACGACTGACGGTTTCACCACAGCAACTTCCCAATTCTCAGTTTCTGATTCGACCATTGCCTCCTGAGTTTAGCGTTGCTCCAGAATGTTTGTGGGCGGTTGACGACAATGATGTCGGGGTGCTACAGATTGAGCCCGTTAAAATAGTTTTGAAGCATGGAGTTAAACTACCACGCATTCCGCAATATAAAATATCAGTTGAGGGCGAGCGTGCTTTGAAGTGCATTGTCTCCGATTTTGTGCATCAAGGGGTGATTGAAGAGATTGCATGTAGTTTATGTAACAGCCCGATTTTGCCTGTATACAAGAAAGGTGACAATGCAATCCCATACCGTTTCATAATTGATCTTCGTGCTATTAACAAAGTTGTCGCCCCACAATTTCCAATTGTGCCTGATGTAACAACGATACTAACAATGATCCCTGCTACAGCTACGCACTTTACTGTTGTGGATCTAAAGAATGCTTTCTTTAGTATTCCGATACACAAGGAGAGTAGATATTTGTTCCCGTTCACCTTGGGGGGACGTTCATTCACATTTACTCGTGCACCTCAAGGGTATACTGAAAGTCCAAGCATTTATAGTAGAGCTTTGAAAGAGCAGCTTGATACCCTTGAATTGTCGCCTACTTGTACACTGCTCCAGTATGTCGATGACTTGCTTTTGGCCGCAGATTCTGAAAGTGCTTGTAAAGAAGGCACTGTACTGTTGCTTGTTCATCTAGCTAAAAATGATCATAAAGCTTCGCTCAAATAATTTCAATATTGTTGTCAGGAGGTCGCCTATTTAGGCTACCTCCTGTCAAAGGAGGGGAGAAGATTGACACCTGAAAGAATAAAACACATTTCTGGCATCTCTGTTCCAAATACACAGAAGGAAGTCAGAGCTTTAATAGGTATGGCTTCTTACTGTAGGTTGTGGATCCCGAACTTTTCACTAGTGATAAAACCGATGTTGGCTTTGACGAAGAAGGGCATTTCTTTGCCGCTGCCAAGGAAATCGGAACATCAACGATCATTTGAGCTTCTCAAAACCGCCTTATGCTCTGCACCGGTTCTGGGTACTCCAAATTATGACAAGGCCTTTGTGTTGTTTGTGCATGAATGTGATGGATGTGCTTTGGGTGTGTTAACACGGGAACACGGAGGGAAGAATAGGCCGTGCGGCTACTACTCCTCCGCCCTTGATCCTGTCGCATGCACTTTGCCAAGATGTTTGCGAGCTGTCGCTGCTGCTGCCGCGTCTGTAAAACAGAGTGAGGGAATGGTCCTAGGCCATGATTTAATTTTGATGGTACCTCACTCTGTAGATGTCCTATTGAATAAGACTCAAACGCAACACCTCACCTCTGCCCGGCTGACAAGGTATGAATTAATTCTGTTTGCCCCTCACATTCAAATTAAGAGGTGTTGTGTTCTTAATCCGGCTGAACTTCTACCTTTTCCGCAAAATACTGTTTGCGGTGACGAAGAATTACATGACTGCCTGTATACCACTGAACAGGAAACGAAGGGCAGGATAGACCTTATAGATACTCCTTTGGGTAATGCAGAAGGGGAGCTGTTTTGTGATGGCTCCTGATTCAAACTCCTCGATGGTACATCTACAGCTGCTTACGCAGTTACTACGTTGAGCACGGTTGTTGAAACTAAGAGAATTCCGCATAACTCTGCGCAGGCCGCAGAGATTATAGCATTGACCCGAGCTTGTGAACTCTCCGAAGGGCATACAGTAAACATATATACTGATAGCCAGTACGCCTTTGGGGTGGCTCACAACTTTGGGAGGCTCTGGTCAGAAAGAGGGTTCCTAACCTCACATGGGACCAAGATTCAGCATTGTCCCCTGATAGTGCAATTGCTCTCGGCACTCTCACTCCCTAGGCAGTTAGCGATCATGAAATGTGCAGCACATCGTAAGGTCATAGATGATGTGGGAAAAGGGAACGCAGACATGTATGCTCTAAGGGAAACAAAAGATGCCTATGTAATGGATGAGGGTATTGGGTCTGTGCGAGATATCCAGACTGATGCCACGATAGAAGAGTCTGAAAAGTGGGCCGAAGGAATGGGGAAACTAGATGACGATGGGTGTTGGGTGGATACATCTGAAGGGAAATGGTTGCTCCCTGATTCATAGGTGCTGGCAATGGTTACGATGGCACACGGTCCTACGCATGTGTGTGCTCAGCAGATCACGAAAATGTTAGAACAAGTTTGGGTGAATGATAACATTTCGTAGATTGCACAGCGACATGTTCAGAATTGTATGATTTGCTTACAGCACAATGTGGGGAAGGGGACGGTAACTCCAAGGGGTAGTTTTTGGCCCCCTTCTGTCCCCTTCGAGGTAATTCACTTTGATTTTATTGAGATGGAACGGAGTAACAATCTAAAATATGTTCTTGTGATTATTTGTGCTTTTAGTAAATGGGTCGAGGCTTTCCCCGTTAAGGATGCTACTGCCATGACCACTGCAAAGACTATGGTAAAAGAATTCTTTCCACGATTTGGGCTTCCAAGGGTAATTTGGTCGGACAATGGTCCCCATTTTGTTGCAGCAGTAATTTTGCAGATATGCACAGCGTTACACATTGAAAAGCGATTTCACTCGGCTAGACACCCCCAAAGTGCTGGGTTGGTAGAGAGACATAACGGTATCTTAAAGAATAAGCTTGCAAAAACATGTGCCGACACTAAATTGAAATGGCCAGATGCCTTACCTATTGTTTTGTTAGCCATGCGTACCACACCTCAAACTAAGACTGGGCTTTCTCTATTTGAGGTAGTGATGGGTTGACCTGCTAACATTTGGGGTCTTCCAAAGCCTAAATCCTTGAGGGAGGTCGAGAATGTATTGCTTGTAGACTACTGTAACCAGTTGACTAAAAATCTGTATCTCATTTATCATCAGGTCCAATCAGCTTTACCTGTATGGTTTACGGGCCCAGGACACGATATTCAGCCTGGAAGTTGGGTCTTAGTGAAGGCCTACGAAAGGTCTTCCTATCTCGCTCCTCGCTGGAGGTGACCCTATCAGGTACAGTTGGTCACCCAAACAGCAGTGCGGGTGGCTGGAAAGAAGCATTGCATCCATGCGACGCATGTCAAGAAACTTCCTCACCCGACGCCACACGTTACAGAAGAAGCAGAACCCCTCGCTGATGCTACAATCTCTGATCCTGGAGTAGCAAACAGAACTGTGAGTGCGTCGGAGAATTTCTCTGAGTCCGTGGAGCTTGGGGAACAGTCCATTTCGTCTCCGCACCCTTTGAAAAAGTCACTTCTGGAAAACACTGTTTCAAGTTCTGCGACTTCCGTCGCCTCCAATACGTTGCTTCCCTCAGGAAGTGACGTTACCTTATTTCCGGATCAAACAGCACTGGGTACCACCAGGTATGAACTTCGACGAAGAAAATAGAACTACGGCACGGGTTTTGCCTGTGCATCTGGAAAGAAAAAGTCATTGAGAGTTTTTCTCTTGTAAAAGGGAAGTTTTTGTTGAAAAAAGGGATTCTGCTGGCTAGGGTTGGGGAAGGACTAAGAAGTCGCGCGACCATAGTGTCGCCAGCAACGAACATTGGGGTCGTCGATTGAGAAACTACGATGCCTGCCACCTCCACCGCTGCTCCCCGCATTGGACTTGGAAATAAGGGGGTGACCAACTCGGACAACGAACAATGTGCCTGAGCCCCGAAAACGTATTGCTGTGTTGTGTTAATAATAATTGGAATTTGTGTAATTACTGCTGTGGGACTTTGGTACTTCGAAGAAATATACCCTCTAAAACCTCTACTGCCAATTGAGATTGTACCTACTGCTTAGACTCCCTCTGTACACCTCCACACCTTGTCACCTAGAGACTCCCAGCATAGACGAAAGTATCATAATAACACTTTAATGATAGTAATGAATGCAACGCATGCCATTTTTAATAAGAGTAATTGCTGGTTTTGCACCCATTTACCGCAACATGGGAACAAGGGGCTAGGATGGTATATTCACCCTTTACCTTTAACGACTGCTTGCTATGCTTCTCTTAGAGCACTATTCTTTGGCCGTTGGAATGATAGCATCTCAGGGAACTTTGATGGAACTAATTTAAATGATTTAGAAAAATCTGAATTGACTCCCCTGGGATGCTCGCTTTTTGCAAATAGAAGTAAACCTAATGTTGCTTCTATTAGGCCATCTGATAAACTATCTCTTCCTTTTCAAACTCTAATTTCCTTTAAAATGGCTCCGATAGGCAATAAGGACGCCGTGCCTCCTTCCTACTCTATTAATCATAGCCTTGATTCAGTCCCCTTTTGTGTACAAAGAAATGGCACTCGGCCAATGGGAGATTTTGAAGGTTGTGTGAACATTGTAAATTTGACTGGGGAGAACAGGCCTCTGTATGTAGGGGGGCCTGTTTATTTCATCTGTGGTAGTTCAGCATTTCCCTGGTTGCCCAAGGATTGGCAGGGAACCTGTTATTTAGGAATCCTGTTACCTGGGGTATTTATAGCTAGTACATTGGAAGTTTCTAAGACCCGCCCACGGCGGGACGAGAACGGAGATACCCCTGGGCAAGTATTGGGAGAGATAGCAAAATCAGTTGTGCCATTTTGGGGGCAGATAGCAAATTCTGAAAATATTAGGGGACTAGCAAGGGTACTGGAGAGAACCATCAACCGGACCAAGGATATACTCTACAATATGACACTAGAACAAAAAGCAATAAGATTGGTAGCACTCCAAAATCGGATGGCATTAGATGTCATTCTGGCAGAACGTGGTGGAGTATGCAAATTAGTGGGGTCCGCTTGTTGTGTTTTCGTACCAGATTTCTCACCGACAATTTTCAAAGCAATACAGAACTTGCACATCCTTAGTTCTGAAGTGCATGTTCCTGTGGGAGATTGGAATATTAGCGCCTGGTTCTGGGATTCTCTACGATCCTGGGGTTGGAAGGTGCTTTCTGTTATCTTGGTTATTTTGGGAATCCTGCTATTCCTTTGTTGCTGTTTCCAATGTCTACCTAGTGTATGTGCAATGCTAGGGGGATGTTGTGCTCAAGCAGTGAGCACAGTAGGGCACAAAATATATCCCCCGGATACAGCATCTAAAAAGTTTGTGTTACAAGAAATTCTGATGCACGACCTAATGGCTATAGACATTACAGATAATGATCCAGGATGTATGGATGACAATGCATGGAGTTATTTACAAAGATATTAGAAATGATATTAGCACTTGGCATAGGCCAAAAGGAGGGTTTGTCGGAATTGAAACAATGTTATGCCTCCTATCGCAACAATTGTATGTGTATTGGCCTACGCCAAGTTGTCTAAACATCATATGCGAAGAAACTCCACGGCAAGGTCTTGACCTTAGAGAAAGTAATGTAAGCCGCCATCTTGGATCAAGCCGCCATTTTAGGTTCTCTTGTTATATGGAAGTCACCCTGAACATCAAAATGGAGGCCGAATGACATTCTGAGTAAAACTCTGGCTGTTGTGACCTCCGTACACACGAATAATTAATATGCCTGCAGGCCATTTGTCGGGGTCGCGAACTGAGACCTTGTCCCACTGTTGACCTATGTGTAAATGTACAACTATATCAGTGAAACTAATCAAAATGCATATATTATAGGATTGACCTGGCAAGGAACCCATAGGCCCGACTCCTAGAATGGTTAACCCGCGAGAGGGTTGGCCAAGGGCTGGATAAAAAGTATAAAAGACCCAAGTATTCCAATGTACGGTCTCTCTCACTAACGCAGTGAACTCTCGTTGAAGTTCGTTATGTTACTCTGAGAGGCGAATAGCTATCCGTTTGTCAATAAATTTTTAGTAACTGTTGTAGCTTTTAAATAAAGCACTTGTATGTTCTTTGTAACCTGTGTTGGTGTGTTTCTTTCTGGGCTTCCCGGCCTCATATTATTTTTATGTTTTCACATGAGGGCATATGTTAGTTTCATCCAGTAGTCAAAGAGTGAGTTATCATCGCTCAGGGAGGTTTATCATCAGTTACGTGGCTCAGTTTTAATTGTATTATTTCCCATTGCATCCTAATCTTTTGTGTATTTTGTGTTGCCACCCAGTGCATATGTTGAAAAGTGTTAAGCTCTGCTCTTCCCCATCTCCAAGCCAAGGAGTTTGGGATCTGCTGCAATTTCCATGCCATGGCAATTCGCCCTACTATCAGTATCAGTGTCTGGTTAAGGATTCAATCTGAACCTGTTCTTTCTGACCCCTTGGAGCGAACGGCCAATAAGGAAGGAAGATCTAGTTCAATATTCATCAGGCGGCTTTGGATATCATTCCAATACTGAGAAATATGTGGTGTGACGATTCACCAGGTATCGTCACTTTTCTCCAGGGGGAAGCCTCTTCTCATTAGGCTAGTGAGGTGAGGCTGCTACCCAATATTCCCCGTAGGGGTGGTTTGATGTGGGAGGACCTCGTGGGGAGTGACTTCCCTACTGGGGATAAGGAAGACCACCTGGGTAAAAGTCGGCACAACACCTCAAACCTAACCCTCTCAAGCCTGTTACCACCTTTCCACCAACCGCCTTTGATAGCACTTCTATTTGTTATTGTAACATAATACCCATTATTTCTACTGAGACGAAGAAGATACATAACAATACAGAGAGTATAACTGACTCCAGTACTGACATGAAAAAGATCACCCAAAGCATGAAGATTACCAGCAAGGCCAGTACTGAGACGAGGTGGTCACCAGGAGCCATGAAAAATGGCACAGAGAAGATACAGGAACAGTATAGAGAGCTGCGGTGGAGTTGTCCTGAGAAACACGTAAAAACTGACACAGGACTTCAAGAAGGAGAGGCGCATACCCAGCACGAATGACAGTCCAACCAGGGAAGTTCGAAGGAGATGTGAAGTATGCAGTGGAAAAGTCGAGAGCAATCTGCTCAGAAAGGCAAGAAACAGAGAATGGGAGTCCTTTGCCTGCTGTTGTGGAGCAGGTCAAGGAGGTGTCTAGAGCCTGGAAGATGGTGGTGTGACCTCTTGGCACCCACAATGTCAGTGAACAGACCAGGAAGAAGGTATGTGGAGCGAGAGAAGCAGAAGAGAGAGATGCCCGCAGCCCGCACAGCCCGGTGAGAAGACACAAGCACCCAGGAAGACACAGCCAAGAGTCCTGGAGCCACCAAAGGTAACTGGCATGTCAAAGGGACCGGTAGGGGCTTGGAGGTGCGGGAGAGAAATAACCCACATAGGAATAATGATACGAAGCATCTTCCTTGTGGCAGTACTTTGGAACAGTGTCAACCAGGTGGGCCTAGTGAGAAGGTAAGAGAAGCAAGCGTGTGAGACCCGAAATAAGGTGAAGTCAATGATGAAAAAAAGCATCTTCCTTGTGGCAGTACTTGGCAGGGGAGTGAACCAAGTGGGCTTAATAAAAGAAGATTGGAAACCAGGGACTGGTACCCAAACTAAAGTCACGTACATCAGCATATAAGTCATCCTCCTCATGGCAGTACTTGGCAGGAGAGGGAATCAAGTGGCCTGATAAGAAAGGGGGAGCGAACAGGGCCTGGGACCCAAATAAGTACAAGGTGAATATTGGAGGGAGGAACCCTCCAAACAGTGGTAAAGAAAAGACCACTGTCGGGCTAAGGAGGGCCTGGCTTGTTGTGAAAGTTACCTAACAAGACAGTCGAAGGCAGCCATTCCCCTTGACCTCAACTAGAACTTTGTTGAACCTAACAGTTATGGACATTCTGACAGATCCTTTAGTTTACAGTTTGAGGCAGGGAAACCCCTCTTAGAGTTAGGGATAGCTAGGTTTTTTAATTCAATGAAAGTCTTTGTCAACCTCCATGACACCTCCTGGTTGGTTGCCTTCTTCTGCACCCTTACAGTGAACAGTTCCATAACATGTGAATTAAGTCTGCTTTTAGAAGCCTGCAATTAGGGAAACCATGAGCAGAGGCAGGGACCATACACATCATCCTATTAGGCGTGCAGGAGACACTGTGCAGCACATTATATTGTATTAGTTTAACGTGCTGGTTTCTGGACATGTTTTTAGGATAGGTGATTATCGATTTCCTTTCTGCGTCTTCAAAGGCATAGCCCAGGTCTTCCTCCCATGCTCCTCTAATTGTTTGTTCCATCTGGGTCGCTGTATCTAATAGTGAAACATATATTAGCGATATCCTCCCTTCCCTGTCACTACACCCATAAGGAGTCTTTAGGATGGTATCCTGGGCAGGTTCTGCTGGCAGGTCATACCATTATTGTTTAGCCCTTTTAGTTAGACATATAGGCTAAAAACGGACCTGCAGGAATACCATAGATGTCTCTCAATTTGGAAAACTATAAAAGTGATTCCGCTGTAAATATATCTACCCAGGCCGCTCCACCCTTCGTTTCCTATCTAAGTCGTATGTGCTGCACTGTTGACAAGGACAATTTATGTGCAGACCCCATGGAATGTCTGGTGAGTAGGGCAATCCCAACCCAGGTCTTGTGCAGGTTAATTTCCTGACTTGAATACCCAACCTTATCATAAAGGCAGTCTCTTTATTTCCCATTCCCACACAAAGTCTTTCATAGTGTGTGGTGCAAACAAGCTTTTCAGAAGCCTAGCCTCCCAGGTGTGATTGCCTGAGAGCCACATGGCCACTTATTGTCTGGTACTCTAAAGCCTCCCTTAGTTGTGGGTCTACAGAGTGTTTGCAGTGCAATATTGTGTCTACCGTGACCCCATAACAACGTTTTGAGTTTGGTATCTAAAGGTGAGAAGAATTCCGTGGAATGAGAAGGGAAATATTGGCTAAGTAATAAAGGAAACATGTCTCAATGATAGACTTGATTTTTGTGACCTTCCCCATTAGAGAAAGCAGGAGTTTGTTCCAAAAAGCTAGTGAATCATCCAAGGAATCAAGAGCCTTGTGTTTATTGCTGGTGTGTCTTGGGTATGATGGTATATGTTCATTCCTAGATAGCAGAAGGTATCAGTGTGATGCTGGAAATGCATCGGAGGGACAGGGCCTCCGTATCCTTGTCCTTTACTGCCTTTTTATCGTGTGTTCTGTTGTGTTTTCCGCACAGGAGTTCATGTGGGACTCCTGGTGGTGCAGCTCTCTCTCTTTTGGTTTGGTGAACAGACCCGTGGGATACCCTTACGGCACCCATGGGTGGGGGTACAACCCTGTGCCCCTAGTGTATATTTTTGGGCACCTGTGGGTGGCCCGCAGAGCAGGGTATGAGCTGGTGGCAGCTCCATGCTGACTTTGACAGGTGCGCTGAGTATCCTCCATTTTGGGGATCCCCAGGCCCTGGCATTGGAATCAGTTGATTCCTGATGGAAAACAAGATGGCCCCTGTGGCTTCTTGCTTTCTTTTACCTATTACCTTGTTTTCCCAAAGTCATGGGAAGCCCTGACTCTGTCCCTTCCCCCTGACTGGCTGTTGGGTGGAAGTTCCATATATGGTGTTGTTGTGAAGTCCAGTCCAGACTGACTGGAGCCTTCCCAGTGACTGTATGTTGTGGGTACACCCTGTGGGTGGGACCTGGGTGAATGGAGTGTGTGACCAATATGCACTTCTTGTTGTGGCTATCTGGTTTCTGGTATGAGAGACACAGACTGAGACAGCCCTGCCCGAAACTGGCCTGAATGCAGTGTGTAGTGTTGAATGGCTGAGTACTTGTCCCAATCCACATTCCTTGTTGTGAGTGTCTGATTGGCTGACTGACTGCATGAATGCCCTTCTGTATGATTGGCTGCTGAGAGTGACCCAGCAGTGTGGATGAGAGACAAGATAGTATATCTGGGGACCTCTCACCACTGGAAATTGTTCAGAAGCTGTGTCTACACTTGAAGAGTAACTGGAACTGCTGATCCTCGACGCCCAGCTGGAAGACGAAGACTTGCTGTTACATTTGCTTCGACCTGATCTGAAAGCTGCGAAACTCGTCAAGGACTGATCCGAGAGAGGAGCTGGTAAGGCGCCCTCTTCCTGTTCTCCGAGGGACCATCGAGCACCGCTAACCTTCACCGAAGCGCCCTGGAAGTCAGACCCTCGAAAGGCTGCTGATCCGAGACGGGACCGCTGAGGAGAACGAAGCAAAGCACCCGGACGTCGCCGCTGTCGAAGTCTATTGCCGTCAACCAGGGTTTGCAGGTTTGTGTAACCGCTGGAGGCCCGTCGAAGTTGTGTTGCCCAGCTAAAGACTCTGGGTAAGTCTCTCGTAACCAGGACTAATGTCTGGCAGAGGGACTCCCAGGACCCCCCTTGTTAATTTGCATATTTAAGTAACTTTGGGTCTCACCCTAAATTACTAGGGGAATCCAGACTTGGACCCCTTGTTCACTATTCTTAGAGAGGCACAGATCCACCCTACTGATGAGGTCCAACCAGACCGAAACACGTGTCTGGGGTTTCTGTTGGTACTCGGAGAAAGTCGAGGACGACCAACGCGCCGAGGAGAATCCGCCGGTGGGTTTCCCGCCACCTGAAGGCCACAAAGACTTCGACGACTCGACGCCCTTGTTGGGCCACCGTTCCTTGGAAACTCTTTGCGGTCCTGAACAATCCATCGCCGAGGTGTCCCGCACACCTCATCCTCACAGGACGTCGCTGACGAGCACCGCCTGGATCGACATCGGGGTCTCGGCACCCTTGAACTTCTCATTGCCGCCGTCGACGACAAGTTCACCATCTTCGACGCCTCTCGATGATCCGTGGCTCCTGCTTTAAAGGGAGTCACTCAAGAAGGATCCTTCGACGCGTCTTTGAAGAACTCTACTCCACCAGGTACATTGGGGGGTAAAACCTTAATAGGAGGAAATAAGGCTATTGAACAATATATGGACTGGGCTTGTTCTATATATCTTTATTTTACAGGTTGCCCAGGTGGGGGGATCTCCACACAGAACTGTGTCTATCGGTATAGGCCAGCATTCTGTCTATTGTTTCAACCATCTTACGTTCCTTCCTATCTCTATTGCTGGTTTCCACGTTATTGATCTGTGTGACATTTTAACCGTACAGTTGATGCACTTTAATGAGATTCGATAACATTGGTGGTACCACTTTAGAATTGTATATATTTATCTTTGTTGATTTCCGAGTACAAAGTGCGTTATTGTGATCGTGTACATACCTTTGAATATTAATTATATAAAGACTGTGTTTTCAGTAATACAGTGTGTGGACATTCCTGTGTGGGGGTTCGGGGACTACACTGTACTTAAGAACCAGCCTGCATCACCTCCTGAGAAGCTAGGCCTTGATTGCTCGTCCATTGCTACTGCTTGAGAATCTTGGCTGGGGTCCTCTGTGCCTCTCCTCTACCATATAGAGAGAGGAGTACAGGCACCCCCCACCAGTATCTTCACACTGGTGGCAGCTGTGGGATGCTTATGGTTTTAAGAATCAGTGTATAACCGTGCCACTTACAAAATATCTGCACTTTATTAAATTAAGGTTTGGTTGTGTACAAAATAGCTGCATTACATGCAGTGGAGTCTATTGCAAAAGGTAAATTGACTAGTATGAGCTTAGAGGCTCTCCAGAGTGCTTGTGAAGCCAGGGAGTTAGACTTTGTGGATAAGTCTAGGGCTGAGCTGATAGCTGCCCTGGTGGACTACCAGACCGATGGTGAAACTCTTGATGAGGGGGGAATGCAACCAATGAGGACTCTGCCCATGGGGGTTCTACTGAATCTGTTTCTGGGAATGCCACCATTCCTGCTGCCTCTGTTCCGAACCCCAGCACTGCTCTTCAGGGGGAAGCCCTGAAGATTGAACTTTTAAAATTGGAGCTACAACGGGAACAGTTAGCCTTTCAATACAAAAAGTTGGCAACCGAAGCTGAGTTGAAGTAAGAGGAGTTGGCACAGCAAGTGATACTCAAAGATAGGGACACTGAGCACCAAAGAATCCAGCTAGAGAAAGCTAGAGTGGAGACTTCAGCTAAACCAGTTGAGAGTGTCAGGTCCCCAGCCACCAAGTTTATGAAAGATTTGGTTGGTGTATTTGTGGAGGGTTCTGATATCCTCCAATGGATTGAAGCATTTGAAATGGCGTGTGCAATTCATGATGTTGCCAAAAGAGATTGGGCCAAGTGTTTGTTAAGCAGAGTGCCTCAGAATGGGTATGACTGTATTCTGAAACTGAGTGTGGAAGACAGGGGTCAGCATGAGTGTATGAAGTCTGCTTTAATTGCTAAGTTTGGCAAGACACCTACCCAATACCTTAAAAGTTTCAGGGATTTTAAGAAAAGAGAGAATGTGTCTTGGGTTGACTGGGTGAGTGCTGCGCACATGAACATGATGGGGTGGATTAATGGTTACAAGGTGAAAACCTTTGTTGAATTGTCCCACCTGTTGTTTTTTGAGCATTTTTTTGAAGCCTGTTCACCAGAGATGCGTCAGTATGTTGCTGACCAGAACATTTTGGATCCCTTTAAGCTGGCTAGACTGGCTGACAAGTGGGTCTCCCACCGAGTGTCCCCTAACGACTCCAGTGGGAAGGACAAGGACAAAGAAAGCTGAGGAGTCCCAAAAGCAGTCACAGTCGGGTAAACCTAAACCCTCCTCTCCGAAGACCCAAAAATCTAGTGGGGATAAGTCATCTGTGGGTGGGAATAAGAGTAGTGGTCCACCTGCTGCAAAGCAGGCTCCCAGTGGTTCCAGTACCGTACCCCGCACTCCCGGCACTTGTTGGGATGGTGGGGCTCTGGATCACAAGAGGGGTCACTCCAAGTGTAAAGGTAAGGCACTTGGAGTACAGGCTGTCAGCCTGACCTACCCTTACCCCATGTCTGAGGTGGAGGCCACTGTCCTCCCCTCCTCTACAGGGATCACATTTGGTGCTCCTGTAGAGATTTCTTTAGTGTCCCCTGGGGCCTGGAACCAGTACGCGGAAGTACTGGCGACTATCCCACAGAACACCCGTAGGTTTTTGAGAAGTGTCCTCCTGAATGGCCAGCCTTCTACTGGTTTGAGAGACACTGGGGCAATCATGACAGTGGTGGACAGGACCCTGCTCAAGCCAGAGGACTATGTAGGTGCTCCTCTGAGAACCACCAGGTTAGCTGGTGGGCCTCCCAAATTATCGCCTGTAGCCTTAGTCACACTCGTTATTGGAGACAAGACAGCAAAGCTTCCTGTCCTGGTTCAGGACAATGTCCCTGCTAACATTCTGTTAGGTAATGATCTAGTCGAGTTGGGATTGATCTCGGATGGTCTTCCCATGACTGCTGCTGCGGTCACTAGGCCACAAGTGACCCCGGGTCTGGCTGTGAGTCAGGTACCCGAGCCAAAGGCGCGGCCTAAGGCAAGACGAAGGAAGAGCAAGAAGGCCACCTCTGTGGAGGGAGCTCCTTCTCTTCCTGCTGTTCCTACAGCACCCATTGGGATCCAATGGGCTCCGGATGGGCTGGGCCCAGTGGTAAACCCCATCTCAACTCCTGTGGGAGAAGAGCCAGAAGACTCTCCTGTGGGAGAGGTTCTCAACCCGGAGGATCATCCCGATCTTCAATGCTTGTTAGCTGAAGGGGGACCCACCCGGGCAGACTTCTGTAAAGGACAGAGAGAGTGCCACTCTCTTGAGGGTCTGAGGAAACAGGCCCTGTCCCAGGCACAAGGAGAAGTGCCTAGGACATTCCGGATTTATTGGGAGGGTGAGCTCCTTGTTAGTGAGCCCACTGAGCCTGAACCTGGTGCCCTCAAGAGGTTGGTGGTACCCCAGGTTTACAGGCCCTTCCTACTGCAGTTGGCGCTTGAGGTGCCCTTGGCTGGTCATCTTGGTACCAAGAAGACTAAACACAGGCTCTCTGCCCATTTCTACTGGCCTCGGATGGGAGTAGAAGTGGAGTCCCACTGCAGGACCTGCCCAACTTGCCAGTTGTCTGGCAAGACTGGAGGCAGTGTCATTGTCCCACTGCAGCCATTGCCAGTGGTTGGCACACCATTTGAGAGGGTGGGCATCGACATTGTCGGTCCCGTGGACCCTCCCACTTCAGTTGGACATCGGTTCACCCTGGTTTTGGTAGATCATGCCACCAGGTACCCTGAGGCTATACCCCTTCGGACTGTAACTGCCAAGGTGGTTGCCAGGGCTCTCCTGGGCATTTTTACCCGTGTTGGATTCCCCAAGGAGGTTGTCTCTGACAGAGTATCCAACTTCATGTCTAGTTACATGAAGACCATGTGGAAAGAGTGTGCAGTAACCTATAAGTTCTCCACCTCTTACCATCCCCAGACCAATGGTCTGGTTGAGAGATTTAATAAAACTCTCAAGGGCATGATAGGTGCTTTGGAAGAGCCCCTGAGGAGGAAATGGGATCTCCTCCTACCATGCCTGCTGTTTGCTTACAGAGAGGTACCTCAAGAGGGTGTTGGTTTCAGCCCCTTTGAGTTATTCTTTGGACATCCCGCGAGGGGGCCCCTTGCCATGATCCGAGAAGGTTTGGAAGCCACCCCTCCTGGTCCCGCCAAGCAGGTGGGGGACTATGTGTTAGGCCTCAGACGGAGGATGACACAGATGATGGGTCAGGCAACAGCGAATCTCAAGGCCAGCCAGGACTTGAACAAATACTGGCATGACCTTAAAGCATCGCAAGTGGATTGGACTCCAGGACAGGAGATCCTTGTGATGGAGCCTACCAAGCCTCGGGCATTGGCAGATAAGTGGACTGGACCCTTCAGGATAATCTCCAAGATGGGCGAGGTCAATTATCTGGTTGACATGGGAATCCCATGGGTAGCCCCTCAGGTATTCTATGTTAATCGGCTCAAGCCTTTCCACAGGCGAGCAGAAGTCTCATGTCTCTTGCTAGCTTCAGAGCAAGAAGAGGATGAGAGTGATCCCCTTCCTGATTTGCTGTATAGCAACCCTCAGGATGGCTCAGTGGAGGGAGTGCATCTCTCTCCAGATTTGACAACAGAGCAGCAGAGGACCTGGAGGACTTTGCTCCAGCAGTATGCCTCTCTGGTTTCGCTGACGCCAGGCCTTACATCGTGGTGTAAGCACGAGATTGACACTGGTGACAGCGTGCCTGTCAAAAGCAGGAGCTACCGTATGTCAGACACTGTTAAGAACCACATCCAGGCTGAGGTTGCCAAGATGTTGGATCTGGGTGTTATTGAACCCTCAACCAGTCCCTGGTCCAGTCCCGTGGTCCTTGTCCCCAAGGCAAGTTCCCAGGCAGGTACCAAGGATTGGAGGTTCTGTGTGGACTACCGAGGAGTCAATGCTGTCACCAAAACTGACGCGCACCCATTGCCCCGGGCTGATGAGCTCGTGGACACCATAGGTGCTGCCAAATTTGTGAGCACCTCTGACCTCACCTCAGGCTATTGGCAAATAGCTCTGACAGACCATGCCAAGGAAAAGACGGTGTTCTCAACACCAGAGGGACTCTACCAGTTTAGGGTCATGCCTTTTGGGTTGAAGAATGCCCCTGCCACCTTCCAGAGATTGTTCAATCATGCTCTCAGTGGGCTGGAAGCCTTTTGTGTGGCTTATTTAGACGACATTGCAGTCTACAGTTCCACTTGGGAAGAGCATTTGACACATCTGGGTAAGGTGTTGCAGGCCTTGAAAAGGGCTAACCTCACTATCAAGGCCACCAAGTGCCAGATAGCTCAGGGGAAAGTCACATATCTTGGTCATGAGGTAGGAGGGGGTCAAATCCAACCTCTCCCCAGTAAGGTGCAGGATGTACAGGACTGGGAGACTCCCACTACTCAAACCCAGATGAGAGCCTTTTTGGGCCTCTCTGGGTATTATCGCAATTTCATGGCGGACTATGGAACCATAGCTGCACCACTGACAGCTCTGACTTCCCCCAAACAACCTAGGAGTTTAATTGGATGAAAGACTGTCAGAGGGCCTTTGTGGCTTGAAAGAAAGTCTGTGTAGGGCACCTGTGTTGTGTGCGCCTGACTACAGCCGACCCTTTATCGTCCAGACGGATTCCTGCGACACCGGAATTGGAGCTGCCTTGTCCCAGTTAGATGACAAAGGGAGGGAACATCCTATCATCTTCATCAGTAGACAACTTAAGGGTAGAGAACTTAGGTGGGCTACTGTTGAGAAGGAGTGTTTCCAAACAGATCATAAGCCCCTGAAGTGGCTTATGCAAATGAAGGGTGAAAATCCGAAACTGCTCAGGTGGTCCATTAGCCTGAAAGGCTAGACTTCACCATAGAGCACAGACCAGGGAAGAGTCCCGATAATGCAGATGGCCTTTCCAAAAGGTATGTTGACCGTCTGGATGAGGGTGTCTATCCCGTGGGAGATTAGGCACCCTCCACCTCGGTCTGGGGGGGCCACTGTGATGCTGGAAATGCATCGGAGGGACAGGGCCTCCGTATCCTTGTCCTTTACTGCCTTTTTATCGTGTGTTCTGTCGTGTTTTCCACGCAGGAGTTCATGTGGGACTCCTGGCAGTGCAGCTCGCTCTCTTTTGGTTTGGTGAACAGACCCGTGGGATACCCTTATGGCACCCATGGGTGGGGGTACAACCCTGTGCCCCTAGTGTATGTTTTTGGGCACCTGTGGGTGGCCCGCAGAGCAGGGTATGGGCTGGTGGCAGCTCCATGCTGAGTTTGACAGGTGCGCTGAGTATCCTCCACTTTGGGGATCCCCAGGCCCTGCCATTGGAATCAGTTGATTCCTGATGGAAAACAAGATAGCCCCTGTGGCCTCTTGCTTTCTGTTACCTATTACCTTGTTTTCCCAAAGTCTTGGGAATCCCTGACTCTGTCCCTTCCCCCTGACTGGCTGTTGGGTGGAAGTTCCATATATGGTGTTGTTGTGAAGTCCAGTCCAGACTGACTGGAGCCTTCCCAGTGACTGTTGTGGGTACGCCCTGTGGGTGGGACCTGGGTGAATGGAGTGTGTGACCAATATGCACTTCTTGTTGTGGCTGTCTGGTTTCTGGTATGAGAGACAAAGACTGATACAGCCCTGCCCGAAACTGGCCTGAATGCAGTGTGTAGTGTTGAATGGCTGAGTACTTGTCCCAATCCACATTCCTTGTTGTGAGTGTCTGAGAGGGAGGAGGATGGCCTGAATGCACTGTCTGCCTGATTGGCTGACTGACTGCATGAATGCCCTTCTGTATGATTGGCTGCTGAGAGTGACCCAGCAGTTTGAATGAGAAAAAAGATAGTATATCAGGGGACCTCTCACCACTGGAAATTGTTCAGAAGCTGTGTCTACACTTTAAGAGTAACTGGAACTGCTGATCCTCGACGCCCAGCTGGAAGATGAAGACTTGCTGTTGCATTTGCTTCGACCTGATCTGAAAGCTGCCGAACTCGTCAAGGACTGATCCGAGAGAGGACCTGGTAAGGCGCCGAGGGACCATCGAGCACCGCTAACCTTCGCCGAAGCTCCCTGGAAGTCAGACCCTCGAAAAGGCTGCCGACCCGAGACAGGACCGCTGAGGAGAACGACGCAAAGCACCCGGACTTCGCCGCTGGCGAAGTCTATTGCCGTCGACCAGGGTTTGCAGGTTTGTGTAACCACTGGAGGCCCGTCGAAGTTGTGTTGCCCAGCCGTGGGGACCACTTGACGCCGTGCCGCTGACGACCGGAGCCGCCCGCTCCTTTGCCTAAGAACATTTGAATCCAAGGACTCCCTTGTCCGCAACGTCGACTGCTTTGTCCCGCCGGAGAAAGTCAAGGACGACCAACGCGCCGAGGAGAATCCGCCGGTGGGTTTCCCGCCACCTGAAGGCCACAAAGACTTCGACGACTCGACGCCCTTGTTGGGCCACCGTTCTTCTGAAAATCTTTGCGGTCCTGAACAATCCATCGTCGAGGTGCCCCGCACACCTCATCCTCGCAGGACGTCACTGACGAGCACTGCCTGGATCGACAGCGGGGTCTCGGCACCCTTGAACTTCTCATCGTCGCTGTCGACGACAAGTTCACCATCTTCGACGCCTCTCGATGATCTGTGGCTCTTGCTTTAAAGGGAGTCACTCAAGAAGTATCCTTCGACGCGTCTTCGAAGAACTCTATACTCCACCAGGTACATTGGGGGGGTAAAACCTTAATAGGAGGAAATAAGGCTATTGAACAATATATGGACTGGGATTGTGCTATATATCTTTATTTTACAGGTTGCCCAGGTGGGTGGGATCTCCACTCAGAACTGTGTCTATCGGTATAGGCCAGCATTCTGCCTATTGTTTCAACCATCTTACGTTCCTTCCAATCTCTATTGCTGGTTTCCTCGTTATTGATCTGTGTGACATTTTAACCGTACAGTTGATGCACTTTAATGAGATTCGATAACATTGGTGGTACCACTTTAGAATTGTATATATTTATCTTTGTTGATTTCCGAGTACAAAATGCGTTATTGTTATCGTGTACATACCTTTGAATATTAATTATATAAAGACTGTGTTTTCAGTAATACAGTGTGTGGACATTCCTTTGTGGGGGTTCGGGGACTACACTGTACTTAAGAACCAGCCTGCATCACCTCCTGAGAAGCTAGGCCTTGATTGCTCGTCCATTGCTACCTTTTGAGAATCTTGGCTGGGGTCCTCTGTGCCTCTCCTCTACCATTTAGAGAGCGGAAGTACAGACATCCCCTACCAGTATCTTCACAATCAGGGCACTAGCACAGTTTTCAGTTAGCTAAGTCAGGACAATGGGGTTGACTGTTGCAGTGTAGGGGAAAGATACAGGACTTATTCCAATTAACATACAATTCAGGTAGTTTACCAACATTTTCAAATATCTCTAGTATGTGTGGCAGAGTCAGCTCTGGGGTGTTCACGAAGAGCCGAACATCATCGACATAAAGTGAGATTAGGTGACACAGCCATTTTATGATGCCCACATCCTTATTTTGTTCCCTGAGCAGAATGGCAAGTGGTTCCATTGCCAAGGTGAACAATATCGGGGGGGAGCGGGCATACTTGCCTCGTCCCTCGGTGGATTGACCATAATCCCAAAACTGTTCTGCCCATCCTAACCCTAGCTGTTGGTTCGGTGTGCATGAGCTGGATCCATTTTATACACGTGTCACCCAAGCCAGATCGTTCAAATTCCGGCAAACATCAATTTCCACCCTACCATATTGAACGCCTTGATGGCATCCAGCGATACGATTACATGATATGATCGTTTATTTATATAGCGCCTATACACAATGTGTTTCAAAGCGCTTCAAGGCAATGGAGGGAACAAAGGAAAATACAATGACATTCTTACAGGCCATGAACAGTAAGGATGTGAAATTAACTATCGTACTCGGCCAGACGACATTTCAGATAGTGCAAGAGCTAAGGCATAGATAAGGAAGGGAGGGGGAGAGTGGGAAGGAAATGGAAACAGACAGGTGACTACCATACTAGGCCTGACGACATTTCTGGTAGAGCCGGAGAAAAACAAGAGGTGAGGGCGAGGGGTTCAGAAAGGTAGGGGAGGAACAAAACAAGCGACTATCATACTAGGCCTGACGACTTTTCAGATAGGTGCTGGAGGGGAGCTGGGGAGGAAAAAAACAGTAAGGGGAGGGGGGAGGAGACAGACGAGGTTGCTATCATGCTAGGTCCAGGGACAATTCTGATAGAGTACGTGCATAGAAGAAAGAAAGGGGAGGAGATAGGAAAAGGGAGAAGGGAAAGGAGGAGAGAACAGAGGGTTAGCGTCAAAAGAGTGGAGATGCAAGAGGGGAGAGTGAATACAATTGCAGAGGTCAGTAGTAACACATAATTTTGCAAGCCAGGATACAAGATGAAGATGGGAACAGCATGATTCAGGGCCACCATGAGTACAAGATGCAAAGGAAGTCCAGCATGGTTGTTGTCTGTAGTCTGAGCCTCTGCTATAACGTGGTGGATCCTGCACAGGTTTTGTATGGTGATGGTGATTCTATAAAGATTGAAACCCGCCTGGTCCGGGTGTACAAGTTGGGGTAAAAGGCATTTCAATATATTGGTACTAAGTATGTTGCTGTCAGTATTAAGCATAGACAACGGTCAATATGAGCCTTTGTCTCGGAGTCTTCCCAAGGTTTTAGGATGGGATTATTATATCTCAATGCAAGCTAGGTGTGAGAGCCCCTCTAGCAAAATCATGGTGATAAGTGTCAAACGGGGGTTGGAGTACACAGTCTCCAATTTGTTTATAGAGTTCGAAGAGGAATTCCATCACTCTCCCTCACCCCTTGAATATTAATTGGTTTGTACAGGGACTGGGTTTGCTCCCTTGTGATTAGAGTGATCAAATATAGGGTGCTTGCAATTTCTGAATCTACAATTTCTCGCACTGTGTGTATAGGGTCTTGTAATAATTGTTTGATGGGTTTATTTATCCCCTAGTGTGTATAGTATATCTCCCCAGAATCTGAAATTATAGCATCAATCATGGTTCGTGGTTTGTCCACGTTTAGAATCCACAAAAGCAAATTCCCAGGTTTTTCATCTGTTTTATGTAGGTTTTCTGTGTATATAATCCTGTCGTGCTTACCTAGGCTTTGCCAAATATCAAAACTATGAATCTTTAGTGCACTGAGAGCTTGTTCAGCATTCACGCGCATGCTTAGGGAGTTTTCTTTTTCAGAAATCTTTAGTTCCTGTTGTGTTAGCTGTTTAGTCAAAGGTTTGTGGACTCCTATCGTGGAGGAGATGCATGTACCTCTCACAGATATTGTAAATATTTTCCATAGTGGAGCTATTTGCCTCTTCAGTTAATTCCGTGGGGTTAAGCCTCCATGTCGGGAAGGGGGTCTAGACTGGGAGTGTGTAAGGGCTACCACCAAAGACTGATGGAGTCTGATGTGGTGTCTTCGAAAAGGGGTGCATGTTTGTGGCCTGTAAACACAGAATCCAGGCTGGAGTACATGCCATGAGGTGTGACTCAAAGGAGTACGCTCGTGAGTGAGGGTGGGCCCTTCTCCAAATATCAACCAATTCAAACCCAGGGAGCACCTGCTGCAAGGCTGTCATCGCAGGAGACATGACACATTTACTCTGAGCGGACCTATCAACCTGCAGATCCAGGACACAATTAGAATCCCCTCCTCACACCTAAATCGTCTCCCTGTCTAGCTCATATTTGGAAATCAAATTGATGAAAAAGGGTGTAATGTTGATTTTGGGTGTATGGATGTTAATTAGGCATAGCTGCTTGTGTTCCAGCATCTCCATCACCATTATCACGCTGCCCTCCCCGTCCTTCTGTATCTTTTCTGCAATGAAGTGGAGTCCCCTCAGAAACCCGATCAACACTCCACTGGAGTATGTGGACCCGAATCCTTGTCCACCCCATCTACTTAGCATGTTGTTACGTCTGGTAGTGTTAGATGCATTTCCTGAGGCATTACTATAGAACATCATTGCCTGGAGATGTACTGTTTCGACAGACCTTCTCAAAATCATTCAAGCCCCGAATGTTCCAAATGGCAATTTTAACCGACATCAGATAGGAGGATTATCAGTGTATCCTAGTGGCACCATTTGCCCTATGCCATTCATGAAGGTTTCATTGCTAATAGCCAAGCCCCCGACAACATGCACAATCCTAAACCCCCACTCCGCAATACCCCAGTCAGTGATTACAAGATGACCAGAACATGCAAAACAAACCTGAAAAATAAGCATTAAACAAAATGAGACCTCAATGGTGTGGGCCATTAGGCAAGCGTGCCCATTTACTGCCTGTACCAACATGAGGGTCAGGACCACCAGTCCATGCTCTAACACCCAAATGCAGTAAGCAGTGTTGCTTTAACATGCCAGTAGTGGGTACATCAACAGCAACAGTAACTATAAGGGGACCCTGGGCGATGAGCCTATTCCATAGTAAAGGTAAGAATCATCAGGTGCTCCACTTCTTATGAGAGCACTGCGGCAGTGCGCTAACATGCTGACACAGCCAGTGGTCTACATCAAGTCTTTCTTTTGTCATATTTAGTTCAAAGAGTAAGCAGCATTTCCAGAGACACAGATCCCTTGATGTCAATGTCCTGGGTTACCCTGGAGTCCTCCATGGAAGTCTCTCTGGTACCTCTGTGGGTGTCTCAACATTTTAGCCTGGTTTCTATCCTTTGTTTTCCAATTGTGAAGCTTGTATGTATGCATTTTCCAATGCAGGATGCAGGATGTCACTGGGAAATGTGCCATGCTTCTGTTCAGTGGACTTAAATGTAGATTTCTGTGTGTTTAGATCCATCTTGGATTGTTTAGAACGTAGTTTGCGGCCAGGTTGCAAGCAGTGCATCTCCTCAGTGAGGATCTAATATTACAGGGTTTTATGGAGGTGATTGACCATATCCACTACCTTGCGCTCTCAGAATTCCCGAGCCCAATTGTGTGTAGAGACCCTGTTGCAACAAGGCTATCTTAGCATGAGATGGTGGCCTCCTTATTCTGCTTACCGGTCATTTTATATTCTGGCAGCGTGGTCCTCCAGGGGGTTTCCAATGGAGGGTCTCTTCTGCCGCTATGTTTATGGAACCTCCTCAGGCTCCCCCGATAATTTCACCAGCAATAATATGAGCCTTCACTCCTCGCGGATTATGCCACTGTTCATATGCGGGTGCTGGATTCCCGCGTCGCCCGTCGGTAGGCGTTCAGGCTGGGCCCAGGCTCCCTTGCATTGCCTACATACCCTAGGTGGTGCATCGTCCCATCATGCCTTGACGTCGGATCAGGGCTTCCTTCCCGGACCCATGGCAAGAATATCGCGCTGCCTGAACTCTCCTCGCAAATTCCATTTTGCGTCCCTCACTCATCGGGAACAGAAACTCGGATTACACCTTGCCCTGCATCTTTTTCGTCCAGCAAAGGGGCAAAGTAATTCCCAAGGGGTCTCAGAAGCGTTCAACACCCCCTCTCAGCAGTAATCTTCCAGTGAGATCCCGGATCATTCACGGATTGGAGGCTTGCCCCCAGAGCTATGCCGTTTTACTGTGCCAGCTGTGCCCTCGTCTATTTTGCGACCTTAACCTAGGATTGCTCTATGCTCTACTTTGCAAGTTATTCATGTTTGAAATGTCACCATGTTCTTAAATAAAAACGCATTATCTGGGAGGAATGTTTGTGCAGTTGGCTCTTTGCTCTTCTCAAACACTACAACAACTGGCATTTCTGCTGCAGTGAGTGACGTGATCTGCTTTGGGGCTGGCCACTAACTGATAGATGATTGCTGAGCCGAAGCCAGGCCTCCATGAAATGTGGGTACGTTCTCACCCTGCTCCTATGGCATCCAATGATATGCTCCTTCGTTATGCCAGCCAGCACCATTGTGTTTCGGATGGAGAACTTTGAGCAGCTAGGTGGAGGCACACTTACACCATGCTGGGACTTTTCTTCTGTGCTTCCCATCAGTGCCAGGGTCTTCTGGGGGTAGCCAGCATTTCTATCATAAGTGTCCCGAATCTTCCTCAGTACCTTTTCCTTTTTGGTCCACTGCCATTGGCTGCTCAGTTTCCCATTCTGCTTTGACAGTACAGTATGCTGCTGCATTACAGTCAGCATGTGATTTCCATGCTGCCGGCAATGCAGTGGATTCCTATGGATTTCGCCTGAATTTACCACCTGGTCAATCACTTAGGAATCCAGTGCGCAAACCAAGTGAAATCATTAATTGCAGGAGGCATTTCGCGTTTCCACAAATGTAGTGGAAAAGTCAAGTGTTATGGCGAATTTGCCTGTGTTTTACATTTTGCATTTCCATTACGTGGTGGAAAGATTAAACAAAGAAAAGAGAGCATATTTTTCACATAAGTGCAAATGGAAGTGGTCCCCTGCGTGCAATTAAGGTAACAATTTAAAATGACTATCCATAGTCGTGGAATTCACATTAAACATCAGAAGTTAATCAGAGAGGCTTGTGGAAGATACACTTGTTCAAAGTTACTAGTCTTGCGAACAGTGCATAAACTTAGATCACTGGGAAAGATGTGTTGAACGCCTTTTCACACACGTATACATCCATGGTCCCGGCCTTCCTTACTCTGATTAAGGTATGCCTTAAGTTTGTGTAGAAATTCTGCCATCTAGTCTGACCTCTTAAGAGGTGTGAAGGATTTCAATCAGGCGACAAGCACACCTTCGTCTCAGCCTAGTATGTAGTGCCTAACTGAGGTGCTTTTCTCCTTATTTATGTGGATTCAATTTTGGGATGATACACCACTCATATCACACCCCCTTTTCAAATACCTGGGTCACAATGGACCATGAACTAGGCTGGTTGGTCAAATGTAATATTTATTTATTTATTTAAAATTCAAAGGAAATCACACACTTTTAATATGGGGCAGCAATCACCAATGGGGTGATAGTTACAATGAGAATGTGAGTAGTGCACTGGGTTTGACTTTTTAGTGGAGCAAATGCACAGCACAGCAGAACTTTTGATTTAGGGCAGATAGCAACCACGTTAGAATTTCCCCCTACAATGTTCCCTCAGCCCACCAATCAATTCTGAGTGGATACAAAGAGGCAGCAGGTACTGAGGAATAAGAAACTGAAAACGGAATCTAAATCTGACATTCCCTCCCCAAATAAGAGAGAAAAGGGATTTTAAACCCCTTGCAATGGGATGAAATAACACTCAGAAATGGATAAATCAATAATTAATGTATGTTGAAAACCTTGAAGCAATATGATTCCTTACTAAAGCAACAACGCAAAGGTACTAACAATCACAAAGAATGGATTACCAAAAGCATACCGTTCAGAAATGAGTTGCAAGTTTAAAACAGATTGTAGTAAAATGTGCCTTGTTTAAAATTTACACTTTTGCAATTCCTGCCTAAAATTACCCAAACGTTTTTTAATAAAAACAGGTGAAATACACTGATTTGGAGTCTTTTTATGTTGGGGAATAGATGTAGATCACAGGTACACAATGGAATTGAAAGTAAGTCTCTAGCTGGTAAATTGAAAGAGTTATGCAATATAGAAGGAGGTGCACTTTGAGTAAAATGAAGGGTGAAATTGGAAAGGAAATCAGGTTGTGAGAAGAACAGTTTTACTTTAAACTAAATTTACTGACTAAGAAAAGAGGGACGCCATCCGTGAATTCTCTAAGTTACGCTGCAGATGTAACCCTTCATGCAGTGTACCCCTTTTCTTTAAGGAAAATTACTTTATTTAATCAAAATATTGCTAATGACATATGGTCTATGCAAGACAGAAATGAAGAGAAAAGTAGTGCTGATGCTTGGAGATTAACGACAAAATGTACAGAGAATTCTGACAGTTGGACAAGTTATCAGGATAAGGATGGGATGACTTATAGAGTGGGATGAGGACAATGCAAGACAAGGGATACTAGGGATTACTATGAGGTGATGAAATACTCACAATCCACTTTTTAGTTTTGGGCTTTTTGGACAGTCAACCGGGTCTGGTCACTACACGACAGGCCCTCTGGCAAACAGCTGTGCGGTTCTGGTCACCGGCTGGCAAGGACTGGATGGGAAATTTTGGTTACTGGATACTACAGGTCATCAGGGTAGCAGGATTGCTGCAGCATGCAGTGAGTGGTAGCAAGCCAGGCTGGATCAGGATGCCAAAGGTACCACAGCTTTCACTTGTTAATGGGAGATTTAGTGGGTTTTTAGATTTGAGGCCTTGCTGGGAATGGGATCAGCACTGCTTGGGTTTTGCCATGGGCCCTGGAGTAGGATCAGCAATGCTTGGCCTTGTAGTCGGAGTCTGGATCTGGAGGATGACAGGTACAGGAATGCAGCGCAGGAAATCAGGAAGAGTGTCTGTCTAGAGTCTTGTCAGGGACCTTTATTTATAATGCATAATGACATCATCAAAGTATAGGCCGGGCAGGGTTAACTAAGCAAACCTCTACACTACTTGGATTGGACAGGGGTGCTAATCTCCGCCTTGCTCTCAATTGGTTGGATTTCCAAGGGAATGATGTCAAATTTATGAGGTGAGTTTTACAATGTCTGAAAACTCCCACAATTACTTTACTTAAAATCCGATTTTGCCAAAAACATAAATTTATACAATGCAATCTCTTAGCAAATTATAGACACAGGTTACATATTTTGTGCAATAGATATCAGTCCAATCCTCCAGTGTGTGGGACCTTGTATCGCCCTTCTGATCCATTTTGGTAATTTTGAGCATGAAAGATTTGGCCTAAAATTCCATAACTTTATACACAGATGCGAATTTTTTCTATTCATCATCAATACTCTACCCTTTCTGTCCCCAAGGTGTCAGTGACTTCTACCATGTCTCAAAAGAAAGCACAAAAATATCACTTTTAAACTGCAAAATGCATACAGTTTTTCAAAGTCTTGCTGCAGAGATAGAAGTCTTTAAAGTTCATTCCTGAAATAGTCTTTGGGAACAAATGGCAGTCCCTTTGTTCCTGGGTCATTGTTTTCCTCTCCTTCAACTGCTGCCAACTGTCATTTCCTTCAGAGCATTGCGGGGGTTTCTCCCTTGATTGAAGTTATATTGCCCCTTCAGACTTCCTTCCCTGGGAGCTTCATTGTCAGGGTCCCAGCAGAGATGAAAGGCTGTTCAACCCTGTAATCAGTATCTGCTGATAGAGAGAGCCCTCCTTTTGGTGTCACCCCTCCAAGCAGAAAACCTGTTTTTCAACTTGCAACTCCAGCCACCATAGTTGTAACCTTTATTTCTGATCTTAGATCCATAATTAAAGCAAGCCTGTTGCATATCATAACCCATGTTATAAAGTCTTGCCAGCAACAAACCCCTTCATATTGCTAAAGCCTGGCAGGTTTTCATTCACCAGTGTAATTCACACACTGTCTCGCCGCTATAGTTATTCTCTTGAAATGCTGGAGTTGGTCTGGAGCACAGATACATTGGAACAGGCATGGCTCAGCTGGTTAGAGTCCCTCTCTCTGAACAGCTGAGCTTTGGATACTTTTGCAAAGAAAATGACTGTGTCTCCCGTGTAAGTAAAAGTAAAGTTCCTGGTTGATTTATTTTTAGAGTTGGTTTGACAGGGCTTGTCAATTCAGAATCATGCCTGGTTTTGCTTAGGCACAGTGAAATACACAGGGCTTGGTAGGGCTTATTAATCACAGAGGCTTTAAGGAACAGAGGGAATTAGCGTCAAAGCCGCATTTATTTTAAAGTTGAAACGGGGTTTCTTTTCAATGGGGATTTTGGCTTTTGCATCAAAGCAATGCCGCTTTTTCCACTTTCTTCCTTTTGTTTATGTCAGAACACGCTGGCAATCTCCTTCAATGTGCCCCCTTTGTTCCATCCTACCCGATGTGTGCTTGGCAGGACGGTGCAGCCATTTTTGTTGTTGTTGCAAACTGCAGTTTTGAGCCATGTCGCTCCCAGGAGCCAGCACAATCATTTTGTGGTTTCTGAGCAACTATAGCTTGGTGATGTGGGGTAATGCTGTTGAGTGGGTCAATATATCCCACAGAAGATCTCACCTGCTGATGATATGGGGCAAGCTCAGTGCTTTCGCACCAAATTCAGGATGGAAAAACTGATCCCGAGGAGGTGGCATCCTTCCACATTCAATTCTCTCAGGGAAAGCCAGAAAACAAGTACCAAGAAAAAAAAATTAAGGTCCAGCTGGGCTGGTTGCTCTGGCTGAGAGCTTCAGTTCACTGGCTTAAGGGAATAACTCACAACAGGTGTCTCCCATTAGATATTGCCTTCTATCATCAGTGCGGCCTTTAGTCCTGGATGCTGCTGGATGCCCAAGTCCCTATCTAGGCTCCTACACGACTACACCCCAATCCGTCTCTCTTTCTATCATGTTTATTTCAGACCATGCTAATTATTATTTTTATGGTATTACAAGCAGAAGTACCCGTTCTCTGAACGGGTTCTGTAGACAGACATGATAACACTGATCCTGTAGGTCGCTGTTCCGATTCGCTTTGCATCCTGAAGTAAACTGCACTGAGAATGGTGAAATGGTGTGGAATTGCACAAACATTTCATTTGTGCTGAAATCCAGGGAACGGGGTGGGGTGTCTAAATGCCATGTAGCCAGTAATGTCTGGAGGGTACTAAGAGGTAACTATGCACAATCTGGTGCAGATTGGTGAAACGATGTGGAATTGTTTAAGGAGCCACGCCAAGCCAAAACCCCACAAACAAATTATGACCTGTGCTGAAATCCGGGGACCGGGGGGGTGGTCTCCAAATGTCATGTAGCCATTATTGTCCGGAGGGTTCTAATAGGCAGCTATGCAAAATATTGTGCAGATTGGTGAAACGGTATTAAATTGTATAAGGAACAACGCTTGGTCAAGCCACAACCTCACAAAAAAATGATGACTTGTGCTGGAATCCAGGGAATGGGGGCGTGGGGGTGTCGAAATGTCATGTATCCAGTATTGTCTGGAGGGCCCTAACAGGTAACTATGCAAAATTTGGTGCAGATTGGTTAAACGGTGTGAAATTGATTAAGGATCAATGCTTGGCCGAGCCACAAACCCACACATTTTGACTTATGTTGAAATCCAGGGTACATGGTTGGGTATCCAAATTTCATGTAGCCAGTAATGTCCGGAGGGTCCTCACAAGTAACTATGCAAAATGTGGTGCAGATTGGTGAAACAGTGTGGAATTGTATAAGGAATGACGCTTTGCCACAAACACATTTTGATCTTTGCTGAAATCCTGGGAAAAGGGTGGGGTGTCCTAATGGCATGTAGCCAGTAATGTCGAGGGTCGTAACAGGCATCTATGCAAAATGTGGTGCAGATTGGTGAACTGGTGTGGAATTAAGGAGCAACGATAGGATTGTTTGAAGTATACCATACCCGCGCCCAGAAAAACGTGAATGCTAACATGTGCCACGCCTAGAATTGTGAACACCGGCCTGCGTGGCGCTCAGATGGAGTTGTGAATGTTAGCATGCCCAGACCTGGACGGGTCTCTAGACACTAGGTTGCGCCGCATCTGGATGGGGTGTGAGGGTTGGCACGACCACACCTGGATGAAGTCCTAAACATTGGCCTGCGCAGCGTCTAGATGGGAATGTTAGGGCCAACAGGTGTCACACTCAGACAGAACTATGAATGTTAGCATGGTAAAGGTCAGGTAACCCACTAACCAATATAAGCTCAAACTCTGCATACTTATCTCTCAAAAAACTCACACAACCATCTCTCGCACAACAAGCCGCATGCACTTCACAACAATGCAACAACACATAAGCCGGAACAACAGCACACGCGGACTGACTCCGATCCGATACGCGCACTAAAGCTCAGCACCCGGTGTATACTGAGTTGAAGCTGCCAACAGAACACCACTCCTCTCACTATCCTACTCCCTTCTTCACCTTACTAACCCATCCCACCTTTACCGTTTACAGATCCGCCTGGGCGCCTGGGGACCAATTCCCTTGGTGACGGTGCGCGGTACAAATACCTTTAACATTTAACATTTAACAAATCCCGCCGCAAACACATTTTTACTTTTATATATGTATGAATAGATTTGGGTACCCCTCACTGCTCCTACAGAAAGGGACCTAGTGCTCAACAACATGGCCCAAACTCCTTCCTAGGCATAGATTGCCTCTTGACTATGTACCAGGCCTGGAGGAATTGTAAAACCCAAACCACACTTTGCACTTCCCATATTGGTGCAAGAAGATGGCAGTACTCCCTTCCAGGAATCAAGCACAAATGTTCGAAGCTACTGAGTGCTTTTACATAGAACAGCTATCTAGACAATTATAGCCCTGCTGTGAGGCTTTCCTACCCTACTCTCACCCAACTAGGAGGATTCAATCTGGCAGCTATTCATGAAAAGGGACTTGACTAGCACTTTCAGGGCCATGAGTGATGCACTGAAGCCCTACCAGCTCCAGTTTGTAGAAATACTTAAGACGTTTGGCATTAAAGTGGAGGATTTACCTGCTGATGGTAAATCATCCACTTTAACGCCAGAAATAGGTGGAATTTCCGCAGCGGAATTGTCGCTCGCAGTCATTCTGCCAAAATACCCATGGAGTCCTATGGACTCCAAAAATGGGGACTAACACTGCCTTACCACCACGTGTAATCCCATAGTAAACCAACGGGACCAAGTGACAGTAACCGATTTTGGCAGTAATTCATCCAAATTATTGCCAAACTCGGAATGATGCCCACAATATGGAGGCTAGAGGAGGAAGTCTAATTAAAGAGCAAGTACCCAAGCTTACACTTTCTGGGTTTTAGAGACAAACACTCATTAAGGCCTCAATGCTGCAAAACACTACCTGTACGATTTGGAGCACCATGTCATGCTGAAAGGCAATTAGAATGTTTGTTTAATGGAGGGCAGGGTCATTATTTTTTTCTTGGAGAAAATAGTAATAGGCGCAACTCAGATCACATGGACATTTCCATAAGGAATTAAGGCTTCAATCAACAGCACAGAATACACTAATGCTTCTTGTAAGAGTTGTCTACTGGATTCTGGAATGTTGGCTGTAGTGGCAGCAGTTTAAGCCTGCAGCTCCTGCCCCCTGGCTTTGATTTTGCTAAGTATAATATGAGCCTGAATAGCAAAATGAAAATGGATTTGGAAAACCCATCATCTAAGAAACCTACACAAATGGACGTTGATGAGCCACCAGGGATCAAAGACATCTATTCCTTCTTAATGAAGGAGCCACTGTCAGCGCCTCCCATGGAGTGTTGGATCGTTGGATTCGCTTCCCATCACTATGACAACGTTGGAGGTTACGATTGCACAAACCAAGATGGTCGGCTCATGTTATGCATGTTGGTCACGTTACGCCGTGACGTAAAAGGAAGCAGAAATATGGAATCTTGGACTCAGGACCGGCGCATCGCAACCTTGTTTCTCCAGTTATTTTGGCGCTAGTTCCTTCATTGCCTTTCTCCCTTGCTCAGTAAGCTTGTCCTAGCCTGCCGGGTCTCCCGTTTTTCTTTCCGGGCTTCCTTTTTGTTGCAAGTTCTTTCTCGCAGCTGCCCTCTATCCTCCAGTATCTCTGCTTCCTTGCCTTCCTTTTGGTTCTTCTGATCACTCTTGCATTACGGAAGGGGAACTGTGTTTCAGCTGCTCTCCACGCAACTCTGCTCATTCTATACAAGCATCAACTGTGCTCGTTGGATTCAAGTCAGCATATTGAATTCAAGCATCTCTACTGTACTTTCTGGGGACGTTTTTTGCAATTGGATCCATGGAGGCGTGGACTGGCGCTCTACAGCATCACAGATCATCAGGAGGTTTTGTGTGTCCCATTCCTGGGATTTTTGTCCTCCTTTTCCATAGACCAATCTTCCCGGGTGGCCACACCTTGCACCTGATGTATATATCCCTGGTCTGCAGGGTGGCTTCTAGAGAAGACATGCCTTACCTCTACTCATCGCCTTCCAAGAAGCCATCGCAGGTAAGGCCTGTCGTTGACAGGCACATGATGTTGGCAGAGTTAAGACTGCTTTATCAGACCTTTCTTCCAAGGTGTCTCGGGAGGATAACTCAGGGGCTATGTGCTTGCTTTGGAAGCAAGACGATGTCAAGCAACACAGGTTCAATGCCGGGTCCGCGCTTAGAAACCTCTGGGTATTAAGTGCGTTATAAATAACCAATTATTGTGATAAACTATCTGGAAATGATGATGTCCAAGCTGGAGAAGGATGCTTTGAGCATTGCAACAGAAACTACAGGCAGCTTGCGCCCCGGTGCCCGAGGGCTTTCGGCGCATTAGAAATAAAGAAATAAATAAGCTTCGGGGCATATATTGACATGAAAAGCAATATGAATAAATTGCGGACAAGAATCATGGAACTGGAGATGAGGAGCAGAGAGCGTAACCTGCAACCTATAGGACTGGAAGAAAATGTTGAAGATGGGAAAAATGTGAATGCCTTCCTGGTGTCTCTGCTTTCCGAGTTGTAAGGCCCTCAACTGCTCAGCCTGTCAGATTCGGATTTTGGATACAGAGCCAGAAAATTATCACAAGGAAGACCTAGACAGATAATTAAGATAATTATGGTTGCCTCTAAAATGAGTGTGATGGAGCAGATCTTGCATGCAGCAATGGAGAGAGGCAATGTGATGTTGAAAGCTAAATCGGTCACAATTTTTCCTGATTTCCCCAAGGAGGTTGTGGATAAAAGGAGGGCCTTTCGTGAAGATAAAGCTTTAGCGAAGGATGATAAAAATGTGAAGGCAATTTTAACAAAACCTGCAACTTTTAAACTTTTCATGAGGGATGGAATTAGGGCCATGGAAGATTCTAATTAGAATAAGCCCTTGAATGCTGTTCTTAAGATTCTAATGGAAGAAAAAAACATCTTTTCTTTTCTGACTTGGTCTACATTTGCCACTATGGTCCTTTGTATTCCATCTTGCAGTTTGTTTACCTCACTTTTATTATTATTTATTTTGAGGTTTAGGCGTATTAACGATAGAAAATGGCACTTCTTTAATACGTCTGTTAAACGTTTTGGAACTTGTTTACCAGTTCGGAAGACATCCACTGAAGATTCTACGAAGCTGCCTCTGTGGACACATTTCCTAATGATGATGTCAACACGTAACGTAACGCATAGAGGCACTTTCCTCCTGAGCGTACTCATACGTCAGACCTGTACGATCTAAAGTTATTTCATTAAGTACGCCTATCACCTGCAGCAGGCTTAGTTAACTGGAGAATAAAATGGAACGAAGTCCCCGGAACGTTTCTGAGGTACTGTGTTCATGCATGCATTTGTTTTTCTTTTGGGTTATTGCCCAAAGTCACCCAAGTGCAGTGAACTGAATCAGAGGGGCAGCACCTTGAGTTCGATCATATTTTTACCAGAGCTCTAAGCATTGTCACAACAGGAATGTTCTTAACAGCATTTTGAAATGGCTAAAGTTAACTTCAGCCCTGAACCAATCAGGAAGTCCATTCCAAACAGTGGGCCTCATTAGAAGTTTGGCGGTAGCCTTGCCGGTAAAACCGGCAGGCTGCCGCCAAACTCCTGAACATTTCCAGCGCCCACGAATGGGCAATTACTGGGTCATTACGGCCCTGCCGGACCCGGTAATTGTCCATTTGCGGGCGCCGGAAAAAAGATGCTCCCCATTCCCATTCGGCCCCTTAGGGCCCAGTGGGAATGGGGAGGTCGGATGCACCGGCACCGTTTATAACGCTGCCGGTGCTTCCGACATGCTGTGCTTGCGGGTGTCTTTCCAGAACAGCTCATCATCTTGTGTTCTCCTTTGTGACTACCCCCAAGTTGCCACAATGACTTGTTCTGACTTGTATTTGCAGATATATATTCTTTTTCTCCCATGGAACCGTCGTATTGTGTACCAGTATTGTCCTTTACGGTTAGGGAAGGCAGTAGTACTTCCGGCTTTTATTAGCCCAATAAACCCTGTTGTTACCTCTTACCCCCTAATCCTATGCCAGCCTCGGACATAGTTGGTGCTACATAACCAAGCGCTTGCCTTCTTTAAGATAAAGCTTCCTAGGAGCACTGTCACTCTATGGTGATTTAAATATTAATTACCAGGGGTCTATGCTCCAGTGGAACAAGTTGGACTGCAGTAATTTCAATGGCTGTGGGGCTTGGACATCAGTCTTGCAGTACTGAGCAGTCTACAGGTGAAATATGGCTTAATGAAACACAATAAGACTTGTATTTTCTTTATTTTTACATATGTTAAGCCTATTTATTGTTTGCTTTTGGGCTGTGCTCTGGCCTCTGCTTCCCCATATCCTAAAACTAGCAAGACTATTAAGCATCAGTGCATACCTTGAACATCTGCACAGTTTGTATTTTCAAAGCAGCCTAATTTATCTCTGTGATCTTGGAGGTGACCACATAGAAATATGACTATGCTTGTGTTGGATATGGAGACATCTTCAATACACACTTAACGTGTCTTTATTAGGTTAACATGGGGAGAGGAGATGTGTTGGACAAACAGATTTTTCACGCATCTTTGTGTCAAACAGTCCAAAAATATAACAGAGATTTTTTATGATATGACTCTTGGGATGTAAATGGGCTTAACTGTCTGGTCAAAAGGGTGCTTACAGCACTGAAAAAAATGGGTGTGCATTTTGTACTATTGCAAGAGACTCACCTCACTCTAGATGACGCTCAACGATTGGCCAGCGGCTGGGTGGGTCAGGCGTGTGCATCTGCATACATCACAAAATCTCTGGGGTGGCCATATTATTTAAGAAGAATCTATCCTTTATGGTTTTGATCGATCGAGAAGGGAGTATAGTGTCAGTCAACATCTGGATACACAACACTGAGGTGACCATTTGTACTATATATGCCCGACCTTTAGAGAGAGGTCTTTTTTCATCATGCTACCTCAATATCTACAAGATCATTCAGGAAGGGATATCCTAGTAGGAGGGGATTTTAACAAAGTGAGGGACCCGTTATTTGATACGAGCAATATTGCTCTGCAGTTGATGAGAAGTAAGAATAGGCCTCAGAATTTGACTTGACATGTGTGTGGAGGCTGAAAACTTCTACAAAATGGGATTATACCTTCAGATCAGGGGTTCATGATGTGTATTCCTGTATTGACTATATATCCACCTCCGGAGAATTTTTTAAAGAGTGACATTGGAGCTTGCCATACCTCAGATCATGCTCTGGTACTGGTGAACCTGTCATTGGACCACCCCTTGAAGAAATCCAAGTTATTGGAGAATGAATACGCTGATTCTGAGAGATAAGGAGACTGTGGTCTTCCTGGCTAAGGAGGCAGAATTGTGTATAGAAATGAACAGGAAAGGAGAAGTGAATGACCAAGTAGTTTGCGCAGCCTTAAAGTGTTAGCTGAGAGGCCTAGCAGCAGGAGAAAGAAAGAGAAAGACAATGAGATGAAACATTTGGTTAAAGCAGCCAAGGATCAAGAAAGCAGATTGTATACAAATCCAGGTGTGGATGTAAGGAAGGAGCTAGAGAAGTGAAGGCTAGAGCTCAATAATCTCTTTACTGAAAAGGCAGAACATGCATTGTGCATGACAAAATGTACTTTTGTGAAGATGGAGCGAAGTGTAGCAGGCATCTGGCCCACTGCCTGCGAACGATGGAAAGCGATACAACTATCAGGGAAATAGACTGGGTGACAGATTGTAAAGATCTGGGCCTGAGGATATCAACAAAGTGTTCAGGGACTTTTATGACACCCTCTATATTGCTGAATAACGGGAAGACATGACCCCTTGGTTGGACTCAGTAGAATCCTGAGAGCAAGTATTGAAGAAACTGAATTGTTGTCTGGTGAACTCTCGATAGAGGACTTAAAGAAGGCAGTCCACAGTTTAAACACCGGGATGACCCCAGTGCAGATGGTCTTCTGGTGGAATTCAATACGTTGATGCAGGATAGTGTCTATTCTTTGATGTTGGACATGTACAGAACATCCCTTAGATCAGGTCTTCTTCCTGCATCTACTGTGATGAATCCAGTGGAGTCATCACCGATTCCCCGGCGGTGCCCTCCTCCCATGTGGTCAGGGGACAGCAGCCGCTACCTAATCCTAATCCTGGGGGTGGTTATATGATGGAAGATCACATGTGAGGGGACAGCCACCTGGGATAAGGGGTGATTTCATCAGAAGAGATGCAGTATTCACCCTTTTCCCCTGAAGAGAACTCCAAGATACCCAAACTGCTAATGACATACTGTCACTCTAAACAAATTTCCATGCATACCTCCAACATTTACAGCTCACAGGAAACGTCTTTTGTTTCTGACATTTCTGTATGTGAAGTTTTTGAACATCATTTTGGAAATCCAATTGCATCTATGGACGTGAGCTCCCATAAATCCTCAAGTACTGAGACAACGAAGAAGAAGAGGGAAGAGTTACTGCAGATTAAGTCCAAAGACCAATATGCAGACTAGTTCACACTGCATTGCCCGAGACATTTAAAAATGGAAACCTTAGCATTCAGAAAGGCAGTATGGAAGAGAACCGCAAAGGAGAAGATGGGCACCTTTCTGCGGTGGCTCACGAACGTGAGTTACAGACACCGTCATGGCGGGAAAGAAGGAGAAGTGCGGCAAGCATACTTGGAGCACCGAGAAGCACAGCAGAGCTCCAGAATGTACAGTCATGTCAGGAAGAAGCATTCTCCGGTCCAGACCATGAAAGGAAGCCAGCGAGTAAACGCAGAGCCTCAGGGAAGGCTGAAGAGACGCCTGCATTGCCTGGGAAGCTAATTCAGAGAGGAACTTCACCTCAGAGACACACCATAAGTTGAGGACACCACAAACCACTGGTGAGTCAGTCCAGAGCCATTGAGTACCGTGCGGCGTACCGACAAACAAGAAAGCAAGTGAATGAAGCATGTAAGATTGATATTTCTGACAATAATCCAAGCCGATTTAAACACAGGCAAAACCTAATGTTAGATCAAGGTTTAAGAGAAAGAAGATTTGAATACAGACACGAAAAAGTGCAACAACGAAATCTGAATAATTACATATGCACGAGATGTCAATGTGGGGGAGAGCTGAAACAAGTGTTACCCTAAGCAAATACATTGGACAGAAGAAAGCAGATGGTGATGTGAAATATTGAAAGTAACAGTAAAGCCAATGGACAAGCCCTGGTAAAGAGAAGGCACCAGGCAGTTAACATTTGGGGTAAAGATACCAGGCAGGGGGTGATAGCAGGGGATCTATAATACCTCCAGAGAAAGGATTCCTGGCAGGGGAGTATACCAGGCAATCCCCTGAAATTATGAAAAGATTGGAACATGGTGGCAGGATTCCTGGCAGAGGAGTATGCCAGGCAATCCCACAGACATTGGTATGGTGGATTCAAAGCTCTGTTGGCGATGTGGTCACTTTGAAGGGACATTGGAACACATGATTTGGGACTGTGTTAGAGTGAGGACCTTTTGGAATTAGGTGTGCAGGATATTGAACCAGGTGCTGAGGCGGGATTGGATGTTTGATTTTGAGACCCTGATATTAGGGGACAATGCCCTTTTGGATGATCTCAGTAACCCAGAGAAGAAGCGGCTGTTTAGAGCTGCAATAGTAGCAAAAAGGCAGATTCTAAAGGGTTGGAAATCTATGCCACCTCCAAAGGTGGATGCTTGGATTAATGACTTTAACAAGCTAGCTATGATTCAAAAGGCCGTGCATTCTCACCAAAACAAATATCTGTATGAGAATATCTTGGACAGATGTATGAATCTAAACCTGTAAACAGGGAATTTAGTGTATACTGTTTCATGCATAAGGATTTTTTTTATAACATTGTTTCTTTCCAATTTGCCTTGATTTACAAGTTATACTGTTCATACTGTCTGTTGTGTATTGCAAATAGTTGTAAATATACAATAAAAACCTAAAAGCGTTGTCTCCCCTGGCTTTTGATGTGGATGCGAAAAAATGTCACCTCTATGTTAACGTTGTCTGGACCAAGAGGCACTATAAAGTTGGGAGTTAATGGGATAAGGCGCCCCCTTAACAGGTCAGACCAAATATGCCTGCCCACTCAGCACCTGGTAGTCCTCTGCTATGTAATGTAAATTGACAAGTTGCCCACAGAACTTGGCTGCTTATTTTGTTCTTGTGGCTGCTCCATTGAGAAAGAGTGAAGGGAAACAAGTTGGTTAAATATTACTCAGCCTGTCTGATTTCAAAGATAGCGTTTTACTGTATTTTAAAATTACCCACCAAATTACATTTGCTTCACAGTTGTGAAATGTGCTGCTCCTAAAAGGTTGCATGCATTCTCTTTACCTCTTTACTGTATCAAAATAGTTTAAACTGTCAACGAAATATGGAAATGTATTTTTGGACTGTTGTCAAAATATATGCCTAGTCTGTGCCCAAACACTGAGGGCTAAAATACAACAATGGTAGCAAGCTACTGCAGGGAAAAAAGGGAGAAACCCCAAATTCCCTTAGAGAAAGGCGCAACACTTTTCTGAACACACAGGAATGACAGCAGATTATTAAACTGAAACGCATGCACGTTCCAAGACATCTGTAACTCTTAGTACCACCTTTGAGCACACAAGATTGCCTTCATTCAGTAGTACAATAGGACAGTGCTTTGCTCATATTTTAGACTGACTGTGTCTTGAGATTTTAGCCAAGCTTGAGCCAGTCACTAGGCCAGAGCCAGCCCGAACTCTGCCTGGCTGTCTCACCCCTGCTTCAGACCTCACTAAACAACTGATTTGAAAAGCATAGAATAGTATGGGAACTAATATTTCCAATGTCAGTATATGTGGTTATATTCCTGCCTATCTACCTAAAAAGTTTATTCATCAGGAAGGAATGGGAACAAACTTTGATCTTTATATACAGTCCACAGAACGCAAAGCTAAATTCCAGCTGGGCGTATTTTCCACAGCCCTCTCCCTCGTTAGAAACATCAGGATTATTAAATGTTTCAGGGAGAGCCCCGAACAATTCCCATTTGCAAAGCATGCAAGGCGTCTGGCCAATTCCATAATATGCTTTCTCATGTCCACAACGTGGAAAGAGTTGATTTATTCTTGTCTGCTTCTTGCAACCAGTCCCAGTACCCTGCAGTGAACCTACAGCAGGATGTGCTTTCTAATATTACCTTACACTGGTACGTTAAGGTACAAACATAAAAGTACTGCATGGAAGCTCCACTCTTCTTCTCACCAGCTTCAAACATCTCCTTCAAAAGGAAATATAATGGTATATAGAAGTGTAGGAAGCACTCAACTATTGTGGGGCCGGTGGTGGTCACACGGCCTGCCTCACTGGTGCTGGGAGGCCCAGAACCATGTTGGTGTGCCGGGGTCACCCGAATTTATAGGTGTTGCAGGGCAGGGACACAGTCTGGGTGCCGGAGCACCTCAGAGGCTGGCAGCATCCTGGATGGTGGGTGCCTGGGCTGGACCCACGGCACCAGGCTGGTCTGGGGGGCCCAGACCATCAGGGACCTGCAGGGCTGTGATCAAATGGCGTGGGCCTGCAGGCTAGGGCTGCATGACCTTGATCACATGGTGTAGGCCTGCAGGGCCAGAATGAGATACAGAGACAACAGAAGTTCCATGGTTGGAGTCTGCAGCCGTTCTGCTGCACGTGCCTGTAGGGGCTTCTTTTATCAGCTTGGGCCATGACACAGTCATGGCACATCTTAATAGGGCAGTACACGTGGGAGGGACACATTAACTTAAAATTGCAATACACTTGGGAAGGTCACACATCACACTCCTCCTTTTTCATGATGAACAAAACAAACATTGCTGAAACATTAATGATTACCACCCCCCATTACATACAAATGATATCATATGCCACTGACACATATATAGTCATCTGTACCCATACAGCCCCCTCCCCCCCTTTTTCTTCCTGCACTTATCAGAACTACCCTGTCTGCTGCCTTAAACCTAGCACTTGCAAATTGCTGGCTACACTACCGTTTGTTGCCTTTATTATTTATTTATTGTTATTTATCTGTTTCTCCTCTGCTTCGCACTTTCCACTTCTCCCCCTTCCATGCACTTTTCCCCTCCCCCTTTCCCATGCACTTGCACATTCTCAATGTCACTGGCCTAGTAAGATCGTTGTTTTGTTCTCCCCTGTTCCCCTCCCTTGCCTTGTTGCGCTCTGAAACACTTGTGTACGAGCGCGATAGAAATAAAATATCAATATCAATAGGGACTTGGGTAGTCGCAGACATAACACATATTAACACACTCTAAACAAACTCAGTGGGTGACAGTTGTTGGTGGTGAACTGCCGATGGAATGTTGGCAGTTCTACCACATTTCACAAGACCCTTTATTAACCTGCGGTAAGTGGAACTTCCACTGAATGATGCCATTGCCAGCAGCTGGCACCATTTAGAGCATGCCTTCAAAGGAGGGGAGCAGAGCTTCACATACATTTAACTGGGACCACTATAAGCATATAATCTACATGCAGGCTCACAGCATCTAAACCCATGTTTGTTGAGTCTTTTCCGAGCACTTGCAGGACTGCAGGAGACCAGTACACCTTGCATCAGTGTCCTTTCAGGATGATCATTACCACGGGTCCAGGTCATGGGTGGCACCCTTCTTTTCCTTGGCTACGCTCCCACAGGCAGGAGTGTCACTTCACTGCAGTGGCACAGGAGGACGCACAAGCATTCCTGCAGAGCTGGAACCCTCCATTGCCCATTGCACTGCTTCTTGGTGGCGGGTGTCAGGGGTGCATGTGTTGGTTGGCCAGACACAGGTAACATGGTGTCTGGGCCACCTTTTCTCCTCCCCCAGGAGGGAGTGTTGCTCTCTCTTTCCTTTTCCCGCAACCACTGTGGCAGGGTGTTACTGGGGGCAGGGTGTCGCTGGCGGCAGGGTGTTAGGGCCACTTGCTGTGCAGGCGGGGCGGCACTAGTGGCAGGGTGTTAGGGCCACTTGCTGTGCTAGCAAGGGTGACACAAGTTTCTGGGCGTTGAGGCCATTTGCTGTTTGGTCCTCTCTCCCAGGCAGGAATGTGGGCAGGAAGCTGCCAGCAGCAGAGGGCACACACCAGGGGCAGGGTGCTGGGGCCACTTGATGCTCCTTTTTCTCCCCCAGGTGGGAGTAGTGCCTTAATGGAGTGGCACCATCCATTCTTCTCTCCCCCACAACCCTCATGCAGGAGCACTTCATTGTTATCCTTGGTAGCTGGGCTCACTCTGCTGGATGTGTGCACTCTGCACCTTTTATTGCCTCCTTCACCTTCACTGCACACGTGCCAAAGGGGGAAAGATAGCATTGGCACAGCAGGGTGCACTTCATCTCCTACATTGGAGCTTTGCCTATTTCACTGCCGGCCAAGTTCCATCACTGGAGTACTCTCCTTACCACTTGCTCTGACATGGAGCTCCGTATTCAATAACTGCCACTGGCCAGGGATCTTTGCTGGGGTGCTCACTTTCACCGCTCCGTCCTGAGTATACACCAGTCACTGGCACTGCCTGGGTCCATAGGGAGGGGCACACGTCATCAAGCTTCGAGGTCAGGAACACTTTCGTTTCAACGTGGCCCCGGGGTCTGCAGTGGGCCATTTACATGTGGTTAATTACGTGCCGAAGTGGAGCTCATCAAAAACCTCACCGCCTCCTGACCCGGGATATTTTCCTTCAGCTCCGACAACAGAGGCCGGAACACCCACAACATTCACGACCAGGCAGCTGCCCGGGATATCTGAATGCAGTTGGAGTATAAACAAAATATGAACAAATGCGCAAGGGCCCTTGCGTGGCAACACCCTGTAGTGGCTTCACATAAGACACTGCACAGAATGATGATTGTGGGAGGGTTTATTACATTGATTGCTCACAAATCAAGGTGTTGATCGTAATCAGCACACTGCCATTAAAGTTCTCTTCATAATGTACAGTAGTTGCTTCACTACTGATATGCACAGTTATAGGGCATAGGCTGCCCTTAGTGTGGTGTCACGTGCCCCTTACGTAGAGGGTCACGTGACGCGGAAATAATAAAGGAACCACCGGAACTGGCGTAATAACGCCAGTCCGGGTTTAAGCACCTCACGAACGAGTCGTGTCTTTCTTGCGCTGCGGCCTTCCCCGCGCAGCGCCATCAAGCAGGCCCGCTCACGCTCCCCAGCTGCTGCTGGGCCTCATCAGCAACATCACACTGGCGACGAAGCCGGTTTCGGACCCAACACGGATCCGCGCCTCCTCCACACGCGGAGCTGCGCACCAACGCCCGCACCGGCGCCACACCTCCGACACAGCCACACGCCGCGGACGTCACGTGGCTGTGTATAACACCTGCACATGTCGGCTGAAGCCCCGCAGATACTCAGGACCGGGGCTCCCACACGCTGCATGAAGAAAATAAAACGTCATTCAACACTCCTCCTGCATCTCCTGGAGAAGTCTGGCGGGTCAAAGCAGGTACTACGCAGCCGAACACACGCCGGTTGCACTGCCCCCTACGGTGTTGAAGTGACACCTCTGGCACCGCCACCTAAGGCCTGCGCCCCAACTCTAAAAGGAACACGCAGAAAACCGACATGTCCAGCCCAAGCACCAGCCCCGTAAGGACTAGCATGAGTTCATCCTCCAGGAGGAGCCTCTCCAATGAGCATCCCGACCCAGCACAGACAACATTCATGCTGCCGTTCGACCCATTCACCACGGGAGCTAGTGGGAAATCTGGCTTCAACAATTTGAGATGCATCTCGAAGCCAGAGAGATCACCATGCCAAAGAAGATGCGCACTTTCCTCCTACTCAACATCGGAGCAGCGGCCCTGCACCTCTTCAACGCCACACCGAACCGCGGTAACGTAGACAACTATGACGCAGCGAGATCAGCACTCACTAAAATGTTCAAACCTGATCTCAACCCAGACTATGAACGTTTCCACTTTTGCATGGCGAGGCAGCGGGAGAAAGAGACAGTGGACAAATTTCACGTTCGCCTTCGCGAAATGGCAGTAGGCTGTGAGTTCCCAGACGAAGAATTCGCCATCCGCCTCCAGATCATCAACGGGATATCCTCTGAAAAATTGAGAAGGGCCATACTATCTGAAAGGAACATACGCCTGTCACGCATCCTCGAAATGGCGCGCCTCCGCGAGCAGACGGAAGACCAGGTAGCGATAATGGAAGCAGCAATCCAAAGACTGCCACTGGACAACCCTGGACCCGCAGAAGACGTAGCGCCCATCTCCAGACACCAGAACATTCGCACGAAGCAGGGTCTGAGGCCCCACCCATCACAGGGGCGAGACAAGAGCTGCAAATGGTGCGGAGGCCCGTGGCACAAAGGCGATTCCTGCCCCGCATGGGGATCGACGTGCAGGAAATGCAATTGCCTCAACCACTTTGCCGCGGTCTGCCTGAACCCGCCTGACAAAGACTCAGCCCCGCGCCCGACGCAAGAACGCCGGAAAAAGTTTGCGCCCAGAGAATCCTCCCACCAACAAGCACGTAAAGGAAAAGCCAGAGCCGTCGATGAATCCCAAAGGTCCCCAGACACGAGCGACAGCGACGACAGCGACAGCAGTACATCCCCCGAAAGGAGAGACAAAGGAAGACGGAAAAAGGGAAGCAGACAAGTACATCGCATACACCTAATATCTGCAGTAGAACCACATCGGTCACGACAGAGGAAAAGACCGTCGTGCACTGTTCTCTCCAATGGGGAACCACTAAAAGTGGTCATTGATACTGGCGCAACAGTGAACGTCATGCCAGTGGTAGCATTCAACAGACTTCACCCGAAACCCAACCTTCACCAGAAGAAGGTCAGGCTGTATGCCTACGGATGTAAGAAAACCCTCCCCGTGCGAGGGTCGTTCAAGTCAGACTTTGCCCACGAGAACACCAACTGCCGTGCACGCATATATGTAGTGGACGCCAGCTGTGAGACGCTACTGAGCTGCAAAACGGCAGAGAAGCTGAAGCTAATACATTTCGCTTTCGGCCTCCAACACGACAAACTCAACAACCTACTAAGACGACACAGAAAGCTGTTCCAGGGCATCGGGTGCCTCAAGGGGAGAACCATCAAGCTTCATATAGACCCCACTATTGAACCGAAAGCAGTTCGACACAGACAGATTCCATTCCACCTGAGAGGCGCAGTAGAAAAGGAACTGGCCAAGCTTGAAGAAGAAGGGATCATCGAGAAAACATCCGGACCGACTCCGTGGGTCTCACCCATGGTAGTAGCTCAAAAACCCAAACAGCCGAACGCATTAAGAATATGCATAGATATGAGGCTTCCCAACGTAGCGATTGGGAGGGAACGACATGTAACCCCCACGATTGACAAACTCATCGTAGACCTCACCGGAGCAACAGTCTTCAGTAAACTTGACCTCAGATCAGGCTATCACCAGCTAAGACTATCCAAGGAGTCAAGATACATTACCACTTTTTCGTCTCACCTCGGCCTGATGAGGTACAAACGGCTCAACTTTGGAATATCATCTGCCGCAGAAGTGTTCCAACATGAAATCCGCAAAGTCATCACAGGATTAGAAGGAACCACCAACATCAGTGATGATATCCTTGTATACGCCTCAAACAAAAGTGAGCACCATCGACGTCTAGCGCCAGTCCTGAAAAGACTCGAGGAAGCAGGCCTGACACTCAACGCAGAGAAGTGCGAATTCAGCAAAAGTGAACTATGTTTCTTTGGCTACATTTTCAGCGCAGAAGGCGTGTCCCCTGACCGTCCAAAGTGCGAGACATAAAGGACTCCAAAGCGCCACAATCAGCCTCCGAAGTGAGAAGCTTCATGGGGATGGCAACCTACTGCGCACGTTTCATTCCCGACCTCGCAAGCATCGCGAGCCCGCTCAGGGAGCTGACAAAGAAAGACCAGAAGTGGGATTGGACCGCAGCTCATCAACAAGCATTTCAACAAATCAAGGACACTCTATCTGCCTCCACCACCATGGCCTTCTTTAACATAGAAAGGCAGACTGAACTCCTCGTTGATGCCAGCCCAGTTGGCCTGGGGGCGGTGTTAACCCAAACGGATAACGAAGGTAAAGTGTTCCCCATCGTGTTTGCCAGCAGAGCACTCGCAAAACCCGAACAGAACTATGCACACATAGAGAAGGAGGCCCTAGCCATCTTGTGGGGATGCCGCCATTTCAAAATGTACCTGCTAGGCAAGCAGGCGAAAGTCTTCACTGATCATAAACCCCTGATCCCGATCTTCCGAGGCTCTGCCCCCCACCCGCCTGCACGCATAGAGAAATGGATTCTGCAGCTACAGCCGTATAACATCGAGGTGGAGTATCGCCCAGGATCGGACAACCCGGCAGACTACCTGTCCCGCCACCCGAGGCCGGCTACCGACAACGAACAACACCATGCGAAGGAGACCGATGAGCATGTCTGTCATGTAGTTGCCTGCGCAAGACCGCGAGCCCTGACACTGCAGGAAGTGGTGCGAGAGACAGAGGAGGACACCATCCTACAGCACACGACCGCGGCTATCCATTCTGGGAATTGGAAAAACTATCTCATGTCGATAGCCCAACGCACAGCATCGGCACAGATCAAACTCAGAGCGCTGTTCGGGATCAGACATGAACTCTCAATAGCCCCGGAAGGGGTGCTGTTAAAAGGGCACCAAGTCATATTGCCAGAGTCTCTGGAGGAAAGAGCTCTCAGGTTAGCCCACATCGTAAAGTCAACAGCATACCTCAAATCCAGGATGTGGATGCCGAACATGCAGCAAAGAGTAGTGGAGCTGGTAGAGTCCTGCGCGGCCTGTCAAGCATCCAGGAGGCCTGAAAACCCTGAACCGATCAGCAGTGTCCCAAGAAGCTGCAAACGCTGGGACGCAGTCAGCATGGACCACTGCACCATCGCCGGCGAAGGTTACCTGCTCGTGATAATCGACGAGTTTAGCAGATATCCTGAAGTAGAGCACGTAGCCTCTACTAACGCCGAAACCACCATCCTCGCGCTGGAAAAGATAATTGCTACTCATGGAATTCCGAGGAAAGTAAAAAGCGACAACGGGCCATCCTTTACCAGTCAGGAGCTACGCGTATACTTCAAAGAAGTGAACGTCAAACACCAGCGGATCACCCCGAGATGGCCCCAAGCAAATGGAGACGCTGAACGATTCATGGGGTCGCTCAACAAGGTCATCAGAATTGCCAAAGAACAAGGGCACCGTGGCTGAAGGCAGTATATCGGTTCTTGAGAACACACAGACAAACCCCGCACTCAGCCACCGGGATCAGCCCCGCTGCCCTCATGTTCGGGGTACCCATACAAGCAGAGCTTCCCATACACCCCCACTGGACAGCCCCAGAACCGGACATCCCAGCAATAGACGCAAAACGGCTAAGGCGGAATGAACAAGAGAGGATCACCAGGCGAGCCTGCCACCGAGAACTGACCCCAGGAGACACCGTCATTGTCAAGAACCGTGCACCGCCCAAGAAAATGTCCCTCAATTTCGAGGTTCGACCGTGGACAGTCAGTACAACCAACCTTAGCATGGTCACCGCCACCCGAGGGGGAGAGACAGTGACAAGAAACGTGTCGCACTTCAGGAAAGTACCCTCAGAAATGTGGGAAGAACCGTCAACGCCCCCGAGAGGGGAAGAAGGAAGAGCGCCGCAGACGCCTCAAGGACCGACACCACTGGGTAGTCTGGCCACACCAAGAGATCCAGACAGACCACACCGGCCAGATGAGAGAACCGAAGTGGAAGCCACCAAGGAAGACACGCTCAGGGAAAGAAGCACCCGCTACCGTCTGAGAGAAAGACCCAAACCGTCGTCCCGCCTCCAGGGATATGTAGTGGACGGAGTCTATCGTCAGAAACCCAAGCCAAGATGAACCCTGAAAGCAGTAAACAAGAGCAGGTGCATTGCGATTGTGTATTACTTTATATGTTATATCAGTTCACAATGGTTTGTTGTTAACAGCCGTATAAATACCTCCAGGTTGGGGAGGAATGTGGTGTCACGTGCCCCTTACGTAGAGGGTCACGTGACGCGGAAATAATAAAGGAACTACCGGAACTGGTGTAATAACGCCAGTCCGGGTTTAAGCACCTCACGAACGAGTCGTGTCTTTCTTGCGCTGCGGCCTTCCCCGCGCAGCACCATCAAGCAGGCCCGCTCACGCTCCCCAGCTGCTGCTGGGCCTCATCAGCAACATCACACTTAGCATTTGTTTTTGTAGTTAATGGAAGGCCCAAGCCTTGACAGGAGGAGCACCGGGGATTGTCCGCTTTGTCACTTGGGCCGCTATCCTCTGCTGTGCTGTACGCCAAATTGCACACATCCGCATTTCAGTCTCGCTAGATCACTGCGCGGGTCATGATCTTGTGAGGCTGCATCTCTACACACCCCTTTGCAATACAGTACACCACTTTCAAGAAATACATTTTCCTAGACAGCACTCTATCAAAACCTTTGCAGTATTTCAATGGCATGTTCAATGTGGTCGTGATCTCTCGAGGCTGCATCTCCACACACCCCTTTGCAATACAGTACACCACTTACAAGAAATTCTTTTTCATAGACAGCACTCTATCAAAACCTTTGCAGGTTAATTCGTTGGCATGTTCAATGTTTAAAAAATAAATAAAATTGAAACATTTTGAAAAGTGGCAGTTGGTTGTTTGGATTTTACATCTGACGGTTGCACATCAACAAGTATACCACAGCCCAAACAGGGCTGGAGGGTTGTTATCCTACCATCATAATGACACATATTTGTATATCATTTTCCTTTTATCAGGTAAGCAAATCTTCACTGCAAGTATAATATTCAAATTTATTTCACATCTTTTAAGAAAAAAGGCTTAGACGAATGAACACGAGTCCACCTTTGCATAGGACACTGGAGTCACGCTGCAGTGCTGTACACCACTTTTCAAGAACGTTCATTTTGGCAGTGGGGTGGTTTTACATGTGGACTATACATGCCATTCTCAGATGTATATGTTGTCATCTGAAATGGCTCACACTGTGATTGGAACTGCAGGTCTGGCACCACCAGGGCCTATTCACTAGCGGGCGAGGCGCCACATAAATTAATGAATTATTCACTAGTCCAGTACACAGTTACTCTCAACGGATACGGAAACTAATGAGTTATGTTTCCTTTTCTCAAAATAAATGATGTTCTGATCGCAAACAACACTTCAGCTCTTCAAACAGCTCATAAATAATGATCTGTTTCACGTGTACTGTGCTGTGTAATGTACATAATGCTGACTTGCCACCGCGCATAGACTATGATCATGGAAATGTAACAACACACAATCATCTAGTACAATGTACAAGTTACATTTGCCCAATACCCCAAAAAAAGGAATTACAATTTTACACTTGTTTGTGTTAGCACACTCCAGAAAGCCAGTGTGTGATGTGTGTGGGGCCTGGTCCAGGTCAAGCCCCAGATCGATGAATAAATGGACAAGGACACCGATCTGCCACTTATTAGGCAAACACACGTGACTGCAGGATGCAGTCATCTTAAAGGAACACACCACACTCCTCCCTTTTCAGATTTTTTTTAAACAAACCACAAACAGAATATGGGCACTTGTGGCATTACACCAACCTTCATATTAGATACATACATTCAATGACAGATACATAAGTTCAACAATACCAACTGAAGAATTGCACCAACTGGTGCCCTCTGGCAACAGGGAAAGTCCACTTCCATCGCCTTTCCCCTCCCGGATGGTCCTCCACCGAGATCAAGCCTCCTCCTTGGTCAGTCGGGCTATCTCCCCCATCGCTGGATGCCGGACTCTCTTGGCTCATAGCTTCTCTCTCGCTGTTGATGCTCGGTCCCTCAGCGTCGATCCGGGCTCGACTCTGGGGATTGTCCCATCTTCCTGAATATACAGGAATTCCTTGTCACCGCTGTGTTGCCATCCGATGCGGTCACCATTGATCCTTTAGTGTCCATCACTCTGAGGGGAGTCGGCTCGTGGGACAGAGACATCTTGCTCACATGTTTCTTGTTCTCACCAGTACCGATCCCTCAAGGCGGTCGCTCCGCAGACTCCTCCGGGCATTCTCCCTCTCGTTTGCCCTTTTACTTCCTTCATATACTGCAGCATCATTGATGACTCTTGGTGTGTGTGTCGTGTGGTCTGGGAGAAACCCTTGCGGGCACCGTCAAAACAGTGCTTCAGCGGGGGCCACACCTGTGGAGCACTGAGTCGCACGTACTCTGCCAAAAACTTGTATAGGGCGCGTCTCTCGCACTCCCCTTGCCCGTGGGCAATCCGGAAGACCTTATTCAATGTCCTCATTACTCTCTCGGCATCCCCGTTTGCTCTCGGCCACAGTGGCGTGATCTTTCAGTGGGCACCCCTGTAGTCGCACAGATACTCTGCAAATCCTCTTCCTTGAAGCAGAGGCCCGCTGTCGGAGCATATTTCCACTGGAAGTCCATGCGTGGCAAAGACCCTCTCCAATGCCGGAATTAGGTCCTCCAGGGCTGTGGATTCAACGAACTCTACCTCGAGGTACCTTGACCACTGATCAACGAGGACCACAAAGTGGTTGTTTCTGCAGGTCGATCCAAAGTCAATGGGCCTCATTCCGAGTATGGCGGTAAGGGATAGCGGCCACCGGTAACGAGACCGGTGGCGGTATTCCCTTACCGCCATACTCCGAGTTCCCTCTGCGTCCTCGCCTTTAACGCCTGCTTTGAGCAGGTGTTAAAGTCGAGGGCGCAAAGGGGCCTCCAAGCCAATAACGGTGACCGTAATGAACGGTCACCGTTATTTGCATCTTCCCCATTCCCATTGAGCCCTATGGGGGCTCATTTGGGAATGGGGAAGAGCCTTGGTGAATGGGGAATTACCGCCCCGCCAACCTTGGAATGGGGCGGTGATTCCGCCATCCACCAAGGCGCTGCCGGTCCGGGTACGGCATCAACCAAGGCGTTAATAGCGCCATTGGTTAGCGCCGTACTCGGAATGAGGCCCAATGTGTATTGTGCCCCATGGCACACAGCTCCTCTCCATTGACTTGATCCGGGGCTCTTGTCTGTGCAGGAGCACTGCTTTGCACCACACGCAGTTGCAGACAAAATCTTCCACCCGATTTTCCAGGCCCAGAAACCATACCTTCATATGGTGCCGGGCCTTGGTCTTCACCACACCGGGATGACCCTTGTGTGCCAGTTCCAGCGCTTTGCCTACAAGGCTGGTGGGAATCACCATCTTCGTGCCCCTTAGTACCAGGACATCTTCCAGAAATGTGAGTTCTCCCCTGACTCTCCACATCTGTTCTAGCGTCATTCTGGCCTCTGTGGTCCGTGCCTCAAACTTTTCGAGGACTCTCCTCCATTCGCCTCTTGTTTCAGCAGCCTGCAGAATCCTGAAGCACTCGTCATCGTGCACCCGCTAGACTGTTTATGTACTCATCCGTTTCCACCTCTTCAGTACTCTCGACATCCGGGCTAGGGTGGCGTGACAAGTAGTCTGCAGCGTTGGTGATCCCCAGGCAAAACGTAAGTTCAACATCATACTCCTGTAGAGAGAGCAGCCACCTCTCGATTCTCGCTGGCGGCTTGGAGGAAGACCCGGTAATGATCGGTATCAGAGGGGCTTATGGTCCGTTATGACCTTCATGGGTTTGCCGTATATATACAGATGGTAATGCCTGCACCTCCAGAGCCTCTCTTTCAATTTGTGAGTATCTCTGCTCGGTCGCTGAGAGTGCCCGGCTGGCAAAGGCCACAGGACGGTCCACACCGTTCTTGCACGGCTGCATAAGCACAGCCCCTAAACCGAACGGGCTGGCGGCCACTATGATGTCTGAACTCTTTTCCGGATCGAAGAACGCAATTGTGACCTCTGCTGTCAAAGCTGCCTCGATGTCATCGAACGCACTTTGTTCGTGCGCCGTCCACCTCCACGTGCACTCTTTCTTCGTTAGACTCCTTAGTGTTTCGGCAAGGGTGGCTAGGTTCCGTATGAGCCTGCCACAGTACGTGGCCATCCCTAGAAAGCTACGCACCTCTGGCACATTCACCGGGGCACAGGCTTCCTTGATGTCCTTTACTTTCGCCGGATCAGGGGATATGCCACCCTTCTGGAACACAAAGCCAAAAAACTCGATTTTCCTTTGCATAAATTCACATTTGTCTCGGTGCAGGGTGAGGCCTATATGTTGAAGGCGGTGCAGAACGCTCTCCAGTCTCTCTAGATGATCTTGCTCCGACCTCGCATAGACCATGATGTCGTCACTGATGTGGATTTCTCTGTGTAGCCGGCCCCGCTAGCGCCCCCCTGATGGTGTTTTGGAATACCTGTGCAGCTGAGGAAATCCCAAAGCTCAAGCGCTTGTATCTGTACAAGCCTTTATGGGTGCTGAAAGTGGTAACGTAGAGCGACTCTGCATCAAGCTCAAGCTGGTGGTATCCAGCACGGAGATCCAACTAGGAGAAATAACGGGCATTCTGGAGATCAGCCAGCATGTCGTCCAGGGTGGGCGTGATGTGTTGCTCCCAATGGATTGCTCTGTTCGGGAGACGCATGTCCACGCAGATGAGTATAGCATCTGGTTGTTTGAGCGTTCTTGCACTCACAATCGGTGAAACCCATGGAGTCGGACATTCCACCTTCTCAATAATGTGAAGTGCGATCAGCTTGTCAAGCTCCTGCTCTACGCGTTCCCTCAGGTGAAATGGGACCCTGCGATGCTTCAAAGCAATCGGTTGGTCCATGTTGTCGATGTGCAGCCACACCAGGTCTCCCACCAGTTTCCCAATTCCGGTGAACAGCTTTGCATATCTGGCGAGCAGCGTCTGGATGTCCTCAAGGTACACTCCAAACACGAAGTTCACAATGTGCAGAGCCTAGGTGGCAGCGCCCCCTAGTAGAGTCACCTTGCTCACCTTGGTGACAAAAAAAACGGGCCCTTATTGACGTGTCTTCATGAGTGACGCAAGCCAAGAACGTGCCCTCCAGGGGCAATGGTTGTTTCCTGCTGAATGTAAAAATGTGCACGTTTGTCTTTCTTAGGGGTGGTGCGCTGTCCAGCTGTCGGTAATTGTCCTCCGCCGAGATGCTCACACAGGCGCCGGTGTCAATCAACACGGGTATCAGCAGGTCACAGAGTCAAATTACGTACCTGGGCTGACGCCGTTTTGACTATTGCAGCACTGACATGCTCGAAATGAAGAAGAAATCCTCCTCATCTTCTTCCGGGTCCTCATGCTTGTCCTCCTTCGCCCATGGTTGTTCGACTTGCGCTACCTTGAGCTGTGACCTCTGCATCCCGGGTCTCAGGGACACCTGGCCTCTTGAATGAGTAGACGGTGCTGGTGCTTTGCAGCCATGTGCAAAATGGTTCGCTACGCCACAGCGACCACACACATAGCCTTTTGCTGGGCAGTCTTTGGGGTGAGGCAGTTCATAACCATAGTTGAGGCATTGGGACGTGTCCCCCCTTTGTCTTCCTTTCTGCTCCACTGGTGGCGTGGGTCGCTCCTTTGAAACTGCGTCCATCCTACCACACACGCATTCTCTAGCTTGACTGCCTTAATCGCAGAGCATATCTTATTCACACGGACAACCACCAGCTCATGGGAGTGTCCAAACTCCAGGATGCGGTGAGCGTGATTCCAGTCTCGCGCAATATCTGACGCCGCAGCTTGATCTTGAGACAGCCCTGTATGACCTGTTGGCGCACCACATGCTCGAGGTCAGGCCAGGCACACACTACTGACATACGGCCTACTGTGAAAGGCGTCAAGAGATTCCCCTTCTTTCTGCACAGCAGTCCTCACGAGGGTCCTCTCATAGTCCACATTCACCATGGGCTCAAAGTACTCCAGCAGAACCGCCTTGGCTGCTGCAAAATAATCGTCCACAGGTTATAGAGTCTCAAAGGTGTTGCTTACCCCCGGGACGGCTGAGTATGGCATGATAGACTTCATTGTTTCATCATCTTCATCCGTGTCCTTCAAAAACATGTCCAATCTTGTCACCCATGCGATCCATCTGGGAACTAGCGATGACAGGGCCCCTGAAATATCAAATTCTTGTAAAGGGCTGAGTTGCGCTGACAAGCGCGGTAGTCTGGCAGGCTGCAGTGCTTCACCTTCCACCCCCATGGTTATTTGCTGCAGTAGACCATCGTAGAATCAGACCCAGGGCCTACTGGCGAAGGATGCCCCAGCGAAAATGGTCCAATGTGGGGTCAGGGCGCACAAGCACTCACCTCCTGAACTGCAACCCTGCCCAATGTTGGCCTCCTGGGTGGAGGCTGTTCACCGGGGTGCCCAGGCACTCCTCAGAGGGGCCGCAATATGCAATGGCGCTGGCAGTGCGTGGCACTGGATTGGTGGCAGCACGTGGCGTTAGACTGGGGGCAGGATTGCCCTTTTCTGGAAGCTGGTGGCACAAGGTGCACAATGAGGGGTTTCCTTACAAGGAGAAGAAACATCGGGTCCTGCACGGAGCACGTGGCACCAAGCCACGGGGGGCAGGATTAGGCCTGCCCAGGTTGATGTCACTATCTGGCCACTACCAAGCAAAAAGAGAAGAAAATTAAAAAAAAAACATTTTTTTTAAATGTCCCCGCTCCGTGGACCGAAGTGGGGTAATGCCCCCCTCCCCCTCGGTTCCCTTTGCATGCTCGGCTTACACCATGAGCTGTGAGGCACGAGGCAGGGCAGGGGAGATGGAGGAGGGGCCACGAACTTGCCGGGTTGCCGGCTGGCACAGTAGACCTTCTGCAGGCAAGAAAGGCAGCATGCCTTCACGAGCGGGGGATCCGGCTTAGTCGCCAATGTGATGTGTGGGGAGCCTGGTCGAGGTCAGGACCTAGAGCGAGGAATAAATGGACAAGGACACCAATTTGCCGCTTACCTTTATTAGGTGAACACACGTGACTGCAGGATGCAGTCATCTTAAAGGGACACACCACAAGGTGTATAGGTGATAATAAGTCTTGACTCATGTTATATCATTTAACTGTTCTGGAGAAAATAAACAGGCCGTGGATATTAAATGGTCTCTGATTGTTTTCCGTCTGTTGCTCATCCGTACAGTCTACACCCGCCAACAGCCACAATACCGTCTACACCCACCTACAGGCCTACTACTGCATATGCTCAATATTGAAAGTCTATTTGTGATATGAGATTGTTTACATATTGCTTCTATATGGAGGTGTGGTGGCTACTGTCACTTGCAGTGCAGTGAGCAGCGATGCCGACTCAGGACAGTATCTGGGGGCATCAGGTCCAAATTTCCATCTGGGTTTGTTTGTTAATTATATGTACAGCGCGCCACACCCCGAGGTATCTGGGCGCTCGGTCAAGACAACTTAGTATACATACATACACACTTATAGATAGGTAGTGATCCAGAATACATGCAGGGTAGGGCATGGTATAGAACGCTAAATCAGACAGATAACAGTCAAGAAGCAACAATTGCTAACATAAGATAGTTGTACATATATACATATATACAGTAGTCAGTGAGAGAGTGAAAGCAAGCGCCCCCAAACAGCACGATCCTCCCCGTAATGAGAGACAATAAAGAACTCTCCCAAAATGTGAATAAGGCCAAGACAGAGTGCGGGTGAGCGTAAATGGGAGTTTATCAATCAGAATTGGGCATGCAAAGAACTCTGCAAACTCCGAGAGCGCTCTGTCTGACAATAGCAAAGACAGGCGTATATATTTACAAAAAACGTCATCAAAACCTACATACTATAGGGGGCACAAGTTCATTGGGATTGGGTGGCGACGACTAACTATAGGTGCTGCTGCGGCGTGGTTGGTCTTGGCTGGAGGACGTCACTGGTCACCCTCGTGGGTGGGGCTGGGCCTGGCAGGTCGGCTTGAGTTCATCCGGGCGGTGTTGGTGTGCCAAGGCGGCTTGTGGCAGAGACGAATGCCTTTCCTGACTTACTTGCCCTCAGCCATGCACACCGCAGTCATCCAGTCATTTACAGTGTTATTCTCTTTAGTAAATCTTTCAATAGTTTAGGCTATAGGTTAATGCAACACAGGAGGAATGCACCTTGTGAGAGGTCTGGAGGTAATACATCGAGGCCTGGTTACCCTTGTCCTGTTGACCGGGGCCATAGGTCGAGGGGCTAAGCTTCGGGGCCTGGGACGGGTGGTACAGGTCTTTCTGTCTTGTTAGAAGTTGTTATGGATGTTCCGCTGTGTGTTGTCAAAGTGTTGGGTGTCCTGATAGCCCAGAGCTATAAGTCTAAGACGGTCCGGTGGGTTGTGGGGTTTACGAGGGGGCGCGTGAGTTTAAGCAAAGGTTTACTGTCCGGTGGGTTGTAAATAATGCAGGTGGCTGGTCGCGGCCTTGGGTGCTGCAGTGGGGCTACAAATCTTTGAAGCGGCTCCAGTCTGGTCGGGGGAGGTGGGATAGCGCAGAGCGGGCCTCTGTTCTCATGCCTTGGCAGCCTTCGCAGGGTGGGAGGGGGAATGGCCTTGTACGCATTCACAAAGGTATCTCCCTCGTGTGTTGCCGAATGTAGGTAAAGACATCACGAATATTTGAACACTTTCTATAATACTTATTCAAAATCGCTTCAAGACATGCATTTAAATTTTGCTGGATGTATCTCGATTCTATCCAGTCCGCGCACCATATTTGTACATTATATTCTAGCAGCTACAATATTTTAGTTACATGCATATACATTTGCAGTAAATGAGGTAGTAGTTGGGTCGGTGGAGTACATAGAAAACGACCCGCCACTGTACGTGGCGGTGGTGGCACATAAGGGGCTGAGACATACCTACATGATAAGTACATTCTCGTGCATCCTTCACGTGAGTTCATAGTATAAATGCATTCGCTTTCTCGTGTACTCTTGCAGCATTAGCTTAGTTATGACGCAAAACCATGGGAGGTAGGTTGCCCAGTGATACATGCAACAAACAGATCCCTTGAGCGTTCCTTTATTATTAGTATTCACCTGTAATGGTGTGAGCCCGCCATTACTTATATCATGGGAGCATGCTCTCTCATTTTAATACATTCTGCAGACGTTTGTAATATAAGAGATTCTGTGGAAGAAAGTATACTTTGCAAGTGGTCTTGACATTACTATATACACATATACTAAGACTGTCTGCCATCAGATGACCATTTTACCGTTCTTCTCATTGTTCAGGCCTGCTGGCCGGGTCATGCTGATAGCGCTAGTACACTGCGGGAGGTGAATTGTTACAATGTTAGCGTATTGCGCTACCTCATGTCCGTCTTGCTCGTGGGAACGTGATCGCAGCGGATCTGCCAGGGTGCTGCGGCAACAGGGATGAAACCTCTCCAAGGGTGGGGGCCGCGCTACAGTGCGCTGAGCTCACACCATCTTTGCCAGATAGAATAATGGTTTCTGGGCCTAGCTAAATTTGTATGGGCAATTGATACGTGTGGGCAATGTCTCCAGTGGGTGAGCCCTCCACCACCTGGGCCCGGGTGGCATGAGGGAACGCCCAATGAGCCATAGCCCTCACCTGGGGAGGGAACGCAGGCGAGAGGGGTTTTTTGGACCAGTCCTCCCCTACATTTCCCCCCTTTCGTTACTTAAGTAATGAATTCTTTAGCTCTTCTATTCTCCTACATTCTGCTTCGTCCATAACCGCCTCATCCCATGCAGGAGTTCCTTTGATAGGCATCCATGCTCTGCACACTCCCCTTAAGCTCTCACCTCTCCTGGCGTATTCATCTGGAGTACACGTGAGATATATACACCCACCATCTCCCTCCAGATCCACCCAAACTTCCTCGTACCATTCTAGTATGCGGGGCTCTTTGATGGTGGTGTGCCACAGCTTATCTACAATATCCTTGTCGTGATACATGGGCACCAATTGGTACCTGGGTGTGTTATCTATCCCTGTTTGTATTTGTGCTTCTTGCATTGTTTTTATTGTACCGTGTGAGTTGCCCATTGTCACCATCATCATTGCACCATTTGGTACTGCGCTAGCACAGACTCGAAGACCCACCTGGCACAGGCAGAAAATCAAAAGGAGGAACACCACAGCTGGCATCAAAAATTTCACAGTTGTTCCAAGCCATGAGGGGACCCAGGAGAAGATGTTATCGAACCATGTACTATCTTCTGCTCCGCCTTCCATCTTCACTTTTTTCTCCTAGGTTGTGGACTGCTTCGATCACATGGGACAGGGAGCCGTTCTCTGCGTCTTCAGAAGGTACGAAAGTGCAGCAGGCACTTCCTATTTTTCGGCAAACACCGCCGTCCATCGCCGTCAACAGGTCCAGGACATACCTGTTTTGCATGGTCATCAATCGCAGAGCTCTTAATTCGACGTTTATTATGTTAAATCCTTCTTCAGTGTCGTTTGCCAGCTGAATCAATTCCCAACGGGTTATCTGAAGCCATTTTGCGTTTGCCCTTGCTTGGACACTTGATACGAGTGAGGCAAAAAAATTTTCTGCTGAGCTGAATAATCGATATTTGTCTGGGATCTGAGCCAATAGTTCTGATGATGCTTGTGAGATGTAATTTGATGCTCGTCTGTGACGGGTTAGCACCTCTCCTTTGTTTCCAGAAGACAGAACATACATTTGTGATTCTGCAGTTGGTTGAGCCACACTCTGTTGTGTGCGTTCCTGTGTCCTTTTGCTTCCACCAATGTGGCTTTCTGGTATCACCATTAGCGCTGAGTGCAGAGTGGCCATTGAGCAGCTGCCACTCCATGACGGGGGGAGGTGTAGGTATGCCTGGTTGCCACATACCCAGTACGTGTCCATGAGGGCCGCAGTCCCTTTTCTTAGATCTGGGATGGTGAGGGTTTTGTTGCACTTCTTGTTCGTCCCCATGGATGTTTTCCCCTCTCCTTCGAAACATAGTTCATAGTCTATTTCACTCTGCAGCTTGAAAGGCTTTTCGATGGGCGTAACCCAGGTTAGTTTTGAAATGTGTTCCTTCCACACGGGTGTGCACGTTTCTTCTATCCATTGCAACTTCACCGGCGCCACACCCCTCAGTGCTTCAGCTTTGCACATTACTTCTTCGTCCTTCCACTTGTTGTCAGAAAAAAGTGTCCCTCCAATTACAAAAAATGGTTCCTTCAGACATACCACCCCTGCCGGTTTTGGGTAGCACGTTTTCTCGTTCTGTAGCATCCGAAAAGTCACTTCATGTGCCTGGAAGGTGTTCTTAATTCTGCATAACGTAAGATGAAGGAGACATTGGGCATCTATAACTGGCAACTCTTTGGTAACAGTACTTTGGGTGTACCTGATGCGTGAGGAATAAGGGAGCAGACATAACAGCTCTCATTTGTTGTTTGCTTAGCTGTGGCACTCATATCTGCATACCACTTATTTGTTTGGTGGGGGTGTCGTGGGTCTTCCATTTTATCTAGACCTAGCCCATAGTACTCATCATACTTCCTCCTCCCTGTTTCCCTCTTCCGTCTGCTATTCTTGTTCCTTTGGCGCTTCCCAACCTCCTGAACGAAGGGCAAGACAAACCCCCCTTTCTCGTTCCCACCCCCCTTCACCCAGTCATCATATAATGTTTCATGTGTTGCTCTCATTCTTCGATTGTCTACGGCCATGGGGGCCGGTTGGCTGGTGGGGGTATTATACAACCAGGATATGGCAGAGGGATTTCGGTCGTTTAAGCTGTGAGCATTGTAATTAGATATCTCAGGTGGGGGCAGTGTGTTATTTTGCCTTTTACCCTTTGGGCCTCCATCTTGTGAGATGACAACATTGGATGACGTAGTATAGTAGCCCCACACAAGTTTAGTTCCATCCCATATCAAAAAATCACCTTCCCTTGTAATGGCATTGACACTTGCAGTTGTATTGGTCTCAGTAGTTGTGTTACTCCCTCCCCCCTCGTTCATCTCGATAGAGATGAACGCTATGAACCAGTATGCAACCAGACCAAACAGCAATGTGAAAAACAATACGATGCACGCAGATAGTCCACATTCATACGAATGTATGCATTTCTCAGTTAACCACTCTCTAATTCTAGTAAATCTATCCGTTGCAGGCTGCCCGTTAGATGCCATGGAAGCTCCTGTTTAAGATATAAAAGTGCATTGAGTGCATACATGTAAACATTTTGCTAGCACCATTAGTGCCAATATACATGTGACGGGGAATGGAGGTGGGTGGGGATACGGGGAGGGGTATTCACAGACAAGGGTGTATACAAACTTATAATTTTGCATTCCATTATATATATATATATACACTCAACAAGATAAAAGTTAAAAGCTGTTCCTTTTTTTTTTTTTTCCTTCCATTGTGCATTTATTCAAGTTTGGTACCATCACATACACACAAGTTCATATTCAGTCATTCTACTCAGTTGCAGCGTTTGCTGTTGTCTGTGCCTCCTCATCTACCTCCTCTTGTACGTTGCTATATGCCTTTCGTACATCGGTCAAGTGCACCCAGTACCTCAACCCTTTGACCTTTACTGCCGTGGGCGTGCAAAATATTACTTCGTATGGGCCATGGAATCGTGGTGCATTCCACCGACGCACAAAGCTTCTGACATAAATCCAGTCGCCTGGCATTAACTGTAGCTGTTGCCCTGGCTCCGTGACAGCGCCTGTTACATTTCCCTCTTCCCTAGTGAATGGTGGGGACAGTTGCTTTGATATCACGCGCGCTGCCCTTGTCAATTTCTTTAAATAGTCTGTGAACTCTTCTCCCAATATCGCGGCGCTTCTGTGAGCGTCTGAGTGTTCGCGCAGTGGTGAATGTGCTGTGTTCATCCGTCTCCCAGTCACGATCTCGTGCGGGGACAAATGGTGGTCTTTGCTTGGCTGGTTTCGTAATTCAAATAGCGCAAGGGGTAGGCAGTAAATCCAATTTTTCTTTAATGAGAAGCATAATTTTGATAACCTGCCCTTCAACAGTCCGTTCATCTTTTCCACTACGCCATTACTTTGAGGATGATAAATTGAGCATAATTTATGTTTTATTCCCAACAATGTAGTCACTTCCTTAAAAAGCTCATTCACAAAATGAGTGCCATTGTCTGAGCGGATCACATCACAAATTCCCCAGCGGGGGAATACTTCCCTTACTAGGAACTTGGCGGCGCTCTTGGCATCGGGTCGCGCACAGGGTCCTGCTTCCACCCACCTTCAAAATGGACACACAACCACAATCATGTACCGTGCGCCATTACACCTTTCCCCCATGTCTGCGTAATCTATATGTAGTTCCTTGAATGGGCCAATGGGTTTAGGAATTGTTCCCCGGAGAGTGCGTAATGGCATTCCTGAATTGTATATTTGGCATGTTGTACATTCCATTGCCAATCGAGACACATGCTCCTGGAGACAGGGCACGAACCATTCTTCCTGTATTTCTGCTGCGATGTGCTGTTTGGTGTTATGTGCAGGGAAGTGTAGCTGTTGAAATGCAATCTCTAGTAGCTGGATTGGCATCACCACCTTTCCCGAGTTATTTTGCCTCCACAGCAGGTCTGTTCCTGACTTGCTGCACCCTCGTTTTGTCCACATTAATTTTTCCTCTGCACTGGCTCCTTCTTGTAATTCTATTATTTGTGGTATGGGCATCATATTATATCCTTCTGGGGGCTCTTCGTTTCTCTTGTTTTTAAGCATGTACTCACCTGTGTCATTTTTCTGAAAATAGGAAGCCTCTTTGGCGGCAGCGTCCGCTGCCGCGTTCCCTAAAGACACAACATCTGTGTTGGATGTATGTGCTTGGCACTTTACTATTGCTACTGCGGTGGGGTTTTGCAGGGCCTCAATGAACTCTTTCAACAATTCTGCATGCTGTACAGGTGTTCCGTCTGCCCTCCTAAAGCCCCTACGCCCCCATCTTGCTAGGCCTCCATGTACTGTCGTCGTCATGTAAGCTGAGTCTGTGTATATTGTCACTGCACAACCCTTTGCTGCATGTAGTGCTTCTATGAGCGCAATCAGTTCTGCTGCCTGTGCGGAGTAATGTGATGGGAGGCGGTACTGTACCAGTGTTTCATACTCACCGTCTTCTAACCTCACTACTGCCATGCCAACGTGTTTTTCTCCTGTGTCCACGTCAATTGATGCAGACCCATCCACAAAGTACACTTCCCCCTCGCTTAGAGCGTTCTCACACACCACTGTGCCCTCCCCTCTTTCTCCTGTGTAGGTTGCACAATCGTGGTTCTGCATGTCCTCTAGTGTACACGCTTCTGTAATGAATGTGGCGGGGTTCACTATCTTGCATCTCACTATATGGATGTTGGCGCTGGACAATATAATCTCGTAGGCTGTCGCCCGCTGTGTGGTCAGTGTGCTTTTTGATCTTTCTAATATTGCAAATAGTGAATGTTCCACAAACAATGTCACCGGGCAACCCATTACTATGGTGGCACTTTTCTCAATCGCGAACGCGGCTGCAGCGAGTGATTGTTCGCACGCGAAATGGCCCTGCATCACGGCATCTAAAGTACCACTATAGTAAGCCAATGGCTTGTGACCTAAGGACGTTTTTTGTGTCAGGACTGCTGTCATCAGTGCTTCTTTGCAGTGTGAGAATAAGTAAAACTCACGTCCATAATCGGGGTTTGCGAGTACTGGAGCGCTTGAAATGAAATCTTTTAGTGTTCGGAAAGAGGCGCTCATCTCTTCCGTCCATTCCATCTTCCTGTTCTCTTGTTGGGCCACCTTTAATGCTTGTAATAGGGGCCTGGTGTATGCTGCATAATCTAATATCCATGCTCGGCAGTAATTGCACATTCCCAAAAATTTCTGCATATCTTTTACTGTTATGGGTTCACCTACCGATCTTATGGCTTCTACTCTGTCTGGTATTATTCTTTTCCCATCTTTTGAAATCAATTGTCCTAGGTACAGGACCTCTGTCAGGCAGTATTGTAACTTTCCCTTGTCCACTTTGTACCCCTTGTTGGCCAGCAAAGACAGTAATGTTATGGAATCTGTTCGGCATTTCTCTTCGTTTTGTGCGCAGACTAGTAAATCGTCTACGTACTGAATAATGGTGCTCTCAACTGATAGGTTTCCTAGGTCTTCATGTAATACGCGATTGAAGATGCTCGGACTCTCACAGTAACCTTGTGGTAATCTGCAATGTTCATATCTTTTACCCCCCAGTGTGAAGGCGGTAAGGTATCTACTCTCTTCAGCCAGGGGTATGGAGAAAAATGCGTTTTTCAAATCTACCACTGTGAAATGTGATGCCTCTTTCGGGATGCTGCATAGTATTGATGCCGGGTTAGGGACTAGAGGGAACTCCTTCTGAATTACATCATTGAGGGGGCGTAAGTCCTGTATCATCCTCCAAGACCCCCCTTTTGCTTTTTTGATTGGATAAATACAAGTGTTACATGGGGAGTTTGAAGGCACTATTATCCCTTGTGCTAGTAAGGCATTTATTGTCTCTTTTATCCCTTCTTCAGCTTCACGAGACAAAGGATACTGTTTAACTCGCGGTAAAATTGCTCTTGGCTTTACTTTTATTACCACAGGTTGTACTCCGTGCAACAGTCCCACATCATGGGGGCCTGTTGTCCATAAGTTGTCTGGTACGAGCCTCATGTCGTCATCAAAAAATGACGGTGGTGCTCCTACCACTGTCATCAATTGGACGGGGGTCGCCCTTGCTTGTATTAAAATATCACAAGGCATCGCTATTTCCATCACTATCTCACCATCCCCTTCTGAGTCTGAAAAGAGATCCTCATCTGTTACCTCTCGTAGGGCGATGTTGGAGTTTGTGCACAGCACTGTGCGCCACTCGCACCCTTCCTCGTCTACTCCAATCACAGCGATCCTTTTTGCTGACACTTGTACAGCGTGCAAGTCTAATGATACCACGGATCCTGGTGCTGTGTTGGGACACACTATGGGGCGGAAGAGGAATTCCGCCGGAATTCTCCAGTCTATGCTTCTTAGCTCGGGAATTATGAGGGCCAGAGTCTTCAGCCCTTTGATAAACATTTCCTCATTTTGTGGCAGCCCTCGTATTTCCTGCGTGGTTGTGTAGGCTTGCACTACCAACATCGCACGCAAGGGGCATATCCCGGGTGTGGAACACACTATCCCTCTCTCGGTGAATGATATGGTCATGTTGAGTTTACTCAGGAGATCCCTCCCTAGCAAGTTAATTGGGGAATGTTCGTAATACAATAAGGGTGCCTTCACCGTCTTACCCCCCACTGTTACATCCAAAGCTTCTGTGTAAGGAACTTCAACTACAGCCCCAGAGAACCCCTGCGTCTCTAACTTCCTGTTAGATAACGGGAATCGGCCCTCTCTGATACATGATTTCTCCGCTCCCGAATCAACCATGAATATAAACTGCTTGTCTCCTATCTGCGCCCCTACCAATGGTTCCTCTGCTGCATTGTAGGTGGTGGATAGAACTGGACACGCAAGTGTTCTCTGTGGGCTGTCCTATGCGGGGTATCTCGTTGCCCCTCCCTCACTAAAGACATTCCCTGACACCACTGACATGCCGTTGTAAGGTGCTGGCGCGGGGGCCCCGTTTGCTGTTGTCGCGAAAGGGTTACCTGGCGTGTATTGCATACTGTCATTGTTTTGGGGGTGGTTCTGTGTCCTATACTGGTGTCCCTGTTGCTGACCCGTGGTACCCTGGCCGGGGTTTCTTAGTTGCTGCTGTCCCATTGGGAGACCATATGGGCTTCCCGGGTGTGGATGACCATAAGTCTCCTCCTCCTGGAACCCATTATGTTGTCTACTTCTGCACTCCCTGGAGTAATGTCCCCATCGTCCACAGTTCCAGCAACTCCCCTGGGGGCCCCTGGGACCCTGCCATCCATTTCCTCCCATTCCCCTGTCCGCCTCCTCTCCGGCCCCTGTACCCACCTCGTCCCCCTCGAGGGGTCCACTCTTGCCACTGCGGACTTCCACCTTGCTCCTGCTCTGTCCACTGCCGTTGTGCTGTTCCCGCCCAATTAGTTGCTACCCTTCCTTGGAGTGCTACTAGCCCCTCCTCCTCATCATCTCCCTCTCTACTGTGTGGGAGCGCGGCTACTGCTGCTGCAACCTTCACTAACTTTGACTGTACTAACTTTGCCTCGTCTGCCAATCTTTTCTGCGCCACCTCCTTCTCCCTCTCCTTGATTCGTTTGCAATGGTGTACTATTATGCTCTGAATTTCTGGCCATCCCTTTGCTTCAATACCTGCTATCTTGTCAAGCGCCTTCTGCACTTCCTTTGGGAGCCCTCTCTTTATAATAAAATAAAATAAAGATGTCGATTGATACCAGGGCGTGCCCGTTTCTGCTCTCCACATCTCTTGGACCCGAAAAATGTAATCCATAGCCTCTTCCCCATCATTCATTGTACACTGCATCACTGACTGTAAGTCCGGTGTATCTGGGAATGTGTCGCGTAAGGCATCCCACACCCTAGCACGCACTGTGTTGAAGGAGGCCCCATCATGGCGGTCACAGTCTAACGTCACTCCCGGGAAACCGGCCTTAACCCATACCCTTTCAGCCTGATCGCCCACTGCTGATACGAGTAGACTTTTTACATCTCCTATGGCTAGGGGCACCCCAGCAGTATGTTTCTCAAAGGCATATATCCACTTACTTGCCCCACCTGACAACGGGGGCAATAGCTTTAATAAATTAGCTTTATCCATCTGCGCCCATGGGATATAGTTAGGCCTCCCTCCTCCCCTGTGTATCAGCGGGAGCTGTAGCCTTCCTTTTGTCGTTCCGTCCGGACCCGTTTTGGCTGCTGATGTTCCCAGTGATGCCATTTTTCCCACTCTGTTCCTTAGTCGCCCCGTCCACTCATCATCCAGGGTTCTCAGTGAACACGTACCTTCCTCCCCCTCGCTTCCCCCTCCCATCGCCATGCTCAACCTGTCGCTTTCTTCTACTTCGTCCCTTATATCACACAACAATTCCTCTCTAATTCCCCCAAGCCTTTCTTCGCTTGCAACATCTCCCTCTCTAGGCCCTACTTCTATTATTCGCGTTGGTTCTTCCTCAATTCTGAACAAAATCTCGCCCTTTTTCCACCCCTCCTCGGGCTTTCTATTTTCACCTGGCGCTCTGGACGTACGCCCTGATCTAGTTGCATCTAGTGCTGTTCGTTCGCATATGTCTTTTATCCTCGAGAGCTCATCCTTTGCTATCGTCAGTCTTGATTCCAAATCATCTGTGAGCTTCTCTATATCTACCCTTTGTGTGCCTGCCTGGGCTCGCTCCCTCGTGCTTTCATATGGCGGAGGTGCCGTGGGCCGGTGGGGTGTAGTGTCTTTCGGGGGAGGTATGTAAGTGGGGTCACTGTACCCCTCTGCGGGCACAGGCTTCTTTATTATCGGGTATAAACTTATTACCTCTACTGGTGGCACTACACTTAAGCCTTCTTTGACATCTCTTTGTATTAGTAGTGGATTGTCTGTGGTGGACGGGAGATCAGGATTTGGTGCTGGTGTCTTAGGCGGTGGTATCTCTTCAAATAACCTCCAAAGATCTAATATTTCCCTCCTATTTTGCAGCTGCTTTCCTTTGTATTTTAGAAAAATACATGTGGCCACCGTATCCAGAACTCTTTTATCAAATGACCCTCCCTCGGGCCAAATCTGCGGTAACCCCTCCCCCTTTAGCTCGGTCACCCATTGGTCGTGATATTTTTTAATCCGCTCCACGTATCCCGGGAGATTCTTACAAATATGTGATAAGGGTGTTTCAGCCCCCATCTCTGTGCCCTCCTAGTGCTGGTGTTTCTCAGTGTGTTTGCACTACAATGTAAATGTAGTATCAATATGAATTGTATGTTTTACTTCACATTCAATGTCGGGTCCCTTTGGGCTCTTCCCCTCCCTGACTGCACAATACTAAACTGGCCGTACACAATGTCTATTTTGTTCTCCTTGAGGGGCACATACAAGAGCAACCCCTCCTTTATTTTGACAATGTCAGCCTGGAAATCAAAGAGGTACTCACTCACTTCACTATATTGACGTTATCTGAAGAGGGAAAAAGGTTTTATCCGACCACACTTATCATGACCATTTAACTATTACGCATTTATAACCGCTCACACATTCACAACATCAAAATCTCTTCTAGCACATACGAGGTGCACACACCTCTTGGCACCATTCACCATTCAAGCTGCCCTCCCTTTCCTCCCTAGCCGGCTGTCCCTATTCGTCTTATTTGAATATCTAGATGCGTATATATATAGATATTAACCTGTTTTCCCCCCCTTTCTAATAGGACTAGTTACTGTCTCCCTAAGTTTGTGCTGATCACAGTTCTATGTTCTCCCCCCCTACCCTTAAGAAAAGAAAGGAAAAGTGTAATAGCGATCACTAATGTACTCTCAGTGTCCCCTTTTGCTGAACACTTTTATTTTATACTCCACTTCTTCATATATTCCCAGTACTAGTCGAGATAGCACTATGCGGCGCCGCCTTCCACCCCCTTTCGGAGCTAGGTTCCCGTCACTTTTATCTCTTATTCACCTCTTAGTCCTAATGGCCATATGCAAAGAAAAAGCAAGGAAAATTTAAGATGATCCTTAGTAGATCTACGTACCCCCTCTTCGTGTCCTGTCCTACACTTCACTCCCCGCTCCCTTTAGGATCGCTCGCACTCAGTACTCACGTGCCCGTCTTGAACCGATAGTCTCCGAAACTGGGTCCGTCCAGGCAGTGTCGCCGTCAGCTCAACAGTCAGCCCCGGCTCCGGCGAGCGGTACTCAAAGGGGATTTTTCAACCGGGATCCCGTACCCCCTCTCTATTGAGTGCGCACTTCTTAGTGTACCGGTCGCCGTTGGCGGGCAGCCTCCCGGAGCCGGCTCACCGTGCGTATCCCTTTTCGACCGGAGATTCTCGTGCCAGAAGGGGACGGTTATAAGGAATTAGGAAGGAATAAAAATCACGCTATCGGGGTCACCACTGAAAGCAAGCGCCCCCAAACAGCATGATCCTCCCCGTAATGAGAGACAATAAAGAACTCTCCCAAAATGGGAATAAGGCCAAGACAGAGTGCAGGTGAGCGTAAATGGGAGTTTATCAATCAGAATTGGGCATGCAAAGAACTCTGCAAACTCCGAGAGCGCTCTGTCTGACAATAGCAAAGACAGGCGTATATATTTACAAAAAACGTCATCAAAACCTACATACTATAGGGGGCACAAGTTCATTGGGATTGGGTGGCGACGACTAACTATAGGTGCTGCTGCGGCGTGGTTGGTCTTGGCTGGAGGACGTCACTGGTCACCCTCGTGGGTGGGGCTGGGCCTGGCAGGTCGGCTTGAGTTCATCCGGGCGGTGTTGGTGTGCCAAGGCGGCTTGTGGCAGAGACGAATGCCTTTCCTGACTTACTTGCCCTCAGCCATGCACACCGCAGTCATCCAGTCATTTACAGTGTTATTCTCTTTAGTAAATCTTTCAATAGTTTAGGCTATAGGTTAATGCAACACAGGAGGAATGCACCTTGTGAGAGGTCTGGAGGTAATACATCGAGGCCTGGTTACCCTTGTCCTGTTGACCGGGGCCATAGGTCGAGGGGCTAAGCTTCGGGGCCTGGGACGGGTGGTACAGGTCTTTCTGTCTTGTTAGAAGTTGTTATGGATGTTCCGCTGTGTGTTGTCAAAGTGTTGGGTGTCCTGATAGCCCAGAGCTATAAGTCTAAGACGGTCCGGTGGGTTGTGGGGTTTACGAGGGGGCGCGTGAGTTTAAGCAAAGGTTTACTGTCCGGTGGGTTGTAAATAATGCAGGTGGCTGGTCGCGGCCTTGGGTGCTGCAGTGGGGCTACAAATCTTTGAAGCGGCTCCAGTCTGGTCGGGGGAGGTGGGATAGCGCAGAGCGGGCCTCTGTTCTCATGCCTTGGCAGCCTTCGCAGGGTGGGAGGGGGAATGGCCTTGTACGCATTCACAAAGGTATCTCCCTCGTGTGTTGCCGAATGTAGGTAAAGACATCACAAATATTTGAACACTTTCTATAATACTTATTCAAAATCGCTTCAAGACATGCATTTAAATTTTGCTGGATGTATCTCGATTCTATCCAGTCCGCGCACCATATTTGTACATTATATTCTAGCAGCTACAATATTTTAGTTACATGCATATACATTTGCAGTAAATGAGGTAGTAGTTGGGTCGGTGGAGTACATAGAAAACGACCCGCCACTGTACGTGGCGGTGGTGGCACATAAGGGGCTGAGACATACCTACATGATAAGTACATTCTCGTGCATCCTTCACGTGAGTTCATAGTATAAATGCATTTGCTTTCTCGTGTACTCTAACAGCATTAGCTTAGTTATGACGCAAAACCATGGGAGGTAGGTTGCCCAGTGATACATGCAACAAACAGATCCCTTGAGCGTTCCTTTATTATTAGTATTCACCTGTAATGGTGTGAGCCCGCCATTACTTATATCATGGGAGCATGCTCTCTCATTTTAATACATTCTGCAGGCGTTTGTAATATAAGAGATTCTGTGGAAGAAAGTATACTTTGCAAGTGGTCTTGACATTACTATATACACATATACTAAGACTGTCTGCCATCAGATGACCATTTTACCGTTCTTCTCATTGTTCAGGCCTGCTGGCCGGGTCATGCTGATAGCGCTAGTACACTGCGGGAGGTGAATTGTTACAATGTTAGCGTATTGCGCTACCTCATGTCCGTCTTGCTCGTGGGAACGTGATCGCAGCGGATCTGCCAGGGTGCTGCGGCAACAGGGATGAAACCTCTCCAAGGGTGGGGGCCGCGCTACAGTGCGCTGAGCTCACACCATCTTTGCCAGATAGAATAATGGTTTCTGGGCCTAGCTAAATTTGTATGGGCAATTGATACGTGTGGGCAATGTCTCCAGTGGGTGAGCCCTCCACCACCTGGGCCCGGGTGGCATGAGGGAACGCCCAATGAGCCATAGCCCTCACCTGGGGAGGGAACGCAGGCGAGAGGGGTCTTTTGGACCAGTCCTCCCCTACAAGAGCTATACATAAAGAAGGTTTGGTGAAAACTAGATTATGGTCTCAAACAGTACGTGCAGTGTACTTGCTGAGGAGCAATTTTTGGTTTTGTTCCTGAAGCTCTGGAGGTTCTGGTCAATCCGAAGGTTCAGTGGGAGAACATTCCAAGCCAGGGATGCTTGTACTGGGAAGATAGTACCTCCCGCTCTTTTAAGGTTGTAGCGAGGCGAAATAATGCAGTGGGAATTGGCTGATCTCAACGGTCTGGAAGAGGTTTTAGGGACAATTTTGTCGATCAAATATTTAGGGGCAGCATTCTGGAGACATTTGTGGGAGATGGAGACAAGTTTAAAGAAGATTCTGTCCTGGATAGAGAGCCATTTATGTCTTCTTCTTGTTTCCGAAATGTGGTCTTTTCTTGGGATGCTCAAGGCGGTTTTAGTGCATTATTTTGCAGGATATGGGGTTTGTTTAGTACTTGTTTGTTGGCTCCTGCATAGAGGGCATTGCCGTAATCAAGTTTGGACAAGATTAATGCCTGTGCCAGGATCATGCAGCTGTTGGTAGAGAGATAGTTTTTACATGCATGAATGAGTTTGCAGGTATAAGCGGTAGCTGTCGCGGTGGCGCTATCTTGTTTCTTAAGGTTCAGGGTAGAATCAAGGTGGAAGACTAGGGTTTTGGTTTCCTTCGCCGTAGTAATCAGGTTGCCGTCTATATTGAACAAGATGTATTTAGGGTTGAGTTTTATAAGGTAAATAGGGGCACCTAATATAAGAATTTCAGTCTTTTCGTCATTCAGGCACAAGCCTGAATGACAAGGTATATTTTATTTAGTCGGTCGTTGTCGGCGTTGTAGTTGCCAGAAAGTGGGATCAGTAACTGGGTGTCATCTGCATAGTTGGTGTAGATGACACCCAGACAGTCCATGATGTCGAATAGGGGTTTGGTAAACACATTATATAGTGTAGGGGAGACACAGGAGCCTTGTGGCTCCCCGCAGGTGATGGGGGTAGGGCAGCTGCATCTGAAGGAGAGAATACTCTCATTATTCTGTCATTTAAGAAGGATTTAATCCAAGTTGTGGCCTCCAGGGAGAAGTTTGCTGATGATGATAGGTGTTGACAAAGTATATTGTGGTCAACCAGATCAAAGTCAGTGGACAGGTATAGTAGTAGAAGTAGTGCGCATTGTCTGTTGTCTTTTATTAGGTCTATTTGCGTTTTCAAATCCAGAAATGCTGTTTTAGTTCCATGAAGGGGTCTAAATCCGGATTGTCTAAGCCCTAAGAGGTTGTTGGTCTCTAGGTAGGACTGAATTTGGAGGTAGGCTGCTTTATCGATAATTTTCAGAAGGAAGTGGACTGTAGTTATTGGCCTATAGCTAGTTGGGATGGTAGGGTCAAGCAAGGCTTTTTTGAGCAGGGGAAGTACCCATGCGTCTTTTAGACTAGTGAGAACCTGACATGATTTCAACAAGGCATTTATTAACCTAGTGATAAAAGGGGTGAGAGCCTTCACTGCGTCTTTTATAATTTGCGCAGGACAGATGTCACCTTAGCATCGTGAAGGTTTCAGAGAGTTGATTATTTTTGCGACCTCTGTTGTAGTCAGTTGAGCAAATTTGAATGCTGGTGGAGTATTCTTGAGGATAGTCGTTTCTAGGTTTTGTGTTGTATCGATGCCCTTGATATTGAGTCTCTTAGAGGCAATTTTCTTTTGGAGGGTTTTAATCTTATTGGCCAGGGCATTTTGGATGCCAGTGCACCAAGCTTTGTCTTTCAGGTGAGAGTCATCCAGAGATATGGGAGATTCTAGTTCCCATAGGATTCCAAATAGTTCCTTAATACTAGAACTGGCATTTTGGATTCTGTCGTTGTATGTTTCTTGTTTAGTTTTGATAATCTCTGCTTTGTAGCGTGCAGAGATTTCTGTGACTATATTTTTGTTCTCATTGGTGGATACGTTTTTCCATGTGGTCTCGCATTTTCTTTTTTCAGCCCTTAAGGCTTTCAATTGTGGTGTGTACCAGGTATTAAGGTGGTCTTTATTTTTACTCTTGCGTAATTCCAACGGGGCAATAGTGTCAAGGGCCATTGTTATGTGTTGTTGAAGAGATCCATCGGTTCCTCAGGATTTTCAGAGTTATTGGCGTTGAGTACTGGGATCGGCAGGGGGGCTAATTATTCAGCTGTAATGTTGCGCTTGTTTCTGGTAAGAAGAGGAGGTGCAATAGGCTTCAATTTTTGGGGCTGGACCGTTAGCATTAATAGTAAAGGCGATGAAGGAGTGGTCAGTCCAGGATTGTGGTTCAATGGCAGTGATTACAGTGGGGCAGTTGTGGTCTGCCAGCCAATTCAGTGTTCGTCCTTTCATGTGGGTGGGTTGGTTGATTCTCTGTGTAAAGTGCAGCTCATTTAGAGATTATTCCAAGGATTTAGCAGCCTGGTCGTTCTGGTCGGCTAGGCCTAAGTTAAAGTCACCCAGTATAAAAATGTGTGATGTTGGTTTAGTGTCATCTGAGATCAAAGAGATAATGTCCTCATCGAAGTCTCCTAGTGGGCCAGGAGGCCGGTATATGAGATGGGCAGTAATTGTACTGGAGTGGGAGGTTGCTATTTTGATTGTGAGCAGTTCACATGATTTAGATGAGAAGCTAGTTGCCGGTCTGAGTGCTAGGTTAGTGCGGGCTATGAAGGCAACCCCTCCGCCCTTAGCATTTTCTCTTTCTGCTCGTGTGATGGTATAGGAGTCTGGAATAGCTAGCATGAGAGAGGGCCCTGCTGCTGCATGCAGCCAGGTCTCTGATACTGCTAGGAAGTCAAGATCGTTGTCTTTAATTGGATCAGCTATGTCAGTTGCATGTGCAACTACTGATCTTGTGTTGATAAGTGCACCTTTGATAAGCGCAGGCTTTGTCTGAGCTGGAGGGTGAGGTAGTTTAGGTTGGGATGGGGAGGTCAGTTGTTCGTTTCCCTTTAGTTTCTGTTTTTTAGGTAGGGCGCCAAAGGAAGTAAGGCAAGGTGAGCTCTGTATGGAGCTGTGGGGGATGTTAGTTAGTTTCTCCTGATAAGTGTTAATTAGAGGTGTCGAAATGGAGAACCTAGAGGCGAGTCTTTCGTTTCTATGGGTGCCACGGCAGGGTTGATTCGGAGTCGGCTTAATTGTGAACTGCTTGATCCATTGCAATGGGGTGAGTGTGGAGATACTGTCAGGGCTGTTTAGTTTTGTTTGGCTGTTTTCCCAAGTTTGAGTTAGTTTAGGTAGGAATGGGGTAAGTTTAATAGAGTCCGATAGCAAGGTTGTTTGTAAGGGAGGGAGGAAGAGTATCGGTTTGGCCTTATAGTAGGTCATTATCATAGTGAGTGGCGGGGGCAGGCGGCACTGCTGATAACTGTAGTCCCAATGAGGGGAGACTCAGTAGTATATCAAAGACTAGCTTTAGGAGCATCATAGTGGTATTGCTCTGATGTAAGTTGTTTGTTACCAGAAGATATCCCAGGAAGGAGGCAGACTTGGCATTACATGAAGCTAGTTTTTTATCAGTGACAATGATGGGTTGAGACAAGGACCAGTTCTCTGAGCAAGTGTAATGGGAGCGGTAGTCATAAAGAGTGTAGTCCCATTCGTGGTGCTAACATTAGTTTAAAGCTAGTAAAGACAGTTGATCGCACTAGTTGCATTCAGTTGGATCAGTAGGCTAGTCTAACATTAATTGGCATCACGGAGGGCTAGTCTAGCAGATATATATGTTCAGCTAGTCAGATCAGATGTCACAGAAAAATAACATGGTCTCAATCTCATTGAAGTAAAAAGGTTGTGGTGGCAATAGTGAAAGGATAGATTAGAAGATACCTGTTCAGGCAAGGTCTAGTGCACACGGGGGGTAGAGGGCCGATAGACTAGGCAGGGAATTCCTCAGTACAGTAGAGCGAGCAGGGCTTTGTTTTCATATATTTTCTTTAATAAATTGCCATTCTTATCCAGTGACCTTAACAACCTGCGGGAAAATTAAACATTATTACCCAATGACCATTTGGGATCTAATGAAGGAAGTCATGTCACAACCATTCTATCCTCATATCAAATCCGAAGTTATCCGAAACACTATATATCTTTCAAAATTGCATATGATTAATTTAGATTTGATAATGTATTTTGTTTAGAAAGATACAGGTAATCTTCATATTAAATATACACTGGTGGGGACCAATGATTGAATGTTTGCAGCGGTGCAAAAACATTAGCAAATACAAAATGGAGAAAACACGATTTGCCACAGTCCAAATTAGCTACAAAAATTTGCACTAGGGAAAAAATACATCAGATTGATTTCTGCTATATGTCAGCTACGTTTTATAAAAATAAATGTGTTTAGTTCATTTATTTTCATGTTGCATTGCAAAAATATGAAATTAAACAATCTACCTTATGTTTGCCATACTGAAAATATTTTTTGATAATAAACCTCTTTTCTGCAATCCGTATTGTCTACACAGCAAAATTGGTGCTAAATTCATTTGCTCAATTTTTTTGCACAAGAGCAAAGCTTTGATAATCATGCTCCAATATAATAAACAATATCAACACAATATCTGAATGACCTTTTCCTGTCCTGGGTAAGGTCCCTTCCCCAGCAATCAAAGTCAACTCCAAATGTTCAGCAAAAGAAAAGAAAGGTTTTGAACCAACTCTTAATATTTCCAAGTCAAAGAAAAAGTTAATCAAACAAAAATCCACTGGTAACAAATCTTTGTTCTTTGGATGGCAGCTCCACTTCCAACTTCCAGAAAAGAAATAGCACCAATGGTAATACTGGTTATGATAAATTGTCTCTTCTTCCAGATTGTTTGCCACAGTTCAAAAGAAGGTCTATTATTCCCTAATGTCAATAAGACATAATTCATTAGGATTTCTTTAGTTACAACTTTACATTGCCAGGATGTTTTCTTTGTGCTGTGCATTTTAACAACCACCCCTGTACTGTTGGCACTATGGGAGCGGTAACCTTTGTCCCACAGTATGTTACTCTTTCAGACCAGTTCAAAGTTACATCTTCTGACAACTTAGTATACCGCCACAGTTTAAGTTGTTAGACAGACTTCACAAATTACACTTCAGCCTCTTCAGGTAGCCAAGGCACTCTTCATTTTAATTACTTTGCCCATAAGACTCACTTCTCTCTGGTTTCTGCAGTCTTTGGTACCACAGCTACATAATATTCTTCACAAGCAATTAGTTGCACTTCCCCAGCTTTACTCACACCTTTCTGCCAGTTATCAGCCCAAGTAATTACCCAGAAGCCTTGGTGCCACTATGTCAGCTTCAGGTAATACTGGCACACTTGTATCTTAGGCCATAACAACTTCACACTGCAGTTGGATGGCTCTTTAATTCTTGGAAAGGTGGCTTCACTGTAAAAAGGGTGTACCTCTTGGCTTGGGTACTGCTTGTTCTTCTCTTTAATAGTTTAGGCTCTTCACTTCGTTGAAATGAAAAGAACATCACTTCTAGATACAGTATATGATTCAGTCTTTCAGTTGAAAACACAATTAGGCACACGCAACCTCTCTTTAAAGTAGATTTCAAGGTTTAAAGATGAATAGAGAACTGTATTCCTGTGTAAGGATAGAGTTCTGACTCATAATTAGGCATATGCAACCTATTTTTGTTGTAGTTTTCACATTTTATAACTTGTAACTGAGGTATTGTCAAGATTAGGTATTCGTTAATGATTTAGAGCATGGCCCCTCTTCTTAATTAGGGACATGCAACCACTCCGTTAGACAGCAACAGTCTTTAAATCATTCAACAATGGATTTCAGCATCGTTAGCTTCTCACACGAGTGTTAGGCCTTTCACGATTGACGATTGACGCAAGTGCTACATTTTAATTGTTAATAATATTGTGAATGCAATGAGCAACTTCTACTTGCAAAAAGCCATACGCGAATGAACAAGGAGCTGGATACTCTTACAGGCAACGCTCGCGCAAAGTGTTAGAACGGTGTGCTTCATTCACCAGGCTTCTCAGACACTTGCTTCGTAGGTTGCGCTTTCCCGACTTCCACTTCAACCTTCTGCCTGCACCTGAGGGGGCCTTTTATGCCTTCCATGTTTAGTAACAGGCTTCAGGTGTGGGCTATTAGTCTTGATTACCTGAGTACTGCAATGGCTAATAGGCTTAATTGCCTGAGTGCTACATTTGATTGCCTCTTCAGCCCTCTTCCTCGTCTCAGTACCTCTAGGATTCTGGGACTTGTAATTTCTTTCAACAAAGTTGGGTTTTTCCACTTCTGCACTGCTTGCAAGGGTACATTTAATTCCCTTAAAGTTTTTAACAGAAGGGGCTATGAGAATTAGCTATTACAGAGGAAGATGGTTTATTGAAGACAACATTTCCATAATCCTTTACATTGCACCCTTGGGTTGAGGATACCAAAAAGGATCTTTCTTTCGGTATAGTTTGCTCAAATTATATACCCGTATGGCTCACAACTCTAGATCTAATATGAGGTTTAGAGATATTGAAATGACAATAAGCCATTACCTCTTTAGGTACATTGGGAAGAAACTTCCTGTCAGAGGAAACACACTGGGCCTCATTACGAGTAGCGCAGTAAAAACGGGGTCATTACCGGCATGGCGGAACGAGCGGGTCCGTGCTCGAATCACCCCGCTAATAGCGGGTGATTACGAATGCGCGAGCACGCGCGAACCCCGATGCCTGTAATGGGCATGCCGCAAAAGGCCCTCCAACCCCCCGATAGCGCCATCACGGGACCCACCGATACCGGCACCGCCTAGGAGGAACCCCTAAATACCGACCCGGTAATACCAACATGCTAAAACCGGGCTCGTAAAACCGGACCCGGAAATAACGTCATCGCGTCGGAGCGGGAAATGGCCCGGCAGCCATCTTTAAAAACACAATCCATTGCAATCCTCCCTAACCACCAGTTGATTCCTGTTGAGCTCTGTGGCAATACTCTGAGGATGTCCAAGGCTACCCGGAAGACAACCCCCCGGCTGCGGAAACAGTGTTTCTATGACGCTGAATTGAATATGTTAGCAGACACTCTTGCTGCACATGCAGACCTCATTAAATCCCATGACATGAAGCGTGGGGTCCAGCAGAAGAAAAAGGACATCTGGCAGGAGGTAGCCCGCAAGGTGACGGCTGTGGGGACCACCCCACGTACTGTCAGGGACTGCCGTAAGAGGTGGGACGACCTCCGCTTGAGGATCCGCAACATCAAGGCAAGCAACAGGATGGCGGCCATGGCCACAGGTGGGGTTCCCCACTCTCCTGCAAAAATGATGCCCTGGCAGGAGACCGCAAGCAGCCTCATAGATCCAGAGTCCATGGAGGGATTCGGGGAGATGGAGATGGGTGCGGCATCATCCCCAGAAGGAGGTGAGTGACCCTGCACATCCCTGTAGGGGAAACCATGACGTAGCACAAGTGATGTGGAAGAGAGTCTAGGTAAGGCAATGCATGTCCCAACACCCACATTAACATATCCAAGTCCAGATTGTGGCCCAAACCCTGCCACACAGAAATGCATGTTGAGTGCCAATCCCATAACCAACACACAGCCAACACACCTGGACCGTGCCCATGTAAAACATCACACAAACCCCAAATCAATGGAATGCCACCTGCCATGCCAAAATGCTGCCGCAGAACACCCTGTGTGACACACCTGTAAGACATGAATGCATGAATGAATGAAAATTGAACAGCACAATTGTATGCTTCTGGCATGTAACACCATCACTGATGCCCTGCATCTCTTCTACCCCCCAGGCACCGATGAGGAAGATGCCAGGTAAGAGAACACCGCGAGGGCATCCACGTCCCACCAAAAGAAAAGGGCTACCGCCACCACCACCTCCATGGCAGACAAGCAGGCCACACACACAGGCTGTGTGCCTGACCGAGCCGACACACAGCCAACAACACCTGCTGCCAGTGTGCGGGACACACTTTAGACCCAGCAGCCCACACCACACCAGTTGGAGGGGAGTCCCTAGATGCGCCGTCCACCACCGAGGATGACTTGGATGGCAATGTGGACCAGGAGGGAGTCACAGAAGTGACATGTCCACCCAGCCCAAGCCCCCTGTACACCCCCCCCCCCATATCGAGCCCTCACCCACTTACAGCAGTGCTGATCCCTGCCTCCATGACTCGGACCTGAGCACCATCGAGGAGGACAGCACCCAGAATGCAGGCCCGTGAGTGCACCACCCACCACTCCAGCTCCCACCAACACCCTCGAGTCACGTCTGTCGAGGGTGGAGGCTCGACAGGAGGCTATGTTGGACCTCCTGCGGTAGTACATTGCCGATGGAGAGGAGACCAGGCGGGGAATCGCCACTGCCATTGAGGGGACCACAGTGGCCATTGCAGCAAACACAGCCGCTGTGAATGCGTCGGCTGTGCTCATGAGGGACTGTCTGGGGGCAGTAACACAAGTACTCACTTCAATCCTGCTCCACATGCAGCGGCCACGCCTTGGAGCAGGTGTGGAACCTGCCTCCGACTCATAAACAGCCACCACACCTGCATCCTCAGTCCCCACCAGCCCTGTGGGCCAGACCCGAAGGAGTGCACGGCACTCTGAGATGCCGCCCCCAGACAGCAAAAAGTCCCAGAAGTAGTGTGGGCAGACAATGGGAGTGGGACACATAGTTAGGGGTGAAGGGGAGCATTTCATGGAGTATATTGGCTTTTCTTGGGGTTTGTTGGGTGGCTTTGGGAGTTCACTGGGGGTTTTTGGGGTTTGTTGGGTGGGTTTGGGAGTTCACTGGGGGTTGAGGGGGAGTGGTCACATTTTTGCTGTTTGAACTAATACACCCATTGTGTGAAAAAACATTCAATGGCTGGACATTGTTCATTTTGTGTGTATCCATTTAATGTGTGACGGTGTTCAGTGGCCAACTCCCAACAATCCCTGTGTGCATGTCCACATGGACCCAGTGTGTCACTGACACATGTCTATCATAGTCCCTGTGGTTCAGAAGTATTTGTGAATCAGTGCTTGGCGTACTGCATGGCCATCCCGTGCATCACATACTGGCAGGGGGGCTACTTCACCTCCGTCTCCATCCTCATCATCCTCACCCGGTGCATGCATGTCAATGTCAGGTGGCAGTGGTACATTTCTCCGGACGCACATGCTGTGCAGCATGACACAGGCCATGGTGATCTTTGCGACCTTCTCAGGCCTATAAAGGAGTGCCCCACCAGACCTGCTTAGGCAGCGGAAACGTGCCTTCAACAGGCCAACGGTCTGCTCAATCACAACATGGGTACGGGTGTGAACACGATTGTACTCCTCTTCATGGCTGTTCTGCGGGTTCCGCACACGGGTAAGTAGCCACAGCCTCAAGGGGTATCCTCCATCACCTGCAAGCGAATACAAATAGGTGTGTGTCACTCTGAGCTGCAACCTTCAGGAGGCACAGTTATGGCGCAGCTATTTGGTGTGGACATGCACATGTCCCTGTACAATTGCAAGAATGTCAACTAGATGCATGCTATACTGCTATGTAGTGTGGTAGTCTGGATGGCGTTCAATAGATGATGCAGGGTGAAATAATGCATGCTGAGGCGGATGTACTGTGGTTGACAACAATGTTTAGCCTCCCATTTATGCTGTGTATTATACACTGTGCATGGTCACACCAGCCACATTGCCACAGTTGCAATCCTGTTCAGTCATGCATTGCTTGAAATACCCATGGTGGCGTGGTTGTGCCTCTTACTTGTTGTCATCGATATGCATAATTGGTAAAATGTTTGCCAGTGATGTGTCATTTTGGGTTTGGGAGATTCAGGTTAGGAGTGTCTAGCTCTGCATGCATTCTCCAATCACCGTCAATTGCCACCCAGGTGGAGTATGCACCCCCCCTTTCCCACCCAGGTGGAGTATGCACCCCCCCTTTCCCACCCAGGTGGAGTATGCATCCCCCTCCCCCTTTCCCACCCAGGTGGAGTATGCATGCCCCCCCTTTCCCACCCAGGTGGAGTATGCATCCCTACACATCAGTAGCCCATTGCACTGCCATGGCCCACTCAGGCAACTCACTAAGCAGCCAGGCACGTGGTCCAGCATGTCGCTCCATGTGATGGGGTACCGTGGAGTTACGCAGCAGCATGGCATCATGTGTTGATCCTGGAAATCCGGCGCAGCATTGTGTGATGATCTTGCCAGAGTCACATGCCATTTGCACATTGATGGAATGGTATTGCTTGCAATTGTGGTACACCGCCTCTATGGCATGTGGGACTACCAATTCCACATGGGTGCAGTCCAGGGCACCGACACAATTGGGCATGCCTGCCAGTGCATGGAAAGCTACTTTGGTGTCGGCTATCTCCTGGGCAGTCCGTGGTAGGGATATGTAGGTGCTTGCGTGCTTCAGGAGGGCATCCAGCACTTGGTTCAGCATTCGTGAAAATAGTGGTTGCGAAATGCCATGCAGCTGCCCCACTGTGTGTTGATAGGTGCCTGTGGCCAGGAAGTGGAGCACAGACACCACCTTTAGTAGCGGGGGATGGCAGTGCGTATTTCTTTGAGGCTGCCAATGTCGTTGTGTATCATGTATACTATGGTGGTGATGGTGTCCCGGTCCAACCGGTACAGGGTGTGGATCTGCTCAGGGGTTAGGTTGAATGGACTGGGTCTGATGCAAGTGAATTGGTGGCTGCCTATGAGGCACTGCTGGCTGCGCTGGGGGTAATTGCTGGCCCTGTCGCACCCTCCTTCTCCTCCTGCGTCTCCTCTGTGCTGCATGTGGTTGCTGCTGTAGTCGTTGTTGTAGTTGGTGTTGTTGCTGTAGTTGTAGCAGTATAGGCATGTCCTCCAGCGCCATGATTACAACAGCCAGTGGTAGCATTTTGGTGTAGGAAGGGGTGTGGTGTGTGGGTGTACTCATTTTATACTGGCCCAGCCTCATTTGACTCCACCAGTGGTGATTGTGTGCACCTGTGGCAGTTGGCTTGATTGCTGATTGCTGTTTGCGGGTGGTCCGCGATGCCTGTATAGCCGGCATCGTGCAGCCCCTGATTACTGCGTTCGGGATGCCGGTATTTGCATGGCCGCGTGGGTTGTGATGTCCTCCTATTACCGGCATGCCGGTATTTGCTCCCCGAAAGGGGCATGTGTAGGTGCCCTTGCCGCTATTTTCAAATTTGTTTATTGCCATTTGTTATTTGGTACAACCACAAGGCAACAAACACATCTGCAATCAAAGGATAAGGCGCTTTGCATCTTAAACAATAACAACTTAACATTACAACATTAACTATCTCCAAGTGTTTTGTTTCCTGATAAACCGGTGTTGTTTGGTGGCGCCGGAGGGGGTCTCGTTCATCAGGGGAGGGGGTCTCCTGCCGGCAAGGACCGCATGGAGTTATGACTGGTTGGTCTCAGGGACTCCGATTTAGTCCATAGATCTGCCTTCAGTGGTTTTGTCCCAGCTCATGGGGGCTTGTCATCGGAGGGGTAGAACAAGGGGTCTGTGAGTTCTTTCCAGGCATTCAAGGTCATACTCGAGGCGTCTGTAGATCTGGCCACACTCTCCTCCCAGGCCTTCGTTTCCGCTAGCACCCACCGTTTCAGTTCTCTGTGCCAGATTTTCTGTTGAGGTCCCGGTGGTTTCTTCCAGGACATCGCAATTGTCCTCTTAGCCAGTATGCACATGATGTCCATTAATCTAGCAAGGTGCTTTAGCTTCGCCGGTCTGGGATATGTGCCCAGTAGGCATTCCGCGGGAGTCCATTCGTATCTGGTCAACCCCAGAGTCTCACTTGTCTGTTGTATGGAAGTCCACAGGAACTGTGTCTTGGCACACAACCAGAATACATGAAGCAAGTCTGCATTGTCCATTTCACACCATGTACATTTGGAGCTCTGAGTTTTATTAAATTTGGCCTGCCTGGATGGGGTTAAGTATGTCCGATGTAAGAGGTTCAGTTGTATTTGTCTAAATCTTTGGTTTCTGGATACTGTTTTGGGAAATGTCAGAGCCCTCTCCCATTCAACGTCTGTTAATTCCCGGCCTATATCTGCTTCCCATCTGGTTTTTAATTCAGCACTGCGCGGGTTGGGGGTGTCACTTAGGTGGCTATAGATCTGAGACACCGGCCTCCTTCCCTTTCCCAGTTCGTACAGTAGCGTGATCAAGGGGTTTGATTCTGGATCATCTGGCCATGTCGACCACCTGGTTCGTGCCGTAGATCTTATCCTTTGGTATCACAGGAACTGGCCTGTGTGGACGCCATTTTCTTCCTGAAGCGTTTCAAATTCTTTAAACTCCCCCTCTGTATATAGGTCCCCCCATGAGTATATCCCTTTCTGTTCCCAGTGTCTGAGCTGTTGTAGGTCCTCAGGGGATCTGCATAGGTCCGAGACCAGCAGTATGTTCGGGGAGTACTGGTGTTTAGCATGGGCGAGGGTTTCGGCCCTATGCCAAATTTTTCATCCTAGGGTGGCCATGAAGGGGGCATCTCGTATCAGGTGGGTGGGGGCCCAGGAAAGTTCTCTCATATACAACGAGGGGATCAGTGGCTGCAAGAGTGGCGTCTCAGATGTGGCATCATCTGCTGGCCACTTGGTGATAAAGCTGAGCTGTGCTGCCAAATGTGCCCATGCCGCTATTAGAGGCACTGTTATTTAGGGTGCCGCTAATAGCGGGTTGGCGGGTCATAATAGACCGGAGCGGTAAGCGATGCCGGTAATCCTTTACCGGCATCGTTTTTCCCTTACCTCCAACCTCGTAATGAGGCCCACTGTGTCTCATCCCACAGAATTTCCTCACCATCCTGGGCCCTGTCTCCTCCCAGGTGATTCTCCCGGAATGCACCACCCACAGGGTTGGGATCAGGAAGAGTCTGCCTCCCCAATGCCACCTGGCAGGAGACTTTAGGCAGGGTTTCAGTGAGAATCCATAGGATTCTTCACACATAACAATAGAAAATGATATCCGGGAGAATTGTGGATAAACCTAATTTAATATACAATGTTGGTTCTTCCGAAATGTAACTGTAGTATAAGTTGTAGACTACTTTTCACCATGCAAGTCCGTTAATTGGTTTTGACAGGTGGTCCCCAGGAGGTAGGGTGTTGGCAATGTACCACCAGTTCATATAGGAATGTATGCGGTCCATATACGATTGTAAGTGGTCTTTTGATATAAAATCTACTGATTATTTGATATAAAATATAGACTGCCCAAGATGTTTATTGGAACAGAGGCAAAAAAACAGGGATATATTCATTGGAATAGAGCAAAAAAGCAGTGGGAGTGGTTATAATGAAATTCCACCTAAGTGTAGAATAGGGGAGTAGTGAGCCTGTCTGATCCTAACATTAGGGTCTTGAGTGCTCTATTAGAAAAGACTTCTATACGGACAGGCAATAGCTTTCTAAAAAACCTTTAACCCCTTAAGTGCTAAGGACGATTATGCTCGTCCTATTTGCATAGATGTCAGCATTTAAGGGGTTAAAATAATGGCTTGTAATTTTGAGAGCATCAGCCAGGAGCACGCAAAGTTTGTTTGACAGTTGCCATTTCCACCGACAAAGAATTAGAGCCTGACACTATGTCAGAATCACCAATAATCAGTTAAGAAAACACAGACAAAAACCATTAAACAGAAGAAAAGAAGCATCGACCATCACTGGGGGGCCGGCGCTCCAGTGCTACAAATATTGAAGTCAGTATGTCAGAGAGAGGCTTCTGAGGAGTGTACTATAGAAGGTTTTGCAGATATGAAAAAGTTTGCATAAAGGGAGAAAAATTAATCTGACACAGCAGAGGGACTGCTGAGAACCAAGCTGGAGGTGGATGACGATCATGATCATGAAGGGGTACCTGAGATTTAATATCAGCGATGATATGGAGCTGGAATCTGGTGAGGAAGACAAAAGTGACTCAGAGAAGTCACCCAAATAGATGCAGAAGAGCCCAATCAAAAGGGAGTATTCCACAGGTATTAAAATGTTGTGGAACAGAAGGGGCGCGGTGATGGGGTTTTGGTTTAAACAACCACTGTAGCGTAATTTGAGAAATAATTACAGGTTGGGGTAAGAATTCCTTTTCCTTTTTATCAGCAAAAGACAGGATGAGACAGTTAGGGGACATTGACGTTAGCACATCGCTGTAAATTACACCCTCAGCCCTAAGATTCTCCTACGTGTGCTGTTCAAAGCAGAAGAAACTGTCCAGAACTCTTGTAACCAAATTGACAAATCTATAGAAGGAGGGTCTTAGAATGACATGCTCGGCCGTAGATGAATACAGAGTTCTTCGAACAGTGATCGCTGCGTTTTTCAAATTGTATATGAGGAAGGTCTGGTACGATGATTGTGAAGGTTGTGAAATTACTGACCCCAGTCAGATGCACCACAATTGCCCCATGATGGGGGATGACTATGTTCAGATGGATGCTACATCGTCTCTGTTACAAACTTGATCCAGGAAAATGTATGGAAGCTGAAGAGCATTACACAGATTCAAGGAAGTACCGTAGCCCCAGAAAGTTTTAAGAATGTATTAATTATTGTAAGGAGCGTCAATAAATCCAGGGAGCCACGTGAACTAGTAGAAAACATGTATAAGCAGGAAGATGAGAGCACAATAATGACCCAGGAGTTACGTAGGGAGTGTTATTGAAGATATTTTAGGCCCAAGTATTGTTTTGTAGGTCTAAGAGCGGGGCCGATGCTGTTTAATAAGAAAATATAAAATCCAGCAATCAAGTATGAAGACATGTTTTTGGAATCTGTTTTCATAGTTAAATTGTTATGCAGTTTTTAGGAGAGCACATTTCATCAACTGGTGGAGATCGGAGTGCGACCAGGAGTTAAATGTCTAGAAGATGCCTTCTATTTTGGGATCACAGAAAAGATGCCAGATCCCCAACTAGCTACTACTTGTTTACTTTGATTATACCATATAATTGAAGAAAATTGCCCTTTGTGAATTTTGGCTCCTATACCATTGACTGATAAGCTCAACAATTGGACGTCAATGAATCTGTTTGCCCTGCGCGATTCACCACCACATCGACCATCTGCCATACAGATCCCAAACTAGTTTTTCAGCCTAATGTGTAAAAACAAACACTGTGAAATTATTGTTGAAATTTCAAATGGAATGTGGATAAGTTGAAAGACTGTGTAAATAACGTTATTTTGTGCACAATTTGCCCCATAGGAACCACAATGAATAAGTGTCATATTTTCAAGTTCATGAATGTGCTTTGCAATTTGTTCTTTCAGGTGTTTTTGAGGCGTGCTGGTTAAGAGCCCCGAAAACTGATACTTTTGCTGTTTAAAATTCAGTAAAGAAAGACTCTATTTGAGCAGAACCATGGCTCAAACATTTGTCAAAGTGTGCTTTTTTGTATCAGTTAAAAAGACAAATCAGGCAACGTGTGACTGTGGCTTTCAAGGAAATTTCTAGCACTGGGCGTATACCTGTCAAGTTACAGTCAGAGGAAAAGAGTTTACAAACAAAGCTTTGAGAGACTGTGTATGGAGAATGGTATAAGGATATGTGTTTAATAGCAGCATTCCCAAACATAGTATTAAACAAGGGGATCACGTTAGGATATCTAGATTAAAGGGCATTTTTCAAGAGGGGTATGAGCAGTCATTTAGCAACAAAATCTTTATTGTCGATAAGCACTTTACCCTTGGGGTTGTCACAATTTTCAACTTGAAAGATTATGCTGGGGAAGAGTTTATAGGATGCTTTTATAGAGAGGTGCTGCAAAAAATAAAGCCAAACTAAGTTCGGGCGATTCATTTAGAGAAAGTGCTGGGGCATAGGAGGCACAGTCATAAAAGACAGTGGGCCTCATTATAGGTTTGGTGATAGCCTTGCTGGTAAAACCAGCAGGCTGCCGCCAAACTTGCGAAAAATTCCGGCACCCGCGAATGGGCAATTACCGGGGTCATTACGGCCCTGCCGGACCCGGTAATTGCCCATCCGGGGGCGCCGGAATGGAATGCTCCCCATTCCCATTGAGCCCCGTAGGGCTCAATGGGAATGGGGAGGTCGGATACACCGGCACCATTCTGAATGGTGCCGGTGCATCCGACATGCTGTGCTCGCAGGTGCCGCTCTGCCCGCCAGGTCAGACCGGCGGGCAGAAAGGCACCCACGAGCACAACTCGTAGTTTGCCGGTCTGGGAGTACTGGCAGGCTTACCGATACCGTAGTTCCCAGATTGGCAAACTTGTAATGAGGCCCAGTGACTAGTTAAATGGAAGGGGTGGCCTGAGAAATGTAACAGTTGGTTAGCTGCGGATGAATTAAAGAATATAACAATGCTGCAATCATTGTAACAAATCAGCACTACTAGATCCATCATGGAACAAGGGTTGTTGTATCTAACTCTCCTGAGCAACTCATCCTTTGATATGTTTCTTAATAACCAAATATAGAATTTTATGTTAAAACTAGCAAAACCCATAGATCTAAAAGGGGACTGTGAGGTTGCTCTAACTAAAATAAAATACCTGCATATGTGGGACACTTCTAAAAAAGAGGATGCCAAATTTACAATAGTTTGAAAAGAGATGTCACCGTACCCTTATATATTCACGCTGGGGCATCATGACAACATCAGAGATGTTGTAGATGTGATTAATAAAGCCATCAGTAATATAGCTGAGTATAAATATTTTAGATTAATGTACCAACCTCAAAAGAGAAAAGTAGTATTTAGGAATATACAACACTATGGTACTTTAGTGGGAGAAAAGTTAGGTTGAGTGTTAAGAATTAAACCGCATGCCCATCCTGATTCATCAATGGATATGGCATATACTGATGTACATGCGAGATTTTCGGACCTATTTGTATGTTGCAACTTCATTGAACATCAGAGCGTTGGAGAGAGTTGTGCCCCGCTTCTCTGATATGTGGAAAGTAAAGGAAAACATAATAGCATGATAAACATAATTTATACAAAACCAGACTATATAACAGTCAGCTAAAGACATTTTGACACCATAACAATCGAGGCGAAGGAAGGTCGGGATCAACACGTTAGGTTTAAGGTCGGAAAGCTGATTGCGAAGCTTCACTTTCACACTCGCAGAATAGACCCATAATAGCATAATGGCATTTCAAAGAAATTATGGGGATGCACCATGCTACAGATATTACTACAGAGCACATGCCAGATTATGTCTGCAAGGCTTTGAAGGAGCTCTTTCTATATATGGGATGAGTATCAGTAGCATATTTAGAAGTCTATTCAGATAAGCAGTTCCTCTTTTGAGATGGGGCTTTCAAATTGTAAAACCGCACATAAAAACAGCTGCTACAAATATTGCCAAATACGTTGCAGGTCAAGTTTCAGGTGCTGTCTTGACTGCCTCTACAACTGCTTATACCAATAAGCTGATGAATTCCTGCAAATCTTACCTGTCCTCCAACAGTTCCATCATGCTAGCCAGGGCACTAGTCTCATCAAAGTTAGACTTTTGTAATACTCTCTTCTTGGGCTCATCAGAACGGAATCTCAATAAGACTACAGGTCCTACAGAATAACGCCCTGAGATCAGTGTTAAACATCCCTAGCTCTCTCCATATATCAAGCTTCAGACGGGATGCCCAATGGATCCTGGTGCGCAACAGAATCTAGCTCCGCACTCTAGTTATTATCATAAATTACTGTTAAACTCCACCCCGAAATACCTATCAGACAAATTATTCTGTAGAAACCAACCAGCCAGACCCACTAGATCCTTTTCGTCGCATTGTCTCAGCATCCCAAGGTACAAACTAAAAACGGCGGGAGGAGCCAGCTTCCTTCCCAGTGCTAGCCGCCAAATGCTGGAACGCCCTCCTTCTCTCGATCAGAGCGGAACAATCCATCCGGTCCTTCAGAGCTAAAGTAAAGAACTGGCTATCTGATAAGAATCATTAATAGGCCCCAGGTATATCCATGTTCCGCCTCTGCTGTGATCTATGTACCTAAACACATCTCACATTGTATTAATGCTTCTTTTTATCCTGCACTGTAGACCCTACTGTAACCGCTGTCGACATTACATGCACTTATCTGTATGAATATGCAAGCCGACTAATCTGTAACCTATAGTCGCCAAGCACTGCTGTCCAATGTACTCTTTATGCATATATCTGTATAAATCCGCCGCCACTGTTAATTTCGGACCACCCGATCCCGACTCCTGCAGGCGGGAAGTGATGTTCCTGCCAGGTCTGACCTGGCGGGTTTAACACCGCACGCCTGCAGGCGGACGTGGAAACACCGGCACCATCACGAGATGGTGCCGGTGTTTCCACTTCCCCATTCCCATTGAGTCCTATGGGAATGGGGAAGTGGAAACACTTGATTTACCGAATTCCGCCTCCGGAATTCCCGGGACACCAGGGTCGTAATGCCCTGGTATTTCCGGGAGTCACGGAGGTGGAATGGTAATACGAGTCCGGCGGTAACCAGGCAGTTTTACCGCCTCGGTTACCACCAGACTCGTAATGAGGCCCAATGAGCCTCTTATATCCACCTCGTTTGAGGCTGTGAAAACAGACCCCTGGTCATCAGTCATTCATGTCAACACTCACCCTAGGTTGTGTCTCAGCACTAAAAGACAGGCATGCCTAGGTTTGTGTGCTTATCAACATGATTAAACATATAAAACCAGGAACTGTAAAGTTCTTGGACTCGAAGAGATACCATTCTGACGCATTACTCTGAATTATACACTTGACACAGGAGTTATCATGTTAATGCATTTAATATGACCCCCCTATCTTCTGGGGGTTCTTATTTTCATAAACAAGCTAAAGCAAAATCAGATATAACATAACATCACACCTATGAACAAGATTGCCATGTGGGCAAAGAGCATGTTTGAATAGATACATAATAGAACAAGTGGTGGTTTTCGTTTAACAGCTAGTGTTTTCTTTCTCTCTTATTAGACTATGTTACACTATACTACACACCATCAGTCTCCATGCACACAGCAAAACCCCACCTGTCACTCACGTTTAGAGTGGAGTGTGCTTCAAATGAAACAGCCCCTTCTTGGATTTCCGAGTTCTGCTTAGCTGGGCCTGGCAGTCTCATGACTATGCTGCTGCTGCTCTGCGCTCATCCTGTGCTCTGCACTCCTTCCCAGCCCCTCTGACTTCAATGGGCTGGCAAGTCTGCTGGGCTTCCTCATTTCCCCTTTTTGTGCTTGGGCTTTACATGTATTAAGTAATATGGTTTCCCTGCACATGTGTGTTGTCATAGCTGCTATTTTGGACAGTGAGGACTAGGGCTAGTGTGTCACTATGTTCGTTGAGTTAGGCTTCCTATGTAAAACTACATTAGGTGGGTTTTCGTACTTCTCAGTGAGATCTGTGCACCCATTTAGTGAATGCCTCCACTGTACTCTATACGCCTTAAACGTGCAAACGTGCACAATGCTTCTTGTCTGTCAATTTCCTGTTCTTTAATTTTTATCAGCTAAAACCCTTGTGAGGTCAAAACGGCTGCTCTCAGATCACCTAATGATGTGAAGTCAAAGCTCACACCTAATGGTGTGGAGTTAAAACAGGCTGTTAGCTGTCATTTGTGGTCTGCCCATCTGCAAGAACAAGAAACACCACTTCCTGGACATCGATGCTCTTGCAGTTGCTAAGAATATTTGTTCAGCAAGTGCGCACACTAACCGTCTGTGTTAAAGTGTGCTGTATGTTTGACAAACATTTTCCATTTCTTCAATGGCTATAAATGGCTACAGGCTGCATGAGATATGAAAACTGTCTTTTACATCTTTCATTGCTTCAATGGCTACAGGCCACATGAAATATGAAAAGCTGTCTTAAATGAGGCTGCGTCAGTGCCATAATGAAAAAATGCAATAACATGGAACCAGAAGGTTCTGGGTTAATCTATCTTAAAGGGGCAGAAATAGAAACAGGGGTAGCACTTACAGGCCCTCCCACAAGACTTTGAAAAAGAGTCACTGGCACACTGTGCAGATGAGAACCCATTAGCTGCTGAGAAGACAAACAAGAAAACACACCTCTAATAGAAATATATTTTGAAAATAATCATGTTCTTTATTTACTGTGAATCCCAGGAATGCGCAAAATCTGAAGTCGACCTGTTTCAAGTGCCACCTACACAAACCAGCATCGAAAGCTTGCTGTATGTTGAAGTGCCACCTCTTTCAGCACTTACTGACACAGGTTGAATGTAATTTTCTGCAGTGCATTCAGATGATTATTTGAATCTCTCACCCAGGCTGCTTCATCTCATCTGTAAAATAACAAAAGAAGATGGGTCTAACATACTGGCGGTTGCTAAGGTATCATTTGTTCCTTATCCTATAGCATCAATGTTCAGCTACTTGGACATCTGTCTCAGAGATCGGCTCATCAATCAATCAAATAACTCATATCTTTACAGAGCACATTTGGATATAAAACATAATTACAGTGATCAGACTTTGAAACCACAGTTTTCAGGAGTTCTTGTCTACAGAGATGGAGGGGACAGTTTCGAAGATGATACAAATGAGGGGTTTAAGAGTAGAGTGCTCTTCACATCCCAAAGCAAGAAAGTGACGCTCATCAGCCATTTGCACAGCAATTTATTTTTCCAACAGGAATTGCTGATAAATGGTCTGGATCTAAAGGTTAAATTGACAAGATATAAATACACTTTCTGCCTGATGAATGGAGATGTGGATGAACTCTACAAAGCAACAATCCTTACAGCCTCTCCTTTTGTGAAGCGGGTCATTATCAGCACGAGGTCTGGTTAGCACATGCCGAGATACTCTTGACTAGTAATGCAAAATACCTGATTGAAAAGGTAGAGATTAAAGTCTTCACCATCCCAGCCGGGATTGGGTTGCTAAACAGGAAATACATTTTTTGGGACCCAGCCAAGGATAGCGAATACATTGGGTTAGATAGATATGAGCGAAACTAAGATAAAACAGAATCAGAAAACCCAAAAGAAGAAATAGAAGAAGCTTATGATCCACAGTGTCAAAAGCAGCCGATAAATCCAATCGAACCAGAAGAGATGAATGTTTAGAGTAGTGGCCAGAGAGCAAAGAATCACAGACAGAAAGAAGAGCAGTTTCAGTAGAATGAAGAGGACGAAAACCAGACTGAAGGCTAGGAAGAATAGCGCTATAAGCGACAAAAATAGAGACCTGGGAATAAAAAAGACGTTTAAGAAGCCTGGAAAGATAGGGAAGAAGAGAAATGGGTCAAAAATTAGAAGGAAGTGAGGGGTCTAGAGAAGGTTTCTTTAGGATAGGAAGAATCAAAGCATGCTTAAATGAAGAAGGAAAGGTTGAGGTGAGCAGAGAAATATTGAAAAGAGAGGTAAGATAAGAAGCCAAAGAGGGATAAATCATGGGGATGAGTGAGGGAATAGGATTGGAAGGAGAAGCAGTAGGGTGGGCTTGGGCAAGTAAAGGAGAACTCTCAGAATTAGAAATCTGGGAAAAGGATGAAATAACCAAAGTGGGAGAGGAGAGTGTAGAGGACAAGAAAACTGTAGAAGATGGAACAATGGCTGCTCGAAGAGTGGCCTCCTTAAATGAAAAGTATGAAGTAAGATCAGAAGCAGTCAAAGTAGTGTTGAGTGAATAGTTAGGAGAAGCGGGAGAAGAATGTGAGATAGTGATTGAAACTGATGTCTGGGATGAGTAGATTGGGATTGTAGAAGATCAGAATAAAATGAACATTTGGATGAAAGAAGAACATCATCATGCAGCGTGTGATAAGAGGACAAAGACAAACAATCTGCATCAGAAAAGGAACTGCACCAGTGTCACTCCAGATGGCAAAGAACACTCCACATGGAGCAAAGATGGGGGTAAGCCATGGTTGAGGTGATTTGCGAGAGGGACTGAATGGGGTAGTAGGGTAAAGAGAATCAAGAAAAGAAGAAAGAAATGAAGACTGTGTGTAGTAGTCGTGTCATCGGCAGAAAGAGCAGTAAATGAGGGATGCGAAGGAAGAGTAGAAATACAAGAGGAAACAAGCAAAGGAGTGTTGAAAACACAAAGATCTTTACGAAAATATGTTGGGACTTCGGAACCTGGTGAACTAGTCGGGAGAAGAGAAGGGAGAATGGGGAGAATAAAAGAGGATGATCAGAATAATAAATAGTTTGCACAGAAACAGAAGTTGTGGATAAGGGTGAAGTGAAAATAAGATCGAAAAAAGAACCAGAAACATGTGAAGGAGGAGTAGAAAGAGCAGACAGGACATATGAATCAATAATAGAAAGAGGCAGAAGAGACACATGAATAGAAGAGGTATGAAAATTTAAATCACCCAAGAGTTTAAATGGGGTAGAGGAAGGTAATATAACATAGAGCAAGAGATCAATATCATCGGAGAAGGTTCCAACAGGGCCAGGAGGGCAATATACAAGTAAGCAGTGTTTTGGATTCTTTGCAGTTTCCTTAGCTGAAACGCTGGTGCGCCTAGGTAAAGAAAGTTTGCATAGTCTAAGTGGGAGAGGATGATGGTGGAGAAACGATGAGGCTAGATGAGGTAAGGGAAGATACCCCTGAGGATGAATAGATGGAAGAAAGGAAACAGGTTTTGGATACGTAGTTGATGTGTTGGGAGAAGGATAAATCTGTGTCCAGTGTGCATGTGAGGTTTTTCACCGATGTGGGGGTTGCTGGTCGGAGGTCTAGGGATTGTGGCCAGGGAATAGGTTGGGGCAGGAATTCTGTTTTCCCGCAGACTAGGATTTCAGTTTCCTAAGATTGATGATGAAGTGGTTGGTTGTCATCCAGTTGTCAATATCTGAGAGGCATGGGGAGGGAGGGGGTGCTCAATATATAGAGGCTTGAGTTAGAGCTCCGGGCCGGCATAATCTGTATCACTTAAAGATCCTGCTGCATAGTGACATTTGAAAAACAACTTGAGATTGTGATGGCTGAAAGTGCGGGCACGAAAGGGCCGAATATCGCCTCGCTCCATGGGACGATGCAGAAACCAGTATCTTTGATCCAGCTACCGGAGCGCTGAGGGAGTTGACCCCGTCAGTGGCTCCACTGTGCCGGGAGTGCTGCGCTACAGAGGCGGCCCACGAGGGGTAGGGACCTCGTAATTCCAGGGCTGGTGTCGGCCTGGGCCCTGAACAGCGGGGGACAATCAGCACACTGGAAGATCCTTTTGTGAAGAGAGCTGGCTGGAGTGAACGATCGACGACCAGCTGGGGCTATAAATGAGGGACAGTGTAAGGCCGATTTCACAGAGGGACAGGCAGCTGACGCTGATCTGATTCCACACCAGCAACCTTGAAACATTCACAGGTGAGCATGAAGCGAAGTTCCGCCCAGCAAGACTGCAGACTCCTCATGTTGTATCTGTGACCACCGGTATAACATTTGATAGTAGAGAGGGTCTGCAAGCTGATACAGAAGATCCACAAGAGTCACAGGCCTGACAGAGGTGAGGAGACCGGTGCCGGTATATCTTATAAAGGCATAAGGGTTGGAGGCTGGCGAGATCATGTTGGAAGATTTCTGCGCGCCAGCCCTCTTAGCAGGCCCTGTACTCCTGCAGCTACCGTGGGGTGAGGCTGAGATTGCCTGAAGCGGAAAAGTCCTAGGGGAAGGAAGGGCAGTTCACCCTTGTTACCCGAGCTCGCCCATCTTCATTGGAATGGGGCCCTGGGTGAGACCAGAAGCTGAGGAGGAGGAGCAGATGCGACGGCATTGGTAGACAATCGTCCAACCAACGACCGGGGGTCCAACCAACAAAGACTCTGCAAAGCCATTGAGATTCTGACCTGAGAGTGTGTCTGCAACGATGGGGGGCCAGACCACGCAGGCATTGCTGATGACCTCCTGTGAGGCAGTATATGGCCGCTGTGACCTGTGTATGTGGGGACCCTATAACATTCATTACACATTCATGTGAAAAGAGGCATATTTTAGCGGAAAGTGGGGAGAGCGCTTAACTGCAGAACCAGCATGGGAAACAGCCCCCTGGTGTAGACCATCTGCAACAAGCCTCTGTTGGGGAAACAATATGACAAAGGGAACCGGGAAGAAACGTGGCCCGCTGGACTAATTTCCTAACTCCTCTATGAGAGCCTCAGGGTCTGGCAGCCTTGCAATGAGCAGAGAACCAAGTATAACACCAGGAGACACTCAGGACCACCAACTGATGGCTGCTATGCAAAGTGGCTTCATGCCAGTTAACGTCAAATTGGACGATATTGTGTCAGCTATCAGCTCATGGAAATCTAAATTGGAAAAGGAAAGTGCCTGTATAACTGAAGCTGAAACTAGGATTGGGGAGGTGGAGGACAAGGTGGGCCAACACGACCAAGCCATAGCAGACCTGAGATCGGAACTTGGCAAGACTAAGGGCAAGTGCGATGACCTGAAATCATGTTCCTGATGCAATAATGTACATATCATGGGGGTACCTGAGTCATCATGCAAAGGGCCCATGGAGCCGTTCATAGAGGATTTACTGAAGAACTTGTTTGGAGAGAGAGCGTTCTCCGAGCACTTTTTGGCGCAGCATGCTTATCACATCAAGGCCCTTGTGCCTAATCCTGGAGCCCCCCACACACCATTATAGCAGGAATACAAGGACAGAGATTTGATCCTAAAGTTATCCAGAGAAAAGGGGAGACTCTGTCATGAAGCCAACGATATACACATCTACCTGGACTTTGCTGCTTGGATCCAGTTCCTTTGGAGATCGTATGACCCGGTGAAAAGACTACTTCGAGCAAGACACATCCCATATGCCCTGATGTTTCCAGCCAAGATACTAATACAGCATGCAGGCCAGGATACACTATTTTGAAAACCCTTTTGATGCTATTGCCTATATCGAGTCATCTATTCCCATCCCACCACGGGATCATAGAGACAAACGTAGTCCAGATCCGGGAGAGGAAAACACACAAGCAGATGGTGGAGTTTGAACTGGAAATCCTTATATCTGTATCCTTGTTTAAAATCGAATGATACAACGCAAGGCAGGTCTATTGTTTAAAACTGATGCTGGGTGCACGGCAAGATGGCTGCCATTTGCCTGACTTTGCTGCTTGCAATGCATTCCAGGGGGTTTCTACTGTTGAACTGGGATGGGATCATCAAGTTGGGGTAGATGATGAGGGTCGGATAGGGGAGTGTCAACCAGTTATACCAGGGTATGAGCACTTGGTTTATGTGAAGGTGTTTCAAAGGGCAGAGGGTGAGGGGAGTTAGGTTAAATAAAGTTGGCAGTGGTGGTACTAGGTTGACATATGTGGCTTGATCTACAGTAATTGGAGGATAGCAGGTGGAAATTATAAAGTTCCCTCATAAAGTACAGGTGAAGAGGTAAAATAAATCACCTGGAATATACAGGACCTTAATAATCCCATTAAGGCGAGAAAGGTTCTATCGTATCTGGACTGTCACTGGCCCAGAGTAGTAATGCTATCAACAGGGAGTTTTCATCTAGATGGGCAAATCAACGGTACTACACAGAATACTCGACAACGGCCAGGGTGGTGCTCACCTTGATACACTGGGCATTGTGCTTTCAGGAGGAAAACAAAGTGTATCGACCCACTGGGTCACTATGTGATAGAATGAGGAAGACTGTTGGGCATGACAGTGATATTGGTCAACACATAAGGCTCAAACATAGATGACCCAGGTTTTTATGGCGACCTGGCTTAGATACTCACAAAAGGGACAGATACCTTGATAATATGGGGAGGGGACTTCAACATGGTTCTAGATAATATATTGGACCGATCCAGGGCCACCCAGCGATGTTGGACCAGGGCAGCACGCATGCACATCCAGCTTATGGCTCAGATTGAAATGGTAGATGTCTGGAGAGATAGAAGACCGGGGGTTGCAGAGAACATGTATTACTCATTGGTCCATGACTTGCAGTCCAGGATAGACTATTGGTCACTGTCCATCGCACCATTGCATGGGTGACAAGGTGCAAGATTGTGTGATTCACCTGAGGACCCTCTCTGATCATTCCCCTTTTCAGATAGCAATATGATGGAGGGCTCCGCTGTACCTAAGCTGCAGTGGAGGATAACCCCCTCAATAATGCAAGACGCCAATCTGCAGCTCTCATTACAGGACAAAACCGAGGGTTTCTTTGATAGGAATGAGGACTCAGTTCCCCACTACGCAGGCAATGATGCAGGGGGAAATGATGTCCACGTCCAACGGGGTATTAAGGGAGGTCCGGCGTGAAATGAACGAGACTGAGACAGGTATTAGAAGACGAGAGAATGAGTGTGGTACTACAAAAGATAGGGCACTATTAGGCTTGATCAAAGGAAATCTATTTAAGTTCCATGACCTAGCGAACAAAGAGGTCCGATGCAAGGCAAGACCTTCCCGAGCTTGTAGATATAGAGAAGCAGACAGACCAGGACGTTTCCTAGCCGGGGTGGTTCGGGGGAGAGAGGTATGTGACATATCACTGGGATTAAGGGATGTGCTGGGGACATACTGGCAATGGACGAGGGCATTAATGGGGAATTTTGAGATTATTACAAGACCTTATATGCTATCCTAGACAGAAGCTAGAAGGACGAGATGGAGCAGTATCTCAGTGACATTGCCCTCCCAGCTCTGTCAGAGGAGGTGGCTGCCCTAGACTCACCAATTAAAATGGAGGAGGTGGCAGACACAATAGCAGTGCTGGCCTCTGGGAAGGTCCTGGGTTCAGACGGCCTGGGCACAGAAATGTATAAACAACTTGGGTTGATCCTTGCACCAAAACTGCTGAAATTATGGGAAGAATCATTGGAAACAGGTTGGCTGCGCCCAACATTGTCCGAGGCCTTCATCATAGTACTGCTCAAGCCAAACAGACCACCGCAGGACATGGCCTCATACAGGCCATTGTCTTTGATCAATACAGATGCTAAGATATTCGCGAAAGTACTGGCCACTCGACTCTTACCGCACATGTTGATATTAGTGCATCCAGACCAGTCGGATTTATCCCTGATCACTCAACTGCTCTTAACCTTCAGAGGCTGTTTGGCATAATGTCACAGATGAACCTGTGTTCCAGGGCAGTAGCCGCTTCCCTGGATACTGAAAAGGCCTTCGACTCTGTGTCGTGGACATTTCTGTTTGGAGTTCTGCGACACATGGGGTTGGGTGAATACTTTATTGAGTGCGTGCAGCTTTTATATGAGGAACCAGTGGCTAGGGTTCGCACTAATGGCAGACTGTGAACAGCCTTCTGACAGGGGCATGGCACTTGACAAGGGTGCCCTCTGTCTCCCTTATTATTCAAGTTAACGATAGAACCCCTTGCATGTCAGTTTCGTAGAGTGATCCGAATAGCAGGCTCGCCACAAATTATATTGTTATACGCTGTTGATACCCTATTATATATTTGGGATCGGAGAAAAATATGAGAACAATACTGGAAATAGTCTGTAAATTCACTCACTACTCTGGCTATAAAATAAACAAAGCCAAATCTGAACTGTTTCGGTTGACTGATAACACGCCATAACCTACAGATTTGCAGGGGATCCAATGGGTCCCTGGCAGGTTTAAATACTTGGGCGTCATGATATCTTGCTCTCACCAGTATCTATATGCTGACAATGGTGGTAGTCCCTAAGTTATTATAATACTTCAGCATTATCCCAATATTGCCCGGAAGAGCATTTATGACTAAGCTGCTATCGCTGGATATCGAGTATGTGTGGGGGAAAGGTGTGGCCCGGATGTGCAGGGAGGGATTAGTGGAACCATATAAATAAGGGGACCTTGCAGCTCCTGATTTTGAATTATATTACATTGTAGCATAGACGCAATATGCTGGACATTAGTATCCCTCTGCTGCCGGACCGATACAACATGCCCTAGAAGCTTACAATGTGGAACTAACAAATCTTAGGTCGATCATCTTCACTGACTGACATGCATACTCATGCACTTTCGATCCAGGAGGTGTCAGATATCAGAGGAGTGCTTGACAGCAGAGCGAGAGTTAAGTGTGGCAATGTGCAGCAGATTGCTGTTTTTGAGGGACTTGCGAGGAGGTACAGGGGATAGTGGTCCCCCAGTGAGCGGCGAGATTGCATGGGAGACAGAGGTAGGATGGGGCAGAGGAGCCGAGGCTGTTGGTGAGGAGAGTGTAGGCAAGGGAGCTAGAGAAGTAGTAGAAGACAGGGGAGCCAGTGTAGGAGGGACCACAGGGGTAAAGGGGGCCCCAGATATAGTGGCAGTGGGTAGCAAGGGCACCAGAGAGGTGGAGGCTGATAAAGTTGTCATGGGCATGTGAGAAGGCAAGAGAGCCTGTACCATTGCAAGCACCAAGGGAGCAGTTATAAGAGAGGCAGTGAGATTAGTAGGAGGCAGGGTAGCCAAGGTGGGCATAGCTGGCAAGGAAGCCTGAGCATCCATAGAAACAGGTGGCAAGGGAGCCTATGAGGAAGAATGTCGAAAGTTGATAAGGCGAGGAAGAAGCCTATCAAAAAGTAAGAAGTTGGGTTGAGGCCCTTGTACCAGGATGGTACCATTTCGATAGACATTTATGATGATCCTGGTTTTGGAGAATAAGGCAAGAAGGAACTCCCAGTGGGTGCCACCATTCATGTGAGAGGAAGAGTAAGGAGACAGCGAGCGACCATATGAAAAGTCCATAGGTCATGAGAAGGAATGACAAAGAGGATGTCAGTGAGAGTCTCTTTGGTGGAAGCACTAACATAGGTGTCAGCGAGGGGCAGGCCTGGGTTGGAGCCCAGTGTGTCCTTCTTGAGTTTCTTCCTGCGAGACTTACTGAGAGGAGAAGGATAGGAAATAGAGAAGCAGTTGGAGATGTTAGGAGAGATTGAAAGCGCCATAGACAGGGAGAGCAGCTGAGGTGCATGTCAGGCAAGTAGGCAGAGAGGGAGCAGGCGAACAAGGGGACTGCACAGGACTTGGAAGAAACAGTGGGAACTGCAGAGGGGGGTGGAACAGAAAACAACCAGAACAGTGTGAAAGGGAGTAACCAGTCAGCGCAGAACAAGGAAAAAAGTAGGATGATCACACACCTAAATCCGATATTTAAAAATAGAGGCACAACTCAGTGAAATGCAGGGGGTTCACTGATGGACTAAAACACACCTAAATCGATTTTTAAAAATGGAGGCACAACACAGTGAAATGCAGGAGGTTCACAGATGGGCTAAAACACACCTTATTCCAATTTTTAACAATGGGTGCAGGAGGCAGTGTAGGAAAGAAGATAACACAGCTATCGCCCAATCTCCATCACTCCCTTCCTGGGCAAGCTCCTGGAGAAACTGGCCATCTCCCAGCTTAACCTCCATGCTGAATCTGTTGGCAGTCTTCATGACCATCAATCTGGCTTCAGAGCTGCCAGAAGCACGGAAACTGCTCTCCTGAACATCCGTGAGGACCTACTCTTGAACCTTGACTCCAACACTCTGTGTGTTCTCATTCTGCTCAATCTCTCTTCTGCCTTTGACACTGTCAACCATGCCATCCTGCTCAACCGTCTCCGTGATAACCTGGGTATCACTAGTCAGGCTCTGGCGTGGCTGACCTCTTTCCTCTCCAATCGACCCTCCCAGGTCCAACTGGGGTCCTTCCTCTCTGACATCTTTTTCTGCACCTGTGGTGTCCCCCAGGGATCAAATCTCTCCCCCTGGCTTTTCAACCAGTACCTGGCACTCCTTGCCCACCGCATCGCCGCTCTCTGCCCCAACTTTCAGTGCTATGCGGACGATACCCAGCTCATTTTCAGGCTACCCTCAGCCTCCTCCTCTCCTTCCCTCATCTCTGACTGTCTGTCGGCTATCCAGGAATGGTGTGCCGCCAATGACCTCTGCCTTAATGCCAGTAAGACTGAGATTCTACTCATCGGCACACCCACTCCCTCCTTCCCTGCAGCTCTCTGGCCGGCCTCTCTTGGCCCTCTTCCTGCACCTACCTGCACGGCAAAAAACCTCTGGGTTATCTTCGACTCCACACTCTCCTTCTCTCCTCATATATCTGACGTCTCTAAGAAGTCACACTACCAGCTGCACCTCCTCAGAGGTATTCTTCCCTTCCTCTCCTTCCCCCAGAAGCTCACTGTCTCACGAGCCCTGGTTCTCTCAAAGCTGGACTTCTGTAACAGCCTCTATCTTAATCTGCCTGCCTCCACTCGCCGCCCTCTGCAACTCATCCAGAACAGAACTGCGAGACTTGTCCTTGGCCTTAAGCCCAGGGACAGTATATCTCCAGGACTGAAGTCTCTACACTGGCTCCCAGTGGCTGCGAGGATAAAGTTCAAAACCCTCTGCATTGTCCACAAGGCCTTCTGGGGCCTGGGGCCTAAATACCTTCAACTCTCTCTTCCTAAATATCTTCCTTCCCGAGCCCTTCACTCATCCGTCTCCAACTCCCTCTGGGCCAGCCGCTTCTCGAAGCAACAAGCTGGGGGTAGATCTCTCTCCGCGGCAGGGACCTCCCTCTGGAACAGCCTTCCTGCCTCCCTGAAACTTGAGGAGAACCATCTACGGTTCCGCAAGCACCTCAAAACCTTCCTCTTTGCTTCTGCTTTCTCTCTCCCTCTCCCCTGCTAATTCTTCACTGAATCTGCACCGACCTCGGTCCTGGGCCCAGCCACTCTGCACTTGCACTGCCTCGCTGGCAACCCCTGCTCTGCGGGACTGTCTCTGTATCCCTACAGCCCCCGTTCCCAGCACTTGTCTGCACTTACATTGCACTTGCCACCAGCTGGCCCTATTCATTTTATTATATATACTTACCTTGTACTGCACTTGCCCCTTCCTCTCCCCTTGCACTTTGTCCCTTCCCCCTTCCCCTGCAGTTGCGCGATCTGAATGACACGTGGCCTAGTAGGATCGTTGTCTATCTTCCCCCGTTTCCCCCTCCCTGCCTCGTCGCGCCTTGAAACACTTGAAACGCTTGTGTATAGGCGCGTTACAAATGCCATATCATATCATATCTTATCATAACAATTAATTAGAACTGAGGCACACAGAATGCAAGGAAAAAAACTGGTTGGAGGAGAAAGGCATAAGAATGCAACATTTAGAGGAAAGGTAAACAATGGAAGTCCAGCCATCAATCACGTGAGGGGTAAACGGAGTGCGAAGTGTAGTAGATCAAATCTGTGTTGCCCAGTATTATGGCTTGTTGAGGGGCAGGGACCTTCCATAACCCTATGATGCCCAGACAGGGGCCTTAAGAGTGGGGCCTTGGATGAATGGGCTGGCTGAAGCCTGCCGGCTTTGTGATTGGTCAAATGAGGAGGCACGAGCCAATCAATGATTTGACTGCATCGTGTGGAAGTCCACACCAGTGCTGATACCTGTGGTGGCCATATTGAAAGGCCAGTGAGGAAGCACTAAACTGAGATGCCACAAGCAAAAATGCAAATCTTCAATGCGCTATAACTTTTTCTCTAATTACAATTTAATTAATTCACTATGTGGCCAGATTGCGTGAATTATGTTGCTGAAAATCCCCCTCCGATTCAAAAACCCTGTAGCCCCTACCTGTACCTTAGTAATTGTGATGGTCCCATGAAGCACTCGGGATCCTCATGGTGGGTAGAGGCTCTCTCCTCATGCAGTCGTGTGTTGCAGCAGATGTCTTGTGTGCAAGCCTCAATGCTGGCATGAAGAAGGAGAAATTAGGAAACAGAGGGGTGGGCTTTGGTGAATGGGCCGGCTGAAGCCTGCTGGCTTCGTGATTGGTCAGATGAGGAGGTACGAGCCAATCAATGCTTGGAAGTAGTGGCGTCAAGTGGAGATTGTAGAAGGCTGGTATCCAGGTTATATCGACTGTGTCAAGAAGGGCAGTAAACAGTAAATGAGGCACGGCAAAAGTGGGAAGCCGCTTTATATATTGAAATACAAGACGACCAATGGCAGAGATGGTGCCGATTGACAAAAGATGTATTGCTAAATGTAAGGTTTTGACTGATACAATTTAAAGTGTTTAATCAACTCCACTATACACCTGAGCGTATCTCCAAGTTTGCCCCGACCACTAGACATTAATGTGTTAAATGTGCGAGGGCACAGGGGATTCGCTTCACATGTACTGGGACTGCCCACTGATCGCATACTTTTGGCAGGAAGTTGCTGATGTTTTATATGACATAGTGCAGATAGCCCCAGTACTATCTCCTCCTAAATACCTCCTGGGAGATGTTGGGAAAGTCTCAGTGTTGGTACGCAGATTATTTAATTTGAGTTGCATAATCACAAAAGAATTTATATTGAAATATTGGAAGTCCAAGATAACTCCCACCTGTACAGAATGGCTCATGACATTAACATTTGTCAATGAAAGGGAGGAGGGATATACTGCAACGTTGCTATCGACATGCAAGCCAAAAGATATATATCTGAGGTTACTTAGCAACGTACTACCAGTGGGGTGGGGACGCTGTGGATGTAGTTTTCTAGAGTATACCAAAGGGTCTATATTAACAAGACATTCCCGGAAGAACTATTAAGCTGGGTAACGAAACATAATGTTGTGTTTAAGTGTACAATGTCATGATTGACCATAATCTGATTACTGTTGGTATAACACCTCAGCCTACTGTTAAATAAAGGTTTGAAATAAAAAATATCCCAGAGGCATGATCTGGACGGTTGGAGCCTGGCAATTTGGAGATTTTAATGATCATCTGGGAGCCGTCTGCGTAGTTGTAGCAAGTAAAATTGTGGGAGTGGATGAGTGCCGGCAGAGGGTTTAGATAGATGTTGAAGAGTAGGGGAGATAGGAATGTTCTTTGTGGGACCCCTTTTGTTACTGGTTGTGAGGTGGAGGTGAACGGGTGGAGAAGCATGATTTGTGAGTGATTAGAGATGAAAGAGGAGATCCAAGAGAGGGCTGTGTCTTTGATTCCTAATGAGTGTAGCCTGGCTAGGAGGATGCTGTGACCGATTGTAGTGAAGGCAGCAGAGATCTAAAGAAGGATGAATACAGCACAGCCTTCTGCATCAGATGTTCTTTTTAGGTCACCCCAGATGGACACTAGGGAGGATTCTGTTCCTCTAAGAGGTCTGAAGCCAGATTGCAAAGGGTCCAGGAGGTTGTTGGCTTCAGTGAAAAGGCCAAGCTGCTTGTATGCTGTGCGGCCCATGAATTCGGCCATCAAGCGGGTGTTGGAGATTGGCTGGTAGTTCTGGGGGAGGAGTGACTCGAGTGTAGGTTTTTGAGTAAGGGTTTGATGTAGGACATTTTTGGGGCTTCCGCGAAGGTTCCCGATGTTAGGGAGTGGTTGAGGATTGAGTGTGCGATACTGCTTGCACAGGTTGAGGATAGGATGATTTTGAAGAGGGTGGGCCAGCAGGGGTCCTCAGGGGCGTCTGATGGGTGGCTTTGTTCTAGGAGCGAGAGGAACTCCTGGTGTGAGATGGGAGAGAAAGAGGTGAAGGTTTGTATCGAAGGGGGGTTTTGATGTGGGTCGAGCTGTGGGTGGGTATTGGGCAGGGGCATGCGTTCCAATTTAGAGATGATGGCGGAGTGTCTGTTGATTGCGATATTGTGGAAGTGTTCTGATAAGGTGTCACATAGGGATTGGGAGATGGGTGGGGGGGTTACAGCAGACCGGGGATTTGAATTTGGAAGTGATTCTATGCAGTTCCTTGCTTGGGTTCTGATAGTTTAAGATTCTGTTCCCATAGAATGCTTTCTTGGTTTTTCTCATTTCCAGGCTGTATGCCCTCGTTAGTCTTGCTAGGGCTGTTTTGTCCTGGGGCATAGGGATGGTTCTCCAGGTCCATTTCAGATAATGCTTGAGGGTTTTTAGTGATTTGAGGTTGGCGGTGAACCACCTGGGTGTCAGTCCTGATCTCTGAGGGGTCCGTTTTGTTGGGAAAAGGGGTGTAAGGGTGTCCAAGAGCCAGAGGTCTAAGATTTTGATGAGGGGTGGCCCTTCGTGGAGGGAGAGTGTTGGGAGAGAGTTGAAGGGAGAGTTGGCTAGATCTGGGATGATATTGACTTTATTCATACATAGCAGAGTGAGAGGTGGGGTTTGGTGGTGTAGTGTGTGGCCTTCGGCATGGGCCAGTGGTCAGTGGTACAGAGAAGAAGATTGCTGAGTGATCTGTCCATGATAGGGGACTTGGGGGCAGTGTGGATATATTTGTGGTTATGTTATGTTATGGCGCTGGTAGGTTGAACGCCCTTGGGAACCGAAGTTCAAGTCAGTAGAGAGATTAGAGAGAGTCAAAGGTGCGTGTGAGCAGCTGATATGTGTGCAGCTGGTGTGGCATTTGTGTGATAGCTGCTTCTTAGCGGTAGGTATGGTGGTTGAGAGATCAGGAGTATGTGTTTGCTCTGGCAGGTTTTTATCCAGACCGATTCTGGGTGCATTAGGCCTGAGGAGAAACGCCTAGGCTGGAGGGAATGTAACCAGCAGTGTTTAATTAGGGTGATGGGGAGTATGAGGCAGAGGATGGTATGAGAACAGCTATACGGAATGGTGTCATAGTATCGCTGTGTTCTAGTTGAGTGGTGGTGTAAAGAAAAGAGTAAGCGTGGAGTTGTGATATGGTGGTTTAGCTTAGGTGTTTGAGATCGGGCACACTCCGATAGTTCCATGTACTCCTTCCGTTCCATGTACTCCAACTGTTCCATGCATTACGACCGTTTCAAGCACTCAAAACCGATCACTTCCATGCTCTTTCAAACGTTCCATGCATTCCAACCATTCCATCCGCACATACATCACCCGTTTGTTCCACAACTCGACACCCGCTCCAGACTCTACGCCCGCTCCAGCCTCTACACCCGCTCAGCACTCTATACCCCCTGAGCACCCGCACCATACTCTACATCCGCTCAACACCATACATTGGCTCAACACCAACACACCCTACATCCGCTCAACATCCTACATCTGCTCAACGCCATCACGTCCTACATCCTCTCAACACCCTAAATCTGCTCAACACTCTACATCCGCTCCATTCTATTATCCACTCACACAACCCAAATCCGCACCACGACCTACATCCGCACCACGCTCTTATCTGTTCCATGCTCTCATCTGCTCCATGCCCTCATTCATTTTGCGCTCTCATCTGCTCCACGTACTCGCCCAAAGATAGCGTTAAAGGTTTGACCTCCAGTGTGGGTGGGTGTGGAGATCTGTTGTGTCAGGTTGAATGCTTCTAGGTTGTCTGTGAGAGATCGGGTCATAGGGTTTAAGTCAAACCAGATGTTGAAATCCTCTAGGATGGTAAGTGTTGGATGCAGGTTAAGGTTGGTTATCAGAGCTTCACAAAGCATGTTTGTGCAGGTTTTGTTGTAGCCAGGGGGGTCTGTAGATGAGTAGGAAGCTGCGCGAGGTAGAGGGTAAGAGTTGGAGTTTTACCAGAATGGATTGGTAGTGTAAGGTGTTGGTTGAGGTGCCCTAATTATTTTTGGGAATTGGTGTTTGTGTAGTATCGCAAGCCCTCCACCCCTTCCATTCCGAGCAGTAAGGTTGTGCCCGGGTGGGAACGTCTTGTGCGGAATGGGCTCATAATCGTCAGCAAACCAGGTCTCTGTGATCAAAAGGACATCTGGATTTTCTTCTGTGATTAAGTCAAAGATGTGGAATTTGTGTTTGTAGACTGACCAGGCGTTGATGAGGGCGCAAGTTAGTTGGTGGCATATGCTTAAAAGTGCTGGACGGGTCTGGTTGGGAATGATAGTAGAAGATGTAGTATAGGGGGGGGTAGCTGGGGGTTGGGGGAAGGTTTGACCAGGGGAGGATGTTTGGGGAAAGCGGTCGGTCAGAGTGGGTAGGGAGCAAAGGAGTGGGTAGTGCTGGGTGAGGGGAGAAAGTATGGGGGAGTGGAGGTGGACCAGGGTAGATGGGCGAAGAAGGGAATAGGGCTAGGACCAGTTTGGGTGCCGGCAGGATGTGGGATCTGGTCTGGTGAACAGGTGATGCAAGGAGGGGCCTGAGACGGCCTTGCTCTGGGCCTTTCCTTGACTTTCGGGTGGCCCATGGGATGTGTGAGAGAGTGGGGGGGCTGTGGAGTTTCGGGTTTTGGTCAGGGTTGCTCTTGGTGAAGGGAAGCATGAGTTGGGGGCGGCAGTGCTATGTTGTTTGGGAGAGGTGCAAGCAGGGGGTGCTGGTGAGTAACTGGAGGCGGAGGTGCAGTGGGATGGTTATTTTACCTGGGTTGCTGGGTGGTCTGTTATGTGTTCTGAGGTCAATGTTTTCTGCTCCCTCTCTCCATCTTGCCCTCTAGATTGAGTGGAGCGAAATCTATGTGGAGGGTATAGCAGGTCGGGGGAATAGGTTGGACAGGTGAGGAGGAGGGATGTATACTTTGGGATTCTGGAGGGTGGGTGCAGGGCCATGAGATGAGGTGGAGGGTTGGGAGGATGGGCTGTGCATTTTTGGATGGCTGGTTTAGGGTGTGGTGGGTCTTGACACGCCTACTGGTGAGCCAGCGTGCGGCTTTGATTTGGCCAGTGTGTGGCATGTTGTCTAACCTGTGGGAAAGGTACATCAGATTATGTGTCTGAGTAGAGGGGGCACGTCCAACTTAGGTACAACAATAGATGTGTACTTATCTGGCCTTGGTGCACCTGATTAGGGCAGATGGGGTGGGTTTTGGGACATCTGGATGGGGGGGGTGCCAAAAAGGGGGTACCACAGTAGAAGGTAAATGTGGTTCCACCTAGATTTGAGACACCTGGATAGCTGGAGAAATGCCTAAATGGGGCTACAACAGTAGAAAGTAAAATGCAGTAGCACCTAGATTTGGGACATCTGGATAGAGGGAGAGATGCCTAAATGGGGATACAACAGTGGGCAGTAAAATCGGGCAGTAAAATACAGAAGCACCTAGATTTGGGACACCTGGATAGCGGGACAATCCCCTAAATGGGGATACAACAGTAGACAGTACAATGCAGTAGCACCTAGATTTTGGGTGCCTGGATAGAGGGAGAGATGCCTGAATGGGGATACAACAGTGGATAGTAAAATACAGTAGCACCTAGATTTGGGACACCTGGGTAGCGGGAGAAATGGCGGTTACAACAGTAGGCAGAATATACAGTAGCACTTAGATTTCAGAAACATGGATAGTGGAAGAAACTTCTAAATGGGAGTTGCAACAATAGACAGTAAGATGCAGTAGCACCTACATTTGGGACAACTGTATAGCAGGAGAAACAACTAATTTAGGGGTACAACAGTAGACAGTCAAATGCAGTAGCACCTAGATTTGGGACACTTGGATAGAGGGACAGGCACCTAAATTGGAGTTAGTACAGTAGATAATAGAATGCAGTAGTACCTTTATTTGGGATACCTGGAAAGACGGTGAAATATTTGGATTGGGGTATAGCAATGCAGGCACTAGCTACAAAGTTTAGGAGACCATGGCAAAGAGGTAAATGCCTTTGCTGTGATTACAACAGTGGGCAATTTTACCTAGATGTGAGATGTTGCTACCTGATTCAATCTGTCTGAATGTGAGATATGGCTGACAAACACAATTTATCTAAATGCAAGATATGGCTGACTAGTACAATCTACCTAGATGCAAAATATGGCTGACTAACACAATCTACCTAGTTACGAGATATGGCTGACTAACACAATCTACCTAGATGCAAGATATGGCTGACTAACACAATCTACCTAGAAGCAAGATATGGCTGACTAATACAATCTACGTAGATGCGATATATGGCTAAGTGACAAAGTTGGCTTAGGCGTTGGATATGGCGAACATACAAATGTGCAACAGACTACAGGCTTTTAGATAATCTGATAATAAGATGGGTCAGACAGTCTAACGTGAAGCAGTAATTGCTAGTCCCCCTGTCCAGACCTCGCCTACCTTGCCTGTCACTGCTTAATGATGGCTGCAGGCGCCACAGGCTATATTGGGCCAACACGGTCAGGAGCTGCTTCTACAGGAGCTGTCCTTTGCCTCATGGTCCTTCGTCACAGGGGCTGCATGGGCAGGGGTGTGCCCTAGTGCAATGTGTAATGAGGGACAACTGGCCAATCAAGGGTGGGGGTGGGTCTAGAGGCGGGGGAGGGCCAGGAACCAGGAAGGTGTGCCGGGAAAGCCGGCCACAGTGCTGGGAACACGATGAGGATTTTAAACAAATACATGCACAATTACTATTTACATGAACAAGTGCCCAATACCCACAAAAAAGCAAAACCTCACCTCAAGCCAGGATGTAAATTGCGATGTGAGGTGAGAACGCTTGCCCTAGACATGCATTCGAGATGCTGGGACAACTGACCAATCGGGGGTGGGGGTGGGTCAGGAGGAGGGAGCAGGGCCAGGAACCAAGAAGGAGGCTCAGGAAAGCCAGCTACAGCACTTGGAGCGCAATGAAAATTATTTTAAACAAATGCAGGCACAATTACTATTTACTTGAACAAGTGCCCAATGCCCACAAAAAAGCACAACATCCCCTCAAGCCAGGATGTAAATGGCGAGGTGAGGTGAGAACGCTTGCACTAAACACGCGTTTGAGATGCCTGGGACAACTGACCAATCAGGTGTTGGGGTGGTTCGGGAGGAGGGAGCAGGCAGCAGGGCCTGGAACCAGGAAGGAGGCCTGGGAAAGCCAGCTACAGCACTTGGAGTGCGATGAAGATGATTTTAAACAAATACAGGCACAATTACTATTCACTTGAAGAAGTGCCCAATACCCACAAAAGAGCACAACCCCGCATCAAGCCAGGATGGAAATGGCGAGGTGAGGGGAAAACGCTTCCCTAGGCTCGCGTTCGAGGTGCCGGGACAACTGACCAATCAGGGGTGCGTGTGGGTCGGGAGGAGGGAGCAGGGCTGGGAACCAGGATGGAGGCCCGGGAAAGCCGGTTACAGTGCTCGGAGCGCTCTGAATATGATTTTAAACAAATACATGCACAATTACTATTTGCTTGATGTAGTGCCCAATACCCACAAAAGAGCACAACCTCACCACACGCCAGGATGTAAATGGCGAGGTGAGATGAGAACGCTTCCCCACGGCTCTGGTTCGAGATGCTGGGACAACGGACCAATCAGCGGTGGGTCGGGAGTAGGGAGCAGGGCCGGGAAACAGGATGGAGGCCTAGGAAAGCCGGCTACCTGCTCAGAACATGATGAAGATGATTTTAAACAAATACAGGGACAATTACTATTTACTTGACATGTGCCCAATACCCCCAAAATAGCACAACCTCACCACACACCAGGATGTAAATGGCGAGGTAAGAACACTTGCCCTAGGCTCACATTCGAGATGCTAAGACAACTGACCAATCAGGGGTGGGGGCTGGGTCAGGAGGAACGCTCTGAATAAGATTTTAAATAGATACAGGCACAATTACTATTTACTTGAAGAAGTGCCAAATACCCACAAAAGAGCACAACCTCACCACAAGCCAGGATGTAAATGGTGAGATGAGAACACTTGCGTTAGGCTCACATTCGAGATGCCTGGACAACTGACCAATCAGGGGTGGGGGCTGGGTCAGGAGGAGGTAAATTGATTCAGGAAAGCCAGCTACAGTGCTCAGAGTGTGATGAAGATGATTTTAAATGAATACAGGCACAATTAATATTTACTTGAACAAGTGCCCAGTACCCACAAAAGAGCACAACGTCACCTTAAGCCAGGATGTTCATGGCGAGGTGACAAGAGAACGCTTGCCCTAGGCTTGTGTTTGAGATGCTGGGACAACTGACCAATCAGGGGTGGGGGGGGGGGCGGAGGAGGGGATCAGGGCTGGGAAGCAGGATGGTGGTCCAGGAAAGCCATCTACAGTGTTTGGAGCATGATGAAGATGTTTTTAAACAAATGGAGGCACAATTACTATTTACTTGAACAAGTGTCCATTACCCACAAAAGAGCATAACCTCATCTCAAGCCAGGATGTAAATGGCGAGGTGAGGTGACAAATCTTCCCCTAGGAGATGCTGGGACAACTGACCAATCAGGGGTGGGGGGAGGGACGGGAATAGGGAACAGGGCCGGGAACCAGGAAGGAGGCCTAGGAAAGCCGGCTACAGTGCCGAAAGCTCGATGAAGATGATTTTAAACAAATACAGGGACAATTACTATTTAATTGAAGAAGTGCCCAATACCCGCAAAAGAGCATGACCTCACCACAAGCCAGGATGTAAATAGCGAGGTGAGGTGAGAACGGTTTCCTTAGGCTCGCATTCCAGATGCTGGGACAACTGACCAATCAGGGGGCTGGGGGTTGGGCTGGCGATGACGCAGCAGGGCCTGGAACCAGGAAGGGCCCGGGAAGCCGGCTACAGCACTCGGAGCACGATGAAGATGATTTCAACAAATACAGACACAATTACTATTTATCTGAGCAAGTGCCCAATACCCACAAAAGAGCACAAGCTCACCTCAATCCAGTATGTAAATTGCAGGGAGGGGACGGCATACATGCAAGTATAAATGTAACTAGTGCTTTTGGTGCAATGTTTTTGTAAAAATTAGCCCTAGAATATTTTGAGTAATTATATTTGGAACTGGAAAGGTGTCAGGTTGAGATTGAATAAGAATAAATGGCCACAGGACATACGTTATATTACGTGACTCTGGCTATTCCTCCCTCATACTCAATAGTTCACAGTCCATAACCCTACATATCAATCTCTACTTGTAGGAGCCTCACCCAAAACTTCAACACAAAAATATATCTCAATTTATTAAAATCATTTTTGAAAAATACATTTAAAACAACATATTACAATCTTCTTCACAGGTGGTTTTTGATGGGTTAGTACAAGTGTGCCTTAATGTTCTTACAAAGACATGACATTTTGTAAAGGCAAAATGTCACTCTATACCACACAGGACCAGATCACTACTGTCCTTAGTGATTAATTCTAAAAATCGAAGACATTTTCATTGACCAAGTGTCAACAGAAAACATAAAAAGAAAAAGCTAGTGAATAATTGTGTGTTCTCTGTCTCAGACCTGCATTTCTTCACTCATGCACTGTGTTCATGCCAAACAGCAAAATGACGACAGCGATGTTTCGGCTAAAGTGGGGTTGGGCGCCCTATAGTTTTTCTTAGGCCCTTCTCAGGACAAAAAGAATGCATTGATTCCCATGTTCAAACTATGAAATCAGAATTTCTTTAGGTGGTGGGATACACCGTTCTTTCCTCATTCCACAGCTCCTGCAAGCAAAACACATTCCTCTGTTAATTTCAAACTCAATCTCACAAAACATTTACAAATCCAGTCATTAAGTCAGAGTTCACATACTTACTTGGGACTCTTAATTGATGTCCTTCTTTATTGCAGTGGATGCTGTTACTGATTGTTCAATAAACTTCACTTTTAAAGTTGTTTATCACTCCGGAGTGTCAATTTCTGAAAAGGAAGCACATGTGCGTCCCATCAGCAAACTGTAAGTTTAGTGTCCAAAATAAAGGAATTTATGATTTCTTTTCTCAAAACCTATGAATTGATATAGATATTGATATTTTATTACTATCACGCTCGTACACAAGTGTTTCAGAGCGTGACAAGGCAAGAGAGGGAACAGGGGAGAACAAAACAGCGATCTTACTAGGCCCAGTGACATTGAGAACGCGCAGGTGCATGGGAGAGGGGGAGGGGAAAAGTATATGGAATGGGGGAGAAGTGGAAAGTGCGAAGCAAAGGAGAAACAGATAAATAATAATAAATAAATAAATAATGTAGGCAACAAACAGTGGTAATGCAGCCAGCAATTTGCTAGTGCTAGGTTTAAGGCCGCAGACAGGGTAGGTCTTATAAGTGCAGGAAGAAAAAAAGGGGGCGCTGTATGGGTACAGATACAGACCCCAGTGCAAGGGGTGGCCCGGAGGCAGTGCAGGAGGGTGGCAGGGTGAGCAGGTACCTGAGCCTGGAGGACAGAGGGTGGCCAGGTGCACAGTGCCAAGAGAGAACAGATCAGCAGGGGAGAGGGGGAGCGAAGGCAGAGGAAAAGAGGAAGGTCTTGAGGTGCTTCTGGAACCAGAGATGGTTCTCCTCAAGTTTTAGAGTGGCAGGGAAGCTGTTCCAGAGGGAGGCCCCAGCCAACGACAGAGATCTACCCCCAGCTTGTTTCTTTGAAAAACGACTGACCCTAAGGGAGTTAGAGGTAGAGGAGTGAAGAGCTCGAGTGGGGAGGTATTTGTGGATGGATAGCTGGAGGTATTTTGGACCCAGGCTCCAGAAAGCCTTGTGGACAATGCAGAGGGTTTTGAATTTGATCCTTGCATCCGCTGGGAGCCAATGGATAGATTTCAGAGCTGGAAAGATACAATCCCAGGGCTTGAGGCCAAGGACAAGTCTTGCAGTCCTTTTCTAGATTAGTTGCAGAGGGCGGAGAGTAGAGGCAGATAGATTTAGAAAGAAGCTGTTACAGTAGTCCAACCTGGACAGACCAGAGCTTGGGATACCATGAGCTTCTAGGAGAAGGAGAGGAAAGGCAGAGTACCTCTGAGTAGGTGCAGTAGGAAGTTTGACATTTTAGAGACCTCAGAGATGTGAGTGGAGAAGGAAAGGGTGGAGTCAAAGATGACCCCGAGGTTCTTAGCCTCGCAGGAGGGGCTAGGAGAAGGGCCCAGGGAAGCCGGCCAGAGAGTGAGGGGAAAGGATGGTGAAGGTGTGCCGATGAGGAGGATCTCCGTCTTGCTGGCATTCAGACAAAGATCATTGGCGGCACACCAATCTTGAATGGCAGTTAGGCAATCAGAGATGAGAGAGGCAGAGGAGGTGGCAGAGGGCAGCCTGAAAATGTAATCAGTGTAGCACTGGAAATTTGAGCAGAAAATGGCAGTGGGGGCGAGAGTTGCAAGGTATTGATTCTGAATAGCTACTTTACCTTGAACATGTTGTTTATTTCTACAGGTGAGTTTCCTATCCAGCGAATCCTATTCCAGATGTTTTCTGTGTAGTCACTCAATGGCGCTTTCTACTTCTAAGAGACAAAGAAAAAGGCAAGATACAATATTTCTACTTGTCTCTATCTTAAAGAACAATTTGCTTTACAGAAAACAGGTTAATTGTGTGTAACCATTCTTTGAGTGTTGTTTAATGCACTCCCAAACATAACAAAAAGGTGGTCTAAGGTTTAAGCATTCATCTAAAAGGTATCTATGTAATAGAGTGGTGCGCTCAAACACGTGTGCCACACTATTCCAAGAGCATGTCAAAGTACCTTAATGAACACACTTAAATAAAAGCTACCTCATCTTAACATGTTCCATACATTTTTAACTAAATTTCTAGTAAGCGTGAGACAGAATGTTTCTTTAATTTCATAAATGTTCTATGGAGCAGAGCTTGCCGTAACAATGACTATCTCAGAGCTCCTTACCTTCACGGCGTCAGCTCACTAATACTGTCTGCCACGCTGCCTGGTGTTCTAAAAATAGGATGCTGTGGCGCGTCCATTATGCTATAACTTGTTTCCATGGTGCTCTGCTGTTGATCGGCCATGCTGGATTGCACGTTGCACTTACGTGCCTCTTTCTTATCTGAAAATAAAGTCACGGCCATGACGTGTTCACTTATTCCATGGTGAGCATGCTGCAATCACACATTGCACTTGCGTGACTCTTTCTCAACCATATTTCTATTGGACTAGTTTGCCAAGATCCTTGCATGAACATTTCTTTATGATTTTTTTATGAACAGAATGTCATTTTGTTGATCTCGTTCTGTTAATTGACACTAGATAAATATTGCACTTGCGTGTCTATTTTTTATCTGGATTTTAAATAGGATAAATATTGTAGTTGCTGTCTCTTATCTTAATTTTAAATGGTTCACTATATGTTGTTTTTTGTGTTTCAAGATTCTTATTATGAGAAATCAACATACAAGATGTTCAATAACCGTTAACAATATACAAGAACAAGAGTTAATGAATATTTAGGAAGTATTGGCAACGCGATTGAGGAAGTACAGATGACTTACAATAATATCAGGCATGTGTAAATAGTAAAAAGAAGGGATTAGTTATCTTTAAACAAAGAATATTTCTTTTTCTTCTAAAAAGAAGGGGGATGACAAAATAGTGACATAATAACAAACTAGACATATAACTAACATGAGCAACAGGACAAAACACAAACAAAGGGCGAAGGGGGAGGGATAGCAGGGATAAATAATAATAGTATTATTAATGATTTGTATAAGATAAAAAGTCAAGAAACGGTTGCCATTTCAAATTATGTTTGCATAATAGAGCAAGAGTGGAAGCTATGCAATTTTCTAACCTATGAATATTGCACAAGTTATTCCACCAACAATTATTATGAATGCGTTGTAGATTTTTCCAGTTGGTAGTAATAGTTTGCAGTCCAACCATGAGATATTAGTCAAAGAGATATTTTGTGTCCTTGTTGGCAACTACAGTTTGTAGGAGGGAGCTTCCAAAAACAAGAATATCAAAAGCAAAGTCTAGCTGTGTTTTAAAAATGAGTTTGATAGTGCGCCATACAGAGGACCAAAAGGGTTGAACATGTTGACATTCCACAAACATATGTTTAAAAGAGCCTGAGACTATTGAGCAACTCCAGCAAAGGTCATTAGCTAAAAGGCCACATTTGAAGAGGGAAGCCAGGTTAGCAAAGGCTCTATGGTGGAAATAAAACAGGGTTTGAATTAGGCTGGCTGATGAAGTAATTTTTGAGATGTAGTTCCATTGCGTAGGCCAATCAAATTGGAGATCTGCAGTCATCTTTCCAGTCATTATGTAATGGACTATCCACTGGAGTTGACATCAAAGTTTTATAGTAGAAAGACGCAGTACTTTTGAGATTTAGTAAATAAAATAATTTTAATGCATCAGGTATATTAGATTTATGAATAAGTTGATCATAATTTTCAAACAGAGCAGCAATAATAATCAAGTACTGTTTCATGGCAGATGCAGGTAGATGATATTTGATAGCAAAGTCTCTAAAAGTGATGGAAGCATTTTGTGAGAAGAATTGGTTACAGTATTTAATGTTTCTAGATAGCCATGGCTTCCATAATATTGATTTGCCTTTCACCTTAATCAATGGATTGAGCCAAATAAGAGGGGAGGTAAAGGCAGATATTTTGGCAAAAGATGGGAACATATATAATCTAAGATAAAGTGCAGATTGGCAGATACAGGAATATTTCATAAGTGAGGTAAATATCCGATAAGGGAATTGGGGAAACCATAGCTTTTTCCAGAAGCACCCAATTAGGAGGATATTCCAATTCTTCTCGAATAAACCACATTTCTATTTGCTTAATAACAAAGGCCATGTGATATTTTCTAATATCTGGAAAATTGACACCACCTATAAAATATGGACTCTTTAATTTACTGAGCGATATTCAACGTCTTCCCTACGCAAGAGTCCAGGGATTTGAAAAAGGAAAGGGGAAGGGAAATTGGTAACATATATAAAAGGTAAAGAATTACAGGGGCAATCATCATCTTTATGGACTCTAAATGACCCCACCACGAGAGATAAAGGGGTGACCATGACGTTACAAGTTCTTTAACTCTGGTTAGTACAACCTCTATATTTTTTTATCGCATATCACAGATTGAGGTATATATATGGACTCTGAGATATTTGAGGCCTTGGGGACACCATTTAATTCCTAGGGATAGCGTATGATGTGGTAAGCAATATCTATTAAGGGGAAGGATTTCTAATTTATCAATATTAAGCTTATAACCAGAAACTTGAGAGAAATTGGAGATAGTTTGTAAGAGGTGTGGACCACTCTGCATAGGCAGTTGTTTTAATATGAAAATTCTGATATTGGATTCCTAATATATTGTCATTTAGTCTAATAGTCTCTAATAAGGGTTGAAGATCTAAAATAAAGAGGATTGGGGAAAGAGTGCAACCTTGACGTGTTCTTCTGGAAAGAGGGAAAAAGGCAGATAGTTGGCCATTCACAAAGATTGCAGATTTAGGCATTGAGTAAAGTACACTGATCAGGGATAAAAAAAGGTGGGCCAAAACCATGCCATTTGAGGGTTTTTAATAAAAAGTCCAACTCCACTCTATCAAAAGCCTTTTTGGCATCTAGGGCTACTGCAGCATGGGGCTCTTTAGAGTGGTGTATTAAATCAATAATGTTTAAGAAAAGTCTAATTTTAGAAGAGGACACTCTACCTTTTACATATCCCGTTTGGTCATGTTTAAGGAGATTAGGAAGGAAGGGGAGGAGTCTGTTTGCTAAAATATTTGCTTAAATCTTACAATCAGTATTAATGAGACAAATTGGGCGATAACTTTGAGGAAGTTCGGGGTTTTTATTGGGTTTGGGAAAAACAATAATCATGGCTTCGAGAAAAGACCCTTGCACCTTCACTTCTGATGTAAAATGGGAATAAAGATCATTAAGTTTAGGGGCTAATAAATTGGAAAAATTAGAGTAGAAGTCTGTAGGAAAGCCATCAGGGCCGGGAGCTTTGCCTTTTTTGAGATGTTTAATGGCTTGAAGAATTTCTGCAGGGTTTATGGGAGCATTAAGAGAGTCGAGATTTATTTGGGGGTATGAGTTCCTGGGTATGTTGTGTAAGAAATCATCAATAGAGGTATTATTGGGAGGGGTTTCAGAGGAGTATAAGTTTCAGAAAATCTGAAGAATATCCGTATCCAAGCATTTTCTGTTTCCTAGGTGATCTTGCATGGTAACAATTCTACACTTTTCTTTTTAAAATTTAAGGTAAGAGGCTAATGATTCACCTGCCTTATTAGATAATTGGTATATTTTTGATTTGTATTTGAGCATATTTGCACAGGAATATTGGGTTACGATTTTATTATACTGTCGTCTTAACGTCAAGACTTCTTTTAGTACTGTGGATGAACCAGTGCTAGTGAATTGAATTTCTAGAGTTTTCAATTGTCTGAGAATAGACTCTGACTCTTGTTTAAGTTTTTTCTTTTTGTTGGCGACAAATGAAATAATATTACCCCTTAGAACAGCCTTATAGCAATCCCAGTTGTTTATAATAGATGTATCTTGATTTTTGTTTACTGCAAAGTAATTATCATGTTGCAGGGTAATAAAGGGTGTGAATAGGACATCATTAAGTACACTGGTATTAAAGTGCCATCTATTTGAGGGTTTAGAGTTGCTGGGAGATTGTAATTGGATATAGACGGGAGCATGATCAGAGATTGTGATGGATTCCATTTGGGCTTTTCGTTGGGTATGAATATGTAATCCAGTCTTCAAAAAGATTTCTGGGGTGCGGAATAAAAGGTAAAATCAGAATCAGTGGGGTGAAGTAAGCGCCATGCATCACTAAGGCCCATTCTGATACAAAATAAGTGAATTGTTCATGGGATGTAGTATTGGTAACACGAACACTAGATGTTCTATCTAAAAAGGGGTCTATAATTTGATTACAATCACCACATACAATCAAGTTGTGTAGATTTGCCTGAAGCATGTGGTTTCTTAGTAGCCTCCACAAATTAGGGTCAGGAGAGGTTGAGCCATAAATGTTAAGTATGGAATATTATTTAGAATTAATTGATAATTTAAGCAAAACCCATCTTCCCATGTCATCAGACTAATTTGAGAGTATACTACATTTGAGAGATGTATTTCCTAAAGTAATGACCCCATTTCTTTTTCATCTGCAGTACTAGAAAATACCTGACTGACCCAATGCTTCTCAAGTTTGGCAGCTTCTTAATTAGAAAGATGTGATTCCTGAAAACAGGCAATTGAAGGTTTCAATCTGTTTAAATGAGATAATACTTTTTGTCTCTTGATTGGATTATGCAATCCTTTAATGTTCCAAGAGACTATGTTAAGGTGCATGAATATGGGGTGTTGATTTTATAAATCACATGATATAAATGGACAAATGGATAAATGCAAACATTTTGGTACCAATTGGGTGACATGATACATCACGTTGGCATAAGGTATAATAGTGTATCCAGCATAACAGGTGAGAACATAAAGGGAGAGAGACATAAAGAAGGGGACACAACAAAAGGATATAACATGGACTTAGGTAATAGTGAGTAGTCATTCAGGATTATGAATGAAAAAGTGTCAAAACAAAAACAGCCACACCAGTCCATGTTAAGGTAAAAGAAAAATGTGATGGGGGGGAGCCGGAAAGAGAGCTAGGCCCACTGGAACCCAGCCCCAGAGGAGAAAACCGAAGATTGGGTAATAAAATCTTCAAGTGACAGAAGGCGATGTATCCATGTCGGTCCTTTTCTGAGATTGGATATATCTACGTAGATCCACTGAATTTTGAAATGTTGAGGTCTGTCCATTTAGAGCAACATTCAGAGTTTCAGGATGTACAATGCCATATCTGGCATTTAGTTGCCAAAGTACAGGTCGAAAGGCAAGGAGCTCCTTTCTTCTTGCTGCCGTTGCTTTGGCTACATCTTGTGTTATAAAGATTTTTTTTCCTTCCCATGTTAGATTTTTGGTTGCCTGACTTTTTCCATAATAAGAGTGACATGCCTAAAGTCAAGGAGAGCTAGAATCATGGTCCGAGGTGGGTTGTTGGTACTTTGTGAGGGTCTGTGAGAGCCAATTCGATGTGCTCTTTGGATATTGAGCTGTACTGGGGCTGGGAGGTTAAGAACACGAGGCAGGAACATATATAGGAAGGCAGTAGGATTGTCCTTTTCAATCCCTTCAGGAAGACCGATCACACAAAGGTTATTTCTTCTATTCCGATTTTCAAGATTTTCAGTTTGTTGTTGTAGAGTTAATACTGTGGCTTCCAGTGAGGTGACTTTGTTGGAAATATCCTCTGCGTTCCCTGCTCGTCTCTCAACTTCATTCATCCTGGCTTCAAAAATAGACCACTTGCTATCTAGTTGCTGTAATTTAGCGTTAGTGTCTTCCATGAAAGGTTTAAGCACTCTAATTTCTAGTTGTATAGTTTGCATAACTGTGTCAGTTGAATTTTCTATAGTGGAGGAGACTCGCTTTTTTGGCTTTTTAATCGTCGCAGATGATGAGGGTGGTCCGTCTTTGGATTGCACTTTCTTTGTTGTCATAGTGTATTATGGGAAAGTGTTACTTTTCTCTTTCCTCTTCACTTACTCCCTTATCTTCTAGTCTTTTATAGTTTTCACAACCTTCCACCTCCTTCCTCTGGCTTTGCTCTTCCTCCTTTCCTTTTTGATTTCTGCACTCTCCTATTCTTCTCCTTCTACTTTCCTGTTTGCTATATGATTTCCTTTTCCTTATTGTCTTTCTTTTCGTTTACAACTCATCTTTTTTATTTAAAACCCATCTCTGGATTACACAATTGCTCCAATAGTGAAGTGTATGAAGAGACGTAAGGGTTGTGTATTTTATGGCAGAGGGGGGATTCAAGATTTATTTCTCGTTTCTTTCTTTGTTTTCTCCATTGCCTTTTTTTCCTTTCTCCTTTTCTTCCTTTCCTTCCTTCTTTTTCTTTCTCTTCTTTCCTCTTCATCTCTCTCTTCCCTTCTCTTCCTCTCACTTCCTAATCTCTCTCATTTCCTTTCTCTTCCCTTCCTTCGTTTCCTCCTTTCCCTTTGTTCCCTCTTTATCCTTTTCCTTTTTCCTTTCTTTTCTTTTCCCTTTTCCCCTTCTCTTCCCTTTTATTTTTTACCTTTCTCTCTTCTTCTTAAAAAATAAAAATAAAATAATAAATAAAAGAAAAGAAAAAGAGTCCAACAAAATAATAGTAAGACATAAACTTGCAGGCTACATTTGATAAGTTCTTTTATTTTCCGTTTCAAATCTTTCCTTTCTTTCCTTCCCTTCCCCCTCCCATTTTTTACCATCTTATGCAGGAGGAGAGTTTTGTGTTGATGGGTGGGCCGCATCCGTCACCACCGCCAAACAGCTGACAGGAGGAATCAGCTACCCTGCGTACGGGATGACGCGGCTTAAGGGCCCAGCCTCCAGGAAGCAGACCTCAACAGAATGCAGCCACCAGACCTCCAGAAGCTCCCTCAACGTCCGGAACCCGAGGCGGAAGGTAAGTGGCAGCCAAATGGATCACCTTCAAGGTAAGTATATTAATTTACGTGTTTATATTAACTGTACAATGTTCCAGCGGAGCGGAGCCGAACAGCTAGGCTGCTAACTCGCACGGCGCCAAGCCACGCCCCCATATGTTGTTATCATTTGTCGTGTGTGTATAAAGTACTGCTTGGAGCGCACTCGATACACAAACGCCAAACGCATAATGTTCAACACAGATGCACTCATGGTACTCGGACTCTAGTGATGCGTGGTCCCCACTCGATATATACATTAAGGCCTTTCTGCACAGTATTGCATTTTTGAATAAACCTCTGTTCCAAAGTTTGGAGGATCATGTCTTCATTCCCAGATCCGGTTTGTTTAATTTGCCAAATACCGAACTAAAAAAAGTCATCAGCTAAATGCTTTTTTTCTATATACTGATCCACTAATGGTTTTTCTGTGACCTTTCTTTCGAATGCACAACTGATTGTTCAAATATCCTTTGCGGTATTTCACGTTTGGTTTTTCATATATAAACTAGATTCCATGGGCATTTAATCCTGTAAATGAGATATTTGATCCTGCAGTTGGTAAAACTGTTAAACTGCCACAGGCTTCCATTGATTTGGGATTCAAACCTATGTTTGCTCAGCGTGGTCTTGCTTCCAAGACCTGCGTGTTGCCACTGAGCTATCCATTTCTGAGAACGTAACAAAACGTCTGTTTCTCTGCCTCTCTCCGCCCAACTTCTGCGCAAAGACGTTTCCTCGTTGGATGGCATTTTGTTAAAAATCTTGTTACAAAAAGGGTATGTTCTCTCCTCCATGTAGTTGGCCTGGTCTTTTTTTAATTTCATGAATTCTTTGTCTAAATTTAGTTGTCTACATTTGTCAATCTCTTCATTGAGCTTGTCCAGCTTGTCTTCCGTATCTCGCACCACTGCATCCATGGTGAATTGGCTCTCTAGAGCTGATAGCTCTTCCCTTTGTTTCTTAATTTCTTCTTCAGCTGTATCGATAATTAGGATAATCCAATCTCTGCTGCATTTGTTTCCTACTCATCTGAAGTTACCTTTGTATTTGAGATTATCTATAAAGACTCAGGGGATGTTCTTTACTTGCAGACCCTCAGGGATTATTCCTGCTTTTGAATACTCGAGCATCATCTTCCCATGGATCTCAGTTCGAACGAGTTTCTTCTTTTTTTGTTCATTTACTTCTAACTGATTTTTGCCACCATTGGGGTCTGCTGCGTCTCTCTATAGACCTAAATCTGACACTCCTCTCATTAGTCTCTGAAAGTGTTCTTCCGAGAAAGAAACTATATTAATATTCTCCATGCTTTGTTTCACCTTTTGTTGCTATTTCTATTTGAAATGAGAAATCAATCCTCACTTAAACCCCAACAGCCAAAGGGCTGTCCTAGTCAACATCCAAAAGGTGGGGCCCGGACCAATGTCTGGGCCACACCTTTTGGAGGTTGAGATTGAAGAAATTAGAACATTTAATTACCGGAGTGGCTTGCTGACTCCTGAAATTCATTTCATAACTGGTTGTTACGCTCACCTGGTATCCACGGGGACGCCACCCAGCCCTGGTTGGATGATTTGCACTCTCGAACCCTCTCCCGGTCCCTTGGTAAGGCCTCTGGTTAAAGATGGATCTGCAATATAGGAGAGCTGGATTCAATACCAGATTGTCTTTATGTTTTCCCACCTCCCTTGGCCTCAACTCCTTCCTCCCCCTTGGGCCTTCTCTTCACCTTTTATATTGCTAACCTGTGTCTTTTCTCTCCTTGCAGGTTGCGATGTTCCTCGCTGAGCGCCGTAATGTTCCAGCAATGATACTGACCAGGAGATGACTACCCAGGTAAGAATTGTGTGGCTTTCTTCATTCGGGAGGAAACGTGAGTAAACGCTTACTAATGCTGTCTTTCTTTCTCCTCTTTCCAGGTTATGGTATTCCAGGATGTATGCAGTGCCGGATGATCAAGTTTGTACCTTCAGGTGAGTGGAACTGAAGTCAGCGATAGATTGGAGACAGGATACTGTTCCAGGTAAGTTTCTTAATGTTCTTTCTGTCTGTGCAGGTCCTTGGTTTCAGGTAAGCTGGCATCAAAGAACTGGACACAGTGAGCGTTACGCTGCCCACAGCAGAATAACGCAAAGCATGTTCTGCTGTTTGGGTGTGGTTTAAATAGTCTTAGGTAAAGTAGTCCAGGTAAAATAGTCCCAGGCCTGCCACACCCAAAGTAGTCCAGGTAAAGTAGTCCCATGCCTGCCACACCCAAAAGACTAGACCGCATTGCTCAGTTCCTTGTAACTGAGCTATATGTGTGCCTCCATGTTGGCTGAACCCCCCCAAGTTAAATAGTCCCAAGTAAATAGTCCCATTCTAATGTTGGTCTTCATGATGGTTATGAGCCGGGGGCCAAAGGTGCCAGGACTGACTCCAAGAGAGTCTTGAATGAGGTTTTAAGGCCTTTGACCTGGCCCCAACTGGAAGGCTGATTTGCCAGTGAGGGCCAGGGGCAAGGGTCATGACACTGGGCTGTTAGGCCAAAAAGAATTTGCGTATAGCACATTGCTTAACTAGTCACTCCAGCTTCTCTAAAAAGCAAAGACCACTCCCATCCCTGGGATTGCCTATAAAATTGACCACCGGACTATTTTAAGCAAGTCCGACTTAATAGTGTTCTACTGCCTTGCCATGACTGGCCAGCTATCTATAAATGAATGAGACTCTCTTACTGTTCAGTTTACCTTTCTGTATGATTTTCACCCCTGATCCGAGACATATTCACCAAGAAAATGCACAGCCCTATAGGGGAGAGTGGGATCTACCTATTTTTTTAGTTTATGCCATGAGGTATGATATCCGCTTGGGCAGAGAGAACTGATTTTATAGAGGGAAATCATAATTATTTCTAGAATCTACATTTAGCAATGGTAAAAATGTACTCTTTGAAGATACTACAAAGCAGGGAAATGAATTAGATGCAGCAGGGACATAAAGAAAAGTGTCACAATCTTAGATAGGATTTGTGTACAAATATAGTCCTAAACTGTTTGACCTAATTAGTAGAATCATCTATTGAATGGTTAGGTATTTAACTAGAAAACAAAATACTAGCCAGACTTTATTCATAAACTTGTTCATCTAGCCTATCTGAAGAAGTATCATTTTTCGTATTGAATTGGATTTATTATTCCCAAACAAAACGTCTAGAATGCGATGTGGAGTGAATCGCTGTTCAAGATGTCAGCAAGAAAGTACACATAATTTACACAAATCTGAGATTAGCAAAGACATCACATAGTAATGGGAGAATGTGAGTGATGTATTTATCTAGATGTTTGAAAAGCAGTGTGGTGGTAAACTCACTTTCAAGTCTCTTTAGAATTGAAGAAAATGATAATCACTCAAAAAGTGTGGTAATAGAATAATGTTTTTTAAAATTATTTTAATGGAACAGGTAATGCTGGCTGTAAGACACTGGGTGTAAATAGATGGCTAAATAACGTTGAAAGGATTAGACGCATGGAAATAGCTATTGGTGGTGAAAAGGCTTAAATAAAAGGTCAGGAGGGCTGAACACTGGATACATTTGTTCTGCTATACACCTGCCTTGACTCAATCAAATGAGGATTAAACTAATTCAATATTTATTTTGGATTATAGAGTAAAGATTTTGTGTCATTTCTTACTGAGGTAAGGGGTTTGCATACTGCTGAATGTACTAAAGCTGTCAATGTGTAATTGATCTGGGGATATAAACGAACCATCAGAAAAAAGAACCCCAAACCCCTGTTTTCCTGAAAATGCTCCCATCTTAAGGGTAACAGACTGACAGTTTCTGGCCCATGGAGGAGTGAGCAAACTTCATCATCTCTTGCTCCTTCATAATGTGGCTGTCTCGGTCAGCATCTCCAGCTCCATAATGATACCTTGTAAAGACATTTCCTCCATATTTCTGCCAGTATTCTTTCAATATATCCTCCATCCTTTGTTTGTGGGTGGCAATGATTGACAACCACACCTGGGCAAAACCTGCCGTTTTCATCAATGTGAATCATATTATTCAAGCCAGTACTAACACTTTCCTTACCACAAAGTGACAGTTTCTTTCATCCACCAAATTTTACAGAGACAGCCCTCCTCACCTCTTCAGAGACCACTAAGAAACTCCAAAGTGATCTCAGGCAAAGAAGTGCCAGAATCAGCATGAACCCAAGCTGTAAAATGGAAGAATGCTATCTGAATCAGTAGCCACACCCTGTGCGCATCTATCCGCAGCCACCCTACCATAATTTCCACCTACCAGGAAACCCTAGTAGGAAATTAGTGAGGAAGTGTTGATCTTGAGTGGGACTAAAAGAAGGCAGAAAGTAAAGGGAAGCACTAGATGATATAGGTGGACACCATCAGTTCCATGTACCCAGTAGCAAGTGGATGCAAGAGCAACAGGAGAGCATTCTCAGTCATGGGTTCCTGATGGCACGTGGATACAACAGCAAGAGTAGAGCATCCTCAGTTCGGGGTGCCCGATAGCAAGAGCACCAGTGGAGTGTCCCACAAACATAACAACAAATGGAAAAACAATGTAGAAACCAAATACCACAACTGAAGGAAAATTTAAAGCAAGTCCAAGAGCATGCCCAGTCAAAACCAATCAGAAAGAGCCAAGACCCAATGAGAACATAGGAAAGGTAAAGTTCACAGTCCAAGGTCAGTTCATCACAAGATACAAAAAGAATTAGAGACAAAAGCTTCATAGTGGAAAATCCATTGTGGAGCATGCATTCTAAGAGGAAGACTTCCTTAGTCATCTTATGTCATGGCTCCAGGATCACATATCAGGCTTGCCTGTCCTTTAGACCAGTTACAAAATTCACCTGTGACCGAAACTCATATTCTGCGGGCTCCCAGGGTCAGGGGAAGACTATGTGGACCACTTTAGTGGGATTATGGAGGAGGGCTCAAGGGGCTGCAACGGCCCTGGGACTGCAACTCCCAGAGGTCTGCGCAATGATGTGGGACTTGTGTGCTCATAGGGGCCATCATGGCTGAAGAATCCCACACTTGAAGAATCTAGCACCTGCAAACAAAAGAAGACAACAGGTGAAACACTCACATGCAGGAAGATCGGACCATTTGAGGAAAAACTTGTACTCATCTGAAACATCTCTGGTGTCTCCACATAGAATTCCAGGACACTGACGACAATCACTTGATCTGGAAAAAGAACACAAACAAGAAATTAAACTGTGCACTCGCCTGCAGTAAGTAGTTAGATGGCGCACACACCTACAGTGAGTTTAAGATTTTAACAATATTTGTGTACTTACCTTTAGTTGGTCCTATGCCCAGAACACAGAACACCTTACCTCACAATCACTGCCCAACCTAAAAAGGGGAAGCAAAGGAGAAGTTAGGCTATGACATAGACATTTGACATATCAGAACCTTACAAGGATTACCGACTTGTTGTTTGGCTGAACCCTGAGAGGACGAAAGAAAGGGAGTGAGATTAATGAACAGTTTGTATAACACGCCTAGTGAAGTAAGTGGTGGTTAGTGCAAGAAGGAACAAGCCAGTGCAGTAACTTGTTAAGAGACATTTAGAGACAATAGATACTCCAGTGTAAAACCTGGGAATAAACCACGAGATGGCCTGCGAAAAGATAGGAGCTGAGGCAGCTGGACTCTTTAACCAAGGGGAGTGCTGCAACCTACCTTGGATGCTTGCTACACTTAGCCCTTAGACCTCCAGGTAAAAGTAAGCATCCCCCACTAAGGCAGTAAACCCCCCTACAATGAGTGGCAATAAGGACACACCCCAGGAGGGAATAAGACCACGAGCAAGTGCGGGTGAAGTTAAACCGTTTTTATCTAAATAGATAAAGGGCATGCAAAGGACTCTGCAAACTCCGAGAGCGCACTGTCTGACAATAGCAAAGACAGTCAGTTATATTACAAATACACGTCATGCATGATCTAAGCTATAGGGGCCACATAGTCTTGGGGATTGGATGGTGACTTCTAGCTACTATGTAGTCTATATGCTCGGTGCTCCATGATTGGCGGGGATCCACGTGGTGGCATCACGAAGTGCTTGGGTCAGCTGGGCTCATCGGGGTGGAGCTCCAGGGCACTGGCTGTCAACGGAGATTCACCACGTTGGTTCTAGAAACTTGCCCTTGTGGCCATTCATACACATTCATCACACTCATTTATGCCAGGTTGTTATGTAAAACTTCTAACACATCAATCTAATACCTGGTGGGGACACAGGAAAGCAGTATGCAATAGAGGCTTCCTCCATACATCATCGTAAAGTTGTCTTTAATAAAGGGTCCAGTCTCATGGGTCCAGGTGTCTTATGAGGAGGCACGGGTCAAGCTACCTTCATCATTTTATCTTGTTGGATGCAGTAAATGATGGCTCTGGGGGATGTTTGCACAAGGACGGATAACTGTCTTCGTGGTCTGTTGAATTTGGGGTGAACTGGAATACCATTAGGTCAGAGGGGGCACCTAGCTGGCACCTCAAAGGTGGTGGGATTTATGCCCGGGTAGCTCATAATTCACGTGGCCTGGTCATGGCGGCGCACAGTGGTTGTATGGCGTCATCTGACATGGGGGAGGTAAATACTTGAAGCGGGTCCAACAGGAATGTGGGGAGGTGAGGCTGTGCTGCTCGAACACCAGCAAGCCCCGGCGGGCCTTGGCGGGTGGAGGGGGAGATGGGCTTGTAACTTTGTGCGAGTTTCTATTCACTGGGCTGCACAAATACTATTAGAGAGGACAGATGTTAAGGCTGGGGGCATTAGGTAAATTACACATTTCTGCCGCTTACATGTGCTTACATTACTATGTTCATAACAATGGAGGTTTTTCATTGGCACATATATTACATAATGGTAGTCGGTCTTATGCTTGCAATTCATGAGAGAGGTGAACATATAATAAACGTGAGGTAGCGTCAGGTTGGGTTATGTACTCGGGAGCAAGAAAGCAATGTGTTAATCTAACATTTTGATTATAGTACAAACTGGCTCAATGCCCTTGGTGGCCTACATGCAATACAACATATTTTATCACATCATTCACAAGCATTTTATATATTGCTTTTCAATTACCCTTTTTACAATAGCAGCAAACATTAGTTGGTACAAAGTGGATTTTCGAGTGGTCGTACACCGGGCCTCAGAATGTGAAGGTGTCTCGGGGGCGAGCGGGGATCTCCTCGCTTTAATACGAGTGACTAGCATTATACATTTTAACACCATTTAACACACATTCTTTAGCAGCATGGATAAGACTGGGAGGCTCGAGAGTTCAGCATATATGGTTAACACTTCATCTGGGAGAACGGGGCTGGGGGTCATGAGCACCATATATCACAAGTGAGGGTGGTTAGGCGCAGGGTCGGGGTATACTTGATAGGGATGACTTTTGTTCTTTGTCAAACCCCAACTTCAAGTCCGGTCACTTCTAGGGCAATGATGTACTGCAGAAGGTAAATGATACAGAGTTTGTTCTGTTACTTGTTCGCGTCTAGTTGCTCGCGAGAACGGGCCTTCAGCGGATCTGCCATGGTGGGAGGAAGGGAGGAAGTGCAGGACTTTCTGTGCACGGTCAAGTAAGGGCCGAGCTGCAGCATTTGTATGCAGGCTGTTCTACTGGTGCCTGGGTTCAGTGTGCTCAAAATGGAGTCTTGGTGTGTTATAAAATGGTGTCTATGTTATGCTACACTACGGGCCATGCAGCCTCACGTGTCAATCCGCAGCCACCCTGCCTCCTGGGCCCAGTTGCATGGGGGGCTGCCAACGAGTCATGAGCCTCACGTAGGTGGGCAATGTGAGGGAGGGGGGTCCTAAAGAGCTATCCTCCCATACATTTCCCCCCTTTTATTACTTAAGTAACGAATGCTGTAACTCACCCAACCTCTGACGTTCTTTTTTCATTAGCAACTGCTTCATCCCACGCCGGTGTCCTCTTTATTGGCATCCAGGCTCTACACACCCCTCGGAGACTTTCCCCCCTTCTAGCATACTCATCCTGTGTGCAGGTCATGTATATACACCCCCACCCTCCTCCAGGTCTACCCATACTTCCTTGTACCATTCTCGTTCCAGAGGACCTTTTATTGTTGTGTGGTATAACCTATCCACTATGTCCCCGTCATAATATAATGCCACCCCCCTATATTTGGGTTCAGGATCCTCACCTGTTTACACTTGTGCCTCCTGCATGATCTGTGCTGTTCCCCTAGCGTTGCCCATTGTCACCATCATCATTGCACCATTAGGGACTGCGTTTGAGCAGCATCGAAGACCTAGCTGGCACACACAAAAAATCAGGAGGAAAAATACGATGATGGGTATCAGCATTTTGACAGTCAATACTAGCCAGGATGGTACCCAAGAAAAAATGTTGTCCAACCACGAGCTTGGGTCCACTCCATCTTCTTTCTTCATCTGTTCCCCCAAATTGTGCACTGCCGCAATAACCTGTCAGAGAGTTCCGTTGTCCGCATCTGCAGAAGGCACGAATGTGCAGCATGCGCTCCTGATTTTTCGGCTAACACCTTCGTCCATCGTTGTTAACAGGTCTAGGACATACCTGTTCTGCATTGTTATTAGCCTTAGGGCTCTGAGCTCCACCCTGATCATGTTGAACCCTTCTTCAGTGTGGTTGGCCAATTGGATCAGCTCCGAGCGCATGATTTGCAGCCACTTTGCATTGGCTCGCGCCTGGATACTAGGGACGAGGGACGCAAAGAATGTTTCAGCCGAGTTGAATAGCTGATACCTGTCAGGAATTGGTGCCAACAATTCTGTGGATGCTTGGATATGTAGTTGGATGACCTCTGCTTTCTGGATATCACACCTTGCGCGTTGTCTGCGGACAGGACATACATTGGTGGTTCTTCTGTTGGTTGTGAATTTTCTGGGCGACGGCGGCTTGCAGTCCTTCTCCTCCTTCGATGTGACTTTCCGGGATCACCATCAGGGCAGAGTGCAGTGTCACCAAAGAACATGTGCCCCTCCAAGATTATGGGAGGTGCAAGTATGCCTGTTTACCGCAGACCCAGTAAGTGTCCATAAGGGCTGCTGTCCCTTTCTTCATATCTAGGATAATGAGTGTTGTATTGCAGTTCTTATTGGTGCCCATGTTGTTTTTCCCCTCGCCAAGGAAGCATAGTTCGTATGTAAATTCTTTTTGCAGTCTGACAATTTTTCAATGGCTGTCACCCATGTTAGCTTTGTGAGATGCTTCGTCCAAACTGGTGTGCAGGTTTTCTCCACCCATTGCAGTTTCTCTTCTGGCAATCCTCTTAGCGCTTCTGCTTTGCATGTTATCACTTCCTCTTTCCACTTATTTTCTGAGAACAAAGTCCCTTTAATCACCAAAAACGGTTCTTTTAAACATATCACTCCTTTGGGTCTCGAGTAGCAGGTTTTATCATTTTGCAGCATTTCAAAAGCTACTGTGTGTGCCTGGAAGGTGTTCTTAAGTCTACATAGGGTGAGATGAAGGAGGCACTGGGCATCTGCAAGAGGCAGTTCTTGAGGTAGTAGTACCTTAGTTGTGCCTGAGGCATGGGGAATCAAGGACCATATGTAACAGCTCTCATTTGTTGTTTACTTTGCAGTGGAGATCATATCTGCATACCATTTATTTGATTGATGTGGGTGCCTAGGGTCTTCTATTGTGTCTAAGCCCCAAGCTGGAATACTCGTCATATTTCCTCCTACCCACCTCCCTCCTCCTTCTGCTGCTTTTGAGGTACTCTTACGCATTCCTTGCTGCTTGCAGTGATTTGCCCTGTACACCCGCACCCCCCTTTCCCCACTCATCATATAGGACCAGGAATATTTCAGTCATTTCTGCATTTTCTTCCTGTATACTTGTGGGGTAGTGTCATATAACCATGATAAAACAGAAGGATTACAATAATTTAACCCATAGACACTATATTCAGAGGCATTGTATGGGGGAGTCGGGCGTGGGGGTCAGCTTATTGTTTTTTTTTCTTTTTTCTTTTGTTGGGATATTACTAAAGTAATGCAGGAGCCTCGGCAGAACTACCATCTTGAGCCTAGCCCCAGGCCCCATATTCGCCAAAGGCAATCTTGCCCAGAACTGCATACTGTTTCTAATTTTCCCAACGGCTACTTCCGTATTGTGTCTGTGTTCATCTTGCACCATGTGATATATATCTACGCCCAAATAGCGAAAAGAGCTCGTTGCCCTGCACCGGTAGTCCTTCTACAGGGATCCCCTTATAGCTACCTAATGGGAATATGACAGACTTTTGGGGGTTCACCGAGATGCCCGACAACTCTGCATACCTTTCCATCACTTCAAGTATGTATAAGAGATTTTCTTCTGGGTATTGCAAGTACAGCAACAAATCGTCCGCGTACAAGGATATCAAGTGTCGTTCCCCTCCTACCTCAATGCCAATCGCCTCATACTGTGCCCTAAGGCATATTGCCAGAGGCTCCAGGGCCAATATGTAAAGCATCGGGGACCTGGGGCACCCTTGTCTGGTGCCTCTGCCAAGTTGCCATCTTTCGGATATCACCGCTCCAGTTCGGACCCTGGCAAGCGGCTCACTATACAACATGATATAGCACGGCCCCATTCCATACCCTTCCTAAGCAGCCAATAACCATGACCACTTGACCGAATCAAAAGCATTGACTGCATCTAGAGACACTATCACCATCTCACCCTCGTTCTTACTACCCCATTCGACCACCCGATGAAGTCGCCTATGGTTGTGTGTTATGTTCCTGCTCGGGACATAACCCGTTTGATCAGGATGTATGAGTCTACCAATCACTTTCCGCAATCGATTTGCTAGGACAGCCGTGAGAATCTTGCTGTCCTGATTTAGCATCGACAGAGGCCTGTAGGAACCACATCTATGCTCCGGTTTATCGGGCTTGGGCAGCGGTATTATGATCGCCTCTCTGAGTGACTCAGGCAACTGTCCTATCTCAAACGCTTCATTCAACATGTCCAGCATTGAGGGGAGGGTTTCCTCTCTGTATACTTTATAAAATTTGCTGGGGAACCCATCTGCCCCTGGGGCCTTACAGGTAGGCAACTGCTTCACTACCTCTTCTAATTCCTCCAACGTGATTGGCTCATCTAACTCCTCCCTCTCTTCGTCGCTTATCTTGGGCAGCCCTATGTCTTCTACCATTTCGGTTATCTTGCGCTGGTCGCCTATCTCATCATCTCCATACAGCACTCTGTAATATTCCACAAATTCTTTGTTAACCCCCTCTTGCGTGGCCACCTCATCTCCGTCCTCCCTAATAATAGTCCTAATCGGAGGCCTAGGGGTCTCACTTTTGTATAGCCAGGCCAAAAGGCGGCCTGTCTTGTCTCCCCCCGCGTGCTGCCTCTCAACATATTTCTTATAATTGAGATTGCAGAGTCTTTCCCAATGCCCTGCACATTGTTGCTGTAGTTGGAGTACCAGCTCCGTGTCTACGTCATCGCTCTTCAACATTGTTTCTAGCTCAGTTTCCACCCTCTGTAGGTCAGCCAAGACCCCACCCTGTAGCCCTCTTGACTTAGCAATGGCCGCCCCCCGCATCACCACCTTAAAAGCTTCCCATAATGTGCCCGCAGAGTCAACACTTCCAGTATTTTCCTCAAAGAAGTTAGTAATCTCTTCCCTTATATCTTCTATAAAGATTGGATCTTTAAGCGCCTCCGCTCAGAGGCGCCATGTAGGGATCTTCGCCCTCGGGGGGCAATATTGCCATCCGAGGATCAGGGGCGAATGATCCGAGAGGACCCTGGCCTTATATTTGATTTGAGTAATCTCAGACATCATATCTGCTGTGGCAAAGACGTAATCGAGCCTAGTGTGCAGTTGGTGTGGGGCTGAATAGTGCGAGTATTGCCTCTCAGTGGGATGTTTCATCCTCCACGCATCTGTAAAGCCAAAATCAGTTAGCAGCACCCGCAACGCTCTCGCCGCTGGGCTAGGCTTACCCACCCTGTCATCTGACCTGTCCACCACAGGATCCAACACACAATTAAAGTCCCCGCCCCAGATCACCGCGCTCCCTATACACGTACTAAGGTTGGTACACAGGGCTCTGAAATATGCTGCTGTGTTTTGGTTGGTGGCATACGTGCTTACTATGCATACCTCCCTGCTCTCAACCAGCCCCCGCAATATAGCCATCCTTCCATCAGTTTCAACCATCTCTTGTATCGATTTGAGCGGGACATGCGGTGCCACCCAGATTAACACCCCCGGGCATATGCAGAGTATGGCGAACCCACTACGGTCCCTTTCCACTTTCTCTTAACTAGGTCTAACTTCTCCCGCGTCAAGTACGTTTCCTGTAGTAATGCGATGTCTATTTTCTGCCTTTTCAGATACATCATGATCTTGTTTCTTTTCAGGTAGCTGTTAAGGCCCCTGACGTTCCACGTTATTATCCTGAGGTCCCCCATAGGTCGTTAATAAGCACCCTCCCGGTCCTCCGTCGATTACGCCCCTTCATGCACCGCAAGTACAACAAACTGATTCCTCCAAATAGGCTCGAAACAAAACTTAAACTCCCCATAACCACACACACACTCCACTTCCCATCCCCCAACCTTCTTCCCACCCACCCCTCCCCAACCGTTGCCCAGCTCCATTCCTGGATCTCAGGCACCCCCACATCTAGCCCTGCCTAGCGCAAGCTTCTACTCATGGCTCAGTAGGATAAAGCCGCCCTAATGGCCGCTGAAACTAATAGTCTATTGGGGTAGGTCGTCCGCGTTCTGTTGCTCCTTTAAAAAAACATTGCGCATTCAATTGCCAAACCGTTACCAATTACAGTTACACTCACTATATTCCAGTCCAAATCGAGCACCAAGCTCAGATTGTGTACAAGGTTCAGTTAGTTACAGTTTCTCTATACAATCAGGGTCCTTCTCCTTACTAAATCTTCATTCGGTATGATCCTGCCGATCCCGATCCGCTTCTTGTTCCGGGCCGTCCTGCAGGTCCAGCCATGTGACAACATCCTCAGGGGTATCGAAAAATAGCACTTTGTTCTTATGTAGCACTTTCAATCGTGCCGGATACAGAAGCATATATTTGATTCCTACTGCCCTCAGCCTCCTTTTGACGGCTACGTAACTGTATCTCTGCCTCTGCACCAGTATCGTGTAGTCCGGATATGCTGTGATGTTGGTGGATGCTCTCTCTATCGTGCCGCCCTTACGAAAGTATTCGAGGATCTTGTCTCTATCCCTGTAATTCAGGATCCTCGCGATGATCGGTCTTGGCGGGGCACCCGGCCGGGGTTTCCTCATCAGGGCGCGGTGCGCCCTCTCCACCGTGAATCCCTGCGAAAGATTACCGGCTCCGATCCCTTGTAGGATCATGATTTCAACATAGTTTGTGGGATCTTTGCCTTCTTCTCCCTCCGGAAGGCCAACCACGCGAATGTTGTTTCTCCTCGCCCTTCCTTCCGCCTCTTCCACACGATTTTCAAAGTTAGCGACCTGTTGTTTTAAGACATGATCTCCTTCGCATTGCTCGTGCTAACATCGGTGTTAATCTTCACCCCACTTTCCAGACCGCTGGTCCTTTCTGCAAGTGCCCTAACATCTTGACGTAGCAGGGTGAGTTCTGTACCCACAGCATCGATCTTATTCTCCAGAGCTGTGCGTAGATCCGCCATTGCCAAGTCCTCTAGGATCTGGTGCTTATCCCCTTCGGGGGCGTCCTCTGCAGGGGTCTCGATCGTGCTCTGTACCGATGTTGAGGGGGTCCGTTGCGTTGTCGTGAAAGTCTCCATCGTGGGTTGCTTGGTCTTGACTCTCAACCCTTTCGCCGACATGGCGCTTCCCTCTACTCCTGTACGCCTCCGCCTTGGTGTTGCTGTCGCACTGTCCTCGGTCCGACAATGGTCCGGCTTCCAGGTCACCTAACTCACATTCAAGATGGCACTTCAAATTGTCTTACGGATGGGCTATGGCCTCACACTCCCCATTCAACTTCTGTAGGCCTCATCACCCAAGCATCCAATGTCATCTCCTCCTACGGTCAGATCGCAGAGGCTCCATTAGCGTATGTCAGGCCGGGCGCTCTTATGGATTCGACCACTCCGCCATATCACCCTATTGTATTATTTCTCCAGGCAATTTACCGCAGCCGTGTCCCGCAGGTCCGGGGAATCAGTTTCGTTTCTCCTCGGAGGCCTCTCCTTTGTTAGCTGCCATCTTGGTGTCGAAGCGGCCACACAGTCGCACCGACAAAACCATGTATATCTCACGATTCTCGGGGACTATGAACTTCTCCAGCGAACTTCACTTGGCGTGCGGCTTCCGACGCCTGATCCTCAAAGTTCTAGGCGCTCGTTGCAGTTTTAGCAGGTAACTTTGGCAAAAATAGAGTCGGATCATCAGGAGCTCCTCGCGCAGCACGTCCTATTCCATGGCCAGTTAGCCAGGCCCCCCTGGGGTCAGCTTATTGTTGGTGTCATTTGGGGGCTGTGCATGATCAGGGTGAGTGTCATAACCCCATATGAGCTGAAAGCCATCCCAGATTAAATAGGCCCCTTCTTTAACCATCTTCATTCCATTCCCCATGTTGGTTCCATTCCCTCCCCCCTCATTCATATTGATAGAGATGAATGTAATAGCTAAATAAAATATTAGTCCGAACATCATTGTAAAGAATATATTTGCGCACACAAACAGACCACACTTGTACGAATATCTACGCGGATCAAAATTCTCGTTGCCATTTCTATCTGCCCTAACATTATTCGTTGTGGGCTGCCCATTCGTTGCCATGGTTTCTCCTCTACAATAAAACATAAAAGTGCATTACGCATCCTCAAATAATTATATGTGTCATTTTAATTTGAGCGAGAGAGAAAGAGAGAGAGAGAGAGAGAGAGAGAGAGAGAGAGAGAAAGAGAGAGAGAGATCTTCGTGTCACATTTTCAAAATTATATACATTTTACATTACACAGTCTTTTTACTCAGTTATTTCTTTTTAACATATACCACTATCTAATGATAGAATGCAGCTACATATTTTTTCTCCATTCATTGTGACACTTCTCCGGTGTCATGTACTCCTTCGTCCTGTCCTTGTGTGACATTATCATAGGCCTTTCGCACATCTGTTAAATGTATCCAATATCTCAGGCCCTTCACTTTCACTGCCGTTGGCGTACAATACACTACTTCGTATGGGCCATGAAATCTTGGGGCATTCCACCTACGCACGAAACTCCTTACATACACCATCTCCCCTGGCATTAGCGGACCTTTTGGGTTCTCTTCCGGGAGTCTTATTGCTTCGCTTCCTTCCTCACTTATGAACGGTGGTGCGAGCTGTTTTGCTACCATACGAGCCACTTTTGTGAGTTTCGTCAAGGTCTCATTGAACTCTTCACCTAGTACAGTGGCGCTTCTATGGGCGTCTGAATGTCTGCGGAGTGGGGAGTGTGCCGTGTGCATGCGCCTTCCTGTTACGATTTTGTGTGGTGACAGATGGTGGTCCTTGCTAGGCTGATTTCTCAGCTCGAACAAGGCCAAGGGCAAACAATGCACCCAGTTATTCTTGAGTGAGGAACACAATTTTGATAATCTCCCTTTCAGGAGGCTGTTGATCTTCTCAACTACGCCATTACTTTGCGGGCGTTAAATTCAGCATAGTTTGTGTTTGATTCCTAACAAAGCTGTTACATCCTTGAACAGATCATTGACAAAATGTGTGCCATTATCGGAGCGAATTACGTTGCAAATTCCCCAGCGCTGGAATACCTCCCTCACCAAGAATTTTGCAGCACACTTGGCATCCAGATGCGCACATGGCCCTGCCTCCACCCACCTTGAAAACGGACAGACTTCTACTATCATGTAGCATGATCCATTGCATGTCTCTCCAATGTCTGCATAATCAATGTGTAGCTCTCTGAAGGGGCCTGTTGGTTTTGGTATTGTTCCTCGTAATGTTCTTAGTGTCATTCCTGAATTATATATTTGGCACGTTGTACACTCCATCGCCATCTTTGAAAGTTGCTCCTGTAACCCTGAGACAAACCAGTTCTCCTGTATTTCTGTGGCTATATGTTGTTTTGCATTGTGTGCTGAAAGTGTAGTTGTTGGAATTTCTAATAGTTTGATTGGTATTACTACTTTACCTGTGCTGTTTTGACGCCATAGGAGGTCTGTTGCTGACTGGCTATACCCTCTTTTTTCTCACAATTCTTTTTCCTCTTTTGTTGCCCCGTCTTGCAGCTCCAATATTTGCAACACGGGCATGGCATTATAGCCATCTGGGTGATCCTCTTCTATATGTTTTTGTATCAGGTACTCACCTGTTCTCTTTTTTACTAAGTAAGAAGCTTCCTTGGCAGCAGCGTCCGCTGCCGCGTTTCCCAGAGAGATGGCATCTGTATTGTTTGTATGGGCCTGGCACTACACTATGGCTACCACGGTGGGGCCTTTTAATGCCTCTATCAGTTCTTTTAGAAGCTCTGTGTGCTGTACAGGTGACCCATCTGCCTTCTGGAGTGCTCTCCGTCCACATCTTGCCAATCCCCTGTGCACTGTAATAGTCATGTGAGCTGAATCTGTGTAAATTGTAACCACACACCCTTTTGCTGCATGCAATGCTTCAATGAGTGCTATCAGTTCTGCAGCTTGTGCTGAGTAATGGACGGGTAGGCGCTGCTGTATTAGCACTTCGTATTCACCATCTTCCAACCTTACAACAGCTATTCCCACGTCTTTTTCGCCTGTCTCTGAATTTATTGATGCTGACCCGTCTATGAAGAATACCTCTCCTTCATTCAGTCCATTTTCACTCATCATAGGGGTGTCTCCCTCCTCACCCTTGTATGTTGTACAATCGTGTGTTTGCAGGTCCTCCACTGTGCATGGTTCTGTAATTAATCTTGCAGGGTTCACTGTCTTACATCTCACTATGTACGTTTGCATGGGACAGGATTATTTCATACGCTGTGGCTCTTTGTGTTGTGAGTGTGCTTTTTGATCTTTCCAGGATTGCGAATAGGGAGTGCTCCACGACCAGGGTCACGGAACCTCCCATCACTATTGTTGTGCTTTTCTCAATGGCAAACACTGCGGCTGCGAGAGATTGCTTGCAGGCGAAGTGTCCTTGCATTACTACATCTAGTGTACCACTGTAGCAGGCTAGGTGCTTGTGTCCCAGAGATGTCTTTTGTGTCAATACTGCTGTCATGAGGGACCCCTTGCAATGTGAGAACAGATAGAACTTGCGTTCATAATCTCGGTTTGCGAGTACTGGTGCGCTTGAAATCAGTTCCTTGAGTGAAGTGAGGGCATCATCTATTTCTGCTGACCATTGTATTTCTGTGTTTTCTCTTTGAGCTTCTTTGAGTCCCTGCAGTAATGGTCTTGTGTATGCTGCATAATCTAATATCCATGCTCGGCAGTAGTTGCACATGCCGAGAAATTTTTGCATTTCCTTCACTGTTTTTTGTCTGTCTACTGCCATGATGGTCGCTACCCTGTCTGGTATGATTCTCTTACCATCTTTTGAAATTAGCTGTCCCAGGTACAACACTTCTAGTTGACAATATTGTAACTTTCCTTTATCTACCTTGTAACCTTTGTGGGCCAACAATGTCAAGAGAGTGATAGAATCTTTCCTGCATTCCTCCTCATTTTTTCCGCAGATCAGCAAATCATCCATGTACTGAATAATTGTGCTGTCTGTTGACACATTTCCTATATCTTTGTGTAGAATTCTGTTGAATATGCTTGGGCTTTCGCAGTACCCCTGGGGTAGTCTGCAGTGCTCATACCTTTGTCCTCCTAATGTAAATGCTGTTAGATATCTGCACTCTTCTGCGAGTGGTACTGAGAAGAAAGCGTTTTTCAAATCCACCACTGTGAAGTGAGACGCATCTTTCAGGATGCTAGCTAGGATGGATGCAGGATTGGGGACCAAGGGGAATTCTTTTTGGATGACGTCATTGAGTGGGCGTAGATCTTGGATCATCCTCCAAGCCCCTCCCCTTGCTTTTTTAGTGGGGTAGATACAGGTATTGCATGGTGAGTATGAGGGCACTATTATTCCCTGTGCTAATAATGCGCTAAATGTTTCTTTTATCCCTTCTTCTGCTTCCCGGGACAGGGAGTACTGTTTTACTCTGGGCAGTATGGCTCCTGGTTTGAGTTTTATCTTAACTGGTGTCACCCCATGCAATAGTCCCACATCATGGGGGCCGGTGGTCCACAGGTCAACCGGCACTGACTGCATGTCATTGTCAAAGAATGAAGGTGGTGCTCCTACCACTGCCATTAGTTGCACTGGCACTTGTCTTGTCTGTATCATTATATCACAGGGGATTGATATTTCCATTATTATTTCCCCATCACTATCTGAGTCTGTGAAAAGGTCTTCATCTGATAGATCTCACAGTGCAATGTCGGCATTGATGCACAACACTGTGCGCTACTCGCAGCCATGTATGTCCATTGCAATGACCGCTATCCTTTGTGCTGAGATCTGAACTGCATGTAGATCTAATGACATCACTGTTCCTGGCCCTATCCCCGGGCGTGCTATGGGGCGGAAAACAAACTCTGCAGGCACCCTCCACTCTAGGTGCTTCAATTCTGGAACCACCCGTGCCAATGTTTTTAGCCCCTCTATGAACATATCTGGATCCACTGGTATGCCGCGCACTTCTGGCGCTGTTGCTCATGTGTGCACTACCAGCATCACTCGCATAGGGCAAATCCCCGGTGTTGAGCAAACTATTCCTCTCTCCGTAAAGGAGATAGTCATGTTAAGCTTACTGAGAAGATCCCTTACCAATAAGTTGATCGGGGATTGTTTGTAGTACAATAGGGGTGCTCTTACTGTTTTACCCCCCACTGTTACATCCAATTCTTCTGTGTAAGGAACTTCGACCACCGCCCCAGAGAACCCCTGCGTATCCAATTTACGATTAGATAGCGGAAACCTGCCTTCACGTAGGCATGATTTTTCGGCTCCCGAATCCAGCATAAAAATGAATTGTTTGTTCCCTATCTCTGCCCCTATCAATGGTTCCTCTGCTGCATCGAGGGTCGTTGATAGTACTGGACACACAAGTGCTCTCTGTGGGCTGACCTATGCTGGGTGTCTCGTGGTCCCCCCCTTCACTGAAAACATTTCCTAATGGTGCACCATTTGCTGTTGTGGCAAAGGGGTTACCCTGTGTGTATGGTATGTGTTCACGGCATTGTGGGTGCTGTTGGACATTATGTGGTTGCTCCCTGTGTTGTTCTGGACACCTTTGTTCCTGCTGTCCTTGCTCCCTCCCATTGGTAACCCGTATGGGCTCCCTGGGTGGGGGTGACCATAATGCTGGTCATCTTGGTAATTATTGTTTGGCCTGCTTCTACATTCTCGTAAGAAGTGTCCTCACCTCCCACATTTCCAACAATTTCATTGTCCTCCTCTAGGTCCCTGTCCCCCATACCTGCTGTTTCCTCCATACCCTGGACTACCCCCTCTGCACCCTCTGTACCCACCTCTTCCTCCCCGGTTGCTCCACACTTGTCACTGCGGTCCTCCGTACTGCTCCTGTCCATTCCACTGTGACTGCCCATTGCCAGCCCAATTTGCTGCCATTATTCCTTGTATTGCTACTGGTCCCTCGTCCTCCTCCGCGTCCCTATCTGTGGGGAGTGCTGCTACGGCTGCGGCGACCTTTACCAGTTTCGTCTGTATTAACTTTGCCTCCATATACACATCTGCTCCGTACACTCATCCACTCCATACACCCATCCACTCTGCACTTCCGAGTTCATCCGCAGTCCACACAATCATGTGCTTTATTTGTCTCTCCTGCGGAAACCTGCAGGTATGACCTGGAGCTGTCACGTGCTCTACAAACTCATCCGTTCCACATACTCATCCGGTCTACACACTCATTCGGTTTACACTCATCTGTTCTTCACATTCATCTATATTACGCACTCATCCGTGTTACACGCTCGTCCGCTCTACATACCCGTCCGCTCTACACACTCATCCGTTCAACATGTTCATCCATTCTATATACTCATCCGATTTACTTATTCTTTTGATTTCCACACTCATTCGCTATATGTTCTTCACATTCATCTATATTACACACTCATCCGTTCAACATGTTCATCCATTCTATACACTCATTCGCTATATAGCTATCTGTTCTTCCACTCATGGATTCTTCGACTCGGCACATTCATCTGTTCTTTCGGCTTCATCAATTCTAACTATATCATCCATGCCATTCACTTCGTTCACTCCTCATGAAATCTGTCCATTTCAGCAGTTTAACTTTCTTTACTGTTTCCGTATGATTTATTCTTATTAACCCTTGTACTGCTTTGATCTACTTTATTTGTTTAATTCTGTTTGTCCTTCTAGTTTATAGTCATAGTTATTAGTTGTTAATTTCTCGCATTGGTAGTTTGTTGGATTGGTGTCATGGTGTTCTTGTTAGTCTGTTTTGGGATAGTGTGGTACGGGTTGGGTTTATGGGAAGAGCCAGGTTTTCTGCAGTTTGCGGAAGGATGGCAAATCCTCAGTTAGGCGAATGTGGGGTAGAAGTGAATTCCATAGCGTGGGGGACAAGGCTGAGAATTATGTTCCTCCTAGTCTGGCTGAGTTAGTCTTCGGTATGACTAGGAGGCCGGCTGACTTCGATCTTAGGGTGCGTGGGGGGGTGATAGGGTTTTAGTTTTTCTTGAATATATTCAGGTCCGGTTTTATGCAGTGCTCGATGGGAGATGCATAAGGTTTTGAAAGTTACCCTTCGGGTTACTGGAAGCCAGTGCAGCGTCTTAAGGGCTGGGGAGACGTGGTCTCTTTGGCCAAGCGCAAGTAGTAATTTGGCTGCCGCGTTTTGTGCCCTTTGGAGTTTATTCAGATGGTACGCGTGGATTCCGAGGTATAGGGGGTTTGCGTAGTCCAGTCTTGATATAAGGATTGATTGGACGGCGGAGAGTCTGTTGGGAAAGGAGAGATATGGAAAGATGTGTCTAAGAGTTTTAAGGTGGTAGTGGCAGGACTTTGAGACATTGTTGACTTGGCGCGAGAGAGTTAGGTCAGAGTCAAGGGCGCCCCCAAGATTTTCCACTGATTTGGATGCGGTCGGTGAGTTGCCCATGGTGGATGGCCATGGTAGTGGGTGAGGAAGAAGTTCAGAATTGCCGCATACCATGATTTCCGTTTTGGAGGGGTTTAATAGGAGGTGGATTTGGGTCATCCAGAGTTCTATGTCAAGGAGGCAGGAGGCCAGGTCGGAGATTGAGTTTTGAGTTCAGGAGTTTTAGAATTAGCTGAGTATCTTCGGTGTAGTTTTAGCATAGGATGTTGTGTGAACGGATTATCGGTGGGAGGGTGGTCAGGTAGAGATTGAACAGGAGTGCAGATAGGCATGCTCCTTGTGGGACTCCTGTGTCAACTGGTCGGGCTTGGGAGGTATAGGTGGATAGTATCGTTATTTGGTGCCTATCTTTGAGGAATGAAGCTATCCATTTAAGAGCGGTTCCTCAAATTCCTATTGGTATATACATTCTTAGTTATTCTTTCATCTTACATTTCTGAAACATATCCAGCTTTTACCCAAATGGGAATAAACATTGTCGCATTTTTGGAGAAAGCCAAGAACAATTGGATCGTTTGGAGAGTGATAATTGAAGCAATACTCCAATTTCTGATATAGAATTGATTAAAAAAAACAGGAGGCAACACATTTGCATATTCATACAATTTTGCAACTTCAACAGCTTGGAGATTCATTGCCTTCTGTGAAATCGATATGCTTTCATGTGATCTTAACAGTGATATCGGTCGGTACTACGATTTGCGTTTCCCTCCTTAAAAGAAATGTTATAAATGATAATAGCATAATGAATGATACAGAAACATCTACTATTGTTTCTGCCGAAGATATAACGGCCAGATTTCATAATATAACAATGCACCTGTTTCGAAGTAAAAGAGTGGGCAAGATCGAGAAACTATAAACACATATTTCGATGAGGCAGTATATTTAAAAATAACCTATGGTACAAGCATATGAGGGAAGTGGGAAAAAGAACGAACAAAAGTTCTTGTGTATGTTGCTTGATACCCCATGCCTCAGGAACATCCAAACTATTCATAGCTACAGAAGTATCAATTAAAAAGGCATACTGTTGACACACCTTGCACTTTGCCTAACAGGGGAATTTCCAGGGAAGAAAAGCATCCATGGTATGGCTGAATAAGAATACAAAGCAGAGGGAAGACGACTATGAGGGGATATAAAATCAAGAGAAAACAAAAATGCAATGCATCAAGTTATCAAATATGAACAAACTGGAATGAATGGAGTAGGAATCAAGAGGGAGGAGAACAAGATGTTGAACTCCAAAGGCAAGAGCGAAGAAGAAATATGTATATAATGGGAGAGAGGACAACAGCAAATAAAGGCGACATTGCTTACTCCCGAAGGATGAGCCGAAGGATTGGTTGAGTGTAAAACACTGGCATTAACCGGACAATGGGAAGTAGTTGTGATGAATGCAGAAAAGGAATATAAAGACCAGTGGCCTAAAATTGTAAAAATACTAACTTGGGTCGATGAGGGGGGGCCATTACAGATTTTGCCCCTTAAGAATGCATCTTTGAGCTTCAGAAATAATGGCAAAATAAAAGTTGGAGAAAACATCAAGTATGACCGAATTGTCGATGTACCAGGCATGCAAGATGGAACCGCAGTCCTGATGGATCTGTTGGGAGTGTGGAGGCATGCTACTGTTATTGTGGCCATAGTCACCAAGAGAAAGCTGAGAGGACCTGGCGCTGACGTATGTTAGGGACCCAGACTACATTACCCAAAAGCCTGGGCGGCATTGCCAGGGGGGGGGACGGCACGCAAGTCTGGCTTGATAACGAGCGCTTCTGCCTGTACCAGTTGCTGGTGATTGACGGTTGGAGGCACAGGTAGAGGGTGTTGCTGAAACTCCTGGAGGAGCATGGAGCGTTCATTTCTTTCGGCCACTGAGAACGCAGTGAACCTTCTAAACAAATGCTTCCCGGGCCGCTGCAGTGATGCTGCCTGGGCTGCAGTGGTGAGACGGGAGAGTTGCTGGGAACTGAGGTGGTGCTGGCAGGGTCAGAGTTGGATATTGCCTGACAATGTTTGCTCGGGGGTCCTCATGAGGCTCCCGAGCCTCAGATAAGAGGCCTTGTTGAATGCCAAGCATATTCTCAGAATACATGGGGCCTTAACTCATCATGGGACAATGTTAGGAAATAAGTGATTGTGTTACGAAGACCGAGTTGATTTGATGCACACAAGTATGGGACATGCTTGTAAACGCTTGCTGTGCAACTTACGTAGGCTCCGGGGCAGGAAGTTATGGTTGCCTAATATCCTCTGTGTGCGAGATGAACACATGGAGGGGAAGGAAGCAAGGTGTACGGAGCAAAGTGCTAAATGCTGATCAAGACATTCAGTGCATGTTGTATATGTTAACATTTCATCAGTTCATCATGTCATTCCATTGTCTATGACACTTTTATGTTTTATGTTGCTTGCATGGGTAGGAGGGCAAATATCGCCAGGATTGGTCATGAGAGGTTATAATTGAGGTTGAGTCTATGAAGGGATGTTAGATGTTCAAGGTTCATGTGATAAAGGGTGTATGCAGGTTGTTACAGAGTCACAATTAAGAGTGATTGTATGACTAAAGATATTATTTTCCTAAGTCTCCCGTCCTATTCAAACTGGTACCCTAACCCTCTTTCCGGTTTTCCTACAACCCCCTTATCCATCCACAACCTCTGCCTAATCCTCTCCCCCCCCACTGGCTGCCTCGTGGTCACCCGTTACTTGGAACTAGGGACCTGTGTCATCCATGGTGGGAGCTTGTATACATTTCAGCTTCTGTGGTTCTGGAGGGGGTGTCGATATCCTTTCCTACATTGGATTGTTAAATGTTAAATGTTAAAGGTATTTGTACCGCGCAGCGTCACCAACGGAATTGGTCCCCAGGCGCTCAGGCGGATCTGTAAACGATAAAGGTGGGATGGGTTAATAAGGTGAAGAAGGGAGTAGGATAGTGAGAGGAGTGGTGTTCTGTTGGCAGCTCTTCAACTCAGTATACACCGGGTGCTGAGCTTTGTTGCGGGTATCGGATCGGAGTCAGTCCGCGTGTGCTGTTGTTCCGGTTTATGTGTTGTTGCAGTGTTGTGAAGTGCGTGCGGCTTGTTTTGCGAGAGATGGTTGTGTGAGTTTTTGAGTTAGATAAGTATGCGGAGTTTGAGCTTATATTGGTTAGTGGGTTACCTGACCTTTACCATGCTAACATTCGTAGTTCAGTCTGAGTGTGACGCCTGTTGGCCCTTCATATTCCCATCTAGACGCGGCGCCGGCCAATGATTAGGACTCCATCCAGGTGTGGTCATGCCAACTCTCACACCCCCATCCAGATGCGGCGCAGGCTAGTGTCTAGAGACCCGTCCAGGTGTGGGCATGCTAACATTCACAACTCCATCTGAGTGCCACGCAGGTCGGTGTTCACAATTCTAGATGTGGCACATGTTAGCATTCACGTTTTCTGGGCCTGGGCATGTTGTCCTTAAATCGATCCTATCCAGATGCGACGCAGGCCAACGTCTATCCAGATGCGTCTGCCAGTCTGGATATGTTCGTCCGGTACGTACGAGTGGGAGAGTTACTTGGGGCTTTCGTCTGGGTCTAGGTATGTGGTCAGTCTCTGCAGCCTTCCTTTGTGGCTACTTTCCATGATGCAGTAAATGATGGCTCTGGGGGATGTTTGCACAAGGACGGATAACTGTCTTCGTGGTCTGTTGAATTTGGAGGGAACTGGAATAACATTAGGTTAGAGGGGGTACCTAGCTGGCACCTCAAAGGCGGTGGGATTTAGGACCGGGTAGCTCGTAATTCACGTGGCCTGGTCATGGCGGCACACAGTGGTTGTATGGCGGCCTCTGACATGGGGGAGGTAAATACTTGAAGCGGGTCCAGCAGGAATGTGGGGAGGTGAGGCTGTACTGCTGGAACACCAGCAAGCCCCGGCAGGCCTTGGCGGGTGGAGGGGGAGATGGACTTGTAACTTTGTGCGAGTCTCTATTAACTGGGCTGCACAAATACTATTAGAGAGGACAGATGTTAAGGCTGGGGGCATTAGGTAAATTACACATTTCTGCCGCTTACATGTGCTTACATTACTATGTTCATAACAATGGAGGTTTTTCATTGGCACATACATTACATAACGTTAGTCGGTCTTATGCTTGCAATTCATGAGAGAGGTGAACATATAACAAACGTGAGGTAGTGTCAGGTTGGGTTATGTACTTGGGAGCAAGAAAGCTTTGATTATAGTAAAAACTGGCTCAATGCCCTAGGTGGCCTACATGCAATACAATATATTTTATCACATCATTCACAAGCATTTTATATATTGCTTTTCAATTACCCTTTTTACAATAGCAGCAAAAATTAGTTGGTACAAAGTGGATTTTCGAGTGGTCGTACACCGGGCCTCATAACATGAAGGTGTCTCGGGGGCGAGCGGGGTTCACCTCGCTTTAATACGAGTGACTTGCATTACACGTTTTAACAACATTTAACACACATTCTTTAGCAGCATGGATAAGACTGGGAGGCTCGAGAGTTTAGCATATATGGTTAACACTTCATCTGGAAGAACGGGGCTGGGGGTCATGAGCACCATATATCACAAGCGAGGGGAGTTAGGCGCAGGGTTGGGGTATACTTGATAGGGACGACTTTTGTTCTTTCTCAAACCCCAACTTCAAGTCCGGTCCCTTCTAGGGCAATGATGTACTGTGGAAGGTAAATGATACAGTGTTTGTTTTGTTACTTTTTCATGTCTAGTTGCTCATGACAACGGGCCTTCAGCGGATCTGCCATGGTGGGGGGAAGGGGGGAAGTGCAGGACTCTCTGTGCGCGGTCAAGTAAGGGCCAAGCTGCAGCGTTTGTACGCAGGCTGTTCTACTGGGGCCTGGGTTCAGTGTGCTCAAAAAGGAGTCTTGGTGTGTTATAAAATGGTGTCTATGTTATGCTACACTACGAGCCGTGCAGCCTCACGTGTCGATCCGCAGCCACCCTGCCTCCCGGGCCCAGGTGCATGGGGGGCTGCCGACGAGTCATGAGCCTCACGTAGGTGGGCAATGTGGGGGCGGGGGGTCCCAAAGACCTATCCTCCCATACACTCTTTAACCAAGGGGAGTGCTGCAAACTACCTTGGATGCTTGCTACACTTAGGCCCTAGACCTCCAGGTAATTTTCACTCAGTAGAAGAAGGGGGGAAACTTGACACAATAAAGGGCACACAGAAGGGAAAGATATTAATTCTACTCCTCACTTTCAGGAAAACAGGCATCACTTGGGTGACTGTGTGCCAGGACCCATAAAGACCATTACCCCACTACCTCTATCTGACTGCATCCTCCTTTTACAGCAACAGAAGAGTACATGTAAGGTGTTACAGAACATTAAGCCCAAGCTTGTTCTTGCCCTGGGTGTCATGGATCTTTCAGCTTCAGCAGCGGTACTGGCCACAGTCTGACAGGACCTTAGACTAAGATTACGGACCAGTAGACCAGAGACCAATGCTCTATCCTTAATAGCCAATGACTGCTAGGCACAGCTACTATTGTACCTCTATGTGCGGTTCCGCAACAAGCCCTTCACAAGTAAGTGCCATTAGCACCACCCAAAATGCTTCCTGGGAGATCCACACGAATATCCTATATTGATGAACCAGTGTAGATTGCACTTCCTCTATCAGCCCTATGCTTTCCCTAATGACAGTACAAAAGTTACATTAATCATTTTATATCTTGGGGGCTATGCAGCTGAGTGGTCTCTTCCTCTCGTAGAAGGCCAGACCCCCCATTTTACAAGTCATTCAGGGTGTACAGTGAGACTTTGAGAAACTGTTTGCATGATAGGCCCACATGCAGTCATTGGATAACCAGTTACTAACTCTCAGACAGGGTTCTCAAGACCTTTTAGCCTATATTTCCACTTTCACTATGCTGGTAACAGAAACGCACTGGCCGGATGAATAATGGGCAGCTCTGTTGTGATGGATTGCCATTTGGCAAGGGTGTAGTAGTTCTAGTTTTTGGGGGATTTTTATTAAATTAATAAAATGATACAGGTAATTCCATCTCTTGGACTGTAATCTGCTAATCAGATTCCCCCTTCGTAAACTCCATGGCAAAGGCATAGGGTACCATTGTGCCCTGCTGCATCAGTAGCCTGATCTGCAGTTGCAAAGAGCAGGTTAAGAGGTCACAGATGCCCATTTGATACCTGGGGTGACAGCCAAATCTCTGCAGCTCAGGGGCTGCATTTAAGATATGCAACACTGTTGCAAAAACTACATAACTTTCAGTGAGTTGTCCTGTTGGCATGTACAATTTTAAATATAAGCCACACCTGGATTTAAGGTGTGATGGCAACCATCTATCATAGTTATCCAAGCCACATACATTTGATATCACACATGTGTCAACCCTGTGAGCCCACCTCAGAGGTGGAAAGATTTTGTGTATTTTCCCCCCAGACAGGCTGTATTTGCTGCTGCTAGCATTGGGGTTTGCCTCTCTTCTTTCCTTTTTAAGCGCAGGTAACACCTTCCCCAGAGAGACAGCAACTCTGTCTGGGAACATGAATCAAAGGGCACCCCCATCCACAAAAGGCTTAGCCTCACACCAGAGTGCTGCACATTAAAAGGGCCTTTGGTCCTATTGAGAAGGGAAGAAGGCAGGGCTAGTGTAGAAGAAACTCTTTACAGCTGGAGGAAGGTTGAACCATCTTATTTTTCCCTGACTCTATCCTTCATTGCTGTACCCTCCACTTCCTTTAGGACAAAGCACTTTGGGTGTGATGTCACACGGCAAAGACTACTTGTTCTAAGAACAGGGGTTGGACTCCAAAGCAGGCTAGCTTTAGTCCAATCACTGGTGGTCTTTTCCCTTTAAAAGAAGGGGTCTCCTACTCCTTTTTTTTATTCACTCTTGAACAAAGACCTAAGGAAGGATTCATTGGATCACTGTTGGGAGAGCTGTACTATCAAAAGTCCTCAGCCAGTGAGCTGAAGTGTCCGTGGCAGAGGCGAGCTTTGTCCCCTAACCATTCCCAGGGACCGTTGTGAGTGAACTGCTGTTGGGACAAGACCTGCCTCTTGGTTGATTGGAATCACTCTTGATTTGTAGCAGTTTGAGGGCAGAGGATGCGTTTGATTTCGTCATATCTATTCTATAGGGGATTGCACAGAAAACTAAAAGGCGTTCTGGTGCAGGTGGTACACACGCCCATGCTCCCCCAGAAATGTTCATAGTTCATTGATCTGGCAGTGCAACTAGATCATCATTTAAATGAGAGAAAGGTGGATAAAAACAGGGGGGATGCCCATCCTTTGTATGAAGACCAAACATTCCTCCGCCCATTCTCTCTGAGAACACTAGTGAACCATTGCAGTTAGACGGGGTAAAAAGACCCCTCACCAAAGATGAAAGAGAAAAACAGCGGCAATTGGAGTTGTGCTTGTACTGCAGTAAAGCATGCCATTTTCTGCTAGACTGTCTAGTAAAACCAAAAATGGTTTGAAAGACTTTAGGAGCTACCGAATTTAGGACCCCATTATTGCAGGACATGGAAAAATAAGAAGTCTGGTAAAAGCAGAGTTTGATTTGTCCGGGCTTCAATGCAAGATTTGAAATCTAAAATTACCAGTGACTTTAGTATCGCATAGGAACTAGAAGGTGGTAAGTAAAGCGTATTTTGACTGTGCTGCCCTTAGAAATTATTTGGACATAGGAGAAGCAGGACAACTGCATATACCTATGGAAAATAAGGCAATTCCAGAGCATCTACATGGCATCGACAGTTCAAGACTGACAACTGGACTTGTAAACTTGTGCATGCAACCACTTGTTTTTCTATGTGGGAGCAGCCATCGAGAGTAGATCCATTATCACCTCATTGACTCCCTGCAGTTCCTATTGATCCTGGCAATACCATGGCTGGCAACACACAACCCACTGATGGATGGGAAAAGAAGGATAGTGGATCTTTTCTCCTCCTTCTGCATGAACCATTGTTATCCTCTAAAGCTTGATAAGAACACCCAAGCCTATTGTTCTGTTATTGAGGAATAGCCCAAAGATACACATCTAAGAATTAACAGAGAACCCCAAGAGGTGTACTGTGACTTTCATGATGTATTCCAAAAACAGCAGGCCATTGCATTGCCACCTTGCAGGCCTTATGATTGCCAAATTAATCTGATCCTTAGTGCACAGTCTCCGTGTAGCCGTATCTACGCCTTGACCGCTCCAGAAAATGAACACCTGAAGACTTACTTGGACAATACATAGCTAACGACTTCATCAGGACCACAAAATCACAAGCGGCCTCTCTGCTTTTTTTTGCCCCAAAGGAAGGAGACCTCAAAATGTGTATAGATTACTGTGCTCTAAACAAAATAACCATTTAAAAATCGGCACCCCTTGCCCTTGATCCCAGTATTGCTTTACCAAGTTGAAGATTGGTCATCTATAACAAACTAGACCTTCATGGGGCTTAAAACTTAGTCTGGCTCAAAGCCAGAGAAAAATCAAATACGGCATTCAGGACTTAAGGCCTCACTACGGGTTTGGTGGTCTTCCAGCAGTAAGTCCACCAGAATACCGCCAAACTGAATTAATGTTACCGCCACTTGGTCCTGTGGATAAACCATGGGATTACAAGTGTTGGTAAAACAGTGTTAGTCCCCATTTAAGGATTTTTGGTGGAATTACCCTGTCTGGATTACTAAGTGGTAATTCCATTGATTTTTGGAGAAAAAGTGGAGAATTTACATCGAGCATCAAGAAGGATTTAAATCCTCCATGTTTTCTCCAAAAATCATCAGAATTACCACTCGGTAATTCCGCTGGTGGTAATTCTGCCAAACTTGTGCTGGAAAAGTGGTGCTGGAAAAGAGCCGGTAATGGAATTACGACCACTTTTTCCTGCACCACCAACCTCGCAATGAGGCCCAAGTATGGTTTGTATGAGTACCACGTAATGCCAATCGGATTCTTTAACGCCCATGCAGCATTTCAATTCTTCATGAATGACATGCTACATGAATTGCTGGATGTGTTTGCAGTCGTCTATATAAACAACATACTCATGTACCCAAGAGCCAAAGAAGAACATGTGTGAGCCCTGTTAACTCTATTGCGCAAAGCCCATCTGTACACTAAGCTGGGAAGTTCTCTTTCCATGTACAATGGGTAGAATTTCTGGGCTTCAGCCTCGCCCCACAAGGAATAGTCATGGTTAACAAGAAGGCAGAAACCATCTTACAATAGCCATCACCAACCTCAGTTATGGGAGTCCCAAGCTTTTTCCATTTTTCAATTTCTCCCAACGCTTCATTCCCAGGTTCTCAAAGGTAGTTCGGCTCATTACCAGTTCACTTCAAAAAGGAAAGAAATTCACCTGAACCACTTAGGCAGAAAACGCTTTCAGAGCATTGAAGATGCTGGTCACGCCGGACCCAATATTGAGGCACCCACAACCCGATCAGCCCTTTGTAGTAGAAACCGATGCATCCAATGCCGCTATGGGGGAAGTCTTGTCCAAAGGATAACCTGAGGATGGATTACTTTACCCAGTTGCATTCTGGTCACAAATGTTTTAACACTCTGAGAAAAATTATTCAGTCATGGATAAAGAATTGCTGCTCATTAGGAGATACCCTCCCTTAGGTGCGAAACACCTTATCACAATATACACAACCATCGAAACCCACAATTTGTAAAATCAGCACAAGCATTGTCAGCACAACAGTTATGATGGGTCCTCCTTTTTGTGGACTTTGATTTCACCATAACCTACAATCCTGGAGTCAAGAATGGCAAAGTGAGGAGGGAGACGAGGAAGCAGAGAAACTGAACAACCCTCCAAATATCATTCCAGAACATAGATTTATTGGCACCATAAACATTCCAGATGCACCCGCTGTATTGTATGCAGATGTCAAGGACCAGTGGTCCAGAGATGGACTCATCCAATCACTGCTGATCCCACACACACCATGGCACATGTGGTCACTAAAGTGAATAGTGGATTTGCCAAAGAGTGGGGGATACACAGCCATTCTGGTAGTGGTAGATCACTTTACCAAAATGGGTAATTTAATCCCTTAAAAGGAGTACCATCCGCACAATAACTGTTGACAGTACTCTGAGAACAAGTGGTCAAACTACCTACCTTACCCACTGTTTTCAGATTGAGAAAGTCAGTTTTTGTCCCATTCCTGTCTTTTATCTATTTATCACCCACAAAAGCAGATGGTCAGACTGAAAAGGTTAACCATGTCTTGCAACAATACTTACGCTGCACTTTAGAGCAGGTAGATAAGGAATGGGTGGAAATCCTCTGGGTGGCTGAATTTACACGCATCCACAGGATTCTACCAATGTTTCATCCCACTTAGTTGGCATCCCACAGCATTGGCCTATTAGACACCAATACACACACCAGCTATCACTGTCCAAGAATATCAAACATACATAAAAACCCTGGCAATTGCCAAGCAAAACTTACAGCAGGCCTAAACCACCTACAAGAAACATGTAGACAAGAGAAACAGACCTGCACTAGAATACCAAGTAGGAGACTAAGTATGGATAGCCACAAAACATTACACTTGAAAGGACCTTGCAAATTCCTTCAAGGGTATATGGGACCAATCACCATCACAGCTAGAATAAATGCAAATGCAATGAACATAGATTTACCCACATCCTTAAAGGTACATGCAGTGTTCCATGTCTCCCAACTGAAAAAGATCCACCTTAATGCAAAATCTGGGGTAGGAACCCCATGTGCCAAATGTGATCGATCAGGAACTAGAATCTTTATATATAAAACTGAATGAATGTATGTGTGTGTGTATGTTTGTCCGGCTATGCAAATCCACACCGTTGAACCCATGTCTAACAAATTTTGCATGGATTCCTCTTTTGTCTGGGGCAAGATCGTAGTCTATGTTTGGATGCAAAGAATTCACTCTGTAGACACCCTCATTTACTGATACTACAGTAGGTAATAGAAGGAGGCAACGTTTGGAAAAGTGTCTAAAGGAAAATGTTCAATGTGTTAGTTATTCCTATGAAATGTATTACTACTGTATACATTTCGAAAGTGTTTATTAAAGCATTTTTAAAGGGAATTAACAAAAAATAATGTAAATTTTTTTTATCAAGCTACTGCAAATATGGGAAATTACAAGGTTGCAGTTTACTTAAATTCATTCATGAGAAAAGAGCACAATCAATCAATCTTTCTTGGACATTTTCTCAAATGTGCTGAAGTCATTAAGTGACTGAAACATGCCGCACAAAAAACGAACATCACTTGGAAAACCTCCATGTGATGTAAAGCGAAAATCAATATCAAGAGCTTCTGAAATACAACAACAAACAGCAGCAGGACTTGCCGACCAGAGGACAAGAGCAACTTTCTCCAGGGCAAATGAGACACCACTCGATCAGGATCCGGGCAATGCCGGGTACCCAAGTTAGTATAAAGTAAAAGCCATCTTGGTTCCAAAAAGGGTCAGGAGCAGGGTATATTACCTAATAGACTAAAAGGACCATGGGTCAGAGGAACGGACATAGGAACCCACATGTGGGTTCCACACTGGGCGCTTAGTGACACAGTTCCACAGACAACACCCAGCCAAATCCTAGCTGGGAAGTTGTCCCGTAGGGGGGTGTACTGTCATGGGTCTAGCCTTGCACACGAGACTTGCCTCTCCTTTAGCCCAGTTCCAGAATTCACCTGCAGCATAAAACACATCTTCCAGCTACTCTCAGCATCAGGGGAAGACCATGTGGACCACTTTAGTGGTATTATAGAGGAGGGCCAAGAGGCTGCGCAGTGCTGGGGCAGCAACTTCCAGAAGTTTGTTTAATCACGCAAGACTCCTGTGTTCATGGAGACCATGTTCCCAGCATGGCTATATGAACTGCACCTTCTGTCCCATCGGCAAAACCTGCACCTGATCTTGAAGAATCCAACACCGGCAAAGAAAAGAAGACAATGGGTGAAATAGTTGCATGGAGTAAGAACAAACAATTTGAGGAAAAACCTGTACACATCTGAAGCATCTATGGCGTCTCCACATGGAATTCCAGGACACTGACGACAATCACTCGATCTGGAAAACAAACGACAGACGAGAAGTTAAACAGCGCACTCACCTACAGTGAGTTTAAGACTTTTAGAATATTTTTGTACTAACCTTGAGTTCGTCCCATGCCCAGAACGCAGAATGTCTTAATCCGCAATCACCGCCCGACCTAAGGGGAAACAAAGGCGAAGTTCGGCTGTGATATAGACATTTCATAACCTTACAAGGATTACCTGGTTGTTGTTTGCCGAGCTGTATCGTCAAAGCAATCTCACGACCTAGGGAGCCTGAACTCTAAGAGGACGAAAGAAAGAGATATTAATGAACAGTTGATGTCAGTTCGCATAACAGGTCTAGTGAAATAACTGATGGTTACTGCAAGAAAGAACAAGCCAGTGCATTAACTGGTTAAGAGACATTTAGAGACAATAGCTTCTGTGTAGCATCTGGGAATAAACCAAGAGAAGGCCTGAGAATAGACAGAAGCCTGAAACAGCTGAACTCTTCAGGCGAGGGTAGTGCTGAACCCTACCTTGGATGCTTGGGACACCCAGCCTCTAGACCTTCAGGTAATTCCTGCTCAGTAGATCAAGGGGGAAACACAAGGAAATGTACTAATTGTACTTATCACTTTTAGGGAAAACAGACATCACTTGAGTAACTGTGTGCCAGGAGCCATAAAGACCATTACCCCCACTCCCTCTACCTGATTCCATCCTCTGTTTACAGGATATGGAAGGGTACACCCTGGTGGATGTGGCCAGGGACCAACAACACTCCTTCCAAGACAACCCAGGCAAGGCATTACATCTTACTGTCCAATGGAGTTAGTCCTCTAGTTTGTGTGAGAAAATGCATGGAAACAGGGTGACACTGAGCATTTCCCCATCCAAAATGTCTGCCACATATCCTTAAGCTTAGTTACAGAATATGTATTGCATGAGACAGGTTTCGTTTCCACTTGCCAAAGGTCCATTGTGGCTTCCACGATGCTTGGTGGAAGAAACATTGTAACTGGTAAGTGGGTAATGTCTGTTTCACATTGATCCACTTAGACAGGGATACTCAGCAGCAGGCCTTCCTGATATATACAGATGCTGGCACACCCGGGAGGGACATCAAACCCATGGCAGCTGGCCATGTTGCACTGGCGGTGGAACCCTTGGATTCATGACACCCAATTTGCCAGCTTATTGTATTTTCTAACAGTGCAATCTTTGTCACCCTGAACACCCTGCTGAGAGTGCCACTGGCAATTATGCTTCAAGCAAACTGCTTTTCTCCCGTGTGGTGGAAGTGAGGAATACTGAACTTATTGGGAGTATAACCACAGCAGGGTTTGATGGATTAATATAGCAATCACCCCTGCACTTGTTTGCTGATAGGGCTCACCAGCCCAAACCCAATGAAGGCTTGAGCAATGGCCTCAGCAAGGGCTCAGGGTTGTTACCATGCCTGTACGCCCTGGAACATGGGGGTGATCATTATTCACACCCCAGGATGCTGTTTGGCATATGAATAGTTTTTTTTTACAGCAGATGGGCTGTTCACAAACTGTGTGTGCCCAATCTCCTGTAATAGCCCAAAAACAAAGATGGCTGGCAACATGGAAATAAGAAAGGACCAAAGTATTTTTTCTATTTCCATGACCGTGGTGAGGAAGGCAAAGGAGCTTGGTGGCCAGGAGGAAGGGGACCAGCACAAGCAGGTAAGTATTTTGGATAATGTGGGTGGGGTATTGGCGGAATGTGGTTGGGGCAAGGGTGGGTTTGGTTGGAGGAGTGGGATGGATGAGGTGGAAGTGCGGGGACATTGAGAGAGTTGCTGAGATACATAATAGCAGTACCTGGGTGTGAATAATTGACTTCTGCTCTGCCGGAGTACAAGGATGAGTTGAGGCTAAAGTGCCCACTGCCCTCACACTTCTTCAAACCAAGCCCCCACACTCATAAAGGTAAAAAAGGCACAGTTAAGAAAATTACATCATACGCCTTTTGTGGTAATGTGGGCCGAGGGAAGGCTATGCTCTCAAAAGAGGTGCAAATGTGGTTCAGTAGCAACCCTAAAAGCAAAGTTTAACAGCCCAAAATAAAGGACTGTCCAATCAAGCTTCGGCACAAATATATACTTTAATCAAACAAAACATGTAGAATAATAATTAGCTAGAAAACACTGTACAAACACACCACTGTAGAAGAAACCCAGAATATGCAAAGATAGAATAGATGCAGCGCTTTAGGCAATGAAACAGGGGGAAAAAGGCAATAAAAGACCACAATGTTCAATGCATATGTTCTTGAGTTTGCAAAAAGGACTTAAATGACCTATGCAGTCACTAGGAGCCAAAGATGGACATGGGGGGCATAGATTAGTCAATAATACCTTTGCAAATATCTTGATAATTTGACTGTGTCGAACCAAGCTTCTTGGCATCGTTTGCAGGCTCTTTTTGCTTCAGGTATGTGGCAGTCGTGATGGCCCAGCAGCAAGCTGGATTCGAGTCGAAACCGAAAGGAAGGTAGCTACGGTCTCAAAGTGTCTGCTCAAGCTGTGCGGATCAGACCGTCACTAGGATCGGTCAGCGGCCAAAGTCCAACTGTGGTGAGCTGGTACCAGGTTGTGCAGGTGAGTCAATTTGATGCTGGGAATGAAGGTCGCTGGTCTGGGGTCACCAGGGTCAGGTCGATCGACTAATAGGAGCAAGCGGTGCTCCAAACGGTGACTCGAGAAATGCAAGGTAGGAGCACTTTGTTGGTTCCAGCCGATGCAATGACGAGCTACAGCTGGCACTGTGCAGCAGCGAACGGAGTTGAACAGCAAATGGCGGATCAGAGAGCGATGAACGCCAAACGGCTGTTTCAAAAGGTCCTGGAGGTTCACTCAACTTTGAAAATGCTTGACTCACATCTCGCAGCAGGTAGGCATTGAATACAATGGGATCTTAGCTGTTCGTGCTGTGAGTCAAATTCCAGGGTCTCAAGTGCCAAGCTGGTCCTTTTCTGAGGTTCCCAAACATCGGGAGGCTGACACACTCCTTCAGGGGAACTATGACACAGTGAGGTTCCGGGCAACTGGTTGCTGGCAGATCATGGTCTTGGTCGAACAGTGGAGTTCACCCCCAGTGGTCATTGGGGATGGTTAGGGGACAGAGCCCGCCTCTGCCTTGGAACACCTGCCTCCACCTCACAACTTGAGGAAGGATTCCTCTCAGCAGGGTCCAGCAAAATCTTCTTCCAGGGTTGGATTCTAGAGATGAGTCCAAGAGGTGGTGTGAGAACTCTTCTTTTCAAGGTAAAAGTCCACAGGTCATTGGATTAATGCTAGCCTGCTTTAGCGGTCCAATCCCTGCTTTTAGAATGAGTGGACTTTGCCTTTCTGACATCACACCCAAAGTGCTGTGTGCTACAGGAAGTGGAGAGGACAGGAAAGAGAGAGAGTGGCATAGAGAAAGAAGATGTCAGAATCTTCCCCGACCTTTACAGATGTCTCACTGGCTACACTAACTCCACCCTCTCCCTGCTCAATAGTCTCAAAGGCCTTTAGAAATGCATCACACTGGAGCGAGGCTTGGCACTTTGTGAAGGGGTGTGCCCTCTGATTCCTGTTCCCAGGCCAGCTTCCTGTGAAGTGGCTGTCCCTGGAGAGAGGGTGTTACGCACCCTTACAAAGTAACAAAGGGAGACAATCCCCCAAGCCTAAAGTCCTGCCAGTGGGCCGGGGGAGCCTTGTCTGGAACTATTAAACGTAACCCTTCCACAGCTGAACTGGGCCCACAGGGCTGACACATGAGTGATATTAATTGAATGTGGCTGGGATAACTATGAGAGATGCTAGGCACCATACCCTAGCACAGGATCCTCAGAGTTATGCCGTTTATTGGAGCAGGTTGTATATCTTAAATGCAGCCCCTGCGCTTCAGAGACTTGGCTGTCATGGCAGCTATAAATAGGGCACCTGTGACCTAAACCTGCTCTGTGACACTGTCAGGCAGGTGCTGCCATCAGATTCCTGCGGCACAAGTGTGCATTATGCTTTTGGAATGGAGTTTTTTAAATGGTTATCTAATCGACAGATTTCCTTTCAAAGTTGGAATTACCTGCATCATTTTATTATTAATACACATTTTTAAAAAGCCAGAGCAATTCATCACACTCAGGGAGGCGCTCAGGTGGCTAGGAGAATGCGAACGGTCACTGGCCGATTCCGCCTGTGATCCCAGGCCTCTTATTGGCCAAGCTCCCTTCCTCGGGTGCAATAAAAGAGTACATTTTTGTGACGTGTCATGTTTCCATCAAAAAACCATCCAAAGCCATGCTCTCCTGTCCTCATCACATCATCATCCCAACAGGTCTTCAGCATGAAGTGAATTGTGGTCAGGATGGTGACCACCAAAGTTATCTAGAGATGTTCGTTTTACAGCTTATTTTTCAGGCACCCCATGCTCTTCACATACAATCTTTTTTTACAATCTCTTACCTCTGTTCATCAAATGTTAACCTATCTTTAGACAATGAGGTCTTAGAAGAAGCTTTTTAAGTGCACTGCAGTTAACAATGTTCTCGGGATGTTGGCATATGCTTCCATGAAATACAGAATTTCTACTGTAAATGGCTTGAACTTGTTCTATGGGTCAAACTGATGCCTGATGATTCCCCGAGGACACTTGTATTTCTGGACAGATAGAATTTACTTCCAACAGTTTGAATAAACTGGACAATCTTAGCAATGATCACTTCCAGAGAGGGCTCCCCATAAAATGTAGTGCATGTAATGCAAAAGTCACCATTGGGTCCATCAAGGTAGAAGATGCCAGTCATGGATTTTATTTTTCTAACTATACACAGCAAAAAAGGGCTAGAGAAAATTCCATTCCGTCCAATGGCCAAGCGACAACCCCCATTGGTGGGTGATGTTTGCACAATGAGCAGGACTGCTTCCTTCGTTAAGAAGCGGGTGTTTCCACTGTAGGGGAGGCATGGTATCACAGGTATGACACTGACACAATAGGTACAATTTGTAAAACCTTTATTGAAGTTTCTGGGTTTGGAAGAACTCCAACTAGGATGACAGTAGTCTCGACCATCAAACGATAAACAAAACAGTCCTAGTAGAGTCTGTCAAATCAAAATGGCCTATGCTAACAAAACCTAATGCCTGCCCTATCTTCTGTACAAAAAGTGTATAAAGGAGAAATGTATGTAAAGGAAAGATCAGTGTTCAAAAGAATAAATGTAGCTGAATCAGGTATCCTTCCCACGTTAGACCATATGGAGTAAGGTGGTCCTTGTAGGCAGGATGACACACTCTGGCTCAGGTTTTCAGTACCATAAACAGTTCCAAAACATGGATAGAGGCCTGCCTGGCCTTCCACATTAAAGTCTCTCTTTCAGACCTCCAAATAATGTTTCAACACAAAGCTCACACAGGCCCCCCTCTGCCGGGCTCAGACCTCTTCAAACACAGTTCACGTGGGTACCCCTCTGTCGGGCTCAGACCTTTTCAAACACAAAGTTCAACTAGGTCCCCCTCTGTCGGGCTTTGACCTCTTCAGAACAAAGTTCAACAAAACTTGCACACGGCTCCCTTCCCCAAGCTTATTACACTTCGAGTCTCCCTCAGCCGGGCTCAGACTACTTTCAGATGTCGAAGACTTTCAAATGTGCGTGGCTTTCTTTACAGACCTCGGCAGGACCACTTTGACTAAAAGTTCAAGGTTCAACTTCCACTCCCCCCTTCTCTAGGAGTTAATTTAGCTTACTTTGCTTTTGCAATTCATTCGCTTTATAGTTACAAACAATGCACCTTTCACAGAGACTTTCAAGTGGGCTACTTTCTTTTGCCAGACCACTCCGTTACTCAGTATTGCTGATTCCACAGCTGTCTCTACTTCAAAGTTCATTCACAGGTCTGCCTTTCTTCACGTCTCATCCACATGCGTGCAGCCTTCACTTGCGATATAATGCTTCCACTTCAAAATTTCTTTAGCACACACCCGCCTCTCAGGCCACTTGCCAACTCACCAGCTGTGGGTGTTTCTTTCTTGGTTTTATGAGTTTCAATTCACAAGAAAAGGTTAGTACTACAGGCCGTTCACCTGGGTGGGTCGCTGACATCCTTGAAACACAATGCAGCCTTCATTTGTGGGATCTGGCCTTCTCTACATGTCTTTCATGACCTGACAGAGGCAACGACTTCCAATGGGGAACTCTTGGGGGTTTCGACTCGCTGCTCTTGTCCCTTGGTCTGTCACTCTGCTCCAGTAGGTTTGAATTAACCCCGGAAGTTCTGCTCGTACTCGTGTTCCACCATGCTCAGAGTATGTTTTTAGGTTCTGCCTTTTATCCATGTGAGGAGAGACAATTGGTATCAGGTGTATGCACTTAAAATCAAGTGCCTGACTTTGCCTGACATGATTAACAGGACATGTCCAGTACAATGTATGAGAGTTAGTCTTGTTACTCCCAGTCACCCTCTTTCTTGGCCCAGTGTTGGTGTAAAAAATGGGGGGAGCCGGGACCTCAGAGAATCCTAAAAAACTAGGAAGGGGTTAAGTGAACAAAAAAAGGGGGAATACTACATCTCACCATCGGCTGTCTAACCCCCACTCCCGGAAGACCCCTCCCCAGGTGATCCTCCGGCATTGGTCCACCCCCAGGAACTGGACCCAAAAGCGATGGCTGTGTCCTGGCCACCTGGATGACAAGTCCCAGAGGACTAGCGGGTGAGACACCCTTTCGTTTCTCACACCACCCACAACCAGCATGTTTCCTAGCTGCTCCAATGGTGGAGATGATGATATTGATGGAGTGCTCACTGTAGTGGTCATTGCTCTGGAAGATGACCACCCTCACACATGGGCTGTTCCTGACTTCTGGTCGCTGTAGAGCTTGGTCTGGACATTGTTGATTTTGGCCAGGGTGGGAAGGTACTCCACTTACATCAGTGCAATGACAGGCGGGGCAATGGCCTTGTGGTTTTGCTGTGCACACAAGTCTGGTCCTCTACCACTGACGGGCTCAGCAGTAGATGACTAGGAGAAAATATATTTCTTTTGGATTGTATGATGCACTCATATAACAGTAATATCAACATAAATCAGTATTTGGATATTGATTGTTCTATTAATTATGCTTGAGATGAATATTTGACCAAGAAAGACCTGTGCTAGGTGTAATGGAGCATATGAAGATGCATTGTATTTAGTTAAAGACTAGGCCTGCTCATGCTCTCAATTTCCACGGAGCACCATGCACATCACAATTCTGGAATAGTTTGCATGCTTTGTTAATGGTTTCACGGAGAACTTTGCCTCTCAAGAGTGCTATTGAGTTTCCCTCTTTCCCTCTCGTAGGTAGCAAACTCAAACCCGAACCTACAACGTCTTATAGCCAGTCCACAGTTAACTCCTTAAGCAAATTGTCCATTCCTTGATTGTACTGTAACTTTAAAAAACACGGTTTTACAAGTGTATTTAATAGGTTATGGAATAAATGATTCATTAGAAAATCAAGGGGAGCCACCTCATAATATGTAAAGACCTTGTGAGTGTCCGAAAAAAAGTTGAACTCATGTAAGCCATGTTGTATGTTTGTGTTTTCATCTCCATTTTAGGCGAATGTGCTGTAACGGAATGCCATTTTAGAGGGTTAAGTAGCCTAACTTTTTTTTATTTGTTGCAATGAAATGATGCTGGTAATTCTAATTCTGGAAGTAGTGTCTGCCAATCAGACCCCACGTCTATAATGCTACATGGCAAAAAGCATAATGCACCCATGTACTTTGCTGTGACAGTCTACTGACATGCCCAGTAGCTACCCAGCAGTGGCAACAGGGCAGATTCAAAGGACAGCATTCCTGATCACAGCTGCTGGAACACACATTCCACTAGATAGAGGTGTTTATTTTTAAGTGTGTGCATCTATGGTTCAAAATATAATTGTGTATCCCAGCAGCATGGTGGCAGATTAATATCTAAATATAAGACATGTCTAGTTTTAACATTACAGCTACTGAGATTACACAATTATACCGACACAAGCATTTGATGTAATGCATTGTCAGATTTGTGAACAGTGACTCATTCAGGACAGGGCCTGGTGTGTATTACGCTGTTTGGGCTGGATGTACAACGATAACCATGTAGGGTCCAGCCAAGGAAGCCTGCTGGAAGACATGTACTCGACCAGCGTTGAATGATCCAACTAGAGCCCTCAATTCAAACCGTCTCTTTGTTGATTCACCGTTGAGAAAGCCCGTCTCGACCATCTCGACACCAGCCGACTGTAGCAACGTGCCTAGAAGCCTGGATTGATGCTGCTGAGCCCCAAAGACAAGACACTAACACTATTTCAGGACTCAAGTCGAGGGTACACGCGGGTGGATGGAGACCCCCACTTTTTTCAGAGGGCACCTTGATATTCTAATTTCTGGTGAAGCCACATTCAATTGGTATGGTAATGAGTTCCCCCACTTGTTTTCGTAGGACTTGACCCCTGCGTTATTTGAAGTAACCCTGTCCTTTTGGTTCACCTAAAAGGACCCTAGTGACTGTGTTAAACCCCCTTCTCTACCTTTGGGAAGACATATTCAGGAACGTTGACATTTTCCTGCTGTAATATTTGACTAAGCACCCCTGTCGACCAACCCAAAGTGCTTGTTTACTCTAAAATCTGCTTTATTTGTGTTTGCCCTTACTGTGGTGGCCCAGTACTGTTTTTATTACTTAGGTGCATTTTTGTTAGTTTAATTAATGATCCTATCTTTACAGAACCTTTGTTGGACATTCTTTTATTTTGGTACCACAGTACTATTGTTGTGTGGATTACTTCTGTACCAACTCACACCCGTCCTAAGGAGTATAGCCTGCCCTCTCTTTGCTCACGATACCAAAAGGGGCGAAGGAGGTAAACCTGCCGGATCATGCCTGTTTCGTCTGTATAGTTGGGATCCCTGATGGTTTAGTAGTAGTGTGGGGCTGAGTAGGTACTTCTGCCACCACTCATCCGTGTACTCCTGCAGAGCAGCAGTAATTTTGTCCCAGGTGTGTATATACACTGAATCTATTTATTGTGGTGAAAAGATTTTTCCCAGATACTTGGTTTACTTCAGCACAATCCCCGGTTGTGTTACTGAGACCCTGTCTTCACTTGCAAACAATATGCATAATTGAAATGTCAATGGAAAACCTGTGTGTAATACGTGGGTGGTCTGATCCGCAAAGCGTCAGAAAATACAGTGCCTCAATAAAAATCTTGAAAATCTGTGGAATTGAAAATGCACTGGAGAAGCAGCAGGTTTAGCAGATCCCTTCAGTGAGAGGAAAACTGAAAAGCTGCACCCACCGCCAATAATTGAATGGCTGCAGATAGTATTGCTAGCATTCAGCAAAGGAGACGTGCACAATGTCTTCAGGTTTAAGATTTCTGCCTCAGGATTGACGATTGGTTTAATGCAGTGGTATTCAAACGTGTTTATGCTGAGCCCCCTTGAGTAAAAATATTGTTATCGAACCCTCCTGGAGTAAAAATAGTGTTGCTGTCCCCCCCCACCCCATGACATAACTGCTTATTTATATTCTCTGTTGAAATCCATCTCTTTACCTGCTTTATAAAGAGTCTCCAGCACGGCCCCACCCCCACCTCCCAATCCCCTGGCCATCATTCAGGCCCCCCTATGGGCGCCAGCCCTACAGTTTGGAGACCACTGGTTTATTTGGAAAAGATTTTAATGAACTGTAAAAGGTTATTTCAACGTGTACGCTGTGAACGGACCTTTGTTATTTTCTGATCAAAGACTAGAACTATTTATAGATATTGCAAGTGCACGTTGGTTACTAAAGTGACAGCATCTAACATTGGAAAATATAGCGCTCTTGCTACATTGCTAGGACCAGTGCCGGTTAATTCACCTCGTAGTGTGTCATTCCTGGACTGTTGAGCTCATTCTGTATTTTCGTACTCCTGATCCCACTGGTTCGTTGGCAGCGTCGTTCTATCAGTTGTTCCCTCACTTCTCGGAGTATACTCTGCATTGGTCGTAATAAGGCGCACCCAAGTGACCGACCCTCCCCTCCCTCCCTCCCTCCCTTCCTTCCTTCCTTCCTTCCTTCCTTCCTTCCTTCCTTCCTTCCTTCCTTCCTTCCTTCCTTCCTTCCTTCCTTCCTTCCTTCCTTCCTTCCTTCCTTCCTTCCTTCCTTCCTTCCTTCCTCTCCTTCCTTCCCTCCCTTCCTTCCTTTCCCCCTTCCTCCCTTCCTCCCTCCCTCCCTCCCTCCCTCCTCCTTCCTTCCTTCCTCCCTCCCTCCCTCCCTCTCCTCCTCCCTCCCTCCCTCTCCCCTCCCTTCCTTCCTTCCTTCCTTCCTTCCTTCCTTCCTTCCTTCCTTCCTTCCTTCCTTCCTTCCTTCCTCCCTCCTACCTTCCTTCCTTGTGCCCCTCCCTTCTCCCCTCCCTCCCTCCCTTCCTCCTCCCTCCCTCCCTCCCTCCCTCCCTCCTTCCTTCCTTCCTTCCTTCCTTCCTTCCTTCCTTCCTTGCCCCCTCCCTTCTTCCCTCCTTCCCTCCTTCCCTCCTTCCTCCCTCCCTCCCTCCTCCCTCCCTCCTCTTCCTTCCTTCCTTCCTTCCTTCCTTCCTTCCTTCCTTCCTCCCTCCCCCTACATTCTTTCCTTGCCCCTTCCTTCTCCTTCCTTTCCTTCCTTCCTTCCTTCCTTCCTTCCTTCCTTCCTTCCTTCCTTCCTTCCTTCCTTCCTTCCTTCCTTCTTCCTCACCCCTACCTTCTTTCCTTGCCCCTCCACTTCCTTCCTTCCTTGCCCCCCTCCCTTCTTCCCTCCTTCCTTCCTTCCTTCCTCCCTCCCTCCCTCCCTCCTCTCCTTCCTTCCTTCCTTCCTTCTTCCTTCCTTCCTTCCTTCCTTCCTTCCTTCCTTCCTTCCTTCCTTCCTTCCTTCCATCCTTCCTTCCTTCCTCTCCTCCCCCCTACATTCCTTCCTTGCCCCCTTCCTTCTCCTTCCTTCCTTCCTTCCTTCCTTCCTTCCTTCCTTCCTTCCTTCCTTCCTTCCTTCCTTCCCTTCCTTCCTTCCTTCCTCACCCCTACCTTCTTTCCTTGCCCCCTCCCTCCCTCCCTCCCTGCCCTCTCCCTCCCCCTCCTTCCTCCTTCCTCCCTCCCTTCCTCCCTCCCTCTCCCTCCCTCCCTCCCTCCCTTCCTTCCTTCCTTCCTTCCTTCCTTCCTTCCTTCCTTCCTTCCTCCTTCCTTCCTCCCTCCTACCTTCCTTCCTTCCCCCCTCCCTTCTTCCCTCCTTCCCTCCTTCCCTCCCTTCCTTCCTTCCTTCCTTCTTCCTTCCTTCCTTCCTTCCTTCCTTCCTTCCTTCCTTCCTTCCTTCCTTCCTTCCTTCCTTCCTTCCTTCCTTCCTTCCTTCCTCCCTTCCTTCCTTCCCTCCCTCCTCTCCTTCCTTCCTTCCTTCCTTTCTTTCTTTCTTTCTTTCCCTCCCTCCCTCCCTCCTTCCTTCCTTCCGTCCTTCCCCCCTCCCTCGCTTCCTCCCTCCCTCCCCCCCTCCCTCCCTCCTTCCTTCCTTCCTTGCCCCCCTCCCTTCTTCCCTCCTTCCTTCCTTCCTCCCTCCCTCCTCTCCTTCCTTCCTTCCTTCCATCCTTCCTTCCTTCCTTCCTTCCTCCCTCCCCCCTACATTCCTTCCTTGCCCCCCTTCCTTCCTTCCTTCCTTCCTTCCTTCCTTCCTTCCTTCTTCCTTCCTTCCTTCCTTCCTTCCTTCCTTCCTTCCTTCCTTCCTTCCTTCCTTCTTCCTTCCTTCCTTCCCACCCCTACCTTCTTTCCTTGCTCCCTCCTCCCTCCCTCCCTCCCTTCTTTCCTCCCTCCCTCCCTCCCTCCCTCCCTTCCTTCCTTCCTTCCTTCCTTCCTTCCTTCCCCCTCCCTCCCTTCCTTCCTTCCTTTCTTCCTCCCTCCCCCTACCTTCCTTCCTTGCCGCTTCCCTCCTTCCTCTTTCTTCCTTCCTTCCTTCCTTCCTTCCTTCCTTCCTTCCTTCCTTCCTTCCTTCCTTCCTTCCTTCCTTCCTTCCTTCCTTCCTTCCTTCCTTCCTTCCTTCCTTCCTTCCTTCCTTCCTTCCTTCCTTTCCCTCCCTTCCTTCCTTCCTTTCCCTCCCTTCTCCCTCCCTCCCTCCCTCCCTCCCTCCCTCCCTCCCCCCTTCCTTCCTTCATTCCTCCCCTCTCCCTCCCTCCCTCCCTCCCTCCCTTCCATCCTTCCTTCCTCCCTCCTTCCTTCCTTCCTTCCTTCCTTGCCCCCCCTCCCTTCTT